>NC_059161.1:26915369-29415369 GCF_019923935.1 Bubalus bubalis | reverse complement strand
TAACTTGGGATGGGCTTTCCTCGTGGGTCAGATGGTAAAGAATCTGTCTTCTATGTGTGTTTGATCCCTGAATCAGGAAGATCCCCTGGAGAAGGAAATGGCAACTCACTCCAGTATTCTTGCCTGGAAAATTCCATGGACAGAGGAGCCTGGCAGGCTACAGTCCATGGGGTCGCAAAGAGTAGGACACGACCAAGTGACTAAACAACAAGTCAGGGACTTTCAACGTTTTCTGGATAACAATCATAATATGGCCTGTATGATATCTCTTTTTTAATGTAAAACAAAGCCATCCAAAAATGTTAGTATTTAATCAGTTTGACTAAAACAAAGTGTTCATTAGCTCCAGCTACATTACTGATGATGTCAACAACAACACTGATATTAAAAAGACTCAACTTCTGAGCTGCTGGGTGAACTACGCCAGAATACATCTTACTTCTGATTCCAGTTTAATAGCTCTAATGGTAGCAGACCTTAATCTCACCCAATCATCAGAGAGTATATATATATATACTTTTAGTCAGATGGACCCAGAAACTGTTCAGTGCTCATTACAACTATCTTTATCTACATTTTCATCTTATTTCACAGGGGGTGACACTACCCTTATGGCAGAAAGTGAAGAGGAACTAAAAAGCCTCTTGATGAAAGTGAAAGTGGAGAGTAAAAAAGTTGGCTTAAAGCTCAACATTCAGAAAACGAAGATCATGGCATCCGGTCCCATCACTTCATAGGAAATAGATGGGGAAAAGTGGAAACAGTGTCAGACTTTATTTATCTGGGCTCCAAAATCACTACAGATGGTGACTGCAGCCATGAAATTAAAAGACGCTAACTCCTTGGAAGGAAAGTTACGACCAACCTAGACAGCGTATTCAAAAGCAGAGACATTACTTTGCCAACAAAGGTTCGTCTAGTCAAGGCTATGGTTTTTCCTGTGGTCATGTATGGATGTGAGAGTTGGACTGTGAAGAAGGCTGAGCGCCGAAGAATTGATGCTTTTGAACTGTGGTGTTGGAGAAGACTCTTGAGAGTCCCTTGGACTGCAAGGAGATCCAGCCAGTCCATTCTGAAGGAGATCAGCCCTGGGATTTGTTTGGAAGGAATGATGCTCAAGCTGAAACTCCAGTACTTTGGCCACCTCGTGCAAAGAGCTGACTCATTGGAAAAGACTCTGATGCTGGGAGGGATTGAGGGCAAGAGGAGAAGGGGACGACAGAGGATGAGATGGCTGGATGGCATCACTGACTCGATGGACATGAGTCTGAGTGAACTCCGGGAGTTGGTGATGGACAGGGAGGCCTGGCGTGCTGCGATTCATGGGGTCGCAAACAGTCGGACACGACTGAGCAACTGATCTGTGTGAGCGACTGATCTGATCTGATCTGATGTCTCATTTTAAACTCAACAAGGTCTTCTTAAAATTATCTAGGAGAATACATACTTAGAAATATTTCATTTAAAAGGAGAAAAAAATAATTCAGACACATCTTGAGATTTGTACTTTAAAAGGCAATCAGGGGAGTGCCCTTGGCCTGCTGGCCTAGTGGTCAGGATTCTAGGCTTTCACTGCTGTGGTCCAGATTCAACCCCTGATCAGGAGAACTAAGATCTCCCAAGCCTCGTAGTGCAGTCAAAAAAAAGAAAAAGCAGAATCAGAATGATAAAGCTTGATCTGCAACCATTCAAATCTACAATGACTTCAATTCCACCAAACAGCTCAGTAAAAATTTCAGAGTGTGTCTTTCAGCCTTCATGACCAGTTTTAACTCTTATTGCCTACACATCACTGAAATGTTGAGGGGATTGTGATGTGGCACAGCAGAGGAGTAAAAAAGCACAACATTTGAAGCCACCAGAGGTCTGTCGGCAAAGTTAGGTTTCCTGGACTTGTATATTTTTAATTCCAAGAGGTCTCTGACCTAAGGAAGCAATCAGCTCCATACATTTCAATATAAAACATTTATGACAACCATCCAACAGCTAATTCCAACCAAATGTCCTTAACACAGCTTTCAAATAACCCATTCAACTGGTCTTTCAATGCTGTCCCATTTGGGAAAAGTACCTTTGGCTTTCCTATGCTTGAACCAATCCAACTTCTCAACATCTTCAATGAAAGAAAAGTAGAAGTGTTAGTGGCTCGGTACTGTCTGACTCCTTGTGATCCCACAGACTGTAGCCCACCAGGATTCTCTTTCCAAGGGATTTTCCAAGCAAGAATACTGGAATGGGTTGCTATGCCCTTCTCCAGGGGATCTCCCTGACCCAGGATCAAACCCAGGTCTCCTGCATCGCAGGCAGATTTTTAACCGTCTGAGACACCAGGGAAGCTTAAAAAAACATGTCAACATCTTCAGTGGCTGGTGGTTAAAGCCCAGTTAACATCCTGGGTGTTAACTAATTAGGTAAAATGATTTTTGTTTTTTTAATCTTCTGGTCATGCTGTCAGTATGTGGGATCTTAGTTTCCCGACCAGGGATGGGACCTGAGACCCCTGCACTGGAAGCACAAAGTTTTAACCACTGGGCTTCCAGGAAAGACCCCAAATGGTTTTTTTTTGTTTTTTGTTTTTTTTTCCCCACTAAAAATCTCAAGCTAAGCCCACTACTTGGAGATTAGAAGGTCACTTATTGATAATGCCCCTGAGTTAGATCGTCACTAATTAAAAATTACATATGTATATATGGCTCTAAAAGCTTGTACAGATTATATGACATTCTAAATATTATTCCTCAAAGTCAGTTCTGACTGCTTAAAATGTGTTAAATAAGAACTCCTGAGCTGCCCTTAGCCCAAGTGTAAGTTAAGGCAGTACATCGCAAACTCCAGAGGAGGAAATGAATGGGAAGGAATAACTTATATTAACAATTCCTTTGAAAAGATTATATTCCTTTGAATTCCTGTGTTTTACCACAAAATTAAGCATATTTTATAGTCTTCATTCTAAAAACTCTGTGCCTGTTTTAATATACAAATAACACAAATTCTTATCAGAGAAATTCTATTTTTTTCTCTTAGTTGTCAAATACAATGAATATTCCAAGGAAATGGGCTATGTTTATCCTATAAATTCCACTCAAAGTCTCACTCTTAAAGTTCAACTGTCCCACGCATACATTATGCGAATGCATAAAGTTAACATTTCTGCTCATTCCTCTATAGATTTACTCACAAGTAAATCAGGGGTTTTAAAAACTTAAGCATGCAAATTATAAACCAGTAAGCGAGGGTAGGATCAAAGATCTGCATTATAAACAAGCACTGCAGGTGGTTCTGAAACAGGAAGAACACTGACCCACGTCACGTCTGACAAGACTTCCTGCTTTAGAATAGACAAGTCTTACAGGTAGGTTCGAGCAATATAACGTCCCCTTGAAATTTTCAACGGGCTGCATATACTCCATCTGTCATTATCTTTCAAGGTCATGGAAACTGGAATAACAGGACCAATTTGTGCAGAGCATAATGGAAACAAAACTGGTCTAACTAGTCCCTCAAATTGATGTAGTCTGTTTTCTAATTCTGTTGTCATTCTCCTAGGAACTACCACCTTATCTCAATCAATTCAATCCTTTGGGGGAGGTGGGATTCAACAAGGGCCTAAACTGCCTTTTACAAAAACAATCTTCATGCCTTCTGAACCAAAACAATCTATTTTATTAAGCTGAGCAACAATTTAATAAACAACAGCTCTTTAAAACAGAAGACACTGAAAGTGTGTTAAGAGAGCTGTCTCTGTCTCTTACCCGGCCCTATCCATGCTGTTACTTCAATCTGCATGCCAAAGAAAAGTTTTCCTTTTGATGCAGTCAATGCTTTTTCTTGGTCCTCTTGCTGCCGAAAGAATACCAGACCATATCTCTCTTCTGAAGCTCCATGTATCTGCACTGAAGTCACCTTTCCAAATTTCTTAAATTCATGGAAAAGGCCATCTTTAAGGCTTGTATCTAAACCATCAAACAAAAACAAGTTGCTCATTTTTCTAATACAGTTACAACTCAAAATGTAAGCTACTGAGTCTTTAACCTGACTTTTGACCTAATTAGCATTAAAACATTACTTTTTCAAATTAAACCACTCTAAAGATGCATTTTAGAGACTACTGAACAATTCTGAAAATAAACTGGGTTTTAAAAGATATTACTGGTTATCTGCTAGAATGATATAGCATGGTTACTCAGGAAAATACTCTTATGTACAGATCTTTTAAGATAGTGTGAAATGATGTAACACCAGAGATTCACTTTAGGATAAAAAGGGAACAAGAACAGGAAAGAATAAAGATGGAGACAGTTAAAGCAAGTGTGGCAAAACACTGATGATTTTTAAATCTGGTATGGTGTAAGGGAATATTTCTTCTACTGTGGGTGAGTTTAAAATTTTCATGATAAAAACTTCACAAACATACATATATATGCATATGAAAACTTTAAAGACTTGAGAAAGAAAGTCATATCTCTGGTTTTCCATGCATCATGCTGATGATAAAACTATGGGAAATGGCATATAACATGCTAAACAACTTTAACGCCTTTTAGAGATGAATATACTATCTGGAAGTCTTGTGTTAATTAGTTCCATTATAAAAATTAAAACTGTACAGAAAGACAAGCCAATTTTAACCCCTGTCCATTCCTAAATTACAAAGTAATTAAATCAAAAGTTCATCAACATTTCTATCTCAATAGTCTCTATTCATAAACCTGGTATGTAGGTTTCACAGGCTATTTTAATAGATAAGTAATCACTGAAATGCACTTAGCAAGACATACTTAGTTTGGTCTTTGTTGATCTGACCATCTGCTAACAGTTGTTTACATACTCAATATATGCCTGACATAGCAATAAAAATACATTATAACCAAATGTCAAAAAAAATTGGAATAAAAATTACAATAGAGCTTTTAACTACATACAGTCATTATTCATGACTTTCTTCATTTAAAATGTTAACATATTGAAATGGGTTTCCTAACATAATTTTTTTATGCCCAAGTTATTTCATAGGACTCCAGACCACTGTAAATCTAACTCAAAATAGTGTTTCTATAATTTCATTATACCAAATTTTTCCTAATACAAAAATATTTAATCCAGAAAGCATTTTTATTCAAAATGAACCATGCTTTCTTTATATAACACACACCATACAATCTTCATGTGTGCAAATGCATACAATATGCATAATAATGTGTATATGTGTATATATAATTAGGTGCAAGTAACATGCAATCTTACATATGTAACAACCTAGAAATTATATAAATTATAATCACTTGCTTTTTATTACATGGCATTAAATATCAATGAACCACAAAAAGAAAAAGGAGTCAAAGCTGAAAGACAAATAGAAAATATTACCAACACAGTCAGAATAAAAGAGAGAGAGATTTAAACAAAATCTATACAATGTAGAAAACTTAAGTTGCTCTCTCATTCCCCAAAAATAGCAGAGAGGAAAGTACAGTAATACAAAATTTTACCTGTAGAGCGCACTGGAAGATTCTGAACCTTGATCCCAAAACTTTTACGGGGCTCATCTTTGTCCAGAGACGAAAGCAACTGGGAAGTGGGTGCTGGGACTGCTGCAGACTGAACCGATCGGGCTGGAGAGTCATCACTTGAACTACTGCTGGAATCAGTGCTACAGATGGGCAAAGAAAAAAACAAACAAGTGAAAAAACCAACAGAGAATCACATATAAAACTTCTTGTAGTCAACAAGTGGCAATCATCAAAAGGTCTAAATTTCAGGTCTGGGTTTTCTGGATACTCTACTTTCTCCACATCTATTTCATACTCTAACTTCAGAGATGGCAGAAGACAGCACTCACTGGCCTAAGAATGTGGAAGTAAAAGTAACAATCTTTTACCACCACAGGCCACCGAAAGACAAATGCTTTGTTCTGTGCAAAATCTGAACAATTTTTTCCAAATAAAACAAGACTAGTAAACACATATGACTTAAGGGTAATGTTAATAAAATAGTGGATATATGAGTTTTGGATTCAGAGATGTCTATTTAAATCCTAACTCAGACATACAGCATGCATGCTTGGACAAGTCACTTAACCTCTTGCTAAGCCTTAGTTTCTACATCTGTAAAAATGGGAATAATAATAGTACCTATCTCACAGGGTTAAGAAACAAAAAACACACAGGTTTCGAGCTCAGAATATGACCAGCAGGAAATAAGTGATACTATTACCACCACCTCATAGACACTAACTTTTAAGAAAAAACAGACATTCAAAGTAATTTCCCAGGTTTAAATTTTTGAAGGATTAATAAAGAAACATTATACAAATCACTAGAGTCTTGTCAGTTAGGCTCTTTTCTCTGTGAATAATGTGGGAAATGTGAGTCAATGAAATTTAATTTTTCTCTTCAGTTTAATGCAAACTTTGAAGTGTAAGACAATCACAGTTGAAAGAAAAGGAGATCTTCATTGCAACAAAAAGAATAAAATATCTATGAATAAACCTACCTAAAGAGACAAAAGACCTGTATGGAAAAAACTATAAAACTGATGAAAGAAATCAAAGATTACACAAATGGATGGAGAGACATACCATGTTCTTGGACTGAAAGAATCAATACTGTGAAAATGACTATACTACCCTAAGCAATCTACAGATCCAATTCAATCCCTATCAAAATACTAGTGGATATTTTTCACAGAACAAAAAATTTCAGTTTGTATGGAAACACAAAAGACAATTTGTGTTTTGTCAAAGCAATCTTGAGAAAGAAAAAATGGAGCTGGAGGAATCAACCTTCCTGACTTCAAACTATACTACAAAGCTACAGTCATCAAGACAGTATGGTGCTGGCACAAAAACAGAAATATAGACCAGTGGAACAAGACAGAAAGCCTAGAGATAAATCCATGCACCTATGGCCACCTTATCTTTGACAAAGGAGGCATGAATATACAATGGAGAAAAGATCGCTTCTTCAATAAGTGGTGCTGGGAAAACTGCATAGCTACATGCAAAAGAATGAAACTAGAACATTTCTGAACACCATACATAAAAATAAACTCAAAATGGATTAAGGACTTAAATGTATGGCCAGAAAGTATAAAACTCTTAGAGGAAAACATAGGCAATATACTCTTTGGCATACATCACAGCAATACCCTCTTTGACCCACCTCCTAGAGTAAAGGAAATAAAAACAAAAATAAACAAATGGACCTGATTAGACTCAAAAGCTTTCACACAGCAAACGAAACAATAAACAAAATGAAAAGACATTTCACCTCAGAATGGGTGAAAATAATTGCAAATTAAACAACTGACAAAGGATTAACCTCCAGAATATACAAACAGCTCATCTAGCCCAATACCAGAAAAACAAACAACCCCAACAAAAAAACAGGCCCATGAAAAGATGCTCAATATTTCTCATTATTAGAGAAATGCAAACCAAAACTACAATGAGGTATCACTCTACTGGTCAGAGGCCACCATCAAAAAATCTACAAACAATAAATGCTGGAGAGGGTGTGGAGAAAAGTGAACCCTATTGCACTGTTGGTGGGAATGCAAATTGATATAGCCACTATGGAGAACAGTATGGAGATTACTTTAAAAACTAGGAATAAAACTACCATATGATTCAAATACTCCTCTACTGGATATATACCCGGAGAAAATGATAATTGAAAAAGACACATGTACCCCAATAGTCATCGTAGCACCATTTACAATAGCTAGGACATGGAAGCAACATAGATGTCCATCAACAGATGAACGGATAAAGAAATTGTGGTACATATACACAATGGAATATTACTCAGCCATTAAAAGGAACTCATCTGACTCAGTTCTAATAAGGTGGATGAACCTACAGCCTATTATACAGAGTGAAGTCAGTCAGAAAGTGAAAAACAAATATCATATATTAATGCATATATATGTAATCTAGAAAGATGGTACTGATAAACGTATCTGCAGGGCAGTAATAGAGACATGGGGAATGGACTTGTAGACACAGGGACAAGGAGAGGGTTGGACAAACTGAACGAGTAGCACTGAAACATATACACTGCCATCTGTAAAATCAGATAGCCGGTGGAAATGTGCTTTATGACGCAGGGAGCTCACACCTGCTGCTCTGTGACAACCTAGAGGGGTGGGATGGGGTGGGAGGTGGTGGGGGAGGCTCAGGAGGGAGGGGATGTGCATGTACCTACGGCTGATGCATGTTGATGTATGGTAGAAACCAACACAAACTGTAAAGCAATTACCCTCCAACTAAAAATAAATTCTGGGAAAAAAGAAAGACAAGGAGAAAACATAACCAACATGGTAACATGGTCTGAATAAGAGACAGACATTATAACATGTTTATAATGCCCAAGAACCATGTGAGAAATAGTAAATTATCATTTCAGTACTCCATGTGCAAGACTGCTATGGCTTTAAGTTCTTTTATAGCATTTCCAAATACACTAAAAATAAAAAGCTATTTACAGGTTCTGTTATTTACAGGGTTCTGAAATTTTGCTTCATACTCTCAGCTCCTTATAGTGGAAGACTTAATCCTTTAAGCAAACAACTCAGGATGGGGGTTGGGGGTGGGGCACAGGTGGTAAATTCACTTTAGGCACACTCCCTAAAAGAAAAATTCAATAGTTTTTGTCATTTGCCCTTAGACTAGAGCTCTCACATCCACAACAAACTCTAAACCAGTCAGATGAGTAAGTTCAACTCCAAGAACTGAGACCAACTTGCTACTGCTTTTTTAATACCTCAGGCTGGGGCCGGGGGTGGAATACCCTAAGAAAATACAACTTACACAGCATTTTTATTTAGTTCTCACATAATAAGGCAAAATATTAAAAATTTTATGAAGTTATCAGAGTTTTCTACAGTTTAAAACATAAAGAAATAAACCTATGCCAGTAACAGCCAAAAGGAGATATCTGAGTTACAAAATACAAACTACTATGGATAAAAGCCTCAAGACAGAATCACAAGTCATCACTACCAGGCCTCCTAGAAATGACTGGGCTTCAGTTTTCCCATCAATAAAAATAATTTTTTTCTAAGTTATAAAGTAAAAGTAGTGTTACAATTACCAAGTGAATAAGATGAGATGGTTGGATGACATCATCAACTCAATGGACACGAGTTTGAGCAAACTCCAGGAGACGGTGAAGGACAGGGAAGCCTGGCATGCTGCAGTCCGGGGGGTCACAAAGAGTTGGACACCACTGAGCAACTCAACAATGTCAACAAACTGAACAGGACACTGTGCTGTGCTGAGCTTACTCAGTCGTGTCTGACTCTTTGACACCCCATGGACTGTAGCCCACCAGGGTCCTCTGTCCATGAGGATTCTCCAGGCAAGAATATTCGAGTGGGTTGCCATGCCCTCCTCCAGGGGATCTTCCTGACCCAGGAATCAAATGGGAATCTCCTGCACTGCAGGCAGATTCTTCACCATCTGAGCCATCAGGGAAGCCCAAGAAGACTGGAGTGGGTAGCCTGTCCCTTCTCCAAGGGATCTTCCCAACCCAGGAACTGAAACAGAGTATCCTGCATTACTGCAGGTGGATTCTTCACCAGCTGAGCTACTAGGAAGCCCAAACAGGACACTGCTGCTGCTGCTAAGTCGCTTCAGTCGTGTCCGACTCTGTGCAACCCCATAGATGGCAGCCCACCAGGCTCCCCCATCCCTGGGATTCTCCAGGCAAGAACACTGGAGTGGGTTGCCATTTCCTTCTCCAGTGCGTGAAAGTGAAAAGTGAAAGTGAAGTCGCTCAGTCGTGCCTGACTCATAGCAACCCCATGGACTGCAGCCTACCAGGCTCCTCCGTCCACGGGATTTTCGGGCAAGAGTACTGGAGTGGGGTGCCATTGCCTTCTCCGAAATAGGACACTGTTCTCATTCAAATTAACCCATGCGTGCTCAGTTGTATCCGACTATTTGCAACTCCATGGACTGTAGCCCACCAGGCCCCTCTGTCCATGAAATTTTCCAGGCAAGATTACTGGAGTGGGTTGCCATCCCCTTCTCCAAGGGATCTTCCTGACCAGGACTGAACCCAAGTCTCTTGCATCTCCTGCACCGGCAGGTGGATTCATTACTATTACTGCTACCTGGGAAGCCCCATTCAAATCAAGGGTTAACAAAATTAATCTCCTGTTTTTAGCACAGAAGGAAAAAAAATGGTTGTTACATGTATTACATACTCCAAGCAATACAAGATTATTCATAAGGCCACCAGATGACTACAATATAAAATATGTATAATAGACTTATCAATTTAATTTCAAGGAACCATAAAATCACCATTAAGGAAAACACTTTACTATCAATACTACCATTATATACACCAAAACTCCTTAGCAATAGTAGGGAAAGATGTAAACAAATATGGCCAGGAGCAGAATTTTTGGGTACCAAAATAATGTCCCAACAAAGTTCTTTTTAAGTTTGTTATAAAAATGCAGAGGAATCAATGATTATGATTTGAAGGCATAAACCAATGATAGAAATGTCATCACACTTTTGTTTAATTTCCTGCTACCACACCAATTCTGAAACAAGATATAAAATTTAACTGGCAGAAATATCTGCTGATCAATTTGGAGTTATAACTAAAAAAAAGGAAAGGTTTTTAAATAAATTATGAAATGATAAAACAATATAACTTTTGAGTTTGGATTTTATTATGCTAACCCAAAACTGCAATGTATATTTCCAGTGTAATCTGTTAAATGTAGTGTGGATTTCAAGATCTTGAATCAAAGCAGGTTCCCAAATACTTTTCAGCCCTATAAACTGAAATAAAAACCAAATGCTCAGAATTTTTGTGTCAATTTTAACTTTTAAAAATTCTTATTTTCAGAATCTTGTTAAAACTGAAAAATCACAAGAGTTCATCAAAATTTACAATGCATAGTATTTTGTGCTCAGTTGCTCAGTTGTATCGGACTCTTGGACTTTAGACCACCTGGCTCCTCAGTCCATGGGATTTCCCAGGCAAGAATACTGGAGTGGGTTACCATTTACTCCTGCAGGGGATCTTCCTGACCCAGGGATCAAACCTCCATCTCCTGCATTCAGGGGGATTCTGTACTGCTGAGCCACACTATACAGGGAAGCCTGTATAGTTATTTTAGTTGTTTCTTAAGAGCCAAGAATAGTTAATAGGAAGCTTTCCAATCTAAATTGTCTAAAGTATTGGTAATGAAGATGCATCAACTAATAGCTTTAAGAAAGTGGGCTTTAAATTTACTGGGCCACAAGAGAAACATAAAAAGATGTCCAACGTCGCTAATTATTAGAGAAATGCAAATCAAAACTACAATGAGGTATCACTTCACACTGATCAGAATATTTCATCAAAAAGTCTACAAATAATAAATGCTGGAGAGGGTGTGGAGAAAAAGGAACCCTCCTACACTGTTGGAAATGTATTTAAATTGGTGCAACCACTACAGAGAACACTGGGAGGTTCCATAAAAAGCTAAAAAACAGAGCTACCATATGATTCTGCAATCCCTCTCCTGGGAATATATCTAGGAAAAAACACACCTGGGGACTTCCCTGGTGATCCCAGGGTTCAGAATCCACCTTCCAATGCAGCGGATGTGGGTTCGATCCTTGGTCGGGGAACTAAGATCCCACTTGCCACAACCAGAGAGCCCATGTGCTCTGGAGTCTGGGTATCAGCTAGACTTCTTCTCGAGAGAAGCCCACAGGCCACAATGAGAGAAGCCTATGTGCCACAGTGAAGCTCTTGTGTACCACAACTAAGACCCAATGTAGCCAACTAAATAAATATTTTTTAAAACCCCATAATTTGAAAAGATTCATGTTGCACCTTAATGTTCACTGAAGCATTATTTATAAAAGCCAAGATATGGAAGCAACTTAAGTGTCCATCAACAGATGAATGGATAAGATATGGTGTATGTATACAATGGGATGTTACTCAGCCATAAAAAAGAACGTGGGAGGGAGGGTAAATTAAGAGTTTGGGATTAATATATATACACACTACTATATATAAAGTCGATAACCAACTACTATATAACACAGGGAACTATCCCCAGTATTTTGTAATAACCTATAAGCCTTCCACTGATGGCTCTGCTGTAAAATATCCCTTTGTAATGCAGGAGACACAAGAGAAATGGGTTCAATCCCTGGATAAGGAAGATCTCCTGGAGAAGGAAATGGAAACTCACTCCAGTATTCTTGCCTGGGAAATCCCACAGAGGAGACTGGTGGGCCCCAGTCCATGGGATCACAAAGAGTCAGACATGACTGAGCAACTGAGCACACCTAAGGATGAAGAATCTGAAAAACAAAAAAAAGGTAACAGAGATTTTATTTTCTTGGGTTCCAAAATCACTGCAGATGGTGACTACAGCCGTGAAATTAAAAGATGCTTGCTCCTTGGAAGAAAAGCTATGACAAACCTAGACATGCTGCAGTCCATGGGGTCACAGAGTCAGACACGACTGAGCTACTGAACTGACTAATGTTTAACTGAATCACTTTGCTGTACACCTGAAACTAACACAACATTGTAAGTCAACTTCACTTTGATAAAAAAACTACAAATAAAAATTTACCTGACCGTATCAGTATTACATTTTCAACATCACTTAAAAATTCTAAATGGTAAAGAACCTGAAAAAATTACAATTTAAAAGAAATCTAGTTACACTTTTCCTAAGCACATAAGACAATTAGGCTGAATTATTTCTTGTTATGTGCTTAAAATTTTTAAATTACGATTACTAAGGGGAATTTCCTTCTGATCCAGTGATTAGGATTCTGCACTTTCACTGCTGTGGGCCCAGGGTTTATCCTTGGTCAAGGAACTAAGGTCTCGCAGGTCATGTGACACAGCCCTCCCTCCTCCCCGGAAAGAAAAATTATTCAGAAAACTAAGAAGTGGATCTGATGGAAATTTTCCATAGTGGAGAAATACAAGTGATTGGTTACACAGTAATTCTTGATAAGCAAACAGAATACAGGATGCCAGGATTCTCTTAAACCAAATTATGTTGTCAAATAAGTAACCGTTACTGTTTCCACAGCCATTTTATACACAGAACTACAGTGAGCATTTGACACTTAACACTGAAAATGTCAAGATACTGCATATGTCTATTTATAAGATGTGCTCAGTCACTCAGTGTGTTCAACTCTTTGCGATCCCATGAACCGTAGTCTTCCAGGCTTCTCTGTCCATGGAATTTTCCAAGCAAGAATACTGGAGTGGATTGCCATGTCCTCCTCCAGAGGATCTTTCTGACCCAGGGATCAAACCCTAGTCTCCTGCATCACCTATATTGCAAGCAGATTCTTCTACCATTGAGGCACCTGGGAAGCCCATTTATAAGATGACTTGGGGATAAATTTGTTCACACACAAGAGTAACATCCAATCACACACACACACACACACACACACACACACGTACTTGTATTTGTAAACATTCGATTATGATAAATACGCATCTATGCTGTTTTTTTTTTTTTTAAGCTGGAATATTAAAAGCATTTCACCAAATTGAGAAACAAAAGTATGGCCTAAGTGGATTTTTTTTTTAAAGGAACCAGGAAAGTGACTAAAAAACTTGGCAGTTAAAAACAGTTAAGAAGGCTGATTTGTTAAAAGCAGAGTCTCTCTTCTCTTCTATCATGCAACTAACAATTTTTTCTCTCTATATAGTTAATATATAAGCTTAAGATAAAAGATGCCAGGTGCAGATTTTCCATCAGGCCTGGGCAATTCAAAATGTACCTGCTGTCCCTGGGGCTTCCATAAAGTGAAAGGGTAAAATGATCTAATTTCTTAAACAGAACATATCATCATACCAGGTAATAATCCCTTTAGGTCCAGTTTTTCACAAGTCCAAATTTTCAAGACAATCTTATCTTTTTAGTGCAGCAGTTCTCTAAATGTGGTGTGAGGACCTGTGAGGATCTCCAAGGTCCTTTTGAGGGTGTCTGATGTCCTCCCTATTTCAATTATGTATCTGTGAGGCCACATTTTCTTCATATACTTCACACTTTTTCATATAAAAATTTTATAATCACAATTTGAATACAGAAGTAGTTATGAGAATCTAGCTATCTGCTGAGATGCCACTCATCTCACTCTTTTTTGTTTTAAAAGATAGTTATGTCACCCAGCTAGAGAGCTAAAATTAAAACTGACTATGGAGCTTCCTCCCCAGAAGCAGACAAGTTGAGGTAGATGGCTCTCCCAAGATCATGGATGAAGATCTTTGTCTCCAATATGAAACTATTCGATTTGTCTTTGCGCCACTAGCTTTTTTCCTCTGTAAATGCACAGGGAGACAATGGTCCTTAAAGCACAGGAACACAATGTCCTTAACTCTGGCAACTGCCACTAAATCTACCACTAAGGCCACAGTTGCACAACAAAAGTCCCTAGAATTTCTTGCTAAAGTGGTTTGGATAACAGAATTGCTTTCAATTACTGGCAAAACAAGCCATAAGTTTATGCCACAGCAAATACCTCCTGCTATACCTGGATCAATCCCTCTGATCCTGGAGGAAACACAGGAAATTAACAAAGAAGCCACTTGACTTAAGACAGGTTAATGCCCCTTTGGGTACATTCTTTGCTTTATTAGATACCAACTTGGCTGGTTCCCAGGGAGCCTTAAGGAGCATTCTAGTCTCTTGGTATTATCCAACTGACAGTCGTCATCATACTCTCCCTGGTGGGCTGTAATCTCTCAAGGGTCTTAAATTCATGTTTGTAGTCATCAGCAATACAAATAAGATGAACAGCAAAAACAATTCTTTCACAGACCAGACTCATAACCTATGAGTTTCACGCCCAGACAAAAACAACAGCCTTGATGGTGACCAAGAGTGGTGCTTACACCAAATTTTTGGTTAAACTCTCCTGTATGAGAAGATGGCCAAAAGGGGGGAAGGGTGTTAATTAAGCAAGGAGACCATTAGACTGAGGTAGCTCTAATAATTTACAGCCTTACATAAGTAAACCAAACCTAAGCCTGCAAACGCCTCAAGATTAGGAAATCAAACCTAAGGACAACCAATAACCAACAGCCAGTCAGGCTTTTCCAAATAAAGCAAATACTAAAGTTATAACTGATCAAATAATTTTTCTGCTTTGCTTTTCTCCATAAAAATCTTTCACTCCAGCTCCTGTTGATGGAGCACTCCTAACCACTTCCAGTTTGGCAGTGCCCAATTCAATTAGATTTTTGCTCAAATAAACTATTAAAATTTAAAAGGAAAGAAAAAAGTTATGACAAATGAAATCAATACAATTTCAAATTAAAGTTTAAATTTCTAATATGGCAAAATGTCAAGAGACAGTACAAAATAAACAAAAGCTCAGTAATTAAAAAAAAATAAAAGGGTCCTGAGCCCACCAGAAAGTTTAAACAAGACTAAAAACAAAAACCCCCACTAGCTCAGTAGATGGTCTGATGTGATCCTAATTCCATTTTACACTCCACCACTTCTGATACAACCTGAATTGCCGAATTAAGTCTGTGGTTTTTTGGTTTTATAAGAAAATCAGGAAGGAAATACTCAACTGTTCAGTCTGGCAAGGTACCTCATTTTGCCTCTCTAAACTTTAATTTCCCTAGTGGGTTATGAGACCTTCAAAGGTCCTGCTAACTCTAGGATTCTGACTCTCCACCTCCCTCCAAATCTTCCAGCTCTGACACCTCCATATTGTTCAACATGGGAGAAGGGACCCTTTACAACTTGGCCCCAAACTAACTGCCTAGTTGCTCATTCTCACTCTCTTGTCACACTGTATCCCACCCACTAATGATCTATCCCATGGACAGAGGAGCTTGGTGGGCTACAGCCCATAGGGTCACAAAAGAGTCAGATGCAACCATGCGATTAAATAACAACAATGATCTACCCACGTAACAGTATACCAGTTTAGGGACTTCGCTGATGATCCAGTGGTTAGGACCCTGTGCTTTCACAGGTTCTGTCCCTGGTGGGGAAATAAGATCCCACACGCCTCACAGTGCAGCCAAAACAAAAAACAAAAGAGTATACCAGGTTCTAATCATGGGTAGCTCCCTTTTTTCTTATCAGATGTAAGTCCTTAGTTAAATTACTTCCTCTCTAATCTTTCATTTTATTGCATGTAAATGGTCATAATGCTTACCACGTATGAGAGGCTGTGGTGAGGATTTACTGAGTTAGTGATGACTGCTTAGAGCTCTGCATGCACACAGCAGTATGAGCGCTCTTGTGCATACCTGCTCCTACTGAGGACACCTTTCTGTACTTCCCTGATTGGCCTTCAAGGATTAGTGAGATCCAAAGTTAACCTCCTGCTCTGCAGCTGTTCTTGACAACCCCACCCCACCCCATAAGCATTCATTAGTTTCTTAGTTGTGTATTTCTAAACCTCTTTTACTACGATGTCTGTCTCAAACCTCTTCACTCAGTATTATAACCACTCATTTACTGGACTCTTAAAAGTCTAAGACTGGATTCATCTTTGTAAACAGAGTCTAGCCATGGTGCCCAATGTATAATGGATGTGTGCCTCCAAGAAATTATTGACTTGAATTATGCAAGCAACTGAAATTGATGCCTAAGAAAGTACACCAAGCTCAATAAAATGAAGGTAATTACCTACATTCAGTATCTAAGAGTGAAATGAAAATTTCTTTTTTTTTTTTCAATGCCATTCTCCCAAATCTTCCCACCATCAGAAAATTTCTGATAAAATATGACTTTGTTGGAAACTGCAAAGTATGTCTTTCTTCTTTAATGTTTCATTAGTTATTCAAGAAAAACAATGGCTGTTCTAAGCCAAGATTCTAGGACTTCGACACATTTTAACCTGACTGGATAATCACTGGCAACTGTAAAAACAAAAACACTTCATGGATCCTGTCATCTACAACCTTGTAGAAGATTTTTTAAACAGACATTTTCTGGGATGAAAGAAAAGCATAAGTGAACATGAAGTCACTTGGTCGTGTCCAACTCTTTGCGACCCCATGGACTGTAGCCTGCCGGGCTCCTCTGTCCATGGGATTTTCCAGACAAGAATACTGGAGTGGGTTGCCATTTCCTTCTCCAGGAGATCTTCCCCACCCAGGGATCGAACCCAGGTCTTCTGCATTGTAGACAGACACTTTACCGTCTGAGCCACCAGGGAATGTAATGAAAGAAAAAGCACCACTATAACACACAACACAATGCTTTAAATATCTAACAAAGTCCAGAGTCTTTGGATGCATTATTCTATTTCATTCAAAATTCTTGTAACTGTGAAGACCTACATCAGCGGCTCTCAGCTGGGACAATTTTGTCCCCCAAGGGACATTTTTGGTTGTCACAATTGTGGGTAGGGATGAAGCTTACTGCCACTTGGTGAGCAGAGGCCAGGGATGCTACTAACATCCTACAATGCATAAGACAGTCCCCACAACAAAGAATTATCTGGCCTCAAATATGAATAGTACCAAGGTTGAGAAAATCCAGCTTACATTATTTCCTTGACTGCTTTCCTTTCGTTTGCAAATCCAACGTGCTAATTTTAAGCTGCAATTCAAATGTGGAATCCTTAAAGTCACTACTCTTCCTTATTACTAATATATCACTTCAGGGACTTCTCTGGTGGTCTGGTGCTTAAGAATCTGCCTTGCAATGCAGGAGATGCGGGTTCAATCCCAGGTCCGGGAAAATCCCATGTGCCACAAAGCAACTAAAGCCCCTGTGCCACAACTACTGAGCTGTAGTTGTGTCCATAGGAGTGCATGCATCCATGCACTCCAAAACCTACATGCCATAACTAGAGAGCCTGAGTGCCTGCCACAAATATTGAAGCCCTAGTACTCTTGGAGAAGGAAATGGCAACCCACTCCAGTACTCTTGCCTGGAAAATCCCATGGACGGAGGAGCCTGGTAGGCTGCAGTCCATGGGGTCGATAGGAGTCGGACACGACTGAGCGACTTCACTTTCACTTTTCACTTTCCTGCATTAGAGAAGGAAATGGCAACCCACTCCAGTGTTCTTGCCTGGAGAATCCAAGGGATGGGGGAGCCTGGTGGGCTGCCGTCTCTGGGGTCGCACAGAGTCGGACACGACTGAAGCGACTTAGCAGCAGCAGCAGTACTCCTGAGCCCAGGAGCTACAACTACCGAGCTGAGAGCCACAACTAGAGAGTGTGTGCACCCCAACGAAGACCCCATGTGCTGCAACTAAGACTTGATGCAGCCAAATAAATGAATAAATATTTTAAAATATGTATTTATCACTTCATAAAAATCTCTGAATAACACCAAAACTTACGGGAAAAAAAAAAAGGTCAACTTTTATAGATTCGACCGAGAGGAAGCTAGGATCAAAAATGTTCTGATGTCATTTGATTTTGGAAAACATGACAGAAAGGGAAACCACACACAGCTTTTTATATGTGCTTTGCCATGTCAATAGCAGGATCAAAGTACTTGCAGACAACACTGTTTTATAGTTTTTGAATAAATGGTGAAATATATGGGTGAAATATACAGCACAGCTACTCTGACTCTATCAGGTTCACGTCAATGGTAACTACTCCAATTCACGTTAAAATTGTTCCTCAACTCAACAGCTTTCTTTACCCTCAACCTAGAGATTTAAGATGATAGTTCAGTATCACAAATAGATATTTTTCTCACCAAAGTACCATGGTCAGAGAAATGAATAAAACTTCTATTCTGCATAAAGAGCTTAAGGGGGTATTTGCCTTATAACTTTTAGACATTTTAAAGACTGCCTTTAAGAATGACAATATAACTCAACAGCAAAAAAACAACCCATCAGATGCAAAAATGAGTATCTTCAAACTTGAACAGACATTTCTCCAAGGAGGATACAAATGGCCAAGGTGCACATGAAAACATGCTAAACATGACTGTTAGAGAAATTCAAATCAAAACAAGATACCATTTCATACTCATTGCTGCTGCTGCTGCTAAGTCACTTCAGTCGTGTCCAACTCTCTGCAACCCCACAGACAGCAGCCCACCAGGCTCCTCTGTCCCTGGATTCTCCAGACAAGAATACTGGAGTGGGTTGACATATCCTTTTCCAATGCGTGCATGCATGAAAAGTCGCTTCAGTCATGTCCAACTCTGTGCAACCCTATGGACAGCAGCCCACCAGGCTCCTCCGTCCACAGGATTCTCTAGGCAAGAATATTGGAGCGGGTTGCCATTTCCTTCTCCATCATACTCATTAGAATGCCAATTATAAAAAATAGAATATAACTATGTTGGCTGGGATGGAACGAAACCAGAACTCCTGTGCACTGTTGGTGGAAAAGTAAATGGTATAGACACTGTGGAAAATAGTATGGTAGTTCCTTAAAAAATTACAATTGCCACAACCATTCAGCAATTCCACTTCTGGATATATAACCAAAAGAACTAAAAGCAGGGGTCAAACAGATATTTGTTCACCCACATTCATCGCATGTTTAATAGCCAAAAAGTAGAAGTAACCCAAGGGTACAGAGACAGACCACTTTATAAACAAAACGTGGTATCAATATACAATGGAATTTTATTGAGCCTTAAAAGGGAAGAAAATTCAGGCATATGCTAAAACTTGGATGAACTCTGAGGATATTATGCTAAATGATATAAGCTATTTACCAAAGGGGAATATTGTACGGCTCAATTCTTATGAAGTAACGAGCAGTCAAATTTATAAAGACAGAAGGAATGATGGCACTGCCTGGGGCTGGGGAAGAAGAGAATGAAGAGTTCTTGTATAACGGAAAGATGAAAGGGTTCTGGAGATGAATAGTGGTGACTGCTGCACAACAAGGTAATGTACTAATGTCACTAAAGTGTATACTTAAATGGTTAAAATGGTAAATTTCATGTTATCTATACACATACACTGGGCCACCTGACCTGCCTCCTAAGAAATCTGTATGCAGGTCAAGAAGCAACAGTTAGAACCAGACAAGGAACAAGGGACTGGTTCAGAATTGGGAAAGGAGCACATCAAGGGTTTATTTAACTTACATGCAGAGTACATCATGAGAAATGCAGGGTTAGAAGAAGCACAAGCTGGAATAAAGATTGCCAGGAGAAATATCAGTAACCTCAGATATGCAGATGACACCTCCTTATGGCAGAAAGCAAAGAGGAACTAAAGAGCCTCTTGATGAAGGTGAAAGTCGAGAGTGAAAAAGTTGGCTTAAAACTCAACATTCAAAAAATGAAGTTCATGGCATCCAGTCCCATCACTTCATGGCAAACAGATGTGGAAACAATGGAAACAGTGAGAGATATTATTTTGGGGGGCTCCAAAATCACTGCAGATGGTGACTGCAGTCATGAAATTAAAAGACGCTTGCTCCTTAGAAGAAAAGCTATGACCAACCTAGACAGCATATTAAATAAACAGAGACATTACTTTGCCAACAAAGGTCCATCCAGTCAAAGCTGGTTTTTCCAGTAGTCATGTATGGATGTGAGAACTGGACCATAAAGAAAGCTGAGAGATGAAGAATTGATGCTTTGAACTATGGTGTTGGAGAAGACTCTTGAGAATCCCTTGGAATGCAAAATCAAATCAGTTAATCCTAAAGGAAATCAGTCCTGAATATGAATATTCATTGGAAGGACTGATGCTGAAGCTGAAGCTCCAATACTTTGACCACCCGATGCAAAGAGCCGACTCATTGGAAAAGACCCTGATGCTGGGCAAGACTGAAAGCAGGAGAAGGGGACAGAAGACGAGATGGTTGGATGGCCTCACCAACTCAATGGACATGAGTTTGAGCAAGCTCCAGGAGTTGGTGATGGACAGGGAAGCCTGGCATGCTGCAGTCCATGGGGTGGCAAAAAGTCAGACACAAGTGAGCGAATGAACTGAACACAGACACACAAAACCTAAGAAGTAAAATACAAAATGAACTGTACTTCTCTTTGTTCCTTAGAAACAAATGGAGAGATTCCAAACCAGTCAATGTAACAAGCTACGTGCTGGGTCTTGTCAGTAAGACTCTGCTGAATCGAGGCCCCACAACCTGGCTTATATAAGGCTCTGCTGAATCGAGGCCCCACAACCTGGCTCATCAAGGTAAAGGTGCCCCAGAAATAATTTCAGAGAAATGAGTCAGCTCTAACTGGTGATTCTACAACTATCTGGAAAGAAATAGGGAAAGCATTATAGGTCTTGACTATATAAATTATAAATTAAACTCTTTAGACCAAAAGTCAATGAAAAGTTAGTTTAAATTCTTGGTATTTAGGATACTTATTGAGAAAGACTGTATTAATATATTAATGAGTGAAAATGCATTTTTAAATTATGGAACCAATATTTTAATGTCAATTTTGTTTTGTCCACATATTTCTTCTATCATTAGAAACCACAAAGACTTCTAATGGGAAAAGATCTGATTTTAAAAATATGATGATTAACTTAAATAGTGAAACCGACAGAAGTTTTGTCTCCTTTTCTTTCAACATTTATCTGTTTTTTCCTAATTGAAGTATAATTGATTTACAATGTTTGTTAGTTTTAGGTGGACAGCAAAATAATTCAGTTATTTATATTCTCTTTTTCAGATTCTTTTCCCCTGTAGGTTATTACAAGATATTGAATATAGTTCCCTGTGCTATACAGTAGGTCCTTACCGTTTATCTATTTTATATACAGTAGTATTTATTTGTTAATCCTAAACTCTTTATTTATCCCTCCCCCGTTTGGTAGCCATATGTTTGTTTTCTATGTCTTTGAGTCTATTTCTGTTTTATAAATAAATTCATTTATATCATCTTTTTAGATTCTACACATAAGTGATAAAAGATACTGTCTTTCTCTTTCTGACTTACTTCACTTAGTATAGTAATCTCCAGGTCTGACTGTGTTGCTTGCTGGCTGAGTAATACTCCATGGGGGTGTGTGTGTGTGTGTGTGTGCACACGCACATGCATATGCCTATGTGTAACCTTTACCTTAAGAGACACAGCTAGAAGCAGAAAGAAAGCCATAATCCACCAGCAATAATTTTTCTTTACACTGCAATTAGTTTCTACTAATATAAAAAATAAATAATTTATTTTCTAAGGATTTCTAAGTATAATAGAAAATCTACTCTTCAAAAATTAACTTTTCTGGGTTTTAGTTTCCACCTAGCCTTTACCTATGAGCATTTGTAAATATCAAGCATGCTTAAACCTTAGGTACTTTCTCTGCCTTATACGTAGATAAGATTAAACAGGTGTAGAGTTCATGGTCACTAAAGTAGTGGTAAATTCAACTGCAGTATTAAAATAATTGATTTTATTTATCTTCCTATTCTAAAGTCCAATAGTTTACATAAATGAAGGAAAAAACAAAATTACTAAGGACAATTTTTTAAAGAGCACCTTATTTTGATGGAAAATACTATTTAAAATTGAGCTTAAATATGCTATCTGTAGCATATGTGTAGCTTGGTAACAAAAAAATTAAGTACAAGTGACTCTTCTGGGTGCAATTACAGCTGAAGTTAATGTTTTAAGCTTATTACTGACACTATTTTTTAGCAGAATTAAATACAAGGAATATGCAAATAGTTAATCTATAGAACAACAGCTAGATAAGTAAAGGTTTCTTCCCCAAAAGCCTACAGGAATATTATTCAGTCTTAAAAAGGAAGACAATTCTGACATTTGCTACAATATAGATGAATCTCTAAAACATTGTACTAAGGGAAATAAGCCAGACATAAAAGGACAAATATCGTATTATTCCATTTTTATGAGTTACCTAGAATAGTCAGACTCAGAGAGACAAAAACTAGAATGGTGGTTACCAGGGACTAGGGGAGAGAAGAATGGGACTAGGGAAGAGAAACCATTATTGTCTAATGATTACAGAGTTCCAGTTTGGGAAGATGAAAAAGTTCTGGAGATGACTGGTGGTGGTAGTTGTACAACAAAGTAAATATACTCAATGCCTCTGAACTGTACACTTGAAAACAGTTAAAATGGTAATTTTATGCTATGTATATTTTACCACAATTTTTTAAAAATTGAAGGCTTACAAGTTTAGGCATTAAAAACATATTTGGAGGACCTTCCTGGTGGTCTAGTGATTAAGAATCCATTTTGCAATCCAGAAGACACAGGTTCAATCTCTGGTTGGGGAACTAAGATCCCACATGCCCTCGCACCACAACTAGAGAGTCCATGAGCAACTAAGCCCTCGCACACCACAACTAGAGAGTCCATGAGCCACAACAACAAACGGATCCCTCATGCCACAACTAAGACCCAATACAGCCAAATAAATAAATACTGAATAAATATTTTTAAGAAACTATAGGTTGGTGGTTTCAAATCTTAGTGTTCTAATAACAATAGCAAAAACTGGCTATTGGAAAAAAACTGGAAAGGGGCTAAGCTCTTATAAATATATTACTAAGAACTGCGTGGCATATTTGCTGATGGGCTTCATGGGGCTCTAAAAAACTTTCAAGTTAATTTTAAGATGATGGGGTAGCAGAAAACTAGTCACAAAGTGCAGCTTATTATTTTTTCTTTTAAACAGATTTGGGAGTGGGGCAGGTATGTGATCAGATTCTGCATGGACAGATTCATAGCGGAAAAAAAAATTTGTAGCAGATAAAGTGGGAAAATTACTTATGTATATATTCTCACTGTAGCCTTTCCTCTAGGGTCAAAAGTACCTTTAGCTTAAATTCCAAAAAGCCTCAGCCTGCAGTGTCATTACATTTTTGGCAATGTAAGACTCACAAAACCTTAAAACTCACAAAACCTGATACTCAGGTAACTCAAAGCAAAGAGCATCAAACATGAAGGCATCCTAGAAGTGACAGGCAGATAGAACACATGTGCCTAAGGAACAAGACATCGTTTTGTAAGGCAGCAAAGCCCTTAGAACACCCATGGGATGGATGTATCATTCAAGGGACAAACTGAGGAGAAATCTAAACTGCTAGTTATTACAGTGGATTTATTTCCTCAACTACACACAGTATAAAACTAGATCTACTTCTTGTATGAACAACTAAATGGTTTAAAAGGCATAAACCAAGAAAGCATATGGATCAAGCGAAACCATTTTGCTGTTGTTGTTTTTAAATTCCCAAATGGTTATGAACAAATGCTGTAGTCTTTACCAAACCCACAAGTAAATTTGAACTTTGGGTTTTGCCTTTCTCCAATTTAACTTTGGAGCTAATTGCAACTCTTTCCTATCCAGATTTTTAAAAAGAGGCTTGCTATTTTCCACTTCTAAACTCTTTATTAAGGTAGCTTCATACTCAAGAGGTTACCAGGGCACCTAACTCCCACTAGGAAGCCTAAAGCCACCCACTGTTTGATGCATGTGTTTATTTATAAATGACTTCACATTACTCACTAAAAAACCCCAGCCTCAAGTCCTTCCTCTTAAACAACTCCTCTGCGATTTCTTCCAATGGAAACAAACAAAAGCGGCACTCCAAATGGATCCAACTACCATGACACAGCACATTCAGGAGAGGAGTGTGCCCTTCCCCAGGATCAAAAACAACACTCAAAGGGTCACAGAACTCCCCAGTTTTGGTTACATAAATCGCATCTAGAAATAAGACAAGTATCTATTAAATGTGTGTCTTATTCTAATTTCAACACCAGAATTCCATGTATTTTAAACACACTTTAAACCTTTATCAAAAGTATTAGCCATCATTTAAAAATTACACCTTCAGATTAAGGGGTTGAGGTGTTGTTTTTTTTTTTAATTAAAAAATATCACTCAGTTAAGATGACATAATTTTCTTCTTAGAAGGTTAATTTATTAGAGACTTACACATTAAAGGTTTTCAACAACTGAGACATTCCCTTGGCCACTTTGGAAATCAACATGCATTTTAATATTTTAGGCTGATCAATCCTAAATTTGAAAAAGACAGACTCAGCAAAGACTATATTTTAAGTCTTGGGACTTTATGAAAAGTCCCAAGAGGTTTTTTCATTAATCGGTAATGTCAAAAGAATAGAAGGGTCATGAGAATTAATAAAAATAATGGGTGCTATTCTCTAAAAAAAGAAAATGAAAAACACTAAATATGAATGCACAAATTACTCCATGACATTCCATCTTGATAGAGTTCATTTCTAAAACTGTGCTGTCCAACAGAAATTTAATAGAAGACAAAAATGTAATTTAAAGTAGCCACACCTTAAAAAGTAAGAACAGGTGAAATTTAATAATGTATCTTATTTAATGTAATACACTCAAAATGTCATTTCAACATGCAGTCAACATAAAAACTAGTAACTTTGTTTTGCTGTATCTTCAAAATTTTGTATTTTTTTAAAATAGTTCCACTGAGATAATAATTTCATACCATAAAACTGACCTATTTAAAAGTATACAATTAATAGTTTTTAGTATATTTATACAATTATACAACCATCACCATAATGTAACTTTGGTACATTTGCATTGTTCAAGAAAAAAAAAATGCATACCTATTAGCAGCACAACCCATTATCTTCCATCCTCAGCCCAAGGTAACCATTAATCTAATCTACTTCCTGCCTCTGTAATGACCTATTCTGGACATTTTACATAAAGAGAATCATATAATATGTGGTCCTTCCTACCATCTTCTGCCACTAAGCATTTTTTTTAGGTTCATCGTGTTATAGCGTGGATCAGTACTAGCGCACAGACTAGCCAAATCTCAAGAGCTCAACAGCCACACGTGGCTAGAGTATACAGTAATGCACAACTGAGTTCTAGAACCAGAAAGCTCCCCAATAAATAAGCACATCATCCTTAAACAAGAGGCCATGTTAAAGCCTTAGAAAAGACGCTGATTCTGGGAAAGACTGAAGGCAGGAGGAGAAGGGGACGACAGAGGACAAGATGGCTGGATGGACGAGATGGCTGGATGGCATCACCGACTCAATGGACATGAGTCTGAGCAAGCTCTGGGAGATGGTGAAGGGCAGGGAAGCCTGGCGTGCTGCAGTCCATGGGGCCGCGAAGAGTTGGACATGACTGAGCGACTGAACAACAAGAACATGTTAAAGCCATTACAGTACTTAAAAGAAACGCCATTTATGAGAGGTAACACTTCAGAGGTTTAGCACATTTTAAAATAATTGTTACTGATGGTCCAGTGGTTAGGAATCTGCCTGCTAATGCAGGGGACACGGGGGTTCAATCCTTAGTCCAGGAAGATTCCACATGCTGCAGGGCCAACTAAGCCCCATGTGCCACAACTACTGAGCCCACGCTCTAGAGCCCTCAAGCAGCAGCTACTGAAGCCAAGAGCCCCAGAGTCCATGCTGTGCAACAACATAAGCCACTGCAACTAGAGAGTAGTCCCAACTCATTACAACTATAGAAAGCCCGAGAACAGCAATGAAGGCCTAGCACAGCCATAAATACGGAAATAAATATTTTCTCAAATAAATTAATAATTGTTACAATATACACAAAAAATCATTAAGAAAAACTAACGGAAAAGTGTTATTTTGTTAAAGTCACGTAAGTTCTCATTTTAATTCCAGACAGCTCTAGTAAGTGAGCAGACTGATCCCTGAAAACATACATTTCCACTTCAAGAGTACAGAGGAATAAATAGACAAAGTAGAACTTAGTTCTTGGGTACCTATCACTTTAAAATTTAAAAACTATCTTTGTTGATAAGTTTAAAAAAAAAAACAAACCACCATCCTTTATTTGGGATTGTACCAGCAATTCACACAAGTTTAAAACAATTTTTCGTTTTTCTAATTTAATGGGATTAAGAAAAACTCAAAAGGTTATTAACCAAGTCAAATTCTAAAATGTCCTCTGGACCTCCCTGGTGGTCTAGTGGTTGGGAATCTGCCTGCCAATATACGGAATTCAGGTTTGATCCCTGGTCCAGGATCTAAGATTTCACATGCCGTGGAGCAGCCAAGCCCTGGAGCAGCCAAGCCCGCGCACCACAACTACAGCCCGCACACCCTAGAGCCCATGCTCCGCAACAAGAGAAGCGCCGCAATGAGAAGTCTGTGTGCCACAACCGTGGAGTAGCCCCGCTCACCACAACTAGAGAGAGCCAGTACACAACAACAAAGACCAGGGCAGCAAAAAATAAACACAACTTTAAAAACATAAATAAAAGATTTCAAAAAGTCCAATCTTATTTTACTTGAATTATATATTTTCCAATCTGATTCAAAGAATACATATTATTATCACCATATATTTGAATATATTTTTAATCCATTCTACAACCAAGAGAAGTTTTTTTAAGAGTATGACTCAGATTCTTAGGAAAACCAGTTCTGTTTTGCAAAGTTAATTTTAAAATATATTTCACTTATTATCTTGTATACCTGAAAAGAGAGGTCCCTTTATCCTACAAAGCAGATGTAGGAAAATGTCCCACAGAAGTGACTTTATACAATTTGTAGCAGTATGAAACCCTAATAGTATTTAGTTTAATGAATGACTAATAATTTAAGTAAATAAATTATCAAAGGGTGCTCTTCGCATTTTCTCACGAGAGTAAATCACAAAACTATCCTTTACAGATAAGGGTAAACACTCAGTTTGTACTCGAAGAAACAGATTAAAAAAAAAAAAAAAACTAGGGGGAGAAGGCAGACAATGAAATCTTGGCTAATTCTAAGCTTCAGAAAATGCTACTGTTTATTTTAAAAGGAGAATACACATTTCCCTTTAGTTCTGTGCATGGATGATCCCTTTGTTCAGGGCAGGGTACAATTATACCATGGCTTCTGAGAAAGACCATAGAAAGCCTTCAAGTGAAAACAACTCACAAAAGATAAAAGAGAATAACAAGGTCTCCAAAACCACTCTAAACTTCTACCGTAAGTAAAAAAACAACAACAACACAGGTTTCAATCTCATTCCAAAAGTTTAAAACATAAACAAATTTATAGGCACTTACATTTTCTATATAGCTCTGGCACTTCTAAAGACAAAAATAAATGCACTCCTTTATTTGTGGCTTTAATATTTTGTGACTTCTCAGTGTTTTCTGACCAGGAATTAGGCCATATTTAACTCCCTTATTTGTCAAAGAGGAAAGTTGTGAAAGATGCTATGCACAAAGCAGTCATGACACTAAAAATCTACAATTTAAGCATTTTTGTTTTGACTCTGCTTCTAAATCAAATACAATCTGGCACAGTATTTTTAAGTTTAAAGTTTGTTTAGGGCTTGAAATTACTTTTTGTTAATTTTTAAAGCAACATTTAGAAATTTACATCAAAGTTAAATTAAAACTCACAAGATACCAAGTCACAAGTTTATCCCCCTAACCTATTTTTCATTCCTTCCACCTAACAAGCCAAAATAAATCCCAGCACCTCGGTGAAGAGAATGAAAAGGAGCACGGCAGAGAGTTCTTCACTGCAAACAGACTAACAACTAAAAGCAAGTTCCTGGGGAACTCCGATAATTAATTAATTGGGGGGTAACAAATTCCGTATCACCAAATACAGAACATGCTGTGATATACCCAAGCAGCGGTACAGCAGAAGCTATTTTTCCAGCCTTAGTTTCTGAGGGGCAGAAGAGAGAAAGTTACAGTTAAAACAAGAGAGTAATAATGGAAAGATGCACTGAAGAGTGGTGTTCACATCAGCTTCTATTCTTGGCCTCCTGAATTTTTTGAAAGGCTGCCTCCTTGGGAACACACCTGGATTGACCTGCAGCCACTTCCCAGGAGCTCCTCCCCAAATCGGGCCAGCCCCCACGCGTAGGCCCCGCCCCCTGTGCTGAGGGCCGGGCAAAAACGGGCAAAATAAGGAAGCCTCTGGGAGGTGGCAAGCCGCCAACTCAAACTGGATGATTCCAGTTTAGGCTGGTTTGAGTCACAAACAAGCAGTTCCTAGCTCTCCCCATAATATTCAGAGGCACTGGCTGCCCAGGGCACACAATGAACTCTCATTTACGCTCAGCTCTATGTCTACCTCGCTCGTTCTCTTTTCACTAGTAGCAGAGGCTCCTAATGAAAGCAAGGCTCCTAATACAGTCAAAATGGGTCAGCTTAGCACTGGTTTCCAACACCGACTGCCTATTCTGCGCGGAACGCCAACGCTGGCAACACCTACCTACACCTCTCAAAAGCCTTACTGAAATGCTGTACTTAATTAAAAAAAGGAACTAGACCTATTTATAAATTTCCATAATGGAAGTTAAGCCCACCAAAGCAATTAGCAAACACTTCCATCTTCCATATTCAGCATACAAAAAAGGCCTAGCTGGCTAAGGTGATCCCAAAAGACAGAAGTGTGTCGTTTACTGCCCGATAAACTGGAAAGGAATGTTTCCAAAATACCGGCTCTTCAGTATGCCTGCCATTGATGGGAATGCAAAAAACACTACCAACAAAATTAATTAATTAATTAGATGGGGATACTGGATTGGAGAAGGAAATGGCAATCCACTCCAGTGTTCTTGCCTGGAGAATCCCAGGAACAGGGCAGCCTGGTGGGCTGCCGTCTATGGGGTCGCCCAGAGTCGGACACAACTGAAGTGACTTAGCAGCAGCACTCATCTGCTGGGAAAAACTGAAGGCAGGAGGAGAAGGGGACGACAGAGGATGAGATGGTTGGATGGCATCACCGACTCGATGGAGATGAGTTTGAGCAAGCTCCGAGAGATGGTGAAGGAAGCCTGGCATGCTGCAGTCCATGCGGTCGCAAAGAGTAGGACACAACTGAGCGACCGAAGAACAGCAGCTCTTCAAGCACACACCGCTAAACCACCCCACACGTGCTAACCATTCCAAAACTGCGTTAAGGAGGGAATGAGCAAATGTTTATTCCTTTGGAAATTAACAGTACTTAAAGCAGCCCCACTCAAAATGAAGCAAAACAATGTGGATTTTAGATCAGTTTTCTCCAGGACTGCAAATAAACAACAGCAAGCATGTTAGTTCTCCTTCTCCTTCCAAAAAGGTGAATTTTTTAATGCAAACTTAGAGGACTTCCCTGGAGGTGCGGTGGATTTCATAATCCACCTGCCAACTCAGGGGATGGGGTTTGATTCCTGGTCTGGGGGAGGATTCCACATGCCTGGGAGCAACTAAAGCCCTTGCGCCAGGACTACTGAAGCCGGTGCCTTGGGCCTGTACTCCACAAGGGTAGCAGGCACACAATGATCATGAGTGGTCCCCACTGCCCCAACTAGAGAAAGCCTGTGCAAAGCAAGGAAGAAGAGCACGTGTGAGCGCAAGCACACACACACACCAAAATTAATTTTTTTTTTAAAAACTTAAGATACCAATATTTCAGGGAAAGAATAATCATTAAAAAAGTCAAAACCATAGTCAAAAAAGCCATCCATCACAAATAAGAGTTGCAAATTTCAAAATAAAAACTTCATTTAGCAGCTGGAATAGTCCACTGTAACAAATACATTTTATTCATAATACTGATTTTTGGAAAGACATTCTTTTGAAAATTCAGACAATTTCAACTATCTTAAAAAAGTAAAAATGAGGCAGAAGGACAAAAACAATAAAACAGGCCAAGAATGTCTGTGAAATGCAGAAATAAGTCAGATATTTAAAATGCAATGTTTTACTCAAGCTTAAAATAAGAGTGGAAATAGTTTCATGCTAAATAAAAATAAGGGGAAAAAGACAAAGAAAAAAAATCCTAAGAATATTTATTATCCTTGACTTTGGCTTCTTCTAAAGGCTTTTTGACTAAACCTTTACTGTTCCTCCTTGAAAGTCCTCTGAATACATCTAAAACATACATTTCACTTGGTTTTATCCCCCAAATCAATAGATATCTAATCATTGATTTTTACACTGTAGACAGTTTATGTTTCAGTGGTTTCAGAGCACAAGTATCTTCTCTTTACACACTCAAAGAATAATAACCAAAAAAAATCCCATTTCAATTTAAGTGATTCACGTCAAACAGTGCAAAAAAACAAACTTTATCTCCAACTGAATTCAGAAATTATTATTCATTATTTGAACCACCAGGGAAGCCCAAATTATAGATAAGATCACCTTTGATGATAAAATTTCAGACAAATGTGTTTTTATGATTAAGCATTGCAACTATCACCAAAAAAACCCCACTAATTATTAATCCCTTTAACAACTTTAAGAAACTGACTCTTACTTCATGTATGTATCTGTTAAAACTGGTGCCATGTCTGACAGTTTCCAGTATATAATATATATCATAGCAAATTACATAGCCAGGTAATAGTAATAACATGAGAATTCCTTCCCCCAATCAACATTATAAATGAGCATACTTTAAGAGAAGCGAAAAGTACACTGCCACTGTCCGCTTGATACATGCACTGCCACCACGTCTAGCACCTCTTCAGCCTCATCCATACTTTTCCACAAAGCTTCAGACGGACAATACTGAAAATTTTCCTTCATGAGCTTGAAATTCTCTCATAAACTAAACGAACTACAAAACTTCCTTATGAAATTGCAGACAAAAGGATATGTGAATAAAATTCCCCCTCTAAGAAACTGTAATCTAAAACATCTACATCATTCACAAAATTATTAGCAGAATTGATCACACACATTATATATGTGTGTGTGTGTGTGTGTGTGTGTGTGAGATTTTTCAAAAGCTTGTCAGTTTAGGGACTGCCATGCTAACACTTTTTTAGTTAAAAGGGTCACGTTCATTTTACCTTTATCTGTTGTAAAAATTCAGAATTTGTTCAATATTCTAAATAATTACTATGTAACTATAATTCAGGTAAAATATTCTTAAGCTAACAGAAAAAATTAATAAAACTGTAGACAATTTTTGATATATTTTATTCAAAACATATAAAAGAAATACACGTACAAGTTCTACAAATAATACCAGCAATAAGAAATACTTTATAGACTTCCCTGGTGGTTCAGTGGTTGAGACTCTGCCTGCCAATGCAGGGGACAAGGGTTCTATCCCTGGTGTGAGAAGATTCCACATGTCATAGGGCAAGTAAGCCCATGTGCCACAACTACTGAGCCCATACACCCTAGAGGCTGTGCTCTGCAACAAGAGAAGCCATCGCAATAAGCCCTCGTAGTGCAACTGGAGAGTAATCCCTGCTCGCCACAACTAGAGAAAGGCAATGCACAGCAATAAAGACCCAGCACTGCCAAAATGAAATAAATAAAATTTTTAAAATTATTTTTCATTTCCCTTTCAATAAAAAGTAAATTATTCTTTAAACAAACACCACAAGGACTTAACAGGTTAGTTTTTTGACCTGGAAATGATATTGTATGTGTGTCTTTTTCTTCCCCTTCCTATCTCCAAGCTTCGTCTTTATATATTTCAACATATAAACCCAGGCCCTCAACAGTGAAAGCATGGAGTCCTAACCACTAGACTGCCAGGGAATTGCCTATATACAGTTTTTAAATCAACCTATTCCAATTCTTAAAACCTACTTAAGAAGGAAGCTTGCTCTAAAATTCTGATTTCTTCAAACTGGTAAACTAAACACAATTTAAGATGACATGGCTTACTGAAAGCCACAGAGACAAGAGACAGTGAGAGATCACCCACTAGGTCTTTCCAGTAGTCACGTATGGCTGTGAGACTTAGACTATAAAGAAGGCTAAGCACTGAAGAATTGATGCTTTTGAACTGTGGTGTTGGAGAAGACTCTTGACAGTCCCTTGGACAGCAAGGAGATCAAACCAGTCAATCCTAAAGGAAATCAACCCTGAATTCATTGGAAGGACTGACGCTGAAGCTCTGGCCATCTGATGTGAAGAGTAGACTCGCTGGAAAAGACCCTGATGCTGGGAAAGATTGAAGGCAGGAGAAGAAGGGGATGACAGAAGACGAGATGGCTGGATGGCATCACCGATTCAATGGACATGAGTCTGAGCAAGCTCCAGGAGATGGTGAAAGACAGGGAACCCTGGTGTGCTGGAGTCCATGGGGCTGCAGAGTCAGACACGACTGAGTGACTGAACAACAACCAACGACAGTTATTTATATGCTGTTATCTGTGCTTATTATTACATTTGTTTTAAGGGTTTCCATCTAAATTCCTGTTTCTGTGATTAGAAAGAATAAAAGTCTGTAGGTTACTTGACATATTCCTTGGACAAACCAAAAGGAGGAACAAAAAAGAAAAAGGCTGACCCCCAAAGTTTTTAACTTATGTATTTAAAATTTATTGTGAAAAGAAAAGGGCCTCCCTAAATAACCAAGACAGAGAAAGAAATAGACACCCAGTAGCACAGGTCTCAGAGAGGGCAATGGCAACCCACTCCAGTACTCTTGCCTGGAGAATCCCAGGGATGGGAGAGCCTGGTGGGCTGCTGTCTATGGGATCGCACAGAGTTGGACACGACTGAAGCGACTTAGCAGCAGCAGCAGCACAGGTCTCTGCACACAGCAAGTTTGTAACATTAAGCGACCTGCCCCTCATCTTGTCAGCAGCTAAATAAATACTGTGAATATCTTGGCAGAAACAGTTTGTGTATCATTTACAAGGACTTCACAGTGAGACTGTCATCAAGCCCATGTTTGCTCATTTGAAATGCACTGCTAGGGATCTGTTCACCAAAGCTGTAACAATTAAGGGGCACAGAGGATGATTAATTTTCCAGTCAGTCATACAGATAGAATAGAAACCTCTTTTATAGATAAAACCAAGCTATATTTTAACAGAATGGGAAAGACTAGAGATCTCTTCAAGAAAATTAGAGATACCAACGGAACATTTCATGCAAAGATGGGCTCGATAAAGGACAGAAATGGTATGGACCTAACAGAAGTAGAAGATATTAAGAAGAGGTGGCAAGAATACACAGAAGAACTGTACAAAAAAGAGCTTCACGACCAAGATAATCACAATGATATGGTCACTCACCTAGAGCCAGACATCCTGGAATGTGAAGTCAAGTGGGCCTTAGAAAGCATCACTACGAACAAAGCTACTGGAGGTGATGGAATTCCAGTTGAGCTATTCCAAATCCTGAAAGATGATGCTGTGAGTGTTGCACTTCAATATGCCAGCAAATGTGGAAAACTCAGCAGTGGCCACAGGGCTGGAAAAGGTCAGTTTCCATTCCAATCCCAAAGAAAGGCAAGGCTAAAGAATGCTCAAACCACCGCACAATTGCACTCATCTCACATGCTACTAAAGTAATGCTCAAAATTCTCCAAGCCAGGCTTCAGCAATACGTGAACCGTGAACTTCCTGATGTTCAAGCTGGTTTTAGAAAAGGCAGAGGAACCAGAGATCAAATTGCCAACATCCGCTGGATCATGGAAAAAGCAAGAGAGTTCCAGAAAAACATCTATTTCTGCCTTATTGACTATGCCAAAGCCTTTGACTATGTGGATCACAATAAACTGTGGAAAATTCTGAAAGAGATGGGAATACCAGACCACCTGATCTGCCTCTTGAGAAATTTGTATGCAGGTCAGGAAGCAACAGTTAGAACTGGACATGGAACAACAGATTGGTTCCAAATAGGTAAAGGAGTACCTCAAGGCTGTATACTGTCACCCTGTTTATTTAACTTATATGCAGAGTACATCATGAGAAACACTGGGCTGGAAAAAGCACAAGCTGGAATCAAGATTGCTGGGAGAAATAGCAATAACCTCAGATATGCAGATGACACCACCCTTATGGCAGAAAGTGAAGAGGAACTAAAAAACCTCTTGATGAAAGTGAAAGAGGAGAGTGAAAAAGTTGGCTTACAGCTCAACATTCAGAAAACGAAGATCATGGCATCCAGTCCCACCACTTCATGGGAAATAGATGGAGAAACAGTGGAAACAGTGTCAGACTTTATTTTTTTGGGCTCCAAAATCACTGCAGATGGTGACTGCAGCCATGATATTAAAAGACGCTTACTCCTTGGAAGAAAAGTTATGACCAACCTAGATGGCATATTCAAAAGCAGAGACATTGCTTTGCCAACAAAGGTCCATCTAGTCAAGGCTATGGTTTTTCCCGCGGTCATGTATGGATGTGAGAGTTGGACTGTGAAGAAAGGTGATCGCCGAAGACTTGATGCTTTTGAACTGTGGTGTTGGAGAAGACTCTTGAGAGTCCCTTGGACTGCAAGGAGATCCAACCAGTCCATTCTGAAGGAGATCAGCCCTGGGATTTCTTTGGAAGGAATGATGCTGAAGCTGACACTCCAGTACTGTGGCCATCTCATGTGAAGAGTTGACTCATTGGAAAAGACTCTGATGCTGGGAGGGATTGGGGGCAGGAGGAAAAGGGGACGACAGAGGATGAGATGGCTGGATGGCATCACCATCTCGATGGCCGTGAGTCTGAGTGAACTCCAGGTGTTGGTGTTGGACAGGGAGGCCTGGCGTGCTGTGATTCATGGGGTTGCAAAGAGTCAGACACGGCTGAGCGACTGAACTGAACTGAACTGATAACCTGTTGATTTAAAACATTTTTAAAGGACTTGGAATGTCACCATTTCACAATCAAGTTTTAAGGATTACAAAAAAGAACTTATTTCTTCCAAAAGGGCATTGAACATTGTGAATTGACAATAACAACTCAAAATATTACATTTTGAGGGGATTCCCTCGTAGCTCAGCTGGCAAAGAATCTGCCTGCAATGGGGGTGACCTGGGTTCAATGCCTGGGTTGGGAAGATCCCCTGGAGAAGGGAAAGGCTACCCACTCCAGTATTCTGGCCTGGGGAATTCCATGGACTGTATAATCCATAGGGTCACAAAGAGTCAGACACAACTGAGTGACTTTCACTTTCACTTTCCCTGATGGTCCAGTGGTTAAGAATCCACCTTACAATGCAAGGGACACAGGTTCAATCCCTGGTCTGGGAAGATCCTACATTACTCGGAGCAACTAAGCCCCTGCATCACGACTACTGAACCAGTACTCTGAAGCCTGTAAGCCGTAGTTACTGAGCCCATGCACTGCAACTACTGAAGCCGGCATGCCTAGAGCCTGTGCTCCACAACAAGAGAAGTCCCTGCAACGAGAAGTCTGTGCACCCCAACAAAGAGTAGCCCCAACTCGCTGCAGCAACAAAGCCTATGTGCAGCAACAAAGACCCACCACAGCCAAAAAATAAATCTTTTAAAAAAATAACATGTTTTGTAATCAATATAATTATAGAGGAAAGGAGGATATCTGATAAAAGGGGGGATGAACCCCAAGACAATGGATGTGCTCTGAACACCCAAATATTTTATTTCTCTGTACTTGATTCAGTAACAATATAATGACCACTCTTTTAACTATTACATCAATTTTGGTTTCACCTTCCTCTTTACTAAGAATTGTAGCTAAGTATTTCAACGATTTGAATGTGTACTCAGAGAAAGGCAATACACTTATCTGGCTCTGCAGTGTGCACAAAGGAAGACCTACCTGGCCCTGTTCTTACAGAACGGCACCAAAAGGCTCTCCATGTCTTCAAAAAAGTTGATTCTCTTTTTCATAAATCGATATCATCTGAATGTTATTACAATGTCCACTTTTCCCAAGTTAGGCACTCTCAATGTCCAAGTTTTCCTTCTATGCAATACTGAAATTGTCTAACTGCAATCTCTCTTTCCTATTCTAAAGCAGATGCCTTTCTAAAGCACAGATCTCAATAAGCTATTTCCCTTCTCAAAATCCTTCAATGGCTCATCTCTGCATAAAAAATAAAACCCAAAAACATTAGCATGGTTAAGTCATACTAAATTATTTGCTGTTCTCAAAACATTCTTCCACCTACTTGTATCTCTTCAAGTTGTTTCTTCTGCTCACAATGTTCCCTGTCTAGCCCAAAATTCGTATCTCCTTTCTGAAGTTCTACATATCCTTCATAGCTCTAAATCATAAAAATCTTCAGCTCTAAGTATGATTCAGGCAGTTGACACAGGAGAAAATATCCTCTACGGTTATAATTTAGTCTCCACGTAGATTTCCCAAGCTCATCCTGCCTTTGTGGCAGTTATCTTTCTGAATGTAAATATTCAGAAGCATACAACTGTTCCTTTTGATTATGTAAACAGCAATTAGCCCCATCAAAATTCATCAGATCACCTCTGGGTTCAAGTTTTTGAGCCCACAACTCCAAGAGCCAAATCCCAAACCACAAACTCCCACCAAAGTACAATGCCACCCTTCTGAAAGCCATGCATTTCATCTCTAACTTCCACACTTCTTCAATTGGTTGACTTTTCAAAAAGTTTTGATTCAGTGGAGTGCAGTACCATCCCTTTACTGAGGTAGGTTTGGGGAAAATGACTAAAACTTGAGTATCTTAGGCCAACTCTATGCAGAAGAAAGTGAATCATGACAAGATTTTATAATCAATTTATAGAATTCAAATGAATATTGTCAATCCTTTAACTCAACAATACATCAAATGATATCAAAAGAAGTTAAGGGTCTCAACCATGTCTCAGCTGCAAAGCTGGAGCCAGAACCTAACTGTTCCGACTTAAACTGCCTGCTTCACTATAATATGCTACATCTTCCAGAATATTTGAATTACATCTAGATAGATAGATGTATAAATAAATGCTTCCATTTATTGTTTTGAATCAGAAAACTCAGCAGGCATAAAAGGAGGCTTTTATCAATTACATGATCATTTACTTTTCTTAAGTTAATTCTAAGCAGGCAATACTAAAGGAAAAATAATCTGGGCATTTTAATTAGGTCAAAGAATTTGTCTCTTGCAAATTTAAAATACATTTAAATACAAATTTAAATTTAAAACTAGAATGTCTGAGATTAACATGTTGAATAACAGTAAAGAGAAACAGAAAATACTGAAGACTACCAACATCTCAAGTAGTAGCAGTAACAACAGCTAGGAGTTACTGAAGGAGGTATTTAACATATATAGGTATCAAGCTAAGCCCTTTAAGGATTTTTTCATTCTAACCTTCCAAATGACTTTAGGAAACATGGTTCTTATGAAAGACGAGAAAGCTGAGGCCTAGAGAGCTTTAGTAACTTGTCCAAGATTATAAACGTAGTATACTGTCTACCTTGATCTTTTTTTTTAACCTTGACCTATTACTTCAAAACCCATAACCTAGCTTATAAGATGTTTCTTGTTAAGATTATTTTCAATTTATCATTTTCATCTTTGAAAGACAACAACTCTTTTGTAAAAAAAAAAAAAAAGGAAAAAAATCCCAACTAACAAAATTAGCCTACTCACCCTTAGTGAACAGCAAAGACACAAACTGAATTTTAAAGAAAGCTTTCCTACTTGAGTTTATAAATTGATTACCATCTTGATGTTAAAATTAGTTAAAATGTACACGTCAATTTATACATTGATAATAAACATATCAACAATATATTTCACCAATACATCTTTACCCTGACAGCTTTTACAAATTTTCAACCAAATAATAGAAATAGTATACACTAAGAAATTAAAGAACTTTGAAAGTTCATTGTATGGCACAAGATTTGTTTCATACAACTGAAGTTATTGCTTTTCTTCCTTTTTGGCAATTTTAACATTCAGCATCTGAAGGATGAAACAGTATTTGCAAATCATCATTCAGATTCGAGTACTACAGGGCTAATCAAAGTTTCTTCATTCATTATATACATGATCCAAGATTACTTCCCAAAACATTACTGTACTAAAAATCAGTACCACTGATGGTAGCCCATTTGTAACAATTTATTCAAGACCTTGTCTCTGATAACAAAAGACTGTTAACCTACCTGTCACTGCTGGTACTACTGCTGCTGCTGATTGAATCACTACTGGAGGATCTACTTCTAGAGCCGCTGCCGCTAGGGGACCTTGTGGGTCTAGACGCTTGACTAGCCAGCCTCTGAGGAGACTGATTTCTAGACTGGGATGAGTGTGGTGACCGACTCCTGCTGTGCTGGTAATTCCGCTCGGGCCTTCTGCCTCGTACCTCCCGGGTAATGTCATCCCTGTAGGTATCCCTGTGTACCACACTGGGCAGTGTAAACTGCTCCCGAGCCCTAGGTTCGTATCGGGGGTCATGAGCATCAAAACGGTTTGGACTTCGACTCCGAGAAGTATAATAGAGCCCATGTTGTAAAGTCCGCTCTCGAGGATCTCTATAGTAATCCTGATCGTAATGTCTTGTCCGATCAAATCCTCCCGTCCCCCGTTCATGGTGTCCATAGGCACTATGTTCATAAGCACGCTCCCTGTTATCTGAAGCCCTGCATTTAGGAGGAGGGAAAAATATTTAATCAATCAGAAACGGGAAAGCAAATCTAAAAGCAAGTCATGCAAACATTCACTTCAGCATTTTCTTTGTGCAACTGGTCATTTTCTAAACAGCAGTAACCTACTTTAGTAAGCAAACATTAACAAGCTTAACATTTTACTTGACTACAAAACTTATTTCCACAGCTAAGCAATAACTGTTGTAACTGTATATTGGGCTTTCATGACTAGTGTTCTGTAAGTCAGCTGCTCTTTTTATTAGGGATTTTCTGGCTTATATACAGAAATAGACATATGCCATTTCCTTTTTTATTTTAAATTTAATGGAACAAGAAGAGACTTTTATTTTAATATGAAAATGAAACTTTCTATCCTTTCATTGGATTAAAATATATGCCAAACTGTATTTACTTTGCAAATGTATTTCAGGCAAAATTTCCATGATATGTTTTTCACACAGACATGAAAGCCTCATTGCAATGCATGCCCATGTCCCAGCAATAGGAGGGCATTTTTAAAGAAGTATAGAAAAAAATGTTAAGTATAACTTTTTCATATTAACTTTCAATTTCTTGGGTAATTATAACATTAGTAAATTATGTAAATTGCTGTGCCCAAACAATCACACTTAATAATAAAAACAGGATCTTAAAAAAGAAAATCAGACCAAAAACCACTTAGGATATCAAAATATTGGGCTGCCACATGCTATTCTATGATAAATTTAACTAATTAAAGAATAATGGTTATTTTATCTTCTTGTGCTATCAAATTACAAATAATTTTTAAATGCCTAGTCCATAATTCAGTCTGTTAATGTATTACTTAATGGTTAAAAGAAATATATTTGCTTAGGGTTTTAGTTATACTCAAATTGCCTCTGATGAAATAAGGCAACTTTGCGAACTATAAAATTCAGTTTTTAGCAATGGTTTAACTATAAAAGTTTTTTTCTGTAGGGCATGAACACTTGTCAATCTATGAGTACAAAAACTGTTGCATGTACAATTATACACATGCAATTGTATGTTAATATTAAAAACCAATTCCAATCCTACAAAGAAATCTTCAGTTCTCTACTTATTAAGAAAGTTCCTACAACACCAGTTCACTTGAATCTCAAGCATGAGGTTGAGTCTCTTCTCAACCTTACCTTTGGGTCTATCTTTTATCAAAAGTGATTAAGGAACTATGAAAGATACAGAAGAATTAGAATCTCTGCAATGAAGAATATGTGGCAAAAATCTTACAACTAATACTGTGTTTCCAATACATGCTTAGATTCCAAATCTCTCCACTAACCTTCATTTTCACCATCTCACTTAGTAGCAATCATACATTCTCCTAGGCTGTATTTTGTTTTTGCTATTATGAAAAGCAACTGGCATGGCAAAAAAATTCAATATTATCTTTCCTACTTAAATATATTAAATGACTCTCCTTTTTTATTTGCTACATTTCTGGAATTTGGATAGATATTTCACTGTCTAACAAAGAAGAGGGGTTCTTCTGAGACTTAGAAAATGTCATAAATAATTCAATTAGTACCCTATCAAATGTTAATCAGTAAGAGCTATTATTAATGATATAACAGAAGCAATAGGTAATAGTTCTAGGAGAATTACTGCTATATCAGATATTTTATAAATATGCACAGTTCTTATCCATTAGAAGATACAGAAGGCAGGCACAAGAGATAGCAGAGCTGAAATCTAATAGCTATTCTTTGAATCATCTATTAGTACTAAATAATTCTAGAGTTAGTGGGGAAATAAAGAAAGTTTGACTTGGGTTAGGAGAGGGGCTAATATACACAGGTCAGGATATACCAACCTTTTCCAAGTGTGGAACCACGACCTATAATCCCAATTAAATCTAGGGAGAGAATTGTGAACATAACTTCCCCAATTTTGGCCCCTCTTTTGGGGGTAATCCACCTTCTTAATGGGCAAGGGTGTCAAATGATATTTAGATGAACCACAAGGAAAAAAAATCTTAATGACCAGATAAAATAATTCCACTGGAAGCAAGCAGTCCCAGACAAACTGTAACTCTCAAACCCCCAGACTTCTTTCTTGAGACAGTAGAAAATTATAAATTGATCCACATTCACAAAAATCTCCAGCCCTAAGTATGTATCAGGCAGCTGACAGAAGAGGAAATATCCTCTACGATTCCACCAAATGAGGAAGGCACAGTTGCTCGCCAAAAGTTCACCTTTGTAGCCATCCAGCAAAGTCCATTTTGATTGCTGTATCCACAACTGATCATCACCATGTGTTCAAAGCTAAAGTACCTTTAATTGGACAGCAACTTGCTTAAGAAACAGGATAGTAATCCTCTTCTCTTGGGCTAATGGAATCTTGACAACATGATATCCCATACATTCCAGCAATTAGAAAAGAAGAGCTATATTCCAGGATTTAGGAACGTCCATTATCTCAATTTTTCCCCATTCCATCAAGGAGTATAATTCCAACATGGAAACTGTGTAGATCCAAAATGGAAAAATCAAGGATTGCCTTCACTCCTCTTCATCCAAATACATATTTCCAGGTTAAAGTATTGTTTGTAGAATCCAAGAGGTCGAATTATATGGACTGCTAGGTTTTTTGGTGACATACCAATTCGTTCATACACTTCGTGCAGTGAAAACTGAGAAGCAAATATCAAATTCTAAAAGAATCTGTAGGCTCTAATATTCCAGAAATATTCCATATAGTACAACCACAAAATCTGTAGCCAAGTAGCTCCATCAGGTAGAAGAGATATATCCAAGGAAAGCCTTAACATTATCCAAGAGAAGGAATAAAAGTCTAGAAGACAGGTAACTCCAAAAATGATGCTGCCATACAAAATCTTCCACCACTTTATATCTCAGCAGTAGATATCCAATCAGCTGCAGGAAATATCCTCTACGATTCCATAAGATACCAGCCACTGGGATAGAAATCACTTCCGTTTCCAACCCAAAATAGGAAACATTGAGAATGCCCAAAACTTTAAATCCATCTGGGGCCCCTAAATACGAGTTTCTGTTTCTCACCATATCAAATACAAAATACCTGCCTACAGAAACCTTGGAACTTACCCATCAAGTCTCCGGTCATAACGTCCTTCTCGTGCATGAAGTGATGGTGAGGGGCCATAAGCAGGCCCTCCACCACCTCCTCTGAACCCAGAAACCTCTCTACTACGAGATGCTATGGAAACTGTATCATCCAATCCCCGAGCAGCACTTGGAATGGTGCCTGGTTCATTATAATCCGTGCGTAGGTCTCTATCTCCCATTTTGTTGACTGAGTTGTGAGCTTTCTGTGCACTTTTGATGTCCACAAAATCCACAAAGGCGGCCACTCCTCCTTCAGAACCCCTCTTTGGGAGAATTTTGACACTTTCCACGCGGCCATATCTAAAAAAAATAAATAAATAAATAATCAGTGTTATTGCTGCATGGTAATAATTTTCCAAAAATAGTTTTAAAAATGTTTCTTATATTTAAACAATTTACATTATGCATGTATAGGGGACGGGTTGCAAGTTAATTTTAAATGTCTTGTATACTCACATTTTTCTTTTTTGAGGCAAATATTAACATTTTTACCAGATTGTTTTATTGCTCTCATTTGTAAATATAGTATTTACTATAAACTGACTTTACCTTTCTAGAACACTAAGCTGAATGACTTTCATAAGTTTTTAGGAATTTTACATCCTAAAACAGGATATTATACCTAAGATAATCAAAGTAACTTACCAGTCTTAAGAGATTTTTATTCAAGTAAAAACTGTAGCTGAAAACAGCTATTCTACAGATTTCATTTTAATTTAATTCATTAAGTGAAAATGATTTTACTGAAAAAATAAGATGATTTCAAACACTCCTTACTGGAAGGCAAAATAAATTCAAATATTCTGTGCATGTGCAAGTATCAGTCCTAATTTTTAATGTAATTTTTTGCTATTTAATTCTCTTTTCCAGGGGATTAAAAGAAAAAGTGTTAAAATTTATAATTTATGTATAACTAAATTGTTTATATAAATTAATACATCAGAAAATCTTTTGACAGACTCTATGTTCTCATTTTCATTCCAAAAATAGTTTACTATGTACAAAAAGAAAAATTGTATGGCACCATTTATATTCTGAAGCATGCATGTAAAAACATAATTATCTAGAATTTTAAAATTCAAGAAAATTCTTCTAATTTCATTAGGAGTTAATTGTATTTTATATATCCCTGTAATTTGGCTTTTTTTTTTAATTTGGCATTTTAAAAAGGCAGGCACAGCGCTTTTAAATATAACACTCTTACATGCTGACAATCCAAGATCGTAATTTTACACTTCCCCTGAAGAAGCTGATATTATCAGAAAGTGGGACGTTTCATTTATATTCTCTAGTATGATTTAAGTTGTTACATCTCACAAGGGAAACATAATCCTAAAATCCAGTTTCATCACGCAACTGAACTAGATGTAACGAAATTACGTGGGATAAATTAATTGATGAAAGGATCTTTTAAATTTGGGGAATAAAATGATAGAAACAGAAATATAAACATAAAAAATACCCTCAAATGTATCTGACAAATGACTTGTATCAAGAATCTAAGAAATCTTAACTCACTTTTTAAAAACTGGAGAAGACACTTCTCCAAAGAAGATATACAGATGGCAGACAAGCACAGAAAAAGATGCTCAAAATCATTAGTCATTAGGGAAATACAAATCAAAACCACAATAAAATACCACTCAGTTCACACCCACTAGTCTGTATTAGAAAAGAGAACAGAACAGAACAAGTATTGGCAAGGATATGGAGAAATCTGAAACCTCCTGCATAGCTGCTGGAACTGTAAAAAGGTACAGCCACTGTGGAAAAGTAGCATTTTCTCCAAAAGTTAAGCAAAGAATTATCATATGACCCAGCACGTCCAAGGTATATACCCAAGACAAATGAAAACTAGGGCTCAACTATTTGAGCACCAATGATGGTGAAGGTGAAGGTGAAAGTCGCTCAGTCGTGTCCAACTCTTTGCGACTCCATGGACTTAGTCCACGGAATTCTCCAGGCCAGAATACTGGAGTGGGTAGCCTTTCCCTTCTCCAGGGGATCTTCCCAACCCAGGGATCGAACCCAGGTCTCCCTCATTGCAGGCAGATTCTTTACCAGCTGAGCCACAAGGGAAGCCCAAGAATACTGGAGTGGGTAGCCTATCCCTTCTCCAGGGGATCTTTCCAACCCAGGGATCGAACCCAGGTCTCCCACATTGCAGGCAGATTCTTTACCAGCTGAGCCACAAGGGAAGCCCAAGAATACTGGAGTGGGTAGCCTATCCCTTCTCCAGTGGATCTTCCCAACCCAGGAATTGAACCAGGGTCTCCCGCATTGCAGATGGATTCTTTACCAGCTGAGCCACAAGGGAAGCCCAAGAATACTGGAGTGGGTAGCCTATCCCTTCTCCAGCAGATCTTCCCAACCCAGGAATTGAACCAGGGTCTCCTGCATCACAGGCAGATTCTTTACCAACTGAGCTATGAGGGAAGCCCTCATATGTACCAATGTTGGTACATGTGCACCAATGTCGTTATTCACAAACACCAAAAGATGGAAACAACCCGTGTCCATCAATGGATGAATGAATAAAATGAAATGTGGTATATACATAAAATGGAATATTAAGACATAAAAAGAAATGAAGTTCTGATATGTGCTAGAACATGGATAAACCTTGAAAACATCATACTAAATGAAATAAGCCAGACACAAAAGGACAATTAATTTATGATTCCACTTATATGAGGTATCTGGAATAGACAAATTCATGAAGATAAAGTAGAATAAAGGTTGGGGAGATACTGCTTAATGGTACAGAATGGAATTTTGTATGGAATGAAAAAATTCTAGAAATAGTGCTAATGGTTACATAACATTGTGAGTACACTTTTTTTTGGCTATGCCAAGCATCTTCCAGGATTAGTTCCCCAACCAGGGATGGAAGCTGGGGCCCTGGCAGTAAAAGCACCAAATCCAACCACTGGACCACCAGGGACTTCCCTGTGAATGCACGTAATGTCACCAACTGTACACGTCAAATGGTTAAAATAATAAATTTTGTATTTTGTATATTTTAACATGCACACACATACACAACTAATCACTTCAGCCCAAGCGCACAAAGGTTTATTCTATTAGAAAGAAGAAAGAGAAAAGAGGGAAGCATCAGGCAACTCTCCGTCAAAAAAAAAGCCAAACTACTACAGGAAAAACAAATATTTAAGCTTAAATTCTGAATAACAAAGAGCTAAATGCAATACTGAAAAGAGGGACCAAATACTCAATGCACAGATTATGAAAACAAAGTCAGATGGGCCTCCTTCATCAAAATGGTGGGCTCACAGTCCCCATCATTGTTATATAAGGGGACTACACTCTGGAAACAAAATACAAATTTGTCTCCAAATTTAACAAAGAACTTCATCAGCTATTACATTACTCTTTTACACTGAGTAGACTAGAAACACCCAAATCTTAAAAAAAAAGAAAAAAGCTGCTTAACTCTTCATATTCATAAAAACTCAGCATGTACAGATGTGATAGATGGACCATAAAGAAGGCTAAGCACCAAAGAATTGATGCTTTTGAACTGTGGTGCTGGAAAAGACTCATGAGAGTTCCTTGGACAGCAAGAAGATCAAATGAGTCAATCCAAAGGAAATCAACCCTGAATATTCACTGATGCTGAAGCTTGAACACTTCGGCAACCTGATGCAGTGCTGACTCACTGGGAAAGACCCTGATGCTGGGAAAGATTAAGGGCAGGAGGAGAAGGGGTGACAGATGAGACGGTTGGATGGCATCCCTGACTCAATGGATATGAGTTTGAGCAAACTTCAAAAGATAGTGAAGGACAGGGAAGCCTGGCATGCTGTTGTCCATGGGATCGCAAAGAGTTGGACACAACTTAGCAACTGAACAACAAAAACAAAATGTAAACGTGATTTCCTGGTTTTGTCTACTCTTTTCAAAACAACACATTTCCTATAGTACTCAAGTAGTCCTCAAGTGTTCAAGATGAAACATTACCTAACATTTACTAATTAAAAAAGAAAAAAAGAACAAAAATAATAAAATCACAATTAGATAATATTTCCTTTTTTAAAAAACATCAAGCCTTAGCTATAGGTTTTCAGAGAATCTATCAAAGAGTCTCCAGTAATACGCACAAAATTTTTTAAGTTACATAGTCACTGCTTGTAGTAATAAGTTAATTCACTTGTAGCTTTAAAGAATCAAGAGAACCTAAACTTTTTAAAAATGAGAACATAAACTTGAGAAATCGTATTTGATTGCTACCAGTTGTAGTATATAAAATCTAAAAGGTTTGTTTTCAAAAACACAAATCAAAAAATATTACATTGGTTTCTATTTGGTCAAAAATGTTCACCATCAAAAAATGTTAAATTTATCAACATACACTATAGTTCTTAAAAGTTTTTAAGAGCGAGTTTTTTTTTTTTTTTGGTAGGAGCGAGTTTTAAAATAACCCTAAATAATGCCACATTTACTGCGATGGCTTCCCTGGTGGCTCAGATGGTAAAAGCATCTGCTTACAATGTGAAAGACCCAGGTTCAATCCCTGGGACAGAAAGATCCCTGGAGAAAGAAATGGCAACCCACTCCAGTACTCTTGGAAAATTCCACGGGAGGAGCCTGGTGGGCTACAGTCCATAGGGTCACAAAGAGTCAGACAGGACTGAGCAAATTCACCTTTACTTTCACCTGGTCTCCCTTAAACATCTATTTATGGGCTTTCCTAATGGCTCAGTCTATGGAGTTGCTAAAGAGTCGGACACGACTTTGCAACTAAACAACAATTTTTTACATTATTAAAATATTCAAAATCATTCCTCTTCCAAACTCAAACAGTTGGGTTATAAATATATCCTTCACAACCACCAAGCTATCTGTAACAATGCTGTAACATCAACACTTATAGAAACCTTTTATAGTAAAAAAATTTTATGAAGAAATTACAAAATTTATAAATCAATGACTTGATCCTATATTTAGACCAAAAGACTGGTTTCCCCTCTGTGTTAGACTTTTATTTCCTATACCAGTGACTACAAATACTTCAAGAATACCAAAATGCAGAATCCGCTAGAAATTTAAATGCATTATGTGTGTGTGTGCTAAGTCAATTCAGTCATGTCTGACTCTGTGCAAGTCTATGGACCCTATGCCAGGCTCCTCTGTCCATGGGATTCTCCAGGCAAGAATACTGGAGTGGGTTGCCATGCCCTCCTCCAGGGGTTCTTAACAGCATTTAAACTGGAGCTGGCCACAATTTTCCTACATAGTCACAGGTCAAATTTTTTTAAATTTTCATTGCAATAAAATAAAACATAAAATTAGCTATTTAGCCATTTACGTGTACAATCCCAATCTTTTCAAATAAATCACAGCTATTTCTGGTCCTCAACATAGTGGAGGTAGACATTAAAGCTACATCATTTACAATTACTGATACTCCCCATACATCAACACATTAAATGTAGTATGTAGCTCAGAATCATATATTTAAATTGTAAAACTCCTGCAATTTGGACATAACCAAATAAGATGTTGATATTTTAATACGTCATATGTCTCATTATCAATTTAAATAAGTTAAAAACCAAAGGAAGAACCTGTTTTAACAATTATCTAGAATGACAAAGATAAATTTAAATTGTTAGCATGAGAATCACAAATTACAAGTTAATAGTTTTACTCTGTCCAAAGGATGAAAAATTGCTATAAGCCCAGAAAATAGAAAATATTTGCAAATTATTTATCTGATAGTTCTTAAAACTCAACAATGAAAAAGACATATTGCAATTTAAAAATAGGCAAAGGATATATGGGCAATTTCTCCCAAAAAGGTAAACAGCCAATAAACACACAAAAATTCGCTTAACATCAGACTTTAGGAAAATAAGAACCAAAACCATAGTGAGATAACACTTCACATTCAATACAATGGCGAAAATAAAAATGACAGACAATAACAAGTGATTAGGATAAGGAGATTTCTAAGATTTTCCAAAGATTTCTAAACCCTAAGACATTGCTGGTGAAACGGCAAAATGGTACAGTCACTTTGGAAATCAATTTGGAAGTTCCTGAAAATGTTCAACTTAGAACCATGTAATTCAGCAATTCTTCTAGATATGAAGTGAAAATGTATGTCCACATAAAAACACAGAAATGTCACAATATCATTATTCATAATAGCCAAAAAAAAAGGTTCAATTGCTGAGTGGAGTTTTTAAAATGTGGTAGGTCCATTCAATGGAATGTCATTCGGCAATAAAAAGGAATGAAGTCCTAATACATGCTACAACAATGGATGAATCTCGAAGATATTATACTAAGTAAAAGAAGCCAATTACATATTGTATGATTTCATATGTAAAAGGTCCAAAATAGACAAACACACAGAAGTAGAAAAGATTAGTGGATGCCAGAAGTTGGGGAAAATAAAGAATGGGGAATGACTGCTAATAGGTTTCATTCTGGAGTGATAAAAATATTCTGGTGTCAGTGGTGATGGCTGTACAACTCTGCAATTATTCTAAAAAACAAATGAACTGTAAGCCTTCAGGGGAAGAATTTTATGCCATATGAATTATATCTCATTAAAACTGCTATTAAAAGAAAAAAACACAAAAATAGTACCTGTCACTGTCTTTTCTTCACTATTTACGTGTGTGTGTATGTATGTATGTATGCATTTTTGGCTGTGATGAGTCTACACTGTTATGCACAGGCTTTCTCTAGTTGCAGAGTGCAGGCTTCTCATTGCGGTGGCTTCTGCTGTTGCGGAGCATGGGCTCTAAAGTGAGCAGGAGTCAGCAGTTACTGCCTATGGACTCGGTAGTTGTGGCTCATGGACTCAGTTGCCCCAGGGCATGTGGGATATTCTACAACCAAGGATCAAACCGGTGTTCCCTGCATTGCAAGGTGGACTCTTAACCACTGGACTCCCAGGGAAGCCCCTGTCACGGTCTTTTAATGTATCAGAATTTATGTCTCCTTTGGTCACAAGCGTCTACGTTACCCTCAATATATTGGGTTGGCCAAAAAGTTTTTGTTCATTCGGGGTTTTCAGAATACCCAAACGAACTTTTTGGCCTACTCAATGAATCAACTGAATGCGACATTTCCTGTAAATGGGCACACATCGAAGACATTTTCTATTTCAGGCATGACTGCCTGGGAAGATAAGAAACCCATTAGATGACAAGCAAAACCTATCTTCATTTCACAGCAATACTGAATTCTTTCAGTATAAATGTATAAAACATATCTATAAGCTACTCTTAAAAAATTAACATATTCCCCTTTAATCACACCCTATCTTTGGAGTAAGAACTGTACAAATAATAACTAAAGATGGCAAAAACAGACTCAGAATCCCTATATCCAGCAAAGAAAAGTCAACCACAGGCTCCCAGCCTCATTTTTAGGAAAAGCTAATATTCTAAAATGTTGCTCTACTTGGAGGAATGGGGGAGTTGTGGAAAAAGAAGGGGGTGGAGAATGATTTGTAACAGCTTACTGATTTGTGTTCTCTCTCTGCCAAAAATAAATAATTAATAGTTTGTTGTACAGTCTTCTACAGACTCTCAGCATGAGATAAAATACCTATGTCATAAAGGAAAAGACCATATAAATTAAACCATGTAAAAATAATAGCTCCTAAATTGCAAAATGCAGTCAAGACAAATGGGGAAAAATACCTGCAAATGGAGAAATAAGTGATTTCCTAAATATACAAACTTCTGCAAATCAAAGGAGACAGAAGCTCCCCCCCAAAAAATTGGCAAAATACCTAAACAGGAAATTCTTTAACAATTTCACTCAAAATTTCAAAAATCCAAAAAGAGTACCATGTAAAACAAAAATCTAAATATTAATATCTAGATAACAGTGAAAGTCTAAGAAAATAGTACTTTCATAACACTGTCTGCAGGAATATAAATTAGATAAACTCTAAGGAAGACAATCTGATAGTGTCTTTATTAACGGGACACTCCTAGCATCCAGTGGTTAGGACTCTGTGCTTCTAACACAGGGGGTGCAGATTCGATCCCTGGTCAGTGAACTAAGATTCCGCATGCCCTGTGACCCAGTCAAAAATAAATGAAAAAAGAAATTTAGAACTAAGTACACATCCCCAGAAATTTCATTCACAGGAATTTTTCATTCATGTATAATTGCACATGTCTCAGTGTACAAGATTTCTTAGTAAGCAGTACTGCTTATAACAATTAAAAACAAAAAATGGAACCACCATTCCACTTTGTCTCTATGAATTTGACTGCTCCAGGTAGTTAATGTAAGTAGATGCATACAGTGTTTGTTCTTCTGTGACTTATTTCACCTAGCATGATGTCTTCAAGGTTCATCCATGTTGTAGCATAAGTCAGAATTTCCTTTCCTAACATAATACTGGAAATCAAAAATACTCACTTAGACTTTCCTGGTAGTACAGTGGATAAGAATCTGCCTGCTAATGCAAGGGACATGGGTTCAATCCCTGGTCCAGGAGGATCCCACATGTCTCAGGGCAACTAAGCCAGTGCACCACAACAACTGAAGCCTCAGCCCTGGAGCCCATAGGTCGGGTGCCTGAAGCCTGTGTTTGCAACCAGAGAAGCCACTGCAGGGAGAAGACCGCACACCAAAGAAAACAAAGAGTTTCCTCCCCCCCACCCCGACCCCACCCCCAGCTCAAGGCAACTAGAGAAAGCCCACATGCAGCAATGAAGACCTCAGGGAAGGAGGGTAGAGAAGAAAGAAAGGAAGGAAAGGGTATAAATGCAAAGGTCTCTTTGAAAATACTTCTGGGTATAAATCTAAAGAAAATAAAAACAGAATCTCAGAAAATGTGCTTCCTACCTGGTTTGCTGTTGCTAAGTCGCTTCAGTCATGTCCGACTCTGCGCAACCCCATAGAGGGCAGCCTACGAGGCTCCCCCGTCCCTGGGATTCTCCAGGCAAGAACACTGGAGTGGGTTGCCATTTCCTTCTCCAATGCATGAAAGTGAAAAGTGAAAGTGAAGTTGCTCAGTCGTGTCTGACTCTTAGCGACCCCATGGACTGCAGCCTACCAGGCTCCTCCGTCCATGGGATTTTCCAGGCAAGAGTACTGGAGTGGGGTGCCACTGCCTTCTCCTACCTGGTTTAATAGGACTATTACAGTACAGTCACTGAAAAGGAAACTAACTTCTAATCTATGGCTTACTTCGTAGTACTAACAAGGCTTACTTCATAGTAGTAACAAAATAACAATTTAAAAAAGACTTTGAGAAATTTATAAATTCCTTCTAATATTTCACTTGATTACATTTCTATCCTACTTTCATAATATTTAGTTGCTTAGATAGAATAAAATCAAGACAGAAATGTGATCTTTTTATAATATACACAAATTTCATAGTCTTTTTATCCACCATTGTAGTTTTGTAAAATCTTTAAAGACTACCTGTATTTCCAGATTAAAGAAATGTACCACTCTAATCTTAAAAGGTGTTTGGGTTTTTCTACTTAATTCCAATGGTTTATAAACTTTTAAATAATCATGCTTCCAAATTTAAAAAAAAAAACAAACTTGCACAAAATTAAATCCATTAAATTATTAAGTCACCAGTCTCTATCCAATCATTCCCAAAAGTATTAATAGGCAAACTTCTTCAGTCAACACTTTAGTCTGATTAATTATCATCTTTAGAACTAAAAAGCTTTTTCTTATAAGCAAAAATGTTTTACCATCAAATTTCCAATAAGATCAACACAAAGGAAATCTAATGTCACAACCCTGTGAGACCCCAAGCTGTGATGCAAGTTCCTTTTATACACCTACTTTTACGCTGGCAAAGCAAACTTATGCTGAAATGGAATAATCTGTGTCAAAAACCACCATGGAAAGGGCTAGTTCATTAAAAAGTAAAATAAAATGGGGCGCTATAAGTGACAAGAAAAATTAAGAGTATATTCTTATATACCTTAGATTAGCGTAACAAGGCACATACACCATTTTTTAAAATTAACTGCAATATAATTTAAAACTGTTTGAAACTTTACAAAGACCACTTAAATTTGGACCTAAGAAAGGCTATTTTTGATTGATAAGCATAGCTATTTAGCAGAATGATTCACTTGAAAAGAACTTTTTCTTTTGCATGATGGATACACAGTATTTAGATATAGTAAGCTCTTTTATTATCCAACTAATCATCAATATATACTTTTTAAAAATCTTCACAGCATTCCAGTGACTCTTATTCATTATGAAGAATGACAGGCAGAACCAGATTTTCTTTTTCTTTGGCTTGCAAGAGCTTTTAATATTATACTCATTCATCTCTCACTTTAAGTTTTCAGTTATCAATCAAAACACCATTCGTATCAAAAGTTGACACAGTGAGCATATACACGAAAGAGTTACATGTACAGATTTTCATCGGCCCCATAGAGATCATGCCAGTAAATTTGCCAGCAAATTTGAGAATATGGAAGCAAATTTGGAAAATTCAGCAGTGGCCACAGGACTGGAAAAGGTCAGTTTTCATTCCAATCCCAAAGAAAGGCAAGGCCAAAGAATGCTCAAACTACTGCACAATTGTACTTATCTCACACACCAGTAAAGTAATGCTCAAAGTACTCCAAGCCATGCTTAAACAGTATGTGAACCATGAACTTCCAGATGTTCAAGCTGGATTCAGGAAAGACAGAGGAACCAGAGATCAAATTGCCAACATCCACTGGATCATCGAAAACGCAACAGAGTTCCAGAAAAACATCTTTTTCTGCTTTATTGACTATGCCAAAGCCTTTGACTGTGTGAGCCACAACAAACTCTGGAAAATTCTGAAAGAGATGGGAATATCAGACCACCTGACCTGCCTCTTGAGAAATCTGTATGCAGGTCAGGAAGCAACAGTTAGAACTGGACATGGAACAACAGACTGGTTCCAAATAGGGAAATGAGTACATCAAGGCTGTATATTGTCACCCTGCTTATTTAACTTATATGCAGAGTACATCACGAGAAATGCTGGGCTGGATGAAGCACAAGCTGGAATCAAAATTGCTGGGAGAAATATAAATAACCTCAGATATGCAGATGATACCACCCTTATGGCAGAAAGTGAAGAAGAACCAAAGAGCCTCTTGAAAGTGAAAAGAGGAGAGTGGAAAAGTTGGCTTAAAGCTCAACATTCAGAAAACTAAGATCATGGCATCTGGTGCCATCACTTCATAGCAAATAGATGGAGAAACAGTGGCAACATTGACAGACTTTATTTTTGGGGACTCCAAAATCACTGCAGATAGTGACTGCAGCCATGAAATTAAGACACTTGCTCCTCGGAAGAAAAGTTATGACCAACCTAGACAGCATACTAAAAAGCAGAGATATTACTTTGCCAACAAAGGTCCATCTAGTCAAAGCTATGGTTTTTGCAGTAGTCATGTATGAATGTGAGAGATGGACTATAAAGAAAGCTGAGCACCGAAGAATAGATGCTTTTGAACTGTGGTGTTGGAGAAGGCTCTTGAGAGTCCCTTGGACTGCAAGGAGATCCAACCAGTCCATCCTAAAGGAAATCAGTCCTGAATATTCATCGGAAGGACTGATGCTGATGCTGATGCTGAAACTCCAATACTTTGGCCACCTGATGTGAATGAAGAACTGACTCACCAGAAAAGACCCTGCTGGGAAAGAGTGAAGGCAGGAGGAGAAGGGGACGACAGAGGATGAGATGGCTGGATGGCATAACTGATTCAATAGACAAGAGTATGAGTAAACTCCAGGAGTTGGCGATGGACAGGGAGGCCTGGCATGCTGCAGTCCATGGGGTCACAAAGAGTCAGACACGACTGAGTGACAGAACTGAACTGACTGATAGAGATCATGTTACATGTCCCATTTTATACCTTGTTTTGTCATTAAATATTTATCCATGCCAATAAAGACCCTTTACCAGTTCTAACATGTTCATAGTTTGCCCTAGAACAAGATTTTCTAAACTAAAAAGACCTCAGAAATCTTAAAATCCAACCCATTTAATTTATTGGAGAAAATAAATGTACCGACTTTAGATAATAAATGTGTTACTGAAGAGTTAGCTTCCTATTTTGTCCTTTTTTGCTGCACCACATGGCTTACAGGATCTTAGTTCCCCAATGAGGGTCTGAACCCAGGCCCTAGGCAGTGAAAGCGTGAAGTTCTAACCATTGGAATGCCAGGGAATTCCCTGTCTTGTTTTATATACAATATCACACACTAACTGAATTAAAGACACTCCATAAATTGAGATTTTTAACAAATCTTGTTTTCTTTAAGGCTAGACCCATCTATATAACAGAAATCAATATCTAATATGGCATTTAATTCTAACATTGGACGTGCTTGAAATTCACGTCATTAAAAGAATTAAAGCTGACTAAAAGGAATAATCCTAAAAACCTAAAGATTCCATGATTTTTAGGATAAATGGGGGAGGGAGGAGGATGAAAAAAAAACAGAAAAAAATTCCCACAAGCAGTTCTTGGGCTCCAAAATCACTGCAGATGGTGACTGCAGCCATGAAATTAAAAGACACTTACTCCTTGGAAGAAACGTTATGACCAATCTAGATAGCATATTGAAAAGCAGAGACATTACTTTGCCAACAAAGGTACGTCTAGTCAAGGCTATGGTTTTTCCAGTGGTCATGTATGGATGTGAGAGTTGGACCGTGAAGAAAGCTGAGTGCCGAAGAATTGATGCTTTTGAACTGTGGTGTTGGAGAAGACTCTTGAGAGTCCCTTGGACTGCAAGGTGATCCAACCAGTCCATTCTGAAGGAGATCAGCCCTGGGATTTCTTTGGAAGGAATGATGCTAAAGCTGAAACTCCGGTACTTTGGCCATCTCATGTGAAGAGTTGACTCATTGGAAAAGACTCTGATGCTGGGAGGGATTGGGGGCAGGAGGAGAAGGGGATGACAGAGGATGAGATGGTTGGATGGCATCACTGACTCGATGGACATGAGTCTGAGTGAACCCCAGGAGTTGGTGATGGACAGGGAGGCCTGGCGTGCTGCGATTCATGGGGTCGCAAGGAGTCGGACACGACTGAGCGACTGAACTGAACTGAATCTAAGTTTACAATGAGGAAAAAGAGGGAAAGAATCAAGCTATTTCAAAGGACACTACTTCATTTCATTTTCAAGTCAAAGTTTTTCAGTGATTAACTTTTTAACCTGAACCTTTTTAGGTCAAGGCTAAAATCAATACTTAAATATACTGCTAGCATTCTACTCTTAACCTAATGGTTTGCCTAAACCAATGTTTCTTAAACTTTTTTCCCTGGACTGCTTTGACAGTCTTGTGAAACCTATAAACCTTTCTCAGAATATTATTAAATTAAAGGCTCAGTGGTAAAGAATCCACCTGACAATGCAAGAGACTTGGGTTCGATTCCTGGGTTGGGAAGATCTCCTGGAAAAGGAAATGGCAACCCCCTTCAGTATTCTTCCCTGGAAAATTTCACGGACAGAACAGCCTGGCAGGCTACAGTCCAGGGGGTCATAAGGAAAATAAAATGCATGAATTACAAGGAAACCAATTATACTGAAACACAGTTATCAAATATCCAAAAATAGGCCCTTTTGAACATATAGCAAATACACAGGACAAAAGGTGATGTTAATGTATACCACAGGACAAAAATGTAATCAGCAAGACACACGCCGTGAGAAACTCTACAGTCAACCTGATTTCCAACAAACTAAGCTGTAAAGAGATTAAAACTTACAGATTAAAAAAAATTTAAATAGTCTAATGTCCATCAATAAGTAAATAAATGTAGTATTTTGACTGTGGTAGTGGTGGTGATTACAAGGATGCCTACATTACTCAAAATTCAACAAACTCAACACTTGAAGCAGGTACATTTTATTGTATGCAAATTTTACCTCAACAAAATTTTTAAAATAAATCTTAAGTATTTTATTTAGAGCCTGAGTTAAAAAAAAAAAAATTCTTAAAGCAATTACAAACTTGAGTACTGGTTCAAGTTTGTAATTGAGCCAATGGTATACCCCTATTCAAATGCCCCAGTCAGACTGAGTATTTGAAATACAGATATACCACAGTATTGGTGCATATCTTCTAGAGATAAACACTGAAATATTTATGGATTAAATAAGATGCCTGGGAGCTACTTCAAAATAATACCAACTATACACATTGCAGGGCTTGTGCAAAGGAATACAGTTCTTAATTTATTAAGTAATTCTTTGGACAGGGATGAAGAGTAGTATAGAGGGAGGGGGGAAAAGAAAGTTGAGCTCTTTTCGTGCCTAGCGCAGCCATGGCCCGGGGTCCCAAGAAGCACCTGAAACGCGTAGCAGCTCCAAAACATTGGATGCTGGATAAACTGACTGGTGTGTTTGCCCCTCGTCCATCTACCGGCCCCCACAAGCTAAGGGAGTGTCTCTCCCTAATCATTTTCCTAAGGAATAGACTTGAGTATGCCCTAACTGGAGATGAAGTAAAGAAGATTTGCATGCAGCGTTTCATTTAGATCGATGGCAAAGTCCGCACAGATATAACCTACCCTGCTGGTTTTATGGATGTCATCAGCATTGATAAGACTGGAGAGAATTTTCGTTTGATTTATGACACCAAGGGTCGATTTGCTGTTCATCGTATTACACCTGAGGAGGCCAAGTATAAATTGTGCAAAGTAAGAAAGATATTTGTGGGGACAAAAGGAATCCCTCATCTGGTAACCCATGATGCTCGTACCATCCTTTACCCTGATCCCTTCATCAAGGTGAATGATACCATTCAGATTGACTTGGAGACTGGCAAGATTACTGATTTCATCAAATTTGACACTGGCAACCTGTGCATGGTGACTGGAGGCGCTAACCTGGGAAGAATTGGTGTGATTACAAACCGGGAGAGGCATCCAGGTTCTTTTGATGTAGTTCATGTGAAAGATGTGAACGGCAACAGCTTTGCCACACGGCTCTCAAACATTTTCGTTATTGGCAAAGGCAACAAACCATGGATCTCTCTTCCCCGTGGAAAGGGTATTCGCCTTACCATTGCTGAGGAGAGAGATAAGAGATTGGCAGCCAAACAGAGCAGTGGATAAAATGATCTCTATGTGATGTGATTGGAAAAGTCTTTGTAATTAAAGATAATACCAAGTGAAAAAAAAAAAGAAAGAAAGTTGAGTGCCGCCACTATAGAAAACAGTATGGAGGTTCACCAAAAAATTAAAAATGGAATTACCATATGACAGCAATTCCACTTCTGGGTATATATCCAAGGAAAACAAAAACACTAATTTGAAAAGATATATGCATCCTCACGTTCACTGCAATATTCATTTATTACCAAAAGCCAAGATACGGAAACAATCTGTATCCACAGATCAATGGATGGATAAAGAAGATGTGACATATGGGCTGTGTATGTATGTACACACAGGCAGAATGGAATACTATTCAGCCACAGAAAAGGAAATCTTGACATTTGGAACAAAATGAGTTAAAACTTGAGGGCATAATACTAAGTGAAATAAGTCAGAGAAAGACAAATACCATTTGATCTCATTTACATGGGAATTCTTTAAAACAAAAAAAGTTTATTGATACAGAAAAAAGATCAGCGCCTGGTGAGTGTGGAGATGGGTGGAACGAAAGGGCTCAAAAGATACAAACTTCCAGTAATAAAGTGAATGTCACAGGGACATAACGTATAGCACAGTGACTGTAGTTAATACTGTATTTGCATATGTGAAAGTTCCTATGAGAGTAAATCTTAAAAGCCCTCATCACGAGAAAAAAAATGGTTTTTATAACTATGCATGATGAGGAATGTTAACTAATGGTAATCATTTTGCAATATATACAAATATCATTTTATTATGTTGTATACCTGAAATCAATATAAGGTTATGTCGGTTATACTTCAATTAAGAATTAAATTAAAATTTACTAATTTAAAATTACTTTTTAAAAATTTAAGTTAAAACAAAAAAAGAAATAAGGTTGAGGTCAGTAAGGTTTGGGGGGAAGTAGAGCAAGGGCAAAATTTGCTGAGATATCACATAAAGTGAATGACTAACACCCAAATACATGGAGCAATGATGGGACCTAATATTATTCCTAAAAAACAAGCTTCTTACCATTCCCTCTTCTGAATGACTAAGCATATAATACAGCTCATATTGATCCTGTGATTAACCTCATGTCATAAAGTCAGTGGGGAAGTAGAATCAAAACCAACAGTTTAAAAAGTGAGGTTGCTCTAAATCTGCCTATAAATGGCATCAGAGGCAGGTGATTCATCCATCCACAAGTTGTCTCCTATAAGGTAAAAAATTGAAGACAAAAACATTCAAGTAATTTCCACTTCCACCTTCCTTGCCTTGCCTTTCACCTCCCCCCCCCAGTGTCGGTTTTCAAAGAGAATAGGCAAGAGGGAGGGGATTTGATGCAGCGGCAGCAGGGGCGAGGAGCCCAAAGGTAGATGAGGCAGAGTGGCTGGGCTACTAGCTACACTGAGAACATGACTAGGTAAAGAAGCAAATATATTGAGAATAACAACAGTCAGGTTTCTCACTGTCTGAGAAGCAGTTTAAAAACATGGAAATGGGGAGTTCAGAAAGAATATTCATGTATGGAAACATGTGCGAACACAGCTTTTAAATATATGATATAGTGGTACATGTAATGTATATATATGCATACATTTGGTGGTGGTGCTCAGTTGCCAAGTCGTGTCCAACTCTTAGTGACCCTATGGACTGCAGCACATCAGGCTTCCCTGTCCTTCACTATCTCCTGGTGTTTGCTCAGATTCACATCCATTGAGTCAGTGATAACATCTCATCCTCTGCCACCCTCTTCTTTTGCCTTCAATCTTTCCCCGCATCAGAGTCTTTTTCAGTAAGTCAGTTCTTCATATCAGTTGGCCGAAGTATTGGAGCTTCAGCACCAGCATCAGTCCTTCTAATGAATATTCAGAGTTGACTTCCTTTAGGATTGACTGGTCTAGGTTTGTCATACCTTTCCAAGAAGCAAGGCTGTAGTCACTGTCCACAGTGATTTTGGAGCCCAAGAAAATAACATCTGTGACTGCTTCCACTTTTTTCCCATCTATTTGCCATGAAATGATGGGATCAGATGCCATGATGTTAGTTTTTTGAATGTTGAATTTTAAGCCAGCCTTTTCACTCTCCTCTTCCACCTTCATCAAGAGGCTCTTTAGTTCCACTTCACTTTCTGCCATTAGAGTGGTATCATCTGCATATCTGAGGTTGCTGACTCTTCTCCCTGCAATCTTGATTCCAGCTTGTGATTCATCCAGCCAGCCATTCTGCATGATGTACTCTGCAAAGAAGTTAAATAAGCAGGGTGATGATATACAGCCTTCTCATACCCCTTTCCCAATTTTGAACTGGTCAGTTGTTCTGTGTAGGGTTCTAATTGCTGCTTCTTGACCCACAAACAGGTTTCTCAGGAGACAAATAAGATCATCCAGTATTTCCATCTCTTTAAAAATTTTCCAGCTTGTGATCTACAGTCATAAGCTTTAATGTAGTCAATGAACAGGTTGTATACATATACACACACAATATACATCCTCTTATCTCTGTACCAGTGAGAAAACTTGCACCCAGATCTTGGTTTCTAAATACCATCCCTCATGAAAAGAACCAAGAGTTTCTTGGACAAATGGTTGATTCCAGGACTGGGGGAGGGAAAATACAAGATGAGCCTTTGTTGTTGCCAGAAATAAATGTTTAAGAGAATAGTGGGGAGATAGCAAAAGGGCAAAGTAGCCAATTTGAAGGGGTTCCCACTGGTCAAATCTAGGATGATTTGGGTATCAAAATAAGCAAGCCCTAAATTAAAACCTACAGAAAAAAAATAGAAATCATATATATGTGTGCCTGTATGTACACGCATATTTCCAAATATATATTGTTGTTGTTTGGTTGCCTGGTCGTGTCCGACTCTTTACAATCCCATGGACTGCAGCACACCAGACTTCCCTGTTCTTCACCATCTCCGGGAGCTTTGCTCAAACTCATGTCCATTGAGTCGGTGATGCCATCCAACCATCTTGTCCTCTGTCATCCTCTTCTCCTCCTGCCTTCAATCTTTCCCAGCATCAGGGTCTTTTCTAATGAATCGGCTTTTCACATCAGGTGGCCAAAGTACTGGAGTTTCAGCTTCAGCATCAGTCCTTCTAATGAATATTCAGGATTGATTTCCTTTACAATTGACTGGTTGGATCTCCTTGCAGTCCAAGAGACTCTCAAGAGTCTTCTCCAACACCACAGTTCAAAAGCATCAATTCTTTGGTGCTCAGCTTTCTTTATGATCCAACTCTCACATCCATACATGACTACCAGAAAAACTGTATCTTTGACTATATGGACCTTTGTTGGCAAAGTAATGTCTCTGCTTCTTAATATGCTGTCTAGGTTGGTCATAGCTTTTCTTCCAAGGAGCAAGCTGCGGCCACCATCTGCAGTGATTTTGGAGCCCAAGAAAATAAAGTCTGCACTGTTTCCATTGTTTCCCCATCTATCTGCCATGAAGTGATGGGACTGGGTGCTATGATCTTCATTTTTTGAATGCTGAGTATTAAGTCAGCTTTTTCACTCTCTTGCACCTTTATTCAAAATGTATATATATTCTTAATGTATATATTTATACTTTGTACATATGTATAAATACATATTTATATATGTACATAAAAATATATACATATATTTCCAAATATATATATGGAAAATTCTTACCTACAGCAGAATTACTGAGGAAGTAATCATAGTACTAGATTATCATTTGCAACAATCACAGCAGTATATGATACAGTCAAGAGTTAACAATGAGGGGACTGCCCTGGTGGTCCAGTAGATAAGACTCCTAGTTCCCAGTGCAGGGAGCCTGGGTTCAATCCCTTATCAGGGAACTAGATTCCACATGCCACAACCAAGGCCCAATGTAGCCAAACAAAAATGAAAACATTAAAAAAAAGTTATCAAAGGATGTTAAGGCTACCGGGTTTAGGGCTGATGATGGAAAAAAGACCATCAGTACAATATTGGATATCTTCCCACAAAATGTTAAACAAATAAAAGGGGGGAAATAGTGAAGACACTAATTTTACTACGTGATCAAAAGTTAACATCACCAGTGTGGGATGGAGCCATACTGTTTCCATATTTTGATAAAGCACAGAATTATTTCTGTGGTATATCTGCCAAAAAAGCATGACCTCATCTGGTCACAAGGTAATATTGGACAGACCTGGGTGGAAGGTCAGCCTACAGACTGAAAGAACTATGTTCTTTAAGGTTATGAGGCACATGAGAATTAGGAGTAAGAAACTGTTACAGAAGGATGACACCCAACAACCAAAGGCAATACATGGTACTGGCTAGGATCCTGGATCAAAAAGGAAAGAGGGACATTGCTGGGATGACTGGCATCATTTGAATGAGGTCTATAGATTGGGTAATACTGTTATACCAGTGTTGATTTCCTGGCTGAGAATACTGTATGGTGAAATGCAGAAGTGTCTTTGTTTTCGGGAGGTACACACCGGAGAATAAAGGGTGAAAGGATGATATGCCAGGAGACAACAAGAGAAGGTAATGGAAGAAATGTGGCAAAATGCTAACAACTGAGAAATCTGTGTGAAGGGAATGTGGGAATTCTTTGTACTTTTCCTTAACTGTTTCAAAATAAATTTTAAATGAAAAAAAATAACAGTTAGGCAGTGGATCCAGTTATATGGACTGGTCTTCATTCCTGTGAATCAAATGTTATCTTTTCAAAGAGGCCTTCCTCATCACGCCACCCCCATTACTCCCCATCCCTTACTGTGTTTTCTTTTTCCTCATAAAGCAGAATAAGTCATGGTTGATGGTCACTGGAGCTAAATGATGGGTACACAGGATTAATTTACTATTTTTCTACTTTTTGTGTATGTTCAAATTCTCCAAGGTAGAATTTTAAAAGTATATCCACAACACAGATTGACCATACAGTATCGTGTGTGTGTGTGTGTGTGTGTGTGTGTGTGTGTGTGTATAGAGAGAGAGATTCATGCTTCATGCTGTCTGCAGTAATCTGCACATACATAGACACAGATCTTGACCCAGGTATTGAACCCAGGTCTCCCACACTGCAGGAAGACTCTTTACTATTTGAGCCACCAGGGAAGCCCCCATATATATACAAACATATGTGTGTGTGTGTGTGTGTGTGTGTATACACATCTTTATTAATGCGTTAAATAGAAGTATTTAGCAGGTCTAAAAGTTATTGTCATTTCAAGTTGTGATGAGCATAAATGAGATGTCTGCAACAACCGTAATGTGAAATATGAAAACACATCTGATTGGTGTTGGCGATCATCACAGGTACTGCTCATACTACCATGCTGGTACTACACCACGATACAGTTAAGAATTGACAGAAATGCTAAATTCTGATAAGAAATTAGTGAAAATAAAGATACAGTATTTTCCAAGACAAATTTAAGTACCTCCTCCTAAATTCTGGTCTAAATGGCAATAGTTTTCATTGAACAATCTAATATCCTTTTGATATAGTAAAGTGCTAAACTTTTAATATATTTTTTCTTTTAATCTCAGATGACTTAAATAATTTTGAGTGGGGAATTCCCTGGCAGTCCAGTGGCTAGGGGTCCACACTTCCACTGCAGAGGGCATGGGCTGGTTCCATGGTTGGGGAACTAAGATCCCACATGCCACAACATGCAGCTACCTGGGGAAAAAAAAAAAATTAATAAAAATTTTTAAATCTTGAGTAAAAAAGAGCCTTTAATGCAGACAGCATGAATTTTAAAAAGTAATAGTTGAAGGGCTTCCCTGGTGGTCCAGTGGTTAAGAATCTGCCTTGCAACACAAGGGACACTGGTTTGATCCCTAGTCTGGGAAGATCTTACATGCCATGAAGCAACTAAGCCTGTGTGCCACAACTACTAAGCCCATGCACTGCAACTACTGAGGCCCACACATTTAGATCCTGTGCTCCTCAACAAGAGCAGCCACTGCAATGAGAAGCCCTCACACCACCAAGAGTAGCCCCCACTTGCCGCAACTAGACACAATTAGAGAAAGCCTGCTTGAAGCAACGAAGACCCACCATAGCCAATAAATAATTAAATAAATCTTTTAAAAAAAAGAAAAAAGCTGACAACAAACTTCTTTAGTGGGCTCTATTATTCTTTAAAAAAAAGTAATGCCTGAAAAAAAATTCATACCTACCAATTTACTGACTTACAAAAGATGCAAATCACTGTATGTCAAATGTAAAATACAAAATGTTTTTAAGCAGAGTACAAATATTTTAGTTTTTAAATAAAAGGAATAAAATGATTGGGTGAAAGTTAAAAAAAGAAAAATCACTGAGCCTATTTTAAGAATCAAAGAAACTATGTTAGTCGCTCAGTACTGTCCAACTCTTTGCAACCCCATGGACTACAGCCCACCAGGCTCCTCTGTCCATGGAATTCTCCAGGCACAAATACTGGATAGGGTGGCCATTCCCTTCTCCAGGGGATCTTCCCAATCCTGTGATCGAACCCAGGTCTCCTGCACTGCAGGCAGATTCTTCATCATCTGAACCACCAGGGAAGCCCAAAGAAATTATAAATGTATCATATGTAAGAGTACATATATTGTGCATAAACATGATTAAGACTGTAACAAAATCAATACAAGATATAACCAGAAAAATCTTCATTTCATTTGTCAATGTAACCGAAACTCAGCATCTAATACAAAGATACAAAGACATACACATAATCCCGAAGTTTAATGCTGGACCAAAAATCTAGCACCAAGTATAAAACAAAAGTAATAATAAATGTTTTCCATTTGAATGTTCCACAAATATTCCTTAACTGTAAGAAACGGAGCAGTTCTCATACAATAAGAATCTTTAAACATGCTAGATTTCAATTCATCCTATAATCAAAATGAAATCCTAAGTAATTAAATCCAAGAATTCACTAAATTTAAGTTAGGATTTTCTAGAGACATACCACTGTGGGTTTTTTTAAGATGTTTAAAATTTTTAACTTGGCAGAGAGAGACACATGTAAGGGGAAAAAAATGTGACTGTCTCAATACTTTAACATTACACCAAGAACACCTCACTGCAAAGCATACTTCCACATACTAAAAAAAAGCTAGCAGCATACAAAATTATATAATTTATAATAAGCTGATTAAACATCCTAATTGATTTCCACAACAGAGCATGCTATTTTCACTCAAAATATAAGCAGATAGAAGGCATATAATAAAGAAAAAATTAAAGTGTTTTTAATATAGAAAAGTGTTACTTTAGTTAGTCTCCTTGTTCAACAGACTAATATATGTCTATTTAAAGTTGATGAACAACAATTTATTTCAAAGCATCCAATAATGACACTCGGGGAGCACAATTTTAACGATTATATACACTCAAGGTATTTTCAGACTGCAATGTTTACTCTAAATACTGTGGACTAGTTCAATACAGCTCAAACACTAGGGACTCTTAAAAGAAAAAGCAAAAAAAAAAACAAAAACCAAACACATAGTCCCAATCAGAATATGCTAGTTTTCACAAAAAAATTCAGTTTTTTTAAAAATTTGAGCAAAATTTGAAACTAAGGGGAAAATGAGACTTGGAAGACTATTTGGAAAAAATTTCAAATTACCACTATCCCTGTAACATCTGTACGTCTTTCTGAAGCATTAGTGCTCACAAGATTAAAAATGTCTCCAAATTCAAGCCTGAAATCTCTTCATAAGCATACCAAACAATACAACACCTGAGTAATCAGTCTACAAGAAAGGTAGTTGGAAAAAGGTGCCCTCTACACAAGTCAAACACCTTCTTTTTTCTTGGCACTGAGCCCTCTGTTCTCCTCCAATCTGTCAGGGGCGTTTCTAACTCAAGAAATAAAATACAAAATTTCAAGCATTCTGTGTTAATTTTTAATGCTATTTTTCAAGATAAGTATAAAAGTATTTTACTTCATTGTTTTAATGTGCAAAAGCCTATCATGAAAATAGGTATTCAAAATTGTAACATTCAGAAACAGAGGTGTTTCTTCATAGAAACCGGCTCAGCCTAAAAGAATAAACCATAAAGCAGTGATGCAGGCTAGGATGAGTCAAATTCGTTTAAGTCTAAAAATATCTCTAGTCATAGAGTATGTGAGGATAAGGAAACTCTACCACAATACTTTATTATTGTGTCCCAGCGGTAAAGCTATCCAAATTCACGTAATGTAACATACATACCAGCTAAAACTGAGTTTCATTCTTTGACAAAAATTTTTACATGAACTACTACCTTGCTCAACCTCTGTAAGATCTTCAACCTATTCTTTAGAACTGAGAATGGATGGGAAGAACCTGTATATCAGATTTACTTCAAATCTGAAAATAAAATACAGAGAGTTTTTTTCCTTCTAAAGGGTTTTATTCATTGGCTCATTTTAATTCAGGGAGCTGCCTCAGCACACACACCTCTCCCTCTAACAACTAAGACAGCAACCAATTGTTGTATAACTCCTCCCATCCCCCTTCAATCCAGCTAACACACCATACAAAGGAAAGGACTTTCTCTATTGTGCAAATTCAGTCTCTGCAATGGATCTTTGTTAAATAAAATTTGATTCAGAAATACTTAATTCCTTTCAATCAGTATATTGAATGCTGTTAAAATAATGAGCACATTATATTATTCTTATTGCAAGAAGGTAAAGCCAAATTTTGAAAATGTTCTGATTACATTCTAAAGGTTTGGTCTTTCTTTGGCACAGAGAAAAAAGCCAAATCAGCAAGCTTCCTTCAATCTATTTTCTACCAAACACTGATCAAAATATAAATAAAAGAATTGGCTCTGATCGACCCCCATCCCAAAATGCTTCTCAACTACCCTGCTCCCAAAGCTGTCTCTTTGAATCATTCTTTAAAATTCAAACACTTACTACAAAGCCTAATCACCGTTACAAGAACATTCATTTTGAAACATTTTATATAATGTATTCCCAGTGTACACTACTTAATCCTGTAAAACAGTTATTAGTTAATGTTGAAATCAGCTAGGGAAAACAGTGAAAGTAGGTGCTTTAACCTCAGTCTTAGTATAGGTATAGGCATGGTTTTTCTCATTATGATTTCTAGAAGACATCAGAAGTCAATATTCTTAAATTTTCTTGCAAAGCTACTATTCTGGTCCAACCACTGTTTTATCCCTTTCACTTATTCACATTTAGCTTCCCTCCCTGTAGCAATCTCACATTTTACAAAACGTTCTCTACAATAAGGATAAAAGACCTTGAATTTCTCCAAAGTCCATTTAGCGCCACAGCTTGATCAGCAAGAATATTTCTTGTACACGTTTAAGGATAAACAAGAAGCCAGACATAGAGATTACCTGTTAGGGGAGTAGGGGGTGGGGGGTGGGAACTGGAATTCCCAGGGTTGGGGTAAAGGGAAGATTTTTCTGTAAACCTTTTTACACTCTCTAAACCCACTAAGAATGCACTATCTATCCAAAGATATGAGCAAACTTGTTTAAAATTCTCAAAAGTCGTTTTAAAAAATATAAAGGAGTGTCAGGGACACTCGGTCTACTTAGTTTTAAGATAATCTGCTTTTACCAATAGCATCTGCTTTTGCTCTGCAATAGGTAACAGTGCTTTAAATGAAGTCCTGAGCAATGTGCTAGCTAAACCGTCTTTAACACTGAAACGCTTCTGCAGACCGCCGCCTTCCAAGGCAGCTCGCATCCTCCGCCCGCTCCTCCCTCTGTGCATTCTGAGATCAGCTCTGCTGATTCCCACATAAAGTGGGTCCTGGCCGCCATTTTAGAAAGTCATTCACACAGGCCGGACGGCAGCACCATCTACTTAAAAACCTTCCAAGACTCCCTCGGATAACTTCCTTTTTCCTCTCGAACCTCTCATCTCGCCAGGGGAGTCAAACTGCCCGCGACAGGCAGACACTCTTTCTAGAATCTGCATAATGCCGAAATGACACTTCTGGCCACGTAATACTGAGGGGCAAAGCAAATGCTGCAATGCACGTGTTTGCACGTCGGTGCCTACGAATTTCCCAGGCGGAGACCTACAGAGAAGGTCCGCAAGAAGATAAAAGCAAGCGCATCTAAGTGGCTTTTCCACTCCAATAATCTTGCGCCTAAATGATTTTTCCACCAAAACATTGAAGATACGGGGCCTCCTTATGGGGTAAGGGGTGGAGCAGCGCCAGGGAGCGAGGTCCCATCTGCTTCCCCACGAGCCCGAGATCTCCCCTTTGTCACAGGGGACACAGGCGAGTTTTTGCTCCTGCCTTCCCGCTGCCTGGTTTCTCAGCACAACGTAGTAAACACCGGGAGTCCCTGGAAGCGCGCCTCCTCCAGTCTCGCCGAGGACAGCTTTAGTGGGTTATGAATGGCCTCACTATTCCAGGCTCTTTTTCACACGCGGACACGCGCAGACGCGCGTTCCAGCGGTGAAGATTTAATACCCCAGTAACAGCAACCACCAACAGAATCAATGATCCTCCATTTGAAAGAGCGGAGCTCCGCTGCCGCTGCTTCCATTTCCTGATCCAAGCTGCTCAGGAGCGAGCGACGCAACCTATTTTTCCCATGGTGACTCACTAATAAGGGCGCTCCATAATTTCCTTCACTCACTAGATAGTAAGAGGAATTAAAAGTAAACCAAACTTAAAACCTTCCGAAGTCTTGAATATCGGAAGAAACAGTCATTTCCGAGGACTATCACGTATCTGCCACGGTCCTCTCGATTTACATCGCTGTTCAGTAAAGCGTCATTTTCGGTTATTTCACACCGAAGGCTCCATCAGCGATGGCAGATAGTGATTTCACAAAATAAAAACAAATGCTGAACGCTACTAAGTAACTAAAATGTATCAAGAACATTTACCCTTTATCCCTACTGCTGCTGCTGCTGCTACCCCTGAACAAAAAATACACTCTGGGAAAAAGCTTTCTAGAAGAGCTACATTTAACCTGAAAAGGCTTGCATTTTTTAACCACTGATGTAGGAATTCTGGGCGGGAGGGGAGCAGCCTTATAAAGGCTGCCCAGTGTTCAGACCCCGAGGCCGGAGAGCCGGCGCGGCGGGGGCTCTGTTGCAAGAGGCGGCTCCTCCTCTGCGAGCGCTCGGTCCCCACCGTGCTCCCCATCCAGGGACCCCAGAGCGCTGAAGGCAGGAAGGCGAAAGAGCCGAAACAGACGCACCAGCTTATTCTCGGACACCATCCTCCGCCCAACCCCACAAAAACAAGGTGGGGAGAATCTAAAACATTTGCGTCCATTTAGTTTCTAGGTCTGTGAGCCTTCATGAGAGGTCCCTAGAATCCAGTAGTGTCTTTCCAGTTCCGAGATGCCCCCATGTCACCTACCAAGACTTTTCCGTTTGTATAACCTTTCCTTTCGCACAAAACCCTCTCTAGGTCAGACATATCCACGCGTCCGCAGGGCGTGGAGCGGGAGCTGCTGCGGGACTCGGGAGTTGGCCGGGCCGGGGGTTGTCGGGGCGGGGTAGGGGTTCGGGTCCCGGGGGCTCAGAAGCAGCTCGGTTCGGGCGTGTTGGCCGGGACAGCCGCACCGAACCGGGGCAGCGGCGCGCGAGGACGCGACCCCACCGTCGGCTGGCCAGCCTGAGAACACCCTCCCGGCGCCGGCTTCGCTGAGGCCGAGCGACAGCCGCCTCCTTATCGGGAAGGGAGAGGGTGGGAGCCGGGCCCGCTCCGCCGAGGCCCAACGCCGCGACGCGGACAGAGAGGCGGCCAGGCAGCCGCGCGCCTTCCGCACCGGTCCGTGGGTCTGGCCCGGGTCCCCTCACCAGTTCCGCGCACGGGGAGGGGCCGGCAACGGGCCGGAGTGGGCAGCGGTGCCCGAGGAGAGAGCGCGGCCCCGGGCCTCGTGTCACTCACCGTTTGAAATGCTCGATGATCTTCTCTTCCCGCACATTCTCCGGTAAGTTGCCCACCCAGAGGTGCCTGGTTTCCCGGACCATGCTGGGCGGTGTGCTGGCGACCGCTGGTGCGGGTTCCCCCTCGCCGGCTTCGTACGAGCCCGTCAGCGCCGGGAGGCGGGCGCCGAGGAGGCGGCGGCGGCGGCGGCGGCTGCGGCGGTGGCGTCGGCAGCGGCGGCGGCTCCTCCGGCTCCCCCCCGTGCAGAGACCATCCCTCTCCCCCAGGTTCTGACTCTCGGGCCTCGCAGCTCCGCTCTGCCGCCACCACACACCCGAAGCCGACCCTCGCGCTCCGGAGGCGCATGCGCCCGGGCAGCGGCGGGCGGGGGAGCGGGGAGGAGGGGCGAGCGGGACCCGGGCGGCAGCGACTACGATGGAGCTGGCGCTGTGGCAGCCGGACGCTTCCCACCGGCGCGCGCGGCCCGCCTCCCTCACCGCGGGCGCGCGCTCGTCCGCCCGACCGCCCGCCGAGGCCGAGACGCCGAGTTCCTCCCAGCCGGCGCGCAAGCGCGCGAGGTAGGGAAGAACGCGGGGCCAGGAAGGAACGCTCACGCGCTCCGTCCCAGTGCGCAGGCGCGCAGCCCTCTGTCAGGTCAAGCGCTGTTTCAGGCTTGGGGCACAGCGAGTGCAGGAGAAGGTACCGCCTCCAGCGCCTCGAGCAGGGGTCCCAGGCGCTGGCCTGGGGGAAGAAAAGAGAAAGGGGGTTGGTATTCACAAGGCTGCGTGTCAAAGCGGCTGCCGAGCCCTCTCTCCTAGAAGAAGTCAGGACTCCTTCCCCTGCTCACCTTTGGTCAGCTTCTGGCCATTTCCGGGCACTTGGAGCCGCGCCTGCTTGGGAAAGTGTCAGAACAAGGCCGCCTTTCTCACCGCCCATCTAAGCTATGACGGCTGCAGAAACCCATCCCTCCCAAGAATCATTAGCTTGTAACATTAAGCAACTTTATTTTATATAAGATCTTGCGAAACAGTTTGCAAGATCTCTTTGCTGATCGTTATGGTATACCAAGAGTAGAACTGAAGTGAGATGGTTACATGTCTGGATAGTGTTCCCCTCAGAAAATTTACTATAAAATCTAAGCAAAGGGAGGGGATTGGAACCCCAGCCTTTCCAGACCTAAGAGCTTTTAAATTTTAAAGCCTACAGTTGAACTTTTTAGTTATCAGAGCCCCGAAGAAAACCCACAAAATTAAGGCAATGGTATTGAGTCCAGAAAAATTGAATTGTTTAGATCTGTCAACGGCTCAGTTTCCTTTTACGTTTTTTATCTACAGAAAAACAATCATAGGTGTAGTGCTTTACAGACCAGATTTTAAATATTAGATCTCATTCACTGTCTCCTTAAATACAAGCCAACTTATCAAACTGATACTTTTTATTGGAACATATGGTCATCATAATTAATGGCACTAACACCTGGGGTCACCTGTACATAGTTAAATTGTCTCTTTAATTCCACAGATGGTAAAGCTCCAAGTAGGTTTTTTGTTTGTCATATAGCTTAACATAAGCTTCTTAATGATGTGTCAGAGAGTCATGTCAGATAGTCATATCAACTTTTCTTGTATTTGGGTTCAGGGTCTATACTGTACTTAAATTTGATCTCAGCAGGTCTGCTCAACTGAGATCTTCTCTTCCTTACTCTTAGGATATTAGAAGACTAAACAAGCACCCCAACCCCTTACACAGTTACAACAATTACAGAACAAGATGTGCTTCCTCAGGAGATAACTATCCATTGAAATGATTTTTGGATTTTTGACAACTTACTCATAAAAAAGTACCACCACAATAGTGGCAGTCATTCGTAATTTAGTTAAGGCCTTTAATGCCACCCAAGAGGTTCACCTTGTCTTCATGCAAATCAGTCATTAAATGACATGGAAATATTTTTTCTTGAAAGTATTATGGAATTGATTCCTCAGTAAAAGTAAAAGCAAATCAACCTATATTCAGATGTAGGACTAGACATTTACGTTTGGCCCTTTCTCTGTCACAATTATCACATAAGGAATGTTGGGCCAGCATACAGTTAGCTACACTCGTGAACTACATAGTTCTATATAGGTGGCTGCAGTTAGCGTTGAACTGACTGGCATTTTTCCATGAATCATAAATTTCTATATAAGCAGCCACAATGAAACACACTTTAAAATATTATGTAAATTACTCATTTAAAACCTGAGAGGCCCTGAATTAGCTGCATCTTCTTAGTGTCACAGGAGGAACAGAAGCTCAGCTCAATCTCATTTTAAGGGGCAACAAAGTAGATTCAAAAAACAGCACCCTGCAATTAGAGAAATAAAGAACATATCTCACCTTGAACGCAGCCTTCAGTTAAAATCATGCTGAAGAAAATTCAAGGGCTGAAAAAGGAGGGGGGGTGGTGGCAGCTTTTAGAGCAAAATCATTAGAAGAGAGGCTAGAGTCATGATTAAATGTGGTATTTTGTATCCATCTATAACTCCCACAGAACAATAAAAGGATAAGCTAAAACAAAATAAGAATCAATTAAGAGGTATTTATAATTTCTCTATGGCCCAAGAATAGGGAGACATTAAATGAAAATTGAAAGCAACATGTTTGCCAACTAAATCTTTTTAATGTCATTCTCTTAGATTTTCCTAAAGATCTTGTTACAGAAGTGCTGTTTCTCCATGTAAAAAGCAGAATAGATATGTAATTTTACATAAAGTTTAATTTGAAATGGCAAAGTTGTTTGCAAATACTTCCAAGCCTCCCACCTTTTGGGAGGTAGCAGAAGAGAAACTGTGGAGTGGATAATTACTAACATACAAATTGTTAAGCAAAGTTGAGTTAAAGTTCTCCCGAAGACCTTTAGAGATCACAGGATATCAAGAAGATGATTAGCAAATGCCAAATGAAGTTAATATCATTTCCCAGTTTGCCAAAGGTTTATCAAACAACTGAGAAACAGTCTCTGTTTAACAATATAAAGGCTAGAGAATTCCCTGGCTGTCCAGCGGTTAGGACTCAGCGCTTTTACTGCCCCGGGTCCAGGTTCAATTCCTGATCGGGGAACCAAGATTACACAAGACATGAAGCTATATATATATATATATACATACATATACATATATGTATATATGTATACACACACACACATATATATTATTAAGATATTTGGGCTAGCAAAATCCCATTAAACATTACTTGATAGCACCTCATACTCAGATTCTCTTGAAGTGTTATTTTCATACTTGTTTTCAGAATTATAGGCACCAAAAGTAGCAAGCAAGGTATTAATTTAGCTTCTTGGGTTTTTAAAAATCTGATATGCACTTCTCAGAATTCTCAGCCTATTAAAATCTCACTACATCAGCCTAAATAGACATACAGATAATTTAATTAGTAAAACAAATTTTATTTCTGTTCAAATATTTAGTATGTTCCTGTGATGCCCCTAAAAATATTATTCTGACTTCAGTTAGGCAAATTCATTTGAAGGAAAAGTAGTTCACATTATAGATGCTAAGTTCCAATGAGCAATTCAGGTGGGAATTCTATCCATTTCTACAAAAGTTAACATTCACTGGTTAAAAGTAATGTCCATGCTCCTTACTGATTCTTCAGCATAACACTACTTGACCTTGAACTTTGAAGGATACTGAAAAACAGATGGTATGAATGAGAGATATAGTATATGGAAGTACCCCTGCATTGAGTCAAAAATTACAGTTCCATTTTTGTCACTGGCTATATGGCCTAGTAAACTCGGTCAAATTCCTTAAAGTCTGAATATCCTTATCTGCAAAATGAGGATAAAAGTATCTCTTCTTTATCTAGTAAGGTTGCTAGAAGTATCAAGGAAGATAATACACGTAAAAGTATTTAAAAGTAACACAGCCTAAAAATATCATGAATACTATTAAGTTGACTGGTAATTCCCTATTAATATCAGAAGTAAGCATCAGGTGAAGTTAAAAACATACCATGATCAATTTTATAGCTTTTCAGGATTAAAGCCAGGTGTTATAGTCAAATCAGCCTGTGTGACTGCATATCAACTATGAAGTTCCTTGCACTCTTTTGCTGACTTTTTCTATTGCAAAACTCTTAATAACAAAACTGGTAAATACATGCCTTTTGCACAGCCCTGAAAATCAAATGTTGGGTTTTCTCAGTGCTTTTCATGTTTTTTGACAACGTATCAGGGAACACTGGGAAAACTTTACTTTGTTTCTGTCCTTGGGCAGAATTATTTACAAATATTTACAAGGGCAGAATTGTTTTCATAAACATTTATTTTTGTATGTTTTCAAAAGAAAAACAGCCCACTCTTTATTCTCTGATTTTTTAACAGTTAATAATTTATGGTCACTGAAAAAGATCAAAAGTAGGATGTGATCTCTTCTTTCATCTATGATAAATGGATGGTGAAGTGAATTTTCCCATGAGTATGAAAGATAATTCAGAAAGGTGACATTAAAAGCAGAGCCATTTGCAAAGTGGAATTAAAATAGATGTGCTTTTAATCAGGACTGATTTTCACTGTGCAGACTGACTGTATTTAGCATGCTAGATGTGCTCAAAGAGTTCAGTCATGTGTAATGGAAACCCAATTGGGGAAAAGCATCTGAGTTTCAAACTCAAGCTTTGAATGCTAAGGAGCCAACAGATCAGATAAATTACTATCACCATTTAAATAGGAGACAGTATAGTTACGAGATATTTAACAAAAATTTGGTTACCAGTCGAGTTCCACACTATGAACTGTTTCATAAGAAAACATACTTAAAATGTAAGCACTATTCCTAAAGACATAACATGAAAATATACTAACTAGTTCTAAAAATGTTTTGCTATGTTTTAATTTAACAGTTAATAATTTATGGTCACTGAAAAAGATCAAAAAGTAGGATGTGATCTCTTCTTTCATCTATGATAAATGGATGGTGAAGTGAATTTTCCCATGAGTATGAAGGATAATTCCAAAAGGTGACATTAAAAGCACATGAGACATATGAGAACCTGACAATACAAGCAACCTCCTAGTATTAGAATCAGTTTCCCGCCCCCCCCAGAACAGTAGAAAATAAAACAGACAAAACTACTGCATTATTCTCAGAGTATTTTGACACCTTGCTAGTTCTGCACGTCAACTGATGAAAAAGACAGACCAGTATATTAACAGATTTATTTTGATATATGAGGCTGACTGAAGTGAAATTATACATATGTCAATGATAAAACTCCAATCAGTTGAATAGTATTAGTTAGCCAGTCCTTCTCTAAATCATTTTTTCACACTTCACAATCTACTTTACTGTTCAATTCTCTAAGAAAGTTAAATTATTTATTCTACATTGTTTTTGGTTTTCCATAAATGGATATAATCGCTGATATTTTCTTTTTAAAAAATCAATTTTTATATTTCTACCATTTCCTTGGAAAGTTGCTAAAAGTAACTTTCTTCCCTCTATGAGGAAATACTGCTAATATATCTAATATTTAGAATTGGGAATACAATTTACTAATGCTTATGGCTTAAAGCTCAACATTCAGAAAACTAAGATCATGGCATCTGGTCCCATCACTTCATGGCAGATAGATGGGGAAACAGTGGCTGACTTTATTTTTCTGAGCTCCAAAATCACTGCAGATGGTGACTGCAACCATGAAATTAAAAGACGCTTACTCCTTGGAAGAAAAGTTATGACCAACCTAAGTTAAGTTGCTTGCTCAGTCGTGTCCTACTCTTTGCGACCCCGTGGACTGTATAGCCCACCAGACTCCTCTGTCCATGGGATTCTCCAGGCAAGAATACTGGAGTGGGTTGCCATTTCCTTCTCCAGGGGATCTTCCCGACCCAGGGATCGAACCCAGGTCTCCCGCATTGCAGGCAGATGCTTTAACCTCTGAGCCACCAGGGAAGCCCAACCTAGACAGCATATTAAAAAGCAGAGACATTACTTTGCCAACAAAGATCTGTCTAGTCAAGGCTATGGTTTTTCCACTGGTCATGTATGGATGTGAGAGTTGGACTATAAAGAAAGCTGAGCGCCGAAGAATTGTTGCTTTTGAACTGTGGTATTGGAGAAGACTCTTGAGAGTCCCTTAGACTGCAAGGAGATCCAACCAGTCCATCCTAAAGGAGATCAGTCCTGGGCGTTCATTGGGAAGGACCAATGTTGAAGTGAAACTCCAATACTTTGGCCACCTGATTCGAAGAGCTGACTCATTGGAAAAGACCCTGATGCTGGGAAAGACTGAGGGCAGGAGAAGAAGGGGACGACAGAGGATGAGATGGTCGGATGGCATCACTGACTCGATGGACATGGGTTTGGGTGGACTCCAGGAGTTGGTGATGGACAGGGAGACCTGGCGTGCTGTGGTTCATGGAGTCGCAAAGAGTCGGACATGACTGAGCGACTGAACTGAACTGATGGCATTGAATAAAAAATAGACAGGAAGGATACTTAACAAATATTGATCATGGTTGTGTTTAAGTGGTAGAATTCAATTTTTTTTTTTTTTTTTTTTGGCTGCATCTTGAGGTTTGTGGGGATCTTAGTTCCCTAAACACGGATAGAACTGCCCATGCCCACTGCAGTGGAAGCCCCGGAGTCCAAACCACTGGACTGCCAGGGAAATACAGAATTCAAAACTTTTTTAAAAGTTCTCATTCATCTATATTTTCTTAACTTCTCTTTGGTTAACATGTATTGCTCTTGCAATTAGAAAAAAGTTAAAATGAGTTGGAAGTCAGCTTCTGGGGGACTTTAGTTAAGGGCTCCTCTGAAATGCTGGTACTTCACTACATTAAATCAACATATTTATGGTAACAGCTCCCACATGAACATTATTATTATTATTCTCTGTTAATTCAGAGAGTTAATTCAACCTTTTAAAACTGTACTGCTAATCCTCATGTGAGAAAAAACCACCTCTTCACTGTAAGTGATATACAATAGCCAAAAACACCCCAGGTCTAAGAGACTGTCACTTAAGCATCAAGAAGCAAGCATAATATACATAATCAAATCAAATCTGCTGATTAATTTAGAGAAAACTATCAAAGTACACTTGATAGCATCTCAGAAACAATAGCACCAAATCAAATATACTTAGTACTTTGTTACATGTGTATTGAAAATTTCAAATTTAGGGTGTTGAGCTCCCCTACTGCTCCTCTGAAAGGCCTTGCTCTAGTTTGAAGTAGAGAATTCAAAACATCCTGAACTAATTCCATATATGCTTTGAAACTGTTTACATTTTAATTAAATATTGCTATTTAATAGCGATGCTACTTTAAGTCATATCTGCTTCAGTATTTTACCATTAATCTTCAGGATGGTAAAGATTGCTAATTTTATATATATTCCATAATTAGACACTTGAAACCTTTTGGCTTAAAATAAAACCACATCCTATTTAAACGTTAAGTAGGACATGATGCACTTCTGAATTAAATGCTGAAATTATTTTTAAATTTAAAGTTAAATTTCAGTATTTTGATAAAGGAGATAATAGAATTTGTTCAAGCTATATATTACAAAAGTCCTAGAAACCATCCCTTACAGTTCTACTTTGAAAATACTTCACCTGAAAAATAATTTGCCTCAAAATAACTCTCTTAGAAAATGCTAGATTAACTTAAAATGCTTTTTCTACAAAAACAGAACCAGCAAGAGTCATAACTAAAGATTTCCCTATATACTGTTAGCTGGTGGGAGGGGCACAGTGAGATGAACTAACAAAAGCAGTTTGTGTTTTACCCATCCCCCACAAGATAATTTAAACACACACCCAAGCTTAAACCCTTCACTTATAAAAATTCACCCAAAGAAGTGGGCTTTAAACCCGGTTACTTTTGTTCTCCATGGTTTTCAACTTAAATACATCGTTTCTGTTCAGTTTCTCAAGATTCTAATTATTAGCACATAAGAAATTTGATTTTATGCCTAACTAAAATTGCAAGACGTACATACTCAAAATTTTCTTCCCCTTGTTTAGTAGTGTTATCCTTATTGTAGGAACTTTGCCTTTAAATACTCTCATTAACCATCATTTGTTAAGACATAATCTCTACCAGAAATTCTGCAAATTCAGGGGACTACTGCGATTGATCTCATCTTTTCCAAGCTTCAAAAGACGGTATAACCTTGTTAGCAGGGGCAGAATTCGATAGCTTGCTAGTACGTCAACAGCCTCAAGACAGCTAAGAGTTCCTGATAGGAATCTGGCACCAACTCAAAATTCCCAGCAGGAAAAAAGATCTCCCTGAACTAGGAACCACTGAATGACTCCGCCCAGAGCGATGACCTGGACTGACCTCGGAGTCGGAGTGGTCAGTGGCTCACTAGCACCTGCGGGCAAGTTAGCAGGTGCTGGAGACCATAAAATACAAAATTGCAATTGCAACATCAGTCTCTAGGATCCCCCAAAGTGCCTTTTTCGCAAATTCCCTCTTTTAAACCTTACATCTCTGAGGCTCTGAATATAGAAAGACAATTAGTCCACCAGGGAAGCGACGGTGGTGTACTTCAAAAGAAGAGTGGCAAGGAAACAAAACTCAGACTGCAGAAGTGGGAAGCCTCCACGCCCTGCCAAGCGGACCTTACTGAACCTACTGGATTTCAAAAAACGAGGTTGAATGGAAGTGGAATACGTGGCAAGGTAAAGATCGGGGGGGGGGGGGGGTGGTGAGGGAGCGGGCGGGTTAAGAACCTACAACCCTGGTAATAATTTCCACCACACTCCGAAAGGAAGAGAAAAAGAGAACAAAACAATAGGCACCTTAAAAAACTGTAAACGCGGTTACTATGGTTACCATGCTCTAACCTCAATTCTGCAAATGGAGACAAGAGCGGCACGCCAAAGCCCTTTCTTTGTCTGCATCCACACTCGGAGGTCTAGCCCAGCTGCCAGCCCCACCAGCCCCAGCAGAGGCTGGTGTCGAGGACCAAGCGCAGGGTTCCAAATAAAGGACACCTTTATTTAGTAAGCAAGAACTGCAGGCAGTGCCTGATGGAAGCCAGCGCGGCCGTCACCCGGTCATTTGATCAGAGCTGTTTCCCCTAGTTGGGAGAAGGCTCCAACACTTTCCAGTCATCGATTCCTGTCAGGGGTCAAGGCGCAGGCAGGAGTGGAAGGGGGCTAACGAGACACGGTTCAACCTTAGCCCTTAGACACAAAGGAAAGGCCATTCTCCAGGAAACCCGCGGGACGTAATTAATAACCCCTCAAGAGACTACAGATTCCGCGAGTGGGAGTAGAGGACACAATGAGTACGGCGCAACTGAGGTGTTCAATTGCACTTCACATCAAAGCCCTACCACAAGATGCGCGGAAAAAGCCGGGCCAAGGCAACACAGTGCGCAGGCGCGCGATGCCGCGACTCCAGACCTTTGGGCCTGCCCCTCCCCCCACTTCTCTCAAAGGCCAGCGGAGTTGGCTCAACGCGCTTGCGCAACGACGGAACGTTGGGGGAGGGGAGAAAACCTGTTCCCTTCATTGTGAGAGAACCGTCCCGCCTCGCACAGCGAGCGCGCGCGCGCACACGCACCACTCTCACACTCGTACACGCGCGCACTGAGCTTGCCGCCCAGTGCGTTGCGCATGCTCCGGGAGGGAGGCGATTTCGGAGCCTGCGGGTTTTTGCTGAGTTTCCCTGAGAAGTTTCTGGAAAGATGCACTTCAAAGGAAGCTGGGGGATGGGGAGCGCAGGGAAGCGAGCGTTTGAGAGACGGAAAAGCGAAAAACCCAAAGTACACCGATATCGCCCTGCCTCCATCTATCAAGCCACGACCAAAGCAAAGCGCAAGCCCGCCGAGACCCTCACGCCAGGGGAAAAAGTATGGGGACCACAGCAGCCGCTCCTTCCTCTGCCCGTGCCCAGCCCCCGAGGCCCCTCAACACAGGGAGAAGGGAGTGGGCAGAGGGGAATGGTGAAAAGCCTAAAACGCTCACTGGATGTTTGCGTGGTGGAGCCAAAGCCGACATCGCGGCTCTGGAGATGCCCGCGCGCTATGGGCCACCGGCGGCTCTTTGCTGCGCGCTGGGGTGTGGACTCAGTGCGTTGGGATTCGACGTGGCTGCCGAAGGACTGGTCTGGGGCTCTGCCCCCACCCCTTTCCTTAATTTCCCCTAATTTGGAGGTCTCTTTGAACCCCCTTTCCCGTCTTTGGTGACCTGAAGCTAAAGCTGCGAGTGTGGAGACCCGGGGAATGAGGTGCTCCCGCCGCCCCGCTCCCGGCTTAATGGGCGTCCTGGGAGGACAGGGGTAGCCCTGCAGGTGTGCAACGCTCAGTTCTTTTCAGTTTATACCCCCTTCAGTAAGAGCCTCCTGAAGAGGGGGCCGTTTGGAAAAACAAAGGCGACGCGTCGTTTGGACTTGAGAGGCGGCATGGGAAGGCCCGCGGGGGTCTCCATGCAGCCACGGAGGCGCGCCAGTGCCTGAGCAGAGCCGGGGCCGGGACTGCCATGAAGAGGAAGCCCGAGCTGGCATTGCTGCGCTGGGGGGAGGGGTCCGCGGCGCCTTTTATTCGCCAGCGCCAGCTCGGGGCCTGGCCCGGCTGCCATTTTGTGGCTCGGCCGCCATTTCGCGCAGCCGCGGGCGTAGGGCTGTGGGGGGCGGGGCCGGCGACCGCGCGCCGGGCTGCCCCCGGGAACGAAGGCGGGCGGGTCGCCTTTGTTCTTTGCCTGTGTCCTGCTGGCTGGGCTCAGGCTCTGTCGCGACCCGCCCCGGACACGCGCCGGGTGAGCACGCGGCGTGTGAACCTCTGAAAAGCATCGAGAGGCGTGCACGGAGTCCCAAGTGCTTCCTGCCCTCTAAGCTCTTGAAAAGGGGGATCTCTCACCCCAGCACTTGCTGTGTGAAAAGGATCAGTTTTACGAGGCAGTGCTCAGAACTCGAGCGTGGGAAGCTGTCATTTCACCTTGAGAGTGAAAGCGCTTTTTGCAGCTTTGTGCTGCTAGGAGCACTAAGCCTGCTGGAATGCAATGCCTTGAACCGCAATGGCGTTCAGCAGATGAAAATTAAACTGCGGAGCTGGGAGATCCAACAAAGGTGCTAAACAACAGGGTAACAAAGAGGTCGGTCTCTTAAAAAAGTAGTGTCTTTGGAGTGCTGTCAGCCACAGAAGCCAGACGTTGCTTTTCATTGGCTGCCTGTGAAGCACGCACTGCGCAACTATTTTCAGATCAGGTTTTATAGCCCCTTATTTATATCTGAGCTATAAACTGAAACAATAGATTGGAATGGCTTATTTCTGTCGGTTGAGGATATATTCCATTTAATTTTTTTAAATCCCTTATGAATATATAAATAACAAATTGACTCAATAAAATCTTTACCTTCAAGTGTGATTTCAAATTCTGAAAGAACTGTTTTCCCTGACATCCAGAGAAATATTTAAATATTAATCTTGGCATTGTGATCTTAATTTTGAGACTCCAAAATCACCAAAGCCAGGAAATTAAAGAGTAATGCTACTAAATTTGTCTTCTAGACTTGCTTTTTGCGGGAGATATTTTTGTTTAATTTTGTGCAATTTTTTTTTTTTTTCACAGCATGAATTCAAAAAAAAGAATGAGTACAGTAGCATGTGTTCATAATTTAGCCAGCCTTTCAGGCTAAAATCTTTTTGGTGTCACAGATACAGTAGTTTTTTGTTTTTTTTTTCCCCCCTACTACATATAGGCGGTTATCTGTTTCAGTAACCGGGGGGTTAATGTATAATGATGGATGAATATGTAAAGAATATATTTGTCGTTGAAGGAATAGATCAGTATTTGATGGCTTCCAGATGAAAGAAACATCTGAGGAGTGACTGTTAAAGTCCAAGTTTTATTTCAGGTTCAGTACGACTAAAACCACTGCATAGAGTTTTGATTTTTTTAATACCCAAGATTCTGTAAAGCACAATACTGTACGTTCTTTTGGTGGTAAGAGCTTATGAAATATATTTTTTAAATTTGTATTTTATATTGGGGAATAGGTGCTTTACTAAAAAAGTATTGTTTTTAAAAGCTATTACTTTTTGCCTGCACAACAAAAATTGAATAGTGTGGAACTGTTAGTATTATTGGAGAATTCGAATGTGCTATCCTAGTAATGCAAACAAAATATCACACCCCTAATCAGCCAAGCAGTTGAAATTCAGAGAACGATTGAACAAGCTTTCTTTCACTTTATACAGACATAGAAGTATCTGTTTAAACAATTCTAATTCCTAGAATTTTTTAAATTTATAAAACGAGTACTTATTTCCCATTTGCTATTACATTTAACACAAAAAGCACATCCTTTTTTGTACAAAATTTGCAATTCATATTTTCTTAAGCATAGGTAATATCTATATGTATTCTAATATTCCAACTATATTCTAGAAAAGACAAAACAACAAAGACATATCAGTGGTTCCCAAGGCCCAAGTGGCAGTAGTGGTAAAGAATATTCCCGCCAATGCAGGAAAACTTAAGTTGTAGGTTCAATCCCTGATCCCTGGGTCAGGAAGATCCTGCAGAGGAGGGCATAGAAACAGACTCCAGTATTCTTGCCTGGAAAATCCCATGGACAGAGAATTCTGGCAGGTAGAAAAGAGTTGGATGCGACTGAGCATGCATGCAGTGGGGAAGGAATGAATGAATGAATTTGCAGGGAATGGGGCTCTTTGGGGCAGTGAAACTACTCTGTATAATACTACAATGGTGGATACCTGTCATTATACATGTGTCTAAAGTGAAGAGGAACTAAAAAGCCTCTTGATGAAAGTGAAACTGAAGAGTGAAAAAGTTGGCTTAAAGCTCAACATTCAGAAAACGAATATCATGGCATCTGGTCCCATCACTTGATGGGAAATAGATGGGGAAACAGTGGAAACAGTGTCAGACTTTATTTTTTGGGGCTCAAAAATCACCGCAGATGGTGACTGCAGCCATGAAATTAAAAGACACTTACTCCTTGGAAGGAAAGTTATGACCAACCTAGATAGCATATTGAAAAGCAGAGACATTACTTTGCCAACAAAGATCCGTCTAGTCAAGGCTATGGTTTTTCCTGTGGTCATGTATGGATGTGAGAGTTGGACTGTGAAGAAGGCTGAGTACCGAAGAATTGATGCTTTTGAACTGTGGTGTTGGAGAAGACTCTTGAGAGTCCCTTGGACTGCAAGGAGATCCAACCAGTCCATCCTAAAGGAGATCAGCCCTGGGGTTTCTTTGGAGGGAATGATGCTAAAGCTGAAACTCCAGTACTTTGGCCACCTCATGCGAAGAGCTGACTCATTGGAAAAGACTCTGATGCTGGGAGGGATTGGGGGCAGGAGGAGAAGGGGATGACAGAGGATGAGATGGCTGGTTGGCATCACTGACTCAATGGACATGAGTCTGAGTGAACTCCGGGAGTTGGTGATGGACAGGGAGGCCTGGCGTGCTGCGATTCATGGGGTCGCAGAGAGTCGGGCACAACTGAGCGACTGAACTGAACTGAACTGAAACCCATAGACCGTACAATACCAAAAATGAGCCCTTATGTAAACCGTGGGCGTGGGTGAGGATGTGTCAATGTAACAAATATATTGCTCTGGTGTGAGCTATTGGTAGTTGGAGAGACTGTGTGTTGAGGGCACGGGATGTAAAGGAGCTCTGTGCTTTTCAATTTTATTGTGAACCTAAAACTGCTCTAAAAAATAGTTTATCATTTAAAAAGTAGTATGTTGCACTGTTCATCTGTCCTGGCCAGTGCCATGCATTTGGAAAACGGTAGAGCAGAAATCCAGGAATAACACCACTCTTCCTCTTGTTGGCCTCAAAACTCTTTGTCACAGTCTCATGATCTGCCCAAGTAGTGAAAATACTTCTGTATATGTATTTTCCTGGGTCTCTTCACTTTGTCAAACCAGGCAGGATTAGTGAATTCCAGGATTACCAGTCCATTGTTCCTTTAGTTTTTCTTTTTTATTCTAAAACAGATTCTGAATTAATTTGTACCAGTTTGTGTTCCCTGAAAGAGATTAGGTGTTAACCAAAACCATTAATTATACTCAGATCCTTAAGACAGCCAGTGTGGAATTGAGTGCTATGTTCTAGGCCCCTTTGGCTCAAGCCTTTGATTTTATCTTTTGGCATTTGGAGAAGCTTGTGTGCACCTTTTCCAAACAACATACAGAAATATTAAATATCTCTATTCATTGTTCCAGGAAAGGCCAGCTTTTCATGGCAAACTCTAGCATAGGAGCAAATTTAAAACAATAGTAACCTTTTCCTGGAAAAGATAAATGATCTTCTTTAAAGACTTAGTATTATGGGAAGTTTTCCCAAATATTTTTGGCAGTAGTTAAGCACTCCCACATGCTGTAATAGTCCTTTCCTTTCTGAGGCAAAACTCAGAAGTTCAGCACTTCCGAAGTACTGGAGTTCAAAGAACAAATCCCTGCCGCCAACTGTGTGTTTTTTAGAAAAATAGACGCATATCTATAAAAATAAATACTCCTGAACAACCCAACATTTGTTTGTTCTGCCAGAGTTCATATGGTCATTCCTAAAACAAGATACTATCCTGACAGTTCTGCAGATTATATGAAACCCATAGGCTTATCATTTTGGCATCACAGTTTAAATGGTCCAGTTAGAAAATACATCAAAAAGACTTCTAAAAGCCAAGATCTTTATTTGTTTAACAAATAGTTTTTGAGAATCAACCTTATGCCAGATCCTATTCCAAGTGCTTAAGATACATCACTAAATAAAACAAATCATTGTTGTCATGGAACTTACTATGGGGGAATAGAGGGAAAAGAGACAATAAATATAAAAAGGAAATTAAATAATAGGAACAGTAAGATGATGAAATATAAAGAGAGAGGGAGCATGTGTTATCATTTCAAGTGGTGCATAGGCCTCAAGAAAATACTGAAGACTAGAAGGAGCTAAGGGAGCAAACTATGTGGATATTTATGCAGGAGTTTCCAGGGAGTGGAAACGGCAAGTCCAAAGGCACTCAAGTAGAAGCATGAATGGCACCTGAAGAGTGGCTGAAACAGAGTGAGCAAGGCAGAGAGTATAGAAGAGGATGGATGTCAGAGGTAAGGGGAGTGAGAGGCAGATCTGTAGAACCTGGTGGGCCGGAGTGGGAAGGCTTTGGCTTTTAATTGGTGTGGAGCTGTTGCATGATATGACTTAGGTTTTGAGAAGTACTGAGAATAAAAGATCAAGGATAGAAGCAGAAGTCTATAAAGGAGGCTCTTTGAGCAATCCAAATGAAACACGAGAACATCAGTGATTAAGAGATCCTGGATAGATTTTTTTGAAGGCAAATCCAAGAGGACTTTTTGATGGGTTGAATATACAGTTAATAGAAGGGGGATTCAAGGATGAGCCTGAGGTTTTTAACCTGGGCAACTAAAAAGACTGAGTTGCAATCATCTGAAATAGGGAGCATTAGATAGAACAATTTTCCAGGGGAATATTAACAGTTCAGTTTGGGACATGTTCAACTTGAAATTTATTAAATATTTAATGGAGACATTAGGTAAGATGTTGGATATGTCTAGTTCAGGAGGAAGTTCTGAAGATATGTTGTTATGCATAATGTGTGTGTGTGTGTGTGTGTATTTTGGAATTGTCAGCATATAAATGGCACTTAAAGCCTGAAACTTAATGACATCTCCAAGGGAATAAGTGTAGATAGATACAGAAGGAAAGAGAAATAGGAAAGCCCTGAGACATTTCTCACTTAAGAGGTCTCAGAAGAAAAGAACTTGCAGAGCAACTGTGTAGGAACAAACCAGTTAGGTAAGAGGAAAACCAAGAGATGAATAGCGTTCCGGAAGTTAGGTGAAAATATCTGAAGGAGGAGGAAGTGATCAACTGTGGAATGCTGCCGAGAGGTTAAAGTGAGGCCTGAGAACTCACCCTTGGAGCAACATGGAGGTCAATGGTGATTTTGGCAAGAGCGGTTTTGGTGGAACAGAGGGGGCAAAGGCATGACTAGACTGGGTTGCAGAAAAAAAAATTAGTATATGAAGTCTGACCTTTGGAAAAGTACTACAGTGGAGAGTACTACAGTGGAGTGGATTTGGAGAGAGAGATGCTAGGGACTATGATGGTACAAAGTACTGTTAATTTCAAAGGTTCCTGGATCAGTGAGAGAATCAGAAACAAAACCTTTAGACTTCTGGAAGAATTGTTACACTCTCAAGATGTGGTCTGCTGCTAGCCTCATATTTGTTCCATAATAATCTGAGTAATACACAATTTCTTTGGGAAAGAACACTATCCTACAAAATCTGAAAATAGAACTTGGAATTTGGTCATTACTTTGAAGAATTTGGTTAGTAGGACAAAGACTAGCAGAGATTTTCCTGGGGTTTATATAAGCACTGATGCTCACCAGTGGTCTGAGGCAATTCAGCCAGCCACACAGTGCTTAGAAATGCTACAAGGTTAAAAAAAAAAAAAAGAAATGCTACAAGGCAGACTTTACCCTGGTTTCTCAAGTGTGTACTTCAGTAATTACCGATGAGTTTGCAGCTTTTGTAGGATTTCCTGTAAAAGTATTAGAACGATGATGACAAACTGACCCCATCACAAGGCTGGTAATACCCTAGAAATTAAGTGCCCAGAGATTTCCTTTTTTTTTTTGGTTGCACTGGCTCTTTGCTGCACCAGGGGTTTCTCTAGTTGTGGTGAGAGAGGGCTACTCTTCGTGCAGTGCATGGGCTTCTTATTGCGGCGGCTTCTCTTGCTGCAGAGTTCAGGTTCTGAAGTGGGAAGCCTTGAGTAGCTGTGGCGCATGGGCATTTGTTGTCCTGCAGCATGTGGAATCTACCTGGATCAGGGATCCAACACGTGTCCCCTGCACTTGCAGGTGAATTCCCATCCACTGTAAAAGTCCCAGAAGTTTCCTTTTAGTAAGTTTTCTCCACCTGTCATATTGGAGCCTGCTCTAGTTCCCCAGTGAACAACAGTTAACTAGTTTTGCTATGTGCTTTATTTGAAAATGTGTTTATCATCCTGGGCTCAAGCTCCACCTTTAAAATCCTGTGTACTGATAAATATAGATATTAACATTTTTTACCTTCAGCTGTATTATCTTATTCCTACTGTATTGTATTATTGTATTGTATTATCTTATTCTTATTGGAACATGTGATAAAACATAGCTATAAATTACTATGTATATTTTATCCTGGAACATTTATGCCTAGTAATTGTTGAAACAATTTCTACTTTGAAATACCAATTTGGTTGAAGCTTAGTATATTATGTAGTTTACTTTATATTTTCTAGTTACTCCCTTATATTAGCACAGACTATACTTCCATCAGTTCATACTGGTTTGTACTGGTAAGTGATTCACTTAGGGGCTGAGGAAGACTGTCTCCCTAGAATGGAATATCAGAATTCCAGGGATTCTGATATATCTGCTTTGTGAGACTTTTCTCATACCTTCTGAGAATCACTGATATGAAACTGAAAATATAACTGAAAACAAAAGACCACTTCCATAACAAATCAGTTAGTTGACTTGAGGTGTATTTCTGATGGTATGAGTGCCTCAGTTGCTGGTGTGGAGAATAGGCCATGAAAATTCGATTTCTTTGAAAGGTCCAAGAATACTATTTTTTTAGGTGGAAGGAAAGTGAAAGTCGACTCTTTGCGACCCCATGGACTATACAGTCCATGGTGTTCTCAAGGCCCGAATACTGGAGTGGGTAGCTGTTCCCTTCTCCAGGGGATCTTCCCAACCCAGGGACCGAACCCAGGTCTCCCACGCTGGAGGCAGATTCTTTACCAGCTGAGCTACCAGAGATGCAGTTGCTTAAAAAAAAAAAAAATTATATCTTATTTCTTTTTTTAAAAAATGTTTATTTGTTTTTGTTTATTTATTTATTTGGGTGCATTGGGTCTTAGTCACAACATGTGGGATCTAGTTCCCTGACCAGAAATTGAACCTCCGGCCCCCTGCATTCAGAGCTTGGAATCTTAGCCACTGGACCACCAGGGAAGTCCCTATATCTCATCTCTTTGAAAAAGCGTGAGTGATCTAGTCACTAAGTCATGTCTAACTCTTGCGACCCCATGGACTGTAGCCCACCAGGCTTCTCTGTTCATGGGATTCTCCAGGCAAGAATACTGGAGTGGGTTGCCATTTCCTTCTCCAGGAGAACTTCCTGACTCAGGGATCAAACCCGGGTCTCCTGCATTGCTGGCAGATTCTTCACCAGCTGAGCTACGAGGGAAACCTTAGCATCCGTTTTATTGGAGAAACTGAAACTATTGGTGCAAATATCATGCTGGATATTTCTAACCATTGGGTATAGTTCTGCCTTTTGCAGAAATATAAAACCAGTTTGTGTGTGTGTGTGTGTGTGTGTGTGACAAGGCATCGGAATACTTGAACTTACTTAACTTCATATGAAACATTCCTAGTTCATTTATTCTGCATCTGTTCAATAAATACTTATTTGACTTACGAATTAGAGAATAGGAGTTTGCTGCAAAAGGAAAGAAGAAAAATGGAGTGATCACTGCTAAGGGGTGAGTGGCTGGAGGAAGTGGGATTGAGGAAGTTTGTTTTTAAGGCAGAAGAAATTACAATACTTTTTAATTTTTTTTTTAAACAACACTATATTTTATCTTTTTCTGATACATTAGAGAATGGCAGTGTGTGGGAGAGAGTTGACTGGATACATGTCCTTAGGTAGGAGAGAGGAGCTGCCTCTTTGAAGGAATTGACTGTAGATGGGAGTATAAAAGAACTGATCTAGTGAAAGACCAGAGGCTGGAATGTATGGGAGCAAATACTGGCAAGCAGATGTGGCTGAGCAAATCTATACAAGGAACGCCACTACAGTACTAAGAGACAGTGTCCAGTAAGTTATCTGTGCTTCATTTTTCCAGCTGAAGATGGAAATGATGATACAGTACATCCATCCAAAGGTTTTGGATTTACTTTCTATAGTCTTAGGCAAATCACAAACATTTTTGGCAGGCTCTTCATGTGTTTTATTTTCCACTGAATGGTCATTGTCTAAAGGTGTCTGGCAAACAGTAGCCATTCAATAAATATTCATTGAATTAATTTTTGGAAATGAAGCTGTTAAATAACTATACTATGCATGCCATACCCACCCACAGTATTGTTCTGAAGACCCAGTGAAAGGAGAGAATGGATGTAAAAGTGTTTTGTAATCTGAGAAATGCTATTGAAATCTAAGATATGCTAGGGAGACTTGGAGTAAAGTCCACTGAGTTTTTGACTTCTTAAATGAGAAATACAATATAAATAGGAAACAGAGTCACAGTTAAGTTGGATTTTTTTCCCCTCTTTGAGGACTGTACCAATACCTAAAGATTCTGTCAACTGGTTTGAAATTTAAAAATGGAATACAACATTACACAAAATAGGATTTGATCCTCTAAACCATGTAACATTACAGAACTGACAAAAATACACAAAATCCAGAAAACCAAAGCCATCTAAGTCAATTAGCTTTATGTGAATGTCGTAAAGTAAGTTCCAAGTTATATTTACAATACTGGGCACTTGAGTGGTATAATACCTCTGTTTTTCTTTTCCTTCTTCCTGTCTTTGTTTTATTTTCTGGTAGTTTGTAATTTCCAAAGTAAATACAGTATTGGAGTTGTGGATTTACTTTTCTTAGTAACAGAATAAAGATTTAAACTTAATGATATTTCTGCTGAGGATTTCTTAATGTACCCTAAGTCACCAGATTATTTTCATGATAAGTCTGTAAGGTCTTCCCACATGTTATAGGATTGATCTGGACCAAAATTCTACCTGGAAAAAATAAGAACAACAACAAAATCCCATTCAGTGCAGTTCCATATTTTTATCATTCCAGGGACTAAAAATATACTTAATTGCTAGAGTTTGAAAGCAATTTCCTATATGCTAAAGTTTTATTCCTCGGAGATGCCCTAATCTTTGTTCCTGAGCAGCAGAGTGAATCAGTTCATGCCATCGTTTTCAATTTTTTATCATCATTGGTGATTAGACATTACATAATTAACAAAGGTCATACAAGAGGATTCAGTGGAACACTTTGGATTAAATTTACGAATTAGACATTAGGAACTCATTGGGATTCCCAGTAGTGTTTTAAAGTATCGCAGTATGGGGATGCATAATTAGACTACTAGCTTAGTTCCTGCTGTTACCCAGGCTTTTGCGATTACTTAGAAAAAATGCTCAGTTCTCAGAAAATCTCAGAAGTCAAGCTCAGGCTGAGGAAAATATTTGCTGAATAATACAACTCAGTCCCCTTCCTTGTAAAGACGGAAGTGCCATCTGTGTTTTCCTAATTAGCCCCACCAGATTTCTTCCAGGCGTGATTATGTGTCATGAAGCTAACCATTCTGCCTCTGAGGATTTATGCATTCTTGGGGAAATTTCTCTAGACCATCTGATGTGATAGTCTGCCTAGACAGGTTTCCTGTGGCCCAGTTCTGAGTCACGTTGAAGGCCTGTGCCACCTGGCCTTAACCTACTTTTTCCCTCTGCCTCCTCAGGAAGCAACAGCGGTGACACCCAGGGAGATGTATCTGCCCTCACAGTCACACCAGCCCATCCTGCATCTTCCACAGGGCACCTTTTCATCTGCAGGGTTTTACAGCCCTTTGCAGATATTAATTATACTTACTAAATACCTCATACTAGGCTGCAAACCTCACTAGCCACATGTTAATGATTAGACCTCACCAAAATGAAGAGATGGAAGCTCTTCTTCAGCCCCCTCAGAACGAGTACAAATCTGGGTCATAAGCATAGCTCCACTCACCTACTTAAACCGTCCCTAAGGCTCCAGGAGGACTAATTTCCTCTCCATGTTTCCACAATACTCAGAAAGTAGAATTGGGTTTTTGTTTTTGTTTTTGTTTTTTTAGTGTGTGGGTGGCAGATTCTTTACTGTCTGAGCCACCAGACAGTAAAGAATCTGCCTGCAATGTGGGAGACCTGGGTTTGATCCCTGTGTTGGGAAGATCCCCTCCCGGAGGAGGGCATGGCAACCCACTCTACTATTCCTCTTAGTCTTCCCTCAATACTCAGAAAGCTTTTTTTTTTTTTTTTTAACGTGTGGGTGCTTTTCTCTGAAATGCCTTCTTTGGTTTTGCTACCAATTTGCCTTCCTTCAATTCTAGCTAGATGTAGATATTTTCTGAGCTTGAACTCACCTTTGGCAATTTGTCCAAAAAAAAAAGAAAATTTTAAATATCTTATACTGTACTAGTATGTATGCATGTCACCATCAAAAGCCACTTGGGACCTTTTTGACTTGCTTTTTTTCTTTCTCTTTTTTTTTAAAGACATAGCTGTACTCTATTTTGGTTATTTCTTGGAAAGGTTGCTCTCTGGAGTCACATTAGCCAGTGCTGCCCTCTCGAGGTTACAATGCAGCGTGCTCACTCAGTCATGTCCGACTCTGAAACCCCATGGACTGTAGCCCGCCAGGCTCCTCTGCCCATGGGATTTCCCAGGCAAGAATACTGGAGTGGGTTACCATTTCCTTCTCCAGGGGATCTTCCTGACTCAGGGATTGAACCAGAGTGTCTTGCATTACAGGCAGATTCTTTACTACTGCACCACAGATGCAGTGGCCCCTACTAAAACCTAGTTTAGGCTTGCAGGTGAGGAGCAGACAGGCACATAAAAGGACCAAGCAGTCATTGTCCTGATAAACCGAGAAGCTTTTGGGTACATGTGATGGTGCAGTGAAAAGAGCACTAACCACTGAGGTCTTATTTCAACCTCTGGCTGATGGTGTGACCTCAGGCCTATCATGTCTTTGTGTCTCAGTTCCCTACCAATAGAATGGGAATGTTTGTCTAGTGCAGGGGGTCAGCCAACTTTTTCTGTGAAAGGCCAGTGAATACTACTGTGAGCTTGGTAGGTCATTTTATCATTGTGACAACTCTGTTGTTGTAGCTCAAAAGCAACCATGGACAAAATGTACACAAATGAGGGTGGAGGTGTTCTGAAAAAGCTTTATAATGGACACTGACTTTTGAATTTCATATAATATTTACATGTCATGAAACATTATTCTTTTTTCAATTTTTTTGAATCATTTAAAAATGTTCAGTTCAGTCACTCAGGTGTGTCCGACTCTTTGCAACCCCATGGGTTGCAGCACGCCAGGCTTCCCTGTCCATCACCAACTCCCGGCGCTCACTCAAACTCATGTCCATCGAGTCACTGATGCCATCCAACCATCTCATCCTCTGTCATCCCCTTCTCCTCCCATCTTCAATCTTTCCCAGCATCAGGGTCTTTTCCAATAAGTCAGTTCTTTGCATCAGGTGGCCAAAGGATTGGAGTTTCAGCTTCAGCACCAGTCCTTCCAATGAATATCAAGGACTGATTTCCTTTAGGATTGACTGCCCAAGGCCTCCTTGCTGCCCAAGGGACTCTCAAGAGTCTTCTCCAACACCACAGTTCAAAAGCATCAATTCTTCAATGCTCAGCTTTCTTTATAGTCCAACTCTCACATCCATACATGACTACTGCAAAAATGATAGCTTTGACTAGATGGACCTTGTTGGCAAAGTAATGCTTCTGCTTTTTAATATGCTGTCTAGGTTGGTCATAACTTTTCTTCCAAGGAGCAAGCATCTTTTAGTTAAATGGCTGCAGTCACCACCTGCAGTGATTTGAGAGCCCAAAAGAATAAAGTTTGTCACTGTTTAAAAAACATAGAAATAATTTTTAGCTTTCAGGATGCAGGAAAAAAACAGGCAGTGAAAAGATATGACCCAGGGCTGAAATTTGTCAACTTTTGGACTAGATCGTCTCAGACAGCCCTTCCAATATAATCTTTTACAATTTAAAAAATTGAGTAAACTTTAGTTCCTTTTCATTTCTTTTTCTTGAAGGATGATGCAGGACATGCATGTTTTGTGTGATATGAGGGACATCAGAAGATATTTTGTCCCCAAAAAGATGCCTGCCAACTTCACAGTGCTGTGCTGTGCTAAGCTGCTTCAGTCGTGTCTGATTCTTTGCGACCCCATGGACTCTAGCCCACCAGACTTCTCCGTCCATGGGATTCTCCAGGCAAGAGTACTGGAGTGTGTTGGGGTCAGCCTCAAATACTAGCAGTTCTACTTCTAGAACTGCACTGGCCAAAACTGTCCAAGCTACAAATCAAACTGAGTACTTGAAATGTGGCTAGTTCAAATTGAGATGTCTTATTAGCATAATATGCTTACCAGATTCTGAAGACTTAGAATTTAAACTATCTCATTAGTATTATATATTCTGATTATAAGTTTTTAAAATATTTTTGATATATTGATTTAAATATATTAATTTACTCTGCGCCTTTTTATTTATAAAATGTAGCTTCTAGAAAATTTAACAAAGTATATTTCTACCAAACCGCACTGTTCCAGAAGGTTACCATATTCATGGATTTGATTTGGTGGCACTAGTGGTAAAGATCCAAGTGGAAGATCCAAGGGATCTTCCCAACCCAGGGATCAAACCCAGGTCTCCCACACTGCAGGCAGACACTTTACCATCTGAGCCACCAGGGAAGCCCTAGTGGTAAAGAGCCTGTCTGCCAATGCAGGAGACGAAGAGAGACAGAGTCTATTCCTGGGTTGGGAAGATCCCCTGGAGAAGGAAATGGCAACCCACTCCAGTATTCTTGCCTGAAGAATTCCATGGACAGAGGAGCCTGGTGGGTTACATTCCATGGGGTCGCAAAGAGTCACACACGACTTAAATGACTGAGCACACATTCAAATGCAATATTCTTGCATTTGCAAGAATACATTTAAATTTATCATCATTGTGTGTGTCTAGAAATGGAAAGTGGGGAGTCGAGATATGACGAGAAGTTTCTCCACACTCATCAGCTTTTTAAAGTCCTGACTCTAACATTAGTCTTGAAATTCACGTGACAATCTTCTTTAAGGAACAAGCACTCATCTGAGGCTTCCTAGGTGGCGCTAGTGGTAAAGAACCTGCCTGCCAATTCAGGAGATGTAAGAGACATGGGTTTGATCCCTGGGTTGGGAAGATCCCCTGGAGGAGGGCATGTCAACCCACCCCAGTATTCTTGCCTGGAGAGTCCCCTGCACAGAGGAGCATGGAGGGTTATAGTGCATGGGGTCGCAAAGAGTTACAACTAAAGCAACCTAGCACACACACACTCATCTGGAAGTCAGGATAAGTGGGTCTCAGCATAGCCTGTATCTCACTAGATAAAGGGTAAGGCATTTCACTAAGTTTCCTCAGCAACAATATGAGGATAAAAATGATCCTGCGTACCTCACAGAGCAAGGAATGTGTGTTGAGTTTGTGAGCTCTACAATGTCCCAACAGTGTTCAGAAAGCAAGTAGCAATGACAAGTAGCCGCCTCGAGCTTCCCACTGACTAGCAGGCTGTACTCTTCCTGCAATGGCAGTGTAGCTGCTGCTGCTCTAAAATCTCCGCACCCTGATTGGCAGTTACAGAGCAAGGACCCGCCCTTCCCTCAGTGAGCTAATCCAAGCCTTCCAACTTTAGTTGTCCCAAGTCACATTTGCTGACTTATTAAACCAGACCTGTCAGTTCCAACCCCTGGAGGAGGAAATGGCAACCCACTCCAGTATTCTTGCCTGGAGAATCCCACGGATAGAGGAGCCTGGCAGGCCACAGTCCATGGGGTTGCAAAAGAGTCAGACATGACTTAGGTACTAAACAACAACAATTCCAAGGATTCCTAGAGGAGTTAAACCCACAGGCCTCCCCCAGTTGAAAAACAGTCACCATTCCTTGCAGTGGTAGGCTTTCCTGGTGGCTCAGATGATAAAGACTTTGTCTGCAATGCAGGAGACCTGGGTTTGATCCCTGGGTCGGGAAGATCCCTGGGAGAAGGGAATGGCAACCCACTCCAGTATTCTTGCCTGGAGAATCCTATGGACAGAAGAGCCTGGCAGACTACAGTCCATGGGGTCACAAATAATCGGACACAAAATTCTGAAAGAGATGGAAATACCAGACCACCTGACCTGCCTCTTGAGAAATCTGTATGCAGGTCAGGAAGCAACAGTTAGAACTGGACATGGAACAACAGACTGGTTCCAAATAGAAAAAGGAGTACGTCAAGGCTGTATATTGTCACCCTGCTTATTTAACTTATACGCAGAGTACATCATGAGAAACGCTGGACTGGAAGAAGCACAAGCTGGAATCAAGATTGCTGGGAGAAATAGCAATAACCTCAGATATGCAAATGATACCACCCTTATGGCAGAAAGTGAAGAGGAACTAAAAAGCCTCTTGATGAAAGTGAAAGTGGAGAGTGAAAAAGTTGGCTTAAAGCTCAACATTCAGAAAACGAAGATCATGGCATCCGGTCCCATCACTTCATGGGAAATAGATGGGGAAACAGTGGAAACAGTGTCAGACTTTATTTTTTGGGGCTCCCAAATCACTGCAGATGGTGACTGCAGCCATGAAATTAAAAGACACTTACTCCTTGGAAGGAAAGTTATGACCAACCTAGATAGCATATTGAAAAGCAGAGACATTACTTTGCCAACAAAGATCCGTCTAGTCAAGGCTATGGTTTTTCCTGTGGTCATGTATGGATGTGAGAGTTGGACTGTGAAGAAGGCTGAGTGCCGAAGAAGAATTGATGCTTTTGAACTGTGGTGTTGGAGAAGACTCTTGAGAGTCCCTTGGACTGCAAGGAGATCCAACCAGTCCATCTTAAAGGAGATCAGCCCTGGGATTTCTTTGGAAGGAATGATGCTAAAGCTGAAACTCCAGTACTTTGGCCATCTCATGCGAAGAGTTGACTCATTGGAAAAGACTCTGATGCTGGGAGGGATTGGGGGCAGGAGGAGAAGGGGACAACAGAGGATGAGATGGCTGGTTGGCATCACTGACTCGATGGACGTGAGTCTGAGTGAACTCCGGGAGTTGGTGATGGACAAGGAGGCCTGGTGTGCTGCGATTCATGGGGTCGCAGAGAGTCAGACACGACTGAGCGACTGAACTGAACTGAAGCAACTAACATACTTGCAATGGTAATTAAATAGGCGATGCTCATTCCTGCTCAGGACTTTTTCCTTACTGTCTCTTCATCTTTTTTCTTTTTGGCCCTGCAGGGATCTTAGTTCCCAGACCTGTAATGGAATACATGCCTGATGCAGTGGAAGCACAGAATCCTAACCACTGGAAAAGGCAAGTGTTAATTGCTTAGTCATGTCCGACTCTTTGTGATCCTATGGACTGTAGCCCACCACAGGCTCTTCTGTCCATGGGATTCTCCAGGCAAGAATACTGGAGTGGGTTGCCATTCCCTTCTCCAGGGGAATCTTGCCGACCCAGGAATCCAACCCAGGTCTCATGCATTGCAGGCAGATTCCTTACCACTTGAGCCACCAGGGAAGCCCATTGGACTGACAGGGAAGTCTCTACACGTTCTTCATGTCTATCTTCCTGATTAGATTGTATGCTTCAAAAGGGCAGGAGCTCTTCTCCATAGAAATTTACAGTTGGAAGAGATCTTAGTACTGATCTGCTCCAGCCTCTCACCTCATATCTGAATCCCCTTTATGACATCTCTGGCAACTTCTGCCTAGGTCTCTCTCTCTTTTTAAATTAATTTTTGGCTGCCCTGGGTCTTCGTTGCTGTGTGCAGGCTTTCTCTAGTTGAGGCGAGCAGGCGCTACTCTTCCTTGTGGTGCTCGGGCTTCTCATTGCGGTGGCTTCTCTTGTTGTGGAGCACAGACCCTAGAGCACTCGGGCCTCAGTAGTTACAGTATGTGGGCTCGGTAGCTGTGGCGCAGGGGCTTAGTTGCTCCACAGCACGTGGAATCTTCCCAGACCAGGGATCCAACCTGTGTCCTCTGCATTGACAGGCGGATTCTTATCCACTGTGCCACCAGGGAAAGTCCCCTGATTAGGTCTCTTGAGGATCTCCAGTTCCAGTTTCTCTTCTTACCTAAGGAAGTCTGGCTCAGTGTAGGAATAAGAAGATGCTATATACAAAGTTGCTGAATTCATGCTACTTCTCCCTTAAGACTGAGTCAGTACTCAGTCGCTGGCTGAGTGTGGGATGCAAAAGAGGGAGAACACTGAGGAACGAACAACTTTTTGGCTAAAAATGTCGAAGAATGTTTCTAGCAAGCTTTTGCCCAGGCTGTAATCATGGGTTGTGATTCAGCTCTTGCCTAATGCTATTAAGGTAAGTGAATTACAAAACGTATACCCCCAAATCTCTTTTTTTTTCTTGTTTAGTAAAGACTAGAGCGAGTAATCATTTGAGACGACATCCATCCAGAGGGCTAGGTGGACACCTTACCCATATAGCTAACATCTGGAAGGAGCTTTGCAGCTTACAAAGCCCTTTCCAAAACTTCGCTCATTAAAGCTGTTTGGCGGAGGCAGCATTATCCTGTTAGTAACTTTATAAAGGAGGGACTTCCCTGAGGTCCAGTGGTTAAGACTCCGTGCTGCAGGGATCTGCAGGAGTTCTAACCTTAATCGGGGAACTAAGATCCCACATGCCGCCTGGCGTGGCCAAAAGAAAAAGAAAGTCCCAGAGAATCTGGGAGTTCTAAGTATAAAGAAGGAAACTGGGACTCAAATTAACTCCCTAGTGTGGCAGAACCGGTGTGCAAACTCAGGTCTGCAGACCCAGGTCTGCACTGTTCAATCGCTATGATGATGGAGGGAGATGGCGGAGATTGGGGTGGGGGAGTTGCGGGTGGGGGGCGAGGTGAGGTACTGACAGCAGAAAGAGGTGGGGGTGCGTGGAAAGTGTAAAGAACGGGTTTGGGGGCAGGGGGCGGGGAACGCTGGGCGAGTCTGGATAGGAAGCTGGCTCGCCGCGGGTGTGGGAGCGGGCGGACGCCAGGGAGCCACGAGAGCGTGATCGGGCTGTAGGAGCTGCTGCTGTGGGTGGCTGCACGCCCGGTTCGGCCTGCACCTCATCTCAAGCTCACCTCCGGGCTCCGCTTGCGGTTAGGCACCTGGAACTGGATCAGGCGGAGCCGCTGCCGCGCCGCCTCCGCCGCGGTCCTAGCGCCGCTCGGCTCCCAGCCCCCGGCTGCCGGCGGGAACCGCCTTGACCACCGGCCTCGGCTCAGGGGAACGGCCCAGCCGGCCCACCTGCAGTTGCAGTAGCGCGAGGACTGCAGTTCCCTGGAGAAGCTGCCTGTGTACTTGAGCCTGGTGATCACCGAGGAGGAGCAGGAGCCCAGCTTCTCCGACATCGCAAGCTTGGTGGTGCGGTCTGGCGTGGGCATCTATTTCCTCAGCGTCTACGACCACCAGGGGATTGTCAAAAGAAATAATTCCAGGTTGATGGATGAAATTTAAAACAACATCAGGAACATCTGGACTGACTTAGATAGTTCCAGATACTCACCAGAATTTGTAAAGTCATGACAAAGATTGCCATTCATCAGCGAAAGTGCTGTCCCCAGAAGATGGAAAAGCAGATATTGTGAGAGCTGCTCAAGAGTTTGGCTAGTTAGTAGTTCAGCAGCAAAAGAAATCCACAGATATGGATGCAGATATGTTAGACCATTTAATTTGAATGATGTCCCTGATCCTGATTTAGTGTTGAAGTTTGGTCTGAGGACAGCACACTAGGCTTTCTGCCCTAGCATATCAGGGTGATAGAGCTTGTCTCTTTGCCTTCCTACCTAAACATCAGTTATGAGGACTTTTTCTCTGCCCTCCATCAATATGCAGCCTGTGAACAGCATCTGGGAAAGTAGTGATCCTTGGTTGTGTAATTTGATTTTTCAGGCTTTCAGAGAAAAGGACTCAGGTGGCTTTGATGTGGACAAAGCACCTTTGAAACTCTGCACACACCAAGTTTGTTATTCTCATAATTAATCAACAAACACACACACAAAAATAGTGTCTCACGTGAAAGTAAGAGCATGTGTGAGTGAGTACCGGAGATGTGTGCGTGCACGCTGTATGGAAACAAACTCACAAATAGGACAAATATTGGAGAAGAAAACGTGGGGATTTTCACCTTTGAGCAACAAGCAATGTTTTAGGAGCTGAAATTTCCTATTTAAAGGCTTCAGCTCCCACTACTTCCTTGTTTTTGTGGGTCAGGAAAGAGATGATTAAGCTGTTTCCTTGTTGTTTGGGAGGGAGGGGAATAATTTTTGTTCAGTCTTTCCTGGTGGCCAAACTTTAATTTTTAAGAATACTATAGAAGATAAACAGAGGAAGGAGCACTTCCAAACTCATTCTATGAGGCCACCATCACCCTGATACCAAAACCAAAGACAACACTAAAAAAGAAAACTACAAGCCAATATCACTGATGAACATAGATGCAAAAATCCTCAACAAAATTCTAGCAAACAGAATTCAACAACACATTAAAAAGTTCATACACCATGATCAAGTTGGGTTTATTCCAGGGATGCAAGGATTCTTCAATATTTGCAAATCAATCAATGTGATACACCATATTAACAAATTGAAAGAGAAAAACCATGCAATAATCTCAATAGATGCAGAAAAAGCCTTTGACAAAGTTCAGCACCTATTAAAACTCTTCCAAAAATGGGCATAGAAGGAACCTGTCTCAACATAGTAAAGGCCATATATGATAAGCCCATAGCAAACATTATTCTCAATGGTGAAAAACCTGAAAGCATTCCCCTAAGATCAGGAACAAGACAAGGGTGTCCACTCTCACCACTATTATTCAACATAGGTTTGGAAGTTCTTGCTACAGCAATCAGAGAAGAAAAAGAAATAAAAGGAATCCAGATTGGAAAAGAAGTAACTCTCTCACTGTTTGCAGATGACATGATACTATTCATAGAAAACACTGAAGATACTATCAGAAATTTACCAGAGCTAATCAGTGAATTTAGCAAAGTCACAGGATACAAAATCAATACACAGAAATCACTTGCATTCCTATATACTAATAATGAAAAATCAGAAAGAAATTAAGAAATCAATCCCATTCACCATTGCAACAAAAAGAATAAAATATCTAGGAATAAACCTATCTAGTGGAAACAGTGTCAGACTTTATTTTTCTGGGCTTCAAAATCACTACAGATGGTGACTGCAGCCATGAAATTAAAAGACACTTACTCCTTGGAAGGAAAGTTATGACCAACCTAGATAGCATATTCAAAAGCAGAGACATTACTTTGCCAACAAAGGTTCGTCTAGTCAAGGCTATGGTTTTTCCTGTGGTCATGTATGGATGTAAGAGTTGGACTGTGAAGAAGGCTGAGCGCCGAAGAAGAATTGATGCTTTTGAACTGTGGTGTTGGAAAAGACTCTTGAGAGTCCCTTGGACTGCAAGGAGATCCAACCAGTCCATTCTGAAGGAGATCAGCCCTGGGATTTCTTTGGAGGGAATGATGCTAAAGCTGAAACTCCAGTACTTTGGCCACCTCATACGAAGAACTGACTCATTGGAAAAGACTCTGATGCTGGGAGGGATTGGGAGCAGGAGGAGAAGGGGACAACAGAGGATGAGATGGCTGGATGGCATCACTGACTCGATGGATGTGAGTCTGAGTGAACTCTGGGAGTTGGTGAGGGACAGGGAGGCCTGGCGTGCTGCGATTCATGGGGTCGCAGAGAGTCGGACACGACTGAGCGACTGATCTGATCTGATCTGATCTAAAGGAGATGAAAGAACTGTATACAGAAAATTATAAGACACTGATGAAAGAAATCAAAGATGACGTAAACAGATGGAGAGATAGTCCATGTTCCTGGGAAGGAAGAATCAATGTTGTGAAAATGACTATACTACCAGATGCACTCTACAGATTCAATGTGATCCCTATCAAACTACCAATGGCATTTTTCATAGAACTAGAACAAAAAATTGCACAATTCATATGGAAACACAAAAGACCCTGAATAGCCAAAGCAATCTTGAGAAAGAAGAATGGAGCTGGATGAATCAACCTTGCTGACTTCAGATTATACTACAAAGCTACAGTCATCAAGACAGTATGGTACTGCCACAAAAACAGAAATATAGACCAATGGAACAAGATAGAAAGCTCAGAAATAAATCCACACACCTATTGGTACCTCATTTTTTACAAAGGAGGCAAAAATAGACAATGGGGCATAGATAGCCTCTTCAGTAAGTGGTGTTGGGAAAACTGGACAGCTATATGTAAAAGAATGAAATTAGAACACTTTCTAACACCATACACAAAGATAAACCCAAAATGGATTAAAGACCTAAGTGTAAGACCAGAAGCTATAAAACTCTTAGGCAGAACATTCAACAACATAAATCAAAGCAAGATCCTCTATGATCCACCTCCTAGAGTAATGGAAATAAAAACAAAAGTAAACAAGTGGGACCTAGTTAAACTTAAAAGTTTTTGCATAGCAAAGGAAACTATAAACAAGGTGGAAAGACAACCGTCAGAATGGGAGAAAATAATAGCAAATTAAACAACTAACAAAGGATTAATTTCCAAAATATACAAGCAGCTCATACAACTCAATACCAGAAAAACAAACAACCCAATCTAAAAGTGGGGAAAAGACCTAAATAAACATTTCTCCAATACAGATGGCTAACAAACACGTGAAAAGATGCTCAACATCGCTCATTATTAGAGAAATGCAAATCAAAACTACAATGAGATATCACCTCACACCGGTCAGAATGGCAATCATCAAAAAAGTCTACAAACAATAAATGCTGGAGAGGGTGTGGAGAAAAGGGAATGCTCTTGCACTTTTGGTGGGAATGTAAATTGATACAGCCACTATGGGAGATGGTATGGAGATTCCTTAAAAAACTAGGAATAAAACCAACACATGACTCAGCAATCCCACTCCTAAGCATATACCCTGAGGAAACCAAAATTGAAAAAGACACATGTATCCTATTGTTCATTGTAGCACTATTTACAACAGCTAGAACATGGAAGCAACCTAGATATCCATTGACAGATGAATGGATAAAGAAGTTGTGCTTCATATACACAATGAAATATTACTCAACCATAAAAAGAAATGCATTTGAGTCAGTTCTAATGAGCTGGATGAACCTTGAGCCTATTATACAGAGTGAAGTAAGTCACAAAGAGAAAGATAAGTATCGTATACTAGCACATATATATGGAATCTAGAAAAATGGTACTGATGGATTTATTTGCCAGGCAGCAATGGAGAAACAGAGAGAACAGACTTATGGACATGGGAAGATGAGAGGAGAGGGTGAGATGTATGGAGAGAGTAACATGGAAACTTACCTTATCATATGTAAAATAGATAGCCAATGGGAATTTGCTGTATATCTCAGGGAACTCAAATGGGCTGTAACCACCTAGAGGGGTGAGATGGGGAGAGAGGTGGGAGAGAGGTTCAACAGTTAGGGGACATATGTACACCAATGTTTGATTCATGTTGATGTTTGACAGAAAACAACAAAATCCTATAAAGCAATTACTCTTCAATTAAAAAATAAATAAATAAATACTATATTGACTTATTAAAGGATGTGAAGAAAGCTGAATGCCGAAGAATTGATGCTTTTGAACCGTGGTGCTGGAGAAGACTCTTGAGAGTAACTTGGACTGCAAGGAGGTCCAACCAGCCCATCCTAAAGAAGATCAGCCCTGGGTGTTCATTGGAAGCACTGATGCTGAAGCTGAAACTTCAATACTTTGGCCACCTCATGTGAAGAGTTGACTCATTTGGAAAAGACCCTCATGCTGGGAGGGATTGGGGGCAGGAGGAGAAGGGGACAACAGAGGATGAGATGGCTGGATGGCATCACTGACTCGATGGACGTGAGTCTGAGTGAACTCCGGGAGTTGGTGATGGATAGGGAGGTCTGGCATGCTGTGATTCATGGGGTCACAAAGAGTCGTACACAACTGAGCGACTGAACTGAACTGAACTGAAAGGATTCATTCTAGGGCTTCCCTGGTGGCTCAGCAGTAAAAGAATCCATCTGCAATGCAGGAGATGTGATAGGAGCTGCAGGTTGGATCCTTGGGTTGGGAAGATCCCCAGGAGAAGGAAATGGAAACCCACTCCAGTATTCTTGCCTGGAAAATCCCATGGACAAAGGAGCCTGGCAGGCTACAGTCCATGAGGTTGCAAAGAGTAAGACACGACTGAGCCACTAAACAAAAAAAGGAAGAAGCATTCTGAGTCTGAGGGATCTCCAGAGGAATGAAGTTCTGTGTTGCATGCACACTAAGTCGCTTCAGTCATGACCAACTCTTTGTAGCCCCATGAACTGTAGCCCACCAGGCTACCCTGTCCATGGGATTCTCCAGCCGAGAATACTGGAGTGGGCTTCTATGCCCTCCTCCAGGGGATCTTCCTGACCCAGGGGTCGAACCTGAGTCTCTCATGTTTCCTGCATTGGCAGGTGGATTCTTTACCACTAGTGCCACCTGGGAAGCCCTTTTAAAGCAGGCAAACGATAATTTCTACTTTTTGCTACTATAAATAATGCTCGAATAAACATCCCCAAACATCAATGTTGGCACCTATAGATAAAAGTCTGGAATATTATTAAAAAAAAACACTTTTATTATTACTAAGGAAATTCATGCTTATAGTAAAAAACAGACTGAAATAGTGGAAAATGAGAATCATCCCTACCTAATCCCCAGTCCCAATCCCAAAGTTATTAATATTCAGTCTTACAGATTTTTCTCTACCTGCACTCAAACATTTTTTAAAACAAAAATAGTATCCTGTGCACAACATCCTGCAATGACCTTTTTACTTGCTATCTCAAAATGCTCAGGTTCATTCATTTCACAAAAATGATTGGACACTGACATTAGGAACCCAGCAATGTTCTTGACTTTCAAGAATTGACATTCTAATAGATGAGACAGACATAGACAGAAACAAACAAAAGGTAGTACTGAAAATCAAGAAAGAAATGACAGGTGATGCAAGCTAACGGGAAGGCAGTTGCTACGGTTTTAAGTCATCTTTGAGCAATTCTACCGTGTGTTTCTAATGGAGTTTCCAGCTCTTCTCTCTTATAAATGCTGCTGCCTGGAACGTCCTTGTCACATAAATTTGCATGTCTGTAGGAGCATATCCCGGTGCTTAGATATCCTCAATCCCTTTTCTATCTAGAGCTTGCAACTGTTTCCAAATCCAGGGCTGAATGGCAGTTCCAGAGATGTGGGAGAGAGGGAAGTGGGGACCAGGCAGTGTAGGGGAGTGGGCACTGGCTTTGGAGTCGGACTGTAGAACAAGCCATAGCTCTGACATTTGCTCACCTTCTCTGAACACCCTCCTTATTTGCAAAATGGGGACCATCATCTAATCTCACAGGGTTATTGCAAGGACAAAATGATGTTTTCCCTCACACTCTTTCTGGGACAGGCATAAGCATTTTGTTCTCTCACTCACCTAGTCATCATAATTATGAGAGATTCATCAAAATACATGCAATAGGGTAGCTTTCCCTAATGGATAATGGCAAAATTGCAAAGTGCTATTTCATTCCCTTGTGTAGGAGGAATAAAGTCTTGCTGCTAAGTCACTTCAGTCGTGTCTGACTCTGTGCGACCCCATAGACGGCAGCTCACCAGGTTCCCCCATCCCTGGGATTCTCCAGGCAAGAACACTGGAGTGGGTTGCAATTTCCTTCTCCAATGCATGAAAGTGAAAAGTGAAAGTTAAGTCACTCAGTCGTGTCCGACTCTTAGCGACCCCATGGACTGCAGCCCACCAGGCTCCTCCATCCATGGGACTTTCCAGGCAAGAGTACTGGAGTGGGGTGCCATTGCCTTCTCCGTTTATTACTGTTTATTTATTTTGATTCCTTTCTTTTTTTTTTTGGCCATGCTGCATGGCTTGTGGGATCTTAGTTCCCCAATCAGGGATTGAACCCTAGTCCCCTACAGTGGCAGCATGGAGTCCTAATGACTCACTGGACTCTCAGGGAATTCCCTAAAGCCTTGCTATTTAAATTGTGGTCTGGCATATATACAATACTATACATAAAATAGGTAACTAATAAGGTCCTACTATATAGCAGAGGGAATTCTACTCAATACTCTGTGAAGGGCTATACAGGAAAGGAATCTAAAAAGAGTGGATAAAAGTATATGTATGACTGATTCACTTTGCCGTACGCCTGTGACTAACACAACAAATACTGTAAATCAACTATACTCCAATAAAAATTATAATAATCAGACTTCCCTAGTGGTTCAGTGCACACAAGGTTCTGTTTGTGCCCTCCAAGAGTCTGTTTCCCCAGTCCTGTGTAAGTTCTGGCGGCTCTATAGTGGGGTTAATGGTGACCTCCTCCAATAGGGCTTATGCCATACCCAGGTCTGCTGTACCCAGAGCCCTTGCCCCTGTGGCAGGCCACTGCTGACCCGTACCTTTGCAGGAGACACTCAAGCACAGTTCTGGCTCAGTCTCTGTGGGGTCCCTGGGTCCTGGTGAGCACAAGTTTTGTTTGAGCCCTCTGAGTGTCTCTGGCAGGTAAGGGGTTTGAGTCTAAACTCTATTTCACCCCCCTACCATCTTGCTGGGGCTTCTGCTTTGCCCTTGGACGTGGGGTATCTTTTTTTGGTGGGATCCAACTTTCTCCAGTCAACAGTTATTCAGCAGCGAGTTGTAGTTTTGGAGTTTTCAAAGAAGATGAGCACATGTCCTTCTGCTCTGCCATCTTACTTCTGCTTTATTGACTATGCCAAAGCCTTTGACTGTGTGGATCACAACAAACTGGAAAATTCTTAAAGAGATGAGAATACCAGGCCACCTGACCTGCCTCCTGAGGAATCTGTATGCAGGTCAAGAAGCAACAGTTAGAACTGGACATGGAACAACAGACTGGTTACAAATCAGGACAGGAATATGTCAAGGCTGTACATTGTCACCCTGTTTATATAACTTATATGCAGAGTACATCATAAATGCCAGGCTGGATGAAGCACAAGCTGGAATCAAAATTGCTGGGAGAAATATCAATAACCTCAGATATGTAGATGATACCACCCTTATGGCAGAAAGTGAAGAAGAAATAAAGAGCCTCTGGATGAAAGTGAAAGAGGAAAGTGAAAAAGTTGGCTTAAAACTCAACATTCAGAAAACTAAGATCATGGGATCTGGTCCCATCACTTCATAGCAAATAGATGGGGAAACAATGGAAACAGTGTCAGACTTTATTTTATTGGGCTCCAAAATCACTGCAGATGGTGACTGCAGCCATGAAGTTAAAAGATGCTTGCTCCTTGGAAGAAAAGCTATGACAAACTTAGCATATTAAAAAGCAGAAACATTACTTTGCCAACAAAGGTCGATCTAGTCAAGGCTATGGTTTTTCCAATAGTCATGTATGGATGTGAGAGTTGGACTATAAAGAAAGCTGAGCACCAAAGAATTGATGCTTTTAAACTGTGGTGTTGGAGAAGACTCTTGAGAGTTCCTTGGACTGCAGGGAGATCCAACCAGTCAATCCTAAAGGAACTCAGTCCTGAATATTCATTGGAAGGACTGATGCTGAAGCTGAAGCTCCAGTACTTTGGCCATCTGATGTGAAGAACTGACTCATTGGAAAAGACCCTGATGCTGGGAAAGATTGAAGGTGGGAGGAGAAGGGGACGACAGAGGGTGAGATGGTTGGATGACATCACCAACTTGATGGACATGAGTTTGAATAAGCTCTGGGAGTTGGTGATGGACAGGGAAGCCTGGCGTGCTGCAGTCCATGGGGTCACAAAGAGTCGGACAGGACTAAGCGACTGAACTCAGTTCAGTTAAGTTCAGTTGCTCAGTCCTGTCTAACTCTTTGTAACTGAACTGAGTGGTTCAGTGGTTGGGAATCCAGCTGCCAATGCAGGGAACATGGTTCCATCCCTGGTCTGGGAAGACCCCACATGCCACAGAGGAACCAAGCCCATGCTCCACAACAAGAGAAGACACTGCAATAAACCCAAGCAGGGCAACGAAGAGTAGTCCCTGCAATCTGCCACTAGAGAAAGCCCACGTGCAGCAACAAAGACCCTCTGCAGCCAAAAACAAACAAAATAAATAGATAATTTTTAAAATTATAATAAGTAAGTAAATAAATCATGGGCTGCATATCAGCTTGTGGTTGCTGTTGGTTAGTCACTAAGTCATGTCCAACTCTTTGCGACCCCAAAAACTGTAGCACACCAGGCTTCCCTGTCCTTCACTGTCTCCTGGAGTTTGCTCCAACTCACATCCATTGAGTCAGTGATGCCATCCAACCATCTCATCCTCTGCCACCCCCTTCTCCTCTTACCCTCAATCTTTCCCACCATTAGGGTCTTTTTCAATGAATTAGCTCTTCACATCAGGTGGTCAAAGTATCGGAGCTTCAGCTTCAGTCTTTCCAATGAATATTCAGGGTTGATTTTCTTTAGGATTGACTGGTTTGACCTCCTTGCTGCCCAAGGGACTTTGAAGAGTCTCCTCCAGCTGCACTGACATTACTTGGTAGGTCTTTCGAATTGCAGAATCTCAGCCCTGTGGATTCAGCATTTGACTATTAAGATCCCCAGGATTTTCCCCCAGCCCAGCCCAACCCCCAGGATTTCCTATGCACATTTTAGTTTGAGATTGTTTTAGAGTGGAAGATAAATGTCAGGCAGAGTGAAATATCTCTTCATCTCACTGAGGAATTGAAGAGGGAGTGACCTAAAACATTCTTCTAGGTTGAATTTGGCTTGTTGCCTGGAATACCTGCATTGTGTTATTTATTCTTTCAGGGAGAGAACTCAAAAGGCCAGATCATTTCCTTTGTCTGTTTCTCTAACCAGGTGTGGAAACCCAGCCAGTTTCAAGACCTTGTGCTATCAGGGTTGGGTGGGCCCTGAAAAGTCTTTATTCTAGCTCAGCCCTCTGCTCCTGCCCTGCCCAACCCTGCCCCACCCCCATTTCACAGGCCCGGCCTTGAGAAGGGCAGGAATTTGCTCAAAGTCATTCACCAACCAGGTGGTAGCCTCAGTCTCAGCTCCCCACCTATCCTTACCTCTTTCCTATCTCAAATATTATTCCATTATTTTTTTTTCCTATGCATTCAGCTCATCTTTTTAGAAAAGGAATTTTTAAATTTTTAACAAAGAATTATGTAAAAAATTGAAACAATGTAAAAATTCTCCCAACAATTCCATTCTTCACCAGGTGCATACCCAGGAGACATGAAAACATGTATCTTCACAGAAACAGGCACATGAGGGAGTTGCCTGGTGGTCCAGTGGTTATGAATCCACCTTCCAATGTAAGGGATGTGGGTTCAATCCCTGGTCAGGGAACTAAGATTCCATATGCCTTGGAGCAACTCACTAAGCCCAAGCACCACAACTATTGAGCCTGTGCACTCTGGAGCCCCCACACCACAACTAGAGAAGCCCATGCACCACGACGAAAAGTCCCACGTGCCACGAATACGACCTGATACAGCCAAATAAATAAGAATAAACATATTAAAAAAAAATAAACCTGTTCATGAATATTCATAGAAGCATTATTCATAATAGTCAAAAAAATGCAAACAACCAAAGTGCCCTTCAGCTAATGAATGAATAAACAAAATGTGGTATATTCATACAATGGGATATTATTTGACAATAAAAGTGAATGAAGTATTGATACGAGCTACAATATGAGTGAACCTTGAAAACACGCTAAATGAAGGAAGACAGACATAAAAGACAGTATATTGTGTGATTCCACTGATAAAAATGTCCCAAAGAGGCAAATGCACGGGACGTAGATTACTGGTTGCCAGGGACTGAGGGGATGGGGAAAGCGGGCCTGTGGTTTCTTTTTGGGGGTGATCAAATATTCTGAGAGGCTTCCCAGGTGGCTCAGTGGTAAAGAACCTGCCTGCCAATGCAGGAGACGTAAGAGACTTGGGTTCCATCCCTGAGTTGGGAAGATCCCCCAGAGGAGGATTGGCAACCCACTCCAGTATTCTTGCCTGGAGAATCCCATGGACAGAAGAGCCTGGCAGGCTACAGTCCATTGGGTTGCAAACAGTCAGACACGACTGAAGCAGCTTAGCACGCAAATATTCTGGAATTAGATAGTGATGATGGCTGTATATTTCTGTGAATATACACAAAGTGAAAGTGAAAGTCACTCAGTCGTGTCCAACTCTTGTGACCCCATGGACTATACAGTCCATGGAATTCTCCAGGCCAGAACACTGGAGTGGGTAGCTGTTCCCTTCTACAGGGGATCTTCCCAGCCCAGGGCTCAAACCCAGGTCTCCCTCATTGCAGGCAGATTCTTTCTTGACCAGCTGAGCCATCAGGGAAGCCCTGAATATAAACAAAACTACTGTTTAAAAACCCTAAAAAAGGCTGAATTTTGTGGTATGTAAACTATAGCTCAATAAAGCTGTTATTTAACACAAACAAACATGGCAGTGGGCTTCCCCAGTGGCTCAGCGTAAAGAATTGCCCGCCAGCGCAGGAGACAAGGCTTCCATCCCTGATCTGGGAAGATCCCACATGCCACGGAGCAGCTAAGTCCATGCTCCACAACCATTGAGCCTGTGCTCTGTAGCCTGGCAACCGCAACTACTGAGCCCACGCGCTGCAACCACCGAGGCCCTAGAGCCTGTGCTCTGCAACAAGAGAAGCCGCATCAATGAGAAGCCCTCACGCCACAACCGGAAAGCCCTCCCAGCAATGAAGACCTAGCACAACCAAATATAAATAAATAAATAAAAGTATTTTAAAACACACACAGTAGGCCTTCTCTGATGGCGCAGTGGATGGAAATCTGCCTGCCAATGCAGGGGACATGGGTTTGATCCCTGGTCAGCCGGAGCAGCCAAAAACAAACAAAGGTTTAAACATTTTCAAGAAAAGAAAAGAGGAAAGTGACCCCACCGCAGATTCCCCCTGGTAGCCACACTCTTCACTCCATAAATATTCAGGGAGGGCCTGTTCCCCACAGACTGTGGACCCAACAGGAAGCAAACAAACAACTCATCCCCCAAGCAGAGGCCACCCCAGGGTTCAGAGCCCAGGACTAAAGCCTGCACTGAAGTCTCCTTAATTTCCGATGACTGACCTCTGCCCCTCCCCTCCCCTCCTCCTTCTCTCTGGTTCCCCAACCCCAGCTGTCGGGAAGCCCATCCCTGCTCCCTGAACCTCGGCCCCTCCTTCCTCACCGTTCTTCCTACCTGCACAACCTTCCCAGCACCTGCCGAAACCCCAACAAGTCAAACCCAGCTCTCCGACCACTCTGCGCCTCACCTGGGCAGCTGGTTGTAGCAAAACACACCACCTTGTCAGCCGCCCATTTAGAATCCGTGACCTAGGACTCCCCTGGTGGTCCAGTGGCTGGGAGTCCTCACTCCCAATGCAGGGGGCCTGGGTTCCATCCCTGGTCAGGGAACTAGATCCTACACACTGCAATTAAGAGTTCACATGCCCCAACTAAGACCCAGTGCAACCAAATAAATAAGTAAATAACTATCTAAAAAATAAAATAAAATCCATGACTTCAGTCCTGAGTGGGTCCTGGGTGCTGCCTGGATGTCATAGTCATTCACTCCCTCTGACTGTGGTCCACCTTCTCTCCTCTCTGTGAAACGAGGACACGAATATTTCTGCCTTCTGGGGCTCTGGGCTGCATTAGCACCTGACACATCGTAGGCCCTCAATCAGTGATAGCTGTGGGATAAAGAATCTGCCCGCAATGTAGGAAACCTGGGTTCGATCCCTGGGTTGGGAAGATCCCCTGGAGAAGGGAAAGGCTACCCCTTCTAGTATTCTGGCCTGGAGAATTCCATGGACTATATAATCCACGGGGTTGCAAAGAGTCGGACACTAGTCAGTGACTTTCACTTTCATGGGGTCCTTCATTATCTCTGGTCTTCCATCCAGGGGCTCCTGGTGACCTGGTCTCCAAAGATACCTTCCCTGCAGTCAATATTTTGTTCCACTGACTGGGCAGCCAGGGGCTCTTTGTCAGAGTGGCTCAACTTCTGGAGAAAGAGAAGGGGACGTAGCCCAGGGCAGAGGAAGTGTGGCTGAGCTCAGGGTGAGAGCGAGGAGGCTGCACCTTCTTGCAGCCAATGTCCACGTGATGGGCTGAGCCTGAGTCAGACCTGGGGCCAAGATGGAAATTTACCAGGGCCTCAGAAAGGGAATGTGGAGGAGTTGTGGGGGGTGCAGATAGTTGGCACCCCAATCTGGACCTTCAAGGAGGAGGGCCGCCCCCAGGAATCCAGGCTGCACTTCCTCCCAGGGAACTGAGACCAAAGCCGTGAGGAAGGAGGAAGTGTAAGCCTTGCTCTCCAGTGACTCACGTCGTCCTTTGGGGCAAGTCAACTCTCACCACTATCGGAAGCCTGTCCGCCTTCCCCCGGGGAATCATCCGCCCTGGGTAAGCCTATTCAAAACACTGGTCTAATTTTCTCGCCCACACCCTTCATTCCTCCTCCTCGAGATGTTTGCAGGCACCTACCTGGGTCCGCAAGTAAGTCTTGGAAGATAAACAGTGGGAGGGATGGGAAAAAGCCTGTTCTGGGAATCAGGACAGCTGGGCATGGCCCTGGCCTGCTGTGTGAGCCCGGCAAGTCTCACCCTCTCTGGGCTCCAGTCTCCACTTTTGTGAGAATGGGCAGTTGGTTTCCATGTCCTCTGGTTCCCAGTCTCTGGAATTCTACCAGGGCTCAAGGTGCCCCCACCTGAGTGCCTCCATCCCAGGCCCTCAGGGATAAAGTCCCACCCTCATCCACAGTCCAAGAGGCCCTTGCTGGTTTGGTCCTGTCCTTGGCTAGACCTCATTCTCGCTCCTTCCCACACTCCCATCCACACGCAGCTGCCCTCCTCGGAGAGCAAGCACCTGGAGTGCTCTGAAATGGCAGCTCGCTGGGAGACCCCCACTCCTGAGTGGATGTCATGCTCTCTCCAGCTTTCCTCTCCCGACCTTCCAGTGTGTGTGTGTGTCCACCAGCAGAGGCTGTTCTGTTTTCTGTCTCTCTTATTAAACTGAGTTCTGTGCCAAGGGAAGTGGCTGGTATACTGAAGGGGTCCAAGAGTATTTGAATGAACGAATGTAGTGGAAGCTCCAGGCAAGCTGTAGGCCACCCCAGAGCTCTGCCCTGCCCCAGAGGTGGGGGTGGGGTGCTGATGGAGGGGTGTAGATTTTCAAGGGAGGTTCCAGCTGGGCTCAGTGAGGCCACAGCCCCAGGATGACTGGCTGATGACTCACAGGCCCCAAACAGAGCTTTCATAACCCTCCTTGGCCTTCCTGGATCTGCCTTCTGATCAGGCCTTCAGGCTGATGCCTCTCAGGTTTCTCTCCTGCTCCAGCCAGTCTCTCCCTGTGAACCTGAACTTTGCAAGAGCTCCGCTGGCTTTAAAGAAACAGCTCAAGATTCCTGGGCTGTGTTGTATTTTCTTTCCTGGAGGAATTGCTCTGTTTATGGAAAGGAAAAAAGAAAAATAAAACTGCCACCCACGCTAGCTAAAGGTCACCCTGGTTTTCTGAGACCCCTCATCCCCCACTTCTCATTTGGCATCTGTCTCCTGGTTGCTGGGATGGAGGGAGCCCCAGCACTTCCCCCACCTCACCCCAGGACTCCCAGGCCACATGGGGAGGGGAATGACAGCCCCAAAGCTTTGTTTACTCTGCCTGCCTGGCCAGAACCCATCTGGGGCCACCCCACCAGGGTCTTGCTCTGACCCTGGGAACAATCAAGAACAGAAATCCACATAAATTGGGTTGGGTCCCCCACCTTGCCTTCCTTGCCCTCTCCTTCATCAGTGGGTTCCCCCTCCCTTCTCCATATGTGTCCCTTCCTCCCAGCAAAACAGGCCCATCTGCAGAAAAGCCTCTGATGGCCTCCTCTGGTCCTTGTGTTTCCCTGTCCCTGATGGGCAGTGCCTCCCAGAGCTCACAGCCTTCTCTTTTGTCCAGTTACTTTTTAAAATAATACACTTTTGATTTTGGAATAATTTTAGACTTCCAGAAATGTTACAAAGAACACAGAGAGAGTTAGTTACCTTACACCCTTCACCAGCTTCCTTTTTGATAACATCTTACATAACTACGGCACATTTGTTCAAATGAGGAAACCAACATTGGTACAAAACTATGCACTAAACTCCAAACTTGATCCGATTTCACCAGTTTTTCCACTAAATATCCTTTTCCATTCCAGGATCCAGTCCAGAGAGCCACATTGCATTTAGTCATATGCTATTTGTGATGAGGAAAAGTATAATTATCTCTGTTTTACAGATGTAGGCTTAAAAAATATTCACAACCTAAAAGTTGAGAGTTATGTTTTATTCAGTGGAAATTTTTAGGATTTAAGCCCAAGAGGCAGCATCTCAAGTAACTCTGGGAGAACTGCTCCACAGAGGCAAGATGAGGTGTGTGTGTGTGTGTGTGTGTGTGAGTGTAGGGGGGAGGGTTAGGTTACAGAGAAGTCTTGTGACAAAGGGCAGACAGTATGAACATCAACAGATTATTGTTGGACTTTCCTGGTGGTCTAGCGGTTAAGAATCCACCTGCCAACACAGGGGACACGGGTTCAATCCCTGGTCCAGAAGATTCCACATGCCATGGGGCAGCTAAGCCTGTGCACTGCAAGCACTGAGCCTGTGTGCCCCGAGTCCACGCTCTGCAACGAGAGAAGCCACTGCAATGAGAAGCCCAGGCACCTCAATGAAGAGTCCGCCCATGCATAGCAATGGAGACCCAGCGTAGTCAAAAATTAAAAAATGAAATTTATGGATTAAAAAGAAAAGATTGTTATTAATTGAAGAAAACCAGCTATCCCAAATTAAGGAATTTAGCACTTCTCTGTGTATGGGAAGATGCAAGTGTGTGGGCTCACTGAATCATTCCCTTTATACACACCTCAGCTATCTGGGGCCAGTATCCTGTGTTTTCACATCCTGAGTTTCCTCAGGGCTCAATGTGCGGAGTGGCTGCAGTCGATGGCTGCTAGCTGGCAGGTATTCTTTCCTTCCTGAATTTCCTTAGGGCTCACTGGCTCACATTGAGTGAAGTGAAAGTGGCTAAGTCGTGTCCAACTCTTTGCGACTCCATGGAATTCTCCAGGCCAGAATACTGGAGTGGATAGCCTTTCCCTTCTCCAGGGGATCTTCCCAACCCAGAGACTGAACCGAGGTCTCCTGCATTGCAGTCAGATTCTTTACCAACTGAGCCACAAGGGAAGCCCAAGAATTCTAGAGTGGGTGGCCTATCCCTTCTCCAGCAGATCTTCCCAAACCAGGAATTGAACCGGGCTCTCCTGCATTGCTGGCAGATTCTTTACCAACTGAGCTATCAGGGAAGCCCTTGGCTCATGTTGGAGGGCTGCAGTCACTGATGACTGTGACATCCTTGTTTACAGGAAATATTCAGTTTCTTCACAGATGAAGGAATAAGAGCTGGGAGGACCGAGTGACTAGCTAGGAGGTGAAAGCAGTGGTGGAAAGGGATTAGGTCCTGACATTTGGAGCTAGAATCCACCCCTGGTGTTGAGGCAGGAGGCAGATGGGCTGCCTCCCCGCCCCCCAGGATGAAGCAATTAGAGATTCATTCTCTAGTGACAAAAACTCCAAGAATAGTAGGTCAATTAAGGAAGGAGGCTGGACCCTGCACAGACCACATATTTCTCACTCCTGAAGTCAGGTGACCTCCCCGAGCACACATACACAAAAAAGGCTCCTTGGAGGTCAAAGAGGATGTCAAGGGATGTTCTACCCCAGATGCCTTTTCCGTAGGATCCATTTTGGCTAAGAGAGGCATGCGCACACCTGGGAGGGTCCTCGGATATACCAGATATGGACTGTCAGCCAGGCAAGTCAAACTGGGCAAAGAAAACCCAGAAGAAATACCCCATGAAAGTAATTCAAACTACCATGAGGGCATGACTCAGCAACTCAGGGACTCTCCCTCTGAGCCTGCCCGTGTGCCTATTCACACGCATTGTGCTCTTTTTCATCCCAATAAACACTTTACTTGCTTCACTACTTTCTGTCTTTGTGGGAATTCTTTTCCGCAAAGCCCAAGGGCCAGGGCCCCTGTCACTGACCACTGGTCTAGTGGCTAGGATCCGGTGCTTTCACTGCTGCGACCCAGCCCAGTCCCTGGCTGGGAACCCAAGCCTCAGTCCAAGCCATTGCAGGCCGAGGCCACTAGAGCAGTATAACATAAGCTTCAGTTTCCTTGTCTGAAGGCCGGGATCATAGGTAATTACTTCATGGCAGGAGTGAGGACTAAAAGAGACCACGTCTATAGACACCTCCTGCCCCTGAAATGGTAGCTGTTGTTGTTAGAGATGTCTGTGTCATCATTACTGAGGCGTCCAGATCTCTTCAACTCCAAGTTCTTGTTAAGGGTTATGTCTAGAGAAGGCCGAGCCCCTCATTCTCTGGGCCCCTTTACCAGGGAAGAGACAGGCACTCCTGATCTTGCTTTGGCCAGGCTCTAAAGACTGAGAGAAATCCCGGGTGTGGTCCGACCGTGGTCGTTAGCTGTGCATGGCATCTCCCTGGACCCCAGCATCCTCACTTTTAAGGCAGAGATGTGAGGAGGTACGGGGAGGACTCTATGGGGTGGGGGCCAGTCCCCAGCATCTGTTAGTGCGGGCCATTCCTGACCCCCCAAGTGGTCCTGGCCCCCGCTGGGCAGTCACAGCCTAGGCCTCCTGGTTAGGCAGGTCCACTGCCAGTTCCAGGTCTCTCTGTCTGCTTCCTACCCCTGCTGAAACCCCGTCAGGGGTAATTAATCACCCCAGCTCTCCAGCCTTGCCCCAAACAAGAGCTCAGAAAGCCAGCTCCCTCTGCTGTTCCTTATCCTCAGGCCTAGAGAGGCTGTGTCTTCAGGGAAAGTGGCTGGTTAGAGGCTTAACCAGAGGGAGAGCCAGGTCTCGATAAGATCTCATCCCGTGACCTGAGCCCTGCCTGCCTCACCCACCTCATTCAGCTGCGGCTCTGGGAGGCAGCTGCCACCTGCCTGCTGCTACATGTTCTTTTTTATTTATTTGGCCGCTCCGGATCTTAGTTGCGGGCATGTAGGATCTAGTTCCCTGAAAAAGAGATCGAACCCAGGCCCTTTGCATTGGAAGGGCAGAATCTTAGCCACTGGATGGCCAGGAAGTCTCATGCCTGCTGCTTCATAACTGGTCAGTGAGGAAGGTCACAAGCCACTCGCCATCTCTCCTGACTGAAAGGAGTGTCCAAACACCTGATGAAGGAGATGCTGAAAGGTCGAGCGTGCTTGTGTGCTTCGTCGTGTCGACTCTTTGCGACCCCATGGACTGCAGCCCCCTAGGCTCCTCTGTCCATGGGATTCCCATGGACAATGGGAAATAGAACAAGAATAGGACAAGAATACTAGAGTGGGTTGCCATCTTCTACTCCAGGGGACCTTCCTGACCCAGAGATTGAACCCATATCTCCTGCATTGGCAGGCAGATTCTTTACCACTGAGCCACCTGGGGAGCCCTCATTAAAAGATCATTTTCAAGGAAAAGGTCATGATTCCATACAGATAAAAAGATGAATATATGTTAAACATTTTAATTTATAAGGGAACCAGGCAGATGTTACAACCAACAACAGAAGAACACTCACATTCATAGGTCAGGAATATTGAAATGAATGGGCAGATGGAGGTGAAACTGATTTTTCCACAAGGGGATAGGGGAAACCTCTAAGACAGGATAAATTTATCAGTTACTTCAATTTACCGGGCTGTAAAACAGCTCAAAGATGATGAAAGGCTAGAATCCACTAACTCAGAAGATGTGCTGCATGTAGAGTCTGTAGTTTTCCACTGAAGAGCACATTTTTTTTTTACCTCTGCAAAAGGAAGGTCATGGCTAGGGCAGACTCCAAGGTCTCTGAGCTGATGATCATTCATGAGATTAGTGTGATTCACACACCATGAATGCAAGAGCCTTTCTGAATGCACCGGGGAAAGTACAGCTCACTTGCAGAAGCCCACAGCCTAAAATCAACATCTCTTTTAAATGAAGGCCTCAAGACATTTAAGATTGTTTTCAGCTGGATTTAGGCATCTGTGTTACATGATGGGCTCTGGAACATTCTTGAATATCTTGTGGGTCCATAACACTGGCTTGTAGTTTTTACTGGACTCCGATCCTGACTCTGCCATGCAGTCCTAGGCAGTTACAACCATCTCTCTGATTCTCTGACGTGAAGTTGGTGTTTGCTCTTTTATTTTTCCCACCATGTAGCATGCAGGATCTTAGTTTCCTGACCAGGGATCGAACTTGCACCCCCTGCAGTGGAAGCATGGAATCTTAACTACTGGACCATCAGGGAAGCTCCCGTGACGTGCAGCTTGTCTTTGAACTGGGATATTAACAGTAGCTACTTCATAGATTATTGTTTTTTACCAGTAGGTATTCACAATATCAGCATTGTAACTTAATAAAACCATTTCTCTGAAAATGTGCTGTAGTCTCTGAGATTCTTCTTCATCAGCCCAGCCTTCTCTTCTCTCCCCTATCCTGATCCCTTTCTGCTGTCATTTAATTGCTCATTTCTACCATTTGTGTCCCTAGAGAGTAGGGGGCAGCATTTGGTTGACCTGCAGGGGATGGCATGTGCTGGGTATAGCCTCGGGTAAGGGGGACTCTGGGGACAGGGTGACAAACAGGAAGGCTCGGGGTTCCCTAGCAACCTCATGCTGTCCTTTGTCCCGGTTCTGTGTTTATTGAGCCCAGGTTCTCAGGGACTTGCAGTTGTGGAAGTGTGGGAACTGCCAGGGGGGCCCTCCTAATAGGTAGGAGTTTGGGCATATGAGGAATTCAGTCTCCGTCCAAGATGGTGTGGTCTGCTTGCAGCAATTCCATAGCCACATTGCTTACTTATGCAACCACATGCAGTTGGCAGGCAAGAATGATTCCCATTTTGCATCTAGAGAAGCTGAGGACCCCTATGAGAGGCTTGAGAGTTGGGCGCCCCAGGGCTCACTAGCTGATGCTGCCCTCTAGTGGCCATGCAAGGCACTTCAGGAAGGCTCGGTCTGCTTTCCGGAAGCCCAGATCTGCCAGCAGCGTCTCACCGGATTTGTACACAATGGAAAGCCTTCGTAGGATGCCAATGGCAGGCATGGTACGTCCCCCACCTCTGGACTCCTACGTCACTTTTATCAGCTCATCTCCCAGTCTCCAAGCCTTAAATTATGTATATTATTTAACTGTGGTAAAATGTCCATAACATAAAATTACCAATCATAGGACTTCCCTGGTAGTCCAGGGAAGAATCTGCCTGCCAATGCAGGGGACATGGGTTCGAACCCTGGTCCAGGTAGATTCCACATGCTGTGGGCAACTGAGCCCGTGGGCCACAACAACGGAAGCCGGTGCACCTAGAGCCTGTGCTCCACAAGAGAAGCCAACGCAAAGAGAAGCCCTTGCACCACAACTAGAGAAGGCCACACGCAGCAGTGAAGACCCAGCACAGCCAAAAATGATAAAACAATAGTACAGAGGAAAATTTTAAAAATAAACACATAACTGTTTCAAGTGTACAGCTCAACGGCATTAACTACATTCACACTGTCATCTCCAGACCACTTTTCTTTGTGCAAACTCACACTTTGTACTCACTAAAAACTCTGTATACCACCACCCAAAACCCCTACCCCACCATCCTATTAATTTGCCTATTCTAAGGTCTCACATATGTGGACTCATACAGTATTTGTCTTTTTGTGACTAGCTTACTTTACATTGCTGAAATCTCCCTAGAGGATGACGTGGTTGGATGGCATCACGGACTCAACGGGAAAGAGTTTGAGCAAACTCCAGGAGATAGTGAAGGATCGGGAAGCCTGGAGTGCTGCAGTCCATGGGGCTGCAAAGAGTTGGACACGACTGAGCAACTGAACAACCAATGATGTGAGTGTGTGTGTGCACGTGCGCTCAGTCGTGTCTGACTCTTTGCAACACCGTGGACTGTAGCCTGCCAGGGTCCTCTTTCTGTGGAATTCTCCAAGCAAGAATACTGGAGTGGGTTGCCATTTCCTCCTCTGGGGATCTTCCTGATCCAGGGATGGAACCTGCATCTCTTGTGTCTCCTGCCAGGCAGGTTCTTTACCAGCTGAGCCACTGGGAAAGCACCCCTTTATGGAGTGATTTATAAACGTGTGGCCCAGAAGACACAGGCATCTCCCAGAATTTCATCCAGACACCACCCTTCCAAACACAACTAACCAGAAACAGGCTGCAACATGTGTTATTACAGCACAAGATGACAATTTAATGACAGGAGAAACTACAACAAACCAAACTAGGAGAGAAAAGTGCCCCTGACAGCCAGGGGAGCCACTAGCCTGGCTCTCACCTCTGAGCCTTGGTGGGCACCAACCTCACAGCGCCCTGGAGGCAGGTCCTGGGGCCCAGCGCCTCTGGGCCAGCTGCAAGAATGGCCAATACCCTCCATCCTGTGAGCCTCTGCTGCTCCCCTACCAACCGCAGCTGCAGCGTCTCATTCAGGAGAGCAGTGAATCGAGCTTCTCAACCACAGAACGCCTGCTGCTTCCAGACAGCACACGTCCGGAGCAAACCTCTGCATCCTTAAGTCCTCCCCAGATCCCTCAATACCTGGTCATGTTCTACAAGCCCCCTAGCCCTCACTAAGATGCCCTGCCGTTCCTCATCCAGCGCAGCCCCCCAGCCTACCCTGCTGCAGCCAGCATAATAAACCAGCTTTGTGAACCGAGAGCACGTCCCACATGCTTCTCTCTGGAGCTGCGCTCACCATGCCCAACTGGTGGTGAGCAAGCTCACGGGGAGTGTGGACCATGTGCAGAGCACATCCAGGGGGTGGTGTTGACTCTGCTAAAGGATTCGGTGGCTTTGGAGGGCTTCCGCACCCTGGTCACCCAGCAGCTGCTTCACTGCCGGTGGCCGTGTCCAAGAACAGCTGTACCTGTGTGCTGGCTGGTGTAAATCTGCATCACTGGCCATCAGGAGGGACAGGAGTCCCTTTATCTGCTGAGAAGAGCCCCAGTTTGGGACAGAGGGTACAGGTACTTGCTGGACATTCATGTCACACTGGGGACTTCCCTGGTGCCTCAGCTGGTAAAGAACTTGCTTGCCAATGCAGGAGATGCAAGAGAGGCAGGTTTGATACCTGGGTGAGGAAGATTCTCCTGGAGATGGAAATGGCAACCTGCACCGGTATTCTTGTCTGGAAAATTCCATGGACAGAGATGCCTGGAGGACTATAGTCCAGGGGGTTGCAGAGTCAGACACAACTGGGCGCGCGCGCGCACACATATGCACACAGAGCAGCTGTCCTGAGATTCTTCTGATGTTACTAAGCAAAGGCCAGCATTTACAAGGCGAGATCTTATTTGGAACACAGACAAAGTTTGAATAGTTAAGCATTTATTTTCATGTATAACTAGCACATCAACATGTGGCTGTGTGGATATATTGCTTAGTTAGCATAAGACTAAATTGGTTAAGTGAGTAAAAAGAAAAAGGATGCTGAGTTAAAGAAAATATTAAGGAAGTGAGAGAACAGGAGGTCCTCATATGATAAAAATTGTGGAAGCTTTGGGAATGCCTGAAGTTTGGGAGTTGCTGCTCTAAGCTTCAGGCAAGAAGCTCTGCTCTGGTCCGAAGCCCTTAAGGGGCCCTACACAGAAATCCTCCAGGTACTTGGAGCTCCGAGAAGCCTCCTAAGAGCACGTGGTACATTGAGACGACCCCAGGGAGGAAAGCACCTTTTGTTCATGTGTTCATGCCCTACAAAATGTCTTAGAATTACAAAGCAACAAGTGATTTTTTCTTAAAAGGGAAAAGAATCTTAGAGGTGTGGCCTTGATTGGGCAGTGGTCACAGGGCAGCCTGGGCTGAAGGGCCTGAGCAGGGGTTGGGGGACACCCCTGTTACTGTCCTGGAGGAGTGTGTGTGTGTGTCTGTATGTGTGAGCACAGCCCCCATCAAGGCTGCAGGAGGAACACCCAAGGGCTCCTGTGCTCCGCTCCCTGGCTAGCAATAGGCACTTAATCTGTGTCTGCAGAATCACTGTTGCACACGGGAGGAGGCGCCAGAAGGCAGCTGGAGGAGTTGCTGACATCGTCCTTGGCTGTCAGCATGTCACCCTTTGCTCCTGCCACTGCTGTGCAGGTTCATGCCTGGGCCTGAGCCCCATGTCAACACGGCCTCAAGGTGGGAAGTCCAGGCCACCAGAGGGATCACTATCTTGTACATTTATGAACAATGGAAGGTATTTCCCCACCTTCCCCCAAAATCCAAAGTATGTTTCTCATCATTTAACCTTCAAATGTTAAAAATAGTGCTTTTTAAAGGACTCTGGGGTTGTACTCTAATAGCTCAGCATGCTCAGAGCTCATGGATCATTGCTATGGACACAGGGTGCTCACTGGAGACTCACCCAACTGACCCCTGGAAATGGAGGTCGAGACCAGTGCTCAAGAGGGGGCAGAACGGTGGAGGTGGGAACCCCGGGCATGATGTTCACAGTACGAAAGCCTTCTGGTGCCCAGAGGAGAGAAGGAACAGCTGAGAGTCTGAAGGGTGCTCTGAGCTGGGAGGAGGCCGGGGCTCAGCGGCTGAAGTGACGGGCGGAGCTGCAAGCTGGTCCCTGTGTGTGGCTTGGAAGGAAGCATGGCAGAACAGGTTGGGAAGGGACACAGTTAGGGAAGGGGCCCCAACAAGCAGGGCTAGTGTGCAGCCGCAGCCCCTGGCCCAAGGGTGCCCTCAGCAGCACCCCGCAGCACTCCGCTTCACGTGGCACGGCTTGCAGAAGAGACGGTTGTTCAGCGGGTAGCAGCCCTGGTCCGTGGGCTCCACAGACAGGAGGACCCTGCAGTCCTGCGGGAACAAGACACATGTGGATGGACCCAGGCCTGAGCCCTGCAACCTGGAGCCTGAGACCCCATGCCTGAGCCCTGCAGCGCGGAGCCCAAGCAGGTGGGACTTGCGAGCATCCATGGAGGAAATTAACTGAATCACCCGAGAGGAGAATCCAGGACACTGGGAGAAGAGGGGGCCCATTGGTGGAGAAACCCCCTAAGGGATCATGGAAAGGGCTGGAAGGGTCTTAAAAGCCCTTTCTGAGGTCCAGTGAGGGATGGCGTCCACCCCAGGTCACAGCTGGTTCCAGAGCTAGGATAGGACTGGGTTTTCAGGCTCAGAGTCCAGGGGTCTTTTTGTTGTTCCACTGTTAACACAGCTTCAACACTGGTACAAACATTCATTTTTCCAACTTTTAAATCCCCAAAAGATTTTAGAATGAAGATGGGGATTCAGGGCCCAGACTTTGCTAAATTTACGATTTTGCCACAAGCCCGTACCTCATCTGGGCCTCACTTGGGCACATGCAGGAAATAACAAGAATGATGACCGTCCAGAGACCTGCTCAGGGCATGGCTGGTGTTCCCTAGAGCCGAAAGGATGAGACCAGAAAAAGGCTGATCTTAGAGACAACTCGTGAGTCCCAGCCATCCTGATCCAGCTACGCCAGCCTGGGAGGGCGCCCTTGTGTGTCTTTTCTCTGGAACTGCACCTCGAGTCTCTCAAGGTGACTCTGGACTGTTTAATGCCAGGATCTGGGCTATTCCTAACAGCCACTTGTTTGGCATTCTGAGAGCACCAAGCGCCAAACCTAAAGTCCCAAAGGGGCACATGTGACCTCTTCTAAATTAGAATCAAATGAGGAAACACCTCAACTATGACCAAGTCACAGAGCCTGAGAAGGAGCTATCAGGTTGCAGAAAGCTGTCAGACCCCGCCCAGAACACAGGGAAAAACCACTCAAATTCCTTAAATGAAGACACTAACTCCTGTATCAAAAGCTCATCATTAGGATTAAATAAGGGGCTTCTCTGGTGGCTCAGATGGGAAAGAATCTGCTGCAATGCAGGAGACCAGGATTAGATCCCTGGGTTAGGAAGATCCCCTGGAGAAGGGAGTGACTACCGACTCCAATATTCTTGCCTGGAAAATTCCATGGACAGAGAAGCCTGCTGGGCTACAGCCCATGATGTCGCAAAGAGTCGAAACGACTGTGCAACTAACATTTCTACTTTTCGAGGTGATGTGTATGAAAGCATTTTCTATTGAAAAATACTAGCTGAGTATGAAAACGTTGTTACTCTTCTGGCAATTTTAAGAAATAACATGGACCACAAGGTAGGCAGGAACAGGGAATGCCCTGGCAGTCCATTGGTTAAGATTCTGAGCTTCCACTACAGGGGGTGTGGGTCTGATCCCTGGTCGAGGAACTAAGATCATAGGCAGCACAGTGCAGCCAAAAAAAAGGTCAGGAATGGTGAGAAGAACGTGGATGGCACCTTGAAACGCACTTCCCTTCCTAGAGAAACAGACCCACATCTGCTCAGGCCACTGCGGTTGAAGCCTTACTTTCTGAAATGCAGCTGCTAGAGTCCAAACTCTGACTCACTGCAGCAGCCTGGGCAATGTTCCCAATAAGCTGACCAAGGAGAAGCAGGGAGGGTTTATTTGCTCACCATCCAGGCCCATGAAATGCCAGTCACCACTGGACCTAACGTGGGCTACGGCAGGGATAACAGCATCTGAATTTCACTGCTGTTCTTTCAAGATATGTTATCAGCTGAACTTTGAACTATAACCAACACGTCAACATAATTATGAAGCAGTCTGTCAACTTCTTGATTAAACTCTCAGGTCACTCTCAGTGAAAATGGCTTCTTGGCTCCAGACCTCTGCTTAAATGTGAGTGAATAAATGTTTGGAATCTCACTGGCCAATTAAGAGATTTGCTCTGTTACAAACTATTTCATGTAGGATGGATCAACATGGTCTATTGTACAGCACAGAAAACTATATTCAATATTCTGTGATAAACCATAATGGAAAGTGAAAAGTGAAAGTGAAGTCGCTCAGTCGTGTCCAACTCTTTGAGACCCCATAGACTGTAGCCCACCAGGCTCCTTCATCCATGAAATTTTCTAGGCAAAACTATGAAAAAGAATATACATATGTATAACTGAGTCACTCTGCTGCACACCAGAAACTAACACAGCACTATAAAGCAACCATACGCCAATTAAAATTTAAAAAAAAAAAGAGAGAGAGAGATTTGCTCTGGGAGTCCCCACTTAGGTGATACCTTTTTGTCATCATCACCAAAACATCAATGACATGAGGAAGACGGGAAGAGATAAGGGTGGATTCTTAGAGCCTGCCCGGCAGGACTGACTATATAATTTGCAGAGTTTGGGGCAAAACGAAAACGCAGAGTCCCTTATTCAAAAATGAAGAATTTTAAAAAATGACAGCAGAACTTCAAAGCAAACAGAGGATCCTTCTGAGTGAGAGGCCTGTGCGTTTCTCCAGGCATTTCTTGCTGGAACTGCTGTACCAGCTTCTAACCAGCCTCACCACCTCAGCCTCACCACTCCCTGCGTGCAGCCTGAGGCTGACTCCTTAGCTTGGCCCCTGGGGCCCTTTCCTTCTCTCTGGCCTCACTCTATATCCAGCAGTCTACACTCCAGACACAGCTAGAAACTTCCACTTCCTCCTATTCTTCAGGCCGTTTGTGCTACAGTAGGATTACATAGGCCCTTGCCTCTTTCTGGACTTCTTTTCCCCCTTGGACTCTGTGGCAAACTTCTACTCATCCTGCAAAACCCAGGTTAAGCACCGCCTCCTCTACGAGTGCCTATGAGGGCTTCTCTGGTGGCTCAGAGGTAAAGAATCCGCCTGCCAATGCAGGAGACATGGGTTCGAGCCTTGATCTGGGAAGATCCCACATGCCTCAGAGCAACTGATTCACAACTACTGGGCTTGTGCTCTAGAGCTGGGGGACTGAAACTATGGAGGCCACACACCCTAGAACAGCCAACCAGAGAGGCCACTGCAATAGAAGCCCGCGCACCACGACTAGAGGAAAACCTGTGCAGCCAGGAAGACCCAGCAGAGGCAAAAATAAATTAGTAAATAAAATCAAGTAAGAGTGCTTTGATTGTACCAATCTTGATCACTTGACTTAATCACTGCCTTCTTCGCCCCAAAGTGGATTTATACTTGCTCTTTCGTAGCACCTTAAAAAGACATCTGTGGTATGTGTGCCCAGCATTCCTTTTGTCCTTCCTATGGTTGTATCAGGGCTTCCCTGGCGGCTCAGGGGGCTTTCCAGTTGGCTCAGTGGTGAAGAATCCTCCTGCCAATGCAGGAGACACAGGAGATGCAGGTTCGATCCCTGGGTTGGGAAGATCCCCTGGGAGGAGGAAATGGCTACCTACTTCTGTATTCTTGTCTGGAAAATTCTATGGAACCTGGTGAGCAACAGTCCATGGACTCGAAGAGAGTTAGACACGACTGAGTGACTGAGCATGCACACAGTCAATCCCAATGGCCTCCCTGGCCCCAGAGATGATCAATAAGAGCCCCTGGCCACTGATTGATCCAGAATGGCCCATGTGATCCAAGTTGGGTGAATCAGAGGTCTTGGGACTGTAAGGGATCACTGGATGGGGTTTCTAAGTTGGAAGGATGTAAACCTGAGCCAACCGTGTATCTCCTGCCCCACAGAGAATGCCAGGGCACAGAGAGAGAAAATGAAGCGAACACTTGCATAAAGGCAGAACCAAGAGACGGAGAGAAAGCCCTATATCATTTCATGTCATCAATGACATCACTACCAAGAACCTTCCTGTTAAGGTCTCCTTTCTTGCAGAAAGCAGGTTGAGTTTGGTTTCTACCATTAACTCCAAGACTAGATTTGTAGTTATTTCCATTCTTATTTGTCTCTGCTATTAGATAGCTTGGGCTAACAATTTTCTTTTTTTGGCCATGCCATGTAGAAGTGTGGTCTTAGTTCCTCAACCAGGGATCGAACCTGTACCACTTGCATTGGAAGCTCAGCGTCTTAATCACGGGACCACCAGGGAAGTCTTGGATGGTGAGCAATTTGAGATCAGAGCCCTCACCTGGACTTGTCTCAGCCCAGGGCCTGGCACACAGCAGGCCCTCAACAGGGCTCATGTGGTGATTGGACTGGACCAGCTACATCTAATTAAATCAGCACTGTTCCACTCACCTCACACCGGTAGCAATTCTCATGGAAGTTTCTTCCCATACACTCGATTTTGAAGGCATCCTTCCCATCTCGGGGAATGATGGGATTCTCACAGATGCTGCACACCGGGGCGAACTTCCTAGAGAGAAAGAAACCCAAGCTCAGGAGGCGTTCACACCCACGACCGCAGAAATTAGCTGTCAGAACCTGGGCTGGCTCTGGTTCACCTCCCAGAGCTATTTTGGATCTGTTGCTATGTGACTATACCTGGAGCTACAACCACAAATGCCTATTTCTTCCTGGCAGGAGCAATGGAGAGACCTGCATAATTAGACCCAGCTTCCCAGGGTATAATTAGCCCAAGGGAAGGAAGTAACTGGGGAACACTGGAATTTGAGAAAGCAGAGAAATCTCATGTGTGCGTTTCCAGTGAACCCATTTCATTGGTCTCGTATCAGATCACTGCTTTCTCTTCTTTCCTTTTCTGCTAAGCGCTTCTGTCTCTCCCCTTGGGCAGTGATGGACAAGGCCTCTTGGACATGTGCGTCACCATCGCTCCATACAGCTAGCTATGAGGGGAGGCACTGGGGTCTGGGGATTGACAGCAAGGCCCTGAAGTCAGCTCGACGGGGTTTGAATTGCAGCTTCCGTTCTTACCATCAGGGAGACTTAGGTACAGTGAGTCTACATACAAATGATTTCTGTTCTGAGAGTGAGTTCGTAAGTCCAACAAAGTTATCCAACTAACACAGTCAGTTATAGAATATTATATTATAATAGGTTTATAATACCTTTCACACAAAAATGTACGTTAAAAACAAACACAAAAACTAGGGAAAACATTTTTGAATCTTATGGTACAGCACCTTGAAAAGTATAGTAGTACGTACAACAGCTGGCCTACAGGAGCTGGCATCAAGTGAAGAGGCAAAAAGAGTTACTGAAGGGAGAAGGGAGAAGAGGTGGGGGGTGGGAGAGCTGAAGGATCGTTGGCAACAGGAGACGGAGCACAAGCTGCAGTTTCACCCATGCCTGACGATGGCACGGGTTCTGGGGCCTTGCTGGAATCAGATGCACGTTCGCATCTTGAAGGTTCGTATGTAGGGGACTTACTGTACTTATGTACTGCGTGCCTCAGTTTCCACATTTGCTAAAACAGAACCTTTAACAGTGCCTGCCTGTACTAGCAGTTTTGAGATGAAATGGCCTAACCCAAGTGGAGTTGCTCAAAGAGTTAGCTACATGAACAGGAAGAGAAGTGGGTCATCTGTAGTGATGTGGATGAACCTAGAGTCTGTCACACAGAGTGAAGTGAGTCAGAAAGAGAAAAACAAGTATTGTATATTAACACATATATACGGAATCTAGAAAAAAGGTACAGATGAACCTGTTTGCAGGGCAGGAATAAAGACTCAGATGTAGAGAACGGAATTGTGGATACAGTGAAGGAACGAGAGGGTGGGATGAATTAAAAGAGTAACACTGACATATATACACTGCTGCTGCTGCTGCTAAGTCGCTTCAGTCGTGTCTGACTCTGTGCAACCCCACAGACGGCAGCCCACCAGGCTCTCCCGTCCCTGGGATTCTCCAGGCAAGAACACTGGAGTGGGTTGTCATTTCCTTCTCCAATGCATGAAAGTGAAAAGTGAAAGTGAAGTCGCTCAGTTGTGTCCGAGTCTTCGAGATCCTATGGACTGCAGCCCACCAGGCTCCTCCGTCCATGGGATTTTCCAGGCAAGAGTACTGGAGTGGGGTGCCACTGCCTTCTCCGATATATATACTACCATGTGTAAAACAGATAGCTAGAGGGGAAGCTAGTGTGTAGCACAGGGAGCTCAGCTCCGCGCTCTGTGATAACCTCGAGGGGTGGGATGGGGTGGTGGCAGGGAGGCTCTAGAGGGAGGGGATGTATGTATACATATAGCTGATTCACACTGTTCTACAGCAGAAACACAACACTGTAAAGCAATGATACTCCAATTAAAAACAAAAAGTGTTAGTGGCCAGCAGGTGGTCACTCAAACACAGGGTATGTGCAACAGGCAGTGGTGGATCCTGCAGGCCCAGAGACGGCAGGCTAGCTCTGACCCAGCCTCCAGCACTCAGGCTCAGCAACTCCATCCCACCTGAGCCCCACGCAGGCCTCCGCGCCCCACCTAGTGTGCGGTCCCCTCTCGTACCTGTAGAAGTCGTCCAGGCAGTACACCTCATTCTGACTGTCCAGGGCAAAGCTCTCGTCCCCAATGCGCCGGGCGCAGGTCACGCACGTGAAGCAGGAGGGGTGGAAGGCCTGGCCCAGGGCCCGGATGATGTGTTCCCGGACAACCTCGCCACACTTGCCACACTTCTCCAGGGTGTCCTGGGACAGAAGGCCACCGCCTCAGAGCCAGCCCATGGGTGTGCCCCCTCCAAGCCACCAGGGGCACTGGACCAGCTACCCACAGGGGAGGTACGGGAGAGGTGCTCACATTCGTACAATCGGAACCCTAACTACTACCCCTAACCCTCCACGTTGCTTAGAGGGGATCAAGTTTGGCCCTGTATCCCTGGTTAACAGTGAGAAATCCTGCCATGAAGCTATGACTGCATCTTTTTTGTGTGATTAGGAAATGCTCGAGGCCAGGGTCCATGAGGGTCCATAGGAAAAATTTCTCTAAAGCTTCAGAATCAGTAAAAGGCATTCCCAGAGGAACTGTCATGCTTTTGATCTTATGGATAAATCTTAAAACTTACCATTTTCCATTTGGCTACTTGGAAGTTTACAGTCCGATTTCATGCTCCACTTTTAGGAATGAGTATAAGGGTCTGTCACATATTTTTGGAGTACTAACTCTCCTTGGATCTCATCTCACTTTCTACCTTGATTTCCTTTGTTTTATCAATTTATTTGATATCTCATGGTATTATGTGTGCATGTCAAGTTGCTTCGTTGTGTCCGATTCTTTGTGACCCTAAGGACTGTATGTAGCCCACCAGGCTCCTCTGTCCATGGGATTCTCCAGGCAAGAATACTGGAGTGGGTTGCCATGCCCTCCTCCAGGGGATCGTCCCAATCTAGGGATCTAAGTTTCTTCTGTCTCCTGCATTAGTAGGTGGGTACTTTACCACTAGTGCCACCTGGGAAGCCCTCTCATAGTATTATATGTGTCCTTAAAAATTTTTTTGTGTTATTGTGGTAAGAATACTTAATATGAAATCTACCCTCTTAATGAAGTTTTAAGTGTATAACATTATTATTGATTACAGTTATTATGTGCATTCTTTTTCTTTTAAGTATTTATTTATTTGGCTGCACTGGGTCATGATTGCAGTATCTGGGATCTAGTTCCCCAACCAGGGATCAAACCTGGGCCTCCTGCACTGGAAGCATGGAGTCTGGGCCATTGGACCACCAGGGAAGTCTCTATATGTGCATTCTTACAAGCTGCCTCAAATCCCTTCTGGAATGAGGTGGGATGACAGAGACAGGAAGGAGAGAGGACAGGGTAGGTATTACTGAGACAGCAGAGCACATCCCACTAACTCACCTAACTCTTCTCCTGTATGTCTCTTCCCCTTCCTGGCTGTGAGCCTGTTCACCTTAACCTGATTTCCTCTGGATAGATGTGCCAGGTAGGGCCAGCATTTCCTGCTTCCCCCTCTACTGGCTGCTGAAGGCCCTCCTGGCTGCTCTCAGCTAAAACCCCACCCTCACCCCTTCCCCCTGCCACTGCTCCACTCCTGCCTGGATCCAAGCTGGGGAAGGGCATAAGCACATCAGAGGAGTCACACTGATGGAGTCAGAGGGTCAGGTTGGGACGGCCTGGCTCCTCTCTCCTCCTGTAGCACCTCGCTGCCTGGGATCAGGTCATTCGGAGTTTTCTAAACAGTCCCGACTCCAAATGTTCTAACCCTTCAAATCAGTAGTTTTCAGACTTCAGTGTGTATCAGGATCACTGGAGAGACTTGTTAAAAATGCAGACTGTCAGGCATCACTAATCTGAGGACTAGGTGAGGTTGACTGCACCCCCAGGGATGCGTAAGGGAGGTCTGTATACCACACGGAGAAACGCCACCACGTGCCACTAGAGTTAGCAATTCCAGCACCTTGGCATCCAAACTAGCGCTTCCAGACTACACGTGGTACCCAGAGATGCCCCATCACACCACACACTGGAACCTCGTGGCTGTAGGTGAGGGAGTGGCAAGACCACAGCAGGGTCCAGAACCAGTCAGGGCTGGGGCAGGTCACCAGCTCCACCACTGACCAGAGTGTGACAGTGTGACAGGCTGAATGATGCCCCACAGCTATCCAGGTTCTAATCCCTGGAACCTATGACTACCTGGCATGGCAACAGAGACTTTGCAGGGAATTCACTGGTGGTCCAGTGGTAAGGACTCAGCACTCCCATGTGGTGCAGTGCAGCAAAAAACAAAAACAAAAAACAGGCTTTGCGAGTGTGATTGAGTTAAGGATCTTGGAATGGGGAGACTCATAGGCTTAGAGAATCAACTTTCTTTTTTGGCCGTGCCACACAGTATGCGGGATCTTAGTTCCCCAACCAGGGATCACACCCATGCCCTGAATTGGAAGCTCGGAGTCTTAACAAATGGATTGCCAGGGAAGTCCCTAGAGAATGAACTTAAGGTTCCCGGGGGAAGGGACAGTCAGGGAGTTTGGGATGGACATGTACACACCTGCTATATTTAAGATGGATAACCAACAAGTACAGCACAGGGAACTCTGCTCAACTTTTATGTGGCAGCCTGGATGGCCAGGGAGTCTGGGGGAGAGCAGATACATGAACATGTGTGACTGAGTCCCTTTGCTGTTCACCTGAAACCATCACAGCATTGTTAACCGACTCGAACACAAAACAAAAAGTTAAAAGAAAACGGAAGAGACTTTGCAGGTGTGGCTGAGCTAAGGATCTTGGGATGGGGAGGTCAGCTTGGGTCATCCATGTGGGCCCCAAATGTCATCACAAGTATCTTTAAAAGAGGAAGGCAGAGGGAGACCTGAGAGAAAGAAAGAAAAAAGAAACTGATGCAAGATGCCACACTGCTGACTTTGAAGAAGGACAAAGGAGCCAAGAAATGCTGCTTTTGGAAGCTGGAAAAGGTGAGAATGGACTTCTCCCCTAAAGCTTCCAGAGGGAGGAAAACACTGATTCTAACTCAGTGAAACTGATTTTGGACCTTGGACCTCCAGAATCATAAGAGAATTAAGTGTGTATTGTTTGAAGCCACCAAGTTTGTGGTCATTTGTTAGAGCAGCCATGGGAAATGCACATACCTTGGCTGGGTTCCTCTCTGAGCCTCAGCTTCCTCATCTGTAAAATGGGTCACTAGCGCCTACCTCCTCAGATCATTGTGGGAAAAGAGGTGCTCGGTGCTGGCACCTGGGAAACGGCGCTGGGCTTACCTGGTAGCAGGGTTCACAGAGGGGCCGCCCATCCTTCTGGTAGAAGCTCTGCCCGGCCAGCTGGCGGCGGCAGACACGGCACGTGAAGCACTGGGCATGGTACTGCCTCTTCATGGCCTCTACGGCCAGCTCTCGGGGGGACACAGTCTTGTGGCAGAAGGCACAGATGTCTAGGGTAGAGGAAACAGGCTGTGATCCGCCCAGCCTGGGAGAACTGTACCCAGTCACCACCCAGGACCTAGCTAGAGTGCCAGGTTTCTTCCTCAAACCCCCACAGGCTGTAAGCACAGCCTCAGCTCACGGGGAGGATCATGAGGGACATTAAGAAGGAAGGTGAGTGGCCTTTAAAAGGCTAAAATCAAGGTGCTTCCCTGGAGGTACAGTGGTTAAGACTCTGTGCTTCAAATGCTGGGGCCTTGGGTTCAATCCCTGGTGGGGAAACTAAGATCTCATATGCCACACAGTGTGGCCAAAAAAGGAGAAAAAGCTAAAATTCAGACAGGTAGTGTTAGGACAAATGAGTTGCCATCTGCAAAAAAATCAACACAAGACAGACAGCCCCATAGTAACAGCTTACACCCAGCTAATTCAAAATGTAGCAAAGATTCAAATGTGAAAAGGGAAACTGTAAGAACACAGGAAGAAGTCAGAGAAGAATTACTTCATAATCTGGGACTAGAGGAGGCCTTGGTACATGGTAGGCACTTAATAGCCATTTAGTAAATGAGTAACAGACAGTGCTGGAGAAGCTGTGAGCAGATGGGCACTCTGACACCATTGGTGGGAATGTAGATGGGGATGACCAAGAAGGACAACTTGGCAAAAATATCACAGTGCCTCCTCTTCTAGGAATTTATCTCATGAACTTGCACACGGGCAAAATGATTAGGTGAAAGGCAATTCACTCAGCATGACCACCTGAGCACCTGTCCACAGGCAACCAGTTAAATGCATGTAGTCAGGCCCAGCTAAGGAATACTACGCAGCTGTGAAAAAGAACAAGAAAACCCCTTATGTTCTGATGTTGAATGAGTTCTAAGGCTGAACGAAGAAAAGAAAGCAAAGTGCAGAACAGCGCAGAGCTCGCTCCTATTTGTGAGGAAGGCTATATTTGCATCTGCTTGTGTATGCATAAGACACCGCTGAAAGGATGTGCACCAGATATTAACAGACTGTCTATCTGGAATGTGCCTTTCTGTACTTTTTATTTTTATTTATTCTTAAAAAATTTGTTTCTGTATTTGGCCATGCAGGGTCTTAGACGTGGCATGCAAGATTTTTAGTTGCAGCTTTTGAACTCTTAGTTCCAGCATGTGGGATCAAGTTCCCTCCCTGACCAGAGATCGAACCTGAGCTCCCTGCATTGGGAATGCAGAGTCTTAGCCACTGGACCGCCAGAGAAGTTCCTTGTGCTTTTTATTTTGTACTATGTAAGGGTGCTATGTATTCAAAAACTTAAAACAGTGAAAAAATTCCAGGCATTTTTGCCATCACAGCAAGTTTTAAATGGATTTTAGTTATAAAGGAAAAAAAGGTTAAGGCAGTAAAAATAAAATTGCCTCACAACTATAAGGCCCATTACTGCACTGTGAGTTGGTCCCTGTTCCCCCAGCTGCTCCCCCAAGTCTATGCTGGCCCCACGAGGGCCCAGCGGGCCACACAGACTCCTTCCAGTCATACCTGTGGAGGCCTCTCTCTCAGGGAAGCTGACAGGCTCTTCGGGAGGGGGCGGCAGCTCCTCCCCTGCGGGCTTGAGATGACTGGGCCGAGGCCGCAGTGGAGGCCCCTCCACCAGGGCCTGTGGGGACAGAGGGGTGAAGAGTCATCCAACAGGGACACCACACAGTTCTGCCCCTCATCTGGTGGCACCAGGCACAATTAGCCCCCCTCTGCTTTGATAGTTTTTATTGTTAGCTGTGCCTGGTCCTTGTTGCTGTTTGGGCTTTTCTCTAGTTGTAGGGAGCGGGGGCTACTCTCTAGTTGCAGTGAGTGGGCCTCTCACTGTGGCAGCCCCTCCTGCTGCAGAGGAGCCCAGGCTCTGGGGCCCCAATAGCTGTGGCTCCAGAGCACAGGCTCAGTAGTTGTGGTGCAAGGGCTTAGCTGTCCTGTGGCATGTGGGATCCTCCTGGACCAAGGATCTCCCACATTGGCAGGCAGAATCGTCACTGCTGAGCCACCAGGAAAGCACCCCCCCGCCCCCGCCCCCGGTGAACCCCCTGGTGCAGAGGCATAAACTGAGGCCAGCTCTCCCAACTCCTTGCTCTGGGTTCCTTTACCCAGTCAATGGTATTTCTTTCTGTTTCTAAGGAATCTCCTAGAGTCATGCTTCCCCTCGGCCTGGAACCTTCCTATGTCTACAATGCCCCTGTCAAGGGCAGAGGGTTAGAGATGGGTTTCCTCTGCAGGATGAAGGATTTAGACTAGATGCAGGGGAATGTCCTCCTCAGAGCTGATGGAAGTACTGAAGTGGACAGGGTGTGGCATCCCTTCTCCAGGGATCTTGAGAAACACATCCAACTTTTACCGGCCTGAAAGAGCTTTTTAGAGGGACTGCCCTCGAGTAGGAGAAGGGACCTAACAACCTCCAAGCTTAAAATCTTGAGAGCCCCCACCCCCCAACCCTCCCTCCTTTGACCCGTGGAGCTCCATCAGGTACCAGGCGTCGGCAGTACCTGTGGCGGGGGTGGGGGAGGGGGCAGGTGCAACTGCTCTAAGTCTGAAATGAGTGATGCCCCCATCACGGAGTGGGGCTCTTCATCAGGAGGGGGCAGGTCCGCTGGAGGGGGCGGAGGCGGAGGTGGGAGGAGATCCAGGTCTGGAAGTGCATCGTCAACGTCCAGGGGTGGAGGAGGAAGCGAACACCCTGCAACCAGAGGGAGCAGGTGGGTTGGCCAGAGTCTCTGCAGGTGCGCAGAAGAGGTGACACTAACCCAGGAGGCTGGGCAGCATGGTGGCTGAGGGCTCAGGTCCAGTGTCGCCCAGATCTGGGTTCCAGCTCTGACACCACCACTGACGTGCTGGGTGTCCTTAAGCAAGAAACCATCTCTCTGAGCCTCAGTTTGCTCAACTGGAACATGGGTCTCAATCGCTTCGGGTGGTTCATGAGGATTAAGTAAAATGATGCAGGTAAGGACTTGGCATGTGGCCCAGGCTCAGAAAACAGTGGCTGCCAAAGCCTTCTATAACATGCCTCCCCCAGCGGGGTGCCAGAGCACTGGAAACCCCATGAGAAGGGCCTTGTTCAAATGTAAGCAAAACCAGCCCCCTAAGACAGTGGTTCTCAAGGTGTCACTCCTGGACTGGCAGCAGCGGCATCACCTGGGACCTTGTTAGAAGCACAACTTCTCAGCCCACCACAGAGCTGCAGAATCAGACGCTCTGGGGCAGCGCCTGGTCGTGGGTGTTTTGGAAGTCCTCCAAGTGACGCTGACGCCACTCAAGGTTGGGAACCACCACTCAGTTACATAACAGATGCAGGTAATAACTATCAGGTGTTGAAAGTATCAAGGGGACGACAGTCAGTAGGGAACTTTCCAGAGGAGCTGCTCAACTATCACCATCACCACCCGAACCCACCGATAACCCCAGCAGACATCAGACGTCTTCTGACTTGTGTTACATATCAGAAGGGATGGCCGGCATTGATGAAATGCCTTACAAAAAAAAAAAAAAGCCAAGGGAATTCCCTGGAGGGCCAGTGGCTAGGGCTCCGTGATTCCACTGCAGGGGACACAGGTTCGATCCCTGCTTGGGGAGCTAAGATCCTGCGTGCAGCATGGTGTGGCCAAAAAAAAAAAAAAGTGAGGGGGAACAGAGGGACAAGTTGGATGAGACCACCCAGGGACCCAAAAGAACCAGTCAGCAAACAGGACATTCTACAGAAATGGGCTGTTTCTGCAAGAAATTAAGGGCATGGAGAGATCAAGAGAGGGGGCGTCCCTAGAATTAAGAGATTTATATAATGTATAGATCTGTGCTGTCCAGTACAGAAGCCACCAGCCACATATGGCTATTGAGATGTGCTTAGTACTAAAAAAAAGAATGTAAAATATCTCATTGATAAAAGTAATATCATTTTACTTTTTTCCACATGGATGGATACTAGAAAAATTTCAATTACATAAGGTTTCCATTTGTGACTCGCATGGTATTTTATTGGCCAGCACTGCTATGGATCTCACTTGGGTTCTGATTTCAAAGGATTAATCATCTCATTTAATTCCCCTCATTTTGTAGATGAGGGAAAGCATGTCAATTATGGATAGACTATTAGATAATCCTAAGGCATTCCTGTTGATTTTTTTATATATTGTTTGGACTTGAGGTTATGTAAGAAAACAACCATTCTTACCGTATGTGGGGCTGAAATGACTTGATTACTGGCATTTCCGTTAAATACTTCACAAGAGAAAAAAAAAAAAAGGGAACAGATGAAACAAATGTGGCCAAATGTCAGTAATTGCTGAAACCAGATGTGGGATATACAGGGGCTCCTTGTACTGTTTTCCTTGTTGTTTAATTACTAAATTGGGCCTCTTACACTCATGATAGTGTAACCTCCTCCCCTCCAGGTTGTCCTGACAAGGGGCTGCCCAGCTCCCTAGTACTCCTCCTGGAACTCCAACTGGAGGGGTCAGGAGAGAAAGCACAGCGCAGGACTGTGTCCACTGCCACACTCAGGGTGAGTGCTATTAATACTGCCCTGGGAGAAAGAGCACGGAGGCACTCTGCCCACCTCCTATCACGGGCATATGAGGTCGGCCAGGCTCCAGCGAGGTCAGGCCGCCCTAAGCACCCAGGGAAAGCAGACAGAAAGGGTTTAAGCCCGGCTGCCTGAAGGCCTGGGCTCTGGTCCCATTTCCTGCGTGTTCACTGAGGCACCTCTCTGGCTTCAGGTTTCCCACCAATTCGACAAAGATAAGCCCTCTCTGTTCTCTCCAGGGCTGTACAGATGGACAGCTTGTCTAGACCTCTGAGTCGGCCCCAGAATCACCTAGAGGGTTTTCCAAAAGTCAAAGGATGGGCCCCACCTCAGCGCTTCAGATTCAGCAGGTTTGGAGTCAGCTTTGGGAATTGACATTTTTGAAATGACGCTGAATTTACATTTCCCAGGTGATGCCGATGCTGCAGGTTCAAAGGCCACACTTTGAGAACTACTCATCTTCAAGTCTTACCTGCGGACCAGATACTCATTCTCCAAGTGTGGTCTCTGGGCCAGAGTATCAGAGTTACCAGGAAACAGGTAAGGAATGCAAATTCTTGGGCCCCACCGCAGACTTGCTGAATCAGGAAGGCCCAGGGTGGGGCTCAGCTGGCTGGGTTGGAACAAGCCCCCAGGAGATGCTGAGGCTGCTAAAGTGTGCGAATCTGTGCTATGTGAGCTGACTGAGTCAAGAACCAGGTCACTGAGAGAGAGCAGAAGCACTGAGGCCTCTCCCAAATGCCTGAGGTTCTCGACATTTGGCTGTGAAGGGTGGGCAGGTCCCAGCCAGGGCAGGAATTCAAGAGGGAGAGGGGAGACTTCTGCCAGGATGAAAGGGTTCAAGAAATGCTGGTGGGTTCCTGAGGGGACAGGGCTTCCCTTGTGGCTGGCAGGTAAAGAATTCACCTGCAATGCAGGAGACCTGGGTTTGATCTCTGAGTTGGGAAGATCCTCTGCAGAAGGGAAAGGCTACCCACTCCAATATTCTGGCCTGGAGAATTCCATGGACTGTATAGTTTATGGGGTGGCAAAAAGTCAGACATGACTGAGTGACTTTCATTCATTCATTCATTCCTGAGGGGACAAGCATAGGTCAGGTCAGATGACGGCCTGCTGTAGAGCTGGCTTTAAGCTGAAGGTAGGCCCCCAGAACCCACCTCTGTGTTTTGCGGTCAGACTTATGACCTCTGCTCACCTAGAACTTCTTACTCCAAGCAGGGCTGAGCCCCGAGATTGCCAAGTTGGCCAGCAACATGGCTAACCGGCCACTGTACGTCTATCCCCCACTGAGGAAGGCCTGTCAGGTTTTACAACCACACTCCCAGGATCTTCTGTCTATAATTCCAATAAGTCATGAAGACATCCCAGAAGGTTTGGCATTTTGGCATCTAAACTCGATTTCCTAGGCTCCCCCTCTCCTACCCAGAAGGAACGTGATTTTTTTTCCATTGGGTCAATGTCCTGAGGTGTGAATCTTGGTCATCATGGTCCAGGTTCTTCTATACAAGGCTTCCCTGGTGATCCAGTGGTTAGGACTCAGGGCGTTCACTACCAGGGCTTTGATTCCATCCCTGGTTGGGGAACTAAGATGCCCCGAGCTGCGAGGTATGGCCGCAATGAAAAACGAGAAGTAGCAGGAGGATGTTCTTGGCATGTGTCGTTAGGAAGGAAAGACCAGTTTAGGAGGCTGTGTTATACTGAAGAAGCGTGTTATACGAATGTCCATGTGTGTCCATGTGTGGTCCCTTCTCCCTCCTGTGTCTAGCTTCCTATAACCGACATTTGCTTTTGGTCTCTGGGGCTTCCCCGGTGACCAGATGGTAAAGAATCCACCTGCAACGCGGGAGATCCAGGTTTGAACCCTGGGTCAGGAAGATGCCCTAGAGAAGGGAATGGATACCTACTTTAGTATTCTTTTTTTTTTTTTTTTTTTTTTATAGAAAGTATCTTTATTTTTTTTCTCCTGTTGACTTTTTTTTAATCATTTATTTATTTTAATTTGGCTGCACTGGGTCTTAGTGCTGCATGTGGGATCTAGCTCCCTGTCCAAGGATCGAACCCAGGCCCCCTGCATTGGGAGTGCAAAGTCTGAGCCACTGGACCACCAGGGAAGTCCCAACTTTAGTATTCTTGCCTGGAAAATTCTATGGACAGAGGAGCCTGGTGGGCTACAACTCATGGGGTTGCAAAGAGTCAGTCACGACTGGGCAACTAACACTTTCACTTTTTCACTTTCTGGTCTTAAGGTGATTTTCATGGTGATGGATGCATAAGGCTTCCTTAGCCTCACTCTGGAACAGCAGGAACCTGACTAGGCACCTGAGGACTCCAACACTGAGCATCTCAGTGCCTCCTTGTTTCCAGCTGGCGCCCTTCAGACGAGCAGCTTCCTCAGGCCCCGGTGTCGTCATCCCTCCTTGCTACTCTCCGATAGCTGAGATTTCATATCACATTTGCTCTTGTTGTTCAGTTGTTAAGTTTTGTCAGACTCTTTGTGATCCCATGGACTGTAGCCTGCCAGGCTCCTCTGTCCATGGGATTTCCCAGGGAAGAATACTGGAGTAAGGTCGACATTTCCTTCTCTAGGGGATCTTCCCAGACCAGGAATCGAACCCATGTCTCCTGCATTTGCAGGCAGATTCTTTACCACTGAGCCACCAGGGAAGCCCCTTCACATCACATACACGAGCAAATTTCCATCCTCCAGAGGAAGAAACTGAAGTTTAAAGAAGGAAACAGCTTGCCTAAGATCACACAGCAAGTGAATGTAGAGCTCAACAGAGAACAAAACTACCTCTCAGCTCCTTCAACTTACCAAATTCATCCCTGCCTCAGGGTCTTTGCACTAACTGTTTCCATTTCCCTTCTAGCTCTATAGTGTCCTTTAAGTCTTAACTGAGCTGAGATGTTACCTTCTTGGAGAAGCCATCCTGATTAACCCATAAAAAGTTGCACCTCCCCAACTCTTTACTGTGTTTAATTCTGAAATAGTCTTTGTGTCTTTCTGATATGATATTTTATGTTTTTACTATGTTTCCCCCACTAGGATATAAGTTTTATCCCCAGTGTCTGGCTCCAAATAATAAACAGTAGGTATTCACACGGCAGGTCCTGGGAGCAACACTTTCCATATGTGTTAACTTATCTAATCCTCACGAGGACCCTTTGAGGTGGTTAGTATCATTATTTCCATTTTACAGATTGAGAAACTGAGGAACAGAGAGGTAAAGTGGCCTGCCAAAGTCACACAGCCAACAAGTAAAGGAGTCAGGATCCAAACCCAGGCAGGTGGATTCCAGAGTCAGCCTGGAACACAGCAGGTGCTCAACAAATGACCCGAGAGCCTGCCCTTTCCTCTGCATTTCAGTGCTGCCTCTGAGCCAGTATCCTTCGTCCAGCGCCCTCACCCTCTTACCTCCATTGGAGAGCTGAGGTGGAACAGCTGGCCCTGGGGCTGCAGCCCTGCCAGGGGGCATCCAGGAGCGGAGCTTTCCCACTGAGCCAGCCGCGGGTGCCTTCATGGGGGCAGATTCCCAGGGGCGGCCAGGCCAGGCCTCACAAGCTGCTCGCCTCACCTCCTCAACCACAGCCTCATCTCGACGTGGGGGCACCAGGGTGATAAAGACAGACGAGGCGACCCTCTTCTCAGGCTTGGAGGCCATTGTTTCAGCTTCTGGTGGGGCTGGGGACAGAGTGGGGCTCAGGCTTGGACAGTGTTCATGGCAGTTGTGGAATGGGCAGGGGCGCTCCACCTGGACACCACCCACCCCCAGGGCAGGGAGCCTCCCTCTCCCAACAAGACAGGGGCAGCCACCCCACGGTGCCAGCACCCCACCCAGCCATAAAAGGGGTGGCAGATGTCCCCCAGGGAAGGGCAGGGGCCCACCAGGTGACCTGGCCACAGAGGGGGCCGCAGCAGTCCTGACCGCCCGTCCCCCAACCTGCACACCTGGTGGAACAAAGGGCAGCCCTACCCTGCTCACCTCACCAATGATTAATTTCCCTCCTCCAAGGAGCATGAGGGAGGGGCCGCTCCTCCAGCTCCCCACCCTCGGCACTACTGACTGCTAGGCCCAGCCCAGGGCCGCACCCCAAACTACCTTCCTCACCTGGGATCTGGATTTTCCTAGGAAGGCTGAGGTCACCAGTGTTCAGGCCAGCTCCACTATGGGAGGGAGACAGGGTGAATCAACGGTTAGAAGATCAGCGCTGGATTCCAGGAGGCAAAGGGGACAGATGAACCATCAGAGCCACTGTTTACCAAGGCCTATCCTGTGCCAGCCCTGCCCTAAGCACTTTCCGCCCATTAACTCACACACCTCCCATGGCTGGAGCGGGAGAAGCACTGTTACCATCCCCGTCTTACAGATAAGGAAGCCCAGAGGAAGAAGTGGAAGTCATTCATTCAGGGTCATGCAGCAGGGAACTTGGGATCTGAACCCAGAGCCCATGCTCTTGGCCACCTGGCTCTGCTGCCCTCTCCCGGCCCAGCTCACAAACCAGCATCCTGAGCTTGGCCATCAGCCTCCACATCCAATCAAGTCTTGATCCTGTGGCCAGAATCTCTCCTGCTCTCATCTCCAAAGTCATGCCCTGATTCAGGCACAGGGGTGAGTGCCTCAAGGATCTCCAATCCTGCCTCAGGAGTGATCTTTCCGGAGCATCAGTCTGTTTCTTCTCTACTCAAAAGCCTTCCATGGCTCCCTACTACCTTCAAAATAAAGTCCAAATCCCCCTGGCCTCAAACTATTTTTGACCACCTTGGACCACGCAGCCTTCCTGGACCATCTTTCTCCCTTACTTGCCCTGGCATGTTCCTACCAGCTGTCTTTCCTGCCCAGTGCAGGGTAAATTCCAGTTTTTCCTTAGAAACCCAGCGCAAACATCACCTCCTCCCTGAAGCTTCCCCTGATTTCCTACTCGAGGGTAGTTGTCTACACCACAGGGCAATGACAGCCCATCACAGGCCACACTGGCTCACCATTATCATGTCTGCCTGCTCCCTAGAAGTGACCTCATATGCTTTCAACTGCATCTGTGGTCTTTGCATGACCCAAGTCCAGCTCACAGGAGACATCAAAACATGGATCTGGGAGCAGGGCAGCATCCAGACCAGGGAGAGTGCACTTTCCTTCTCTCAGGTGGTTCCTGCCAAGAGTAGGCTCTGGGGCCAGGGATGAGGTAGGGTCATGGGGTGGGGCAAGTTGTCCACACTCAGCCCCAGAGTTCTTACTGGGCACCCAGGGCTTGTGCCCAGGGAAAGAATTGCCCTTTTTCTCTCTTATTCTCCATATGGGCCACCCTGACTCGGCCCCAAAGGCCGGCCCACAGGGACCCTAATGACCTGGAGCCTGAGTGGCCATTCAAAGGCCTCCTTCCGCCGGCCACTGTGGACTCCTGGAGACTGATGGAGAATAGCAATAATATACGCTCCTAAATTCCCTTAAATTGATTTATCTTTGATTAAAACGTGTAGCTCATTCTGATAATAAAATATCTGTTCTGAAAAAGAAACCAATATAGGAATAAAACTTCTAAAGTTCTTGTAAAGTACTTCTCTCTTGTTTCCTGTTTTGCAAGTGATGTTTGAAAGTACATATGCTTCTGTTGGCTGTCCTCCTCTTTGCTTTCATACTTTGTTACAAGTATCTATTTTTGCAAACAAGTTTCAGAGTGCATCTAAGGTTTAAATACAAGAACAAGGGCACCCACTGATAAAGTGCTTGCCATGTGCCAGGCACTGCAGCCAGTGCTTACTGAGTCACATAATTCTTGGGACTTCCCTGGCAGTCCAGTGGTTAAGACTCCATGCTCCCAATGCAGGGGGCGTGGTTTCAATCCCTGGTCGGGGAACTAAAAATCCCACGCACCCTTCCTGCACAGCCAAAATAATAATGAAAATAATTATAAAACAATACATTAAAAAGACACTTAATTCTTAACACAGATTGCTATGCCCCCACTTCACTTTTTAAAATATTTATTTGGCTGCAGTAAGTCTTAGTTGCGGCCTGCATGGTGTGTTGAACGGCGGCATATGGGATGAACCTCGGGCCCCCTGCATTGAAAGGATGGAGTTTTAGCCACTGGACCACCAGGGAAGTCCTGCCCCCAGGATATAGATGAGGCCAGGTGAGGCCCCAAGCAAGAGATTGGAGACCTGGAATTCTAACAGAGCAGGATCCAACCTGGAAGTCCACGGGGTATCCTTGGGCCTGAGAGGTCACATTTTTTCCCCCTGGATGATTCAGGGTGGGTCGGGGTTGGGAGGCAAAAATCTCCAGGCCTGTTCTTACACAGAATGGCTCAATCCAGACCAATTATCAGATGGCCAGTAAACTCTGGGCTCATTCCCGGAGGCTGCAGAGGGTGCCTTCTCTGCCTCCCTCCCATCCTGCCCTGAACCCCACTCCACCCCAACACACCCCTCCAGGAAGTCAAATCTGCTGGCTTCTCAGACAAAGTCCAGGACAAACGTCCCAGCACTGAAGCCAGATGTTCACAGCTGGGCAGCAACCCCCCCTACCCCCACCCCGGCCTATCCCTTCCCTGCGCTTCCAACAGGGACTTCAGGCCCCAGGGGAAGGGGCCGAGCTAGGGATTTTCAAAGCCCTGTCAGTCAGACCCGAGCAGGAAAGGGAGCCAAGGTTCCCCTTGGGTCCCAATGCCCCCCAGGTCACCCTGGAGCGGGGGTGTGTGAGGAAGCTCCCTGCGGGGCGGCCTCCCAGCCAGCCCAGCCTGGGGGACCCTCGGCCACCACCCTTCCTCTCCCAGAGGACCAAAGTGAGATCCAGTTAGGTAAGCAGAGAAAGTGGAAACAAAGGGAAGGAAAGTCATTTCCTGCTAAGAGGAAGGAAGGAGGTTGAGATCCAGCCAGCCACCCAGCCCAGCTTTAGGCTGCAGCTCAGGGCAGGGGAGGGCTGGCTGACCAGGAGGGCCTCCGAGGATGGGGGTAGTCCCCCACCATGCCCTCTGTCCCTGGTCCTACTCCTCTCAAACCCTGTGGGACCACCTCTAAGCTGTGCTCTTCAGTACTCCGAGAAAGCAGCCTAGGCTTGGTTGGGAGTTAAATTGCAGGCAGTGGGAGTGAAACTGAGCCCCTTCTCCCGGCCTTGCAGCCTGGGACAGAAGGGCCTCTCCCTCTCTCCCACCCCAGGGAAGTGGAGGAAGCCCACAGGGCTGAGTTCATCCCCAACCCCACCTCTTTCCTGCTGGGCCACCCTAAGCAGGTCACTGAACCTCTCTGGGCCTCTGTTATTTCAAAGAGTGGAAATAATGAGGTCTTTCTGGAAGGGTGGCTGAGAGCATAAAAGAAGAGGGGGTGCTCAAGATCTTGGTACTGGGTAGGTGCCAAGAGAAAGCCGGATGGTTATTCAGTACCTCATGCGAGAGGCGGAACCCCTGGGGGGCCTGAGAAGACCAGGACTTGGCTTCCATCAATGTGAAGAACAGGGATCTGGGCACTGCCCAGTCTCTCCTTGGGGTCCTCAGAATCTGGGCTGGAGGAGGACTCAGGCCAGGGTGCCCCAGGCACACACCCTGGGGATAGCTCAGTCCCACCCCTTCCCAGCACCCCCCCTTCCCCCAGAGGATATGAGGCCCAGAGAGGGGCAGTTCCGCGGCCCCTCCTGCCCCTCGCCTAACCCCGGCTGGAGAAAGGGGCCCGGAGCTTCCAGGACCTTCGGAAACCCGGCGCCCTCCCGCAAGCACCCAGGCGGGGCGGCTGGCCGGGTCACGGTGGGGCGCCGCCGGGGACTTTAATTCGATCCATGTGCGGGACGCTGTCCTCTTTGTGCGGGAGCTTCCGCCCTGCTTCCATCCCTTCTCTCCGCGTGCCGCTCCGGGGCAGGGACACCCGCGCTACCTCCCGACCTGCCCTCCCTCCGCTCGGGGAACAGAGACCCGCACCCCCGGCCCCCAGTCCCGCGGGTCCCCCTGGGAGCGCCGGAGCTGGGGTCCGGGTCGGGGAGCAGGGTTGCGCTCCGGCCAGGGGCTGCCCGCGCTGTCACCTGTGTGTAGTCGGGGGCGTAGATGGCAGGACGGGACCCCCCACCCCACCCCGCTCCGCTTACCTGAGCCGCCCGCGCCCCCGGCGGCTCCGGTCGGTCACCCGATCGAGCAAAGCCCGGAGCGGCGCGGCGCCTCCCGCCCCCTCCGCCCTCCCCGCCCCCTCGGCTCCCTCCGCCCCGCCGCCCCGGCCGCCTTACCATAAAAGGTGAAGCTTGGGGGAGGGGGCCCGGGATTGCCGCCGGGCGGAAGCGGCCCCTACCTGCCCCCCAACCTGCCCGGCCGCGCCCCGCACCGCCCCCTCCCCTCTCCCTTTGTTCCCTCGACCCCTCTTCCCTTCCCCTTGGCCCAGGCCTGGAGGGTGGGCGGCCTCCTCGGGTGCCCACTCTCCTCGTCCTTTGTGAACCCAGAGTGGTCCTCCCCCAACCCCCTCCCCGAGGTCACCTGGGGTGGTGGCCCCACCAGTTTGGCCTGGGATCTCCCAAGGTCTTAAGGGTCAGGTGGGACCTGGATTCCCCGGACACTCACTAATCCTGTGGCAGTCATTCCACCTTCTTGAGCCTCAGTTTCTTCGCCTCTAAAATGGGGCTAATGACCTGTCTGGACCCTAACGCCTTCTGCACATGGGTCCCAGAGTCCTCGGGGGACAGGGTCCTCCGGGAAGCCTGGTAGACAGGGCCTCGCTGGCAATCAGGTCAGCCGGTTTGCCATGCTGGGCCCGGTATCTGACCCCTCCACTGCTTCAGCCTCCTGCTCCCCCGTCCCCCAAACGTGGAATGGGGAGGGAGAAGCCCAGCCTGGGCTCTGGGGCAGGAGATGGAGCCTGGATGGGCCGCCTGAGTCCCTGGAGGCCCAGGGAACATTGCTGGGAAAAGGAATCTGGGTCTGATTCAGAGGCAAACAGATTGTTCTTTTGATTAAAGCCACAGTGGCGGAGGCCAGAGGAGTGCTGGACCCGGCGCCATCTGCAGGGAGGCCAGGCAGGGTCTGGCTCTCCTCTGTGGGCCCAAAGCTGCAGTCATGCTGCTGGCCCGAGGGCTCTGGGGCTGTTCTTGGGGGGTCATGCTTCTGGGGGCTGGGGTGGGGGGTGCTGAACACCCTGTCCTGTGCTTCTCTTCCTCCCCCACCCCGCCTCCCTAAATCCCTCACTCGTGTTTGGTCACCTCTCCCATCCCCCTCTGCATCCCTTTTTTCTTTCCATCCTCACAGCCAGTCCTATAATAACAACAGTAGTAACTGTAGCTGCTGTTCATAGGGGCTTCTTATCTGATGCTTGGCCTGCAGACCTTTCCATTTAATTCCCAGGAGAGCCCTATGGGAAAAGGCTGATTATTCCTGCTTCACAGATGAGGAAACGGAGGCACAGAGAGGCTCAAAGCCGACACAAGAGGCCAATGGTGGAGCTGGATTCCAGCCCACAGCAGCGGGTGCCCCTGGGTACACACACCACCCTGCAGGTCCCAGCAGCTGGCGAGACTGCCACCCTTCAAAGACAGGTGACTCCCTCTCTTTTCAGCAGAGGGAGACTTACACTCAAGGCCGCCTGAGCCCATGGTCAGGGTTATTCCCCTGCTTGACAAGGTTACCTCCCTTTGCAAGCACCCCTTGGAGCAAGATCTCTATACCTTCCCCATGAGGAAGGAAAAAACCTCTGGATGCCAGCCATGGGAAGGACCTTAAGGAAGAAGGTTTGATCCAGGGGTTTTCAGACACTTTAACCATAGAACTCCCTTTTAAAGTGCATTGTGACTCAGAAGCTTATTTAAAGCAAATAAAAATGTTGCTGCCCCCCCCACCTCCATGATACCTCCCCTAAGCACCCACCACACCTCCAGGTGGGACAGTGAGGCACCGAAGGGTTGATGTGGGGCCTAGGGTCTCACTGACTCCAAGCAGGATCTAAGCCTTCCCACACCTACTCTGAGCTAAGACTGGCTTGGAAGAGGGTAGGTCCAAGGGGAACGTGGAGTCCAGCTGCTGCCACTTACCAGCTGCCCAGCACCTCTTTCCCACCTCTGCTGCTGCTCCCGGGGGGAGAGAAGCGTCCCGGACAAGGGACTCCAGCGCCAGCTCTGGTGTCTGTGTCACCTCGGCAGGTGCCTGGCTTCCTGCAATGGAAACCCAGGAAGTGCACTGGATAAGAACACACGCCCTTTGTCTGCCAGATCAGAGGCTCTGCTCCTCTCCTCCTGTCCTGCCAGTCTGGAACAGCTTTCTCCTAAGCCACTGAGCAAAAAGATTCAATCTGTTATGGTTGCGGCAGCTGAGACCCTATAGAAGGACTATATTCATTGGAAGGACTGATGGCGAAGCTCCAATACCTTGGCCACCTGATGCAGAGAGCTGACTCATTGGAAAAGACCCTGACGCTGGGAAAAACTGAGGGCAAGAGGAGAAGGGGACAACAGAGGAAAAGATGATGGGATGACATTACCGACTCAATGGACATGAGTCTGAGCAAACTCTAGGAGATGGTGAAGGACAGGGAAGCCTGGTGTACTGCAGTCCATGGAGTCACAAGAGTCAGAAATGACTGAGAGCCTGAACAACAAGCTGAGACCCTGGATGGCAGGGAAGGCGGGTGAGAGGTTAGAGAGTAAGATCTAAGGCAGTGGGGACATTTGCTGCTGTCCAGTCTGCTGGGGAACCTCCTACCCAAAGAGCAGTTGAACACCTGCTGTGTGCTCAGCTCGAGTCATGGAGCCCACGAGAATCAAGTCAGATGTCATCAGTCCTGGTATCCACAGGGGCTTCCCTGGTGGCTCAGACGGTAAAGAATCTGCCTGCAATGTGGGAGACCTGGGTTTGATCCCTGGGTTGGGAAGATTCCCTGGAGGAGGGCATGGCAACTCACTCCAGTATTCTTGCCTGGAGAATCCCCACGGAGAGAGGAACCTGGCAGGCTACAGTCCATGGGGTCGCAAAGAGTCAGACACGACTGAGTAAGCATAGCATAGAATAGTATCCACAGGGGAGAGCAGTGCATAACAATCTTTTTGTTTGTTTGTTTTGGCTGTAGTATGCAGCTTGTGGGATCTTAGTTCCCCGACAAGGGATTGAACCCTGGTCACTGCAGTTAAAGCACCTAGTCCTAAGCACTGGAGTGCCAGAGAATTCCCAACAAAAATTAATACGATGATTACCAGTGGTGATGTGCGCTATACAGGAATGAGCAAGAGGCTAAGACAGAGTAAGGGGTGTAGGAGGGAGTAGGCCAGGCCTCTCTGGGGGGTGGCACTTAAGCTGAGATGAGGAGGAACCAGCCACAAGAGGAACAGCGGAGGACATTCCAGGGAGAGGAAGGCAGTAAGGAAAACACAGGCTTTGAGGTCAGACTTAGGCTTAACTCCAGCTCTCTGGTGCTGGCTGTGATCATGGACAAGTTCCTCCCCTCTCCAAGGCCCTGTTTCCTCATCTGTAACAGGGGGCAGCTGGACTGGATACCCTTGGGTGGGGACGTGAATGCTTCCCTTTGCAGAGCTGCTGGGGACAAGGCATTCCAGGGCCTGGCCCAGAGTTGCTGCCCCACCAGTAGGAGCATTGGCTATTCCCACATCACGCTTGCCTGGTTTCCAGAACTCTTGGCTCACAGGGTCCTTTTGCTCTGCAGCTAGGTCTGCGAACAAGGACAAGTCTGGGGAGAGTGACATGGAGCTGTCCTCCCTGCTCGGATTCTCCTCTGAGGCTGGCTGAGCTGCAGCCCCCAGGGAGCCAGAGACCCCAGGGGAGGAAAGCATCCTTCGGTCCAGTTGCTTTTCCCCTTGACAGGCTTGACCTGGGCCAGGTCAGAGCCAAGCTGTCAGCGCCCAGCCTAGGGATCCCCACATGTGAAGCTGCATGAAATTATGCATCTGTGTTGGGGTTGGGGGGTGGTCTATTCCTTGGCAAACAGCCTCAGAAAACCCGTGGACCTCCCAGTCCTGGTTTCTTGTCCTTGTCCCTCTCTCATCCTCCACTCTGTCTGTATGAAGTCAGGTTGCTGCTGCTAAGTCGCTTCAGTTGTGTCCTACTCTGTGCGACCCCAGAGACGGCAGCCCACCCGTCCCTGGGGTTCTCCAGGCAAGAACACTGGAGTGGGTTGCCATTTCCTTCTCCAATGCACTAAAGTAAAAAGTGAAAGTGAAGTCGCTCAGTCGTGTCCGACTCCTAGCGACCCCATGGACTGCAGCCTACCAGGCTCCTCCGTCCATGTGATTTTCCAGGCAGGAGTACTGGAGTGGGGTGCCATTGCCTTCTCCGTGAAGTCAGGTCAGTTCAACACTTATTCCTGGATACCTACTGTGTGTAGGGTCCTGTGCTAGGGGCTGGCAGGGGTGCAGCAGTACAGATAAGTGGGGCCTCCTGCTCACTGTAGCAGGGGCAGGCTGCAGCAGGGGCAAGCACAGATACGGGTAACGTCAGTTTGTGTTAGTGATTCCAGCTCGGTCCCTTGCCAGCCTGTTACTTTGGGCAAGTCACTCCTCTCTGAGCCTCAGTTTTCTCTTGTAAGCCTGGGATGGCAGGACCTTCTTGTGGCTTCACTGTGAGGGTTTGTTGGGATGAATGTGGATAAATTTGCCTGATGCTTAGTAGGTGTTTAGGTGAGTTCCTTTCCTCTTCCCATCATATAGAGGACAGAGGTTCGGATATCATAGTAAGATGGACAAAATGCTGAAGTTAAGGAAGACTTGGTTCCGCTCAAGAATCTAACAGACATCATGGATCCTGTCAGCTAGCATCCCTGTCCTAGATTCTGGTAACAGCACCCAATTTCTGTTTGGAAAACCTCACCCCTACTTTCAATTCCTGGCTGGAAGTATGTAGAAAGAGGACTTAGTTTTCCCATGCTGGCAGGATGCCAGCTTGGCATGATTTCTGCCAACACTTGGACCAAGGACAGCAGAGCAAAGATGATAAAGAGAATAACTGATTTCATCACTTAAGCTGCTAGATCCAGCCATGCCTGAAAGTCCTCCCACCAGATCTCTGGAACCAGTGCATCTTCTTTTTTCTTGATTTTTCTTCAGCCAGTTAAAAACGATTTCTGTTGCTTATAACAGAGTCATGAGGCATACTGGTCAGACTTCATGAGTCTTGATCACTCCCTTCCTCCTGGAAAACTCTGTACTAGTCTCAGCACTTTTGAGAAGCCTGTTCCGATTCCTCCAGGTGTCAGGAGTCATGTCAATCCTACGGCTTTACCTCAAGGCTTCTGAGTGGAACCAATATGCTTTACCCACCAGGCTGGGAGCAGAGCTGTGACTTCCAGCTCTGTATCCAGCAGCCAGCACAGTGCTTGTCACTTTATAGGGTCTCAGTAATTTGAATTTAATGCATGAGTAAGAGGAGGGGGTCTTAAAGTAGCTGCATATGCAAAGTTAGTGAGCCATTAAGAATTTGGGCTTTGGAGTCAGACCCACTTGAATTTGGATCTTGGCTCCCCCACTTATTAGCTGCGTAATCTTGAGCAAGTCAATTAAAAAGATTATGTATTTAATTTTGGCTGCATCAGGTCTTGGTTGTGGCAGGCAGGCTTCTCTCTAGTTGTGGCACAGGCCCAGCAGTTGCTGGGGACTTAGTTGCCCCACGGCATGTGGGATCTTAGCTCCCAGACCAGGGGTCAAACCTGCGTCCCCTGCACTGGAAGGTGGATGGATTCTTAACCGCTGGACCAGCAGGGAAGCCCCCTTGAGCAAGTCATTTAGCTTCTCTGAACTTTGAGTTTTTTCCAGGAAGATACAGAAAATAACAATCAACTCCTCACAAGGTTGTCCTGAAGGCTGGGGGAAAATAATGCATGAAAAATGGGCAGCACAGGGTTATAAATCCTTATGCGTGCGTGCTAGGTTGCTTTAGTTGTGTCTGACTCTGCAATCCTATGGACTGTAGCCCACCAGGCTCCTCTGTCCATGGGATTCCCCAGGCAAGAATACTGGACTGGGTTGCCCTGCCCTCCTCCAGGGGATCTTCCCAACCCAGGGATTGAACCCGTGTCTCTCACATCTACTTGCACTGGCAGGAGGGTTCTTTACCACTAGTGCCAGCTAAATCCTCATGCAGCTGTTTGCAAATAAAACGAAAATATGCATCATCTTTCTCCACCTGGGGAGCAGTCTGCTGGATGGGTTGGGGGAGGCAGGAGAGCTGTTCATTTCCTTCCTCCCCGAGATCTGCTCCTGCCTTTGCCACCTGAGCCAGTGTCTCCTTCCTGGTCCTCTTACTCAACTGTGCTCATCGACTCTTCACATCAAGAGGGCTTCGCCAAGACTGATGTGGGGGTTGGAGGCACAGCACCGGAGGTCAAGCTCTGGTCTGAGTGCCCTACCTCTTTCATCCCGTTCGGTCCTCTAAACAAATGGAGAAGTTGAGGCACAGAGAGTAACTTGTTCAAGGTCATCTCCGTTAGGAAGCTTCATTCAAGCCCACATAGTCCAGCTCCAAGCCCTTTTAACTGAACAGGCCAAGTGTGCAGTGTTCTTCTTCCTGAAAGGGACCCTTAAAATTGAATTAGCCCTGCTCTTATTTATTTTATTCTATTTGGCTGTGTTGAGTCTTAGCTGTGGCACCCAGGCTCAGTTGCATATGAGATCTTAGTTCCCTGACCAGGGATTGAACCCTTGTCTCTGAGTTGGAAGGTGGATTCTTAACCACTGGACCACCAGGAAAGTCCTAGATTTGCCCCGCTCTTACTCCTTACAATCCATTCTCCAAGCAGGCTAGGCCATCTCACTAAAGCAGTGTGTGGTCATCACAGGCCCGCACCCTTTCTGTGGCTCCCGATGCTCTTGGGGAAATGACAAACCCCTCCCGTGTCCTGGTGATCTGACCCCAGCCTGCCTCCGTGACAGCGTCTCCCACCACTGTGCCCTTTGTCCCCTCTGCTCCAGCCACACTGACCCTTTCTCCATCCCGCAAGCCACTCAGAAGTCTTAAAACCTACCTGGGCTACACCAACACCCCTGTGGCCTCGAAACTCCCCCCCAACCTTCAGGACTTGGTTTCTGTGGCTCTTTCTCAGCAGGGCCTCCCCAAACCTCTGACCATGTCATAACACTGGACCTTCTGCTGATGGTGACCCCACCTGCATGAGGTAACCTTGCCCTGTCCCTAGAGGCCCCCAAGTCATTCACCCACTGTTCAGGCCAAAAATCTAGGAATTCCAGGACTCCTCACTTCCTCTCAAGTTCACATCTAATTGACCAGAATATCTTATCAGCTTTTCAAAATATGTTCAGAATCCAACCAGTCTGGCCACCTCCATGGGCACCACCTTGGCCCAAGTTCCCAGCCTCTCACCTGGGTTATTCCAAATGCTTCAAACACTGATTGACCATTTCTATACGGTCCACTCTAAAAAGAGCATGGAGAGGAATCCTTTAAAAATGTAAGTCAGATAATGTCACCTCCGTGTGCAAACCCTCCACTGTCTGCTTGCCACAGGAGAATAAAGTCCCAATGCTGGCCTTGGCCCTGAGCGATCTGGTGCCTGCCCACCTCCTTGACCCCCTTCCTGCCACTGCATCCTGTGATGTTCTAGCTACGCTAAATTTCCTGCTGTTCCTAAATTCTCCCAGCTGGTTCCAACCTCAGGGACTTTCCCTGCGTTGTTCTCTCAGTCTGGGGTGTTCCTCCCTCAGCTTTCTTCTTGGCCAGTCCTCCTCAGAGAAGGTCTTCTCAAAGAAGCCTTCTATAGAAGGAAGCTTCTAAAACGGCCCCTGAAGACCCCTATCCTCTGCCGTATCCTCGAGTGACCCCTTCTTCTCAAGAGTGGGCTAAACACAGCCGCTTGCTTCTAACCAACAGAACACAGCAAAAACACTGGGATGCTGGTTTTAACACTGGTTTACGAAGACAGTGACTTCTGTCCTGCTCCGTCTTCTGTCTCCCTCGCTTGCTTGCTCTAAGGGAAGCTGGCTGCCATGCTTAGGCTGCCCTGCGGAGAGGCCCATGTGGAGGAGGGAGGCTCTGGCCAACCATCAGAGAGGAACTGAGCCTCTCAGCCGATAGCCCATGAGAAACTGAATCCTGTCAACAACCAAGTAAGTGAGCCTGGAAGTAGACGCTGCCCCAGTAGACACCACAGTCTTGGCCAACGCCTGGACTGTGGCCAGTGAGAGACTCTGAGCCAGAAGATTCAGCCAAGCTGCACCTGGATTCTCAACCCACAGAAAAAGTGAGACAGTAAGTGTCTGTGGTTTTGTTTAAATTTTTTTAAGAAATATTTATTTATTTGGCTGCCCCAGGTCTTAGTTGTGGCATAGGGGATCTTCTTTCTTTGTTGTAGCATGTGGGACTAGTTCCCTGACCAGGGATCGAACCCAGGCCCCCTTGCACTGGAAGCACAGTCTTAGCTACTGGACCACCAGGGAAGTTCCCTGTTTTAAATATTTTTATCTATTTATTTGGCTTCACTGGGTGTTAGTTACGGCGTGCAGGGTCTTTAGTTGTGGCATGCAAACTCTTGTTGTGGCATGTGAGATCTAGTTCCCTTACCAAGGTTTGAACCCTGGTTTCCTGCACTGGAAGCATGGAGTCTTAGCCACAGCCCCCAAGAGAAGTCCCAGTGTTTGTTCTTTTAAGCTGCTAAATTTGGGGGTCATTTGTTATGTGGCTTTTGATACCAAATAAATCTTCCCTAGCCCTCCGTTACTCTATCCCCTTACTAGCTTTTTTTTTTTGCAGCAATTGCTACTTGGGCATCTTGCTCTTGGCCCAGAGCCTTGCCCCATGCCGATGTTCAGTAATGGGGGAAGGAATGAAGGGGCAGCCAGAGGGACAATGCCATAGCTCAGAAAAGCCACAGGTTGGGGGTTGGGTGTTGCTTAGGAGCAAGGAGGCAGGCCTACCCCAATCCCAGGTGGTCCAGAGGCTACCGTCCCCTCTTAGCAGGATCTGGGGCTCTGTTCTCCCACCTCTTCAGGAGGATGCTGGTCAGAGCCCACGATCTGGTATCTCATGGTCTGTGGCCTAACAAATTTATCTTCCTGCTCCTGTTCCAGATCATACCTTCTGAATTTCTTCTGCCCTCCAGACTTGCGGCCTATTTCTCTTTATTTGGTATGTCTCAGTAGAATGATCTGATTTTTATACCCTTGTCAGACTTTTTACAAAAATAATTTAATAGATAAGAAAAGAATCCTTTTTCAGCTCACGTGGCTCACTTTTTGTTTGAAAAACAGTCCCTGTGCCCATAAAAAGGAAAGGGTCGCCAAGCCCAGTCTCCTCCCAGCCCTGTTCCCACCAGGTCACAGGCAGAGTTGGGGACTGGGAGGCTGGGGAACCTTCCAGGAAAAACATCAGGCCCGAGTTGGAACCCAGTTGTCCAATCTGGGTCTGGCAAGGGGCTGGCTCTGTGCCCACCTAGACTGGCCCATTTCCTCCTAGACTGAGGCAAGTTTCCTGCCCAGAGGGAACAAGCACACTCCCAGGCAGAGGGAGGTTGGGTCCTGTACTGGGGGAGGGACATCCACAGGCACTTCCCCCACCTCAGCTACCCTGAGTCTGCAATGTGCCTCCTGGGAGTAGAATGGAGAGCAGGGGATCAGAAGCTGGGCTTGAGCTTCTGAGTTCAAGGAATGAGCTGGAACCACCGTCCAGCCTTGGGGCCAGTCGGTCCCTGGATCTCAGGTGCACCCAGGACAGGGAGTAGAATCCTAGGCCGGACTCTGTCTGCTCCAAAGCAACAGGCTTTGGCTGAGAAGTTCCATCAGAACCTGGAATCCTCCAAGAACCTTCTCCAGGTCCTGCCTCCTCCCAGGTGCCTCCCCTGCCTCTCCCAGACAACTGGACCCTCACAACCTGTTTGGAAGTCCCTTGGCTGGGAGTCTCCTTTGCCCTATGGGGTCTTTTCTGGAAAAGGACCCCTGAGTTGGGGCCCTCAATCCCCATGGATGCAAATTGCTCTGTGGGCTGGTGCCTGGACCAGGAGATCATAGGTATAGTACAGCCTCAGGTTAACTTGGACAAAAGGTGGTGGGAGCCACATTCCAGAATTTACCAGGGATGGACCTGCCATATTTACTATGCCCACCTCTGTTAACTTCCCTGGCTTCAATTCTTCTATAAGAAGTGAGGAGCAGGGAGCTTGTGTGGCACTTGAACTCTGGATGTCAGGCTACCTGAATTCAAATCCTGGCTTTGCCATTAACTAGCTGTGGTCCCTTGAGTAATTTCCTTAACCTCTCTGAACCCTAACCCTAACCCTATAAAAAGCAATAACAGTACCTGTCTGTTGGGTCTGCATTAAAATGAAATGAGATAATAAAGATGCTTAGCACAGTGCCCAACAGATGATAGTTGTTCTTCTGCTAGGTTCAGAGAGGGGCAGTGGCCTACCCAAGGCCACACAGCAGGTAAGCAGAGTTGTTGGTGCCTAACCTTTCTTCCATATACTCTGGCCTTTGTGAGCTGGGCCCTGCAGGGGATAGAAGGCTGACACGGCTGAGATGGGAAGGATCCCCATGTAAGGGTCAGAGGTGGGGGACCCAAGGGCACCAACAGAGGCCCAGCATCATACCCCCTCCACTGGTCTCAACCTGGGATGGGACAGGACACAGGTATCCTCCACCCAAGACAGCCAGGGGGCCCTAGACCACATGCCCATCCATGCCACTGCATCCCCGTCACCTCTTCAGCCACCTCCACGTCAAATTCCTGAATCCCAGGGACCCAGCTAGGCACACATCCCAGGAGCCTGCCCCAGTTAGAAGACCTCTGTTGCCTTAGACAAGCAGCTTCACCTCTCAGTGTGTTCACGATTCTAAGAAAAATCTGAGAAAGTCACCTTTATTGTTTGTGGACAGGGCAGGGAGGTGGGGAACGGGGGAAGCCATCATGGGGACACAAGTCCCCCCAGTGCCCCTGGGAAGGCAGGTCTAGGGGGCCTGTTTCTGTTCCCCTGCCCTGAGAAAAAGGAAAAGGTTAACCCAGCGGCCTCCAGGTACTCCCACCCTCTGAGGGACCCAGCCCCAAAACCTCCTGGCCCTCCCACGGATCCCCAGTATTCCAGGTTGGGGGCAGCCTTGCTGTTCTGCCTCCAGGCAGTATGCTGGGGTCAAGGCCTCCAGGTGAGCCTGAGTGGACCTGAGAGACTCCCAAGTCCTTGCTGAGGTCACTCAAGAGGTGGCCGTCCCCTCCTTGGGCTGGGCAGGGGCTGAGGGCTGGGGCTGGCTTGGAGCTGACACCGAAGGCCTCTGGGGTGGAAAATCCTGAGGGGAGACAGGGAGGAAAGGATGGAGGTGCCACTCAATCTCCCCATCCCATGGGGGCACTCAGGCCTCCAATTTTCCAGGATGTTTCTCTCATTTGGGGCTCTGGGGCACAGGATGGGGTGGGCTATGGATGGGGTGGGGGTGCCCCTCAATCGCCCCATTCCTAGTGACCTGGGCTTCTGAGGGGTCAAAAGGTAACCCTGACTTGGTGAGGTTCCCGGGGCTGTCTGGAGCAGGGCTTCAGTGTCTGGGGGACCTTCAGGGCGGGGGTGCCCACCTGTATCTGGCAAAGATCAAGCAGGGTGCGGACGCCCACCAGGCACCAGAGCTCGCCCAGCAGGGAGATGAGGATGCCCAGGAGGTCCAGCCAGCGGCCCACGGTCAGCAGCAGCACGAAGAGACCGCACATGCGCACCAGCACCGTCTGGACGTGGCTCTTCAGGCCGGGGCGCTGCCGCTGCTCCTCTGCAAACACAGGGTCCCTGTCACTGGCCGCCTGCCTGATCCCCGCGGCCCCACCCTGAGGTCCGGCTGAGTTGGGGCCTGGACCTCCCAGCTCCCCCACCGCTTTCCTCCTCAGGAAGGTGTGAGCCTTTCCCTCTGCAGGCAGCCCCCCTCCCTTCCTCTGTGCCCCATCTCCACTCTGCAACTACAGGGCACCAGGCATTTCTTCCTCCCGGGCCTCACTGCCCACCCAGGGTCTAGCCCTGGAGTCGTCCTGACTCCTCTCTTTCCTGCATTCCCAAGTCCGATCCATCAGTGAGCCCTGCAGGCTCTTTCTGCTTTCATCTCTCAAATCAGCTTTCTCACTGGGCTCCCGGCTTCTAGTCTAGACCCCACAACTCAGCGTGTACTCAGCAGCCAGTAGCCTTCGAAACACACTAACAAGATGGAATCATTCCTCTGCTTATAATCCTCCCAGGACGTCCCCCTGCATCTGGAATAAACTCCAGACTCCTTACCTTACAAGGAGGTCCTGCGCCATCTGATCGGAGTCCACTCTCCAACCTCATCTCAGGCTCGCTAACTCTAACCATCCCAGTTTTCTTGTGGTCCATCAAGCGTGCTAGGCTCATTCCCACATCAGGGCCTCTGCATCTCTGCCCTGTTTGCCTGACTGCCCTTCCTTGTCCTGTCTCTTCGGCCCCATCCTTACCCTGCAGCCAGGTGGCTCCTCCTCAGGCCCAGATCTGAACAGGTCACTCGCCCCTGCTTAAAACCCTGCAGCAGCGTCTGAACAGACTGCCTCACCTGGCTGATGACAGCTCTCCATTGGGCCCTATGAACCCGGCCAGTCTCGTCCCCTCCCTGCTGTTTTCAGGCCTTGAATCCCCTCTGGGCTTTGGTATACATGATTCCCTCTGTCGTGATCTCTCCCAGGGGCTCCTGCTTATCCTTTGAGGCCCAATTCAAGTCCCCCTGCACCCTGTACCCTTCTCTGTCCACTGCATGGCTGTTGTTACCAGACTGGGTGCTCTGGGATGGCAGGGGCCAGATCTGAGTGTTGTCGTCCTCCCCAGGGCCTAGCACAGCACTGGGCCCAGGTCAGACGGTAGGGTATGAGCGTCAAGTGAATCAGCTGCTGCCCGTGGCCCTTACCCTGCATGTAGATGACCAGCAGGGTGTAGCAGATGGTGAGAGGCGTCCAGAAGCGCACGGCCTCTGAGGTGGTCAGGAAGTCCCGGTTGATGAGGGCCACGGCGGCCAGGTTGCCCACTATAAAGGTCACGGCCAGGGTGCGGCCCAGCAGCCGGGGGAGGTGGTGCGCGCCCGCCAGCAGGCTCAGGCAGACCCCACAGTAGTGCTGGCTGCTGTGCAGCTCGTAGCACCGGCAGACGTGGTGGCGGAGGCGCCGGGCGCCTGTGCTGAGCAGCGCTGCCAGGCCCAGGCCCAGCATCAGGTTCAGCGTGCCATGCGGGGCGCCCTCCTGCAGGAAGCTCAGGCCGCAGGTCAGCCCGCAGCCCAGAGAGTACTGGCACAGCAGGTACAGCTGCAGCTTCTCGGTGCCCTGGGAGCCCTGGGAGGGTAGGGGGGACAATGATGGGGGCTTAGGCCGCTCGTCATCCTGGGGGGACCCAGAGGGTGTCACAGTACAGATGCTCCACTCTGTAGGAGGCTGGAGCCTGAAGGAACCTCAGGGATCGTTCCCAGAGAGGAAATACTGCCTTCAGGTTAAGCCTACTGGGATCGTCTCTTTTGTCTTTTTAAATTTATTTTTTGGCCAAGTCATGCAGGCATGTGTGATTTTTAGTTCCCTGACCAAGGATCGAACCCACCACACCTCCTACATTAAAAACACAGAGTCTTAGCCACTGGACTGCCAGGGAAGTTTCATTACTGTATCATTTCTTTCAGCTTAATTTCAGTCATGGTTATTACTTGGGACTGGTCTGCTGGCTGAAGAGTGGCAGCTCAGAGCCTTGAAGAACTGGGTTTAAAGCCTGACTCTACTTCTTGCTGGTTGTTGACCATGGATAAGCCACTCTGCCTCTCTGAGCCTTAGTTTCCCACATGTGAAACTGGGATCTGAGCGAACTTGTACCCACTGTGGTTACAAGGATGAGATGATGCACTCAGAGCATCTAGCCCAGTGCCTGGCTGGTGGGAAGCTCCAGACAGCCTCGAGCTGCTGTGTTATCTTCTTGGCCTGGGGCTGTGTCCACTCTGAGTGGAGACCGGGCTTTGGCAATCACAGTTTTGCCCAGTTTTTTCATTCCGGGGTGAAAACTAGGGCCCAAGGCCAGGCCGTCCTCACCCACCACCTCCCTGTGGTCTCACCTTGTCCAGGGAAAGCAGCATGGAGACAGCCCGGAGGGAGAACTCGAGCACTACGAGGGCAGCCACCCGGACCCCCACAACGGTCAGAATCAGGGCCAGCCCTGCCAGATGCACCGTCTCCAGCGACGCCCACCGGGCCTGCAGCCTCTGCTTTTCAAGACGAAGCTCCGGGTGGCTGTAGAGATAGACAGAGGCACGGGCAGAGGAGACAGACAGAGGGTGCAGAACCACCAGCCTGGTCCCTGGAGGGCGTTCCGGTGCTCCCAGCCACTCCCCTGGGGTGAGGGAGGGGCGGCCTCTTTCTCCCCGCCCTCCTCTCAGAGGCCTCTTCTCAGTGTGGGTTTCAGGGCACAGGGAGCAGGCCGGGGAGGTGGGCACTCACTTGGCACAGCCCACGAAGAAGTAGACCTTCAGGAGGTTGTTCAGGATGGAGACTGCGCAGGCCCCGACGAGGCCTGACGGGGGCAGTAGGGAGGGTGGGTGGCGTGGTAGGGTTAGAGGAGCCGGCAGGCAAGGCGACAGGGTACTCCACGTGGGTGGGATCGCCGGGCGCTGAGCAGGTGTCCGGCAGGGGGCGGGGCTGAGGGGCAAGGGGGAGGCGCTCACCTTGCAGGAGGGCGTCGAGGAGGCCGGAGCCCCAGTCGAGGGAGGGGAGGCTGGGGAGCCAGGAGGTGGGGGACAGTAGGGAAAACATGGCCACGGGGATCCAGCCCAGCCTCCCGCCAGGTCTGCACCGGAGAGACCACAACGTCACCGCCACCGGGCAAAGGTGATGGAGGCGAGGGGAGGAGCCCGGAGGGGTCAAAAGCCCAGGGGAGGGGAAGGGATGAGAGCCAGGGCCTTAAACTTTCGGGGCTATGAGTTAAGTCCGCTGCCCAGGCGCTTGCCATTTGGGCAGCATGGGGTGGAGGGCATCTCTGGTGGGCTGTCTCGGTCCTGCTCGAGTCTGGCGCTCACTTTTCTCACCCTCCTCTGCGCCTTGCCCCACAGGGCCTTCCTGAAGCCCCAGGCCTCATCTGTCCTTCTCAGCCTCTGTTATGGGTTCTCCGTCTCGGCCTGAAGTGTGGCGTTCCCCGCTCCGCTCAAGATCTGGAAGGGGGCTTCCATCCCCCACAGCCTAAGGCTTCGCTTTCTCAGCCCAAGGCCTGGAAGGGGTGTCTCTCTTCCCACTGCCGCGGGTAGGGTAGGATCGGGGTGTGGGGTGGGGGGAGGGTGGCGGTGGGGGGTAGGGTCGGGGGGTGGGGCAGCGTCAGGACCCAGCTGCAGGCCCTCGCCCCCTGCACCGCAGGGCGGCCCGCCGTGACGATCCTCCTCGCGCCCACTAGGCGGCAGGCAGGCCTCGCTTGGCCTGAGGGGTGGGGCCGCCCCAGTTTTTTTTGGGTCCTCCTTTCCCAGACAGAAGAGCCAGCCACGGGTTGGGGTTCGGGAATCCAGAGACTGAGGCTGCCAGCAGTGCGGAGTCGTTGAAGTAGACAAAATAGAAAAACTTTATTGGTTTGGAGTGTGCAGTAGGGCTGCGTCTGGGGAGCAGCTCTTTGCAGACATGGGGTGTGCGGGGAAGGCAGTTCAGGCCACTTGACCTCAGCCAGTCCTGCCTCTTCAGGCACTCAGTGCCCACTTCTGTAGCACAAAGGTCAGTGCCTTAGGGACACGCCCATGGGGGGGAGTGTGGCTGCAGCTTGGACAAAGGAAAGGGTCTGGGATGAGGATACCCAGCTCTACTACTTTGGGGAAGTCGCTTCCTTTCCTGGGACCTCAGTCTGGTCATCTGAATAATGGGCATATCAAGAGCGACCTTTCAGAATTGTCATGAGAATCTGTGCAAATGCCCACAGTGCTGGGCGTCTAGGAGACCCTCAGTAAAAGCCCTTAGTTGAGGGGCTGTGTTGTGTCCCCTCCCCCACCCCAGATTCCTGTAGGGAAGTTCTAACTTCAGAAGGTGACTGTATTTGGAGATGGGGTCTTTAAGGAAGTAATTAAGTTAACGTGAGGTCATTAGCGTGAGGCCTAATCCAATATAACTGGTGTTCTTTTAAGAGGGGATTAGGACCCAGACACAAAGAGGGAAGACAGTGTGGGGACCCTGGGAGAAGACAGGTGTCTACATGCCAAGAAAGGAGGCCTCAGAGGAAACCAAGCCTGCCGACCCCTGGACATGTAGTCTCCAGAACTGTGAGAAAAGAACATTCTGTTGTTTAAGCTGCCTAGTCTGAGGAGCTCTGTAATGGTGGCCTTGGCAGACTAACACAGATGATGGCCCCAGTGCCTCACGGTGTTCCCCAGGACCTCCCCACGTGTGCAGTGATCCCTCAGGGGCACTCCGGCCCCCATGGTCCTGGCTCTCACCAAGGGCACACAGGTTGGGGGTGGGCAGAGGTGAGTTCCAGTTCCAGCTCTGACCCTTCAAAGCTACGTGGCTTTCGTCAAAGCACTTCACCTCTCTGAGCCTCCACTTCCTCACTGGTAACAGAATTTTACTACCTCCCAGGACTTCCCTGGCGGCTTAGACGGTAAAGCGTCTGTCTATAATGTGGGAGACCCGGGTTCAAGCCCTGGGTTGGGAAAATCCCCTGGAGAAGGAAATGGCAATCCACTCCAGTACTATTGCCTGGAAAATCCCATGGACAGAGGAGCCTGATAGGTTACAGTCTATGGGGTTGCAAAGAGTCGGACACGACTGAGCGACTTCACTTTCACTTTCACCGTGTAAGCAAGTTGATATTGTATGTGACCCAGCTCACAGCGCTGTTCACACCTTGGAGTGGTTATTGTGACGAGTAAGGCTCTGGGATAAGGTAACCTGGGACAGAGAAGGATGAACACTTTCTGGAGAACGGAGTGGGTGGTGATTCCAGGTGGGTCCGCTGGCCCTTGGTGGGCCCAGGGGCTGGGTTGACCACAGCTGTCTGACCACTCTCTTCCTGGACCTGGGGCAGGGCCTGGGCCTGGGCTGGCTATGGAACAGCCATTCCCAGCTGTGGCGGGCCATCACGACCTGCCAAGTGGCTGGCTGTGCTGGGGTGAAGGACACCGCCTATCTGCCCTGGTACTGGTCCCGCCCGACCAGTTTCCGGAGTTCATCCCAGAAGAGCATGCTTAGAATGGTGTGGGGGCCCAGGCGCAGGTAGACGGGGCCCAGACCCTTGTAGAGCGCCAGGGGGCCCTCCTGCCGCCAGATCTTCACCAGGCAGTCGGTGAGGCCGCCATATAGCTTGCCCTGGGGACAGACACAGGGCAGACATCACTGCAGGCATTGTGGGGCCCTGGCTGGCACAATGGCATATGTCTGTATGAGGCCTTTGTGGTACTTCAGGAAAAGGCACTGCCCCCAAGCTCAGCGAATCACATAAAGATGTCCCTTTGGGATGTGAAAGTTCAAAAGGGCCCGCTTCCTCCAGGTAGCTCCCGCCCCAGGACAGGCGCTCAGCGTGGCTCGTGGCATGCAGGTGGATTTCATCCCTAATGCAGCCTGTGGAGGGCACCTTTGTGCTGGGCACATCCTGTACCAGTGTATATGAGGACTTGTGTGTGTCAGTGAGGCTGTGGGGTCAGGCCTGGATTCCAGTTCAGGTTCCTCCACTTACGAGCTGTGTGACCTTAGGCAAGTCACTTGATCTCTCTGAGCCCCAGTCTCCTCATCAGGAAAATGAAGGTGGTTATGAGGAGAGAATTAAAATGTGGACGTGCAAATGCTTAGCACATGCTTGGGACATGGGTGTTCAGCAAACAAGCCGAATTAATGTGTGTGTATGTAGGTCACATGTCCGCATGTCCCTGGCCCTGGGTGTGTTTGGGTGTGTGTGTTGGGGGGTTGCTCGCCAGCACCCAGCCCTCCCCACTCTGTCCCCTGCTTACCCTGCCTGCCCCGTCCACTGGCTGATTATACAGCCGCGTGCTGACCACGTCGAAGGGGGTCATGACAGCAACCACAGCTATGCTGCTGATCATGCCCCCGGCCAGGGCCACCAGCCAGCTGTCCTCTGGGAGCCACTGTGGGGACATACAGGTTGCTGACCCCTGTAGCTGCTCTCCACCCACCCACGTAGTATCACCCCACCATCTCAGCACCTGGGGGCTAGAAGACCTAGGGAATGTGGGGCAAAGGAGGCCCCTTCAGCCACTCCCCTCCCCACCCCATCCCCCCTGAGCTTCAGGGTTCACTGCCAACTCCCCACTCTTGCTGGACCCAAAAGCCAGGGTCATGGCCTGAGGGCAGAGCCAGGGCCCTCAGCTTTATTAAGGTGCCCCGTCTGTCACCATGACCTCGGCTTCCCTATGTGGGGTCCAGGTGGAGACAGGCGGGTGTGAGGCAGACCTGGACAGATAGAAAGAAGGAAGGCAGGACCCCCTCCTACTCCTATGTGTGGAGGCGGGCACAGGTGTCCCCAGAGCCTCACCTGTTGCTCCTGCACCCAGGCCTTGGCAGAGGCAAAGGTGGCCAGCTGAGCGGCCGAGCCGACCATGACCCGGGGCACGGCCCCACCCACGCCCCGCCACAGCCCTGCCAGGCCCTGCTGCCGCCAGATGGTCTTCAAGGCGCCCAAGAGGCTCTGTTGGGAGAAGGCACGGGGTCACTGGGCAGCCCCTGCCTGTCCAGGAGCCCACCCAGCCCACTCAGCCCACCCAGCTCGGGGAGCTCTGAGGAGAGACGGTCCCCACCTGGTGATGGTGTTGGTGCCCCACGGCCATTGCGGCCACCGTCTGAGCCTGCAGCTGCGTTTTGACCTGTGAGGGCAGAGGTGACACAGGACCTGGGGATGGTAGCTTGGGAGAGCCTGGAGGAGCTGTGTGTCGAGGGCACGCCTCACTGGGCCCTGACACCCAGACCTCCCTGAGCCCGCACCTGCCGCCTCCCGATGTGTGGAATAGGGCTGAGGGTGAGGCTCTGGAGGCAGCCTGTGTCTGCATCAGGTGTGACCTGGGACAAGCTCCTTCACCTTCTCATGACCTTTCTGCTCACCCTTAGAAAGCTGTTCTGAGAACCAAGAGCAATGACAGCATCCAGGCTCAGACAGGGGGCCCTCACCAGAGGGAGGCTTCATTCTTGCACAGGAAGACAAGGGACCTCCTGTCACCCTCCGCCCCCTCCCCTGGCTCAGGACTGGTGGGGTGCGGCCCCCAGGGGAGTGAGGATCAGGGCCAAGCCCTGGTGCCCTGGACCAAGGGGCAGATTCCAGGCAGCCTGGGTGGGGATGTTCTGGGGAGCTGCCCCACCCAGCCTGCCCCACCCCATCTGCTCCTTAGAAGCCAGCCCAGGAGGCTGCCGCCCCATGCAAACTGGGTCACAGGGTAGGGGGCAGATGGAGACAGTGCACTCACCAGGTAAGCAGGGCTCCCCACAAAGGCTCCCAATGCCCCCGCCACAGCTCCCGCAACCACGGTGCCTCCTGGTTGCTGGCTGAGGCCGGCCTGGCACGCCAGGCTGTAGCAGTAGAAGCGGACGCCATTCATGAGGCCCTGGTAGAGAAGGCCGGCAGCCAGCCCCTTCTGCAGCCCGCACAGCCCATCTGCACGAGCCACCGCGACGACAGAGGCCACAAAGCCCCGGTAGAGCCGAGGGTAGGTGCCCCGTGCCTGCAGTTCCCCCTGAAGCTGCAGCCGCGTCTTCACTACCTCCAGGGGGTTGGTGAAGACACAGGCCAGGCAACAGGCTGAAGCACCCAGCACCAGGTCCACAGCTGGGGGCACTGTCTCCATGGCCTCAGGGCCAGGGGCCAGGGGGCGTGGGCACAGGCCCTGGAGTGGTGGTGCTTAGGCTGATTTCACCCCGTCAAGGCCACAGGGCTGGGGATCGAGGGAGCCTGGGGCCATGTCTTGGAGGGCAGAGGTCTGGGTCAGAGAAGCCGCCGGCTGCCAGGCGGCTCCTGGTCTATCTCGGGAGTCCACCTGCTCTGCTCCTTCCTTGGAGCCCAGGACACGCCTCTGCCGGCTCCAAACCAATCCCAGCTGCCTCCATCCCCCACACCTCCCTGCAGGGGAGGGCCTGGACCCTGGGATCTGGGGGAAAGGTCACCTGGGCCCCAAGGGAGACTGTGGGCAAGCAGAGAGTGCTGATCAACCAAGAAGCCTCTTCTGCTTCTCTGGCCCTCCAGCCTTCTCTCTGGCCCCGGGGCAAAGGGCTGGTGCAGCTTCTGGCTTGGCCGGTGCTGCAGCTCGGGGCCCTGGGCAAGAGGCAGCTGCTTGGGACCTTCTCTCCACATCTCAGCACTGCTCCTCCCACTGCTGCCACAGCAGAGGGCTCCAGAGGCCTGTGAAACTGGTCTGAAATCCCAGGCTCCACTGTTACATGTGACTCAAGCAAGTACTTCCTTTCTTTGAGCTTCAGTCTCTCCATTTTTAAGGTCGGGGTATGGATACCCACTGCAGAAGTTCCTTGAAGAATTATAGATGTGTAAAGAACTCCTGGCACAGTACTTCACCCAATCGCCCTGGGTGGGTAGGAGATGGGAAAATAAGAGCCGCTGTGTCTCACCGAGTGACTTTGTGGCTTTGGTTGCTCACCTGGCCAGGACTTGCCCTCCTAGTCCTGCCCCTCTTCCTGGTGGGGCCGCTCCTGGGCTGTGGTTCTCTGGAGCAGAGGCCCAGGCATGGAAATGGCCCCTGGTGTCTGGTGAGATGGAGCCTCCCATCTCTGGGCACTACTGTGCCAGGCTGCTCAGTGGGGAGCCAGCACCACCGTGTCCATCTCAACCTCTGCTCCAGGGGACCTTTCTCCTGACAGAGCCACCCCGTATCACCAAGTTCCAATCAAAACCAAAGGCAGGGCCATGCTGCCCAGAACTCCGCCTTCATGGCCTCCACGCCTGCCTCTTCCACGTGTCCACCCTGTTCCTCCTGAAGCCCTGGAGGCCACAGTGCTGAGGGGCTTAAGGGCTGAGGAGCTCCTCCCAGACCGGGCAGGCTGGGCATCTGCTGGCCAGCCCCAGGGTAGTAGCCAACAAGAGGTCTTGGGGACAGCTTGGGTTCTCCTGGGTTTATCCTGAGTGGCGGGTGCTCAGGCCCCACAGCTGGGGAGGAGGGGAGGAGTGCCCTGCCCTGGGAGTGCAGACAAGTCCTGAGACTGGAGCTGGTGGCTGCCCCACCCACCCAGCCACTGCAGGAAACAGGAGGGAGGGCAAAGGTGAGGCCCAGAAGCTCCCAGTGCTTGAACTCTTCCGCAGAGCATTGTGGTTGCCAGGGAGGGCCCAGATCATCTCATGGAAGAGCAATTGTGGAATCAATGAGGAGTGAGGGCCGAGGGGCCTAAGAGGAAGAGTCAGAGATCCCTCACCTCCACCCTGGTCAAAAAGGGCCAGTGACAAGTCTTGGCAATATAACATGTCTATTTTATTTTAAAAAACAAACCCCAGGCCACCTGACCCTCTTCCCCAGAGGGCCCCTCTTGGGAAGGACCTGGCTCCAGCCAAGCAGCCGTCACAGGCTGGTGGGCTTTGCTCCTCTCCAAGCCCTCCTGCCCACCCCGCCATGCTCCCGACAAAAGGACATAGCCTGATTCTCGGATCCCACAGGCACTGCCAGGTTGGAAGGAGTCAGGGAAGGGGCCATGGACATGCAGAGCCTCCTGGAAGCCAGGGAGGGCCAGCCTGGCCCCCCGCACCCCCATCACCGCTGGAGTCTGGAAGGCAGGCAGCAGTGTGCTTGGGAATAGAGTTAGTGAGGAGGAGACATGCACTAGACCTCGGTGTTCCAGCTTCCCTCCCAGCCGGGTCAATGTTCAAACACGAACAGGGATGGCCGGGCACTCAGAGCCCCCAGGGTGGCCTAAGCCTCTGCCCGGGCCCCTGACCCAGGGGAGGAAGGGGCTCCTGCCCTCCCAGTCCTTCCACTCCCCCTCGTGGACTGAGGCAGTGGCCCCGGGGAGGAGGCCATGCGTCTGCAGAGCCCATAGGGCTCGGACCCTCTGCCCCAGCGCTTTCCAGTTGCCCCCTGCCAGGCAGGAAGCCCAGGGTGTGGTACACCCACTCTGGGTCCCTGGGAGGGAGACTGGGTCTCAAGCCCCACTCAGTGGTTCGGCTGCCCAGGAACACGGGTGGGGGCCTGGCTCCGAGCAGCTCAGTGACACGGCGATGACTGTGTGCCGCCCACGTGCCCCCCTCTCCTGCCCCGCCCAGGACACCAGCCAGCTCAGCCTCAGCACCAGGGGTCCCGGGAGGCTCTGCCCCGGCACAGGCTGTCGCTCCGCTGCCAGGCACTGTGGATGAGGCTCAGGGCATCCTCGAACTTCTTCCTGGAGGCTTCCTGGATGGCCTTATGGGGGAGGTCCACCTGTGTGGGGGGTGGCAGGAATCTGAGGGCTGCGCCAAGAGCTCTCAGGGAGCCAAGGGGTCCCTCTGCACCAGGTGTAACCTTGCCCTGGAACTATGTCTGTGTTGCTGAGAAAGGAGGGCTCCAGCCTACCGGACGATACTCCCTGAGCTTCCTCCTTACAGGGGTGCACCAGCTTTTGGGGGTGGGGCCTGGGGTGGCACCAGGAGGCAAACTCTGTGCCTGGGAGTCTCCCTGTGGAAGTGCGCTCTGCCCAAGGTGGGTCCAAAGCTTCTGAGGGACAGCATAGCATGTGCTCCTACCAGGATCTGTCCAGGAGTTCAATGAAGCCCCCTCAGCCTGGCTCTGAGCTCTATGCCCCCACCATCTGAGCACAGCTCTAGCCCCACTATAAGCCCTTAATTCCTGCTTTTTGATGGGGACTGAGAAGGTTAAGAATGGCGTTTCCTGAGCTCAATGCTCAGCTTTAGCCTCAGCTTCCCGGGGAGTTAGCGTCCTGTCCCTTTGGTCCTACAGATGTCTCTCCCGGAGCTCCTAGTTCAGTGCTTCCCTGGGCCCCTGACCCCTGCCTTGGTCTGTGCCGTGCACGGCTCCTTTCCCCAGGGAAGGACTCCCTTCTGCAGGGCTCTGGCAGCTGGGTACCTGGTAGATGGTTTTCCACCCCGAGTTCAGTGCAGATAGGAATCGGTCCAGTTCAGGTGTGCAGCTCAGGTAGACGACCCAGGGTGGGAGGGGCTGTGCGCTGTCCTGGGAGAACTCCTGGGCAGAGCAGGGGCCCCAGGTGAGCAGACCCAGCACTCCTGTGGCAGGGCCTGCCTCCATCACCTGCCCCCTCACCCGGCTCACCAAGAGGCAGTACTCCTTGCCCGGTTCAGTGGACACAGCGCTGATGTCGGCCAGCTTGGCAGTACCCAGGGAGCGGAAGAAGCTGGTCTGGCAATCCTCGTGGCATGTGAAGAGGCGGTCATCGGTGATTACCAGGCAGCAAGGGATGCAAGGGCTGGGAGCTACCCCCTGGGGGATGACCTGGGGGGCATGGCAGGGGAAGGGCAAGCTGGAGCTCTCCAGGGCTGGTCTGCACCAGGACACCCTGCTTCAGGGGCTAGCCAGCCCCGCTGCCCAGCCCTCCAGAGGTCAAGCAGATTCCGCCCACCTCAGGAGTACAGGGGCTGGCCCGGTGATGGTGGGAGTGTCAGGCCACGGGTGGCCCTAAGCTCCAGGGTGGACTCTTGGGCTGGTCCTTGGAGGTCCTGTCTTGGTCCTTGGAGGCTGCTCTATGATGCGTCTGGATTTAGGGAAGGGCCCCTGGGGGCCCGGGCTGGGGGTAGGGGAGAAGGCGCTCACCCCCTTGGACACGGCCTGGCACAGGTGCTGCATCCAGTCGGCCATCTCAGCCTCGCTGTCGGCGCTCAGCTCCAGGCAGGGCCGGTCGGCGAGGATGACCTGGAAGGCGTGGGGCCGATCCGTGGTGTTGGATCTCCGACAGCCACCGCACTGCTCCCCCCTGGGCCAGAGGAGGAGGGTGAGACGGGTCGAGGAGGCAGGGGTGGCACAGGGGAGCTCCTGGGCTGGTCGAGGCCTGAAGACCTGGGGCTGCCCCAGAGTCTGGGGGGCTGGAGGACACCAGAGGGTGGTCCAGACCCCACAGCTGGGCAGCCCCACCCCAACTCTTTTCTGTGTAGCACCTTTAATCTCCAGGATTACCAAAGTCCTTCCGCATACTGAACAGGGCCAGGTGAGGGGTGGAGAATCAGCTCTCAGCCCCACCCTCTCAGAATCAGCACATGTTGCCCCTCGTGGGCCTGATGGTCCCTCCAGGTGTGTGTATGTTCATCTCCCCCTTAGGTCAGGCGCTTCCCAGGGAAAGGACTGCCTCCCCATCAGACTGGATCCTTTCCAGGCAGGGAGCTCCTTTTGCCTCCCTCAGGTTCCCCTAGAGCTCAGCAGACCCCAGGGCACTGAGTGGGGGTGGGGCTGAGTTGAGCCCCAGGCCCAGCTAGACCTTGACCTTCAGCAGCCACACAGGCCCCAATACCTGCCCAGCAACCCCGTTGCCCAGGACACTCACCCCATGTTCACCGAGAGCAGGGGCGTCACGTCGGTGCGGTCAGGATATTGGTAGAGGATCCCATTGCTGCAGGGGCACAATGGGGCAGGGGTGAGTCTGGGCTGGCATCTGGGGGCCTGCAGAGTCTACATCCTGGGGATCCTTGCAAGCTGGGGCTTGAAACCCAGAGGCCAAGGAGGCTGGGATGGCTGGGAGGGTGGAAAATCTACAGAGGTACCGCAGGGAACATGTACCCCCAGACCTGGGGACAGCAGCCCTAGGCTGCACCTGAGATGGCCTGGGCTTCCTTGGCCCTACGTGGCTGACACCACAGAGAAGTTCTAGGATCCCCGTGGAAAGGAGGGTGCTGTCCCCCACCCCAACCTCCGGCCAGAGCTCTCACCTGAGCACTACAAAGCAGGTCTTCCAGTGCTCCTTGCCCAGGTAGGAGGTACCCGCCTTGTAATGCAGCATGCCTTCTTTGGTGATGGTACCCTCAGGGGGTGAGCAGTGGCAGGGGGTGGGGCCCAGGAACTCGTCCTGGGGGTCCTCCCAGTGCACAAGCCCATAGAAGCGCACAGTAACAGCGGTCGCCTAGGGAGGGAGGGGGCAGGGTGAGGACACACCCCAGCTGGGGAGGCGGCTGGGTTGGGGTGGAGGGGAGAGCCTGCTGCAGGCAGATGATGGGGAAACATGAAAGACCGCTGTCTGCACCTCGTGACCCTGACACCAGGGCTCGCATCTCGGGGACAACAGCCTCTCCTCCCCGGGTTCTTACCTCACACTTGGATTCCTGGGCCACAAATTTAGCCAGAGCCAGCTTCTCCATGGTGGCATCAGTCAGGATGCTGGGGTAGGGGGGTTCCCGACAGCCCTTGATCATGGCTGACTTCAAAGAAGCCAAGAAGAACCTGTGCGGGGAGTGGGGTCTGCTGTCAGAGGCCTGGGGCCCCCACCTCTCACAGGGACAGGGCTTAGTCCTGAGGACGTCTGACCTGAAGGGGTCACAGGGTGTGAGGGGAGGGACCCATCTGGAACCAGAGCTAAGGTGGCTAAGGTGGCGGGTGGGGCAATGAGGTGGCAGCAGTCCTTGGCCATCACACGGTGGTCTGGGAAACCTAACCCTTCACAATGGCCAAGGGACCTTGGGTCTTGACCACAGGGGAAGCCCGGATGAGGTGATGCAGCAGGACTCAGATGAAGACCCGACCTCAGGATAGACAGTTTTCGAACGGAAGCACGTGGGGCAGGAGTGGCCCCGTGGCCCCAAAGCAGGGGCTGTGCTTTCTGTCCTGTGGGGGTGATTCCGACAGCCCTTTTCCTCTCTGGGGGCCACTGAGGGTCTGAGGTCACCAGTCAGTCAGTGTGTCTGTCACCCCCCTGCTTCTCTGCCCGGACCGCAGGCTCCAAACGAAACTCGTCTGTTTTCTACTTCTTCATAGCCCACTTCCCACCCTCCACCCCCAGGGGTGTGGCCAGGCCAGTAGCGCATGCTCCGTCTCCTGGCCGGCAGAAGGGGCGTGTCACTCACTCGGCTAGGGCCACGTCCGCTGTGTCCAGCAGAAACTGCTTCCTGCGGTTGGTGCACACCAGCTTCACCGTCTGTTGGTCGAGGCCCACCTGCCGGAAACCACACCCCACATGCACACGGAGCTTGGCCGCGGCTGCCACAGGGGCAGCCGTGGCCAGACAGAGGGCGGGCTGGGGAGGGAAGAAGCACAGACTGGGGTCACCAAGCAGTGGGCAGGGATGCTCGGATGTACATAGAAGGAAGAGGGACCCATGGGCTTGGTTCTTATCCTTGGCATCCGGGGGGTAGATGAGAGCTGGCAACCCCCGGGACTGAGGCCAGGGGCCGGCCTTGCTCTGCAGCTCTGAGGCTGGGTGGCCCGCGGAGCCCTACAGACAGCACACACCAGCCGTGGAGCCCGAACTCACCGACACGTAGTCGAGCTCATTGTAAGAAACAGCCTCTTCCACCAAGTATGGCTTCTCTGTGGCCCCTGAGAGAGGAGACCCCAGTGCTCGTTACCCCTGGGGGCCTCTCTGCCCTCCCCGTGCCCCATTTCCCAAGACCTTTTCTCAGTGAGGACCCGCCCTCGCCCTGCTATCTGAAATGATGGGGTAGGAGAATGACATGGGGTACTCATGGAGGGGCCCCCAGGCTCACGTCCTGGGGTACTGACAGCCCCTTCCCAGCTGTGCATGTTCATCACCACGTGCAGCAGAGAGATACTCGGGGGCAGCGGGGTGGGGGGTAGAGGGGTGGGAGGCGAGAGGGTTTTGGTGGGGAGTGGCAGGTGCAGGGAATGAGGAAGCAGTCAGTCTCATCCTCCATGTGCCCTGGCCCAGCCCGGGGGCGGCAGGCACCTTTCCGGAGCAGGTAGACATAGCAGTCTGTGAGCAGCACATACAGCAGCTGCAGGTTGCCCTCCATGTGCCCGGTGCTCATCCGGATCATCTAAGGGGCCGGAGCAGAGATGTCAGACCCCGAGGCGCGCACCCCGCCCTGGACAGCCCACACCCCCTTCTGAGCAGGCGCAGGGCCCATCCAGCCGTGCCCTCCCTGTGTGGCTCTTGCTCATTCTTGAGATCCCGGGACTTACTCTGAAGAGCTGCTCTTCGTTTTCTCGAAACACATGGATCATCAGCAGGAGCAGGTGATTGTTGTCTACTCTGTGAGGGGGACAAGTGTCAGGAGGACGAGGCGTCAGCTAGAGCAGGGGCCACACAGGCACACAGAGACGAAGGGAGCACAGAGACGATGCGCACACGGAGGTGAGGCGACACCAGAGGGCCACACCCCTTCCTACCTCCCAGCCCAGGATAGGTCTTCCAGGAGCTGTGCTTGGCCTACTTGGAGGGCAGACGCCCAGTGTGCCCTGATCAAGGAGAGGCATGGCTCACACATGTGACACAGACAGACTGGCTCACCTGAACTCTGCCGAGTGGGTCATCTCAGAAGGGCTCCCCTGGCCCTCCTCCACCCCGGAGTCCTCGGCGCTGCTCAGACAGGGGCTGGGCTGGTCTCCCTTGAGTCTGCAAAGAGCCTCCTGGGTCCCAGGCTCTGGCTCCAGCCCCTCACCGTCCTGGGGCAGCTGGGTGTCCAGTTCCTGGGCCTCTGGCTTCTGCGCCTCCCCCGGGGTGTCCTCTAAGGGCCGAGGCGTCTGTCCTGGTCCTCCTCCTCCCCCCGCCTCTTCTTGGCCAGCAGCCGCAGGGCTACCAGGAACATGCAGCGGTTGGCCAGGCCCTGCAGGGTCATGGTGGCCGCCACCTGATGTAACAGTACTTGGACTCTCGACGGTAAAGCAGTAGAAGTCCATTGGGGCTGGAAGCCCCTCACTAAAGTCGCAAAATGGCGGCCTCTCCGGGGCGTCCCCGGGAGAGCCGGTCCGAAAGGACTGGTCCGGGGGCTCGACGTGGGAGCGCCAGGTGGCCGGGTCCAGCTGCCCGTTGAACTGGTCGATGACCTTACTCAGGGGCTGCCCCACGCGCTCCATGGAGGTGTCCTTCATCTCGGGGATAAGCAGGCCCACCTGGCCGGGCTCTGAGCGCTCGCTGCCCTCCACTGTGCTGCCAGGCCCCTGTCCCTCCTGTGGCGGGGAGGCCAGGGTGGTGTCTGGGGAGCCCCGGCCAGGGCCTGGGCTGCTGACCATGGTGTCGCCATTGCCCTGCCGGGCACACGTGTGCTGGGTGGAGGCTGGGTGGAGTGGACTTGCTTCCTCATCTGATCTGGGCTTCTTCTTCTTGCCTGTTTTCTTCTTCTTGGTGACCCTGGATGGTAGTGATTGGGAGAGGTTTAAAGCTGGGCAACTGGTACTGAGGGCAACGAGGTGGGCTGGGTCAGAACAGGTGAACCTGTGCAAGGAGCTCAGAGAGTCAGAGCTTCAGGAGTCCCAGGCAGTACTAGGCTTGGGACCCTGGGCCAGGGGCCAACAGCGGCTCAGGCGCCGAGTACCTCCTGCTGCTGGCAGAGGCAGGGCCAGCACGAGGAAGGCACAGGGGAACCCCTGAGTGGGTCCTGTGAGTTCTAGCTGGTGGCACACTGGGGTAGCTGTGCTCTCAGGAATGGAAACAGGCCACGGCTGGTCAGACCAGTGACCCCTCTACTCAGCCTCCCCGCAGGAGGTGGGCTGACCCTGAGCTGACCTCATTTTACATTAGGTATTGTAATGGATAATTCTAAAGACTCAAAATCTTTTGAGCTCAAATTCCTGGCTCCATGGTTCCGAGTTTGCCGGAGTGGACCTGGCTAAGCAACTCTAGGTCTGAACCTCTCTAGCTGCTCTGGATTTGAACCAGCCTTTGGGAGTGGGACTCCTGGCTCCAATCACTGGGGAGCAACTCCCCCCGCCTTGGGCCAAGAACCCTCTTATTCAGGTGGAGGGACTCAAGAGCAGGAGCCCGAGGAGGTCAGAGAGCCGAGGAGGGTCTTGGCCAAGAGTTTCCAACCTTGTAATCCACCTCCTCCTTCCTTCTACGCCCTGTCAATGCGACGAAGATGCTCTTCTTTCAGTGAGCCATGCTCAACTAGAATTGGTACAAATTTCAGAACTTGTGCATTGATGTCCAAGAACTCCCTTGGAAAGAAGTCCAGGCTGAAGGTACTTTCTGGATGGACCGGACAAATGCCCCCGGCAGCCCGGGCCTGGCCCCTGAAGCTGTCCGTGTTGTTGCCTGTGCCACCCATCTTCCAGGCTCGGGCCCTCTTTTTCCTCTTGATCAAAGAACTACTGAACAGGGATGGGTACCTGGTCTCCAGAAGAGGGCCAAATGTCCTCGGGGTGAAAGGGGGTGGGTCCTAGTCAGTGTGGACTAAAAAGTGATGCTAGGAGCGGACAGGAGGGACACCAGGACGTTCACCCAGCTTCTCGGGCCCCCTCCCCGCTGACCTGATGACCTCGAGCTCTGTGCAGGTGTCCGGTAGGTCCGGGGTGTGGGACTCCCCCTTCTCCTGAGAGCTTGTGTGCACAGGGGTGGTGTCGGAGGAGGATACAGTCTCGGCCTGGTCCTCATTGAAGGGGTTGTGGCGCTGGGTGGGACTCTTGGTGGAAGCCTTGCTGCTGGTTGGGTCTGAGGTGGTGGAGCGGGGGCCACTGACAGTGTCTGTGAGGTCTCCGTCTGGGAGAACAGGAAACACGAGACAGCCCTTCAGACACCAGCTGGGGACCCCAGGCCCCAAAGCATGCCTTATCTCGGGAGGGAGGCAGGCGAGTTCTTGCCAGAGCATTCTGACCGGGGTAGCCCCGTTTCAGGAGTGGAAGCCTCCTGCCAGCAGGACGTGGGATTTGTGCTTCAAGAGCAACTTGGAGGAACGCCATTGCCACCCTCTCTGGGTTCCCCCCCTCACAGCTCTCAACAATTTGGCCGAGTTTGAGTCAAGAGCCTCAAGGTTAAGCAGGCTCCAGGTTTAAGCCCTGTGGGGGTGGTGACCTTGATGGCTCAGAAGATGGGCCGCATGCCTTGAAGGCTAACATGAGCCTCCATTAGCGCAACACGCCCATGACAGGACTGAGATACCCAAAGTCCTCTGAAGGGACCCCCACGGTGGCAGATACAGAGGGACAGAGGAGGAGAGAAGAGAACCAGGATCAGAGAAAATGAGGGCTGCAGACGCTGAGAGGCCAGGACAAGGAGTCTAAGGCTGAGGAGCTGGGGGAAGGGCAGGAAAAGAAGGACCTAGAGCACAGTGAAGAGGGCAGAGAGGGGAGAAAGGTGTGCAGAGTTGCTGCCCCCGCAGAGATGCCTCGTGGGCCCTTCTCCCCTGAGAGTCAGGTGCTGAGAACTTCATTTCATTCAAACCTCAGCCTGCCTACTGGCCCTCCCTGGGCACTCTCCCCCAGGGAGACAGGCCCTCTGGAGAGAAGCTGGTCTCTTACCCCCTCCCACGCCCTCTCAGCCCTCCCACCCTCAACTGTCCATCCCAGGTCCCTGGAACGGGACACTGAGAGGAGGGAGTGTCAGCATGGAAGCATAGGGGGTGTTTATCCAGTGGCAGATGGAAGGCCGCCCAGGCTGGCAGGATAGCTCGGGTGACGGTGACGGTTGATGGCAAAGGACACAGGATGTTCATGCCCCATTTGCCAGCCTGCGCACATCTTGCTGGCCCTTATCTGCCAGAGGAGACGTGGTACACAGGCTTCCCACCCTCAGCCTCATCTGGAAGGGCCCAATCTGGGAAGCCACGGGGTAGCTGTTTGCTGACGCAGCATGGCATCAAAAGTACACTGTCTTTTAATATAAGGCCAAAGGAGGGGGCAAAGGGCAGCTGCCAGCTCTGCCAGAGAAACACGAGTGAAATAGGAGCCTTTCTCCAAATCTCCAGGGACCCCCAGAACTTGTTTCTCAGATGCAGAAAAGCCTGCCCTTCAGTCTGAGAGGAGGCTCTTGCTAAGTCCACGTGCTCCTGTTCGACCCTGAGAGGTGCAGCTGTCCAGGGGAGGGGTCCCAGGAGGGGGGCAAGCAGATCATTGGGCGTGGTGGGGTCCGGGCTGGGATACCCATCAGTTCTGTACATAAGCCAGGGCTCTTGGAAAGGCCTCCCCAGTCCCCACCCCAGGGCCCGGAGCTGCCTCCAAATCCTGCTCTTCTCCAGGTATGAGAAGACAGAGCCATCTTAGGGGAGCTGCCAAACCGGCTCAGGGCATCGTCAGCGCTCCAGGAACCAGGAAAGTGGGTGGTCACTGCTGGGACAACCTCACCCCACCCCAGAGCCCAGCCCAGCCCGAGCAAGCAGTGCGACTGGGCTGTTAGTTCTCAGGCCACAGGAGCTCTGGAGGGCTGCAGAGGAGGGTCAGGCCCTGCTTGTCGAGTGACTGCCACAGGAAAGTAGCTGGGTCAGGAGTGGGTTAGTTGTTAGACCTGGGGGGGCGGGGATCAATGCCCAGCATGTGAGCTGCAAGAAGACAAGCAGAAAGGATAAATGATGTTATGATGGAATTCTGGATTTCAAGCTAATCTCAACTTAAAATGGGGGACTCCTTAATGCTACTCTCTTGGCCAGATAACATAAATTTATTTTTCTCAAAGCTATATCTTATTTTCCTCAAACCAAAGCTACTGCACACTCACATTACTTGGGAAAAGAGCCTCCATCATCCATGACTCAGATGGCAGCTGTAACACAGGGGCCAGCTCTGAGCAGAACCGCCGCCCCTTGGCTCAGGGTGACCAGCCGGCACCACTTCCTCCAGGGGCCGACCCTGCACCCACCCTGGGCAGAAGTGGCCCTCAGGGCCGGGCTGTTTATTAACAGGGGGTCTGGGTTTGGCCTCAGCTTTAAGGAGGAAGGATTAACCTTCTCAGAAATACATCTTCGCTTGGAATAGTCATGGGACTCCCACGAGGAGCTTCAGGGCTGTTCTCAAGGCCAGAAGTGGCCTCACCAGTAGAAAAAGGCCCAAGCATTGCTGCCACCTAGTGGACAGGGTGGAAAGATGAACAGATTTCTTTCTTTCTTTTTTTTTTAATCTTTATGGCCACGCTGCGTGAAATTTGGGATCTTAGTTCCCTGACCAGGGATCAAGCGCACACCCGCTGCATTGGCAGCTCAAAGTCTCAACCAGTGGGCCAACAGGGAAGTGCCTGACAGATTTCACTTTAGTTGACCTTAAAAATTCAAAGAGGATGTTTCAGCCGTGCTAGGGCAATTTCCCTCATTCAGACCTCAATCTCCTCCAAAAACACCCACGAGGAAGCTGTTAAGAAGTGGATCAAGCTGTCTGCACTGCCTCCTGATGTCTGTAACACAGAAGCGCGTCTGACCTAAAGGAGCTCGCAACCCCCATGTTCAAAGGCAGTGTTTTCCTGAACAATCTCCCCACGAGGGCCCCACAGCTGGTAGTCCCCTGTACATGTCTGGTGCATGACTGACACTGGAATCGGGACGGGTGATCCATGTGTCCCCAAAATGCGCTCAGCGACTCAAGGCCACGGCATAAAGGGAAGAATCTTGCACTAGGAGAAGGGGTTGGCCTAGGCCTCAAGGTCAAGTTCTACTGCAGAATTCCATCTGTCAGAACACCAGACTTGGCTTTATTATGATCATTGACATTATCATAAATAACAAGCTGATTCTGAATCATGCAGCAAGCTTGGTATGGAAAGGTTGCAAAACAGGAAAAGAGGGTAACAGCGGACTCTGTCCCACCTTCCCAGTCTGTGCTGGGTACAGACGGCACTGCTGGAAACACATCTCCAAAATCATAATCTACAAAAACGAGGGACAAAACTGAAGATTAGAAACACAGGTAGTTTGGCAGGACAGGGAGGGTGGGGGGCAACAGGGTGGGAGGCATGGGAAGAACACAAGAGAGGAAAAATTCAACTTTCCATATTTTCTCTGACCACCTCAGGGGAACTTACAAGGAGCCCACCTGCTTCTCAGCTTGGGCACTGGCCCAGTGACCTCTGACCCCTAGGAAGACCTGCGGGCAATCCGTTCCAAGCCCGGAAGAACATGGCTCCCCTGCACCTAACCTCCTTTCCTACCCCTTGCTCTCCTTCCCGCCAAACCCAGCAGCTAAGAAGAGGTGGGCTCAAGGGACACCTCTGTCGATGGGCAGTCTGGCTGCTCCCTTGAGGCCTGTCCCGCCGACTTCCCTGAGCCTGATCCAAGCAGACTGAGCTGCCATCTCCTGCTCCTATGAGAGCAATACAAATCTAGCTAACACCAGACTGAAAGTAACTGCCCTCCCCGGGAGAGAGGACCACACCACAGGCAGAAACAAAGAAGGTCAAGGTCTCAATGCTGATGCAATTCTGGGTGCCCCTGGGGCTGAATTGGTGCTTGGAGCCCCTTCGCTGGAGATGAGGTGGGGTGCAGTACATAAATGGCTCTGGTTTCCCACATGGGGCAACAGCCAGTTTTACAAATCAACACAGAAGCCAAAGGTTTGGAAGAAACCAGGCTGTTCCAACCAGCCGTTGGACTAAGACAACAAATGACTACAGACATGAGGATGTTCTTTTTTGGTCTTTGCTGCCACATGTGTGATTGCCTCTGACACGCTGTCAAGGACAGGAGGGACTCAGAAATCGATGGACCAGGGGAAATGGGGGTGAGTCTGCCTCTAAACTTTGAGACCCATTGGGTTCTCCCTCCTTCCAGGGGTTGCTTAGCCTTTTCTACCTAGAATCGAGGGTAGGACCACCCCCAAAGTGGGCGGTGCTCACCCCTGCAATGTCAGGAAGTTTCCAGGTTGCCTTCCTGAGCTTCCTGACCGCAGAGAACTGCCCTGGTGCGTGTCTACAGCCTTCTGAAAAGGGGTCTAACATTCATAAGATCTCATTGTGGCTTTTGATCGCCAGAATCAGTTCCTGAGCCACCACTGGGACTTTGAGAAAGAGAAGAGCCGGGAAGTGACTGGCCTGGTTTAACTCTGAATTTCCACCACTGGACCAGCCGAGAAAGATGTCCCCCGGCCAGGCTTACGTGGCTTAGAATCCATTCACAACAGAGGCCGGCCCCTTCCCGCCCTGGCACTCACCCTCACTAGACGGGGCGATGGCGCTGTCATCCCACTCCAGGGTGGTGGAGGTGACGGAGTTGAAGGAATTGAGGGAGAGGCTGTCTGAGCCGTGAACTGAGCTGGGGAGGCGGTCTTCAAAGTCCAGCAGGTACTGGGGCTTGTAGTAGTCGGGCATGTAGGGGGCCAGGTCTAAATAAGGGGCATCCTGGGGAGAGAGGAAGAGGCAGGTTGGGGTGCCAGCAGGCCACAGGGGCCTGAATACATGGCCTTCCTTGGACCTGCCTTCACACTCTCCCAGGCTGGTTTTTCTTTGGAAATCAACGTGCTTATGGTACTAAATCCAGAAATAAACTGCTGAGAGGAGGATTGTGAATGGTTGTGGCCCATAAGGCTGTGGGCTTGGGGCCAGGGATGACAGTGCCTGCTGGGCCTCCTGACCCTCCGTAACTTCCTGTACTCATTTTCTCCAGTTTCTACTACTTTTTAGGTCTGTGCTGTTGGAGTCTGGATCTAGGCTGGTGACCCAATCGAGAGGGGGCAGTTTCTTACATCTTGACGAGGCTGCAGAGGTGCCTCTGAAGCTCCTGGGCTGCGCTGCAATGGCTCTAGTGCGTGACCGTGACCATGACTGACCATGACCAGGAGGGAGGCTGGGAAGCAGGAAGCTGAGAGGCTTCCAGGATCCCAGGAGGCACAAGGATGAATCTGCCTTGACTCTCAAAGATTCATGTTCTGAACATGAAGGAGTATTAAGTGCTAAAATACTCTAGGTGATGTGGTTTTTCTCCAAGTTGGAACAGAGACAGGAAGGAGCCACCCAAACCAGGAATTCTGGCCAAGAGAGTCACCTCAATTCCCCTCGGCAGCCCCTGAGCCATTTCCTCACCTGAACAAACAGGATGATGCTCAAACTCAGCCTCGCCCATCAGGCTCCCTGGATGGGACCTTGGCCACCCTGCCCACCCCTCTGCCCCTATAAGCAGTGAGAGCCGGGATATCTCACCAGGTCCAGGTCAAACCGAATGAACTCCAGCCCGGATACCAAGGTCAGGAACAGGGTCAGGTGGTCATGGCTACACACCAGGGCATTCCTGCGGGGCATGAGACAGGGTCATTCATGGTGGCCCTGGGCCTGGTTTCCAGCATGGCCCTGCCTCCCCAACAAGCCAGCTATGTTGAAGTTTGATGTGTGACCGCCTCCCTCCATCCCCAAGCTGGGTGCAGCCTCTGCCCACCCCCTTCCAGCACTCTTGCCTGGGTCTGGAGCCACAGGCACTTTACTGCCTGTGTCTTCAGATATGGGGCCTGTGGCAGCTCGCGGCAGCTGCTCCGAACACTTCCTGCAGCAATGCCAGCAAAAGCTGAGCGTTCTGGTCAGGTCTGAGGCCTGGCTGGAGGGTTAGGCAAAGGCTGATCAGGCACCAAACAACTCGTGGAGCCCAGCTGGAACCTGGACTCCTGGCCAGAGCCGTCATAGGCACGCTCCACTGGCTTTCAGGCCATCACTGGTGTGTCTTCAGGCTGCCCAGCTGGGCTAGACCCCTGGGGGCCAGGCACAGTGTGGTATGTGCATGGGTAAGATGTTGGGATGAAGCTCAGGGGCACGCAGGAGCTGCGTGCATGAGACCCCGCGTCTGGACACTCACTTGACATAGTACTTGTGCAAGAGACCCAGGTTCTCCTGGAACAGCCGCAGGTAGCTCTCCAGGGAGTTTTCGTTGAGGGCCAGGTACAGCCAGGCCCGGCCTGCAAATGAAGGGCAGGAGTAAGTGGGAAGAAGGTCCAGCAGGTGCCAGCTTTCCTTGGCCTGGCAAGGAGCGGAGGGAGGAGGAGTGGCCGAGGAGAGTAAGCACCCCAACAGCCTTCTCTCCTGTGGGAGTGCCATGCCCTGAAATCTTGACCTTCCTCATCAGACTCGAGCCTGTAACTGGCCAGGAAACTTGGATTGACAGGGCAGATTGCAAATCCCAGGGCAGACTGCAAACCCCACATGGGTTGAGAAATGTAAGGATGCTGCGCTGACCCTGTAGCTGACACTGATCATAGCTCAGGGAGAGAGGCGAGACCCCTCACTCATGCTCGGGCTGGGATTCAGGAGGAGCCCAGCTCTCTTTAGCATCTTACTCTCCTTCCCCACAGCCACGAGGCTGCAGCCAGATGTCATGTGCCGGGGAGAAGCAAGGCCTTGTGGAGAGCGCTGGCATTTTAACAGCCCTCCGCCACTGGACACCATGAGGCACTTGGCCTCCCAGGTTGACCTGAGTCCCAAAGCTACCTGCAGGGAGGGCAAAGCTCCCCGAGTCAGCCTGGCTCTACTCACTGCGCCCCAGGTTGGTGGCCACGTGCTGTAGCACCTCGATGTGCTTGACGGCCTCTCTCCTGGTGAAATGAACCACGAGCACCCAGTAACCAGATGAGAGGTCCTGCAGCCTGAGAAAGTAGGACAGGAGCTGCTGTGACCTGGATGGGGCCACCCTTGGACGCTGTGGTCAGCGGGCCCACCAGCCTCTGTGTCAGCAGGAAGTGCAAGGCTGAAAGCTGGGATTCCCAGGGCACCCACAGGTCTCCTCCTCCTCCTCCACCACCAGGCCTTCACGCCATCATTTCATCTGTGGCTAATCCCTTCCCCCATCATTCATGCCTGCTCAGAGACGGACTGCTGGGACAACCTCAGATAGTCTGCAGCCCCCTTGAGTGAGACCAATGTCTTTTTGCCAGGAAAGAAGAAATAAAGGGCAGACAAGGCTAGGGACTTTCCTCTGGAGGTTACCATGGCCTTGGTCCTGCCCTGTCCAGCCGCATAGTCCTCTCCAGAAACTGCTGTCCCCTTACCCGTAGAGCAGAGCGTGGTCCAAGTGCTCACACAGACGCTGCAGGACTTTGTCGTGGTTGCGGATGGCAGGGGTCTCATCTTCACAGGCAGCAAAGTAGCTCTGCAACTGAAAGGAAAAACAAAATCCCCCCAGATTAGAAATGGACGAAGAGGAGGGCCACAGAAGGTCTGTAATCAAGAAGGTAACTAAAGGGATTTCCCTGGTGGTTCAGTGGTTAAGAATCCCCTGCCTTCCAATGCAGGGGATGTGGGTTCAATCCCAAGTTGGGAAACTAAGATCCCATATATCTGTTCACCGCAGAGAAGATCCCGCATGCCACAACAAAGACCCAATGCAGGCAAATAAAGAAAGAAATGAAATTAAAAAGAAAAAAGAAAGTAGCTAAGAACATCAGTCAAAGGATGTATCCACGATGACCAACAGAATCAACCTCGAACTGCCTGCACCAGCTGCTTTTCCTGTACCACCAAGGTACAGGTGTCAGTGGGCATAGGAAGGGCGCTAACTTAGAGCCCAGTCCCCAAGAGGCACTCCTGTGTGCTTGTCACAATGATAGCTTGATGCTGGCGAGGAAGTCATGGTCTACATGTGGGTCTCAGGTGACACCACGCTTCCAGCCTGCGCCACCAAGCTATATAACTCTAGGAGCTCAGAAGTGAAGTTGCTCTGTTGTGTCTGACTCTTTGCAACCCCATGGACTGTAGCCCACCAGGCTCCTCCATCGTGGAGTTTTCCAGGCAAGAGTACTAGAGTGGGTTGCCATTTCCTTCTCCAGGGGATCTTCCTGACCCAGGGATCGAACCCGGGTCTCCCGCACTGCAGGCAGACACTTTACCATCTGAGCCACCAGGGTACCTACAATATTATGTATACAAATGAACACACACTGCCCAGTAAATTCCCTCGCTCCGCCCTGGAGTTGGCCACATGGTGGCCTGCCTGAAGCTGCCCCTCTGCACAAACCAAGGGCTGAGGGACGTGGGCACCTGCTCCGATGGCCTTCTTGTCAGAGGCTGACATGGGATACTGGGTTTACCTGAGGAAGCTGGCTGGATATGGATCCAGGTACCCGCCAGGCCCAGGTTGAGCCCTACACCAAGAATTACACCATTCCCAGGCTGGACTAAAAAAAGATTTGGGGGCTTTCCTGGTCTATGCTATGCTATGTTGTCACTTCAGTCGTGTCCAACTCTGTGCGACCCCATAGACGGCAGCCCACCAGGCTCCACCATCCCTGGGATTCTCCAGGCAAGAACACTGGAGTGGGTTGCCATTTCCTTCTCCAATGCATGAAAGGGAAAAGGGAAAGTGAAGTTGCTCAGTAGTGTCTGACTCTTAGCGACCCCATGGACTGCAGCCTACCAGGCTCCTCCGTCCATGGGATTTTCCAGGCAAGAGTACTGGAGTGGGGTGCCTTCCTGGTCTAGCGGTTAAGAATTCACCTGCCAATGCAGGGGATGTGGGTTCAATTCTTCATCCAGGAAGATCCCACATGCAACAGAGCAACTAAAGCCCATGCTCCACAACAAGAGAAGCCACCTCAGTGAGAAGCTCACATACCACAGTGAAGAGTAGCCCCCGCTTACGGCAACTAGAGAAAGTCTGCGCACAGCAACAAAGACCCAGTGCAACCAAAACTAAATAAATAAATCTAAAAAAAAAAAAGAAATAACCTAATATTATACATGCAGAGTACATCATGTGAAATGCCAGGCTGGATGAATCATAAGCTGGAAACAATACTGCTGGGAGAAATATCAATAACCTCAGATATGCAGATGATACCACCCCAATGGCAGAAACCGAAGAGGAACTAAAGAGCCTCTTGATGAAGGTGAAAGAGGAGATTGAAAAAGCTGGCTTAAGACAACATTCAGAAAACTAAGATCTTGGCATCTGGTCCCATCACTTCATGGCAAATAGATGCGGAAAAAATGGAAGCAGTGACAGACTTTATTTTCTTGGGCTCCAAAACTGCAGATGGTGATGCAGCCATGAAATTAAAAGATGCTTGCTTGTTGGAAGAAAAGCTATGACAAACCTAGACAGAGTATTAAAAAGCAGAGACATCACTTTGTCATCGAAGGTCTGTATAATCAAAGCTATGGTTTTTCTAGTAGTCATGTACGGATGTGAGAGTTGGACCATAAAGGAGGCTGAGTGTCAAAGAATTGATGCTTTAGAACTGTGGTGCTGGAAAAGACTCTTGAGAGTCCCTTGGACAGCAAGGAGATCAAACAAGTCAGTCTTAAAGGAAATCAACCCTGAATATTCATTGGAAGGACTGATGCTGAAGCTGAAGCTCCAACCCTTTGGCCACCTAATGCAAAGAGCTGGCTCATTGGAAAAGACCTTGATGCTGGGAAAGATTGAAGGCAGGAGGAGAAGGGGATGACAGAGGAGGAGATGGTTGGATGGCATCACTGACTCAATGGACGGGAGTTTGAGCAAACTTGGGGAGACAGTGATGACAGGGAAGCCTGGCTTGCTGCTGACCATGGAGTTGGACATGACTTAGTGACTGAACAGCAACAAAACTCATATTAAAAATAGATTTGGCCAGTAGGTGAGATGAGCTGCAGCATGGAGTAACTTCAGCAGACTGATGGAGGCAAGTGCCGCTTGCTCAGCTCCAGTAAGGACAAGAAAGCCCAGATCAGAACTGAGTTCTCTGCAGCCGCCGTGAGGAGGGGGGCCTCTGTCAAGGAGCAAAGCTCTGGGAGGAAAGTCTTTCCCACTTCCCTCTGGTCTACTGCCGCCCTTCTAAAGGCCAGAGTGGGGAAGGACACACGAAGAAGAACACTCATCTGTGTATACTCATCTCAGGTTTAAGCTCCTGGCATTGGACAAACGTGCTCTCAAGTGTTTTCTGGAAGCACTGGCAGAAACGGCCTCAGTAGGCAAGACACATCGACCACACCAGCAAGCACGCGCTCTTGGCCAGAGGCCAACCATTCAGCCCCCACAACAAAAATAGCTTCTCTTCTCCGTGGCCCAGAGTAAACCCAGCGGCCCTGCTGGCCCTGGACAGGCCTCCGTCCTGCAGGGTCCGCCCCTCCTCCCAAGAGGCAAGCCCCAGGAGCAGAGGTTCCTAGAACTAAAAGAAACAGCAAAGAGCTTCCAGAAACTGCAGTGGCTGAAGGTACGCTTGCATGGGTTCCCACCAAGAACCATGACATCAGGTCCAGCTTTTTTTTTTTATGTTTTTATTTTTTGGCCATGCCATATGGCATGTGGGAACTTAGTGCCCTGACCAGGGATCAAACCCCGGGCTCCCTGCACTGGAAGTGTGGAGTCCTAAGCACTGGACCACCAGGGAAGTGCCCCCTCTCCAACTTTTTTTTAATTTCAAAATCCAAGAAAACGTGAGATCAGAGATTCTTAGATGTAAGAACTGGAAGAATCTTTAGAGATCTAGTGCAACTCCTGTATTAAGGAAGAAAAACACAGGCTTATTCATTTGTTTAAATATAAAGGAGCCATACCCATCATAACACTTGAAAAATATGGAAAAGTTTAAAATTTTACTTATTTATCTTTAAACAGAGAAAGTGACTAAAGTCAAAGAAGGGTAAGTCCTTCACTTTGATTTTCAGCTAAGTGAGGGAGCCATGGCTGGAACTCAGACTCCTTTTTCAGGTCAAGATACCTTAAAACAAGATATATTCTAAAAGCATTATTTGCTCATCATAAAAGTGTAAGCCACATGGAAATGTGTATGTGTGTGTGTGTGTGTGTGTATGCATTGTTGTGAAAGTCGCTCAGTTGTGTCCTACTCTTTGCGACCCCATGGACTATATAGTCCATGGAATTCCCCAGGCCAGAATACTGGAGTGGGTAGCCTTTCCTTTCTCCAGGAGATCTTCCCAATCCAGGAATCAAACCCAGGTCTCCCACATTGCAGGCGGATTGTTTACCAGCTGAACCACAAGGGAAGCCCTGTATATATGCATATATATATACACACACACACACACACACACACACACACACATATATGAAGACCTCCTCTCCCTGCTCCCACTGTCAACAGCTTGTATGTATGCCCTTCCAACTCTTTTCCTGCATACAAAGACTTAAAATAAAAGAGTGAAATGGGATCATGCTGTACTCATTGCTCTGAAACTTGCTTTCTCTTAATATATCAAATGTATACTTCCATATCATTACAGAGAAATCCACTCCATTCTTTTTTAACAGCCACAAGTGTATTCTAAAATATGCTGCACCATGCTTTAACCATTGTTAGATACAGCTACTGTCTTCACTTCTTTGATATTACCCAGAACACTGCAGCACACATCTGGGGATGCCTGGGTGGCTATTTCTGTATGGTAGAACAGAACAGTATACAGAGTGGAACCACAGAGCTGAAGAACATGCATAACTACAATCTGGCTGGATCTTGCTATGCGCCCTTTTAAAATGTTGGACTTATTTACATTCCCATCATGCAGGCCAAAACTGGGGATAATTAGTCTAATTTCCACCTGTCCAGTGGGTGAAAAACAGTATCTAATTGTTTTAAATTGTATTTCTCTGATCACTAATGCAGTGGAACACCCTTATTTGCTATTTGTATTTCTTTTTCTGTGAATTGCCTGTTCACACCTCTGCCCAACCTTCTGGTTGCTTGTCTTTTTTCTTATTGCTCTGTTGATACTGTTAGTTAAGGTTTTAATCCTGTGTGTTGCTATGTGGGGTGCTTTTGTATTTGTTCATCTTTTGCCCAGTGTGAGTTGACCTTTCTTTTTTCCTTTCTTTTTCAACTGACCTTTAAACCTTGCTTATGGTGCTTTTTTACCTATTGAGAAATTCTTATTTTTTGTATAGTAAAATCTGTCCATTTTTTCCTTTATAATTTCCCATTTTCCCCAGTCTAATATTATAAAAAGTACCTTTATTCTTCTATAGTTTTAGGACTTTCTTAGTTTCTTTTTTAATGTTTAGATTTTTATGTATGGGATGAGGTAAGGATTCAGCTTTATTAATTTCTGGATGGATAGCCCATTTTCCACATTTATTGGTAGTCCCTTACTGATTTGTGATTTAATATAACATTTTTCTAGACATCTTGCTATGGACAGAATGAGGCCACTCCATCTGCAACCATCCTTTTTCAAAAGTGTTTTGACTCTCCTGGCATATTTTTTTAGAATAACATTTCCCTATAATTACTTTCTGGATTTGGAAGCAAATTATACTCAGTCCAGAGATTATTTGGGGAAAAAAATGGTATTTTTGCAATACCAAGTCTTCCCACCAGGAACATGAGATTTTTAAAAAAAATTTAACTGATTTGACTGTGCCAGGTCTTAGTTGTTTCATGGATCAACTTAGTTGTATCAGGATCCTTAGTTGTATCATGGGAACTCTTTTGGTTATGGCATTCGAGGTCTAGTTCCCTGACCAGGGATCAAACCGGGTCCCCTGCATTGGAAGTGTGGTGTCTTAGCCACTGGACCACCAGGGAAGTCCCTGGAATTTTTTTTTTTTTTTCATTTACACAGGTCTTCTTTTATATCCTTTGGTTAAGTTTTCCAACTTTCTTTGGATAGGTCTTGTACATTTCAAGGGGGTGTTGCATACGTATACATGGTAGGAAGAGTTAGGGAAAAGTCTGCAACCAGGGAACAACTTCTGCAAAAGGTATAATAGAAAGAGTGTATAGCGTGGTGGTGATGAGCCAGGGCTCTGGAGAGGAAACACGGGTCCCAAGACTGGCTCTGCTACTATAAAGTTAAGTATCTCTGGCAAATTACTTAACCCTCTAACCCTCACTTTTTCTCATCTGTAAAAGAGGTTAAGAACATTGTTTAGAGCTAAGCTGTCCAATACAGTAGCCACGAACTACATGTGACTCTGAGTTTAATTAAATTTAAAATCAAACAAAAGTAAAAATGCAGTTCTTTAGTTGCACTAGCCCCATTTCAAATGCTCAGTAACCACACATGGCTAGTGACTACTGTATTGGACAGTGCAGATGTAGAACATTCCTTACTGCAGAAAGGTCTATTGGTTTAGGGGATCAAATGATATAAAGCATGAAAAGGCTTAGCATGGACCTTGGTAAGCAAAAAATGCTCAATAAGCATTAGCCAAGATTATTAAGAATAATGAAACCACGGCGATAGTTCATGCAGCATTGTTTACAGTCGCCAGGACAGAAGCAGCCTCAGTGTCCATCGACAGATGGACAGATAAAGAAGTGGTGTATATGCAATGGAATATTACTCAGCCACAAAACAAAATGAACAAACATAAGGAAACAGAGACTTATGGCTACAGAGAACAAACTGGTGATTCCTGGGGCGGGGGGCGGGGGCAATGGGTAGGCAAAACAGGTGACAGGGATCAAGAGTTACAAACTCTCGGTTATAAAATAATTCACGGGAAGGGGACAGAGTCAATATTATAATAGTTTTGTACGGTGACAATGTGGTGATCATTTTATAGTGAATAAAAGTACTGAATCACCATGTTGCACACCTGAAACAAATATAGTAAGTTAATTATACTCCAAATAAATAAATGGAAGGAATATTCCATATTCTTAGTTACACCGATGACACGGCACTTAGCCAAACATCAGTTCAGGGTCAAAGAAGACTCAGCAATGCTCTCTGCTCTCAAGAACTAGTATTCCTAGCTCACTAGCAGGTGGCTCCAAGCCTATCCTTTCACCACTCTTTTACAGCAGGTTGACAAAGCATTTCCATCATCTCAGGGGACAAGGAGATCTTCAATCAATGCGACAACCCAGCACAGTTCTTGAGAGGGAACAGGAAGGAGGCTGGGGATGTCTCTGAGTCAGTGACGAAAGAATTTTAGGAACTCGTCAACAGCTTGAGCTCATACTTTGGAAGCTGTTCAGAAAGTGCGACATCAAGGTGAACAACCAAGGTCTCCTCCCCGCCACCCCTGCCCTGGCCACAGAGCGGCAGCTGCCAGGAACTACTTATGGTACCAGGAAGGTCACAGGCTCTGAAAGTGGGAGGAGAGCAAATATCGAAGCCTCATTTGAGGGCCCCTGAGCAAGAGAATCAGTGAAATGGGGCTAATGAACACAGCGCTGCCCGGATGCACAACTGCCGAATCGTATTTAAAATTACTCCTTAGTTAGACACAAAACCTGTTGGAGCAGCTACCACTGGCTGTAACTAGAGCCATCATTAAAAAAAAAAATTATTTATTTGCTGCATCAGGTCTCAGTTGTGGCACATGGGGTCTTTGCATCTATGTGAATCTTTCGGGTGGCACACAGACTCTAGCTGTGGCATGTGGGATCGACAGCTGCAGGGCACAGGCTTAGTTGCTCTGTGGCGTGTGGGATCTTAGCTCCCCAAACAGGGGTCAAACCCACGCCCCCCACGCTGCAAGGTGGATTCTCAACGGTTGGACCACCAGGGAAGTCCCTAGAGCCGTTGTTTATGGAAGGCTTGTTATGTGCACTCTGAAGGTGGCAGACAACCTGGATTTAAATGTGGGCTCTGCTGCACATTCATTGTGTGACCTTGGGCAAGGGACTTCACCTCTCTAAACTGTCTCCTTTTCTCTCAGCTGTGTCGTGTGGCATATGGAATCTTAATTTCCTGACCAGGGATGGAATCCATGCCCCCTGCACTGGGAGCAAAGGGTCTTAACCACTGCTTTGCCAGGGAAGTCCCTAAACTCAGTTTCCTGATCTACAAAAACATAGGTTGTGTGAGGGTTCAGATAATACCTTAGTTGTATTTATCAAAGTGCACAATGCCTTGAAAGCACTTAATAAATGTTAGCAGCTACGATGACATACTTTACAAACACTTCTTAACTTTACCATCACAGCAACCCTATAAAGTGGGTCACAGAGCTAGTCAGTGGCGGAAGCAGATTTTAAATCCAAGTCTTTTCATCCAGCCTAGCTTCAAGATCCCCAAGTGAATGGTGCATATAAAACATTATATGCTGTTCTAGTATGTTGTAGGAGAACCCGAGAAAGCAAAATGCAGTCCCCTCTTCTTTAAGTCACAAGCAGTAAAAAGCCCATGGTGCACATGAGTGCCGTATCTTCTGAAGCTCTGCTTTTTGGAAGATGGATGGAGGAGGAAAAGGCTGCTGTGGCTCCTTTAAGAAGAAAGCCCACAAACTCTCGCCATCCTTTTGCTCCACGTGGGCATCTTCCCAGTAGTGAGGAAGTGGATGGTCTGGTTAAACAAGCCAGAGCTGCTCCAGGAGGAGCCTTCCCCACTTCTGGGAAAAAATTCATCCCGCCCATCAGATTGTCGAGTACTTCTTTTATGCCCATGAAAATTTGGGGAAAAGGCCCAAAACTTCAGAATCAGTAGGAGTCTAGAGCAGGGGTCAACAAGCTATGGCCAGTGAGTCTGCCTATTTTTGCAAATAAAGTTTTATTAAAATGGCCACACCCATTGGTTTTGCATTATCTACAGCTGCTTTGGCGCTATGAGGGCCCAACTAAGTGGATGCGACAGAGGCTGTATGGCCCACAGAACCTAAAATATTTACTATTTGGCCCTTTACAGAAAAAGTCTCCCAACCTCTGGTCTAGAGCCTCAAGCAGAGGTGACAAGGAATGCACACCTGTCACAGACTGGGTCAGGAGTGTCTCTTGCCCAATGCTCGGTTTAGCAGTGGCCAGAAGGGGAGGCTTGAGCCTTGAAGATTCAAATGTTTCAACAAAGGTTTATTGAGCACCTGCCATGTATATACTGATGCTATTCTTTTTTTGGCTGTGTCATGTGGCTTGTAGGATCTTAGTTCCCTGACCAGAGGTTGAACCTGGGCCCTCAGTGGTGAGAGTTTGGAGTCTTAACCACTGGACCTCTGGGTAATTTCCATCAAATGCTATTCTTATATAGAAGTCCTTGCCCTTGTATAATGTAAATCATATGCAAATATATAATATAGTGCCAAGGATTAATAATGCCATAAGAAACAAAGCAGGGGTTAGGAGTCTGCTATAAATATGGGGTCTCACTGAGGACGTGACAACAGTGGTAACTAGGGGAAGAGTACTCTCGTTGGAAGAACAGCAGGTGCAAAGGTCCTGAGGCAGGGGCAACACTAAAGAAACTGCTATGGCAACGATGTGAGTGATAATGAGATTAGAGAACAGTCAAGGGCCACAGCACGTGCAGCCATACAGGCCATTGTAAAAGAATTTGCATTTCATTCCTAGTTTGATGGGAAATTATTGAAAACAGGAAAATGTTAACAATATAATTCAATATACAAAGCTGCTCTAGCATCTATATGGTGTCTATATAAACTGGACGGCCACGGTGGAGACAGACAGACTGGCTGAGAGGCTATCCCGGTGTGGATGGATAAGCTGGGAGCTGGCTGTAGTGGTGGACGTGATAAAGGGTTGGATTTAACATCTATTCTGCAGGTGGTGCCTGATTAGATGTGGTACTGATAGATTAGATGTAGGGTAGGGGAGAAAAAAAGATGCCAAGGATGATTCTAAGGTTTTTGGTCTGAGTAACTCAATGGCAGTGCCATTTCCAGATCGGGTGGAGCTCTACATTGGCCACAATAAGTTCCAAATATCCATGTGTTGGGCAGGGGTGGGGGGGGCTGCTATTCTCTGGTGTTCCAGTATTAAGAATCTGCCTTACAATGCAGGGAACACAGGTTTGACCCCTGCTCCAGCAAGATCCCACATGCTGAGGAGTAACTAAGTCTGTGCAACTACTCACAACTACCGAGCCTGTATTCTAGAGCCTGCGAGCCGCAGCTACTGAAGCCTGCACACCCCAGAGCCTGTGCTCTGCAATAACAAGCCACCGCAGCAGGAAGCCTGCACATTGTAACTAGAGAGTAGTCCTCACTTGCCCCAACTGGAGAAACCGCGCATGCAGCAATGAAGGACCAGCACAACCAAAAATGAAAGTTAATTAATTAATTAAAAAGATACCTATCAGGTATCTAAGCGGAGATGTCAAGGAGACAGTTGTATAAGTAGGTCTGGAGTTCAGAAAGAGGTCATTGCTTGCTGTCAGTCTTTGGATGGTATTTAAAGCTGTGGAATTGGATGAGATCATCTTGGGAATGAAGAAAGAGGAGCATCTGAGCATGGAGCCAGGGCGCTCCAATGTTGGACCATGGGCCCTCCCCCAGTCTGCACAACAGGTTTACGTGGGGAACTGGAGGAAAAGAACAAGGCAAAGGTGCCCCCCACCCAGATCAACCAGAGCAGAAACTCTGGAGGCGGGGCCCAGGAGCCAGCAATTCTTTTTAATACTCCCCAGACAATCCTACAGAGAAGGCAATGGCACCCCACTCCACTACTTTTGCCTGGAAAATCCCATGGGCGGAGGAGCCTGGTGGGCTTCAGTCCATGGGGTCTCGAAGAGTCGGACACGACTGAGCAACTTCACTTTCACTTTTCACTTTCATGCATTGGAGAAGGAAATGGCAACCCACTCCAGTGTTCTTGCCTGGAGAATCCCAGGGACGGCGGAGCCTGGTGGGCTGCTGTCTATGGGGTCGCACAGAGTCGGACACGACTGAAGTGACTTAGCAGTAGCAGACAATCCTAACACCCAGCCAGGGTGGAGGATTACTGCTTTAGACTGCGAAGGCACAGCCAGCGAGGCAGGTGGGAAGTCTGGACAGTGTGTACTCCAGAAGCCAAGTGAAGACAGTTTGCAAAGGGAGGGAGTGATCAGTCCATCAGGTCATGTTCCCACATAAAGGGAGGGGTGCGAACCTTAATGAAAAGCAACAGGGGTGAAGAGGTAGAGACAAAAGCCTGGGAGGGGTCCACCAGGGAGAGTCAGAGCTTTTTTGGATCCTGCTTCAAGCAAATGAGGTATTTGTAAATTGACATCAATGGGGCAATTGGACCTTGAAAACAGGATGTATGATGACATGGAGGAAAAACTGAAGAGAGAAAAGAAGAGGAAGAAGAAGGAAGCAAAAAGAGGAGATAGCAATATAGAAAACTTTGTTGACTAGCTTTGCCAACAGGATGGCCAGAAAATGGGGGTGGAATAAAGGAGCCAAGTCCTTGAACAGGAAAGACAGGGTGGGATCCACAGCCCAGGGGAGGGGTGGCCACAGATGGGAGCCCAGGTGGGCTGGTGAGCTTGATAGTGGGGGGAGGAAAAAATTCTCATGAGAAGAAAATTTATAAAAATAAGCAAGGTCCCCTGAGAATGAAGAGAGAAACAGTAAGATTTAAAAGTAACTTTTGTTTTTAAAGCCATGGTTTCTTGAGAGTCCTTGAACTTAGGCCTCATCTCCAACTCCTGCTCCCAGACCACACCCGGACTGGCTAGACTGCTCTGGGTCCTCCTGGTGTGCTCAGGCACCCAGGCCGTGAAGAGTTAGGCTTAGCCCACCCCAGACCCTCACAGCTGGGAGGCCGGCGCTCCCTGCGGAGCACTCTGGGATGACGACAGGCAATCACGAGACGTGGCCAAGGGGACGTGGGGGTGGTGCACTCCTGCAAGCCAAGAAATGCCTGACTCAGAGCATTTTAATTAGGGTCAGTCCCACTCTCTGCTCCGAGCTGAAACAGCCAGGCCCTCTCGGCCTTGCCTCTCTCATAGATGCATAGCCATGAAATGATTTTTAGTTTTATGGTTGGTATCAAGAAATCCTTCCAGAATTGGTCCCTGATAGCTAACTTAAGGGCAGCTCTGACAGGTTAAAAACAGCCAGAAGAAAATGAGCCGGTTACAGGTGTCCTCCCATCTGTCTCCCTGGTCAGTCAAGACCAAAGAGGCTGTGATGCAGCCCAGCAAACAGACAGGGAATCTGGAATTTCGCTACTCACAGGCTGTACAGGGTGGAGGGGGTAGGGAGGCATGGGGGAATCTCATTTCTATATTTCAGAGCAGGATAAAACCCCTGCCCCAATAAAGCCAGGAGAGTCTGCGAGGCTGGAGAGACCCAGGGCTGACGACATGCTCACGTGAACCGCCCAACCACTTTGGGGCTCCATCCTCGCTCAGCACGCACAGACCTCAAACACAGGAGTCCCTCCTGCTGCCCAGGGAAGAGGTCGCCAGGTAACAGTAGCCACCCTAGTGGCTCCATGGAGACCAGATGTATTTAGACGACAGTGTTTAGAGCAGCCTCCTCAGTCCAAGTCTAGGAAGTAGAAATCCAAAAGCAGAAGAGAACCCAACTGAAGGGAGGGTGGGCCACCTGACCTCAGAGCACCTTTTACCTATTAGGCCGATGGTAGCCCTGGTCACACAAGCTCAACCCAGGCTCAGAGCCACCATGAGCTACAGGACCTCCTGGGACACTTCATCTCTGGGGCTGCCTCTCAAGGGTTGTGGGTGCGCTGAGGGTGACGGACGAGGCCTGTGGGGAGTGAGAGGCCTCTGCCTGCCTTGCCTTTGGGATTCTAGCCACCGAGGGTCTCCTGCTGAGTCAAACCATGCCTGTGGTCCTTAGGAACACTTGCTCTTCTTTCCGAGGCAGACACTCCAAGGACAGGCAGACATCAGGATGTATGATACCATCTATTACCTTTGGGGTCAGAATGGCCCCATATCTTGATGCCTGGACATGCCCAGGGAGAGGGACCCAAGGAGGGCTCGTCCTTGGCAGAGATGGCAGGAGAAGTGTTGGGGTGGCTGCCCACCCTGATTCTGCACCAGCAGTTTGCACTGGCTTTAGATACTGCCTGTCATGGATCTGAAGAGACGGCCAGGGCTTATCACCACCTTCTCAAAAATAAATAGAAATAAATAAATAAGGCAGGCAGGCTAGAGTCTTCTAAGTCTCAGCAAAGCTTCTTAAGAACAATAATGCCTGCTTTACATGATCCAAGGAATGAGAGGCTACTGCCAACAGCATTTCTGGAAAGACGCTCCACTGGAATTGAAGGCAAGCCTGGGTGCGGGCCAGGATGAAGAAGTTTGGAATCTAAGGGCGGAAGAAACCTAGAAACCAAGTGGCTGTCCTATCGCAGCAGGACGCGGTGGCCCCACAGCAGTGGTACCAGCTCTTGCTCCCACGGCAGCGGGACGCGGTGGCCCCATGGCAGCGGTACCAGCTCCCGCTCCCATCGCAGCGGGACGGGGTGGCCCAATGGCAGCAGGATGTGGTGGCCCAATGGCAGGGTACCAGCTCCCGCTCCCATGGCAGTGGGACGCGGTGGCCCCACGGCAGTGGTACCAGCTCCTGCTCCCATGGCAGCGGGACGCGGTAGCCCCATGGCAGCGGTACCAGCTCCCGCTCCCATGGCAGCGGGACGCGGTGGTCCCACGGCAGTGGTACCAGCTCCCGCTCCCACGGCAGCGGTACCAGAATGGAGCAGAATTGTGCCTGCTGTGTGTTCTTTCAGGCTGCTGGCTAACTTCCAGGTCTTTGGTGTTTGCCCAGGGACCTCTTGGAGGCAGGGGGCCTCATGGCATCTTCCTCTCCTGGAGCCTCTCATTCAGTGGGGTGTGGGGGTAGTTACAGTGAGTGAGGAAGAGGGTCTCAGTGATGGAACTTTACTGAATGAGCTGAAAATCAGAGAAATGACCACTTAGCCAGAACCCTCATCTCCCGGGCAGGGAGGCTGGGGTCCAGAGAGGTAAGGACAGGCCCTGACCTCCTGGCTTTGCCTAGCGGTCCTCCTGCTTCACTGCAGCATCCTGGTCGGGTGTGCTCGGACACCACAGAGGGAGCTATTACTGGAGCCCCTTCTGCTCCCATTCCCTCAGGGATAAAGCAAAGGTCAGGGACACCTGCTGCCACCATCTGGAAAGTGCTCATCCCAGTGTCTTACTGAGGAGGGCAGAGCAGGAGGCGCTGGGCCACTCCCAGGGCTCTGTGGAATGGGAGCTGGGAGCTGGGGGACAATGTCGGGAATGTCCCAGCTGCTTCCTTCCTAGACAACATGAGAATAATGTCAACAGAGGCCAAGGCCCACTGGTGTCCACTGCTCCACCAATCCTGGGCAACCACAATGATTCTAACTCATTGTCCTCATTTAATCCCTCACCTGAGATCCCACCCTACCTTAGCCTGAAAATAGCTCATTTCCAAATGACAATCAATTATAATAGACTGTTAACCCAGACATCATCCCCACAGAAGAACCAATCAGAAAGCCTGCGATTCAGAAATGACTGGCCTGGTTTCTCAGTGGGCATGAAAAACCCGGTCCTGCAGCCGACGGCCCTTCCCGGGAAAGGCTTGTGCCCAGGCTGGTGACATCATAGGACTGACTGGCACCCCCTACTTGTAGGGCTACATAAAGGGTATGCTGTTTGTTTACCATGGGCCTGCATTGTTCCTGAAGCAAGTTGGGTGAAATCAATCCTTCTTAACCATCCATTTACCACTAAATATACCTAATTATACAGCTTTCTTTCCCACCTCCCAAATCACTGCTTATTAGCCCCTCTGCCAGAGTTGGTAGGCTCTCTGCTTTACTGGCAGCTCTATTCAAAGACATGCAGGGAAAAAGCTGAAAAAAGCAGGTAGCTGGGGAGCTTCCTTGGTGGTCCAGTGGTAAAGAATCTGCCTGCCACACACGTTTGACCCCTGATCTGGGAAGATCCCATATGCTGCTGAACAACAAAGCCCGTGCAACACAGCTACTATAGCCTGCTCGCCGAGAGCCTGCGCTCCACAAGAGAAGCCCACGCACTGCAACGAGGGAAAAGCCTGTGCAGCAGTGAAGACCCAGTACAGCCAAAAAGAAATAAGGAATAAAATTATTAAAAAAAAAAAAAAGCAGGTACTTGGGAATTCCCTGGTGGTTCAGTAGTTGGGACTCTGCCCCCACTGCAGGGGGCCTGCGTTTGATCTCTGGTTGGGGAACTAGGATCCCACAAGCCACACAGCATGGCCAAAAAAATTTAAAAAAAAGGTATTTGAATTATCCATGGATTTCATTTTTTGTACTTTCTCTGGGGTGTTAAGGGCTTCCCTGGTAGCTCAGATGGTAAAGAATCCACCTGCATTATGATCCAGCAATCCCACTGCTGGGCATACACACTGAGGCAACCAGAAGGGAAAGAGACATGTGTACCCCAATGTTCATCGCAGCACTGTTTATAATAGCCAGGACATGGAAGCAACCTAGATGTCCATCAGCAGATGAATGGATAAGAAAGCTATGGTACATATACACAATGGAGTATTACTCAGCCATTAAAAAGAATACATTTAAATCAGTTCTAATGAGGTGGATGAAACTGGAGCCTATTATACAGAGTGAAGTAAGCCAGAAAGAAAAACACCAATACAGTATACTAATGCATATATATGGAATTTAGAAAGATGGTAACAATAACCCTGTGTACGAGACAGCAAAAGAGACACTGCTGTATAGAACAGTCTTATGGACTCTGTGGGAGAGGGAGAGGGTGGGAAGATTTGGGAGAATGGCATTGAAACATGTAAAATATCATGTATGAAACAAGTTGCCAGTCCAGGTTCGATGCACGATACTGGATGCTTGGGGCTGGTGCACTGGGACGACCCAGAGGGATGGTATGGGGAGGGAGGTGGGAGGGGGGTTCAGGATGGGGAACACGTGTATACCCGTGGCGGATTCATTTTGATATTTGGCAAAACTAATACAATTATGTAAAATTTTAAAATTTAAAAAATAAATTAAAAAAAAAAAAATAATCCACCTGCAATGCAGGAGACCTGGGTTCAATCCCTGGGTTGGGAAGATCTCCTGGAGAAGGGAATGGCTACCCACTCCAGTATTCTGGCCTGGAGAATTCCATGGACTGTATAGTCCAGAGGGTGGCAAAGAGTCGGACTTGACTGAGTGACTTTCACTTTGAGGATGTTAAAGCTGAGCGCCAAAGAATTAATGCTTTTGAACTGTGGTGTTGGAGAAGACTCTTGAGAGTCCCTTGGACTGCAAGGAGATCAAACCAGTCCATCCTAAAGGAAATCCATCCTAAATATGCATTGGAAGGACTAATGCTTAAGCTGAAGCTCCAATACTTTGGCCACCTGATGCAAAGACTTGACTCATTGGAAAAGACTCTGATGCTGGGAAAGACTGAAGGCAGGAAGAGAAGGGGATGACAGAGGATGAGATGGTTGGATGGCATCTCTGACTCGATGGACATGAGTTTGAGCAAGCTCCAGGAGTTGGCGATGGACAGGGAAGCCTGGTGTGCTGCAGTCCATGGGGTTGCAGAGAGTCGGACACGGCAGAGTGACTGAACTGAACTGGAGTGTTGGAACAATGACAGCAGTTGGGAACTGGCCTAGTTGGGCACAGATCTCTTGGGTAATTTGACAGAATATGTTTCCAGAAGCAGTTAAATGCTCTTCCGTGCTGGCAAGGGAGTGTCCCTGTGTCCCTGGGTACCCTGAGTGTTCTGCCTCTGAACTCAGCACAGGGTTGACCCCAATGGAGGGCCCAAGGCCCCTCTTTAGAGTGGAGAGGAAGACGCAAGAGGCCCTCCCAAGAGGTCCCTGGGCAAACACCAGAGACCTGGAAGCCAAGCAGGGGCCTGAAAGGACACAGGGCATGCAGGACTCTCCACCATCCATGTGCCGCTGCACTGGAGGCAGAAGCTGGGGGAGACCCTGCTGTTTTCCGAGCGCTCACATTCAGGGTTGTGTGTGGCACCGGTGGGAGGAGGAAGGAGTTTTTCAAAGCCTGGGAGCCTTCGCTGGCTCTGGGTTCATCTTTCACTTCCCGTTTCCCCTGCTGTACCTGCAACATGACCTCAGCAGTACTTCCCCCACCCAGACAGCCAGATTGTTGCTGAGGAAAATGGCCATCAAGTCACCATCTAAACCACGACTTAAGTTGGGAAGACACTCCTGCCTCTTCCCAAGGTCTGTGTGATACAGTCAGAGACTTTATTATCATTTAAAAAATAATTTCAGTTATTTATTTATGGCTGTGCTGGGTCTTCATTGCTGCGTGTAGGCTTTCTCTAGTTGTGGCCAGCAGGGGCAATTCCGCACTTGTGGTACACGGGCTTCTCACTGTTGCAGCGTCTCCTGCTCCAGGGTGCTGGGGCTTCAGCAGGTGCAGCACTTGGGCTCAGTAGTTGTGGCTCACAGGCTTAGTTGCCCTGCAGCATGTGGAATCTTCCCAGACCAGGGATCAAACTCATGTCCCCCACACTGGCAGGTGGATTTTTAACCACTGGACCACCAGGCAAGTCCAACAGTCAGAGACTTTAGGGGCTTAAAGTGTAACTATAGGGTTAGGAAGTGTGTTGAGAACTCCATGGATTACAAACCCATAATGGTTATTAAAGGACATCCAGGGGACTGAATGCATTAAGTGTAACAATTCCTCTGCTCTGCTCACTCCCTTTCAGGTCAGCATGTCTAGACACTTCATACCTCAGCAGTCTGCAACCCCCCCAAAACAAAGAACTTAGAGTGATTTATTAGAGTATAAGTATAAATATATAATCAATATTTATATTAAAAGATACACACACACACCAAAGGGTAGAAGTGTGAACAGAGGTTGACTACTTTCAAAAATTACATGCAGATTCCAAGTCTACATTAGTTCTTCCCTTGTTCTTATATATTACTGGATTTTTTAGAATCTTCTACTTCCAGCTCTCAAGTACAGACACCCAAGGAGGAGGGTAGTCTTTAGTCTTTCTTCCTTCTACATTTCTATAATGTTTGTGAATACTTAGAAGCAAAAGGAAAAAAAGATAAACTACAAATACCTAAGATGGGAGAATGTCTGTGGTGCAGGGCCAGCTGCTTTGCTGAAAAGGCAGAGAAGCTCTCAGGACCCTGGGTGGTTGTAACAATGACCTGTGGTATGACCTGTAACGGTGACCTGCTGGTAACAGTGACCTGCTGGTAACAATGACCTGCTGGTAACAATGACCCTGGGTGGTTGTAACAATGACCTGCTGGTAACAATGACCTGCTGGTAACAGTGACCTGCTGGTAACAGTGACCCTGGGTGGTTGTAACAATGACCTGACCTCTCAGCTCCAGCCAAATGGACGCTCCCAGAAACCGCCCTTATTCTCCTGCTTCAAACTGAAGTTCTAGGACATTCACACCACAAACAAGCCACGGTGAGGAGGACAGGGCTGGAAAGGGATGGTCACCTTAGGTCAGACCCCAGGGAAGAGAGCTCTAGGCCCTAGGTCGCCCACTCCAACCTTGCACTGTGGGGTCCCAGCTCCATCAGCATTGAGGTCGCCCAGAAGAGCTTTTTATCTATGGAGGAAAAGCCCTGTTTGCTCCCCTAGGACATAAGGGCACCCCCAGCCTCAGGGGCACCACACTCTCCTTGCCATGGTGGCAAATCGTGATGCCAGAGATTAGCAGTGAAGACCTGAACGGTGAGAATGACTCACCCAAGAGCCCCCGGGCACCTACAAATGCCAACTTTCTCTTCCCACAATGCTCACACCCTGAATATCAGATTCTTTCTTTCTACATTGAAACGTCTTGCCCATTCTACCCTAACTCAATCTTAGTTTTTAGGCCTGACATTTCCGTCAGGCAGCAGCAGGCTTCCAGTTTTGCTGGGAATTTCTTTCCACAATGGGCTCTAGCTAGATGAGTTTGAGGGGGACCCACAGGAATGGCCACTGCTCCATCCGACACTCGGGAGTGTCCACTGTGACTACAGAGATGGCTGGGGGCTGCCCTGACTAACGGGGGCTGCTGCTGCCAGATGGAGACCTGTTTCTGTGTGGCCTCCAGTCATCACACAGGGCCATTCAATTTGGACAAGCCCAATGCTAGAGCCAAGGCACGGAGAAAGAGAGGGCCTGGGGTGGCCTGTGACGGGGCGGCAAGGACCACAATGTTACCAGGCTTCAAATAGAGCCCTAACGTCTTATAAAAGGAGAGCCATGGTGAAGTGAACAGGCAGGGCTCAGAAAGAGCAGTGACCACTTCTCACTGGCGTCTCATGCTGGGCCTGGGTGGGGTCACTCAGGGGGTCAGGGGTACACGTAAGTGGTTCCTGCTTGCGGGCCCTCGGGCCCCTCCGACCCTCTTCAGGGAGTCTCTGTGCTGTGGGAGAGGACAGGAGCAGAGAGACAGCTACCAGTGACCTCAGGACTCGGGCAGGGGATGGGGAGCCCTTAGCATTTCTGTTTATAAAATGTGTGTGTGGATATTTATTATTTTATTAAGCTCTTTGCCAGGGTGACTCAGGTCATTAGGGGTTTTCAGAATGCTTAAGATTTTCAAACTCTTAAGGGTTTTTCCATGAAGCCAAGAGAACAAAACTATTGATTGAAACCGAATGGTCAGTGTAATCCCCATATAGATCTAACTACCAGGCCCACTCTGGGAATGACATGCTCGAGCTCATTTTTTATGTATAAGCAGATCTAACCTCTCTGGAGGAGTGGAAAACAGGAATGACACAAGCCTCACCACCAGAGCCAGCTGCATGGCCAGGCGAGGTTGAACAGCTGTAGCTCTAAGACCAGTATCTGCAGACCCCAACTGGGAGACCCCTGCTCTGCACAGGGTGTGTGTCTGGCCAGAAATAGAAGGCCATTCAGAGCCCACCCCAGAGGGGCAATCCACCCAGAGTGAGGGCGGTGGGGACTTGGCCCGTCCTCTGCAGGAGAAGGGTGTCCCAGCCCAGGAACATTCTCTCAAAGAGAGGTTACTTCATTAAAATTCATTTATTCACCCTGTTTAAGGCGATCCAAATTGAAGCTGAGGAGGTAGAGAACTGGGGCCACTTACTTTTTATTTTATACACTTCTGAGGTATTGGTGTGTTTTTTAAAAACACAACTACTCGTTTTCCTAAGCTAAGGTCTCACTCAACCATCCCAGGCAGTGTCCCTCTCGCAAGTCATGTTACCTCTTGAGGCAAGTCTTCCCTGACCTCCCCCCCACCCTCCCACTCCCTCCAGCAGATCCCTCCTCTCACCACCTTATCCTGCCTGGCCTTCAAGCCACATCACAACCAGAAGGTCTTTGCATTGGTTTGTGTGTATGCACACTATGTCGGGTCCAACTCTTTGCAACCCCACGGACTGTAGCCTGCCAGGCACCTCTGTCCATGAGATTTCCCCAGGCAAAAATACTGGAGTGGGTTGCCATTTCCTTCTCCAGGGCATCTTCCCGACCCAGGGATCAAAACTACATCGCTTGCATCTCCTGCATTGGCAGGCAGATTCTTTACCAGCTGAGCCACCGGGAAAGCCCTTGAATTGCTTTGTCTGCTAATGTATCACTCTCCCCTCCTACTGGAATATCCACTCCACAGATCTTGTCTGCTGTGCTCGCTTCTACCCTTTTAGGGCCGAGAGCACTCAGGACAGAAAGCGATCAGCAAAAGTTTTTGAAAGTCAGGATTACATGGACATCCGGTAGTATTTACGGGCATGACTGCATTGGTTCCACAAACCTGGCATGGTGCAAAAATCCAGTGACAATACAGATTTCATTAACTATATGGAACCAGCCGTCACACCAATTTCTCTGAACATGATCCCCAGCCTACCCTAGGGAGGATATTTCTGTGCACAGATAGTAGCTCTGTGCCAAATCCAGCCTGCAACCTGTATATGCAAAAAAGGCTTAGGGGAACACAGCCACACCCATACATGTATGCATTGTCTGTGGCTGCTTTTGAGTTGAACTGAAGAGTTTCGACAAAGACCACATGGGCTGAAAATATTCACCATCTGGCCTTTGAGGAAAAAGTCTGACAAACCGTGAGTGTGAAGAAACAGAAGTGTAGTGTAAGACTTAGAAAACTACCCCAGAGAAAAAAACGGCAGGGTTCACAGTGCTAGCGGTAGCTAATATCTTATTCAGGCCTTGTTATGTGCAAGATACTGTGCTCTAAGATATTTTGGTCTGAGTGTATTGTCTCCTGCAATTTAATTCTCATTAGAACTGTGAGTAGGTTCTGATTGCTGAGGCTAAATGAGGTCCAGTAATTTGCCAGGGTCAACAGAGTCAGTGACAAATCTAATTCAAACCCCAAGCGAGGTCTGCATGCTCTGAAACTTGCGCTTGGAGCCACCATGCTGGACAGCTTCCACGGAAAGCACTTTCCAGCCACAGTGAAGGGAACTCTCAGCACTCTTGAGACTGGTATGTCTCCTCATTGTCCTCAGAAGACCACCCGGACGTCCCTGCTGCCTTGGGATACTTTGTCGTTTTTGTTCAGTCGCTCAGTTGTGTCCAACTCTTTGCAACCCCATGAAGGGCAGCACGCCAGGCTTCCCTGTCTTTCATTATCTCCTGGAGTTTGCTTATTGAGTTGATGATGCCATCCAACCATCTCATCCTTGGGGACGTTAAATGCCCACTATTTTCTATCTTAAATGCCCACTTCTTCTCTGTCTCTGAATTCTACTGATTTGTCAAGACTCTGTACAAGCTCGCCTTCTCTGAAGCTTCTTGTCCTGGTGATTAATTCTTCACCTGGCTAAAATTCTTCCTCCAATCAATATATGAACTGTTGGAGGGTAAAGACTGCCTTCGACAGCACAGAACCTTTGCTTAGACTGCAAGCATATGCAACAGACATGCTCCTCAGAAACAAAACAAAACTCTCATGAAAACCACAGCCTCCCCTCCCCTGGAGAAGATGCTACTTAACAGACCACACGCCAGTTCAAAATGCTAACACTGCCTTTGACTTGGACGTCTCTCTTTAGCTGTTAACAAATTGGCAAACACAAGCTTTATCATCTGCACCTGAGACGTTTCATAAGGAACGTGCCTTTCATTGTTATCATTGTCATTTACCTGTGCCAACTATTAAATTCTCCAGTTCTCTCCAACCCCCACAAATCCTGCCTTCATATCAGCTACTGCATCTCTTGTGTTACAGGGCATGTTCAGCATCACAAAATCTAGATGTGAGAATAGTTGAACTCAACAAGGCTCTTGAGAGTCCCTTGGACAGCAAGGAGATCAAACCAGTCAATCCTAAAGGAAATCAACCCTGAATATTCATTGGAAGGACTGATGCTGAAGCTCCAATAACTTGGCCACCTCATACGAAGAGCTGACTCACTGGAAAAGACTCTGATACTGGGAAAGATTGGGGGCAGGAGGAGAAGGGGGCAACAGAGGATGAGATGGTTAGATGGCATCACCAACTCAATGGCCATGAGTTTGAGAAAACTCTGGAAGATAGTGAAGGATAGGGAAGCTTGGTGTACTGCAGTCCATGGCATTTCAAAGAGTTGGAAACGACTGAGTGACTGAACAACAATGCTGCTTAGGGAGAGTGGTTGCGCTTGGGGGCATTATTTCTGGGGTGATGGCTATGGTTGTTTCTTGCCGTAGGTGCTGGATACATGGATGTGCTCACTTTGTGAGAACCCATTCAACTGTATGTTTAGAAGTATAGGTATATTCTATTTCAATAAAGAGTTCTCAAATATCCTGTGTAAACATAGCTTACACATGTGGATTTTTTTTTTTTTTTGCAGAAACCCACACCTCATTTTATTCATGAAACATCCTTAAAAAGGACGGGTCAGACCATCTTACCAGAGGTAGCATGGAAGAAAAGGCAAAGCAACTCTCATGGTGACATATAAAAATGTAGGTGAGACTGATGTTCAAGGTCAAATCTGACCCCAAGACTGTGAGCCCTCAACGCCTACCATTGTAGCTGAACTGATTCCTATTAGAAGCAGATACTCTGACTCAGAAAACCAAATGCGCTTCATGTGTGAGAATCAAAATAGTTTTCTGAAACACGACATACAAAGGAAATGGGTAACAAGTCTAAATGATATATAGCAATATTTAGGTGCTAAGGCCTTCAGCCATCTTCAGACCTTGTAAAAGTGAAGAACTGCCTGACCACAAACAAACAGAAGAAGCGACCACTTATGCTACACACTGAATGTATTTGCTTTTTAGTAGTGTCTGACTCTCTGTGACGCTAGGGATTGCAGCACACCAGGCTTCCCCATCCTTCACTATCTCCCGGAGTTTGCTCAAACTCATGTCCATTGAGTCAGTGATGCTGTTCAATTATCTTATCCTCTGTTGCGCCCCCTTCTCCTCCTGCCCAAATTATGCCCCTCCCCAAATTCAGATGTTGAAATTCTAACCACCAATGTGATGGTGTTAGGAGGTGGGGCCTTTGGGAGGTGATTAGGTCCTGAAGGTGGAGCCCTCAAGAATGGGATTAGAGCTCTTATAAGAGACCAAGGAGAGCTCCCTCCCCCCAAATCATGTGAGGGCACAGGGAGAAGTCAGCAGTCTTCAGCCATAAAGACAGCCCTCACCATTTTTTTGTTGTTGATAAATCACTCAGTTGTGTAAGACTCTTTGCCACCCCTATGGACTGTAAGGCTCCTCCTGCCAGGCTCCTCTGTCCATGGGATTCTCCAGGCAAGAATACCGGAGTGGGTAGCCGTTCCCTTCTCTAGGGGATCTTCCCGACCCCAGGGATCGAACCCAGGTCTCCTGCACTGCAGGCAGATTTTTTACCGTCTGAGCCACCAGGGAAATCCAGAACCTCACCATGCTGGGACTCAGTATTTTCAGGCTTCCAGCCTCCAGAATCATGACAAATAAATTTATGTTGTTTTATAAGCCACCCAGTTTTTGGTGGTTTGCTTTAGCAGCCCAAACAGACTAAGACAACTTTTGAAGACTGGGTTAAGCACCATGCTAAACACTCTACACACAGATTCTCAACAAATCTTCCCAAGAGCCCTGATTCTATCCCTGCTTTATAGATGAGAAACCAAGGCACAGAGACGGTAAGGAACCTACCTAAGGTTACACGGTTATTCATTGGCAGGGCGGGATTGAACCCAGGCTGCCAGACTCCAGAATCCATGTTCTTAAACATGACACTCGCCATGCCTCCTGTTGTGATGTACCTGGGGACAAGTTTCCAGTTTCTAGTGTGTGACATACCTTCTTGTCGTGCTTGTCCAAGCACATACAACGATAAGAATCTTGGCCAACACACCCAACTCTTTTGCAAGTGGCAGGCTGATTTACAGAGTAGATCCCTGCTCTCAAAAGATTCATCTGATGCACATGTCCAACCTCCTTCTACCCGGACTTTCCCCATTTATTCGTAAATTAGAGATTAAAAATCAAAATGTGTGGCCTACCTGAAGCCACAATCAGCCCAGATTAGATTAGAAAGGTCAATTGTCTTCTTTTGTCTTCATTGCCAAAGATGGATTGCTTTTAGACCAAGTATTTGCTCATCCTACACTCCTTGAGTAAGCAAAAAACAATGCCCTACTGCATAAGCAAAGTTAGGAAAACTACAACTTTTGTCAGATGTCTACAATGCTGCTTTTAGTTTTACTTTTAGAGGAACATTATAGTAAGAGCACACTTTGAATCTCCTTTTCTTTTTAAACCACATCGATCTTTATGAACGGTAAAATTGCTGGTCTATGTTGCTTTTGAGGAATTTAAGTGGGGATAGAGGGGAACATGATTATTTAAACATAATGGTTCATTTAATGAATTCTCTTCATTTTGGAAGTAATCAATCTGATGAGCCTTCTCTTACCCCTCACATCATCCCCCCACAACCTACCCCAGTTTCTGAGACTATGGGGTGAACTAGGAAGTCAAATTAGGAAAACACTCCAACAATATTCCTCAAATGATGGTCAATTCTGGTTTGGTTTTAAGTGAATATGAATCCTACCTTTTGGCATGGGGACCCTTTCTCAGATGAGCTGACTTCTTCATACAGATAGGTATTAATATATGCCTTTAATAGGTCATATTTTTTTCTCCACTTGTAATTGGGACATTGATCTCTCCTGCAGGGAGCACCATACACCGGTGTCACCAAGTTCTATAGGTCTCTGTCCAAAAGGCAAAGTACTTTAGTTCTCAATCAAAGCTCCGAAGTGAGCCTCTTCTAAAACTGCCATCCTTGGGCAAGATTATTCAAGAAACTTTCCAGGACCAGAGGCAATGTCACCCCGAACTGGGAAGGCTGGAAGCTGCTTGTCACGGGCCATCACCCTGACTGCCGACTCCCCGAGATGCAGGCACAGGGCGGATGGAGGATGCAGCGATGCCGCCCAGAGATGCGCGGCAGGTGGGGCCCTCCCAGAGCTTTTTTGCCACTGCGCTCAGAGGAGGGGGTCCTGGCGAGTGGCAGCCCCTGTAAGTGACGCAGGGCCCCTGGGCCTGGCTATGTGGAAGCTCCCAGGACGCTGACCTCAACTTTGTTCTGTAAAAATAGCTCAGAGGCAGCGGCGCTCACGTGAGCCGTCCCGGCTTCTTCTCCATCGTCCCGGGGCTCCCGGCGGCTTCTCGTCCCCGGGGTCGCGGAGGGGAAGGGCGGTGTCCTGAGCCCCGGTGACAGGAGGGACCCCGGGCGAGGGACCCGAGGAAAGAAGCGGGCGCTGGGTGGGGTCGAGGGCCCGAGCCGGGCGGGCCGGGTTGGCCTTGGGGCCCGGGCCGGGGCGGGCAGGCCGCACTCACCTTCTTCACCGACAGCGAGATGTTCTCCAGAATCCGGTCCTTCACCTCCCGCGGCTCCATGGCGCCGCTGCCGCCGCCGCCCCGCCGCCGCCGCTTCCCGCGCCGGGGCCCCGGGGCCGCCGCCAACCGCTGCCGCCGGCCGTGCGGGGGCTCCGTCGTGCCGGCCGCGGGGCCCGGCGCCCGCCGCCCGGCCCTCGCCTCGCCCGGCCCCTCGCTCCGCCGCGGCCCGGCGGCTCCGGAGCGCGGCCGGCGGGGAAGGAGGCTATGCGCGGCGGCGGCGGCGGCGGCAGGAACTGATGTCAGGCGGGGCGGCGCCTAGGCCGACGGTCGGGCTGGGACGCCGGCGCCGCGTCGCGCCGGGGAAACCGGGGACTGGGAGACCCCCTTGGCCTCCAGACCCAGGCACCCCGGCCCCTCCTCAGAGACCCTGGAGGCCTTTCCCGCCCGGGGGAGGACCCTCCGGTAGGACCCCCGGGACCTGGAGACCCCTCCCCCACCCGCCAGAGGCCACCGGTAGCCTCCCCTTCCTTAGCCCCAGTTGAGTTCAGTTCAGTTCAGTCGCTCAGTCGTGTCCGACTCTTTGCGACCCCATGAATCGCAGCACGCCAGGCCTCCCTGTCCATCACAAACTCCCGGAGTTCACCCAAACTTATGTCCATCGAGTCGGTGATGCCACCCAGCCATCTCATCCTCTGTCGTCCCCTTCTCCTCCTGCCCCCAATCCCTCCCAGCATCAGTCTTTTCTAATGAGTCAGCTCTTCTCATGAGGTGGCTAAAGTATTGGAGTTTCAGCTTTAGCATCATTCCTTCCAAAGAACACCCAGGACTGATCTCCTTTAGAATGGACTGGTTGGATCTCCTTGCAGTCCAAGGGACTCGCAAGAGTCTCCTCCAACACCACAGTGCCAAAGCATCAATTCTTCAGCGCTCGGCTTTCTTCACAGTCCAACTCTCACATCCATACAAGACCACTGGAAAAACCATAGCCTCGACTAGATGGACCTTTGTTGGCAAAGTAATGTCTCTGCTTTTTAATATGCTATCTAGGTTGGTCATAACTTTCCTTCCAAGCAGTAGGTGTCTTTTAATTTCATGGCTGCAATCACCATCTGCAGTGATTTTGGAGCCCAGAAAAATAAAGTCTGACACTGTTTCCACTGTTTCCCCATCTATTTCCCATGAAGTGGTGGGACCGGATGCCATGATCTTAGTTTTCTTTTCTTTTTTTTTTTCCTTAGTTTTCTGAATGTTGAGCTTTAAGTCAACTTTTTCACTCTCCTCTTTCACTTTCATCAAGAGGCTTTTTAGTTCCTCTTCACTTTCTGCCATAAGGGTGGTGTCATCTGCATATCTGAGGTTATTGATATTTCTCCCGGCACTCTTGATTCTAGCTTGTGCTTCTTCCAGCCCAGCGTTTCTCATGATGTACTCTGCATATACGTTAAATAAGCAGGGTGACAATATACAGCCTTGACGTACTCCTTTTCCTATTTGGAACCAGTCTGTTGTTCCATGTCCAGTTCTAACTATTTCTTCCTGATCTGCATACAGGTTTCTCAAGAGGCAGGTCAGGTGGTCTGGTATTCCCATCTCTTTCAGAAATTTCCACAGTTTATTGTGATCCACACAGTCGAGACCCCTCAAAGCTCAGACCCCGGCTCTCAGCCCAGAAACCCAGGCCCCTTGGCTTTGGTCAGTGTGGAGACCCCCTCCCGGACCTGCCCACAGACCCCTGCCAACTGGCCCTCACCAGCCCAGGGTTCCCCACCCTCACAGCCCAGTCTCCAACTTTTAGGCCACTCTGGGTCCTCAGTGCTCCTCCCCACCCCCAAAACACTCTCTCGTTTCAACTTCATCTTCAGTCCCAAAACCCTTGCCTGTTCTCACCCTTATCCCACTTCTTCAGCTGGTCCACATGTCCTGAGGACCTAACACACCCGCCTCCCCAAATTCGTATTTTGAAGCAAGCCACTTACACTTTAGAGTTCTCAGAGCCCTACCTGGCTCACTCATTCATTTGGTCGGCAAATAAGTATATTCCTGATACATTCATTTGTTCCTTTCTATTCTTTTTTTTTTTGGTCAATATATAGTCATTGTATTTTTTTTTCACTTTTTAAAAGTTGAGAAATATGTCATATATTAGTTTCAGGTATATGATGTGATTTGATGTAAGTATATATTGTAAGATGATTGGCACCCTTTTTACTCTCAAGATACCCCAATTCTCAGCTACAGGTGTCTGATTTTCACTCTTCTCTCCTCAGGCTGCCCCTCCCTCAGCCTCTCAGTCACTCCAACACTGATCAGAAACACTGACTGTACAGCCTATCCTAGCTGGACCCCGCCCAATACACATAAAAATGATACCTCTCCATCCCTCAGTTTCCCAGGAGAGACCCAAGATCGTAATAGTTATTTTTTTGGTTTTTATGAGACTGGATAAGGGGGTAAAAAGTATGTGCCAAGGAAAAGGAGGGAGAAACAGATTGCTGTGTTTTATTACCACCACAGGATCAGGATCAAGGACAAGAGTTCTTAATTCCACCAATGATGATGATGAAAAGTGATGAGTACTGACTGCATGCCATGAGCTGAGCTAAGTGCTTTCCATACATTTGTCTCACAAATCCTTGAATAACATTTCTGGTACAGGTGAAGAAATTGAGGGATGAGGGTAATTTGCCTAAAATCATAAAGCAAATGGTAGAGCCCAGAAACCATTTGTACCCTTTTCTGAGCCAAAGATCTCTTTATATTTCTTCCAGTAGTCATGTATGGATGTGAGAGTTGGACCATAAAGAAGGCTGAGCACTGAAGAATTCATGATTTCGAACTGTGGTGCTGGAGAAGACTCTTAAGAGTCCCTTGGACAGCAAGGAGATGAAGTCAGTCAATCCTAAAGGAAATCAACCCTGAATATTCATTGGAAGGACTGATGCTGAAGCTGAAAGTCCAATCCTTTGGCCACCTGATGTGAAGAGCTGACTCATTGGAAAAGACTCTGATGCTAGGAAAGATTGAGGGCAGGAGGAGAAGAGGGCAACAGAGGATGCGATAGATAGTATCACCAACTCAATGCACATGTGTTTGAGCAAGCTTTGGGAAATAGTGAAGAACAGGAAAGCCTGGCATGCTTCAGTCCATGGGCTTGCAGAGTCAGACACAACTGAGCGACTGAACAACAATTCTAGGAGGTAACCCTACAGGGACTTGGTCTAACTCTTTAGAGAAAGAAGCAAAATCCCTAAACCCAGGGTATTTTCTGAGTTCAGGAAAATAGGAAATAACAGCCTCTGTGGAGCATAGAAGAGGGCAGAATGACAGGTGGGGATTGAGGCTGCAGTCACTGGACAGGTGAAGAAAAACCTGGAGGCAGAGGAAGCATTACTTTGAATTTGGAATGGTATGTGGCAAGTAGGAGGAAAGCTGGCTCGAATGACCTGTTGGTCTAATAGCTTTGCTGCACTGCCTTCCCACTCCACCCAGACTGGGTGCCTACAGGCCCCAACTTGTCTGATGCAACTCCAGCTTCTGAGAATCTATTCAGCCCACAGCAAGGAATGAGCTAGCTTTGAGATTCCTCCCTCCTTTTAATAATAACAAGCCACCATCCAGGCAGCATCTTCTTCTGGGTGCCACCTTCCTATGAAGTTTACTCATGGCTTGGGCACATGACAGCTTCAAAAGGTGTTATTATCACTTGTTATTAAAAGGCCTGATGAAGGCAGTGGCATTTCTGGCTTGTTTCTATCTTCATGCATTGGGGAATGGTCAGATTCAATTTTTGACAACATTCAGGAGTAACTTACAGCCTTACTACCTAGCAAATTCCTTAGGCTTGTATAGCTATGTGAATGGATGGGAGAAGTGAGGTAGATTTTAGTCTCTTAAGACTTCTTGCAGGGAAAGGGAGGGAGTCCAGTGTGTGTGTGTCCACATGCAGATATTTGGCCTAGGCCCAGGTGGCCCAGTGGTAAAGAATCCGCATGCCAAAGCAGGAGATGCAGGTTCATCCCTGGGTCGGGAAGATCCCCGGAAGGAGAAAATGGCATCCCATTCCCCTGGAGGAGGGCATGGCAACCCACCCCAGTATTCTTGCCTGGAGAATCCTATGGACAGAGGAGCCTGGTGGGCTACAGTCCATAGAGTTGCAGAGTTGGTAGTGACTGAAGCGATTTAGCATGCACCAGTATTCTTGCTGGGAAAATCCCACGGACAGAGGAACCTGGTGGTTTACGGTCCATGGGGTGGCAAAGAGTTGGACACAACTGAGCAGGCATGCTTGCACTAGAGCTCAAATATGGAATCCATTTTTGCCTGTGAAAAGACAGAGAACAAAGAGAGGGTGCCTGTCCATCCTCTTATTGGGAGTCATTCAAGTTCAAAACTGAAACTTATTCATTTATTACACAAGACTTTACTGATCATGTGGAAAGGGCATGAGACTCTGAGGCATCCAGAGTCAAAAGCCTCAACTGAGTCACTCTAGGGCCCTGGGAAAATCTTAGTTTCCAAACCAGTGACACAGGAAAAATGATCTTTTCTTTTTTTAAATAATATTGTCTGCACCTAAATATACTGCCGAACACTGTCGGATGAGGAAGAAGTTGGGAAGGCAGGCAAGATCATAGAAGTACCACAGACCTGGACTACCAGGTCTCCTCTGCTCTTCTTTCCAGGTGTGTACTGCCTAAGAGAGGAAACAGAAAAAAATTCCAGCAACTATAACCTTAAAAGACAATTGGACAAGACTGTTAAAAAAAAGTGGAAGATGGTTTAAGGGACCAATTCCTCCCTTCCCCCCAACTCAAGGCAAATATATTTATATTCCTAGAGGAGGGAGTAAATATTTCCTTGGCCATTAGGCTTGTGAAGTTGCTCTCTATCTAAGAAGGGAACAGAAGGGACTAATTGTAAAAAACAGCGATGGTCCAGGTTCCCATACCTTAACTCTGGTACCTGCATGTGCAGACAATCTGCAACTCTAGGCCTGGGTAAACTAATACAAGGCAACTTTAAATATAGGGGGTTTTATTTTAAAATGTTGAACACCTGGGAAGTCCCTGGCGGTCCAGTGGTTAGGACTTGGCACTTTCACTACCGTGGACCCAGGTTCAATCCCTGGGGCAGGGAACTAAGGTTGTGCGAGCTGAAAAAAAAAGTTAAACTTTCTGTCCCTTCCTCCTTATTGTCCCGCCAGCAAGATGGGTTGGTGAAAACTGGGATGTCATTCAACCTCCCTGCTTCAGAGCCTCCAACAGCTTCTCATCAGAGCATTTGGAATAACATCCATTCTCTTCTCAGGCCTCCAAAGCCAGAGCTGATCTGATTCAGCCTGTCTTTCTGACTCATCTCCAATCTGTCCGCTGGTGTGTGCCCGCCCCCGCCAACCTTCTGCTTCTTACACAAGCTTGTGTGTTCACATCTCAGGGCCTTTGCTGGGAAAGCTCTTCCCCAGTGTGGCAGAGGCCTCGGGCTGTTCATCCAGAACTGCTTGCTCCACAGTGAGAGCACTGTAGCCAGGCAGAGCTGGTGTATTTCCCAGCCTTCCTCGCGGAAGGCATGACAATATTATCAAGTTCTCTCCCAGGGCATGTGAACAGAAACAAAGTGATCCACTTCCTCCTCCATGTTCTTCTTCCACCAAGTAGGATGAAGCCAAGGGGATGTCAGACTTATGAGAGAAGAGCCTTGTTCCCTGAGCACTGCCTGGATGAGATCTATCAACCAGGAACACCTGTTTGGACTATATAGCACAGGCAAGATTAAAACTTGGTTTGTAATAAATTACTAGAATTTCTGGCCTCTTTGTTCCCTCAGCCTAGCCTGATGCAATACACCCAAGATTCTCACCTGGGGACTTCTCTGGTGGTTCAGTGCTTAGGATTCATGATCCCAGTACAGGGACTGGGTTTGAACCCCTGGTTGGGGAACTAGACCCCATAAGATGCAGCTGAGACCTGGTGCAGCCAAATATTTTAAAAGCCTCACAGGGCAGGAGCCTCCTTGTCAGCCAGGTCTCAGTTTAAATGTTAGCTTCTCAGAAGACTTTTCTCTCTGATGGCTTTACTCTACGTGAAGTAGCCTCTAGTCCCTTATAGCATGCCAACCTCCTAAATTTTCATTTTAGGATGTATTATTACCTGTGTTTTCTTGTCCGTGGTCAGGCTTCAAAGACTCTGTTAGAACATAGGCTCTGCAGAATGTGCACTTTTGCTCAGTTCATGCAATGCTGTGTTCACAGCGTCGACTCAGTGTCCGGCACATGACATTCAGTGTTTAGTGACTTAGTATCTTCTGATTAAATTTTAATTCAATAGGGATGCAGAAAATTTTTCAGCTGACCATAGAAGTAAAAGCACATAAAGAGAACTTGCACCAAATAAAAGGCTGCTTCTCTTTACATGTGATTTGGGCCTTTTCTATTCTAGGAAGATAATGGATGAGGAATTATGGCCCAAGTCGGTACAACCATTATGGAGAGGTGCTGTTTGCCACAGTCCCAAATTAGTCTTAGACGTGGGTGTAATAAAAATACTACCTCACAGGGAAGCCTGCAAACTTACTAACCGCATAATGTCATCTTTCCTTCTTTTTTTGGCCACACTGGGAGGCTTGTGGGATCTTAGTTGCCCAATGAGGGACTAACCTGGGCCCACGGCAGTGAAAATGCTCTTAACCACTGCCAGGGAATCTGTCACCCATCTTTTAAAATCCACATTAAACTCAAGGTCTTCAGGTGGTGCTAGTGGCAAAGAACCTGCCTGCCAATGCAGGAGATGTAAGAGATGAGGGTTCGATCCCTGGGTTGGGAAGATCCCCTGGGGAAGGGAATGACAACCCAGTCCAGTATTCTTGCCTGGAGAATCCCATGGACAGAGGAGCCTGGCAGGCTAGTCTATAGCGTTGCAAAGAGTCAGACATGACTGAAGTGACTTAGCACACACAAACCCAAGGTCAACAGTCACCCCAGGCTAGAACCCCTAAACCTGCACACTAACTTCAATGACCTGGCTGGGTTTCAGGTCATTTTTGTCACTCCACTCATGGGGCTTTGAGGCAGCCTAATGGTCGGATTTATTACTTCAACACATATCTGAGGGCCTGCTATGCATAAGGCAAAGTTCTAGGCATTGGGAGACAATAGTGAAAAGGAGACAAACCCCTATTCTCACGAAGCTTACATTTTAATGGGGAAGAAAGATAAGAGATACAAAGGCAAAATGAAGAATGTGCTAGGATGTGTCGGTGTTGAGAAAAATGAAGGAAAGTGACAAAGATAAATTAGCTAAAGAAGGCCTTACTGAGGTGGCATTTGAGTAAACCTAAAGGGAGTGAGAGAAAAAGCCATGGAGGTGTTCAGGGAAAGGACATTCCAGATCAAGGAAAAGTCAGAGGCACATAGGGGCCTTGGACGCATTCTAAGGACTTAGGCTTTTACCCTGAGTGAGATTAGGGCCCACTGAGGGTTTAAGGAAAGGTATGAACTAACAGAATCATGCTGGCTGTTGTGCTAAGAACATTTTGTAGACAAGGGTAGAGGCAGGGAGACTTACTACAGTAACTGAGGTGAGAGGCGATGATGCTGTCTTGACCACGGTTAGAGAACTGATCAGATTTCAATTATACATATAATATGTATTTGGCTGCGCCGGGTCTTAGTTGCATGGGGGATCTAGTTCCTTGACCAGGGGTTGAACCCAGGCCTGCTGCATTGGGAGTACGGTGTTTTAGCCATTGACCCACTAGGAAGTCTTGAACTATATTTTGAAATGGAGCCAATAGGAACCAGGATGGGTTGAATGTAGGTTGTGAAAGAATGGAGTCTAGGTCTGAGAGAACACCTGGAAGGATGAAGCTGCCACTGATTTCTCAGGGGAAGCCCAAGAGGAGCAGGTTGGGGTGGGTGGTGGAATATTTCTGATTCGGGGAATTTCTATTTCAGATACCTGAAGTTGAACAGGGAAAATGTTTGTTTTTAGTAACTTTCTAGGAGGAACCAAGCCACTCTAGCTCTTTTTAGACAAAAACTCACAAATAAGGACTGGTAAAGCTATGGTCTTCCAGCAGTCTTGTATGGATGTGAGAGTTGGACTATAAAGAAAGCTGAGCACCGAAGAATTGATGCTTTTGACCTGTGGTGTTGAAGACTCTTTCGAGTCCCTTGGACTGCAAGCAGATCCAACCAGTTAATCCTAAAGGAAATCAGTCCTGAATATTCATTGGAAGGACTGATGCTGAAGCTGAAACTCCAATCCTTTGGCCACCTGATGCGAAGAACTGACTCACTGGAAAAGACCCTGATGCTGGGAAAGGTTGAAGGCGGGAGAAAGGGACGACAGAGGCTGAGGTGGTTGGATGGCATCACTGACTCGATGGACATGAGTTTGAATAAGCTCCAGTTGGTGATGGACAGCATGCCAGGTGTGCTGCAGTCCATGGGGTCGCAAGGAGTCAGACATGACTGTGCAACTGAACTGGATAGTTTGAACTGGGAAGCAGTATCTGCTGACAATTTAGCCCTATAAGATGGAAGTATGTTCTGCTTAATCTGCATTTTGCAATTTAGAACTATGTTCTTGAACTTTTCCCCCCATTCCTCTGTATTTCTATTTTTAAATGTATATCCTTTTATTCTATTTTCCTCCTGCAAGCTATAGATTCCTGCTGTAAATCCAATTCATTTCCGTGATGCTTGCAAATCTGCCCCCACCTTAAAATATAGACGCAGTTAATTTCCCTTTCTCTGTACCAAAGATCTAGAATTCTTTCCACCAATAACTAATGTATCACAATTTCCTCCACTCGTATCAAGTACTAGAAACCTCATTTCAAATGAGCTTATTATCAAAACATTGAGATCTGAACAATGGAAAAATAATTAGTACTTCTTCCTCCAACTAGAAGTAGCTTTGGCTCTCAGCATTCTGATAGTCAAGGAAAGATAACAGAACAAGGGGGGTTGTGTCTAGACTACTCCCTGTGTATATCAGCAGATCCATGTACATTAGCTACTGCTTAGTCTTTCAGTCATGTCAAACTCTTTGTGACCCTTTGGACTGTAGCCTACCGGGCTCCTCTGTCCACGGGATTTTCCGGGCAAGAATACTGGAGCGGGTTGCCATTTCCTGCTCCAGGGGATCTTCCTGACCCAGGGGGATTGACCCAAGTCTCCTAAGTCATCCCACATCTTTTACCCGCTGAGCCATCAGGGAAGCCTATGTACACTGGAAATCCTCTCAGTAAGGGTCCCACAGCACACACTCATGCAAAAAGCGGTAACTCCACATTAGTTAACACCCAAGGGTGTTTCTAACTTACTCATGAACCCCTATGACAACCCCAATAGTCCCCATTTTATAGATGAGGAAACTAAGGCATAGAAAGGTTAGGGAAGTTACCCAGTCACACAGCTAGTAAGTGGCAAAGTTAGAATTCACACCTGAACATCCTAGCTCGAGACTAGTCTGAGCCACAAAAGCCTGTCACCGACGTTGTCTCTATTGCCGTGCATCACTGCCGGAGCAGTCACCATTTCACATCAGCCGATGGCCACCCACCTGCATTTATCTGGAAGTGGCCCACTTCTGGTGTTTAGGATCATGGCCACAAGTCACAGTGCCTAGGCATAAATTATTTAAATGGCTGGGAGACAGAGACAAGGACAAAAGTAACCAACCATATCAATTTAAAAGAAAACTGATCAAACAAAAGAGTCTTACGATAAAAACTTTATTGTCTTAAATATCAAATGTTTTACACATCACTTTTTCTTCAGAAAGTTCCTAATAAAAAAAGAAAAATAAAATAAAAGTGTTTTGATTACTTAGGGCTGACTTACATTTCAGTATGTGACAACAACTCAAACCCAAATGCATCTGGCTCACTCAGTGGCAGACAGGTCCTGTGTCCAGCCCCTAAGCCAATGGCACAATGCAACCAACTGTGGGATTCCTGAGTTTGGTTCCCTTAAATTCTCAGAGTTTTCCCAACTCTCAAAACCAAAGCCTTATGGGAGTGAAAGAGCTATTGGCAAGCCTATTTTGCCAATCAGCCTAGTTCTTGTAAGATGCAGTAGTCTCAAAGCTTAAAGAAAAATCAGGAAAGCAATAAAAGAACAATTCCAAGAACAAATAAGAGGGAAAAAAGGGGTTTCTACTTGCTAAAATTTGCCAAATATGGCTACAAAACTGGTAAACAAACCTTATTTGAGTGCAAAGGCCATTAGCCCAACTTAACATGGAAAGGAAATTTTGAATATAAATGAGCATTCAACGTTCATTGTAGGTGCACAGTTTAAAAAAAGCAAACAGTATGCTGAATTGATCTGAATATATAGGAAACTAGAGAGGTCTACCTTCCTTTAAGCCACTGATGCATCCTTCAAGGCTGAATGTGAAACAAACTCCTGGTAAACAAAATAATTTGTTATGTATCTTCCCAGGAAAAAAATCTACCAGCACACCTCTTTCCCAAGTTAGCTAATGAAGACCTCTCTATGGTACATATGAAGAGAAATATAATTCTGTAAAAATTATTCTAATTTCATATTCCACATCCCCACCCCAAGTCTCCTTATTTTAGAGAAACTTCCCATCTTCCACACCCTTGCACCAACTTTCTCTGTAGATTTCATTCCGTAAGACTGTGCTTTAAAACTGCTATACCCGCTCTCATTTTAGTCCCCAGAAGGTCTAGATTACCAGTATGTAGCTGACAAACCTGCGTGGATATTCTAATTGTAAGCTTCAGAAGTCACTGTAGTCAAGGTTCAGAAATTCTACCTGTATCCTCAGGATTACCACATACATGGTGATGGGCTCAAGAATGTCCTTTTGATGGAGCTGTCCTGCAGAAGAGGTTTGGCAGAGGCCTGAATTTTCTTGTAAATAAATTCTGCCCCTCATCTAGTCCCAGAACCATTGCTTGCTACATTCTCTGCTCTTGAGTTCTATTTTCATATTTTGCACTCAACTGCTTTAAAACAGCAAATCTTCCAGAATTCTCTGCTAAGTCTTGTTGGCCCAGATGGTTAGTATTTCGGAGCAGCTGGCTCCAAGACGGCAGAAAGGATGCCACAGCAGTCCATACTTCCACCCTGCATGGAAGGAGCTGTGATGGGAGGAAACGCTGACTGTCCCTGGTGCACGTTAGGTCATCTTCCACTTACTTGCACTTTTATCCTGCCTGTTCCCCCTCCACCAACAGTGTAAACTGAACTGTCCTTAATCTCTTCAAGTATTTCTACCAAATGTTAGAACATTTTTTGTTGGTTTCTCCAATCTCATTTTTTCAAAAACATTTTTAAGAGCAGTTTTAGGTTCTCAGATTCTAATTCCATTTTGAGCCTGCTTTTCCGTTTTCTCTGAATTTGAACCCAATCATCCTAGTACGACTTTTAAAATAAATGATGCTAATAGGCAAAAATAGATCTTGCACTTGAAGCTAAGATTTATTTCATGTCTCTTGACGAGACTGATAGCTTTACAGGGCAGTTTCGTTTGTTTCAGTACTGCTGTTATCCTCAACGCTCACCAGTCACTTAATGTTTCATGAGTGAATAACAAATTCTTATTCAAAGATTCAAACTGCAGTCTGAGACAGTTTAACAGTTCATTGTTCAAATAGATTTTCTTGAACTTCTGCTTTCACCACTGTAATACTGATAGCACAACAAAGAACATAATAAACACATAGAAACCATTTTTGCTTTTTTTGTATGCCTGATGCAAAGAAGCCATGTCACAATACTTCTATGGAAATCTAATCCTTCTGGGGAAATCAAATGATTTGGTGCAGGATAAATCAATCAACAATAAAGGTGAGCCCTTAGGACACTCCATACATGCCTATCTCCAGGAGGGCCATTTTCAGACATTCTCCACCCTTCCCCACCCCAATGATACTTCGACTTTTAGCACCGACTCGAACTTGATGCCTCTGCTATTTGGAGAAACTAAGGCACAAGAGAAAATCAAGCACATCAAAGGTTCCTCCCTTAAGTTCTATGATTTATATGATTAACTCCCAAGTAACATCCATCGAGGGAACACTACTGGGGAACCTGAGCCATGATTTGACATTTCTGGTTCTCAAGGACATGCTTTGAGTTTACCTTGTTGTAAATCGGCATGTTTAAATCTTTCAGAAAGAAAGCAGATCTTTTAATTTATGTATCTCCTAATGTGAAAGGTAACCTTCATCTTCTCAGAAGGGGAACTCTTTGAGAACTGTGTTTGTTTCTAGTTCAGCCACAGACTACACTAAGTCACCAAATTCAAAGGAGAAATTTGCCTTTTTGGTATTTGTGCTAAAGAATGCATAATCTAGTTAGCTTCTCTTATGATATGCTACCAGTGATAACAAGTTGGAAACATGTAGCAGTTCACGTGCCCTGCTTACGCTCTGCAGGTGACAGACCGAAAGGAAAAGGAAATCAGAATGTACTGCCACTCTTCTGGCCAGTGACTTGCGAGGCTGTTTTTTATAAACATGGTGGGATCAAAGTCTTCGCCATAACCGAAGACTGTTATCTGAAGATTAACAAACGTTTGCTTTTTAATCTTTGCAAAATTAACTGCAGGATATCTATCACACATGTATATATACACGAGTTAATGGTTTTAAACCAACCCAAAGTTTTATGGCTTTTGCTAGAGATAGAAAAGCTGTGCTAAGGGAAAAACAGGCAGATTCCACTTCAACTGGCTATCATAAAATCGGTAACACAAAGTCTCATATATCTTTTCATATAACTCTCTTATTGTAGAAACCCTTTGGGAAAAAATACATGGTGTGTGTCTCCCTTCAGTATGCATTGAGACAAGGAGCTCTGGAAAGTTTTGTAGGCTGCAAGGCAGAACAGTTTCCTCACACACTTACCATCTATCTAGTTCCCTTTGCTAAGCAACTGATAATCTTTATGATAATGGATAAAGCCCAAACAGTGGGATGAAGGCTTAGATGAAGGATTAGACGATGTCTGGATGCCTAAAGAGGTACAAGTGGAAATAATTCTTACCAGTGACAATGGCAAAATCTAGAGCCTATAGCTGTCTGGTTACCAAACACATTCTTACACACAGGAACCAACTTGGAAGGAAATCTTCTCCTCTCTTTGGTGAATAAACAGACACCACTCTTGGAGGTAAGCACTGTTCACAAGGCTGTCCGTTACTGATTATGACAAAAGAGCTATCCAACAAAGCAGCCCATACTGGTAATGGCTGGCCTCACCAGTTCTGCTGGCAATCAGAGGAGTTCACAATGATTTTACCTTATTCTCGGAGAAGTTAATCTCTAATTTCTGCACTTTGCATAAAAATCGACAATGAAGGTTCACTAATGTCATGTTCCTTAATTCCTTGTGTTTTAGAACTGCTAAATTTAAAAATTATTCAAAATTCTGACAATGTCAACAATTTTTACTTTCACACAAACAGTGGACAGAAGATTTAAAAAAAATCAAAAGCAACTATAAATTGAAAAATAAATGATGAAAAAGGACAGGGATATTTGGCAAATGGGTTAAGCTCATCCAAAGTATTCCTAATAAGAATACGTGTACAACTATAGGCCTACCTATTGAATTTTCTCCTAGAAATAAATATACATATACATACAATAAAAGCTATTGTAATGAAACCTTTTCTGGATTGATATTCTATAGCCCACCTGGGATTGACCCCCAAATCTCCACACTGTGAAAATTCAGTGGTTATGTCTCTGAGCACTGTTCAGAGGAACTGCTTGTACAGAAAACTAAGAGGCCATTCTTTATAAAGAAGGCCTTTTGGAGGAGTCTATTGTCATCAATAAGTCCTCCCACCCTACACTCACCCCACTTTGTAACCCTAAAGATTGATAAGCTCAGAATAAATTCCCAGTCATTCCCATAAAGCAAATCAGGGGCCCATCGCATGGCTACTAAGTTTTGTTTCAATCCTAGCACCACTACTTAATTGCAGTCACAGCTCTAAGAGCCGGTTGACAGAAATCCTATTAGCAGGTTCCTAGTGCATCTTGTATCTTTGGCGTAGGGCAGGCAAAAGGGTCTACAGCACAGGATTGTCTAAAAGAACACTTTAAAGACAATCTGGCTAACTTGTCTAGAGCGCCACCCTGAACACAGTAAGCAACAGCTCTTTCTGTCAACCATTCCCTAACTTCAGAGAATCACGAGGAATCTATGGGACTTTCCATCATATCACTCACAGCTCCTAATACACATACAAACATCACAGCAGAAAGAAAGAAGATGGAATAGGGTAGAAGAAGGGCAATGTCTAAGTGCCCCCAAATTAAGATTTAAAAAACTCCTGAGATATGAGCCTCCATTTTGATTGTGCTCAATGACGTAAATTTTGACGAAAAGAATAACTCTCAAAGAGAGTAAGACTTTAGACAAAAATCACTTAACATTAAAAGTTCACAAATCACCCTTCTGAAGCTTCTGTTTCAGACACATTGCAAATCATCACCTGGAATCAGGAATTATCATTCTCAAAATTCTCTTCAATAAAACCAGGACTCCATATTCCTGCTAGGTATGCTAGGTATATAAGTTTATCTTTCAGGAAAAAAAAAAAAAAATCTAAAATCTACCCAGTAGAATTATTGCACAGTGGGGCCCACAGGACAATGATTTCCAAGGGCTAGTCCTCATATAAAAAAAGGCCACAATAAATACATCTATATACTATGCCCCACTCTATCTTGACATGGTAAACACAAATATGACAAATCTTGCTTTAAAAAAGAAACTCCTGAGGAAAGAAAGGGATGGAAAACTCTACCAAGGCCACTTAAGTCAGAAACTCCAATTATTATTTCCACTGCCAATGAAGACACTCACCAAATAGACTGACCATTCCAAGCACCAAGATGAACCAGTGACAAGGTTATTACACTTGAATATTTCACTCAGAACACAGCTCAAACTGAGCTTTAGAAGAACTTCCCAGAAGATGAGCTTGGAAAGGAAATAAACTGCTGGCAACCAACCCATCAGCTGAACATAAGTTCACCATGAGTCATTAAGGGTTGAGATGTGATCGGTGAGATGCTACCAAACCCAATCACTAGTAAATTCCAGTGTTTAGAGCATTATTTCACTCACAACAGTTGTTGAAACATCATCAACATTGGCAAATTCGATTACAGTTTTTCCTTTCTTTTTTTAATCTGGGTAGCACCATGTTGCACTCTGATGTTAATTCCCTCACAAAATCCCACCCAAGGTATCTGGCAATCCATGCAGTAGCCTGTGATGTACGAAGCAGCCCAAGTTTTAAGTCCTCCCAACTCATCGCATTAAAATGTCAAATCCTAACCACACCAATGGAAACATGCTACTCCAGGAAATATTCTTCAACTATTCTTCAATTTCCTGTTACAACCGATGAATCATAATGCATTCCAAACATCAAACCATGTGATCAAGTTTGTAAACCAAAAGATGAGTCAATAAGCCATACCTTGCCTACAGCACAGACACAGCCACATCATGCTTTCAGCTGCATGGGTGGTGGGATTTTCTCATGGCTTCTGCTTTTTAAAGCACTCACTCTCAATCTAAAAGGGTATGCTATACACAAAACCATCAATTTTATTCCAGAATACATCATCTTAATGATAATAAAAAGCTTCTGTGTGCACATACTGCCAATACATTTAAAAAGGCCCAAATTTTAACAAATAGGATAGACAAATTCATCAGACAAGAGATCATAAATTACTTTGGCCGAAAAAAAATCTTTAAAAAAAAAAAAAAAAAATCTGGCTCAACATTCTGCTTGCAGGGTTCTACATATACTGTATATGTGGTGAGTGTGTGTATGTGTGTGTGTAGATATACAGCTTTTTTTTTTTAAAGGGAGTAGAGTATGGTCTAGCCCACTTTTCCATGGTTACGTAGGAACTACAATGTTCTTTGCTAGCAAGACAAGAAGTGCAAGGTCTGCATTTCCACCAACTCGATGCAAAGCCCCAAGAGCTTCCTGCAAAGTAAAGCCGGCACGGAGAATCCGGTCAATGTCTGCAGCAGGAAAAATTAATGGTGCAAGAAAGGAGGGACTTGGTGACGGATGGCTGGTAGATGGTTCAAATCCTAGAAGTGGCCCTGCAGCTTCAGGACAGACATGTTCCCTGGCCTCAGGCCTGTCTGTCACTGGATTCTGTGTGCCCTGACCCAAATCTTTAACCAGGATGCAAGTGGGTGATGAGGACTCAGTTTGCTCAGAAGTCTGATTGAGTGTATCCTCCTCATCTGCTAACAGTCTGGGTGAAATCTCTACACCTAAGGTGCAATGTAGTTGATTAGACGCTTCTGCTGAGGCTACAGTAACAGAGCTACTCTTGTTTACTGACTCCTTGGACTTGAGGACACCTTCCTTATCAGTTAACAGGCCATCACCTGGACCCCTCAAGTTAACAGTTTCTCCATCTTCCACTCCAGTGTCAGCTGAAGTGTCTGTTAATTCTTCTGTCTTCGCTGATATAGATATGGCCTGATGAAAGGAGACCTGTGAACACTGTTCACTCTGGGTTGCTGTAAGATGCTCATTTTGGGTCCATCTTTCAAAAAGGTCCTTAATACCTGTTTGGCCCTCAATTACTGTCTCTGATTGACAGATACCTTCTTCAGATGTGTTTTCTGAAGCTGGTTTACTACTAATGACCAAAAGTTCATGAAGTTCCTTCAAGGCTGCCGTTAAGGATGAGCAAGATTCCTCTGATGACTCTATAGAGGGCTGACAACTGCCACACAGACTTATTAAAGAGGAAGGGCGATCCCCGCATTCTTTACTCATTTCAGACATTTCAACATTACTTTCTAGAAGCTGTAAATCCTGAGTAGAAATGGAATTACTTGAAATTTCAGAGGAAGGGTTACATTTTGATGTTTCTACTTCCATCAAGGGATTATCTAAGATGAGATCAGATGCACCAATGTTCTTGACATTGGTATTCTGACCTCCTGAATTCGGCACAGCAACTAGGGACTGTTCAACAATATCTACTTCCATAAGTGTTTCTGAATTTGAGCAGCCAAGGCATCCTGAAGGTAGAATATCTTTCCCTGTACCCGGAAGGTCCACGTTCTGCTGCAGCCTGTCTCCTTTCATTGCAGCTTCCAAACCAGCACTGCTTTGTTGCCTTTCTCCAAGAAGTTCAAGGTCCCCTGCGTGACAAGGATGGTCTTGGTCATGTGAAGCACTCTGTTCATGCTCATTCCTTGGTTCTTCATGCTGCTGAAGGCCACTCACCTGACTTGGGTCCTGATATTCTGGGTGCCAAACTTTCTCCCCCGTAAGCCTCTGCGGTTCTTGCATCCCAGTAGCTGTGACAGATAAACTAGCTTCCTGTCTTGTGCAGAGATGAGATTTGAGGCCCTGGATGCTTCTTTCAGCAGATTTCTCTAGATGATCTGCAACAATGGCTTCTTCGAGTGAATTCTGCAAAGGCATAGCTGGACTCTGGTTTGTTGGAGCACTGTCTGCTGAAGGAGCACAATCAGAAAGACCCTGTGGAGGAAGATGTTCTTTTTGCTCAGAGGTTATCTGGAATTCAGCTGAAGCCTTCAAAGCCTTCACAGCATTAGGTTCAATGCTGTCTGGGTCACTGGGCTGGATAGGGCTGACTGAAGCAGAGACAGAGTGAGCAAGACTTGGAGGATTACCAATCTCAGGACTCAGTCCTGGAGGATGGGCTTGATGGTTAAATCCATCTGAAGTTGGTAATGATGACATTCCCAGTGAGGTAGTTTCTTTACCGCTTTTCTCTACAGAGAACGACAGTGAAAGGAAAAAAGATTAATCAGCAGGTTACAAAGGCCACTAAATTATCAGAAGATATAAATTTAAACAAGATAAAATCAGGTCCTTAAACTTGGATCTCTCTTATATTCAGACTTTATACATGAACCATTCTCATTGTGGCAAACAACATCAGAATAAGAGGTAAGCATGTTCTTGATAAACTGTGTGTATTGGAATTCAGTAATTTTTATTTAGGTACCACAGAATGGCTGCGTTAGTCCTCAAGACTGAAGGACATTTATGTAACTTTACTCTCAGTGGGTTTAGAACTCCAAAATACTTTCTCCAAGTGTGTTCTCTCTACCACTTGCCCTCAAACCACCTGGAAGCTTGTTAAGCATGCAGACTGTAGGACACTATCCTGAGGAATAAACCCAGGAGTCTCTTTATTCAGTTAAGTTACACAGGTGATTCTTAAAAGCACAATATAATCTTGAGGATTTCGGTACTAGGAAGATTCTCCTGCCAATTCACTTCAGTGTGTCAAATGTGAACCCTGAGAAGTCTAAAGCTAGGTATATCTGGGATTTATGTCTGAGAAATAATAATGTGATACTACTCAGGGACATCCAGAAGACAGAGAAGCAAACATTCTATTTCTATCCAAACATTTCAAAAACTGTGTGAGTTTGACTCAGAACAAAAATAAAGCTAAAGATCAAACAGACTAAATCTCAATTATTATCTTACCAAACAACGCAACTTTAAAAAGGAGTATCAGTTTATTGTATTAACACAGTATAAGAACATTTATAAGAACATTTCCTACTTTAAGGGCAGGGAAATGGGAGGAGAGGAGGGCAGTGGAGGGATATAGTTCATAAATTTTCCAATAGGCAATAACAATTTAGATTCACTGCAACTTACTGACCATTCATAAAAGATGGAAGGATTAATTACCACACCTCTAAACAAACATCATGATGTCATTAAACATCAGTTCCAACTATCCTTCTGCTACTAATCCATCCAACTAAAAATTGACCTCCATGCAATAATTATACAATCTTTAATTAAAAGTCAAAGGCTGGTAACAAAAATGACATCACAATACAAATTGTTAGGACAGGTGTGACTCAAATGCTTCATGTTAACTGTGCCTTAGAAGTCATGAAGCAATGCAGTTATGATTCAAGTGGCTCTAAATCGTTCTAGTTCAACCTAGGTTAACAACATGAAAGGATAAAACACTCTGTGAGGAAGTTACTGACTCCTTGTGAAACAATCTTTCTTATAGTTTAGGGATAAAGAGAAGAAGAGCATATATCCCAGTGCAAACTATGTTCATTAGCGTCTGGAAACACTGTAAATAATTTTCTTTATCGATCTGGACAGCTGACTCTGAAAGAGGTTCAATTTTCAGTTAATGGGAACAGAAAGATGCACTGTAGTGAAATGTCCATGTTAGCAGTGGGGAGGTGGGCGAAGGTAATAGCCTTTGGCAATGGTATGTCAGTTATAATAACTGGGTGAGCCAAAGGTGAACCAACCTCAATGAATTCCGTACTCACTATGAAGGCAGCATATAGTCCTCCTGTAGCTGAGATGGTAAGTTTCACTGGCCTAAGTTCTAAATGTAGGGGAGAACAAGGTCAGTACTACAGGATAGCAGAAGAGGATGAGGACAATGGACATTAATAATAATGCCTGTTTTAACCCATCCTTATGAGGAAAATGAAAGAAAGAAGCAATTAAATGCTATGTATCTAATTACAACCAGCCTGCAAACCCCTATAAATTCCTAGGTTGACAGTCTAAAAAGACTGCCTTTCTTGTTTTAATAAATCAGTCAGTATACTCAGGCTGACATTTATTATATTTATGCTACAGGGAAATGGAAGCAGAGTGCCTCCTGTGGAAAAACCGTCAGGCTAGGGAGAGAAGGAAAAGTCAAGTTTCTTGTTAGAAGATTAAACTTTAGTCCTGTCTGTGTTACTGACTCTGTGACCCTGGCCAAGTCACCTGGTCTAAGTTTCCATTTCTTCTTCAACAGGATGAAAACTGCTGCCCCTATTTAATGCTGGGACTTGTGTGTAGTAATGTGAAAAATACACCTCCAGTTTTTCAAAAGAAAGGGACTTATGAAATTCCTAACAGTGTGGTTATCTTCAACAAGAATGTGCTATGATGCTGATATTCACAATGGTCATCTGTTTTCACTGGGATTTTTCCCCCTGTGGACTTTCTAATAACTGACAAAATTTTAAATAGTAAATTGTGCTTAGATACGTATGTATGCCAACATACAAATATATATATATATATATATGTATACATATATATATATATACATATACACACAGGCTAGTTGTAACCAGATTAAACAAGGTGAACTGGTGAATGACAGAAGCTACATTTTAGATCTGCTGCGGATACAAAGACTTTCAGACCACAGACGATGACTGGGTGGAGGCTTAACGTGGTGTCTATAAATACCTGGTCTGGGGCCCACTCCAGCTGCAGCACACACACACTACATGCATCATGGCTTCTGACGCTCTGTTTGAATTAGGAAACAGACAAGCAAACTTGGGTTAACAATGCAAACCACACAGCATGCAGGGTTACAGTTTCCATTCCTCTGCCATTTTTAAGATCAGGAACTGCTGATGCAAGGTGGGGCAATGTTCTTGTAGCTTGAACCGCAAAAAGATTTGCTAGTTGCTCTAATTCTCTCACCATACATAAAGCAATATGTCAACTTCAACAGATTTTCAACAGAACTTGGGAAGAAATTAATTTTCCACACCTACACAGAGAATTCATGGGCAAACAAACGCGTGAAAGAGATGAAAAAAGTAGATCCATAGATGGAATTACATGATATGGAAATCTTATGGAGTAAAAGTGAGTGAATACATTTGACAGTAACTTTCAACATTTCTTTCTCAATTGAGATTTCTTTTTAGAAGAAAAATAATCCAAACCTGATTACCTATCCTGGCTTAACTTCTTTATTTTTTCAAATACTCTGAATTAGTATTTTTAAATTATGTTTTAATCAATAGAAAAGATAAAGATATTCTGTATAGAGTATCCACACCAAAGAGACAGTTTTTAGGGGAAAATACATTTATCTACTATATTCACACTTAGGTGATTCTGATTAATAGTAGGATGCTGATGTTCTAAACAAATACAATATGATATTGAAGAATTATCTCACTATTTTAACATTACAAAAATTAGCACAAGCTATATCCTGTCAGTAACAAAAGGTCATCCACAGGGGAAGACAGCCATTTCCTTTTAATCTTTTAAAACTGGTATACGCACCTCACAATGGCTGAAAACATCTGTGGTTTCTATTTTAATCTCCTAAACTTTTTATTAAAAGAAAATAATTACTCAAAGAGGGTAACGGTTATATTAAAGTTAGGGCTGCTCAGTCACAGACACAATGTTATCCTCCAAAGTAAATGGGCCTGAGGTTAGTGGGTTATAAGGCACTAAGCTACTGTCAGCTGGTGTTTCTCAAATGAAAGCACCGAAACTGTGGGGGGAAAGAATAGAGGTTTCACAAAATGATATAAACGCTCATTTTATTAATAAATAGCATTATAACTAAGATGACAAGTTACAACACCTTCTAAGTAAGTATGTCAAACCCATTCAAGCTTGCCTTGTAGGTAAGGTTAAAACTATTATCTGTCAGATTGTTCAAAATTCTGCCCTGCATACAAAATACTAAATCACCACCCAAGTTGTATTTTATATGTAAACTGAGTCAAAAGGTGGTGGTGGAGAAGATTCTGAACAAAGCCAGCTTGGAAGGCTCCATTTGCAACTCACACTTACTCTAAAGAGTCTCAACGTTGAGATCACTGAATGTTCTCCAGTGACATGCACTGGCAAAATCTGGCTGCTTTTTGTTAAAACTCTTATCTTTTTTTTTTTTTTGGTCTTTAGGAGAAAGCTATTCCCTTAACTTACAGTGCTAATATATTTTACTGTATCAGCAAATGCCATGTGTGATGTTAGTCACTAATGAACAATTACAGCTCAAGACATTAAAATAACTCAAACTTCTCTTCAGCTTCTAGAAAATATATCCCAGAGTCACTGATATGTAACAGAAAAAAACTTATCCACAGACATGAGATTTCAACGTAACTGCATCCCTCCACTTTTACCCCAGAAAACTTGGCTTGTTCTTTAAAGAAGCTACAACTGAGACTCGGGTGGCAGAGGAGGAAACCTTAAGTGGAAGCACTTTCAGTAGATATTAAAGTTGGGGCTGCTCAGTCACAGACACAATGTCATCCTCCAATATAAATGGGCCTAAGAAATGAAAAAGAAAATTTCCAGGAAATGTTCACTCAAAAGGAAATGTCCGCTTACTATTATGAGTCCCACCAAAATGTACCAAAGCAAAGAACTCCCCAATGTATCCTGCACACACCAATGGACAGCTGTTTCTGGAGCTACTGAAACACGGGAGCTTTTCTATATTGTATGTGGAGATGTGAGGAGGCGGTAAGAAGACAAGAACACACCCACAACAGGACGAAGAGATGGATTATGAATTGGTCCTTATTCCCCTTTGAAGCCCGAACTTCACTGGCTTACCCACCAATAACTACAGTATTACTCGCAAGCTCGGCCATTCCAAATACCTGCATCCTCTACAGATTTTTGAAGGGCTTCTGCCAGTTCTTGGTCTGCAATCTCCTCTGGCCGTACTTCATCTCGCCCGGCCCCATATGCCAACCGGGCACACTCTGGTAACTCCCCCTCAGGAAGGAAGGTGGTCTTCGAGCCTGTGGTGCCGATCACGAGTACGTTCTTCTTGAGGTCAATGGAACACTTAGAAAGAAGAAACCAAAGACAGATGATAGCAGAAAAAAACATGACACAGGAAAATTATGACCCTGAGCTTCATAACTCCATTTATAAAGAAAAACATTGACAGAGATGACTCAAAACAAAATCGATTTTACCTAAATTTAATCTACGTGACACTGTTAATTTAGAATTTTTTAAAATACTTAAATTGTATAGCAGAATAATCTCTATGAGATATACTTTACACTTATTTGTCAAATACAGAAATGGTTCACATCTGAATTTAAATGTAACACCTGTAACACCTGTTCACTGCAAAAATTTGGAAAACTAACGGGCATAATCCGCAGCCACACCTTTTAGAAACATATAAATGACTTTAAAAAAAATATATACAACTATATAAATGGTATGTCTCAGTTTTATAGCTGCACATTTTTGCTTTTTGCTTAAGTGTAAAAAGTACAGCTTATATTTAAAGTCTATACCAACGGTCTCAAAAGTCATACATGGACAAGAAAAGCACTATAAAAAAATATTCTTAGTTTCTGCTAGCCTCCTTTTCAGTATATTTTTACAATTACTTAATATAGGACAATTACACACATATGTTAAAGCTGGAGACTGCTAGTCTATACCATGACTTAAAAATAGGGGAAGTTAAAAAAATAATAAAATAAAAATAAAGAAAAAGGGAAAGATTAGCAATGTTAATAAATTAGATTTAATTGGATTGTATTTATATTCACTCATTCCTTCAACTTAAAATTCTGCACCTTGATTAGAGTATTGATGCAATATATTTTAGTGGGAATTTAATATTAAACATTTAGAAAAGAAAATTAGTGTGCTGCTTTAGCAGCACATATGCTAACACTGGAATGATACAGAGAAAATGAGCATTGCCTGAGCAAGGATAACATGCAAATTTGTGAAGCATTCCATATTTTATATAACTCAGCCATAAAAAAGAATGAAACAACGCCATTTGCAGCAACATGGATGGACCTAGGAACCATCATATTGAGTGAAGTAAATCAGACAAAGACAAATATATGATATTCTGTATATGTGGAATCTAAAATATGGTACAAATGAATCTATTTATAAAATAGAAACTTAGTCACAGATATAGAAAACAAACTTATGGTTACCAAGGAAGAGGGGGAGGGATAAATTGGGAGACTGGAATTGACATATACACACTACAATATATACAACAAATAACTAATAAGAACCTACTGTACAGCACAGGGAACTATAGTCAATACTCTGTATTAACCTATATAGGAACCTATATAATAACCTATATTAAAAAAATGGATATATATATATAACTGACTCACTTTGTTGTATAGCAGAAACTAACAAAACAATGTAAATCAACTATACTGCAATAAAAAAATTTAAAAAATATTAGTGACATAAAAATATTAACAAGATATGAAACCTTATGGGAATTTTTACTGTCCAAGAGCACATTAATTCCTTCTTCAATGAGTTTATTTCAACACATTATTAGGCTTCAGAGTAGAAATATAAAAACCACTACAAATGAACACATTTATAAATTATTCTTCCTGTACTAAACAAACATTTCCATTTCCAACATCTTATGTAACCTTTTCCCTTAATCTCGATACTCTTCTTCCCAAGTACTATTTGATCAACTACTAAGGATGTACTAAACTTATACTCGCAGTAAAATCATCATTGTGTATTATGTACATAGCCCTACAAATCCATCAAAAAAATATTTGAGTTCTACTCAGAAGCTTTTTGCCTTTTCATACTGTTCATGGGGTTCCTGTGGCAAGAAACTTGTGGTGGTTTGCCATTTCCTCCTCCAGTGATGCTGGGGAAGATTGAAGGCAAAAGGAGAAACCGGTGACTGAGGATGAGATGATTAGATAGCATTACTGACTCAACGGACATGAATTTGAGCAACCTCTGGGAGTAGTGGAGGACAGAGGAGCCTGGAGTGTTGAGTCCATGTGGTTGCAAAGAGCTGGACATGACTTAGCAACTTTGAACAACCCAGAAATTAAAAATTACACAAGAGAACCAAACTGTCCACTATAGTCTCAAAACAGATGGCAGGATTCAATAGATTCAGAAAGATTTCACAAAAAGATTCTATTTCTACTGATATGTAATTTCAAACTGTGTATGACAATATCATCAATTAAGGACCTTTCCAGGTTTGAAGTCATGCTTCTTAGTTTTTCAGTATACACAACCAAGGGAATGTGCAGTAATAACGACGTAAGTCACAAAAAGCCAATGTGAAAAGAAAATGAAACTCTTAATTACCTGATGCCGTTTCAGCATATCCAGTCCCAGAAGCATGTCCATGGGCTGTTCCTCAAGTATAGAGAAGGAACATGCCAGGAAATCACCTTCAATTTGAACCTGAGCTAAAGCACATGAAGACAGGAAGAGGTTATCATTTTTTCAAGGGAAAGTTTAGAAATGTATCTATCATTCTGTGCAGTCAGTCAAAGCCAAGCCAAAACATTCAAGCAAGTGAGTAAAGTATGAAAATTCAGTAAGACAAATAATCCAGTTAAAAATCAATGACGGCATCAGCTCATAAAATGGACTGGGTACAAATAATACTCACAAGACCTGGCTTGATATGTGATACCTTTAGGATACATGCTCACCTGGTGAGGAAAGCTGGCATTAAGAATTTGAAAAAAGATGGATAAAGAAGATGTAGTACATATATAAAATGGAATATTACTCAGTCATTAAAAAGAATGAAATAATGCCATTTGCAGCAACATGGATGGACCTAGAGAGTCTACTGAGTGAAGTCAGACAGAGAAGCAGAAACATTGTATGACATTTCTTACATGTGGAATCTAAAAAGAAATGATACAAACAAACTTACAAACAGAAAGGGACTCACAGACTTAGAAAACAAACTCATGGATGCCAGAAAGGATAGTTAGGGAGTTTGGGAAGGTCATGTACACACTGCTATATTCAAAATGGATAACCAACAAGGATCTATTGTACAGCACATGGAACTCCACTCAAATGTTATGTGCCAACCTGGATGGGAGGCAGGTTTGGGGGAGAGTGGATACATGTATATGTATGGCTAAGTTTCTTCACTGTTCATCTGAAACTACTACAACATTGTTAACTGGCTATCAGTTCAGTTCAGTCGCTCAGTCGTGTCTGACTCTGGGACCCCATGAATCGCAGCACGTCAGGCCTCCCTGTCTATCACCAACTCCCGGAGTTCACTCAGACTCATGTCCATTGAGTCGGTGATGCCATCCAGCCATCTCATCCTCTGTCGTCCCCTTTTCCTCCTGCCCCCAATCCCTCCCAGCATCAGGGTCTTTTCCAATGAGTCAACTCTCAACTCTTCGCATAAGGTGGCCAAAGTACTGGAGTTTTAGCCTCAGCATCAGTCCTTCCAATGAACACCCAGGACTGGTCTCCTTAAGGATGGACTGGTTGGATCTCCTTGCAGTCCAAGGGACTTGCAAGAGTCTTCTCCAACACCACAGTTCAAAAGCATCAATTCTTCGGAGCTCAGCTTTCTTCACAGTCCAATTCTCACATCCATACATGACCACAGGAAAAACCACAGCCTTGACTAGACGGACCTTTGTTGGCAAAGTAATGTCTCTGCTTTTCAATAGGCTATCTAGGTTGGTCATAACTTTTCTTCCAAGGAGTAAGCGTCTTTTAATTTCATGGCTGCAGTCACCATCTGCAGTGATTTTGGAGCCCAGAAAAATAAAGTCTGACACTGTTTCCCCATCTCTTTCCCATGAAGTGATGGGACCAGATGCCATGATCTTAGTTTTCAGAATGTTGAGCTTTAAGCCAACTTTTTCACTTTCCTCTTTCACTTTCATCAAGAGGCTTTTTAGTTCCTCTTCACTTTCTGCGTAAGGGTGGTGTCATCTGCATATCTGAGGTTATTGATATTTCTCCCGGCAATCTTGATTCCAGCTTGTGCTTCTTCCAGCCCAGTGTTTCTCATGATGTACGTTGCATATAATTTAAATAAGCAGGGTGACAATATACAGCCTTGACGTACTCCTTTTCCTATCTGGAACCAGTCTGTTGTTCCATGTCCAGTTCTAACTGGCTATATCTCAAAACAAAATAAGAAGTTTAAAGTTAGAAAAAAAATTTTTTTAAAGAAAGAAAGAGCTGTAACTACTGAAGCCTGCGTGCCTGGAGCCTGTGCTCCACAATAAGAGAAACCACTGCCATGAGAAGCCTGTGCATTACAGCTAGAGAGTAGCTCCCACTCACTGCAGCTAGAAAGTCTGCAAACAGCAATGAAGACCTAGAGCAGCCATAAATCAATCAATAAATCTATCTTTAAAAAGAAAAAAGATCAAGACAAATTCCTCCAATTTTACTACTGCTTGTTATAATCAAGTTTCTTTGCTTGACGTCTCCTGCATTGCCTCCCTTCCTCAATTACTCCTCATATTTTATATATAGGATCTTTTAAGAAAATTACTTTGCTATTAACTGTATCTTGGGAAACCCAGGTGGCTCAGTAGTAAAAAATCACCCTGTCAATGCAAGAGATGTGGGTTCCATCCCTGGGTGGGGAAGATCCCCTGGAGGAGGAAATGGCAACCCCCACCCCACTCCAGTACTCTTGCCTGGAAAATCCCATGGATGGAGGAGCCTGGTAGGCTGCAGTCCATAGGGTCACTAAGAGTCGGACACGACTGAGCGACTTCACTTTCACTTTCCAGTATTCTTGCCTAGAAAATTCCATAGACAGAAGAGCTTGAAGGGATACAGTCCAGGAAGTCACAGAGAGTTGAACACAACTGAGCAACTAAGATATGTGTACACATTTAAGACATGTGTACACATTTAAGATACGTGTACATATACCTTATGAACAGAAAAGTATGTGAGATACATATATATATAGTATAAAGCATAATAAAACAAATACCCATGCATCTATTTCCCAGGCTGAGAAACAGAAAACTAAGAAGTTCACAGCTAATTCTTTTCCTCCTCCAACCCTTCCACCTATCCTGGTTTTTATGCTAAACATTCCCTGCTTTTTTTTTTTTAATAGTTCTTACTATTTTGTATGATGCCTAAGCAACATTTTGGTTAGTTTTGTGGTTTTAAACTATGACTCGCTTCTTCTCAAAAGATATTTTGAGATATTTTATTCCTGTGGATGCATGTGACTATATTTCTTTCACTTACCCCACCTCGAAGAGTAAGTAAGAGTAAGTAAGAGTAAGCAAGAGTAAGCACTGTAATGTCTCAGACACCACCACTGATTTATCCATTTTGGTGCTATGGAACTTCCAGGCTGCTTCCAGTTTCTCCTGCTATAAGCAATGCTAACATTAAGTATTCTTGCGCTTGTCTCCTGGCATGCCATGAGTGTCTCAATGGTATACTTTAAAAACATACAGGGTTTTAGGGGATATATTAGGCTCAGCTCTACTTGATACTGAATTATTTTACAAAATGTTTCCAGTGGTTTTGGAAAGGTGCCACTGTTCCACCTTCTCCCAACACTCAATATTATTTGATCTAAAATATGGCAAGTAATTCTCTATTTCCCTGATTAATGAGATAAAGCAATTTTTACACACTTACTAACCATTTGAGTTTCCTCTTAAAGTGCTTATTCAAATGTTTCTGTAATTTTTTATATACCACTCTGAGTTGGAGGATATATAAACACACAGAATATGCATAATTCTAAATATGAATCTTTTATTAGTTATGTATGTTACTAAGTTCTTTCCTAGTTTATTTGTTCATTTTCTTTGATGAAAAGTTCTTAATCTTAATTGGCTATATTTATCAAATAACTTCCTTATCTTTTAAAGGAACCCTTCCCTACATAAAACATTCCCCTATATTTTCCTCTAAAAGCTTCAATGTAAAATAAATAAATAAATAAAAGCTTCAATGTTGCCTCACACATCCAGGCCTTTCGTCAACCTTGAGTTGACTTTTCTATGTTATGTGAGACAGGGTCCAATTGTCAATTGTCCCTTTTTCCACACAGATCCCTAATTCTCTGAGCACATTTCCTGACACCTCCCCACTGCTCCATAAGATTTCCTGTCATTTATCAAGGTTCACATAAGCATGGGTCTGTTCCTGTTCTAGTCTTTTGGTCTTGGTATCTAGCTGTTCAGTCACTCAGTCATGTCTGACTCTTTGCGACCCCATGACTGCAACATGCCAGGCTTCCCTGTCCTTCACTATCTCCCGGAGCTTACTCAAACTCACGTCCATCATGTTGGTGATGCCATCCAACCATCTCATCCTCTGTCATCCCCTTCTCCTCCTGCCTTCAATCTTTCCCAGCATGAGTCAGCTCTTCACATCAGGTGGCCAGAGTACTGGAGCTTCAGCTTCAGCATCAGTCCTTCCAATGAATATTCAGGACTGATTTCCTGTAGGGTTGACTGGTTGGATCTCCTTACAGTCCAAGGGACTCTTGAGAGTCTTCTCCAATACCACAATTCAAAAGCAACAATTCTTCAGTGCTCAGCCTTCTTTATGGTCCAACTCTCACATCCATACATGACTACTGGAAAAACCATAGCTTTGACTAGATGGACCTTTGTCGGCTAAGTAATTGGTCTGCTTTTTAATATGCTGTCTAGGTTAGTCACAGTTTTTCTTTCAAGGAGCAAGAGTCTTTTAATTTCATGGCTGCAGTCACCATCTGCAGTGATTTTGGAGCCCCAAAAAATAAAGTCTGTCATTGTCTCCCCGCCTATTTGCCATGAAGTGATGGGATTGGATGCCATGATCTTCATTTTTTGAATGTTGAGTTTTAAGCCAGGCTTTTCACTCTTCTCTTTCACTTTCATCAAGAGGCTCTTTAGTTCCACTTCGCTTTCTAACATTAGGGTCGTGTCATTTACATATGACTAAAGTTATTGGCATTTCTCCTGGGAATCTGGATTCCAGCTTGTGCTTCATCCAGCCAGCATATGATACACTCAACATATAAGTTAAATAATAATACCAGATATAATAATGATATCTAGCAGGAGAAGTTATTCCAGTGTATCCTGACTACTCCTGCCACAAAGGGCCTACATAAAATTTAAAATTAACGCATCAAGTCTCACATACACACACAATAACAATTTATTGGAGTTTTGAATGTATTACAATGTTTCTGTTGACAAATGTGGGAGAAGTACCACCTTCAACACATTGAACCTTCCTGCCCATGTTGTATCTTTCCTTTATTTAGACTTCTCTTATTGTTATAAGGTTTTCTTGACACCTATCATAGTCAAAGTTGCAAAACGGTACAAGTTCTCCAACCAAAAGGACATAAGGGACTGGTACTTATTTTGTCCCCTATTATCTTCTCACTAAAAACCTTAAAAACAATAAGAATTCAGACTCTGAAGCAACTGGTTTGTGGTATTCTTCCCCAATTTCAGTCCTACTGTGTGTAAGAAAGTATAGAAGAATAAGGTATTAAACTATCCTTATTCTACAGAAATCAATAATAGAAAACATGGAGACTAATAGACAAATGTATTAAAATAGGAAAAATCAAAGAGAAATATGAAAAGGAAAAAGGGTAGAAAAACTATCACTTGCAATGAAAGAAAAGTAACTTACAGTTAAAATAAAAAACCACTTGTTTATCTACAAAAACTAGTAATACTTGATTCTATAAGGATATTAAGATGAATATTCAATCAGTGCTGGAGAAATCAGATTGATAACAGTCAACAACATCAAGAGCCTTAAAAGGTATTCACAATCTTGAATTTAGTAGTTTCACTGAGGGGAAATCTTAACTAAGGGGGCGGGGGGATCAAAACTAAACAAAAATGCATGCCCATGCTATGATTGACAAAATATTAGGGGGAAAACATACTCCAAAGATTGACCACTAAACCCATACAACAGAATGCTATGCATTTATTTAAATGATGCTTATGAAATTTATACTGGCATTTGGGAAATGCTACTTTTTCTAAAAAGGAAGTATAAAATTCAACATATTACATGATCACCGTTTACAAGAAAAAGATGCCAGAAAGAGTTATGTCTGGATGCTCCTACTGAGTCTCACTTAAAAGAATTATTTTTCACTTCTTTTCACATCTATGCTTTGAAATTCTCTATGAGCATTTACATGGATAACGAAAAGAAATAAACAACAAAAAAAGAACAATTCTGATTAAAGACAAAGGACTGGACACAACTTACTTAACTCAATTTACTCCTAAAAAAAGCCACAATAAAAAGTCATTTTTTCTTTTTAAAGGCACAAATCACTTAAGCCAAACACAATGGGAGAGACAAATGAAACACAATTCTGGAACTAGAAAGCAGATTACAGTAAGAAACTAAGAAGCAACCCTTTCTAACATCACAGAACTCTCAAGAAGCTGATGAGCTGGTTGAAATAAATACCTCTGCCAACAGGGGTGGAGTGAGCCCCAAGCAGGGGCACCAGCTGCAAGTCTATGGCAGTACAGATAGACCTTGGGGCTCCCCTCCCACACTCTGCTCAGCCAGGTGACTACTCACCTCCCCTCCATAGCGGACTAGAGGTTTATTTTCTTAAGAGGGTGAACCAGAGGCTCTTGTAATAGAGGTGGGCATAGAGGAAGACAGAGATACAACAAAAAGCACCAAACTGAAAACTGAGGTGGGTGGGGAGGGGGCGGGTTAAGTAGGAGCTTACTGAGACTAGCCTTTTTCTCCATCCCAATGTACAGATTACCCACAATCACCAGGGCTGCCCACCCAACTTATCTTCCCAACAGCCTTCTGGTGTCTCATTCTTCAACATGAGCAGATGCCAAGGATCACCAGAGATTTAAGAATCTAACATGAAAGAAAACCATACCAAACATAAAGGTTAGAAGGCAAAGTTGAAGAAATCTTGTTTTCTTTCCCCGAACACAATGAAAGAAAATAAAACTAGAGGCGAAGTCCATGATAGTAGATCATTCTACTTGAATATCAGACTTCCCAGAGGGGAGGAAATCATTATCAGAACCATTTGTCCAGACTGAAAGGTTATCTAGCACAGCAGATGAAAAGAGATCTACACCCAAGTACATCATTGTGAAATTTTAAAACACTGAGGTCAAAGAGAAGATCTATAAGCTTCAGAAATGGAAGAGAAATCTCACATGTAGATGATCACGAGTTAGAATAGCAGCCAGCTTCTCCAAAGCAACACCGATAAAAATCATGAAGGAAAGTGATTTCCAACTTAGCCTGGTAGAATGTAGAGAAAGATAATGCTCTGATATTTAAGGACCCACTTTATTCCTGTGACCTTTTTCTCAGGAAGTTATTGGAAGATGTACTTTAATAAACTGAGGTGTGCCACCAAAAAAAAAAAAAAAAAGTATGGGATCCATATTTATTATCCAGGGTTAAGACTGAAGCAAAAGGCACCCTTCAGGACCCAGATTCCGAAACAGCAGCTATGAAACAGCCCTGAACCACCAGGCTAGGCTGAAAGAAACCTCTTCAACAGGGTGACATGTATAAAGGAGATTTACACACTAGTAAGTGTTTAGGGATGAGTAACATAAAAAAACCAATGACACACTTTCACAGGCAGGACAACTACTAATTCTGAGAAAATACACTAGACATGAAAGGAAAAACAATCTTTTTCAACTAAATGGCTTAGCTCTCAATGGTACTTACATAGTCATGTCAGTATAGCACTGAAATCATGGTATTTAGAAAAATGGAGGTAACCCCAAAAGAAATAAGCTAAAACAGTGGAAAGGGATTATCTCTGAAGAACAGGAAATAAAAGCAGTACATAGGGGACTAGTGGTTTCTTTTTCGTAACCAGCTGAATTGATGTTACATGTATAATTCCGATAACATACAGGATCTAAAATTTCTAAGGATTAGGCGTGCTGGATCAGATGCCCCTGTCCAAAAGGAATTTTTAGAGTCTTCTACACTACAAAGACCCCCAGCGCCCTTCACTCACCTAGATGTACCCTTCCAATGATCTTCTGAGTGCCCACTCCTTTGGCGATTCCTGCCCACCGACGGTCTACCAGCCTCATTATATTACACCTTTCTGCACAAGCTTGGCTCATAATAGTCATCTGGGCACCTGGAGGAGGGGGAAAACATCAGATAAGAAAGACCAAATCCTCATGTGTGGGAAGAGGGGAAAATGCAGCACTAAGAAGAGGGCAGAAAGCAGGTCTACTCCCAGGCTTCTGTCAGTATGAAATCCTTCCTATCTAGCAGGCTTCGTGCCACACTTAGCTCAACTTTCAGTTTCACACTGTTATCTGAACCATGGTGTGGAAACTTGCTGTTGAGGGAAATAGTATTGTTTAAATATAATAATTATATGACATTTTTAAACTTTAAAGATAGAAACCAAATATACTTGGAAAGGATTTCCAAAAAGTCAGACTATGTCTACAGATGGAAACACTCAAGCACTGGCTGCACTCTTGGATCAGTTTTCACTGAGTATCTCTAAACATCTTACCAAGTTATTTTTATTTCAAACTCTGGGACACTCTAATTGACCAGTTAAAAAATAAATCATGTAGTCTCTCATGAACTCTCCATTCTCTGCTCCAATAATTAGACCCTCTTTCCCATGAGGAAGAAGGCATTGAGGCCTTTTCTCTTCTCTCCTGGCTATACACTCATCCACACAGCTGGAGGCTGGAGTGAGCCTGAGCAGAACACGGACACTTCTCTCATCCTTCTCTAGGGTCCTAATCTCTCCCAGAGAACCTGGTTCTGCCTCCCTGTGTGGTGGACCTGGCTTTCACAAAACCACTAGGTATAATCCTCTTTCTCCCCAAATAATTCTCTCTCTGATTTCTCTCCTTGCCAATGGAATTCTTTTTCTTACAACCATAAAATGCAGGCACTGTTCACTTTCAACCCCTCTTCTTACAGTCTTCTCCCCACTCTAAAACTGAGCTCCAGCCCTGTTAATAAGTTCTGGGCAATTTCTGACCTTTCTTCTTCTAACCATAGCCATCACCCTAGCTCACACTCTAGCCCTCTAGCTAGTGGACAATTTCTCTGGTTTCCAAATCACTCTGTAAGGGTATAATTTAAAGCAAGGAAATAGTTCTGATCCTGAGGGGTATAGACTACTCCAGAACTGTCACTTCCTTCAATCTTCTTAAAATACTACCTCCTTCAGATCACATATTAATCTGCTCAAAGATCAAAGATCTTTAAAACATCAGCTTTAAACCACATCACCACAGCCTTAGATTCCACCTTACCCTGGTCCAATTATTTCAAGCTGCTACAGATTGAATGCCTTCTTCCAAAACTCATGTTAAAACCTAATTCCCAATGTGACCATATTAGCAAGTGGGGCTTTAGGAGGTGATTAGGTCATGAGTGTGGAGTCCTCATGAATGGGATTCAGTGCCTTTATAAAGGAGCCCCCAGAGAGCTCCCTCATCCCCTTCTCCACCATGTGAGGACACAGGGAGAAAACGGTCATCTATGAACTAGTAATCAGGCACGATATCTGCCAGCCAAACCTCTCAGCCTCCAGAACTGAGATATAAAACGGTGTTGTTTACAAGCCACCCTGTCTACAGTATCTGTTACAGCAGCCTGGACAGATTCAGACACCAGCCTTACAGCCTGACTCCTAAACCTTCCACGCTACCAGGAGGAATGTCTCCTCTGCCTTACTCACTCTGACCCTCCTGTGCAGTGCCCTCTCCTCTCACTTCCTCTGAATTCCACTGATGCTTTAAGGCCCAGCTCAAGACCCACCTGCCCAGCTGACTGTCCTGTCCCAGTGATCTCTCCTCTCACTCAATTCCAACACTTTCTGTTCATACTGTGTGAAGTCACTCAGTCATGTCCAACTCTTTGTGACCCCACAGACTGTAGCCTACCAGGCTCCTCAGTCCGTGGAATTTTCTGTTCATATTACTCAAGATAACTTACACTTTATGGGCACTTAAAAGTTCTTTGGCATTCGAGGAATGTTAGCATCAAGAAGGTCCAGAAATAATGAAGGAAAAGGGATTTTAGGAAGGCAATTCTTTTTTTTTCCTCCTTCCTCACTCCACAAAAGCTAGTTACTGATGTAAAGTCTGCAAACTCAAAATGACAAGGGTCCCTTTCACCGCTCTCCTGCCTTTTCTCAAGGCTCAGGTCAAAGCCCCAATCCTCTCTCTACCCATGGAAACAGCTCAGTTCAAAGGGTCTCTCTTTGGAGAAGCAACACCTGAGCACCTCAGTCAGGGTGCGAATGTGGTCTTTATGCTCATCAAGATGCATTCAATATTTGCACAGTGGTTAAGAGTTCTGGCCTCAGGTAGATCTGGGGCTTTACCCAAAGCCTATTACTCATGAACCGTGTACACCTGGAAGACTGGCTTCACCTGTCTATGTCTACAAGTTTCCTTATCTATAAAACAGGGGTAACAGAACACAGTTCATAGGCGTAATGAGGATTAAACACAATGGAAGATGATATATGTTAAGCACCCAGCATGGTGCTTGGCACATCATAGGGGCTCAATAAATGCCAAGTGTTATCTCAGGGCTCCTTAGTAATTTGTCTCTCACTCATAGGAGCCCTATGAAACTCCAGTCTTACCCCCAAGCACTTAGCACTTCATAAACATTTTAAAAACTGAATAATCAGCAGATTCAAAGGTATGCATCTGAAGCCTAGCATGTGTTCAGATATTTTGTGGATGAACAAGTGGAGGAAAACCTACTTGAGCAGGATTTTTACTATGCTAGGAACACAGCCTATCTCGCAGAATGAGGGCAGAAGACCACGTGACACACACATGGTACTGCTCCATGTGGTCTGACTAAAAAGCAATGAGTTGTTGCTAAGAGAAAAGGTGCCACTTAGTTCAGGCAGTACCTGAATCCTCAAGTGGGGAACTCTCTGCTCCTGACCTGGCTATTAAGACCTTTAAGGGAAAGAGCCATGCCCCATACACCCTCACATTCCTCACCACTCACAGTAAAGTGCTGGCACACAGACTAAGCTCAAATATCTGTGTGACCTCTGCACACCTCCTTATGCTGCTGCTAAGTCGCTTCAGTCGTGTCCGACTCTGTGCAACCCCAGAGACGGCAGCCCACCAGGCTCGGCTGTCCCTGGGATTCTCCAGGCAAGAACACTGGAGTGGGTTGCCATTTCCTTCTCCAATGCATGAAAGTGAAAAGTGAAAGTGAAGTCGCTCAGTCGTGCCCGACTCTTAGCGACCACATGGACCGCAGCCCACCAGGCTCCTCCGTCCATGGGATTTTCCTGGCAAGAGTACTGGAGTGGGGGTGCCATTGCCTTCTCTGATACCTCCTTATAGTTCCTTATTTTAAACCCAGTTACTCCCCAGTTTTTTACAGAGGCATCCTACAAATTAGGATGCCAAGTACGGGAAGGTAGGAAGATAAAGAAGACACTGCAAAATACAAAACTGGTTAAGAAATAATTAAAGAGAAACCTACTACAAAGGAAAAATTGGCAAGTGAAACAAAAGCCCTTGGGCTTGTTAGTTAGGTATCCAAAGGAATACAGACACCAGTCTCCCCTTCTCCCTGTGTTTAGTCAGAATGCTGGATGTAGAGACAAAGAAACAAAAGACAGAGATGGCACCTGAGTCAACAAAGGCTTTCACAGGATGTCCATTCACTTTGCAGTTAATATAAAGCATCACTACTTGGCCAAAACTTTCTGGAGCCTCTTCCATGGCTATTGTCATGTTTTCCTCAATGTTCTGTTGCCTGTAACAAATCAAAACCAGGTATACTAATTGCATTGTTTCCATAAAGACAAATCTGTTTCAAAGTCACAGTATTAAAAACATTTGTACATATCATATGCTCCAACTATAGAGGCTGAGTCATGGAAATGACAATTGGTGCTTTACCCTGAAATATGTGATCTAGTAGGAGGAAGTGAGATACATCATTGGCAGAAAATCTAAAGGCATACAAATTACCTTCAGGTAAAAACAATTTTGTTCCTTTTACAAGTTTCAGAAACAGGAAAATAAACTGGAAAGCAAGGGTCACAACCTGCTTCATCCTGTAGGTTAGAATTTTACCAATGTTCCAATTTAAACTGAGGGTTTACTGGGTGTCTGTGTACGTTTCCTACATCCACTGCATTAAAACAGTTCACAAATATAATACACAGGTTTTTCAACTGCTTGAATCGCATCTGTTGCTTAATTTCCAAGTCCGGGTTTCTAATCTGTGAAATGAGGACAATGCTTTCTATTGTAGGACTGCTGAGAGCTATAAAGCATCTAGCATACAATGCTAAGAGCAGATGCTCAAAAATATCTACCTACTTGGGTACCTGTTAGAAAACTATACACACCTATATAAATCATATTTCACCTAGTCCATCAAAACATTTCTTCAAAAATGGAATGCATTCTAACATGAGAAAAGCACATAAGAAGGAGTTCCAGCTTACTCTAACATCTAAGGTGTTCATTCCCAGCTCTTTTTTTTTTTAAGTTTTTTGATGTGGATCATTTTTAAAGTTTTTTGTATTGAATTTGCTACAACACTGTCTCTGTTTTATGTTTCATTTTTTTGACCCTGAGGCATGTGGGATCTTAGCTTCCTACTCAGGGACTGAATCTGCACCCCCTGCATGGGAAGGTGAAGTCTTCACCACTGGACCACCAGGGAAGTCCCCAGCCTGCTGTCTTTGTGGGAACACAATCACACTATTTATTTACATACTGTCCTATTATACACAGCTCCTTTCATACTGCACTGGCAGAACTGCGTGCTCCTGACACAGACTGCATGGGCTGCAAAACCTAAAATACTTACTATCTGGCTCCTCATGGAAAAAGTCTGCTGACCTCTATTCTTGACTGTGCTTCCCAGGGGGCTCAGTGGTAAAGAAAACACCAGCCAGTGCATAAGCCACCGAAGACAAGGGTTCGATCCTTGGGTTGGAACATTCCCTGGAGGAGGAAACAGCAACTCACTCCAGTATTTTTGCCTGGGAAATGCTGGACAGAGGAACTTGGCCGGCTATAGTCCGTGTGGTCACACAAGTCAGACTTGACTAAGTGACTGAGCATGCATGAACATTCTAGACTGCAGTGCTTGTCCCTTTTGAAATAATACTCTAGCTTACTTGCATTGACGGTTTTACCAGACAGTCTGTAATAAAATATTAAACTTCTCAGAAAGTCAAAGTAAACTTGTTTAGTCAGGCAAATAGGAAAGCTACTCTATACCTCAATGGACACGTACCCTGTGTAACCACTGGTGTAGCACCAAATTAAACTGCCACAGGCATTTAATACAGTTACATAGCTTTTCTCCTAGGTCACATAACTAAATTTATTATCATATTAATACATATATGTGAAATTCAGAAAAATGGTACAGATGAACCTATTTGCAGGGCAAGTATAGAGACACAGATGTAGAGAATGAACATGTGGACACAGCAGAGGAAGGGGAGGGTGGGAGGACCTGGGACACTGGGATTGACATCTGTGTACTGCCATGTGTAAAACATACAGCTAGTGGGAACCTGCTGGAAACCTGCCGTATAGCGCAGGGAGCTCAGCTCAGTGCTCTGTGGTGACCTAGAGGGGAGGGAAGGGTAGGAGGGAGGGAGGTCCAAGAGGGAAGGGATATATGTATACATACAGCTGATTTGCCTTGTTGTACACTGGAAACTAACACAACATTGTAAAGTAATTATACCCCGATTAAAAAAAAACAACCAAACAAAAAACCCCCTAAAATTGGTTGGGCACTCCTAACTTTACACTGACTCTAACCAAGGTAAGTTTCAACACAAAAACTGCCTGAAATAATACTCGTTACTTTGGCGACCCTAGGGTGTGTGTCACTTCATGGACACAAGGTTTTCTCCTTTAAAAGAATACATGCTTGGTCCCAGTTCCTCTACCTCCCCCTGGGAAGAAACATGAGCCATGTGAATGTGCCTCATTTCACTTCTCTTCCAACAGTTCCATGTCATGGTTTGGCTATGATGCTCCTCGCTCTCTGCCCTCACCCCCACTTTCCCGGCTTGAATGCAACTTGTCCCCGAGAAGAGTTATGTCAGGTTCCCTCACAGCTGCAATGTGGTCTAGTTCAGAAAACACAACTATCTCGCCATTTCTCTGCACAGATTTAATTCGTGAAATAGTTGATAGTATCTGATACAATTAATGGGAAGGCTTATACAAACAAGAACAGAAGGGAATGGCTTAGGGCTGTTAACTGATTCTGGCATATTTACATTTCTTTGATTTCAAAGGTACTCAGAGAAATAAGAAAACCTTTATTTGACTTCCAAGCTGACAATGACCAAGTCAGGCTTCTTTTAAGTAACCAAAGATGATGATCAGGCCCCTAACAGGAGTCCTATTACAGTTACACTGTTCTTAGTCATACTATGGCCTTCAATTAGCAATAAAAACTGAATCTGGGATCGGAGAAAGCAGCTATTCTTTTATTCTAAGGGACTGACTGAACTGTATCTTGCCTGAGACCAGGAAGGGGACCAAGGCGGGCGATAGCATCCTTGGTCCTGTTTATGTCCCACACTTAAGACGCTGATTCATCAGATTGGGGAGTAAAGCCCAAGCACCTGCATTTTTAAGAACTTCTCTATGACTTTAATGTTGCCCCAGATTAGAACCACAGCATCAGAGAATCTGGAGCTGGAACGAGTCCTGCCATCATTTTACCTGCTGAGGCTGGCACAAGAACTGTGGACAGAAAGAAGACTTAGGACAGTAAGGTTCCTCTTTGCACAGTTCCCTCTAATCCAATCACGTCCAAGTCCTGGATTTAATCAGAGCTTGAGAGTTATGTTTGAGGAGCGCCCAATGAGCTTGAGTAGCCAGCCCACTAGTTTCACCAAACTGGGGACTTCTGCTCAGCCCTGGGAGCATCAGCCTGGAGTTGCCTTAATAACATGCTGTGGGTTAGACGGGCAGTCTTTTTTATGCTTTCAGTGCTGTGTGCAGCATGCAAGATCTTAGTTCCTCGACCAGGGAGTAAACCTGTGCCTCCTGTGGTGGAAGTGCTGGGTCTTAACCACGGGACCGCTAGGAAAGTCTCCAAGTCAGGGAATCTTTATTAAAATTTTAGAAGAGAAAGTCATTAAGTTAGGTAGCTGTACCTCTGTAATACTGAATCAAAATGTGAGGAAAACGGAAGAGAGAATAAACCAGAAGACTGAACCTACTCTTTCAGTAGGTTTTACATAAATGCAAAATAAGGAATCCACCTCAAAGCAGATGCCCAAAGAATATAAGATCACCTGCAGTTTGGGAAATCTGGATTCTCTAAATCTTGCTCTTTGGGCGAAGGAGTTATTACCTTATATCTTCTTCTATCTTTGCCTGAGCTTCAAGATCAAAAGGGTCCGCAGAAAAGAGACGAATCCTTTCTTGCTCTCTCCGGGCTCGGTCCTGTTGCTGCTCCACCAGGACCCTAGAAAATCTCTCTGCAAGAATGGGGTGGGGGTGGTGGTGGTGATCTTAAGAATCATTATATTTTCTTTATTAGTACTTTTCCACATCAAACAATTTCTCAAGATACAACTGTAAAGGATGCAGAAAGGATGGCTAAAAATCATTTAAGATGAGCAATTAACGTTTACTTTCTATTCTTGGAGGCAAAGATTACTTATTTACCTAAATTTAGTGTAAGGAAATAAAGTATTTGCAAACACCATCTCAGAGATGATTACTTTTCAATTTAAATCAGTGGAGAATGACCCTCAGTGTGGCAGATAAATGACTCTCCCCTCCCCTCTCCCCACCTTTATTATCCTATTACCTAGAAATAAAATAGAGCATTACCATCCCTTTTTTCCTCTTCTAGATTTTTCTCCTTTACAATACTCTCTGCTTTAAAGCAGATAAATTATAAGCAAACTACTGTTAGTCTATCTGTATTACCTGATGGATTCTAAGCAGAAAAATCAGTAAAGAGAAAACACTGCTTGCGATAAGATGTATGTTACAAGAACCACCTTTATTTGATATTTCTTAGATATGAGTATATTCAAATGCATAAATGTAAAAGTGCCATCATCATGGTCTTTGGCAATTATATATGCTGCAAAAGAAATTAAAGAAACCAAGATAATGGTCATATGAACTAATACACACAGCATGGATGAATCTAAAAAACACCAAGTTGAGTGAAAGAAACTTGACACAAGCAAGGACATAAGATATGATTCCATTTATATCAAAATAAAAATTAGGCAAAAACTGACCCATGATAAGTATCAGAATAGAGGGAGCTGATAAGGGGTGGAAACTGACTTAGAAGAAAACATAATGGAGCTTTCAGGAGTGACAGAAATGTTCTATATTTTGACTAGGGTGCTGGTTACATTAATTCGTCAAAACTCAATCAACTGAATGCTTAAAATCTAAGTATTTCTTTATAGGGAAATATTACCTAAACTTTATGGTTACTGAGGAATGAGTCATTAAGTGTCTGTTTGTTCTAAAATTTAATCAGTGGGGTTTCACAAACCTAGAAGTAAAACTGGAGCAATCTACAGAGAAAACTGTCATAAAGATGACTAAAAATGAATGTTCTGTTAAATACAAGAATGGCTCAAATACAGCTCCAAATAAACTTTTGGACAGTTGGTGACAGCCCCACTATCATTAAATTTAGGGTGAATGGGAATAAAGGGGTTGCATTCTGCCATACAGGCTGATGCCACCGGACCTGGAACTCAAATCGTTTCATCTGGCATCAGCTGGTTAACTGGACCTTCTTTAACTGAGGGTCTAATGAAACAGACTGAAATACCAGTACCTGGCTATAACAAATAGTATCTGCAAAAAAAAACACAAAAAACCCCACACAAAAACAAACTAAAATCTCTTGAATCACTATGCTGTACACCTGAAACTAAAGCAATATTGTAAATAACTTATTCTTCAATTAAAAAAGATCTGTACCTGGGTTATATGCTGCTGAAATAATTAGGGGGAAAAAAAAAGAGGAATGAAGGGGACTGGTTGAGTGGGGTTTCAGAATTCTTGATATCCCTAAAGTTCTGTCACTATTGCCAACTAACCAGTCTTTGACATCAGCACTAATTTACCTCTCACAGACCAACTGATATGTTCAAGAAGTCATGTGACTCAGTGGGCTGAACAGACCAGTTGCCTGAATTTCTCCCCATTTGCTGTGAAACTATTTGCCTCAGGTCAGCTTGACGGCCTTCCAATTTTATAAGCTTACCAAGATCTCCACTGAGCAGAGCGTCTGCCAAGGGTGGATTGCGTTCCTTCAGCAAGGACAGCTCATGGGGGTTGGCCAGCAACATGTCTCGGAGCAAGGCTGGATTGTCCAAGCCCTGAGGAGATGAAGCTATTTCTCCAGGGGCTGAGTGGGACTGCTGCACTCCTGGTGGCTGGCGCTGCCGGGTGTTTGACGTGCCAGGCACAGCTATGCTACGGAAGTCTATTCGGGGTAAGTCTGTTGGGGAGAATTGATTCAAAGTTTACTTCAAATGACTCCATAAGAACAAGTATTTGAAGGAAGCAGCCAATTTGCACATACGTGGTATGTATTAGTAGTAGATGGTAACCATAGACATTCTGAATGCCCTTTCCCTGGTTCTTTCTCACGCTGACTTTGAATATAAAGACTGCAGTCCAAGAGTGAACAGGTAGGAAAGAACAGAAAGAGAAAAACAGGGGTTTGGGAGGTGGTAGGGATAAGGAGACAATGGTAATGATCTCAAATTTGGGGTTCATAAAATATCCCAGGATAGTAAGTTTTTAATTACTCATGTCTTAAAAAAAAAAAAGAAAAAAAAAAAATCAAAGTCAGTCTCAAATATAACCACATAAATCTGAATGCAGGTCTTAAGAAAAATCCTAGTCTGCTTTGACATATGCTTCAAAAAGCCCTGACATCCTGGGTAAAGAATACTATATATATCAAATGAATGTTAGATGTTAACTTCTACAAGTATGTGCTACACATATTAGTGCTTTGAATTTATGCTTTTATCTGTGCATCACTGCTAACTCTTCTCACACCCTGGGGAGCCAGTGGGTATAATCATTTCACCGAAGAGAAAAAAAGAAGAAAAGGAACTGCAAAGCTTCTCAGTGCTGAGCACACCAAAAGATTTCACAGGTTCACAGCCCACATCCCAGGTTCCATACTCCAGGGTGAGCTGACCTTATTAAAATGAAAGAAAAATAAAAGGGAGCTTTACCCAAAGGACCCACATATAGTATGATTCCATTTGTGAAATGTCCAGAATAGGAAAATACGGAGACAGAAAGTAGATTGATGGTTGCTGAGGGCCAGGAGGTGTGAGGGTAGATGGGGAATGACTGCTAATGGGTACACAGTTTTTTGTAAAGATGATGAAAATGTGCTAAAACTGATCATAGTGATGGATGCACAATTCTCAATATACTAAAAATCATGAATTGCACCCTTTAAACGCGTGAACTGTGTGGTAGTGAATGATATCTCAATAAAGCTGCTATTGGAAAAAAAAAAAGAGCCATATTAAATAGGGAAAAGAAAACAAACACAGAACCCAAGTATGTAGCCAGAATGATGGGCTAAGACTGAGTGAACCCACATTTCTTCAACCCTAAAATGTATTTGATGACTGTACCTGTTCCAAGTCTGGGGCTGTCCTGAAGACTTTAGGACTTCAACTAGAAAAAGGGAACGTTTACACCCATGCGTAAAGTTTCAGCCTCTTAGCATGGGTTCAACTAGGCACTTTTTGTCAAACAGACCTCAGTGGCAGTGTGTGTGTGTGTATGTATACATGCACATGAACTCTGAGCCAATGAAAAAAGTGAAGTGAATAAGATAATCTTTGTGCAGTAGCTAATCTAGGTCAACCAGCAAAACATATATGGTTGGGTGGGTCCTCCTTATGGGTTGAGAAATTTTCATTTCAACTGTTATCTTGAGAGTCCACTCACTTCAGAATAATTTTGAAAAAACCTGTCTACATTATAGACCAGACTGCCTCCCCTCCCCCATCTAGTGGCTTCTCTTGATCCTGTGGCACAGTCAGGGGTAAAAAAAAAACAGTGAATCTCCGGAACTAACAATTTCACCAAATTGACCAGAATAAGATTTGGGTTTGACTGACGGGCGTATCTCAATCACTTCTCTTTCTAAAGTTTAACAGTAACCCCCAGGGAATAACATAATTCAGAAATGAAAGGAACAGGACTTGATGGTCTCCCATAGCTCCAGTTTCAGGCTGAATGGAAGCACTGTGTTCTAAACTGGAGTCTTTCATCACCCAGACACCTAAACTTCTTTGAGAATCTGAAGCAAGCTATGGACCATCTCCTCATCAAATGCACAGATACACACACAACTCTGCACACTATTTCAAGGACATGGAAACTTCCTAATTCTCAATGCACAGATTCTAGATGTAGTGTCTAAAACAAATAACAGTTTCTTTTTCATGATTAACAAAGCTGGTGGGAAAAAAACAGAACTTGGTGGTCCAACTGCTTAATGTTCATAAGGCTCAGAGTAATGGGGAAAACACCAAGTTTTAAATCCTGTGCTGTCACTTACTAGCTATGCAACTTTGGAAATGATTATTTAAAAATCAGCGCTTCATCTGCTAATGGTTAAGAAATGTCAAGAGGTATCTTTTCTCCTATTACAGTTATGGGATGAAACGCGGGCACAAGTGCCTGGCTGACTGTAAAACGCTCAGCAAAGGCCTATCACTGACGGCCCGACACAAAGCAGCAGAAGTCCGCCACGAAGCACAGGCACCCGTGGCCTGGCAAGTCCTTCCCGGGACAAAATGAGGGCTGCTAACAACAGAGCCTAACGTTTACTGAGAAGGCTTGCTCTGTGCTGAAGGTTCATATGCATTATTCTCCCATCAACTCTAGGAGTTGTGGTTTATTACAGCACCTGTCTTACAGGTGAGGAAATGGACTCAGAGAAGTTAACTTGTCCACAGTTACCCAGCAAGCAAGCAGCACAGTCAGGATTTGTATCCTTGTAGTCTGAATCCAAGGCGAATCCAAGACCCGGAACTATGCTATCTACTAACGCTTGCCAGGGCTGTGAAATCATTACAAGCTGCCTTACTTGGGAACTGCACCGAAGGTCGAGGGTCTGCATTCTCCTTCTGTCGTAAAATCACAACGTCGCCATCTTTTAAGCCGTAAGACGCCAGTGATCTGTGGTTGTCTGTGAGAGGCCTTTCAGCGTAGACAATCTACAACCAGAAAAGATTTGAACAGTATAAAGCGCTGAGAAGTAACACAGCACAGAACAGAAAGACCACAGTTTTCCTCTTCATTGGAGAATGCCACTCCCTGCTCAAACCCTCCAGCCATTTCCCATCACATCCAGAATAAAAGCCAAAATCCTTCCCGTAAAGGCCCAAACAAACAGTTTGGTCCCTGGCTCCCCACAACCTCATCTCATACCATGACTGTTGTTCCTCAAATAACACCAGCAAGTTCCCCCTCAAGGTTGTTTCACTTGTTGTTCTCTTTACCTGAGGAATGTTCTTTCCCAGGTTGGTTTTTTTTTTTTTAAGGTTTCTGATCAAACCTTACTCCTTCAGAGTCCTTCCCTAATGACCCTAGTTAAGACACGCCCTCACTTCCCATATTATATACTTATTTCTTTATGGTCTCTCTGCCCCATGAAAAAGTAAGATACTCTGAGGACAAGAACTTTGCTTTTTTCACCATATCCAAATTGCCTAGAACAGGGGCCTGGAAGAGGAATAATGCCCAAGTATTAGCTGAATTAAAGGACAAATGGATCTAAGGGAGGCAGACAATTTTATATTTAATATTCAGCAGAGAGGGAAATGGGAATGATTTGTTCTGGGGATGATAACTACAATACTATTAAATAATATGTTGACTCCCCATCCACAAGTTTTAGTGAGATATAATTGACATACAATACTGTATTAGTTCTGGTTGTACACCATGATAATTTGATATACGTATGTAATGTAAAATGATCACCATATATTTCGTTAACGTCTGTTACTTCACAGAGTTATAAAAATTTTCTTCTTGTGATGAGAACTTTTAAGATCTACCCTTAGCAACTTTCAAAAATATGATACAGTGTTAATTTCAGTCACCCTGCAAGACAAGACATCCCCATGTGTCCATTTCTTTCTTTTTTATTTGGTTGTGCTGGGTCTTAGTTGCAGCACCAATGGGATCTAGTTCCCTGACCAAGGACTGAAGTCGGGCCTCCTGCTCTGGGAGTCTTAGCCACTGGCCCACCAGTGAAGTACCCCTCATGTGTCCACCTTTAAATCCTCTCCACTTTGGCAAGTCTGAGAGGTTGCAAATAGTAAGTTCTTCCTTCTCTTCAACCATCCTCAAACTTTTCTCACTCTTATGTTTATGAGCAGAAGAGAAAAGTGGAAGAAATTCAGAAAGCACAATTAAACACAGATGGAAAAAAGGATCAGGGATGTACAATAATAAAAATATTTGTATGATGTGCAATCAAACACTGAAGAAAGCCTGAGAGCACAAAAACAGATGAAACAACGGGCTGTGAAAAGAACAAGAGATACACGATGGACACACTGATTTTACCATGAAGGAATGTAAAAGCCTACCCTGCATTATGACCTACTCCGTAGAGAGGTATTCAGAATAAACAGAGGCTCTGAATGGTTTTCTCGCTAATGATTCACTTTCCAGGAGGCCACTGGTAAACTGAGGAACCTGCGTTCTGTCCTGACTCTGACGAGGCCCCCATCACTCAACTGGTCTGGGCTTCCCATTTTCCATTTGTCAAGCATGTAGCTGGGGCTAGATAATCACACCTACACACAGCTGTCCCTTCCCCATGTTTCTGCTATACTACCATTTTACAAGGTTTCCTCACATGTCCTCATAGCTCTCACAGCAAAACTGCCTGACACAGAACCTGAAAAACAGAGGATTTAAACTGGGGGAAAAAAAAATCTGCCATATCTGCTCTCAGAATCTGCACTTACATAAGAAATAGAAAAAGAAACTGAATTTAGTTGCTTCCAAAATCAAATACTTCCGGGGTTGAGCCCAAAAAAAGGATTTGCAGAGTTTGTAGCTTGAATTCTATTTTATAAGTTCTGTACAGGACTAGAAAAAGTATTGTTAGTTCTAACCCTCACCTGCAAAGTTAAAACATGTTACAACAGATCACAACTGTTATTCTGTCAACCTATTCACACCCCCCTACTTAATCAGCACCTTGTGTACTGTGCTCAGTTGCTCAGTGGTGTCCACAGCCCCCAGGCTTCTCTATCCAGGCAAGAATACTGGAGTAGGATGCCATCTCCTACTCCAGGGGATCTTCTCGACCCAGGGATCGAACCCAAGTCTTTCATCTCCTGCACTGGCAGGTGGATTCTTTACTACTGAGCCACCTGGGAAGCCCACTTAAGCATGTATCTCATAGTAAAAGTACACCAGAATCAACACAGATGGTTTGTAATACAATCTGAGAGTCATATTATGACTTCTGGGACTGCTTTAAAAACCACCACAAATCTGAAGTGACAAGTGTCCTGGGTTGAGGTGTGCAGCAAGAAGCGTACCAAGAGAAACGTTACGCAGCCAGCTCCAACAGAGGGGCTTCAACTTTGTGAAGCAACCATAATGGAGGTACTAGTGGCCTAAGGCCTATCGGGTAAGAAATTCAATTTTCCAGGGTCAGAAACTCAACTACCAGTATATTTAGAGACACGTGATCAGTCAACAGGTTCTAACTGTACTTTTTAGAAAAGAACATTTACTTATCTACTCAAAGAAATCAAACTCAGGAGAATCTGAATGCTCCATTCCACAAGATTACTGAATTTTCTTCAGGCTGTAAATACTCCATGGAAAGCCATATTAAAACAGCAGACAGCTAACACTGGGTGAGCTCCTACCAGAGCCAGCGTCTCACTAGGTTCTCACAGTTTCTCGCCTAACCCTCATATTCTCTTGTCTAAGTCTCACAACCATCTTATGAAATAGACATTAACTGTCCCATTTGATATACAGTTAAGTGACCTGAGGCTCCAAGGCTATTAAGAGAACTGGGACTGGGACCACATCTGCCTGACTTTACAGCCACACTCTCTCCTAGAACCACACACAACTTTCCCAAACAGAAGTCCAACATGGCCTGGTGAATTAGCTGGGTGACCTTTCCAAGGACTATTAAGCCCCCCATCACCACTAAAGGTGGCTCAGTGGTAAACAATCTGCCTGCCAACACAGAGATAAAGGAGATGTGGGTTTGATCCCTTGGTTGGGAAGATCCCCTGAAGGAGGAAATGGCAGCTACTCCAGAATTCTTGCCTGGGAAATCCCATGGACAGAGGAACATGGCGGGCTACAGTCCATGGGGTTGCAAAGAGTCGGACACGACTGAGCGCATACACACGCACCACTAGAGGCCTCTACTCACCAGGGGATCAAAACACATCCATTGTCCAATGCACCCCTTGCCCTGAACAGGAAGAAAGGAGCACTGGCAACTCCTCACTCTTTGGATTCCCATTTTACAGATGCCGTACATCAATCCATCCTGTTTAGTTAAACAGTCTTCCCTCAGTGGACAACATAATTTAAGAAGCAGGTGGCCTAATCTAACAATAAAAATGTAAGAACCAGGTAGTCACTACCCTCAAATGTGTACATGAAATATGGAAGACTGCTATCTGCTCCAATTTCCTATACTAGACTGGAAATATGACTGGAGAATTTCACTAGACTGGAGAATGTGGGTAAGGAGCAAACATTCTCCATACTGACGAAGCAGCAGATGTATACCATTCTAGTCCAAGGGCACAGATGAGATAGCAGCTCAGTTGAAATTATAACTGCCACAAAGAACTTTTGTTGTTGTTATTGTTGTTGTTAAAACAGGCTTAAGAATCTAAGAAACAATTATTCTGCAACCAACGTCCCAGAATAAGTCTGAATGATTTTTCAACTTAATATGAGACCAGGAGATAAATGGTTTCAAATTTCTACCAGTCAAAACAAGTTTTGATAATGGCACTGGTGATGCTTTCTACCATTCATAATATGCAGCTCAAAGATTATAAGGCTCAAAATTCAAGTTTTGCCATTTATAAGAACATACAACAGGAAAATTTATACAACTACAAGCCTTAATCTCCAAAACTGGCACAACTCTTAGTACTTGCTCCAGCGTAGACACCCCAGAGATTGAATTCTCATCTTAGCCAACATTCAGTGATAGACTAATTAATATGACTCCAGAACCTCTCAGTAGGATGTCAACAGTTTCCAGGTCTCTGAGCAACTTCAATCAATCAACAGGTATCGTAACAATACATTTTTAGCATTAAGGATCATAAAACAACCACAAAACCCTTAGAATCAAATTTGAACAGCTTCATAATAGTATCTACCATTGACTGAAAATGCACTATATACCAAGTGATCTACACATACTATCCAATGTTAACAGTCAGCTTGACTTTTACAACAGTTCTGGAAGATAATTTGGCAACAGTTACTAAGAGCCTCTCAAAAATCTGGCAATTTCATATCTAAGAATTTATCCTAAGAAAACAATCCAAAATGGGGACAAAGCCTTAAATATAAAGGTATCCATGGAAATGTTATTCAAAACTAGTTCCAAATGCCCCCAATTAAAATGCCCAGCAATGCTGCTACTGCTGCTAAGTCACTTCAGTCGTGTCCGACTCTGTGTGACCCTATAGACGGCAGCCCACCAGGCTCCCCCGTCCCTGGGATTCTCCATGCAAGAACACTGGAGTGGGTTGCCATTTCCTTCTCCAATGCATGAAAGTGAAAAGTGAAAGTGAAGTCGCTCAGTCGTGTCCGACCCTCAGTGACCCCATGGACTGCAGCCCACCAGGCTCCTCCATCCATGGGATTTTCCAGGCAAGAGTACTGGAGTGGGGTGCCATTGCCTTCTCCGGCCCAGCAACAGGGAAACTATTAAATAAATTGTAATACATCTATATGATGATAAATTATGTGGCCATTAAAATGATAAATTGTGAAGATTTGAATGTTAATGGGAGGGACTTCCCTGGCATTCTAGTGGTTAAGACCCTGAGCTTCCACTGCAGGGGGCACAGATTCAATTCCTGGTTGTGGAACCAAGACTTCTACATGCTGTGCAGCGCAGTCAAAAAAAAATGAAAGAAAAAAAATTGAACTGTTACGGGAAAATGTTGACAATGTACTTTGACTAAACAAAGTAAGGGATGAAACTGTTTACTATAGTTCAGGCCACATGTTTAAAAGATATATTTTAACTATATTTAAGAAGAAAAAAGCTTAGGAAAAAAATTTACTAAGATGTAAACTGCAGCTATCTGAGTTAGGTAATAAATAATAGTGTTCTTCTTTCTCCTTTGGTGTATGTTACAAGTAATGAACATGTAGTATTTAACAGAAAAGAAATATATGAAAACTACCTGTGAAAACAAGCATGCCAAAATCAGCTACAAAAGCAATTTTCAGTTTCTATTGGTTTAAAATAGTGTTTTACAAACCACAGAACATTCTGTGTGCAGCTTCATTTCCAGGATCATACAGTTACTGCTATTATTTCGTATTTAAATATGCTTTTCATTTGAGAGTACTTACACACCTTGCACACTTTTTTTTTTGTTAACCACATGCCACCTACAGGGGTAAATTATAACAATGTTTCAAAACTGCAAAGATATTAATTGTAAGTGAAGTTAAGTTCCTATAACTGTTTGCAATTTCTCCAGCCTAGTCTGCATCAAAGCATCAAACAGGGCCATGCCTGGCTTCCAAGCCCACACTTGTGTTAAGAGATGGAACATGCCCAGCTTTAATCACATGTACAAGTAGAGATTGTGTCTATTCTAAATTTGTTATCACTGCATTATAACTATTACAACAACTAGAGCTGTTAAAAGTTAACACCCTTTCCCATTGTAGCCTCATGCACGATCCATGCCAGTCTTGAAAAACTGAAATTAAACCAGTGATCTTTAATGTGGGTCAGACATTCAAGATAGTTCTTCAAGGATGCAGGAAGAAAATAGAAAATATTAGAATTTTCATTTCCATTTTAAGGAAGTTTATCCTTCCTTAAATTCTATCCTGGGCCTGTTTATACTGTATCTAAGGTATTACTTCATGTATATAACTGATGTTTACAGCTATTATATATCCATACATGTAATATACATGCATTTATATTATGCATACACCACTAGTTCATATATATTAATGATATGTATCACAAAAATGAATATTTCAAAACATTTTACTTAGAAGGATAAGTAAGCAAAAAAGTGTGCATACCAGTGGTCTGAAAACACAGTGACAGGAAGAAATAGTCAGGAACAAGAAAAAAAAAAATCCCTTTAGAAACGGCATCAGAAATGGAGGTGAAGGAATGAGAACAGAGAAGGAAAATAAGGACAGTAAAGGTAAAGAGACCAGGAGAACTCTGAGAGGGAGTGGGGGGAGGTGAGAAGCAGGGGAGAACCCTGGGAGGTAAAGCAGTGGAAGGGAATACGCCAAGGAAGTGAAAATGATATATATGTGTATAAAAACTACAATGATGTTTACTATTATGATTTGGTGAAAGGAAATGACTCAAATGTCTAGGGTGGATCCTGTTCCTGCCTGATGGGCAAGCAACTGAAAGACAACCGACCACCAGACATCCTAAAATAGACACTGTGTTAGGTTACAATGGAGCCAACAGAAGAAACTTGAAAAACAGGAGTTGTTTACTGGCTACTTAAGACAGGCTTAACACTAGTAGGAGCCCAGGTTTCCATATGCTAATTTGGCTTGGGAAGGAAGTAAATGCCAAAACACTGACGATGAATAAGAAAGAATCTGGAGTTAGCCTAAACGTTCAATTAGCAAGGTATTCCGAACCTGCCACGCTGGCAGGACAGTGCGTGCCTTGACCATACAATTAATCGTCTTTCACTCTAACACTCTCTTTATTTACATTTTTGGCTACAGCGATTTCAAAAAGTGCAGGAATACAGAAATCACAATCTTTGTCTTCTCTCAAGCCCAACAACAAAATCAATTTACAGTTTTTTAGTCCACTTACCAACTGGTGATTGTAAGCAGGGTAAAAAGAACAGCCAGAGGGAAGAGAACAACTGAAAAAGCCACCTTCAAAAATCTGAGTTGATTTTCCCTCCCCACTTAAACTGTTGTTTTGTAGCTCTGTACCTGAGGGATTCACAGACAGGAACTGGATCCTGAGTTTTTCTGGATGCCTTTATAGAAGTTCCAAGAAATCCCTTTTACCAATATCTTTGTATATTTTGCCAGAATGTCAATTTGAGTGACATCCTGTGACCCAAAATAAAGTCTTTCCTGATACTCAGCTTATGCCAACTTCTAAAGTTCAAAGTGTAAAGGAATCATACTTACTTCTGAACAAAATATTGACACATTTGTTTACCATAACACAGGGCAGAACAAGCTGTAATGAGGCAATAGTTTTTGGAACTATTTCATAACTGCAGTAGGAAATCAAGATTTACCTTCTGGGGCCTTGGACAACTTCTATAATTTTACTAATGTTTAGACTATGTCCTTCAAGGTCCACTTATCAAGTCAGGATTTAGATGTTTTAGTGTGATGGCCACGGAGTTATAGTCATCAATTCTGTTTGGTGGCAGACCCCACACATTTTCTGAGAAGAAATTACTTTGCTTACTTAAAATGTAGGAGCAGTCAAATTTCTTTCCAGCAGGGTAAGGGAAATGAAACAACCCAGTCACACTGAGGCCCATTTTAAAGCTAATAGCCTCAAAATGTACTGAGCTTTGAACTCACCCAGACTCTGAACTGGGATCTAAAAGAAAGGGATCTTGACGCACTACGGGGGAAGAGACCAGAGAAATAGTTCAGGTGAACTAATAATTAATTTAAAAATATTAATTTAACCAGAAACGCATGTGACAGGGAAAAAGAGCATTTCCAAAGGCTTCAAAACAAGACGGTGCAAGTCTCAAACTTTTCCTTTCACTTAGAGCGTAAATTTTTATATTTAAAGGTAAATTAAGTTTACTTAGGCAGGAGCCCTCTCCAAAAAAGCAGGTGAACATTTACCACAGAGACCTAAACTGGTATTTCTGGTTGGGGAAGCAGGATGTATAAACTCTCGCAAACCTACGGCTTCTTCTTAGGTCTGCGATGACACCTCGAACTCAGGAAATTAGAGAAGGGGCCAAAGAGCCAAAAGGTGATACGCGCCCCACAGTCCACGCGCCTCTCAGGCTGCAGTGGGTGCGTATGCGGTCAGGTTCTCCGCTCCCTCCCCCAGCACCCCACCCCAATCTCGGGGTGTGTGGGGGCAGCTCCCCATTCCAGCTCTCTCCCGGATGCGGGGGTGGGCTGGGAATGGCCATCCTGCTTCCCCTACACGCCCCCAATTCCTCACCAGCAGCAAAGGGAGGGCGTGAGGCCCCAAGGCGGGAGGGCTAGCTCCGCAGGGAGGCCCCGATCGCTGCCCAGCGTACCTGGCTCTCAGCCGCGGGAATGCCGGACTCGAGCTCACACAGAGCGCGGAAGTTGTGCAGCTCAAAGTCGGCGTCGACCTGGAGGGAAAAGGTCACCTCGGAGAGGTCCCTCCGCACACAGTACACGGTGAGCAGCATGGCCCGGGCCCGACCCAGCTCGGCTCGGCCCGGCCTCGGCGAGGAGGGACGGGGCGGCGGCGGGGCCTGGCTGGTGCAGCAGGCTGACGGCGCGGGTTGCTCGCTCGCCCGCCCGCTCGCTCGCTCCTTCCCTCCCTCACACACGCTCAGTGACTCACTCCCTCCCGCCCTCACCAGCAAGCACGGCCGCCACCACCCGCCTGCGACTCCGTCTGCCTGCCTGCCGGCCTGCCTCCCACCGCTGCCGCCAAGCGCGCCGGCCGCCCGGCGCCCCGCCCCGCCGCAACGCGGATGCCGTAAAGCCCTCCTGGCCCGCTCCGCCTTCGCAGCGCAGCGAAGGGGCGGGGCTGGGAAGGGGAGGCGGGAAGCAGGAAAAGGTTGGAGGGGGTCGTGGGAGGAGAGATGGAGAAGGATGAGGGCACGGAAAGGGATGAGAAAGGAAAAACTATTTATCGCTTGACCTAATAAGTAACGTCTGTGGAGGACTCCAAAAATTTCATTTATTTATCCAACAGGCCTTTATTGAGTGCCAGTTGGCAAATATCCACGTGGGTACAGAAATGAGTAAAAAGAAAAGCCTTTGCCCTTAAGGAACTCTGAAGCTGATAATGGAGACTGACAACCAAGCAGATAGTTCTAAAACATATTTTCCAACGTAGAAATTGAGGCTCAGGGAGCTTGCTTTTCTTCTTCTGATGATGATTAGGGTTAAAACCAAAATTATTACCCTATCTAGTGTATAGGACCCCAGCTCACTGGCCCCTGCCTTCCTCTGCAGCCCTGCCTCCTGAGCCCCTTCTGCACTTTCCCCTCCTGCCACACTGACTTTCAGTTCCTCCTAGGCTCCGTCTCCCTGCCTCGTGAATGGTTTTCCTTCTATTCACCAGGACTGTCTCTTTCGCTGACAAATCCCAGCACCACTGCAGTAACTTTGTTGGGCACAGCTTAGAATCCACCGGATAAAATATGTGCTACTTTAATGGCCTATTTAAGGCCACGTAACTGATGAGAAGTAGAAGCCCAAAACATGAGGATGAGTCAGAATACCGAAACAGAAAGAGGAAGACACAATGTATGTAAGATTGGCATCTCCCCATTTACCCCATCACTCCCCATGGAGTAGGAACACGCTCTTCTATTATAAAGAAAGGGAAGAGGGATCAAGATAGCTATGGATGCTGGTAAGTGTGGATAGATTGGGGGGTAAGAAAGTAAGCGAAAGACCAGCTATAGATGGTTCTCTGTAAAGGAGGAGGACGGTTATCTGTGGAAAATAAAAACAGAAGGTGGAAGAAGTGGGTGGGGTGAAGAAGAGTGGTCTGTATCAGCTACTGCTGTTTCCATCGTTTCCCCATCTATTTGCCATGAAGTGATGGAACCAGATACCATGATCTTAGTTTTCTGAATGTTGAGTTTTAAGCCAACTTTTTCAGCTTCATCAAGAGGCTCTTTAGTTCTTCTTCACTTTCTGCCATAAGGGTGGTGAAAGTGAAAATAAAGTCGCTCAGTCGTGTCTGACTCTTTGTGACCCCATGGACTATAACCTACCAGGCTCCTCCGTCCTTGGGATTCTTCAGGCAAGAATACTGGAGTGGGTTGCCATTTCCTTCTCCAGGGGATCTTCCCCACCCAGGGATTGAACCCTGGTCTCCCACCTTGCAGGCAGACGCTTTCACCTCTGAGCCATATCATCTGCATATTGTTATTTCTCCTGGCCATCTTGATTCCAGCTTGTGCTTCATCCAGCCCAGCGTTTCTCATGATGTACTCTGCATATAAGTTAAATAAGCAGGGTGACAATATAAAGCCTTGACATATCCTTTCCCGTTTGGAACCAGTCTGTTGTTCCATGTCCAGTTCTACCTGTTGCTTCCTGACCTGCATACAGATTTCTCCAGAGACAGGTCAAGTGGTCTGGCATTCCCATCTCTTGAAGAATTTTCCACAGTTTGTTGTGATCCACACAGTCAAAGGCTTTGGCATAGTCAATAAAGCAGAAATAGATGTTTTTCTTGAACTCGCTTGCTTTTTTGATGATCCAACGGATGTTGGCAATTTAATCTCTGGTTCCTCTGCCTTTTCTAAACCCAGCTTGAACATCTGGAAGTTCATGGTTCATGAACTGTTGAAGCCTGGCTTGGAGAATTTTGAACATTACTTTGCTAGGGTGTGAGATGAATGCAATTGTGTGGTAGTTTGAGCATTCTTTAGCATTGCCTTCCTTTGGAATTGAAATGAAAACTGACCTTTTCCAGAAAGTCCTGTGGCCACTGCTGAGTTTTCCAAATTTGCTGGCATATTGAGTGCAGCACTTTCACAGCATCATCTTTTAGGATTTGAAATAGCTCCACTGGAATTCCATAACCTCCACTAGCTTTGTTCATAGTGATGCTTCCTAAGGCCCACTTGACTCCACATTCCAGGATGTCTGGCTCTAGGTGAGTGATCACACCATCGTGATTATCTGAGCCATGAAGATCTTTTTTGTATAATTCTTCTGTGTATTCTTACCACCTCTTCTTAATATCTTCTGATTCTGTTAGGTCTATACCATTTTTGTCCTTTATTGTGCCCATCTTTACATGAAATGTTCCCTTGATATCTCTAATTTTCTTGAAGAAATCTCTAGTCTTTCCCATTCTATTGTTTTCCTCTATTTCTTTGCATTGATCGCTGAGGAAGTCTTTCCTATCTCTCCTTGCTTTTCTTTGGAACTCTGCATTCAAATGGGTATATCTTTCCTTTTCTCCTCTGCCTTTTGCTTCTCTTCTTTTCACAGCTATTTGTAAGGCCTCCTCAGACAACCAATTTGCCTTTTTGCATTTCCTTTTCTTGGGGATGGTCTTGATCCCTGCCTCCTGTACAATGTCATGAACCTCTGTCCATAGTTCTTCAGGCACTCTATCAGATCTAATCCCTTGAATCTATTTTTCACTTCCACTGTTTAATCATAGGAGATTTATTCTGGTTATACCCAAATGGTCTAGTGGTTTTCCTTACTTTCTTCAATTTAAATCTGAATTTGGCAATAAGGAGTTCATGACCTGAGTCACAGTCAGCTCCCGGTCTTGTTTTTGCTGACTGTATAGAGCTTCTCCATCTTTGGCTGCAAAGAATATAATCAATCTGATTTCGGTGTTGACCATCTGGTGATGTCCATGTGTAGAGTCTTCTCTTGTGTTGTTGGAAGAGGGTGTTTGCTATGACCAGTGCGTTCCCTTGGCAGAACTCTATTAGCTTTTGCCCTGCTTCACTCTGTACTCCAAGGCCAAATTTGCCTGTCACTCCAGGTATTTCTTGACTTCCTACTTTTGCATTCCAGTCCCCTATAATGAAAAGGACATCTTTTTTGGGTGTTAATCCTAGAAGGTCTGGTAGGTCTTCATAGACCCGTTCAGCTTCAGCTTCTTCAGCATTACTGGTAGGGGCATAGATTTGGATTACTCTGATATTGAATGGTTTGCCTTGGAAACGAACAGAAATCATTCTGTCATTTTTGAGATTGCATCCAAGTACTGCATTTCAGACTCTTGTTGACTATGATGGCTACTCCATTTCTTCTAAGGGATTCTTGTCCATAGTAGTATATACAATGGTTTTCTGAGTTAAATTCACCCATTCCAGTCAATTTTAGTTTGCTGATTCCTAAAATGTCAATGTTCACTCTTGCCATCTCCTGTTTGACCACTTCCAATTTGCCTTGATTCATGGACCTAGGATTCCAGCTTTCTATGCAATATTGCTCTTTACAGCATTGGACTTGACTTCCATCACCAGTCACACCCATAACTGGCTCCATTCTTTTTGGAGTTATTTCTCCACTGATCTCCAGTAGCATATTGGGCACTTACCAACCTGGGGAGTACAAGGGCCAGTATTTCTGCAGATTTTTTGCCTTTCCCTGAGGGTCATGTTATGGCTCACTGCCTCCACTCCGTGCATTTTTTTCTTGTTCAAGCAAGGGCTTGTCCAGAAATACCCCCTGCAGGTTTTTGCTTACATCTGGTTGGAACTGTGTCACACAGATGCAGGAAAAGGCCAGGAAAATTGAGTGTCTCTAGCCAATCGCTCTGACTCAGGGTCCTTCCTTATGGTGCTCTCTCTGCTCAGCCAAGATAGATTCCAGCAAGGAGGATTTTGGGAGTTTGATAGGACATGTGGTGTCTCCTTTTGACCTTTCTCGAGTTCTTCCAGTTGGTGGTGCCTTGTTAGTTCTGTGTTCCTTACCTCATGGACTGTAGCTTGCCAAGCACCTCTGTTCATGGGGATTCTCCAGGTAGGAATACTAGAATGGGTTGCCATGCCCTCCTCCAGGGGATCTTCCCAACTCAGGGATCAAACCCAGGTCTCCCACACTGAAGGCAGTTTCTTTACCTTTTGAGCCACCAGGGAAGGCTCCTTACTAGGACCTTCTTTTATAAAACAACTCATGCAAATTATTACTATGGTGCCTGGCCGGGGTGGGCAGTTTCAGTCCAGTGTTCCCTGTAACATCTCTACCGGCTCCAAGTGTAACCAGTATCCTGATTTTTAACAACATAGTTTTAGTTTGCTTGTTGTTCTACCACAAGTAAGTGGACTCACACAGCATGTAGTCTTCGGTGTGCCTTTCACGCAGCATTAAGTGGGTTTTGTCCACATCATTGCATATAATTATAGCTTGTACATTCTCATTGCTGTATAACATTTTGTTTGGGGACTGTACCACAATTTATCCATTCTGTGACTGATGGGCATTTGAGTGGATACATTTATCCCTGAACCATTTTGTTCTTCAAAATTTGCAACCAAAAGAATCCTAACCAATATAAGCCCACAGCTTTTCACCAATTAGCTCCTTTCCCTCTTGGGCCTCACCCCTTTTGGACTCTGCTCAGTTGTCCCCTGGAATCTGACTCCTCCCACTTCTCTCACTCTGCTCTTTGAGATGGACTTTGCACCTCTGCTACTTGTGACTGAAAATAGCTTCATACATCTCTGGTTCTGAATTCTGAGGTAGGATGGAGTAGTGTGGACAAGGCCTAGACAAGCAGGGCTACCAAGAAGTCCCATGATCATTGCTGTGAGTCAGTTCAGTTCAATTCAGTCGCTCAGTCGTGTCCGACTCTTTGCGACCCCATGAATCGCAGCACGCCAGGTCTCCCTGTCCATCACCAGCTCCCGGAGTTCACCCAGACTCATGTCCATCGAGTCAGTGATGCCATCTAGCCATCTCATCCTCTGTCGTCCCCTTTTCCTCCTGCCCCCAATCCCTCCCAGCATCAGAGTCTTTTCCAATGAGTCAACTCTTCGCATGAGGTGGCCAAAGTACTGGAGTTTCAGCTTTAGCATCATTCCTTCCAAAGAAATCCCAGGGCTGATCTTCTTCAGAATGGACTGGTTGGATGTCCTTGCAGTCCAAGGGACTCTCAAGAGTCTTCTCCAACACATAGTTCAAAAGCATCAATTCTTCGGCGCTCAGCCTTCTTCACAGTCCAACTCTCACATCCATACATGACCACAGGAAAAACCATAGCCTTGACTAGATGAACCTTTAGACCCTTGCAAATGATTGACATTTACCAAATGCTTATTTTGTGCCAGACACTCGTCTAAGTGTGCTATGTGGGTTGAGTCATTTAATCCTCACAAAAATCCTTTGAGGTATTACCTCCATTTTACAAATGAAGAAACTGAGGCAGAGAGAGGACAGTCACTTGCCCAAGTACGCACATATAGTAAATGGCTGCTCCAAAGCCAGGCAATCTGATTTGGGTAATCAGTGTTTTTTTGAACTGAACTGATGGAGACCATTTTTAAGGTCTTTATTAAATTTGTTACAATATTGCTTCTGTTTTATGTTTTGGTTTTCTGGCTGTGAGGCATGTGGGATCTGAGCTCCCTCATCAGGGATCAAACCCATACTCTCTGCATTGGAAGGCCAAGTCTTAATCACTGGATCACCAGGGAAGGCTGCAGTCCACAGTCTTAACCATTATTTTTTACACTGCTGCTTGTGAGACCTCTTTTTATCATTCTAAAAGCCCTCAGAGAGGACTTCCCTGGTGGTCCAGTGATTCAGTTCAGTTCAGTCACTCAGTCGTGTCCAACTCTTGGGGACACCATGGACTGCAGCACGCCAGGCTTCCCTGTCCATCACGAACTCCCGGAGTTCACTCAAACTCATGTCCATTGAGTCGGTGATGCCATCCAACCATCTCAGCCTCTGTCATCCCCTTCTCCTCCTGTCTTCACTCTTTCCCAGCATCAGGGTCCAGTGATTAAGACTCCTCATTCCCAATGCAGGGGACCCAGGTTAGATCTCTGGTCAGGGAACTAGATCCCATATGCCACAACTAAGACCCTGCAGAGACAAAAAATAAATATTATTTTTTAAAAAAGCCCTCAGAGAAAGGAACAATTAGTGTTCATTCTCACTTCGTGGATAAGGAAGAAACAGGTATGGGAATTTTAAATAACTTACCCAAGTTCTCTCAGCTAGTGAGTGGCAGATTCTCCAAACTGGAAGAAACTTGAAGAATGAAAACAACTTGAATAGAACACAAACACTGTACCTGTACTTTAAAGGTGGGGACACCTTGCTGTCCTCCAAAACCCTGACTTTCCTCACTGTTTTGTCACTGCCAGAAAGTTGCTGTTTATGACTATTGAATAGATTCTTGCCTAATTCTTCTCTCCTAGAAATAACAAATCAGTAAAGGTATCTACCTTAGTTGATTTTTGAAATTCCACACAATAGGGATTAAATCTCCCAAGTACTGTAAGTACTGGAGAAGGCGATGGCACCCCACTCCAATACTCTTGACTGGAAAATCCCATGGATGGAGGAGCCTGGTAGGCTACAGTCCACGGGGTCGCAAAGAGTCGGACACGACTAAGAGACTTCACTTTCACTTTTCACCTTCATGCATTGGAGAAGGAAATGGCAACCCACTCCAGTGTTCTTGCCTGGAGAATCCCAGGGACAGGGGAGCCTGGTGGGCTGCCGTCTATGGCATGCCGTCTATGGGGTCAGAGTCGGACACGACTGAAGCGACGTAGCAGCAGCAGCAACTGTAAGTACTTTTTCAATAGTTGTGGGTGCTTTTTTTTTTTTTTTTTGGCTTAAACATCGGAAAAGACCCTGAAAAGACCCAATACTTTGGCTACTTGATGCGAAGAGCTGACTGATTGGAAAAGACCCTGATGCTGGGAAAGATTGAAGGCAAGAGGAGAAGCAGGGGACAGAGGATGAGATGGTTGGATGGTATCACTGACTTGATGGACATGAGTTTGAGCAATCTCTAGGAGTTGGTGATGGACAGGGAAGCCTGGCATGCTGCAGTCCATGGGGTTACAAAGAGTTGGACATGACTGTGCAACTGAACTGAACATTTAATTCTCATAGCTCTGGAGGTTGGGAAGACCAAGATCAAGGTGCTGACAAACTTGGTGTCTGGTGAGGGTGGTTGCATTTAAAAAAAATAAATAAAGCTCTTTAAAACTTACCCTCCTGGGACTTCCCTGATAGTCCAGTCACTAAGACTCTTGCTCCCAAAGAAGGGGGCCCAGGTTCAACTAGAACTAAATCCCACATGCTGCATCTAAGACTCAGAGCAGCCAAATAGATAAATAATGAATTAATTTAAAAACAAACCCCAAAATAACCTTACTGTCCTTATCAGCTCCTGGCTGCTCAAAGAGGCCTGTCTTATCTTATTTTTCCTGGCATGTTAACTGATAGCAGATGGTGGTGCTCCATTTTACTCATTTTACCTTAGCACAAAACCTGTTTCGGTTTCCTGTTTCTTAGGCTGGGATCATGTGCATATGTATAATGCAATGCCTCCTTCCTTTCCCACTTATCTTTCCTAAAATCTGATAGCGTTTCCAGTCCCACTACATTCTAGGTCAACTCTTCCTCCTTTCTGATGCACCTTGTACTCACTGGGCTGTCAAAACATTTCAGGTAATTATGGCTGTAATTTCAAGCACCATAATTTGCCTACTCAGAGGTTTGGATCTAGAGATCGATATGTACTTTGATTACCAGATTCAGCCCTGGGCAAAGCCACAAAATAGGCCAAAGTTTGTCCTTGGCAAGCTCAGCTTTATACTCCTTCCTTGGCTCCTGAATGTTCTCCCCAATTGTTCCTCTTACTTCTCACGTGTTCCTGCTTTCTTCACTTGCCTTTTCAAAACTTGCTCTTAAGAAAGGATTTAGGATTTAGACCAATTCACACTAAGGTAGTAGTGACAGCAGAAACTCAAAATAATCTCTCTTAGGCTATTTGCATTTTAACCAGGGGTAAGTTGTTAGCTGCAGATTTCTTAGCTTCAGAAAACTTGTTGGGGAAGGTCAATTTTCCCAAGAGCCTTCTGGATTGATACAAATCTACTTTACATACTCTGTTGACAGATGAGCTGGGCCTTGCTCATCTATCCTTGATATATCTAGTTCAGTACTCACTTTGGCAGTTAAACTACTCTTTTCTATTTTTCCTTCCTCTTCAAGAAACTCTAGGTTTTACAGGAAAAACTTGAGTATCTTTCTTCTTAGGATACCACATTAAAATTGTGGAGGAATCCTAGGTGTCATGGCTAAGAGTGTAGAGCCAACTGTCAGATACGAAGTTGATACAAAGCATTCTGAGGGTGGGCACTGCCAATGTCAGAATAGTTGCAACACTGTGGATATGTTCCAAAGTCCTTTAGCCATCAAAGCAACCTTGGTCCACTCAGCATAATCAGTAGTAGAACCTTACTGGACATAAACTGTTTATTCATTTCTGCAGCAAAGGATTATTAACACTTACTGCATGCCAGACATTGTTCTAGGAACTAGTGGTGGTACAGCAGGGAACAAGATGAAGTGCATATTCACATGTAGCTTACATTCAGTAGAGGGTGGCAGACAACATATAGAATGTGTAAAGTGGTGATAAGTACTACAAACAACAAAAAAAGCTAGCAGTGAATAGGGAGAATTGGGGAGGGAATGGGGAATTGGGGCACACTTTGCTACGTTACACAGGCTTTCTGGTCACAGAAAGTCGGTCTTATAAGGTGACATCTGAGCAGATGAATTAAGTGAAAGCATACATCATGTGGACACCTGTGTCATTCAGCTAAGGTAATAGGAAGTGTAAAGACCTAAACACAGAGGCATACTTGCCCTGTTCAAGAAACAACATGAGGAATAGCACTTTTGGAGGTGCCTTCCCAAGAAGGGATCCAAGAAGTGGATAGGAGCACAAGGGACCAGATCATGTGATAGGTAATTGAAAGGACCTTGGCTTTTGTTTTTTAAATTTTTCATTTATTTTTATTTACTTGGCTGTTTTGCTGAAAGTTTTGCTTTAGTTTTAAGTTTGAAGGATTTATCATTACACACAATAAAAAATTTCAGTCTTTATAATAGAGGATTACTTGGCTTAATTTCAATATAGTCATTAAAAGAAGAGAAATAGGAACAATAGAAACAAGTAACAGCACATATATCACCAAATTGAGCTGACCAACATCCATACTTGAACAGCACTAGGAAGTCCCTCCTTAATGGCAATCTGGAGTCCCAGGCAGGACATGTTGTGACATATCCACTCCATGGGTGAGACCTCAAATTGCAGTTTGGAGGGGCTCCTTCTTATAATCCCAGGCCACAAAATGATATCATCATCAGTTTGTGCACAAAAATGCAACTCTGGTTTTACTTTAACTCTTTCACAATGCTGTTTGTTTCACCTTGTGAGTCACTAGATTTTCCAGACCCCTGGTGGCTGGCCAGTCCTCCAGGGGCTCAATAAAATTCCAAGACCCATTCCTTTTTTAAAAATCTAAAGCCACCTTACTTGCTGTGCTTACAGGCAGACATGGAATCTGGTCAGTATCCAGGCAGGCCAAAGACCTGCTCTCCTGCTTCTGAAGCCTGAAAGACACTTCATTTTAATTTCCCTAACAGGGTCTTAGTTGCAGCATGTGGAATCTTTTGTTGCGGCATTTAAACGTTCCATTGAGGCATGTGGGATCTAGTTTCCTGACAGGGATTGAACTCAGGCCCCTGCATTGGGAGTTTGGAGTCTTCCTCACTAGACCACCAAGGAAAGCCCAAAAAGGACCTTGGCTTTTTACTGACTGAAACATGAAGCCACTGGAGCTTGTTTGGCAAAGAAGTGACATGTTGTGACATGCACGTTAAAAAAAATGACTGTGGCTGACGTGTGAAGGAATGCAAGAGTAGACAAGTTAGAAAGCTATTGCAATAACTCAAGAGAAACATCATAGGGGATCTGACCAGGGTGGTAGCTGTGAAGGTAGGGAAAAGTGGAGATAATCAGATTCTAAATTCATTTTGAAGGTAAAGCCAACAGGACTTGTTGATGCATTGGATAGGGGGTATGAAAGAAGACTCAAAAGACTCAAAAGACTACAGTACGTAAAGTATGTAAAGTACTTTAAAGCCCTCTGCTTGCTAGAGGCAAATTTATTACAATGAAAGGATAGCCAACAACCTCCTGGGCAGTTTTTAAAAAGACCTGGGTCATCCCTGTTATTTTCTCAAGTCCCTTTCATAATCAATGTTTTTGTTTTGTTTTGCCAGGCCTCACTGGCCTTTGGAAGGGGTGGAGAAGGTGGAGTGGGGGGTTGGGGGCTGGGAAAAGGCTGTCCACACATCCTGATCTGCAAGCCGGGGACTTAAGACTTCATGAACTGACGTGTGGATAACTAGGTTCAATCTCCTCACTCACGAAAAGCTGATTTAGTTCTCTAAACTCACAAGGTAATTTCTACCTTTTCAATAACTACTTCGGCAAGACAGTCTCCCCAACCCCGCCGCCCCCTTCCAAAAAAAACTCTCCTTGCCCCAGATGCAGTATCTCTTTCAACCAGAATTGAATATGCTTTCCAGTTCAATATCCTTTATGTCCCTAATTTTCACCCCTTATTTATCAAGAAACTTCTTGCCATCCTAACATTTGCTGGTCTTAAACCAGTTGGTCAGAACTTGGTGTTTCAGAAGGCAGATTTCAGCCATCTAACGAGCCTTAGAGGAAATGCTCCTGCACGACCAAACTAGCCTAATGCAGGTAATTTAGAACCGTTTCATCGCTCTACTACAGAAAAGGCTCAACTGGTGGTTGCGTATCTCTTCGCTCAGGGCAGTCAAAGCCAGGATGTCGTGCAAGGCCAGGGGCTGAAACCCCAGGAGACGCCCCTCCTGCCACATCTCCACGCCCGCCGTCCCAGAGCCCAGCAGAAAGGCGCCGGCGCCGCATCACGTGTCTGCAGCGTAATCTCCCAGTGGCCAGTGGCGCCTCATTACATGACTCGCTCGACCAATGCTTGGCGTCTGCCCTCCAGGCTCCTCGTTGCTAGGTGACCTCAGCCAAGGCTGGTTTGCAGCGCTTGGCTGGTAGCGGTGGAAACTTCAGACCCGACTCAGTCTCTTCGCCGCGCCAGTGCCTGCGAGGGTCTTTTGCGACGGATGCTTTCTCTCCGGCGGGAGCCTAAATGGCGCCCCCACCCCGCCACCTCCTTCCGCTTTCGAGGCTTGAACCCAGGCATCAGAATATCCGCGATCAAGCGGGCTCCGGCTCCTTAGGGCTCGGGGCCGCCTCGGCTAAGAGAACCGGCGCAGACTCTAGTTCCAGCAAGGGTGTGACTGAGGCAGTGACTAGCTGAGAGACTAGTGCCTGGTCGTTGTCTAAGGCGTGGCTTCCTGCAACTTTCTTTGCGGCTTATGTGAAGATTTAGGCTTGTTGCTTTGGCCAGAAAAGGGAAATTGGAACTTTGTGTGCTCTGCTTCCCTGAAACGATTGTACTTGTGGAGTGAAGGATAACAGATTTCGATTTTTTAAAAAATGTGTGTGTGTGTGTGTGTGTGTGTGTGTGTATGAAAGTGAAAGTTACTCAGTCGTGTCTGACTCTTTGCGAACTCATGGACTGTATAGTCCGTGGAATTCTCCAGGCCAGAATACTGGAGTGTGTAGTCTTTCCTTTCTCCAGGGTATCTTGCCAACCAGGTGATCGAACCCAGGTCTTCCGCTTTGCGGGCAGATGCTTTACCAGCTGAGCCACAGGGGAAGCTCCAAAATACTGGATGGGTAGCCTATTATCCCTTTTCTAGCGGATCATCGCGACCCAGGAATCCAACCGGGGTCCCCTGCGTTGCAGGCAGATTCTTTACCAACTGAGGTATCAGGGAAGCCCATATATATATTTTTTTGACTTTTGACTTGAATATGTCAAAAATTTCAAGTTTATATGTCTAACTTTTTATTTTTAAAAAAGAATCTCTTGCCTTTGAGATTTCTGATAACACCGGCAGTCTTTTTGCTGTTCAGCATTTTAATCCAGAAATACTGTGGTGTGCTTGGAATTTGTATATACCTCACTGCACAACTGAGCGACTTCACTTCACTGCTTATTAGAAAGTTTGATGTTTCGTGCGCTCAGTCACTCAGTTGTATCTGATTCTTTGTGACATGGACTGTTGCTCGGCAGGCTTCTCTGTGCATGGAATTCTCCAGGCTAGAATGCTGGAGTGGGTTGCCATTTCCTCCTCCAGGGGATCTTCCTGACCCAGGAATTGAACCCATGTCTCCTGTGTGACATGGGTCCAATCAAGTGAACCCCTGTCTCCTACATCTCCTGCACTGAAGGCGGATTCTTCACCGCTGAGCCATTGGGGAAGATTTTTTTGATATTTCATATTAGGTACAGATGATATGTATGATATGATATCTCATATATACCTAATATGAATGAAATAGCTAAAATTCGGTCCATATATAAATTAGGTTGATATTTCATATGTACCTAGTTTATATGTACCTAATTTATATTTGGACTTGGCTTCACTTATTTCATTCTAATCATCCACTTGTGGAATAAGATGGGGAGATTTCTCTAACCTTTTTTTTTCTTTTTTGTCATGCCTAAGGAACATGACCAGAAAAACTATTTGTCAGACATCAGTCCTTCTCTAGGTTGAATGTATATAGAAACCATTTTGGGGATCTTGTTAAAATGCATAGGGTGAAGCTTCAGGTCTGCAGCAGGGCCTGAGAGTTTTTGCATGTCCTGAAAGCTCCCAAGTGCAGAGGATGCTGTTGGCCTGATGCACAGTTCGAATAGTAATGGTCTTGCTACTGCTACTGCTAAGTCACTTCAGTCATGTCCGACTCTGTGCGACCCCATAGACGGCAGCCCACCAGGCTCCCCCGTCCCTGGGATTCTCCAGGCAAGAACACTGGAGTGGGTTGCCATTTCCTTCTCCAATGCATGAAAGTGAAAAGTGAAAGTGAAGTTGCTCAGTCGTGTCCAACTCTTAGCGACCCCATGGACTGCAGCCTACCAGGCTCCCCGTCCATGGAATTTTCCAGGCAAGAGTACTGGAGTGGGGTGCCATTGCCTTCTCCGAGTAATGGTCTTAGGTAATTGCTATTTCTAGTTACTGGCACAACTGCCTCCTTTCTGTATCTGATTTTATGCCAAAGCAATAATTTCATAACATTTGTGAGCTTTCAGTTACATATGAAGAGAAAATCATAGGATGGAAATGACCAATAGCAGACAGTCTACATAGAATCTCCATTCAGTACTCATTTCAGGTATTTTCTTAGTTTGACCTTCCAAGGATTTAAAAACTTTTCGTTGTTAAAAAGACTTTTAAATAGAGAAGGTGAAATTTCTTCTGGCATGGAAGGACGTCCCATTGACTCACCAAGCATTCCCAGTCCTTTGTTTCTGTTAAAAGCTTCATCAAATTAGAGCACATCTGCAGTTCTGAACAGAGACACTAAGCAGTGAAGACTAGCCAATCTATGCTTCAGTTAAAAGTGAAGAAATTTTAAATGGTATAGGAACAATTAGATATCCAGGAACGCAGCACAATGGTTTATAGAACTGATGGGGCTTCATATGTGTGAAAATTAATGAAAATCATCATATTGTCACTAATGAAAGATTTGAATGTCCCAAGTAGGTTCTTTGACTCAGGTTTTGGTGCTGTGGTTTCCGTAACGTTTTCTGTGCTTGGGGTTTATTGAGCTGGAAAATTTTTGACCAGTTTTTCTTCATATACTTCTCTGACCATGTGTCTCCTTTGAGGTCTCCCAAGTACACATGTATTAATTAGGCTACTGCAATTTGTCCTATAGCTTAATGATGTTCTGTCCTTTTTAAAAATTTTTTTCTTTATTTCATCAAACTTGTTTTCAAGTTTACTAATTTTTTGGGGGGGAGGGGGGCAATGTTTAATCACCATTAATCCTACTCAGTGAGATCTTAATCTCAGAATCGTAGTTTTCCCAAAGCATGATGACTAAAGTACCTTGTTTACCCAGAGGAGATCTCTCCAGATTGTGCTAAAGTACTCTGCCTCCTTGAACAGTTTTATTGGCAACTTGGATGAAGTCAAGGAGAGCAAGCTTATTAAATGTTTAGCTGACACAGAATGAGGAGATTGCAGAGTCAGCTGATAGGAACAAGTTTCACAGAGATCGAGACAGGTTAGAATGATGAATTGAAATGAACAAGATGAAATATAGACTCCATCATTAAGTTTCAAAGACTTCGATGCACCAAATAAGGGAGGTCTGAGTTCATGGATGAAAAATGATCAGATCAGATCAGTTGCTCAGTCGTGTCCGACTCTTTGCGACCCCATGAATCACAGCACGCCAGGCCTCCCTGTCTAGCACCAACTCCCGAGTTCACTGAGACTCACGTCCATCGAGTCAGTGATGCCATCCAGCCATCTCATCCTCTGTCGTCCCCTTCTCCTCCTGCCCCCAATCCCTCCCAGCATCAGAGTCTTTTCCAATGAGTCAACTCTTCACATGAGGTGGCCAAAGTACTGGAATTTCAGCTTTAGCATCATTCCTTCCAAAGAAATCCCAGGGCTCTTCTCTTTCAGAATGGACTGGTTGGATCTCCTTGCAGTCCAAGGGACTCTCAAGAGTCTTCTCCAACACCACAGTTCAAAAGCATCAGTTCTTCAGTGCTCAGCCTTCTTCACAGTCCAACTCTCACATCCATACATGACCACAGGAAAAACCATAGCCTTGACTAGACAAACCTTTGTTGGCAAAGTAACGTCTCTGCTTTTGAATATGCTATCTAGGTTGGTCATAACTTTCCTTCCAAGGAGTAAGTGTCTTTTAATTTCATGGCTGCAGTCACCATCTGTAGTGATTTTGGAGCCCAGAAAAATGAAGTCTGACACTGTTTCCACTGTTTCCCCATCTATTTCCCATGAAGTGGTGGGACCGGATGCCATGATCTTCGTTTTCTGAATGTTGAGCTTTAAGCCAACTTTTTCACTCTCCACTTTCACTTTCATCAAGAGGCTTTTTAGTTCCTCTTCACTTTCTTCCATAAGAGTGGTGTCATCTGCATATCTGAGGTTATTGATATTTCTCCCGGCAATCTTGATTTCAGCTTGTGGTTCTTCCAGTCCAGCGTTTCTCATGATGTACTCTGCATATAAGTTAAATAAACAGGGTTACAAAATACAGCCTTGACGTACTCCGTTTCCTATTTGGAACCAGTCTGTTGTTCCATGTCCAGTTCTAACTGTTGCTTCCTGACCTGCATACAGATTTCTCAAGAGGCAGGTCAGGTGGTCTGGTATTCCCATCTCTTTCAGAATTTTCCACCGTTTATTGTGATCCACACAGTCAAAGGCTTTGGCTTAGTCAGTAAAGCAGAAATAGATGTTTTTCTGGAACTCTCTTGCTTTTTCCATGATCCAGTGGATGTTGGCAATTTGATCTCTGGTTTCTCTGCCTTTTCTAAAACCAGCTTGAACATCAGGAAGTTCATGGTTCACATATTGCTGAAGCCTGGCTTGGAGAATTTTGAGCATTACTTTACTAGCGTGTGAGATGAGTGCAATTGTGCGGTGGTTTGAGCATTCTTTGGCATTGCCTTTCTTTGGGATTGGAATGGAAACTGACCTTTTCCAGTCCTGTGGCCACTGCTGAGTTTTCCAAATTTGCTGGCATATTGAGTGCAGCACTTTCACAACATCATCTTTCAGGATTTGGAATAGCTCAACTGGAATTCCATCACCTCCACTAGCTTTGTTCGTAGTGATGCTTTCTAAGGCCCACTTGACTTCACATTCCAGGATGTCTGGCTCTAGGTCAGTGATCATACCATCGTGATTATCTGGGTTGTGAAGATCTTTTTTGTACAGTTCTTCTGTGTATTCTTGCCATCTCTTCTTAATATCTTCTGCTTCTGTTAGGACCATACCATTTATGTCCTTTATCGAGCTCATCTTTGCATGAAATGTTCCTTTGGTATCTCTGATTTTCTTGAAGAGATCCCTAGTCTTTCCCATTCTGTTGTTTTCCTCTATTTCTTTGCATTGATCGCTGAAGAAGGCTTTCTTATCTCTTCTTGCTATTCTTTGGAACTCTGCATTCAGATGTTTATATCTTTCCTTTTCTCCTTTGCTTTTCGCTTCTCTTCTTTTCACAGCTATTTGTAAGGCCTCCCCAGACAGCCATTTTGCTTTTTTGCATTTCTTTTCTATGGGAATGGTCTTGATTCCTGTCTCCTGTACAATGTCACGAACCTCGTTCCATAGTTCATCAGGTAATTTTTTGGTTGATTGCACACTCAATATAGATCACTACCATGACATATTTGTTAGAAAAGGGAGGCAGAAAAGTTTTTGCATTTTATATTGTATATATAAATCATCCAAAATAAAGGAGATAATTATTCCTCCCCTGTAAATTTTTCATCTCTAAAAGTTCAATTATAATCTTTTTATAGCTTTCATGACTCTACTCATACTTACCATTTTGAACATATGAAATACAGCTCTAATAACAATTTTAATGTCTTTGCTGCTAATTCTAACATCTGTGTCATCTCTGAGTCAGTTTTTACTGATTGTCTCCTCATTATAGATCACATTCTCCTGTCCCTGCATACTTGATACTTGTTGGGATGCTAGATATTGTACGTTTTACCTAGTTCAGTGCTAGATACATTGAGTTGGCCAGAAAGTTCGTTTCGTAAGATCTTATGGGAAAAAACCTGAACCGATCTTAGTTCCCCAGCCAAGGATCCAACCCACGCCCCCTGCAGCGCAAGTGCAGTGTCCTAACCACTGGACTGCCAGCCAGGGAATTCCCAGTGCTGGATATTTTTGTATTCCTATACAACGTGAACTTTGTTCTGGGGTGTAGTTATTTTAGAAATAGTTTCTTTTGGGTTTTGCTTTTAAGATTTGTTAGACAGGCGCAGAGCAGTGTTAACTCTGGGACTGATTATTCCCCTGAGGCAAGACCTCCAGTGATCTATAAATTATGATTCTTTTTTCTTTTAGTTTTCTGGCAGTGCCATGCAACTTGTAGGATCTTAGCTCCCCAACCAGGGATCAAACCCAGGATCTGGCAGAGAAGGCCCCAAGTCCTAACCACTGGGCCACCAGGGAATTTCCATAATTATGATTTTTTCTAATCTAGTTAGTGGGAATGGGCACTATTCCCAGCTGGCTGTAAGAGTCAGGCACCTTTCCCTCCAATCCTTTCAAGTGGTTCTTTTCCCAGCCTTAGGTAATTTTCTTAACGCACAGGTACTAAGCAGTATCTGGGTGAACACTGGAAGAAATCTCTGGGGTTCTCTCTCTCTCTGAACTGCTCCCCCTTCTCTGTTACTCTGTCCCACGCAATCCCTAGACTCAGGTCTGTATGCCTGACTCAGGACTTCTCTGAGCTCTGCCTCAGTTTTTCTTTGCTGTTCTGTAGCCTGGAAACTCAGGCAGTGCTGGGGCAGTACCAGGGCTCACCTCATTTATTCCTTCTTTGGGGAGTACTGTCCTTTGTGGTCTGATGTCCAGTGTATTAAAAAAAGCCATTGCTTCATAGTTTATTTCTCTTTTGGTTGTTGTAGCTGGGACTCTAAGTCTGGTCCCTGTTTCTCCATCCTGATTTCTGGAAATGTAAGTCCAAATATCACACTAATTTTATCACTTTTATCACTCAAACCTATTAAATACTGAAATTCTTAACTTGCATAATGTTGAACTCACATCCAGTTGATTCCAGGAGAGGACAACTATTCTCTTGTTTTTATATTCCTACAGACTTAACCAATAGCCTGGCACTTGGCTGACACTCAGTAAAAGCTGGAGTGGATGAATAAACTATTTTGAGCAAACAGCTGTCCATCAGCTTGTGGTGTATTCTTCCAACATTTGTTGATGGGCTTTTGCAATTTTCTTCTTGCCTGCCAGTAGCAAATGAAAGCTAGGCAAATGGAAATTTCTGGGACTTGTTATTTATGATTGTAATTATCTGCAAAAATGTGCCCTTTAAAAAGCTTATTAACAGGCATGAGGGAAGTTTTGGGGGAGATGAAAGTGTTCTAGATCTGGGTTGTAGTGGTATGGTTTGCACAAGTTTATAGAATAAATCATTGATTTATACACTTAAAGATAGATGAATTTTTTGGCACATAAATTACACCTAAAAAAAAAAAAAAAAAACTTATCTTGAAGATTTCCAAGACATTTTAAAGTTAAGAAAGGAAGTTGCCAACTACTTTATATAAGCTAAATCGTTTTGATAGTTTCAAAAGCTTAATATGCACTGAAAGATAACCTTGATTGGGTAGGGGTAGACTATAGTGGACTTTTATTTTGTACCATACACATTACTTTTGTATTAAGAAAAAAAGATTTTAAAAGGAAGATTGCATTTTTTCATTAGAAAATCAAGTAAAGGGCAAAAGAAAAAACATTTGACTCATCCACAAGGCAGTGGAGGCTGTAAGATTAGAAATCAGAAAGCCTGATTCTAATTCTTGTTCTATTTTTTGAACTCCAAGCTAGGACAATTTTGGGGGGTGGGGGGAGGGGAGAGATGCTACACGCAAGGCTTGTGGGATCTTAGTTCCCCAACCAGGGATCAAACCCAGGACAGCAGTGAAAGCACCAAGTCTTAACCACTGGACCACCAGAGAATTCCCTAGGACAGATTATTAGCCACTGGCTATTGTTCCGGAAGAGAGGAGTAATTGGCATTAAATTTTTTTCTATTGTTTGAAAGGAGGATAGAGACACTTTTTATTTTTTAAAATTTTTATTGGAGTATAGTTGCTTTACAAGTGTTGTGTTAGTTTCTACTGTACAGAAAGTGAAACAGCTGTATGTATCTGTAAGCATGTGTGTTAGTTGCAACCCATTCCAGTATCCTTGCCTGAAAGATCCCATGGACAGAGGAGTGTGGCAGGCTACAGTCCAGTGGGTCACAAAGAGTCAGACACGACTGAACGACTAACACACACATTGTTCCAGAAACCAAGTTTAAGTAATGAAGTGAATATTTGGAGTCTGGATCTTAAGTGTCAAAAGTGGAGCTCTGAAACAAGCCCCATTCCAAGCTATGGAAATAATGTCAATACAGGGGAATCCTTTTATCCTCTGAGCTATCCAATAAATGATGAAACACTCTCCCTCCCAGCTACTCTGACTGAAACCTTTGACATGTAAGATCATCTCTAATTTGGGATCCTAGGGAGGAAGTTGCTTTGTAATAAACAGTGACATCACTGGCTTACCACCCCACTTTCCTTATCAAATATAAAGTAATATATCTTATTTATTTTATAGAATAATTGGAAGTACAAGTGAGATAAAATATAGCACATGTTGAATTCAGAAGGAAGTTAGGATGTAAAAGCAAGTCATCATGAAACAGAATACTTTATCATAACACTGATTTTGTATCATACATACTTTATTTGTAGGAGATCTCATCTGAACTTCAAGCATTGATCTTTATCCTCCAAACACATATATGAGGATGTTCTCCTGGGATGAGTTACCTGGCATGAGTTGGTTCATACATTTGTCTAAACAGCATTTTCCCATGTGTCCTAGAGCTCTGTGTCACTTTAGAACCTCAATTTTAAGCTATAGTCCCTTTGGTTGTTGTTCAGCCCCTAAGTCATGTCCAACTCTTTGTGACACCATGGAATACAGCACACCGGGTTTCCCTTGTCCTTCACTCTCTCCCAGAGTTTGCTGAAACTCTTATCCATTGAGTCCGTGATGCCATCCAACCATCTCGACCTCTGTTGCCCACTTCTCCTCCTGCCCTCAGTCTTCCCAGCATCAGGGTCTTTTCCAATGAGTTGGCTCTTCGCATCAGGTGGCCAAAGGATTGGAGGTTCAGGTTCAGCATCAGTCCTTCCAATGAATATTCAGGGTTGATTTCCTTTAGGATTGACTGGTTTGATCTCCTTGCAGTCCAAGGGACTCTCAAGAGTCTTCTCCAGCACCACAGTTCAAAAGCATCAGTTAAAAAAAAGAGCATCAGTTCTTTGGCTCTTAGCCTTCTTTATGGTCCAACTCTCATATCCATACATGACTACTGGAAAAACCATAGCTTTTTTCGGCAAAGTGATGTCTCTGCTTTTTAATACACTGTCTAGGTTTGTCACAGCTTTCCTTCCAAGGAGCAAGCATCTTTTAATTTCATGGCTGCAGTCACCATCCACAGTGATTTTGGAGCCCAAGAAAATAAAATCTGTCACTGTTTCCACTTTTTTCCCTTCTATTTGCCATGAGCTTCCTGGGTAGCTCAACTGGTAAAGCATCTGCCTGCAATGCACGATAACTCAGTTCGATTCCCAGGTCTGGAAGTTCCCCTGGAGAAGGGATAGGCTACCCACTCCAGTATTCTTGAGCTTCTCTGGTTGCTCAGGTAGTAAAGAATCTGCCTGCAATGTGGGAGACCTGGGTTTGATCCCTGGGTTGGGAAGATCCCCTGGAGAAGGGAACAGTCACCCATTCCAGTATTCTTGCCTGGAGAATCCCATGAACAGGGGAGCCTGGCAGGCTACAGTCCATGGAGTCACAAAGAGGGACACGACTGAGCGACTTTCACTCACTTCACTCACTTGCCATGAAGTGATGGGACTGGGTGCCATGGTCTTTGTTTTTTGAATGTTGAGTTTTAAGCCAGCTTTTTCACTCTCCTCTTTCACCCTCATCAAGAGGCTCTTTAGTTCCTCTTTGCTTTCTGCCATAAGGGTGGTGTCATCTACATATCTGAGGTTTTTGATATTTCTCCAGGCAATCTTGATTCCAGTTTGTGAGTCATCCAGCCAAGACATTTTGCATGAAGTACTCTGCATGGAAGTTAAATAAGCAGGGTGATGATATACAGTCTTGTCCTACTCCTTTCCTAGTTCTGAACCACTCAGTTGTTCCATGACTGGTTCTAAGTGTTGCTTCTTGACATGCATACAGGTTTCTCAGGAGGCAGGTTAAGTGGTCTGGTATTCCCATCTCTTTAAATATTTTCCAGTTTGTTGTACTCCATACAGTCAAAGGCTTTAGAGTAGTCAATGAAGCAGAAGTAGATGTTTTTCTGGAATTCCCTTCAGCCGTGAATTATTGAGTGTTTAGCCTCACTAATAACTTGAGTCAGATCTATATACCCAGAGTATATAGTTTATAATTAATAATCAGCCCCTGCATTTATTTAGTGCCTTTCTCTCTAAGAACCAGGTTGATGATATACTTTTAGATCTACATCATCATCAGGAAGCCTGAAAAGGTTAGTTAGCTTTTACAGTCCCCACCCTGCAGATGAAGAGGAGCTATTCAGAGTCAGCTGACTTCCTTAGGCAAAGAAGAATGCCATCTAAAAATGCACTGGAGACTAGCTGGGGCTTTGAAAAAATCTAAACATTTTCTTTAAGACAGAAATCAAATGGTGCATTGGGAGAGTAGCTTTGACATATATACACTACCGTGTGTAAAATAGATAGCTAGCGAGAAGTGACTGAATGAACTTCCCAAGTGGCTCAGTGGTAAAGAATACACCTGCCAATGCAAGAGACATGGTTCGATCCCTGGGTCAGGAAGAACCCCTAGAGGAGGAAATGGCAACCCACTCCAGTATTCTTGCCTGGAAAATCCCACACACAGAGGAGCCTGGTGGGCTACAGTCCATGTGGATGCAAAGAGTCAGACATGACTGAACAGCTGAGCATGCAAGCTCAGGAAGCTGACTCTACAGCACAGGGAGCTCAGCTCAGTGATCTCTGATGACCTAGAAGGGTGGGATGGGGGCTGGGGGTGGGAGGGAAGCTCAAGAGGGAGAGGGGATATATATATATATATAGTCAGTCATATTATATGATTCATTTTGTTGTACAGCAGAAACTAACAGAATATTGTAAAACAGTTATCCTCCAATAGTAAATCAAACGGTCTGAAGAGTATATTAAGATAGCCTGTTGTATTATCAAATTGTTGAGGTGTCTGGAGGAAACCTGCTTGACTAAATGACTTAAGCCATGTGTTACCTGATTGAGTGATTGAATGAGAGCTCTGTCCATTTCCTGAATTCTCCTGTTAAATGATTAAGCGGAAGTTTTCTGCGCCCTCTCCTGGCTTGACTTTGAAACCGCACAACAGATATATATTGCTTTGTCTCCCCTTCTTTTGCCTTAGGAGCCTCATTTTGGACTAGAAAGACAGAGAGGGGCCACTTTACTTGACATCTGGATAAAAGTGGTCAGATTAATCAAGCTTCCATTCAAGAAGCTGAATAGAGAGACAGAACAACCAATCTCGTGTTCAAATAGTAGATATTCTTTTCTGTATTCCAACAATGGAGGTAACTCCATTGTGAGTTTGTAAAGTATTCCATGAAGCATTGTTGTATGTAACAATATAGGTAAAATAAAGGGAAGAGTGGAGATTTGGACAAATTTTATTAAAAGCATTCTGAACATTTTCAAAATTATCTGTGATTTTCTTTAGAGGCAGAGGACAAGGAAGGTCAAGATGAACGCTGATGACGTAACAAGGTGAGTGGAGTGTCCCAGAAAGCTCCAGCCAGGTGTCTCCGGGAAGCTGGAGTTGCTGCAGGGTCATTGGTGAGCCTCCACAAGCACAGACAAGTTCAATGTGGACATCTGTGTAACCCTTGCATCATTTGCTAGGCCAAAGGAAATCCACGCAGGCAGCTCAAACGTACATGGTGTTTTCCTTACACGCTTTGGCTGCTGTGATTGTTTTTTGACTGAAATATTAATCACCCCAGAGCTGCTTTCTATGGCTTCCAGAAGATCTGTTCAGTCATTCAGTCAGTCACTCAGCAAACCAAACATACATTATATTACTGGGTTTTTACAAAGCACTGCCCTTGGAGGCCAGCCAAAAGGAAGAAGGAGACATCAGAACTTATAATTTACTAGAACAGTGCTTTGGAATCTTTTCCCTGTCATGGCATACATAGAAAATTATACAATTTTAACAACCAAAATGGGAAAAGCATTTGAAAAAGGATACATGTATATGTATAACTGTATCACTTTGCTGTACACTTGAAACTAATACAACATTGTTCATCAAATATACTCCAAAATAAAAAAAAAAAAGAAAATTATACAATTTGTATGTTCCACTGAAGTAAAGGGGAGGTAAGTGGAGGAGGGATTCAGGGGTATCTATATGGGATTTGGTAAAAAAAAATTATATCTTTTGGAGATCAAACCAGTCATTCCTAGAAGAAAACAATTCTGACTATTCATTGGAAGGACTGAAGCTGAAGCTCCAATACTTTGGCCACCTGCTGTGAAGAGCCAACTCATTGGAAAAGACCGATGCTGGGAAAGATTGAGGGCAGGAGGAGAAGCGGGTGACAGAGGATGAGATGGTTGGATGGCATCACCGATTCAATGGACATGAGTTTGAGCAAGCTCCAGGAGGCAGTGAAGGACAGGGAAGCCTGGTGTGGTGCAGTTCATGGGGTTGCAAAGAGTCAGACATAACTTACAGACTGAACAACAACAACAGCACATACTGTATAATTATGATTTGAAAAATAAAATTATTAAGGACAGCATTAAACGTTGAGCTGATATAAAGTTTCCAAATAAAATACATTCCAAATTTTCACTTTCTTCTGTGAATGTAACTATTTTTTCTCTTATTTTATTTAAAAATTTTCTTTTGGATGTAACTATTTTTATTATTTTTGAAATTTATTTTTAATTGGAAGATAACTGCTTTACAATATTGTGTTGGTTTCTGCTGTACAGCAATGTGAGTCAGCTATCAGTTCAGTTCAGTTCAGTTCAGTTGCTCAGTCGTGTCCGACTCTTTGAGACCCCATGAATCACAGCATGCCAGGCCTCCCTGTCCATCACCAATCCTGGAGTTCACTCAAACTCATGTCCATTGAGTCGGTGATGCCATCCAGCCATCTCATCTTCTGTTGTCCCCTTCTCCTCCTGCCCCCAATCCCTCCCAGCATCAGGGTCTTTTCCAATGAGTCAGCTCTTCGCATGAGGTGGCCAAAGTATTGGAGTTTCAGCTTTAGCATCAGTTCTTCCAATGAACACCCAGGACTGAGCTCCTTTAGAATGGATTGGTTGGATCTCCTTGCAGTCCAAGGGACTCTCAAGAGTCTTCTCCAACACCACAGTTCAAAAGCATCAATTCTTTGGTGCTCAGCTTTCTTCACAGTCCAACTCTCACATCCATACATGACTGGAAAAACCATAGCCTTGACTAGATGGATCTTTGTTGGCAAAGTAATGTCTCTGCTTTTTAATATGCTATTTAGGTTGGTTATGACTTTCCTTCCAAGGAGTAAGCATCTTTTAATTTCATGGCTGCAATCACTATCTGCAGTGATTTTGGAGCCCCCCAAAATAAAGTCTGACACTGTTTCCACTGTTTCCCCATCTATTTCCCATGAAGTGATGGGACCGGATGCCATGATCTTAGTTTTCTGAATGTTGAGCTTAAAGCCAACTTTTTCACTCTCCTCTTTCACTTTCATCAAGAGGCTTTTTATATGTATACATATATCCCCTCTCTCTTGAGCCTCCTTCCCACCCCCCACCCATGAATGTAACTTTTCAGTATCAGGTTTTAAGCTTAAAATAGCTACTTGCAATAATGACCAGAACTTTTCCAGAAGGATGTCTTTAAGTTCTTGACAGCCATGAATAATTACTCAAATAGATAATAAAATTTAAAATGAAATTTCAACATTAAAAAATGTATAAAAGTTAAAACAGTTAAAGAAATGTCTTATTTTCTTTCGTTAAAATTGTCAATTGAAATTTCTTGTGATTCCATTAGTGTATCTTGAATCCAGTCAAACTGTTTCATGTCAAACATTTACAAATAATGACACCTGGGATTTCCCTTGTGTTTCGGTGGGGGCTGGTTACAGGGAGCCCAGTTTGATCCTTGGTCAGAGAATTAGATCCCATGTACAGGAACTAAAGATCCAGCCTGCCGCATCTACAGCCTGGCTCAGCCAAATAAATAAATATTAAAAATAATGGCACAGCTCTGTTTTAAAGCACATTCCTTCAGGGCTGATACCCACCTAGTATGTACTAGTATTCACTGTTAACGGTTAGCTGGCACCTGTTCTGATTGGCAATGTCTGCGCCATCTCAGATGTTAAGTATTTTTCACGTTAACCCTGCCTATGTGTGCTTAGTCACTCAGTTGTGTTCAACTCTTTGCGACCCCATGGACTGTAGCCCACCAGGCTCCTCTGTCCATGGGATTTTCCAGCCAAGAATACTGAAGAGGGTTGCCATTCCCTTCTCCAGGGGATCTTCCTAACCCATGGATCGAACTCAGGTCTCCTGCACTGCAGGCAGATTCTTTACTGTCTGAGCCACCAGCCTTTGCCTATAAGCATTGTTAAAGCAGCCACCCTGAAGTTAGCTTGGACACTGCTTGCACACCAGCCCCAAATGGACAGAAATATCTGATACCATGTGAAGACAGATTTGGGTCAGCCCTCTCGAGCTGCTCTGGCCGGAGTCCTCCAAGTCTCCTTGCCCCTCCATCCCTGACCACCGTGGGTTGGAGCTCCTCCTACTTGGCCCCTGGAACTCACTTCCTCTAGCAGGGCCCTGGACCCTTGTCTGTAATGTGCAGCAAGGCACTGTGCTGCTCTGGCCTCTGAAGTTGATGTCCAAGTGGTAACACATGGCAAGCAGCAAATACTGCTGACCTTCTGCCTACTTGTGGTGATTGCTAGGCAGGATGTCACACTCTGCTTTGCTTGGATTATCCCAAGGGGAGCTCTCCCCATGGGTTGCATGTACCAAGAGGCTGTTCTAGCTGGCAGGCCCAAGAGCCATGGGATCTTTATGTTGTATTTCACCTGTAACCCAATTGCAATACACCCGTGTGCAATGACCATGGTTGGGAAACTCTGCAGCAGAGGAAACAGAACAGACAATGATGACACTACCTGTTATTTATCGATGCATGGCTTACAGTGCTTTCACAGTGGACCTCATTTATCCCTCATAAGAACATCCACTAAAAATTATCTTCCCATTTTACAGAGTAGGAAATAGATTTAGAAGAGTAAGTTGCTCAGGTTGACTTATGTTAAGTCCACCCTTTCCTGACTGGGGTGCCTCAAGGAGGTACACACTGGTGGGCTGGGTTAAATGATGAATTACTGGAGTGACAGCTTTACTTGAAAGTTTTGGGGGAAATTTTTTTGTTTTCTTGTTTTTTGGCTGCCCCTCAAGACTTGCAGGATCTCAGTTCCTGAATCAGGGATTGAACCCAAGCCCTGGGGTGAAAGCCCAGAATCCTAACCATGAGTCCACCAGAGAACTCCCTGGGGAAAATTTAACTGGTAAATAATATAAAGTATTTGGGAATTCCCTGGTGGTCCAGTGTTTAGGACTCTGTGCTTTCACTGCTGAGGGTGTGAGTTCAATCCCTGACTGGGGAACTGAGATCCTACAAGCTTTGTGGCCAAGAAAAATAAATAAAATATTTTTATGTTAAAATAAACATGCGTTATCAAACGGAATGAAAACCTTGCACAAATCTGCAAGATCAAACATGAAACACCAAAGAAATATTGTGCTTCATGGAAGGCTACTTTGAGGAAGGCCCCCAGACCTACAGGGGATGGGGATGAGTTTTGTCTTCTGCCAACGTTGGTAAAAAATCTACCTGCAATGTAGGAGGCCCTGGTTTGATTCCTGGGTCGGGAAGATCCTCTGGAGAAGGGATAGGCTACTCACTTCAGTATTGTTGGGCTTCCCTTGTGGCTCAACTGGTAAAGAATCTGCCTGCAATGGGGGAGACCTGGGTTCAATCCCTGGTTTGGGAAGATCCCCTGCAGAAGGGAAAGGCTACCTACTCCAGTACTCCAGTATTCTGGCCTAGAGAATTCCATGGACTGTATAGTCACATAGAGTCAGAGACTACTGAGAGACTTTCACTTTCAATGATGATTGAGGATACACTACTAGTGGACCCAGGATTTTTTTTTTAACTAGGAGTTCGAATGCTGCAACTAAAGTTCCTGCAGGCCACAACTAAGACCAGGTACAGCCAAATAAAACAAACAAACAAACAAACAAACAAAAAATCCATCCCCCAAACATCCAGGGAGTTAGCAAATGGGTACCTGGAGCCCAGGGCTAGGATCTGGGTTGTGAATTATCTGCCCCTAGGTTCTGACTCTTTGCAACCCCAAGGACTGTAGCCCTCCAGGCCTCTGTCCATGGAATTTTCCAGGCAAGAATAGTGGAGTGGGTTGCCATTTCTTCCTCCAGGGGATCTTCCCCACCCAGGGATCAAACCTATGTCTCTTGCCTCTTCTGAAATGGCAGGCAGATTCTTTACCATTGCACCACGTGGGAAGCCTTAGGTGAAAGTGAAAAAAAGTAAAAGTGAAGTCGGTTAGTCATGTCCAACTCTGTGCAACCCCATGGACTGTAGCCCACCAGGCTCCTCCATCCATGAGATTCTCCAGGCAAGGGTACTGGAGTGGGTTGCCATTTCCTTCTCCAGGGGATCTTCCCGACCCAGGGATCAAACCCAGGACTGCCAGATTGTTGGCAGATGCTTTACCGTCTGAGCCGCCAGGGAAATCCGGGTGAAAATGTTTATCTTAATATTGGAAGAGATTGCCATCAGAGAAGGAGCCATCAGAGAGCAGGCGAGCGAGCAGGGGCACACCTATCAGAGAGACCCCTGCAGAAAGTTTAAAGGACAGGCGTGTTCAGCAGTAGCGAATGATGGAGAGGTTGGAGTCGTTGTCGCATAGTGCTTAGCAAATAATAGGCATGCAAATATTTGTGAGGAGAATGAAAAAAAAAAAGGTAAAATGATATGTTCAGGACAAGCCATGTGAAAGAAATAGTTGTAGAATCTGGGCAAAAATGTGTTAAACTAAGAAGAACCTATACTGTGTAGCACAGGCTTCCCCTGTGGCTCAGTGGTAAAGACTCTGCCTGCGGTGCAGGAGACGCAGGAGATGTGAATTTGATCCCTAGGTTGGGAGTATCCCTTGGAGGAAATGGCAATCCATTCTAGTATTCTTGCCTGGAGAATCCCACGGGGTCGAAAAGAGTTAGACACGACTAAAGCAACTGAGCACGCACACACTATATAGCACAGGGAACTCTACTTAATACTCTGAGCGCCGAAGAATTGATGCTTTTGAACTGTGGTGTTGGAGAAGACTCTTGAGAGTCCCTTGGACTGCAAGGAGATCCAACCAGTCCATTCTAAAGGAGATTGGTCCTGGGTGTTATTTAGGACTGATGCTAAAGCTGGAACTCCAGTACTTTGGCAACTCATGCGAAGAGTTGACTCATTGGAAAAGACTCTGATGCTGGGAGGGATTGAGGGCAGGAGGAAAAGGGGATGACAGAGGATGAGATGGCTAGATGGCATCACCGACTTGATGGATATGAGTTTGAGTGAACTCCGGGAGTTGGTGATGGACAGGGAGGCCTGGCGTGCTGTGATTCATGGGGTCGCAAAGAGTTGGACATGACTGAGCGACTGAACTGAACTGAACTGAACTGAATGACCTATATTCGAAAAGAATCTAAAAGAGTATATGTATATGTATATGTATATGTATATGTATATGTATATGTAGGGGCTTCCCTTAGGGCACCGTGGTAAAGAACCCGCCTACCAATGCAGGAGACATAGGTTCGATCCCTGGATCAGGAAGATCCCCTGGAAAAGGAAATGGCTGGGTCCTCAGTATGGATTTTGCAGAGTCTTAACCACTGGACTGCCAGGGAATCCCTAATGTGTGATTTTATTTAAAGGGGCCAATTTAATGCAAATTCCAGTCTTTCCCATTTAATCTCAACTTCTAGAGATTAAAAATATATAACACCATCCAATGGCACCATAACTTCATTACAAATCTAACTTTTTTTTAACCAGTGGGCTCACCTCTCAGGGGCTTCCCAGGTGGTGTAATGGTAAAGAATCCGCTTGGCAATGCAGAAAATACAGAGACTAAAGTTCAATCCCTGTGTGGGGAAGATCCCCTGGAGTAAGAAATGGCAACCCACTCCAGTATTCTCGCCTGGAAAATTCCATGGACAGAGGAGCCTGGCTGACACGACTGGGCACGCACTGGCCTCTAAGTCCTTTTTAGAAAAGGTTATTTAAGAAAGACTTTCTGCTTCCTGAGACTCCCATCCAGACATTTCTTGGTACTTAAAAAAGCTCCAATTTCTCTGGCTTAGAGAAAGGTCTTTCCCCTTCATGTCTTTCAGGTTTTAAAAGTATTACCCTGGGAGAGGAAACTGCCAAGGGCCGGATTCTGGGGGGCGCATACCCACTAGGGGCAATGCACTGGACGTCAGCGGGGAACCGCGGGACTAGTTCTATTTACCGAAAGAGCTAGCGGCCAAAGTTCAGAAAAGGGTGAAGGGAAGCGAGCGGCCGGGTCCCTGGAGCCCCTCCCCTGCCCGTGATCCCAGGGCGCCCCTGCACTTTGAGCCCGAGCGGCTGGGGCTCTGGCTGCTGCGGGGACCAGCGGGGAGGGCAAGCAGGCGGGATGCTGCGGCTGCTGGCGTCCACCTGCGCCAGGGGCCTGGGGGGTCGCGGGGGCTCGCGGAGGCTGGTTCCCGGGGGCCGAGTGCGTCTGGTCGCAGGACTCTGCGACCCCAGCCGCCGCTTGAGCCGCCAGGCTTCCGACGCCCCCCGGAACCAACCCCCTAGTTCCGAGTTCGTGGCCCGGTCTGTGGGCATCTGCTCCATGATGAGGCTGCCGGTGCAGGCCACTCCAGAGGGGCTGGACGCCGCCTTCGTCGGGGTACCGCTGGACATTGGGACCTCCAACCGGCCTGGGGCGAGGTAAGGCCACAGGATTCGGGGACATGTGTCGGGCAGCCTGGCGGCCACCGTGCATACAAAACTCATGGAGAGGCGCTTTCGCTCACCCAGAGTGGAGTTGGAAGTCAGAGTTTGGCCCCAAAGTATCCTTTGGGAGCAGGGAAGCAGGTCGGGTTGCCTCAAGTAATCCCAAGGGCTCAGCACGTGTGTCACCCATTTAAAGAAAGAGGGAGTTTAGAGACCGAGCCTTCTCCATTCCCTGGCCTAGCTGGGATGGTGGCAGGGGTACTTCCGGTTTACAAAAGCAGGGGACGTTAAATTGAGAACAGAAGCTGGCTGCCCTTTCCCAAAACCTCTAGATATCACCTGACTCCAAAATTTGCTCAAAAAAAGGCAGGTTTTTTTGGCCGCGCCAAGGTGGCATGCTGGATCTTATTTTCCTGCCCAGGGATGGAACGGGTGCCCCCTGCAGTGAAAGCACAGAGTCTTAACCACTGGCCCGCCAGTGAAGCCCACCTACTAAGGCAGTTTTTTAAAGATTAAGTTCTGAAGTCCTGTCAGACTCTTTTGCTACCCCATGGACTGTAGCCTGTCAGGCTCCGCTGTCCGTGGGATTCTCCAGGCAAGAATACTGGCGTGGATTGCCATTCCCTTCTCAAGGGGATCTTCCCAATCCAGCGATCCAGCCCGAGTCTCCTGCTTTGGCAGGTGGATTCTTTACCATCTGAAGCCAATCTTACCGAAAGCACTAAGATTAAGTTAGAGGCAGTAAAACTGATTTTCCCAATTGTTGAACACGAGCCATTTCTGACTCAGCTCAGCAATATTCCAGCTGACTACTGATCTATTAGTGCCACCTGTTATTAAATGCCTACTGAGTGCAATTTACTTATACCAGCAGAGTAAGGTAAATGTCATTATTACTGTACAGATTAGGAAACTGAAGCTCAGAGAGATTAAGAAATTTAATGCCATTAAAGTAAATTAGTGGCTTTATTCTGATGCCATTTAGTAAATTGGTGATGCGTGGGCTTCTAAGTCTGTGCCTTTAATCTCTTCACTATATAGGTCAGATCAGTGGTTCCCAGGGACTTTCCTGGTGGCTCAGATGGTAAAGAGTCTTCCTGCAGTGCAGGAGACCCTGGTTCGATCCCTGGGTCAGGAAGATGCCCTGGATGAAGGGAATGGCAACCCACTCCAGTATTCTTGCCTGGAAAATCCCATGGACAGAGGAGCCTGATGAGCTACAGTCCATGGGGTCACAAAGAGTCAGACATGACTGAGCTTTGAACTTTTGAGTGGTTCTCTGCGGGAGGATAGGGGTATGTCTCTCCCCACAACGGCCACATTTGGCAGAGCCTGTAGGCATTTTTGGTTATGGCAACATGTGGGAAGAGGTGCTACTGGTATCTAGTGGGCAAGGACCAGGGTTGCTACAATGTATAGGATGTACCCCAGCCCTGCAACAAAGATTCATTCAGCCCCAGCACAGAGCCTGGGAAGCTCTGGCCCAGGGAGAGCTTCTAAACCTTTAGGGATGGCTCATAGAGTGATTCTTCCTCTTCCAGGTTTGGACCTCGACGGATCCGAGAAGAATCGGTGCTGCTTAGGACCACCAATCCTAGCACAGGAGCTGTTCCCTTCCAGTTCCTCAGGGTTGCAGACCTAGGCGATGTGAATGTCAATCTTTACAACCTTCAGGACAGCTGCCGCCTGATTCGAGCGGACTATCAGAAAATCGTAGCAGCCGGCTGTGTTCCTCTGACCTTGGGTAATGGCAGCTGCAAGGCCAGTGTAGTTCTCTGAGCTTAGGGTTTATTTATCGTGAGCTGGAGTACAGTTACTTCTCCAGGGCAAACCACTGTGAATATGGGGACAGAAGGAAAGGGAACATTTTTAGTTCATTTATTTTAGCCCCTGGGGAGAGGATATTTACATTTTCTGGACTAGTATGATGACAGAGATGGGCGAGGGGGAAGCCAGTGAGGCATTTACCTTAGTGCAAAATTTAAGGGGTTCCTAAAAAGCCAACAATATGCACAACTGATTTTCCCTTTTTGCCTCATGCTCCAGTATGGCTCAGAATAGCACAATTACTGATCCTATCTTTTAAAAATGTTATCATGGATTCTTTTTCTTGCACTGATTTTGATTTTTTTAAATATTACATTAAAATAGTATTTATCTTGATGACTGAGTAGTTCTCTCTCTTTTTTCTTATGGCCTTGCAGCTTGCAGGGTCTTAGTTCCCCAACCTGGGATTGAATCTGGTTCCCTGCAAGTGTGGAGTCCTAACCACTGGACCACCAGGGAATTTCCCAATTACTGTTTGTTTGTTTTTTTTTAGTGTTCCTTCAATTATGCATCCTTCAATTTATTCCTTCAATCTTGGCAAGTGCCTTTACCCACCTCACCTTCTCCCAACCCTTGATCTTGTGCCTGAGGAAAGCTGCTTGCAGGGGCTTAGTTGTGACTTTTTAACTATTTAATTATTGTGGAGCTAGCAGGATAATCTCAGACGGTAAAGCGTCTGCCTGCAGTGCGGGAGACCCAGGTTCAATCCCTGGGTTGGGAAGATCCCCTGGAGAAGGAAATGGCAACCCACTCCAGTACTCTTGCCTGGAAAATTCCATGGACTGAGGAGCCTGATAGGCTACAGTCCATGGGGTCGCAACGAGTCAGACACGACTAAGCGACTTCACTTTCACTTTTCACTTTCTTTCTTTTAACTATTTCAAGGATGTTGTTTAATGACTTAATTTGCGAGACCTGCAAGGGGGCCTTTTTTTCTCTCATCAGCGTCTCTGTTAATCTATAGGACAACTTTCCTCTGATCCTCCCCCTCCATCATGTTCCCCTATCACTGCAGAGTTTCTCCTTCGGTTCACAAATAGTCAAAATTGTACCTTTTTCTAAATATCCAGTTGGAATTAAAAAATAATTTTATGTCTTTATTGGCTGTGCTGAGTCTTCGTTGCTGTATGGGCTTTTTTGTAACAGCAGTGAGCAGGGACTACTCTTAGTTGTGGTACACAGGCTTCTCACTGCGGTGGCTTCTCTTGTCGCTTCTCTCGTTTCGGAGCACGGGCTCTAGGGAGCATGGGCTTCAGTAGGTGCAGCACGTGGGCTCAGTAGTTGTGAGTCCTGGGCTCTGGAGCATAGACTCAATAGTTGTGGCACAAGGGCTTAGTTGCTCCATGGCATATGGGATCTTCCCAGACCAGGGATTGAACCCATGTCTCCTGTGTTGGCAGGCAGATTCTTTACTACTGAGCCAACAGGGAAGCCCTGTTTATTTTACTGGGTGCACCATTTGGCATGTGGATCTTTGTTCCCCAACCAAGGATCACACCTGTGTCCCCTGCAGTAGAAGCTCGGAGTTTTAACCACTGGACCACCAGGGAAGTCCCTCCAAATTTATTTTTGTCAAATAAGAGGGCCTAGCCTGCAAAGCACAGTGGTAAGGAGTGGAGTTTCTGGCTGTCATGGTTTGAAATCTCAGCTCTACCTTTCACTAACTATTCATGCTTCATTCCCTTATCTGTAAAATGGGAACAGTACCACCACCACCTACCTTCTTATATTGTGTCAGAGGCATATAACTAAGGTGCATATAAAGTGCCCAGGTTTGTGACTGGCAGGTTTTAAGCTTCAATTATAATAGCTTTTGTTATTATTAATAATTATCAATGGTAATACTTTTCTAGGCCTGTGCTGTCTAGTGTGGTAGCCCCTAGCCATAGGTGGCTGTTTGAATTGCAATAAAATAATCATTCAGTTCCTCAGTTGCATGAACCACATTTCCATAGCCAATGGCTAGGGCCCACCATGTTGGTCAATGCAGATACAGAGCATGTATGTCACTGCAGAAAGTTTACCTGGGCAGAGCTGGTTCTGACCATTTTCCCCATAAGCCTTAATTTTGTTGTTGTTCAGTCGCTCAGTTGTATCCAAATCTTGCAACCCCATGGACTGCTGCTTGCTCAAATTCACTCCATTGAGTCAGCGATGCCATCCAACCATCTCATCCTCTGTCATCCCCTTCTCCTTCTGCCTTCTAACTTCCCAGCATCAAGGTCTTTTCCAATGAGTTGGCTCTTTGCATCAGGTGGCCAAAGGATTGGAGCTTCAGCTTCAGCATCAGTCCTTCCAACAAATATTCAGGGTTGATTTCCTTTAGGATTGACTGGTTTGATCTCCTTGGTGTCCAAGGGACTTTCAAGAGTCTTCTCCAGCACCATAGTTTTAAAGCATATATTCTTTGGCACTCAGCCTTCTTTATGGTCCAACTCTCATATCCACACATGACTACTGGAAAAACCATAGCTTTGACTATATTAAGGCTTAATTTATAAGCCTTAATTTTCTCTTATTTTTTAAATTTTATTTTTTTTTTACTCTTTGTCCACACCATGTAGTATGTGGGATCTTAGTTACCCAACCAGGGATTGAACCCAAGACCCCTGGCATTGGAAGCACGGAGTCTTAACCACTGGACCCCAGGGAAGTCCCTTAATTTTCTCTTTTAAATGACAATGTAATGTCAGACATTTAGTGGCCGTTTTTTAATCACTGAATAGCAGCAAGATCTTATTTTAGCTATGGTTATAGTTCTTCCAGTCTAATTGAAAAGGTGGCAGAATTGGGCAAACTGAAGATGGTTCTAGGTGATACATGGTCCTCAAACCTTATTCCAAATCCATATTACAAGTTTTCTTCTTTTTTTTTTTTCTCTTTGAAGGTGGAGATCATACAATCACCTATCCTATATTGCAAGCGATAGCAGAAAAGTAAGTCCCAAAAGGCGGAGCCCAAGCGAGGTTTCAAAATTCAGGAGCTGGAGAATGAGTTGTTTGCTGCTAGAGGGCGTCAGGTGACTTCTGCTGGCTCAGGTTACTGGGGGTGATAGAAAATTCCCCACTGAGTTGCTTCTATGGATCAAAATTAATGTCGAGCTCCAGGTGTGTCTGTCAGTCACCAGCTGGGAGCCAAGACAATTTATTATTAACGCCTTGGCCACCCTCACTTGCCCTAGATCTGCTCTGTTATGCAGGCTCAGCATTTGCCTCTGTTTTTGGAAGATGAGCCTTTACTGAAATACACAACCCCAGTTAACTTTAGTTTCTGTTTTGCTTCAAAGGCCCAATACAAATACTGACAAGCACTGTGGTGTTTCTTGCTGAGGGGAGGCCCTGTTTTTTCCTGAAAGGCCCCCTTTCCCAGAAGTTGAGGAGATGGATTTTTCCAGTAGTGAAAGTCTACCAGGCATTGACTAATTTTGGTTACTTTGAGAAAGAGACAGATGGGCGGAGGTGATGCTGCTCCAGAATTGAGGAGAGATGTGTGGGTAGCCTTCTGGCCGGGGGTGGGTAGGCCCAAGTCTTTTCTTGAAGATATGTTAGCCTGGCATGGATTTGGATTGTCTGTTTATTTTGGGTGCCTGGAAGGGTTGATGGAAATTATAGAGAGCTGGGAGTGGGGGAGCTGCTTCTTGGTACTGCGGTTGAAGAAAGGGTGGTGTTGATTTGCTGAGCTTTCACACAAGCTCACCTGAACCACCACCCTATCTTCTCATCCTACCAGCACTCTCTGTCTTTAAGTAAAGAAAATTCTGGGTGAGAGGTAGAGAGGGTCAGCTAAAGCACATGACTATTTTCTGCCTGATTCCTCTGAGCTTATTTTTCTTCCGAGATGCTCAGGGATTTGAAGTCAGAAGCCAGTTGCAAGGCTGGTAATTGATGCCAGATTTCCCTCCCTCTATGGCTGTGAGTTGTCACTAGGTTTTGGTGGCCTGGAGGGTTGCTGTGTTCAGGCCCCACCGGGAGGCCTGGCCTCTGAGCTGCCCTGTTGTCAACAGGCATGGTCCTGTGGGGCTGGTGCACGTGGACGCTCACATGGACACGGCTGACAAGGCCCTCGGGGAGAAGCTCTATCACGGGACCCCCTTCCGCCGGTGCGTGGATGAGGGACTCCTGGACTGCAAGCGTGTGGTGCAGATCGGCATCCGGGGCTCTTCCACGACCTTGGATACCTACAGATACAGCCGGAGCCAGGTGACAGACCGAAAGCCCCCCCTGCTGTCCCCAGCCCCTCACACTGCCTTCCTCTCCATCAGCTAATCGATGGCAGCTATGGATTCAATGGGGTTTTGCTGATCAAGTTCACAAAGTGGGGATGGAAGCTGAGTTTGCATCATGTGGAGCAGAGAGGAGCAAGGGTGCTAGTTGATGAGGCAGATGAGGCCTTATCGCTGGGGAAGGGAGACAAGCAGAAACAAACCAAGCCCTTAGATGTTGCTGGCTTGGAAAAGAGCCAAGGAGGTCCAGACACAAGTCAATGGGTCTGATCTTGGGATGACAGTTCCCTCCTCATGGAGACTGAGGATCAAATGTGAGGTGCACGTAAGCTGAGAATACAGTGGGCCCATAGACAATGCCTTGTAAATACTCCAGGTCCAAGTGTCAACCTTCTGCCCCAATTTCTACCTTTCCAGGGCTTCCGGGTGGTCCTGGCTGAAGACTGCTGGCTGAAGTCACTGGTTCCTTTGATGGGGGAAGTGAGGCAGCAGATGGGAGGCAGACCCATTTATATCAGCTTTGATATTGATGGCTTGGACCCTGCTTACGCGCCAGGCACAGGGACACCTGAAATTGCTGGTCTTACTCCTAGTCAGGTGAGGAACTCCACCAGTGACACAGCTTTGGGGTGAGGACACTGAGTCTCCCACTTTCCTGGAACTTGAATTGAGCCTTCAGGAATCAGATGGGATTTTAAAATCAGAGCACTTGGGCCTTTATTGTTCTCGGGGCTGATCACAGGTTTGGATTTCCCCTTACTGATGAGCAACTGATCTTGGCAAGGGCCCTCCTTTCTCTTCTGGGATATAATAACAGTCTGTTATTTGGTCTTTCTGCCTCTGGTCACCTGTCCATGGGGACAGTATTGTAGTACCCCCTGTTAAGACTCCAAACTTTATTTTTGGGGGGGTTCAATTTAAAAAATATGCAGTGGGATGAACCACCTCCCAAGGTAGTTCAAGAATTTTGGAAATCCTCAAATAAAGCTCTCATAGGTGTGCTCAGCATACACACAGGGAGGCAGAATTGGGGTGTGGTTATAACCGGAAGGAAAGCTCCAGGGGGTGGACCTTTGTTCTGTTCACTCTTCTTGGAACTGAGGATCATGTCTGACATATAAGTAGGAGGTACTCACAGATATTGGAGTAAATGAATGAAGACTGCTTGAACCGAACTGATTATCTTCTATCCTCTCAGAAAGGAGGATGGTCATACCTGCCTCTCTCAAAGCCTTTCCTGGTTCCTGCCAGTTTTCTAGAACACACTCCATCCCTCTGCTTTGCATCCTTTCAGCTTTTCACCTGCAAAATGGAGGCAAAGTGATGCTCTTCCAACCACCCCCTCACTTATCCTGTCTTCTAACTACAGTACTTCTTCCATCATGGCGCCTCTGCACACATCTTTCTCTCTGCCTGGGCCACCCTCCCCCTGCTCCTCTGCTCAGTCAGGTCTTTGAGCTAAGTGTGTCCACCTTAGAGGGGCCTTTCACCACCTCTGAGGTTGTCTTCCATGAAACTGTCCCTGGTGCCAAAAATGAGGACTGCTGCCTGGATGGGAGTGAATGTTAATTGAGGGAGAGCGACAGTTTCAAGTCGAAGGGGGGGTCTGGGTTGGGAGACATCCACGGAGGCCTCTATGGGTGGCTTTCCGTTGTCAGTGGTTACCATTGTGGACAACTCAAACTTGATCTTGGACAGGCTCTGGAGATCATCCGGGGTTGTCAAGGCCTGAATGTGGTGGGCTGTGACCTCGTGGAAGTTTCACCACCCTACGATCCTTCTGGTGAGTAAGGGAGATAAGTGTGACCTGTAGGCAGCTGCTAGTTCAAACTGTCTTCCTCTAATTAGTAAGTAGATGGATGGGTCCTTTTAGACAACTTGGGAACCTACTGAGTACATCCTACAGTGAAGAAAATAAACCTATTAACACACACTGTACAGATGTGAGCTAATGAACTCTAACAGAACCCCTGGGAGGTGGCTAAGGATTACTAGCTGGCCCCACCCATCAGCAGAAGAGAAACCAGCCTGCAGTTCAGTGATGGGGTGGCACAGTGCCATTCACCTTCGATATTTCATTGAAAAGTGAATTCTCAAGGCACAAATGATATTTATAAATATTAATACACTGGGAGAGTCAGCTGGTTTAGGAGAGAAATTCAAAGCAGATGCCATCCCAATAATTTTAATGTAGCAGTTTACAGACTTGGACCTATTAGATTCAGAGGGTAGATAATAAATACAATACACACCATGATGATAGGTTTTCCTTTGGGGAAATCTGTTCTCAGAGTAAACAGAGCCTTCTGAATTTTAAAATACTATTTCTGAATGGTGCTGGATGGAGAGAATGCTGGGCAAAGCATGTCCAGGGGGTGGTCAGGTAGCACAGGCAGGACGCTGACCTAAGGCAGTGGTCTGCGCACTGCTCATGCTTGGCTTTCACCTCTTTGCAGGAAACACAGCCCTGGTGGCAGCTAACCTGCTGTTTGAGATGCTGTGTGTTCTCCCCAAAGTGACAGTCGCCTGAACCTTGTCCTGTGATTCTTCAAGATGAAACAACAGCTTGCACAGATGATAACTCTCCAGAAGCACTTGTGTGCAAGCAAAATCTGAGAACTGAAGAGCTGATGCCAATAAAACATTCTGCTAAAAACGTCATTGGTGGCTGTACCATCAGGGCATTCGGTGAAACTCGAATCCAAACAGCCAATATTCCTCAGGAGTTTGAATTAACTTAAAAAAAAAAGATGCACTTGTGCTGTTTTTTCCTTTGAAGAATGGTGATGGAGAATAAAGGGCAAAGGGATGGAGAATGAAGTTTATTTACAATTTGGAGGGATGAAATGAAAAAATCCTATGAAATTATACTGTAGAAACATTCCAGATTTCTATAGTATCTTCCTTTCAAATATAGCCCCTACTCTGAGGAGCCTAGGACTGCACCTTGGTTTTAGGGCTTCTGTGAACATCAAACAAAGTGTGAAAGGAAAAGAATGTGCAGATCCTTAACAAAGAGACTTCCCACTCAAAACCCCAGGAAGATGCAGGAATGCCTTCTAAACCAGGTGACATGAGCTGGCCTCGGAAGGGCTGTTTATACTCTTCCTTAACTTACTCCCTCTAAGCCTGTGCTACATTATCTTCTCTTCAAGCTGACCCACCCTCTAGGACAGCAGTACCCAAAATCTGCAGTGAAGGCGTGATGATCTTAAGCATGTATTGAGTAACATGCAGATTTGATTCTGCTGATCATGTGTCCACGGTCAAATCATCACCTCGTGACATAAGAGCTACCCGTAATCATCACACATTAAAATAGTTTATTTCTGTTTCCAGTCTGTAAGATTCTTAAAACAAAATAACATCAGCTTCAGTGCCTGTTTCACAATACAAAACAAAAACAACATAAAAAAGACACCATTTGCCGAATAAGTTATTTGTTCCTAAGAGTATCAAAAAGTGCAAAATATTCACCTTCTTTTCAGGTCTGTCTTGCAAGTATAATCATCTTCCTTGACACACTGAACAGAGAGATTCAGCAGCTGCCAGGCTGCGTTTCTTTTCCAGGGACAAGGTCAGGTATTTGGATGTGAGCAGCATTGCATCTGTCAAGTTGTTCTGCATCAGCTTTTCAGTAATTTCACTTAGGAAAAAATGTTTGCGTGTTTGCTCCTAATCCTTTGCCCCAAATAACACAAACCACTTAAAACACAGTCAGATCCCATTTCTTTTTATATCAGGAAAAATGTATGTACTGAATGAGGAGGAAATCAACCCATTATTTCAAAACCACAGCCAAATTTTTATGGTTAGTCAGTGATGGCAGCAAGACTGTGGTGCCTCATGGGAGTTAGGGCAGGCTTGCTTACTGACACGTTGCTTGGTTGGAGCTGATGAACTCTACGTTAGACAGACTGTGCCACCGACACCTGGGCCTAATGAGAAAATATTTTTTAAATGAGTGCATGTGTCTACAAAGGCTTGTTTTAGGCCAGTGACTGTCACATCTGGTAAACATGAGGCATAAACTGTACCAACCAGAAAAACCTGCCTCTAACAACATCAGTGTTGTCAGTTCCAAGATACCCGAAGACCAAGAAGTTAACTTAAAGCCAAAATTGGGTCTGTTTGATTTACATATGTGACAAAGAGAAACACTAGCATCAGCTGAGCAAGATGGTGGCTCATACATTTGACACGGAAGTAAACAAACTTGTGGAAACAACATTCAGGAGGAAAGGCTTACGTAGTCAAGAGTCAAGGTCAGTTTAAAATAAAAGCTTCTCAGTGTCCTCTTGGGGGACATTATCTACCAGTCCCCAAACAGATCTCTAGATGATGTTTTTTGGACTGAAATATTTCCTGGGAATGTTTTCGTTATTATTGCTTTCCTTTCTTTGTGCAAATGAAAGGTGCAGCAGTCTGAACATGCTTTTTAATAAAATTTTTGAAAATGAACAGATCTGGGGTGTTTCGGTTTTCAGAAATTAAGGTCAGGAATCCCATTAGTATCAGAAACTAAAAAAAGAAAAACTTACCATTGAACCAAACCACTCCTCATATAAGCAACTTGGCCAGGGGAGATGCAGAAAATAATTTTGCATCACAGAGCCAAAAATGAATTCCTTGATGAGTCCCACCTGGGCCAGGTGCCGTGCGATAGGGCAATCAAAACAAACACCCATTTTCAGAGGATCATGCAGAAAAAATAAAGCCTGGCAGTGATTTCATTTTTTTTTTTTAAATAAAGCTATAGATTCCATGAAAACTACAAGAATTTCTGGACTCAATTTATTACTTGCCACTGTCACTCAATCCAAATGGCTTAGTTTAAAGCAATTATGATTAAAGAAAATAGCAGTTATTAACCTATTTCGTCCCATCACTGATTTTGAGCCTTCACTTTACAAAAGGACAATTTGCTTTGACATTTGAACTCTTTGAGGTTGTCCAAACTCCAGGCAGTTTGCTCTAAAAAGAAAAGGAAAGCTCTCTAACTGGCTGGTAGAATCCCGCCTGGAGTCCATGGTTCACCGGAACCCAGGAAGCTGGGGTGCTGAGACAGGTTTGATCCTGTTACTGGTGAAGCAGTTGTTGAGAGTGAAAACAATTAAGATGAGACACTGAAATATAGGCCAGAAGCTCAAAGTGAGCAAAACAGGAGTCTAGAATGTGTCTTGGCTCACTTGTCATGAAAGAGGACTTGAAGATACAGCACTATCGGGGTAATAGGGTTCAAATACAACTGCTGAGAAATTTTAAGTACCTTGATACAAAGACATGTCTGATAACCAGACATGTCTGGTATTCTAATGAGGAGACACCACTGGAGGGAAGAGGTTCCTTGAGCCTGACTCACAGCGGGAGTGACGTTTCTTCAGTTGAACATCTACTGGCTTATGGCAGCTTATCTCTACGTTCTGAGAACATGATTACAAGTTATGGCTCCTAATACCCATACCCTAGAACTGACAGAGGCAGAAAGGCATCTGAAAACATACAGGTAAATGGCTCAAGGTCATTACAGTACTTCTTGCCGTGTGGATCCGTCCGAGGACACTTTAGTGCTTGGGAGGCAGCCGATGGGGTGCTCAGAGAGGTGCTGCCTCAGGCCCTGCCCAGCCTGCCCCTCTTTTGTCTTGGGAAGAAAACTGAACTGAAAGGCAGAGCCCCCACTCATCCCTAACCTTTAAAACTGTGGCTGACAAGTTTAGGGGGATGCCCGTTGTAGGGGGATGCCCCCCAAATATAGTTTTAGCTATTCACTACCAGAGAAATCATTAATGTAGGATTGCTTGGAACTAGGCCTCTTTCGAGACGCAGACACAGGGCCCAGGAGCTGAGGTGGGCTGTGCCAATGGAAGACCAAGCGCTGGGGCAGAAGCACAGCCCAGGCCGGGTGGGGGAGGCAGGTGACCTCCCAAGCACAACTGGCTTGAGAGGCGCCCCCCACCTCTGCTGCAGGGCCCAGCACAGAGATACAGAGATGGGACAGGGAAGGGTGGGGCGAGCACATGGCAGAGACGACAAAGGAAGAGGGAAGGAACAGTCTGTTTTAAATAGTGTGGCATTCAAATGAGGAAAAAAAGACCCAAAGGAAAATATTCTGATCCGGGGAAGTCAACGTGTGGTGTTTTTCACTCCTAGGTTAGGACAGCACAAAGGAAAGATTCTTCTAGCCATTGTTCTGGAAGAATAATCTAAAATCTATACTCTGTCCATTGTGATGGTATGAGTCCTGAAAAATACCTGTTCACAGGGGCCTGTTAAAAAGTCTGAAGAGTTCGAGTCTCTTTTTTGAAACCCTGTCAGTCTAGGTCAGGCCATGACGGGATATAAAACCTCTGTAAGGAGCCTTCCAGTAGCCGTTCCATCCATAAGGACAGCTTGCTCAATTTTCCTTTGATGGGCCTGGGTCCGAGGCCAGAGGAAGACTTCCCTCGACACTCACCCAGATGGAGGGAGGAGTCAAAGTCACCGCACGGCCCCATGGCTTCCTCCTCTTCCACCGCTTTTTGGGGCTTGAAGAGGCAGAAGTATTTCTTGTGGCCATTCAGAGCCAGCACGTAGCCTGTGTAGTCACGCTCCATGAAATGCTTGTCGTACTGGTTTGGGATTGGGGCCGCGTCTTGAGCAAATTCTAATAAGTATTCGAGCCATTCTCTGTGTTTATCTAGACTCAGGAAGGAAAAGTGTAGGCAGCTGCTCCTGGAGGAAGGACAGAATGAGGATTTAGGGTACTTCTGGGCACATTTAATCACAGGGAACTTAAGATTCTCAGTCAGATTTCAAACAATAGGAAAAGGCTTTGTGTTAGGTAGGGTCTGAAGAAATGAAGGAGTTCTGCGGGGCCTGGAGGGTTTCTACAAGGTGGCAGCAGCCCCTCACCCATTTCCAGTTCCCTGCTGGGTGTCACTCTCAGGGTCGGGCTTCAGGAAAATACAAGAACCAGAGAACAGTTTCCTGAAAGAGTTCAGGGGAGACTAAGTTCAAGCTCTTCTGTTCAGAACTGACAGTCAGGGGGAAGAAAGGTCCCTGCATGATGGCTTGGATGGATCCTGGGGCTGGACAGGTAACAACCAACGCCATGCTGCCTGGATAGAGCCTCTCCAGCCACACCCGCCCCCCGCCCCGCCCCCGGCCTGGCTCACCCAGGTGTGCCTGCTCGCCCCTCCTCCTCCCACACATTCCATCCTGCCCCCTCTCCAGAGCACAGGGGAACTCACGCAGTGAATGAGTAGACCTCCAGAGCGAATTTCTGCAGCAGGCTGGTCTTGGTGGAATTGGACAGGATGAGAACCACGTTCATGTGGCCTGGCCTCAGGCGTACCAAGTTACTGGTGTATGTTATATCTGTGAGTTCTGTTACCTCCACAAAGCCTTTTTTAGGAATCTTGCTGTGGAGAAATATTGAGGAATTAAGATCTTAGAGGACAGGGGGATGCCATTATTTTTAAAAGGAATAAGTGGAAGAAATTGCTATGTTCTAGCCAGACTAGGTACATTATTAACTATCCTTGAGCCTATATACTGGGGCAGGGCGGGACTGACCCGATCTGGCTATCCCAGCCTACAAATAGCCTTGCAGGTATTACCACACACCTGTGGCTTTAGTACAGGATGAATGCTGTCAACACAGCGATTTCTCTCTGCTCCTGGCTCATCTAGCATCTACCTGACATGCTTCTCTGCTTCCTGCCTTCATTATTAAACCTGAGATTGAGAAACTGAGGGTACCCAGGAGAAGATAACTAGACGTGTGTCTAGATGCCTCCACGGTCTTAGTCAACGCTCATCAGCGGTGTGTGTGCTAGTCGTGTCTGACTCTTTGTGACCCTAAGGACTGTAGCCCGCCAGGCTCCTCTGTCCATGAGATTTCCCAGGCAAGCATACTGGAGTGGGCTGCCATTTCCTCCTACAGAAGATCTTCCTGACCCAGGGATTAAGTCTGAGTCTCCTGCACTGGCAGGTGGATTCTTAACCACTGAGCCACCTAGGAAGCCGTCATTAGCAGTGATTCTTCCCTAAATCCACATCTCACACAAGGAGCGGAGCCAGAGTTCTTAGCTGTGCTAGACACTCGGATTCTGCTTTATCAGCCTCTGCGGTCTGTGGGGCTGCTGCTGAAGGGGAGGGGCTGGCATCTGGTGAGAACAACCTGCTGGGCTCCTTGGTGAAGCTTGGCTCCGTCTTCCCTGTCTTCTCACGGGCTTCCTCTTTATCTGGAGGGCTGGACTCTCGCTCCTCATTTGAGTCACTGAAGAAAAAGAGATTTTACAGAAAAACAGCTGAGGACGTGTAGGCCTCACCCTTCAGACGCAGCACTGAGGAGCCAGGGGCGGGGGTCTTACCTGAAAGCTTGAACAATGACAGTGCCAAAGAGGATGAAGAGGGCAGAGAAAACCAGGGACAGAAGGGGCATCATTTCCCGCCTGAAATGAAGTTCACAAGCTCTGGTCAGTGCTACGCGGGCCGCTGTGACGTGCCAGTTAATGGTTTCAGGTTTCTTCTCTCTGGCTCAAAAAACCTCTACATAACCCCAAACCAAAAAGCTTTCACATCAATAAACATTTTCTAATTTCATACAAATAGAGGATTTTTTTGCAGTAGTGGTAAAAGTAGAGATTATTTTCCTCAGTGTTCTAATTCACAGATCACCTATTTAAAAAGTTTGACTTTGTGCCTCAGACTGTGCTGAATGGATTCTGCAGAAGGAAACGACAAGAGGGGTAACAAAGGATTTAAGCTGTGAACATGGAGGAATATTCTGACATCAAGGGTAATATGAGTTGACTAGAAAGTCTGTGGAATTACTTCTTTTATTTTGATCTTTTTTTTTTTTTTGGTCAGACTAATTCAGATATGGCCCAGAGGGGTACAGTAGGGAGAAGAAAGTTGACTTCTCTAAGAGCTCCTCTAGGTGTTCTGAAATTTTATTCACCTGCAGACACCCATCAAAGGCCTGCTGTTTTTCGGGAGCTGGGCTGGTGGCCAGGAAGCACAGACGTGGGTGGAACGTGGTCTGGCCTCAGGAGCTCGTGGTCTCATTGGGGAGGGGGTGGTGGGAGTGCCCTTGCCCTCTCTGATTAATTCACTGGTTCGTTTGTGTCTCGATTCACTGGACTACATGTGCGTCAGCCCTGTGCTGGGCACCAAGGTGCTCTGGTGAGGAGCGCGGTCCCAGGTTCTGTTATCTGGAAGGGAAGCTGGGGTGATCCTTTCTTTCCCAACCTATGGGAAAGGGTCAAAACAGCAAATATTACAAAAGGGAAGTTATTGAAAGACAGAGAAAGGGGAATATTCTTTGAAAATATGGAAACACTCTTCCACCTGCCCAGATGGAGTCTACACTGAAATCAAAGAGTGGACCTTTTTTCAAATGAAAAACAGCAGTCCTGGTAAGTAACAGCAAGAGAAATTCAATCTGGCAATATTCCTACCAGTTGTTGTGAAATATGCTGTCCCAGCAGTCTGAGATGTAGTCAGAAGCAGAGTAGAGCCACCGAAGAAGAAAAATCTGTGGAAGGAGAAAAGGGGTCAGGACTGGACCCTGAGCCCTGGAGGGAGAAGCCCCCCATCCCCGACAGGGCACTGCAGCTCTGAGAGCTCGGGAGCCCTGCCCAGCGCCCACTCGCCTGGGCCGCATGCTTACAGGGGCAAGTTCATCGGTCAAGTCAGGGAGCACAGCTTCCGACGACAGAAGAGCTGGGTCTTTCCGCAGTTGGTCCAGATAACCCAAAAGGATGAATTTGTCACTCTCACTCCCAGTCCAGGGATCCTCCAGGGTTTTATACACCACCCGCCCTGCCGTGTTGCGCCTTTCTAAGATAGACACCTGGGAGAAAAAGAGGTGAAAAACCATTAGAATTCTCAAGAGAATGGGAAATTACTGTTGGTTTTTTTCCCCCAGAGATGATGGAAAAAAGGGTCTAGTGAAGCTCAAGCACAGATATGAATGAGTATACCATATCTGCAAGAGATTTCCACTTTTCTGACAAAAGAAATTAGTTTTATGGTGACTTTTCAAAGTTAACTTTGTTAAAAGTTAAAGCTCTTTCTTCTCAATAGATTTTGTTCTGTAACTTCTAATTTTTTTTAACATTTATTTATTTATTTATTTGGCTCTGCTGGGTCTTAGTTGCAGCATGCAAACCCTAGTTGTGGCTTGTGGGATCCAGTTCCCTGACCAAGGATCAAACTTGGGCTCACTGCACTGGGAGCACAGAGTCTTAGTCACTGGACCACTAGTGAAGTCCCTGACTTAATGTTATAATAAAGCAAACCTTTTTTTTTTTTCCAGAGATTTTCCTATGAAAATCAGTTTAGTAGGTAAAGAATCTGCCTGCAATGCAGGAGACCTTGATTTGATTCCTGGTTTGGGAAGACCCACTGGAGAAGGGATAGGCTACCCACTCTAGTATTCTTGGGCTTCCCTTGTTGCTCAGCTGGTAAAGAATCTGCCTGCAACGGGGGAGACCTGGGTTCAATCCCTGGTTTGGGAAGATCCCCTGGAGAAGGGAAAGGTTACCCACTCCAGAATCCCACGGACTGTATAGCCTATGGGGTCACAAAAAGTTGGACATGACTGAGCAAATTGCACTTCCCATGATTACCAAGATGATGAAAATGACAAAGAATTTCATGCTTCTGTGCAGAGTGATGACAAGGGAGGAAAGGAAGGGTAAGGTCAATTAGGATGAAATAAAAGAAGCAGAAGTACATGAGGGAGACACTGAAAAGCATATTAATGGTTGCCTAAGGGAGATTCTACAAACTAGATACCGTAAGACTTGACCTGCACAGGGGAAAGACAGGTGAAAGGGACTGGGGATGCTCTTTAATCTTTACCAGAGGAAAGATGCCTTTTGTGAAGGTCCAAGGTTGAAAAGTTAGGAGGTGAAATCAGCAGGATAAGAGACTAGTTTAAGAGTGCTTTCAGGGACTTCCCTGGTGGTCTAGTGGCTAAGACTCTGCACTTCCAATGCAGTGGGCACAGGTTTGATCCCTGGTTGGGGAACTAAGATCCCACATGCCACAGGACAGGGCCAAAAAACAGGTCAAATGGTTTCCAAGCACTCAGAAAAAAAACAAAACAGGCTTCAGAGATTTCTGGATTTCCTGGACTCTATATTCAAAACTCTTAAGGAAGGCGAACATGGAATTAAGTGCCACATGCTTGTGAAGAGCTTGGGACCAGGAGAGAACCCACGACTCACCGCTGATTTCCCTTGAAACGTGTCTGGCAGTAAGGTGCTGGCAAATTCCTGCTGCCGATTGCTGTAGACGTGCACGAACCTCACGGTGTCCTGTGTGTTTGCCAGGGCAAAGGACAGGAATGCCTCGAAGGGTTTGCTCAACTTAGTAGCCTCAGCGGTCAGTAAAACCACACAGTACCTGCACGTCAACAAAAGAAAAGACTATGTAACTAATCCCCGAGGCCATGGCTAGAACCTGAATGGCAAGTGAAGGTGAAGGAGAGGAGAAGTCATTCACAGAGAAAACCAGCACATTTTAGAAACCAAAGCTGCATGAGGGTCGCCAATGAGATAAGATGTTCAAGGCATTAAGGACCTGCTTCTTTCTAAACTAAACTAAAGTTTAGTTAGTAAACTAAAGTCTAAACATGGACTGCGATTCCATGGATGCTCTCCCCACATCAAACTTTACAACATTTGGAAATGCCCTTGAAGGCAACAGTCACTGAACAGCTGATGCAGAAGGGCCTTGCAGAAGGCACCTGTTCTAGTTCTTCCACTTCAGGCAGGGCTGGTTAACCCTATCTCAGGCCAGGGCCACTGGGCCTCATTCTGAAGGGCTTCCTATGCTGTGGTTCCAATGGCAAATTCATCTAATCATTCAAATCAGGCATTCTTTCTCCAAGATACTACTTAGCACTTACTAGATGATGCCAGATAAGACAATGTTCTTGCCCTTATGCTCAGTCACTCAGTTGTGTCCGACTCTTTGCGATTCCATGGACTGTAGCCCACCAGGCTCCTCTGTCCACGGGATTCCCCAGGCAAGATTACTGGAGTGGGTTACCATTTCTTCCTCCAGGGGATCTTTCTGATTGAGGGATCAAACCGTGTCTCCTGCTTTGGCAGGCGAATTCTTCACTACTGAGCCACCTGGGAAGCCCTGTTCTTGCCCTTGTGGAACTTATATTCCAGTGGGGAGGGCAGACAAAAAAACAGATAGATAGGCAGGAAGATCATGACAAGTAGTGCTAAGTGTTACGGGAAAAAAAAGTGAAGGGGAAAGCATGCAGGGTGGGTTGGGAGTCATGCTCCATCAGACAGGCTGCTCAGGGAAATGTCATCTGGGAAGGTGACGCTGGAGCAGAGACGTGAATGAGGTGCCACAAGAGGAAGTGAGGTCAGAGCGCTCCAGGCCAAGAGCATTGCAAGTGCAAAGACCCAGAGACGGAGGGGGACTCACTCCAATTCACAGTGTGAGGAGGACGATCACTGGCTGCCGTGGAGAACTGACCGAGGGTGTGAGAGTGGAGTGGAGGCAGAGGAGGGTAGGAGGCAACACGGTGGCCTCGGCGAGAGGTGACACTGGCCTGGCTAGGGTGGGGGTGGAAACAAAGGGGAGGAGTGTGTGGACTGGGATATTTTTTGAAGGCTGTATAAATAATAATCCTCAAAGTCCAGGATCATCTTCCTTATATTTAATTAAATCTTAGTCTATAAAGGAATCTGAAAAGTCTGGAAACATAGGGGATGGTTCCTATTTTAAAAAGTATTTTAGTTGTATTTTCAAATAATGTGATCAAAATGGTTTCCTTTCATATTCAGATACCTTTCACAGATGAAATAGCCCTAAATTTAAAGGCACTGGCTCCTTAATCTGAAAGAGCTATAAGAAGTGTTTTCCCTGTCTTTCCCGACTTTTCAGATGCTGTGTACGCATGAGGATGCCTCAGCCATGCCATGCCCAGCTAATTATTTTACCATTTCCTCAGCACCCTCACTGCCCTACTGTTCAGTCATTTACCTGGCTCCTCTCCCAGATCTGCAGGGGTCTGCCCTGTGTGGGGCACTCTGGTAGCAACAGCAGCATTCTCCCTCTTCACACTGCTTCACCGAGCTTCACAGGCTGTCCCTGACACCTGGCAGAACCTACTCACTCTTCAGGGCTCAGCTCTCAGGGGGATCTTCTCTGGCACAATCATTTGGTCCTAAAGTGCCCTGGACTGACATACCCCTCTATTATCATAGCTGTTCATCTATGTTCATCTGTTTGCAACGTGAAGCATAGATTCAGACTGTCCCAGGGTCAATGTTTAACTGCCTTTCAGTAACATGTGACATGATGAGCAGGGGCAAGGCCTTCAGTCCTTACTTCCTTTGTCGGTGAGATCGTTTCACAGGGCAGAGTTCATGGAACAACTTCTGGCTGGTGAGCCTGGCTGCCAAGAGATACTTGTTTTGGGTGATAAAGTCATCAATGACCTGTCTCTTCATATCTCGGGCCTGGAGAAAAACCAAGAGACAGTTGATTCTTACTCAGTTTTCTCACTGAGAATGGGCTTGACTTACAGTTTAATAAAAATATGGCTGAGCCTGGCTAAAGCATAAAACCAAGAAAGTTAGACCTGTCTGAACAAATAAACATGTGGTATTTTCCCAACAATGTGGGGCTGAAAGCAATGATGCAACTATTTCAGGTCAAAGGAAAAATCAAGTGCTCAGGGAACTTCTGTAGACTGTTTTATGCTGGCAGATTGAAAAAGTCAATAATTTTGAATTTTTAGGCAAATTTACTTCCATTCGAGATTTATAGTAAACTGAGTAATTAAAAATAAACTTCAAAGTAGCAATGTTATTGAGTATAAAAGATGGACTACAAAACTGTATGATGACCACTTTCTTATTATTAATTTTCATATATTTCAAAGAACTGAAATTATGTATACCAGGTTCTCTGACCACAATTAATCAAGACATCAACACAAGATATGAACTAGAAAATTGCTTTGTGCTTAGAAATTAAGAAACTCTGAGCAACTTCTTGATCTGAGAAGAGAGCATATCAGACATAAGAAAATATTTTTAATTTGGAGTGATCAGTGAAAATATTATTTATCAAAACTTTGGGATGCAGATAAAGTAGTATTTGGAGTGTGTATGTGCTCAGTTGCTCACTCCTGTCCAGTTCTTTGCAGCTCCATGGACTGTAGTAGCCCATCTGGCTCCTCTGTCCAGTGGAATTTTCCAGGCAAGAATAGTGGAGTGGGTTGCCATTTCCTACTCCAGGGAACAACAGGGGACCCCCCTCGTGTTCCAGTAGTTAAGAACCTGCCTCCCAATGCAGGGGACGTGGGTTCGATCCCTGGTCGGGGCACCAAGATCGCACATGCTGTGGAGCAACTAAGCCCTTGGGGCCCATCAACTGAGCCGACGTGCTGCAAACTACAGAGCCAATGTGCTCTGGAGTCTGGGCGCCGCAGTGAAAAATCCCACCTGCTGCAATGAAGACCAAAGAATAAAACAAATAAGTATTAAAAAATGAATGTAATAGAAAAGAAATTGATGAACTAGATATCCCTATCACGAAGTTACAGAAAAACACAAAAGTAGAAAGAAGGAAATAATAAAGAGAAAAATAGAAATCAATAAAGCAAAATAAAAATGTAAGAACAAACCAACATTCATTCTTTGGAGCTAATAAAATTGACACACGTCTGGTAAAACCAATCATGAAAATAAAGAGAGAAAGCACAGGTTAACCATTACCAAGGATGATGCGGAGGAATCACAACCTATGTTGCCGAAACTAAAAAAAAAGTGTACACATATATATGTATATTATGTATATTTAAATTTGAAAATTTAGGTGAAACAGAAAAATCTCTAGGAAAAATAAAACAATACTTGAAAAAAAGAAAAAATAGTACTATGAACCATTAAAGAAAATGAGTCAGTAGTCAAAAATATTTCCTTAAACACAAATTCAGGCTGAGATGGCTTTGTAGGTGGTTTTGACCAGACCTTAAAGGAAGACAATCTAATCTTCTGTAAAGTCTTTCTGAGACGGGAAGAAGGGAGGACATGTCCCATCTCATTTCACGATGCAAATGTTCACACATCCATCGACAGAAGCATGAATAAACCCATTCTCATGTTGCCATACATGATACAGGAAACAGAAACAAATTACCTCGAGCCAAGAGAAACCACCAGTGCTACCAGTGTTACACTAAGCCTCTCGTCATTGCAAGGACTCAGTTTATGTTAAGAATGCATTTTTATATTCATAAAGAAAAAACTGGGGACTTTCCAGTGGTCTGGTGGTTAGGAATCCACCTGCCAATGCAGGGGACATGGGTTCAATTCCTGATTTGGGAAGATTCCACATGCCGTGGGTATTTGGGTCCCCACACCATAAGCACTGAAGCCTGTGTGCTCTAGAACCTGTGCTCTGCAACAAGAGAAGCCACCATAGTGACGATGCAGTGCAGCAGCCAAAAATGCATAAATGAAAATAAATACGATTATTGAAAATAAAAGAGCAAATTGGTAAAGCATCCATTGTTCTGGTAATTTTATTAATGTATTTGATTTATAATTTTCCCCAGGGAATAAGCAGATAACAATTCTCAAGGGTACATGTATTACTAGAAAGCAATTTAGGAAATCTTATAGATTAATCTTGGATTGAGATGACCTTCCTCTCTTCCACAACTGGTGTTTGCTTGCTTCCTGACTCGCTCTCTTGGCTCCTGCTTAGCTGCCGTCAGGCACCCCCTCATTTTTATTTGCTGGTTGTTGTTCAGAGTTTCATCGTTGGCTCCCTCCTCTCCTTACATAACATACGATGCCTGGGAGATCACCTTCTGCCTTTCCTCAGATCTAGATCCCTGCCTCCTTAGGAAATCTAAGGAGGCACACCTCCCCTTAGATTTCCTAAAGGCAGTTCTTTCTTTCTTTCCTTTTTAAAAATATTTATCTATTTATTTGGCCGCACTGGGTCTTAGTTGTGGCACATGGGATCTTCTATCTTTGTTGTGGCATGTGGGATCTTTACTTTTGGCATGTGGGAACTAGTTCCCAGATCAGGGATTGAACCTAGGTGCCCTGCATTGGGAGTGCAAGGTCTTAGCCACTGGACTGCCAAGGAGCTCCTAAGCAGTTTTAATTCTTTTTTTTTTTTTTAGTTTTAATTCTTATGTCCACAACTGAACTCATTGTCTTCTTTTTAAACCTGCTCTTCTTCCCTTACTATCCACTCTCCCTGTCTGGCTCCTTACCTTAGTCTCACAGTCTGAGGTTACCTTCCTCCTTCCCATGGCACCCAGAGTGCACCTGCATCTAAGGGAGACACCTACTACAGTGGATGAAAACTGCCTTTAGGTCTTTCTCCTCCCCCGACTCTGAGCCTGATAAAGACTCAGGACAAAGACTAACTCTGGATGTCAGAGCTGTTCTGTATTTAGTGCTCAGCAAGCAGGCAATGAATGTATTGAATGAATGAAATAAAGGATTTTTATAGAATATCTCTTTCTCTTCACTCTAGCCTCTTAGAAGAGAAACTATCAAAGGGCTCTTGTTGATTTTTTAAAAGTAACATTAAAAAATATGTGTTCATTATAGGGATTTTTAGAAACCCAAACACTGAAATAATATTCACTTTACAAAGTTGAGAACAGTGTATTATAAACAGCATATACAATTTTGCATCCTGCTTGTTAATATTATGTTATGAAAATTATCCCCATCATTAATTATTCTCAAATTGCCATTTTATTTTTTATTTAACTTTTATTTAAAAAATTTTTATTTTTTCAGGTTTCGTTAATTTCTCCCCTCAAATGCATGTCAGTGTATTCTCAATAAGCTCTATTCCCAGCAATCAATAAAATGGACACATGTAAAAACTAAAAAAAAAAAAAAAAAAAAATTTTTATTTATTCATTTATTTCGGCTGCATCAGATCTTGGTTGCCTCACACAGGATTTTTTCTTGGGGTGCACGGACTCTAGTTGTGTCTCATGGGCTCCAGAGTATATAGGTTTAGTTGCTCTGCGGCATGTGGGATCTTAAGTTCCCTGACCAGGGATCGAACTTGTAACCTTTGCATTGCAAGATGAATTCTTAACCACTGGACTACCAAAGAAGTCCAAGCAAACTGCCATTTTAAATGGCTATATAATAGTTCCTATTCGGGATGTGGGGCTTCCCAGGTGGCTTAGTGGTAAAGAACCTGCTTGCCAATGCAGGAGTAGCAGGAGACTGGGGTTCAATACTTGGGTCGAGAGGATCCCTGGAGAAGGAAATGGCAACCCACTACAGTATTTTTGCCTGGAAAATTCTACAGGCAGAGAAGGCTGGCAGACTACAGCCCATGGGGTTGCAGAATTGGACACAACTGAATGACTGAGTACGCACATCTGGGAGGTATCAATAATTACCCTACTGTTGGATGTTTATATTTCCCCCTCATTTTTGGTATTATGAATGATATTTAACATCTCTGTATGTAATTCTTTGCCTGAGTTCCTATTCCTTTAGGATAGAGTCCTAAAAGGTAATCTTGTCTCCCTCAATTCTTTACTCAAGTGTCACCATTTTAATGAGGCCCTTCTTGGCTGGTCCACCTTAAAAATGTGAGCCCTTTCCCCTAATTCCCTGCATTCCTCTCCCGTTTTATTTTTTTCTTTAGCACACATCACTATATAATATACCCTGACAGAGTGTGTCATAATGATTGTTATCCCCACTAGAACCCAGGACAGGGAATTCTGCTGATTTTGTTCAGGGCTGTACCCTCAGTACACAGAGCAGTGTTTGGCACACAGCAGGTACTCAGGAGTGCTGTTTTGCTAGGCAGTTGATATTTTATCACCCAATCACTTTTCTGAAAACTTTTTTTTTCCTGAAAATTTTTGAAGCTTCTTCCAGCAAGACAAGGCAGAGAAGTGCCAGTTTCTCTGTACCTTCAACTCTACTGCGTATTTTTACTTTAAAAATCGTTAACAATTTGATGAGAGAAAGAAATGTAAATTGCTTTTCTCTGATTATTAGTGAGATTTACTTTTTTAAAGTGTTTATTGAGATCTCCTTGGTGATCTAGTGGCTGAGATTCTGCGTTCTGAAGGCAGGGGCCCTGGGTTTGATTCCTGGTCAGGGAATCTAGATCCCACACTAAAGTTGCAACTAAAGATCCTGCATGCTGCAATGAAGACCCAGCACAGCCGAATAAATAAATACATACCTAAAAAAAAAAGCCAAGTGTTTATTAGTAACTTGAATCTTTTCTCAAGATTTTATTCATCTGCTTCACCCATTTTGGGGGGAAAATTTAACCTAGGATAAGAGTAACATAACATGAAATTAACCATTTTAGTGTGTAACTCAGTGGCATTTTAGTGCATTCACAGTGTTGTGTAACCCTTACCTCGATTATCTAGTTACAGACATTTTCATCATCCCAAAAGAAAACTCTGTACTCATTAAATGGTTATTCTCAAGAAGTCTGGGGTTGATTTCTTTGATTAGAAGAAGCTCATTAGAAATGAGAGATAATAATTCCTTTTATATTGGTTGAAATATTTCCCTTATTGTTTGGTCAAAAAATTTAAGTCTTTCTATAAAAATGTAAAGCTTATAATTAAGTTATTAAGATTTTCCCAGTAAGATTTTTCCCAACACTTTTAGCCCTTTCCTATCTTAAGATCAGATGAATAGTCACTGTATGTTCTTTGAGTTAGTGTATACATTTTTTTTCTCAGTGATTTTAATGTATATATTTTGGAGCAAGATCAAATAACTTTTACTCACTTGCAAGATCTCAGTACAATGAAAGTCTTTTTAAAAGCTCTCCTCACAATTCAACACCTACCCACTTTTGAATATTAAATTATAAAACTAAAACCTTCCAAGGGATTAATGGTATGAAATGAAAGAGTATTTTTTTCTTATTCCTTTTAATTACTGTTCTATACTGAAGCCTTAAAATGATTTTTATAACTTGTTTTAGAATAAGATTGTTGATTTTTTCAAATAGGAGCTTTTTAGCGGTCAAAGATGACTATTATTTATTGTTCTGTTTTTGTGGTTACAGAGTACATAAAATTACCATTTTAACCATTTTCAAGCGTATGAGTCTGTGGCATTAACCATTCACGCTGCTCTGCAACCATCATCCGCCATCCATCTTCAGAACTTTTTCGCCTTCCCAAAGTGAAATTGTGCCCCTTACACACTAACTCCCTATTTCTTCTTCCTCTAACTTCTGGCCACCACCATTCTACTTTCTGTCAAAAGATTATCTTTGTAAGCAGAATAGTACCAAATCATATTTTTTAAACAACTCATTTTTAAACTCTATGACTTTAAGAATTTCCTTCATAGAAGGAAACAGTCACCCATTAGATTGAGAGCTGCTTGAGAAGTATCCTCAGTACTTAGCATACCGTCTGACATACAACAGACAGGGCTGAGATTTTTGAAAGCTTTATTTTATTTATTCATTTAGGCTGCACCACAAGGCATAAGGGATCTTAGTTCCCTGACTAGGGGTCAGACCTGTGCCCCCTGCAGCGGAAGCTCAGAGTCTTACCCACTGGACTGCCAGGGAAGTCCCTAAAGAAAGAGATTAAAACTAGTTTCTTCTCCTCCCCTACTCTGCTCTACTTTGCTATTTATTTGTGTATGACACCTTGAGAGAAAACGGGAGGGCCATGTTGAAACAAGGCGACACCCACGTACCTGGATGACGTCTGCAGGCCTGTGGATGTTTTCTTTAAAGATCAGGATGGTGGGGGTATAGACATTGACGTTGTATTGCCTTGTCATCTCTTCTGCCCCTCTCAAACCGACGTACACATATCCAAATGACAAGTAATCTTTGTACGCGAAAGCAGTCAACTGTTAGGGGGTAACAGAGAAGAAGAAATGAAATTGGTAGCACAGCATCTAAATTAAGTGTGACTCATTCTAATCAGTGGGTGGATGAATGCTAGCTTCTATGGGCCCACTCAGGCTGCAACACCCTTGTACTCCTGTAGGAATTCTATGGTCCTTTAGGTGTGAAAACTATACCAACAAAGCTGAATAACAATTAACTCTGTTTTTCAGACAGAGCAAGATATTCATCTTACTGAGATCTGTACTGGGGGTGAGAGGTTTGGGGAATTACCTGTACCCCAACCACTATTTATTTTTTTAAACTGGAGTTTAACTGTTTTATAATGTTGTGAGCTGTACAACAAGGTGAATCAGCTATGCGTATACATATATCCCCTCCCTCTTTGATGTCCCTCCGCCTCCCCAACCCCTAATCCCACTCCTCTAGGTCATCACAGAGCATCAAGCTGAGTTCCCTGTGCTGTACAGCAAGTTCCCACAAGCTACCTATTTTACACATGGTAGTGTATTTATCTCAAACCTAATCTCCCAATTCATCTCACTCTCCCCTTCCCCCGCTACGTCCACCCATCCATTCTCTATGTCTGCATCTCTATTCCTGCCCTGGAACTAGGTTCATCTGTACTATTTTTCTAGAATCCACATATATGCGTTGCTATATATTTGTTTTTCTCTTTCTGACTTACTTCACTCTGTATGACAGACTCTAGGTCCATCCACGTCTCTACAACCTGAACCCCAAGGACGTAAGATGGCCGTGACCATGCCAACGGCACTTTCCTCTCATCGCCTGTCACAGTGATAACCAGAGGCATGCAAGCGCAGTACAGTATCATTCAGAGGGCAGGTTTGGAACCAGGCTTCAGAGGAGTCAATGTTCAACCCACTGCAGGGAGACCTTGGGTGGGTTATACAACCATATAAACTTCAGTATTTTGGTTTATAAAATAGGGATCATAATCTGTACTGTTGGGTTCTTCTGAAGATTAACTGCTACTGTGTGTGTGGAAAGTGCTAGCCTAGTAACAGCATCAGTAGGTCCTCAGCGTTCAGTGCTTTAAGGCAAATTGCTGGTCTTCAAACATTTCTCATGGGGGTGAGCTATTACTTATAAAAAGGAAAATCACCAAAATAAGAGGAAACATTACCCAGACACCTAAAGTACCTTGTAGAGCAGTGGTACGGTGGGCATTTGGTCAAACAGGAGGACACGTGGTTTATTCTCTTGCTGCCAGCCAGAGAGGAACCTGACATAATTTTTATTTGTAACCTTGAATTGAAAAGAGGATGTCAGTTGCAACATTTAATTCTTAACAGTTATAATCCAGTTAGGAGATAAACACAATCAAATAAGGGTAAAAGACTGGTTTGTAAAAAATAAAAAATGCAGGCAACTAATCTTTTTGCCTTCATTTAACTAAAATTAATTAAAAGAACAGAAATATTGATTTCATATTTTCATGTGATCCAACTCATACAGACTGAAATTATAATCTTTCTGAAATTATTACTGACCATATCATAAAAAAATTGAGCTTTTGAAGCTGGTTTGCTTAGTTATAGGTGATTTTTTAGTTTATTAGAAGACAATGAAATAACTGCTCTTTCAAAATGACTTAAATAAAAATAAGTGGGCCCACCCCACCTATATATCACATAATTTCATTCATTGCCATCTGAACTGCTACTTTAAAAAAAACTTTTACAGTATAACTTCTTTCCAATGTTGTTAGTCTGAATTGATACTTATGTGCTTCCCTGTTTATGCCTTAAAATAATCCTGAGAAAACAAACACATGAGTAAATTACTTTCTAGAAAATTTTTATCATAGGTCAAAATTTATCTTTCAACTGTGCTCCAGAATGATCTATATAGAACTTCAATCTGATCATTTCACTCCACTGCTCAGCCTCTTTCAATGGCTCCATCACCTGCAGGCCAAGCCTCTTTAAGGAGACTCTCATGGTGAGATTCCCTGGTTCCTTCCCCATTAACCGCTTTAGCCTGTCCTCTCCCACTCACTAATGACTACTTCATACAAAGCAGGCTATCTCATGTTCCAGACCTCTGCCTGCCTGGAACTCATTCCTTACTTCACTTTCCTCACCCAGCAAACTCAGTACAGGGGTCACTTCTGCCAGGAAGCCTTTCTCAAGTCTCTAGGATGGACACTCTGCATATAGGATGGAAATGGTCACCCATTCGATTGGGAGCTTCTTGAGAAGTATCCCCAGTACTTAGCATAGTGCCCGACATACAACAGGTATTTGGAAAGGTCTGAGGACCTACCAAGACAGCCTGTCATGGTTTTAGGAGGCTACAGTGCACTCTGACAATTTCAAGCTAACTCCAATAAATGTTTCTTTTGTGGGTAATGATCCTGGTGGGATAGACTGTGTAGAAATAGGATGGAAACAGCTGGGTGTTTAACTCTTCTTGGTACTATTAAATCAAAAATCGTTTTCTTTTAAAAAATTTATTTTTTAATTGAAGGATAATTGCTATATAAAATTTTGTTGTTTTCTGCCAAATATCAACATGAATCAGCCACAGGTATACATATGAATCATTTTCAAGTTAAGCAAAATAAGAATCCTGTTCTAACCTAAGAAACTGAGGGAAAAATGCTTCTTAAATATATAAAAATCATAGTTTAGCTTGTATGAACTCCTTGTGCCTAGTTTCTCTAGCTCAGTCTTTTGTTTGTGAAATTTATTCATACTGTTGCATCATATGTGCTCTGAAAGTTCCAAAAATAACATCTGGTTTCATGGAATCTAGTGCTTTCAATAGCTAGGATCCTTAAATATATAACCAAATAGAACTTAATTTGAATACTCTCTTAAGAAAAGTATCTTCAAATGAACAAATGCATGAAGCTGGAAAGAAACTCTTCATCCTATGCTGTGATCTAACTTTTTGTTGAGAAAATAAGACGCACTCTCACTTTAGGCTCAGATTCCTATGACAGGAAGGGAAAGGGAAGCTTTCCTGGTGGCTCAGACGGTAGAGTCTGCCTGCAATGCGGGAGACCTGGGTTCTATCCCCGGGCCAGGAAGATCCCAAGGAGAAGGAAATGCCAATCCACTCCAGTATTCTTGCCTGGGAAATCCCAAGGATGGAGGAGCCAGGCAGACTATAGTCCATGGGTTCGCAAAGAGTAGGACACAACTGAGCGACTTCCTATGAAAGCATCAGTCTTCCCAGTGGTTGTAACAGGGATAATCCTTTCAGTCTCTCTACTTCACCTATTTCAGTTTTCAGCCTCTAGAAGACTTCATTTAAATGATTTAGTCTCAGCAATTAATTAATATGTGTCTTGTCCTGCTCAAAATGAAACTCAGGTCTGAGGATGACCATGGGCCAAGTTCAGAGCAGCCAGCACTCCTAGGTGCTCTTAAACTACTTCTAAGCCACATACTTACTTTCTCCACCAAGTTCCCTGGAAGCAGACTCTCTACAAACTGCCACAGGTTCTCACGGACAACTGCATTGTGGAAGAAGGAGATCTTCCCATTTATGATTCCTAGGATTGAGGGTGTGCTGTGTGCTCCCAGGTGATGGGCCAGGCGTCGCTCGTACCCAGCGTGGACCACGCCAATTCCTACGCCTGAAAAATACAAAAGACCTTCATGAAGGCCTTTTATGCCCCCGTGGCAGGTGAAAAAGTGTTGCTAAGTAATTTTCTGGTGTGAAACTAAAATCCTGACTTAGTAGGAGGGTATATCTTTCCCGACAGACTGTCTAGCATCCCTTCACTGTTGAAATTCTAAATTGGTTCAATTTTTCTGCAAAGCCATCTGGCAATGTTTAAGAAGAGCTACAAGTCTTTTTATCTTTTAGTCTGTTGTTTCTATTTTTGGGAGTAGATCAAGAAGAAATACTTCAAAAGAAAAGAACAACCTGTCCACAATGGTCCTATCCATAAAGGACACCATCTGTAAACAATTCAAGGGTTCATCGACTTGGCAATGGTTGAAAAAACCCTAGGATTTGTTGATAAGCTAGAATCAGTCTTCTCACTCTTCAGAGCATGTCTCCCTTTTATTTTATAGAGATGTTATACATATTCTCAAAGAGAGAGATTAGGTAAAAATCATTAGGCCATATCCCATATAACTACTGCTAATATTTTGGTATCTGTTTGTATCATTTCTTATACAAATAAGTGTGTATGCGTGTTTGTATACACATAAAATAAAATGGGATCATCTGATACCTATTTCACTTAGTGTTTGAATAACTTTTCTTGTCTTTCATTCAAACAATATATTTGGAGGGCTAGATCCTTTGCTAAACATTGGAGATACATTAAATGTTAATAGCCAGTAAATATTCTTTTTTCCCTGGGATGTCTAACAGACTTCTAAGTTTCAAAAACAAACCCCTCATCTTCTTTCTCAGACCTGTTCCACCCAGGCTTTCACCATTTCCATCGATGGTGGTTCTTTCCTATTACTCAGAACTTTTGTCTTAAGGGTCATCTTCGACTCCTCTCATCTCTCACACCCCACATCCAGTCTGTCAGCAAGACCAGTTGGTTCTGTCTTCAAAATAAAGTAGGAATTCAACTGTTTTTCTCCACTTGCACTGTACCCTCTCAGTCATTTTTCTCTCTCTCCCCCAAGCTGCTGTAATAACCTCCCCAATGGTGTCTTGTTTCTCCTTGTCCCCCCACACTTTCTGTTCTCAGTACGGTGGCCAGACGGTCCCTTCTAAAACATAAACAACAGATCATGTCACTCCTCTGCCAAATTTCGGTCCCTTCTAAAACATAAACAACAGATCATGTCACTCCTCTGCCAAATTTGGCAGAGACTCCCCATTTCACTCAGAATAAAAGTCAGTCTTCACCAAGGCTGACAAGACCCTCTGTGATTTGGCCATTGGCCCCCTTCCTCTCCCACTCCTCACGGTCACTTACTCCAGCCCCTAGTATCCCTGCTCTTCTTGAAACACACTGGCAGGTTCCTGCCTTTGGCTTCAGCGCTGGCTGGTCCTTCTGCCTGGAGGGCACATCTCTGGACATCTGAGTAGCTGACTCCTTCAACAACTGCAAGTCCTTCTCAATGAGACCAAGCAGCTCCCATGTTGAAAACTGCTCTCCCCACATGCAGGTTCCCCTTCAGCTGACTTGGCATGTCTTGAGCCCTTTCCAAGTTAGGCAGCATGCCTACAGCTTTAAAGATGTTATCACTGTTCACACCAGCAAACCCCGAGTGGTAAGCATTGTCATCTTAATGGATGAGCAAGCTGGCACTTGGAGAGGCTGAGGAAACCTTCCTGGAATCACAGTTAGTGTACAGTAGGACCAAGAGTTGAACCCTGGTTCAAAGCTGACCTGCAGCTGACCGCAAAGCCTAGTTCCTTCCTATCCCCAGTAGGTTCTACCACTAGGTTCTGAATGCTGGAGGGATCAAATTCTTAGAGATGGACTCACCACCAATGACCTTACCAGGGACTGCTATATAGGCCAGAAGCCACCATATTAAACTGATTCTGGAGAATATGCCTTTCCAGTAACTATTCAGAGGGGCTTAGTGTACCAGACTTTGGGACTAGAATCAGTAATCAGAATGGTGGCTGGTGGGCCCAGAATCAGGACAGGAGAAGCAGGCAGTCTTGGGAGAGCAAAGGAAACTGAAGAGATCTTTTGAGATTGCTGTTCACCCCGCTCTCGCCTCCGATATTCTTGAAGCTCATTCTTTCAGCCCCTGCAGGATGCCTGCTCAGTGAGATCTTCCTCTTCTGCTGGATTTTTTTTTTGGCTGCATCGTGAGGCAAGTGGGATCTTAGTTTCCTAACTAGGAATCAAATCCATGTTCCCTGCAGTGGAAGCAAGGAGTCTTAACCACTGGACCACCAGGGAAGTCTTATTGCTTCCTGATTTAAAACTGAAGACTCTCACCCTGGCATTCCCTAGAGCCCAGCCTTTTTTTTTTTTTTTTTAAATCATACTCTACCAACCAGCTGACAGATTGTGTATTTTGTTTGTTTCTTTGTGTCTCTTCACTAGAATATAAGCTCTATGAACATAGGGGCTTGGGGCATTTTGTTTACTGCTTTATAACCCTTAGTATCTGGAATAGTTCCTGCCACTTAGTCATCATTCAATTTTTTAAAAACAAGTAAATGAAGTAAATACTTTGAATAAAGTATTCAAAGTCAGAACCAGATTCAAACCCCAGCTCTGCTACCCATTAGGTGTGCAATCTCAGGCAAGTCATTTAATGTCTCTGAGCTTCAGTTTCCTTATTTGAATAATGAAGATAAATTGTTGTGAGGATTAAATGACACACTGAGTTGGCCAAACAGTTCACTTTGCTTTTTCTACGAGATGTTATGGGAAACCCAAACAAACTTTTTGGTTAAGGCAATATAAAAAAGAACCTAGCCCAGAGCCTGTAATATTGCAGATGCCTAATTAATTAGAACTATTATCATCAAGTACTATTTCATCTAGACCATGTGAAGTCTGATCTACAGACCGTCTGTCATGTGAGTGAAATTATAACCTCCACAGAACTCTCTTATATGGAGCGGGATAAACCATGCCACACTCTCACTCTTTACGTCATCTTCCCCACAACGTTCCTAAACTCCCATCAATATAGCTTTTTCTGGTTAAAACAGAATACAAGTGATCGGCTTCATTTCTCTTACTTAAAATTACCACTGAGTTCTTGGAATTACCTACATCACCTTCACTGTAGCTTTTCTCAGCCTATAAAGGCTATTTCTTTGGATCATTTCTACAAAGCACTTCGATTCTTAATATTATCATCCCATTTCTAAATTCTGGAAGAATGCTATTTCTTTCCTATAGATTAATTATCACATAAATTAGAGTAGAATAAAGAATGATACACATTTGATATTTAAAGTTGTGGCATTTTTCCTCCTGAAAAGATATTTAAGAATATAACAGGAATTCAAAAATTCTCTGAAGTCCAGACCCTAATCCGTCCCTCGCTCCCCATCCAAGCTGGGAAGGAAGAGTCAGAAAAGTTGGCAGCACTGTTTTCTCCCTGAGACTCAGGCTGGGAAATGACTGTGAGGACTGGTGAAGACTTAGTCTCTGAATCACAGTGCACAACCATTTTTATGACTCTTCTTGCCTTCAAACTCTTTACACTCCAACGTTCTGGGTTCATAAAGCAAGCTCAGCTGGGCCAACAGAAGCGCAGCTCATCTATTCTTATCTTGAGTCAGCATAACCTGGCTGGATGACAAGGACACACCAGTCTCGAGACAAATTTGAGTTGCACATTTAAAAGAAAGGCAAAGTGTATGTCACTTTTTTTCAGAACCATTTGGTTTTTCTATGGATCGATGTTTCTGGCTAATTTGCAGATCCTGGGGAATTAAAATATAAATACTTTCTCCTCTTTTTGAGTTTGTAAGAGAGTTTTTTCTGTAAAGTACTAAAGATCTCTACTTTGAGGCATCAAATTATATTTGCTTTTATTATGCCATCTTAAATATGTATCCCATCTTTTAGGGAAATTCTCTCATCTCCCTCTCTCTTGCATACAGATATTCATCTTTCAACTTTTCCATATGCCTAAAGGGATGGTACAGAGCCAACTGGAAGAACACGACACTGTCAAATCTGGCTAAAAACAAATCTGTCGATAAACTACTAAGATGCAAAATGATGTGAAGTAACACAAAATGAAGAACATGGAGTTTCAGTAGGAGAAAATAAAACCAAACTTTAACCAGTATCTAAGCAGACCCTTTTTCTACACAAAAGAAGTTGTCATACAATTAGCTATTTTTAGGAATAACTCCTTGAAAGAGAGAAATTATTCTTTTAAAATAAAAAGTCTCATGGTGGATAAATACTGCATGATCATCCAAATTGGGTTTCCCTAAAATGACATCTGATTTCAAGACACCAATCTTCTTGATACCCTGGTAACTGTTGGCACCTCCCAGGGGGCACTGTGTATGCCGCGGTGATTCAGGTCTGTCTCTTACGTGCGCTTCCTGGGTGTGAGGACTAGGTTTTACTTATTTCTGAGCAGTGCAGCACAGTGGTTAAGAGTGAACTCTGGGGTTAGACTTTTGGGTTCATACCTTAACACTGTGGGTTATGAACAGTGTGACCTCACTTGTTCCTTAACCTTCCTGAGCCTCACTTTCCTCATCTGTAAAACAGGCATAATCATAGTCTCTCTTTCATTGGGTTACTCTGGGAATAAAGACAATCCACAGTATTTAGCACAATGCAAAATAAGTAAAATGCTAAAAAACAAAACAAGCAAACAAAAAGACTTATTAGTGTAATATAGTACTTGGTCCATTAAGAAAACAGTTTTTTTTTTTTTGGCTGTGCCATGTGGCTTGCAGGATCTTAGTTCCCTGGCCAGGGATTGAACCTGGGCCTTGGCAGTGAAAGTGCCAAGTCCTAACCACTGAACTGCCAGGGTATTCCCAAGACAAATGTCTTAAATGAGAACATGGAATGAATTCCTTATCATTTTCTACTTACTCCTATAGTACTGTACTATTCTGTACTTGCACGTGTGAGGCCGCTGTGAATTTCCTGGGTATCTGTTTTCTCTTCCCAGTAAGAGTAAGATCCTCAAGGTCAAGGGCAGAGCTGACTATTTGTGGGCCTTCCTCCACAGCATGGCTGTCTATAAACGTGGTCTGCCTTTGCACACTAGTTATTACCAAATGGCATGACTGTAGATTCCACCTAAATAGCTACAACAGTTCTTCTCTGGGTGGAACTGTTTCATTTCCTTCATTTACTGCAATTCAGGCATTTTATGTTATTTTGAGATAATGTCCAGGCTTTCCTAGATCACAGTTAATCTTTAAGACTGTCTGCTTTTTCTGTCAACTCAGAATAGAAACATTTTCTGCAGTAACTGTCTTAAAGGATAACACTGCCTTGCTCGGAGTGGCCATGGATATTGTCAGGATCTCATCTCAGTATAACCCAACTGTAACCAAGATCTGCAACGAATCTGAATGATCCAAAGAGGAAAACTAAACTGATCTAATACATTTAGTCAAAATCCGCTTTCTAGGGGACTTGGGAGGTGAAGTGCGGGAACAGATTAAATACTCTTAAACATTACTTCTATGAATCCAAATCCATCTTCTTCCATCCTTGTCATTTTGAGTCCTGACTTATTAGGATTATTTGTTGTTCAGTTGCTAAGTCATGTCGGACTCTTTGCGACCCATGGACTATAGCATGCTGTCCTCCACTATCTCCTGAAGTTTGCATGTCCATTGAGTCAGTGATGCTATCTAACCGTCTTATCCTGTGCCACCCCTTTTTTCTTTTGCCTTCAATCTTTCCCCACATTAGGGTCTTTTCAAATGAGTTGGCTTTTCACATCAGGTGGCCAAAGTATTGGAGCTTCAGTTTTACCATCAAGCCTTCAATGAATATTCAGGGTTGATTTCCTTCAGGACTGACTCATTTGATCTCTAAGCTGTCCAAAGGACTCTCAGGAGTTTTCTGCAGTATCACAATTCAAAAGCATCAATTCTTTGGTGCTCAGCCTTCTTTATGTTTCAACTCTCACATCCATACATGACTACTGGAAAAACTATAGCTTTTGACTATATGGGCCTTTGTTGGCAAAGTGATGTCTCTGCTTTTTAATATGCTGTCTAGGTTTGTTGTAGCCTTCCTTCCAAGAAGCAAGCATTTTTTAATTTCATTGATTTAAAAACTTCTTAATTTAGGATTATAGAGTACAACAATCCCAAAGGATGGCAAGACCTTCAATCATTACAGATTTAAGGATCCTGAAAAGCAGTAGAGCATCATGTTCACCACGTGGATTACAGAGCCAGTCTCCCTGGGTTTGAATCCCAGCTCTGCCATACACCAACTGTGGGACCTTGGAAGAGGTACCAAAATGAGCCAAATCTCTATAAAAGAGAGATGACAACAGCACTCTCCTCAAATAGTTGTTTATGAGTTGACACTTACATTAGTGCTTGACATTCAGTAATAACACAAGCTACTGAAACAGTCATTTCCTAGGCAGGTTGATAAGAAGTCTAGGGGTCCCCAAGGAGAGAGGGATCTGGAATTCTCAAGGAGGAAGAAAGGACAAACTTTTTTGTCCCTCTACATTCCTTAGGATTATGTAACAATAATGTATCCTGCCTGAGGACAGTCTCTGGAAAAAACTTTCTTGCTAATCCTATTATCTTAAAATGTAAATTATGGGAGTAGGTTTAGTGAGGTCTTTAGAACCTCCAGACATTCTTTTGATTCACTGTAATAACTAATTAGAGAGTATATAATTCCATTGCTAACACTAGCAAGGGGGTACTCTTTCTGCCCACTTCTGATGCCTATGTCAGAAGCTTTCTCTAAATCCTTTATACTTTAATAAAACTTTATTACACAAAGCTCTGAGCGATCAAGCCCCGTCTCTAGCGCCAGATTGAATTCTTCTCTGGAGGCCAAGAATCCCAGTGTCTTTTTGTGGTTCAGCAACAATATTTCACTGATTATTATGCTTATATTATTAGTGTCATGTCATCACGCTTGGTAGTCCAAACCGCAATCATTATTCAGAACAACTTCTCCCAATTCAACTCTTCCCTGTATCCTCTGCCCACCAGTAGCTCAAGTGAGAATGCAGAGTCCATTTTGCCCCCCTTCTCCCACGCCAGGACTCCCTGTCCATCACCAACTCCTGGAGTTTACCCAAACTCATGTCCATTGAGCCGGTGATGCTATCTAACCATCTCATCCTCTGTCATCCCCTTCTCCTCCTGCCTTCAATCTTTCCCAACATCATGGTCTTTTCAAATGAGTCAGCTCTTCGCATCAGGTGGCCAAAATATTGGAGTTTCAGATTCAACATCAGTCCTTCTAATGAACACTCAGGACTGATTCCCTTAAGGATAGGCTGGCTGGATCTCTTTGCAGTCCAAGGGCCTCTCAAGAGTCTTCTCCAACACCACAGCTCAAAAGCATCAATTCTTCTGCACGCAGCTTTCTTTATAGTCCAACTCTCACATCCATACATGACTACTGGAAAAACCATAGCCTTGACTAGATGGACCTTTAAGTATTCAATATGTATCAGGCACTTAATATATGCTTTTCTCATTTAATATTCATAACAATCCTGTTGGTTTGACATCATAACTCCAATTTAGAGCTGAAGAAACTGAGGCTAAGTAATCTGTCCAAGGACACCAAGTGTTATAAATGACACATCTGTGATCTGGAAACTGGTGCATCTGACTCCAAGGCATGTGGCCATGACAGTGATCACTATGCTATGCTGTCTCACGTCGTGTAAGTTCACCTGTTGGCTCTGATCTGACCTTGGTGTACATGCATTACCATTCTAAATTATGCAATGGTCCAGTGTCTACGTTCTGCTCTGGGATCTTAAGGTCAGCTTCTGGACTGAAGAGGTTAAATGGTTTCTAGCACATCACCCCGCATGGCACAAAGTGTGACTGTGTTGTGTGATGAAGAAGCTGTCCAATCTGACAGCTGACCTGGGTCCCTCATTTATTCATGAGGCACCACAGCAAAAATCTGCTGCTCACCACATGTGAGACCACGTGCTAAACCACATGTTCCTCAACTTCTAAGAACTTCTTGATTCCATTGCAGGAAAGCATTATGGCATATCTGAGCACCTGAGTGCCCCCGAACAGCAGGTTGAAATGTTCTGTTTCAGAATAAATGAACTGGTGACTTTCAGTGGTGCATGTTCTCCAGAGCAACCCGGGCATCTCAGCCCCTCTGGCTGTTAGTCCCTTTCTAGTTACTCAAGAATAGGTCTGCTAGGGCAGGGGTTCCCAATCCCCAGGCTGTGGACCGGTATGAACCAGTACCGATTTGTGGCCTGTTAGGAACCAGGCCGCACAGCAGGAGGTGAGCAGTGGGTGAGCAAGCAAGCAAAGCTTCATCTGTATTTACAATCGCTCCCCACTGCTCTCCCATCACCCCCAGATGGGATCATCCAGTTGCAGGAAAACAAGCTCAAAAGTGCACAATAAATGTAATGCCCTTGAATCATCCTGAAACTATCCTCGCTTCTTCTCTCTCAGTCTATGGGAAAACTGTCTGCCATGAAACCAGTCCCGCTTGCCAAAAAGGCTGGGAACCACTGTGCCAGTGACTTCCCTGGTGGTTAAGAATCTGCCTTCCAATGCAGGGGACGCAGGTCAGGGAACTAAGATCTCAAATGGCGTGGAGCAACTAAGACTGTGCAGGGCAACTACTGAGCTTCCATGCTCTGGAGCCTCTGTGCTGCAACGAAAAGCCCAAGAGCTGCGATTAAGATCCAACACAGCCAAATAAACCCATGTTAAAAAGAAAAAAAAGACCTGGGCCTTCCCTGATGGTTCAGTAGTTAAGACTCTTTCCAATACAGGGGTTGTGGGTTCTATCCCTGGTTGGGAAACTAAGATCCCACAAGCCATATTGTGCAGCCAAAAATAAAAAAAATAAATATAAGTAGGCCTGCTAATGCCTATAAAACAGACACACATTTAATTCAGTAATTCCAGCTTTTATGTTATTAAAGTAAATACCCTCTCTGGATAACTAAAATTTTCCTGGAGCTAAGTGATATCTCTGAACAAAAGAAAGGCTAATCTGTGATGGAGAGTGGTAACCTATGACAATTAGAATATTATTTGTTATAGGCAGAGCCATTTGCCCCCAAAATGCACAGGTTGACCCTCTAATCCCCAGTACTTCTGAATGTGATTATATTTGGAGATGGGGCCTTTAAAGGGGTAACCGAGTTAAAACGGGGCTTGAGGGAGACCTGAGCTCCATCCCTGGGTTGGGAAGATCCTCTGGTGGAGGGCATGGTAACCCACTCCAGTATTCTTGCTTGGAGAATCCCATGAACAGAGGAGCCTGATGGGCTATAGTCCATGAGGTTGCAAAGAGTTGGACATGACGAGTGACTAACCACAGGGTCAGAGAAAGAGAGTATGAGATACCAGACCCAAACACACAGACACAGACCAAGCTGGCTCCTGCAAGCCAATAAGACAGGCTTCACAAGACAGCAAACCTGTTGACACCTTGATCTTGAACTTTTAACCTTGAGCACTATGGGAAAATAAATTTCTGCTGTTTCAGCTACCCTGTCTATGGTATTTTGTTATGGGTCCCCTAGCAAATTAATATACAGAGTGAACTCACAAATACCATAAGGATAACCTACCAGCACGAAGACTGGTACTTGAGGGCTGCTCTGTTCAACCAATAATTTTCAAGTTTCTCCTCTATATTAGGCCCTCAACTAGATATCAGGAGACTATACAGACTTCAAGTTAGTAATGCAGAATGGAAGTGGCTTACCCATTTCCCCTCTGAAAATGTGTCTCCGGAAAACCCCAGTCACCACGAATTTCTGAAGAGAAATCTCACTAACTGTTCCTTCTCTCCAATATCCCCAAAAATTCAAGAGACATAAAAGTCACCTTCTCTTATATAAACGTCTTCTGAGGAATAAAATGCTCTTACCCAAACCTTCAAGTTCTTGAACTGCTTCTTTCCAGACAGGCTCAATGTGGATACAGCTGAAGCACCAGTCTGAGGTGATCTTAATGAGGTAGGGTTTCTTGAAGCTGTCTGGAACCACTTCATTCACATAGTGTGAAAAGTGCAATAAATACTTCTCATCAATTGAGTCCCGCCGTTCGGAATTAAAAGGGAAGTGAAAAAAAGATTCATCGAAATAAAAATTCTCGTGGAAGTGGCGGAAGCGATACTCTCGCTGCTGCTGTTGCTTCTGGTAGCCCTGGCTCTCCCCAGCATCTCCATAGTGGTCATAATGTGATCTCTTTTCTTCATTGGAAAGAATCTACAAAGAAAGGGGAAGAAAATAAGAAATCCAGAAAACAAAACAGCAAAAAAAGGGCCACATAAAGAACTTTCCTGTAAACACCTCTGAAGGAAGAAAATAAATGTAAAGATACAACACAATTTGATATTTTAAATGCAGTCACTCAACTGTGACACTCTTCTCTTAATAGAAAATTAAGTATTTCAAGACCAAAATACTTCAACTGTGTAGCTAGCTACTCAGGCTCATCTTGGCTTTAAAGATTCTGAACTATCGTAATACTAAACACATCAATAAATCAGAAAACTTTTTTTTTTTTTGCTGTGCTGTGGGGCTGGATCTTAGTTCTCTGACTAGAGACTGAACTCAGGCACTTGGTAGTGAGAGTGTGAAATCCTAACCACTGGATAGACAGGGAAGTCTTAAATTTAACATAACTTTGACTATTAGGGCTCAGCCATGAGAATGTTGACTTATATATCATCTAAGTTGGAATAATTCATTCAAACGAATGTATGAAAAGTTGTGAGCAGCAAAAAGTAGCCATAGGATTGAATTCTGTGATTGTATGTTAGCTGACTTTTACTGAGAAATAACTTGGAAGTCTAATTCAAGAACCTATTTTAGGATGAAGCATCATTCCATGAGCTAAGCACTTTCTGTTGAAGAATATTACCTTAACACAAATCAGGAAGCCATGGACTTATCTTTCTTACATATTCCACACCAACTTACTTAAGCTGATATGTTGCTGCTACTGCTGCTAAGTCACTTCAGTTGTGTCCGACTCTGTGCGACCCCATAGACGGCAGCCCACCAGGCTCCCCTGTCCCTGGGATTCTCCAAGGAAGAACACTGGAGTGGGTTGCCATTTCCTTCTCCAATGCATGAAAGTGAAAAGTGAAAGTGAAGTCGCTCAGTCATGTCCGACTTTTAGCGACCCCATGGACTGCAGCCTACCAGGCTCCTCCATCCATGGGATTTTCCAGGCAAGAGTACTGGAGTGGGGTGCCATTGCCTTCTCCAAGCTGATATGTTGGAAAACTGTTAAAAACCTCATGTTTAAATGTATTTGGAACCTTGAGTCACTTTAATAAATACAGGCAAACTGGTCTATGTTTCTTTAATATAAGTTTCTAGTATGCATATGTGCTTAGTCACTAAGTCATGTCCGACTCTTTGCAACCCCATGGACTGTAGGCCACCAGGCTCCTTGTGTCCATGGGATTCTCCAGGCAAGAATACTGGAGTGGGTTGCTGTTTCCTCTTCCAGGGGAATCTTCTCGACCCAGGGATCAAACCCGAATCTCCTGTGCTGCCAAATTGAGCATGTAACATAAGGAAGTAGACATTCAGGGTTACTCTAAAATTCCAATTAAAGCCTTAAAAACAGGGCAGTTTCTCCAAGAGTAGAGTGTGTAGGCACTGGTTTCAACAAATTGGATGTGGTCAAAAATGCTGTCTCTACCACTACTTAGACTGGGTCAAGGGCATGGGAAACATACCCTTTCCAAGAGGACTTTACAAAACTGATCATCTAAGATAAATTTTACAAAAGCCAATACAAGCATCACAAAGTTTGACACAATACCTCGTAAGCCTTGCTAATTTGAATGAACTTGTCTTCTGCTCCAGGATCTTTGTTTTTGTCAGGATGCCTGAAACACAAATGGGCAGGTGGTGACGGTGGATTTAATGTTTTACATGTGGTTAATTAACATCCTTGTACACAGAGTTCACTACATTAGAGGCAAATGGAAGGGCATTTTGCTAGAACAATTCCTTAAAAATAAGTGGGAGAAGCAATTAGTTGCTTCACATGACTACAGTAAATAAAACTGTGAAACAGGCAATTTCTTCCCACAGTGCTTTAACCAGACACATTTTCAAAGCACCAGATAGTGTTCCAGGCTTTCACTGAGGAAGGGTGGAATGTGTATCTGTCTTTACACTGCTCCTGAACACTGCTGGAGCCCAAGGCTGAGGTCACTTATTAGTAAGAACCAACTTCGTTTCCCAGGATGGCAGCATTTCATCCCAATGTTAGAATGATATCAATGTAGGTGTTTCTTCTGACAACTCGGGTGGACAAAGCAGTTTTTAGGATACTCCATGAATCTGTTTAGTAATAACCATGTTCCAAACAGTATCTTGTTGCTGATGCTCAAATTAGAACGTTTTAATTTTCAATATTATCCTGGTTATTCCATTCTGCCTCATTGCCTTTTATTTACAAATGGATAATGATTTCAAGGTCACATGTTTTAAAAACGTGAGGAAAGTCTACAGTTTATGCAAAGTGTTTTCAACTAATATTGGAACTAACATTTGCTATTATACACAGCTGGCAATTAACTGTATCTATCTTGCTGTCATATATTATTCTGTAATATTCTTACATTTACCAATTTCAGCTTTGGCGATTTTAAAGTCTTAGAAAGTAGGGGCCGGGTTTTACTTCCTTAGAACTCTTTAACATCTAAATTAATGTTTTATACCAACTGATTTTTCAATATTCATTTTATTAAGAGATTCTATTACAGAGATTATTTTTTTAATAATCACTACTGCTAACTTCTAGTAAATTTCTTCTAGCAAAGGTTCTGGAAAGAGAAACAATCCACTGGGAAGCAAATGACTACTAAAAACAGTACCAAGTACATTTGAATAAAAAAATTTACAACTTGACTAACTTATTCTAGCAGGAACATATTTGAATTATAATATTCTGACTTCTCTAAAAATAAAGGAACTTCAAATTGTTGGCTGGTGAATTTAAACATTGTTCCTCCCTTGAGTATTTAATCTTGTTATGAATATTAGTGCGAAAAAAACTCAGCTAAATGTGATGAAAATAATGATTTAAGGAAACAAGATGGTGGTTTCAAAATATGTTTCCGGATGACCAAAGGAAAAAAGAAAAGCGCTTTCAATATTCAAACATAGGCCAAAGGCTAAGAGGATAAAAATCATGCAATTGCATAAATGTAGATTTAACATACAGAACTCGGTAGGCGGGGGAAGAGACGGGAAGAAGGGGCTTTTAAGGAGATTGAACCGAAGAGAGAGTATGGGGACTGGATTAAAACCACAGATTCTGAAACAGAGAAAGCCAAGGCCCAATTGGGGACAGGCAGGAAACCACAAGACAGTTTCAGCTTATAAGGAATATTTTCCTGATTATGGGAAAATACCGCAAAGTTGAAAACATTTAGAAAAGGATAAATTCACCTCTAGGAAAGCACCATCCAATGCTATGTTCAGTGTATAAGCAACATTTCAGACTACAATATAATGAAAGTGAAAGTGTTAGTCACTCAGTCATGTCTGACTCTTTGTGACCCCATGGACTGTAGCCCGCCAGGTTCCTCTGTCCATAGAATTCTCCAGACAAGAATACTGGAGTGAAAAAAAAAAAGAATACTGGAGTGGGTTGCCATTCCCTTGTCCAGGGGATCTTCCTGACCCAGGGATTGAACCTCAGTCTCCTGCATTGCAGGCACATTCTTTACTGTCTGAGCCACCAGGAAAGCCCACAATACAACATGCAACTTTTAAATTTCAAAGTAAAGAAAATTTTGTATTTGGTATCCATTGGACATCTACCAATAGGGAATAAAAACGAAGGTGCTACCTTTAAGGGAATAAAAATGAAGATAGAAAAAAATAATAAAGTATCAGACAAATCGATTTACTGTTTAGGGGACTGACCATGTTGTACCCATTTGCTTCAAATCAAATTTTATGATGCCTTTTTCTTGGGGTTGGAGGAGTTATTTTGTCGATGTAGGTGACACAAGAAAAGTACTTATAAAACAATTATTGGGAGAGAAATGTCATTTTTCTGAGATTAAAAAGGAATTTAAAATGGTTTCACCAAGCAAAGAGAAAGCTCTTGAACAGGGTAAGCATTAATCGCTCAGTTGTGTTTGACTCTTTGCAGCACCATAGATTGTAGCCCACCAGGCTCCTCTGTCTAAGCGATTCTCCAGGCAAGAAAGCTGGAGTAGGTAGCCCCCCTACTCCAGGGGATCTTCCCGACCCAGGGATAGAACCTGCATCTCCTGTACTGCAGGAAGATTCTTTACCACTGAGCCACCAGGGAAGCCCTGAGCAGGGTAAGAAATACTATTAAGTGATAAAACAGCAGAGGAAAGCTACAAATCGAATTCAGTAATTAACCATTCCCCATGGAGTAGCTCATTCTGAAAAGTCAAACAAGGAAACTGCTATATTTCAGTGTACAAGTGACCCTTGAACAACATGGGGGCTCAGATGAACTGCTCAGTTCAAACCTATGTTGTTTGAGGGCCAAGTGGATATGAAACCACTATGAAATGAAACAAACAGTTTCAATGATAAAATATTACCAGAGCCTAAAAAGCAGAAAATAATAGTACAGTGAAAATATAAGGGTAAAGTAAAATTGTAGACTTTCACTAGATGATAGTTCGTTTATATGTATGGTGACATAATACTCCTAAAGAGAATCTAATTAAGGAAGTGAAGCATATGATTCATTTAATTAATATTGTAACAACTTTTTCAGCTCTGGAAGACAGAAAAGTCAAAGCTATACATTTTAATAGGATCCATAAAACCAAGCTATCATTTTTGCTTTTAAAATTTTGTCAAAGGCTATACCCTGTCAAAAAGAATGTTGCTACCTTATGAATTAATCGTAGATTTATGTATTTTGCTTTAAATACAAAGAGGCAGGAGACTGAAATGATGTAGTAAAGTAAGTGACTTTGCTGTAGAGTCCCTGGAGAGGCCATGCACAATCAGAGACTTCATTTTTAGTATTCAGTTCTGGGTATCTCATGATATGAACATGGTCTAAAATGGTTAGGTATTCAAAACATTCAAAAGTATATTTTAAACTACATTTCACCTTTATCACCACCAACTGGATACTAAGATGCACTTCTCACTGAAGAATAATGGTATCAGGCAGAGTCAGGCACAGCCTGCGCTGTCATCTGCACGTGGCAGCTCTGCTGCTGTGTTAACTTCCTACCCACCCAGACTAACCCACTCACTCTCACTTCTGCCCAGATGGGCAAGTGATTAAAGAACAAAACAGCAATAAACCTGCTGGTGCAGAAGGTCAACCTATGGAACCCAGAGGTAATACAGACTTCCCAACTCTGAGCCTAGTTGCTCACCCAAAAAGCAGGGACAGCAATATCTGCCCTCATGGGGGTAATCATAAGGCTTAAACGAGATAAAACAGTATAGAACCTGGAGCCTAGCACGCAGTTGGTGCGTGGTGATGGCTCCCATCCCTAACTTTCTTTCCTTACTTGGTTGGTTCACCCAGCTTTTGTCACCTGTGTCTTCACTGTCCCTTCCTTCCCCTGTGGCTCCCCTCCAGCTATATAATCCATCATTTCTACTCTGTCATGTCCACGGCACTGATAATGTTTGTCCAAAATAAGCTTTAAATTCATTGTTTTCCTGCTAAATCACAAACACTGGCATATTCCCTAGCATACACAACATCTACAGGTAAAAATTAAGACTTTTCTATATGATAATTTTTTTTAAGTAATGTACTCAGTTCCTGAATATTCTCTTTAAATTGAGAGCAAAAAGCTCTTACTATAAATATTTTTTTTTAAGCTTAGAAATTAATCTAGAGAATAGGACTGGGAAGTGTTCCCTTTAGCAATGATACTCATGAAGAGTTACTTTATGAATAATGTATCATGGGAAGGGCAGCTTATCTATTGTTGATTATATATATGTATATATAATTTATATAATATATATTAAAATGTACTTATTAATTAAAGTTCCCTCCTACTTACTGTAATATTAAATAAGCAAATAGTATCAAGGCAATTCTTTAAGCCAAAGAATTCCTAAAAGGGGTTTCATAGTAACTGGGCTTTGGATTCTAAAAAATTATAGAATAACATGAATATACGTTCTCCCATATAAAATATGTTAGACAAACATATATTATATATTTAATGAACACAGAAACAGAGACAAATAAAAGCTAACCATAATTTAGGCTTCATTCTCCTGCTAAAACTGCTTAGCTTATTTTAAACTTCTATTTCTTTGTTTCACCTACCATTCCCGGGCGAGCTTCTTATAAGCCTTTTTAATATCAGCCTGACTGGCTGTTCGGCTGACCCCTAGGACTCTGTATGGGTCAAAATCCAACGCAGACAGAATTTGCAGGATCAGAACCAGAACTATCAAGAATTGCCAGGAAATGCTCAACTTTTTCACTTCCATTTCTCTTCCTTTCCAGAGCTGAAATGATTGAAGAGGCAGTAAGTTTCAGTGGTAGAAATCTGGACAGTCTGACTTTTTATGTAAAGGTATAAGATGTATAGATGAAAAACAAAACAAAAGATATTTTGCAGGAAAAGTACCAAGCTGTCTGACCCCATCTTCTTAAATGAACACCCTTGCTACTATTTTTGAATATCACAAATAAGAACTATTACAGACGAAGAGACGAGCAATAAGATAGCAACTCTCCAAAATCCTTGGATTAGAATGAAAACAAATGAGATGAAGAAATAGTAAGCAAACGCAAGCAAACATACATAGGGAAATCTAGGCAACTACATCTCTAACACACTATTTCACATATTATGACAGTAACAGTTTAATCTTTATTTATTTACAAAATTTCTTTGGCCACATCACACAGTATGTAGGATCTTAGCTCCCTAACCAGGGATGGAACCTGCACCCCATGCAAAGGAAGCATAGAGCCTTAACCACTGGACCAACGGGGAAGTTGTCTGACAATAATAGTTTAAACCTAAAATATGTGGTTAGAGAATCCCTTACTGAGCACTTGCTAAATAAATTCATGAAATCCTAAGATTTACTATATGCAAAACTACAAAATAAGATAGTTGCGATGTTCTTGGGAGTTAAATAAGTACAAGGATGAAAGTGAAATACTCTAAAATAAAACTGGAGTTACAACTTCACATGCCCCAATTCTACTGTCACCATGCCCATTCAAACAGGAAAACAGGAAGCTGTCTTTAATCACTAGCAATACTGTACTTATAAGTGGAGACCTCAGATGAAAAAAAGTGGTGAGAAGAGTTTTAGTTTGCCATCAGAGGGGCATTAATGGCAAAGATTGTAGACCAGGTATGGTCTTCAAATGTTAAAGCTCCATCTCCGCTGAAGGTAGTGACTGAATTCACTGTGGATTTTGGAAGTAATCCTGTCAAGTTAACAAGGTAGTGCTCCATTGCACGGACATATTTTCACTCCAGGATCATGATCTTTGTGATATCACACAATGATTTTTCAAAGGTCATATTTATCTTGTGTGTGAAAGTTGCTCAGTCCTGTCCAACTCTGCGACCCCATGGACTATACAGTCCACGGAATTCTCCAGGGGATCTTCTCAACCAAGTGATGGAACCCAGGTCTCCCGCATTGCAGGCAGATTCTTCAACATCTGGGCCATCAGGGAAGCCCCATATTTATCTTGGTTTCTCACAAATCACTAACATCTTAAGGATCAAGCATCTAATGTGATATCTTACTTAAGGGAGGCAAAGCTCTAACAGTGTGGATTCTGACAAGTGGGAGTCTAAATGCTACCTCGGAGTCTTCACTAGACTAATCTGATGGCCACAGTTTAGGACTGAAAGCATGCCGAATAAAACCCTAAAACAAAAAGAAGCTTCTTATTTGTTAAGGCAACCTATAACCTAGTCTGTCGTACAAAATACACATAAAAAAACTAAAAACTGAGAAGGCGATGTAGCTATTAGTTAAGCACATAGACTCTGAAATCAGACTAACATTGGGATCTGTCCTCCATCGCTTTATGACCTTGGACAAATTACTTAAAATTTGCTAAGCCTCAGTGTCCTCCTTCATAAAATGGGTGAAAATAATACCACCTTGAAAGGCTCGACATGGGAGTTAAACGGTAAAGGATTTACTGAGCACGGGGTCAGCAGCCAATAAGCGGTATTTATTACCATTATTTTTTCTACCATGCAGGGCAACCAGTGCCTTATTCAACTGTGTCAGTCGCCTCCACTTAGAGAGCCCAAGTGCCGCGGCGCTGTGTTCTTTTGCTGACAGCTCGACCGTGCCAGCCTCAGGAGAGGAAACAACCTGCCCAACAGGCAGGTATCGCCCTCGGGCAGTATCCCCAGGACCAGGCAGACGCTCCCAGAGACATGCTTAGGTCTGAGCCCCGCCTCGAGCTCCCGCCGAACGTCGCAACCCTCCAGGAGACAGCCGCATCCCTCGCCGCCCCCGAGAGCCCTGGGTCTGGCCCTATAGGCTCCGGGTTCTCCCCGGGCCCAGCGGGGACCCGGAACGAGGAAGAACTGACTGGAGATCCCTGAGCCTGCCCGGCCCCGCCGCGTCCGCGGCTCCGCGCGTCACGCCGGGAAGGAGTTACCGGGAAAGGGCACCGGCCTAACCGGCTGCAGCGTCCGTGCTCCAGTTAGTCCGCCGGGCCGGGAGCCTCCGGTCCACACCAGCGCTCGCCGGGGCCTGGGGAGGGGAAAGAGAAGGGACGAGCCGGAGGGTAGTCACGTGATACTTAAAGGCCCGGTGCACCAAAGGCGAGGACAGAGCAAGTCGAGGTCTTCTACTCTGTGAATCTGTTTTGACCCTTGCCACCCGCCGTCTGCGCGTGGACCTGGCACGGTTGCCATAGGAACGAGGAGCGCTCTCCGGCGGGATCCAAAGAGAAGATGGTGATCAAGGAGGCCTAAACGTGCCTCCTAGAGAGGCAAAGTTGCGATGCATGATGGGATGCCAAAAGACCTCCCCGATTCAGGGAGGAATTTCCACCTCTACCAGGAGATGGCCCTTGTCTAGCAGCAGTTGCTAGGGTGGGGAAGCTATCGCTGTTCCCTAGTCTCTTTAACCCTATTCTTAGACTCCGAGAGCGTCAGAGTTGGAAGGGACCTTAGGGATCGTTTCTAGTTCAACTCCTCCGTATCCTGATGGAGGAGACTGAGGCCCAGAGAGGGGTAGAGACTCGCCCAAGGCTTAGAATCCAGGTCACTTAATCCTATTTTCCAAAAAAGCGATTTCCACTTTAGATAATGTGCTAGATCCTGTCCTAACCACGGGAAAAGGATATGTGTGTGGTGATGCTGGGTGGGGAGGGCGATGGGGGAGAAGCACAAGTAAATGTGATAAGCTTTCCGTGAGCCAATGACATAGATTCCTTGGGGATATAAAGAAAGATTTTATATTCTCCTGCCTTGCTTATTTACGCTTTATTTCCTTTGCATTCATCACTATCTAACATACTATATCTTTCATTTATTTATGCTGTTTATCACCTGTCTTCTCCTACTGGAATATAAGCACCTAAAAGCAGGACTTTTAAAGTCTCTTTTGTTCACCTCTATATTCTTGGTGCCTCTAACAGACCTTGGCATAGATAGGATCTCAGTAAATATTCTTGGAATAAATGAGTAAATGGGGTTGAAGTTTAGCTGCTCAAGAGAATATATTCTAAAGTAGATTCCCAGTTTCGAGTGGACTTTGAGTTGGGTTGAGAGTTAAACCTCTACCACTACTACCTCTGTGATCTTGAATGGTGACTTCACTTCCTAGAGCCCCAGCGTCCATGTCTGAAAAACAGGGGAAAAGAATCTCATCTCCCTGTAGGATTGTAGTCAGGGAGAAATTAGATAATACAGTGTAAAATGGCTTGCACAATGCTGGGACTTAGCAATTGCTCAACAAACAGCGATTTTTTTTCATATTTTTATGTTGTTTGTGAGAAGGTTTTTTAAAATATTGAAATATAGTTGACGTATGAGCAGTTTTTAAAATGAGGAAATGAGCCATACAAACTGGTAATTCAGAGGACAAGATTTCTGCTCTTTTTTTTTTCCTTGTGGGAGGTGCTGTGGGAGGTGCTAGGGAAGAAGGGAATGGAGGACTGTACGTTGGGCTTGGTTGGATCGGACAAGTTTGGAACAGTAAACAGTAAACAAGGAGATCCCGGCAGCTAAAGGATACTCAGTTTCACTGCGGACAGGGGACAGAGCTAGCGGGGTACGTTGTCCTGGAGCGGGTTGAACTGGGCGGGACAGACCATGGCTCCAGGCACAACATTCTTAGCAGAAATATGACCCCCTCCCCCAACACCCCGCCCCTAGAGTTTATGAATGGTGCGTGCCTCTTTATCTCTTTGCGACCCCATGGGCTGTAGCCCACCAGACTCCTCTGTCCATGGAATTTTTCAGGCAAGAATGCTGGAGTGTGTTGCCGTTTCCTTCTCCAGGGGATCTTCCCAGTCTAGGAATGGAACCTGGGACTCTTGCATTGGCAGGCGGTTTCTTTACCACTGCGCCGCCAGAAAGCGAAGTGCTAGAGAATCCTGGCTACGAGCCCCTGACAACGGCGCGGGGGTGTATCCTGGGGAGGTTCGGGCTCTAGAGGTGTGGTGGGGCGCCGGGGACGAAGCTGAATAGCCTGGATGTAGCGGGGTGGCGGGGCCTGGGAGCGGTGCAGTGACGAGGAGGTGGGTCTTGGGGGCGGTTGGACCCGGGGGGCGTGGGCGAATGGGGGCGGGGCGCATCGCGGAGGCAGGTCCTGGGGAGAGGCGGGGCGCGGCGGCCGAAGCCCGGAAGCGGACAGAGGCTACAGGGGTCCCTGCCGTCTCTCCGCCATGGACGAGGCTGACCGGCTGCTCCTGCGGCGGTACCGGGTGCGGCTGGTCAGTGAGCTGCAGGTTGCCTCGCTTTGGGACGCTCTACTGAGCCGCGAGCTCTTCACTCCCGACATGATCGAGGACATTCAGGTACGGTCCCCAGCTTCCCGCGCAGCGCAGACTTCAGGTCACAGTTGGGGACTGCGAGGCCTCGCGGAGAGGGTTGCTGAAGCCACATCGTGACTTAATGGCCCGGCTCCCGCCCTCGCCTCCTCCCGTTGCGTCTCCCCCGGTCTGTGTCACACAGTACCCCTTCCCTTTGGGGAATCATCGTGAGGGAACCCCGTTTTCCCCTAGGGCGTCGAGCCTGCTAAATTTCCCAGAGGAACCAAACAACCCCCGAACACCTTTCTGAGGGTTTGCTAAAGCGATTACACGCCTTGCACGAGCAGAGTACACCTGTGAGCTGCTGCAGTGCTGGATGCCTGTCTAGAGGCATACCTGTTTTTTCCTCCTCTGGGGTGGAGGTTCTGGCTTCTTAGGTGGCTCAGTGGTAAAGAATCCACCTCCAAGGCAGGAGACATGGATTTGATCCCTGGTTGGGGAAGAGCCCCTAGAGAAGGAACCCACTCCAGTATTCTTGCCTGGTAAATCACGTGGACAGAGGAGCCTGGTGGGCTGCAGTCCATGGGGTTCCCAAGGAGTTAGACATGACTGAGCTTCTGAGCATGCACGGAGGTGGAGGTTCAGAGCACCCACTAGGGAGGTCTGACTGCCTGGCATTGTACCCTCTTTGAGCCTCAGTTTCCCATGCTGTGAAATGGGAAAAACGTCATACTGCCGTGAGGGCTAAAAGAGAGAAGGGTTGTGAAACAGAAAAGCTTCAGGCACAGAATGAGGACACATCAGATGGTACCTGTCTTTGCCCTGTCCTCCTTGGCCAGCCCCTCATGTTTTATGTGTCTTTTAAGGGGTTTGGAGATGAGGGGCCTACTGCAGATAATGAAGAGAATAATAAAATCAAACATTTGAGGTTCTCTTTAAAAGCATTTATTTTTGGCTGTGCTGGGTCTTTGTTACTATGCACAGGCTCTCTCTAGTTGTGGCAAGTGGGCCTACTCTCTAGTTGCAGTGGCTTCTCATTTCAGTGGCTTCTCTTGTTGCAGCTCAAGGGCTCTAGACTGCTGGCTCCGTAGTTGCAGAGCATGGGTCCAGTTGCCCTGCAGCATGTGGGATCCTCCTGGACCAGGAATCAAACCCATGTCCCCAGCATTGGCAGGTGGATCCCCAACCACTGGACCACCAGGGAAGTCCCTGAGGTTCTCATTAAAAGCACTGTCATATCTTTGTCACATTGGACCCTCATCACAGGCCTGTGAGGTCAGGAGGGAACAGGATGTATTTCTTACCAGGAGATACAGTGGGAATGTGTGGCTTCCTAGAGGCTCTTGCATAGCGCCCTGTAGGCTGCTTGCAGGCCAGTTTCTGCATCATCCAGGAACTTGGCCTGACCACTGAGGAAGTCTTTAATAGGACAAATATCATATGGGAAGTCACCAATGTATAATATTAAGAGAACTTTGATGAGCATCTGCTGTGTACTAAGGAGTGGAAATAATTTGAGGCCTTATGCTTGCTACCAGGAACATTCACAGGAGTGATAAACTTGAATGTCCTTGGAGGCACAATAGGTGGGCACTAGAATGGGTAGCCTCTGCCCTGCCCTCCGACTCCAGCTGAGTATGATCATATACAAGAATGCTGGCTCAGTGTTGCCAGATCTTTTATATTGAGAAAAGTGAAAGTGTTAGTCCCTCAGTCATGTCTGTCCCTTTGGAACCCCATGGACTGTAGCCCAGACTCCTCTGTCAATGGGATTCTCCAGGCAAGAATACTGGAGTGGGTTGCCATTTCAAGTGGGAAATTATTTTGGTTTTTTTGGCCACGCCCTGAGGCTTGCAGGATCTTAGTTCCTGACCAGGGGTTGAACCCAGGCCCTTTCAGTGAAAGTGAGGAATGTTAACCACTGGATCACCAGGGAATTCCTGTTTCCTGATTTAACATGTTAGCAAATATAGCACAGGGAATTCTGCTCAATAATCTGTGATAACCCAAAGGGAAAACCAATTTGAAAAAGAATTGTTGTTCAGTTGCTAAGTTGTGTCTGACTCTTTGTGACCGCATGGACTACAGCACCCCAGGCTTCCCTGTCCTTCACTATATCCTGGAGTTTGTTCAAACTCATGTCCATTGAGTCAGTGATGCTATCCAACCATCTCATCCTCTGTCACTTCCTTCTCCTCCTGCCTTCAATCTTTCCCAGCATCAGGATCTTTTCCAATGAGCTGGCTCTTTGCATCAGGTGGTCACAGTATCGGAGTTTCAGCTTCAGCATCAGTCCTTCCAATGAATATTCATGGTTGATTTCCTTTAGGATTGACTGGTTTGATCTTACAGTCCAAGGGACTCTCAAGAGTCTTCTCCAGCAACACAGTTTGAAAGCATCAATTCTTGGGCACTCAGCCTTCTTTGCGGTCCAATTCTCACATCCATACATGACTACTGGAAAAACCATAGCTTTGACTTTATAGACCTCTGCTTTTTAATGTGCTATCTAGATTTGTCATATTTTTTTTTTCCCAAGGAGCAAGCATCTTTTAATCTCATGGCTGCAGTCACTGTCCATAGTGATTTTGGAGTCCAAGAAAATAAAATCTGCCATTGTTTCTATTTTTTCCCCATCTATTTGCCATGAAGTGATGGGACTGGATGCAATAATCTTAGTTTTTTGAATGTTGAGTTTTAAGCCAGCTTTTTCACTCTCCTCTTTCACCTTCATCAAGAGGCTCTTTAGTCCTCTTCACTTTCTGCCATTAGAGTGGTATTATCTACATATTTGAGTTTGTTGAAATTTCTCATGGCACTCTTGATTCCAGCTTGTGCTTTCCAGCCTGGCATTTCACATGATGTACTCTGCACACAATTTAAATAAGCAGGGTGGCCGTATAAATCTTGATGTATTCCTTTCCCAATTTTGAACCAGTTCCGTTGTATGTCTGGTTCTAACTGTTGCCTACAGGTTTCTCAGGAGGCAGGTAAGGTGGTCTGGTACATGAAAAAGAATAGATACTTGTATAACTGAATCACTTTGTTGTATACCTGAAACTAAGACATTATTATCAAATGTACTCCAATATAAAATTAAAAATAAATGTTAGTAACAAATTCAGAATTTTTAAAGAATGTGTTATGAACAATGAGCCACCATTTTACCACTCCTAGTATGACAGAACCACGTGGATCTGGGCTGTCATCCTGGCTCTGTGACATATTACATATTAGCAAGTTGCAGCAACTTTCTTAAACTCAGTTTCCTTCATACTTAAGGTGGGGGTAATTGTAATTTAACCTCTTTACAAGGTTGTTGAGGAGGACTAAATGAAATGATGCATTTAACACGTGTCTGTGAGTGTTTGTAAACATTGAGAGAAATCAAAACCCCATAACTTACTTGTAGAAAAGTAGTCATGTAGCTAACTTTTGCTAATGAAAATTAATCATCTCAGTGATAGTACAAATATGTGCTATTCAAGGAGCTTCCCAGGTGGTGCCAGTGGTAAAGAAATGACCTGCCAGTGCAGGAGACATAAGAGACACAGGTTCAATCCCTGGGTCAAGAAGACCCCCTGGAGAAGGAAATGGCAACCCACTCCAGTATTCTTGCCTGAAAAATCTCATGGCAGGCTACAGTCCATAGGGTTGCAAAGAGCTGGACTTGACTGAGGCACGTGCTACTCAGTGGAGTGTCCATTAGTCACATGTGGCTATTTAAATGTAAATATAAGTAATTAAAATTGAACCCAGAAAAGGCAGTTTCTTAGTCACATGACCCAAGTGCTCAGTAGCTACATGTGGCTAATGGCTGCCATTTTGGACAGCTCAGATAAAGATTTCCATTGTCATGAAAAATTCTCTTGGATCACACTGCTGTAGGATATTTGCGAACAGGGTGGTATCTTATCCCTGTGGAACTTGCCCAGAGTTGGGCCTCAAAGGAGAACCAGCACCAGCATCTTCCTCCTGCTCCCTGTCTCCTTCTCTGATCTCACCATCCCGACACTTGTCAACCTCGACCACTCCTGCAACTTCACAGTCCACCCAATCTATGCCCAAGTCTTGTGGATTTCCCCTCCTTATTTCTTTTGTCTGTCCTCTGACTTTTCTCCATTCCAGCTGTAAGTCTTTGCCACCACCTAACTTGGCTGTGGCCACTCCCTGCCACTGTCCACTTTGCCCCCAGGATGAGTTTTTTAAAAGGCAGATCAGACACTGTAACTTCTTTCTTAAAGCTCTTACGTAGCTCTCACAGCTTTCTTGGCATGGCTGTGCAAAGATCTCTCTCCTGCCCAACTTAATCTCCCATTTCTCTGAATTCACTATTCCTTTCTTAGTATTCTGGGGGCTCAGGCAAGCTAGCCCCTCCTGGAGGCTTCCCTGATTTCTCAAGTCTGGGCTGAGTGCACCTGTACCCTTCCAGCCCCATGTGATTTTCCTTCTGGCATTTCTGTCTTTGCTGTGTCATTGTCTTGTCTTTTTTTTGCTTTCCCCATTATTTATCAGTTTTTGTTTTTGGCTGCACTGGGTCTCACAGGCTGAGACCTCTCCCTGCAGTTCACGGGCTTCTTGTTATGCATGGACTTTTTCTAGTTGTGGCAAGTGAGGGCTACTCTCCAGTTGCAGTGCATGGGCTTCTCATTGCAGTGGCTTCTCTTGTGGTGGAGCACAGGCTCTAGGGCATGTGGGCTTCAGTAACTGTGGCATGCAAGCTCAGTTGCCCCGTGGCATGTGGGATCTTAGTTCCTGGACCAGGGATTGAACCTGTGTCCCCTGCATTGGCAGGCAGACTCCTAACCACTGGACAACCAGGGAAACTCCTGTTTACATCCTCCACTAGAAGTCACTCCATGAAGACAGACTGTTCTCTCCTGCATTTTCAGCACTTGGCCCATTCTGGGCACACAGTAGACATCCCTGACATAGAGATTGAATAGATAAATGAAGACTGGCAGGTGGCCTGTGCTCAGAGTAACCTCAGGCTCAATTTTTGCCCATGTGCCTGATTGTTTAGACTTAGGTAGATGGGAATTGGGGGGTCAGAGTGAGAATCAAAGCAAAGTGTGTGGATAATAGTGACATGTCTTTCTTTCCAAACAGAGGGCAGGTTCAGGATCTCGGCGCGATCAGGCCAGGCAGCTGATCCTAGATCTAGAGACTCGAGGGAGTCAGGCCCTTCCTTTGTTCATCTCCTGCTTGGAGGACACAGGCCAGGACACTCTGGCTTCATTATTGAAGACCAGCAGACAAGCAGCAAAACAGGATGTGGAGGCCATCAGACCCCTGGATCTCAAGCCGGTGGTGCTCGGACCAGAGGGCCTCAAACCAGAGGAGCTGAGAGTGATGAAGCAGGACCCATCAAAGCCGAGCCGAGGAAAACTCGCTCCAGTGGTGCTGGGGCCGGAGGCGCTCTGGCCAGCCAAGCTCAGGCCTGAGGTTCTTAGACCAGAGGTACCCAGGCCAGTGGACACTGGTTCTAGAGGATTCACTGATGTCTGTGAGTACCAAGAGAGGGTGGTGGGTGGGTGTACCAAGTGGTCATTGACAAGTGACCAGTGGTACAGCTGGGTAGTGTGAGCTTCAAAACTTAATTTTGATGTTGTCTTTCTGAGTACTCATGGGGGATGGGTGGAATATTCCGGTAGGGGTTCAGGAGAGCCCCTCCTCTGAAAAGCATGTGTTGAAGTCTGGTTTTCATGTCATGGGCTTTGATCAGTGTTTCCAGATCGATCTAGTGTTTGTGATTTGCCTTTGGGTCCAGGTGAGTTGAGTGGAATAGCACAGGCTTGGGGGCAGGAAGGAGGCGTCTATTAGAGTCTGTCTCAAGTAGGTGCTGTACATACCCTTACCTCTTCTCCTCACAACAACCCTGCGAGGCGGAGCATCATTAGACCCATTCTTGTTGATGAGGAACCCAAGACCCAGGGAGGTGAAGTAATTGCCTATGGTCACAAAGCTACATCCAGTAAAATACATAAATCCAAAGGCTGCAGCTGGATGGTTTTTACCAATTGGGCTTCCCTGGTGGCTCAGCGGTAAAAAATCCGCCTGCCACTGCAGGAGGCGTGGATTTGATCCCTGGGCAACCCACTCCAGTGTTCTTGCCTGGGAGACACCATGGATGGAGAAGCCTGGCGGGTTGCAGTCCATGAGACTGCAAAAAGCTGGACATGACTTGGCGACCAAACAGCAACACACAGATAACCATGCTCCAGATTATTACCATATAGAGCATTCTGGTGTCCTTTAAGACTCTCTTGTACTTCTTTCCAGTCTATTCCCATTCTTCCCCCTTCCAAAGGAATCACTATTTTGATCTCTATTGCCACAGATCCCTTTTGCTTGTCCTTGAACTTCAGTGCAAATGAAATCCTATGTACTCTTTGAGTCTGGCTTCTCTTGCAATCATTATATTTGTGAAATTCACTCATGCTGTTGTGTGTATCAGAAGTTAATTCTGTTTCATTGCGAGGTAGTTCTTATTCTGAATCGTCCATGGTTTATTTACCCATTCTCTTGTTGATGCACATGTGATTTTTTTCTTAGGGCTTTGTTTCCATGGCAGCATGTGGAGACCTAGCACTTTCTGTTTCATGGTTGCCCAGTTAGCCATTGCCATGGTATGGATGCTGATAATAATATTAGTAGTAATGGTTAACTTTACTGAGTGTGGCATGTGGGATCTTTAGTTGCATCATGTGGGATCAAGTTCCCCAACCAGGGATCGAACCTAGGCCCCTTGCATTGGGAGCTTGGAGTCTCAGCCACTGGATGACCGGGGAAGTGCTCTGTGTGTGATTTGTGTTGCCTAGGCCCAGCACTAGGACATCTACCCTTCCTTCCCTTGGGCAGCAGAGGGGGTGTGTTTCCCGCCTTCTGTCTCTGCTGGAGCCCTGGGCATGTGCTCAGTGATGCTCAGGCTATGACTGAGTCTTTTGCAGACACACTTGCCCATATGTGCTTCTTGTCCCCTTGGAAGCTGTCATTTTGGGAGAAATGGGTTTCATGCATGTTATATCTGACTACTCTATCCTCCGTGTGGGACTAGAACCCCTCCCTGCCTTTGTTAGTGCAGTGACTGCTGCCTACAGCCTTCCTTACCTCTTTTCTTTCTTTTTTAAAAAATTACTTATTTGGCTGTGCTGGGTCTTGCTGCACTCGGGCTTTCTCTAGTTGCAGCAAGTGAGGCCTGCTCTTCTCATTGCAGTGACTTCTCTTGTTGCGGAGCATGGGCCCTAGGGTTTGAGGTTCAGTAGTTTTGGCACATGGGCTTAGTTGCCCCGAGGCATGTGGGATCTTCCTGGAATGAACTCATGTCAACCACTGGACCACTAGGGAACTCCCTCCCCACCTCTTTCTTTTGGTACCTTTCTCAGTTTACTCCCTCTACATGTCGCTGTGGCCTATGGACCTCTCAAGAGCAACCATTTTGCTTTGTAGATTTTTTTTTTTAGGTAAAAATTGCAAAACATTTTTCCATCTTCATTGAGATACAATTGATGTATAGCACATTGTGTAAGTTTAAGGTGATGATTCGTACTTGGATGTATTATGGAAAAATGACCACACTAAGGCTAGTTAGCACATCTATCAGCTCACATAACTAACACTTTTTTTTTGTATATGTGGTGAGAACATTTACGATTTACTTGCTCAGCAGCTTTCAGGTGTGAAAGTGAAAGTCGCTCAGTCGTGTCCAACTCTTTGTGACCCCATTGACCATATAGTCCATGGAATTTTCCAGGCCAGAATACCAGAGTGGGTAGCCATTCCCTTCTTCAGGTATCTTCCCAACCCAGGGACTGAACCCAGGTCTCCTGCATTGTAGGTGGATTCTTTACCATCTGAGCCACCTGGGAAGCCCTAATACTTGAAAAAAAAAATAGTAATACTATATGATCCAGCAGTTCCACTTCTGGGTATATATATTGTCTTTCTATGTTTTCTTATAGCTCACTTAGCTTCCTTAACAACAGTTTTGAATTCTTTATTGGGCAAATCATAGATTTCCATTGTGTGTTTTTGGTGGTACTTGTTTCCTTAGTTTTTCATATTCCTCAAAGTCTTGTGTTGCTGTCTTTGAAGAAGGAGCAATTTCCTCTAGTCTTTATTCTTCAGTGTGTCCTATGTAATTAGAATTTTGCACCATCGGTATACTACAACTTCTCTGCTAGACTCTTGGACTTCCATAAAGGCATTCTTATCTGTGGGTAATTGTCAAAAATCAGTGTTCTATTGGAGAATGAAGGTGGTAGAAAACTCTTATTCTGCCGTTTTGATGGTGTTACTCTCTCACTTTGTGGATCATTACTGCCAGTTCAGGAAATAAACACATTCTTCAGCATTGGTTGCTGCTGTTGTTCAGTCACTAAGTCGTGTCCGACTCTTTGTGACCCCACGGACTGCAGCGCACCAGGCTCCCCTGTCCTTCACTATCTCCCAAAGTTTGCTCAGGTTCATGTCCACTGAGTCAGTATCTAATTTCATCCTCTTCTGCCTCCTCTCCTTTTGCCCTCAATCTTTCCCAGCATCAGGGTCTTTTCCAATGAGTCGGCTCTTTGCATCAGGTGGCCAGAGTATTGGAGCTTCTGCTTCAACATCAGTCCTTCCAATGAATATTCAGAGTTGATTTCCTTTAGGATTGACTGGTTTGATCTCCTTGCAGTCCAAGGGACTCTCAAGAGTCTTCTCCAACACCACAATTCAAAAGCATCAGTTCTTCAGTCCTCAGCCTGCTTTATGGTCCAATTCTCATGTCTGGATATGTAGTAGATAATGGTATTTTTGGGAGTGCAGTGGAATTTTGGAAATGAGCAGTTGTTTAAGAATTAAATCTGTGGTCTAATGGGAGTCTTCAGGATAGGTAAAACCGTTTTTAATTTAAAAGATGGAATGTGAATGCATTTATGGCATGATTTTTAAACTGGCAAAAGAATAGCTCCTAACAAGGTCCAGGCCCGCTCTGAGTGATGAATGGCACTATGGTTGGATCATGAGTATAGTCTCTGGCATGACTGGGTGATGGTCAGTGTCTATTTATTTAAAAAAGAAAAAGTCCCATAACCTTGTAGGCTGGTGGTCAGTTGACTTCTTGCTAATTGAAATGAAAACTCTTTTGATACGGAAAGAAAAATCACACCTTTATCATTTATTCATTCTTCAGGTATTTGGTGTGTGCTGGAATTCCATGGACTGTATAGACCATGGGGCTGCAAAAAGTTGGATACGACCGAGCGACTTTCACTTTACTGTGTGCTGGGCTCCATGGATCCCACAGAGAGGGAACAGACCTGGAGCTTCCCTATGTCTCTCTGCTCTAGAATTTCACATAAATGGAACCACACCGTATGCACTCTGCTGGCTGTTTAAAAACTCGGAATGGTGTTTTGCAGTTTTCTGTGGTGTTGCATGTACCTCCTTCCTTTTTAAGCTCTGTCGTGTCCCTTTGTATAGTTGTCTCACAATTGGCTTACGCATCCACTTGCTGCTGGATGTTTGGGTTGTTTCTAGTTCAGGGAGTGTGAATAAGGCTTTAATGATCATTCATGGCCAAGTTGTTTGGTGCCCACTGTGCTCGTTTCTCTTGGCTCTGTACTTGGGAGTAGAGTTGCTGGTCAGACAGTAGGTGTGTGTTCAACCTTATTGGAAACTTCTTTTTTTTTTTTTTTTAATGTCTTTAAAAAAATTATTTATTTATTTTTGGCTGTGCTGGGTCTTCGTTGCTGTGCGTGGCCTTTCTCTAGTTGAGGCGAGCAGGCGCTACTCTTCCTTGCAGTGCATGGGCTTCTCATTGCAGTGGCTTCTCTTGTTGCGGAGCACAGGCTCTAATTGCACGGTCTTCAGTCATTGTGGTGCATCCCAGGGATCAAACCTGTGTCCCCTGCATTGGCAGGTGGATTCTTATCCACTGTACCACCAGGGAAACCCTTGGAAACTTCTAAATAGTTCCCCAAGGTGGCTGTGCCACTTGACTTCACCAGCAGCCCCCGGGAGTTCCTGAGCTCCTGCTCCTCTGCGTTTCTGTGGGAGGTGTCCTCACAGGGTCCCTGTCCCTTCTCTGTTGGATCCTGACATTCACGTCTTCCCTCTTTCTCTCTCCAGGTCCTCAGCACAGAGCCAAGGGAAATGCCGATCTGGTGAGTCTTCATGTCATTTGGGGCCGATTGTGTTGGCTTTTGGCTCTTCTGCTCTCTGCTTCCCAGGTCCTTCCTGCAGCTGTGTCAGGAGCCCCAGGAGCTCAGCCCAGCTCAGTCCTGGGTCCCCTACAGCGCCCTGCCCCTGGTACAGCTCTCCTGAAGCAGACTGTCTAACCCTGCTCTTTCCTCACCTGTGAAGTTGGGTTAGCTCTAAGGAGGGGTCAGTATGAGAATCGGCTGTGGCACCTACCCTGGACCAAGCCACTGCCTGTCTCAGTCTCAGTATTTATTGTGTGACTCCCCTGTGTCAGCCTGGACTTCGCACTAGGACACCTGGGAACCAATCACTCAAGTTTCTAGCACTCGTGGAGCCATCAGCCTAGCGGAGACTAGTCACACAAAGAAATATATAAGTGTAAATATTGTAGAGTGCCATAAACAACAGCAGCAAAAAAACCCAGGCTGTTGTGAGAGAGAATTACTAGAGAAACACTGAACCTTGAGAGGAAGTGGCCTCAGACTCTCCAAGGGTGCCTTGGGCAGGAGTCTGCCAGCAGAGCTGATCACGCGATTGTCAGTACTCTCCAGGCCTGGGCGACCTGTTGGTCCTTTGGGGGCCAGTGTCTAGGGGAGCTGGATTTCTCAGCTAGCGGTTCCATCCTGAGTACTCTGAGGGGAGCTAATCTTCTGTCCCAGGTTTAGCTGATCGTCCGTCACACAGCTATGTGTGTGGTGTGGATGCCAGACACCCGCTTCAGAGTGAGGCAGACTGCGGGCTCTGTCCCGTCTCTCCAGACTGTCCTCCCATGGGTGAGACGCAGGGGGTTGCCTTCTCTCCCGAGGAGTGCAGCGAGACCCTGGTTTACGCTGCTCCCTCTGCTTGGGCAGGCCTACGTCCTGAATGCAGACCCCTGCGGCCACTGCCTGATCATCAACAACGTGAACTTCTGCCACGAGTCGGGGCTCAGGGCCCGCACGGGCTCCAACATCGACTGTGAGAGGATGCAGCGACGCTTCCACCGGCTGCAGTTTGCGGTGGAGGTGAAATGTGACCTGACTGCCAAGGTATGGGCCCTGTGCACGGACAGAAACGGGGGCTCATGGGGTAGTGTCCTAAAGAGGGCCCCTGAAAGCCAGCGCCTCCCCAAGACGAGCCCTTCAGTCTGGAGGACCGCAAGAGGCAGTATGGCTCAGTGGTTATCAGCGAGAGCTCCAGACTCAGAGACTCAGGTTGAGGACTGACTCCCCCACTCCCCGTGTGACTCCTGAGCCTGAGCTTCTCTGTCTATAAAGTGAGAACTGTGCTCACCTCCTAGGGTTGCGTTAGGTAAGTGTTAGTCGCTCAGTCATGTCTGACTCTTTGTGACTCCATGGACTGTAGCCCACCAGGCTCCTCTGCTCATGGAATTCTCCAGGCAAGAATACTGAAGTGGGTTGCCATTTCCTCCTGCAGAGTCTTCTCGACCCAGAGATTGAATCCAGGTGTCCTGTATTGCAGGGAGATTGTTTACCATCTGAGCCACCAGGGACATTGTAGGAGTAGATAAAGAGTGTCTAGCCCAGCATCTCTTCCCCTATCTTCTCTTGTGATCACTGTGACTGTCCTAACTTCACTGCTGGCCCTGGGAGCAGGGGACTGGCCCAGGATGAGGGCCTGAGCCGTCAGTGGTCAGGCTCACCCACGGCCCTCTCTTGTAGCAAATGGTCCAGGCTTTGATGCAGCTGGCGCGGCGGGACCACAGCGCTCTGGACTGCTGCGTGGTGGTCATCCTGTCTCACGGCTGTCAGGTAGGTGGCCTCACCTTCTCTAGCAGGTGCCAGGAAGGCTGCCCTGAGAGGCCCTGCAGGAGCCTCGTCCCTTCCTATATCCAAGACACCCTGGCCTTTGTGGGAAGAGCCACAGGGCCCTGTCCACCCCCTGCTGTTTTCTCAGAAGCCATTTGGCCCTCTGAGGAGTTGGGTGCTCCTCCTGCCTGGGTGGGAGGGCTGTGACCCTGGGAGAAACCATCTGGGAGAGGCAGGAAAAGGTAAGCTGGATTTTGTTCCGAGCAGGGCACAGCTTACGAGAGCTCCCAGCTCCTGTCTTGGTCCTGCTGGATGTTGTTCCGGGCCCTTTGCTGCTGGCTGTGAGTTGGGACGCTGGGACCCACTCTGGCCTTGACCGCTAATGTGCTGGGTCATAGTGGCCAAGGCTCTCCCCCTTTCTGGGCCTCAGTTTCCTCATCTTTTGAGTTGAGGGGCTGGACAGAGCAGAGGTAACAACCCCAGTGGATTGTACAGTGTTTTCAAAACTGGCAACTGTAGCACGGAAGTCACGATTTTCAGCTTGTCCTGAAAAACCACAAGGGTCTGACCCATCAGGCCCTTATCCTCAAAGAGCAAAATGCAGGGCTGGGGCCACCACTTTGGTCCTTTCATTCACAGCATGGCCCCTGGACGGCAGCATGGGCATCGCCTGGCAGCTCAGGAGAATTTAGGTTCTCATTCAGAGCCTGTGCCTTGATAAGACCCCTGTAAACACAAAGTTTAAGAGGAATTGCTTTAGAGTAGTCATTCTTAATGTAGCTTAACAGAGGTACCCGAAGGGCCAGATTTCTGGTCCCCACTACCCAGGTTTGATTTGGGAAATCTGGGTGGGAATTTGCATGTCTTGTAAGTTTCCAGGTGATGCTGATGCTGCTGGTCCAGGGACCACACTTTGAGAACAACCAATCTAGAGGAAGCTGGCCAGTGTTCTTGAGTTAGGCTATCTGGTGCTTATAGGCATGTGAGCTTGAGACCCTTGGAATTGAGGCTGCCCAGGACCAACCTGCTGTGTTTCACTCAGCCTTGTGCCCCCAGTGGAACCTTCTAAATGCTTGGTCCCCACAATGCCTCTGCACAAACAGGCCATTGGATTCCTACCGTAACTTCTTGGGTTTGTCACCAGAGTTCTTGGTCTTCTAGGCCAGCCACCTCCAGTTCCCAGGGGCTGTTTATGGCACAGATGGATGTCCTGTGTCCGTCGAGAGAATTGTGAACACTTTCAATGGTACTGGCTGCCCCAGCTTGGGAGGGAAGCCCAAGCTCTTCTTCATCCAGGCCTGTGGTGGAGGTAAGCAGTCCTCAGTGTCGCTGCCGATGAGGCTAGTGGGAAAGTAGAGGTCGATCCAGGCATCCAGGGGGTCCCAAACATGCTCACTGCTGTCCGAAAGTGGCACCTCCATCTAGCTGGAGTAGCCTGAACTCTGTCAACTTTTAGAGGTTTGCATCTCATGATGCTGTAGCATCAGGGGATCATTCAACTGTGGCCACTTGAACCTCAGACTTGGTGAAAACAACGCAGAGGAAAGAGGAAACTTCTTTCATTTTCCTTGCCTCCTGTCATTCTCCTGACCTCCTTCAACCCGCCTCCCTGCCACTGTTACAGAGAAAGGGAGGCCACTGCCGGATTAACTGTTGGAATTCTTAAAGGCTTAGGTATTAGGGAGTCAGTAATTTTTAAGGATTATTTAGATTGTTTGTAGCTTTGCTATATGTCCTGATTTTAAACCTGAGCCCCACTTCACTGTTACCTGGTTTTCTTGTAAAATAAAAGGGAAGAGAGAAGAACATTGTGTGTCCTGGATTATGGGACATGAGGTCATCTCCAGGTGAACTGGCCCTGACCTCTTTGCCTCCCCCGCTTGGCATGCTGTGCCCACCCCAGCACTGCTCAAGCTTCCTAGGATGTCAGGCTCTGGCTTACTCCTCAGCCTTCCTATGTGCCACCCCTCTGCCTTATCTCCTGGCCAACTCTTAATCATCCATCCTTCTGGTTACAATTTATTGTCACTGCTTTCAGGAAGTCTTCCCTGAATATCCCCTTCCTTGCACAGAGTCAGGGTTCACTGACCCTTGTTCTCCTGTAGCCCCTCTTCTTCCCTTGCCTTAGCACTTTCTCCTAGTATTGAGACGGCCTCATCCCTTGGTCAGCCCTCTGAGGGGAGGGTAGTCCCACCTGCCCTACAGCTGGGCCCCTGCCTGACACAACGCCCGTAGTATGCGTGCATCTTTTGTGCATTCTAATTGTTTGACTTTGAAATAAAACCATATAAAAATATCTGTGAGCAAAATTTGAAGTAATGTAGACTTCCACCAATAAAAACTAAACCAAACAATTAACTGAGAACAGGAGAACTCCTGAGCTGGAAAGCAGTAATTAAGGTGCCACCTTTGAAATTCGGAGAAGGCGATGGCACCCCACTCCAGTACTCTTGCCTGGAAAATCCCATGGATGGAGGAGCCTGGTAGGCTGCAGTCCATGGGGTCGCGAAGAGTCGGACACGACTGAGCAACTTCACTTTCACTTTTCACTTTCATGCATTGGAGAAGGAAATGGCAACCCACTCCAGTGTTCTTGCCTGGAGAATCCCAGGGACGGGGGAGCCTGGTGGGCTGCCATCTATGGGGTCGCACAGAGTCGGACACGACTGAAGCGACTTACCACGCATGGCATTTGAAATTCCGGTCCCTGCTTCGCCCCCTTGTGTTTTAATGCCGTGGGATCATGTGTTTAACGCTGTGGCCACGTGAGGGCGCCACCATCAGCTGAGACCAGAAATACCCAAAGGCTGCGGATCTCTGCCAGCCTCTGGTGGTGTCCTGTTGTTACATGTCTCTGAACTGGTCTGCCCTGGCTTTTGGTGACTCGTGCTGCTATTTTAAGATTCACTGTTGTTGCAATTTAAAACAATTTAAAAATCTTCTAAATGTCATCTGCCCCTTCATTAAGAGAGAGCGTGGGCACCAAGGTGGAAGAACGCACCTCAGAGTCAGTAGCTCTGGTGTGAAATGTCAGTGAGTGAGCCGTGTGGTGACCTTGGCCAGAGCAGAGGGGCCTGAGGTTTGGGCATGACCCCCCCAGAACTTTGGCGGTCACGCTGAGAGGCCAGAAAGGAGGAATCATGGACGACAGTGGTTGTGGATTTTATGTCCTGAGGGAATGGCTCCTCGTCCCACTGTGTTTATGCTCATGGGAAGTCAGGCTTCCTCGCAGGGGTTTTGAGTCAGTGAGGCTCCTTAAGAAGAAAGCAGTGCCTTACCTGCATGACCCGTAGGTGAGGTCTTCCCCTCACATTTGTAGGGGGATGACGCGTGAGTCGAGGCACAGCCGATATCCCCTGTCTGGCCCCCTTCTTCCTCTGTCCCCCATCCTCCCCTCCCAGAGCCCATCGTCTCTGCTCCATTTTCAGAGGCAGCCCCTCTGCCCGCTCTGTTGCCTTCAGCCCTTCCTGTGGCATCCCCCTCACTGAAGTGCCCCTCCCCCACTGCACCCTGCTGCCCCGAGCGGACCCACAGCCCCACGCTCCCGTCCCAGGTGCCCTTCCCTGTTCCACTTCAAGTCATTCCTGGAACCCAGGCTGGATTCCAGAATCTTGGTCAAGAAGACAACTGGAAGCAGTGACCTGGGATTGCAGTCCAGTTTTCACAGATCTAAGAAACCCCCCGTGCAGGCTTGGGGGGCCCCCATGGGAAGCAGCAGGGTAGCTGAGAGCCAGAAGAATGTAGGCTGGAGTCCTGGTCCCCTGCATATTAGCCGTGAGATCACAGATTACCACGTTTCTGAGCTTCAGGTGAGAGGTCAGTCGACATGGGGGTTATTATTGTGGGGTTTCCAGAGCCATCTGGCCTATCTCTGTCCCATGAACCATGACCTCCCTCGTTCCTTGCTATTACCCACCATGGATCCAGCCACACAAACCCTCCCGCTCTCCTGCCCTGGGACTTGCCTGATAGGTGCCGTTTCTCCCTGCAGGACTGTTCTCCCTTCTCGCAAGGGAGACTGGGTCACAGCCGCCTGCTCCAGAAGCCTCTGGGCCCCTCCACCCTCTGCCTGTCTTTACTGAAGCTCTTTTTAGGTGCCTTCTTTCTCTCGTTTTGGTGGTGTAGCTTGTGGGATCTTAGTTCCTCCATCAGGGATCGAACCCTTGCCCCTGCAATACAAGTGTGGTAACTCAACCACTGGACCTCCAGGGAACTCCCTGATGTGACTTGAGTTTTTATTTTTTCATTTTTGCCTGTACTGGGTCTTTGTAGCTGCACACAGGCTTTCTCCAGTTGCAGTGAGTGGGGGACCACTCCCTAGTTGTGGTGCATGGGCTTCTGATTGAGGTGGCCTCTCTTGTTGCACAGCTGGGCTCTAGGGTGTCTGGACTTCAGTAGTTAAGTTATCCCGGATTCCAGAGCACAGGCTCGATAGTTGCGGTGCACGGGCTCAGTTGCATGTGGGATCTTCCCAGACTGGGGATTGAACCTGTGTCTCCTGCATTGGCAAACTGATTCTTTACCACTGAGCCAGCAGGGAAGCCTGTGACTTGATCTTTAATGACATAAAATAAAATTTGCCATTTTAACTGTTTAAAATTGTTCAATTCAGTGGTTGTCAGTACAGTCATGATGTTGTGGGAACACCATCACCATCTAATTCTAGAACATTTCATTTTCCTCCCAGAGAAACTGCATACCCGATAGCAGTCACTCCATTCCCCCTCCTAACAACAGCTAATCTGCTTTCTTCTCTCTGGATTTGCCTCTTCTGGATACTTCATATAAACAGGATATCATGTGGCCTTTGATATTTGGCGAAAGTTTACTCTGGAGGCCCATCCACATTGTATTATGATGCAGTATTTCATCCCTTTTTAAGCTTGAGTAATATTCTATTGGATGTTTATACCTCCATTCATCTGTCCCTGGACACATGAGTGGTTTCTACCTTTTGCATGCTGTGAATAATATGATGAACGTTGCTACATAAGTTCTTGTTTGAACACCTGTTTCCAGTTCTTTGACGTGTATGCCTTCTAACTGGTTTCTTTTGCTGTTTTTAAAATGTCTGCATTCTTGCTCCCCCCTGCCCCCACTTTATTGAATGAACATGTAAAAATTTTGTTTTAGTAAAAGTGGAGCTCCTGTTGAGGCTTCCTGCTCATGTTGGCCCTGCACTAGGCCCTTGGCTCCAGAGGGGATCAGGCCTCTCAGGGCTGGTGGCTCGGAGAAGTGGGAGCCCTGGTCTGGGTGTCTCACTGACAACTTGTGTCTGTTTCCGCTTCCTGCAGAGCAGAAAGACCACGGGTTTGAGGTGGAGTCCACTTCCCCTGAAGATAAGACCCCCAGTAGCAACCCTGAGACGGATGCTACCCCATTCCAGGAAGGCCCACGTTCCATTGACGAGCCAGATGCCGTGTCTAGTTTGCCCACGCCCAGCGACATCTTGGTGTCCTACTCCACCTTCCCAGGTGAGCGGATCCAGAGACCTCGTCCTTCTAGCTGGCAAGTCCCCTCATCTGCCCTGGAAGCAGCAGCGCTGTGAAGGAAAGACCTGGGTGTGAGTCTTGGTTCTGCCGCTTTGTTGCCTCTGTGACCCTGAGTAAGTTACTTTGCCTCTCTGAGCTTCAGCTCAGGGTGAGGCAGTCAAGGTGCCTAGAACGCACAGTGGAAGGAGGCAAGCACCCTTGTTTCGGTATGCCTTAGTCTCCTCACCCTTGTCCTGGCCCTGCCTCAGTCTTCTCATCTTTAAAATGGGAATATTAACTGTACCTTGGGGATCATCATGGTGATTTTAACAAGGTGGCTGGCCCACTGCTGAGCCCAGTGTCTGGCACACAGCAGGTGTGACAAATGTTTGTTTCCTTCTTTCTTATCCCTTGGAAGACTCACTTGACCTCTCCAAGACTGGATTGCCTTGTTGGGAAAACAATAACCCTAACCAAAGTCACAGGGTGGTGGCGAGGATGAAATAAGATCACGCAGAGCCCAGAGATGCAGGCTCTGGGGGGCTATGGACATTAGTCAAGGTCTGGGGGTGGGCCCACCTGCGTGGGGAGGGTGGCTCCCCAGCGAAGCTCAGCCTTTCTCTTTCTGCAGGCTTTGTCTCCTGGAGGGATACCAAGAGCGGCTCCTGGTACATCGAGACCCTGGACAGCATTTTTGAGCAGTGGGCTCACTGTGAGGACCTTCAGACCCTCCTCCTCAGGGTGAGGCTGCTGGAGGGCCAGTGTGTCCTCCCCAGGGTGGGGGTGAGCAGGGCCCCAAGCCCAAGCCAGAGATTTCTTCTGCAAGCCAAAGGCTTGCCCTGAGGGTTGATGCTTTTGCTTCTGTAAATGCACGACGTTACTGCCTGTAGTGGGGCTTCCCTGGTGGCTCAGTGGTAAAGAATATGCCTGCCAGTAGGAGATGCGGATTTGATCCCTGGATCAGGAACATCTCCTGGAGGAGGGCATGGCACACCACTCCAGTATTCTTGCCTGGAGAATCCCATGGACAGAGAAGCCTGGCAAGCTGCAGTCCATGGGCTTGAGAAGAGTTAGACACGACTAAGTGACTAAAACAACGAACAGCAACGCTGCCTGCAGTGACATTTGCTCATTATGCCAAAGACAGCCTTCTCTGGCCTCTGAGGTGCCAGGCTGACACCTCTCACACTCCCCACTGATGGAGCCAGTCCTCACTGCCAGCATGGGATGGCCCAGTACCCGAGCACAGCCCCTGATGGCAGGTTGCAGGCCTGTACCCGCAGCCCCTCTGTGTAGTCTTTACTCTTGACCCTCAAGAATCAGGAATCCCTTTAGTATCTCCCGACTTGGGATGCCCCAGTGAGAATAGCCAAGCACGGCTGGACAATGCCCCACTCAGAGTGGCTGCTCCTCCAACGGGCTCAGAACATGTGGGGGGGTCCCCTCCTGCTCTGCTCAGGTTTTTTGTGCCACGAGAAGGGGCTGTGAGGGCTCCGACTACTCCTTCTCCTGGGGAGTCTCTGGCTCAGCTTTGCTGAGCAGAGGAGAGGAGAAAAGCAGGTGCAGGGCCATCCCTGGCAGGACTCCAGAGGTGCCATGAGCCATGGCCGTGGAGGAGAAAATCTCACAGGCAGTTGGGGGCCCATCAGGGTTAAGTAATGTGCTCAACTCCTGGGCCTGGTCTCTTCTCTCAACTTTTCTTCATGTAGACCTTTTAATCTGACTTGAATTTTGTGAATTTTTGAATTTTGAATTTTCTTTTTAGAAAACTTTTATTGGAGTATAGTTGTGTACAATGTTGTGTTATTCATAATTTTAGGTGAACAGCAAAGTGAATCAGTTACACATACATTTATCCACTCTTTTTAGATTCTTTTCCCACATAGGCCATCACAGACTATTAAGTAGAGTCCCCTGTGCTATACAGTAGGCTCTTATTGGTTATTATTTTATAGTAGTGCGTATATGGGCTTCCCTGGTGGCTCAGACGGTAAAGCATCTGCCTGCAATGCGGGAGACCCGGGTTCAGTCCCTGGATCAGGAAGATCCTCTGGAGAACGAAATGGCAACCCACTCCAGTACTCTTGCCTGGAAAATTTCCATGGACTGAGGAGCCTTGTAGGCTACTGTCCACAGGGTCACAAAGAGTCGGGCACGACTGAACAACTTCACTTCACTTATGGTATTTGTCTTTGTTTGACTTCACTCAGTATGACTATCTCTAAGTCTATCCATATTGCTGCAAATGGCATTATTTTGTTATTTTTATGGTGAATTTTGACTTCTCTAAACTTATAGTTGAGATGCTTGTTCCTTATCTCCACCCCCTGCCCAGCACACGCATACACATACACACACTCAAGAAGGCTGCAGCCAGAGCTATTTTTTGTTTTATTTTATTTTTTTAAAGACTTTTTTGATGTGGACCATATTTAAAGTATTTATTGAATTTGTTACAACATTGCTTCTGTTTTCTGCTTTGGTTTTTTGGCCACAAGCCATGTGGGATCCTAGCTCCCTGACCAGGGATCGAACCTGCATCCCCTGCAGTGGAAGGCGAAGTCTTAACTCCTGGACCACCAGGGAAGTCCCTAGAGTTGTTTTTAAAGTTCTGACTTGGTGCGCATTCCCCACAGCCCCGCTTTGGAATTCTTCCTTCAGTGGAGAGAGCTCACAGGCCTCCCTGTGGTTGTGTTTTCACAGGTCGCTAATGCTGTTTCAGTGAAAGGAATTTACAAACAGATCCCGGGCTGTTTTAATTTCCTCCGGAAAAAACTTTTCTTTAAAACATACTGAGATCAGGACCTCTCACCCTGCCTTACCGTTCACCCTGAAACCTTCCTGCTCCAGCTCTGGCTGTGGCTAAGGCCTGGACTTTCCTACAACTGTGGCCGATATCCATCGGAGGATTCTGTAGCCTGTAGGGGGTCTGCTTTTTCCCCACAGGTGGCAGACAGTCCTAGTAGCTTCCAAGTTGGAGCCAGATGACCAGCGATGGAGGAGGAGGAGCAGAATGCCGTGGACGTCGTGGGGCTTTTTGCCCGTGACCCATTCATGGCTAGTGGCTGGGGCCTGTGACCCCTGTGTTTTCTCTACATCAGGGCTTCTCAGCTTCGGCACAGCTGACACTGGGGCCAGAGAATCCTTTGTTGTGGGGCCATCCTGTGCACTGTGGGATGTTGAGCAGCCTGGCCTCCACCCACCTCTCTTGAGTCTTGACAACCAAACGTGTCTTCAGACATTGCCAAATCTTCCTCATAGACCCCTACTGGAGAACCACTGATCTTGAGGAAATTTTGGCTACAAACAAACCAGCATCTCTCTTAGATCAGTTTAGGGCTACCAGAATCTGAAGAGCTAGAATCTATAAATCCTAAATGAAATTTTAAAAATTATCAAGTTTTTTTATATTGCAGTGTTCTTTAAAAAAATAAAAAGGTGAATATGGACTCTCTTTCACCCATTTCCCCCTTATTTTGCTCTAACTTTTTATTGTTTCTTATATAAAGGAGACTGTGGCTTTTTGGGAAATATTTGGGAAATATTTCCCTAGCTCTTATTTCTTTTGAACCCCCTACCCCATCCCAAGAAGTGACTGGGGTGGGAGCCGTGTGTTAGGGGAAGTTAAATCACTTGTCCACGGAACACAATTAACCAGTGGAGAGACACGGCCAGACTTGGGCCTTCTTGAGTCCAGCCTGTGTCTTCCTGGCTTCAGGACCCTTGTACCCCCCATCCCCCACCCACTTGCTGAGCCTGTAAATTCAGCTTAAAGACCCCGAGCCTGTTTCTTGCTTTCAGGGCCCTAGACATGAGTAGGGTTTGCTAATAAGACTCTCACCAAGATGTGATTCAAGTAGTTGTCACTTTATTGTTACTTTTCTCCTGTGACCTTTCCAAGTCTGAAACAGTCCCAGGGACTTCTGGTGGTTAGTTATTTTCAATCACCTGCAGGACACACAAGAAAATAATCAGATTAACTCAACAGAGCAGAGCCTTGTGTGCAGACTCCCAGCTTTCTCCCTCCCCACTCTGCACTGCCTGTGTGAATCAGGCAGCTGGAGTTGAAGCAGCTCTCCCCAGGAGCTCTAATGGTGCTTGGGAGAAAAGATGTCATCACAGCTTTAAATGGATTTCCTGTAAAAAAGGAGTCTTAGCCAGCAGTTCAGTTTGGGCTTCAGGGCGGAGGTGGAGTAGGGCTGGGAACTCATGGGCATGTTTGTAGATGTGATTTGTTTCTCAAAAGATTTGAGAGACCCGAAATTGTTAACAATTGCTGCTGTTTGCCAGGCACTGTTAGGCAGTATAGAAGGGGCTGTAACCCGTTTTCAGAAGCTATTTGGCATGTATTAAACATTCTAATGTGCCAGCTCCATGATCCTTTGATGCTGCAGGATCTGTGTAGCGTAGAGACTGACCAGTGCAAGGATGTATGTCCAAGGATGTTCATTGCAGCCATGTGAGAGGGGAAAATAGGAAAAGAGATGAAAGCTTCATTCATTATATTCATACTATGGAATCTTACTTAGAATGAATAGATATATATGGGCTCACATGTATAGTGCGATACGGTGTTAAGTGAAAAAACCAAGTTGCAGAACAGTATGAGAAGTAAAATCCTATTTTTGGTTAGAAGACAGCATGTTTATATGTACATATATAAATGTTTTATAGATGAACCTAAGTAAATCAAGAAGACCACACACCAAGTGTTGTGTGGATGGGGGGATTGCAGGTGTCATATAAGTGAGGGTGTCTACTTTTTGACTTGATACACTCCTATATTCTTTTCATATTTTTTACCAAGAGTATGTATTACCTTCTGAAATAAAAATAAAGCTGGTGAATACTGATGATTCATTTGGTATCTGTTGAAAGGATGAACGCCCCCGGCCACCTGTCTCCTGTCAACTTTGCAGCTCCTGACCTTGTTTGTCACCTGTCTGGATTTGGAACTCCGGGCTGCATACGGTGTGCCCCCCGGGCTGGGACCACCGCAAGGTCCCACTGGCCCCTCTGCAGTTGCCGGGGTGGCCTCCCCCAGAGGACAGCTGGCAGCTTGGCTCTGCTGCTCCTGGAATCTGTCATGGGCACAAGTGCCTACCCTGACTGCTGTCCCGGGAACGCAGGACCCCTGCCCAGCTGCCTCGCAAGCCTTGTTGATTCCCTCTGACATCAGGCTTTCAGCTGAGGCCTGCTCTGTTATGCGTGTGTCTGTGGCTGGGAACAGCTGATATTGGGACCAGAAGACAGGACAATTGCTCCCAGTAAGGTGCTGCCAGGGCCAGCTGCCTGGTGACTCACACAGCAGCTGGGGCTGGAGAGCATCCTCAGATTTGGCTGGAAAACACCCTACTTATCCTCCCATCTAATCCATCGTGGGCCAGGCTCCTTTGAAATGCTGGTGGCGCCTCCAAAGTCGGACTCGGGTTTTCCTCTGCCAGGACGAGATCATAGCTTTTCCCCAGTTGACTGAAAAAAATCTTGTAAATTAATGGCCACTCTCTTCTTGATTTTACATTTTCTCTAACAAACTTTTGAGGAACCTCTGGTGCCTATAACCACTTGTTGGCAAAAGATACGCCAACAGACAGACAAATGAGCAAGGAGCAGCAAGTATTAATGGGAAACCTCGGAGACGGCCACCTGCTTGTTTTGACACTGCCCATTGGACAGTGCTGTCCTCCTCCTGGGACCGCATGCTCACGGCTGTGGTGTCATATTTGATTTTATAATGGAGTGTTGGTTTGGTTTAATTAAACAGCTCTCTGTAAATTCAACTTAAAATAATGAAATCAGATGCCAACTTTCCCGTCTTTGAGAGCTCTGACCCTACAACTCCCACTTGTTCTGGCTCCTAAAAGAGTGAGTGAGTCTTGATCTAGAAGTCCCATTTTACAGAAGAGCAAACTGAGGTGGTGGCAATGCTGTGCCCCCCGCCAATGCAAGGGGACATGGGTTCGATCCCTGGTCCAGGAAGATTCACATGCCGAGAGGCAACTACACCCATGTGCCGCATCTATGGAAGCCCATGCTCTGCAACAAGAGAACCACTGCAATGAGAAACCCTCACATCACAACGGGAGAGTAGCCCCAGCTCACTGAAACTAGAGGAAGCCTGCGCACAGCAAGGAAGACCAGCGCAAACAAGAAAGGAAAAAAGTAAAAGTGCCCCCAATCAGCACCCCAATCAGCACAGTGTCCTCCTCTTCCCCGCCTCTCCCAAACATCCATCATCAGGCACGACACCTTAATCCCTCCCCCAGGTACCCCCCAGGCCTGCCCTTCTTGTGACATCTCTCCATGCTTTGGCTGTTTCCACCTACCATTGATTATATCCATGGCTGCTCCCAAGATTGGTGCTTGTTTTTTTTTTTTAATACAATTTTTTTCTGGTTTCCATTATAAATGAATGTTTATCCATTGTTTTTTAAAAAAAAATAGGAATTTAGCTGGTTTGGAAGTTTGTGAGGAACTGATTTTGAGCTCACAGGACACAGTCGCAGTTGTAGTGGGACCAACTCAGCTCCATTTACCTGGACTGTCTTGGTCTGAAACACAAAGTCCTGCATCCCAGGAAACCTCCCAGTCCAGGGCAAACTGAGATGACTGGTCACCCTACAGAACATCTGGGGGACCCTTTGCTTTATTTTTATTACTTTTTAAACTTGTTTGATTTTAATGAAAAATTCTACCACTATAAACAAGCATTGATTACATTTAGAAAAATTTTATCTACCCGCTAATAAAATAACATATATTAGTCTTGTTACTTTGGGCTATAAAATAACCTATAATAGATCTTTCCCCATTAACACAGATATGGCTTTTTGAATATATAACCAAGGCTTCCCTGGTGGCTCAGATGGTAAAGAATCCGCCTGCAATGCAGGAGACCTGTGTTCGATCCCTGGGTTGGGAAGATCCCCTGGAGGAGGGCATGGAAACCCACTCCAGTATTCTTGCCTGGGGAATACCCATGGACAGAGGAGCCTGGTGGGCTACAGTCCATGGGGTCGCAGAGAGTCAGACACGACTGAGCGACTAAGCACAGCACAGCACAGCACACATGTAACCCCAGAACATGTGATTCAGCTGTTTTAAAAAACGGTTTGGTTCTCTTTTCCTGAATTCAAGAAGAAGTCTTTTTGCCTCTGAAAATCTCTTACCTCTCCTGTAATTATCTAAGAAAGTTGCAATGATATTTTACATCAGAGGTTCTACATAAAATTAAATGTACAGTTACGGTGGAGGTAACTAATGCTTATGTGTCACTTAATCGGGGTCATTAAGGTTTAACACTGCTCTTTAACTGCTAAAAATATAGGGGAACCCCTTTAGAAGGACTAGTTTCCAACAATTAAGGCTGTGGGGGACTCAAATGATTGGGTTTGGGGCTTTGCAGATAAATATAGCATTGGGCAGTAGGGTCTGGGCTTACACATAGATAAAGAAAAGTAAAATACTCCATGAATCCTAGGAAAACTACTCTTAGTGCTGGAGGAGTAACCTTTATTTTCAACCTCTTTGGACAAAGCTATCCTCTATGTGCCTTGCACTCAACTTACACAGAAAGTGTGAAGGCCCATGGGGAGCCCTGTGGAGGCTGCCCAAGCCTGCACTTTCTAGCTCTCAGGAGGAGGGAGGGGATTCTTGGAACATAGGTGGGCATGGCCCTCATTGGGCCGGGGCTGGGCAGGGCCCTGGGGCTCACGGCTTGTCCTGTTCTTACCGAACTGATCCAGTCATTGTAGTTGGAGACCCGGGTGAAGACGGAGGGCTTGCGGTAGTAGTTGCAGCCGAGGGAGGACCCGAAGCTGACTATGCCATGCACCTGCCACTGGCCATTATCTGCCTGGCAGTTCAGTGGCCCGCCGGAGTCCCCCTGGGGAAGAGCAGAGTTGTGTCAGGAGCGGCCTAGGGGCTTGGGCAGGGGGGTGGGCGGGGCAGGGGCTGCTCTTCAGAGCCTTTGTTTTACACACTGGCAGTGTATTTATATTGTTCCATGTGGGTCGCCAAGTTCCCCGAGGCCAGCCCTTGCAGTCACAGCTCAAGATGGCACCATAACTAGCCCTTGCTCTTTCTGGGTGCCTGGAATGGTGCTGAGCACTTTATAGGCCTTATTCCATTTCATCTTCACAAAAATCTACAAGGTAAGTATTGCTACCTGGTGGCTCAGATGGTAAAGAATCTGCCTGCAATGGAGGACACCTGGGTTCAATCCCTGGGTCAGGAAGATCCCCTGGAGAAGGGAATGGCAACCTATCCCAGTACTCTTGCCTGGAGAATCCCATGGACAGAGGAGCCTGGAGGGCTATAGTCCACTTGGTCACAGAGAGTTGGACACAACTGAGCAACTAACACACACACCATTTCACCGAAGAGAAAAGCAAAAACCCCTCAGTCTGAGGTTGTTCAGGCAGTAAGTGAAGGAGCTGAGATGTGTCCCTGAGTTAGAAATTCATGCGCTCCACCACCATTGGGAGTTTCCTCCCACTGAGGGAGTTTCCTGGGAGCCGGTCTGCATGGGCAGAAAGTAGAGGTCTCCAGTGTGATCTGAAGGACACATGAGGCTCCTTCCTGCTTTGTGCTCATGTTGCAAAGTCCACCACATAGCAAGTCTGTTGGTTAAGATGGTGTGTCTAGAAAGGCTGTGTGGTAGCTACCCTGAAGCAACCATCATGAATGGGGTTAATTCAACAGATAAACTTGAAATCATCTCAGAAAGGTCTTGACTCAGCAAATAGGTCCCCTTGTCTCTCTTTCTACACAGAGGAAAGAATAAGAGTGGTGACAGTAATGAGAGCCCTCAATGGGACTCAAGGCAGGACTTTCCAGCAGTGAAAGGGTAGACACTATTACAAGGAGAATCTCAAAACATCTTTTCTGGAGACTGCAAGGACAAAGATCAGGGTCTCAAACATGTGAAGCTGCTTCCTAGCACTTTTGCCAGCAGGTGTGAGGATAGAGTCTAGGACCCCGAAAGACTCTCCCCACCTTCAGCTCCATTTTGTTGGGGTGGGGGGGTGACTTCCTGGACTCACATTGCAGCTGGAGGTCACGCCGTCTCCCCCAGCACAGATCATATTGGTCTTCACAGTGCTGCCCCACCAACTAGGTTGGGAGCATGTGGCATAGTCCACAACGAGCAGCTCGCCCTGCTGCAGGATGTCAGGAAGAGCTCCGTTGGCTGCATGAGACAAGAGAGAAGGTGTTACAGGGACAAAGGGAAAAAGCAAGTAGGGGATACCTACTGAAATTTCTGCCCAGCCCCTTTTTCTCTGGTCCCTCTTCCTTCCTTCCAGCCATAGGTTGCCATGGAAGCAGCCAATTTGCCTACAGTTGATTGGCCACTGCTGATTGGTGCAGGGGTGAACACCTGACTCCAGCTAAGCCAATGAGCTGAGGTTACACAGCTAGTGGCCAACATAGCTGGGAATAAAGTCAAGCACTTGGACCCTTCCCTGGCTCTTGCTGCCTTCAGTGAAATACAGTCTGCCTGGGTGTTTTCTGATAAATGAACCAGTGGCTGAATTTGTATCTCAATAAGTAAGAGATACATCTCCACTTCTCACTTCTGCTAAGTGTCCGTGGGTCCTATTTCTGCAGATAAGCCAGGCAAGAGAGTGATATCAATTTGAGTGTATGTGTGTCGATGTACCTCTGTAAAAAAATATCACTTACAGGTTTGTCATTATGAGAAAAAATAGTCACTTATTTGCATGGGCCTTCCTGGAATTTTCCAAACCTCTGGTGATTTCCCAAGGGGAGGGCAGGTCCTCTGCTCCTTCTTGGTGACTTACTGTCATTGGATTTCTGACCCTTAGAGCTTATGTCAGAGGGAGACCCACACGTAGTCATGAGTGGCACGGTAAGGTGGCACATGACGAGTGGGGTTTGAGATGGGAAGGGGAGACTCTGATGAGGACCCCAGGGACCTTTGTGGAGCTGTAGAATCCTGAGGTCACGGAGTGAATGCTATTTTAGGCCCTGGCTTTGGGCCATAGGAGGGACTTCTCTGCCAGATGTCATGTAGTCATGGCGACAGTGACAACAGCTAACACAGAGCACCATGTGCCAGGCACTGGGCTAAGTGCTTCCCACGGATTATCCGCAACCTTGTGATACAGAGCCTGTTATTATCCACATTTTACAGATGAGGAAACTTCAGCGTGGAAAGGCTAAGCAATCTGCTGGTGGCCACACAGCAAATAAGTGGAGGAACTGGGATTTGAACCCAGGCATTCTGAATTCTTGTCTGTCTATGTGCATGCATGTGTGCAGGCTCAGTTGCTTTAGTTGTGTCCAACTCTATGCGACCCTATGGCCTGTAGCCCACCAGGCTTCTCTCTCCATAGGACTCTCCAGCAAAAGTATTGGAGTGGGTTGCCATGCCCTCCTCCAGGGCATCTTCCCGACCCTGGAGATGAACGCTTGTCTCCTGCATCTCGTCTCCTGCATTGCAGGTGGATTCTTGACCCACTGAGCCACCTGGGAAGGCATTATCTGTCTACACTATCCTTCTTCTCCAAGGCAGCAGGCACTTCTTCCAGACTCCTTGGATAATGAGCGGAGAGAAAACCCCTGACTCAACCGGGGTGACATCGCCCCTCCCTTGGGAGCCATGGGGCTCCCAGCACCCCCTTACTCTGCAGTCTTCCCCAGCCTGTGACATAGCAGACGTAGTTGTTGGGCAGGATGGTGCCGGCAGGCGGCAGGCAGCCCAGCTGGATCTTGTCAGTCAGGGGGACAGAGCTGGCCAGTTTGAGCAGGGCAATGTCGTTCCTGGGTTGGAAAAGAAGCAGAGCATAACCAGAGGGTTGACTGGTTCTGTCCCAGTTATATTTCTGATTCTAGCTCCAGCTGGGATCACTGAACCCCATCCCTGGCTGGATTGATGATGAATCTTCCTGCTGTTGGGGTTATGAGGGATCAGGAGCAGCTATGGTTAAACCCCAAGATTGCATTTAAAAAGAAAATTCTGGCCACATTCAGCAGCATGTGGAATCTTAGTTCCCCTGCCAGGGATTGAACCCATACCCACTGCAGTGAAAGGCAGAGTCTTCACCACTGGGCCACTGGAGAAGTCCCCCCAGGACTGTATTTTGTCCCTGGTGGAGCTTGAAGCCCTAAATTCCTAAAGGCCTTTCAGGGGACTATTTAAAACAGAGAGGTCAAGTAGGTCTGTCTTGCAAAGTCCACTCTGATGGATTTGTTGTGGCTGCCCGGCAGGCTGTGTTGACAAGGACTCTGAAGTTCTTTCCAGGATCAGCAAGGGAATAAATCCATGATTGCTTGGTGATGTCCATGCTGGCCTTGTACTTCCTGTGTTTGGTTTAGAAAACAGCAGATGTTCAGACCGAAATGACTTTTTGCCTTTATTTTTCACTCTCTTTTCCACCTTGAGGTCTGCTGTCAGATTTATCCCTGAATTTCATGTCCTTGTCTAGGAAACCTTTAGTGATTGGCCAATCACATTTTCCATGACGGCTGCAATGAGATCTCCCACCTATTGGTGCTTGTTGCAATGTGATGTTGACACTTTGTCCATTGAGAGTTGGGGGTCTCAGTTTCTTCCCCCTGGTTGGGGATGGGGGGCCTGTGATGTTTAGGAAGTGACACCATGTGACTTCTGAGACTAAGTCATGACATGAGATGAAGCTTCTGTATGATCTTTCAAGATTTCTTTTCTTAGATCCTAACCTCTGTGCTATGAAGAAGCCAAGGCCACATGGAGAGGCCATATGTAGCTAAAAATCTCTCTTTCCACTCTCTGCCCAGCCATCTCCTTCCCATGTCTTAAAGCTTCTCTGGACACATTCCGTGTCGTTTTATGGCTTTCCAATGCCTTGTCTGTGTGTTTCATCTAGTTGACTAGTCCCTTTGGGGGCAGAGACTGACTTATGACTCACAGACTCCTTGCATCCTTTGTGAGCCGTCAACAGTGCTGGACCACAGCAGGCTGCCCAGATGAAAGAGCGCAGGGAGTTCCAGCCACAGGGCATCCTTTGCTCTCTCCTGGGCTGTAATGCAGAGTCATTGGAAGATTTGGTGAGTGAGCTTTCTGGGCAGCCATTCAAGAGTGGCATCTTGGGCTGCAGAAGAGGCCTTGTGTGTGGTTAAATTACGCAAATTTGAAGAGATGGCTGGGGTACTTCTTTCTAAAGGCCCTTCTGGAACTGCAGACGTGCTCTTGGGGGATGGGAGAGGATGATGGATACTTCTAGGTTCCAGGATGGTGATGGGGAAGCAGGAAAATGGAAGATGACTTTGTGTCCCTGGTAAGGAGATGCCAACAATGCCACATGGTCGTTATTCATATCTAAGCCAGCAGGCTCCTTAACCACCCCCCGCACAGCCTCGCAGCCACACTTCTGGCCATGGGCTCCCTGAGAGCTGCTGCGGTGACCTGTGCATCTCTGTGCGTCAAGCACCCTGTGTGGTATGTGGAACATGGGTGGGGGGATGGTCACCAAAGGCTCAGGGTGAGCATGGGGTGGCATGTGTTCGTCTAAGGAGTTGGGGAGTAGAGTCTCCCTGCTGGTCAGGGAACCATCACTAGGGTTTTGCAGAGCTCTGGACCCTTGGCTAGCTTCCTGTGTCTGTTACCGAGGCTGCTTTGCAGGGTATCAGGGAGTCTTTGTTTTTAAAAGATCTTGCTAGGAGGAGGTACAGGGTGGAGGAAGGCAGGAAGGACCATGTCCCACTCTGTTCATGGACTCCACTCCCAGTCGTGGGGCCTGTAGACCCATCTCTGTGTCCTCAGGGTTTGGCACAGAATAAACCCATGGTCAGTGAGTGCGTGGGGTGGACCGGAACGCTGTAGACTTAACTGGCAGGAGATCTAGGTTCCCCCCGCCACCCCAGTCACATGCCAGCACAGGCCTCTTTGGGGCTGAGAACCTCTCCCCCCTCCCTACAGAAGGAGCAAAGGATGGGACAGCACCCACTGCTTTCTGTGAGATAGCCCGCCCCCAGTCTGTGTCCCTGCCAACCCACCCCCAAAGTGCACCCAGACAGAACGCACCCTTGGGCGAGCTGGTTGGAGTTCCACTTCTCGTGTATCACGGACTTGGAGACTGCGACGGTCAGTGAGCCAGACTCAACGGTGGAGAGACTCTGCCGGCCCACCACCACACGGTAGGTTCTGGAGGAGCTGGGGGAGAGGGGGCCGGGCAGGGAAGGTGAGCTCTGGGCTGTCCTTTCCTCTCTCTGAGCCCTATGGGCTGGGACACCCCAATGAATGTACCAGTTAGACACCAAGCTCTGGACAGTGCTGGGGGACCCGAGCCAGCTCCTGCTCCAAGAGCCACTAGTTGGCACTGGGAATTTTTCTTTCCTTGGGACAATCGGTTAGTTACAACATAACATAATAACTACAACAAAACAGTAATTACAACTACATTATACCAACTGTAAACTATAATATAAAATAAAAGTTATAATAATATAAGCTCTATATTACTATAGGGGAAGTGAGATGGATACAGATAACCTCAGTCATTTAACTTAAAGGGCATTTTTTATTTTAATTTTTAAATTTTATTATCTTTTTTTGGCCACAACTATATGGCATGCAGAACTTCCCTAACCAGGGATAGAACCTGTGCCCCCTGCAGTGAAACACAGGGTCTTAACTACTGGACCACTAGAGAAGTTCCCAAGGCCATTTTTTTTAGTTTAACTCATTTCCTGTTTTTAAATGGGGAACCTGAGGCTTGCATGCGTGTGTGCGTGCTCAGTTGCTCAGTTGTGTCTGACTCTTTGTGACCCCATGGACTGTAGCCTGCCAGGCTCCTCTGTCCACAGGATTCTCCAGGCAAAAATACTGCAGTAGGTTGCCATTTCCTTCCCCAGGAGAGATCTTCTTGACTCAAGAGTCAAACCTGCATCTCCTGCGTCTCCTGCCTTGGCAGGCGGATTCCTTACCCTTGAATCACCTAGGAAGCCAGTCTGAGGCTTAGGAAGGACTAACTGGTCCAAAGTCTTACTCTCCAGCTCATTAGTGTCAACTCAGAGCTAGAAGCAGGACTCCTGAATCCCAGACCTCTGTGATTTCCCCCACCACCTCATAGAACTTGTAAATTAGGTAGAGAGAAGGGACCACCCCTGACAATGAGAGTGTCGCACTGGCCCAGTGGAAACTCCAGTGAGCGCCAGCCTGGGTAAGCTAAGCAGAGGCTGGAGGGAAGGAAGAGGACAGGTGAGCAATGGATGTCACAGAGCCTTTCCTTTCCCCGTGGGCCTTTATAATGGTGTTAGTTTCACTTTTATTGAGCACTTACTCTATGCTGGCCCGTTTAATGCATTATCTCATTGAATCCACACTGAATACCCATGGATGCTTCCCCGGTGGCTTAGTGGTAAAGAATCTGCCTGCCAATGCAGGAGACACGGATTCGATTCCTGATCGGGAAGGTCCCCTGGAGAAGGACATGGTAACCCACTCCAGTATTCGTGCCTAGAAAATCCCATGGAAAGAGCAGCCTGGCAGGCTACCGTCCATGGAGTTGCAGAGAATCAGACACGACTGAGCATCCCAACTACAACTACTGCAAGCGCTGTTACCTGCTTTTTTGCGGGTGATGGTATTGAGATGAAGAAGTCATTCAAGTAGCTCAAGTGAACCCAGTTCCAGATCCAGAGGCCATATCTAGTTTGCCCCAAAAGGGCAGAAAATGGGCCCCTCCCTCCCCATAGTCCCCCTCAGTGCCCTGCACAGGACGGTCAATCCATATATATATATGGGTCTATCACCTGACCAACAGACTGAACTGTAGATCGAAGAGAGCATATTTCTTGGCCAAGGAAATGGTTATGTGCGATGCTCCTTTATATGGGGTGGTTTGGGCCATCTGGGCTCTAACTGAGAGACGAGTGCTGGCTAGTAGGGTGAGCGGGCGGGGAGACAGGGGAATAGCAATTACCTGATGCAGTGGGCTGCTGTCAGGACCCAATTTTGTTCTATCAGAGACCCTCCGCAGGTGTGACGCCACTGGCCACTGGAGCTGTACTGCAGGGAGACCTGGGAAGAAGCACAGGTGATCCCATAGCTGAAAGGGCTGGACCCTCTGCTCGCAGCATCCCAGCCCTGGGAGTGGGGGCAGGGGAAGTTGAGCAAGCAAGACACTCGCCTCAGGTGCAAAATCTAAGGGGGCACGAAGAAACGCTAATCCAGCTACATAACATTGTAATAATCTTTAGAAAACTAACACAAAAAATCTATGATGAACAAAATGTCAAAAATGTAAATAAAAACTCTATTAAGAAGTAATTAGTTAAAAAAATTTTTTTTTGTCTGTGCTGCAGGGCATGTACGATCTTCGTTCCCCAACCAGAGATGGAAGCCACGCCCCTTGCATTTGAAGAGGGGAGTCTTAATCACTGGACTGCCAGGGAATTCCAAGAATTGTTTTGAACATCTTTCTGTAGCACGAGTTGTTGGGATTTTTCCTTTCTTGGGAGCTATTTCTTCAGGACATATTTCTCCAATTTAATATGTGTAAAGCAAAATTTTGATCCCTTCTGCTCACTCCCTGAATCTGTGCTTTCCTTAAATTTTCTTGTCTTGGTAAATGGCAAACCAGCTGTACCTGCTGTTCAGGCCAAAACTCTTGGCAGTGAGTTTGATGCTTCTCTTTCTCTCATGTGCCTCATTCGAACCCACCAGCAAATCCCACCAGCGCTACTTCCAGAATATGTGGACAGAACGCCTCCCTCCTACCACCTCAACTGCTGGTCCCCATCATCTTCACATCTCACCTGGATTATTATTGTAGCTTCCTATGTATTGTACCTGATCTTGGTCTGGCCCCTTCCTCACCCCATTTCTCAACACAGTGGGCAGAATGATCTTTTAAAATGTGAGCTTAATTATGTTTCTCCTCTGCTCTGACCTGCCAGTGGCTTCCACTCTCATACGATGTAAACCCCAAACTGTACAATGCCCTACAAGGTTCTACATGACCACCCTCACCTTACAGGCTCTCACTCCCCTTTCTGCTCCAGCAACACTGACCTCCACGAGGTTCTGGAAACACAACAAGCCCATTTCTGTCTCAGAGCCTTTACATTTGCTATTCCTTCTGCCTGAACTATTCTTCTCTAAAGTATTAGCATAGCTTTCTCCTTCACTTCCTGCAGGTTTGTGTTCAAGGTTACTTTCCCTGTGAGGTTCTCTGTGACCACACAAGTGTACACGCATATCCTTACACACCCATGCACACATATGGACACACACAGCTCTTTCCTCTTGTCCTGTTTTATTCTTCATCATAGTGTCTATCATCACCTGATGTTATGAATTTGCACATTCAATGGCTGATAGTCTCATTCTCCCACTTTAATATAAGCTCTGTGAATTTTCTTTCCACTGCTGTATTCCAGGTGCCTAGAACAGTTCCTGTCTCATAGTGGGTCCTTAATGAATTGAACAAGTGAGTTAATCAGAAAATGAGTGAATGAATGAAAATGGACTCAGCAGGGCAAGTGTCTGGTCTCTCTTGCTGAACTTGTCGCCTATTGCTCTTCAGTTTTTCCTTGAAGACTAAATCCACTCATAGGAATATGAAAATACTTAAGTGTACTTTACCCCTGACGACTCTAAACCTTTTTTTTTTTTTAAGGAAAAACTTGTTTCCACTTAGATTTGATAGTTTAATAGGTGTGGGTTGGAGCTTGAAGGTAGTTGCATTTGGCACCATTTGGGTCTCTGTGGCAGCTGTCCCACTTCCTTCCCCTTGAAGTCCCTGCCAAGGCCAAGTAGAAAGGAGCGAGGTGGCAGCAGAGCGTGGCCTGCTCTGACCACGGTTCCTGTGGAGGGAAAGCAGGACTGATGCTGCTTTCTCCAAACATCATTTCTGATTATCCCCATGACATCTTGTTTGCCTCACATTAAGGGGACTTAGATTAACTGACTTTTTAAAAACAGTGCTTAAAATTAGACAAAATTACAAAGATACCTAAAAGGATGCCCCACCCCAAAAATCTCCAAATAGGCTGAAATCATCCTACCGATGTGAAAATTTGAAGTAATGTGTAAACATATAATTTGTGGGCAGCAAAGTGTGGCCACAAGAGCAAAGGTTAAACCAAATTTGACGCTGCACTTTCCCCCAGGCTAACTGGGTCACTTAGGGCAATTATATACCTTTTCTGAGCCCCAGTTACCTTGTCTAGGAAATGGGGATTATAATGCTTGTCTGGGGCTCTTGGGATGATTAATAATCATAATAGCTAACACTTTAAATGTCTAATAATTTGAACACTTACCATATACCAGGCACTGTTCTGAGCTCAGAGTGTCAGTAAGCTCACATCACAGTCACAGTGATCTCATGAAGCGCTATTATTATCCCCACTTTACAGATGAATAAACTAAGGCAGTGAATAGAAAGTTGTACAACATGGTCCACATCATGAGCGGTGCCATATATTTTTCATATTACTCACTGAGAAAGGTAAATTGAGTTGCTTCACTTGTACAGCTAGTATGTGGCATAGCATGAATAGTCTGGCTCCAGAATCTATGTGGAAACTTTACACATCCTACTTTATTATTATCTTTTTCTTTTTTTTTTGGCTATGCCCTGCAGCATGTGGGATCTTCATTCTCCGACCGGAGATAGAATCCACACCCCCTACAGTGGAGATGAGGAGTTTTAAACACTGGGCCACCAGTGAAGTCCTACACACCCTACTTTAATTTTAAATCATCTAGCGCTTTATTTTCCTGTGTCTAGTGGATTGTGACCTAGAATCATAATCTTGAGATGAGTGTGGAACAGAAGAGACCTCTCAGCCAATGCAGAGCAAATTATATTTGTTTAAAATTTTGATATTTTGTTCATTATGATAAAGTTTGATTTTTAAAAAACATTGCATTAAAAAATCATTTTGGTTACTGAGTTTTGTGGTGCTTCCTTAACTTTTGCCTCCAAAGTGAGTGCCTCGTTTGCCTCACCCTGGTCCCCACCCATCCTGATTAAAAAAATCTCCTAGGGAAGCAGAAGCAGGAAGTCTAGTGAGACCCTTCTAAGACTAGCATCAATTGGTTCCCAAGGCAAGGATACGTTTGTATCAGCAAGTGGTACAGAGGTGGAGCAAATGGTCCAGAGGGTGAGGAGATACTTTGGTAGGCAGCATTGACTGATTCTCAGCACAGGGGTGACCTCTACTTAGGGGGGAGGTATAGGGCCTCTCTTCCAACTTCCCAGAAAAAATATATTGTGGGAGTGTGAGAAAAGTAGAAGAACTGGCAGAAGTACACAGAGCTAAGTATTGGGTTGGATAAAAAATTCGTTTGGGTTTTCTTTTGGTAACATCTTATAGAAAAATCTGAGTGAATTTTGTGGCCAATCCAATACATAAATTATGAATTGTCTGTCACTATCTATGACTGAAGCTCTCCTAATTGAAGGGAAGATGAATGAATGTTTCATTCCCTCCATGAAACCTACTGATGGCTGCATGGGGCACTCTGAGCACTCACTTACATTGTAAACTCACCCCACTCAACCCTTCTGCTCCCAAACCTGCGTATGCCAGTTGCACTCATATTGTAATTATGTGTATTAATTAAATATGTAGCCAATGAAATATGAGTTCTAAAAGATGGTTGTGGTTTACGTGGAAACTAAGGTAAGTGCTTGGAAGAGACCAGATAACCATGCCTTTTAAAACATTGCTGTGAATTAGGCATAGATGAAAAAACTGAAAAATTGAGGAAAAAAGGTCATCACAATCTGGAAGGACTGTCAGATTGCTTCTTGAGTATCTCATAGTCAGTTACTCTACTTTAAAGAAATGGAATTACAGATGATATATTGTGGGGATGATTTATATAAGATAGATTGGTGACTAAATGTGTATTTACAAGTTTTCAATTAAAGTAAATGTTTAAAGGATATGTGTGATTTCTAATAATTTATCTATAACCAATCTTTTGATTCATTGTTTAGTTGCTAAGTCATGTCTGACTCTTTGCAACCCCATGGACTGTAGCCCCACCAGGCTCCTCTGTCCATGGGATTTCCCAGGCAAGAATACTGGAGTGGGTTGCCATTTCCTTCTCTGGGGCATCTTCTTGACCCAGGGATTGAACCCAGGTCTCCTGCATTGGCGGGCGTGTTCTTTACCTATTATTCAATCCCAATCATGTCAGATAAGAGAGATTTTACTATATTTATTTATGTCAGTATAAGCCTAACATATTTCTTTCATGAGTCCTACCACTAACAGGTCCTAGTAATTTGTGCCTGTGCCCCACCCAGCATTTTTAGTCACCTTATTGTTAGAATTATTTCAAGGTAAGAAGGCATTTACTTTATTGGTAATACTGATTTGCCTGTAGTCAAGAATTAATTTGCATAAAATAGCACTGATTGGTTCCTGAAAGCAAGGACTATTTGCATAGAGAGTGATGAATGGATCATCAGATAACAGTATATTTGTAAGCAAGCATCTGATTGGTTAACAGAAAGAATGTATTTGTGAATTTGTGTGGATGGGTGTGGGCTAGGGCAGCTCTTTATCCGAGTTAGAGACGGCCCCTCTCCTTCCACCCCCAAGGCTGACCAAGGGCACAGAAATGTATTTTTTATTGTTGAATTCCCCCATCTGCCCCTTTGAGTCTCCACCAATCCTCATTTTTGCCAGTGCAATAGACCCTGCGGTGATGTTATGTATCTAACATCATAACATGTTATGATGTTACCTATGTAAGGACAGGGAGGCAAGAAGTAGAGTATGGGGGACTCACCTGCCAGGGCCAGCTGTTGGGCCTTGCATCTTCACCTCCAATCACTCTGGACAGTTGCGGTGGGTAAGTGGGGACCCCACAGCTGAGAGCTGTAGAAAGAGAAAGGGTTGTAAACCCAGGAGGCAGTGACCCAAACAATTTACCCCACACTTCCTGAATTCCCAACCCCCACATAGAGAATCCCTGTTCTGGAAGAATCCTTACAGGCTGTAGAGTCCTACCCTTTGTTGTACTTTTCTGAAATTTCACTCCAGCTTTCTTACAACCACAGGACTGAGCCCAGTGGGTGCAGGGAGGTCCCATCCCCAGTTCCACCAGGAGGCTGGAAAAGTGCTTCTGGGCGACAGGGCTTACCTCCAGCCACCAACGTAGACAGCAGTAAGGCCCTGATCATGGTGTGTCCGTAAGGAGTCCGATATGTGTGGCCCTGGCTAAGGCCCTGGTTTTATGAGTGGGCTTATCGGACAGAGATATACTAAGAAAATTCAAGATGGGGATTTTCTCAAAGCCCAATGGAAAAATGGCATGTGTCCAATATTCTTTTTCCATTTTCCCTAATTGACACCCTGGAAATACTTGGAAAAAGATGCCAAATGTGAATGTTGAAATATGGGCTCTATCCGCTTTCAACAGATTAAGTTATACGTTATGAGAAGAAGAAAAACTTTGGCCCTTGGAGTTGTGTTTTCATAGAAAACATTAGGTTGCATGCTAAACAAACAGTTCTAGGCCAGTGATTCTCAATGGTGCTGGTATTATCCACCAACGGGACATTTGGTAATGTCCAGAGACATTTTTGGTTGTCACGGTTTGGGGTAGGGTACTGTTGACATCTAGTGGGTAGAGTCTAGAGATGTTGCTAAATATCCCACAAAGGCACAGGACAGCCTGTTACAACGAGGAACGATTCCCCCTCAATTGTCAGTGGCACCGAGGTTGAGGAAGCCTGTTCTAGGCCATACCTTGGCTTGCTGGGTGGCCTAGGATAAGCCACAGAAGTCTCAAGGCCTGGAGCCTGCTCGTCCATGAAACAAGGGGAGAAATGCGTGCCCAGTCTGTTTTGCAATGATGTGGTGAGGATTTGAAAAATGTGCTTATGTGGGAGAAGCACAAACTAGACCTGAACAGCAGGGTTCAGGGTTCATTCTGGGGTTGGGCAGCCCCAGAATGGGCAGCTGTGGAGGGCTTTATTGGGATGGCTCAAGAGTATTTATCATCTCCTCCTAGGACCACAGCAGTTTGTACTTCTCCAGTAACTTCCAAATGAGGTCAAAGCAGGAACTTCTTAGAAAAGGAGGCTGACACTCACCCAACACACATGTCAGATACACTCACATGTCTTACCTAACCTAAGTCTTATGAAATCTAGCAAAAGGTCCCATATTTCAAATGAAGAAGCTGAGGTTCAGAGAGGTAAAGTGAACTTGCTCAAGATCACACAGCTTCTAAAGTGGCACAAGGGGGATTCCAACATAGGCTGGTCTGATTTCCAAGCTCCTTTACTCGAGGATGCTGAAGGCGGCATTTCAGATGTCCTCCTAGTACTGCAATAAGCCCCTTGTGTTTGGTGGGTAGCAGGGTGCATGGGTGGAAAAAAGGAGTGAGGGCTCCTGATGGACGTTCTTGCTCTTCCTTAAAACTTCATTCTCCTCGCTTATGGTCAGAGCACAGTTCCAGGAAGGCCAGGCTCTGGTGAGACAGACCTGCCCTGTGACCATAGGGTCTACCTTTTGCCCAGCCAGAAAAGCAGAGCAGAGAGTGGACTTGACTTGAACTGTTAAGACCTGAGTTCAAGTCCTCATTGAGTCAGAACTGAGTGTTATAGCTTGGACAGACAAGTCATTGGGCCTGAGTTTCCTAAATAACAATCCAGGCCTGGATTACAGGATTGTCATATGGGTGAGAAAAATTTTTAATTGGCCAAGAATCATGAGGAGGGTGAGGGAGCCTGGGGTGTAGAATCCCATTGCACTAGATGTCAGAATACCTGGGTTCTAGTCCCAACTCCATCCCTAACTTCTTTAACAGTTTGGACTCTTGTTTGTAGTCTAGCAGTCACTACAACAACAAACTATTTCTGAAATTTCCTATTTTATCTTGAATTAATGTGAATATGCCATTCTGTTCCATGTATCTGTGTTTATTTTACTATAAAAATAAGATTTTCCTGTAGGAGGTCACTGAACAAATACTGGTTTGGCACATGCCATGGGCTTGCTGTGTGACCTTGGGCAAGTCACACAGGTCCTCTGGCTTGGGGCTATTTATGAATGAAACACAGAGAAGGACATATGCCCAGCCTATTTCATCACATTTATGGGAGGGTTTGGAAGTGACAAAAATCATCATCTAATAGGCTTAAGCCAAAGAATCATTCACTGGGACACAAGGTGGAAAAGCCCAGGAGCAGGGCTGGTTTCAGGCATGGCTGGATCCAGGGCTCTGGTGATGTCCCCAGCACTCAGGTTATCTCTATCTTTTGTCTCTGCTTTTCACTGTGAGAGTCCACTCTCAGGCTCCATTACATGGCCTGTAGGAGCTCCGGGTTGTCCTATGGGGACAAGCGGGTTACAGAATCTCTGGTCCAGGGTTTCTCAACTATGGCGCTATTGACATTTTGGATGATGGTTCTTTGTTATGAGACCCAGAATCCTGTGAACTACAATCCTGTGCCTTGAAGGATATTTAGCAGCAGTCCTGGTTCCCACCCACTAGATGCCAGTAGTCTCTTCCCTCCTCCTCCAAGTTGTGACAACCAGAAGTGTCTCTACTCATTGTTGAACGTATTCTAGAGAGCAAAACCACCCCCTCCATTTTGCTGCTGTAGCTTCACATCACTCATCTTCAAACCCATCAGGGAATGAGCGAGAGCTTCCTGGTAGTTCCCACAGAAGTCCTGTAACTCTCTCTGATTGGACCTGCCTCAGGTCACATGACCATCTCTGAACCAATGGTTGTGGTGGGAGAGGGGATGCAAGTGTGGATTGGACAGGTTTAGGACCTGGAGGACAAGTCCTACCCCTGAATCTGGGTACCAGGCTCCAGATGGAGGTAATCCAGGTTCCTGGAGAGGGAATGGAGGCTGGGAGAACAGATGAGTTTTATAGCCCACTTCCTCCCACTGGGGCTCAGTCCCCATTTATATGTTGATGGACAACCAGGCAATCTGTGAAGTTCTAAACTGGGCTGTCCTTGAGGTCTCAGTGGGGCCATGGAGGTGCAGACGTGAACTCTCATGAGATTTAGGACTCCTTTATAAGGGTTCCTCTGAGAAATCCAGTGCCCAGGGGTTAGAAACTTGGGTTTGCAGCCCCGTGCTTCTGGGTAGTGACTCTGGTTTGGATCCTGACTGCTCACAGAGTGGTTTGGACCAGCGTAGCTTAGGATCTGGTTAGAAATGCAGACTCATGTGTCCACACCTACTGATTCAGCGTCTGCAGTTTAACAAGATACTTAGGTGATTCTCCTGTTTGTTAAAATTTGAGAAGACCTGAGCTAGAGCAAGTTTCATCTCTAACTCAGTTTCTTCACCTATCAAATAGAACAATAAAAATCTTATCCAGCTCTTAGGGTTGTTGTTAGAGTTAAACAATAGTTTATTCACTTAGAACACTGAGAATTGTCAATGTGCAATAAAATGTTCACTCTTCAGTCCTGAGACCTGCTGACCTCAGATATCAGAATAGCACAGAATTATTCAAACTTTACCATCAAAGAATCTGAGGAGATCAGGGGTTGGCAACCTGTTTCTACAAATGACCAGACAGCAAATGTTTTAGGCTTATTGGCCATACGGTCTCAGTTACAACTATCCAATTCTGCTGTTATATTGCAAAAAGCAGCCCAATAGGCATAGCTGTTTTCCAGGAAAACTTTATTTACAAAACAGATTTGTTTTTCAGGCTCTGATGTTCAGTAGATTAATGATCTGGGGTCTAGCATGTGGCAGTCACAACAGCAAATGTCTGGGAAGTTTCATTCTTCACCTGGAAAGCTTGATCTGAATTTTGCAGCTTATTTCATCACACAGCTGGGTTTATCTTAACGTGCATTTTTTTTCTTCCCACACAATCTTCATAGGAAATCGGTGCCTTGGGAAGATGCTCTGTGCTTATTCTCTGCCATTACATGCCCCCTGGCCTATCACCATGTGAACATTTGCAGATATGTGCTCCTACTTGATGAGTGAGTTTTAGGGGACTGACCACCAGGGCCTGCTGGGAATACAGCTCCCCCTCCTAAGGAATAAAAGGCAGAGGGGAGATGTGCCACTGGGGGTCCAGGTATGAGGTCAGTAGTAGTAATGACGCCGCCTGTCACAAGCTTCTGTTGGCTTCCAAAGGGAGGTGGAAGATGTGCCCATTTTACAGATGGGGAAACTGAGTCTCGGAGAGGTTAGGTGACTCAGCTGCTGTCACTGCTTGTTAGCCAATAAATATCCTCCTTTCTGCTCTGCCATATTTCATGCTATTAATTTGTGTCTTAGATAATGTGAGGGTATGAGAGACTTCCAGGATGGCTCTGATTCTTCACCTCTCACTTTATCCATGCCATTTGCCTTGCAATTTTGCAATGGGCTCCTGGGAGGAGGATGAGAGAGAGCCCTGTGGAGCTGAGCTTCCCCAATCAAAACCAGACTTGACCCCTAGACATATGAGTGTTTCCAGCCAAAATCGGCAGTTAGCCAAAATAAGCCACCTAACTGACTCCCAGCTGAACCCAAGTGTGTGAGCAATAAATACCTGTCTTTGGATGCTACTGAGAGTTTGTGGTTGGTTGTTATCAAGCACTATTAATAATGCTGGAAGTAGCTGATACAGCTGGTGAAGGCCTTTGTGAACATCTGTGAGCAATAACTCTCTCCTCAGGTTTCTATCTGAGTTCAAAATTGCCAGTTTTGCTCAGGATTGTCAGCACACCCACAGCCTCCACCCCTCCCTGGCATGGCCTTTAGAGGAATCTGTGTGAGAGGATCCTTGAGAGTTGGGGATTAATGGCAGAATTACATGGTTGTTAGTCACACAGACTCTGGAGTCAGACCACCTGAGTTTAAGTCCTGGTGCCCCATTACTAGCTGTGTGACCTTCGGTGAGTTTTTAAACCCCCTCTGAGCCTCAGTTACCTCATCTGTAAAGGGGGATAATTATCAAGGTTGTCAAGATTATTGTATAAATGAGGTCGAGTATGTGAAGCTCTTGGATGGTACCAGGACCATTGGTCGCCCTATCCATGTTCCGTGCCTTATGCTCTAGCAGAAACTGCTGCCTCGAGATCCTCCCGAGCAGTCACCATGACTTTGCTCATGGCCTTCCCTTAGCCAGGAAAGTAGTGACCCCTTATGATATCCCCAAGAGTATCAGTTAGGTGTGTTCTGAGCTGCAAGTTATGGAAAACCTGACTGCAGTGTTTAAAACAAATGCAAATTTATTTTTTCCCACAAAACTTGATATTCAGAAAATGGTTGCTGGCATCAGATCTGCAGCTTGATGATGTATGAACTTATATCTCTGTAATTCTCTTGGCCACAAAATGGCTGCTTTAGCTCTAGGTATCACATCCACATTCATGTTCATCACAGGGCAGTAGAGCTTGGTGATCCAGAGCATGGGCTCTGGAGCCAGATTAACAAAGTCTGGATCCCAGCTCCATCACCTTCTGGTTAAATCACCTTGGGAAGTCATGAAACATCTCTAGCCTCAGTTTTTTCATCTGCGAAATGGGGATGATATTAATAGACTATATCTTAGGATTGTTTTGGGGATTAAGTGAGGTAATACATGTAAAGCCTATAGAACAGTGCCTGGCACATAGCAAAATATTCAGTACGTGTTAGTTATTACTTCATTATTATAATCGTAAGGGACTTGGGGACAAATAGTATTAATGTTTAGTGCATCTACCTTCCAATATAGAGACAACTGCAAAAGAAGGAGGTCAAGCAGGACCAGGGGGCCCTTGGGTCAAGCAACCAGCAACATCTTCTGTGCTTGGATACGTTCTGTTCAAATGTGAAGACTCAGCCTGGGGTATCACCACCTCTAGGAAGCTGTCATGGACTCCTCTCACCAACTGACACTGGTTTAAGTGTCCCTTATCTGTGTTCCTGGACTGTATTCCTACCTTCACATTTATACAGTGACCTCAATGATCTGTTTATGGGTCTGTCTCCTGCAGAACAGGGGTCTTGTTTGGACTCTCCCTGGATTCCCAGGGCTGAGTTGGTGCTGGGCTTCTTGTAGCCTCCATTGCTTGTTGAGTAAATACTTTTTGAGAATGAGCTTGGCTTTGTGGGAGGTCATGGTCCCCACCTCCAGGAACCAGTCTGATGGGGAAACTGGGCAACTCAGTGACCAACCAGAGGTATCCTAGTTGAGGGTTTTCCTAGGAAGACTTTAGAGGTAGGGGTGGGGGCACCTCCCTCCTAGATCAGCCCTGGACTAGGAGCCCTGGCGATCCTCAGGAGTGCCCTAAACTAGGGACACTGTGGTCGGGGGTCAGGGGCCCCACTTGGATCCACCTAACTTGAAACTGGGTCCCTCACCTTTCTGACCCCATGTGCCCTCCAGGCGGCCTCAAGACAAGAGGAGCCTAAACTGAGCCTCTTTGTGCATTACTGGTCGTTTCTTCCTGTGACTAGGCTCAACTTTTTCCTTTCTGGGCCTCAGTTTCCCTGCCTGTCTAGTGCAGCGCAAGCTTGCCCACCTCTGACCTGCTGTGACTACTGTGGAAGCCATTGCTGTTTGACCAGGGTGTGGTGGTTCACAGCTTATGAGATGTGTGTGTGTGTGTGGTGGCGGGGCTGGGGGGGGTGCAAATCTCTGGTGTGTCCTTAACTCATGTCCCCTCAGGCACCAGGTGGCCTCTTGGGAGAGCCTCCTCCCCCAGCACCTCCAACAGCTCCCCCTCAAGGCCAAACCAGCCTGAATGAGGGGGCCTCTCTTTGCATCCTTGGTGTGGAAGGGGCAGCTCCCAGAGAGCTTCCGAACCCGCAGGGGACATGAGAATCAAGAATGAAGGCAGGGGACTTCCTTGGTGGTCCAGGAGCTAAGAATCCGAGCTTCCAACGCAGGGGGCCCAGGTTCAATCCCTGGTCAGGGAACTAGATCCCACATTCTGCAACTAAGAGTTCGAGTGCTGTAATTAAGACCCAGTGCAGCCAAATAAATAAATTAAAGAAAAAAAGAAAGCAGGCAGCTTGAGGGGGAGAGAGGTTTATTGTGGTTGTTGGGATTTGTGGCCTGGGCTCCTGGGAATGAATCACAGCTGCAGTTTCTGGAGAAGCAGAGAACAGTGAGGGACTCAGGGCGGCATGAGTCTTGCCGGGGGGTAAGGAACAAGAGGGCACAGCAGGTAGTACCAGGCCTTAATGAGCCAGGCTTGCCTCTGCCCCCAGGGTTGGCCCCCTCGGCACTTCCCACCACCATGCAAGTGGGCTCAGGACACTGCCTGCTCCCAAAGTGACCCCCTGTCCCTCCTCAAAAGACAGATAGTCATCCATGCCACCCCCTCTCCTGTGTTGGGGCCATATTTCACCTTTGGGAGCCCTGATGGGGAGCCTAGGGTTGGGACAGAAGTGTTTCCTGAAGCAAATGGATCAAAGGGTTGGGGAGTCAATGGCCATTTCCTTTACTGCAGCTGATTCAAGACTGCGTGCAGTAAAAATCAATCAATACTTCTTGAGCAGGTGAATGAATGAATGAGTGAAGGAATGAGTAGAGGAACAACTGAAGGAAGGGCAAGTGAGGGGTGAGGGGTGGGCAGTGAGGAAGGAGGCCTGGGAGGTGCACCCACCTCGTTGATCCAGTCGATGTAGGCAGACACACGGGTGAAGACCGTCGGCTTCTTGAAGGTGTTGCAGCCCAGCCCGGAGCCGAAGCTGACAATGCCTCGCACATCCCAGTTGCCGTTCTCGGCTTGGCAGTTCAGGGGACCGCCCGAGTCCCCCTGCACCAGATGGGGTGGGCGTCAGAGGGAGGCTTGGGCCACAGGGTCGGGTCAGAGTGGGGCATGGAGTTGGCCTCTCTGCCTTGGTACCTCCTGTTTTGGCCTCAGCTTGTCCATAGTGAGGGAGGCAGATAAGATATGGTTTGGGAGTGACTTGACCTTTATCCTAGGGGAGCCCTAAAGTATCAGATTGAGTCTTGGTTTGCTGTGTGATCTTGGGATGATGAGAACCTTCTCTGTGCCTCAGTGTCCCTTGCCTGAGTCTGAGCTGTCCAGAGAGGTGAAGATGCTGGGAGTTGTGTAGGGGACCCTGGAAAGTGAGGAAAGTGGAAATGGGGAAAGGGTCCTGTGTTTAAAAATGGGACAGTCTCTGATTTCCCTGGGTGCTTCTTGCTTCTGTGTCAGATTCCCTGAATCCTCTGTCTCCCTGGACCAATGGAGTTGACGGTATGTCGGAACGTGTGCCCAGACTTGAATGAAGTCTCTTCTACATGTGTCAGACTCATTTAGTCCTCACAGCAGCCCTGTGCTTGCTGTTGCTCCATTTTATAGTGGGGAAACTGGGGTTCAGAGAGGTTGAACAGCCTGCCCAAGGTTATGCAGCTATGAAGGGGTGGGACTGGAACTCGGATCCAGAGACTGACATTCAGCTTTCATGCTCTGGTGGTAGTGCTGGTGGGGGAGGGGAAGGGGAACAGTGACAAGTTTTTCCTAAGTCTCCTGACCCCAACTGGGACTCAGTCTCCCCCCAGGGAGAGGGCTCCTCATGGGGTCTCCCCACTTCTCACTCCTTTGCTCTCCTCCCTGCCCCTGGCACTTGGCCCTCTGCGTTAGGGCTGAGGCGCAGTCTGGACACTCACGTTGCAGGCTGAGATCACTCCGTCGCCCCCGGCACAGACCATGGTTTCCTTCACCGTGGTGCCCCACCAGTCTCTCTGGGAGCACGTGGCATAATCCACCACGGGCTGCAGGCCCTGCTGCAGCTCGGCGGCAATGGGGCCGTTGTCTGGAGAGAGAATGGGTGGTGACTGGGCAGGCAGCCCAGGAAGCCCTGGCCCCAGGCCTTCAGGGAGCAGAGGGCTAAATGGGGCTGGGCCGGGCCAGGCAAATTCCGGCAAGACTTTAAGGGACATACTCACATGCCTTTTATTGAGAGGCAAGACTCTGAGCCAATGGTCCCAAACTGGGTTAGAGACCCTTCAAAGGGTCGGAAAGGTAAAACCAACCCATAGAAAACCCTCAAGAAATAACTACCATTTATCTTTAATTTATGTTCTGGGGTTTTAATTGCCAATGGTTTCCTTGTAGTTCTCTACCTTTGGAGTCACATGTTAAAAGATTTTTCTCAGCCCCAAATTTTCCAAGTACTGCTCTCCATTTTCCTCTAAATCTTCTGTAGGTTCATTTATTTGCATTTAACCTTTAAATTCAGCTGGAATTTACTTGAGAATTCCATTCACTGGAATATACTTGGTATATAATCTAATCTCCTATGCCAAAATGGTTAGTTTCATTGATTCAATAGTCACTTACATGGCATTTAGTAGATGTCCAGCCCTGCTCTAAGTCCTTGACAAATTTTAGTCCATTTAATCCTTATAGCATCCCTTATATGCACTTGGCGTGTCTGTCACATGGCATGTGCTTAATAAATATTAGCCATCATTACACAGTTTAAGAAGATGCGAAAATGTTAAGGCAGGAAGGAAGCTGGTGGGCAGATGTGGGTGGCATGCTTACTGTGGGAGCTGCTTCCTCCAGGAAGGCGCTCGTAATGTGCCAGGGGCTATACTCACTGTAGAGACGGCCCCAGCCAGTGACATAGCAGGGGTAGTCCTGAGGCAGCAAGGAGCCCTCCTCTGGCATGCAGGCCACCTGGATTGTGTCACTCAGTTCCACGGTCTCTGCCAGCTTGATAAGGGCAATGTCATTGCTGGAATCCAAAGTGGAGGTGGTGAATACTAGGAGGGCCTGGTGCACCAAGCAAATGCCAAGAGGCCTGGCCTGGGAGCTGGGAGTCAGGCCAAGGGTGACCAGGGGTCACACAACCCGGACTGCCGGGTTTTACTGGTGGACAGATGCTGGGGAACGAATGATCTGCTTTCTAGTTCCATCGCCTGCCCCTGTACGTGGAGCTTCTTCCCCTACTTGTGTCTTCACATCACGACAGCCTTAACAGAGAAGTGACAAGAGCAGAAGCCTTCTGAGCCACTGTCATTGAACCACTGCATCAGCTGAAATTAAGCTAAAGCAAATTGGGAATTATGACTGTAAAAATACTTGCAGATTCCATTTTTAATGTTTCCGTGTTGCCCGAATGAAAGCGGACAACCCTAGGTAGACTTTGACTTGTGGTTCTGCCACTTAGTGGGCTGTGTGACCTGAGACACATTCCTTAACCTCTCTGATCCTCGCGTTCTTGTCTCGGGCTGTTGTGAGGATTAAATAAGAGATGGCATGTAAAGTGCTTATTGCAATGCGGGCAGGTGCACAGTAAGCATCAATAATGGGGAGTGCTGGCTCATCCTCTGGCTGACAGACTTCAGGTAACATACCATGGGGGCCCCGTGATTCTTATTCCATGTGTACTTTCTGGAGCCCCTTGGTCAATGATGGGAATGGGAGGGGTGTCCGTCTCCTCTTAGCATTTTGCTATTTTGTGTAAAGTCATCATCTGTGGGCCGTTCAGGGTGAGGATGGGGCTCAGGGACAGGCTCTGTCTCCATCTCAGGGACCCCCTCTTCTTCTGAGCTGCCCCTAGGGGCCATGTGATGGCTAGCTGGGTACTCACCGAACTAGGAAGGAGTTCCACTTTTCATGGACAAAGATGGTGTCCACACCCACGTAGAGGGAGCCTGCCTCGTCCTCCACCTCCAGGTTGTTCTTCCCCAGGGCCACACGGTAGGTCAGAGTGTTGCTGGACAGAGCAAGGGGGCCAAGTCAGGGTCCTACACCCACTGGTCGGCAGGGTAGAGAGGGAAGTTGGGGCTCTGGTGATGCAGCTTCGGGATCACTGTGGGACTCATTTGGGGGAAGGCATGGTTCACCCCATTGACCCTTCCTAGGGCACGGGGTAAGGACCCTGGTCTTGGAGTCAAGTCCGTTCTGACTGCTGGGTGGGCAGGCTTGGGCCTCAATTCCTCTCCTGTAAGGTGGAGATAATCTTAAAACTCACCTGCCAGGAATGCTGTGAGGATGAACTAGTCCACACTGCTGCTGGCCTGCATTATCTCACCTGTATTCCTCTCTAGCCACCTCCTCCTCTCCCCTCACACAATCCGCTCCTGCCACACTGGCTTCCACTTTATTTCTCAAACATACCAAATGGACTCCTTCCTCTGGACCTTTGCATCGGCTCTTCTCTCCACCTGTGACACCTTACTTCCAGACCAGAGATCTCTTCCCTTATTTTCTTCAGATCTTGGCTCAAGCATGCCCTTTTCAGAGATCTCTTCCCCGGGTCATGTCATTTAAAATAGAACCCCTCATACTTCTTATCCTCTCCCTGCTTCTTTGTTTTTCTTCACTACCACTTATTTTGCTACATATTTACTTGTTGGATGGCCTGTCACTGTCTTCCACTAGAATGTAATAAGCTCCCTGAGAGCACAAACTGTGTTTTCACTGCCACGTTCCCTGGCACATAGTAGGCGCTCACTAAATACTCATTGAATGAATAAATGGACAACTGAGTTACTGGATATGCGTAGCCTGCTTGTCCTGGTGTCTGGAGTGTGTGCCCGGGAAGGGCAATGGGCGGGGTGTCTGGGTGACTTCCGGCTCACCTGATGCAGTGGGCAGCTGTGAGCACGTGGTTGGGGGTGATCAGGCTGCCGCCACAGGTGTGCCTCCACGTGTTATCCTTGAGGTACTGGAGGGAGATCTGGGGGGGGGGGATGTGGAAGGATGCCGTGTCAGCCCCCAGGGGCCCACTCCCCACGCCCCTCTCCACCCTGCCTCCCACGCCCGCTGCAGTGAGCTTACCTGCCAGGGCCAGCTGTGGGGAATGGCGTCCTCTCCTCCCACCACACGGGCTGATAGGTTGGGCTGGAAGATGGGGGCCCCGCAGCTGGAGGCTAGGGGAGACAGGAGAGGGAGAGCATAGGTCAGTGTGGCTGGTATCTTGTTGAGGAAGGGACAGGTGGAAAGAGCACACATTTAGGGACTAGGCAGACTTGGGTTTGAATTTTCCTGTAAGACTTTGGGGAAGCCATTGAGTTTGCTGGGCCTCAACTTCCCTTTCTGTGAAATGGGTAGAATAGCACTAACCTGATAAGTTTGTCCTAAGAACTAAATGATGCATATGAAGAGTTGAGCAAAAGATCTGGTATAGAGTGAAAGTTAAACCACTGAAGGAAACACCCAGGCAGGCTGGCTTGGTGTGAGTGCCCAGGTACACCTGTGTTCTTCATCCTTACCCTGCTGTCCCTTTTGAAGCCACAGCATGGTGGGGACGTGTGAACATGGAACCCACAGAATTCCAGACTGTCCTAGCTGTGGAACAGTCAAGAGCAAGTGCTGGGCATACTCGGACTCAAATTCTGCCTCCACCACTAACCAGCCATGTATCTTGAAAAAGATACTGAACTTCACTGTGCCTCAGGGTCCTCATCTGTAAAATGGGTCTATATTCATAGACCCTGCCTCTCAAGGTTGATGGAGAATCAAATTGGCTCCTGAATGTCAAGGGCTTAGCAGAGCGCTTGGCACAGAGTAAGCATGCAATACACAGAAGCAGCTATTGTGATTATTACTACTGTTGTTATCAACTGGAGGACTCTTAATGAAGTGCTCTTATTTGCCAAAAGAGCCAGTGAGCTTTAGAGAGGTGATATGGCTTATTTAGGTCCTGCTGAGAGAGAATGACATTCGAGTCAAGTTCCTTGACTCCCAATCTGGGAGAAGGCTGCCAACAGGGGAACCTGCCACCCTCTGTGCCAACACAGAATCCCCAAAGGAGAGATGCTGATCCCAGGAAAGGTAGGCCCCGAAATTGTTTAATTGCTAAATCGTGTCCAACTCTTTTGCAACCCCATGGACTGTAGCCTACCTGGCTTCTCTGTCCATGGGATTTGCCAGGCAGGAACACTGGAATGGGTTGCCATTTCCTTTTCCAGGGGCTCTTCGTAACCCAGGAATCGGACCTGCATCTCCTTCATTGGCAGGCGGGTTCTTTACCACTGAGCCAGCTGGGAAGCCCAGACCCCCCGATGGTCCCTGGGGTACCCGGGGATGAGGCATCTTCTGTTCCCCCAGGTTGATGCTACATCTTTCTGCACCTCATTGCTCATCCTCACCCTGGGGAGGTCAGATCATCAGCCCTGTTTCGCAGATACAGAAGCAGAGTTGCCTAGCAGGCAAGTAGCTCATTTGACACAGCTGATCAGTAGTAACTGGACCCACACTGGACCCCAAAGCTCCTTTCCCAAAGCCCTGGAGAGCAGAGGGCCCCTGCCCCCATCTTTGTCTGAGCTCACAGCCTAATGGCTGCAGCTGGTCACGGAGCCTCAGCTTACCGTAAGCCAGGAGCGTGGTGAAGACCGTGATGCCCAACATGTTGTGAATGCTCAGAATCAGGTAAATGTCGTGGTGGCCAGGGCAGCATTTATAGGCAGGTGGGGGTTGAGCCCACCTCATCAAGGCTGAGCCACCACTTGGAAGAAACCTGTTCTGCCAAGGCCTTTTCCCTGACCTTGGGTGGTTACTGTTTAATTTGGGCAGAGATGGAGCTGGCTTGGAGGCACGGATTTCCCAAATATCCAGACAGCAAACTCTTGCATTTGCAGGTTTGGGGGCCCCATCACACTACTTGGCCTGACTCATTCTTTTTAGTTGTCGTTTACTAGGCACCTACTATGTGCTGGTTGCCATGCTCAGTAACTCTTGCAGTCCCTTAATTCTCCCAACAACACGCAGTAGACACTCTTGTCTGCTGATTAAACGTGACAAAGCTGAGACTCAGAGGGTCAGTGACCATCCAGGGTCACACAGCTGAACAACAACAGGGTCTGAAGTCAGCCTTTCAAATGTCAGCCTACGGCCCAAAACTGCTATGATGCACCACTTCCTTCTCTGTCGCTATAGCTCTTTGTTTGCTTCCTGTCTTTTTCTTTCTCCCTCATTCAACTAAATCTGTCGGATCTTGGGGTTCTCTCTGCTCTGCAGCACCTTCTCCCACCAGGCTGTGGGTGCAGGCTGAGGCCTTGGCATACCCTGGAAGGTTTTGGTTGGCCAAATTCCTACTTGGAGCCAGCTTAGTTGTCTCCCTGCAAGGCCTTCAGTCTCCCATTCTTTAAAATGGGCATGTAGGATCAGATCAACTCTCGGGCTCTTTTCAGATCTTAGATTCCATGATTTAGATGTAAAGGTTGAGTGCTACTCTGGATGCCCCCAAATTCCACCTGGAGCCTCGGCAGTTTGGGTTCAGCCTTGACCTCGGAGAGTTGGTTTACTTCATTTGCCTCGAGGCCTGACTTCTCTTTGTCTGCTTTGAACTCCTCCATGTGCTGTTTGGAAGTTGTTTTCTGAGCTGGGCCTACTGGTCATGTTGGGCATTATTTAACCATGCTCTTTCACTGGGAGCAACTGGGCAGAGGTGGGAGGTGCCTCTGGTGCACGACTAGTGTGCATGGCTAGTGCCAGCCCCTCCTGACCTGGTCCTGATGCAGGGAAAACCACTGGCCAGAGGACGCCATCACTCCAGGGGCTCAAAATGCCTAAAGTTCTGGTGGTGACACTTGGCTGGCTGACCTGGTCTTCTGACCACCGAGATGAAGAAACAGCCTCAGGAGGGCTGGTGAATATCTGCAGAGAGGTGCCCTGGGGAGTGGATTGCTGCAATTGGAAGGCAGAGGGCTTGGAGTTGGATTAACTTAAAGCTGTGCATCTTGCCTGCCCAGACTGTGAGGCACTGACTTAGTAGGTACACAGAAGCCATTCATTCCTTCATTCCTCCCGTACTAGCTGAGCAGCTCCTGTGTGTAGGCTCTGTGCTAGGGCTGGGGCCACAGAGGATAAGACCCCGTTCAGCTCTGCTGGAGCTCCCCGCTGGGCAAGGTAATAAATGTTTTTTTGAACATTCTGGGCCAAGGTCTGGGAGCCCTGAACGAGAGTGCGTTAATCCTGGGCGGGGGGAGCTTGATGGGCGCAGGTGGGAAAGGGTCCCTTTTCTTCAGATTCCATGTCCAAAATGAACTTGAGATTCAAAAAGATGCACACAGCTCTATTTTCCCAGCAGGATTATTCACAGTAGGCAAAACATGGAAGCAGCATAAATGTCCATTGACATATGAAAGGATAAAGAAGACATATATGCAATGGAATACTGCCCAACCATAAAAAAGAATGAAATAATGCTATTGCAGCACCATGGATGCAACTAAAGATGATCACACTAAGTGAAGTAAGTAGAAAGACAAATACCCTATGATATCACTTATATGTGGAATCTAAACTATGGCGCCAACAAACCTATCTATTAAGGAGAAATAGACTCACAGGCATAGAGAACAGACTTATGGTTGCCAAGGGGTGGGAGAGGGAAGGACTGGAACTTTGGTATTAGCAGATGTAAACTTTACATAGAGGATGGATAAACAATAAGGCCCTTCTGTTATAGCGCAGGGGGCTATATTCAGTCTCCTGTGATAAATCATAATGGAAAAGAAGATATAAAAAAGAATGCCCATATGTGTATAACTGAGTCTCCTTGCTGTACAGCAGAGATTGGTGCAACAGTGTAAATCAACTATACTTTTTTTTCCTTTTTTAAAAAAAATTAATTTATTTTTTATTGAAGGATAATTGCTTTACAGAATTTTGTTGTTTTCTGTCAAACCTCAACATGAATGAGCTATAGGTATACATATATCCCCTCCTTTTTGAACCTCCCTCCCATCTGCCTCCCTACTCCACCCCCTAGGTTGATATAGAGCCCCTGTTTGAGTTTCCTGAGCCATACAGCATCAACTATACTTTGATAAAAAATTAAAATTAAAACTAACAACAAAAAACCCCAAATGAATTTGAGGACTTGAGGCTATGAGGATGCTGTAATCCTACCCTATCCTGCTGAGCCTCGTGTATTCCAGGGCCTGGAGTGGGGCCTCCCAGGATGAGGGCACTTAATGTCAGCCAGCCACTCAGGGCCAGACTGTGCTGGAAAAATAACCAGGAGTGACTTGGCAGAGGCTGGGCTTGGGAGTGTGGGGAATGTTAGGAGAAGCGATGCCAAGGTTGGGAGTCAATGAGGATGCTGGTGAGAGCCTGAGAAACAGGGCAGGTGCCAGGATGGGGGCCCATTATTTTTAGTTGCTGGGACAGGACTCTCGGGTGGCAGCTGTTACATCCTGGGTGGGGCCCACTGAGCAGGCAGGCCTGGGGCTGACAGCATTTCTCCTCAAAACCAGGTGCAAGTAGGGAGTTGGGGGGCTGAATGAGGGATTCGGTGTTTGGTGCTTGGGGCTGGGACTTGGTGGTGGGGAGGCTTACTGAGAGGCCAGGACATGGCTGGGGTTTGAGGAGCCATCTCCCTTCCACACTCTTGGTCCCTTAATCCCTTCAGGACTCCTTATTCCTCTCGTGCCCCCTGCCCAGGCTGGGAGAGAGGGTTCTCATGGTGGCTGAGGCTAGGGCCCCTCCCAGCTGCATCTGATGGTGGAGGGCCTGGCGTGGGACCAGCAGCCCATGTATCTCACATTCTGTGGGCTCGAGGCCCGTGTCCATCACCGGGCCACCTGGGCCAGGGCTCTGGGGCTTGAATGCCCTTGCTTGTCTGTATCCTCTCAGCTCTGAGACCATTTTGCTAGGATGTCAGGGCTTCTGATATTCTTCCCTCGGGAAGGCAATTGAGGACAATGCTTCACCCAACATGCAGTGTTAATGGCATCTGGGGCCACAGGTGGCACGTGGGGGTGGCCTTTCTCAGGAAATAACACTTCAAGGACGAAGCCTTCTCCAAGCAGAAAGCCAGAGGCGTAGGGCATTAGGCTGCTGTAGTACCACCTATGCCCACCTGGGGGCAGCGATGTACAACATCATCTCAAAATCCTGTCCGCCCCGCCCCTCCACCCCCACCTCCTCCTCGACCCACCAGATTGTACCTGGGAAAGGGGACACCCTACCTCAAAACCAAAGGGAAGACCTTGAGACCTTAGCCCATCCTCACGTTGACCAGATGGGGAGACTGAGACCCAGGGGGAGCCTAATCTGTTTAAAGTCCTCTTATAGGGGGCACTCCAGCTTGTTCTTGGAGAAGGCAATGGCACCCCACTCCAGTACTCTTGCCTGGAGAATCCCAGGGACGGGGGAGCCTGGTGGGCTGCAGTCTATGGGGTCGCAGAGTTGGACACGACTGAAGTGACTTAGCAGCAGCAGCAGCTTGTTCCTCATCACCCCACCATCCCAGTCTGTAATGGAGGAGGCTCCCTCTCTGAGTGTGAGGGAGTCCTGGTGGGGCTCCCGGGTGCATTAGTGCAGAATCCCTGTGGCCTTGGTGCCACTCCTGGGGCATATCCTCGAATGAACTTGGCAGGCAGGGTGGTTAGATGGGTAGGGACATGGGCTGTGGACTGAATGAGCTGGAGCTACCCCATTTGCCTGTGTCTCTTGAAAACTTTCTGGGTCTGTTCTTATCTGAGAAAGACCGCCCCACTCCCATGGGCTGACTGTGAGGATTAAATGAGTTGATACACTGACTTCTCTGGTGGTCTGGTGGCTAAGACCCCATGCATCCAATGCAGGAGTCTTGGGTTTGATCCCTGGTCAGGGAAATAAATCCCACATGATGAACTAAGCGCTCGCATGCCACAAGTAAAGATTCCGAGTGTGGCAACTAAGACCTAGCGCAGCCAAATAAATAAGCAGATTTTCCTTTTAAAAAAGAGCTTAGACGAGTCCCTGGTGACAGCACGTGAGCATCGAACTCAACTTCTCCCCTTAGGAAGAAGTCCTGAGTCCCCTCGTCTCCCTGGCTTCTGACATGGGAGCCACCTGAGCAAATGCTGCCCCCATACCCAGGTGACCTCGCCCTGTCCACTCCTTTCCCAGCCCCTCCCGTCTCCCACCCCAACAAGAACCACACACACATAAGAATATAGAATTTTATCTTATTTAGTTAAAAAAAATAATCGTACCACCGAATGAAGAAGTAGCTTTTTTTTTTTTTTTTTTGGTGAGATGCGAGGAGAGAAAAAAAAAGCAATAAGCCCAAAGAAAGAGAACTTTTTATATTCATCTGTATAAACATATCCGCTAAGGCAAACGCAATCCAGGGCCAAGGCTGCTGCACGGGGGTCAGTACCTCCTAATTCCTGCAGATTCTAAGGCCAAAAAAATAAAACCTCTGCAAGTCCAACAGAAGTTGTGTGGACTCTTGGGGCATCTTACTAAAATAAAGAATTATCAAGTTTAAAAAGCAGTGACGCTGTCACAATACACACGGAAAGTTGCATAACTGTGGCCTCGGCGGCCATTCACTTGTTTGGACTGGGGGACGGGCACAGCTTCACGACACAGCAACGGACACAGACACGCACACACACGGACACACACACGTGTGAGCGCGCACATGGGGAGCCGTGTAGGGTCTGGCTGGTGGCACAGGCTTGGCCACGGCCCATCTGGGGAGGGGCACGGGGCGGGGGGGCTGGGGTCCCCGTGCACCCTCAGGGGGTGGGTGTGATGGGACAGGTTCCCGTCGCTGGTGCCAAGGTGGTGAACGTCATTCGGGGAAGGATGGCGTGAAAGAGCCCAGCCAGGCCCCCTGCTCCCAACCACCTGGTCCGTGCAAACCATTTAAAGCACTTCTTGGACACCTCCTAGAGAATGGAGGTGTGCTGGTTTCCTTCCCCATGAAGGGGCCAAGCCCTCCTCCCTGCCCCCTCTTCTCCCGGGACCCTCTGGCTGCTGTGGGCCGGTGTGGGGTGAGGGGGCGACCAGGGAGTGGTGTTTCTGCCCCCAGAGCCTTCCCGGCCCATGATCCATGGCATGGCCGGCAGAGTGTGGGCCCGTGAGGTAGATTGGCAGAGATGCCCCCTCACCCTGCCTGGCTGGGGCCCAGAGGGCTGGGGTTTCCATGTCAGCTGGGGGACAGGGGGGTGGGCGGGGTGGGCCAGGGCCTTGGGTCCCTTGGCCAGGACAGAAGTGCCCCCCTTGATTCCAGCAGAGAGAGGAGGCAGGGCTGCAGGAACAGGTGCTGGGCGTGGGGAGCCGGGTGCCACTGATCAGCTCTATGGGGCTGCGATTCTTGCCATCTGTCACTCGCCCAGTCTAGGGAGGGGCCCCAGGGCCGTGGGGGCGGTGCAGCCTGTAGGTGAAGGGCAGCTGGCCTCTGGGGTGGGGACGATGTGGATGGGGGAGGTGCAGGGAGGAGACGAGTGTGTGTGGAGGGCAGCCTCCCAGCAGGGTGCGCCCTAGAGCCCGGAGAAGGCGCGGCTGGGGCAGGCAGCGGGCAGCCAGGAGGCGAAGGAGCAGGACTGGCCGGGCAGCTGGTGTCGCAGCCTCAGGAACAGCAGAGGGAGCGGGGAGAGGCCAGGCCGCTCTGGGAGACCCCGTCGACCGGCTTGTTCACAGACATCTGTAGCTTTTTAGCATGGTCCCTTCGGGCAGAGCCGAGGATCAAGCTGGGCCTCCGGTCTGCCCACCCTTGCCACCCTCACGGGCCAGACCGGGCGCCAGGGCCGGGGCCACATGGTGGGGCGCAGCCTCGCTACTTGAAGGTGGACTGCAGCTCCTTGAAGGCCGCTTTCCGCTGCTTCATCTCCTCCGCTTGCTTCTTCCTCTCCTCCTGCTCTGCCTTGATCTCCTCCTCGAATCGGCTGGACACGTTCATGGCCTGGACCTGGGATGGGGTTGGGTGGGAGTCGGGTGGTCAGGACTGGAGGCGGTCTCTCTGGGGTCTCTTCTAGTTCTGCTGTGCCCTCCATCCCACCCCAACCAATGCTCTGCCTCCCACCATCCAGACCCTCGGCTTGACACCTCAGTCACCTCTCTGAGCCTCAGTTCTTCCATTTAGAGCCTGGTAGTGATTTAGTCGCCAAGTTGTGTCTGACTCGTGACTCCATAGGCTGTAGCCTGCCAGGCTTCTCTGTCCATGGCATTTCTCAGGCAAGAATACTGGAGTGAGTTGCCATTTTCTCCTCCAGGGAATCTTCCCCATCCAGGGGTTGAACCTGGGTCTCCTGCACTGCAGGCAGACTCTTTACCAACTGAGCTACCAGGGGAGCCCATATGTAGAGCCTGGTGATTAATAACTCTGATCTCATAGGTACATGGAGAGGATTAAAAGAGATAAGATACATTCAGTGGCTGTTGCAGAGTGTGGGTCCTGTAACTGAGAGCTTCTGATGTAGCTATTCTTATCCTTTTCCTGTCCTGGGAAGCCCAACTGAACCCGGAAACATCCCATCAATTCTAGAAGCCCAGAAGGAGGTGGGAGGAGGCCTTTAGAAAAAATGTTCTTAGCTAACATGAAGATGGGGAGAAGCAAGAACAGGCAGGAGCCCCAGGGTCCTGGCAAGACAGGATCCAGGAACCATACTTGTCCCCTCCACCTGAACCTGTGCCATGCCTGGAGTTGGCCTCTGGGGCCATCACACTCCGTCCAGGCTGGGGCTGGCAGGGCTAGTGTCTCAGAGAGGCCCTGGGGACCAGTGCTATGTTTCTGGGCCTGCTCTGCTGTTTCTTGGTCCCACCTTTTAAAGCCCAGTCCTTTGTGTAGTGGCTCTGTGTGCCAGGGCAGGGGCATCTCAAAGTGCCCCTTGTTCCCTCTTCAAGAATACATACTTCTCACCCATCCCTGGAGGAGAGAAGGGGTAAACTGGAAAGGATCACAAGGTGGATGGGAGGGGACAGAAGCCAGGAACGACATGGGCCCTGATAGGCGTCAGCTCCCCACCTCTTGTCTGTGGCCTCAGCAGGTACAGGAAGGGGACATGCTGATCCTTCTGCTAACTCAGGGTCCTGGTGGATCCCAGCCACCCCTATCCTCAAGTGGGGTCAGGGCACCCCACAGCCCCCCATTCCTTACCTTGGCCTCAAAGAAGCTCTTGGCCCCCTTGACACCCTCGGTGGACACGTCGATCTCAGAGAGGCGGGCCAGCACGTGCAGCCCGCTGTCCTCCTGCAGCTCCCCGGCTGCTGCCTTGCGGAAAATCAGGAGGAACTGTGGCAGGGAGAACAGAACACTGACGTCATCAGGAAGAGAGTGGGAGGGGCCACAGCCTGCCCACCCCCGGGCCTGCTACAGGCCTCCCTGGGAAGAGAGGTGCTCGCGGGCCTGGGAGCCAGAGGCCTGGGCTCTCCACTCTCCATGCTCTGTGTTTCTGAACAGGCTGCTGGGCCCCTCCTCTCTGGGCCTCAGTTGCCCATCTGTAAAATGGGAGGCTAGGTGACCTATCTCCTGTCCACCTCAGGATTGGGGCTCCTGCAGGCTGCTCTGCCCATGCTCAGCTCCCAGCAAAAGCCTCAACTTATCTCTTACCTTTGTCTCCACTGTTCTCCAAACCAGTCCACCTTACATCCCACTTACGGAGCCCTGAAGGTACATGATTGTGCCCATTTTACAGAAAGAGTGAGGCTCAGCACCGGAAAGTCACGGAGGAGGACTTGAACCCAGGTCCTGAGTCCATACCATCGTCGTGTACTGCTGCACCGTCCTCCTTGGGCCTCGGCTCCCCCAGGTGCCTGGGCCACCTTTCTCTTGCTTGCCTCCTCTATGCTTCCTGCTAGCTCTCCAGGGCCCACCTGAGAGCTGACCCTCCAGAGGCCACAGCTGGCATTTAACCCCTGTGCTGCCTAGGAGGCCAGTGCCATTGCTGTCTGGCTTGGAGCCTCGGTTTCCTCCTCCAGCAAACAGGTTCGCTCATGGCTCCCATCTCCGAGTGAGGCTGAGTGAGGGCTGGACTGTGAAGTCACCTGGCCCAGCGCCTGCTCCTCTTGGACCTGCAGGGCAAGTCCCTCCTCCATCTGCCCCCTCTTCTCCTCAGTCACAGCATCCTATCGTTTCACTCTCTGTGCATCTCCCCCTCTGCCCGCCAGGACCCCTGGAGCACAGGGTCTTTCTCTGTACTCCCAGAGCCCACCTGGGGTCAGGCATACGGGACTTCCCTGATAGTACAGTGGATGGGGAGTCTGCCTGCCAAAGCGGGGGACATGGGCTTGATCCCTGGTCCAGGCGGTGGGGCAAACTAAGCCTGTGGGCCACAACTCCTGAGTATGCACTCTAGAGCCCATGAGCCGCAACCACTGAGTCTGTGCTACAACTACCGAGGCTCGTGCACCTAGAGCCCATGCTCTGCAACAGGAGAAGCCACCGCAATGAAAAGCCTGAGCACTGCAACCAGAGAGTAGCTCTCTGCAAGTAGAGAAAAGCTCGCGCAGCAGTGAAGACCCAACACAGACATGAATAAAAATAAATCAATCAATAAATAAAATAAGTGCTCACTACATGAAGGGATGGATGGACCTTCTTTTCACTTAGGCATCTCAGAATCTCCCTGGGGACCTGCTCTACGATCTGCTGAAACCTCATTCAGCCAACAATCAGCCATTCAACAGTGGCTGTTCAAGGACAAGCAACTCAGCGACAAGGCCGGGGTGAGTCTCTCCGCACCACCAAACCCCCAACAGTGTTGCCCCCCACGGGGAGGAGGAAGCTCACCTCCCGGAAGCTGAGCTTGCTGTCAAAGTCTTCATCCACCTCCTTGATCATATTTTTCAGGCCCAGGTGGGTCTGGGGAGCTCCAAGTTTCTCCATCATGAGCTTTAGCTCCATCAGGTCAATGAATCCATCCCGGCCGGCATCGTACCTGTGGGTGCAAAGAGAGGCTTTAGGACATCCTGACACTTGTTCCTCACCAGCCAGAGTGGTGATAAGCCAGAGCACAAGGAGCCTAGGAGCTCAAAAGTCACCTCCTAGCGAGGAACTCAGCCAAGGCTGATTTGTGGCCCAGTGACTGCTTGGTTACCTCTGATGATGGGGAGCTCACCACGTGGCCCGGCAGCCTCTTACATGTTGAGCAGTGCCAACTTTTGGCCAAACCTGCTACACAGGGAAGCTGAAACCACAGCCCCTATCTACTGAATGAGACATGACAAGCATGTAGGAAGAATTAACAATATCATATGGGGTACGGACTGGGAGGGTGGGCCCTGATGTAAGAACTCACTGACCATCCTTAGGCACCTCCACAGGCCCTCGAGGGACATCTTGGCTCCATATCTCCCCCTCTCCCTGTCCCCACCCAGGAGGGAGGCAGAAGGAACCACACGTCTAAGGGTAGGGGCCAGGGCTCACAGGAGGGAGGGGAGTTTTCTGGAATGTGGCCTGGGGTGTGTTCAGGGAACAGCTTGCACAGGGTGCCTGCAGAGGGGTACAGCGGTGGCTGGAAAGGCCTGGAACAATGATGAGGTGATGACTGTGTCTCTGCCCTGCACGTTCCGGGTCTCTTTTTTCTACCACTCACGGCCTGGCAGAGAGACAGACAGGGTGAGGCGCAGAGTCTAAAGAGCTTGCTTGACCGGCTTCCTTGTGGTAAGAGAGGGTCAGAGCTGCCCTCCGGCCGTCCCCCGGTGGGGGAGGTGCTTGCTGCTGGTGCTGGGAGCACACAGCCTGGCGGATGTGGGCGCTGTTCCCACAGCCCAGCCAGGCCCTCTTATCAGGCCAACTAAGCAACTGCTCTGATTGCCTCCTGGTAGGTGGGGGAGGGTCATTTCAGTGTTGGCCAAGTGGGCCTCCTGAGCCTGAAGACCCTTGTGCAGCTCCTCAAGGCCTCAAGATGGCTGGGTGACGGTGCTGGTGACATTACTATGACACAGAGGGGCTGAGTCCCAGAAACTTTCTGCAGACTTGGATTTCCTACATAAACACTCATCTCGTTTCTGTCCCTGCTTCAAGGGCTCCCCAGTTCCCTTCCCCTATCTCCAGGTATACTTCATACAACTATGGGAATCTGATAGCAACCAGCTTTTGAAATCTTATCTTTGTGCTGGGAAATTTACCTACTTCATTTTACTTAATCCCCTTCATTTAAAACGAAGGCTCAGAGAGGTGAAGTGAGCTGCCCAAGGTCACACAGCAGTAGAGGAAGGAGCTGGGCTTCTATCCCACGTCTGGAGGGCTCACAGACTTGCCCATTGGCTGGGCCCAGCCCCCCTCCACACGTCCTGGGGCTGCCAGCAGAACAGAGGAGCGCTGAGCGGAGCAGTTGTGCGAGGGGTATAAATAGTTCACGAGCAAGTGAGTCAGTGGTTGGAAGTGACGCAGCACAGGGAAGACAGGTCTCTGGGAACCCTGCAGGGAACACAGGGTCCTGAGGCCTCTTCCCCCACCATGGAGAGAGGAGGCTGGAGTTCGGGCAGTGGCCACAGCCAAGGTGGAAGCAGATAACAGAGAGGATGCAGTGGAGGATTGTGGGACTTGAGAAGGTCAGGAAGACCAACGATCCTGTGGTCCAGACTCCACTTAGAGCTGGAGGGACCCTGTGGGGGGCACAGTGGAGCCCCTCATCTTCCATCTTTGGAGTCTGTTTGCCAGTTGGTAACAGGCGGGGTGGCTGCTCCTTGAGCCTTACTGACCGGTACTGGAGCGGCCCTGGAGCAACCCAGGAGGAGAGCAGCCCAACGACAGAGGAGTCAGTCTTTCCAGGGTCAGTCATACGGATGCCCCTCCTCAGTGTCCCTGAGGAAAACAAAGGCCCGACCTCTTTCTGAACTTGGGCTCCAGTGACGTTCGGCGATGACATGTCAGGGCTGGAGCAGATGGCCTGGGTTCTAGGAGACTGTGCCAGAGAACCTCCCACCGAGGCCAAGAACCCCTGGTATGATGGTGACCCTTTCGTAGGGTCACTGTGGGGACTGAAGGGGTTCATACGTGAGAAGCACTTAGCACAGCTCTGGCTCCAGAAACGGCAGCTACCAGCACTATCATGGACTTAGTTACTTTTATGAAGCTCCTACTATGTGCCAGGCAGTTTGTCTCCACACCTCTATGCTCAGCAATCCTGGGGGGTCAGTTATGGCCCCACGTGACTGATTAGAGAATAGGGACTATAAAGGTCTGGGCACTGGCCAGGGGTCCAGCCCCCCATCCCCGCGCTTCCCACACTTGACCCTCTCCATCGCCCCACTAGCCTCTCCTGAGTCTCAGCTCAAGGGTTTCTCTTGCAGCCAGGGGTGGCTCAGTTTCAGAGGAAGTGCAGATAAAGTGTCCACACTTGGACAGAAACGAGGGCTCTGGATCTCGGTCTCTGGCAGCTCCCAGGCCTGTCTGGGCTGCAGCTCAAACCACGGCCTGAACCGCTGTCTGCGTCAATCAAGCATCTATCAATTACCAGGTCTGGGCTCCCGCCCCCAGGGGGACAGTGCTGGCCGTAGTGCCGGAGGATCAGCCACCAAGGGGAGGTGACAGAGAGCAGGGAGAAGCAGGTGCTGGAGTGGGAGGTGGGGCCCCAGAGGTGGCAACACTGGACTCCCTCCCCCCTCGGGGGAGTGGACCTCCACCATGTGCCCTGGGCTCTGATGTGGGTGGGCTCTGGGTCATTGGATCAGCTAGATTCTTCCTAGGTAAACCCTGGAGGTTTGTGCTCACAGCATCTCTGCTGAGACTGACCCGAGTCCAAACCCCAGCTCTGCCATCTGCGGGCTAGGTGACCCTGTTCAAATCACACGACCCCAGGCGCCTCAATTTCCCCATTCACACCATGGAGATCAGACCCATCTCAGGCTCAAGGCAAGCGTTAAGAGAGGATCCACAAAGATTCTGAGCACAGAGGCTGGCCCACAATAAGTACTTAATTAATACACACTAATTACAGTACCACTGCTGAATTATTATTATTGTTAACATCTATCATTAGGGTTTGAGAGTAAAGGAGATTATGGATATATAAAATGGGCTTTCCAGGTGTTGCAGTTAGTAAGGAACTTGCCTGCCAATGCAAGAGACATGGGTTCAATCCCTGGGTCAGGAAAATCCCCTGGAACAGGAAATGGCAACCCACTCCAGTATTCTTATCTGGAAAATCCCATGGACAGAGGAGCCTGCCGGGCGACTGTCCATGGTGTCACAAAGAGTTGGACATGACTAAGCCCATACTGAAGCTGAAGCTCCAATACTTTGGCCACCTGATGTGAAGAGCCGATTCATTAGAAAAGACCCTGACGCTGGGAAAGATTGAAGGCAGGAGGAGAAGGGGATGACAGAGGACGAGATGGCTGGATGGCATCACCGACTCAATGGACATGAGTTTGAGCAAGCTCTGGGAGATGGTAAGGGGCAGGGAAGCCTGGTGTGCTGCTGTCCATGGGGCCGCGAAGAGTTGAACACAACTGAGCGACTGAACAACAACAAAGCCCGCACACGTACGCACACAAGGATATAAAACACCTAATACGTAATATGTGCCTAAAACCTGCTAACTTGATTATAATAGCTCTATTGAGAACTTTTAATGTGCCAGATACTAGTTAAGTACTTTGTACATATAATATAAAAATCGTGATAATAATAATAGTGGTAAAAAATACAATTTCTTCCCCAGTCCTGATTGTGTATGGCTGGGAGGAAATGCTTGCTGTAGACTGGCCTGGAGGTAGGGGGTGGACAAGATGAATGAGGGGTCCCACAAGCACCTCCTCTGAAGGTCCAACTACTTCCATTCCCAGCCCCCATTAGGCTGGATTCAGAGACCCTGCCACTTGGGGAGGTGGAGAGATATAATCTTTTGCTCTCTCACTGGGCAGAGAGAGAGAGAAGCCCCAGTCCTGGGTAACCCTCCAGTTCCTCCTCTGACAGAGAGGGAAGTGAGAAAGGGGAAGACGGTCACTGCCACCAGCAGGAGGATGCCTGGCAACCCAGGAGAGAATGCTGTTAGTAGGATGCTGGGAAACAGGTGTATCCCTGGCTGGGGAGACCCTCTCTTCCAACAGCCCTTGCCCTGAGCTGGAGCTGAGGCTACAGGTAGCTCAGAGGATCCAGGCAAAAAATGTACACAAGATCCGTCTGGATGCCTGGTCTACCCGCTTCATGTCATGTAGGGAAATTGGGGCCCAGAGTGGGTAGCAAGCAGCCCAGAGTCACACAGCTAGAGATCAGCAAGATTCCAAAAGCTGTAAACTTTGCTCCCTCCCTACCTGCCTGCTTCCCTCTTCTTCGTGGTCCCGTGAGAGGTCCTGAATTCTCAAGCCTGCAGGGCTGGGGGAGGCTGGGCTGAGAGCAGAGGCTTGGGACCTGCCTGGGAGGACCAATTCCATCCGGGACTGACAACAAAGCTCCTGGGCTGGGAGCTCAGCATGTTTCTCCAGCACTGGACGGAGGCTGCTGCATCTGGCACTGTGCCCACATTCCTACCCCCCCCCCCCCAACAGTTCTCAACAGGGAGGGCTCAGCTGCTGCCGCCCCGGATGCTGGTGACAAAATCCCCTCCCATCTGTCCTTGAAAGTGGAGCAGCGGCCACCACCCGGGCAGACTTTGCCCCTTTGGACTGCAGGGCCCTCTTGGCGATTGCTCCTCCTCCCTTGGTTCTGATAACCCGGAGTTCTGGGGCTGAGCAGCGGCCAGCTCTGATAGTGTGCAGGGCCTGCCCCTATTTCATAACAATATTATCATTAGTGGCTCCTCTTGGCTGAGCACGTACTACGTGGCAGGCACTACCCCACGTGCTTTGTGTCAGATCCTCTCAAGAACTTAGTGCTGCTGCTGCTAAGTCACTTCAGTCGTGTCCGACTCTGTGTGACCCCATAGACGGCAGCCCACCAGGCTCCACCATCCCTGGGATTCTCCACTGGAGTGGCTTGCCATTTCCTTCTCCAAAGAACTTGGTGAAGCAGGCATAAACATCCCCATACTACAGACGAGCAGACTGAGGCTCAGGGAGGAAGTGACTTGGCCAAGATCATAGCTAACAAGGACATACCTGACTATCAGAACCCTAGCCTGAGGAAAAACATGTGCTTTTAACTACTATGCTGTGTTCTGATGCCTACAGACCCTGTAACAAAGAAACTCAGGTTGGGAGGGATACTGGAGGCTACCTCATTGAGCATTCGTTAGGGTCAGATCCCCTAATGCAGCTTTCCTGCTTGAATACCTCTGAGGACGGGAAGCTCACTGCTCCACTAAAACAGCCCATTTTGGCTTTGGAACTCTCTATTAGAAAGTTGCTCTTTCTAATATGACCCTCCCCATTGGCCAGCTGTGCTATACAGTCTGATGGCAGAGTGAGGAGCCATCAGAGTCACTGCACAGGGGGAGGGGGGCAATGGTTTGGGAGCATAGGGGACCCCAATTCTCTCCCCTCTGGCTCCCATCCCATCCCAGGCCTTTGCTGGTGGTCTCTCTGCCCATGGGGGTTGCCAGGAGGACAGACAGCTGGAGAGAGAGGTGTTTATGGACCACTGAGCCCCCAGGCCCACCTGACTTTGGCCCTAGTATTCACAGACCTGGTCTTCCCCCATCCTGTCTGGGGAGGCCTCAGTGGCTTCAAGGCCTCTACTCTTTGTCCTGAAATGGGAAGGTAGGAAAGTTCTAGACACCAGGGAAATTCTGGCCTTGCTGCTTGTTACAGCTGGGTTGGCCCGGTCCTCCTCCTGGTACAGGTAGACACCCACAGGCTCGGTGATGACAGTTCGGTAGTGCCCATCCGTTCCTACACTCCCCCACCCCCAGACTGCCTGATTCGGGCAGGGAAAGCCCAGTCACTCACCACTTCCTCCAGCCCTATCTTTAGAGTCTGACACTCGATCTGTTGCCCTGTGTCAGCGAAGGAGAGGGTGTGTGAGCGTGTATGGGTGAATGTGTGGCCAGGGTGGGGCTGATGCTACCCCTATGGCTTCCCAGGGAGTCCAAGGATCAAGTGGGTGCCCCCCTCTGGCTGATGACAACCTGCTGGGGGCTGTCAGGGCTCAGGACACCCTAAACTCAGGTTTAAGCATCTCTCACTGAGCCCCACCCTGGGAGGGCAGCTCCCTCCACTGGTAGCAATAGCAGTGGGTCTCTCCGCAGCCTGCTCTTAATAATAATTATTATTATAACAGTGATTGCAAAGGACATATACCGAATGTCTAATATAACCCAGTGTTTATTACTTAACTTAATCTTCCCTTTTGTTATTGCCTCACTCCCTAGACTCAGCAACGGGGCAGGGAGAAGGCTATGGGGTGGCCCAGTGCTTCTTAAACCTTAAAGTGCATACCTGGTGAGTCTTACTAAAATGCAGACTCTGATCCAGTAGGCCTAGGGTGGAGCCCGAGCATCTGGATTTCTAACAAGCTGATGAGGAGATAGATGCTCCTAATAGGGTCCCATAGGAGCAAAAGACTTGGAGTCAGAAGGATCAAGTTTAAATCCTGTCTGCTCCTCAGTCATAGAAACCTGAGAGTCAGTCTTCTTATCTGTGAAATGGGTGATGACCATCTTACAGGATGTTAAGAAAGAATTAAACAAGAGGTAAAGTTCCTGGAATGGAACAGCCCCAGAGGTCCTCTCTCTCTACACAGCTCAGGAGTCCCCAGGCCTGGCTCTGTCTGGCTGCACCTCTCTGGCCTAGAACCCTTCTCTAGAGTCCTAAAAAAGTGGAAATCAGCCAAGGAGAAGACTGCTGGGCAGACAGAGGGACCTCAGCTGCTGGAGGGCGTGGGGTTGGCTTTGCAAGGCCTGGTCTCCTAGAGCTGAAGCTAGGCCCTGAACCCAGAGGCACAGACAGAAAGCAGGAAGGCGCAAACCAAAAGGGAACCAAAAGTCCCCGGGGGTTGGGAGAGGAGAGGTGACTCAGAATCACAAGGGAAGTAGGAGAGCAGAGGACAGGCCTGAGGCCAGAAAATCCTCCCTCCCCAGAAAACCAGGCTTCTGGCTGCTGTAGGCACAGGACCCAACCTCTGAACCCCCAGAGGGTTCTCCCCCACCACCCGCCCCCCTTCCCTGGTCCCCCAACCACAAACACCGCCCTCACTTGGCTTTGGGAGCTCCCTGTAGGCAGACCTGCTTCTAATCCCGCCCTGGCCACTTATTATAACCTTGGGCCTTGCTTTTCTCATCTGGCAAATGGGGAGAATGACAGCACCCACCTCACTGGGCTGGTCTGAGGATTCAATTCAGTTCCTGAAATAATACACCGGGCCTCATGGGCCTGGTGGCTCCATTTAACAAGGAGAGGGCGTGGAGGCAGGGGGCTGGCTATGGAGGGCTGACATCATGGCATCCTTCAAGAGAACTTTCAGTACTCCTCGTAGAAATAAAGAAACGGAACCCGACGTTTCCAGCCCTGGGGATCCAGCCTCTCTCACTCCCAAAGACCCCTCTATGTCATTGCTTTTCATGAGACTGTAAGCTTCTTGAGGGCAGAAATTTTATTTTTCCCTTAATTCTCTGGAACTTGCATACAGAAACTTAACAAAATATGATCAAAGGAGTGAACCCTACATTTTAAAAAAATGTCACCTATGTTTTTAATAGCCCACCAGCCAGACACGATGGACTCTTTACAAAGGCTCAGGAGTTTTTTTCTTTGGCCACACTATGCAGCTTCCAGGATCTTGGTTCCTGGGCCAGGGACTACCCAGGCCCTTGGCACTGAAAGTGCAGAGTCCTAACCACTGGACCACCAGGGAGTTCCCCAGGACTTTCTCATCTTAATCCTCAGGACTTTCCCAGGAAGGTTCTTTAGCCCCAGGGGAAATAGACTCTGAGAAATGGAGTACCCACCTGCTGGGCAATGGCACACGGGAGCCAACTAGAGCCCTAGTTTTGTGTCATCCCCGGGCTGCTGGGTGCTCTTCCCTTTTTTCTGCCACCTGCCTTCCACGTAATTAAGCGACAATGAATTCGATTCCCCATTTTTGTTATTTCCCAAAGCCATATGTAGCTGTCAATCAAAGCTTCTGTTCCGCAGGAGGGAAAGAAGGTTCTCATGCTGAGGCCCGTCACTCGGGTCCAAAGCAAGAGGGCTGTTGCCAGCCTGGCAGGCTGGGCAGCTCCGTGGGGGGTAAGTGGAGGCAGCCAGTGGCTTTTTGGAGCCATCTCTGCCTCAGCCACCACTGCCAGGGCTGGGACGGTAGTGACAGGAACTTGGTGAGGACTTATTCTATGCCAAGCCCTGGATTAAACACTTCATAACAACTCTGGGAGGTGAGGGCTATTGTTCTCCCTGTTCTAGCTGAGGAAGTGAGGCTCAGAAGGGTTTACTGTGTCTTGCCCAGGGCTCACAGCTGGGATTCCAACCCAGGGTAAGTAAGTAAGTAAGTAAGTGAAATCACTCAGTGTCTGACTCTTGCGACCCCTATCCCCTGGTAGGACTGTAGCCTACCAGGCTCCTCTGTCCATGAGATTCTCCAGGCAAGAGTACTGGAGTGGGTTGCCATTTCCTTCTCCAGGGGATTTTCCTGACTCAGGGATCGAACCCGGGTCGCCCACATTGCAGGCAGATGCTTTATCCTCTGAGGCAGGGTAGCACACTCCAAAGGCCCAGCCATTAACCACTGCACCAGACAGTCTCCCAGAAAGGACAAGGGGCTATGCTGGGGGGCAGGGGGGCGGTGCTGTGAGCTGCAAAAGCCTGAGGTGGAGCAGGTGGAGGGGAGGGAAGGGTGGGAAGAAGAGAGGGGCACTGGCTGTTGTGACGCAAGGGGTCATGAGACGGAATGGCTGGGGACGAGGCTGGGCCGGGCAGGGGACTAGGGCATCGTCCTCGGATTCCACAGCAGGTTCAGAATTACATGGCTGCCTCCCTGTCTGGCAGGTCTCAGCTTACAAAACCCCACAGAGCCCTAGGCAACAGCCCCAGGCTGTTGCCAGCCCAGAAGTGGCTGCCTTGAGGCCCTCTGGGGCCACACCCCTGCCCCTTGCCTGGAGGTCTCCAGCATTAGTCACTCAGTCTGACTCTTTGCTACCCTAGACCCTATGGACTGTAGCCCTCCTCTGTCCATGGAATTCTTCAGGCAAGAATACTGGAGTGGGTTGCCCTTTCCTTCTCCAGGGAGGCCTTCTTCCCGACCCAGGCAGGACCCTAAATGAATGAGCAGACAGAGGAGGGGAGAGGGTGGAGTTAGAGGTGATGGGAGGAGCCTGAGGCAGCAAGGGGAGGACGGACTGAGAGTCAGGTGCCTCCAGGTGCCTGGCACTGTGCCAGAGCTCGTGTGCATCACCTGCCTGCAGCCCCCCCCTCCCCAGAAGCAGGGACCACTGTCCCCAAATGTATAGATAAGGATGCTCTGGTTCAGTCATTGAAAATCTCCCCATGAAAGTCACTACACCTTCCCGGGCCTCAGTTTTCTCTTCTGTAAAATGGGGAGAAGGGTTGATGACAACCCCCCAAAGTCTCTCCTAGATGGAAACTACCAGGAGTGTAAGGTCAGTGATAGTAGAGAGCCTGGCCATCTTCCCTCTGCCCCCTTTCTTCTCCCTCCATCTCCATCCTGAGGAAGAATCTGCTGATGACCACTGAATGGAATGAACCGGAGGACCCCAGAAGGCAGTTCTGTCATCCAGACAGCTCAGGATTGCTCTGACATAAGGAGGTCACTGCTGAATCATCTTTGAGAATCATCTGTCATTGTGCTCCTTTTACAGATGGGAAGACTGAGGCCAGGGGAAGGGCGGGCATACTAGGTAATTCCATAGCAAAGCCCTGCTTCCTATCTCCTGACCTCCAAGGCAAGTCCAGCTCCCAATTCCTTCTGCCCTCTCCCGTCTCTTGCACTCTGATCTGGGGGACGGTTTCCCAGGAGGCCTGGGCTCCCCTCCCCTCTGCCATGGGGGCTGCAGATTAGGGTGGAAGTCTCTCGGCAAAGCCCTGGCTGTGATCCTCCAGCCCTGCTTGGACCCAGGAGGCTGCAGCCCCTCTTGGATGGCAGAAGCAGAACGGGGGTTTTGTCTTCTATGAGAGCCTGTCTGTTGGCTGTTCACAGCCGGGACTCGGCTGGGCTGGGCTCCGCTGGCACAGTGAAGCCTTGTTTCCTTGAATACAAAATCTGCCGCCTTCCCTCCTCGCCAGGGCCCCCCGGCGGGCGGTACTTCCTTCCCTAGAAGTCCAGCTCCCTGGCCCCTTCCTGCCCCCCTACCCCATCCCTGCCAAGCAGCACCCCATCAAGCAGCAGTGGTGCCAAGATGGGGCTCCAGGGGTTCAGCTCCACTCAATTTTCACCAAAGTATCCCTCATCAAACTCATACCAAAAACAGCCTCCATAAAAGTGAGCTTGCTCTGCAAATGCAGGTTCACGATCACTCCCCAAGCCACGTGCTCCTTCTAAACAAGCTGCAGCTTCCCATTTAGTGAAGGTGTTAGTCACTCAGTCATGTCCGACTCTTTGTGACCCCACTGACTGTAGCCCACCAGGCTCCTCTGTTTATGGGATTCTCCAGGCAAGAATATTGGAGGGGGTTGCTGGGCCCTTCTCCAGGGGATCTTCCCAACCCAGGGATCAAACCCAAGTCTCCTGCATTGCAGGCAGATTCTTTACTGTCTGAGCCACCAGGGAAGCAATCCCAAGTCCCTGCTCATTTGGCGTGTCCGGGTTCTCCAAACTGTTCCTTCTTTTTATTTTTCTTGGGGGTAGAAGGGATGTCATGGAAGCCCAAGAGTAGGAGGTGGTGGGTCCATGTGGGGGAAAATCAGCCATGAATATGGAAGGGGGTGCTGGGTGATCGTCCCCTTGTGGAGGCAGACATCTGTGATGGGAAACCCAGGAGGGAAGAACATGAATTCTGGAGTCATAGACCTGGGTTTAGAGCCTGACTCCATCATTTTCTAGCTGTGTGTTCTTGGCAAGTTACTTCACTTCTCTGCGCCCAGACTGCCCAACTGCGTCACAGTGGCGATGACAGTTCTATGTCATGGGGCGCTGGGAGGAGTGGCGGAGCTCCTTAGTCCTTGGGCACTGTGAATACAGGGGTCAAGCAGCTGAATAATCTCTCCTATACTTCCCTGTGGGGGGTGGGAGGGGTTCAGCAGAGTCTACAAGGAAGTTGCCCTCTATTGGGTCTGGAATCCTGGAACTCCTGCGCTTCTGATAAGGCCAGTTTTGATCAGGAAAAAACTTGAGAAGAACTCCTAAACCAAGACCCTGGAGGCAAAGGAGCAGGCTCCTCAGGGACCAGGGGTGTCCGTGCAGAGGCCTGGGGTGGGGTTAAGGACTCAGTTCTGCCCCAGGCTGACCCTCGGAAAAAATGATGGGGTTCCCAGCCATCCAGGTCTGAGAACCAAAAAACCTCTTCCCTACAATAAGGGTCAAATGCAGAAGCAGCAGCCGCAGTAAGCAGTAAGAAGTGGGAAAGAGCCTTTCTCAAGCTGGGGGGTTGCAAAACACCCTGGGCTTCCTGCTTGCCGCTGGGTCACACTGCCCCAGCCTGCCCCCACCTCCTGCCCCAGCCAAGGTGGCTGCCAGACCTCCTGACTTCCTCACCTGAGACTTGACCTCAGGACGGGTCTACCTTTTTGGATCCATTTCCAGACCTATTCCAGATCACACCCCCGGGGCTGTTTTGCCTGCCAGAGGCAGGGGCCATGGGCAACAGGAGGTGGGTGGGGAAGAGTATCAAAGGGAGGGGGGTTGAGCACCTTCACGGCCCCCACCCCCACTAGCCCCCTCACTGCTGGGGGGCAGTGCATCTGATTATCTCAGTCCCAAGAGGGTGAACCCAGGGGTGGACCCGAATGGCATCAGGAAGTTTTTCTCTCCAGTCACTTAAGAGATTTAAAGTTTTTTTGTTGGGGGAAGGGTAAGTCCATAGGCCTGAAAGTACCTGTCCAACCTGCTGAGGCCATGGGGTGTGGAAAAAGGGATGGAGGAAGGGCTGAGGTGAGAGCCACCAGCCAAGTTAGATAGGAGGTGACCCTCTGCAGGGAGGGCAGGGGGCACGCAGTGAGGGAAGAGGGGAAAGGAGAGATGGGGCCTTCTGACAGAAAGCCAGTGACTGCAAAGCTTCAGGGCGTAGTGGGCGGTGAGGGCAAGAGGAGGGAGCTGCTGTCTGGAGAGGGAGGAGGGGGACAGTCCTGACCGGACTATTGGTGGTGGGGTTTGTACAGACCTGCGGAGTAGAGGGCAGGGAGGAAGGGGTCCCTCCCTAGGGAGATCACCTGAGGGTCAAGGGTTGGGGTCCTGGCTAAAGGAGTGGATGGGGGTAGAGCTGAGAGGGACTGAAGGGTCTCTGACACAGTTTGCTGGTAGATGCTGAATAAGTGCAGGGAAAGTGGGGGAGGGGTCTCGGCCCAGAACCCACGTTGAGGGAGATGTGAGATGAGCGGAAGAAATGAAAAAACCCCAGCCAGGGAAAGAAACGGTCACCTTTGTTGAGGCGCTAGAGGGTGGGGTGGGTGTTTCTGACCCGCGTTTGGGGGTGGGGGGGTTGGTTGGGAATTCAAGTAGCTGAGGAGGAGGAGGCGGCAGAGACCACGGGGCCCCCAGTCTCGTGGAGCGCGGGTGTGGAGAAGCATCGCTAACAAGACAGGGGTCCTAGGCCAGAGATCCGAGCTCTCCAGACCCACGCGAATGGTAGCAGTGGAGGCTCGCGCTTCTCTAGAAAGAGCCGCGGGGTCCCCAACTCCGTATGCGGGCGGATAGGGTACCGGGGGCAGCGTCACCGTGAGAAGGGATCGCGTGCCAGGGGCCGCGGGTCCCCAGACCCATAAGCGTGGTGGGGAGGAGGTCCCGAAGCCTCGTGACTATCTGGAAGGGATCTGGGGTCCTCGCCCCTGATGTGTCGGGGATCGGGGAGATCGGCTGGCCGCATGGGTCCCGGGACCGCGCGGGGTCTCAGGAGCCGAGGCCGGCTCGCGGGGTGGGTGGGGAACAGGGTCGAGCGGGCACTCACTCCTTGAACATCTTCTCCATGTCCTTGATCTGCTTCCTGGAGAACTCCTTGAACTCAGTGTAGGGGTTGAAGACGCGGCGGCTGGGTGACTGGGGCTCGCCGATGCCTTGGTTGAGGTCGGCACGCCGCAGTAGCTTGGCGCTCAGCTCTTCGTCCGCACTGCCCAGCGCCTCGGCCGTCTCGTCGGGCGCTCCCGCCGCCGCCGCCGCCGCCCCGTTCAGCCCGGGCTGCTCCGGGGCCTCGCCGCCGCCCTCGCCCTCCATCTGCAGCCGCCGGCTCAGCTTGCTGGCCAGCTCGTCCGTGGCCATGGTGGCCCGCGCGCAGCTCGCCTCGGCCCGGCGTCTGCTCGTCGCGCGCCCGCACCGCCTCTGGCCGCGCTCTTCCTCTTCCTGACACTCCCCACCGCCAGGCACCGCCCCCGAAGGTGGGACTTACGCCCCTCGCGGGGCCCACCCGCTCCCGCCCCTGATCCCGGCCCAGCGCAGCCCGCGCCTGCTCCGGCTCGGTCGCAGCGGCTCAAATGTGCCGGGAGCGCAGGGCCCGCCACCGTACCCCGCCCCCCCGCGTCAGGTTGGGGGACGCCGTGGAAACCCATCCCCCGCTCTCCGTCCTCTGTGTCAACTGAGCGGGAGAGGTCAGGCGATCGAGGCGGGAAGGAAGTGGGGGGTCCTTCCCTGCAGTTTGGGCGTGGGTCTGGGGCTCAGAGGGGCGCCGCCCCCAACCCCTTCTTTGGAATCCCCACGCCGTGAGGTCGTAATCTCGTGTCGGCGTGACACCCTGTCGGTTGCCATGGAGACCACTCGATGTTACACACTGGCGCTCTCCATGAGGGTTGCGAGGCTAATGAAGAAGGTGGACCCCGTGGCAGGATACCCTGTCTAGATGTACCCGCAGGTGGAGCCGCCACATCTTTTGGAAAGGGAAAGACCAGCAGCTGCGAGGGAGATGGCGCTGGGCCTCAGTCTTGAGGTCCTCGGAGACACCTCAAGAAAGAGCAAGGGAGAAGGGCCTGGTCCTCTCCCCGCGGGTCAGCACATAACATGAATGACTTGGCAGAATAGCTACCGGGCCATGCGGTCGTCTGTGACTTTATTTTAGGGGATCTGGCAGGGAGATCTTGATGTTGCCATTTCAGTGGGACCCCAGAGAAGAGGTGTCCTCTCCCAAGGCTCAAGGGATGGGGTGTCAGGAAGAGGCCAGAGAGAGAATTTCTCTCTGTGGTCTGGTCTGTCACCTTAAAACTGAAGAGTTGTGGACTTCCAGCATCAGGACTCCCGCAGGGGAGGAGAGGGGCTGGTTGATAATACCAGTTTCCAGACTCCAATCCAGAAAAACAAATCTGATCTCTGGAGTGGGACCCAGAAATCTACATTTTAACAGACACCCAGGGGCGTTTGGCTACATGAAGTTTGAGAATCACTACTGTGCTTTGTGCTTGTTCTCTAAAATGTTAGGATGATTCTCAAGACTGCAGAAACAGCTTCCGCCAGGGAAGAGATGGGCTTAGGGCTTAAAAAAACCAGTGCTCTGGAAACAGAGAGCACTTGAGAATGTAAAACCAGCGAGCTGTTACAGACTGATTCCCAAAGAACAGATCCTCAGTTGATATTTGTCGATTTCCCACAGTTTAAGAATATTGCTGGGACTCCCCTGGCGGTCCAGTGGTGAAGACTCTGCACTTCCAACGTATGGATTCATTCCTGATCAGGGAGCTAAGACCCCACATGCCTCTGGGCCAAAAAACCAAAACAGAAAACAGAAGCAGTGTTGTAACAAATTCAGTGACTTTAAAAAAATATGCTTTCCTTAAAAAAAAAAAAGATATTGCTAGAATTAATTTTGGGGGGCTCCAAAATCACTGTAGATGGTGACTGCAGCCATGAAATTAAAAGACACTTGCTCCTTGGAAGAAAAGCTATGACCAACCTAGACAGCATATTAAAAAGCAGAGACATTACTTTGCCAACTAAGGTCCGTCTAGTCAAAGCTATGGTTTTTCCAGTAGTCATGTATGGATGAGAGAGTTGGACTATAAAGAAAGCTGAGCACTGAAGAATTGATGCTTTTGAACTGTGGTGTTGGAGAAGACTCTTGAGAGTTCCTAGGACTGCAAGGAGATCCAACCAGTCAATCCTAAAGGAAATCAGTCCTGAATATTCATTGGAAGGACTGATGCTGAAGCTGAAACTCCAATACTTTGGTCACCTGATGCAAAGAACCGACTCATTGGAAAAAGACCCTGATGCTAGGAAAGACTGAAGGTGGGAGGAGAAGGGGATGACAGAGGATGAGATGGTTGGAAGGCATCACCGACTCGATGGACATGAGTTTGAGTAAACTCCGGGAGCTGGTGATGGACAGGGAGGCCTGGTGTGCTGCAGTCTATGGGATCGAAAAGAGTCAGACAGGACTGCACAAATGAACTGAACTGAACTGAGAATTAATTTAAAAGGGATTTTAAAAAGAATAAAATTGAGAAAAAAACTCTTCAGGGTTCAGAAAATATGAAATTTTCATCAACTTATTTTTGAGAAATGAGTTGGACTGTTTCTGAGTCCAAAAAAGATATTCAGCTTAAACGACGTGATTTTTTTTAAGTTTGGAATTAAGTTTCTGTTGGTCTTGGACAATTTGGTCCAGCTACTTTTAAGAGCTAAGTTTCTGTATCTCCCATGTGTTTTCTTCAAGGACTCATCAGAGGCAAAATAGTTGGGTTTTTATTGAATGCAAAAACCTGGGGACATGGTATAGATCGAAACTTTAAAAATTATGCCTGCAAATGCTTGGGTTTGCAAATTCTGAGCTTTCTTTTTTAGGTAGTTAATTGCTTAAAATCTGACAGACCTCAATTTGCCCCAACCTATGATTCATAATGGGTCTGCATGAAATAAGGCTGCCTTTATTATGAAATGTTTTGTTTCTGGGAGCCAACTTTTTAACAGTGAAGGGATTAGGTTAGGGTTTGCTTTTGTGAAGAACAGTTTACATGTATGTGAAAAACCTGGGATTTGGTTTGGATTATTCACACAGACTCGTAAGTATTAAATGCTCTGGTCAATTGCCCATTTGGCTTGTGTGAACACAACTCTCTGGAGGCAGGGCGGGCTCCATGATGCACAGTTGGGGGAATTCCTGTTCATTACCAATTGCATTTTGTAAAAGAGGAGCAGAACGCCCAGAACTTGCAGCTCTTATGCTCAGACAGAGCTCAGGAAGTGCTGCCCAAGGGGCGAGCCCTTTTAACACCTCTCGGGCTGATTCTGTCACTAGTGTTCAGGGGTTGAGGGGGTCTGAGACTCTGGGACTGTGGAGCAGGAGCTCAGGCTGCTTGGTGTCTGTCTCATTTCAGAGCCTTGTTGTCTGCTCCAAAGCTGGAGATGCATGCTGGATTTTATTTGAACTCTTTCCTTCTGAGGTCATTGGACTTCAGGAAAAGCACTTATTCAGAAACCAGAGAAGTAGTTGGGGGAAGAAAACTCTGGGATAACTGATGATCCCCAATTGCTAGTGAAACTTCCAGGAACCACCTAGTTGCCTGTTCATTAGGGAAAAATCACTTCTGAGTGACCCTGAGTGCTGTGCCCCAAGCACGGATTTGGGCAGAAAGAAATGCTCTGGACTGGTTATGCATGACAACATTTGGTCATGTGGAAAGAATGATCTTCAGGAAAAAATCACACCCTCAGCAAAGGATTTTTACAGAGGCAGGGGTGAGAGAGAGCCGATTCTGACAATATTCCAGCGACGAGGGAGCTAGGCAGACTTAGTCATCGTTGACTTATGTTTTTTAGCTTCCTCCCACATCTACTTGTGTAACTGTCTTTTGGGGAGGGGTAAAGCAATATTAAGAAAAACAACAGCCCTTTGAAAAACAGAAGGGAGACACAGGGAGGAGTCGGGAAGAGCTCTTGGGTGAAGAGGGCAGATGGAGAGAACTTTGAGGGGCATTCCAGAGCCGGATGGAACTGGGTGGTCCCTCCAGCCTGAGATGCTTGGAAAACAAGAAGGGATTAGGGAGACCGGAGAAGATAGAGTCAGCTCATAAACTACGGCACTCACTTGGCACTTTATAGACCCTGGTTTACTCATTCATCATCACAAACCTTCCGTGGTCATCAGCAAACCGGTGATGGATGGAGAAAGGTGCACAGAGGTCAAAGTTGAGGGACAGCCCAGATACCCATTTGGAGCGATTGGAGGAGTGAGAGCAGAGAATGAGGTCACAGCCTGGTTGGTCTCAGAGGCTTTCTCACCTCCTGCCAAGTCTGGAAGCTGTGCAGAGCGGGCAGCGGGGGAGCTGAGTCAGGAGGCGCTCACAGGACCGCAGAGCAGGGCAGGTGGGAAAGGGCGTAATGGGGCCAAGGCCTGCAGGTGGTCGCCAGTCATGAGAAGCCAACCTATCACTCTCACAAGCTTTTTGTGGTTATCTTGGATGTGTTGAATCTACTTGAAAATCAAGATTGTCTATCTAATTAGTTGCATATGCCCAAATGGACAGGCTGGGAGAAGAAAGCTGAGCGTGATTTCTGCTTCTATTAAACCCCAGGCAGTTCTGTGTCCAAGTTTAACAACTTGGACACAGCTTAAGTCTTAGCCCTGTCTTAAATGCTCAGAGAGAGAGAGAGAAAAAGAGAGAGAGACAGAGTGAGCGTGTGTGTGTGTGTGTGTATGTATCTTGTGGCTTAAAATCCAGCAATGTTGCATCTGCAGGGCCTTCCTGGACCCTTTCCAAAGATGGCAATAATATGGGCAGCTGATTCCGATTTTTATACTATTCTATGAAAGCAGTGTGCGTCTCCATCCAGGCAATCAAGACCTATTTATTAAGTGTGTTGGGCACCAGGCTCTGGTCCTGGAATTCTCCTAGCCATGTGTAAGAGTGGGAATGGGGGTGGGGAGAGTGGGACTAGCCAGTTTGAAGAGTGAGAACTGTTGGACCCACCCTGGGGGACTGACAAAGGCTATGACTGTTCCAGCTAACAAGCCTCTGGCTGGGACTCAGTACTTATTACCACCCACAATGACGCTGTTAGTAAACTATCTGACACCTCCTACCCCACCCTGCCCCAGCACAGCTTCCTGGGGGAAGGGACCTGTCTGTCTGGTTCAGCTTCGGCTCCTCAGTGCCAGCATGGTGCCTGGCCCAAGGTCAGGTTGGATAAGTCAAGGTTGACTGAATGCATGATGGCCTGCTCTGCCTGAGGGCTCAGGATGGACTGGGTGTTTTCTCCTGAGTGTCCCCTCCTGAGCATCCGGTGGCTGGTTTTCAAGGTCACCGCTAAGAAAGAGTAAAGTGACACCTCTGTGCACCCACATGACTCAACACAAAGTTAACAGGATCTCTTGGACAACAAAGTTCTCAAGTATCTGTCCCTGCTTCTCTGAGGACAGCGTCAGCAGCATCAGATAGGGATTGCAGCCGGGTGACCTGCTGGTCCTTGGGCATCGATAAGGCCCAGAGGTCATTTGGAGCTCTCTGCTAAGCAGACAAGGTGGAAGGAATAAAAGGAGGGTAGGGGTAAACAGTGCATGAGGCTGCTGCAGGGGAACATGAGGATTTGGGAAACTGAAAAGCAGGTTGTAAAATTAGCACAAGGCCGAGGCAGGCAAAGTTGGTTGAAAGAGAGAGCATGGTGCCCAGGCCAGGGACACCTGAACTCAGGCAGTAACTAAAGAAAGCAGGGGACTCTGAGAAGGGGCTAGTAAGCCAGGACGCTGAGAGGAAGGGGTTTGTCGTGAAGTCTCGTTTCCTTCAAGCTTGGTTCAGTGGAAGGCATTTCTCCTGGTTCACCTGTGAAGCTTCCTGTTGTTCAGATGCAGGGCTGTGATGGTGAAAGGCGGTGTTGCGTCATGGTTAGGATCTGGATCTGAAAATCCCTTTGGGTTGACCTAGGGCAGCCTGTTTTACCTTTCTAGAGGCCTCAGTTGCATTGTCTATAAATGGCAATGTATCTCTCCTCCTGGAGTACTTGAGAGGATTAAATGAGAAAATTTATGTGAAGTGTTTAATGAAGTGCATGGTTCGTAGTAAAAGCTCCAGATGCTCTCAGTGATGGAGATGTTGATAAACATGGCAATGTGGCAGGCAATAGCCATGCAGATATTAACAATCTAGTCTGGGTAAGAGTCTAACATGGGGCTGGCATATCTGGTCCCCTGCCTATCTTTATAAATAAAGTTTTATTGGGACACAGCCATGCTCATTTGTTGTTATGCTACAGTGGCAGAGTTGAGTAGTCATGACAGTGACCCCATGATTCACAAAGGGAAATGGCACTTTATAGAAAAAATTTGCCAACCCGATCTTCATTGACCAGTAGATAACAAGCTGGTTCCTGGACTTCATTGAGGAAAGCACTGCATTGGAACAGTTGAGTATAAAGTCTGAGCTCTGAGGCTTTTTCTCTTGGGCAAGTAACTTCTTATGGTTTTCACATGTGAAACAGGAGCGATACACACAGTGAGGACTGAAAGGGATAATGTCTGGGCTGTGCTTAGCACAGGATCTGATGGCTGGCAAGGATGCTATAACAAGTTTGCAATTATTAACTATTAAAATTCAACTGTTGAAAGGCACAAAGAAACTTCCAGAAGAGGGTAACTGCTGTGTGTAGCTGTCTCTAGAGAAGGCCCAGCAGGAATCTCATAGAAAGCCAAAAAAGAGGATGGGAACATCACTGGTGAGCTCTCTCAGGCAACACACCCACTAAATGAACGATTCCACTCCTCAGGTGAGCAATGGGTCAGGTCGTGAAAAGTCAGGGGAGCAGAGGTGTAGGCTATGAGGTCTAGCACAGTGTCATTAGTACCTGGAGCATAGTCAGTCAGTTCAGTCACTCAGTCGTGTCCGACTCTTTGCAACCTCATGGACTGCAGCACACCAGGCTTCCCTGTCCATCACCAACTCCCCGAGCTTGCTCAAACTCGTGTCCATCGAGTTGATGATGCCATCCAATCATCTCATCCTCTGCCATCCCCTTCTCTCCTGCCTTCATTCCTTCCTGGCATCAGGGTCTTTTCCAATGAGTCAGTTCTTTGCATCAGGTGCATAGTAGGTACCCAGCGTTTGTTGCCTGAATGAATGAAGGCTGGTTGTTTAATCATAAAAGTGATTGATCCGAATAGAGTCCCTCTGATGATTAGATCCACGGTGAGCCAGAAGATAAAATTTCTGCCTCCAATATCTTAAGGTCTTAGGAATGAAAGCATTATGAGAGTAAAGTCAAAACAAGGAGTCTGCTAATGCTTCCCACAGCAGGAAGGAGGCATTGTGATGGATTCCTAGGGAACAGATGGACAAAGAAAAATGTTTACAAACAAAAGCAGGGACATAAGGTCATGAATGGGCCCAAAATAACTCAGGACACTGAGCAGATGGGTGCAAGCGGTGCATCTTGATGGAAATGAGGCCAAGCTGATAAGCTGAAATAGTCTACTCTCACCAGGTGCCCTAACCTCAGTACAGAAAAGAGGCTTTAGGAACCTCAGTCCGGAAAAGAGAAGCGCATCAGTGTGAGCAGGTGTTGGGTTTCCTCTCATCATCTTCGGTGTATTGCTTTCATTCTTAAGACTCTAGAAAATTGGAAACCACTCCACTTACCAGGAACACACTTGGGAATGCAGATCTGGCGGAAGCTGTTTTTTCCTGCAGACACTTCATGACTCTGGTTTCCACAACAGCAGGCATGGCTGGCTGTGCCAAGTTGCTGGAGAAGGGCACCTTATCTGCAAAGTCACGAATCCAAATGGGCTGCCATTGGCAAGGGTGGGAGGAAGTTGTTTGGTTTAGCCTCTCGGAGGGATCAGAAGATTGGGAGCTCTGGGAGGAGGATGAAGCCGCCTGTCCCCTGTTGTCCCTTGGAACAACGCCAGGGGAAAGGTCATTGGTAGCTTCTCAGAGCTACCAGTGGGGGCTGTGTACCAGAGTGTCTTTTAAAAAAAGTCTTCATTGAATTTATTACAATATTGTTTCTGTTTTACGTTTTGGTTTTTCAGCCGCAAGGCATGTGGGATCCTAGCTCCCTGAACAAAGATGGAACTGGCACCCTCCACATTGGAAGGTGATGACCTAACAATTGGACAGCCAGGGAAGCCCCAAGAGTGTCTTAATAAAGGCCATTTTGTTTGCAATAACAGAAACTCAAACCAGCTGAAGCAAAAAAAAAAAGAGGACATCTATGGGAAAGAAGAGCTGGTTCCTGACAATCCTGACTTTTCTCGTGATGGTCCTGACTTGTCAGCTTTGCTCACCCTGTGATTCTCTAACCTACCTTGTCACCTTTCGGTAAGCTCCCTTTCTGTTTAAGTTAGCCACAGGAGGTTTCTGTTGTTTGCAACCAGAGACCCTGAAGTGATACTCTGTCCTAGTGGAAGCCAAGGGCAGGCCCTAGAACTGGCCTTTCCCAGGAAAGAAACCAGGAACCAGAAAGTCATCAGGAATTAGGGTAACTTTCTGTGTCAGTTGGAATGCTTTCAGCTTTTAAATAACAGAAGCCTTGACGTGGGTAGGTGAAAATGTGGAGCCTCTCCCAGATGAACCCTGGCTGTGTGGTTTGCTTTGTCTGATGACATATTGGCAAACACAAGGCAGGTGGAGACTTGAAAAGTGTGCTTTGGGGCTTGGTCTCTCCTGCAGCTCTTGGGAACCTGTGGCTTGATCTGACCTGCTGGGCAAAGAGAGATCACACCAGGCAGAGACAGAAATCCCAGCTGAGGCCTTTCTAGACCAGGGTTTCTCATTCTCGGTACTGTTAACATTTCTAATCAAATAAGTCTTTGCTGTGGGGAGTGGTTCTGCGCATTGTGCTATGCTTAGCAGCATCCCTGGCCTCTACCCCAAGATCAGCGGTCCTAAACTTTTTTGGCACCAGGGACCAGTTTCATGAAGATTCCATGGACTGGGGCAGAGGGATGTTTTCAGGATGATTTCAAGTGCATTATATTTATTGTACACTTTATTTCTATTATTATTACATCTGTCCCACCTCAGATCATCAGGCATTAGATCCCAGAGGTTGGGGAACAGTGCCCTAGATAGTTGCACCCCCCATGCCAGTTTAACCACCAAAGTTGTGTCCAGATATTGCCCAATATTCCCTGCGTGACAAAATTGTCCCTGATTGAGAACCACTGCTCTCACCCAGCTTGCCTGTCAATGATGAGGCATGTACACGAGGCATCCCAAACCATCTAGCTCCAGCCAGGCCAGCCCAGACCAGTACATGTGTCCTGCTTGACCCATGAAATCATGAGAAATAATGTTCGCTATTGTAAGTCAGCAAGTTGCTCAGATGGTAAAGAATCTGCCTGCAATCCAGGAGACCCAGGTTCAGTCTCTGGGTTGGGAAGATCCCCCGGAGAAGGGAATGGAAACCCATTCTAGTGTTCTTGCCTGGAGAATCCCATGGACAGAGGAGCCTGGTGGGCTACAGTCCATAGGGTCACAAAGAGTCAGACATGACTGAGTGACTAACACTGAGAAGTTTTAAGTGGTTTGCTCCACAGCACACACAGGTACACCAGACTACAGTGACTTAACAGAGAGGGATTTATTTATTTACATAACAGGATGTACAGAGGTAGGCTGTTCAGTACACTGTGGTGTACAGCACAGTGATGTTACCAGGCTCCCACCCAGGCTTTTCATATCTTTCCACTCCGTTGTCCTTGAGGTGGGCTTTGGCCTCTTGCTTGTTTCCTGGTGATTCCCAGCATGGCTGCTCCAGCTCCAAACCTGAGCTCCAGGAGAGAAAAGGCAGACAAGACAAAGGGACAAAGAGACAAATCTCTCTCCTAACAAAGTCTTGCCTTTAATTCCGGAAGGGAAGCCCTGTCCAGGACCTTCACTTGCCTATCATTGGCCAGAACTGAGCAACATGGCTGGGTCTAGCTGCAAGAGAAACTGGGAAATGAAGGTGCTTAACCTTCAGCTTATGCAGTAGAGGGGGGCGATGACTAAGGGACTTGTAGTGTCCACGGCACTGTCTCTCTGGTGGTCTTGGTTTCTTGTCTCCACTTGTTGTTTATCTATCCCGGCTGTCTCATTTTAGACTGGCTTTGTTTCTCCAAACACAGTGGAAGAAATGGCCACACCAGCTGGGAACTGCATCAAGACCTCAGCTCCATACCACTAATGACTTGTGTGGTGATCCTGTGCCCTACTTCCAATACCAAGGGTGGAGGTACTGATTGGCCCAGCTTGGGTTAGAAGTGAAACCTGATCGGTCTGCTTAGGCAGACTATCTACTGCTCAGCCAACCAGCTGTGGCCAACAGAGCAGCATTAGCTAGGGCAAATCTGATTGGGCGGGCAGTGTGCATTCTCAGAGAAAGGGGTATGTGGCTGAGGTGATACCCTGAGAACCATCTAGTTCAAGGAGTGAAGAAAGGAAATCACCATCGTGGGTTGCAAAGTTGATATGATAAAATTAACATGTCCTTTGAGATACCTAAAATACAATGGAGTCACAAATTATTTCCACACCGCCCCCCGCGCCCCCCCGCCTCCCCCGCCCTGCTCCAATTTGGCTTCCAAACATTAGCCAGCTTCTTAACTACTGTCTAACCCAGTGATCTTTTCTGGTGCTGGAGACTGCTTTTTGGATTTTGGGGATATGGTGCAATATAAGTAATATCATATTCTTTATGGAAAACTGGGGTTTTCAAGATTACTATTATTATTTTTAAAAAATAATTTAAAACTCTTTTTAAAATTTTTATTTTTTTTGGCTGTACCACCATGAGGCATGTGGGATCTTAGTTCCCTGATCAGGGATTGAACCTGCACCCCCTGCCTTGAAAGCATGGAGGCTTAAACACTGGATCACCAGGGAATTCCCTTCAAGATTATTTTTAAGGTCATGTGTAAGATGTACCTTCTCACTGTGTAAGATGTACCTTTAGTGGAATATCACGCAAATAATTTTTCCTATTTCCTTCTAGTTTTAATTGGTATAAAGAATGCATTTGGTTTTAAAATATAAAAATGTTTTTATTGTGGCTTTTTTAAAATTAAAAAAATTAGTGATATTCATGATTTCTGCTGTTCCACTCATTTTATTTGGTGGTCTTGGCCATGTAAGAAAGGCCATCTGTCGATGGCTACAGAGAGGGCAAAAATGAAAGTCTCTCCAAATACCATGGAAAGAGTGTGTCCACCTGGGCAGTGTGTGCCCTTTGGTGACTGGGTACTTGGTCTGTCCTGATGGCCTGTGACTTGAACTACTGGGCTTATCCTGCTGTGACAGAATGGGCAGTGTGAGACGGGAGGTAAATACCTGGGTTCCAGACCCAACCCTTGAATTTCTTAGCTCTGTGACTTTAGATGGGCCATTTAACCTCTCTGGACCTCAGCTTCCTCATTTGTAAAATGGGGAATATAATACTATTTACCTCCCAGGGCTTGGAGGAAGATTAGATGAGATGGGTTTTGAAAACTGCAGAGTGCCATATACATGTGACTCATTGTTACGGAAGCAATAAAAACAGGTTGGTGTTCAAATTTATTATAAGAAATTCAGATGTAAATGCATTATACCTTGGACCCAGCAGCCCCTGAGGTTACCTTTCTGTCCTGTGGCCCCAGTAACATGCCCTGGGTTTTCGCAACTGTGGATTTCTTGGAGCTCCGTGGAGGTGTGACATTTGGGTATGTCACAACCCAGACACATAAGTTTATCTACTGGGCCTAGGAGTCGGAATTTTGAACTAAGTCTTCACATGCCTGAGTGCGTTTACATTCGTAGATAGCTGTGAAAAGAGCCCCTCTCCCCACACACTCCGAAAAATTGCACTGCGCAAAATACCAGTCTAGGAAGCAACACACAGGGTAACAATAAGTCCTAAAAAAATGTCTTTGTGATTTGGTGCGGAAGAGTCTCTCTGACTCATGGAGGAGGATCTCGCGAGACCTGGCGGGATGATGTCTCTAGTTCCTTCCACCAGGCTTAGAAAACAGAAGGCTCTGGCTGGACTTGCTGGACATCTCTCTCTTTAGCATCTCTCTTTCTTGGTCCATCTTTGCAGCGGCTTTTCTGGCTCCAACCTTCAACAAGAGCAACAAATGCACAAACTTGACAATTGTAAGGAGATCCCCAAATACAGCACTCAAATGGGCTTTACTCAAAATAAAGTATTTGTAAAAAAGAAATTATATACAGACATAGATGTGTGCAAAAAGAAGCTAAAATAATCCACTATTCTCACACTACCCACAGGTAACCTTATTGACATTCCGATGTACTCCCTTCCAGATATACAGATAACGCTTTCTCTTCTTATATTTTCTTTCTTTTTTTTGGTTTTTGAAACCAGGAGTTTCTGATTATGGGCACATTCATTGGGATGGACTTTCTCTTGAAAAGCTGTTACTAAACTGAATGTCTTATGTCTCTGATGTCTTAGGAGGAGAAAAGGCAGGATATTCAAGGGGAATCGGTCTAACCCTATTCTAAGCACTGCCCTTGCCGTGGGGCAGTCCTGAGTATGACTCTGTCCCTGGTCTTAGCTGATCAGGCACTTTGGCACAGGCTCGGCTTTTCAGATGGTCACCCCTAGGATTTAGGATTATGGGCTCTATGATGCTACTTACTACCTGAGCTGGTTCTTTGAACTGGGGGGACCGTGAGGTCATCCCTTTTTATCACATGACCAGAGATAGACGAGATCAGGGGAGATTTAGGCACAGAGAGGTGATATGAGCTCTGTGTATGTGTTTGTGTGCAAGAGAGATGACGCTTGGGAGATGGCGGCCTACCAGTTCTCTTTTGAGGCCAGGCTCTCTCTTAGCTCTCAGTATTTATGAGGCACTCACTCTTACATCCTTATAAAAGCCCCCTCCCTCTTTCTGAATAGGTTTCTATTCATTGCAACCCAATAATCTCTCTCTCACACGGTTCTGTTTATACTGCAGATACAATTGTAACTTGCAAGTTTCTTTCCAACAGGCTTCACATCACCAGCCCTACTTCCTGCAAGTTTTTGACTCCAACTCATGCCCCTGGGGAAAGAGGGCCTGCGGGCCTACAGGTAGTCAAGTTTCAGCTCTGCCTCTGAAAGCGTGATCCTTGGTCTCCTCATCTGTCAGATAGGGGCCAGAATGTCCTGTCTTCCTCAGGGGTTGAGAGGAGGTTCTGGGTGGATTTAAATGGAAGGGGCTGGTAGGACCTTCTCTGTAACTCTTTTCATTTTAAGACAGGCTTAAAAATCACGTTCTGTGCCTGACCTATGCCAGTGGCTGCCAGGAGTCTTGAAATGTGCTTTGAGATTGCTTTCAAAATCATTGCAGGAAAACATTTCAGGGTGAGGTAGGCTAAGATCTCTACACTAGCCCACAAAGTAAATATTGGTGGGAATGCCCACATAAAAGAAAAACAGGCAGCAAATGTCGAAAATCTTTTGCCTCTAAACCAGTTTTCCTTTGTATCCTTTTTAGTTTGATTTTCAATAAAATTGGATGGGTCCCCAGGGCCAGTGCCCTGACCTGGTGTGGGGCTGGCTGTCAGAGTGAGAGTCTGGGTGTTTGTTAAAAATGAAGATTCCTTAGTCCCAGGGTCCCCCAAGTCCCAGGTCTGCCATGAGCTTGAGGTGGGAAGCACCACAGAGCAAGCTTTGGTCAACTTTTTTGAGTGATGAGGTCAGGGACAGCAAAAGGCAGAGGGGATGGCTGAACCAGGGAAAGGAAGGGGTGAGGAATGGGAACTGTGAAATTCAAGTGTGAGCCCGAGGTTGGGGAAGCCTGGCTGGTCTGTCCCTAGCCAGGGACCTCCCGCAACCCATTCATCCTGCATGTTTGGAATCGCATTCCCGGCTCACCCTTAGAAGAACAAGGCCAGGATAGGAGCCTGTCATTTAAATGAGGACATTTCAATTGGAAATTTGGCAGTTCTATTTCCAGTTTTTTAAGGAATCTCCACACTGTTCTCCATAGTGGCTGTACTAGTTTGCATTCCCACCAACAGTGTAATAGGAGGGGAGTTCAGGATGGGGAACACATGTACACCCATGGCGCCATTCATGTCAATGTATGGCAAAACCACTACAATATTGTCAAGTAAAAAATTAATTAATTAATTAAAAAAATAAATTGGAAATTTGGAAATTAACTGGGATAATTCCAGTTAATACTCAGGGCATACTGGAGTGGCAGATCGGGGCACAAAGGTCCCAGTTCATTCCACACCACCTCAGGTCTTGATTTTAAATATCCCTACTTCAGGGAGGCCTCTCCTGGTCCTTGGACTGGGGAGGGGGAGGGAGAGGTCCTTGTGAAAAGTGTTCCTGAGCTCAGGAACAACTCAGAAAGTACTGCATTGGCCAAAAAGTTCATCCGGGTTTTTCCATAACATTTTAATGGTAAAACCTGAATTAACTTTTTATCCAACCCAATATTTGTTTATTTATTTGCCTCAGAATAAAAAGCCATGAAAGACTGGGAGTTTTACATGTTTCTTCATTGATCTAACCTGGCGTTTCTCATTCTTTTTTTCATTATCATCCTTTTCCTTAAAAAGCCTTCTTAGACATTTTTTCCTAATTGCTTTTGTTGTTGTTTAGCCTCTAAGTCATGTCCAACTCTTTTGAGATCCCATGGACTGTAGCCCACCAGGCTCCTCTGTCCATGGGATTTCCCAGGCAAGAACATTGGAGTGGGTTGCCATGTCCTTCTACAGGGATCTCCCCAGCCCAGGGATCGAATCGGTATCTCCTGTATTGCAGGTGGATTCTTTACCGCTGAGCCACCTGGGAAGTTCTCACCTCCGTGAAATTTGATTATTACAGATAGCACTGTGTGTATTTCTGTGCTTTATACATTAAAAAAGTAGAGTTTTGCCCTCTCAGGGGTGATATTGCTGCCACTGAGAATAGGATTGAATCCTAACACCTGAATATTACCCGCCATATCGCAAGCCTCTCAACAAATATTCGTTGAATGAATGAAGGCTGGGGTCGTATCTCTGTTCATTTTTCTGTCCCCAGTTCCTAGCACAGTATGTGGCCTAGACTAGGTATTCAATTTATTAACTAGAAGATTTTCCCCTTTAGCATATGATAGATAATTATAGAAGACTGTTAGCTGCAGAGGAAAAAAAAATCAATATGAATCCCATCGGATCTTAAAAAGGAAGAATGTGCTAGTTCTGAAGCATACTAGAGATGGAGACTCTGTTATAAGAAAGGCTGAGACTCTCTGGGAGTCTCTTATGTGAGACTGAGAGAGCAAACTTTACACGTCCCATCTCTATCAATGTGGTCCTGGTGACTCCATCCCCTGAAGGACTCCAGGTCCACTCTGGAGGAAGAAGTCGCCCAAGCTACACTTGGTAGGGAACCTGGAGGAAACCTTTCTGTACCAAGGAGATTTCAGACACCAACTTCTAAGCTGGGGCTGGAATGCAAGAAAAATGGGAAGCTGGCTCTTTGCTCTCAGCCAAAGCACCATTTGCCCCTACTCTGTTAAAGCCAAAGGCAGCGTGAGATGCCAGGGGGGTCTCGTATCTCAGAGAAGCACAGTGTTCCCACAACATCTGGGACCCATGTCAATATCCCCTCTGTCATTTTACATCCCCAGGGGGTCCTCAGACAAAACCTAGCTTAGGGCTCTTTCCTCCTCCTCCGCTTCAGTCATATATGTGAATGAATAAGGGACAAACTTCCCCAAATTTCCGCTTCGCAGGGTGGCAAAGGTCTCAGGTCCACAGGGGCCCCCAGGACGCTCCCTGTCATTTTAATGTCCTGCTCTGGGACAGTAACCATCTTCTGGCCTTAGAACAAGGATGCTGGTTGAGAAGAAGCTTCCATTTTCCAAATATATCCCTCACCTAGAATATCTTTGTTTCTTCTACCAGTGATAATTTGGTTGCTTCAGAATGACTGTGGCCTTTTATCAAACTTGAATATGTCTCTTCTCTCTTATTCAACCAAAATGTGTTCAGCTTTCAAGCTCCCTGAGAGCTTGCCTCTACTTTCTGCAAAGTGGGAATGCGGATTGGCTTAATTCCAGTTCCAGGGCTGATTTGTCAATGGCAATGTTTCAACATGCTCAAGATTTCAAAGTCTTAATTCTCAACTTTTAAAAGAATTTTAGAGGATGCTTCTGTGAAACTCAAGAGAAATGCCATTGGAAGTGTTATCAGGTTTATTACCTGGAAGTTTATAACCTCAATAAGAAAAGCCAGCACTCTCACCTGGGTGTCAGATGTCTCCAACTTAGCAGTGTGGCTCTGGACAAATGGTCTCTAAGCCTCAGACACCTCATCTGAGAATTGGGTATAATAACAAAACCCACCCCCCATAGGGTTGTTGTGAAGCTTAAATAAGATACTGCAGGTCAAGTGCTTAGCTCTGTGTGCATGGCACACGCTAAATCCTCAGTACACGATAGATACTGTGTCACTGTTGACTGGGCTTCCTGCTGATATTCTATGGTTTTCTCTCTTCCCTTCTCTCCTGGCTCACCTGGAAATTTGAGTTCTGCATCTTGTTCTTCACCGCCTCTACAAACATTCGTCTCTTTAACACAGAAAGAATATTGACAAATTTTAGCTTATGCTCTGCTTTGTCTTTTGCATCAAAGAAAAACAGATTTTTCTCAACTTTCGGATGCTACCCATTTGGATGAAATGTTGAGCCTTCCTAGGGGAGGACATGACGATGAGGATCTGCAGAAGAGGGAGGGGATAAGGATGGCAGGGATGGGGTGGGGAGGGTGGTGTCTGTGGAAGAGGGTGTGGCTTTGGGGCAACGCTACACTGTCCTGCTGAACCTCTTAGAGATCTCTGTTCCAGATTCCAGTAGAGAAGGAGGTGGGTCAACCAAGAAGGCTATGAAGGATGCTATATTCTCCTTGGAGGGCAGATCTGCTTTAGGGGGAAGCACAGCCTTCCAGGTCATTAGAAGAGGCTGTACATGTACAGTGGTTTCCACCCAATGGCCTAGGCATGACAAAAGCCCCAGTGGTAAACCTCCCTGGCAGGGACTTTGGGGGCCTGTTGGGAAGCCATCACCGAGAATCTGGAGCCCATTCCCCTGGGGTTTGATTACCATTGCTGCCCTGATCTGCTCAAGACTCCCCACCTCAGGGACAGTTCATCAAAGAAAGAGCATCCCCGAGACACTGGAGACACCAAAGGGAGAGGGAACTGGGGTCCCCCTTGCACATCGACATCCTGCAGGTGAATGTGTAGGGGGGTCAGGAAGGGGACTTTCTCAGAGAGAGCCCTGAGCATCAACTGGGGTCACCGACCTGATTCCTACAGGGGCCAGGGAAGTAAAGGAAGTGGGTGAGGTGAGCCAGGGGAGGGGTGGCAGCAAGTCCATGAGCCCAGCGCTAAGGGGCCTGGAAGACAGAGGCTTGTGATTTTGTGGGACTGTGGGCCTAGTGTCCCCAGATCTTGCAAGTTTCTCAGAGAAGCTGGAAATCTGGAGTATTCTGTTAAACTGCCCTACTTTGAAATGTACCAAAAAAAATCCCATGAGTCAAATGAAATATGTCTGTGGGCTGCCATCTTGCGACACCTGCTTCAGAACCTCCCCGCCTGGTGTCTAGTTGGTGCTCAGTAAGTGCTGGAGGGGTTGTCAGATAAAATACAGGATTCCCAGTTCAATCTGAATTTCAGAATGAAACCAAAATATTTTTTACTATGAGTGTGCCCCTGTACAATATTTAGAACATATTTATACTTAATAACTGTTTATTGTTTATCTGCAATTAAAACTTAACACATCCTGGCCATGCTGTTTTTTTCCCCCCTCAAATCTGGCAATGCTACTGGGCATTCATAAAATTCATGGAGGAAGTAAGGCCATCTTTTGGGACAGGTCATAGGTACTAGTAAGTCTCTTCCATTCTCCCTGAAGGACGCTAACTCTCCCCTCAGAGGACTGTCCACGAAGGCTTATGCGCCCATATCAAACAGAGAGTTGTCTTCCAGACGTTTTTCATGGAGGCCTTGAGCCTGCAGCCACTCAATATTTATCACAAACTCACTTGAGGCAGTCACCGTCCAAATTTCCAGATATTATAAAGCAGTGGTATTAAACCAACAACCTCCTTCTTTCCCATCCCACCCCCACCTTTCCCCCCTAAACCTTTTATCCAAGCAAAATTCCAAGAGGAACTTGGGGTATAAAACAGACAGTGGAGAGCTTCTCTGGTGGGAGAAAGGTGTGTGTGTGTGTGTTGAGAGTCATCCCCTTCCCATGGCACCCAGGGCTCCAGGGAACCCCAGTGTGAACACTGCTCTGAAATACCTTTTTGGGTTAAGTCCTATCAGTGGATGGCTGGCACTGAAGGGCAGAGCCTGGCCCGTGTGCACATGCTTTTCCTGGACTCACTGGGATATGATCATCAGTTTGTCTCAAGATCTGTGCACAGCCATGACCCAGGTAGCACTGCATTGCTATTCTTAGGGGTGTTTCGCATTACACCTCACAGTGTCCTCTCTGGAACACTTCTGAGCATCACACTCATCATATCTCATGTACACAGTGAACTCTGGACCATGCTGGGTTTTCCATTTCCCATTGGCTACCAGAAAGCCCACTGTCTAATGGGGCTCCCCTTTGGCAGGTGAGGGGGTGTTATAACAGGCACCTTCATCCTTATTTTTGGCTCCATTTTGTACCATCCCCCACTTCTTCCACCTGCTGCTGCCGCTGCTGCTGCTAAGTCGCTTCAGTCGTGTCCGCCTCTGTGCGACCCAATGGACGGCAGCCCACCCGGCTCCCCGGTCCCTGGGATTCTCCAGGCAAGAACACTGGAGTGGGTTGCCATTTCCTTCTCCAATGCATGAAAGTGAAAAGTGAAAGTGAAGTCACTCAGTCGTGTCCGACTCTTCGCGACCCCATGGACTGCAGGCTACCAGGCTCCTCCATCCATGGGATTTTCCAGGCAAGAGTACTGGAGTGGGGTGCCACTGCCTTCTCCGCTTCTTCCACCTACTGTACTTCATTCTTAGGGCAGAGGTTTCTGGGATTCTTTACTCCTACCTTCTTCTTTTCTTATGGTTTTGTCTCTATGTCCCCAAATCATTTAGCACCCAGGATGGTTGCACTGCCCTTCTGCCTTCTCTCACTTCCAGATCCTGGGTCTCTCAGGTCCCTTGTGCAGGTTGCAGGCAGGAGAAGGGGCAGGGGCAGGGGCTGGGGTGGGGAGGGGAAGGGAGTGGAGGAGGGTGGAATGTTTTTTGGGCTGCCCACGCTGGCGCTTGCACCCCACAAGCTCTTGCCCTTTGAAAATAAGGTATCTACTTTGTGTCTGGCTGCAAGATCAGAAAGGGTCTCTGTACCTGCCTCTCTTTCTCTTTGAAGGAACAGTTGCAAGCTGCTGACTCTTTGGCATTTCTCTGTTCGAGGTCCTCTAAACGTTCCTAAGTGAAAATATCAGGTGAGCAAGACAGTGTTCAATGTGTCCCCACCTGTTCCATTTGCAGACACACCTCTGAGGTTGCTAGGAGATGCTGGGACTCACTGGGATTGGTGGGCAGAAGAAGCGGGGCAGGTGAGGGTCTTTTTCTTTAGCCGTCGTCTGTCTGTATGCTGCACCAGCCTAGCCACATTGCGCTACTTCATCATCGTGGGCAGGAGAGCACCATCCACAAGCCCCTCCCATCGCACGCTCCTCCTACACAACATCTACCAATTTCTGCTTGTTGGCTAAAAACACACAAGTGGTGCTGAGGAAACCAGGATCTTGAGAATACCTGGGCCCAAGGAAATCCTGGAAAATGGTGCGTTAAATAGAAGAGTGAGAATAACCATGATGGCAGGTGAGCATGTATCCTACGTGGTCCCATGTACAAGGGTTTTATAAGCAACCTCCCATTTCATCCAAGGCTACTGAGTTAGGTGCCCTTTTTATTCTCATCTTAAAAACAAGGGACATGAGCTAATTAAGCAGAAGGAACTTTAGGGGGCTCCTGCCTGGCTGAGGGGGCTTCCCAGGTGGCGCAGTGGTAAAGAATCTGCCTGCCAATGCAGGAGCCGCTGGTTCGATCCCTGGGTCAGGAAGATTCCCCGGAAGGAAAAAAAATGCAACCCACTCCAGTATTCTTGCCAGGATAATCCCATGGACGGAGGAGCCTGACGGGCTAACAGTCCACGGGGTCACAAAGAGTGGGACTCGACTGAGTGACTTAATCACACACGCTCGCTCACTGGGCTGAGGCCACAGGCAAAGTGCTGGCCATCCCCCCTAGTCAGGACTTCATTGGCTGGAGATTTGATTGGCAGGCGAGCTGAACGAGTTTCTGCCAGAAGCAGCCGGTGCCCTTCAGCCTTTCTTAGACTTCAAGTCCTAAGTAAAAGGGTTTGCGTGCTTTTCAAATGGCCACATCTGTGCATTTAAAATTTTCCTATTGAAAACCCCCAGCATTAGCCCATTCACAAAAGGTATCTGGGTCCTTTCTTGGCTGTGACCCGAGTGGTATTCACCGAGGAGAAAAGAGTGTCACAGAAGAGCTGCCGGCTTTGGGAGGACCAGGGAGGGCGTCAGCTGGCAGGAAGCTCCCTGAAAGAAACGCAGGACTCCCCACCCATCCATGGGCTGTCTATTCTTCCCCTTAGAAAAGGGGCTTGCCGTGTGCCAGGCACTGCGGGCATCTTGCCATTTAACCCTCCCGCTGCCCCACGGAGCGGGCCTCTTGTTAGCATCTTTGGTTGTTTTGGTTGAGGAACGTGAGATAGAGGTCAAGCCACCTACTCAGGGGTCACTAGGGGCAGGGGCGGGGCTGGACTGCTGTTTGTCTGACTCCACCTCTGGCCTCTGAGAGACACTACGGGCTTCTCGAGTGACTTGGACGTGGATTAGAGTGAGATTGGCTGGGCCAGGGTCCCTTCTCTCTGCCACGTGGAGAGAGCCACAGACTCAGGGCCTTCCAGAGCCCCTGGTGATGACCACCGGGTTCTCTGTGAATGTCTAGCCTTTTGTATCAAGTCTCATGTTCACAGCCAGAGGTATTAGTGTGGAAATACGACTTTTGATTCTGGAAGGTGCTGCTTAGTGAAGAGATGGTCAAACATTTAAGACGATAAACTACATTTTGGGGGGTGGGGGTTGGGGGGGGGTGGATTCTGAAGCTTCAGATGTGTTAATTTCATCTCAGTGCTTCAGCCCTGCAAGCTCAATGAACAGGGTGAACAGTGTCAAAGTTTTGTATAGGAGGCTAAAAAGTAAGGCTCCTTGTGAAAATACTAGGTGTAAAACTTAGGAAAGAGGAATTCTATTTTCTGTTAATTTCCACTTAAAAACAATGAAGACATACTCCCTGGAAGGAACTGATGCCAAGACGAATGTATACACGTGCCCTTTAGAATCCAGCAAAACTGTAAAGTTTATTATTTTTTTCTTCCTGATAAACAGGGATTTCTGATGACATAGTAATAAGAAGCCTCAAATGCAAACCCGAGTCCTGGAGCGAATACTGTGGGAGCAATGGTAAGAGAAATACGAGGCAGGCACCCGGGTAAGGGAGACGCAGAAGGAAGGGGTGTGGGAAAGTGAACGTGGGCTGGGAGGGCAGCAGGTGGGAGGGAATCCTGTTTCTGCAGCTGAGCAGCCAGGGAGTGGTACCCTCTGTCAACTCAGCCCTCCCCTCTCTCAAGTGGGCTGATGCTCACCAGCTTCCCTTGTGGGGTTGATGGGAGAGATGAAGCCTGTACGGTGTGGAGCAGGTGCCTGCCCCTTGGTAAATGATAAAGTAAAGTAAATGATACTTAAAGTGCTCAGTAAATGATATCATTGGCGATGCCATGACTGTGGTTGTAGTTCATGTACATCTTTTCTCCAATTGTGAATTTCACGAATTTTAAAGCTCCTAGCTCTAGCTCTTCTGGGGACCCTGACACAGGTTCAGCTTGGCCATTTCAGACCCTTCTCTGCTGAAGGATATCTAGCGCCAAACAGGCTGGCACGTCCCCTGCATTGTGTATGAATGAGGCAGCCCATGAATAATGCATGTGAAGCCTGATTATGTAAATCCTCAGGTTTTCAGTACATGACAATGGCCTTTTTTGGGTCCTTTGCTGTCCCATTCTGTGGTCTGGTGTCTCTGCTTTGGGGCCTCACCTGCCAAGCCCTGGGGCTCCGGGGGATGCCTCAGGGAGGGGTGAGCTCTCCAGAGGGCACATCAAAGGGAAAGTCAGAACTCTGTCAGTGGCCCAGCTCTCCCTGGCATTGCTTGGTGTGAAAGGAAACTGTCCTCTGCCTGAGGCAGCCCCATGACACACGCAGACTGAGGTCTGTGATGTTTAATTCAGAACGGTGAGCACTAGAAACACCACATCCGGGCTCCCTCAGAGCAGGACAGCAGCCACTTTCATTTCTGGGGCTACAAGCCAGAGAGCCTGCTGTCTGGAAACCTCCTGCCTGGAAAGTTTGCAGAATGGAGGACAGCCTTCTGCAAGGAATTCATCTGACCATCACCTCTTGGTTGAGAAAGACATCCTTCTATGACCTTTTAAGGCCTGCCCTCCTGGCCTCCTTAGAGCTCATGTAGGCAACACACTCACAAATACACACACACACAAACACACAGCACATACTCACAGGCATACACACAAGCATGCGTGCAAAAATACACAGCTCCAAGTTAGAAATACTAATAGGTACAAGGAGGCAACTGGGGCCACACCTGCAAAAAATGCAGGACCTAGAACTAGAGAGATCTGGGGCTAGGTAAAGGCTCTACTTGGGACTTCCTTGGTAGCTCAGACAGTAAAGAATCTGCCTGCAATGCTGGAGACCTGGGTTCGATCCCTGGCTCAGGAAGATCCCCTGGAGAAGGAAATGGCAATCTACTCCAGTATTCTTGCCTAGGAAATCCCATGGGCTGAGGAGCCTGACAGGCTGCAGTCCATGGGGTTGCAAACAGTCAGATATGACTGAGCAACTAACAAGACTCTGTGAACTACCAGCTACTCTATGAACTTGGACAAGTCTCTTTTTAAATTCGTTGAGCCTCAGTTTCCTCATCTGTAAAATGGGTATCATCATGACAACTGGGAAGGGCTACCAGAGGCATTAATAACTCTGATCATGGCTGCATAGCATGAGTGGAGCCCAATGCCTGCAGATATCATGAAGAGATGGGGGCTATGGTAATTTTCCCTGTTTGCCTGATGCCTGCCTGGAGATCTGCTCGACCTTAGGTGAGAGTGAAGGACCAGGGCGAGTCTGATCTATTTAGGAGTTGCTGTGCCAGTGCCCAGTTGGGCTAGTGACATGCTGCTGACCACAGGAGTGGACGGTCATGGGTGTTAACTGCCAAGAAGACCAGAGACCCCACTACTGACGGCAGTGCAGGCACAGGGTTACAGCGAGCTTCTGGAGCTGGTTTTCAGGTGCTGCCCACGCCTGTCTCGATGTGTGTGGGGACTTTTGGCAGCAGACTCTACTGGGTCTGGGGCAGCACTCACTTCAGAGACCACCTGCGCAGTCGGCTGGCCACAGGGAAGACAGCCTCATCCACCTGCCGAGTCCCAGGCCCTGAGCTGCATGCTTCAGAGCCTGGACAGGTGTACCTGGGCATCGGAAACCGACTGGTTCTGAGTTCAGACAGTGAGAGCTTGGATAGGAAGGGTTACTGTGTTGTATTCAATCCTCACAACAATCCTGCCAGGCAGGTGCTCTTAGCTCCCATTCACTGATGAGGAAAGTGAGGGTCAGAGAGGGGGACTGATTTGCACAAGGTCACACAGTAAGCAGGGGGATTTGACCCCAGGACCCACTGAGGCTTGTGCCATGTGATAGATGAGATAGTAGGATGAGGGGAGGAGGTGGCCTCTTTTAGCTGGATCCCCAGCCTGAGTGTCAGTCTTGGTCTCTCAGGTCAATGCTGTCACCAGGTTCATGCCAGGAAGCAAATCCCTCATTCCCATGCCTTTCCTCTGTGGCTCCCACAGCCTCGAATGCACACCTGTCCATCCCTTTGGTGGACAAACTCCAACTCTCCTTTGCAATTCATAACAAATGTCAGCACTTGGAACACACTCTCTGAATGCTTTAGACTGAGCCAAGTACCCTTCTCTGGATCTGAACAGAGCCCTTACCCCACTAAGTCAGCCTGAAATCAGCTCTTTACCTGTATGTTCTGCACTGAAAAATATGTCCTTCAAGGACATATATCTATACTCACCTGATCATTCATCTACCTGAACACATACTGATCCACTGATCTGGTGTCCATCCATCCACCCATCCATCCATCCATCCATCCACCTGTCCTTCCATCCATCCATCCATCCATCCATCTACCTGTCCTTCCATCCATCCATCCATCCATCCATCCATCCATCCACCTGTCCTTCCATCCATCCATCCATCCATCCACCTGTCCTTCCATCCATCCATCCATCCATCCATCTACCTGTCCTTCCATCCATCCATCCATCCATCCATCCATCCACCTGTCCTTCCATCCATCCATCCATCCACCTGTCCTTCCATCCATCCATCCATCCATCCACCCATCCATCCATCCATCCACCTGTCCTTCCATCCATCCATCCATCCATCCATCCACCTGTCCTTCCATCCATCCATGTACCAAATATTTATTGGGTGTCTACTATTCTCTGGGTACTCAGAATAGCAAGTTGAAAATCTTTATTCTCAGAGAACTTATTCATCTGTGTATCCCTTGCACCTGGCAGAACAATGAAAGTAAGAACAACAGATACCACTTTAAAAAATTCAGGATGTTTGCTAAGCTTATTGTGGCAATTGCTTCGTGTGGCATGGAAGTCAAATCATTATGCTGTATACCTTAAACTCAATACAGTGTCAATTACATCTCAATAAAACTGGCAGAAAAATAGTTAGAAATGGAAAGAACAAGGTAAAATACATGAATTATCAAAAGTTAAAAAAAATACAGACAAGCTAGGCTAGGAGTCTCAGAGAGCACTGTTTACAGCAGTCAAGACATGGAAGCAACCTAAATGTCCACAGACAGAGGGATGGATAAAGAAGACGTGGTACATATATAGAGTGGAATGTTACCCAGCCGTAAAAAGAGTGAAATAATGCCATTTGCAGCAACATAGATGGACCTAGAGAGTACCATACTAAGGGAAGTAAGGCAGACAGAGAAAGGCAAGCATCATATGATATCACGTATATGTGGAGTCTAAAAAACTGATACAAGTGAGCTGATTTATAAAACAGAAACAGACTCACAGTTTGAAAACAAACTTATGGTTACCAAAGGGGAAAGGTGGAGGGGGGATGAATGAGGCATTTGGAATTAACACATACACACTACCATATATAAAACAGATAATCAACAAAGACCCGTGTGTAGCACAGGGAATGCTACTCAGTATTCTATAATAACCTATCTGGGAAAAGAATCTGAAAAAGAATGGATATATGTGTATGTATAACGGAACCACTTTGCTGTGCACCCGAAACTAACACAAAATTATAAATCAGCTCTACTCCAATACAAAATTAAAAATTAAATTAAAAGAAAGAAAGAAAATACAGACAAGCTAGACTCTGAGTCTCAGAGTGGTTCAGAAACCTGCCTGAAGTCACACAGTAAATGGAAGAGCTACAGTCTAAACTTAGGTCTGTCTGATGCTAAAGCTATTCTGCATCAGTAAATGCCTCCTATACTGCCTAGATCCCGCTGGGACCTCAGCTGGCCATTTCTAAAGGGGGCAGAGGGGCAGCCTCAGAGATTCTGCTCCAAGCAGGCACCACTCACCTTCTGCTGCCTGATCGCCCTGTTGACCCTCTTCTCCTGGTGCAACTGCTGCTCCATGCGCTCCAGGGCCTCCTTGAGCAGCGCCTTCTCTTCGGCCTCTTTGTAGATGTCATCCTCCAGCTTGGCCACCTGTGACTGGTACATCTGAACCGACACTTTGCTCTGCCTGAGCACACGGGAGAGACAAAGTCTCTTTCCCCCTCATCTTTCTCACTTACCAGCAATGCCCCTGTCCTGGGAGATTCTCAAGACACTTCTGTGTCCGCCTAACTTAGCGGTTTCATTACAAGTGGGAGAGAATGATGAAGTTTGGGGACTAGAGGGCAGTATAAATAGCTCACGGGCTGCGTAAGTGTGGCATGAAGCTGACACAGATTATATTACCAGTCCCTCCCAATTTCCCAGGGAGGGTCAGGGAACTGATACTACTGAAAATAAGATGGAATTATGAAAAGCACACACATGGTGAAATATCAGACACATTCATAAAAGGTGCACCTTACCCCTTAAGAGAGTATAGGGCACTTTAACTGCTGCTTTCTGGCCCAGAGGACTCACCTCCATCAGACCCTGAGTCATGATCCCGCCTCCCCTGCACACCCAGACCTCTGTCCTCCTGTCTTGGTCCAGAGGTCTGCTGCTGCCCTGAGGTTTAGCCTGGAGAATGGAGGTCCAAGCCTTTCTGCAGGGACATGGGCCTTACCTGAGTTGTTCAATGTCTTTCTCGTATCCTCTCAAAAGCTCCTCTTTTCTCTGCAGCCGGTTCTTGAGTTGGGTGATCTTATCGAACACCATATCGAGGTCTCTTTGTCGAAGCTGGTTGACTCTCTCCCTCTCTTTGGGGGAGAGGTGTTTCATAGACACATGACCTGACATATCTTTGATGTTCATCAGACTCCCGAGTGTTTTGCTCATATCCATGTACTACGAGAAAGCGTTTCGCAGGTAAGAGGCTTGGTCCACCACCACTGGTGGCTGCTTTAATAAGGAGTGTGTATGCTGTGCTCAGTCACTCAGTCGTGTCTGACTCTTTGCGATCCCATGGACGGTAGCCCGCTAGGCTCCTCTGTCCATGGGATTTCCCAGGCAAGAATACTGGAGTGGGTTGTCATGCCCTCTTCCAGGGGATCTTCCCAACCCACAGATCAAACCTGCATCTCCTGCACTGGCAGGCGGATTCTTTACCACTGAGCCACCCGGGAAGCCCTTTAATAAGGAGGCAAGTGTCTAATTCTGTTTCATTCATTTTCTGCAATCACAGAGAACACATGCTTTGGAAAGGAGTACAATTGGGGCTTTTAATCCGACTTTCATGTTCCCTGCATCCATTTATGCTATGCCTTTTTGAGAACCAGGGGGAAAATGACAACAGATAGAAACATTTATTCTTGCTATCCAGTTTTCCAAGGAATTCAACTATGCAATTTCCAACCCATGCTGGGATAGCAAATGGGTCCCGCAGAGCTGTAATAATGACTAAATATCTACGTAGGGTTGATGTTTAGTTAAGCTATCTGGTGGTTAACACTACCTGAGGGGGTTGCGGGTTTGGACAGGAGGGGGACTGAGGCTAGGTGTACATACCAGCTTTTCACTGAGATCCAGAGCCTCAGTTGCATCTGTTTTCCCTAATTTATTGGTGGCCATGATGGACCCTGGGCTGGAAAGGCCATTTTGAGGCTGAAATAAAAAAAGAAATAAAAACTCTCTCTTGGTATTCATTATGATTTTCTACATCCAGAAGAATAACCCAAAGAATAACCGAAGAACTGGAAAGTTCCTAAAGAATAACTTGACAGTTGTGGTCAATCACTAAGTCACGTCCACCTCTGCAACCTCATGGACTGCAGCACTCCAGGCTTGCCTGTCCTTCACTGTCTCCTGGAGTTTGCTCAGATTCATGTCCACTGATTTGATGATGCCATCCAGCCATCTCATTCTCTGTCGCCCCCTTCTAGCTGTTTTTTTTTTTTTTTTCCAGTCTGATTCCTCTGAGAACTGCTTTCTTACAGCTCTGTTCCCATCCCTTAAGAGCATAACTTTTCTTGAAATGACACATCATTAGTCCCGCTCTTTGGTCACTGTCCGTCTTCCCTCTAGACCAGCAGTTCTCAACCCGGGATGACTGTGCATTCTCCCTTTACCTGGGACATTTAGCAATGCCTGGACACGTTGGTGGTTGTCACAACTGCTACTGGCATCTAGCGTGTAGAGGCCAAGGATGCTGCTGAACACCCGGTGACACACAGGGTAGTCCCCCAAGCAAAGAGTTACCAGGCTCAAAAAACTGGTAGCACCAAGGCTGAGAAGATAAGCTTCAGAAAAACAGGAGTCCTGTTGCCTTTGCTCAGCTACTCTTTCTCCTGCTCCTTTTCTCCTTTTAATTACTGCCAGCCTTGGAGGTTTCCTGCTCTGTGGTGTCAGTGGTGGGATGAGGGGTTGTTGCCAAGGAGAAGACAAATCTTGGAAGCAGGATCAGGATATGGGATCCAGCTGAGCTCCCCACCTGGAGATGGTCCCTCCCTCTCTACTCTCAGAGGAGGGTTTGCTCTTAGCAGGAAAACCAACACGTTTCTTTCTTTCATTCTTTTTTTTAAAATATTGTTTTGATGTGGATCATTTTTTAAAAGTCTTTATTGAATTTGTTATAATATTGCTTCTGTTTTATGTTGTTTTTTAGCCCTGAGGCATGTGGGATCCTAGCTCCCCAAAAAAGGATCAAACACTGCACCCCCTGCATTGGAAGGTGAAGTCCTAACCACTGGACTGCCAGGGAAGTCTCAAAGCAACACATTTCTGAAGATTCACACGTCTAGCAAATGTGTAGCAAATGAGATTGAATGGTTTTAATTATTTCTTCCAACAGCCTAAGGATGGTGTGGATCCAGCTGTGGCAGCAAACCATGCCCAGCAGGTCCTCTGATTAACACTAACCTGAGCTGTCCATTGTCATGTGTCAATCAAATGCCCAATCAAACACCTTCCACCTAACAATCAAATTACTTCTGCAAATCTGGGCAAATCAAACAAAGCCCCCTAAGGAAGGAAGGCTTTCTTGAATAATACCATTGAAATACTATTTAATAATAATCACAAGTATCATCTATTAAGTGCTTACTATGAGCTAGGCACTGGCATAAGCACTTTACATAATTATCTCCTTTTACAGCTGGGAGATGGAGTCCCAGAAAGGTTAAGAGCCCGCCAAGGTCACTTGGTTTGCAGAGCTGGGATTAGGACACAGGCAGGTCTCTGATTCTAGAACTGTGGTGTCTTCTTAATCATCATGGCTCCCTTCTGCTACCTTTTCTGTGTTCGGGTTTTTAAGTTTACAGAAAGAAGCAAATTTTAGGCAAACTCATGGCATCATGTTATATAGCTTGTTGAATATTTTCTGCAGAATATAACATATGATATGAAAAGGAGGGCCCAGAGATTGACCTGGCCAACATCAGTGTGATGATACATCCTGCTATGCACATTTGAAAGCCCCCTTTCTGTTCAAACACTGGACCACTGGTAATGCTAGGCACTGACTGATCGATCCAGATGCTAGGCTAACAGGGAGGATCTGACCCTGAACCAGTGAGGCCAGGGCACCTGGATAGATCTGCCCTCAGGCCCACCCTCACCACGTGTCAGTCACTGCAGAGGTAAATTACCACTCGGCTCTCTACTCGTGAGAAAGTTGGCAAATCAGGTTTTACATCCAATATTTTCTGGACGTTTTTTTCCATCCCAAGAGTCTTTAAGTCTATAAATGATTCATCCATGTGGTCCTTATGATCTAAAAAAAGAAATAATTTATTAGACTCAAAAGAAAGGTTCAGGAAGGAGTCACTGGATGTAAAAAAATCACAGCTGCTGTTAACTGGACGCTTACCATGGGCCAGTACTAACCCTCACAATCTGAGGCCCAGAGAGGTGAAATGACTTGTCCAAGGTCACATAGCTAATATGAGGCTGCAGCCTCTTACGGCTGAGGCTCTGAGGGTGAACCTTTGGCCACAGGTAGGAGGATGGAACTTGAACCCAGGCTGCTAGGGCCTGGTTCAGTGCTCCACCCAGCAACAAGCTCTGTTTCTTGAGAGCCCCATTCCCTCTAAACAGGGTATTTATCTAGGAAGTTCCCCAAGGTTGATCCTTGAACACCATCAGTCTATGCAAAAGTTTCCAATGCGCCATAGTGAAATAAGAAAAAGAAGGACAATGTTACGAGTTTTTCATGAAATCCTGTTTATTTAGTATCAAGGCCTGCTCTTGACTTTGAGATCATGTCTGCCCATCTTCCCCCCTCCCCCCGATTCATCTTCTTCTTTTTAAAAAAAAACTATGTCTTTTCACTTATGAAATGATAAGAATAGAAGACAGTGATCCTGGTCAGCCCCCACAGGGAACCCTCAGGTCTGGGGCCCATGGCTCAGCACAGAAGGGGCCACTAGGAAGGAGGGAACTTACTTGAGGAGCCGGCCTTCTCAAGTTCTTTAATTCGCACACGAAGCTCAGATAAGGCCTTTTTCTGACGCTGAATGACCTCCTCGTGTCGGGACCCTTTGCATTTGGCCCCTAGATCACTGAAGGACTGCTCCTGCGGCCAGAAAGGTGCAGACAGCGGCTTTATTAGGGATCGGAATCTCTCTCTTATATTTGAAGAAACATGAACAATTCATGGATTAGCAGAAACCCCGTCATTTAGTACCCTGGAAAATACCGTTAAGGGGCTTCAGCAGAGAAGGAATTTAAATATTTCATTTCAAATACAAAGTCACATCTAGGAAGATTTCCAACTTCCCTACTGACTTAGCATCACTATAAATAAGAGATCCCCTCTGTTTCCTCGCCATGTTTTCTTTCTTTCTTTTTTTCTAATATTCTTCTAAGTTTGGGTTTCCACTTGTCATTCTGTTCTCATCTTTGAACAATCACATCAAATTCACTCCTGAAGGGGGTACTTTTTGGTTCTTTTTTTTGGTCTAGTCTCTTCTCTGACCAGGGATCAAACTCATGCCCCCTGCCGTGGATGCATGGAGTCTTAACCGCTGGACTGTCAGGAAAGTCCTGGAGGGACATTTTTCGGTGCTTAGCTGGTAGTAAGGATGATGGTCTCATATTTGCTAGGGGGAATTGCATGGATGGGCTCTTGGCTGGTCTAGAGAGACCTAGCAGGTCCTCCCTGGGGTCTCTTCTCCCCTCCAGTCCCCCACCACTCATTCCTTCATTTCATTCAGGCTCTGCTCCCCATCTCCTCCTGCAGAGGCCTCCCTACTGCCTTGTCCCAAAGAGCCCCCGCCCCTATGCTACTCAGCCCCAGTCCTGCTGTATCCTTCCTTGGAGGGCTCACCCTCGCTGGACATTTTGTTAGACGTTGCCTTGTTTATCGCCTCTTTCCTTTTTCAGAATGTGGACCCTGTGAGGAGGGGCTTCTCAGGTGGTGCCAGTGGTAAAGAACCCACCTGCCAATGCAGGAGATGTGAGAGGTGTGGATTCGATCCCCTGGGTCGGAAAGATTCCCTGGAGGAGGGCATGGCAACCCCCTGCAGTATTCTTGCCTGGAGAATCCCTGGACAGAGGAGCCTGGCAGGCTACAGACTACGGGGTTGCAAAGAGTCGGACACAACTGAGCATGCACGCATGCATGGGCCCTGTGAGGACAGAGTTTGTCTCCCATGTAGGCCGTGCTATTCCCAAAGCTCAGCCCTGTGCCCGAGCATAGTAGGGACTCCATAAATATGGAGCCAGCAGGGGCCTGCCCCAGTGTTCCTGCTGGGACCAAGGTTCAGCCCTGAGAGAAGGGGGTGCTGCACTTAGTAGGGCATCACTAGACCCTGATCTGGCTCCAGCCGGCTTTCGGCCTGCTCGGCTGGTCCACTTCCGGGGCTGTTTCTACACCAGCCTCCCTCTCTTTGAGGGCATACGTTTGCCCTGGGAGTGAACACCAGGAATGTTGTGCATGTGCACACGCGCTGGAGGGTGGAGAGGAGGTGGTGGCTGGTTTTGGGGGTGGGGCAGCCGCCAGGCTCGGTGACAGCATTTCCTCTGCCTGGAGAGCTCGGCTGAGCCCGGTGTGACCCTTACTCATGGCCCTTCTGGGAATTTGTTTATTTAGAGAAGATGGAGATTCTTTCTCATACAACTCTTAAGCCCTCTGACCCACTCTGGTTTAGAAGGCAGGAAGTAGACTGAGTGTGGAAGGCTGTTTTGAGAAAGAAAAAAAGCCTTTTTTCCTTTCATCTTGCAGCCTCCCTCCCCCACCCTCCTCTAATACTGTGTCATCATAGAAACTGAGACAGGGCCTTTGGCCAACAATCCTTCCCAGCAAACACAGGAGAGTCAGAGGGAGTCTTGTGTGGCCAGGAGCCCTGAGCATCCTGCTTTGCGCCCAGCACAGGGTCTGGCATACAGCAGGTGCCCAATAGTTGCTGAACGTGTGAACTAACACAGGCCAGGTCCTACACTAAAAGCTTGGATTTCAACAGGAACGAGACCTGCTTCCGGCCCTGGGCGCTCACAGCTGCAGAACCGGCTGCAGCCCCATGGCTGGGCTGCCCTAGTAAGGAGGAGACGCTGCTGCTATAAAGGTCTCTGGATGATGACGGGAGCCAGGGCCAGCCGTCGGGGCCACTGAGCCGTCTCCTTCATGCTGCGTGCGGCCTTGGCTCCCTGCTGTTTGGCAGGGGAAAGGCATCTTTGAGGAAGCAGGCAGGCAAGCCGACACATTTGGCCCTGTTTCCAAGAGAAAGTCCAAAGTGCATTACTGAAACGCCCTGGTCTCTAGTTTCATAAAGCGAAGGGAGAAAGGAGATCCCTGGACTCCAGGAAACCCGGGGCCTCAAGGAAGTGCCGTGCCCATGGTCAGCCAACAACGGATCACTGGGAGCACGACCACCCGCCACAGGGACAGGTGGGAGCCACCGTATAGGACCATGGGATGAAGGCACAGTTCTCCATCGATGATGTGATCCCTGTGCACTGCCTGGCTGGGACTTCCAGGTGTGTGAAGGCCTCTGGGCAGAGATCATCAAGTCAGCCACGGAGCATAAATGGCCTGGCATTTGAGCCCTTTCAGGCCTAATTTAGGATGTCCCCTGGACATCTCAGAATCACACCTAGGAATCTGTTCTACATACTTAGGGCTTCCCTGGTGGCTTGGGCAGTAAAGAATCTGCCTGCAATGCAGGAGACCTGGGTGTGATCCCTGGGTCTGGAAGATCCCCTGGAGGAGGGCATGGCAACCCACTCCAGTATTCTTGCCTGGAGAATTCCATGAACAGAGGAGCCTGGTGGGCTACAGTTCATGGAGTCGCGAAGAGTTGGACATGACTGAGTGACTAACGCTTTCATTTTCACAAGGATATTAACTACAGCAACGTGAGGAAGCAGAAACAAATGTCCATCAACAGGCTACTGGCTGGATAAAAGGGACGTGACAGAATTCAATGGAAATGGCCCTGCGAGCCCCCAGCACAGGGCCAGGGGCTCACAGCTGTCAGAATTGTGACGGGCAGCAGCTGCTGCCTTAGGGTGGGGGGTGGGCATCCCCGTCTGACAGCAGAGGATGGGTGCCGCCCCATGTACCCACCACTGTCGCCCAGCCCACACGCTGGGCCTTGGGGATGAAAATTTCCAAATCATTTGGTATGTTTGCCTCAAAAATACAATTTCCAACTTGGGACAAACAAAAGCATGAGGAAGATCTTCACGTACGTTTACTTGAAAATATGCCCATGAAATAGTATTATGTGGGAAAAAAGAAATAAGTTGCAGAATAAATATGGTTTGAGACTATATTTTGAAAAAAAATCTGTCAAATAAATATATGTATATGTAAGCTTGTACATGTTTGTGTGTGTAAGTTAAATTTGTTTCTCAAGAATCCCATGATGGGGTGGCTGGCATTATGCCCACTTTCCAGACGAGGGAACTGGTACCAGGTTGCAGGGTTTCTGAGTGGAGGAGCAGGATTGGAACACAGGCAGATGGGCTCCAAGCCTGAACTTCAACCGCTGACTGTATGAGCGTGTGGTGGTTTCTGTGAGGAAGAGGGCTGACGGTACCTGTGCTCAGCTGATGATAACTTTATACATTTCACATAAGCAAGGCATGCTTTTGGAACTTAGAATGAAGATGTTTTCAAAAGCAAAGAAAGCCTCCATTGGGCTCTTTCTTAGCTTATCTTTCTAGATGCCCCCAGTGGTGGGGCAAGTGCTCACCTCTTGGCTGCTCAAGAAAGTATCAGTGTGGACTGGTTCTATCTGCACGGAAATGTCACACATCTTGGTTGTGTTCCTGGGCTTCTGTTCCTTCTCCTTGTGCAGCTGAAGTTTTTGTTTCTCTTGGGAGGCCCTGGGGGCAGAGAAGATGAGTCACTGAGCAGGAGGGTGACTAGCCACACAAGGTTTGGGAACCACAAATTACCTTTGTACTCACAAGCAGAAGTGGGAAAGGGACTCCATGTTTACAGGGAGCTGAAATCTTGGAGCCTTCAAGCTCCTGCCTGAGGGTTTCCAGATAATTGAGCTTGTTGGCTAGTGACCAGGGAGGCAGGCACCTCTCCATTATTGCCTCCTGCACTGCGTCTGCAGGATACCTGCTGTGGCATTTATGGGGGCATTTAGTGCCTGTCTGGGCTTCCCTGGTAGCTCAGATGGTAAAGCGTCTGCCTACAATGCAGGAGACCCGGGTTCGATCCCTGGGTCGGGAAGATCCCCTGGAGAAGGAAATGGCAACCCATTCCAGTATTCTTGCCTGGAGAATTCCATGGATCAAGGAGCCTGGTGGGCTACAGTCCATGGGGTCGCAAAGAGTCGGACACGACTGAGCAACTTCACTTAGTGCCTGTCTGCTATTTCTAACACCTGGTATATGTCAACCCTTCTATTTCTCATAACAGTCCCATGAGCTAGGGACTCTCCTTGCCCCATTTTACACCAGGAAAGAGACACGGCAATTTCCCTGTGGTCATGGAGCTTATAGGTGAAGGCACCTGGCTTTGAATCCAGGCAGCCTGGGCCTGGAGCCTGTACTTTTAACCACAGTGTGAATCCACCTTGGCTATGAACCATGAAGCAAATGAAGCTATGGGTTATACATGAGACATCAGTTTTATTCAAACTTTCTTGGGGAAAACATTAATCTTATCTCAAAATATGGATAAACTATGGATGAAAATGCAAACTCACATATGTTTCATAGACAAACCTGCAGAACAACAATATATTTAGTTTAAGCTGACCTCCAGTTTACACTTTTGTTCAGTCAACATTTATCAAGGTCCTTTACATGCCAGGCATTGTGTGAACGGTGGGGAGTCAGTAGCAGGCAAGGTCTACAGGGGGTCCTCATGGGGAAGGCAGACAATTCAACAGGTGGGAGCAGCCTGGCTGTGTGAGAAGTGTTAGATCAGGTAACATGCAGGGACTGAGGGACCCTGAGCAGAGCAGGAGCCCTTGGCTATGTTTGGTGAGGGTGAGTAAAGGAGGATTTCCTGGAGGAAGCCGCATTTAAACTGAGACTTATCTGAAATGTTGGGCAGGAATCTCTGAGATGCTCAGAACTGAGCAAAGTTTTAAATGATGAGGTTGTGAAGCAATGAAATGTATGTCATTCACTCATTCATCTACTCATTCATTCAACTCTTTAATCATCATTGACTGAGCCCTTCCTCTATGTCAGGCTCCCTGGGTACTTGGGTATGCCTGGGCTCCCCACACCTGCTGTGCAGGCCTTTCCACCCACCTGAGAGCCTGCTTGAGGACCTCCAGCTCCTTGTCCTTCTTCTCTACCAGGCTGGTCATCTGCACCATCTTGTCCTTGAGCACGCTCAGCTCACTGCTTTGTTGCTGGACCAGCGCCACGTTCCGCTCCAGTTCTATCTTCTGCTTCTCGTTCAGTTCCCCTGTGGGGTACATGCAAGCTGTTGGCAGTAGGGTCTCCTGCCTTGGGTTTCCTGGAGGGCCATAGTAGATCTGCCAGGCCTCCAAGAACCATGAGGCGGTTCACCCTCCAGGAATTCTTAGGGGGCTTCAGTAACGGCCAGGAGGTCTACTTCCAAAAAAAAGGAAAAAACCAACGAAACCGCCCACCAGCATCACCTTTCGATGAGTGCCGGCGCCCCGAGGCAGCCTGTGTGGCGCCCGCCTGGCTCCAGCTGTCAGGGCCTGTGTGCCTGTGGCATTTTAGGGCACCTTCAGCAGCCTGCTTCTGCATCTGTTTGCCTGAGGCTTCTGAGCCCTCTGGAGACAGCTCTACTCACGTGTCTGCCAGAGGCAACAGCCTCCAACCGAGGCCCAGTGGAGACAGGCTGGAGCACACAGCCCAGCCCCCTCCCCGTCCAGGTGGCACTCAGAGGGCTGTGACCACATTGCTCCCCAGCATCCCCCCCTCCCTGGCAGAATTAAGCTCTGTCCCCCACTGTGCCTGATGACAGACAGCATGGCAATTCTTTATCTGCTTTCTTCCCTTCCCTGTCTCACTTCCCTTCCATTGCTGTTTTCCCTTGGCTCATCTCTCAAATAAACCACCTGCAGCGGAATTCTGGTCTCGGGGTCTGCTTCTGGGAAAATCCAAACTAAGATCCCTACGTTGTCTTGGATCTTCATAGCAACCCTACAAGGCAGTTCCTAGTAACAGCCCCACATCACAGGTGCAGAAACCGAGGTTCACAGAGGTCAAGGGACTTGTCTAAAGTCACCCATCTAATAAATAGCAGATCCAGAACTGGGTCCAATGCCTCCCGATTCTAGCCTTTCTGCCGCAAGTTCTCATATCTTGAAAGGGGGAAATCCCTCTTTGAAAAATCCTGTTATAAAAGTCCTGGGGACATCAATTGGTCCAGACACAGGGAGTAAACACAAGTGAAGGTCTGGGATACACAGGGCTTGAGATGGACCAGATAAAAGGAATAGTCTTCACCCTCCCTCCACCCCCTCCTAAACCTAATTATACCTCCCGACTCCTGCCCTTTGGCTAAATGGAAGCTAGGGATGGGAAAGAAGAGGCAGCTCTAACAAGCAAGAAGAAGGGAGGCAGAAATAAGTCTGGGGAGAAGAGGAGCCAAGTAGGAATATTCAGCCAGACTTGTGCCCATCCGGAAGAGAACAGACCTCAGAGCTATCTTGCCCCTACTCTAGGTGGGTCCTGATGTCGACGTGAGGGACAGGAGGAGCCCCAACAGGCAGATGTGTGGCAAGTGTTTTTGCATCAGAGGCAGGAGAGACTAGGGTACACTCACTCTAGGTCCATAAGCAGGTGGGCGCTAGGACTTGTGCTGGCTGGCCTGCCAAGCGAGGGGGCCCACGGATGACCTCCAAGCCTTTGCTCCTACAGACAAATCCTCTGTGGTCAACAGAGATTCTCCCCGAAAAAGAAAGCTGCATTTCTACTCCGAGATGTGGAGCCATGTGAGAATGCTCCCTGTGATCCCATATCAAATGGAATCAGTGCAGTACCCGCAGCTTTTGCTGACCCTGAGTTACAAGTGCTGTGATGGCCCAGGGCAGCAGGTTGAGGCAGCTTTCCAACCCCGAAGACCCATTTCTTTCCTTCTCAAAGTGCGTTGGGAAATCGAGAAACACAAGCAACTGTACAAACCTCTCAGGTCTGACATTCGGTTATGAGCTTCAGTCAGGTTCTTCCTTAACCTCATGATGATCTCCTGCTGAGACAGGATCTCCTTCTGAGCAGTCAATAAATCCTCTCTGAAATTCACACACACAAAAAAACAGACCAAGTCAGTTCAGCTCTATCTCTGTGGTGATGCTCCAGTGCCTGGAAGGGGAAAAGTACAAAGGCAATGTGATCCTCCATCAGTGATGGTCCAATTTGGGGATGATGCCACCCCCAGCAAGGGTGATAAGTACAGTCTTGAAAAGTTCTCAAAACAAGAATCCGTTTTGATGCACCTTCGTTATAAAGAAATACTTGGAGACAGAACAAAGGATCCTGGCTGGGTTTGCTCTGAGGCTGAAATACAACTAATATCAAAAGGACACCTTTTCCTGCTCAACCATCTGTCAGCAGGAACCAATGCTCTCATGGACTTTCGATCTTTGGTGCAAAGAAGAGGGGAGACTATTTTTGTGTGTGTGGGTTCAGGGATTCTTCGAGGATGAGGAAAAAGAGAGAGAAGAGGACAGTAAGGCTTCTGTGCTCTCACCAGCTTCTTTTAATTCCTGATGGAGAGAAGAGGGACCACATGAGTGGGTGGTGTTCAAGTGACCCTTTGGGGATGTAGGGGCTCCAGGGGCCCAGAGAACTAAGCGGGGGACACAGAGAGGTGGATGAGGGCAGGTCCTTGGTCCCACACCCCAGAGGGTGTGTCTTTGGGATCAAAATGATCAGGGTGGCTGACTGGGAGGTGATGTTTCATGGGAGGGGCCCAGGGTGATGGTGGGAGAGGGACCTTGAGGGCCTTATGAGCATGTATGAGACACCCCAGCCCTCAGAGAAGCATATTGTGTGTGTGTGGTGTGTGTGTGTGCGTGCATGTGTGTGTATGTGCATGTGTGTGTATGTGCATGTGTGTGTTGGGGCAGGAGGAAACACTGCAAAGGGGGTTTAGAGATTGAGTCTCTCAGTTCAGTTCAGTTCAGTTGCTCAGTCACGTCTGATTCTTTGCAACCCCATGGACTGCAGCATGCTAGGCTTCCCTGTCCATCACCAACTCCCGGAGTTTACACAAACTCATGTCCATCGAATTGGTGATGCCATCCAACCGTCTCATCCTCTGTCATCCCCTTTCTTCTCCTGCCTTCAATCTTTCCCAGCACAAGGTCTTTTCTAATGAGTCAGTTCTTCACATCTGGTGGCCAAAGTATTGGAGCTTCAGCTTCAGCATCAGTCCTTCCAATGAATATTCAGGACTGATTTCCTTTAGGATGGACTGGTTGGATCTGCCTGCAATGCAGGAGACCCTGGTTCGATTCCTGGGTTGGGAAGATCTGCTGGAGAATGGATAGGCTATGCACTCCAGTATTCTTGGGCTTCCCTTGTGGCTCAGCTGGTAAAGAATCCACCTGCAATGTGGGAGACCTGGGTTTGACCCCTGGGTTGGGAAAATCCCCTGGAGAAGGGAATGGCTACCCACTCCGGTATTCTGGCCTGGAGAACTCCATGGACTATAGTCCACGGGGTCACAAAGAGTTGGACATGATTGAGTCTCTGGGTAGGTATTAGTGTCACTTCATTTGTATTCACAGTCTTTTGAACTACAGCCTCCTCTTATATAGACCTTTGAAGGTAGTGTCTGTGTTTATTATGGAATAAAGCAAAATACTTGCAGGCTGCATGTGAAAATTGAAATAAAAAAGATTGGTGATCACTGGAATGGATCACTCACATACACATACATGTCTGTCTGTCTATCTAATCTCCTTGGCCATGACTCTTCCAACTTGAGGATGAGACTCTATGTCAAGTGTGTCCATCATTAAGGAAGTGAACCAGAGAACAACTTGATGCTGATTCTTTTCCAGGTCATGGCGACTGTTTTCTTTACAGAGTTTAGGAGGAGACATGAACTTTACAGGAGGAGACACACTTTTCAGAACGTGAAGATTGAGAGTCTGCCTATCATTGCCTTCTTGGGGTAAAACCTGTGAGACATGAGACTTTGGTAATTGGTATTTGGGGCAGGGTTCAGGCTGGTGGCTTGCCTTCTTTGAGAAACTTTCTGAATCCTTTCTCTGCATCATGTTACCACCTTCTGCTTTGTATGATGCTTGGCGGTGTCTTTCAGGATCTTTCCCATCCATGGGTTTTGTTTCTCTGGAAATTGTCAGCTCTTTGAGGGTTGGGAAGATCTCATGGAGAAGGGAATGGCTACCCACTCCAGTATTCTTGCTTAGAGAATTCCATGGACGGAGGAGACTGGTGGGCTACAGTCCATGGGGTCACACAGAGTCAGACACAACTGAGTGATATTACTTCACTTCTTTGAGGCTCCAGATATGGACCTTTGAGTTGGGAGGGGTCTTCAAGGTCATTTAGTCTAATCTCTTAACTTTTAACCCTCTCTGGGCCCCCACTCTACCAAGCAGTTTCCCCTGTTTTGAAACCCCAAAATGGGCTTGCCTCAGGCAGGTCTTTGGGGAAAACAGCTAAGCAGTAGCATTAGCTGGCATTCATGTGCCTCCTTATCTCACAAGCTGGGGGTGCTGAGGCACAGGAGGGGACATGACCTGCCCGGGGCTACATACCTGGAGAGTGTTGAGTTTAGGATTTGAACTTAGATCTACCCAGATCTTTCTATGACACCAGTGTGACTTACTAAAGGGACTGAGAAACTCAACCAGCAGCAAGGACTGCACAGACTCAACTCTTGTCAGATTCTGACAATGTGACCAGAAGCAGGAGTCCCATCCAGTACTCACATCAGGTGGTCGCACATTGCATCTTTGGAGCTGCTCTCCCCTAGAGGTGCTGCTGCAGGCTGTGCGTCCCCCTCCTGGGCTGAATCAGAGGGACACGTAAGCGTCATCACAGTCCTCAGGCAAGAGATATTTTCCTTCCCCTTTGCTTATCAACAGAGCAAACCTCAACTGACAATCCTTCCCTCCACCCCCAGCCCTCTCCACCTAATGAGAAACACCATGTGTTCTGTGTCACAGGCTGCCCTTCCCCCATGCATGAGCTTGTGACATCTTTCTAGCTGCTCTCTGAGGTGGTGGTGCTTCCCAGGTAGCTCAGTGGTAAAGAATCTGCCTGCCAATGCAGGAGACATGGGTTTGATCCCTGGGTCGGGAAGATCCCCTGGAGGAGGAAATGGCAACCCACTCCAGTATGCTTGCCTGGGAAATCCCATGGACAGAGGAGCCTGGTGGGCTACAAGCCATAGAGTCATAAACAGTCGGACACAACTGAAGCGATGAACACCCACTGATACCACTGACTGCTGCGGAAGTGAGCACAGCATTGCTGGGACCTGCTGGCAACCAGTCTGTTAAGGGGTGAGAGGCAGAGCCTTAACCCCTCCCTGGGTCACACCTCCTGCCCCATTTCCTGCTCTCCACTCAGATAAGAGTCTCGTCCTGTGCTCACCCCCCAGTTACTCCTCAGCCCACTGCCTTCCAGTTTCCGCCTCTGCCCCCATCCTCAGTTCACTTGCTCGTTTATTTGTTCAACAGATGCTTATGGAACATCTGCTTGACGGCAGGCACGGATCTAAGCCTGGGGTGACAAAAGAAGTGTCCCAGCTGGAACACCCTCCCTCTGAGCTGGACCTGGGCTGGGAACCGAGTCCCAGCCTGCTCTTGCCGTGGTGCCCTGTTCATGCCGCGTTCCCTGTCAGGGCAGTGACCTGGCAAACTGTAGGGATGCCGCCTGGTGGTCCACAGCTGAACTCCCAGTGTCTAGAATGAGCTCAGGACCCAAGAGCTGCTCAGCTAAGCGTGCTGAATGAATGTATCCATGAGGTGAGTCCTGACAGCCTGTCCAGCTGGCTTGAGACTAGGACCACGGTTCTCAACCAGGAGTGAGTTTACCCCTAAGGGGACATTTAGCCATGTCTGGAGACATTTTTGGCTGTCACACTGGAGTGGGGGGCGGGCATGCAGTGGGTAGAGGCCAGGGACACTGCTCAACACCCTAAGTGCATAGGGAAGTCCCAACAAAGAGCACTGCATTCCACGTGCCTGCTCAGTTACTCAGTTGTGTCCCGCTCTTTGCGACCCCGTGGACTGTAGCCCTCCAGGCTCCTCTGTCCATGGGATTTCCCAGGCAAGAATACTGGACTGGGTTGCCAGGTCCTTCTGCAGGGGATCTTCCCGATTCAGGCACTGAACCCACATCTCCTGTATTGACAGGCAGATTCCTTACTGCTGAGCCACCAGGGAAGCTGATTTAGCCCAAATGGCAATATTAACGCTCAGGATGAGAAACCCTAGGCCGAGGCCCCTACTTCCAGAACTCTTCTCCAAGAGCTCACTGTCTTTAGTTTTATCTGTCACCCTTGGTCATTCAGGGCAAATAAGTGCTCACAACTCTGAGTTCTTTCTTCAGGCTTTTTTTTTTTTTTTTTTAAAAAGAGATAAACCCCAGCTGGTTGTGAAAAAGCATTAGACAGAGCCTCAAATTGCTGATGGCAGAGAGACGCCTTTGAAAGGCCCCTGCCCGGGATGCTTCCATGGGGAAAGGATGATTCCCATCGTGTGTTCTGACACCGCTCATAGCCCCAGCAGCCTGTGCTGCTCCCTGGCTGACTGGCTCGGCACAAAGCCTGTCTCTGTTCATCGTGTTACTTCTGCTGAACCTGGGCCTGGAGGGCACCTAACTTTGCAGTGCGACAAGGACAGGGGCCTCCAGACAATAGAGGGGCTCTTTAAATGAGACGCAGACTTCTTCTTGTCCACCAGCCTGGAGGGACCCACAGGGTCATCAGAACCCACCCTGAACGCTAAGGTTCCCCCGGCGTCTCTGTGGACTGACCTGGGTCATTGTCCTTCAGTGTGGCGATCTCTCCTTCTATCTTTCTGTGGTGTTCGGTCACTTTCTGGAGTCTTTCCTCGAGGCTCACGATCGTCTGGGAGTGCTGCTTGATTTGTTCCTTGTATTCCATGATTTGTTTTTCAAATTCGTGCTTCTGTGATTCCTGCTCCTCTTGGAGGGCCATTACTCTGTGCTGTTGCAGCTGCATCCGCTCCTCCATCATGATCTGGGGAAACACACATGGTTCATGTGACCTTGGGAGCTGGGTAAGACGACGAGAACAGGAACAACACGGCCCCTCTGCACCCACTGGCACTGAGCTCTGCCTGCCCCAGGACCTTTGCACGTGCTGTTCCCTCTGCCCATACACTCCTCCCCCAGCTCCTCACAAGGCTGATTCCATGTGTGCTGGGCTGCAGCTCCAATGTCACCTCCTCTGAGAAGTCCTCCTGGACTGCGTATCTAAAGAAGACATCATCCTGTTTTATTTTCCCCGAGGCACTTATTACCATGTGAACCATCTCATGTCTTTATTTCTCGCTCCCACTAGAATGGAAACTCCACGAGGGCAGAAACTTACCTTTTCTTATTTACCAATATGCCCACAGCATCAGAGCCCAGATCCCTGCCACAGCATCTAGACCCAGATGCTCAATAAGTACTGGCTGAGTTAATGAGTGAACAACTTTATAAGAAAAAAGTGAATAAATTTGTATTTCTTGAAAACAAAAGTTACCAGTGGCCTCCTGATGGTGAGTCACACCCCTTCCCATGACTACCCTCCCCTCTTGCAGCTGCTCCCGTACACCTGAGTCTCAGTGCCTCATCCTTGCTCCCCTCCCGCTCCCCCCACCCCTTCCTCTGCTCTCAGAATGAGGTATCCTGCCACCTGGATGATGTCATTCTCCCGCTCTCGGGATGATGTCATCCTCTTGCTCTCCATTCCTTGTTAACACGAAGGGCCTCTCTTCTCCTCCGGATGCAGACATTTTCTGCCCCAGATGCTCACACACGTCCCCTCCTTCAACCATCACTCCCCGAGGCTCTCTTCCAACTTTAGTCTTCATGTCTCACTTCCTGCCCCAAATCTAATGTGTCACTAAAAGTTTGGGCAACTTTTGAACTTTGATACCCCTACCATCGGTTCAGTCTGAATGCTTTATCTTCTCCAGGAGACAGTCCCTCTCCCACAAGAAACCTGCCCCCATCCCCCAGTCCAACCTCTATCTTTCCAGCAACCCCATGTGCCATCACCGCCCCCCTCCATGGTGCCCTGGCTAGAAGCTCGCCTGCCTCCTTGGCTCCTCCTTCTCCTCGGGACTCTCCTGGGGACTCCCTCTCCTTAGGAGCTAACTGTCAATCAGTTAGCAAGTCCTGCCATTTCTCTGGTAACTCCCTCCATAGCAACTCCTTTTCCCCACTCCTCTGCTACCCCGAGTGTCCAGGTCCTGTGATTCAGGACCTTGGGAATGGCCACCACATGCCACACCCCTGAGCTGCTGTCTCCAAGCCCAGTCCCTCTCTACTTCCCTCTGCCAAGTCAGTCCTTATTATGTCCTTGTCCACGGACCTGCTGGTTAAATGTATGAATGACAGGTCATTGCAATATCGAGCCCTGATGGTGAAGGGCCTTGAAGGTCAAGCTAAAATTGAAAAAGGCTATCTTAAATTCTATGGAATCATCACTGGCCCCTAAACTCCAGGGCTGCTCAGTATGATCCTGGGAGTAGCCTGAATTACATCATCTTAGAAGGCCCTGGAGAGAGGGTGTCATAGCTTCTGTCTACCTTTCATAGTAAATTAATGCTTCTCAACAGGGGGTGATTCCCCTCCCCCTCCCTGCCCCCCCCCCCCCCCCCCCCCCCCCACCGAGGGTGATGTGGCAAAGTCAGAAGACATTTCTGGTTGTCACACCTGGGGTAGACTGCCACTGGCATCTTCTGGGTGGAGCTCAGTGGGTGCTGCTGCACATCCTAAAATGCACAGGACAGCCCCCCACCCACCATGAGAGTCACCCACCCAGAACATCAACAGTACGGAGGCTGAGAACCCCCGGTCTAAACCACACATGGCATTGTGATCTTGCGTCGAAGGGAAAATTCTTCCGTCCCCGGAAGGCACTGACTTACCATTTTTGTCTTGGCAGTTTCCAGTTCAGCTAATGTTTCATTTAATTTCATGGTGAGGTTCTCTGCTTTCAGACTTTCAGCCATCTTTGTTTTCTGAGCCTTTTCTAGCATGGCCAGTGCATCATTTAATTTATTATTTAGAATGTCTTCTTTTTGCATTTTTAAATCCATTTCCTAGACAAACAGCAAACATCAAATGAACAGAAATTCAGGTGTAAATATTTACCCCAGCCTCCCAATTCCCCTGTTTTCAGAAAGGAGGGGACCTCTGTTCTGTTATGTTGATCCTTTTAAAGTCCAAAGTCCATGCTTTCTCTGGAAAGTTCCAATTATTGCAGAACTCAAATTCAGCTGAGATCTATCTCCTTGAGATTTCTGGCCCCTGAGCTCAGTTCTGTCACCTGGAGCTCATTGAACAAGTTTTATTTCTCTCTTACGAGACAGCCCTTGAAATATTTGAGAAGGCTGTCATGTCTCTCCCTAAATCTGTCTTCCAGGATAAATGTGCCGAGTTCTTCACCCCCGAGTCACAGGACCTGTGTTCAGGACATTCCTCCAACTTACTCCGTGACTTAGGCCCTGGGATGACCTCCCCTGGGGACCCAGGGAAGGTTAGACTCCAGTCGCCGTGTCCCCAACAGCTTCTACCTTCTCCTCAGACCCATTCTTTCCATCTTTGTCAAAATTCTACTCTCTTTCTTGAGTCCCTCCCCAAATAGTGCAGAAAGTGGGCTTTGTGACAGGCACTGTGCTGGGGCTGGATGGACTTCATCTATTTATTTGACTTCACTTTTTAGAGCGGTTTTAGGTTCACAGTAAAACTGAGCAGAAAATTCAGAAAGTTTTCCTTTAACTCCCACCCCAGCCACAGGCACAGCCTCTCCTACCATCAACATCCCTCATCAGATCATCTCATTTGTGATAACTGATGAACCTACATTAACACATCATTAGCACCTAAAGCTCATAGTTTACATAAGGGTTCAACTCGGTGGTGTACACTCTATGGATTTGGACAAATGTATGATAACATGTATCCACCATTATGGAATCACACAGAATAGTTTCCCTGTCCTAAAAACCCTATGCGCTCCATCTACTCATCATCCTCCCACCCCTTACCAATCCCTGATCTTTTTATTATTGCCCTAGTTTCGCCTTTTCCAGAATGTCACATAGTCGGGATCATACTGTATGTAACCTATTCATGAACATTATTTAATCCTACCTGAAACGTATTCAGGCTTCCCTAGTGGCTTAGATGGTAAAGAATTGGCCTGCAATGCAGGAGACCTGGGTTCGATCCCTTAGTTGGACAGATCCCCTGGAGGAGGACATAGCAACCTACTCCAGTATTCTTGCCTGGAGAATCTCCGTGGACAGAGGAGCCTGGCAGGTTACAGTCCATAGGGTAGAAAAGAGTCAGAAACGACTGAATGACTAAGCACAGCACAGCACAGCACAAAACATATTCTCGAGGTGCAGTGCTAGGCATTCCCAACGCTGTTGGTGGCAGTGAAAACCGGTATGACCTTTCTGAGAGCGTCACTTGGGAACCTGTTTCACGAGCCTAAAAATGTTCATATCCTGTGACCCACTGATTCCACTTTTGGAGATGTATCCTAAGGACATAACCCCACACGTGCACAAAGCCCCTGACACAGAGCTGCTCAGCCAAGCATTTTTCACTCCACTGAAAAGAGAGAGACACCCGTGCCCAAGGGTAAATGAATCAAGGTTCACCCAACACAGTGCAAACCCAGGTCATCCTTTACTGGCGTGTTGTAGAAGAAAGTTCCACGATCTGCGGACATACTTGTAATATATTAAGTCAAAATGCAGCATGCACAGTGTAACAGCGTAAATGACTTTGTAACAAATCGGTATTTGTCCATATCTGTCATAGTGATCATCATAAAGCTGGTCTGGAAGGAATAACATCAAAATGTCATTAGTGGACTTCTTTGGTCCAGCAGTTAGGAATCTGTGCTTTCAATACAGGGAGCGTGGGATCAATTCCTGGTCAGGGAACTATCATCCCACACACTGCGTAGCACGGCCAAAAGAAAAAATAAAATAATTTCTATTACTGGTAACTCTGCTCGGTGGACTCATGAATGATTTTTCCATACTTCTAAAAATTTCTTTTATTTTTTAAATTTATTCTTAATTTTTTGGCTGTGCCACATGATATGTGGGATCTTAGTTCGTCCACCAGGGATTGAACCCACACACCCTGCATTGGAAGCGTGGCGTCTTAACCACTGGACCGCCAGGGAGATCCCAGGTGCTCCTTTTATAACTGGGAAATGAAACTGTTTTTTTTTTTTTTGAAACAAAACTGAGCATGGTGCTCATCATGTGATGCCTGTGAGCCTCGCCTGGGAGAAGCTTCATTCTCTCCGTACCACCACTGAACTCTGTCTGCTCTTATTTGGGGTCGTGATGTGGTCATTACTGTTGAGAAGTCCCAGTGCAGACAGTGTGCGGACCTGGCCTGAGGAGGCGCTCCCTGGGGGTCAGCGGCAGGCACAGCACACAGCAGAAGCACTCCAGCAGTCCCGAGGAATCCACAGAGAACTGAGATGGTTTATCTGATGGGCCATGAGGTTGCCTCAGGGCAGAACACGCTGCCTGGCATCTTTGCTCCTTGTTAGCTACTCAGCAGCTTACTCAAGTCCAGGGTTCCAGCAGGTCTGAATTTATTTTTCTCCCCTCTCTCCTCTTTCTCTCATATAAATCCTGTTTTCACCTGTAGAGATGAAATCAGTTTTTCAAATGCTCTCCTGTGTGTGCAAGCAAATAATCCTCCCTATGTCTGACTGGGTCTTTGACCTTGAACTTCCTTGGTCTATCCTGGTGAGTGGGGAGTCCCTGGGGTCGAGTGCCACTTCTCAGCACCTGATGTGATGCCATCAGCCTGCCTGCAGGGTTGTCACAGATCTTCCCTCCGGTGTCACAGCTGTTTTCTCTAAGGCTGTTGTTGACGACACTGTTGGTTGCAATACAGAGTCTCCTCTGTCATGATCCTGAGGACAGATGTTCTCTGGGTTGAGTACCCAGAATGGTCTCATTTCCAGGAGCACTTGGTCCATTTTGTCTAGTGAACTTCACAGCCACTGGGTGTTTGCTTTCACTGTGCTAATAAAAACTGTGACCCATTCATTGATTTTGTGATACACACTTTTTTTTGTTTGTTTGCATTAATCTCATCCCTAATCCATTTTCTGCCCCAAATAATCTACTTTAAAATTCTAATTCCTCCTTTTCTGCTACCCCTAACTGAAGTATTTTATGGAGGAGGCATGTGAATCATTGGGGAAACAAGGCTGCATGGAGAGATGGCCCCTCCTGGGCTCCCTCTTGGGCAGCGTCCACCTGCCCACAAGGAGTCCTGCACATGTGCATCAGCCCAGAGCTGACAACTCTCACATCATTTCACCCAGCTCATCCTCTGGACACGCTCCAGTTGGTCAAGGCCCCTCTTAAAGTGGTGCTAGGGTGTGCATGCGTGCACACGCATGCTCAGTTGTGTCCAACTCTTTGAGACCCCATGGACTGTAGCCCTGCCAGTCTCCTCTGTCCATGGGATTTTCCAGGCAAGAATACTGGAATGGATTGCTGTGCCCTCTTCCAGGGGCTCTTCCCAACCCAGGGATTGGACCTTTGTCTCTTGAATTGCAGGCAGATTCTTTACCACTATGCTGCCTGGGAAGCCCTTACGGATAGGTAATCCAGACACGGTTTACTGGCACCTTGAGCAGCGTCATTCCGAGAGCACCAGCACCCCTTGGACTGCTGTTAAAAGTACAGATTCCTGAGTCCACTCTATAGAGAGTGAATCAGAATCTCTGGGGCTAAAGTCCAGGGATTGGGCATTTAAAATTACCACCACCCCCCACAGTGATTCTATGCATATATAATGTTAGGGAAACGTTCTTCAAAGAAAATGATCCAAGACTGATATGAATAGACTTAAAGACTTGTTTGGTCCCATCTGGTCTTGACAATCCTTTGAAATTGTATTTGCCTGTATTTGAATCTAACTCATTATGGTCAGGTTGTCTGTTTATCACTTGCTGTGACTTTTGAGACATTGACCTGTATCTGTGTGTGTGTGTATGTGTGCGCCCTTTGTACTGCTGGGACCCAGGAGGGTGGAATTCAGTCCTCCAGCTTGGAGATGCCTGAGACAAGGTCCTGGATAACAAACTTCAGCCGTGTCTCCTACTCCCAGTGAGAAGTGAGAATCATAAACGTGGTTTGATGATGAAGGTGCTGATAGCGAAGGTGACAGGTTCTGGTGGAGAAACAGCACCAAGGCGGTCAGACATTGACCTCAGGCAGCTGAACCCACAGCGAGCTTAAGGACAGACAGAGGAGCGGTGAGGATGAGGGGGTCCCAGCGGCAGACGGTCCTGGGTTCAGACTGCCCCTCCACTTCGTAATAATAATAAAAGCAGCCAATACACACAGCATTCACTGAGTGTGTCAGGTGTGTGTTGGACACACTTGTCTCTGTGTGTGTTAGACATCAAGTCTCCCAGCTCCACGAGGGTGATCTATTGGATCATCTGTATATTATAAGTGGGCAAAGCAAGGCACAGAGGTGCTAACTGTTGTCTAATGTCCCACAGCCAGATGGCGGCAGGGGTGGGATTTGAACCAGACTGCCTGCCCCCGGAGCCCAGCACTCAGTCACACCGGCTCCTCTTTCCTCTTAGAGAGGCATACCTCCTTCAGCTTGGTTATACGGTTCTCCAGATCTTGGACCTTTTTCTTTTCCTTCTCTATGGCCTCCTTTGCTTTGTTTTTCTCATAGGCGATGCTGCTCTCGGAAATCTGGAAGTCAACAACAAGCGTTATGAGGGTGTGTGCATGAGAAAGGAAAGGAAGTGACACCCAAGGGGAAAGCTAGCATTAGTAATAGTTGACACCAGTGAGTCAGGGCTGGGGAGCTAGAGCTCAAGGAAGACGATGCCCGTTGGAGAGAGAGACTTGAGAACCGGAAGTCAAGTCGTGGTTAGTTATGTCCTCAACAGAGAGAGTTATTCGTCATTCAGGGTTTCTGGGCTGGTGTGCAGGAAGTGATGGACTGGTGTGCAGGAAGTGACAGGCTGGTGAGTGCTCAGGTCAAGGTGTTTGATGCTGAGCCACTGACTGAACTCCTAAACGGACAGACGGTGGCACCAATGTGGTCCCTTGTTGGCACCTGGCTTCTGGGAGGTGGGGCAAGTGAGGCCAAGGGCAGGGGTGGGGGTGGGGGGATGCCTCCCATCCCAGTAGGCCTGAGGTCTGTGGCTTCAAAGGACACTGGTGGTCTCTCTCCAACCTATGAAGGCTTGGGTCTAAAAACCGAAGTCCAGGACCGTTTGCTGCAGAGAACATTTACCCCATAGATCCTGAGATGGGGAGGGGATTGGAACCCAGCCTCACCTACACAAGCCCCAGAAGGGACACAGCCAGAGTGGGGTCAAGAAACTATTTGCAGCTGTTGAAACTCTTGGAGTGATGCCTCCCACATAAATATAATGTCCACAAGAACATTTTAATGAAATAAATAATTTATCTATGCATAAACAAAAGACTGGAAAGATATGTACCAGAATGTAAATAATGGCTAATTTGGGGCAATTGAGATTATGGTCATTTATATTTTCTTCTTTTCACTGGTCTGGATCTTCTAAATTTTCTTTAGCGAATGTGCATTATTGGGTAAAAAGGGAAAACTATTGAAAACTGTTGTGCTTTGGGGATAGGTGGTCCTGGAGAACAGATGATCTTCCCAACAACCCTTTGGTTCTAGCATCACGCCCTTGGCCTCCATCCCCACTGCCCTGTGCTGCACACAGGCCTCGCCGCTGCACCTGGACTCTGATTCTCCTCCCTGCATGGGCTTGGCATTTTCCCACTGCCAAGTCTGCCTGAGACCATCCAGTTCCCACTCTGCCAGGCTGCGTCCTGCCTGATGTAAGAGGCCACTGCATGCTCCGTGGGAGGGCGTGCTCCCTTCTCTTATTTTGTGCTGCTTGGAAAATTACAGATGAAAATGATAATGACGATGCTGCCTACTCTGTAAACGCTGCACATGAGTGCCTGCACCATGTAGTGAACGCAACCCCCCAGGTGGCATCTGCCTTCCATTTTGCAGGTAAGGACATGGAGGCTGTAAATGAGGCAGTGCGAGGATGAGTAATGGGCCACTGGGTGCCAGTTCAGATGCCAGTGCCCTGCCCTAGCCACTCTGCCACCTGGTGTCTGGACCTTGCCTGAGCTGTCCTCCTGATTGAAGACTCACCCTACGTGGAGGCAGGAGATGCGCCCGAGTGTTCATACGTAGGCTGGCCCAGAGTCTGCCACCCTGCTCAGCAGGGGTGCATGCTATAAAACTCTGCCCTTAGCCCACCTGTATAAGGGATGCCTGGGGGATGCCACTGACCACAGCCTGGGTTCTACCCCTTAACAAGGCTTGCTCTGTGTCGGTGCTCCCTCACCCCATGTGGACTCTGACCTCACTTCCCTGCCAAGGTCTTTGCTTGACTGTCCTGCCCCCATACCCCGCCATGCACACCATCCTCCCCACTCGATCTGGACTCTGAGCTCACCTGGGCAGGTGTTTCACAATGAATGCACTGACTCCTCGCAACAAATCTCTGTCACTACACCCACATTACAGATGAGGGCACAGAGAGGGGCTTGCCCAGGGTCACACAACATGTTAGGGCAGAGCTGCAACTGGAACTGGTATCAACTCGTTTGGCCCACACAGCTCTCCTGCCACGCCTCGCTTTGCCCCCCACTCTGCGGCTCCCTCTGGCTTTCTTGCCCTGATCCCTCCCCTTTGGTTTCCATCTTGTTCCAGTGTGATTTCATTCTTCCCACCCTGTCCCCAGCCCCCTGGCTAACTCAGGTGCCCTCCTTCACACTTGGGACCCCTGACCTGGGGCATTCTCTTCCCGCGGATGTTACTGTAGTGTTCCTCTGCCCTCCAGGTCTCACTCAATGTCACCAAATATGAGAGGCCCTCCCTGCCTGTGGGCCACTCTCTAACTCATGCTGGTTTTGTACAGCCTGTGGTTCTGGGGTCACCTGGGCGTTTGTTTACATGGCTGTCTGCCCCCTGTCCTAGAGCGGCGGGCCCACGAGGGCAAGGCCATGGCCCGTCTAGTGCTCTGCAGTATCCCTGACACCCAGTAGGGCCTGGCACATGGCAGGTACTCCATAAATATTTGCAGATGGATGAATACAACTGCATCAAACAATTCACTGAGTTGTCTGCCGTTTCTGGACGTTCCACGGGGCTGGCACGTGTCTCTTTGTGCTCCCTGGAGCCCAGCTCCTAGAGATGCCACCACAGGTCACTAAGGGCACCACCACCTGGCCTCCTGGCTCCAGGGAGCCCCTGTTTGACTTTCAGGGTGTGGCTTGGGCATTCATCCCTCCTCTCGGCCTTGGGGGTCTGCCTTCATGGTGGCTCCATGCAGGTAAGGCTGGTGAGCCCAGTTCCCGGGCTTGTAGGGTGGATGTCACCAGCTCTGCCCTGGCCTGGTGCTTGGACTCCCCTCCTCCCTCCCACATCACTCTCCTCCAGGATGTACTTCTCATTTGTTCCAGAAGGCACTGACCCTGGGCGCTTATTTGATATGACTGCCGTGTGAGCTGGTTATGTTCCTGTCTACTCCATCTTCCTCTGCAACATTTGTCTCTACACCTGACCATCAGCCCAGGGAGGGTCTACTTGGGAGTCTCTGAAACTAGGAGGCCGGAGCCAGGAGGGTATTGTTCTGCTGTGCCCACGCTGGGTTGCCTCTTAAATACCTTTCAGTAATGAGGAGGAAGAGGATGCTGGCTGAAGGACTGACCCAGACTCCAACCAGGGGTCTCCCTTGGAGGGCATCTCTCCTCCCCGGGCAGTTGACCAGCAGGGCTTATGGAGATGGTCCTCTGTGGGTGAGGGCAGGTCTAAGTACTTAATATATACTGTGCTGTGTGCGCTAAGTCGTTTCAGTTGTGTCCGACTCTTTGCGACCCCATGGACTGTAGCCCAGCAGCCTCCACTGTCCAAGGGATTCTCCAGGCAAGAATACTGGAGTGGATTGCCATGTCCTTCTCCAGGGAATATTCCTGACCCAGGGGTTGTACCCAAGTCTTTAGCGCCACTTGGGAAGCCCCCAAAAACACTAACTGGTTTAATCTCATGATGCAGGGGTAGTTAGCCTCCCCATGTTATGGATGATGAAACTGGTCCAGGAGGTGAGGTGGTCTGCCCTAGGGTCATACAGCTGGTGAGTCCTGTGATGTGACATCAGCCACTCTGATCAGCGGCACTGCTCCCCATCAGCCTGCTTTACCACCTGCTCTACATCCGGGTACCAAAACACAGTCTCGCATCTGGTCCTGAAGCTGCTTCCAAGGGCTTTCGGCTGCCACCACCCACGTCCTCTCTCTCTGCTCCCCATACCTCCTTCTGCTGTGTTAAGTGGTTCTCCAGATCTTGCACTTTCCTCTTTTCTGTCTCTAAGGCTTCCTTGGCTTTTCTTTTCTCATGGGCCATGCTGCTCTCCAAAACCTGAAAATCAATGACCAGTCTTTTTGGTTGCCTGCACATTTAGCGGGGGAAATTGCTAGTAAGCATGATACCAATAATAACGACAGTAGCTCAAATGTTGGGGGCTGGTCTTATGTGCCAGGGCCCAAGGCCAGTGCTTCTCACCCAGTTTATTCTCATAGCATCCTCATCCACAGAGAAGTTGTGTCCCCATTTTGTAGGTGAGGAAACTAAAGAGTGGAAAGTTCCTGGGGACCCAGGGGTCCTGCAGTTTGTTAGTGGAGAGGCCAGGACTGAGCCCTGCATATTGTTTGTGTGCAGAGGCCCCGGCAGGGAGCCAGTGAGGAAAGGCGACCAAGCCTGTCTTATTACGGAGTCTGAGTTCTTATCATGGTGCCAGGCAGCCTCTCTGATAAGAAGAATCTAATTAATAATGGAATTTCCCATTATTGAAATAAATCTCTGAAATAGAATCAGGTTTCTAAAAGAGGGCAGTGTATTGAATTAATGAGCCACACATACAAATTTCTGGAAGGGGAGGGGACCAACCTCACAAGGGAAGCTTTGAGAGGATGGGAGGGCTGTGGTTAGTATTTAGTGCCCATAATCAGGGATTTTTTATCCAGGAAGCAACTTGCTGATGAGCTGTTCAGTTAAATGGTTTATGCAAATTGCAGAAGGATAGAAGCTGCCGGCAAAGCCCGTTTCTAGTCACTGCAAGAAAGGCACCTCAACTCTCAAGTAGGTTATTATTATTATTACTTTTTTATATGCACCAAACTTAAAGTCTTTATTGAATTTGTTGCAATATTGCTTCTGTTTTATGTTTTGGTTTTTTTGGCTGCAAGGCATGTGGGATCTTAGCTCCCCAACAAGGGGTCAGACCCACTCCCCTGGCATTGGAAGACAAAATCTTAATCACTGGACTACCAGGGGAGTCCTGGAATGGGTTGTGTTTTAAACACCATTGGCTGTCAGCTGTCTGGAAGTTGGAACGTGGTTTCCATTATAACCAGTGGTTAGGGTCCTAGATTAGCCTGCAAAAATATTCAATCCATAATATGGATGAAATAGTATATACTTTTGTATATTTTTTTCAGTGAAAAGCAGTTTAAAAAACTCCAACACTCAGCGGTTCCAATACCAGCCCTCAACGAAGCAGAAGAGCACTAACATCATGGGAGCTCCACGTTTATTTTGAAGTTTGAGGTGGGTTTAGGGGTAAGACATTTTGCTGCCCCACTGCGTCTGATCTCACATCGACACTCAGGACTTTGCTATGCAGCCAAGCTGGGCACCACAGGGAAGGCTGTCCTTGCACAACTCAGGCCCAAGTTCTGTCCCCCTTGGACACTTTGCTTCCACACTCCTGGGCAGGTCATGGGAATTAACCTTTAAAGTTACCTCCAAACCAGCCTTGTGACCTAGTGATTCTGTCGTTCTTAGAGATTCATCTGACAGTGTGGTGCACGCATGTGTGCAATACGCTTAGTCGTGCCTGACTCTTTGTGGCCCCATAGACTGCAGCCCACCAGGCTCCTCTGTCCATGGGATTCTCCAGGCAAGAATACTGGGGTGGGTTGCCATGCCCTCCTCCAGGGAATCTTCCTCACCAGGGATCGAATCCATGTCTCTTGTGTCTCCTGTATTGGCAGGTGGGGTCTTTATCACTAGTGCCACCTGGGAAGCCCCTGACAGTGTGGAGGAAGGTCTAATGGAAAGAAAAATCTCACGTGACCGTCTGAGGTTGATCAAAGCCTGTGTCTGAGGTTCTGATCTCAGATTTCCCGACAAGAAGCCACAGAGAGGTCCTCCTGGGAGGAGCGGGCTGATGTTGTCCATGGTGTGGGTGACCCGGCCACAACTCCTCTTGCCTTGGGGCTATCCACCATCAGCCTGTCCTTAAATCTCCCTTCTGAAGTGCCCCGTGACCTCAAGACCGCTCAGTTCAAGGGGCTTCCCCATCCCTGTGCAGATGACCTCTCAGTGGCATTTCGCCCCAGCGAACCCTTGGGAGACCCTCCTCTTCCTCGCCATCCCTGGAGAAATAACTCAGGACCAGGCACTGACACTGTTTACACAGGCCTGCAGAGCACATCTGCACCAGAGACCCAAGTGAAACCCAACATGTAAACACCTCCCCTCCCTGGATAGGATCAAACTGCATGAGCTCTGCTCACAGGTTCCTCTTCTCCCTTCCTGGGGGGCGGGGCAAGGATTTCACTCTGAGAGGTAGGGATGTGGTGGAGGGTTCATACATTAAGTGCCTAAACAGCACTGGAAGTACAGTGATGGTATTAATAGCCACCGTTCATTGAGTGATGATTCTGGGTCAAACACTTCATTGTACATGATCTCTAACCATTATCTCACAGCCATCCTTTAAAGAAGGTAGGTACTGAGTCAGTAAGTAGCCCAGCCGGAATCTGAACCCACGTCTCATCTGGATGCAAAACCTCACTCTTCACCCCTTTACACTGCCCCAGGACTGAAGCACAAATGAGAACGTCTAGTAAAAAAGACCCAGGGATCTGAGGGTGACCAAAGGTAAGTATATTCAAGTGAACAATGTAATAAGGCTTCCCCCAAAGCTAGTTTGGACACATCAGCAGAAGTATAACATCTTTGACTGGGGTGAGGACAGTCCTGCTCTAGGCCACTGCATGCTGGAAAACTGTCCAGTTTTGGCTACAAACAGTTTAGGAAGAAAGCAGATGATGGGCTGCAAACCCAGATGCCTGTAGGGGCTCAACAGTTATCTGAAATGAAATGAGTTGTGTTGAATGCAATAGGGAATGGTGGGGATTGTGGCAAACATCTGCTACTTGGTTCAGCTCCAGTCCATTTCTGCTGCAAGTAGAAAGGAGGGCCAGTCTTCCTGACTTTTCAAGAGAGGATGGGAATCTGGATTTGTCAGTAAATTTTATGAATTCAAGATAAAACACTCTAGGCCCAAGCATAACATGTCTATGAGCCCTTTTCAGCCAGTGATCTGCTAATCTGTCACAGGTTAATCTGTTGCAGCTCAGAGGAGGGGACCAAGGCCAGGCTCCAGGCCTGTGAAGGGCATTTGTGTCTGGAGAGGAGCCGGTACCTCTATTCTTATGCATCTAAAAGGTTACTCTGTGGAAGAAAAAGCAGATGGGTCTTGCAGGAGCCCAGAGGGGTAGGTGGAGGGTTGAAACCTTTTCTGAAAGAGAATCTGAGTCAACTCAATATAAAGGAAGAATTTTCTGCCAGCCAAGGTATCAACACTGGGATGGACTTCCCTGGGCTGTAGAAAATTTCTTGGTGGTGGAAATGAAGGGTGGGGCATTTTAGGATGTTGTTGGATTCACGTTGCCCTAAAGTCCCAGGATTCTGAAAGTCCTCCATTTTTAGGATTCAGGATGTAGTCTCCATGCAGAAAACACACATGTTACCAATCCTGATGTGTCCCCTAAGATTGTATTTTATGACATTTACAAGTTTTGTGTAAATTGTAGGCACAAGGTTACAACTCTAGGGTCTTCTCCTAGAGTCCTACTTGCTTCTTCCTAAAATAGCTGAGCTCCCCCATGGACAAATCCCTCTAGGAAACTCCGCCACGCTTGACTCCCCATCAGCTGTGGTTTGAAACTTACTTCCACGTGGCCCTCAAGCTGGGTGTGGGTTTGAGCCGCCTATCTCCCCGAGCCGCGTACCTCCTTCTGGTGGGTTAAGTGGTTCTCCAGCTCTTGGACTTTGCTCTGTTGTTCTTCTAATGCTTCCTTTGCTCTGCTTTTCTCCTGAGAAATGGTCTCCTCCAAAGCCTGAAAACCAATGACCGGCGTTTAACAGACAGAATTATGACGGCAGGAATCCAGATTCTGCTAGGCATTGCATGGGCAGGTGAACTCTTTACTACTCACAGCATCCCCATGGGGAGACTGTGGGCAGCTGAGAGCCTGGCACCCGGGGTGGGCAGGCCCAGATGAGTGTCCCAGGTGAGTCCGTCCTGGCTGCCTGACCTCGCCCTGGGCTCAGGCCGGCTCTGCCTCCCTGAGCTCATACCTTCTTCTGGCGGGTTAAGCGGTCCTCCAGCTCTTGGGCTGTCTTCCGTTCTTCTTCTAATGCTTCTTTTGCTCTGTTTTTCTCTTGTGTAATGCTTTCCTCCAAAGCCTGAAAGTCATGACTGTTGTTTAATAGACATAGTTACCATGGTAGGAATCTGGACTCCAGGCCAGGCACTTCACAGATTAACTCTTTCACATCTCAACACACAACAAACCCATGGAAAACTGTGGACAGTATATCTAGGGCCTAAGATAATGGGGTCTGGAGTTGGCAGGGTCAGATTAGAGCCTGCGGCTGATTCTTCCTAGGGGTATAGTCTTGGGCAAGTGAGAAGCTTTAGAAACCTCAGTTTCCCCATCTGTACACTGGGGACAGTAAGAGTGCTTCCTGCATTGGGTTGATAGAAGCAGCAGATGAGATGATGAACATGAAATGCTTGGCACATGATAATCATTCACTAGTAAAGATCAATCATTTCTTCTGTCATTTCCACTTTCTTGAGGAGGAAATAGGCTTAGAGAGATTAGGACTGTTTACCAATGAATCACATCAATGGGAAATTGAACCCTGGTCCCTTTGATTCTAGAACCAGTAGTTGGCAAGCTATGGCATGTGGGCCAAATGTGGTCCACTGTCTGCTTTTTTTTGTAAATAAAGTTTTATTGGAACTCCACCATGCTCATCGTGGGTTGCCTTGGCACTGCAACCACAGAGCTGAGAAATCAGGACAAAGACATGACCTGCACAACTGAAAACAGATACTATGTGGCTCTTTATGGGAGAAGTTTGCTGACCCCTGATCTAAACCATTAGTGTGTGCATAAGTCAGGGGAATGTTGTTAACAGATCATAATAATAATAAAAAAAGAACGATACCTTCATAAGTTAGCTACTCAGTCGTGTCTAACTCTTTGCAACCCATGGACTGTAGCCCACCAGGCTCCTCTGTCCATGGAATTCTCCAGGCAAGAATACTGGAGTAGGTAGCCATTCCCTTCTCCAAGGCATCTTTCTGACCCAGGGATTGAACCCCTGCATTGCAAGCAGATTCTTTAATGTCTGAGCCACCAGAGAAGCTCTATAAGGGAACCTAGAATTTCTTACCATTGAAGCAGAGTCCTAAGACAAGTCAGGATTTGTGCAGAGGAGCTTAATTAATGAATTTTGAAACACATATTTTTAGAAAGGGTCGGGGTGACAGTGCCATGTTCATTTAAAATTGGGGCACCTAGCATTCAAGCCTGCGATGGTACTTCTGGATGAGTCCCTGGGGTCAAGCCAATCAGTGTAAGTGTCTGGGGAAGAATGACCCTCAATGGGACAGTTGTGGACATGAGCAGCTGTACTCTCTGTCTGTGGGTCCCTGGCTTTGTGTTCCCCTCTGCAAGGGGTGGTGTGCCCTCTGAAGTTTGGCGTGATTAAAGGGGGGTTGATGTCAGCCCTTGAAACCCTGTGTCTGTTGGAATCAATGTTACAAAGGGGCATCTGGAGGGCCCAGGCTGGTGCCGAAGGTGGTCGTGAACAGGCTGGGGCTATAGTACTGTACATTCACAGTGGAAAACAGTCAAACCAAAATTGAAACTAAAATAAGACATTTGGGAAGGGAGAAATTAAACAGAGAAGAGAGAGGAAACAGGTGGAGAGTTCTGTGAAAGTTTTGAAGATTTTTAGGTTCTTTCTGGTTTTATTTCCCTCTCTATAGAATGGCATTGTTTTTTTTCTTCTACATCTAATTGCCCTTCTGAAGGGACCTGTCTTGATTTAAGGCCGTTGTTTATATACCTGTATGGGGCTCACAGGTGATTTTGGTCAGGTGGTTCTTTCTTTTTAGTCTTTTATTTCACAAAAGGCAGAGAAAGAGGCAAAGAGGAGAAGAGGTAGTGAGGCACGGATTAGAGGATAAGACGAAACCGGCAGAGGCCGCTGCCTCTTGGAGAGGCCTGGAGAGTCGGGGTGTCTGACAGAGAAGGAGGGTCCCAGCAGGAAGTTACCAAGCTGTTCCTGGTGGAGATGGAGGAACTGGCAGTTCTGGTCCTTTTTGGTGGAAGAAAGGAGGTGCTGGGGTTCGGTGGATCTGGTGCTGCTGTTTTGAGGTACGTGGGAGATGCTCTCTGTGGTGGCTGCACGTGGGAACCACCAGGGAGAGCTCACCAATCCTAGGGCCTGAGCTGCACCCCCACCCCAGCTAGATCAGAATCTGGGGGTGGGGGAGGGGGAGGGGGTGCAAGGCCTTAACATTTTTTTTAATCTCTTGAATGACAGAAGTGCAGCCAAAGTCATGAACCAGGGATCCAGGGTGATGGTGACTGAAGTAGTTAAATTCATGGTGGGTCCCTGAATATCAAAAATGGCCAACTCGGGACTTCCCTGATGGTCCAGTGGTTAAGAATCCTCCTTGCAATGCAGGGGACATGGGTTTGAACCCTGGTCCGGGAATTAAGATCCCGCATGCTGGGGAGCAACTAAGCCCACAAGCCACACCTACTGGGGCCCGTGCATCACATCTAGAGAGTCCATTTGCTGCAACAAAAGATTCTGCAAGGTGCAATGAAGAGCCTGCGTGTTGCAACTAAGAAGCGACACAGCCAAATATGTAAATAAATATTAAAAAAAATACACGGTGAACTCAAGGACAAGGAGGAGAATTGGCCTATTAACTGCAGTTTCTGGCCTTCTCCTGAGATTCTGAATCAGTGGGGCTGGGGCAGGGCCCAAGAATCTGTATTTTCAACCAGCTTCCAGGTGGTTCTTATCTGCCAGCTTGGGTAAAACCTTCGTCTGAGACTCTGTTGCTGAACATGTGTCTGCAGAGCTGTGCCATTAGCACCTGCTGGGAGCTTGTCAGAAATGCAGAGTCCCAGGTTCCACCCTAGATGGGCTGAGTCAGAATCTGCCTTTTTACAACATCCCCAGGTGATTCACAGGCACCTCTGAGTTGAGAGACACTGCTGGTAGCATCCTTTAATTGGCCGTTTTCTAGAAAAGTAAGCAGCAATTTTGGCCATTTTATTCCCTTGATCTGTATAAACAGAAAGCAAAAGACTGAAATAACACTGGCTGGTCTTGCACATACTTAGAAACACTCTGTCGGTCATAAACCAGGACTTGTAGTAATGCCTCAGATCTGTAAAATCAGCTGCAGTGTATAAACCAATGAAGTACTGTTTCTAGAAATTTCAATAACCGTGCCTACTCAAGTTGATCCTGCTCTGAGTTTTAAGACCCAAGCTTCATGTTAATTCCTCCAACATCATTCACCCTTTTTATTTTTTAAAAAACATGTCTATTTATTTGGGTGCACTGGGTCTTAAGTTGCAGCAAGTAGGATCTTCGAGCTTCATTGTGGCCCGTAGGATCTTCAGCTGGGGCTTGCCGGATGTGGTTCCCTGACCAGGGATCGAACCCAGGCCCTCTGCATTGAGAGTGTGGGATCTTAGCCACTGAACTACCGGAGAAGTCTCCATTCACCCTCTTAAATTAATTTAGTTCCATGGCATCCATCAAGATTGCTGCTGAAGTTTCTGCTCTAAATGTGCGCCCTCAGTTTTTTATGGGGAAGGTCATCTCATCCATTTCCAGCATGAAAGGGAAGGATAGGAGCCTCCTTACCGCCTTCTCTTCCATCAGGCACTTGACTTGGGCTTTCAGCTTCTCCTCCTGCTGTAGCCTTTCCTCGCTCAGCTTCTCCTTCTCTGCCAGGTGCTCCCGCAACTTCTCTTGCATCAGAGACTGCTGAGTTTCCTGAGAACTACTGATCTTGATCTGAAGGGAGAGGAAGGGAGACTGTGGCTGATTAGTCCTGTTTGGGACTAATGCAGGAGTCATTTCCACTACCTTTGCGGGAGGGACAAAAGTTCCCAAAACTTTCTGAAAAATGCAGAAAAACTATGCTTAACCTAGTAACTAGTAGGGAAGCAGAAGAGCATCATAGGTAAGAGTTCAGACTCTAGATCTAGACAGACTCTCAGCCATAGTTCTTTCTAGATGCTTTTTCATTTAAAAGATGAGGTTAATATGAATATATACTTCTTAGTGTTATCAGGACTGAACGAGATAATGTTGGAAAGCTTTTACCACAGTGCTTAGCACGTAGTAGGTGCTTAGCAAATGGTAGTTAGGCTTATTCGTTATTATTTGCTGAGTGTAAGAGAAAAAGCAGTGAGCTAGGGCCAGAAGGCCTGAACTTTTGTCTTGATTCTTCCACCAACTAGCTGTGTGACATTGAGATAGTCACCTAAGCCTCTGAACGTCATTATCCCTATCTGTAAAATAAGGAGAATGGATTAGATCAGGGGTTGGCAAACTATTGTCTGCAGGCCACATCTGGACCACTGTCTATTTTTATAAATAAAGTTTTATTGGAACAGAGCATGCTTGCCACACGCATTCATTTATGCAATTGTCTATGGTTGTCTTTGCTCTATAGTAGCAGAGTCAGATAGGTGTGACAGAGATGATATGTCCTGAAATATTTACAGGCCCTTTACAGAAAAATTTTCTTACCCCTGGATAGATGGTCTTTGTGGTTGATTGCTGCGGTGCTCCCCCTATTTCACCCTTACTCTATTCATACCTTTGGTTATGTAACTTGTAGTGCCTGCCGATATCCTGCCCCTGATGCTGAACTCAGTCATGTGACTTGCTCTGGCCAATGGGATGTTGGCAGACATAACACAAGGGCCTGATTTCTCTTCCTGATCTCTGCTTCCTCTGCTAGTGCCATGAGAACATGCTTAGGCCAGCCTGCTGGAGGATCAGAGACATGTGCAACAGAGCACAGCTGCTCCAGCTGAGGCCAGCCTAGATCAGTCAAGAGCCAGCCAACACCCAGGCCTGTGAGTTAAGTCCATCCAAGACCAGTGGATTCACCCTGCAGCTGGCCTGGGACATGTGAGCAGTGGAGTAATTGTGGAATACTGCTATTGTTTATTATGCAGTATTAATATGGCAATAGCTATCAGAGCAATACAATCCCTAAGGGTTATTTTGCCTCTAAAATGTTGACATTATGTAACTTTTGGTATGTCTGCTCTCTGTACTGTGGCTAGCTGTACTTCTTCCACTGCACTTAATAAACACAAATTTTAAGATCTAACGTCATTTAAAATTGTCTGGGTGTGGACAGAGGAAAACAAGTCTCCTTGCCCTCCTGGGAGATCTCAGCCACCCCATCTGAATCATTTGGAGTGAGAATGGAGATATCATATCACCTTTTGGAGGATGTGCACTGACTACCTCATAGAGGAACAACGGAGTTAAGATGCCCAGTGCCATGAAAATTTTGAGGAGGAGCTGAAATGAACTTTTGGAGCTCAAAGATTACCTGAAGTTCCTGAGTCCGACTTGTAATTTTTTTATAATGTTCCAGAAGGTATTTCAGATACAAAGACAATCCTTAAGAAGAGAAGCAAGAAGAAGGTAAGTATCAAGTCAATTCACTTTCTTTGTTTTCTGAATAATGTCTTCACAGGGCCTGCTGACAGGAGGATGAGGGCAATGCTACCCTCCCATCAAGATAACACAAGTTGCCATCCATCTTGTGTTTTCTTAAATGGCTGATCAGCTTCAGTTGGGCTCAAATCCAACTTTCTTTTTGGAGGTAGACAATAAAAACCATCCACAGAACCCTTGTTGACTAAGTGTCCACTGTGCACAAAACTGTGAGCTGAGCTTGGGGGATGGCATGAAGCCATTCCTCAAGGGACTCAGGTTCAGTCTGAGAACAGGTCTAAGTGTCTGACAGGAAAGAGGCAGTGACCCCAGGTGATGTGGAAGTGACCGCTGAAGGAGTGGGGAAGTGTGAGGGTCCCAGAGGAAGAGCTATTGTTTACCCAGAGTGATCACTGCTCAGCTGAGGATCCACTGGGCGTGGGCACTGGCATATGTTCAGAGTTGGAGGGGAGGACATTTCAGGATGGACAATGTGGATGAATGGTGCCCCACAAGAATAAAAGGATATTAGCTTGTGGTTTCTTAATGACATCACAGTGAGTTGATGGTGACATTCAGAGGGACTTGATTACAGGCTGATGGGTAGACTAATCTGGTCTGGTCTGGTATGGAAACTTGAGAGGCTTTTCATTATGGGTGTCAAAGCTTTATTATGTTCTGGGTATGAAGAACATTTGATAGATATTTTTTAACTATGGGGTTTATTTTTCTAAATATGGGTTGATCGAGCAGTCAGTTGGTTGGGGATGCCTTTAAAAGAAAGTTTAAGTTTTCCCAGTGTGAACCTTAAAAGGTCAGAGAAGTACATTCATTTATTAAATTCTCTGTTGGGAGAACAAAGCTTCTCGCCCGACATTTTATTTTTGATTTTTCAAAGGGTCTTGATCAGTGGTTGTGCCTTGGCTAGAATTTGTGGGACTTTTGTTGCTATATAGTCAGCATTTACAAAATCTGAAGCATCATAAATAAAGTTATTTATTTAATCATAAAAAAATCGATGGCCCCCCACACCCAAAGATTTCCAGGTCCTAATCCTGAGAGCCCATGGACATTACCTGACAGGGCAGATAGAGCTTTGCGGATTTGAGGAAGTTGAGGATCTTGAGATGGGGGGCTTATCCTGGATTGTCCGTTTGGGGTTCTTACAAGAAATGGACAGAGGGAGTTTGACTACAGACAGAGGAGAAGGTGATGTGAAAGAAGCAGAGAAAGCTGAAGACACTCCCTTGCTGGCTTTGGAGATAGAAGAAGGGGCCATGAGCCACAGAATGCAAGGGACGAAGGAGTAAAGACTACAAAAGAGTAAAGACTGGAAAAGGTGAGGGATCAGATTTTTTTCCTACACCCTCTGGAAGAGACCGACCCCTTGACTTTAGCTTAGTGAAACTAAATTTGGACTTTGGGCTCCAGAGCTGTAAAAGAATAAATATGAGTTGTGTTAATATAAGCCACAGAGCCTGTGATAATTTGTTATGACAGCCATGTGTGCATGCACGCTAAGTCACTTCATTCGTGTCCAACTCTGCGACCCAATGGACTATAGCCTGCCAGATCCTCTGTCCATGGGGTTCTCCAGGTAAGAATACTGGAGTGGGCTGCCATGCCCTCCTCCAGGGGATCTTCTCGACCCAGGGATCGAACCTGTCTCTCTTTTATCCCCTGCACTGGCAGGCCGGTTCTTTACCACTAGTGCCACCTGGGAAGCCCATGACAGTCACAGGAAACTAATATCGGGGGTGAAGGGAAGAGGCAGGATGAGAGGTGGGGAATGCAGCACATGTTCTGGAAGAGGGTCGAGGTTAGTTGGGGTGGAGTGGATGATGGGGAGGGGAGGAGTAGAGGGAACAGTTGGGAGGGAGGCTGAGGTCAATTGTGGCCAGCCTAGGGCAGTAGCCTAAAGACTGTAAACCTGACTTAAATTTATGAGTGTGGCCTGTGTGCCCAGCTCTCTGCTAAGCAATCGATGCATCACCCCCACTGTATCGTCTGACCATCGCCCCATTTTACAGACTAGGCAGGGGGGCTCTGAGACATGTGGCTGCTAGATGCTGGCAAGCAACCTAGCCAGGGCTTGGGCTCATGGCAGTTGGACTCCAGGGTCTGAGTCACTGCTATTTCGGCTGCTGATGGAGCAGTGAATTGGCTTAATGAACTGTATTTTTTTTTTCCAGAAAAATAACAGATGAATTAGAGAGGAAGGAGCCAGTAGAGTTTCTTAACTATAGCACTACTGACATATTAAAAGACACTTGCTCCTTGGACGAAAAGCTATGACCAACCTACACAGCATATTAAAAAGCAGAGACATCACTTTGCTGACAAATGTCCATATACTCAAAGCTGGGCTTTCCCTGTGGCTCAGATGGTAAAGCATCTGCCTGCAATGCAGGAGACCTGGGTTCGGTCCCTGGGTCGGGAAGATCCCATGGAGGAGGAAATGGCAACCCACTCCAGTACTCTTGTCTGGAAAATTCCATGGATGGATGAGCCTGGTAGGCTACAGGCCATGGGGTCACAAAGAGTTGCATACAACTGAGCGACTTCACTTTCTGACTTTCCCTTTCTTTCTTATGGTTTTTCTAGTAGCCACATATGGATGTGAGAGCTGGACCACAAAGAAGGCTGAGCACCAAAGAATTGATGCTTTCCAACAGTAGTGCTGGAGAAGACTCTTGAAAGTCCCATGGACTGTATGGAGATCAAACCAGTCAATTCTAAAGGAAATCAACCCTGAATATTCATTGGAAGGACTGATGCTGAAGCTGAAGCTCCAATACTTTGGTCACCTGATGCAAAGAGCCGACTCATTGGAAAAGACCCTGATTCTGGGAAAGATTGAGGGCAGGAGGAGAAGGAGGCGACTGAGGATGAGATGGTTGGACGGCATCACTGATCAATGGACATGAATTTGAGCAAACTCAGGGAGACAGTGAAGGACAGGGAAGCCTGGTGTGCTGCAGTTCATGGGGTCACAAAGAGTAGGACATGACTCAGTGACAGCAACAGCTGACATATTGGGCTGGACAATCCTCTGTTGGGGGCTGTCCTGTGCAGTGTAAGAATCTTGAGCAGCATCCTGGCCTCTAGCCTCTGGCTTCCAGGAGCATCCCTCACCCCAGCTGTGATGATCAAAGATGAGAAGGTTTTGAGAAAGAGACCCGGCGGGAGTGGGGGCAGGTGGGTAGGACAGAGAGAACAGAGCCTGGGGAGGAAGGTGGGCCTTCAAAGACAAAGTCACAAGTTAGTGGTGAGGACAGAGGGTGTAATGCACTGTAAGGTCTTGGTGGGACAGGAGTACGAGCTGTAGAAAAGGAGTTAAAGAAGCAGTGATCCTGAAGATGCACCAGCTTGAAGGGCATGTTTGATGACAAAGGAGTGAGACGCAGAGAAAGGCTGGAGATGCTGAAGGAGGAGGTTGTGATTCAAGACCTTGCACATAGGATGGCCTGGGAGGGAGAGAGAAGGGGAAATGCAGGGAGGGAGGAAGTACGCCTGGAAGAGAACACAGTAGAGGAAGACAGACGGAAGGGGGGGAAGATGGATGTGGAGGGAGACGGAGGGGAGCTGAACAGGCTCACGCCTGGGCCCTTGACCTGCGACAAGGCCACCTGCTGAGAATTTCCAGCTTGGAAGAGTGAGAATGATAACAGTATAATAATAGCAAGTCCGTTGGACTGCAAGGAGATCCAGCCAGTCCATCCTAAAGGAGATCAGTCCTGGGTGTTCATTGGAAGAAATGATGCTGAAGCTGAAAACTCCAATACTTTGGCCACCTCTTGCGAAGAGTTGACTCATTGGAAAAGACCCTCATGCTGGGAGGGATTGGGGGCAGGAGGAAAAGAGGACGACAGAGCATGAGATGGCTGGATGGCATCACCGACTCGGTGGACATGAGTTTGGGTAAACTCCGGGAGTTGGTGATGGACAGGGAGGCCTGGTGTGCTGCGATTCACAAGGTCGCAAAGAGTTGGACACGACTGAGCGACTGAACTGAACTGACCTGAATAATAGCTAGTGTCAGTATTAAGCACTTGCTGTGTGCCAGGCACCACGCCAGGAGTTTGACACGTGATATTTTCTAATCATTACCAACAACCCAACAAGGAAATCTGTTTGCATTTCTAGGTGCGACACAGATGCTGAGCCAGGTTAAGCTGTGGAGCTCGTGAGCAGTAGGATCAGAGTTCAGACTTAGGTCTGTTGCTGTCTCTTTTTTAAAAAAATTATTTATTTTTAATTGTCATTCTCTTTTAAGAGAGACTAGCGGCTGGAGAGTGAAGGGTTGAGCTGGCTGATGTGAAGGGTGTGTGATAAGAAGGATACCAAGGTGGCAGAGATGGGTGACGCTAGCTTGGGCTGTAGAAGAGGGGTTTTCCTCTTTGAGAAGAAGCAATTCTTCATTATATTTCTGCTTACAGAAGTTACGGAGGACAGGGGAGACAGCCTGATGTGCTGCCGTCTGTGGGGTTGCAAAGAGTCGGACACGACTTAGCGACTGAACAACAACAGCACAAAAGTTATACTTGCCTATTACACAAATCCAAACAGGACGAAACCCATAAAGTGAAAACTGTCCCTCCACCCCCGCCGCTGTATCCTCAGCGGCTTGCACACAGTAGGTCTGCAATAAACAGCTGTTAAAAGACTGAGTGAAAGTCAAGGCTCATGCAGTCCCATCATACTGGGATAAGACTTTCAACACTTGTTTTTTTCTCCAAATTTCTCTTGTGGTCAGATAATGACACTTGGAAAAAAAAAAAAAAGGGTGGAGTGGGGAGAGAACACTGTGTATATTCTATGACAATCTACTTTTTTTTCCACTTAAAAGTACTGCTTATCTTGGATATCTAAGGAAGAGTGATTTTCTATGTATGGAGAGAAGTCTTTGTAACAAAGTCTTGCAGAAATAGACACAATCAACTGAGCTTGCAAAGAAAAATGTAAAAAGTCCTTTCTTTCCCTTATCAAAAGAAGCTGAGAAACCAGGCGGGAATGAAATTTAAGATCCTCCTTAATGTCTCCTATCTTCCCAGAGGGCTTAATGTTTCTTGTCTTCCTAGCGGGACCAGGCAGCAAATCCTTCCCCAATAAGATTTTTTTTTTAGATCACGGATTTTTTAAAAATTAAGGTATGGTTTATGTACAGGTATTATATGTTTCAGGTATATAACATAGTGGTTCACAACTTTTAAAGATTATACTCCACTTACAGTTATTATAAAAATGTTGGCTATATTCTCTGTGTTGTATAATATATCCTTGTGGTTTATATTTTATACATAGTAGTTTATGCCTTTTAATCCTCTATCCCTGTCTTTTCCTCCACTTCTCTCTCTCCATTGGTAACTACTAGTTTGTTCTCCGTATCTTGGAGTCTGTTTCTTCTTTGTTACAGTTTCTAGTTCTATTTTTTAGCTTCCACATATAATTGATATTATACAGTATTTGTCTTTTTCTGTCTGACTTATTTTGCTAAGCATCAGTTCAGTCAGTCAGTTCAGTCGCTCAGTTGTGTCCGACTCTTTGCGACCCCATGAATCGCAGCACACCAGGCCTCCCTGTCCATCACCAACTCCCGGAGTTCACCCAGACTCACGTCCATCGAGTCAGTGATGCCATCCAGCCATCTCATCCTCTGTTGTCTCCTTCTCCTCCTACCCCCAATCCCTCCCAGCATCAGAGTCTTTTCCAATGAGTCAACTCTTCGCATGAGGTGGCCAAAGTACTGGAATTTCAGCTTTAGCATCATTCCCTCCAAAGAAATCCCAGGGCTGATCTCCTTCAGAATGGACTGTTTGGATCTCCTTGCAGTCTAAGGGACTCTCAAGAGTCTTCTCCAACACCACAGTTCAAAAGCATCAATTCTTCGGTGCTCAGCTTTCTTCACAGTCCAACTCTCACATCCATACATGACTACTGGAAAAACATAGCCTTGACTAGATGGACCTTTGTTGGCAAAGTAATGTCTCTGCTTTTGAATATGCTATCTAGGTTGGTCATAACCCTCCTTCCAAGGAGTAAACGTCTTTTAATTTCATGGCTACAATCACCATCTGCCGTGATTTTGGAGACCAAAAAAATAAAGTCTGACACTGTTTCCACTGTTTCCCCATCTATTTCCCATGAAGTGATGGGACCAGATGCCATGATCTTAGTTTTCTGAATGTTGAGCTTTAAGCCAACTTTTTCACTCTACTCTTTCACTTTCATCAAGAGCATAATACCCTCCAAGTCCATCCATGTTGTTGCAAATGGTAAAATTTCATTCTTTTTCATGGCTGAGTAGTAATCCATTGTGTATGTGTATGTGTGTGTGTGTATACACATATATACATACCACATCTTTTTTTTTTTTTTGGCTATGCCATGCAGCTTGTAGGATCTTAGTTCTCTAACCAGGGATTGAACCCAGGACACAGCAGTGAAAGCACAGAGTCATATCCACTGGGCCACCAGGGAACTCCTCACTACATCTTCTTTATCCATTCATCTGTTCATGGGAACTTATGTTGCTTCTGTATCTTGGCTATTGTAAATAATGCTGCTATGAACATTGGGGTCATGTAGCTTTTCAGATTAGTGTTTTTATTTTGAGGAGATAAATATCCAGGAGTGGAATTGCTGGATCCTATGGTAGTTTTGGAGAAGGCAATGGCACCCCACTCCAGCACTCCTGCCTGGAAAATCCCATGGACGGAGGAGCCTGGTAGGCTGCAGTCCATGGGGTCACAAAGAGTTCGGACATGACTGAGCGACTTCACTTTCACTTTTCACTTTCATGCGTTGGAGAAGGAAATGGCAACCCACTCCAGTGTTCTTGCCTGGAGAATCCCAGGGATGGGGGAGCCTGGTGGGCTGCCATCTATGGGGTCGCACAGAGTCGGACACGACTGAAGTGACTTAGCATAGCATAGCATATGGTAGTTTTATTTTTAGTTTTCTGTGAAACCTTCAAACTGTTTTCCATTAGTGGTTACACCAATTTACACTCCCGCCAACAGTGTGCAATGGTTCTCTTTTCTCCACATCCTTGACAACATCTGTTATTTGTTTTCTTTTTGATGATGGTTATTCTGACAGGTGTGAGGTAATATCTAACCAATCAGATCTTTAGTAGTGATCCCACCTTCTGGGCTGCTCCTGACATCACCCAGCAATACTTCAGGTGGTTTCCCTCTACATTACTCAACCTGGATTTCCCTGAGGGACTTACTTCAAGATTTTACAAACCTAGCTTGTTATTACATGCATTTTATCTCTTAGGACAACATTTTAAAAGGCAGGTAGTATGATGGTTAAGAGCAGGGGCTTTGAGTTGGGAGGGACCTGGATGGAGTGCCAGCTTTACCACTCGGCAGCTGGCACACACACCCATTGTCATGACTCTCGGAAGGAGGTCCAGGAAGAGGACAGAGTGCTCACAGCTAGGAAAACCTGACTTGCTGTCAGATGTAGATGGGGCAGGGGTCACGGGTAAAGTCACCTTGGTGTGAGTAAATCAAGCAGCAGTGCTGCTGGGCACATACCCATCTGACTGCCACCCACACTTAGTTCACATCACATCAACAGTGATGCTGACGGCAGCCGCCACTGACTAAGGCTCATGTGCGCATCTGTGGTTTGGGTGCCGCACCACTCAACCCTCACAGCTACTGGGTGAGATCTGCCCCCCATTTTATGACCAGTAAACAGAGGCACACAGAAGCCCAACAACCTGCCCACACAACTGGCGGTGCACACTTGAGAGTCAAGCCTTGGCAGCTGGTCTCCAATGCCGGGACCCAGAATCTTCACTGTAACGCAAACCTGGGGCAAGGCCAGCAGTGCGCTCAGGCAGGCGTCAGATGTTCTTCATCCCAGGGGATGAAACTCTCAACTTTGTCTCCACTCAAGTTAATGACAGAACCTGTCCTCTAGGAACTGGGTATGTAGCTGGTACCTCTCTGGACCTTTAGAGGTCATGTGGGGTCACAGAAAAAAACACAGCCATTAGAATCACAATGACCTCAGTTTGGGTTCTGACCCTGCCATGTACCAGCTGTGTGACTTAGAGCACATTTCGTAATGTTATTGGTACTCCGTTTCCTGGCCTGCAAAATAAAGACAACAATAGCACCTAGCTCATTGGGTTGTTGGAAGATAAAAGTACGAGGTACATGTAAAACAACTGACACAGTGACAGGTACCCAGGAGGAGTGAAACAAACCATGGTTCCTACCCTTTTTGTTAAGGAACTGTAAGCACAGAAGGCTCTTAGGAGTGTTTGTGGTTGGTGATGAATGATTGACGATCCCCTTCTGGCCTCAGTGCCTCAAATCACCTTATCACAGTGAAATACTCATAAAAGGTTTTGAGCCAGTTTCTGCATTTTTAAAATGAGGATTTTACATGCTTTACTGAGTTGTACGTGCTTTACTGAGTTATTGTGAAGATGAACTGAGGTTGCTGCTGCTGCTGCTGCTGCTGCTAAGTCGCTTCAGTCGTGTCCGACTCTGTGCGACCCCATAGACGGCAGCCCACCAGGCTCCCCCGTCCCTGGGATTCTCCAGGCAAGAACACTGGAGTGGGTTGCCATTTCCTTCTCCAATGCATGAAAGTGAAAAGTGAAAGTGAAGTCGCTCAGTCGTGTCCGACTCTTCGCGACCCCATGGACTGCAGCCTACCAGGCTCCTCCGTCCATGGGATTTTCCAGGCAAGAGTACTGGAGTGGGGTGCCATTGCCTTCTCTGGAACTGAGGTTAGGTATGGAAAATACCTAGAACAGCGTCTAGAACGCAAGTGCTCAATAGTGAACGATGGCCACCGCTGTCACCATCACCATCCTCAGCACGTCCTACTCATTATTCTCACCGCCACGACCATCAGTCACCACCACCGTCGTCTTCACTGCCTTCATCACCGTCGCCATCACCCTCGTTATACTTACCATTATTATCTGAACCATCACCATCACCCCTGTGTGGATGGCTTTAGGAACTAAGGACAAGTAGTACCTAATCCAGAGAATATAAGGAATACTCTAGCTCATCTGGTTCTTTTCAACATTTGACGCTTTGAGAGAATATTGTTGGGGCTGGAAGATAAAAAGCCTTTTACCATTAGCTTCCTCTTCTACTGAATGAATGAACAATGGGCCATAGTCACTGGCCTCTCTGATATTTCCCTTTAACCTTCTTTGATTTCATAGAACCAATTACGAGCAGTTGTAATCAGAGAACACAGTCTGTGTCTCCCCAACTGGTGTTCCATAGAACATTATTCCAAGCATTGTTAGTTCGGGGTAAGGGTAGCAAGAAGGAGAAATGTGTTTTGGGAACACCGCATTCTTATCCCATCCTGAGAGATCCATACTGTGTATCAGTGCAGGAGGGGCTCTGCAGAGACCTGTTTGATATTGCTCAACTCTCCTGACTCTGTGAACTCCAGAGAAAAAGACAGGGGGCTTGAGGAATGCTGCCTGAAAAGAGTCTTCCTCAAGCTTTCTGATGGCTTAACGTTACAACCCATGTTTCTTTATGGTAATGCAGTCAGTCATGTCCAACTGTTTGTGACCCCATAGATTGTAGCCTGCCAGTCTCCTCTGTCCAGTGAATTCTTCCAGCAGGAATATTGGAGCAGATTGCATTTCTTCCTCCAGGGAGAATCTTCCTGACCCAGGGATCAAACCAGCTTCTCCCGCATTGCAAGCGGATTCTTTATCATCTGAACCACTGGGGAGGCCCTTTCATTTTCGTGACGAGATTTAGAGACAAATGCTATAATGACCCTTGCCAGTGGGGAGGGGACAGTGCATGCCTTGCGTAGTCCACTGTCACTAGGTTAGAGATCATGGTCCTTCCCTGTTTTAGTTCCAGTGTGAAGAGCAGCTAGAACTGTGGGCCACGTCTCACCTGATTTTACATACATTCAGACTCTGCCATGATTACAGCAATAGTGATGCTGGGGTTGCAGAGGTGTTGGGCTGTTGGGAGGAATCCAGTCCCTGCCTCTTCTCCATGTGGTCTGTGAAGGGCAGACATTTACAGAGAAGTTAATCTTGATTTTCTTTTCAAACATGTTTAAAAGAAATTTATACCACCTTCTGGATTACCTTAGAGATATCCTGGCTGGGGCTGTCTAATCACTGGAGTTGAATCAGTTCAGTTCAGTTCAGTCGCTCAGTCGTATCCGACTTTTCGCGACCCCATGAATCGCAGCACACCAGGCCTCCCTGTCCATCACCAACTCCTGGAGTTCACTCAGACTCACGTCCATCGAGTCAGTGATGCCATCCAGCCATCTCATCCTCTGTCGTCCCCTCTCCTCCTGTCCCCAATCCCTCCCAGAATCAGAGTCTTTTCCAATGAGTCCACTCTTCGCATGAGGTGGCCAAAGTACTGGAGTCTCAGCTTCAGCATCATTCCCTCCAAAGAAATCCCAGGGCTGATCTCCTTCAGAATGGACTGGTTGGATCTCCTTGCAGTCCAAGGGACTCTCAAGAGTCTTCTCCAACACCACAGTTTAAAAGCATCAATTCTTCCGCTCTCAGCTTTCTTCACAGTCCAACTCTCACATCCATACATGACCACTGGAAAAACTATAGCCTTGACTAGACGGACCTTTGTTGGCAAAATAATGTCTCTGCTTTTGAATATGCTATCTAGGTTGGTCATAACTTTCCTTCCAAGGAGTAAGCGTCTTTTAATTTCATGGCTGCAGTCACCATCTGCAGTGATTTGGGAGCCCAAAAAAATAAAGTCTGATGCTGTTTCCACTGTTTCCCCATCTATTTCCCATGAAATGATGGGACCGGATGCCATGATCTTTGTTTTCTGAATGTTGAGCTTTAAGCCAACTTTTTCACTCTCCACTTTCACTTTCATCAAGAGGCTTTTTAGTTCCTCTTCACTTTCTGCCATAAGGGTGGTGTCATCTGCATATCTGAGGTTATTGATATTTCTCCCGGCAATCTTGACTCCAGCTTGTGCTTCTTCCAGTCCAGTGTTTCTCATGATGTACTCTGCATATAAGTTAAATAAGCAGGGTGATAATATACAGCCTTGACGTACTCCTTTTCCTATTTGGAACCAATCTGTTGTTCCATGTCCAGTTCTAATGGTTGCTTCCTGACCTGCATACAGATTTCTCAAGAGGCAGATCAGGTGGTCTGGTATTCCCATCTCTTTCAGAATTTTCCACAGTTTATTGTGATCCACACAGTCAAAGGCTTTGGCGTAGTCAATAAAGCAGAAATAGATGTTTTTCTGGAACTCTCTTGCTTTTCCCATAATCCAGCGGATGTTGGCAATTTGATCTCTGGTTCCTCTGCCTTTTCTAAAACCAGCTTGAACATCAGGAAGTTCACGGTTCACGTGTTGCTGAAGCCTGGCTTGGAGAATTTTGAGCATTACTTTACTAGCATGTGAGATGAGTGCAATTGTGTGGTCGTTTGAGCATTCTTTGGCATTGCCTTTCTTTGGGATTGGATTGAAAACTGACCTTTTCCAGTCCTGTGGCCACTGCTGAGTTTTCCAAATTTGCTGGCATATTGAGTGCAGCACTTTCACAGCATCATCTTTCAGGATTTGAAATAGCTCAACTGGAATTCTATCACCTCCACTAGCTTTGTTCATAGTGATGCTTTCTAAGGCCCACTTGACTTCATATTCCAGGATGTCTGGCTCTAGGTCAGTGATCACACCATCGTGATTATCTGGGTCGTGAATATCTTTTTTGTACAGTTCTTCTGTGTATTCTTGCCACCTCTTCTTAATATCTTCTGCTTCTGTTAGGTCCATAATATCACTCCTCTATTCTCATTCATTGGTGTAAGAAATGTCAAATTCATGCAGCCTCCCTGGGGGGGTGGTTTGGCAAGAAGGATCCACAATCTTAAAAACGTTGGAGTCCCCCAGGTGTGGCCCTGGGTTCTCCCTTCTCATCTGATACTTTCTTCCTCAGTGATACCATTCATACCCATGGCTTTAATCACCATCCATCCCACACAGTGACCAAGCACCCACCCTGTGGCATGTGTTCTTCTGGGCTTTGGGGCCACATCACTGACATTCATTTCCAGGCTACATATCCAGGGTGATAGCTGCATCCTTGGCACCTCATCTTGGATGTCTCCAGGCAACTCTCACTATCTTCCCCCTCAAATCCGGTCCTCACGTCGCATTCCTTACTGCGGAGTTTGGTGAAGGAACCACATCTGTACTTTTACACAAGCCAGAAGCATGGAGATCTGCAACCCCCTTTCTCTCTGTTGTTTCTCTTGTTGTTGCTGTTTAGTCACTCAGTTGTGTCCAATTCTTTTGCAGCCCTGTGGACTGTAGTCCGCCAGGCTCCTCTGTCCACAGGATTTTCCAGGCAAGAATACTGCAGTGGGTTGCCATTTCCTTCTTCAGGGGATCTTTCCAGCCCAGGGATTGAACCCAGGTCTCTTGCATTGGCAGGTGGATTCTTCACCACTGAGCCACCAGGGAAGCCCCTACTTCTTTTCTAACCATATCTAATTCCATTCATCTCTTAAACACCCCTGGAATCTTCTCTCTTTTTCCATCCCCTTCTCTGCCATAGCAAGGGCCACCATCGTGTCTTATGACAGCCTTCTAGCTGCACTCCAGGGTTCTGTGCTGGCCACCTTCCTGGACAGTTTCCATTCATAGCCGAGATGACTGTGTCCAAATGCAAGCTGGTTCCATCAGTTCCTTACTTAAAACCTATTATGGACTTCTCTCTGCTCCCTGGCCAAAGCAGAGCTTCCTACCAGGGAGCAGCAAGCCCCTGGGCCCCCCATGGTACAGCCCCCGCTGACCTCTCTCATTGTTCCTTCCCTGCCCCACTCCTGCCCCCGTTTTTTAGCCCTTGCTTGTGTTCTCCTTGTTTCCTGTGATACCACCATTCTACTATCTTCACCCAGGATGTCCCCACCCTCCCCTGTTTGGCAAATAACTCCCATGCATCCTGCTGAGGCCCTGCCCTCCCTGTCCAAGTCAGAGTCCTCCATTTCTCCTTCAAAGCAATTGTCCCCATTAAAGTTTTCCATGTGAGTGATTTTTTGGTAACTGCCCATCCTATCCTGTCACAAGATGTGCTGATCTTCTCCTGCAAGAACTCCAACATTAAAACTCACTGCTGAGTAACCATTGACAGGAGAATGTTGGATCCCACCAAAAAAAGATACCTCATGTCCAAGTGCAAAGGAGAAGCCCAGGAAGATGATAGGAGGGGTGAAATCGTGTTTAGAACCAAACCCCATATCCGCCACTTGGAGGGCTCAAACAAAACCTTGTGTGCACCAGGAAATCCCACAGAGACTGAGCCAGACTTGCCTTTGAGTGTTTGAGTGTCTCCTGCAGGGGTATGGGTCAGCAGTGGCCTGCCACAGGGGTAGGGGCTCTGGGTGCAGCAGACCTGGGTATGTCATAAGCCCCATTGGAGGAGGTCACCATTAACCCCACCATAGAGCCACCAGACTTACACAGGACTGGGGAAACAGACTCTTGGAGGGCACACAAAAAATCTTGTGTGCACCAGGACTCAGGAGAAAGGAGCAGTGACTCCACAAGAGACTGACCCAGACTTGCCCGTGAGTGTCCTGGAGTCTCCGGCAGAGGCATGGGTAGGCGGTGACCTGTGGCAGAGTTGGGGGCATTGAGTGCAGCAGTGCATGCACAGGACCTTGCAAGGAGGTGCCATTATCTTCATTACCTCCACCATAGTTTGACCACAGGTCAAACAACAAGGAGGGGACACAGCCCCACCCATCAACAGAAAGTTGGATTAAAGACTTATTGAGCGTGGCCCCACCCATCAGAACAAGACCCAGTTTCCCACTCAGTCAGTCTCTCCCATCAGGAAACTTCCATAAGCCTCTTATCCTTATCCATCAGGGGGCAGACAGAATGAAAACCACAATCACAAAAAATAATCAAACTGATCACATGGACCACAGCCTTGTCTAACTCATTGAAACTATGAGCCATGCCATGTAGGGCCACCCAAAACAGACAGGTCATGGTGGAGAGTTCTGACAAAACGTGGTCCACTGGAGAAGGGAATGGCAAACCACTTCAGTATTCTTGCCTTGAGAACCCCATGAACAATATGAAAAGGCAAAAAGATAGGACACTGAAAGATGAACTCCTCAGGTCGATAGGTGCCCAATATGCTACTGGAGAAGAGTGGAGAAACAATTCCAGAAAGAATGAAGAGATGGAACCAAAGCAAAAACAACACCCAGTTGTGGATGTGACTGGTGATGGAAGTAAAGTCCGATGCTGTAAAGAACAATATTGCATAGGAACCTGGAATGTCAGGTCGATGAATCAAGGTAAATTAGAAGTGGTCAAACAGGAGATGGCAAGACTGAACATCAACATTTTAGGAATCAGTGAACTAAAATGGATCAGAACGGGTGAATTTAACTCAGATGACTATTGTATCTACTATTGTGGGGAAGAATCCCTTAGAAGAAATGGAGTAGCCCTTTTAGTCAACAAGAGAGTCTGAAATGCAGTTCTTGGGTGCAATCTCAAAAATGACAGAATGATCTCTGTTCATTTCCAAGGCAAACCATTCACTATCATAGTAATCCAAGTCTATGCCATGACCAGTAATGGTGAAGAAGCTGAAATTGAATGGGTTCTATGAAGACCTACAAGATTTTCTAGAACTAACACCCAAAAAAGATGTCCTATTCATTACAGGGGACTGGAATGCAAAAGTAGGAAGTCAAGAGATACCTGGAGCAACAGGCAAATTTGGCCTTGGAGTACAAAATGAAGCAGGGTAAAGGCCAACAGAATTTGGCCAAGAGAACACACTAGTCATACCAAACACCCTCTTCTAACAACACAAGAGAAGACTTTACACATGGAAATCACCAGATGGTCAATAATGAAATCAGATTGATTATATCCTTTGCATCCAAAGATGAAGAAGCTCTATACAATCAGCAAAAACAAGACTGGGAGCTGACTGTGGCTCAGATCATGAAATCCTTGTTGCCAAATTCAAACTTAAATTGAAGAAAGTAGGGAAAACCACTAGACCATTCAGGTATGACCTAAATCAAATCCCTTACGATTATACAGTGGAAGTGAGAAAACAGAGTTAAGGGATTGGATCTGATAGACAAGAGTGCCTGAAGAACTATGGATGGAGGTTCGTCACATTGTACAGAAGGCAGTGGTCAAGACCACCCCCAAGAAAAAGAAATGCAAAAAGGCAAAATGGTTGTATGAGGAGGCCTTACAAACAGTTGAGAAAAGAAGAGGAGTGAAAAGCAAATGAAAAAAGGAAAGATATACCCATCTGAATTCAGAGTTCCAAAGAATAGCACAGAGAGATAAGAAAGTCTTCCTCAGTGATCAATGCAAAGAAATAGAGGAAAACATAGAATGGGAAAGACTAGAGATCTCTTCAAGAAAATTAGAGATATTAAGGGAACATTTCATGCAAAGATGGGGACAATAAAGGACAGAAATGGTATGGGCCTAACAGAAGCAAAAGATATTAAGAAGAGGTGGCAAGAATACACAGAAGAACTATACAAAAAAGATCTTTATGATTCAGATAATCACGATGGTGTGATCACTCACCTAGAGCCAGACATCCTGGAAAGTGAAGTCAACTGGGGCTTAGGAGGCATCACTATGAACAAAGCTAGTGGAGGTGATGGAATTCCAGCAGAGCTATTTCAAATCCTAAAAGATGATGCTATGAAAGTGCTGCACTCAACATGCCAGCAAATTTGGAAAACTCGGCAGTGCCACAGGACTGGTAAAGGTCAGTTTTCAATCCAACCCCAAAGAAGGGCAATGCCAAAGAATGTTCAAACTATGGCACAATTGCACTAATCCCACACGCTAGTAAAGTAACGCTCAAAATTCTCCAAGCCAGGCTTCAACAGTACATGAACCATGAACTTCCAGATATTCAAGCTGGATTTAGAAAAGGCAGAGGAACCAGAGATCAAATTGCCAACATCCGCTGGATCATCAAAAAAGTGAGAGAGTTCCAGAAACACATCTACTTCTGCTTTATTGACTATGCCAAAGCCTTTGACTGTGTGGATCACAATAAACTGGAAAATTCTTCAAGAGATGGGAATACCAGGCCACCTTACCTGCTTCCTGAGAAATCTGAATGGAGGTCAAGAAGCAATAGTTAGAACTGTACATGGAACAACAGACTGGTTCCAAATCGGGAAAGGAGTATGTTAAGGCTGTATATTGTCACCCTACTTATTTAATTTACATGCAGAGTATATCATGTGAAATGCCAGGCTGTATGAAGCTCAAGCTGGAATCAAGATTGCCGGGAGAAATATCAATAACCTCATATATGCAGATGACACCATCCTATGGGAGAAAGTGAAGAGGAACTAAAGAGCCTCTTGATGAAAGTGAATGAGGTGAGTGAAAAAGCTGGCTTAAAATTCAACATTCAGAAAACGAAGATCATGGCATCTGGTCCCATCACTTCATGGCAAATAGATGGGGAAATAATGGAAACAGTGACAAACTTTATTTTCTTGGGCTCCAAAATCACTGCAGATGATGACTGCAACCATGAAATTAAAAGATGCTTGCTCCTTGGAAGAAAAGCTGTGACGAACCTGGACAGCATATTCAAAAGCAGAGACATTATTTGGCCAACAAACGTCCATCCTGTCAAAGCTATGGTTTTTCCAGTAGTCATGTATGGATGTGAGAGTTGGACCATAAAGAAAGCTCAGTGCTGAAGAATTGATGCTTTTGAACTGTGGTGTTGGAGAAGACTCTTGAAAGTCCCTTGGACTGCAAGGAGATCCAACCAGTCCATCCTAAAGGAAATCAGTCCTGAATATTCATTGGAAGGACTGATGCTGAAGATGAAGCTCCAATACTTTGGCCACCTGATGCAAAGAACTGACTCATTTGAAAAGACCCTGATGCTGGGAAAGATTGAACATGGGAGGAGAAGGGGATGACAGAGGATGAGATGGTTGGACGGCATCACCGACTGGATGGACATGAGTTTGAGTAAGCTCTGGGAGTTGGTGATGGACAGGGAAGCCTGGCGTGCTGCAGTCTATGGGGTTGCAAAGAGTTGGACATGACTGAGCAACTGAAATGAAGATCCTATCCTTTCCTGAGACCATAAAATCTACAAGGGCTGGGATAGAGCCTGTTGTCTCAGCAATATTTTATTATGAAAGAGTTCATATTCACAGTAAAGAAGGAGGAGTTTTATAGCCAAGATCTAGATTCTACCTGTTTTTGGCCCCATTATATCTCTGCCTGGCATGGGGCCTGGTATCTAGCAGACCTGTAATAAATCTTTGCTGAGTGAAAGTGGTTTATATCTTTCCACATCTTAGATGATAAGATAAGGTGAACAATATTTATGTCAGCATCATTTCTGTGTGTGAAAAATTGGAAACAACTTAAATGCCCAAGATAGAGAATTGGCTAAATAAATTATGGTACATCCTACATAGTGGGATTCCTCATCATCAGTGACAGCAATGATGTGTGTATTGACAAGGAAGGGTGTTCCTGATGTACTGTTAGGAACAAAACTAAAGAAAACTGGGTATGACATTATTTTTTTGGTAAAGTTAATAAATCAATAAACATTTACAGGTAGAACGTATTCTATGATAGGTACTATTTTTAAATACTTTAGATATATTAATGCATTTTAATCCTCACAAGAATCCTATGGAGTGAGTACACCCTATTATCCCCATTTTACAGATAAGGAAACTGAGGCACAGAGAGGGGAATAACTTGCCTAGACTCACGTAGCTCTTTCCATGGGAAAATGCCTTGGAAGTTACACAAAGAATATGACAGACAGTGTTGACAATATCAAATACTGGCAAGGATGTGAGGCAACAGGAACTCTCACTCATTGTTGGTGGGAATGCAAAATACAGTCACTTTGGAAGAGAGCTTTGTGGTTTCATTAAAAACTAAATGTACTCTAACCACATGATCCAGCAACTACAACCTTGGTATTTCCTCAAAGGAGTTGAAAACACGCCCACACACAAACCTGCACGTGGATGTTTATGGCAGCTTTATTCATAATTGCCCAAACTTGGAAACAACCAGGATGTCCTTCAGTAGGTGAATGCATAATGGAACATTGCTCAGTGCTTAGTCACTCAGTCAACCTCTTGGCTGCAGCCTGCCAGGCTCTTCTGTCTATGGAATTTTCCAGGTAAGAACATTGGAGTGGAGTGGGTTGCCATTTCCTATCCAGGGGATCTTTCTGACCCTCGGATGAAACCCTTGATTCCTGCGTCTCCTGCATTGGCAGAAGGGTTCTTTACCACTGCGCTACTTGGGAAGCAATGGAATATTATTTGGCACTAAAAAAAGAGCTGTCAAGCCATGAAAAAACTTAGAGGAAACTTAAATGCATATTACTAAGTAAAAGAAACTAATCTGAAAGGTTGTATGATCCCAACGATATGATATTTTAGAAAAGGCAAAAAACCATGGTGACAATAAAAAAGATCTGTGGTTGCCAGGGACTGGAGGTCGGGGAGGAAGCACAGAGGATTTTCAGGGCAATGAGACTATTCCGTATGATATTATAATGGTAGCTACATGTTATCACACATTTGTCCAAGCCCAAATCCATAGAATGTACAACAAGAGTAAACCCTACACAACACTGCAGATCAACTACACTCCAGTAAAATTAAAATTAAAAGGAGTGAACCCCAAAGTAAACCTGATCACTTCCCTGATAGCTCAGTTAGTTAAGAATCCACTTGCAATGCAGGAGACCCTGGTTCGATTCCTGGGTGGGGAAGATCCGTTGGAGAAGGAATAGGCTACCCACTCTAGTATTCTTGGGTTTCCCTTGTGGCTCATCTGGTAAAGAATCCTCCACCCCAACAATGTGGGAGACCTAGGTTCAATCCCTGGGTTGGGAAGATCCCCTGGAGAAGGGAAAGGCTACCCACTCCAGTATGCTGGCCTGGAAAATTCCATGGACTGTATAGTCCATGGGTTCACAGAGTCAGTCACGACTGAGCAACTCTGACTTTTCTTTCCAATGTAAACCAGGGGCTTTGGGTGATTATGATGTGTCCATGTAGATTCATCAGCTGCAACAGTTGTACTTCTCTGGTGCTGATGTTGATAACTGGGGGGCTGGGCATGAGTGGCGATGGAGGGTACCTAGGAAATCTCCATATCATCCTCTCAATTTTGCTGTGAAACCAAAACTGCTCTAAAAACAGTGTATTTTTATATGTATGTGGTAACTTCTAAGAGAGAAGATTTGGCATAATTTTGCTTCTTCCTATTGCCTCTGTCACATCTCGTTTTTCTCCAGCAGTCATGTCTCACTTGTGTATACTCTTTTCCTGGAACATCACTTCTCAAGTGCTGAAACGAAGTTAAGTCTGGAGAAAGGAACGCTTGGCCGCACACCCAACAAGAAGCCTCCCTCAACAGATGTCCCGTCGTGATCAGATTTGACGCGACATTTCAGTCATGCAACTACAGGAGAAGAGGGCTGCCGTTACCTTTGTTGGAGCTGGAGAACTGGATGCCCACGTCTTGGAGGAGGTGCTCGGTCTCCTCCAGCCAGGACAGCGACAGGCGCAGGATGTCCAGTGACACCCTCTGGAGCCCCGAGACAGGTGGGCTCACCTGCAGGTGCTGCAGGAAGCTGACCTCCTTCCTCAGGTCGTTGCTGCAGCACGACATCTTCATGCAAGCCTGGAAAGAGATGAGGTCGTGAGGAGCCAGGGCACCATTGCCAGAAATAGCACCCGGCCGCCGTGACCTGCAGAGAGCGGTTGTTCTTGATGAGTTCTTGAAGCAGGAAGTGCCCTGGGATGGCCCACTTCTAGTTGCCTTTTAGGGTGGGCGGACGAGGGGGCAGCTTTTATTTTGTGTGCACTTTAATTGGGACTTTCGATGGTCAAAGAGACCCCGTGTTTACAGACTTAGAGAATGAATTAATGGCTGCTGGGCACTGCTATATTTAAAATGGATAACCAACAAGTATCTACTGTACAGCACATGGAACTCTCTCAAAGTTATGTGGCAGCCTGGATGGGAGGGGAGTCTGGGGGCGAATGGATGCGTGTATATGGATGTCTGAGTCCCTTCACTGTTCACCTGAAACTACCACAACACGGTGTGTTAATTGGCTATGAGAGTGAAAGTCGCTCAGTCGTGTCTGACTCTTTGCGACCCCAAGGACTATACAATTCATGGAATTCTCCAGGCCAGAATACTGGAGTGGGTAGCCTTTCCCTTCTCCAGTGGATTATCCCAACCCAGGGATTGAACCCAGGTCTCCCACATTCCAGGCGGATTCTTTACGAGCTGAGCCACAAGGGAAGCCCAAGATATAGTCCGCTATGCTGCTAAGTCGCTTCAGTCATGTCCGACTCTGTGCGACCCCACAGACAGCAGCCCACGAGGCTCCACTGTCCCTGGGATTCTCCAGGCAAGAACACTGGAGTGGGTTGCCATTTCCTTCTCCAGTGCATGAAAGTGAAAAGTGAAAGTGAAGTTGCTCAGTTGTGTCCGACCCTCAGCGACCCCATGGACTGCAGCCTTCCAGGCTCCTCCATCCATGGGATTTTCCAGGCAAGAGTACTAGAGTGGGGTGCCATTGCCTTCTCCTATACCCCAGTATAAAATAAAAAGCAAAAAAAGGGACTTCCCTGGTGGTCCAGTGGTGAAGACTCCGTGTTCCCAGTACAGTGGGCTCGGGTTTGATCCTTGGCCAGGGAACTAGATCCCACGTGCCACAACTAAAAAATCCCATATGCAGCAATGAAGATTGAAGGTCCCACATGCTGCAAATAATCTCTGGTACAGCCAATAAACAAAATAAAAAAAAAAAAAAACAGAACAGAAAAAGGAAGAGATCCCTTGTTTAGGTACAGGCAATTCCAAAGCCAAATTGCCAAGGACAATTTGGCTGAAACAAGAACCAAATTTGGCTACAAAATTCCTGCTGAGATCAACACATAAGCTGGTCAGAAAGTCCGATTTCCTGACTTGAAAAAGTGCTGACAAGCCAACATTCACACAGACTCCCCAAATAGCAGCTGCTTATTTCCAGAGAAAGCAGAAGCAGCTGCCTGCTCTGATAAAGCTGGTTCTCTGGGTGGGGGCTGGGAGGTGGGGGGTGGTGGTCGGTCAGAACCAGTCTTGTCTCCTCCAGAGTCAAAGGTGACTAGGGTAAGAGCAGCCTTTCCATTGCTGGGACAAAAAAGAAAAATGAAAATAAAGAGCAGGATGTTTTCTTGGTTTCTCTGGAAATAACCTAGGGCTATTTTGAGGGCAAGAGGAGAAGGGGGCAACAGAGGATGAGATGGTTGGATGGCATCACTGACTTAACGGACATGAGTTTGAACAAACTTCAGCAGACGGTGAAGGACAGCGAAGTCTGGCGTGCTGCAGTCCACGGGGTCGCAAAGAGTCAGACACAACTGAGTGACTGAACAACAACAACATTTCTTCCCCTGAGGTCCAGGGGCCTCCCAAAGGGGAGTGTCGGGCAGCTTTTTCTTGGCCACACCAAGTTCACCTGGGAGGCAGTTTTTGAGGTCCTTTGTTTTCTACCTCAAACAGATATCTCCAGCAAGAGAGAAGGTGGGCAGAAAAGCGGAGCCGGACGATTTCCTGAACAAGGAGCACAACGTGAGCCACGGGGGGCATGGGTGAGAAGCGGAGGAGGGCACCTGGCAACTGTCTAAGGCCTTCTTCAGCTTCTCAACGCTGTCTGTGATCTCCTCCTGTTGGCAGAGGCCGAGCTGGGTCTCCTTCTGCAGGGTCCACTTTTTGTGCTGAAAGTTGATGTTGTCCTCAGTGACCTGGGTGATCTTCTCTATTAACTAATGGGAGAAAAAAAAAAAAGACTGACATCGCAGGGTGGCTCTGGCGGGAGGGGCCCTGGGTTGGGGGAAGGTATGGGCTTGAGCTCCCATCTCCGCAGGGTTGGGGAGGGAGGTCCTGGCATGTTTGGGTGATGGCTCTGGAGGGAATGTCGGCTCTGTCACCAACCAGGGCATGTTCCCCAGGATCAGAGATGATTTTTAAGAGCCAAAGGCTTGTCATGTGGCCCCGTGTGTGTTCTAGATTCTTCGGAACTCTGAGAGTGATTCATCATGCTGAGCCTGATGCTGTGGGGCCTGAAAGAGAAGGCTAGGCTATCTGAGAGCAGTCCATGGTGTGAATTTTTCACCCGCATGCCAACACAGTGTTGGAGGGGACAAACAGAATAACAAGTCAGTCCTTACGCCAGAGGCACAGCCTCGCTGCCGGCTGCCCTCTTCAGGAGGAACGAGCCAGGACGCCTGCTCTATGGAGAGGCTCTTTCCTCGTGGGACTAACGGAGGTGGACCATGCAGGCCTGGAGACCAGACACAAGCCTGGGTGGTTCCATTTGATTTTCACAGAAACACTTCAAGGGAGTTTCACTGGCTTTTACTCCAAAAGCCAGGAAATCCCGGAATATCAAAACAAATCTTCATGGTGTAGCAACAGTGTGAAAAATATGCGCCACCAACAAAAAACAGAAACATATGCTCCCAGTGTCTGGAGTCCTGGGTCCCCGAGGAAGAAAGTGGGGAAGAGGGACGAACCTGCTGATCAGAGACGGGCTTGTCCTGGAACGGCTTCGTTCGTCCGTAGGTGGCCTTGATGACCTGACTTCTGAAATGCTCCAGCTGCAGCACAAAGAAAGGGAAGGTGATGGAATGAGTGGTGCAGCTGCAGCCGCAAGGCTTCAGGAGGCACTTCCACTGCTGGGTCTGGGAGAAATCGGTTAGAAGGCTCTGCACACCATTAATGGTCACTATGGTTGGGGCTTCCTAGGTGGTCCTAGTGGTAAAGAATCCGCCTGCCAATGCAGGAGCCACAAGAGATGTGGGTATAATTCCTGGGTCCGGAAGATCCCTTGGAGTAGGAAATGGCAACCCAATCTAGTATTCTTGCCTGAAAAATTGCATGGATGGGGGAGCCTGCAGGCTACACTCCATGGGGTTGCAAAGAGTTGGTCACGACCAAGTGACTAAGCACGCAGGCAAACGGATTATTAACACCTTCACCTCTCACCGGAAGGGGCAATGCCCACACAAGAGAGGGGGACAGTAGGTTTTAACGACTTTTCAGGCATGCCCGCCTAACCCAGCCGATGCGCGTGTGCAGCTCACATACGTCTCAGGCCCTCAGAAGAGCCACTCACTGCCAATTATCCAGTGGGAAGTCTGGGGCCGGGAGCGCTCTTCCGTAATTGGTACGCTGGCACCAGGCTGTGAGATAAATATTGAGGCTGTCAGCCCGAGTAAACTGTGTAATCAGCCAGGGTGCCCGGGGAGAGAAGGATGAGCAGCCTGCTGCCATTTTGTGCCTTAGGTCTTGTGTCCTGAAGATGACGCCTGCTGTATTCCCCTCAGGGTCCCCGGAGCCTGGCACCCAGCAGGCACTCAATAAGTGTTCATCGAATGCCTGTAACAGAAACAACTGACTTGGCAGGTGTTCAAAGTCCTCGCCTTCAGTTCGGCCAGCTTTTATTGACTATCTCCCTGCTTCTGGTGTCTTCAGATTACAGTTGATGAAAGAATACAGTTACATTAGAATCAGGACTTCTAGAATGACAAGTTCAAGGTGTTCCAGGTTCATGAGAGACCTGAGAGGCAAACAAGCCCAACCCTCTCTGGAAGTTTACCAACATGATGGCCCTTGGCTTGGGTTTTTGGCTCACAGGCAAAAATGTGGTCACGAAAGACTCTAAAATAGAGCCTGAAGGACCGTAACAGCTGGGGAATCAATGTGAATGTCAATGGGTCCCAAGACACAGGAGTTTGCTGCACACCAGGAAGTTCTGAAAAGCCAAGGAGAGGAATTATGACTCTCCTTAAGACAGCTCTGCAGCCAGCTTGCCGGGAGCCAGCTGGGTGATCTGAGGGATTCCGGGCCGTCTGTTGGTTTCATGACCAAGGGGAGGGTCCTAACTTGCCCGAGGAAGAGGTTATGTAGGCAGGGCCCCATGGGCGATGGCCCGCATCACCACCAGAGGCACCCTATGGGACTGCTCTGAGTGGAGGGACAGGTCCTGCTGGACAACAGGAGTCAGTTCTGGAGTCACTTGCCTGGGGAAGGGCATGACCTCAGGCAGGGAGCTGGCTGTGGACAAGAGGGTGACGTGGGAAGGCCAGGGCAGCACAGAGAGGCCTCATCCTTACTCTCTCAAGTCCTGGAGGAATCTCTGTGTCTCTAAGGGTCTTCCTGAATGAGCTCTGGCTGGAGGCATGACCAGGCTCCTGGCAAGTGGCACAGACCATACTCTCAAGGTGGGTGTGTGCTGGGGGTGCAGAGCGCTGGCAGGGGCAGGGGTAGGCCAGGTGCACCAAGGGAAGCCCAGAGCGGCGGGCTCTCTCCCTTGCTAAGGGTCAGTGCCCTGCAGGAGAGGGGACACTGGGGGTGATGGTGTGGATGTTTGTTGAAGAGGCTTTAATACCTGCCAAGAGGCACTATCGTCATCATTTAACCTGTGGGTGCTTCTGGAGTTCAGCGTAGGGGACAGTGCCCGGTCATACTGCTGGTTCAGGCTTGGATGCCACCACATGGAAGGGCTTCGGGAGCTGGGCTGGGTGGGCTGGAGCGCTCCTTTAAGGACTGTGGTTCTTAACCTTTCTGGGTAGTTTACAGACCCTTCTGAGAATCCAATGAGTGACGAGGTGGACTCATCCGCCCAGAAGAAGAAAAGCACAAACATACATACATGCAAAATGTTCTTGTCCTCCTGGAGCCATGGTTGCCAGGAGAGGGGTGACTTGTGGAGGGGTCCAAGGTGGGCTGCCCTGGGTGGGCCACCTTCCACAGGGGCAGTGCCCTATCCTGGGATCTCGTCTGCCCTCCCTTAGTTTTTTCTGAGGCCTTGTTTGCATGTTCTGGCCATCATGTCTGCTCCACGTGTAAGAGGAAGGGCTGCTGGGCCATCTTGGGTCAGACCCTGGGAGATGGCACCCCCAGACCTGCTGAGTCAGAGCCTGCTCCCCACCTTGCCAATCTCCATTTGCATGAGCTGTGATAATCTGGGTTCTATTATTAATTCTACTATACAGTTCAGTTCAGTCACTCAGTCATGTCCGGCTCTTTGCAACCTCATGGACTGCAGCAGGCTTCCCTGTCCATCACCAACTCCCGGAGCTTACTCAAACTCATGTCCATCCAGTCGGTGATGCCATCCAACCATCTCATCCTCTGTTGTCCCCTTCTCCTCCTGCCTTCAATCTTTCTCAGCATCAGGGCCTTTTCCAATGGCCAGTTCTTTGCATCAAGTGGCCAAAGTATTGGAGTTTCAGTGTCAGCATCAGTACTTCCAATGAATATTCAGGACTGATTTCCTTTAGGATGGACTGGTTGGATCTCCTTGCAGTCCAAGGGACTCTCAAGAGTCTTCTCCAACACCATAGTTCAAAAGCATCAATTCTTTGGTGCTCAGCTTTCTTTATAGTCCAACTCTCACATCCATACATGGCTACTGGAAAAACCACAACTTTTACTAGACAGACCTTTGTTGGTAAAGTAATGTCTCTGCTTTTTAATATGCTATCTAGGTTGGTCATAGCTTTTCTTCCAAGGAGTAAGTGTCTTTTAATTTCATGGCTGCAGTCACCATCTGCAGTGATTTTGGAGGCCCCCCAAATAAAGCCTCTCACTGTTTCCATTGTTTTCCTATCTATTTGCCATGAAGCGATGGGACCAGATGCCATGATCTTCGTTTTCTGAATGTTGAGTTTTAAGCCAGCTTCTTCACTTTCATCTCTTTAATTCTTCTTTGCTTTCTGCCATAAGGGTGGTGTTAATGTGCATATCTGAGGTTATTGATATTTCTCCCGGCAGTCTTGATTCCCACTTGTGCTTCATCCAGCCCAGCATTTTACATGATGTACTCTGCATAAGTTAAATATAAGTTAAATAAGCAGGGTGACAGTATACAGCCTTGGCGTACTCCTTTTCCAATTTGGAACCAGTCTGTTGTTCCCTGTCCAGTTCTAACTGTTGCTTCTTGACCTGCATATTATTAATACTTCATTAAGAAAAGTGGCGGGACTTCCCTAGTGGTTCAGGGGTTAAGACTCTGCGCTTCCACTGCAGGGGGCACGGGTTTGATCACTGGTTGGGAAACTAAGATTCTGCAAGCCACGTGGCTTGGCCAAACAAAACAGAACAAAACAAAAACAAACAGAAAAGTGGCATCCCCTGTGGATACCGACTAGAGCGTCTGGAGACCCAGAGGAAGAAAGATCGCTGGCTGTACATGTCAAGACAAAAAAAATGTGAAGGAGAAAGTGCTAGAAACACCACTGAGGTTGAAAGGCTCAAACCCTCCCTAAGAGGGACCCACACGGCTGGTTCACCGGGGTGGGCCTTGACCTGGGACTGGCTGCTTGGTCAGGGTCTCAGGTGATGGCAAACACCAGTGTGGGCAGCTTCCCAGCAGGAAAAGCCTTTTTAGCGACATCCACTGGGACTCGGGAGCCCTGTCCCCAGGGATAAGTGGGTGAAATTAAACCAGGCCATCCTCCTTCTCACTCATCCCCGCCGGCCTCTTGGGCCCAGGGCTCCGTGGAGAGCGGTGGGCCATGAAGGGGCTTGGCAGCACGCCTACCTGACCTACTGCCCTTTCCAAATTGGCTTTAATGAGGTTTTCTCTGTTCCCCATTTCTTGCAGCTGAAGCAATTTCCTTCTGGAATCCTCCTGAAGCTTCTCTTCAACCTGAAAGGATGATGAAAGCATGGGCTTGCTGCTAATGTGATCATCACGCCCTCTGGGGGAACTCTTCTGGGTGGGGTGGTGCTAATGGCAGTGGGGGAGTCCTTGAGGGGTAGGGACAGCTGTGGCCCCGTGGCAGGGGTCATGGGATACACAGGGTGGAGATAAACTCACAGGGAGATACCCCTTAAGGGAAGGGGCTGAGCTCTGCACCCTGGGCTCGACTATGTCCTATCACAGACTCCAATCCCAGCTCGGTCCCTAGCAAGATGTGTGACCCTGGGAAAGGGATTTCACTGCTCTGTGACTCAGTGTTCTCATCTGTCAAATGGGGATGATGGTGCCTGTACTGCAGCACAGAGTTATTGTGGGAATTTAAAATATTTGGAATAGTGCTTACAGGTCTGTGAGTGTGGTAAATATTGGTGTGACCTATAAAAGGTGGGTGGGGAATTTCCTGGTGGTCCAGTGGCTAAGTCTCCTTGCTCTCAATGGAGGGCACCCAGGTTTGATCCCTGGTCAGGGACCTAGATCTCACATGCCGCAACGAAGATAGAGGATCCCATGTACAGCAATTAAGATCTTGTGCAACCAAATAAATAAATATATTTTTTAAAAGGTGAACAGGAATATCTGCCATGCAGCCTCCTTCTAAGACTCCACCAAAGGTCCTTGGTCAGTGTTATTACTGGGTTTATCATCTTAACTATTTGTCATCACCACTTTGAGCACACCCACTGGTGGAAACTTCTCTAGAGGCTTGCTCAGAAACGTCTATTAAGAATCTCAGCCTGCAAAAGAAAGCGTTTGAAGTGCAGAAGCTTGCTCGTCTAATCCTCCCTTGCTTGGGTAACGGGGCAAGCTGAGGTGAGCCTGGGAGTGCTCGATGCTACCATCTGCTGGCAAGTGTGGGCCTTGCAGCTGCTCCTTTCAGGGACACACCTAGTCATTTCAGGGACATACCTACTGAGCCCAGGGCTCTGGCACCAACAGGAAACCAGGCAAATGCTCATAAATAAATGGAAAGACTTTGTGCTGAAACAAATCCCATGGGCCGTGTTGATTAGGGATCTTACAAGGGGGATCACAGAGATGTAATAAAAGACCCAGAAGAGCTCTTTGGAGCTTTCCTCTGAGTAGAGTATACAGAGGTAGAGCGACTACCCAGCTCTGGTACCTTGGAAAAGCCACCTCTCTGGGGCCTTAGTTTCCTTCCAGATCTAAACATGCTCTGACCTGTATTTCAGTGGCATTTCCATACACCACAGAAGCCAAGTCCAACCCTGGACTCTGCCCTTATCTGTGTTCTCCACGAACAGCCCCCCATTCCCACTCCTGAGCCTCAGGCAACTTCAGGGGCTGCCCTGCTCCCTCCGTCACGCCTGGTGCTCTCCACGCCTGTCCTCCACCCCTCTCAGGTGACATGCTGGGCTGTGGCAGCTGGCCTCCTCGCCTCGAGTTTAGCGCCTTGCGGTACTGTGAGGGTTAGCCAGCTGTAGGGCAGCTCTGACCCACAGAACTTTCCACAACGATACAGATGCTCTGACTCTGTATCATCTAATACAGCAGCCACAAACCACATCTGGTGATCCAGCGCTCGAAACAGGGGCTGGTGTGATCGAGGAAATGAATTTCAAAGTGTATTTAATTTTGGTTAATATCAGTGTGAACAGTAGCACGTGGCTGTTGGCTACACAGTAGTGATTGGAGTCAGACCAACCTGGAGTCAGCCAAAACTATGCGACCGGGCTAGTTACACTGCTAGTTAACACGCGGTCTTGACTTTCTCATCTGTTAAATGGGGAGGGTGCTCTCTAGGTCATGGCGCTGTTGTGAAGAGGGAAGAGATGAAATGTTTGGTGGTGATGCCCAGCGTGAGAACGTGCACCTACCGTTTTCACCATTAGTGGCTGCGAATGTCACATGCTGGTTCTCTGTTCCGAGGCCCTGGTAGCGCCCCGCTGCCTGTGTGCAATAGAGCCTGAGGGCCAGAACTAGCACAAAACACCAAGCCAGGGATTCAAGAAGCCCTGATGAGCTCTGAACAAGGCAAAGAAAAATGAATCCGCACCTAGATAAATCATGATAAGACTGCTGGAAATCCAGGGAAAAGGAAATCTTAAAAGCAGCCAGAGAAAAAGACAGGTTTTGCAAAGGTACATCAATAAGGCTTACAGATGACTTCTAAATAGAAATAACAGGAGCCAAAAGACAGCAGTGACATACCTAATGCTGTTTCTAAGGTGCTGAAACAAAAGAACTGCCATTGTAGAATTCAATAGGCAGTCAAATGTGTTTTAGGAATGAAGGTTAAATATCATTTCAAGATAGACACACAGACACATCTGAGACTGTCATCAACAGAGCTACAGGGAAGGAAAACACTAAAGGGTATTCTTCAGAGACAAGAAAAATGAATGCAGATGGATGATCAAAGAGGCAGAAAAGACAAGCAACAGTAAGAGTAACGTGTGCATATGATACTGACTATATAAAAATGCCAATAATATCTTTGGGGGCTTTATTAATAACTATAGAGAGGAGTTTAGAAAATGACAGCAATGACTGACAAATCTGGAGGGGTTAAGTGCAGTCAGGGTGTTCTAAATTCACTACATTGTCAAGGAGAAGGGCATAATTATCAACTAATACTACATCTTGGTAAATTAAGAATGTACATTGTAAGTACTTCTGTGGTGGTCCAGTGGCTAAGACTCTGCGCTCCCAATGCTAAGGGCCCGGGTTCAATTCCTGGTCAGGGAACTAGATTCCACATGCCACAAATGGAGAGTTTGCATGCTGCAACTGAAGGTCGAACGTGCCACAGTGACGATCTGCAACTAAAACCCAGCACAGCCAAAGAAATACGTTTATTAATTAAAAAAGAATGCACGTTGTAATCTTTAGGATGACCACTAAGAGAGCAATGGAAGCGTGAAAAACTTAATGTGAGATCTTTGCAAGTCAAGGATAAAATGCTATTGTCTTACTATGGTTAAAAGGATAGTAAAAAAGTGAAATGTTTCCAAGCTAATAGACGGGGAAGGTGGAATGACAGAAAACCATCAACTCAAAAGGAGGCAAGAAAGGAGAGAAAAAGCAATATAGTTACAGAGAGTACAACTGGCACTGGGCAAGAAAGTAGATTTAAATCCCAGTGTATGAGTGATTAGATAACATAAACGGACTGAAAGCAGAAGACTGTCAAACTGGGTTTTGTAAAAATGATATGCTATTTGGAAGCTATATGTCTAAAACTTAAAAATTGACAGAGAGGACTTCCCTGGTGGTCCAGTGGTTAAGAATCCATCTGCCAAAGCAGAGGACACAGGCTTGATCCCTGGTCCTGGGACAGTCCACATGCCACGGGACAACTAAGCCCATGAGCCACAACTGCTGAGCCCTTGCAGCCCAAAGCCCACGCTCCACACAAGAAGCCACTGAAATGAGAAGCCGGTGCACCGCGACTAGAGAGCAGTCCCTGCTCACCATATCTAGAGGAAGCCTGTGTGCAGTAATGAAAACCCAGCACAGCCAAAAAGAAACAAATAAATAAAATTTTAAAAAATTAACAGAGAAAGTATGAAAAAAATATGCTATGGAAACTCTAACCAACAGCAAGCCAGTGATGGTGCTACACAACAAAGATGATGTTAAGGGGAAAACACTACTAGAGATGAAAAGAGACACTAAAAAAAAAAAAAGGGACATTTTATGATGATCAAAAGTCTTGTTCTACTGGAAGTATTAGAATTCTAAATTTATATGCACATAGTAATACAACCTCACAATATATAAAGCAAAATTTGTCAATATTAAAAGAAGAAACACAAATCTACAATCATGATGAGATTAAAAAAAAAAACCAAACGTTCCCAATGACTGATAGAACACAAAGACACACACACACACAAATCAATAAGAGTATTTAAGTTGGAACAACATCATTGACACGCTTGATTTAATGGATCAATTCTTTCCTGGGTAATTTCATGACTGAAGGCAGTGGGTCGTGGTTACACAGGGGAACTTTGGAGTCTGGCAGACCCAGCCTGGAGCAGTTGCCAAGATGACCCATCCCTGCCATACCTTGCTCTTTTCCCGAAGCGTCTTAGAGATCAGGCTCTGCTCCGTACTGCTCCTCTTCAACTCCTCCCTGAGCTTTCTCACTTCTTTCTCCATGCCGTGGATTTGCTAAGAAAGTTTCAACAGCAGGGAAGTCAACTTTGTAACTCACCTCACCCAGTTCGTTAAGGTGGAAACCTAGTCTGAGATCAGGTTAATTCTTTCCCTTGGGAGATGCTTCTACATCTTTAAAGCAAAGTAGGGTTTCTTTCAACAAATGCATTGAAAGTGCAGGGTGAGGGAAAATTTGAGTTTCTTTTGAAGATCAGCATGCATTCTGGATTAAACAGTACAAGGGACACATTCACTCATTAGATTCTCCTTCCTTGGAATATATTTTGAGTTCAGTCTAAATAGGGGTTATTTGGAAGACACCATGGGCAGAGTTTGGAAGAAAAGAACAACGAGCTTTTTCTTTTTGTTCCCATTTGAGACAGAGAATAGCAGTGCCCCTGAGAGAAGAAAATGGCCTCGATAGATGGAAAATACATGCTTAGTGATGTTCTCGAGGACTCGACTGGCGCGGAGGGTGAACATTCACATTTAGTGCTCATCTTTTCATTGTACTAATTTTTATATTCACCTTCCATACAAAGCCAATGATACGTCTGCATTTTATTTTGTTTTTATGAACTGATGTAAAACTGAATGCATCGATATTTAAGTAACAATACTTAAGGAGGCGTTTCATGTTAATAACAGAGCCCATGGCTGTGATAAAACTTGAGACAGTAGATCATGAAAGTTTGGGCATCACAAGTCCAGGGGTAGGCACTATGGTGAATTTCTAGCAGCATCTAGTGGTCACCTGGCCACCTTCTGTCCCAGTCTCCAGCCCAACTCTAGCCCAGCTCCAGGGGCTGATGAGGGGCCTAGAGCCAACTGTCCATGAAATCCTAGGACAGTACGTTTTCCAGGGTTTTCTACCCATCTCTTTGAGGCAAGCAAATCAAAGAATTACGTTAATTACATTAACAAACACCCGTAAAGCCCCAGAGTTTGTACTAGCTAAGGGGCCAAGGAACCCCTCCAAAGCCCTGAAGGTCAAAGTCTAGGCTTTCCATGGACACCCAGGGGTGAGCAGGTTCAACGCACGGTTTTGTAGAGTTTTAGTTCTTTCTCTTGGGCCTCCAGGTTCTCCTTCTGGGCATCTTCCTTCTTTAACTCTTCTTTCAGCACTGAGCACTGGGGAGAAAAATAACCAGGTCACGTGGGCTTGACTGGGGGCCCTAAGTCCCTATGTGCGTGCCCAAAACTGTCTTCTGCTGTTTAACTCCATCACACCCTGCATCATGAGAGGCCAGACCGTCTGTGTGACGGAAGCACGGGGATCCTGTGGCTGTTCCTGGTTCACCCCTCTTGTGAGTTCTGACAAATAAAGTGTCTTAGTTGCCCTTCAAAAGCCAGCCAACTGCACCACAGGGAGAGTCCAGACTTGCAGAGGCTGGGTACTTAGTGAAGGAATTGAGCCGCTTTCACTCAGTGAGCATCGAGAGTGGTGAGGGAGGGCCAGTGAGTTTGGGTGGATCTTAGTGCTTTTGTGCAGGTTCCATCTCAAAGACACGACTGCTCTGTTGGTCACAAAGCGGTAAACAGAGCTGCCTTTTCCGAGGGCATTTTGGCAACAGACATTAAGAGCATAAGGATGGATGTGCCTTCTTTCGACCCAGAAATTCCCACTTTAGTATGTACCCTAAGGACAATGATTAGAGAAATCAGTGAATTGTAGCTTCAAGGATGTTCTCCATAGAACTGTCAGTAACAATGGAAAAAAAAAAACAAGTGTTGTTTATAACAGGAGGTCACTTTATAACACTGTGTACATCCAGGAGAAAGTGTGTGGCTTTTAAGACCAATGATAAAGCGTTGATTTATTAGCATGGGGAAGTCATTGTGTTTATGATTTAAAAAAATATGCATAGTGTAAATTCACTGTAAAATAACTGACTGCTTGATTTCTAGGTAATATATAGAAACAAGACTGGAAGAACCCAGAGGAAAAGTGACCTCACTCCAAGGTCAATAAGGAAGGGGAAACGGGGACATAAGCAAATTGATGCATGTGGGAGGTGGAAGAGCCAAGCAGGGGCTGTCTTTGCATATTCCTTCTACTAAGCACCAGCTCTGCAACCCATCTCGTCCCCAACACACACACACACACACACACACACAGTCCTCTCACCTAAAACAGTGAGTGCCTAGGAGGGCACTCTGCTTGGCAGAAACAAAGGCAGAGGCATTGCCCAGGCAGCTGACTGAGGCAGAGGCAGAGGAGCACTGCTAAAACCAGGCTCCCGTGTCTTGGAAAACGATTTTGTCATTCCCATTTCGCAGATAGGGAAATAAAGGCCAAATAAGTTACAGTAAGAGAAAGCTCTGGGATTGGACCCAGGTCTGTCTGACTCCAAAGCTCGTGCCTTTTGCTGGTTCCATATTCGGTGTAGTACTACGCACCAGTATTGTGCCTTTTCCTTGGAACCTCAGGATGTTTCCACCCCACACCCGTGCAGCCCTAGCTAATCCATCAGACAGCTGCTGGGAATCTCTGAGTTATGACCTGAGATGAAAGCTATGAGGTTTTACCTTGACTGGCAGAAACAGATGCATTATACAAATACTGAGAAATCTTATCCTATAGAGTCAGGATTCTAAAGTTGGCATGGAAGGCAAGATTTGCAAATAAAGTTCCATTTAAAAAACTCTTCACTTGCCTACCAAGTCTAGGGAAGAAATGAGAGTTTGTGTGTTTGCATCTGGATCTTCAAACGTTCTGATTTGAAGGCAGTTATGAGAACCAGTGGTGCTGGGACCGTGATGGAGCCCTGTGGGTTGTCCTTGCTCACAGAGAGATTTTATTCTGTTTTACATTAAGCTGCACAGTAGCAATATATGCTAATAAGTGTGTTTGTTCCTGGGGTTTATTTATCATAGGGGTTAAAAAATGTTTGCTGCATTTGAAAATATATCATGCTATTCTGAGCCACATACTGTACTTTAAAAGCTGCCGAGAAGTTGACTTCTCTGCAGACATGTGACTGCACCGTGTCTGCTTTTCGAAGCTACACTTTGATGATGACCCGACACTCACTCTGGAGTTGAGGGCTTCAAGCTGGTGATCCTTTTCCTTGTTCTCACTTTTTAGTTGATTCACCTCCTGTTTTAGTTGTTGAACTTGCTCATCCTTTGCTAACATATCCTTTTGCAAAGATGACACCATCTCTGCAAAACAAAAACTCACAGGTCAAAAGGGCAGGAAGGATTCCTGGCATCACCACTTCTGTTAGCCAAGTTTCGGACAAGAACCTCCAAGCCCAGGGCCAGCATTCCTAGAACTGCAGAGGTTGTTGCCAAGAATCCCAGAGCAAGAACGGGAATGAGACCAGAGACCATGGAACATGGTTTGAGGCGTCAGGGAGAATGAGGGGCAGTCAGCGAGCACCAGTGGGAGGAGAAGCCTTTGGGGGCCCCTGGTGGGCACAGGCTTGGCAGAACCAAGAGGAAAGGCCATGCCCAGGGCTTGGGAAACAAAGGCCCAGCACAGGTGAAGTCCAGGAATTCTTCTCCAGAGCCCAGGAGATAGACTTGTGGCAGAGCGGACTGCTGGGCACTCTTGGTGGGGCGACTAGCTTGAGTTTGGCCCTGTCCTAACCCCTTATTAGCTTGGCAGTCTTGGACAAGTTATTTCACCTCCCACTTCATGTCCTGCACAGAGTTATTGAAAGGGTCAAGTGAGATGGTCTGTCCTAAGAACATAAAGTGACTAACTTATATTTGTTGTTGTTGTTCAGTCACTAAATCGTGTCTGACTCTTTGCGACCCCATGGACTGCAGCATGCCAGGCTTCTCTGACCTCCACCATCTCCTGGAGATTGCTCAAACTCATGTCCACTGAGTCAGTGATGCCAACCAACCATCTCATCCTCTGTCACCCCCCTATATGGCACTCACTATGTTTCACGACAGCCAGTTTCCAGCATGGCCCCCATGATCCCTGCCTCCTGGAATTCATGCTCTTGTGTGGCCCCTCCTACCCTGAATAGGGCTGACATGGGTAACCCACATGATGCTGTGGAAATGATGCAATGTGTCCTCCCAGGCTGGGTCATTAAAGACACTGTGGCTTCCTCTTTGTTCTCTCTTGCACCACTCACTCTGGGCGAAGCCACCCCCCGTGTTGTGAAGACACTCAAGCAGCCCTTGGGAGAAGTATGTGTGATGAGAGGCTGAGGCCTCCAGCCAACAGCCACATGGGCAGTGACTCTGAAAGGGGTTCCTCCCGCTTCCAGTAAGGCTTTCAATGACATGACTGATGCCCCAGCTGATATCTTGACTGCAATTCAAGAGAACTAAGTTACACACCCCTCTATCCCAAATTCCTGTACTGCAGAAACTGGGTGAGATAATAAATATCAGCTGTTGTTTTATCCGTTACATTTTGGGATATTGCTATATAGCAATAGATAACTAGTCCGTTATTGAATATCACTTTGGAGAAAAGTGGGAAGTGAAAGTGAAAGTTGCTCACTTTCCAAGCTGGTGGAAGATTCCACTTCCAGTGGACTTGGAGCCTCATTATATGCTCAGTGTAATGCAATAGCTAAGTGACACACCCAGCAGCAACAGAGGATGAGATGGTTGGATGGTATCACCGCTTCAATGGACATGAACTTGGGCAAACTCCAGGAGATGGTGAAGGACAGGGAAGCCTGGCGTGCTGCAGTCCATGGGGTTTTGAAGAGTCAGATACAACTTGGTGACTGAACAACAACAACACACCCACCAGTACCATCACAGTTCTGAGGTCAATCATACAATGTCAGAAAGTGGGCAGTGGCCCAATTTCTGGAAATCACTGCCCCTTCCCTGAAATACTTGGAATAATCCTCCCTTTCATTAGCCTATGAAATTACCCAGCCCATAAAAATTAACCACCTCATATTTCAGGGCCGCTCACCTTCTGCGATGGCCCATACTCTCTGCCTGTGGAGTGTGTTTCTCTCTAAACAAATCCACTTCTTACCTATCACTTTGTCTCTCACTGAATTCTCTCTGTGACAAGACATCAAGAACCTGAGCTTTATTAATGAATAAATAAAGCCCAGATGTATGACCTCAATTAAAAGACAGCGTGTTCTGGCCTGGGTCCAAGTCCCACCTGAATTGCAGGGTTTCACACCCACTCTGCTGTTCTCCCTTGGGTCCCCCCTGAGGCACTGGCCACCACGTCACACAGTTTGTTTTCTCCACAGCACAACCACTCTCTGAAGCAGGCTGTTCATTTATTCGTCCTTTTCCTTCAGTGAGTACAGGGTCTGGCTGTCTTGCTCAGAGCTCTGTCCCCAGAGCCTAGAACAGGGCCTGACACCTCGCAGGTGCTCAGTCAGCATGCTGAAGGAATGAAGGAATCCAGGGAGCCCAGGCTCAGCCACAGCTGTGTGTGGGCTGCCCCCACCTCCAAGCTCTTTATCAGGGAACCACCTCTGTTGGTCTCACTTGGGCTCAAGTGCACTCAGGTGAAAATGGGTGAGATGATGGGTACCCAAAGTGGTGACCCCATTTTGTCCATGTTCTAGTTCGCACTTGGGCAGGCTGGCTTGTGGAGCCACCCAAGTCACCCTATGTTCTATGTTCTCCCTGGTGGGGCCAGTGCTCAGGTGACCTCGTAGACAAGATATATGCGTGTGTGTGCTCAGTTGCTCAGTTGTGTCCAATTCTTTGTGACCCCCATGGACTGTAGCCCACCAGGCTCCTCTGCCCATGGAATTGTCCAGGCAAAAATACTTGAGCAGTTGCCATTTCCTTCTCCAGAGGATCTTCCCAGACCAGGGATTGAACCTTGGTCTCCTATATCTCCTGTATTGGCAGATGGATTCTTTACCACTGAGCCAGCCACTTGGGATGGAGAAGGCACTAGCACCCCACCCCAGGACTCTTGCCTGGAAAATCCCATGGGCGGAGGAGCCTGGTGGGCTGCAGTCCATGGGGTTGCAAAGAGTTGGACACGACTGAGTGACTTCACTTTCACTTTTCACTTTCATGCACTGGAGAAGGAAATGGCAACCCACTTCAGTGTTCTTGCCTGGAGAATCCCAGGGACGGGGGAGCCTGGTGGGCTGCCGTCTATGGGGTCGCACAGAGTTGGACACGACTGAAGCGACTTAGCAGCAGCAGCAGCAGCAGCAGCCACTTGGGAAGCCTGGTCAAGATACAACATTGTCTCCAGTATTTATCAGGCCCTGCCCTAGGAAGTGGGTGGCAAGAAATCTGCACTGAGGGAGAATTCTAACTCACGGACACTGGTGGCCCAGTGGGTTGCTGAGATCCCTGAGGCTGCACCCAGGTCATGGGCACAGGTGCTGTGGTAGATTGGTGATGTCTGCAGGGGGAGGGAGGCAGGTGCAGCGATAGATTGGTGATGTCTGTGGGGGGAGGGAGGCAGGTGCAGTGATAGATTGGTGATGTCTGCAGGGGGAGGGAGGCAGTTCTCAGGAGCAAATCCAGAAGGACCTCACCTGAAGTGATGGCATTATCCCTCCTCAAGTTCTCACCCTGGTCCTTCAGGGATGTGATTTCCAGGTTCCTCTCAGACAGGGTTTGGCACAGCACCTGGCTGTAGCCTTGCTGCAGGGCACTGATCTGTGGGAAGAGGCAATACATAGTCAGAGCGGGGTCAGCCGGCTTTGCAGGACACACTTCTCCAAGGCTGGACAAAAAGAGTCAGGTTGATCTTGGGTTGGGGTGTTGGGGAAACCAAGCTTTTCAGGTATAACTGGTGGGAGAGATGGGAGGGTGCCTATTTCTTCAGTGACCACCGTGTCCTACATCATCAAGACACAAACCTTACCTTTGTGGTCACCCAGGGGCTCAGGTGCCCTTGCCCTGGATCCCTTCCTGTGACTGAGGCAGGAGGCAGATGGGCTTCAGGCTGGATACTTACAACCAGCCTTCTGTTTACATTTCCCAAGACAGGAAGTAGGTGGGCTCCAGGTTAGGCATTTACAACCAGCCTTCTGTTTGCACCGTGAGATGGAAACGACGACAGGAACAGGGTAAATGGCTGGACTTTGCCTCCTGTGGACACATCAGTTATGTCGGGGACAGACAGGGGCAAAACCTTGTTTGAGTACAAGACCAAGAGGTCATGTATTTCCCATCCTTGGGGCAAGGGAGTCACTGCACATGTGCAGAAAGGCTCTTTGGGGATACCAAAGGAGGGGTCACCATCCCATAATATGTGATGTCAAGCCCCATCCCTAATTGGCTGCTGGGCTGGAATCTACCTTGGGAAAAAGCTGTGCACACATGTTGGGGAGGATCCTAGGGTAGGTCCCATGTAGAAAAAGAAACCATTTAATTGGCCAAGGGTAAACAAAGACCTACTGGATGGGTAGCCACATAATGCAAAGAGCCGACTCACTAGAGAAGACCCTGATGCTGGGAAGAGATTGACAGCAGGAGGAGAAGGGGACGACAGAGGGCGAGATGGTTGGATGGCATCACCGACTCGATGGACCTGAGTTTGAACAAACTCCACAAGACTGAGCCAGTGAACAACAACAAAAAAGACTTGAAAGAATCACCCTATACACATGATTTAACCACATCTGCCCTGGGCTCCTCCTCACTGAAGGGACGCCCATACCCTTTCTCCCCGGGTGTGCATCTCTGTCTTAACGAAACAAACTGTTTCTCTTTGTGCTCTTCCAGTTGTCCTGCTGTGTCTGAAACAGTTAACTTTGTACCTGTTTTTCTTTTTTTACAGTTTTTGCCTCCACAAGAAATGCATTTTTCAATGGGAGCAAGAGCCAGGGGAGATTTGCTTCTAGGCTCTAGCTGTTGATGGTCCAGTGGCTAGGAGTCCTGGTTTTTATCCCAGGTTCAGTTCCAGGGCAGGGAACTAAGACCTCGCTTCAAGCCACCGCTCACTGTTGCCTCTCCGAGATCACCATCTGTGGCCTTTTAGCCATAAATAGGCCAGCCGTTGGTGCTGAGTCATCCAGCACTGACTGTATGCAGAGTGAAATTCAAGAGACAGGAGGGTGTTGTGTGTGCTCAGTCACGTTCGACTCTTCTGTGACCCCAGGGACTGTAGCCCGCTGGGCTCCTCCATCCACGGGATTTCCCAGGCAAGAACACTGGAGTGGGTTGCCATTTCCTATTCCAGGGGTTCTTCCCAACTCAGGGATCAAGCCCATGTCTCCTATGTCCCCTGCATTGGCAGGCGGATTCTTTACCACTGGGAAGCCCCCAAGAGATGAGGTCTGCCATCTCTTCAATATATATTGAATATATATAATGAATATATATTCATTATATAAAAAATTTCCTTTAATGAGAACAGCAAATCGCTTATACAACACTCCGGAGTTTACACAACTCATGTGCACCTGCTACATGGATACTCCTCACAGCATTGCCGAAGGCTGATGTTCCCAGCAGGCTTCCCATTTGCAAGAGGGCAGACTGAGACTGGGAGAGGTAAAGTCCCCTGCTCAGGATCACGGGGCTGGTCAGAGGTGGAGAAGGATTCAAACCCAGCCTCTAGGGGCCCGTTTCCACTTTTCCAGGTGGCCCTAGGAAGCAGCATGAAAAGTTGGAGGCTCTAAAGTGTGGACTTGGGAGCCAGACTGTAGGCTTCAAGTCCTGTTTCTGCCTGTTATGGGCCATGTGAACACAGGAAGACGCCGTATTTTATTTTCAGTCTGTACGTGGGGTGATGGCAGTCCCAGTCTGATAGGATTGCTAGAAGTATAGTTTTTTCCCCAGTCCTTGCTTTGCGGCATGTTGGATCTTTGTTTTCCAACCAGGGATCAAACCTGTGCCCTCTGCTTCAGGAGCTTGGAGTCTTAACCACTGGACCACCAGGAAATCCCTGTTAGAAGTATCTTAACAAATTAGTCATGTGTGCAAGTAATCAGATTATGCCTGGCACACAGCATAGAGGGATGAGGTGTCATGGTCCTCTCAGCTGACTACCCATGGCGTGTTTTAGCTTCAGCTTCCCTTGTCTGTCTCTGGGGAAAGGAGTTGGGAATCTTTTTGTGCATTTGTAAGTCTTGCTCAGGCTCACTTTAACACTGCTGTGGTTGTTATTAGGAGGAAATACAGGAATCATGGGTGGGATGACCATGGGCTGGCTGCTCCAAGAACTCTGGAAGTCCCTGGCTCAGAACCCACTTGAGGGCCAGCCCCTCTCCAGGGATCCATACGCCGGGCGGGGGCCCTGGAAGGATCTCCTTGGAAAGCAGCCCTGGTAAGGGCTGGAAAGTAGCTGCCGCATTTACTGCAAGAGAGAACCACCTCTCACAGGTACCCGAGAGGCTGGGGAAGGGAGGTGGGCCAGAACCCCCTCCCTCTTCATCTGACTCATCGGACTGCTTGGTCTGAGTGGCCAGGCCTTTTCCCTCCCAGGGTGTGCTGTGGGCCTTTGCGGCTTTGATTTTTCAGACGTCAGGACTCAGTTCTCCCACAGGGACATGCTTATTGGGGCAGAAATGCCACATAGTCTGTAGACAAGATGAGAACTAGCTTGTTTTGATAGATCAAAATAGAAGCGACAAGGAGCAGGATGCAATTTCTTTGTTTTCCTAAGGTAAGGTTGCCAGATTTGGGGGAGAAAAAAAGGATGCAAATGACAGATAACATTTTCCTGTGTGTCCCATGCAGTATGTGGAACATACTCTAAAAAGGATATTCTAATATTCAAATTTAATTGGGTATCCCTACTTTATCTGGCAACCCCACCCTAAGAGAGTTCTTAAACTTCAGTCATTCAAATACCACTTTCACTATTTTTGCCATATCTCTTTGCTGGTCCCACTATAATTTCTTAGCATTTTTCTTAGAAGCCCCTTGCTTTCTAAACTTAAAAAACATGTATTAAATTAAAAATAACTGCTATAAGAGTAAATAGAGACTCAACATCTTAAATAAAAATAATCTTTAAAAAAAGAGAAAATACAAGAATTTCCCTGTTTACTGTCAGACCAGGCTGCAGGCTTCACATTAAAAAAAAAAAAGACTGGGGGGAAGGGGCGGGCATGCCCAGGTATTTGGGTAACGGTGAGGTGAATTTAACTCAGATGACCATTATATCTACTACTGCGGGCAGGAATCCCTCAGAAGAAATGGAGTAGCCATCATGGTCAACAAAAGAGTTCGAAATGCAGTACTTGGATGCAATCTCAAAAATGACAGAATGATCTCTGTTCGTTTCCAAGGCAAACAATTCAATATCACAGTAATCCAAGTCTATGCCCCAACCAATAACGCTGAAGAAGCTGAAGTTGAACGGTTCTATGAAGACCTACAAGACCTTTTAGAACTAACACCCAAAAAAGATGTCCTTTTCATTATAGGGGACTGGAATGCAAAAGTAGGAAGTCAAGAAACACCTGGAGTAACAGGCAAATTTGGCCTTGGAATACAGAATGAAGCAGGGCAAAGACTAATAGAGTTTTGCCAAGAAAATGCACTGGTCATAGCAAACACCCTCTTCCAACAACACAAGGGAAGACTCTACACATGGACATCACCAGATGGTTAACACCGAAATCAGACTGATTATATTTTTTGCAGCCAAAGATGGAGAAGCTCTATACAGTCAACAAAAACAAGACCAGGAGCTGACTGTGGCTCAGACCATGAACTCCTTATTGCCAAATTCAGACTGAAATTGAAGAAAGTAGGGTCGGACACGACTGAGCGACTTCACTTCCACTTTTCACTTTCATGCATTGGAGAAGGAAATGGCAACCCACTCCAGTGTTCTTGCCTGAAGAATCCCAGGGACAGGGGAGCCTGGTGCGCTGCTGTCTATGGGGTCGCACGGAGTTGGACAGGACTGAAGTGACTTAGTAGCAGCAGCAGCAGCAGGAAAAACCACTAGACCATTTAGGTATGACCTAAATCAAATCCCTTATGATTATACAGTGGAAGTGAGAAATAGATTTAAGGGCCTAGATCTGATAGATAGAGTGCCTGATGAACTATGGAATGAGGTTTGTGACATTGTACAGGAGACAGGGATCAAGACCATCCCCATGGAAAAGAAATGCAAAAAAGCAAAATGGCTGTCTGGGGAGGCCTTACAAATAGCTGTGAAAAGAAGAGAAGCGAAAAGCAAAGGAGAAAAGGAAAGATATAAGCATCTGAATGCAGAGTTCCAAAGAATAGCAAGAAGAGATAAGAGAGCCTTCCTCAGCGATCAATGCAAAGAAATAGAGGAAAACAACAGAATGGGAAAGGCTAGAGATCTCTTCAAGAAAATTAGAGATACCAAGGGAATATTTCATGCAAACATGGGCTCGATAAAGGACAGAAATGGTATGAACCTAACAAAAGCAGAAGATATTAAGAAGAGATGGCAAGAATACACAGAAGAACTGTACAAAAAAGATCTTCACGACCCAGATAATCACGATGGTGTGATCACTGACCTAGAGCCAGACATCCTGGAATGTGAAGTCAAGTGGGCCTTAGAAAGCATCACTACGAACAAAGCTAGTGGAGGTGATGGAATTCCAGTTGAGCTATTCCAAATCCTGAAAGATGATGCTGTGAAAGTGCTGCACTCAATATGCCAGCAAATTTGGAAAACTCAGCAGTGGCCACAGGACTGGAAAAGGTCAGTTTTCATTCCAATCCCAAAGAAAGGCAATGCCAAAGAATGCTCAAACTACCGCACAATTGCACTCATCTCACATGCTAGTAAAGTAATGCTCAAAATTCTCCAAGGCAGGCTTCAGCAATATGTGAACTGTGAACTTCCAGATGTTCAAGCTGGTTTTAGAAAAGGCAGAGGAACCAGAGACCAAATTGCCAACATGTGCTGGATCATGGAAAAAGCAAGAGAGTTCCAGAAAAACATCTATTTCTGCTTTATTGACTACGCCAAAGCCTTTGACTGTGTGGATCACAATAAACTGTGGAAAATTCTGAAAGAGATGGGAATACCAGACCACCTGACCTGCCTCTTGAGAAATCTGTATGCAGGTCAGGAAGCAACCATTAGAACTGGACATGGAACAACAGACTGGTTCCAAATAGGAAAAGGAGTATGTCAAGGCTGTATATTATCACCCTGCTTATTTAACTTATATGCAGAGTACTTTATGAGAAACGCTGGACTGGAAGAAGCACAAGCTGGAATCAAGATTGCTGGGAGAAATATCAATAACCTCAGATATGCAGATGACACCACCCTTATGGCAGAAAGTGAAGAGGAACTAAAAAGCCTCTTGATGAAGGTGAAAGAGGAGAGTGAAAAAGTTGGCTTAAAACTCAACATTCAGAAAACGAAGATCATGGCATCTGGTCCCATCACTTCATGGAAAATAGATGGGGAAACAGTGGAAACAGCATCAGACTTTATTTTTCTGGGCTCCCAAATCACTGCAGATGGTGACTGCAGCCATGAAATTAAAAGACGCTTACTCCTTGGAAGGAAAGTTATGACCAACCTAGATAGCATATTCAAAAGCAGAGATGTTACTTTGCCAACAAAGGTCTGTCTAGTCAAGGCTATGGTTTTTCCAGTGGTCATGTATGGATGTGAGAGTTGGACTGTGAAGAAAGCTGAGCACCGAAGAATTGATGCTTTTGAACTGTGGTGTTGGAGAAGACTCTTGAGAGTCCCTTGGACTGCAAGGAGATCCAACCAGTCCATTCTGAAGGAGATCAGCCCTGGGATTTCTTTGGAAGGAATGATGCTAAAGCTGAAACTCCAGTACTTTGGCCACCTCATGCGAAGAGTTGACTCATTGGAAAAGACTCTGATGCTGGGAGGGATTGGGGGCAGGAAGAGAAGGGGACGACAGAGGATGAGATGGCTAGATGGCATCACTGACTCGATGGATGTGAGTCTGAGTGAACTCCGGGAGTTGGTGATGGACAGGGAGGCCTGGTGTGCTGTGATTCATGGGGTCGCAAAGAGTCCGGAGACGACTGAGCGACTGAACTGAAGTGAACTGAACTGTGGTGACCTTGCCACCAGATGGCGCTCACGGCCTTTGGTCCCGGTTTCTGTGCCTGAAAATCTTGTCATTCTTACTCAGAGAATTAGTGGAAGTTTCAAGGTCTCACAAGTTTTCTTTCTCATTTCATGCACCACCATGGTTGAGAGTCTATGACATTTATGATGGTTATATATACTTTTCCCCTGGGGCATCTGAAACATTATTGGGACAGGTCTACTCTAGAAGGTGGCGGTGGGGAGGGGACACAGGCCACTCTGGCCCCCAACCTCTCCCAGGCTACTGTTGTTCAGTTGCTCAGTTTTGTCCGACTCTTTGGAATCCCATGGACTGTAACATGCCAGACTCTTCTGTCCTCCACCATCTCCCGGAGTTTCCTCAAATTAATGTCCATTGAGTCAGTGATGCTATCTAACCATTTCATCCTCTGTTGCCCCTTTCTCCTTTGGCCTTCAATCTTTCCTAGCATCAGGGTCTTTTCCAGTGAGTTGGCTCTTTGCATCAGGTGGCCAGAGTACTGGAGCTTCAGCTTCAGCATCAGTCCTTCCAATGAATATTCAGAGTTGATTTCCTTTAGGATTGGATCTGGATCTCCTTGCTGTCCAAGGGACTCTCAAGAGTCTTCTCCAAACCACATTTCTAAAGCATCAATTCTTCAGTGCTCGTTTTCTTTATGGTCCAAATCTCACATTTGTACATGACCACCTTCTATGGGTGGGTGTGGTGGGGGACACAGGCCACTCTGCCCACCAGCCTCCGCAAGGCTATACTTTTGCATGTTTGTGCTTTGGACTTTGAGTGAAGAAAATTCTTTCATCTCTTACTGAGGAGTTGAAAGAGGGTGGGCGGTGGCGGTGGTGGAATGCAACTTTCCCATAAAAGGTACTTGGAACGCTTAAGCAAACTGTTTCTAGCTCTTCTCAGCTTAATGGGTTTATTTGCATAAGGAAGAACACACAGAGACAAACTTCCAGAAGGGAAAACATACGTTCCCCTCTAAAGACTCCAGTGCTTTTGACAGATTTAAAATATTTCATTTTAAGTGTCAGAGTTTTAGGATTTTGGATTGCTGGAAAACTCAAGTCTTCAAGGGACTTCCCTGGTGGTCCAGTGGTTGACAGTTCACCTTCCCATGTAGGGGACGTGGGTTTGATCCCTGGTCAAGGAACTAAGAGCTTGTGCTCCACGATTAGAGAAAGCCTGCACGCACAACAAAGGCCTAGCTTAGCCAAAAAAAAAAGTGTTTCAAACCTCTTTGTTACTTTTACTACCAAAACAAATATCCATGTTGTCTGTAATTGGCATAAATTCCAAGATGTTTAATGTCTGTTACGCTATGTAATAAAATGGGCCTAGAATCATAAGAAAATTAATAGTGCTAGGAGGAGTGACTGTTTCAAGATACTAATTTGGTTTCTAATTAGCACAGGCGTATAAGAACACATGCAGGTAAGAATTTTCTAGCGATATTTCTAGGGGATCGAAGATCTTTGAGAGCAAGTCATTATGTACACGCTTTCAGGGACTAAGGAGAATGCATATGGTAATCAGAACGATAAATCAACCAGCCATGCGGCTTCTGCTTCTGGCTGAATGTTCTGCAGGCAGTAGAATATTGAAGAAGCTGAAACGTAAGTGGATGCAACTCGATTTGAGTTCAAACCAGGGCAGCCTCTGGTTCACAGATGTCTTGTTACAAAATACTCTCCTTCAGTTATAAGTAAAGCTCCAGAGGTAGAGGAGTTAACAGGATGATGAATCAGTGTAATTATTTCTAGATAATATCTTTGTAAAAAAATTTTTTTTCCCTCCAGATATCATCAGCCACTTTAAATAACAGTCAAATTGTGACTGGCTGATATTCAAAGATACGTGGAAATTCTATAATATTATACGTCAAATATGTTTCAACTGAAAAAAAAAAGATATATGAGAATAATTCAGCCTTGTCCATGTACCTGTGACATTAGGTCAGGAAAGCTCTGAAATGGGAAGATAACTGAAAAGGATATTTCAGCAAAACTAGGTTCAGCTTGAGGGAAGGTGCTCCTCAGTGCATCCGTTACACGTCATGGTAGTTGTTTGCAGCAGGGGTTCCTGAAGGACTTGCTGCTTTCAGTGTTTTCTTCAAAAATAGGTTCAAAAGAGAGTCACCGCTTCGTTGAAATACTAGAACATCTATCCTGTTTCCTGGTTTATTCTGTCCCCCTCACTAGAACAAAACAGGGGGAAGGATCATGTCTTCCTTGTTTCTGCGGAATTCACAGAGCCTGGAAGACAGCATGACACAGGGTTGGCCCCCGCAAATACTGATTTGAATGAATGGATGGATGGATGAAGAACAAACAGACGCGGACCTATCAGAGTTTTGGAAGGTTACTAGGACCAGCCTTTGCCTTCATGGAGCTGACAGTCTCCTGATAGAATCTCCTAGGTGCCCCATACAACCGTGTCTTTCTCGGGCACCATTTCTAGGACTGAAACTGCGCACGTATAATCGGTTACAGAAGGGGAAGGCAGTAAACAGAGAATCAGGGAACTGAGGCCCCAAATGTGGCTATGGCTTTAAGCAGAATTACGCACTGAGGCCAAAATTCATCAGTGGCCCATTTATTTTTCTTACAACTATGTTGAGATCTGGGCTTCCCTGGTGGCTCAGCTGGTAAAGAATCCACCTGCAATGCAGGAGACCCCGGTTTCATTCCTGGGTTGGGAAGATCCCCTGGAGAAGAGAAGGACTACTCACTCCAGTATTCTGGCCTGGAGAGTTCCATGGACTGTATGGTCCGTGGGGAGAGTCAGACACAACTGAGCTACTTTCACATATGTTGAGATATAATTTATGTACAAGATCAATGGCCTATTTTAAAGTCATTCCTTAAAAAAAAATTTTTTTTTTTTGGATCTAGTTTCAAGAGAAAGGAACTTGACTATAAATCCAGGCATCCCGGGTGGAGAATTTTGGGTAAAATTCTCCATAAATGAAGCAGCAGCTGCCTTCAGGGTTTGATAAAGGCCTTGGTGTTTGGAACACTGGGAGGTTCCTTCTCCCCATCTCCAGTCCTTTCTGGCTGGGGCCAGGTGAGCATGAGAGGTGGTCACTAAAGCCACAGAGCTGGGTGGAAGTGGCAGAGGGGAGCTCAAGTCACACAGCCCCCTCTCCTTTACTGCGCAAGCTGTAACAAGTTCCTGGGTATCTCCGAGCCTACCCCAGTCTCCTCATCTGTAGAATCATATGTGTGGTCAGGGGCTTCCCAGATGGTGCTAGTGGTGAAGAATCTGCTTGCCAAGGCAGGAGATGTAAGAGACCAGGGTTTGATCCCTGGGTCAGGAAGATTCCCTAGAGTAGGGTATGGCAATCCACTCCAGTCTCCTTGCCTGAGGAATCCCATGGACAGAGGAGCCTGGCAGGCCTCGGTCCATAGAGTTGCAGAGTCGGACACGACTGAAGAAGGCACTTAATCAAAGGTATTAATAGTATTGTTCTTAGCAGGCTAGGAACCTACCAAGTCTCTCCTCCTTGGATCTGTGCTCTTCTCCACCATCTGTGCTGACCACCTGTTTCCAACTATCCGGGTGGATACCCTTGGTGCTCCCTGAGGCTCCACCTGAGAGCCATCACCCTGAGTCACCACCCTAAGGCTCTGACCCCTTGTCTTCAACCCCTACCTGGTTTTTCTTTTTTTTAATTAATTGTCATTAAAGTATAGTTGCTTTAGAATGTTGTGTTAGTTTCTGCTGCACAGCAAAATGAATCAGTTACATATACACATATATCCCTTCTTGTTTCGACTTCCTTCCCATTTATTTCACCACAGAGCATTGAGTAGGGTTCCCTGTGCAATACAGTAGGTTCTCATGAGTCATCTATTTTATACATAGTATTAAGAGTGTGGGGCTTCCCTGGTGACTCAGTGGTAAAGAATCCACCTGCCAAGGCAGGAGCTGCAGTTTCCATCCCTGGGTTGGGGACATGCCCCTGGAGAAGGAAATGGCAACCCACTCCAGTGTTCTTGCCTGGAAAATCTCATGGACAGAGGAGCCTGGTGGGCTATTGTTCATGGGGTCGCATAAGAGTCGGACATGACTTAGCAACCAAACAACAATTAAGAGTGTGTGTATGCCAATCCCAACCTCCCAATCCATCCCACGCCCCTCCTCCCCCTACCTGGCTTTTCAAGTTCTCGATTTCTCTCTGTTGGGCATCATCGTCTTCCTCCAGAACCTGGAGCTTGGGCGGGACCACCCTCTCATTCTGTCTGGAGGTGGCTGTTTCCGACAGCTTCTGGCTCAGGTGGGCCACTTCGTTCTGAAGGTTCGCGATCACGGCATCTTTGTATTTGGATTCGAGTTCGAAATCTGAGAGACGGCTGACTTCTTTTCCCAGCAGCAGAATTATTTCATCCTGGGTGGAGGCCAGATGGGAAGTTTAGTGGGTGTGGGTCTGGGTGTAAGGCTGAGCCCATTGAAAAAAATATAGGAAAAATATGGTATCATTCTCTGGGAAGGTGAGGGCAGGCAGGGAAGGACAAGGCAGATTCTCAAGGCTATCTCTGTCACTTGAGAAAACCTCAAAGAGTCAAGAATTTGGTTGAAATTATGTACTTGTATATAGATATCTGTAATGGATGTCGGGGCTTCTCTGGTGGTGCTAGTGGCAAAGTACTCGCCTGCCAATGCAGGAGATATAAGAGATGTGGGTTTGACCCCTAGGTCGGGAAGATCCCCTGGAGGAGGGCATGGCGACCCACTCCAGTATTCTTGCCTGGAGAATGCCATGGACAGAGAAGCCTGGTGAGCTACAGTCCATGGGGTTGCAAAGGGTCAGACACGACTGAAGCGACTTAGCCTGCACACACGAGTGGATGTCTATAGCTCACAGGTACTGAAACTACTGAGAATTATCCTTTCACATTAAGAATAACCATCCCACTTGGGAACTTTTGTTGCTGGAAAGTTTATAATATTTTATTTATAATATTCAGCCTAGCACACTGGGGACCTAGGAAAGGTAACTAGGAAATCAACATTCTGTTCAATCACATTCTACTTATAACGAGGGCTATTTTTTTTTTTAAACTTAAAACATTTAATACATTCTGAAATATTTATTTTCCCTTTCCTCTCTTCTAGGACTTCCTGCCTCTCTGGCAATTCATTTAAGACTTTTTTTTCCAGGTCACTGGATCTGGGAAGTAAATGAGACGGGAATGGTGATTATTTGTGCGTGCTGCTGTAAACTTTGGGCTAGAAAAGCAACATCGCTGGCAGACTTCGCCCACAGGTGTAATTAACTGTGTCTTCCATCTCTCCAAAGAAAAAGTTCTAACAAAAGAATTTGTTAGGTTTTCCAAAAGTGGAAGAAAAAAAAAAATCCCCCAAGCTTCTCACCAGCAGTTATCAACAAAATGTCAAGAAAACTGGGGAAAAAAAAAAAAAAAAAAAGAATTCACCAGATGCCTTTTCAAAGGCAGACACAAAAAGAGATAAACAGGCAATTTCCAGGCTGGCTCATTCCCAGGGGAGCTTGCCCAGTTGGCCTCAAGACCTTCCAGCTCTATGACCTGGGGAAGGACAGGATCTTAGTCAGGAGGAAGCTTGTCTGACATTGTTAGCTGCTGCCAAGGGTCTTCCTCTGCTGCTGCTGCTGCTAAGTCGTTTCAGTCGTGTCTGACTCTGTGCAGCCCCATGGACTGCAGCTTATCAGGCTTCTCCGTCCATGGGATTCTCCAGGCAAGAACACTGGAGTGCGTTGCCATTTCCTTCTCCAGGTCTTCCTCTGGGTCCCTGTAAATGCTGGTGGCAAAATTTCAAGAGAGAGTACCAAACAGATTACCTGCTCCTGGGAAATCTGCCCCCCTCTTTCATCCTATTATGATCAGCCAGGTGCTTATTTATTTTTCATGCAACAAACACTCTCTGGGCAGCCACTATATACCAGGCCCTGTGTTGGTGCTGAAATATAAGTTTGCAGAGGGCGGCGGACCGGTGTGGGTTCTGTCTTCCTGGTGAGCGCCACCCCCCAGCCCCCAATGCCCTTCCTGGAGGGAGCCCGGTGCATGTGACCCAAGCTGGTCAATCAAAGTTTAAGATTTCACATGTCGATTACAGAGGGCAAGGATCTCGTGCCTCCTTTTGGACCACAGACCTTACATTTAGAGGCTTGTTTGCCTGAGTTTGCCTTTTTCAACACACAAAACTGGCCTTATGCAGAAAGCCAGACTCTGAGGGAAATAGAGGGGAGAGATTGGTGGTAGGAAGTGTTCTGATGACAAGAGTCAAGTTCCTGGATCTAGCCATACCTGAAGCTAGAAACCCTTTAAATATTCCAATAAGAGGAGCCAATAAATGCTTCCCCCTCCACCAAGCTTTTCTTTACTGTCACCTGAAGGTGTCCTGGCAAGTCAGGGCATAAATGGCTTATAAATAGAAAAAAATTATAACCGTGGTTGCACTATATTTCCAATTTAAAAATGGAGGCAGTTTGAAAAATGGCTACAAACACTTTGCAGCTTTGCCATCTAGCCTATTTCCCTGCCCTCTAAGTCTGGGCTGGCCCCGGGACTTTAACCAACAGAAGGTAGTGGAGGTGTGGCTGCACGATCCCCAGGCAAGTTCTTACAGGCTGTGAGCTTGTGTGCCAGCCCCCTGGGAACCCTGAGAGCACTGTGCTATGATGCAAAACCACAAACAGAAAGGGGGCACCAGTCCAGGCATCCTGGCTGAGGCTCCAGTCCTGGGAAGGAGGCCATCAGGGAGACCACCGGCTGGGCCAGGTCGCAGGCTGACTGCAGTCTAGTGAGTGAGGTCAGGGGACAGGAGCAAAGGAAACTTCCAGGTCAATCTGGAGATTCTGGGGAATAATGAGTTGCTGTTTTAAGCCCCTAAGCTTTAGGGGTGGCTGGTTACACAGCAAGAAATACAGAATCCAAGCCTGGCTTCTCACCTCCCTGCAACAATTCTTACAGTCTTGTCTCAGGACACCTTTGTCGGAACCCCCTATGTCCTGAAGTTTGGATTCCGTGTCTGACAAAGACCCCAGGTGGTTCTGTTCCTCACAGACTCTGAGAATTGCTGCAGGCCCAGCCCCTGGCTTTGAGGAAAGTGAGATATTGCAGACTGCTTCTTTTAGAATAATTTTCAGGTCATGTCTAAGAGGGGAGAAATCAACCTGGGTCCTTCCCAGGACGATTTGAATTCACCTCTTCTCCTTCTTTGAACCTCCTTAATTCTTTAATGAGTCTCCTTCTTTGCTCGGGCCTCCCTGACTTCAGTGTTCACTTCTTCCTGCCAGAAATGTATTTATCCATCATCACTGTTCCATCACTCGAAGCTGACCAAGTGATTACTATGTGTGTGTTAGAAGTATCCGCTGGGAAGTTAACCAGACCTAGGTTTGAATCCTAACACTGCTCCTTATCCTGGGCAACCTTAAACAAGTTACTTAACCTCTCTGAGCTTCGGTTTCTTCATCTGCAAAATGAGGAAGATAAAATCTATCCTGAAGATGATAAGGATTAACAAGCCAAAGAAACGTAAAGTGCACAGGACATGGCCCAGCACACAGGAGGGGCTCAGTACCTCGCAGTGGGAGATGCTATTTGGGACAAAATGAGCAGTAACCAAACTTTTGGCTGAATGTCTTGGGAGCAAGAGGTGATTTCTTGGAAGTAGTCAAAAAAAAAAAAAAAAAAAAAGGCACTTCTAGAATCACAAAGAGCAAGAGGCAGTGGCAATCCCTCCGTGGGTCCCTCTTCCTACTGCAGCTCTGTCCTCCCCGAGATCCCTCACCTTCTCCTGCTGGGCCAAGTCATGATCCACAAACATCTCTCTGGCGGATCCTGCCCCGGGAATTTCCTCGGCCACTGGTTGGTCTGACAGATCCATGGCGTTGGTCCACACTAATACACATGGGCAACAGAGAATGCAGAGGAGATTGTAAGTTTCCCCCAAATCTTAGAGGATATCTTCAGGTTAACCTTCACACTCATGAAACTCATGCAATGACAGCATCACAGGAATGCTGGGAAGGGGAAGAGCCGCCTCTTCCTCTTCCCCCGCGTTAGCTGTGCTGATGCACTTTGATGCAGCCCTTTTCAGACTTATTTCTATGCTGCCTAAGAGCTGAGGACCTGTGCACGTCATTTAATCTCTCTCAGCTGCATATATAATGTAGGGACACTAACAGTCTCTATTATAAAGGGCTCTTTGGAGAGTAAATAGAATGAGGATGTAGAGCAGGGGTGGGCAAACTACGGCCCTACGGCCAAATCTGGCCCTCTGTGTATTTTTTAATTTATTTATTGGGCTTCTCTCTACTGCAGTGAGTGGGAGCTACCCTCTAGTCGTGGTGCAGGTAATTCTCACTGCAGTGGTTTCTCTTGCTGCAGAGCACGGGCTCTAGGGAGTAGGTTCAGTGGCTGCAGCACGTGGGACCAGTAGTTGCGGTGCATGGGCTTAGAGGCTCCATGGAATGTGGAATCTTCGCAGACCAGGGACTGAACCTGTGTCCCCTGCACTGGAAGGCGGATTCTTATCTATTGCGCCACCAGGGAAGTCCAGCTATTTTTAAATTGCAGTCACATCTTTTATTTTATTTAAGATTTTTTTTTTTTTTGAGGCTGACCTGTTTTCCTTTTAAAGTCTTTATTGAACTCATTACAATATTGCTTCTGCTTTGTGCTTCAGTTTTTTGGCCATGAGGCATATGGGATCTTAACTTCCCTGCTGCTGCTGCTGCTGAGTCGCTTCAGTCGTGTCCGACTCTGTGTGACCCCATAGACGGCCTCCTACCAGGCTCCTCCGTCCCTGGGATTCTCCAGGCAAGAACACTGGAGTGGGTTGCCATTGCCTTCTCCAATGCATGAAAGTGAAAAGTGAAAGTGCTCAGTTGTGTCCGAATCTTAGCGACCCCACGGACTGCAGCCTGCCAGGCTCCTCCGTCCATGGGATTTTCCAGGCAAGAGTACTGCAGTGGGGTGCCATTGACTCCCCTACCAGGAATCAAACCCGTACCCCCTGCACTGAATGGTGAAGTCTTAACACTGGACCACCAAGGAGGCCCTAGTCATATCTTTAACAAAAAACAAAAATGGGGAAATTCCCTGGCTGTCCACTGGTTAGGACTATGCTTTCCCTGCCAAGGGCTCGGGTTCAAGCCCTGGTTGGGGAACTAAGATCTCACAGCCAACAAACAAAAACAAAAATGGATTTACATAACAGAGATTTTTCTCCAGCTTACTTTTCACCTAACAATATTAAAAAAAAAAATCAGCATTTGCAGCTGTACTTGGTTCTTTTTAAAAATATTTATTTATCTTTGGCTGTGTTGGGTCTTACGTGTGGGTGAGCGGGCTTCTCTGCAGTTGTGGCGGGTGGGCTCCAGAGCATGGGGGTTCTCTAGCTGTGGTGTGCAGGCTTAGCTGCCCCTCACCACGTGGGAGCTTAGTTCCCTGGTCAGGGATCAAACCCCCATCCGCTGCACTGGGAGGCAGGTTCCTAACCACTGGACCACCAGGGAAGTCCCTGTGCTAGGTCCTTTTTAATGATAGCATTGTGCTCCACTGTACAACCCTACCCGAGGTATTAACTGGGACCCACTTGATAAACATACAAGCTTTCCTGATTGTTTGCTTATTAATCCCATTATTACAAGGGCTGTTTACATGACTTTTGGGGGATGTGGCATTATGTTTGGGGATCTCACTCTGAATCATATCAGACACAATTCATATCAAGACTGAATAATTTTTTGTGTGTGTGTGTGTGTAGAAACTTTCGTAAAGATTTCCATAATTCTGCTTGTGAGATCACTGGGCTCCAAGCAGTGTATTTTAAATTTCCAACTGACTCTGGTTTCTGGGCAGTCACTGCACATTCTTATCTTCTTGTGAAGTGAGAAACTGATCCAATTGTTTTCAAAGCCAGTGAAACTTTAATGGGTGTTAACATGAATGATGAATGAAGCATGCACCGTCGCGTTTGTGGCCATTTATTCCATCATTTATTCATTTGGCTTCTGCATTTTTTATTTATGCACTTCAGAGTCAATGATTCCCACCCTACCAAGCTTTTAAACATGTCTGTGGATCCTAGAACCTCCAGTGGACGCAGCCTATTAAAAAAAAAATCCTCTCCTGGTACAGGTTTGACTATAACGTGCAGCCAAATTCTGGGCCCTGTCATGCACCAAGGATCGTCACAGGCCTGCGCCTTAGTTTCTAAATATTCAGCATCGTGTGCTTGGTGCTATATGCGTGCAGGTCGCTTAACTTGCAGGCTAGAGGCGGTCAGATCCCGAATCTGCAGTCCTCAGTCCTGGTGCGGCCAGGCAGCACTGCATTAGACAGGCCATAGACCAGAAGCAGTTGTGCCTCCCGAAGGTCAGAAATGGGTTCTTACTGGTAACAGCATGGCCTGTTACTTGGCATGCTGAACGCTAGAAACCAGCTCCCAGGGGTCCAAGGGAGGAAGGGACTGCCTAGGCTGTGCCCCGGGGCAGGCCCTGGAGTCTGACCCTAACAGGGCGAGTGTCCAGTCTCGGCTTAAAGCTCTGGCGTCTGCTGCTATCTCTAGGGGTAACTCAAGATGCTCTGAGACCCTGCAAGGTGATGGTCAGAGGGGGACATAATCAAACCTATAGAACAGGCTGGACGACGGGATCCCTCTGCTGCAGAAGGTGCATTCACAGAAAGTCTCTGTGGGGGCAGAACGTGCTCTGAGACTCACTTTCCTTACAACCAGGCTGGGAGGTGCTGGAGCAGCTTCCCCTCACCCGCCCCAAATGTCTTTACAGGCGACTATTATTTATCAACACTGTAGCAGGAAATGGCAACCTACTCAGTATTCTTGCCTAGAAAATTCTATGGACAGAGAGGCCTGGCGGGCTACAGTCCATGGGGTCACAGAGTCGTATACAACTGTGGGACTGAGCTATCTTCGTAGCTCTTCCTGTTTCCCCCATTCCTATTAATATTATTTATCAAAAAGGACCTAAGGGCCACGTCTGACCAAACCGGTTTAACTAAGTTCAAAACAGACCCTCTTGCCTGCTGGATCCCTTGGAGATCCTAGTGGGGAGAACCCCCAGGGAGGGCCAGGAGGGCTGGGGGATTGGGTGGGAGCAGAGGTAGGGACAGAGGCACTTTAAGAAGTTTCCAGCAGGAGCTATTTGCCAAACAGCAGGGGAGTTACTTCAATATTTTAACAACCCACTGTCCTGGTGTGTGTGTGTGTAAGTCTCTCAGTTGTGTCTGACTCTTTGCTACTCCATGGATTATACGTCCATGGAATTCTCCAGGCCAGAATACTGGAGTGGGTAGCCTTTCCCTTCTCCAGGGGATCTTCCCAAGTCAGGGATTGAACCCAGGTCTCCCTCATCGCAGGCAGATTCTTTACCTGCTGAGCCACAAGGGAAGCTTGCCTGTCCTGGTGCTTATCCAATAATCATCAGTCTACAAAGGGGCAGCAAGTGTGCACCTTAACTGTGTCTTATTTTTTTGTCATTTCTTTCTTTAAAAAATTTTTTTTAAATTATGAAACTATGATAACACATCTACTGCAGACATGGAAAATACAGAATAAAGTTACATATATTAACTGTATCTTCAAGACGTTGCTACATATGGTAAGTTGTAAACAAAAGTTAAATGACAATCATGGGTAGATAATCATTTAATTTTTAAAAATTTTAACATTTATTGAGTGTTCAGTATGCATCAGGTACTGTGCTTGGCACTTACAGGCAGGATCTGATTTTGTCTTCATGACAACCTGGTGAGATAGGCATTACTATTTCCACCTCTAGTGAAGGACACGGAAGCCTGGCGTGATATGGTCCGTGGGGTCGCAAAGAGTCAGACACGACTTAGTGACTGAACAACAACATTCCTGTTTCCATTTTATAAGTGAGTGATATGAGGTACAGAGATGCCAAGTCACCTACTCAAGGACACAGAGCTGGTATGTAGGTATGAGCCCAGGTTTGTTGGATTCTGAGCCCAACCCTCTCCTAACCTCTATGCAGTAAATTTACTGAAGTGGGAAGACATTTATGATATATTATTGAATTTCAAAAAGCAGGTTACCAATGTTAGGTTCACAGGATCCCATTATTGGGAGAAAAATTATATATAAATTGGATGCTATTTAAAAAAATTCACCCAATGTATTTTCTGTTCTCGGTAATTCTTCTCCACTTCCCATGAGCTCTTGCCATTAAGATTTGGTGGTTTTGGAGCTGAGGTTTTATTGCCTTGTGGGAAAGGAAGGATGACTATTAACTTAGAATGGGGTGATTCAGCCTCCAGGCACAATGATGTTTTGACTTCTGGCAAAGACTGGAGACATTTCTGAGTATCACAGTCGGAGGGTCGGTGGGGGTGGGGTTGCTGCTGGCATCAGTGGGAAGGAGCCAGGGATGCTGCTAAATGTTCTAAAATGAACAGGACAGATCCCACAACAAGGAGTTATCCAGTCCCAAATGTCACCATGCCGAGATGGAGAAACCCTGACCTGGCCTATGATAAATAAGCCCTTGGCCTTGGGTTTTCAAATAGGATTTTTCAAATCTATAGCAAGGCAATAGTTTAACAGTAAACCAACTTTAGTTGAAAACTCCAGCTTCATTAAGAGGGGACGGGTTTTTTTCAGAACCCTCAAAAATAGATGTTTTCTATCAAGAGCCAGCCTGGAGGACTGGAGCATAGAGTGCTCTGAAGAGTGGAGCAGAGAGGCCCAGACAGGAAGGAGCTCTCCATCACATGGGAAGTTGAAAGCCCTTCCCAGAGGATGGAGTGTCAGGGAAGTCAGGGTGAATGTATGGAAACAGATGAGATATGGCTGGGAGGCTGAGGGGATAGAGCCCCAGGTAGATGTGAGGGCCTCTAAGCCACAGGATTCGTCCTTCACTTCTCCAGGGGAGTGTACATCCCTTAGAGAAGCCCCAGTTTCAACATGGCATTGGAAAAACTGATGGCAAAATCCACTGATTACAGTTGTTGTTTAGTTGATCATTTGTGTCTGACTCTTTGCGACCCCATGGACTGCAGCATGCCAGGCTTCCCTGTCCATCACTATTTCCCGGAGTTTGTTCAAACTCATGTTCATTGAATCAATGATGCCATCCAACCATCTCATCCTCTGTTGCCCCCTTCTCCTCTTGTTCTCAGTGCTTTCCAACATCAGTCCTTCCAATGAATATTCAGGGTTGATTTCCTTTAGGATTGACTGGTATGATCTCCTTGCTATCCAAGGGACTCTCAAGAGTCTTCTCCGGCACCACAGTTCAAAAGCATCAACTCTTTGGCGCTCAGCCTTCTTTATGATCCAACTCTCACATCTGTACATAGTCAAGCTGTACAAACCATAACTTTGACTATACAGACCTATGTTGGCCTGAGACTAGGTCATAAAAGACATTGTGGCTTCTGCCTTACTGTCCAAGACCACTTGTCTGGAGGAGTCAGCAGCTGTGTCACAAGGAGACTCGGCAGTCTATGGACAGGTCCACCTGGTAAAGAACTGAGGCTTCCTACTAAAAGCCGTGGAGGGAACCATCACAGAGATGGGCCCTTCAGCCCCAGGAGGGCCTCCTGATGACCACAGCCCTAGCTGAGACCATGACAGCAACCTCATGAGAAACCCCAAGCCCAAATCACCCAGCTCAGCCAGTTCCAAATTCCTGACTCAGAGAAACTGTGAGATAATAAGTGCTTCGGTTCAGTTCAGTCGCTCAGTCGAGTCTGACTCTGCAACCTCATGAATCGCAGCACGCCAGGCCTCCCTGTCCATCACCAACTCCTGGAGTTCACTCAGACTCACGTCCATTGAGTCAGTGATGCCATCCAGCCATCTCATCCTCTGTTGTCCCCTTCTCCTCCTGCCCCCAATCCCTCCCAGCATCAGGGTCTTTTCCAATGAGTCAACTCTTCGCAGGAGGTGGCCAAAGTATTGGAGTTTCATGCTTACTGTTGTTTTATTTTAAATGTATTTATTTGGCTGTGCTGGGTCTTGACTGCTGTGCTCGGGCTTTCTCTAGTTGCAGGGAGTGGGGGTTACTCTTTAGTGTGGGCTTCTCACTGCAGTGGCTTCTCTTGTTGCAGAGCACAGGCTCTAGGGCTTTTGGGCTTCAGTAGTTTCGGCTTGTGGGCTCTAGAGCACAGGCTCAATAGTTGTGATGCACGAACTTAGTTGTTCTGTGGCATGAGGGATCTTTCCAGATCACGGATAGAACTGTGTCTCCTCCTTTAGCAGGAGGATTCTTCACCACTGAGCCATCAGGGACATCCCTCACTGTTGTTTTAGACCCTTACATCCTGGAGTAACATGTCAGCTGCAATGAGTAGTGAATACCGATATTTGGCAGCAGGATCAGTGCAAAATTTAACAAAACCCCTAAATGGTGGAGTGGTTTCGGGTGGAACAGTTGCCAGAAGCTGGAGGACTTTTGCCGAGAGCCTTAGAGAAGGCCTGTTAGGAGGTTTGTTAGTAGGAGCTCAAAGGCCTTTGAGGAAGCAGTGAGGGGAGGTTTCCAGGAAAGTGAGGAAAATGTTACTGGGGTCAAGGGATCCTTGTTAGGTGGTGGCAGAAGTTTTAACAGCACACTGCCTGTCATCATGTGGGAAGAGAAAATGTTCCTGACGAGCTGACTGATCAAGCTAAAGAGAGCTCCAGGCAAGAGTTGTGGAAGGAGCACCTGGTTACTTCTTACTGCTTATTTACAGTGAAATGTGAAGCGGTGCTCAGTCACTCAGGTCTCTTTGCGGCCCCGTGGAGTGTAGCTCTCCAGGCTCCTCTGTCCATGGAATTTTCCAGGCAAGAAATACTGGAGGGGGTTGCATTCCTACTCCAGGGGATCTTCCTGACCCAGGGATTGAACCTGTGTCTCTTGCACTACCTGCATTGGCAGGCGGTTTCTTTACCCCTAGTGCCACCTGGTGGAGAAGGCAATGGCACCCCACTCCAGTACTCTTGCCTGGAGAGTCCCATGGACGGAGGAGCCTGGTAGGCTGCAGTCCATGGGGTCGCTAGGAGTTGGACGCGACTGAGCAACTTCACTTTCACTTTTCACTTTCATGCATTGGAGAAGGAAATGGCAACCCACTCCAGTGTTCTTGCCTGGAGAATCCCAGGGACGGCAGAGCCTGGTGGGCTGCCGTCTGTGGGGTCGCACAGAGTCGGACACGACTGAAGCGACTTAGCAGCAGCAGCAGTGCCACCTGGGAAGACATGTGAGGGGTAGAGACAGTTAAAGAAAGGGCTGTTCAATCAGGACTCAATGCTCTGGGCTTGAAAATTCCATGCCTGTGCAGGTGGCAAATGACACATAAGAAACAGATTCTGGGCAAAGATCAAATCAAGGGCGCTCTCAAGAAAACACAATCTAAAGAAGAAACTGAAGTGACTGTAAAAATCCTGTGTTAAGAACACAGACTCAGAGCAGTGTCCCAGAGATGTTTGGTCTAGGGGGCTTCTAAGAAGCTTGGGCAGTGTTGGCAGAAGCCCAAGGTGGAAGGGCTTGTGTCAAAAAAAAAACCTGTGAGCATGGGTTCTGCCCATTGTCAACCTGCTTTTTTAATTTATATGCAGAGTACATCATGCGAAATGCAGGGCTGGATGAAGCACAAGCTGGAATCAAGATTGCCAAGAGAAATATCACTAACCTCAGATATGCAGATGACACCACCCTAATGGCAGAAAGCAAATAGGAACTAAAGAGACACTTGATGAAGGTTAAAGAGCAGAGTGAAAAAGCCGGATTAAAACTCAACATTCAAAAAACAAAGATTGTGGCATCTGGTTCCATCACTTCACAGCAAATAGATGGGGAAACAATGGAAACAGTGAGAGACTTTTATTTTCTTGGTCTCCAAAATCACTGCAGATGGTGACTGCAGACATGAAGTTAAAAGACATTTGCTCCTTGGAAGAAAAGCCATGACAAACCTAGATAATGTATTAAAAAGCAGAGACATTACTTCACTGACAAAGGTCCGTGTAGTCAAAGCTATGGTATTTCCAGTAGTCATGTATGGATGTGAGAGTTGGACCATAAAGAAGGCTGACCACTGAAGAACTGACGCTTTTGACCTATGGTATTGGAGAAGACTCTTAAGAATCCCCTGGACTGCAAAGAGATTAAGTCAGTAAGTGCTAAAGGAAATCAACCCTGAATTTCCATTGGAAGAACTGATGCTGAAGCTCCAATACTTTGGCCACCTGATGGGAAGAGACAACTCATTGGAAAAGACCCTGATGCTGGAAAAGATTGAAGGCAGGAGGAGAAGGGGACTACAAAGTATGAGATGGTTGGATGTAATCACCAGCTCAATGGACATGAGTTGCTCAAAATTCTCCAAGCCAGACTTCAACAGTACATGACCAAGAACTTCCAGATACTCGAGCTGGATTTAGAAAAGGCAGAGGATCAAATTGCCAACATCTGTTAGATCATTGAAAAAGCAAGAGAGTTCCAGAGAAACTTCTGCTTTATTGACTGTGCCAAAGCCTTTGTGTGTCACAATAACTGGGAAATTCTTCAAGAGACGGGAATACCAGATCACCTTACCTGCCTCCTGAGAAATCTGTACACAGGTTAAGAAGTAGCAGTTAGAAACGGACATGGAACAATGGGCAGGTTCTAAATTGGGAAAGGAGTACATCAAGGCTGTATATTGTCACCCTGCTTATTTAACTTATATGCAGAGTGAAAGTGAAAGTCGCTCAGTTGTGTCTGACTCTTTCAACCCCATAAACTATACAGTCCATGGAATTCTCTAGGCCAGAGTACTGGAGTGGGTAGCTTTTCCCTTCTCCAGGGGATCTTCCCAGTTCAGTTCAGTTCAGTCTCTCAGTCATGTCTGACTCTTTGTGACCCCATGGACTGCAGCACACCAGGCCTCCCTGTCCATCACCAACTCCTGGAGTTTACTCAAACTCATATTCACTGAGTCAGTGATACCATCCAACCATCTCATCCTCTGTCATCCCCTTCCCTCACCTTCAATCTTTCCCAGCATCAGGATCTTTTCAAATGAGTCAGTTCTTTGCATCAGGTGGCCAAAGTATTGGAGTTTCAGCTTTAGCATCAGTCCTTCCAATGAATATTCAGGATTGATCTCCTTTAGGATGGACTGGTTGGATCTCCTTGCTGTCCAAGGGATTCTCAAGAGTCTTCTCCAACACCATAGTTCAAAAGCATCAATTCTCTGGCTCTCAACTTTCTTTATAGTCCAACTCTCACATCCATACATGACTACTGGAAAAACTATACCTTTGACTAGATGGACCTTTGTTGGCAAAGTAACATCTCTGCTTTTGAATATGCTGTCTAAGTTGGTCATAACTTTTCTTCCAAGGAGCAAGCATCTTTTAATTTCATGGCTGCAGTCACCATCTACAGTGATTCTGGAGCCCAAGAAAATAAAGTCTGTCACTATTTCCATTCTTTCCATTGTTCCACTGTTACATTGTTTCACCATCTATTTGCCATGAAGTGATGGGGCATCTGCCATGATCTTCGTTTTCTGAATGTTGACTTCTAAGCCAACTTTTTCACTCTCCTCATTTATTTTCATCAAGAAGCTCTTTAGTTCTTCTTCACTTTCTGCCATAAGGGTGGTGTCATCTTCATATCTGAGGTTATTGATATTTCTCCCAGCAATCTTGATTCCAACTGTGCTTCCTCCAGTCCAGCATTTCTCATGATGTACTCTGCGTATAAGTTAAATAAGCAGGGTGACAATATACAGCCTTGACATACTCCTTTCCCTGTTTGGAACGAGTCTGTTGTTCCATGTTCAGTTCTGTTGTTTCTTGACCTGCATTCAGATTTCTCAGGAGGCAGGTCAGGTAGTCTGGTATTCCCATCTCTTGAAGAATTTTCCACAGTTTATTGTGATCCACAGAGTCAAAGGCTTTGGTATAGTCAATAAAGCAGAAGTAGATGTGTTTCTGGAACTCTCTTGCTTTTTTGATGATAAAACGATGTTGAAAATTTGATCTCTGGTTCCTCTGACTTTTCTAAATCCAGCTCAAACATCTGGAAGTTCTTGGTTCATGTACTGTTGAAGCCTGGCTTGGAGAATTTTGAGCATTACTTTGCTAGTGTGTGAGATGAGTGCAATTGTGTGATAGTTTGAGCATTCTTTGGCATTGCCTTTGTTTGGGATTGGAATGAAAACTGGTTTTTTCCAGTCCTGTGGCCACTGCTGAGTTTTTCAACTTTGCTGGCATGTTGAGTGCCACACTTTCACAGCATCATCTTTTAGGATTTGAAATAGCTCAACTGGAATTCCATCACCTCCACTAGCTTTTCTTGTAGTGATGCTTCCTAAGGCCCACTTGACTTTGCATTCCAGAATGTCTGGCTCTAGGTGAGTGATCACAGCATCATGATTATCTGGGTTGTGAAGATCTTTTTTGTATAGTTCGCAACCAGGATCTTTCCAACCAGGGATCAAACCCAAGTCTCCCACATTGAAGGCAGATTCTTTACAAGCTGAGCCACAAGGGAAGCCCTATATGCAGAGTACATCATGTGAAATACTGGGCTTGATGAAGCACAAGCTGGAATCAAGGTTGCCAGGAGAAACATCAATAACCTCAAATATGCAGATGACACCACCCTTATGGCAGAAAGTGAAGAAGAACTAAAGAGCCTCTTGATGAAAGGGAAAGAGGAGAGTGAAAAGGTTGGCTTAAAACTCAACATTCAAAAACCTAAGATCATGACATCTGGTCCCAATGTTTCCATTCGGGAAACAATGGAAACGTTGAGAGACTTTATTTTCTTGGGCTCAAAAATCACTGCAGATGGTGACTTCAGCCATGAAATTAAAATACACTTGCTCCTTGGAAGAAAAGCTATGACCAACCTAGATAGCATATTAAAAAGTATAGACATTACTTTGCCGGCAAAAGTGCATATAGTCAAAGCTATGGTTTTTCCAATAGTCAGGTATGGATGTGAGAATTGGACTATAAAGAAAGCTGAGTGCTAAAGAATTGATGCTTTTGAACTGTGGTGTTGGAGAAGACTCTTGAGAGTCCCTTGCACAGCAAGGAGAACAAGCCAGTCGATCCTAAAGGAAATCAGTCCTGAATATACATTGGAAGGACAGATGCTGAAGCTGAAACTTCAGTACTTATGGCCACCTGATGTGAAGAACTCATTGGAAAAGACCCTGATGCTGGGAAAGATTGAAGGCAGGAGAAGAAAGGGATGACAGAGGATGAGATGGTTGGATGGCATCACCGACTTGATGCACATGAGTTTGAGCAAGCTCTGGGAGTTGGTGATGATGAGCAAGCTCTGATGAATCTGCCTGCAATCCATGTAAAGAATTGTGCGGCAGTCCATGGGCTCGCAAAGAGTAGGACACAACTGAGCAACTGAACTGAACTGACCTGTAACCGACTGTGAACAATCAATCAAGATAACTCACTGCCTTCAGAGCAGCCTAATAACTATTACTTGAATGGCTGAGTGAGGTGACTAGGTGAGTGGTCCTGAGGGAGACCAAGGGAGGGTGTGGAGCCATTGAGAGATCTGGGGACTCAGAGGGGTCTGGGGCTGGGACCCAGAGGACAGAGAATGGGACCTTCTTGACAGCAGCCACAGAAGAAATTTGGGAATCATGCCAGGGACTAAGTCGACCTAGCTACTCTGCCAGCGAGGCTGGTGAGGCCGAGAGGATGGTGACAGACAGAAGTCTCCTCCCCAAGTCTCCTCCTGAGGAGGGGGAAACGAATCCCTGATGGCTTTGTGTCCCCAGAGTGACCAGGCTGCGAGTGACAGTCTTTGAGATAACCAGCCTTGAATTTCACCGAAAAGCATCAGGTGAGATTAGATTGAATGTATCACCTCTAGAGAAGTAATTTCCTCCGTAAGCCTCTGTCTCCTCTAACTTGAAAAATGGTAATAAAGTATTTAAAACCTCCGAAGGCAAGAGGGATTTCAGTTACCCATATTTCTGTCAAAGTATATAAATATAGATTCTGATACACATTCATATATATTCATGTATATGTACACACATACACACACACACACACACACACACACACACACACATTCATTGCAGAGGTACTGACTGATATGTGTGGATGGGCACAAAATCTGGAGGGATTTGTACCAAAAAGTCACAGGGGGTAGTCCAGATGGTAAGAATGAGATCTTTCACTGTTTTCTGTTTATCCCAATTGTTTTTTTTTCTTTTTTAACAATTGCTAATGTTCCACTTTAGAATTGGAGAAATTAAGCAAAAACTGAGCCCCTGTCCATGAGCCCATCCCCGAAGCCACCACGGAAGCTCCCCTGAGTACCTTGTTTGATGATGGGAACCCCGTGGGCAGTGCCGTCCATCATAAAGGAGAACATCTTCCCGCTGGCACTCATGGGCCGCTTGTGAGAGGCAGGCGGGACCACGGAGGGCCTGGGGAAGCCCTGGGACCAGCTCCTCTGCACTGGCACCGGCCGGACGCCCGGGTGAAAGGGGACCTGTGATGGTGAGGGTGACTGGTTCGGCTGCTGTGTGGTCCGAGATGGCTGTGGCCTGGGCCAAGGTGCTGGGCCCATCGCCCATGGGAAGGAGACCTGCAGGGGCAGACAAGAGGGTCAGGGGAGGTTACGAGCAGCTGGGGTGGTCTCCACCCTTCTGTCCCAGCGATGTGATTGCTGTCCTAGGTTTCATCATATAAGTCACTTCCTCCAGGAAGACTTCCCAGACTCTCCCCAAATCTGGGATGGTGACCCCACAGGGGTCAAATGGCACATCACTGCACCACCATTTGTTGGGTGCAGCCTTCATGCCAAGCACCCTGCCAAGAGATTTGCATCCATTACCCCACTTAATACACCTAACACTCTGTGATGAGCCTGAGGCTGAGTAAGACCTAGTGACCTTCCCAAGATCGTAGATTTGGTAGTGAGCGGCTGAGCTGGTAGAATGCCATCTCTAAGGCATAACAGCGTTTTGTCCATCTTGCTCAACACTGTATCCTCAGCACCTACAATAAACCCTTGGTGTGTACAGAGTAGGCCCTCAAATATCAGTTGAGGACTTCCCTAGTGGCCCAGCCATTAAGAATCTGCTTGCCAATGCAGGGTACACAGGTTCAATCCCTGGTCCGGGAAGATCCCACATGCTGCAGGGCAACTAAGCCCGTGCTCCACAACTACTGAGCCCATGCTCTAGAGCTCTCGAACCACAACTAATGAAGCCTGTGTGTCTAGAGTCCACGCCCTGCAACAAGAGAAGCCGCTGCAATAAGCCCACACAAGGCGACTAGAGAGTAGCCCCCACGCACCAGAACTACAGAAAGCCCGCGAACAGCAATGAAGACCCAGTGTAACCATAAATAAATATTGTTTTAAAAAGTCCTGGTTGAAAGAATGAATTGACAAATCTCCGAGATTCAAGCCCAGCTCTCCAGGACCCCATGGCCTGCTTTCTTTCCATCCACACTGCGTGTCTTTCTGGCGTTCCTACTGCATCTGTCCCCCAAAGCCAAGAGCTCTGGGGTGGCAGGCACCCCGGCTGGCTCATTAGCCTGTGATCCTCAACACCCACCCTATTCTTGGCAGATACTCCATACATATCTATCGAGGGACCCCAGCAGAAGATGTTCGTAGCTACTTTCAACAGAGAGCACATCAAGATCTATCTAAACCGGGAGAAGCAAATGCTGAGGGAGGTGCTGACACCTGGCTTTGTCTTGGCTTGATGCTGTTATGGCGGTTTCTCCCCTTGCCTAGTGGTTAAGACATGACGTCATGAGTGCTACCATGTATTGTATTTTACTCATCTTCCTCACGATACGGGGAGGAGATCTCTTTATCCCCAGTTTACAAATGAGGCTGGGAGAGGTTAAGGCAGGGGTCCCCAGCCTCCGGGATCTAATGCCTGATGATCTGAGGTGGGGCTGACATAATAACAATAGAAATAAAGTGCACAATAAATGTAACGCACTTCAGTCATCCCGAAACCATCCCCCAGCCCACCCCCCTGCCACCTGGGTCCTTGGGAAAATTGTCTTCTATGGAACTGGTTCCTGGTGACCAAAAAGTTGGGGGACTGCTGGGTTGAGGAACTGACCAAGCTCAGGTGGTGGTGGAGGGGGTGGTTGGATTGGGGTCTGATGAGTTCTTCCCCTCTCTGTTTCTCTCTCCTTTCTTATCACCCATCCCCACCCCTCCCCCTAGACTCCTGGAAGAAAAAGCAACACGCTTTTCAAGTAAGAAGCTAAGTTTAAAGGTTCGCTGCCTGTGTGGGGTCACGTGTCTCTTTCCCCAGACAGGGAGACATAATGAGAAACAGGACAGAAGGCTTCCAAAATAGGAGCACTGGCAGACAGGACTTCCTAGAACTCCAGCTGGACTGCATTCAAGAGGAAGTTTCTCCGCTCGCTTGGGCTCCCAAACCAGTCTTTTAGCGACAGCTTTTCCCAGCCAAGTCAAGAATCCGGTGAATTCCTCCAAAGGCTTTTTTTGGAGTCAGTGAGAGCAGTGTTCAAGGAAATTAAACTCCAATTGTCTGGGGACACCTGGCCCAGCATTTTTTGGGGGGCTTCATCGGGCCTTAGTTGCATCACGCGAGATCTTTTGTTGTTGTGAGTGGACCCTCTGGTTGTGGCGTGTGGGCTCTCTAGGTGTGGCACTCAGGCTTAGTTGCCCCGCAGGATGTGGAATCTTAGTTCCCTGACCAGGGATCAAACCCCAGTCTCCTGCATTGCAAGGTGAATTCTTAACCACTGGACCACCGGGAAGTCCCTGCTTCAGCATTTATAATGACATTGACCCTGGGCTTCCTTGGTGGCTCAGAAGGTAAAGACTCCGTCTGCAATGTGGAAGATTTGGGCTCCATTACTGGGTTGGGAAGATACCCTGGAGAAGGGAATGACTACCCACTCCAGTATTCTTGCCTGGAGAATTCCATGGACAGAGGAGGGTGGCAAGTTACAGTCCATGGGGTCACAGAGCTAGACAAGACTGAGCGACTAACAGCCAGCCTCTAGGCCCTACTGAAACCTGTTTCGGGAATGGACTTGGTGGTGTTCCAGAACTCCGCTACCTTACACGTAGATTAAAATTTCTCTCCACTGTGGACACCTCTGTCTCTACCTATGCTCTCTTCTTTTCTCTCCTTTCAGAAGCTGAGATGCATTGCTCCTGCCTGTGCTGACTTCTTCATCCATCCTCTCCCTTCCTCTTCTCTGGGGCTGTCTCACCTCAATCATTCCTATCATTTTTTCCCATTGATTTAATAAAGTTTTAGCAAATGAATGGGCTGAAGGTGGGAAGGGGTAAATTCAAGTGTGTTTTCCCCTCTACTAGCTAGAAAACAAATCTAGAGACCACAGGTAGTGGTGGAAGAATTTCCTTTCATGCTGGGATGCTCAGGTAGATGTGCCTCCCTGCCCACCTACTGCCAGGGTGCTAAAGGGAGTGGTCATATCTCATGCCTCAAGTGAGAATAGGCCAGAACCCACCCGGCCCTTTGGAAATTTCAGGAGTCTCTCTCCCAATCTCAGTCCATTGCTGTGGGTGGGGCTCAGCCATCAGCCAATCACACTCCTTGGTGCACTGATTGGTGCACTGGTGGGACGAGTGATCCAATCAGAGCCAAGGAGACCCAAGAAAACTTGGCTAGACACCAGGGTCTGGAGTGCCCTGGTTGGACTTAAGAGTACAGCCAGCATGAAGGAGTGGAGACCAGACAGGAAGAGAGAGAAGTTGTTTTTTATTTTCAAAATTGTGGTAAGTAACTTATGTGTATGTGCTCAGACGCTCAGCCTTGTCTGACTCTTTGCAATCCCATGACTGTAGCCTGTCCGGCTCCTCTGTCCATGGGATTTTCCAGGCAACAACACTGGAGTGGGTTGCCATGCCCTCCTCCAGGGGATCATCCCGACCCAGCAATTGAACTCATATCTCTTATGTCTCCTGCAGTGGCAGGAGGGTTATTTACCACTCCAGTTCATCCTAAAGGAGATCAGTCCTGGGTGTTCATTGGAAGGACTGATGTTGAAGCTGGAAGTCCAATATTTTGGCCACCTGATGCGAAGAGCTGACTCATTGGAAAAGACCTTGATGCTGGGAAAGACTGAGGGCAGGAGGAGAAGGGGATGACAGAGGATAAGATGGTTGGATGGCATCACCAACTCAATGGACATGGGTTTGGGTGGACTCCTGGAGTTGGTGATGGACAGGGAGGCCTGGCGTGCTGTGGTTCGTGGGGTCACAAAGAGTCGGACATGACTGAGCAACTGAACTGAACTGAGCACCACCTGGGAAACCCAAAACTTTTATGAATAGGTTTAATAATAGTGGTTTACATGTGAAGTGAAGTGAAGTCGCTCAGTTGTGTCCGACTCTGTGACCCCATGGACTGTAGCCTACCAGGCTTCTCTGTCCATAGGATTTTCCAGGCAAGAGTGCTGGAGTGGGTTGCCTTTTCCTTCTCCAGGGGATCTTCCCGACCCAGGGATCGAACCCAGGTCTCCCGCATTGTGGGCAGACGCTTTACCCTCTGAGCCACCAGAGCTTGATTTTTTTGTTTGTTTTGCTGATTGCCTATGCTTAAGAAGGCAATAGGGAAAATCTTAACAGTGCAGATGATAAAAAAGCATGTTGTGCCTCAGCCATTATAAGTAGCACAAAAATTTGAGGGAACATTTCTCTAGTACTTGAAAACTACTATCTGATGCAGAAAAAAAAAAGTCACGTCACTGATGAATGTGGGAAGTTCCAACGTCTTTCTTTTTTACTTGTATTACTCACAAATGCAAATATATCCAAAATACCCCCAAATATCCACCAGTGCTCAGGTTGGGAACTCTCTTATTCATCAGTTGCAACAAGAAATTGGCTATGGATACAAGGACTCAACAAAAGTCAATGAAAGCATTCTGTGAGACTCAGCTGGCTGTGTGGAATTTACAGGAAAGTGTACTGTATTTCTTGTTATTTGGAAAGAAGGTGTTACACATTCTTGATATCATTAAACCTTATGCTATATGTGTGCATCCTTTACATTTTTCAGAGAGCTGGCTGTTAAACATTTACTAGCCAGTCGCGGTCTGTGCCAGGCACTCAGCAGAGTGCCTGGTACTCACGGTAGGTGTTCACCGCCAACTGAGCTGAACTGTTGGCAAAAGTAGTGTAAGTAAAAAGTTCTTTGATTCTGGGACTGGGACAGGGGAGGGGGGAATACCTGCTAAGCCTGGAGAATCTCGTAACAGCAGAGAATAAAGAAGTGCCTAGAGCAAAAGCATGGGGAGATGCTTAAGGCCATGGCAACCAGCCTGAAAGAGCTCCCAGAGGCCAAGGCTGGAAGAATTTGAGCAACAAAACAGAAAATGAGGGACATCCCTGCTGGTTCAGTGGTTAAGAATCCGCCTTCCAATGCAGAGGACACAGGTTCAATCCCTGGTCGGGAAACTAAGATCCCACATGCCATGGGGTAACTAATCCATGCACAGCAACAGGAGAAACCCTCATGCTGCAATGAAGACCTAGTGCAGGCAAAATAAAAATAAAAAAGAAAGGATTATGACCCAGAGGGTAAAATATACTAAGTACATGCTGATATGGATATGTGAGTGAGTAAATACATAAAGCAGGGAGAAGAGACCATCTTCCTTACAGAAGAATCTAACACATGTGGATGTTGAGCTTAATTCCCACAGTCTGGAAGGGCCTGGGGGTGGGGGTGACAGGGCAGGGGGAGCAGGCACACTGACCACAGCGTGGAGGAGCCATGGGCTCAAAAGACAGGACAGAGACTACAGAACGGTCACTAGATCTCAGAAGCTCGGGCAGGGGCTACTTGCTGCTGGGCAAATGGCTTTTTTTCTGATGCAGAAGCTGAAGCTCCAGTATTTTGGTCATCTAATGCAACTCACTGGAAAAGTCCCTGATGCTGGGAAAGACTGAGGGCAGAAGGAGAAGAGTGTGTCAGAGGCTGAGATGGCTGGATGGCATCACCAATGCAAGGAACATGAACTTGGGCAAACTCTGGGAGATGGTGAGGGACAGGGAGGCCTGGTGTGCTGCAGCCCATGGAGTCGAAAAAAGTTAGACATGACTGGGCGACTGAACAACAACAACAAATGGCTTTTACCTCAACAGCTCCCAGGACGTCACCATAACTCAAAGTGGGGTAGTAATTCTGTGTCTCCAAGAAAAAGGTAAATTATGTTCGGGATTTTCAATGTGAGAAATCAAGATGATACATTCAGAACACAGAACCACCAAGTTGTACATTACTTTTAGGTCTTAGAACTTAAAAGAGGTCCCAGCACTTCCCTGGGGGGTGCAGGGGTTGAGACTCTGCCTGCCACTGCAGGGGACATGGGTCCGATCCCTGATCCAAGAAGATCCCCGTGCCTCAGGGAAACTAAGCCTGTGGGCCATAAGTACTGAGCCCGTGCTCTGCAACAAAAGAACCCAATGCAACGAGAAGCCCACGAACTGCAACAAAGGGTAGTCCCTGCTTGCCACAACTAGAGAAAGCCTGTGTGTAGCAATGAAGACTCAGTGCAGCCAAAAAACAAAAAGAATTAGGTTCCTTTGAGCTGTTCAGAAAAATCATTCATTTGGATTTTAGGGTTAAAGGAGACCTGATCCATCTAATTTTCCCATTTTTTGGTAAATCTTCAATCTTACAGTTCTTTCTTTCGAGTTCCAATTAGCTTCCTGGTTGGTTCATAAAATGGGAAATAGAATCTAACCAGAAAACAGCTGGGTGTTTGCAAATAGCTTTCACTATCCCTAGACTTGACCTACTTCAATTCAGTCTTGCCCACCTGAGAGACTGAATGTAAGAGTGAATGACCATCGACTAAGTAAAGAGAAGAGAAGCAGCAGTGTGGTTCAAGTTTGGTAAACCAGGGTGTGCTCTGCCAGAGGAGCCAAGAGGCAGCCACGCTGATCCCCAGATTCCTGGCTCAGTCTGGGTCCTGTCTCTCCAGGGTGCTAAGCCTTCCACTTACGCTCCTGTCTCCACCTCCCCCAAGGTCATCCATAGACATCTGGGGATGACACAGTCCTCAAGAGTCCTCCTGTTTGAGTTTTTGCTGAGGACCCTGTGCCTGAGACCATCAGCAGCCCCCTGCCCTCCACTTCACTGGCCATGGGAAGTTGCCTTTGATATGAAACAGGTGGTGGTCTCAGGATTTCTCATCCCATCAGCAGGTCCCCACAGGACCTGTAAGAGCACAGTGTAGATGAACTCCTAAGAGGTCAGGTTGGAGATGACAAAGCTTGACTAGCAAGAAGTTTGGTTCTGAAGGGGATCGTGCTCTCTGGTCATTCCCTCTACCACCAGCCAGCTCTTCAACCCCAGGTATAGTAAAGCCACATCCTCCTCAAGGTTGGGCTCTAGTCAAGATCCAAGCCATGCCGAGGAAGATGCTGGCTCTTCCTCTGGAGCTGCCAGTCTGGAGCGTGCTGGTGCTGATGGTGGCCACCTTCCTGCAGGTGCGGCGGCAAGAGTCTGCCAGAGACAGTGAAGCTGACAGAGCAGAGTCAGATTCCTGACCATTGCTTGGGCACCTGGGCCTGAAGCTGCAGCTTTTGGCCTTTTCAGTTACCTAAGCTATTTTTTTTTCCCCCTAGGCTAGTTTAAGTTAGTTTTATGATACTTGCAACCAGTAAAATTTTCTGGACAATATGCTTATTGAGACTTTGGCATAAGCGTCACTATGTGCTCTATGTCCTATGAACACTATGGTGAGACTCTATGGTAGTCAGAATGAAGGCTGTCATAAGTTGTTTGTCATGTTCAAATAAAACCCCACCAGTCTGTAATCATGCACCAAATTTAAACCTATAAAAGTAAAGCAGCAGCCCTGGAGAAGAATGATTTAAGACCAAGGAATCAATAATAAGACAAGTAGTAAAGTGCTGCCTAGAGAAACTTTGAACAAATAAATAGTTCTTCAGCTACAGCAGGCTTTGGACTATAAACCCAAAATTTCTTCTTCAGAAATTACCTAGGGAAGACATTCCACAGTTTTATTTGTTTATTTATTTCTGACCTCACTACTTGGCTTTCAGGATCTTGGTTCCCAGACCAGGGATTGAACCCAGGCCACCAGAATGAAAGTGCCGAGTGCTACCCACTGGACTGCCAGGGGATTCCCAACATTCCACAGTTTTAAAAAAAAACTTTCCAGTTGAATAAACAGGTAAAACTTACAATATGCAGTAAACTTACAATATGCAGTAAAAATCTTACAATATATATAACTGTTATGTATAATATACTAATATCTAGTATATTTATCAGATATATGTCAATATAATTTTACTATATATGCAAATACATGTATATGTGGATGTATATTTATTTATATTTATTTATTTATGGCTATGCTGGGTCTTTGTTGCTGCACATGGGCTTTCTCTAGTTGTGAGTGGGCTTCTCATTGTGGTGGCTTCTGTTGTTGCAGAGCATGGGCCCTAGAGCAGATGGGCTTCAGTAGTTGTGCTGCACAGGTTTAAGTGCTGCAAGCAGGCTTTCTCCAATCGCAGCGAGTGGGGGCTACTCTCTAGTTGCAGTACACAGGCTTTTCTTCGTAGTGGCTTCTCTTGTTGCAGAGCATGGGCTCTAGGTGCACAGGCTTCATTAGCTATGGCTTGAAGGCTCTAGAGCCCAGTGGGCTCAGTAGCTGTGGCGCATGGGCTTAGTCGCCCTGAGGTATGTGGGATCTTCCTGGACCAGGGATCGAACCTGTGTTCCCTGCACTGGAAGGCAGATTCTTAACCACTGGACCCCCAGGGAAGTCCTGTTTGTGTAAATTTAGAACCACATATTCCAGTTATTTTTTAAAGAGGTGATGAAAAAGATTGCTCAAAATCTGTTTTTTCAGCTCACCTATTTTTTTATTGTTGTTATTTCTCAGCAAACTAAGTAAGCAATTAACGAGCACAGCTGCCAGCACACAGTGGGGCTTAATCTGACTGAGTTCTTTCTCTCCAGCTTTCCCTCTATTTTTAGTTCTTCTTTCAGAAACCAGTAAAAGAGACCGTACAGAAATCAAGTAAAATAAAAGAGACCATACAGTGCAGTGTTACATGCAGAGGCTAATAAACATTTTCTGTAGAGCCAGACAGTAAATATTTCCAACTCTGTGTGCCATATGATGTCTTTCCAGTTTACTCTGCAGTTACAGCAGACAACACAGGCAATACGGAAATAAAGGGGGTACTTGTGTTCCGTTTGGCCCTGGGCCATAGTTTGCCAACCTCTAGTTAAAGGGCTTGGGATCTGGCATGAAACAGAATCTCGTCCAGCTTCCCGCTCTGCTCCTTACCATCTGTGTGACCCTGACGAGTCTGCTATTTGTGTGCCTCGTCTGTAAAATAGGGATGAGGACAGCTATTTCTCAGTCTGGTGAGAAGCAGGTGAGACAGAGTACATGGAATGCTTGGAGCACTTCCTGGTCTATAATAAACGAGCATCAAACATTTGCCATCAGGTAGCATCATCATCATCGAAAAAGAAAGAGGGCAACTAAATTTGTCCAGGAGAGACGAGGAAATGAGGGTTCGATCCCTGGGTCGGGAAGATCCCCTGGAGGAGGAAATGGCAACCCGCTCCAGTATTCTTGCCTGAAAAATCCCATGGACAGAGGAGCCTGGCTGGCTACAGTCCATGGGGTCGCAAAAGAGCCAGACATGACTGAGCACATAGGCAGGATGTAGCAGCAATAGCTCCATAACCCTGGTGAAAAATTAGTGAAGCCAAACAAGGAAGCCAGTAACTGAAAATGCATTTTCTTCTATTACCAGTGGCTTTCGCTTTTACCCACATGATGGATCATTCCTTGTCAGGCATGTGAAATTGCAGGTTGAACTGGGAATTGTGAGACCTCCCTTAACCAGCGGGCAGTGGAGGAGCTGCCTGGGCTCACATGGCACCGTGATGCTTCATGCTATTAGAAAAAGCCTCCGAGGGACTCCGGAGAGGTAGCTTTTAATCCTGGCTCTAGATGTCTATGACTGATACCTAACCTTGGGGAAGTCACTGAAACTCTCCCAGGCCTCAGTTTATACAATGATAGGGGTGGTCCCAGGGACCTCTATGAAAAAACTTAAGGGTGAAAGGGGAGCTGTGATTAATGAGAAGCTCCTTGGCAGAAATTAAAAATAGAAGCTCAGAGAGGTACAGTTGCAGTTAGCATTTGAACTTGGGTCCATCAAACCCCAAAGCCTTTGCTTTTGATTTTATTCTGCAGAGCTTCCCTATGAAAGCAGCGAGGAATAATGGCCGACAGAGGGCGCTCTTCCCGCTAGACATGACGTCATGACATTGCAAGGACAGAAGACAGTATCCAGGAGCCACATGGGAGAGTCTAGTTGGACTGGGGACAGGGCAGAACAGGCTAAAGGGAAGGCCAGTCACGGGCAATGATAGGGGTGGGAGCTCCTGCCAACGAGCCAACAACACCTTCATGGAACAATTTGACACATTATTTGGGGCACCTTGCTTCCTTTTTCATTCTCGCTATTTCCATCAGTTTTGCCATACTTCAGAACAGAGAAAGACACGATTTATACATTTGGGTGATGAGGGTTTCCTTACTCAGCTACTTTATGAGAACACGGTCACTGTGACTAGAACAGCTTGTTTCTGTACCTCCTTTCCCAGAGTTCAGGAAGCACAAAGAAAGGCAGCTACCAACAAAACGCATGGTATGGCAGGCACACCTGACTTTGTGACTTCAATTTCCCACACCTGGTATTGAGACTGTATATTAATAGGATATATTAAACTGTATATTAAAACGGTTGCTTCAGGGCATTGCAAACGGCCTTGCAGGTTATGTCCTGCACAACCCCAGGCGACGCCGTCTACATGGACTATACTGTGAATGGTGACTGTGGAGTAACACTTTCATGAAAAAGCCGTGATTTACAGAGCATGTTCCTAGGCATATGCTGGCTGCTGATGTACTTTGTCAAATGAGATTTTCTTTGTATTTTTCCATCTTCTATGTTATTCTATGGATAATTTATCTGTAAATGTATCTGTCTGCTATTCGGGGGAGGGCTTGGGAGGTTTCCTTTCCAAAGGAACACTAAGAAAGGAAGCATCTTGGCTGCTACATGCTGGTTCGCTTGATTCTAACTAAAGTTGAGGGTGGGGACTTACCTGGCAGTCCAGTGGTTAAGACTCCATGCTTCTAATGCAGGGGATGCAAGCTTGATCCCTGGTCAGGGAACTATTATTAATAATACGATCTTACATACCTGCCGTGCAGTGCAGCCAATAAATAAATAAAACTGAGGATTTTCATGTGTTTATCAGGTGCCAGACGCTGGACTCAACAATTTACATACATTGCCCACTTAATACCACAGTTGTTCCGTGTGGTAGGAACTATATTACAGAAATGAGGACCGAGGCTTTGAGAGAAATGACCTGGGTGTGTCCAGTATAAACGCCAGTACAAGAGCAGGGCTGGGACTGCTCTGGAGTCAGCCTGGCCTCGGGCATGTGCCCTAACCACGTGACAGCTGCAAACACATCTGGACTCCTAACCCAACCCGCCCCCCTCCCCAAAGAAATGCTGCCACATTTCTCTCTCTTGGTTACGGTCACCACAGAGCCTGAAATAAATGTTCTCACTTGGGAACTCTTTGTCAGGAAAAGAACAGTTCCTATCACACTTAACCTGGGTGATATCAGGGCGGTCCTCCTGGGAAACTCTACCCTGGGAGTAGACACAGCAACCTCACCTGGGACCTGCCAATCAGTGGGAAACAAGAACATCCAGGAAGCATGATGACTTCAAAGGATTTCTTAGAAAAACTAGACCTTAAAATATTTTCAAAATTTTCTTTATATTTGGCTGTGCTGGGTGGGTCTTCATTGCTGTGCATGGGCTTTCTCTAGCTGCGGTGTGTGGGGCTTCTCATTGCAGTGGCTTCTCTTGCTGAAGAGCATGGTCTCTAGTGCTCCCAGGCTTCAGCAACTGTGGCTTGTGGGCTCAACAGTTGTGGCACGCAAGCTTAGCTGCCACTCAGCATGTGGAATCTTCCCGGACCAGGGATCAAACCCATGTCCCCTGCACTGGCAGGCAGATTCTTAACCACTGGACCATGAGGAAAGTTCTGTATCTCAAAATATTTGATGAGAGATGCTCTTCAATACCTTTCCCTTTTCCCCATCTTTCTTTCTCTTCTTTTAAACAGTTCACACTCTGAGTTATCAGCAAGTGGAATTCATAGGGAAATGTTTATCAGTCCATAGGCTGCCCTCAGGTAGGCCTTGCGAAGGACCCCTCCATGAATAACAGCTTAGAGGACGCAAGTTTCTCAACCTGGGGACTCACCAGCAGAAAGCGTTTTTGAGAAGATGAGATGGGGGGAGAGTCCTGCAAGGTCACCTGGGCACAGTCAGGGAAACACCTGTGCAGGCAGTCACTGGAGGAACGAAGCAGGGCACAAGCGAGTGTAGAAATGAGAACAGAAAAAGTTCGTGTATATTTGAGTGACCGTGAAAGTATGCTTTGCTCTTTGTGAAAACCAATTAAGGCTACTGCTCCAGCCAGCAACAGACTAAATGGTTTTCTCCCTCCCTTTATTTGCAAGCGGGGATAGAGTTTCATTTGTGCGGACTAGCTGTATGACCCTAGGGAAATTACTTAACCTGTCTGAGTTTTGGATTCCTTGTCTGTAAAATGGGGATCATGGGAGAACCCAAGTCATGGGTTGCTGTGAGCATGAAATGAGGGAAAGCAGGTGAACTGCTCAGCACAGTGCTGTCCACGTCAGCGATTCCTCCTCCTGCCGTACTGGTTTCTCTTCTTACAAAGCATCTTCTTCCTTCTCATCTACTCAAGGTCAGAGATTGTTATCACTGTTTCCCATGCTTATATAACAAGCACCTTGTAAAATAAAGTCCCCCTTCCATATCTGTACACCCGTGTTCATAACACTCTTACTTGAAATGGCCAAAAGGTGGAAGCAAATGGCCATGGATGGACAAAAGAACAAACAAAATGTGGTGAATACACACCATGAAACATTATTCAGCCAGAATGAACCTTGAGGACTTCACATTAAGTGAAATAAGATGGTCACAAGAGGAGAAATCAAGCAAGATTCTATGTATAGGAGGTACCTAGAATAGTCATATTCATAGACACAGAAAGACCGGTGAGATGGGAGGGAGGAAGAGGGAGTGTTTATTTGATGGGTGGAGAGTTTCAGCTTGGGAAGATGAAGAGTTCTGGAGTCGGATGGTGGTGGTGGCTCACAACAGTGTGAATATATTCAATGCTACTGGACTGCACTCTTCAAAAAGGTGAACACGGTAATGTCATATTTCACCACAATTTTGAAAGTTAAAAGGCAAACTGAAAAATGAAGTGCCTCCGAGGTTTCCCGACATTTGGGGTGATAGAAAAGGATGAAAATGTTCTGAAAGCAGGTTGTGGTGATGGCTATACATGTAAATGTACTAAAATTGAACTGGACACTTAAAATGCGTGAAGTTGATGTTATGTAAATTGTACTTCAATGACATTGGACGCTGGTAAGCTAGAGGAGGAAATGGCAGCCCACTCCAATATTCTTGCCTGGAGAATCCCATGGACAGAGGAGCCGGGCCGGCTACAGTCCATGGGGTTGCAAAGCGTCAGATAACACAGAGATTGAGCATGCGCGCACAAAGCTATTAAAAGCAAGCAAACAAACACACACATGCTGTGATCCAGAGGAAACCCTGGGGGATGAAGGATTTGTTCACTGTCTTGATTGTGGTGATGTTTCATAGGTGTACACATATGTCAAAGCCCATCCAGGTACAGATTTAAATGTGTATGTTAATTATATCTCAATAAAGCAGTGTTTTTAAAAGGCAGCACAGTATTCCCTATATAAACGAACTCCTTATGATTTATTAAACAATGCCCCCTTTTGATGAAGATTTAGACTTCAAATTTTATGCCCCTATAAATGATATTTCAATAAATATCTTGGTGTGGAAAAAAAGAAAAAAAAATGCAGATATCATTTGCTGCCTCCTTCTCCCTCTCTCCCACTTCCTCCCACTAAAGGCAAGCCAGAAAGTCAGAATTTCCCAGGGAGGGTGCCTGGGAACCTGTAATTTTACTGAGCATGCCTGAAAATTTCTTGTAATTAAACATGTTAGGGAAATACTGACTCAAACTTCACAAACTTGGATTTTCAGACTTGGGGGTCTGGAATCCCTTTTTCTTTGATTCCTAAACAACTCTATAAGTGTTCCATACAAATGATTCTAAATTTGGGTTTCCCTACTGTTGGGGGTGAGCTTGAGTGAATACATATTTCCAGGCCCCACTCCCAGGGAGGATGTGTATGGTTGCCAGATTTTGCATAAATGAATAAATACATAAATAAAATGTGGGGTGCCAGTCAAATCTGAGTTTCAGACTAACACCAGATAACTTCTTTTAGCATAAGTGGTTCCTTGCAATATCTGGGACACACATGTATAAAAAAAACACCTGTTTTTTAACTGGGCATCCTGTATTTTATCTGGGAACCCTAAGTATGAGTCCTCAGGCCTGGGCTGAGCCTCAGATCTGCACTGTGGGTCTGCTCCCTACATGGTTCTGATGAGGGGATCCCCAGAGCCCGTGTAGAGGATTCTTGATTGGATCAACACATCAGGGTCAGGAGCCCCTCCTCAGGGCGGCCAGAGGACCCCAGTGTATCTCACCAGAGAGCACCTTTAATGCTGGTCCAAGGAGGAAAAGGAGACTGAGCAGCGGTGGAAGAAAACTGCCCCAGATCTGCAAAGCGAACATGATGGATGTGGCGTCACTGCCCCCGAAGCCTGAGGGACGCTGCTGATCTCAGAGTGAGTATTTAGGGCTGCCTATGGGACCCACACCCTAGGAGTCTGTCCAGAGTCTCTGCTGCTGCTGCTGCTGAGTTGCTTCAGTCGTGTCTGACTCTGTGCGACCCCATAGACGGCAGCCCACCAGGCTCTGCCATCCCTGGGATTCTCCAGGCAAGAATACTGGAGTGGGTTGCCATTTTCTTCTCCAATGCATTAAAGTGAAAAGTGAAAGTGAAGTCGCTCAGTCGTGTCCAACTCTTAGCGACCCCACGGACTGCACCCTACCAGGCTCCTGCGTCCATGGGATTCTCCAGGCAAGAGTACTGGAGTGGGGTGCCATTGTTTATTTATATCTAGTCTCATCCCAGAAAGGATTTTACACCTAGGGGGGTCTCAGTCCATGCAGCACTCTTGGTGGCGGGGGTGAGATGAACACACGGTCTCTCTGGGACATGCACGACAGGCGTTTACTGTGTGCTCCCAAGGACCGGGCACTGGGCTGGTGTTTTTGCAGTTATAACCATCTCTTTCAGTCCTTGAGACAAGCCTGCAAAGACATTACTGCCATTGGCCCCATTTGTAGGTGAGGAAATGGAGGTTCTGAGGAGTCCAGTGGCCTGTGCAAGAGCACACTGAGTGGGCCAGTGGCAGAGCTGGGGTTCTGACCCAGGCCCGTGTTGCTAACCACCCTCCATCCTGTCTACCTACTGAGCTTTGATGGGCAAGTTTTCAGTTACGTTCTGATTAACCCGGGGCCATACTTTAGGTCCTGATCCAGGAACATTTCTGATCCAAGATGTGAGGACAGTTACCAGGTGTGGAGTGTCTATTTCCACCAGACACTGATTTTGACTTTTTACACATAGATACTGAAAGGTTATGGTCGTGAGTGGTGAGTTACACTGGGATTCGCTGTTTCCAGAGGAAAGAAATTCAATCTGGGACCAGAGACAAGACTTGATCACTCGGAGCTTTTGTGTAGCAAAGTACATGTACACCCGTGGCTAATTCACATCAATGTATGGCTAAAACCCACCACAATATTGTTAAGTAATCAGCCTCCAATTAAAATAAATTAAACAAACAAAAATATAAAAGGGATAGAGAAAGCTTCTGAAACAGACATCAGAAGGGGACAGAAAGAGTGCCCCCTTGCTAGTTGTTGGCAAGGCATTTTATACCTGTTAGCAAACTGCTAATCAGATAAAAGAAACACCTCGAGACTGAGAGAGCTGCACCAGGCCCCTCTCCTACAACATGCATTTTGAGACAGCATTGGAACAAGGGGAGTCATCTCTGGGCATCAAACCATTGACATAAATCTTGAAGAAAGGCAGATTCCAAAGCAAATACATAGTTTCATTAACATAGCTTAAGAAAAACATTTCCGTAAGAAAAACACATTGGTTAGTTCAAGGTTTGAGAAAAGTTAAGTTCAGGCAGAACCAGGTGTCACCATGAAACACAGGATTAGAAGAAACCTCCTTTAATTTTGTACTGGTGTTCAGTCGCTCAGTTGTGTCTGACTCTGTGATCCCATGGACGGCAGCACGCCAGGTTTCCCTGTCCTTCACCATCTCTGGGAGCTTGCTCAAACTCATTTTCATTGAGTTGGTTATGCCATCCAACCATCTTTATCCTCTGTCGTCCCCTTCTCCTCCTGCCTTCAATCTTTCCCAGCATCAGGGTCTTTTCTAATGAGTCAGTTCTTCACATCAGGTGGCCAAAATATTGCAGTTTCAGCTTCAGCATCAGTCCTTCCAATGAATATTCAGGCTTGATTTCCTTTAGGATTGACTGGTTTGATCTCCTTGCAGTCCAAGGGCCTCTCAAGAGTCTTCTCCAACACCACAGTTCAAAAGCATCAATTCTTCGGTACTCAGCCTTCTTTATCATCCAACTCTCACATCCATACATGACTACTGGAAAAACCATAGCTTTGACTAGAGGGACCTTTGTTGGCAAAGTAATGTCTCTGCTTTTCAATATGCTGTCTAGGTTTGTCATAGCTTTTCCCCCAAGGAGCAAGTGTCTTTTAATTTCATGGGTGCAGTCTCCATCTACAGTGATTTTGGAGCCCAAGAAAATAAAGTTTGTCACTGTTTCCATTGTTTCCCCAACTATCTGCCAGGACGTGATGGGACTGGATGCCATGATCTTAGTTTTTTGAATGCTGAGTTTTAATTTTGTAAAGAGAAGGGAAAAAAACGTCTACCATTTGCAGATTATTTCCTCCTGCTGCTTGGGGACCTCTGGCCTTCCTAACAAGGCTGTTGACCCTTTCTATACTCTCTCAATGCCCTGCACCGTTGATAACACCCAGACCCAAGCATGCAAAGAACCCTGGCCGAGGTCTCAAAGCTAGGAAGTTGTAGAGCGCTGATCTGCCTAAAAATGAAGCATCCATCTCTGCATCTTCAAAAGCACACACCTGCTTTCCATCTCTGCTTGCAAGCTTCACTTTTCAGGAAAATGCACTAGTTACGGGCTGGTTGCTAGGCGACTCCTGCCTGTAATTCTGAGAAATTCCCAGTAGAGGGCGCCAGGATTCGCTCCTCCCTGGGACCCACCGGATAGGTCTGACCTTCACAGAATTGGGTCCTGTGGCTGCCAGGGTGTGTGTAGCTGAGGGCAAAGTGATGCGCTCTGGACAAGCTCCACCTTTGGCCGCATCTGAGCCCCAGGCTGCACAGAAGGTACCTCTGCCACCCAACCCCCACCCCGCAGGGGCCTGGACTTACCGAGGCTGGGTTTTCGATGACCAGTTCGTAGGTCAGCCCTCCAGTCCCGAACCTCAAGAGGTCTCCCGGTAAGAGCTTCACAGCCACGTTCTGAATGTGGCACTCATTGACAAATGTGCCGCTGCGGGAATTGAAGTCCTGGAGAACAAAGCTGCCCTCAGCCTCATTATATTCGATGAGCGCGTGATGGTTGTCGATGTCTGCAGACTGAAACGGAGGAGGGGGGACAGTCAGAGCCAGAAAAGCGGGAATAATGTGGTGGGGCGTAATACTTACTAGTGCTACCGACACTGGGTGTCTCAATGCGCTAATGGCTTCATCTGACTGGACGGTCACTGCAGTCCTCCTTTTAAGGAGGATGCTGAAGTTCAGAGAGGTTACGTGACTCGCCTAAGGCCACACAGCAAGTGAACAGAGGGCCATGGGCTTTGTCTGACACCAGACCCAGAACAGCTGCCCAAGTTGTTGGACAGGGGAGTCAGGCACCACAGAGAGGCAAGAGGGAACTTGGGGGAACTGGTCAGGAATTGGCCAGTCTGTATTTCTATGATCCCACATGAGTATACTTTGGGTTGTCCCAAATGGCATGACAGCAGAAATGGCCCAACACAAACCAGAAAGGTCAGTTGGCAAGTGACTCAACTATTTACTGCAAGTGTTAAAGTGAAGGGGAGGTCTTATAATGATTATTGTTTTCATTTGTTCTATTCATTTTTAGAATAACACGTTTTTCTTAACAATGCAGAAAATGAGAGCTAGAGAAAAACATAAAGAAGACATTAAAATCACTTAGACTCTTGTTCCCCAGAGGCAGGCACTGTCTGAACACAGCAATTCACATCCTTCCAGGCTTTTTCCTATGTTTACAATCTTTATATTCATTAAATTTTATTTTCTCATCTTTTTCTTTTTTGTTAATTTATATCCTACTAATTTATTTATTTTTGGCATGGCATATGGGATCTAGTTCCCCCACCAGGGATTGAACCTGCGCCCCCTGCATTGGAGGATCAGAATCTTAACCATGGGACCACCAGGAAAATCCCACAACAGGTTTTATAACTACTTTTTAAAAGCTTTGGTTTTCCCATGTGATTAATTATTTCTAGTGCTTCTTAAAAGCTAATCAGAATTTATCTAACCAAAGATGATCTGGTTTTCAGTAGGGGCCCTGGTGTGACCACACTGCCCCCCAAAGAAAGGGATTTCAGACAATGAACTGGCTGTGGGGGCAGAGGGCTCCTATGCAATTTCAATTAAGAGTGAGCAAAACTCAGCACCAAGGAAGAAATATCACATTCCACCCGCCTGGGTGCCCTGGACTATGGGCTGCAGGGCATATGTGAAGTTTTCTGTCTTTTCAGCACACTGCCTATGAGCCATTCACTCCAGCCTGAGACTTCACAATTATTTTCTGTTAATTCTTCTCAGAGTGCCTCACTCAACTTTCATACAGAGTACTTGGACTTAGAAATCTATACTAACATCCCACTTATATTATATATACATCCCACATCTTCACAATAATCCAAAGGGGCACTGCCTCATTTAAACATTTCCCTGGTGGCTTAGATGGTAAAGAGTACAGCTGCAATGCGGGAGACATGGGTTCAATCCCTGGGTTGAGAAGATCCCCTGGAGGAGGGTATGGCAATCCACTCCAGTATTCTTGCCTGGAGAATCCGCATGGACAGAGGGGCCTGGTGGGTTACGGTCCATGGGGTCACAAAGAGTTGGACACGACTGAGCGACTGAGCACAGCACAGATAGTTGATTTACACTGTTGTGTTAGTTTCTGGTGTATAGCTAAGTGATTATATTACACACACACACACACACGCGCGCACACATATAATATATATCCTTTTTCATATTCTTTTCCATTACAGGTTAGTACAAGATACTGAATATAGTTCCCTGCGCTATGCAGTAGGTCTGACAGTTCCTGACTTTTTAGATGAGGAAACTGAGGCACAGAATGATGAAGTGTGCCCACAGTCACCCAGCTCGACTCACCTGGCTTTGTACCCAGGTTTGCCTGATTCAAATGGCTGTGCCCTTACCCACTTTGCAAATTCCTACCAATCACTTTCACTTTTAAATACTGAATCACAAGAAGATAGCAGGAGTAGCTACATTAATTTCAGATAGAACCAACTAAAGCAAGGAAGGTTATCACGGATAAAGAGAGGTGTTATCTTATGATAATGGGATTGATTCTCTAAGATTAAGTAACAGTCCTTTATTACATGTGCCCAACAATAGAGCATCAAAATATGGGAGACAAAAACTGATAGAACTGCAGGAAGAAACAGACAAATCCATCATGACAGCTAGAGACCGCAGCATCCCTCTATCAGTAATGGGCAGACCCAGCCCGCAGAGAATTAGTAAGAATAAAGTTGAACTGAACAGCACTATCAATCATCTGGATCTAACAGACAGCCACACAACTTCATCCAACAACCAATCACACATCCTTCTCAAGCTCATGTGGAACACTCACCAAATAGACCACATTCTGGGCCACAAAACATCAACAAATGTAAAGAGAATAGAAATTATGCAAAGTATGTGCATACCAGATCACCTGACCTGCCTCTTAAGAAACCTATATGCAGGTCAGGAAGCAACAGTTAGAACTGGACACGGACAACAGACTGGTTCCAAATCAGGAAAGCAGTACGTCAAAGCTGTATACTGTCACCCTGCTTACTTAACTTCTATGCAGAGTACATCATGAGAAACGCTGGGCTGGAAGAACCACAAGCTGGAATCAAGATTGCCAGGAGAAATATCAATAACCTCAGATATGCAGATGACACCACCCTTATGGCAGAAAGTGAAGAAGAACTAAAGAGCCTCTTGATGAAAGTGAAAGAGGAGAGTGAAAAAGTTGGCTTAAAGCTCAACATTCAGAAAACTAAGATCATGGCATCCAGTCCCATCACTTCATGGCAAACAGATGGGAAAACAGTGGAAACAGTGGCTAACTTTATTTTTCTGGGCTCCAAAATCACTGCAGATGGTAACTGCAGCCATGAAATTAAAAGATGCTTACTCCTTGGAAGGAAAGTTATGACCAACCTAGTTCGGTTCAGTTCAGTCACTCAGTCATGTCTGACTCTTTGCGACCAACCTAGATAGCATATTAAAAAGCAGAGACATTACTTTGCCAACAAAGGTCCGTCTAGTCAAGGCTATGGTTTTTCCAGTGGTCATGTATGGATGTGAGAGTTGGACTATAAAGAAAGCTGAGCGCCGAAGAATTGATGCTTTTGAATTGTGGTGTTGGAGAAGACTCTTGAGAGTCCCTTGGACTGTATGGAGATCCAACCAGTCCATCCTAAAGGAGATCAGTCCTGGGTGTTCATTGGAAGGACTGATGTTGAAACTGAAACTCCAATACTTTGGCCACCTGATGGGAAGAGCTGACTCATTTGAAAAGACCCTGATGCTGGGAAAGATTGAGGGCAGGAGGAGAAGGGGACGACGGAGGATGAGATGGTTGGATGGCCTCACCAGCTCAATGGACATGGGTTTGGGTGGACTCTGGGAGTTGGTGATGGACAGGGAGGCCTGGTGTGCTGCAGTTCATGGGGTCGCAAAGAGTCGGACACGACTGAGCAACTGAACTGAACTGAACTGTTTTCAGACCACATTGGAATTAAACTAGAAACCAATACCAGAAAGATAGATGGAAAATCCCCAAATATTTGGAGATTAGACAACACATTTCTAAACAACAGATGGGTCAAAGAGGAAGTCTCATAAGAAATAAAACAAATTATCTTGAGTTAAATGAAAATGAAAATACAACCTATGAATATTTGCAAGATACAGTGAAAGCAACTCTTGGAGGGAAATTTATGGCATTGCACGCATATATTAGAAAAGAAGAAAGATCTAAAATCAGTAATATAAGCTTCCACCTTATAAAACTAGAGAAAGAAGACCAATACAAGCCTACCACAAGCAGAAGAAAAAAAAGCAATGAATTAAATAACAATACAGGACGGGAAAATCAAGAGCTTTCTTTAAAAAAAAAAAAATTAAAAAAATGGACAAACCTCTACCAGGATAATCAAGGAAAAAAGAGAGAAGATAAAAATTACTAAAATCAGAAATGAAAGAGAGGCCATGATCCCATGGACAGTGAAGGGATAAAAAAGGAATATTATGAATTCTGAGGGGCTTCCCACGTGGTACAGTGGTAAAGAATCCACCTGCCAATGCAGGAGATGCAAGAGATACGAGTTCCATCTCTGGGTTAGGAAGATCCCCGGAGTAGGAAATGGAAACCACTTTAGTATTCTTGCCTGGAAAAATCCCATGGACAGAGGAGTCTGGTAGACTACAGTCCATAGGGTTGCAAAGAGTCAGACATGACTGAGCATGCAAGCAATGCATGAATAATTCTATGTCCACACATTTTATAAGTTAATGAAGTGGATCAATTCCTTGAAAGAAACAATCTGCCAAAACTCACACAAACAGAAATAAATACCCTGAATAGACTCATATCTATTAAAGAATTTGAATCAGTAATGAATAACCTTTCAAAATGGCAAGTACCAGACCTGGGTGGGTTCACTGGTAAATTTTACCAAATATTCAGGAAAGATCATGAACTCCTTATTGCCAAATTCAGACTTAAATTGAAGAAAGTAGGGAAAATCACTAGACCATCCAGGTATGACCTAAATCAAATTCCTTATGATTATATAGTGGAAGTGACAAATAGATTCAAGGGATTGGATCTGATAGACAGAGTGCCTAAGAACTATGGATGGAGGTTCGTGACATTGTACAGGAGGCAGGGATCAAGACCATCCCCAAGAAAAAGAAATGCAGAAAGGCAAAATGGTTGTCTGAGGAGGCCTTACAAGTAGCTGAGAAAAGAAGAGAAGCAAAAGGCAAATGAAAAAAGGAAAGATATACCCATTTGAATGCAGAATTACAAAGAATGGCACAGAGAGATAAGAAAGCCTTCCCCAGTGATCAATGCAAAGAAATAGATGAAAACAATAAAATGGGAAAGACTAGAAATCTCTTCAAGAAAATTAGAGATACTAAGTGAACATTTCATGAAAAGATGGGCACAATAAAGGGTAGAAATGGTATGGGCCTAACAGAAGCAGAAGATATTAAGAAGAGGTGGCAAAAATACACAGAACAACTATATGAAAAAGATCTTCATGACCCAGATAACCATAATGGTGTGATCACTGGACTAGAGCCAGATATCCTGGAATGTGAAGTCAAGTTGGCCTTAGGAAGCATCACTATGAACAAAGCTAGTGGAGGTGATGGAATTCCAGTGGAGCTATTTCAAATCCTAAAAGATGATGCTGTGAAAGTGCTGCACTCAACATGCCAGCAAATTTGGAAAACTCGGCAGTGGCCCAGGACTGGAAAAGGTCAGTTTTCATTCCAATCCCAAGGAAGGGCAATGCCAAAGAATGTTCAAACTACAGCACATTTGCACTCATCTCACATACTAGCAAAGTAATGCTCAAGATTCTCCAAGCCAGGCTTCAACAGTACTTGAACCATGAACTTCCAGATGTTCAAGCTGGATTTAGAAAAGGTAGAGGAATCAGATATCAATATGCCAACATCTGTTGGATCATCAAAAAAGCAAGAGTTCCACAAAAACATCTATTTCTGCTTTATTGACTATGCCAAAGCTTTTGATTGTGTGGATCACGACAAACTGTGGGAAATTCTTCAAGAGATGGGAATACCAGACCACCTGACCTGCCTCCTGAGAAATCTGTATGAAGGTCAAGAAGCAACAGTTAGAACTGGACATGGAACAACAGACTGGTTCCAAATTGGGAAAGGCATATGTCAAGGCTGTATATTGTCACCCTGCTTATTTAACTTATATGCAGAGTACATCATGTGAAATGCCAGGCTGGATGAAGCTCAAGCTGGAATCAAGATTGCCAGGAGAAATATCAGTAACCTCAGATATGCAGATGACACCACCGTTATGGCAGAAAGTGAAGAACTAAAGAGCCTCTTGATGAAAGTGAAAGAGGAGAGTGAAGGAGTTGGCTTAAAACTCAACATTCAGAAAACTAAGATCATGGCATCCGGCCCCATCACTTCGTGGCAAATAGATGGGAAAACAATGGAAACAGTGTCAGACTTTATTTTCTTGGGCTCCAAAATCACTGCAGATGGTGACTGCAGCCATGAAATTAAGACACTTTCTCCTTGGAAGAAAGCTGTGACCAACCTAGACAGCATATTAAAAAGCAGAGACATTACTTTGCCAACAAAGGTCCGTCTAGTTAAAGGTATGGTTCTTCCAGTAGCCATGTATGATTGTGAGAGTTGGACCATAAAGAAAGCTGAGCGCCGAAGAATTGATGTTTTTGAACTGTGGTGTTGGAGAAGACTCTTGAGAGTCCCTTGGACTGCAAGGAGATCCAACCAGTTCATTCTAAAGGAGATCAGTCCTGGGTGTTCTTTAGAAGGGATGATGCTAAAGCTGAAACTCCAATACTTTGGCTACCTGATGTGAAGAACTGACTCAATGGAAAAGATCCTGATGCTGGGAAAGATTGAGGGCAGGAGGAGAAGGGTTCAACAGAGGATGAGATGTTTGGATGGCATCACCAACTGGATGGACATGAGTTTGAGCAAGCTCTGGGAGTTGGTGAAGGACAAGGAAGCCTGTCATGTGGCAGTCCATGGGGTCGCAAAGAGTCAGACACGACTGAGTGACTGAACTGAAATGAAGAATTGTATCAGTTCTCTATAATCACTTTTGGAAAATAGAAGAGTGAATACTCCTTAATGCATTCTGTGAGGCCAACCTCACTCTAATACCAAAATCAGATAAAGATATTACAAGACAGGAAAACTGCAGACCAGTCCTTCCTTTCCAGAAAGATGAAAAATCCTCAACAAAATATTAGCAAATTGAATCCAATAACATATAAAAAGAATTATATACCACAATCAAGTGGGATTTATTCCAGGTATGCAAAGATTTGGAAATCAATGTAATCTATCACATCAATAATGTAAAGAAGAGAAATCACATTGCCTTATCAGTAGATTGAAAAAAGAGCATTTGACAAAATTTAATACCCATTCATAATAAACCTGGGGGTTCCCTCATGGCTCAGATGGTAAAGAATCTGCCTACAACACGGGAGACCTGGGTTTGATCCCTGGGTTGGGAAGATCCCCTGAAGGAGGGCATGGCAGCTCACTCCAGTATTCTTGCCTGGAGAATCCCCATGGGCAGAGAAGCCTGGATGGCTACAGGCCATGCGTTGCAAAGAGCTGGACACGACTGAGCGACTAAGCACAGTACCCATGATAAACCAACAAACCACCACAACTCTTGGCAAATTAGGAATGAAGGGGAACATCCTCAACCTGATAAAGTACATCAATAAAAACCCTAAAAGCTAACACCATACTTAATGGTGAGAAACTAAAAACTTTCCAATTAAAATCAGGAATAAGGCAAAGATGTCCCCTTTCACCACTCATTTTCAACATTGTCTTTTATGTCATAGCTAATGCAATAAGACAAGAAAAGAGAATAAAACATTATAGATTGGGAAGGAAAAAAAATCTTCTTTGGTGAGGTGTCTGTTCAGATCTTTTGCCCATTTTGTAGACTGCATGATTGTGTATGCAGAAAATCCCAAAGAAATGACAAAAAGCCCTCCTGGAACTAATAAGCAATTATAGCAAGGTTTCAGGATACAAGATTAATATGCAAAAGTCAATTGCTATCTTATAAGCCAACAGTGAACAACTGGAATTTGAAATTAAAAACACAATACTGCTTAACATTCAGTTCAGTCGCTTAGTCGTGTCCGACTCTTTGCGACCCCATGAACCGCAGCACACCATGCCTCCCTGTCCATCACCAACTCCTGGAGTTCACTCAAACTCATGTCCATCGAGTCGGTGATGCCATCCAGCCATCTCATCCTCTGTCGTCCCCTTCTCCTCCTGCCCCCAATCCATCCCAGCATCAGAGTCTTTTCTAATAAGTCAACGCTTCACAAGAGGTGGCCAAAGTACTGGAGTTTCAGCCTGAGCATCAGTCCTTCCAATGAACACCCAGGACTGATCTCCTTTAGGATGGACTGGTTGGATCTCCATACAGTCCAAGGGACTCTCAAGAGTCTTCTCCAACACCACAGTTCAAAAGCACCAATTCTTCGGCACTCAGCCTTCTTCACAGTCCAACTCTCACATCCATACATGACCACTGGAAAAACCATAGCCTTGACTAGATGGACCTTTGTTGGCAAAGTAACGTCTCTGCTTTTGAATATGCTATCTAGGTTGGTCATAACTTTCCTTCCAAGGAGTAAGCATCTTTTAATTTCATGGCTGCAATCATCATCTGCAGTGATTCTGGAGCCCCCCAAAAATAAAATCTGGCACTGTTTCCACTGTTTCCCCATCTACTTTCCAGGAAGTGATGGGACCAGATGCAATGATCTTCGTTTTCTGAATGTTGAGCTTTAAGCCAACTTTTTCACTCTCCTCTTTCACTTTCATCAAGAGGCTTTTTAGTTCCTCTTCACTTTCTGCCATAAGGGTGGTGTCATCTGCATATCTGAGGTTATTGATATTTCTCCCGGCAATCTTGATTCCAGCTTGTGCTTCTTCCAGCCCAGCGTTTCTCATGATGTACTCTGCATAGAAGTTAAATAAGCAGGGTGACAATATACAGCCTTGACGAACTCCTTTTCCTATTTGGAACCAATCTGTTGTTCCATGTCCAGTTCTAACTGTTGCTTCCTGACCTGCATATAGGTTTCTCAAGAGGCAGGTCAGGTGGTCTGGTATTCCCATCTCTTGAAGAATTTTCCACAGTTTATTGTGATCCAAAGCTTAACATTAGCACCCAAAAAAATAAATAAATGCTTAGGAGTAAACCTAAGTATAAATTTTATTCACTAAGTATAAATTTATTTATTCAAATAAAATACTTTGCTATATGAAAAAAAGAGCTATATAAAGAAAACTGTAAAATGTTGATGAAAGACATCAAAGTAGTTTAAATAAATGAAGAGATATTTCATGTTTATTTGAAATTCCTTAATGACATATGATATTTAACATCTTTTCGTATGCTTATTTTACATCTGTATATCTTTTTCAAAAAATATTTATTTGGCTGTACCCGGTCTTAGTGCAGCATGCGGGATCTAGTTTCTTGACCAAGGATTGAACCCAGACCCCCTACATTGGGAGCCCAGAGTCTTAGCCACTAGATCACCAGGGAAGTCCATGCATATCTTCTTTGGTGAGGTGTCTCTTCAGATCTTTTTCCTAGTTTTAAGTTGGGATGTTTGTTTTCTTATTGACTCATTTATTTATTTATTTTACATTGATTTACAGTGTTATTTACTTTCTGCTATACAGCAAAGTGATTCAGTTATACATATATACAGTCTTTTAAAATATTCTTTTCCATTATGGTTTATTATAGGATGTCAGATATGGTTTCCTGTGCTATATGGTAGGACCTTGTTGTTTATATATTCCATATTTAATAGCTTACATCTGTTAACTCCAACCTTCCACTCCATCCCTCCTCCAACCCCCTCCCTTGGTAACTGCGAGTCTGTTCTCTATATCCACCAAGACTCATTTATTTTGGATACGTGCTTTCAGCATCTTTATTTCTAATTGCTTATAGCATCTGTATTCATAATTGCCATTAACTGGAAGCAATCAAGATATCCTTTAAAAGGTAAATGAATACACAAATTATGGTACATCTATACCATATACTAATATGAAATATTAGTGATTAAAAATAAATGAGTTATCAAATCACAAAAAGACATGAAGGAATATTAAATGCATATTGCTTAGAGAAAAAAACCTAGTCTGAGAAGGTTACATACTGTATGATTTCAATTGTATGAAATTCTGGAGAAAGTAAAAATTATAGGGACAGTAAAAAGATCAGTGCTTGCCAGGGGCCCAGGGGCTTGAGGAGAATCGGGGATTTTAGGGCAGTGAAATTATTCTGTATAATACTATAATGGTGGAGACTTGTCACCACACATTTGTCAAAACCAAACAATGTACAACACAAAAAGTGAGTCTTAATGTAAACTGTGGACTTAGTTAACAATAACACATCAATATTGGTTTGTCAATTGTAACAAATGTTCTGCACTGATACAGAATGTGAATAACAGGGGACACTGTGTGTGTTGGGTGTGGTGGGATATATGGGGACTCTCTGTATTATCTGATCAATTTCCTGTAAACCTGAAACTGTTAGAAAAAAATAAGGCATTAAAACAACATGAAAACACATTACTTCTTTGGAAAATACCACCCATATCATCGTCATCACCATCCCCCTTGATCTTTGTGTCCTATGGACCTTTAGTATTTCCCATGAGTAAGAAAAATTCTGTGTGTTACATTTTGCTTTTCTCTTCCCAGGCTTCACTACTTTCAGTTCCCCAAAAGCTGACAAGCCATTATTAAGAAATCAAAGCAAGCAGGAAGTTTTAAATGACTTCACAAAATTGCGTGAGCCTCTACCACATGTTAAGCAAGGAAAGAGCTTCCTAGTTCTCCCCTATAATATCACTTATTCCCTTTACTTGGAAAATCGCTAAATGCTCCTATCGGACAGAAGTCCTGCTGCTGATGCAGACTGACTGTATAAGCTCCATCTTGTTGAGCTGTCCTACCATGAGATACACTATTATTTATTATTATCATCATCATCATCTAACATATTTTGAGAACTTCCTGTGAACTGGGCACTTTTGAAGCATGTTGTGTGCATTCTTTCATTTAATCTGCATGATAGCCCTATACAAGAGTGCTATTACTAACTCCAATTTAGAGATGAAGAAGCTGAGACTCAAAAGGTGAAGAGGACGGCATTATCTTGATACCAAAACCAGACAAAGATACCACAAGAAAACTACAGACCAATATTTCTTATGAACACTGATACCAAAGTCCTCAACAAAATATGAGCAAACTGAAGCCAACAGTACATTAAAAGGATCATACACTATGACCAGATGGGATTGATTCCTGGAATGAAGAAGTGATGGTTCAACATATGAAAATCAATCCATGTAATATATCACATTAACAGAAAGAAGGAAAAAAAGTGATCATCTCAATTGATGTAAAAAAGCATGTGACAAAATGCAACACTCTTTCCTGATAAAAGCATTCAACAAAAAGGAAATAGAAGGGGATTACTTCAACATAATAAAGGCCAAATATGAAAAGTTCACAGGTGGCATCATACTTAAAGGTGATAGACTGTAAGCTTTTCTTCTAAAATCAAGAACAAGATGCCTGCTTTTACCACTTCCATTCAACAAATTGCTGGAAGGCTTAGCCAGACCAAATAAGCAAGAGAAAGGAATAAAGGAATCCAAATTGGAAAGGAAGAAGTAAAATGATCTCTGTTCAGAAACTACATGATCTTATATGTACTAAATCCTAAAGTGTCCATGAAAAAACAACCTTGTTAGAACTAATAAACGAAATTCAGTAGCAAAGTGGTAGGATACAAAATCAACACACAAACACTGGTTTTATTTCTATGTAGTCACAATGAACAATCTGAAAAGGAAGTTAAAAAAATAATTTCAGAGACTTTGCTGGTGGTCCAGTGTTAAGATGCTGCAATTCCACTGCAGGGGGCGCAAGTTTGATCACGTCAGGGACTAAGATCCCACCTGCTGCACAGCGCAGCCAACATTTTTTTAAAAGTTAAATTAAAAGAGGAAATAATTTCATTTAAAATAGCATCAAAAAGAATAATACTTTAGAATAAATTTAACCAAGGTGGTAAAAGATGTATACATTGAAAACTAGAAAGTGTTGCTGGCAGAGATTAAAGAAGAGACAAATAAATGGAGAGACACCCTGTATTCATGGATTGAAAGACTTGTATTGTTTAAGATGCCATTACTACCCAGAAGGATCTACAGATTCAATGCAATCTTTATCAAAATCCCAATAGCAATTTTTGTAGAAACAGAAAAATCCATCCTAAAATTCATATGGAATCTCAATGGAACTGAATAGCCATCATCATGAAAAAGAAAAAGTTGGAGGTCTCACACTTATTGATTTAAAAACTTACTTTTGATAGGTGCAAAGCTATACTAATCAAAACAGTGTGATACTAACATAAGGTCAGGCATATAGACCAATGGAACAGGATAGACAGCACAGAAATAAACCTTTGCATGTATGGTCAAATGATTTTCCACGAGGCTACTAAGATCATCCAGTGAGTGAAAGAACACTATTTTCAACAAATGATGCTGGGAAAAACTGCAAAAGAATTACGTTAGACTCTTACCTTACACTGTATACAAAAAGTAACTCAAAAAGGATCAAAGACTTATTGTTGTGCTTGCTCAGTCCTGTCCGACTCTCTGTGACCTCATGGACTCTAGCTCACCAGGCTCCTCTGTCCATGGGATTTTTCCAGGCCGAAGTACTGGAGTCAATTGCCATTTCCTCCTCCAGGGGATCTTCCTGACTCAGGGATTGAACCCATGTCTTCTGAGTCTCCTGCACTGCAGGAGGATTTTTTACTGGGGAAGCCTGGCTCAAAGACTCAAGACTCATAGCTTAAAACTATAAAACTTTTAGAGGAAAACATAGGAGGAAAGCTTTATGACATCGGATTTGGTAATGCTTTTTTGGGTATGGTACCAAAAGCATAGGCAACAAAAATAAAATAGATAAATTCAACTATATAAAAATTTAAAACTTCTATGAATCAAAGGACACAATTAACAGGGTGAAAGGCCCTCTACAGAACAGGAGAAAATACTCGCAAATCATGTAACTGAAAAAGGGTTAATATCAAGAATATGAGGCTTCCCAGGTGGTGTTAGTGGTAAAGAATCTGCTTGCCAATGCGGGAGCTGTAAAAGACACGGGCCGATCCCTAGATCGGGAAGATCCCTTGGAGGAGGGCATGGCAACCCACTCCAGTATTCTTGCCTGGAGAATCCCATGGACAGAGGAGCCTGGTGGGCTACACTCCATGGGGCTGCAAAGAGATGGACTCAACTGAAGAGACTTAGCACGCACACACATCAAGAATATACAGGGACTTCCCTGGTGGTCCAGTGGTTAAGAATCTATTTTCCAATGCAGGGGACATGGATTTGATCCCTGGTCAGGGAACTAAGATCCCACGTGCTATGGGGTAACTAAGCTTGCATGCTGTAACTACTGAGCCCAAGTACCACAACCAGCGAGAAGGCCAGGCACCACTCTGAAGAGCTCGTGTGCTGCGACAAAAGATCCCACGTGCTACAACTAAGGCCTGACACAGCCAAATAAATACATAAATAGTTTTAAAAGAATATATAGAGAACTCCTATAACTCAATAACAAAACACCCCAAATAACCTGATCGAATATGGCAAAGAACTGGAATAGACATTTCTCCAAAGAAGATACACAAATGGCCAACAAACAGAAAAGATGCGCAGCATTACTAGTCATTACGGTAATGCAAATCAAAACCACAATGAGATACCACCTCATACCACTTGGATGGCTACTATCAAAAACAAGCCAACAACGGAAAATGACATGTGTTGGCAAGGATGTGGAGGAAGTGGAACACTTAGGCACTGCTGAGAATGTAAAATGGTGCAGCTGATATGAAAAATAGTATGGTGGCTTATCAAAAATTTTAGTATAAAATTATCATATGATCCAGCGAGTCCACTTCTGGGCATATACCCAAAAGAACTGAAATCAGGAACTTGAAGAGATATCTGTACACTCATGTTTATGGCAGCATGATTCACAGTTGGGCTTCCCTGGTGGCTCAGACAGTAAAGAATCTGCCTGCAATGTGGGAGACCCGGGTTCAGTCCCTGGGTTGGGAAGATCCCCTGGAGAAGTGAATGCCAACCCACTCCAGTATTCTGACCTGGAAAATTCCATGGAGAGAGGTTATAGTCCATGGGGTCGCAAAGAGTCGGACACAACTGAGCGACTAATACTAACTATTCACAATTGCCAAAAGGTGGAAGCAACCCATGTGCCCATTGACTGGTGACTGGATAAGCAAAATGTGACCCATCCATGCAGTGGAATATTATTCAGCTTTAAGAGCTGGGCTCAAGTTCAGCTCTCCCATTTCCTAGCAGGCTGACCTTGGGCAAGTGATACCTCAGTTTCCTCATCTGTAAATGAGGGTAACATTAGGACAGTCTTATAAGTTATTGGTGACATAATACATATAAAAGCATGTATATGTTTTTAGAAGAAAACATAGAGCGAATGCAAAGTGTTCTCTATTGGGAGCAGGAGGATGTGCTCTGGAGTCGGAAAGCCTGGAGTTCAAGCCCCACCGCTGCTGCTCTCCAGCTGGGCAGCCCACGGCATGGGTCTTTGCTTCTCTGCTGTTGCTCCTTGAGCTGTAAAAGTGAGTTTCATAAGCTAGGCTTCACAGAATTGACAAAAGACACTGCTTGATGAAGTGTTCAAAGTAGTAGGAAAATATTTTTGAAATTAATGTGTGTGTGTATGTGTTTTATCTATTTAACTTTTAGGTTCTTGGTTGTCCTGTCTGTCCCCTTGCCCCAGCCTCTCACTGCCTCAGAAAGCGAGGGAGTGCATAAATAGTAGGAAAATAGGGTTTTCAAAAGAATAAGGATATGAGGAAATGGCCAGGGGCTGGTGGGGCCGCGAGTCTGGGAGTGGAATGAAACAGGAAGCTTCTCTGCTTCCCCATCGGCTGGATCCTCCCTCCTGGTCTCCCTGGGAGAGCCCTGGGGATGAGCAAGGCTCCACAGAGGCTGGTACCAGTGCCCCAGCCTCCCTCTGTGACCTCAGGCAGGATCCTCAGCCTATCGGTGCCCCAGCGACCTCACTGGGGCAGACTACAGCCCTTACCTCCTAAGGATGAAATGAGTTAATATACTCAAAAGTGCAAAGAGCAGAGCCTGGCATGAAGCAAGCCCTCAGTAACCATCAGCTGTCTCTGTTATTAACGCCCCGACCCAGCAACAGCTTCCTGGCTCCCTCAGCTCTCTGCTTCCAGGTCTCCACGCCAGGCTCCTCTCCCCTCAGATGATCCCCGGGGTTCTAGGGTTGTATCTGTTTCCTCCTCAGTCTGTTTCTGTGGGCTGGGGCTGCTGCACCACCCCCTGGACTCTTGGATGTGTATTTCCAACCCTGCCCGGCAGCTTCCTGAATGCTGAGGTGTTCATTCAACAATCCTGCCCCCTCCATTCTTGATAATCATATTATCACCCTCCAGCTCATCCAGCCATGTTTCTCCATGGCCCCTGTTGTTGACCCACTGCTTCTTCCCATAGCAATGGTCCAGGCAGGAGGCAGTATTAATGTGGTGGGCAGAATGGTCTCTCAAAGATGTTGTTCAGTCACTAAGTCGTGTCTGACTCTTTGTGACTCCATGGACTGCAGCACACCAGGCTCATCTGTCCTCCACTATCTCCCGGAGTTTGCTCAAATCCATATCCATTGAGTCAGTGATGCTATGTAACCATCTCTTCCTCTGCTGCCCTCTTCTCCTTTTGCCTTCAGTCTTTCCCAGCATCAGGGTCTTTTCCAGTGAGTCAGTTCTTCAAATCAGGTGGACAAAGTACTGGGGCTTCAGCTTCAGCATCAGTCCTTCCAATGAATATTCAGGGTTAATTTCCTTTTGGATTGACTGTTTTGATCTCCTTGCAGTCCAAGGGACTCTCAAGAGTCTTCTCAATCCACAGTTCGAAAGCATCAGTTCTTCGGTGCTCGCCTTCTTTATGGTCCAATGCTCACATCCATACATGACTACTGGAAAAACCACAGCTTTGACTCAAAAATGCCCACACCCTGATCTCTGAAAATATAATCCGGTATGTGGCAAAAGGGACCATGTAGATGTAATCAGTGATCTTAAAAGAGGAAGGCTATCCTAGGTTATCCAAGTGGGAGCAGAGAACTTACTCTGGCTAGTTTGGAAAGAAGAGATGGGGTTCTTGCTGTGCCTTCACGTAACAGCTCCAATGTGCCTCTTGGAAAGGAACTAGTAGTAAAGAATCCACCTGCCAATGCAGGAGACACAAGAGACTCAGGTTCGATCCCTGGGTCAGGAAGATCCCCTGCAGCAGGAAATGGCAACCCACGCCAGTATTCTTGCCTGAAAAATCCCATGGACAGAGGAGCCTGGCGGGCTACAGTCCATGGGGTCGCTAAAAGTGGGACACAGAGTGAGCACGCACACACATTTCCTCCTTACCCAGACCCCCCACTAGATGGCGCCATCTCAGCCTGCGGCGTGAATGAGGATCGCTAGACTATACCAAGGACGGTGGAGCCTAATGGGCTGCCGTCTATGGGGTCGCACAGAGTGGGACACGACTGAAGCGACTTAGCAGCAGCAGCAGCAGCAGACTACACCTATCATGTTTCACTGACAGCCCCACCCTGGATTCCACAGGGTGCAATCTCCCTAGCTTAGCCAATTACCTTGTCATCTCAGTTAACCTACAAGGAATTTCTAATATTTAGATATTATATGTTCCCAAAGCTAAATTTAGACGCAAAAAGCTTTTTAGCTTCTTTTTTAGAAGCTTGAGTCAGCCCAGTCTGAAACTCAGCCCCACCTCCCCTGGCTAGCTATCTGATTTGGGCAAGTTCCTTAACTTTTCTGAGTTCCACTTCCACGTCTTCAATTGAGGATAATAATGATAAGAGCAATTCTTACCCGCACAGGATTTGTTTTGAGGATATAATTCTATAACTATATAGAACATACATAGACGATACATAAAGTCATGAGAGATGGTAAACAGTCCATATACATATGCTATAGCTCTTGTGTATTCTGTATGCTATTCAAAAGATTATGATCTTTCTTTCACCTCACATCAATCAGAATGGTTACTATCAGCAACAACAACAGGAAATAACAAGGGTTGGTAAGGATGTTGGGAAGGTAAAACCCCTGTGCACTGCCAGTGAGGATGTAAATTAGGGCAGCTGCTATGGAAAACAGCATGGCAGTTCCTCAAACAACTAAAAATAAAATTATCATGTGATCCAGCACATGATATACTTTTGGGTATATATCCCAAAGAACTGAAAGCAGAGGCGTGAAGCGATATTTATACACCCAAGTTCACAGCATTGTTTGCAATAGCCAAAAGGTAAAAACAACCCAAGTGTCCACTGGTAGATGAATGAACAAAACGTGGCAAATCCATACAATGAAATGTTATTCAGCCTTAAAAAGGAAGGAAGTTCGGATACACGCGACAGCATGGATGAACCTTGAGGTCTCTGTTGTTGTTTTTCAGCTGCTAAGTTGTATCTCTTTACCGCCCCATGGACGGCAGCATGCCAGGCTTCCCTCTCCTTCACTCAGTGAAATAAGCCAGTAGTGAAAAGACAAATACTATATGATTGTACTTCTGTGAGGCACCCAGAGTGGTCAAGTCCATAGAGACAGAAAGCAGAATGGTGGCTGCTGGGCGCTGGGAGGCGGGGGTATGGGGAGTGGTTTCACAGGGACCGGGTTTCAGTTCTGCAGGATGAAACATGTTCTGGCGATGCATGGGGGTGACGGGTTGCACAACAATGCAAACATATTTAATGCCACTGAACTGTACACTTTAAAAAAGTAGTTAAGATGGCAGATTTTATGTTATGTGCATTGTATCACAATAAAATGATGAGATTATGATCCAGTCCTTTTGTCTGAACTTTTTCCTCTTGGAAGCCTTCCACCTCCGAGTGAAAAAAGCAGCCCCATCAACCGCTGTGGTGGGAACTGACCGATGAAATCAGCTGCCAGTTCTCAAACAGGGGACACGAAAATTCCCCGAGGACTGGTGAGATCAGACAGGTGAACCCCCAGAGTTAGGAGCACTTGGGCAGGAGTCAGGGGTAGGATGGGTGGGGGCGGGGAATGGGGTGGGATAGGAGTGCAGTCCAGGTAGGATGACACGGCAGGTGGGGGGCACAGACAGGGAGTCGGCAAGTGCACCCTCCTCAGGTCTGCTTCATTCCATGGATTTCCCCGCAGAGAGCCCACTTGTCACCTTATATCTCAAAGTACAGGTGTTCCCTCAGAATAAGAGTGTGAACAAAAATGACACGGGTACTGTACTTCACCCTGCAGATCACTGATCCAGTGGTGGACAACACTCTATGCTGGGGGGAGTGGGAGAGGGACCCCACTGCTGGCAGGACACCGCATCTGGGAACCTCTGGTGGGCAATACGGCCGCGCTCGTCTGAGTTACAGCCATACGTGTCCCTGGACACAGCAGATGCACCTTCCCATCCATGAAATGCAGATAAACAGACAATTCCAGTAATCTTGTTTGAGAATAATAAGATGATGATGTCAGAAATCTTTGTACAGACATAAATTTACATTTCTTTTAGAGGAAAAAATGCTTGGGTAAATTTGCTTGTTGTTCCTGTTCAGTTGCTCAGCCGTGTCTGACTCTTTGCGACCACATTGAGTATAGCACACCAGGCCTCCCTATCTTTCACTATCTCCCGAGCTTGCTCAAACTCATGTCCAACGAGTCAGTGATGCCATCCAATCATCTCATCGTCTGTCGTCCCCTTCTCCTCCTGCCTTCAATCTTTCCCAGCATCAGGGTCTTTTCCAATGAGTCGGCTGTTCCCATCAGGTGGCCAAAGTATTGAAGCTTCAGCTTCAGCATCAGTCCTTCCAATGAATATTCAGGACTGATTTCCTATAGGATTGACTGGCTTGATTTCTTTGCAGTCCAAGGGACCCTCACGAGTCTTCTCCAATACCACAGTTCAAAAGCATCAATTCTTCAGCACTCAGCCCCCTTTATGATCCAACTCTCACATCCATACATGACTACTGGAAAAACCACAGCTTTGACTAGAGGGACCTTTGTCGGCAAAGTAATGTCTCTGCTTTTTAATACGCTGTCTAGGTTGGCCATAGCTTTTCTTCCAAGGAGCAAGTTTCTTTTAATTTCATGACTGCAGTCACCATCTGCAGTGATTTTGGAGCCCAAGAAAATAGTCTTTCACTGTTTCCATTGTTTCCCCACCTATCTGTCATGAAGTGATGGGACCCGATGACATGATCTTCGTTTTCTGAATGTTAGGTTTTAAGCCAGCTTTTTCACTCTCCTTTTCACCTTCATCAAGAGGCTCTTTAGTTCCGCTTCACTCTCTGCCATAAGGGTAGTGTACCTGAGGTTATTGATATTTCTCCCTGCAATCTTGATTTCATCTTGTGCTTCATCCAGCCTGGCATTTCACATGATATACTCTGCATATAAGTTAAATAAGCAGGGTGACAATATACAGCCTTGACATACTCCTTTCTCAATTTGGAACCAGTCCATTGCTCCATGTCTGGTTCTAACTGTTGCTTCTTGACCTGCATACAGGTTTCTCAGGAGGCATGTAAGGTGGTCTGGTATTCCCATCTCTTTAAGAATTTTCCAGTGTGTTGTGATCCACAAAAAGGCTTTAACATAGTCAATGAAGCAGAAGTAGATGTTTTTCTGGAATTGTCTTGTTAAGAAAATAAAAAAGAGTATGATGTCGACTCTGGTTCTTTCTAAGAGGCAGCCCAGAACTGGCAGGTGCCAGGGTCAGAGACAAGAGTCATCTGGTCGTACGGATTCTGGTCGGTGTGAGTGCGCCTCGGATCCCATTTGAGAAGCGCTGACACAGGCTGGACAGATCGCTGCACCCATGAGAAGGAGTGGTCCCAGGACGCTGAGGGTTAGAGGTGCGGGCATCAGCATTTCATCCCCCAGGCATTTCTGTCCTTTCTCCCTCTCTTCCACCTCCAGCCTCCCGGCCACAGCTCTGAAATGACAGGCTGTCCTACAGCTCAGTCTTCTAGGGGACTCTGGAACCTCCCCAGGATGGGACTGGGGGAGCCCCTTAAACAGGGAGTCCTTACACGGTCAGCCCTTCACTGTTTAACCTTCGCTTCTCTCTTCCTCAAGACAAACTTTATTGAAATAACACACACACATACACACACACACACACACACACAAAAGCAGGAGCTCCCAGAACATCAGAAGGGAAGAAGCACCGATCAAGAAGGGACAGGAAGGGAACAAAGTTCCCAAAGTGTGGTCCTGGAACCAATTTCAGGGGACCCCACTCTGACCTGAACCCGGGGAGCATATAGATATGAAGATTCCTGGGCCTTACCCCAAACCCACTGGGATCAGAATGTCTAGGAGCCCATGTTTAACAAGCACTCTTATATAGAGTGTTTATACACTCTTACACAAAATGGGGGCTCAGATGGTAAAGAATCTGTTTGCAATGCAGGAGACCCAGGTTTGATTTCTGGGTCAGGAAGATCCCCTGGACAGGGAAAGGGCAACCCACTCCAGTATTCCTGCCTGGAGAATTTCATGGACAGAGGAGCCTGGCAGGCTACAGTCCATGGGGTTGCAAAGAGTCAGACACAACTGAACAACTAACACTTTCACTTTATACCAATGGAAAATCCAACCGTTGGCTTGTGGTATTTCTTTATTCTGGAAGAAAGGAGCCCCCTTCTCAGCAGACTATAGATAATAGTCACATCCAGCTCTAAAAAAAGTATAGTTTGCAAGGCACATCAAATCACATAAATTATAATTTGAAAGGTTTAACTCTGAATTGAGCAAGGCTTAGGCTTCGGAGTGTATAAAATGGGAGGAAGGGACACTGCACATGGCATCCAGGATGGCCACTGGCAGGTCTCCTCCTTGCTTGCATGTGTGTGTGCTAAGTCGCTTCAGTCACGTCTGACTGTTTGTTACCATATGGACTGTAGCCTGCCAGACTCCTCTGTCCATGGATTCTCTAACTCGAGAATCCATGAGCTCGAACTCATGTCTCTTATGTCTCCTGTGTTGGCAGGCAGGTTCTTTACCACTAGCGACACCCAGGAAGCCCACCCCACCTTGCTTACATTCTTCAAATCTTCTTCCATTGCTTTTCAGATAAAGGGCAAATCTTTAGTGTGACGTGAAGGAGGCCTGCTTGTCACTAAGCCCTCCTTCTTTCGGATCTGGCTCCTGGATGCCCTGGTTTTCTCTCAGTCACTTTGGTCTACCCCAGGACCTTTGCATATGCTGTTCCCGTCTCCCTTTGTCAAATCCTCTTTGTTCTCCATATTCCTTTGCTTTAGAGCCCCAGTTTCAGAATGGAATTAGTCACACCTTTGTGGGATCATCTGACTTATGTCCCTCTCTCCTGGCAGCTTCCTGATCGCAGGGACCACGTCTAGTCCCGCCACCACTGTATCCCGAGGCTTGCCTTGGTGCTGTGGCTCCAGGCAAATATTGTGGAATGAATGAATGATAACAGTTCTTACTGTTGACTATGAACAGTTCTCACTAGCCTGGCTATAAACAGGTTTCCTGGGCTTCTCTAGTGGTTCAGTGGTTAAGAATCCATTTGCCAATACAGGGGACATGGGATTGATCCCTGGTCTGGGAAGATTCCACAGGCTTTGGAGCGACTAAGCCTGTGTGCCACAACTTCTGAACCTGTGCTCTAGAGCCTACGCTTGGCAACAAAGGAAGCCACTGCGACAAGAAGCCTGTGTACCTCAACGAAGAGTAGCCTCCACTCGCTGCAACTCGAGAAAACTCGTGTGCAGCAACCAAGACCTAGTACAGCCAAAAATAAATAAATAAATAAATAAACAGCCTTCCTATTGCCTTTAGGGAATTAACTTTCTTGCAGGATATAGGGAAAAAATCTGGACAGTAAGACCCTGCAGATTCCAATATTGATTTTTCTCTGAACCAAATTATTACAAGTGACTTTTATTTTTTTCCTTATACTTTGCTTCCTCCCAATTTTTAAAAACAAGAAGCATGGAACTACTTCCCATTATCGGAAAAAGTAAACGATGTCAAACTATTACAAAACAAACACTCCAAACAATATTTCAGCCTTGCTGATAAATAGAACTCTTTAGAAGTGTGACTGCCTATTTTTTAGGATTGATTCAGATAAATAAAACAATCTTTTTTATTTGCTAGATGTAACCTCTGGGTAATTTGAAGGATGACTTTTTATTAATACATATCCCTGAATCTTGGCTTCCCTGGTGGCTCAGCTGGTAAAGAATCCGCCTGCAATGTGGGAGACCTGCGTTTGATCCCTGGGTTGGGAAGATACCCTGGAGAAGGGAAAGGCTACCCACTCCGGTATTCTGGCCTGGCAAATTCCATGGACTGTATAGTCCATGGGTTCGCAAAGAGTTGGACACGACTGAACGACTTTCACTTCCACATCCATTAATCTTATTTAGCAGAATGACTTCTAGTGGCATTAATAACATAAACTATAAACTGACTGTTGAATGATTCCTTAGGATGGCTCACAGCTGATCAAAGGTGATCCTTCTGGATCCTTCTGGAACTTCCCTGATGGCACAGTGGATAAGAATCTGCTTGCCAATGCAGGGGACATGGGTTTGATCTCTGGTCTTGGAAGATCCCACATTCTGGGGAGCAACTGATCCTGTGGGCCACAACTACTGAGCCCTCACACTGGAGCCCACAAGCTGCAGCTACTGAAGCCCATGTGCCTGGAGCCTGTGCTCTGCAACAAGAGAAGCCTCTGCAAAGAGAAGCCTCTGCAGTGAGAAGCCTGTGCACCGCAACAGAGAGCAGACCTCACTAGCCACAGCTAGAGAAACGAAGGCCCAGCACAGTCAAAAATAAACAAATAAATGAATAAAAACTAATTTTTAAAAAATGGGTGATCCTTCCGAACAGAAAGGCCCAATGAAGTCAGCAGAGGGGCAATGTTTACCTTGTCATGTTTTATAAAACTGGAAAATGCTGACATGTCTGCAGGTTTCAATTCTTCCAAGTAGACCCATGTCCCCACACCCCTCTTTAGAGAAACTCTCCTCTCCCAAACCCATTTAAACCATGGGAAGATGATTTGTCTAAGAGAAGACAGAAGTGCTCATCAGAACTCTATCCCCAAAATGCTTGGTGATTCACATATCATCTGTACTCCAGGGAGCCAAAATGAGCTCACGCTTCTGGAAATGCAACTGATTTCTTCATAAATTAACCTGACTGTTGCTGGTGGTGGTGACTTATTTCTTAAACTAAGTTTGGGGAGCTTGCCTGGAAAATCCCATGGATGGAGGAGCCTGGTAGGCTGCAGTCCATGGGGTCGCGAAGAGTCGGACACGACTGAGCAACATCCCTTTCACTTTTCACTTTCCTGCGTTGGAGAAGGAAATGGCAACCCACTCCAGTGTTCTTGCCTGGAGAATCCCAGGGACGGGGGAGCCTGGTGGGCTGCCGTCTATGGGGTCGCACAGAGTCGGACACGACTGAAGCGACTCAGCAGCAGCAGCAGCAGCAAGCCGTCACTTATTTTTATACAATGAATGCAACTCAGTTTCTGTCCGGTTAGTAACTGTCCTCACTGGTTTCCTTTTCCAAATGGCTTGTTAATGTCAGTGGATCCTCATCTCAACTCTCTGAGGATTCTTCAGCCCTCTGAGGATTCTTTTCTTTTGAGAAGAGTCTCTCCGTCTTATGAGACCAAAACAATGACCACTGTGTCTTTTACTGAGCACCACATGCCAGCTTCTTTATATGCATTTTTTCACTTAACCCTCACAATTATCCTGTGAGGTAAGAGGTTTCCAGACAGGGAAAATGAGCTCAGAGTGATCAGTCTGGTTGAAATCACTCAGCCACAAAGTAGCCTAATGAGATTCAAACCCAGGTCTGCCTATCTTCAAAGCCTCCACTTTTAAAAATTGCTTGTTTCCTCACATGGACCACTCTGCTGTGGATGGACAGTCTGGGAGGCTTTGGGCATGTGTGTTGGGCGGGAGGATACACAGGATATCTATAAACTTTTTTCTTAATTTTGCTGTAAGCCTAAAATTGCTCTTTAGAAAATAGTCTTTGAGGAAGAAAAGAGGATAGACATTTTATCACATCTTTAAGCAGCTCACTCTCCATGCTCTTTCGGAGAAATACACTATACACTCACTGCTGAAACCTATCTGGAAAGGGCAAGGATACGTCACCAGTAATAAAATGACCTATTGCATTACAAAAAAAAATTACTACAGTTTTTTAATATCATGCTGCTGCTGCTAAGTCGCTTCAGTCGTGTCTGACTCTGTGCGACCCCATAGACGGCAGCCCACGAGGCTCCCCCGTCCCTGGGATTCTCCAGGCAAGAACACTGGAGTGGGTTGCCATTTCCTTCTCCAATGCAGGAAAGTGAAAAGTGAAAGTGAAGTTGCTCAGTCATGTCCGACTCTTAGCGACCCCATGGACTGCGGCCCACCAGGCTGCTCTGTCCATGGGATTTTCCAGGCAAGAGTGCTGGAGTGGGGTTTTAATATCATAGTCAGGTTCAAAACAGAGATCTCTGTCTCTACTTTAGCCAGACAGGAAGTGTGTCCTCGGTCACTTAGTTGTGTCTGACTTTTTTGTGACCCTATGGACTGTAGCTTACCAGGCTCCTCTGTCCATGAAATTTTCCAGGCAAGCATACTGGAGTGGGTTGTCATTTCCCTTTCCAGAAGATCTGCCAGACCCAGGGATCGAACCCATATCTCCTACGCTTCAGGTGGATTCTTTATCGCTGAGCCACTGGGGAGGCCCAGAACAGGAAATAAAACCACCCCAAATCTATGCCTTGTTATGATAAAGAAGAAACTGCAGTTCTTCTTTTTCTCCACCCCCGCCCCTGAACTTTGCATACTGCACAGATTTTTCTGTGTCCTTGAAAGGAAACCATATTATGGAGAAGAATCTCAAGGGGAGGTTCATGGAGTTAGTTTTAAATCTGTTGAGCTTATGATAAATATAATCAGAAAACTAGGAATAAAGGAGGGAACTTGCTCACTTAGTAAGAACATGTACAAAAAACCTACAGCTTACCTCACAGTTAATGGTGAAAGACTGAATGTCTTCCCTAAGTTCAGGAACAAGCAAATATAAAGATTTACACTAGGTCCCTGGTGGTTCAGTGGTTAAGTCTGCCTTGCAATGCAGGGGACATGGGTTCAATCCCTGGTCAGGGAACTAAGATCATACTTGCCATGCAGCAACTAAGCCCACGCTGCAACTAGAGAGTCCACGCATTGCAACGGAAGATCCTGTGTTGATGCAATAAAGATCCTGCATGCTGAAACTAAGACCCAATGCAGCCAAATAAAATAAATAAATATTTTAAAAATTTATGCCACTCTTATTCAACAGAGTCCTAGAAGTGTTAACTAGACAAATAAAGCAAGGAAAAGGAAATGAAAGGCATTCAGATATCCTTTTCTGGAAGGAGAAATAAAACTAATCTTACTGTGGATGACATGATTGTTTGTGTATAAAATCCCAAGAAATCTACAAAAACCCTTATATACAGAGTTCAGTTAATGTTGCAAGAAACTAAGAAGCATACAAAGATCAACTGTATTTCTATATAGTGTCAATGAACACGTAAAAATAAAATGAGCACGTAAAAATAAAAAGCGAACAAAATAAAAAATATAATACCTTTTGTGTGACAGTGTGTGTGTGCGCATTAAGTCGCTTCAGTCGTGTCTGACTCTTTGCAACACTATGGACTGTACCCTGCCATGCTCCTCTGTCCATGGGATTCTACAGGAGTGGGTTGCCATGCTCTCCTCCAGGGGATCCTCCCGACCCAGGGATCAAACTCGAGTCTCTTACGTCTCCTGCATCGGCAGGTGGGTTCTTTACCACTAGGACCGCCTGAGAAGCCCAAATACCATTTACAATCACTCAAAAAAAAGAGAGAGAGAAATACTGAAGTGTAAATCTAACAAAGCATGTACAGAACTTGTATGTTAAAGATCACAAAACACTCATGAGAGACATCAAAGACCACTTGAATCAATGAAGAAATATACCATGTTCATGAATTGAGAGACCATGCAGTAGAACATCAATTATTCTCACATTGAATGAAGGACTAAACACAACTCCAATAAAAATCACAGCATGGTATTTTGTATATACAGATGGCTTACACTAAAATGTAAAGGAAAAGGCTAAGGAACTAGAATAGGTTAAAAATTTTAAAGAAGAATAAAGTGGGAAGAGTCACTCTATCTGATTTAAGACTCACACAGCAATAGGAATCAAGGCTGTGTCATAAAGGTAGAGGGATTGCCTCATAGATTTATGAAACATACTAGGGAACTCAGAAACAGCCCCTATAGAAGTATGGCCAGATTATTTTTGACAAATTTGCAAAAGCAATTCAATAAGAAAGGATAGTCTTTTTAACAAATGGTTCTGGAACAACTCAATATCCACATGCAATAAGAGTGAACATTGACCCAAATCTCACAACATAAACAAAAGTGAACCCAAGATGGTTCACAGATTTAAACATAAAACTATAAAGCACTTCAAAGAACATATAAGAGAAAATCCTCAGGATCAAGGACTTGGTGGCATGTTCTTAGACATAATGCTAAAAGCATGATCTACGAAGGAAAAAAATAATGACCTGGACTTCATCAAAAGTTAAAACTTTTGTTCTGTGAAATATCCTGCTAAGAGAACGAAAAGACAAGCTATGGATGGGAGAAAATATTTGCAAACCATCGATCTGATGAGGGACTCATACCTAAAATACCTAAAGAATTCTCAAAACTCAATGGTGAAAAAACAATTGGATTAGAAATGGTTAAAGGACATTAAGAGATATGTCACCAAAGAGGGTATGCAGAAGGCAAATAAGTACACGAAAAGACATTTAACATCACTATCGATTTGGGAAATGCAAATCAAGACTATGATAAGAAACCACTACACACTTACTAAAACAGCTAAAATAAAAAACAGTGTTACTACTAATTGCTGGTGGAGATGCAGAGAAACTTATCTCATACATTGCTGGTGTGACTGAAAAATGGTGCAGCCACCCTGGATAAGATTCTGGCAGTTTCTCCACATAAATGTTGATCCATGCAATCATACTCCTGAGCATTCATCTCAGAGAAATAAAACTTATATTCACAGAAAAACCTGTTCACAAATGTTTATAGTAGATTTATTTGTAACAGCCCCTAATGGAATCAAAATGTCCTTCAATAAGTGAATGGTTAAACATAGGTGGTACATCCATCACATGGGATATTACTCAAATAAAAGAACAAGCTAATAACCTAGATTGATGTCAAAGTCATTACACCGAGTAAAAAAAAAAACAATGGCAAAGGTCACAGATGTTAAGATTCCATTTATGTAATATTCTCAAAATGATAAAAATTAAAGAGATGAAACACAGATTAGTGGTTGTTGGGGCTTGAGGATGGTGGTGGGAGAAAGTATTGTGACCATAAAAGGAATACCATGGGACTTTGTTGGTGGTCCAGTAGTGAGATTCTGAGCTTCCAGAGCAGGCGGCCTGGGTTCAAGCCCTGGTCAGGGAACTAGATTTCACAAGCTGCACTAAGACCCAAGGCAGCTAAGTAAATAAATACATTAAAAAAAAAAAAAAAAAAGACTATCACAAGGGAGATCTTTGATGATGGAGTAGTTCTATACACCTTGCTGTGGGTGTGTGTTCAGTTGTTCAGTTGTGTCCAACTCTTTACAACCCCACAGACTGTAGCCCACCAGGCTCCTCTGTCCATTGGATTTTCCAGGCAAGAATACTGGAGCAGGTTGCCATTTTCTCCTTTAGGGGGTCTTCCTAACCCAGGGATCAAACCTGCATTTCCTGCATTGGCAGACAGCTTTTTTTTTTTTACCACTTGAGCTACCTGGGAAGTCAGTTCTATATCTTGGCGGCTACACACACATTCATATGTGTGATAGAATGGCACAGAACAACACACACACTCTGTACCGTTCTCTCTCTACTGTTTGTGAACCTATCATTTCAAAATAAAAAGTCTTTTAACAATCTGTTGAGTGAAGTCTGAAAGAGACCTGCCTTTTAAAGTCATAAATTCCACTGCATTTTTCTTTCAATATTTTAACCCCTAAAATATTGAAATATTTTAAAAGGCTCAAAGCAACTATTGTGTGTGTGTGCGTGTGTAGCAGAGTTTTATTAAAGTGAAAAATGACAGAGAAAGCTTCTGACACAGACATCAGAAGGGGGACAGAGAGTGCCCCCAGAGCCACCATTTTGACTAACTCCTTACTTTCTTCCAATTTCTTTGGCTATCATCAAGCTGGGACTGTGGACCAAGCCACAGCTAACACAGAGAATGAAGTGAAATGAGAGGATACTGTGGCTATGCTGAAGGCTTACCCTGATTTACTACTTGGGAGGTGGAGTTAGGGGAGGGCTCCGAGGGACCCACAACAGTCTCCAGAAGCTCTGAAAAGGGCAAGAGGCTATTGGTCAAGCTGGGCACTTCAGGTGGCTCTGGCTGCCAGACCTGGACCAGGTGAAGGTCAAGCACCAGCTCCATGTCCACCTTCCAAACGGCCCCATCAGGCAGTGGGGGAGGGGATCCTGGGTGGGACATCGCAGAACAGACACGGTCAGCAAAGGACAGAAGGCACATTTCACTCTGCATCCTGCTCATTCTTATCATGTGAGCCAGGGAGCTCCAGCACATCTGACAACTGGTTATTGGTAGCACACCAAAGATGAGACGGTTAGATAGCATCATGGACTCAATGGACGTGAACCTGAGCAAACTCTGGGAGATGGTGAAGGACAGGGAAGCCTGGCGTGCTGCAGTCCATGGGGCCGCAAAGAGCAGAACACAAGTGAGCGACTGAACAACAACAACAAAGCACACGGAGGAAGGCAGAGGACGTCAGCCAGAGGCTGTGCTTCAGAAGCGGTCAGAGTCCACAGCGGACTGGACTTCTGCAGAGATGAGGGGTTGGGCAGGAGGAGGTCTTACCTCTAAAACAAGGTCTGAGTCTCCATGCCTTCCAATCGTAGTACTTTTATTCAAGACAAAAAAGCCTTCTGCGCTCTTTAGATAGGCTTTCATACTCTCTGCTTTCCCTAGAAAAGGTTTGCAGAAAAAAATCTGGTTAGAAAAAAAGAGTCCTTTAATTATTCAATATCGTATTTAGAATGAATGAAATATACCATAATATCACAAGAGGAATCAGCAGAGGTAGGAGTAGATAGATGGATTTAACAATGATCATAATTACAATTCTTCACATTTTTAAGACTGTCTTTTCAACACTGATATCTGTCATAGATAATCTTGGTTCTGATTATCAGATGACACCCTTTATATAACTCAGAGCACAAACAAGCAATAGCAAAAACAACCCAACAACAAATCTGAATTCCACTGACAATCGCTCTCCAACTCCCATTAAGCTTAGTTTGAGGTTAGTTATTTGCCATAATCAAGTACTAAGAATTACTGACCCACCACTTACTAGTTCTGTGACTCTGGTTGAATTACTTATCTCTCTGTAAACCTCAGTTTTCTCATCTGAAAAATGGGGCTAGTAATACTCTGTATCCCAAAGGGTTTTGTTTAAATGCAGTGATACATGTGAAGCATCTAGAATGGTGTTTGCTAAACACACTTTTCTCCTACTGTAATTATTACTATTACTAATCTTGGGTTTCTTGAACTTTGAATCAAGGAACCCCAACCTTCTCAAGAGCTTCTTAAAGTGCAGAGAGTAAATCATCAAGGAAATGGGCATTAGATGATACTTTCAAGTCACTGTACTTTGTTATATATTTAGGTAGAAAAACAGAATGGTTTCCAAAGACAAAGTATTAAGATTATAGCTCAGTCAGGACTCTGTACCTACTTTTTCCTGGTGTTTTATTTATGAAAATGTGAAACACACAAAAAAGTTCAAAGAAGTAGATAGTGAACTCCTATATAACCACCACCCAGATTCCACAATTGACCTTTTGTTATATTTACTTTATCACATATCTACCCATGTACCCCTCCATCCATTTTATATTTCAACGCAGTTCAAAGTAAGTCCTATATATATGTTTTGGTTGTATAGGTTGCTCCCTGGTTGCTCAGGCAGTAAAGAATCCACCTACAATGTGGGATCCTGGGTTCGATCCCTGGGCTGGGAAGATCTCCTGGAGGAGAGATGGCGACCCACTTCAGTATTCCTGCCTTTGGCAGGTTCCAAGATGTTGATGATAATTCACATGACACAATATTTGAATTCCAATTTGAGAGATGTCCAGCTACACAGTGTGACATCCTCCATCTTAACGCCTTGTAAACAAAGTCTCTTTTCACCTGAAACGTCACTGAAGTGTGAAGCTGTTGTACTGTGGGTAAAAACAAGTCATTTAGAGGCTTCCATGGTGGTCCAAGATCCTGTATGCCCCAGTGAGGATCGAAGAACCCACATGCCACAACTAAGACCAGGTGCAGCCAAATAAGTAAAGATTTTTTAAAAAGAAAAAGGAAAAAACCTACTATTAAAAACAAAACAAAAAACAAACAAATGAAAACAAAAGTCATCTGGGTGTGACTGTAATGGGCCTCTGATCTGGCTCTGCTTTCCATCAACACCTCCATCATTTCATCCACTACTAAGGATGAGGATGAACCCCTCCTAAGTGTGAGGCACTGGGCTAACCTTTTACAGACACTGCCTCTTTTCATTCTCAGAACAACCCTGCAAGGTAGGTGTCAGTACTGTCCCACTTTACAGATGAGGAAACTGTGACTCAGAGAGGTTAAGGTCACACAATAGTAAGCGTGTGACAACTCTGGACCTTCGTCTATAACCACTGCACAAATCTCCAGTGTTGTTGGTGGGGCAGAGTCGGGTGGGGGAATTGCGCGATCTGTTGATGCTTGGGACATGCAACAACAGAAAGTCTTTAAAAGCAGCATTCTATCTGCTGAAAGAAAGATGAGATACTACCTGGGGATAAGAGAAATAAAAATAAGCAGGATAGTTTACATCTGTAAACTCTGAGGCCTGTGGATGTCCCACTAATACTGACGCTTCCATATAATGAGAAATAAAATTTATTAAGTTCACTGTCATGAACACAGGGGAAAGACATTTCCTCTTTGCAAACAACCATGCGCTACTGCCTTCAGTTATTAATCTTCATTGGCAGAGCACCATGTTATCCAGCAATTAATCTAAAATGTAAACTTTCAAGAAAAGTCTCTGTTGTAGGAAAACCACAGGACAGGCCACTAATTTAAAACTTAAAACTTGGGTCATATATACATTTGTTTTTCAGCTGTCACCTGAGACGACCCCAAAGTTGATGTCTTCTCTCTGCTCAGACGCCCCCCTTTGGGGCAACCTCGTGACCACTGTGGCTAAAGGCGCCCTCAGTCATGCTATTCCCGTTAGTTTTCCCCTGCTGGGTTTCCTTCATCGTACTTATCATTCTCTGACCTTTTCTTGTTCCTTTATTTAGTTGTGTTTGCTGTCTGTTTCTCTTTCATTCACTAAGATGTATATTCCTGGAAAACCAGAACTGTGTTGATTTTGTCTTGGGTTTTGGGCCATACTGTGTGGCATGTGGGGTCTCAGTTTCTGGACCAGGGGTTGAACCCTCTCACCCCCTGCATTGGAAGCGTGGAATCTTAACCACTGGACCGCCAGAGAAGTCCCTTGATTTTGTTAAGAAGCAATTCTTCATGGGTTTCTTGTGCTCATACCCATCTTCAGAGCAAAGGCATTCAAAGATTTTGTCCTGCACCATCCTTCCAAGGATGCTTATATGGCAAACAGCCTGGAGAGTAAAGGTAATGTTCATAATAAAGACAATAGCTCCTTCTGAGGCTAAAGTTAGGCAGGTTTGCTAGCAGCCCCTTTCAAAGACTGAGGTTTCCTAAGTTTGGAGTTTCTTACCTGGGACACAGACTCACCGCATGCACCAGCAGCCACCTTGGCTGTTCTTCACCACCCTGAGGGACGTTCAGGGCAACGGGAATCCCTGTGCATATGCAGCTCTGGCTGCTGGTTGTGTCTGCTGTGCTGTGAGCAGTCAAGTCCTTAGTTTCTGGCCTAGGAGTCTTGTCTTCTGCCAGTACCTATAAGGTGGGCAGGCTAACTTTCAAACAGGGTAAAACCTCACACCTTTTGCTGTTGTTCTGTGCAGGGCACCATCTCCAGTGCCAGGGTAGTGCCTGGCACATACAGGTGCTTGGTCAACACTTGCTGACTGAGTGAAAATACAAATGACACCTCCAAGCAAGCCAGTGTGGCCAGCGGCTAGGAATCTCTGACAGTAACTACCTTTAATTTTTCCTTTCAGCATCTATGCTAGATAACTTCTTGGAGAACCTAAATTCTATCTCTAGCTTTTGGACTGGACAAGATTTCTCCACCGTAATCTTGCCCCGTCCATCACTTCTTTGTCTGAAAACACTGCAGAAAGTAATTCGAATGTGTTTAGCTCTGTGAATTCGTTCTTACTCAGTGCCATGGAGCACCCACTATCATAAAGAGCAAAAGAGCTAAAATAATCTGCATTTCCCCTGACCACTCTGGATGGCTCAGAATTGGGCTACAGGAGCAAAACTTCTTTTGAGGACCATAAAGGGCCTCGAAGTTCCTTAAAGAAAGACAGGTGAGGTAAGGGGTGGGTGGGTGGGTGGGTCTGTGTCTGACCATTGGGTGGGTATTGGCTATAAATCAGGGGAAACAAAGGTTCCTCTCAATTTCAGCGGTACCCCAGGACATCCAGAAACTGGTGCCAAGCAGGGGCCCCAAGTTTCCTCGCAGGCTACCTCGGGGTAGGGATGGGGGCTGCATTTAGGAAGGAAGGGCTGGTGTTGGGATAGCTTCTCTGGGGTGCTCCCGGCGACCCGAGCCTGGATCAGAGAGTTCAGCCTCTGGGGGGGCCGGGTCCCCAGCCTACCGCAAGCCCTTGACCTAGCAGGGCTGGCCTCTTCCGGCCCGGGTTTCCGTCCGCCGCCTCCTTACGTGTTGCTCTCACCTGGCCAGAGGAAGAAGCCCACGTCCCGTCCTCCGCCAAGAGCCCGGCCCGCTCGGGAGGCGCCGGGCTCGCTCCGGGCGAGGCCGCTCGGCCGCGCTCCCGAGGAGTCTCCAGCCGGCGGCCCGCAGCCCGCGTGCCCTCCCGTCCTGTGTACGCGCGTCGCCATGGCAACGCCGCCGGGCCGGCCGCGCCGGTGAGGGGCGTGGCCTGCGAGGGGCGGGGCGAGGAGAGCACCAGGCGAATTACAGCCTGTGGCAGCTCCGCGAGCCTTCCCGGATCCGCGGTCTATCCCCATTTCATGGATGGGGAAGTTGGCTCGGTGGTCACAGAGGTACTCCACAGTTTTTCATCGGGGAAGGAGCAGACTCTAGAATCCTTCCTACTATCCTTTGGTCTAGGCTGGGTGCGTTGGGAGGGGGTGGGCAGGCATGGGAGGGTAATGGAGCTGAACTAGAAGTTTGGAGGTTAGTACCCTCCGCCCCTGCCAAATATCTAGTTCTCTCTGTTGCAGAGGAGAAAAGAATAAGATAAGGTGTGTGTGTGTAGGGGGGGGGGCGGTGGAGGGGGGGAGGAGACCACCACTTCTGGGGGTGGGTGTGGAGATGGGAGATGGGTGGGGAGGAAGGAATAATTTTGAAAGAATGAAGAAGTCTCCCACTGTTGTTCAGTCGCTCAGTCGTGTCTGACTCTTTGCGACCCCATGGACAGCAGCACTCCAGTCTTCCCTGTCCTACACTGTCTCCCGGGGTTTGCTAGAAAGAGGTTATTTACAAGCCCACAATCCTACTGTTCTGTCCTTCCCTGTCAGAACTGACATCTATTCATTCATTTGTTCTTTATTTTTACAAACATCACCTGAGTCCCTACAAGTGTCAGACGGTGGCCCCAGTGTTGACTCGGATCAGATCTTTAAGAAGCCCCCCACCTACCTATCCACGGGCCTAGGACTGGGTCAGGGTGTGGGGGATGGATGGAGTGTGTGGAGAAGACATGCCAATCCCATCTCCTATCACCTTTTTCAGGTCAACCCCTTCTGTCTGAGAGCAGAACAGCCCTGCTCTCCACCTACAGAATGCCCATTTCCCTGGCAGGAAATGACTGACAAGTTGCCCCCAGACAAACTCAAAACATTTATCCAAAAAAGATGAAAGATGGCAGACTCCATCCTTGTCAATTAGAAGATAAAAGAGAGAGAAATCACAGAGATTGGTGTGGGATGGAATATACGATAAAGATGCTCACACATGCCTAGGCGGCTCTTAGAAATGCAGATTCCCAGACCACAGAGATTCTGATTAAGCAGGTCTGGAGCATAGTCCAGGAATGAATTTGATGCATTATTGCCAATTCCTTGTGCATTGGTTAAAAGCATGGCAAAACCCCAGGATTTATTCAGCCCTGCAGTTGTGTTGCAGAGACTGGGCTTCCCTGGTGGCTCAGACAGTAAACAATCTCCCTGCAATGCAGGAGACCCAGGTTCTATCCCTGGGTCGGGAAGATACCCTAGAGAACAGAATGACAACCCACTCTAGTATTCTTGCCTGGAAAATTCCATGGACAGAGGAGCCTGGCAAGCTATAGTCCATGGGGTCGCAAAGAGTCAGACATGACTGAATGACTAACACTTTCACTTATACTTCCCAGAACCTGTCCCTAGAAATTTCTTCCAGGCCCTCAGTCAGCCTGGAAGGTTCTGTCTTCGCTAGTTCCCTTCAACCAGAAAGACTCTAGGAAAGTATGAGGTGTGACCGCTAAGGCCAGGACCTGAGTGGTAACTTCAAAGGAAAAGGGAGGGCCAGGTTCAACTCCTCAGGAACATTTCTGCTTCTGGGCCTTTGCATTTACTTAACCCGCCTGCCAATGCAGGAGACCTAAGAGACATCCTTTGATCCCTGGGTCAGGAAGATCCCCTGGAGGAGGAAATGGCAACCCACTCCAGTCTTCTTGCCTGGGAACTCCCAGGGACAGAGGAGCCTGGCAGGAGTCCATGGAGTTGCAAAGAGTCGACACAACTTATCAACTAAACAGCACTTCCACTGCCAGGGGCTCAGGTTCAGCCTCTGGTCAGGGAACTAAGCTCTGTGGCTCTCCCCTCCAAAAAAGTCAACATGAACAGCAAAACAAAAACCTCGCTGTATTGCTCTTCCCTTTGTCTTACCACATATCACCTAGCATGCCATTTATTTAATTTATCTTATTTATTGTCTATCTCCCCACTCCCAACTCCTCCCCCAACCCCAACTTAAGCTCCACGAAGGCAGGGATTTTTTTTTCTCTTTTGTTCACTGCTGAATCCCCAGTGCCTAGAACAGTGCCTGAATGAATGAATGAGCAGGAGAAGCCTTTGCCACTTGCCCCAGTCTTTCCTGCTACCTCTTGGGCTGTTGGAGCTGAACTGTCCTTACCCAGGACCTAGGCTTCTCCAGCCAGGACCCCTCTCCAGCCCCACTCCCATCTCCATGCTTGTCTGTAGCGTCATCACCATGAGCGCAGAATACGACTTGCTCACGGCCAGCCGGACCCTATGGAGCCCCCCCGGGCTGGCCTCAAGCTGGAGCAGCCCATGCTCCCTGATAGGCTTGGGAGAGCATATGTTGCCCCTAGTCCATCTCTCAGTGAGGGAATACTAAAGCCAGAACAAAGTTGACATTCAGACTCACTGGAGCAGAAAATGCCAAATCTTGATTGGACACCCTTCCCCACAAGTAGCCACATCTCAAAGGGTATGGGAAAGTCTTAGAACCCAATTTCTTGTCATCCATTTAAATTTCAAAAACAGAGGATAAATCACCCTAGTTAACTTATGGCTTTATATCAGCATATCCTGGGATGAGTGAGAGTTGTACTTTGCAATGATGGGATATTAAAAATACTGCCCTTGGGGAATTCCCTGGTGGTCCAGTGGTTGGGATGTGATGCTTTCACTGTCGTGGCCTGGATTCAGTGTCTAGTGGGGGAACTAAGATCCCACAAGCCACAGAGCATGGAAAAAAAACAAGCTAAAAGCCAAAAACAAAAGCCCTGAAGAAAAAAAAATTAGAGATTTCTAGTTTATATGGGTTCCTTGATGCTTGTAATCAATCAGTCTTACTGAGCTCTGGGTGGCTACCAAGGCTGAACTGTATCTCCATGAACATCGATACGCTGGGGTCTGAAGGGCCTGGGTTTAGGACCCAGCTCTGTTGTTCCTGGCTGTCCTCACGATACTGGAGCAAGTGATGTTAACTCAGGGATTTCCACCTGCTGAGCAGTGTCTCAATTCTTCTCCTGGATCATCTCATTTAATCCTCACCATAACCTGGTGCAGTAGGCGTGAGTGAAACACCCAGAACAGTGAGCTCTGCAGAGAAGAACTCAAAGATGTCGTGATGAGTATTATTTTTATCCAGTGACTCCCAGTTTACCAGGGAAATAAGACTCAAGAGACATGGAGGTATGTGCCCAAAGTGGCACAGCCAGAAAATCTGGCAGGATTTGAATCGAGATGACTGTGGCGGGAAGGTATTTCCCTGGGAACTTACAGGTGACAGCAGTCACCACCACAGGACACCCATGCTCACCACCTGTTTTCCCTCAGACCTGAGCAGGCTGGGCTCCCATCTGTCCTGAAGGCTGGGCACTGCCTGAGGCTGATGGAAGGGGGGACTGAGGCTAGGAGGGAGCACCTGGGGCTTGTTAGCTCCTGCTACCCACCCGGCTTCCTTCCTGCAGGACCTCTGCCCCATAAAATCTCCTTCTGCCCCAGTTAATTTCCTTGGATGGCCCTTATTATTATTATTATTCATTTATTTTTGGGTGCCCTGGGTCTTTGTTGCTGCGCGAGGACTTTCTCTTGTTGCAGCAAGTGGAGGCTACTATTCGTTGTGGTTCATGGGCTTCTCGTTATGGTGGCTTCTCTTATTGTGGAGCACGGTCTCTAGGCACATGGGCTTCAGTAGTTGTGCCTTGTGGGCTCTAAGCAGGGAGGCTTCCTTGGTTGTGGTGCCCAGGCTTAGCTGTTCCGTGGCATGTGGAATCTTCCTGGACCAGGGATCAAACCCGTGTCCCCTGCCTTGGCAGGCGGATTCCTATCCACTGCGCCACGAGGGAAGTCCCCTGGAGCGTCCTTGACTGAGGAGAGCACACCAGCTGTGCCCCTGCTCCAGACTTGCCTATTTGCCCCTGCATTCCTACACGAAATGAACGCTGGGAGAGGCAAGGAGGTTGCCCAGCCTTTAAGGGGTGAGAGAGAGCCAGGGAAAGAGCTGGAACAGGGGAAAGGGAGAGAGAGAGGGAGGGAGCATGAAAAGCAGGAAGTAGCTAAGCTGTTGAGTAGGGTGACAGATGGAAGAGCAAAGAGCCAGTAGAGGCTCCACAGTCCTTTAATAACCTGACCTTCTTGGCTATGGAAATGCAGGATTATACAAACACACACACACTCACAGACTCTCAAAAATAAATTCATACCACAAAACTACAGCTAGTAACTGAGGCCCTCTGCACCTGCGCTAACCCCCTGCTTCTGGCAGGAAATGAGAAAACACTCCCTTGTTTTTTGTTTTTTGTTTTTCTCAGAAGCAAGGCTGGTCTGAGACATTCATTTCTCTTGCAAATCAAAGTTTCGCCAGGGGAGACAGTCTGTCTCTTCTGTTTGAAAACTGCAGATGAAGTATGCTGATCCCATCTATGATGGGCCGGATTTTGTGTGTTTGATTCTGTCTTTGTCTCACTTCTGTCACCTGTAAAGTGGAGATTAATAACAGCACTGACTGTAAAGAGCCAACAGGTTAATGTGTGTGAAGTCCTGAACTATGCCCGATACAACAGATTGCATTATTGCCTGTTTTTGTTTGTTTGTTTTCTGTTGTTTTCTTGATGATATGGGAGGACAGCCCAATCCCAAGCCTGGGCACAAGTTCTCTCCCCTGGGGAGAACTTTGATTTACATCGTCTCAGTCCCAACCCAGAGCAAACTTGACCTCTGAACAGTCCCGTATCATCTTGCTTGTTGCCCAGGGATCTTTCTGGGCGTGGGTGTCAGAGGCAGACTGAGCTCCTCCCCTGAGCACTGCTAGAGGGATTCTGAGAACCCAGCCGGTCTCTGTGGGGTGGTACCTGCAGGACAGCTCCATAAATTTGACTTTCAGGCATCTGGGCAAACAAACCTCCACTACTTTTTTTTTTTTGAGATTAACAATGAACCATTATGAATGAGGATAACATAACTAGCTAAGATTTATTGAGGCTTGTTAGGTACCAGCCACTATGCCATGCACTGTTTCATTTAATTTTTTGCCCAGCTCATTTTACAGAAGTGGGCATAGAGAAGTCACATAATTTGCCCAGTTACAAATTTTGTAAATGATGGGTCCAGGATTTGAACCCTGGCTGTTTGACTCCGCACACTCTCTTTTTTGTAAACTTGTTTGTTTTCTTTTTTAAAAAATAATATACATCTTGAAAAGTGCACAAATCATAAGTATATACTTGAAGAATTTTCACAAAATGTATGCACCCACCCTAACCAGAACTCAAATCAAGAAGCAGAACATCTCCACCCTCCTGAGAAGTCTCCCTGTGCTCCCTTCTGGTCATCTCCTTCCCACTAGTCGACTTCCAATATCATAGATTAGTTCTGCTTCTTTTTGAACTTCATGTAAATGGGATCATACAGATTCCATTTGCTGTCTGGCTTCTTTCACTCAATGGTGTGAGATTCAACCATGTTGTGTGACATAGTTGTGATTCATTCATTCTCATGACTGCATTGCATTACACCCTGCATGCATGCTAAGTCACGTCAGTCGTGTCTGGCTCTTTGTGACCCTATGGACTGAAGCCTGCCAGGCTCCTCTGTCCAGGGATTCTCCAGGCAAGAATACTGGAGTAGGTTGCTGTGCCCTCCTCCAGGGAATCTTCCCGACCCAGGGATCAAACCCATGTCTCCTGTGGCTCCTGCATTGCGGGCAGATTGGGGAAGCCGCATTATACTCTAGTAGTTTATCTATTTCCGCACAACAAATTATGGCAAACTGAGTGGCTCAAAACAATGCCTACTCACCATGTCATAGTTTCTATGGGTCAGGAATCCAGGCACTGCTTCTCTGGGTCCCCTGCTCAGGGTCTCTCCCAGGTTGCAATCAGAGAGGTCACCAGGGCTGGGGTCTCATCTGAGGCTCAGATGGAAAAGGATCCACTTTCCAGTTCACGTGATGGTTGGCAGGATTCAGTTCCCTGAGAGTTGTTAGTTTGAGAGCCTCGCCTCCGGCTGTTAGTCAGAGATCCTGTGCTGTTTCTTGCCACATAGGTTTCTCTGTAAGGTGGCTTGCTTCATCAAAGAAAATGAGAGTCCATCCAGAGAGTCTCCTGGCAAGGTGGAAGTTACAATCTTATGTAATACAATCACAGAAATGACATCCCCATCACCTTTGCAGCATCTATTGATTAAAGGTACGATACGGTCCTGCCCACACTCAAGGGGAAGGGATTACACAGAGATGTGAACACCAGGGATAGTTAGGGGCTGTTTTATATGCTTTAAAGAAAAACTATTTATTTATTTAGGCTGTGCTGGGTCTTCGTTGCATCGTGAAGGTTTCTCTAGTTGCAGCGTATGGACTTAGTTGCCCTGTGGCATGTAGAATCTTAGTTCCACAACCAGGGATCAAATCTGTGTCTCCTCCATTGGAAGTCAGATTCTTTATCCCTGGACCACCAGGGAAGTCCTTGGGTATATCTTTTGGTGTGCACATGTCTCTTGGGTATATATGTTTGGGAGTAGAGTTTCTAGGTCAAGCATACGTCCAACTTTACAAGATTCTGCCAAACATTTTTGCAAAGTGCTGGTACCCTCTGTGCTCCCTCAGCAGGCTCTGAGCTTCCCAGTTAGAGTACACGCTTTAAATACACTCCTCCTCGCTCTTCGTACAGAGAGGGCTTTTGACCTGCGGCTCCTTGGGTTGGCAGGTCCTGATCCTGGCCCCATGTTAGAATCACTGAATGCCCTGTCTACTTCTCCAGACTTTCTGATCATCTAAGGGCTCAAATATAAACTGAAAGGTCCTCGCCTCATGGACCTCCTCATGGACACAGGGATCCCTGTGTCCCTGGTGCCCGGAGCAATACCTGGCATGTTGTTGGCACTCAGTAAATACTTTCTTGATTAAGTGAGTAAGTTTAGGAGCTGTTGTTCAAGAGACAGGCCCGGGGGAGGGTATAAGCTGCTTAAATGGGGAGTTAACTTTGATGTGTCTGAGCCTGTGTGCATTTTCCTGGGAAGAGGGCCCAGAGCCTCAACCAGATTTCTCCCCAACACAGGTTAAGAGCCGCTGCAATTGGTTGCTGTTCAGCTTAGGTATTTCATCACAGGAAGAAAGGATTGGTCCCCAGGTAGGAGGCATGGGAACTATGTAAGAGGCCCCATGGTCCTTAAACGTGAGAAGCAAGGCAATGCTTGCCTGGGGCAACTCGTAAACTGACAGACACACTGCTTGCTTTGACCTTTGACCTATAGTAGCTCATTATGGTACGACTGGCAACTGCCTGGCCTTCTGGAGCCCTCCCGGTGTCTGTTTGTTGAACAGAAAATTCCAGAAGGCCTCGGTGCCCTGACTTCCCGGCAGTGGCAAGCCAACACGAGCCCTACTTTTTGAGAAAGCCTCTCAACCAACAGAAAGTCTCCCCGTTTATCTGGTTTGAGATGACCTTATCCCCTGTCACCTTCACTCTTGTTTTCTAGAGGTTTCTCAGGGTCTTGGTGCTGTCTGCATTCTTTTCTCATGTGAACAGCGCACCGATTTTGAGCATTTTGTCGTCGTTTTGGGTCATTCCCGTCACACGCTTTCTATCTTTCTTTCCAGGCAGATCAACTTTATGCAGCTCTAGACTTTTCTTCTCAGGTTTCCTCTGAATCATTTCATTTGGTCTAAATATGTCCAATTTTTCCTCCTTTCTCACCGCACTCCACACAGACACTCTCTTTTGCCCAGAACAATTGTTCTTTTCTTTCTAATCCCTCATGCAAATCCTCATCTTTCACCATGTTTTCTGACTTCTCTTAAGAACTGATTGTTTTATGAAATTTAAGCCTCAAAGATCATCCCTTCTACTCTGGGTCTAAATTTGGATCACAGTCAAGAAGCAGGGGAGACAGGAATGTTGCTGGGTGATTCAGATCAGAAGGGCTAAGTGCTCATCAGGGGGTCAGAGGGACCTGTGGATGGAGGGGGAGGCATTTAGTGGGGTGGGGTTTGGGGGTGGGGTGGGGTGTCAGGAAAGGCTCTAGGAAAAAAGGAAGATTTGACCTGAGGTGCTTTTTTTTTTTTTTTTTTGGCTGCACTGGGTCTTCGTTGCTGTGTGAAGGCTTTCTTTAGTTTTGGTGTGCAGGCTTCTCATTGCAGTGGCTTCTCTTGTTGTGAAGCATGGGCTCTAGGTGCTCGGGCTTCAGTAGTTGTGGCACTGACTTAGTTGCCTGGCATGTAGAATCTTCCCAGACCAGGGATTGAACCCATGTCCCCTGCACTGGCAGGCGGATTCTTAACCACTGGACCACCAGGGAAGCCCTGACCTGAGTTCTGAAGGATGAGTGGGATTCAGGAGGTAGAGGAGGGAAAGAAGAGTATGGTACAAGGAAGGGGCAGCAGGAATGGAGGCTAGAAGGTGACTAGTAAGAGAAGCTAAGTACAAAAGGCGGGGGGGGGTGGCCAAGTGCTGAGACTGCAGACTGAAGATCGGCCCTCAGATGCATTTGTTTGGCTTTTCCAGCATGTTAAAAACAAACAAACAAACAAAAAAAACTTTTAATTGGTTGCTGAAGGGATAAGCCTTTTTCTGTGGAGTGACAGAGAAACCAATTCAAACTGGCTTCAACTTGAAAGCAAATTCACTGTTTACCATAAATGAAAAGTCTAGAGGGAACTTCTGGGTTCAAGCCTAAATGATTTCACCATTCGGTCTCTGCCTCTCTCTAGTTCTCAAGAATGCTTTTAGCCATGTAGATCCAACCTTAGACAGAATTTCTGTATAATAGTTACAGAAAGGCTGCCATAGCTCCAGCCCTTCCATCTTCTCAGCTTTGAATTCCTTGGGGAAAGATGAGTCTCTTTTCCTAAGGTTATCCCAAAGGCCTCACTGCTTCTCATTTTCTCCGGGTGGGTCATAAGCCCATTCCTGAGCCAATTATTGTGGCCTAGGAGACTGCTGTGCTCTGACTGGCTGAGTTTGAATCACATGCCCATCCATGTTGCCAGAGGTGGAATCAATACCATCTCCAAGAGATTGGATGGAGACTTGGAGAAAGTAGGTCCCTAAAGAAGGATCATAACACCATAATATTTTAGAAGAGAGGTGAATTGTTATTAGGTGACAAAAGTTTCAGATGTCTACTGCAGTGGCCAACATGTTCAGATCATTAACATCTGTATTTTGCTTTTTTGGAGAAAACAGGAACATTTGGCAGTACCTAGGCTCTCTTCTTGCATATAGATCAACAATCTACTGGAGCTGAGGAGAGGCTGCCTTCATTAGATACAGCCTGTGTTCTCTCTGCCCAGTACCCTGCTCACATTTCCTCTTTGGCTTCTGGAAGCACTTGAATGTTTATCCCCAGAATAATTTGACTCCATAAACCTGTTTTTCCCACCAGAACAGAAGTGCCAAAATTACAGGGGGTCAAAGAGCTCTCCTGTGCTTCCGCAAAGTCCTGAAGTCAAACGCCTGGCCGTTTTTTATAATCTCATTCCTTACTCATTTTAAAAAAACTTTCTTCTAAAAAAGTACTGAATACATAGTGATTGTAGAATCTGTTTTCTGATAATTCTAGCATTTGAAATCCTTGGGCGGAGATGGGGAGTATCTCAATCTCTTGTTTGTTGTTTCTGCTTACTCTAGCTTTTACTGTTTCTCAGATGTTTAGTAATTTGATTGTGATTTAATTTTTGATAGAATTTAACTTATATGCAGAGTACATCATGAGAAATGCTGGACTGGAAGAAACACAAGCTGGAATCAGGATTGCCAGGAGAAATATCAATAACCTCAGATATGCAGATAACACCATCCTTATGCCAGAAAGTGAAGAGGAACTAAAAAGCCTCTTGATGAAAGTGAAAGTGGAGAGTGAAAAGTTGGCTTAAAGCTCAACATTCAGAAAACGAAGATCATGGCATCGGGTCCCATCACTTCATGGGAAATAGATGGGGAAACAGTGGAAACAGTGTCAGACTTTATTTTTTTGGGCTCCAAAATCACTGCAGATGGTGACTGCAGCCATGAAATTAAAACACACTCCTTGGAAGGAAAGTTATGACCAACCTAGATAGCATATTGAAAAGCAGAGACATTACTTTGCCAACAAAGGTTCGTCTAATCAAGGCTATGGTTTTTCCTGTGGTCATGTATGGATGTGAGAGTTGGACTGTGAAGAAGGCTGAGCACCGAAGAATTGATGCTTTTGAACTGTGGTGTTGGGGAAGACTCTTGAGAGTCCCTTGGACTGCAAGGAGATCCAACCAGTCCATTCTGAAGGAGATCAGCCCTGGGATTTCTTTGGAAGGAATGATGCTGAAGCTGAAACTCCAGTACTTTGGCCACCTCATGCGAAGAGTTGACTCATTGGAAAAGACCCTGATGCTGGGAGGGATTGGGGGCAGGAGGAGAAGGGGACGACAGAGGATGAGATGGCTAGATGGCATCACTGACTTGATGGACGTGAGTCGGGGTGAACTCCAGGAGTTGCTGATGGACAGGGAGGCCTGGTGTGCTGCGATTCATGGGGTTGCAAAGAGTCGGACACGACTGAGTGACTGAACTGAACTGAACTGAATCTGTGGGAATCCTGCGGGGTCTGATTCTTGGTCACTTTCCTCTAGGAAGACTTTTGTTCAACTGAATGCAGGGGATGCTAATAACCTGTGACCACTGATATTTATTTTCTCATCTTAGAGTTTTCCCGCTAAATACACTGAGTATGAACTTGAGCCCCAGACCCATATGTTTACAAATCCTCAGGGTGATAATCATCATTATTATTGTTTTGTTGTTGTTTAGTAACTAAGTTGTGTCTGAATCTTTTGTGACCCCGTGAACTGTAGCCCACCAGGCTCCTCTGTCCATGGGATTTCCCAGGCAAGAATACTGGAGTGAGTTGCCATTTCTTTCTCTGGGTGATCTTCCCAACCCAGGGATTGAACCCTCCTCTCCTGCCTTGGCAGACAGATTCTTTTCCGCTGAGTTGCCAGGGAAGCCCATTATTATTGTGGCCATTATTAATTTTCCCCTCCAGAGCCACATTGAAAATGACAGGTTTTCATGGGCTCCCTTTTCTGAAAGTTCAGGAAAAAAAAAATTTGTAAGCTTTCCTCTTGCTCAGGTGTATAGCATCTTTGAGGGTGCCAACTTAATAATGGGAATCATAGACTTGGCTAACTCACTTTGCAAAGGCCCCAAGCTTAATCTCCTGTTTCCTGCACTTATTTTTTTAAAAGATATTTTATTTCTATTTATTTCTTTAACTCCTCTGGGTTTTTGTTGAATCATGTCAGACCTAATTTCCTGACCATGCACTGAAGCCATGAAGTCTTAGCCACTACCACTAGGGAAGGGGCTGGTGGTCACTCCCTCCTGCACTTATTAACCCCTCAAATTGGTAGAGGGATTTTTTTCTCAGGAAGCCGTGGCTTCTTCATTTTCTTCTGCTTTGGTTGGAGCTTACTCTGTTTGTTTTGTGTGTCTGTCTGTTCCTTTGAGATTGCCTATATAAAAATTGTGGGGTTTTTTTCCCAACAGTTAATATTTTATTTATTTGTTTTTAATATAAATTTATTTATTTTAATTGGAGGCTAATTACTTTACAATATTGTATTGGTTTTGCCATACATCAACATGAATCCTCCACGGGTGTACACGTGTTCCCCATCCTGAGCCCCCCTCCCACCTCCCTCCCCATACCATCCCTCTTGGTCAATCCAGTGCACCAGCCCTGAGCATCCTGTCTCATGCATCGAACCTGGACTGGTGATTCATTTCACATATGATAATATACATGTTTCAATGCCATTCTCCCAAATCATCCCACCCTCGCCCTCTCCCACAGAGTCCAAAAGACTGTTCTATACATCTGTGTCTCTTTTGCTGTCTCACATACAGGGTTATTGTTACCATCTTTCTAAATTCCATATATATGAGTTATTATACTGTATTGGTGTTTTTCTTTCTGGCTTACTTCACTCTGTATAATAGGCTCCAGTTTCATCCACCTCATTAGAACTGATTCAAATGTAGTCTTTTTAATGGCTGAGTAATACTCCATTGTGTATATGTACCACAGCTTTCTTATCCATTTGTCTGCTGATGGACATCTAGGTTGCTTCCACGTCCTGGCTATTATAAACAGTGCTGCGATGAACATTGGGGTACACGTGTCTCTTTCAATTCTGGTTTCCTCAGTGTGTATGCCCAGCAGTGGGATTGCTAGGTCATATGGCAGTTCTATTTCCAGTTTTTTAAGAAATCTCCACACTGTTCTCCATAGTGGCTGTACTAGTTTGCATTCCCACCAACAGTGTAAGAGGGTTCCCTTTTCTCCATACCCTCTCCAGCATTTATTGCTTGTAGACTTTTGGATAGCAGCCATTCTGACTGGTGTGAAATGGTACCTCATTGTGGTTTTGATTTGCATTTCTCTGATAATGAGTGATGTTGAGCATCTTTTCATGTGTTTGTTAACCATCTGTATGTCTTCTTTGGAGAAATGTCTGTTTAGTTTTTTGGCCTATTTTTTGATTGGGTCGTTTATTTTTCTGGAGTTGAGCTGCAGGAGTTGCTTGTATATTTTTGAGATTAGTTGTTTGTCAGTTGCTTCATTTGCTATTATCTTCTCCCATTCTGAAGGCTGTATTTTCACCTTGCTTATAGTTTCCTTTGTTGTGTAGAAGCTTTTAATTTTAATTAGGTCCCATTTGTTTATTTTTGCTTTTATTTCCAATATTCTGGGAGGTGGGTCATAGAGGATCCTGCTGTGATTTATGTTGGAGAGCATTTTGCCTATGTTCTTCTCTAGGAGTTTTATAGTTTCTGGTCTTACGTTCAGATCTTGAATCCATTTTGAGTTTATTTTTGTGTATGGTGTTAGAAAGTGTTCTAGTTTCATTCTTTTACAAGTGGTTGACCAGTTTTCCCAGCACCACTTGTTAAAGACATTGTCTTTTCTCCATTGTATATTCTTGCCTCCTTTGTCAAAGATAAGGTGTCCATAGGTGCATGGATTTATCTCTGGTCTTTCTATTTTGTTCCATTGATCTATATTTCTGTCTTTGTGCCAGTACCGTACTGTCTTGATGACTGTGGCTTTGTAGTAGAGCCTGAAGTCAGGCAGGTTGATTCCTCCAGTTCCATTCTTCTTTCTCAAGATTGCTTTGGCTATTCGAGGTTTTTTGTGTTTCCATACAAATTGTGAAATTATTTGTTCTAGCTCTGTGAAAAATACTCTTGGTAGCTTGATAGGGATTGCATTGAATCTATAGATTACTTTGGGTAGTATACTCATTTTCACTATATTGATTCTTCCGATCCATGAACATGGTATATTTCTCCATCTGTTAGTGTCCTCTTTGATTTCTTTCACCAGTGATTTATAGTTTTCTATATATAGGTCTTTAGTTTCTTTAGGTAGATATATTCCTAAGTTTCTTTTTGTTGCAATGGTGAATGGAATTGTTTTCCTTAATTTCTCTTTGTATTTTCTCATTATTAGTGTATAGGAATGCAAGGGACTTCTGTGTGTTGATTTTATATCCTGCAACTTTACTATATTCATTGATTAGCTCTAGTAATTTTCTGGTGAAGTCTTTAGGGTTTTCTATGTAGAGAAATGTAGGGTTTTCTATGTAGAGAAAAATGCCATCTGCAAACAGTGAGAGTTTTACTTCTTCTTTTCCAGTCTGGATTCCTTTTATTTCTTTTTCTGCTCTGATTGCTGTGGCCAAAACTTCCAAAACTATGTTGAATAGTAGTGGTGAAAGTGGGCACCCTTGTGTTGTTCCTGACTTTAGGGGAAATGCTTTCAATTTTTCACCATTGAGGATAATGTTTGCTGTGGGTTTGTCATATATAGCTTTTATTATGTTGAGGTATATTCCTTCTACTCCTGCTTTCTGGAGAGTTTTTATCATAAATGAATGTTGAATTTTGTCAAAGGCTTTCTCTGCATCTATGGAGATAATCATATGGCTTTTATTTTTTAATTTGTTAATATGGTGTATTACATTGATTGACTTGCAGATATTGAAGAATCCTTGTATCCCTGGGATAAAGCCCACTTGGTCATGGTGTATGATCTTTTTAATGTGTTGTTGGATTCTGATTGCTAGAATTTTGTTAAGGATTTTTGCATCTATGTTCATCAGTGATATTGGCCTGTAGTTTTCTTTTTTTGTGGCATCTTTGTCAGGTTTTGGCATTAGGGTGATGGTGGCCTCATAGAATGAGTTTGGAAGTTTACCTTCCTCTGCAATTTTCTGGAAGAGTTTGTGTAGGATAGGTGTTAACTCTTCTCTAGATTTTTGGTAGAATTCAGCTGTGAAGCCGTCTGGACCTGGGCTTTTGTTTGCTGGAAGATTTCTGATTACAGTTTCAATTCCCATGCTTGTAATGGGTCTGTTAAGATTTTCTATTTCTTCCTAGTTCAGTTTTGGAAAGTTGTACTTTTCTAAGAAGTTGTCCATTTCTTCCAAGTTTTCCGTTTTATTGGCATATAATTGCTGATAGTAGTCTTAAAAATTAGGGCAGAAATAAATGCAAAAGAAACAAAAGAGACCGTAGCAAAAATCAACAAAGCCAAAAGCTGGTTCTTTGAGAGGATGAATAAAATTGACAAACCATTAGCCAGACTCATCAAGAAACAAACGGAGAAAAATCAAATCAATAAAATTAGAAATGAAAATGGAATGGAGAGATCACAACAGACAACACAGAAATACAAAGGATCATAAAAATTATTTTTTATAATGGGATTTTGGAAATACATACAAAACTAGAGTGTGATTAACTTCATGGATTCATTATCCAGCGTCAACATTTTCCCAATCTTCTTTAATTTATATTTTCTTCCTTTTTGATTGTTTTTTTTTTTTTTTTCCCCAAAAGGTAAGAACCATTTCAGGTTCAACCTCTTCCATGCAACTCTCCTGTAGCCTCCTATCGAACAAGTTTTTTTTTCCAATCACCTTCTAGAATGTAGAAAGTATTGAGTCTGTTTGAGATGAATTGTGTTGTACATCATTTAAAATTTTTTTCTAGATTAAAACAAGTTGTGTCATTTCACCTATTTGTTGTTTTTCAGTTGCTAAGTCGTGTCTGACTCTTTGTGACACACCAGGCTTCTTTGCCTGTGAACTGGCTCCTCTGTCCTCCACTACCTCCCAGAGTTTGCTCGAATTCATGTTCATTGAGTCCATGATGCTAGCTAACCATCTCATCTTCTGCTGCCTCCTTCTCCTCCTGACTTCAGTCTTTCCCAGCATCAGGGTCTTTTCTGAGTCAACTCTTTGCATCAGGTGGCCAAAGTATTGGAGCTTCAGCTTCAGCAACAGTCCTTTCAATGAATATTCAGGGTTGATCACCCATAAAGGCTGCCTAACAGAAAGGAGGGATTTTTTCCTTTTGTATTATCCACACTTCAACAATATCACAGCTAAAAATGTAATCATTCCTGAATACCATCCAGTATTCTGTCCATGCTCATATTTCCTGATTCTCTCAGAGATATCTTTTTAACTGTTGGTTAGAGTCAGGATTCAGACAGGATCCACATGTTACATTTGGTTGTTTTGTCTCTGAAATGTCTTTTAATCTATAACAGCAACTCCCTGTCCCTGACCTTTTTGTCCCTCAGCCACTGATGTGTTGGAGAAACTGGTTCCTTTGTTCTGTAGAACATTCACACCCTGGATTTGGCTGATCGCTTCCTCTTGGTTTCAATTAACTTGTTCTTCTTTTCCCCTTGTTTCCTGTTAACTAATAGTTAGATCTAGAAGTCTGATTAGATCAAAGTCCAGACTGACACCTTCTTAGGTGGTGCTGTGTGATCCTTCCTGCATCACACCATGAGCACACATTTGGTCATCCCATTATTTTTTTTTAAATAATTTTTTGGTGTGGACCATTTTTATTAACTGGTGTGGACCAGTCTTTATTGAATTTGTTGCAATGTTGCTTCTGTTTTGTGTTTTGGTTTTTTTGGCCAGGAGGAATGTGGAATCTTAGCTCCTCAACCAGGGATTGAACCTGTGCTCTTTCTGCATTGAAAGGTGAAGTCTTAACCACTGGATGAGGGAAGTGCCTGGGCATCCCATTTTTAACAATATTAGGATTGAAAGGTTGGTGCTGGGTTAAAAGACTGACCCAGGCATTACAAAGTTCCCATCAGTCTTTCTTTCCCCAATAATTAAAAAATTTTTATTTTTAATTATTGGTCAGGAAGCAACAGTTAGAACTGGACATGGAACAACAGACTGGTTCCAAATAGGAAAAGGAGTTCGTCAAGGCTGTATATTGTCACCCTGTTTATTTAACTTATATGCAGAGTACATCATGAGAAACGCTGGACTGGAAGAAACACAAGTTGGAATCAAGCTTGCAGGGAGAAATATCAATAACCTCAGATATGCAGATGACACCACCCTTATGGCAGAAAGTGAAGAGGAACTAAAAAGCCTCTTGATGAAAGTGAAAGTGGAGAGTGAAAAGTTGGCTTAAAGCTCAACATTCAGAAAACGAAGATCATGGCATCTGGTCCCATCACTTCATGGGAAATAGATGGGGAAACAGTGGAAACAGCATCAGACTTTATTTTTTTGGGCTCCAAAATCACTACAGATGGTGACTGCAGCCATGAAATTAAAAGAGGCTTACTCCTTGGAAGGAAAGTTATGACCAACCTAGATAGCATATTGAAAAGCAGAGACATTACTTTGCCAACAAAGGTTCGTCTAGTCAAGGCTATGGTTTTTCCTGTGGTCATGTATGGATGTGAGAGTTGGACTGTGAAGAAGGCTGAGCGCTGAAGAATTGATGCTTTTGAACTGTGGTGTTGGAGAAGACTCTTGAGAGTCCCTTGGACTGCAAGGAGATCTAACCAGTCCATTCTGAAGGAGATCAGCCCTGGGATTTCTTTGGAAGGAATGATGCTAAAGCTGAAACTCCAGCACTTTGGCCACCTCATGCGAAGAGTTGACTCATTGGAAAAGACTCTGATGCTGGGAGGGATTGGGGGCAAGAGGAGAAGGGGACGACAGAGGATGAGATGGCTGGATGGCATCACTGACTCAATGGACGTGGGTCTGGGTGAACTCTGGGAGTTAGTGATGGACAGGGAGGCCTGGCATGCTGCGATTCATGGGGTCGCAAAGAGTCGGACACGACTGAGTGACTGATCTGATCTGATACATATATAACATTTACCATCTTAACCATTTACAAATATACAGTTCACTCAAATTAAGGATATTCATATTGTTGTGTAGCCAATCTCCAAAACCTTTTCATCATGTAAAACCCAAAGTCTGTACCCTTTAAACAACAACCCTCTGTTTTCCCCTTACCCAACTCCTGGCAACCATCAATCTATTTTCTATTTCTATGAATTTGACTCCTCTAAGTACCTCACATAAGACAAATTATACAATATTTGCCTTTTTTTGTCATTAGCTAATTTCACTTAGCATAATGTCCTCAAGGTTCATTAATGTTGTAGCACGTGTCAGAATTTCCTTCCTTTTAAGGTTTAATAATATCACTGTTTCTGTGCTGTGTGTAGACATCATATTTTGTTTTTATTCACCCATCAGTGGACACTTGAGCTCATCAACGTTTTACCTAATAATTTTAGTATCCTTTGAAGATCATTCCTTGGATCTGTTATTTCTTTTGAGGTCACAAACTTGTGATTTTTTTTCTGATTGTTATTCCTTTGGTAATTATTAGCTAAAGTCCTTCATCAACCATTTGTTTATTTATCATAAAATAAAGTTGTTCAGGAAAAGCAGACTAAGAGATTGGTTCTTTTCTTTTATGTGTCAATATTCAAATTAAGAAGCAACTGCCAAAGTGACCAGTGAGTTTTTAAAAACATCATTAGGAATCTTTGATTTAAAAAGGTGTTGATGTGTTTCAATCCACTGAAGTCATTGTTTGGTTTGAGGCTCACACTACGCTACTTCAGGGGTTCATGCAGGTTGGCTCTGTGTTTTTGTTTTTCCAGGTGGAAGCCACATGGTAATGAATTGTAACCACCTATGTTTATATTGCACTGGTGTGTTCTTTAGACAAACAACTCTGTGTCTTAGTTTTCCTTCCCGGTACAAGGAAGTTGGACAAAATAAGCTCTAGCACCATTCCCACTCAAAACTCCATTTTATAGCATTTTCACCACATATAACTTTATAGTTTAGTCACGTGTGTATCCAGTCGTGTCCTATCTTTTGCGACCCCATGGACTGTAGCTGGCCAGGCTCCTTTGTCCATGGAATTTTCCAGGCAAGAATACTGGAGTGGTAGCTATTTCCTTCTCTAGGAGATCTTCCCGACCCAGGGATCAAACCCATGTCTCTTGTGTCTCCTGGAGTGGCAGGTGGATTCTTTACTACTGTGCCACCTGGGAAACCCTTCCAGCCTTGTAACTAAATGCAGTTACCGACATCTTTTACAACCTTTACAACCTGGTGGCTCAGTTGGTAAAGAATCCACCTGCAACGTGGGAGATCTGAGTTCGATCCCTGGGTTGGGAAGATCCCCTGGAGAAGGGAAAGGCTACTCACATCACTATTCTGGCCTGGAGAATTCCATGGACTGTATGGTCCATGGGGTCACAAACAGCTGGACATGACTGAGCGACTTTCATGTTCTTTCTTATTTTACAAACATGGAAATTACCACCCAGTGATACTACTTTTTTTTCTGCTTCTTAATACTTCATTTTCCCCCAGTAGACTTAAAGCTGTAGCTCTCAATTAGGGATATTTTTCCTCCCAAGGGACTTTTGACATTGTCTAGAGATATTTTTGATTGTCACACCTGGGAGTGCCACTGGCATCCAGTAGGTAGAGGCCAGGGATCCTGCTAAACAGCCTGCCATGCATAGGACAGTCTCACCCCTTCATATAGATGCTCTCCAGCCCCAAATGTCATTAATGCCAAAGTAGAGAAACCCTACCCACTCCAGTGTTCTTGCCTGGAGAATCCCAGGGATGGGGGAGCCTGGTGGGCTGCCATCTATTGGATCGCATAGAGTCAGACACGACTGATGCGACTTAGCAGCAGCAACAGCAGCAGAGAAACCCTGACTTGAAGCAATCCATAGAGATAAAATCATATTTCTTTTACTGCTATGTTTATTCAATGAAAAGAAGTACATATAAAAGTGTACACGTCTGAGAATTTGGCTGCACACGTAGAAGGACGATGGGCCAGTCTGCTTACAACCTATCTATAGAATTTGGTCATTTAATGAGCCTTTCCTTACTGTTTCTCCTTCAATCTTATTTCTGGCTCCTATTTTTTCCCTTGAGACCTTTCTATTATTGGCCTAAGGGAGATTAATGGACAATTTTTTACTGCTTTCAGGCCAATGGAAAAATCTTAGGTCTTAAACTTAAAAAAAAAAAAAAACAACTTGGGAAATAAACATTAAAAACAAATTTTATCCTAAATAGCAGTTAGATTTTTTTGGAGGGGGGGGGTCTCAATTCCTATTTGCTATTTTAATTGATTGAGTGGATATTTTCAACAAACTAAGCATTACCATTCAAATTATCGTGCTCTTCTGCTCACAGCATCGCCTGTGAGATGTATATTCCTATATCTTGTTCTCTGGTGTATTTGTGCTGATTTAAAAGGAACCATTTGGTGCTAAAATGAATTTATCATTGGCAACTGCTAGAACAATGTGTCCTTTTCTGTTCAGAAAGTCAATTTATGGACTCATACTTTGGATCTGATTTTTAGAACAGACAATTTGTCAGGAACAAAAAAATGCAGCTTTTGTCTTTTTTGTGGTTGTTGTTCAACTTTGAAAGAGGCAACATTTAGATAAGGCAGGTACATTTATTCACTTGTTCATATCAAGTATTCACACAATTTCTTTTATCAACACATATATTCAGAGCTTGTCAAGTTTTACCCAAAAAGTGAAAGAAAGAGCTTAGTATCACTTTATTATATCATTTTTCTCTCTTTTGTGGTTTGTTAAAGTAGATGCTGATGATTTTTCTTCACTGAACACAATTGTCAAGGATGCATTCTGAAATAAGACATCTTGAAGACAAACACTAAGAACATTTTCTTGGGTTTAAAGTTCCCACCCACCTCCCAAATTGTATACAGTATTGAGCCCAGTTTATGGTAAAGAATCTGCCTGCAGTGAGGGAGACCTGGGCTTGATCCCTAGGTTGGGAAGATCCCCTGGAGGAAGGCATGGCAACTCACTCCAGTATTCTGGCCTGGAGAATCTCACGGACACAGGAGCCAGGCAGGCTACAATCCATGGGGTCTCAAAGAGTCAGACACAAATGAATGACTTTCACTTTATCTCTGAGATGCATGCTGTATTGTTTGACATTGTTTTTGTTTTTTTTTTTTCCCTGATAAGGAAGACCTATTGCCATAACTTTTGCTTCCCAAATTGTATTCTAGTTGTTTTATTACATACCCTTCCATTAGTTCTAAGTAGGCTTTTAAATAATCTAAAATTTCTCAAAGTTGACTTGAGTTTGTAACTACTACTGACTTTATTTTCTTTCTCACATTTTTTATATTATAGTTAATAAATTCCAGGTTTCAATGCACAGAGTTAGGACTAGGGAATAGAGAAAAGGAGAAAGGGAAGAGATATTTGTTTATATCATGCCCTGGAGAATTCAATTTATAGTCTGCATTGGGCATGGATCGGAAAACAATCTTTGTAAAAGTGACAGTTCTTTAAAGTTCTTAAAAATGGTAAGTACCACGCTCAGGCTGATTTCCAAGCATGATTGTTTCCTGCTTCTTTTAAAAAATATTTATTTTTTATCTGTTTATTTATTTGGGGCTTCCCAGGTGGTGCCAGTGGTAAAGAATCCACCTACCAATGCAGGAGACACCAGAGACGTGGGTTCCATCCTTGGATCGGAAAGATCCCTGGAAGTAGGAAATGGCACTCCACTTCAGTATCCTTGCCTGGAAAATTCCATGGGCAGAGGAGCCTGGCAGGCCACAGTCCATGGGGTCCCAAAGAGCCGGACACGACAACGTGTCTGAGCACATGCACACATGCGCGTGTGCATGCGCGCACACACACACACACACACATTTATTTGTTTGGTTGCACCAGGTCTTAGCTGTGGCATGTGGGATCTAGTTTCCCAACTAGGGATGGAATTCAGGCCCTCTGCTTCGGGAGCACTGAGTCTTAGCCACTGGACCACCAGGAAGTCCCTCCTGCTTCTTCTTGATGTAACTGACACTGGGGAGCCAGGCTTTATGACACGAGTCCTCACTGCCCAGGAGGATGGATTTTCCTTTGTCCAGAGCAGAGTTTTTCAACCTTGGCACTGTTGACTTTGGGGTAGAACAGCTCTTTGTTGTGGGGACTGGCCTATGCATTGGTGGGTGCTTGGCAGAATCCCTGCTCTCCTAGATGTCAGTCAAAGTCAGACACGGCTGATGCGACTTAGCAGCAGCAGCAGCCCCCACTCCAGCCATGAATTTGCCAAATGCCCCCTAGGAGGGGAGGTGCAAATCAATCCAGTGCTTAAGAACCACTGATCTGAGGTAAAAATATTCAGTTCTGGCATTGGCTTGAATCCTTAGCAGTGTCACTGGGAGCTGATAATCTTTTGTCTCATGTTGCGTCTGGGAGTGGGTCGCTTGTATCAGCAAGTCATCCACCTAGCTGCCTTCCTGGAACCTGCAGAGTTCCAGAGGGTCTGATGAGTCACACAGCAGTCAGCTGGCTTGGTTCCGAGGAAACTTCTGCTGCTAGGGCTACATTTGAAAGGTGTCTGATATGGGTGTATATGTGTTCTCTCTGGTGGCTTTTCTGGATAAATTTGTATCTATGTATTGCACAATCTGTATTTCTATGTCTTTCCCTTCCTGTCTTGGTCAGCTTGCTTCACAGTGTCCAAAGAGAGCAGGCTTCCTGACCTCTGCCTTCCATTGATTATTGGAGGATCTGAGCCTGATGTGCTGCTGCTCACTGTCAGGTACCATCCAGCTTCAGATGCTCTAGGATATCGTTTTTTAGACCAACTGCATTGCTGCAAAGAGATGGGGGAATGGCTTTCCCCTGTCGGCTCAATGTGAAAGGCGCCTCTGAATGGTCTGGCTGTGTCTCGCAAACCACCACCCTCACAGGTGGCAAGAACTTTGGAGAGCATCCACCGCTCCACTGTGAGGCTCTCTCGAGGGGATGCAGGCTTCCCGTCAGAGGCACAAGCTTCCCTACCGGGAAGTGGACATGAGGAGGTCTGTGCTGGGTGTTCTAAGCACAGGGACCCATCCTGGGCCCATCAACCTGGCTCTGCCTGCTGCCGTCAGGTGCTGGGACATCTCGGTGGCTTGCCTTGGCTGGCGATCTGATCTAAATGCACAGAGAGAGAGCTGATGGGCAGCTTCATCAGTGAGCTATAGGACTTTGGCCGATTCTCGTCTGTTCTGGGCCTGTTTCTCCCCCTAGAGAATATTGGGTTTGGTTCAATCACTATTCCTTGAAGGATGTTCTGTGAAAGCTGACCTTGAAAGATGCTTTGTGGGGAGAAAAGTTTCAGTGGCCAAATGGGTTTGGAAGGTGCTGCAGCATCCGGTTGGAGATTCATAATGTGCACAAGTGTAGGAGAGATTTTCTGGAATTCTCTGCACCCAGATATTTATGTGGCTCACTCTGCACTTTTCCTTAGTGTTACTTCCCTTGGAGACTTTTCCTAATGACCCAGATTGGTGATCCTCTCCTGCCCCATTTTTCTTCACATCCTTTTAGTTTTCTGCCATGACATCGTATTTTGATTTATTTGTTTATTATCTGTCCTCCCTCCACCCAGAATATGGCCTCTGTGTCAGCCAGGACTTGATCCACCTTTTTTTTTTTTTTGCAGATTATCCCTACTATGTGCATGTGGCTCATAGTAGGTTCTCCATAAAAATACGTTGAATGAGTAGACTTTGCTTAACTTGGGGATTCCCAAACACAGCTCATCAAGGATGTTTTCCCCTTCTACCCATTATAATCCAGGGAAATACAGTTGGGGACTCAAACAGGAAGAGGGTGGCTAAAACCCTTAGAGCTGTGCTCACATTCTTAGTACCAGCCACTCAGTTCTGAATACACTGACAACTCGCCATTAGACTGAAAACAAAGTGGACTGACTTGTCCACTCTGTGCAATAGGAGTTGCCATCATCTACCTTGAAGACCAAGTTTTGCAAGGCTAACCCCAGGACTTCCTCAACTGGCCTTACCTATGCATCCCTGCAGCTGTTTCCCTGGAGATGGCTTTCTGGGAGGATTCCTTACAAACTACTGGTGGCACCTGGTGAATTGTCCCCAGACCTGTTTTCAGAAATGATTGTGAGGACTGCCTGCTAATGCAGGGGACAAGAGTTCAATCCCTGGTCCAGGAAGACTCCACATGCTGTGGGGCAACTAAGCCCATCCGCCACAACTACTGAGCCCATGAGCCACAACTACTAAAGCCTGAGAGCCCGAGAGCCCATGCTCTGCCATAAGAGAAGCCACTGCAACTAGAGAGTAGCCCCGACTCACTACACTAGAGGAAGCCTGCCCGCAGTCACAGAGGCCCAGCGCAGCCTATCATTTATTTATTTAATTAAATAAATTAAAATCTAAAAAAAGAGAAATGATTGTGAGGCTCATGCTTGGAGCAGTGCTTGGATCTTCAAGTTCTCCATCAGGGGACAGTGATCTAGTCATAGCCACCACGTGGCCCCCACTGTCTGTGCAGCTGCAGCTTCGGCACTTTACCTGTGTGTTTCTCCGGCACTCATCTCAAAATGAGTCACCTCCATTTTGCTGGTATGGAGATCAAAGCTCAGAAGGATCCAATTATTTGCCCAAGATCATCCTTCTAGTGGTAAAGAACCCACTTGCCAGTGCAGGAGACTTAAGAGATGTGGGTTTGATCCTTAGGTTGGGAAGATCCCCTGGAGGAGGACATGGTAACCCACTCCAGTATTCTTGCCTGGATAATCCCTTGGAGTGAGGAGCCTGGTGGGCTTCAGTCCCTAGGGTTGCACAGAGTCCGACATGATTAAAGCAACTTAGCCTGCACGCATCCTTCTAGGAAGCAGCAATGCTTGGATTAAAACAAAATCCTCCCTGATTGAAAGCCCATCTCTCACCCTCTGAGCTTGCAGACAGAACAGAGGCTGTCCTTTCATACATCTACACTTAAATACTCAGCTTGATTTGTCCTAGAAGCTAAATGGGCCTTGTCAGGGCCCTTAAGGCAACGAATGAGACCATTAATCCTCAGAAGGGCTCTTTGAGTACTGTCCTTTGTGGCCTGTGGTTTGATTGATCCATCCATTTCCAGGGATAAAGCTGTGTTGCATTTTCAATTTTGCTCTGCACTTGCAGGGTTATTTTGGCTTTGCCATCTCACATGTGTCCATCCAGAACCAAGGCTTTGTTGTTGTTGTTCAATCGCTAAGTCATGTCTGACTCTTTGCGACCCCATGTACTGTAGCCTTCTAGGCACCTCTGTCCATGGGATTTCCCAGGCAAGGATCCTGGAGTGGGTTTCCATTTCCTCCTCCAGGGAATTTTTCCCTACCTTGGGTTTGAACCTGTGTCTCCTGCATTGGCAGGCAGATTCTTTACCACTGAGCTACCTAGGAAGCCCAGGAACCAAGGTATCCCAGGACATTTGGCAGCAAGCAACAGAATCCCACTCCAACTCATTTCAGCAAAAATAGTACTTACTGAAATCAGCCTGGGGCATCCTATAGACCCAAAGGGCAGTGAATGAGGTCAGACAAAGGAGAACCCAGGACAGGGGAGGCCAGCCAGCTGATCTCTCTTTCTATGGACCATTTTCACGTCTCTTCTTGCAGACCAGCTTTCTCTGTGCACCTGGCTGCCTGGTGGTTTTCAAGTTTATTACATCCAGAGCAAGTAGCCAGTCCAAAGTCACCATGATCATTGTCACCCAAGGCCAGGGGACCCACTTTGGGAAACACTGTCCAAGCAAGAACCTTTCCCATAGAGAGCAGGGCTTCATGCTGTATCCCTGGAGCCCAGAATGGTACCTGGCTCATAAGGGATTTGTGGAGCTCGATATGTATCTGTGGGTGCACCCAGCTGACTTAGCTGTGCACACATACACACCAGGCAGTGTTCTGGGCTGAAGTTACAGTCATGTTCCAACATGATCTTCTGCATCTGTCATCTGCTTGTGGCTCCCCTTCATCAGCACTGTAACCAGTCTGAGAAAAGTGAAAATCAGAACCGAGACCAAGTGGAGTGTCCACTGTGAGACCAGCACTGCCTACGATGCAAAGGCAGTGCCCGCCTTCAAGGACTTGGGCTAAATTTAGGATTAGAGCTTAAAAGGGGGAATTTACTGGCATGACACAGCATCTTTTGTGGAACCCAGGAGCAGACGTAAGCAGGGCTAACCAAGGACCAGGACCAAGGACCAGAAAGTCATCCAGAGACAGTTTCTGAAGTCTCATCTTCACCTCTGCCTCTTTCAGCACTCAGCTTCCCTCTCTGCTGAGCAACTTGCCCTGCTTCACTCACTTATCAAGGCTATGGTTTTTCCAGTGGTCATGTATGGATGTGAGAGTTGGACTATAAAGGAAGCTGAGCACTGAGGAATTGATGCTTTTGAACTGTGGTGTTGGAGAAGAAGACTCTTGAGAGTCTCTTGGACTGCAAGGAGATCCGTCCAGTCCATCCTAAAGGAGATCAGTCCTGGGTGTTCATTGGAAGGACTGATGCTGAAGCTGAAACTCCAGATCTTTGTCCACCTGATGCAAAGAGATGACTCATTTGAAAAGACCCTGATGCTGGGAAAGATTGAGGGCAGGAGGAGAAGGGGACGACAGAGGATGAGATGGTTGGATGGCATCACTAACTCAATGGACTTTGGGTTTGGGTGGACTCCAGGAGTTGGTGATGGACAGGGAGGCGTGGCGTGTTTTGGTTCATGGGGTCGCAAAAAGTCGGACATGACTAAGCGACTGAACTGACTGAATCCCTGAGACCACATCGCCCAGCCAGCCTCTCCATTCTGGGACCTGGGAGAGATGAGCCTAGCCTAGCCTAGCTTTTGATTGGTTCTCCTAGGTCAGGTGAACACATACCTACCAGCTGTGACTTGAGAGGGTGGAAGTCACAGGACACTGACATGGCTGCTGAGATTCTTTCTTTTGGGTGGGGTGGGAGCGGTAATGGGGAATTTTCTTTGCTCTTTCATAGCCCTGGGACCAGTTAGGGTCCAAGAACAGGTGGGTGGCTTCTTGACTTTTCCCCCCTGCCCTGCTTCTCTGCCTTTCTTCTTCTTTTATAAAAGATTATTTATTTGGCTGCACTGGCTCTTAGTTGCAATATGTGGGATTTTTTTTTTTTTTTTTAAGTTGCAGCATATGGGATCTATTAATGGATTCCTGACCAGGAGTCAAATCTGGGTCCCCTGCATTGGGAGCCTGGTGTCTTAGTCATTGGACCACCAGGGAAGTCCCTGCCTTTCTTATATTTTCCTTAAGAACAAAAACAACAATGGAGAGAACAGGGTCTTTCTTCTGGTCTTCACCTTTATAGCTCTCTTTTTAATAGTCAAAAGATAGAAAGCTCTGATAAGTCTGAACAAACAGGATGAGTGTGCCTTGGGGAATTTTGAGGTGAAAGTGACATCCTGCTTTGGTTTTAATTTAATATTGCAGGTAACTTATTGCTACATTCCCAGCTAACATTCTCTCTGCCTTGCTTTTAGACAGAGGTGCATCCATGCTCCATAGTTTACCTACTAAGTATCTACAATCTATTCTCTGAGCAACATAAAATAATTTTCTACTTGATCATTTCCAAACATACAAAAACAAAAATTTCTGTGTGTGTGTGTGTGTGTGTGTGCACCGCACGCTCAGTCATGTCCAACTCTTTTTCAACCTCATGGACTGTAGCCCATCAGGTTCCTCTATCCATGAAATTTGCCAGGCAAGAATACTGGAGCAGGTTGCCATCTCCTTCTCCAGGGGACTCTTCCCAACCCAGGGACCGAAGCCACATGTCGTTTCTCCTGCTTTGGCAGGCAGATTCTTTACCACTGTGTGCCACCTAGGAAGCCCCCAATTCCTACAGCACTCGTGCCTTATAGGATGAGCCCAGAAGCAAAGCAAGGGCTGGTTTCTAATGAGTTTAAGATTGAGTCCCTTGTTGGTTTCCTAAAGTCACTATAATGAATTCCCATGAGCGTTGTGGTCTAAAACAACAAACTTACTCTCTTAACGGTTCTGGGGGCCGAAAGCCCCAAGTCAGCATCAGTTGGGCTGAAATCAAGGTGAGTGCTCTAGGGAGGAGTGATTTCATGTCTCTTCCAGCTCTGGTGGCTGTGGGTGTCCCTTGACTTGTAGATGCATCACTCCAGTCTCTACCTCCGTGGTCACTGTCTCCTCCTCTTCTGTGTATATAATCTCCTCCTGTCTCTCCAGGCATACTTCTGGATGGACCCACTTGGATAATCCACGATAAGCTCAAGTCAAAAATCCTTAATTTCATCGCATCTGCAAAACTTTACCTTGTAAGGTAATGTTCTTGGGTCCTAGGGATTAGAGCCTGAGATCTTTGGGGCCACAGAGCAACCTACTGCAAGCCCCAAATGTCTTTCTCTCCTGAGGAGGGTCTAGGCTGGGTAGACCCCCTGACAGATGTCTACCAGAGACCAGATCAAGAGCTCTTGTAGAAGGTCACTTACTTTTTTATTTTGCTTGTGCTAGATCTTCATCGTGGCACATGGGTTTCTCTTGTAGACCATGGGCTCTAGAATGCAGGCTCCATAGTGGTGATGTGTGGGCTCAGTTGCCCTGTGGCATGTGGGATCTTAGTTCCCCAACTAGGCAATCGAACCTGTGTCCCCTCCATTGGGAGGCGGGTTCTTAATCACTGGACCACCAGGGAAGTCCCTAGAAGGTCATTTCTTGGCTCATTTGGAACCTTGCTCCTCCCCTTTCTTTTTTCCTCCTGTTTGTCCTCCAATCAGGGAGAAGCATTAGGAGTAGATGAAGAGCAAGTCCAGCCCAGAGTTACACGGAGAGGCCCTGGGTGGCTCAGGGGTGGGCTGGGACCAGACCAGGCCTCCAGGTATCCCAGGTCACCAAGCAGACCCTTGTAGCTTCCTGTTTATAAATTTACATGAGGAAATGAAAGGTTGGGATTTCAGCACTGTGGCCAATTCTGTTATAAGAAGGTGCTTGACCTTCTAATGGCTGCTCCTTCCCTCCCACAGGAGCTTTTAGGAAAACATTCAGGGCCTGAGAATTTGCTCTCCCAGCCACACTCCTAGCCACACAGACCCCTAGCAGCCAGCTCCAGGCTCATCAACACCAGGAAGGGAACTTTGTGTTTTATTTTGGTTTTTTATTTTTGGCCATGCCACATGGCATGTGGAACTTCCCCAACCAGGAACTGAACCCATGCCTCTGACATTGGAAGCATGGAGTCTTAACCATTGGACTTAACCACGTCCCAGAAAGGGAACTTTGGACTTGCTGTCTAAATATCCAGAATTTTCTGTTGGGCATGTGGGTTGACAGGGACGCTCTCAGCACTTGGGACACACAAATCCTCTTTTAAAGTCTGAAGGAGCCCTTTCCACTGAGTGGCACAGTACACTGTGGAAGAACTCAGGCCCTGGGGCCTAGGTTCAAATCCCAGCTCTGCCACTTATTAGTGGTGTGACATGGGGCCCCTTAATTAACCCGATTCTCCATGAACTAACCCACAGTAGGAATACCTGGCTTGTGTGGGTGTGTGCTCTGTTGTGTTCGGCCCCATGGATTGTAGCCTGCCAGACTCCTCTTTCCATGAAAGTTTCCAGTTAAGAATATTGGAGCAGGTTGCCATTTCCTACTCCAGGGGATCTTCTCGACCCAGAGACTGAAGAATCTCTTGTGTCTCCTGCATTGGCAGGCAGATTCTTTACCACTAGCACCACCTGGGAAGCCCAATACCCGGCCTGGGTACAGTTGAACAGGGATAAATATGTGAAGTGCTTAGCATAGCACCTGGCGTATACTAAGTGTTCAGGATATATTAGCTAGTGTTGTTCTCATTGGTGAGATTTCTCCCTAAGCAAGTCAGTGTTGGAAGAGCTGTTAAGGTAATCTAGCACCAAATGTACGACATATAAAATATTTTATTACAAAAAGCTCATTTTAGAAGGAACAGAACATCTCGGATGGCTTTCCTTTTTTTTTTTGCCAATACATAGGAGAGACTAGGAAAAGTCTACCAATGAGACTAGGATCTTATGCATCCTCAGGTCTTGAGGCCTCAAAACAACCGATGGCATCAGGGCTCTGAGAACCCCACCTGGGTCTCACCTCCATGTAATCATCCAGCCTCTTGTTCAGCTTAATTCATGATATGGGCGTGTCCTTTCTGTAGAGCCGGTCATCTTTCCTACCACAGTGCAGGACTCCAGGGAGAAAGTGAAGACATAACTTATTTTCTTTGGGAAACAAAACAGTCCTAGTGGAAGCAAAACAAAGCCATGATCTAAGGCAGTTGCTACGTATCCTTTCCTAATCAGAAGGAGGAGTGTTGTCCCCAGCAATTCAATGTCAAGGAAGGACAAAGGGGAAGATGCCGGCACTGCTTCCCTGGATGGGGTCACAGCTTCACAAGATCCGAGGCAGCAGCTCTTTCCAATGTACCTGCAGCCGGAGGTCCTGGGGACCCCAGAGTCACTCCCCAGTCCTAGAACGCCCTCAGCTCCTGGCCCCATCCAAATAGCCAAGTACACACCTGGCCCCTCCGCTTCTCAACTGTGGCTGAAGTGGCTTCATTCGGGGTCTGTTGGTGCAGAGGACGAGAAACAGGAGGGAATCTGCCCAGGAGGGGCCATCAGTCGGGGGGCCGGGCATCACGGGCCTTCTCCTGGACCTCATCGTACTGTGGCGGGGGTGTCAAAGGCTCGATGGAGGGAGGAGGCACGTTTTTGTCCGGCAGGTTGATCCTAAAGTCTTTGAGGTGAAGCTTTTCGGATTTTATCCTTCTCACTTTCAGCGGCTTCAGGCGTTTGGACAACTTGGAGTTCTGCCTGTCAGGGGGGTTCCCTGGGCTGGTCTCCACGTCGGCCCTGGTTGTGGTGGGGCTCGTCTCATCCAGCCCCGTCAATGACTCGTAGGAGGGGAGAGAGATGCTCATCCGGGGGTTCTGGTCCGCGTCCCTCCCTTCTGTGTAGTTTGTGTTCATCACTTCCTCGTAGCTGGGGACGTAGTACCGTGAGGAGGCCTCTTCCTCCTCCTCCTGGCTGCAAGATAGCAACACAGACATGGGATGGTTAGCATGTGCTCGAGTCACTTACGATCACAAAGAGACGGATCCCAGACCACACGTTGCCACTGGGACCCTGGATACCAGCCTTGTTAACAACAGGTGTATCCAAGGAGGAATAAGAGCTATCACTTCACCTATTGGCTACAAGCCAGACACTGTTCTAAGTACATATAAACTAATGTCATCTTTCTAAAGACACTATGAGTTAGGTACTATTGGGTTGGCCAGAAAGTTTGTTTGGGCTTTTCCACTGGATAATATGGAAAACCCAAATGAACTTTTTGGCCAGCCCAATATTGGTATACCCATTTTATGGATGGGAAATTACAGAATAATTTGAGATACATGTAAATTTTATATTCCAGATATTCTTTCTCTACCCAGGAACAACCATTTTGCTTCAAATTGGCACCTGTTTCATGTATGTTTATGTTGTCTATGGTCAAAGGACGCCCATCTGGGCATCAGAATAGCCCACCTGGCATGCTGTTACATTTGGGCTAAAAAGCAGGGGAGGTTAACACTTTTCATTTTATGGATGGGAAAACAGATACACTGAGGTTAAGTGACTTGGTCATACCTTTAATGATGGGTGACTAGTTTTCCTTCTTTGCTCTTTTTTGTATTTCCCAAGTTTTCTAGAATATGCCTGATTATCTTTTACTTTCAGAAAATTTGTTTAATTTTTCCAAAATAAAAACATCTCCCATCCCACTAGAAAGATAAGACATTCTTACTGAAACTTCAAACACTACAGAAAAATTTGATAAAGAATATAAAAATACTTAGATTGCCAGGAGAAATATCAACAACCTCAGATATGCAGATGATACTTAAAGGCAGAAAGTGAAGAGGGACTAAAGAGCCTCTTGATGAGGGTGAAAAAGGAGAGTGAAAAAGCTGGCTTAAAACTCAACATTCAAAAAACTAAGATCATAGTATCTGGTCCTATCACTTGATAGCAAATAGATGGAGAAAAAGTGGAAACAGTGACAGATTTTATTTTCTTGGACTCCAAAATCACTGGATGATGACTGCAGCCACAAAATTAAAAGATACTTGCTCCTTGAAAGAAAAGCTATGACAAACCTAGACAGCATATTAAGAAGCAGAGACATCACTTTGCCAACAAAGGTCCATATAGTCAAAGCTATGATCTTTCCATTAGTCATGTATGGATGTGAGAGTTGGACCATAAAGAAGGCTGAGCACTGAAGAATTGATGCTTCTGAGTTGTGGTATTGGAGAAGACTCTTGAGAGTCCCTTGGACTGCAAAGAAATCAAACCAGTCAATCCTATAGGAAATCAGTCTTGAATATTCATTGGAAGGACTGATGTTGAAGCTGAAGCTTCAATACTTTGGCCACCTGATGGGAAGAGCCGACTCATTGGAAAAGACCCTGATGCTGGGAAAGAATGAAGGCAGGAGAAGGGGGTAACAGAAGATGAGATGGTTGGTGGCATCACTGACTCAATGGACTTGAGTATGAGCAAGTTCTGGGAGATAGTGAAGGACAGGGAAGCCTGGTGTGCTTCAGTCCACGGGATCGCAAAGAGTTGGATACGATTTAGCGGCTGAACAATAACAACATTCTGCTATACACCTTTCCAGATCCTTCTCTAGTCCCATAGCCACAATGTCTGATGTGATGAAGACCTTAACATGCTGTGTTATAAACCTCCTTTTCTCAGAGATACAGATTCACATTAGCAAATATAGTTTGGCAGTGGCTGCAGAGAATTCTAGTGAATGGGCATGTTATAATTTAGCTCGACTGATGGATATTTAGTAGTCACATCTGTCTATGCTATTTTCAGCAATGCTCTGATAAATCTATGAGTACAGACCCCTTTGCACTTGTGTGACTGTGTCCCAAAGATAAGCTCTTAGGAAGATAACTGATAGGCGCACACATCTTTAAAACGCCGGTTACAGTGAATTCCCCTTCAGTAAGGTTATGTCAACCAGCCCCTCATTAGCAACCCACTTCCTGACAAATCTTTAACCCGGAGGACAGTCTACATTGGCCAGCAGATAGGCAAAAAATTACAATGCCTTTTGTTGGTTGGTTGTATTTCCTGACTAATGAGACTGAACAACTATCATTTGAATGTCTGTGAAATGCTTGTTCGTGTTCTTGGTCCATTTTCCAACTGTGTGTTCTTTAACATTTATTTGTAAGGGATCTTTAAAAAATTTTTTTTATTGTGATAAAAGTCACATAATATAAAGCATACTATTTTAACCCTATTTTAACTGTGTATTTCAGTGGCACTAGTACATTCAGTGTTGTGCCTGTCTCACCATCATCCATTTCCCAAATTTTTCACCTCTCTAAACTGAAACTCTCCCCATTAAACACTAAGTCTCCATTCCCCATCTCTACCCCAACCCCCCACCTCCCCAACCTCTGGGCCCTGGCATCTATCAATGTACTTTCTAACTCTATGAATGTGAGGTACTACTCTAGGTGCCTTGTATAAGTGGAATCAAACAGTATTTGCATCTGCTGTATATTGGAAAGCATTTTTAAGGTTAACTTAATATCTGTCCTACAAACAGACTGTGCCTTCTTCCCCCTACCCCACCCCATGCTATACAGTAGGTTCTCATCAGTTATCTATTTTATACAAGTAGTGCTCTTTTTACACTTGGGGTATCAACTTTTATCTTATGCCCCCAATTTAGCACTTGCTTTTTAAATGTGTCTGTAGCATTTTTTGTCAAATAGAACCTTGCTTCCCAACCTTTCAACTCAAAGCATAAACATCCAGGACACTGGGGGTAAACGGACTAGCTTCCAGGGGGCAGGCTCCGGCCACCCCAGGTGCCATGCAGATCCCCTGGAGGGTGTGTCAGAATCTTGACACAACTGTAATCATTCATTCAAACCATATTATTTGGGAAACTCTGGGATCAAAAGATAAAGTCATTTGTAAAACGATAAACTGTTTCACAGAAGCGGTCATGGGAGACAGCCCCTTAGATTAAAATGTTCTCACCACTGTTGAGTCCTGAGCCTGTGGGTATGCGTGTGGGTGTGCGTGTCCATCCCCCGTCTGGGTCTGGTCGGCCATCCTCACCTGTCCTCCTCGTGGGCGTGTGGTTCGACCCCCGGGTGCTGGATGTGTGCCAGCTCCTCGCCCTGCCGCTGCTTCCTCTTGTCCCGGATGCTCAGGCAGATCGAGAGCAGGAGCAGCATCACGCCGGCCCCAACCAGCACGTAGGCCACAGAGAAGGTCTTGCTCTTAAGGATGCCACTTCCTACCTCCGTCTTGTTCCCCTGAGCAGCTGGCTTTTCTGCATTGCTGAACCCAGGGACCAGGTTCCACATGGCCATGATGATCCCAAGGACCAGCATCCCCAGGCCGATGGCGGTCAGCGCATAGTGCGAGCCGTTGGCTTTGGACTGGGCCATCATGCCAGCAAAGCGGGGCAAGGTCCAGGTTCAAAGAGAGAAAATAAATAAATAAAAAGCAGCAGCTGCAACAAAACGTCCTAAACGAAAGCCCTAGGGCCACACTAAAAAAACGGCGGTTGGACTCTCGAGGGATGGTTGCAAGCCAACACGAGGCATCCTGTGTGGACGGCTGCGTCCGGGAGGTCTGCGAGGAAAGCAGAGAGGAGAGAGCAAAGTCATTTCTGGTTCAAGGCGCTCTGCTGAATGCGGTGGCTGTGCTCCTGACTAGGGGCGGGGTCGGGGGGGTTGAGGGGTAGGGGGAGGCAGGACTGAGTCACGGCCAGGGCTGGGCTTGCCTCTGATGCATTCCAGACGTCTTACGTGCCCTGCTCCTTCTGTGATCTGCCTCCCCAACCTGAAAAGGAGAAGCCAGACCTTTCCCTGCGGGAGGCCAGAAAGGTCAGAGCTGCAGGTCATCCAGATATTTTGTGGGATTTAGTGAAGTGCAGTACAATCTCACCCTCTCACCAGCTACGGCAAGAGTGAACCATGGCTTCCTGAGCCATGTCAATATTGCCTGGCTGACCGGCATCAGTCATGATATGACCCAGTCAAAGTAGCTTCCCATTGTCTGCACCCATTGTCTGCAGCACAAAATCCAGGCTCCTTGGAATCCTGCTCATGGCGGGCTCAACTGACCCTGCCTCTCCCACTCATCTTGCACCTCACTCCCCTTCGCAAACTCCCTCCAGGGTTTCTGTCCTTCTCTGATCAGCCCTGCTCAGCTGCCCTTCTGTGTCTCCCGCAAGCCCCCAGGATCTTCTGTGGCAAATCTCTTTCTTTCTGTGACCACTTCTTTTCCACTTTGCTCCTGGAACATAGCAGCACCCTCCCTCCCCCAATGCCTGCTGAATCAACTGAATGAAATAGCCAGAGGAAGCTGTCCTGCAAGGCATGCTTCTTTTCAGCCACATGGAGTTTTACCTTTTTTTTTTCCTTCTCTCTTAAAGGGTGCTTTTCTGTTTATTTTTGGCTGGCACGGCATGTGTGGCATGTGGGATCTTAGTTCCCCAACCAAGGAATGGAATCTGTGCCCCCTGTATGCAGAGCAGGGAGTCTTAACCACGGCACTGCCAGGGAAGTTCCGAGTTTTGCTTTTCTTAAAGGGGCAGAAACCTGCACATTCATCATCTTAGCTGTTGTGCCCAGCTGGATGAAAAACCCTCTCTTGTGAAGCAGCTCCGAGACCTTGTGCTCATGGGATCAATCAGCTGGGAGTCCATAACAATTTGCTGGCAGGGAGAGGGAGCCTGATAAGCCAGTGACTTGAAGGTTTGAGACTGGAACACTTTCAGGGAGCTGGAGGACCAGCGAATGAGGCTCCTGGCTAATTACTCCTCAATACATTATCCCTGCCACAGAAATCTTTGCAGAACAGTAAAACTTTACAGCTGTTTAGATGGGCAAGGCCCAATTTGCCATTCCACATTCTTTCCGCTCCTTGCAAAAAGATGGCTAACCAGGCCATGTGAAATCTGATGCTGCCGAGATATTTTCTCATCAAGCACTGGGCTCCGTCTGAAACTGGCCACTTTGTTCAAAAATACTCTAAAAATAATTGGGATAACATCCTCTATCAGCTTGAAGTCCATTCCTTCTTTTTTTTTCTCCCACTCAACAAATATTTCACATGTACCCGCTAAACAGTGTTCAGTACTAGAGAAATACTGATGAACAAATTAAGGATTAGCGGGGAGGTTTCAGGCCAGCAGGAGAACAGTCCACAGGGAATAACAATAAAGTAGGGAGAGAGAGAGAGAAAAAATTAGGCATAATCTGTTTTTAGGACATATATTAAGTTAAATATAACTTAATGCTTTCTTAAGAAGGCATTCCAATTACATTGGCTGCTAAGTTGTTTCAGTTGTGTCTAACTCTTTGGGACTCCATGGACTGTAGCCCACCAAACTCCTCTGTCCATGGGATTCTCCAGGCGAGAATACTGGAGTGCGTTGCCATGCCCTCCTCCAGGGGATTAAACCCACATCTCTTACATCTCTGCGTTGGCAGACAGATTCTTTACCACTAGCGCCACCTGACTCCACTTATATAAGGTACCTACAATAGTCAAATTTATAGAGTCAGAAAGTACATTGGTAGATGCCAGGGGCCAAGGGGTGGAGGTGGGGAGGGGGAATGGGGACTTAGTGTTTAATGGGGACAGGGTTTCAGTTTCAGAAGATGAAAAATTCGGGAGATGGATGATGGTGATAATGGTGAGAGTTGCACAACGATGTGAATGTACTTAGTGCCACTGAACTGCATAGTTAAATGTGGTTACAAGAGTATGCTTTATATGATTTTTATCACATTAAGAAATATTAAAAAGGGCTTCCCTGGTGGCTCAGTGGTCAAGAATCTGCCTGCTAATGCTGGAGACATGGGTTCGAGCTGTCACGGGGCAACTAAGCCCGTGGGCCTCAAGTCCTGAGCCCATGTGCCCTAGAGCCTGGCTCTGCAACAAGAGAAGCTACTGCAGTGAGAAGCCTGCCACATTAACTAGAGTAGCCCCCTCTCGCTGCAACTAAAGTCCCCGCGGCAACGAAGAACCACAGCCAAAAATAAAGCAATAAAATATTTTAAAAATTAAAAAAATACTGAGAAGAAAGTACAGGAACTGTGGCACCAGGCAGCCGGGGGTCCTGACTCAGGCTGGAGGGCATATGGAGAATCTTGTGAGAGAGAAGCCCCACTTCACACATTAGGGTCTGCCTCCTGAATGTGCTATACTATATGGGTGGGCACAAGTGTGTACGTACATGCACACACATGCCCGTGTGCTGGTGTATGACCATGCACGTGTGTGCGTGCAGAACGCTGAACAAGAATCCTGTTGGAGACACTTGCAGTGAGGCCAGCTGCTAATCGCCTACTGTATACACAAGGCGGTGTGCTTCTCACATCACTCATGGCCAGCGAAGGGAAGGATGAGGGGTTTCTTAGCCCTAGCAATGCCTCAGTTCTGCCAAATGGATTGGAGACAAAGGTCAGAACTGGGGGGCTCAGTGGTAGAGAGATGCAGCCTGAGCCTTGTGCTGGAAGCAGGAGAGAAGAAGAAACTATTTACTGAGCACCTGCTCAGGGCTGGACAGCCAGGCCTCTTACCAGGGAGCTGACAACCTGTTTATTAAAGCAGTGATGTGGCCATGTGACCCTAACTGGCTCCTCGCTCTCATTCATTCTCAATTCAAGTTTTGCCTTGTGCTGTCACATGAGTAAAACAGGCCCCTGATGAGGGACATGGGCAGAGTGAAAACGTCAGAATGAACACATTCTTGGCCTGTTGTCAATGACTGAAAACAGGCACTAATACTCAGTGTGGGTGAGGGTGTTGGGATGGGCGATTTCATAGTTTTTCTGGGTGGCAAGTTTTGGCATTTAGGGATCAAAAGTTTCAAAAATGTTTATACCCTCAAGCTCTGTCATTCCAACTTCTAAGAATTATGTACAGGGCAAGGATATTCATCCTAACTTGAGAGCAGTGGGAAACTAGAAACTACTTCAACAGTCAGTAGTCTGGATCTGGTTAAATAAAATATGCACTTACTGAATTATGGTCTCAAAGCAGCTGATGATACATTTTAAAATCAAATAAGAGTATGTTCAGTGTGATCCTAATTTTTATAAAGCTCTATACATGGGCATGTATTATTCATATGAATGTATAGGGGAAAAGGCTGAATGATTTTCCTTATGTTAAAATAAAGAGGCAATATATTTCATATATGTAAACATATATGTAAAATCCCAGATGAGAGACACATTCCAAACTTGTGCCAAAGATTGTTTCTGGGGATGAAGGGGGCCTAGGAAGTGTAACTTTTACTCTATTTTTGTATTTTTTAGAGACAAAAGACCTACATACTCTATTTCTGTAGTTTGAATTTTTTACAGTTAGAATGTGTTGTCTTAAGGCAACACAGCTTGGTGGTTAAGTGTGAGCTGTGGAACTAGGCTGCCTGGGCTCTCTGCACCTTCCCAGCTGAGTGACCTTGGACAAATGACTTAACCTCTCTGTACCTCAGTTTCCACAACTGTTAAGATACAGATAAAAGCTCTCTAGGACTCAACCTCATAGGAAAGTTATGATAAGTCAACAAGTAAATGTACATAAAGTACCCAGAACAGTATGTGACCAGCACACAGTGAGTTCCTACAGGAAGGTTTGTTATTTAATATTATTTAAAGCCTGCATTCTCCATGGGGTGAGCTCACCCACAAGGGGGGAAAATTGGCTCTTGGGGATGGTGTAAAATAATCTTAATTGTTACAAAGTTTGTGGTCCTCCATGGTACATAGATACTCAGCCTATCTGGTATTAAAGTTTTATGGAGTGGCGGGGTGGGGGAGCACTACAAAAAGAACATCTGAAAAGAAAGGATGATAGTGGGGAATAAAAGCTTGGGAGAGACACCACAGAATGTGTTATATTAAATTTCAAAACACTCAAATGATACAAGTCACAATGTTTATAGTTATTTTCTCTGGGTGCTGGGGTCAGAATGGTTTTTATTTTCTTTTTCTTCTTGGGAGGGTAATAACTAGAAAACACAGAAATGTGTTGTTTTTCAAAAAAGAAAACAAAATGAAGGCAATTGTTTTTTGGGTTTGCGGCAGGGTTTTGTGTCCAACGGTAGCTTCAGATCCTTTGCTGGTTCCTCCCACCCTCTGGAAACCAAGACCTCGAAGGTTCACTGTGGGGCGTGGAGACCCAGCTCCCCAACATGCAGCTGGTGGCTATTTATCTTGTTTCTGGCTTGTTGACCCACGTTATATTTAGCATGCTGTTCTTTCCCTTTCAAAAATGATGGAAAGAAGCTAATTTTGTGCTTAGAGGATTTGGGCCACATAGTTTCCAAGATGTCCTTAAAACAGAGCAGCCTTGGTGAGCAGCCTGGGGGCCCAGCTGGCCCAGACTCACCTTGGGACCCAGGAATTGGGTCCATCACAGCTCAGGTTCGAGGCAGCCCTAAGAGATGAATGAATGATCCTGTATTTAGGTTTTCAAGAAAGCTGTGAACCAGTTAAGAGAGGCACCTACCTGTGGTTAGCTGGGGAGGCAGTTGACAACTCTTCATGCTAAAATCTTGTGTTAAGGACCCACCTGTAAAAAACCAGAAAAGCAGCTTTCTAAGAACGCTGTGAGCATGTCAAGTTGAGGTACTCATGTGGGAGGCACGTATTTTCTTTGCTTTTGGGGGAGAAGGCACATGCAAGAAAAGTTATATCAAAAGAAGCCAAGACTCTAACAAGAGTGGGGCTGCAAAAGGATGATGATATGGCAGTCACACTGATGAAATCTTTCCATGGGTTTCTCCAACCTATACAAGTGCTCTGGAGAGTAAAAGGAGAAACACTCCCCAGGTCACTTTATGAGGAATGTGCAATCTTGACCCCAAAAGCAACAAGGCAGGAAAGGAAAATGACAGGTGAAGCTGATCTGCCAGTGCAGAAACAAAAATCCTAAACAAAATATCAGTAAATGGAATCCAACCACATTTTTCAAAAAGGTTTATCCCAATAATGCATAGTTGATTCAACATTAGAAAATTGAATAATGTCATGTCCCAGGAGAAAAGATAAACCCTGAAAGTAGCTGACTATGCAGTTATGGTCCACTGGAGTACGATGCAGCAGAGAAAAGGAATAAACCACAGCTCCATGCACCAGCACGGACCATTCTGACAACATGTGAGGTTGAACAGGAAAGCATATAGTTCAAAACCAGGCAATGTATTGCTTTATCTCTGTAATTGTTAGGAAGAAAGGCAAAATTATGAATTAAAATTGAGGACAACAGGTATTTCCCTGGAGGAGTGAGAAATGGTGTCGAGGAGGAATAGTGAAGGGTACCTGGGTGTTCATTAAATTATTCATTAAACATCACACATATATATACACCTATATATACTCTTTTGATTGGCTGGACTATTTTACAGTAGAAGATTCTGAGGGTTGATACCTTTCCATTATTCTTAGCATAAAATTCGAACTCCTTTGCTGTGGCCTTCAAATCCCACCAGATTGGACTGGGCTCTTGCCTCTCTCATATCTTATCTCTTGACTCACCAACCTAAGGGGGCTTCTGTCTGTTTCTAGTCACATTAAGCACATCCTGCTGCAGGGCCTTTGCACTTACTGTTCCCGATGCCTGAAACTCTTCCACCTGTCTTTTTTTTTTTCTGGATTTGAGCATGATGTATTTATTTTTCTAGTCTTCCTTTTATAAACTTCCTCCCCCACCGTTTTTTAAAATCTCTTAAAAATTTTTTTTATTGCAAGATATTTGTTTTATAATATTGTGCTGCTTTCTGCCATACATCAACATGAATCAGCCACAGGTATACATATGTCTCCTCCCTCTTGAACCTCCCTCCCATCTACCTGTCTTTTTTGTTTATCCATTTCCTTACCGCTTCTGTCTTTTAGCTCAAATGCCACCTCCTCAGCGAGGATTTCTTTGATCATACTATACTATCCTCTCCCTTACCCAGCTACTCTCAAGCCCCATGCTTTGGTCCTTATGACATTCCTTCCTATGGATGGATGATGTTACCTCAGTCTACAACAGCCTTGCTTTGCTTTCCTATTGTCTCCCCACTGGAGTGTAAATGCCTTGACAGAAAAGTCCCATTCGCCTTGTTCGTTTCTGTATACCCAGCACTCGGCACCTTGTGTCAAGACTGTAGCACAGTCTTGTTATTAACAGACTTAGTTATTAACTCTTAGTTATTAACAGGTGCTTAATAACTATTGTAGAATGAATGACTATCTAGCAAGTTAAAAAGTTTAACTGATATCCTGTATCCATTAGGGAAAATGCCTAGTCCAAGGTTGGCACCGAGGGGGACAGGATTAGATAGAGCTAATTTTCAGGATATCCAAGTCTTATGTCCTTATGCAAATGATTTCCCAACAACACAGGAAAGTCACCCAGGCTAAATGCGACTTCCATTCTGACCCAAGACAGTGACTCTGTCAGTATTTCCTGGTGGGGTTTGAGGTTTCAGCTGGCCCCTGGTCTTCCTAGCAGGTAGGTGAGCACCCTGAGCTTTGCTCCTCCAACCTGGGCATCTGCTGTCTTTATTCCCACACACATCCTTGGCTAACTAGCTACAGCCAGATCAAGGGATTTCCCTGGAGAGTTGAGGGGAAGAGAGGGCTGAGCCCCACCATGGCTCTGACATCTGAGTGCTCACCTGGCTGAGCCCCAAGTTGTGGAGGGGGGTGGATACTTATCACCAGTCCACACTTAGAATCTCTTTCTATACAGACGCGGGCTTCCCTAGTGGCTCAGCTGGTAACGAATCTGCCTGCAATGTGGGAGACCTGAGTCTGATCCCTGGTTTGGGAAGATCCCCTGGAGAAGGAAATGTTGCCCACTCCAGTATTCTGGCCTGGAGAATTCCATGGACTGTATAGTTCATGGGGTCGCAAAAAGCCGGCCACGACTGAGCGACTTCCGCTTTCCCTTTTCAGCGTATAGACAGAGACTGTATGTGGGGGTGCTGTAGCTGCTAAGTCGTGTCTGACTCTTGTGAACCCGTGGACCTGCCAGACCCCCGCATCCATGGGATTTTCCCAGGCAAGAATACTGGAGTGGGTTGCCATTTTCCTTCTCCAGGGAATCTTCCTGACCTTGGGATTGAACCTGGGTCTCCTGATTGCAAGAGGTCTGCTGCATTCTTTACCAGCTGAGCCACCAGGGAAGCCCTAGAGACAGTATAGAGATAACAATTTAAATAAAATCGAACAACAGAAGACAGCACTGCTCTGGCTGAAACAGCACAGTGTCCCAAGTGTTGATGGGCAAGCCTTCCCTTGCCCCTCTCCCGCTGAATCCCAGCAATTCTCTGGAACACAGTTTAGAAACCTAGGCTGTGCTCTGGACCCTCATGTGGCCTCTGAGCTCTGCTCTCTGGCCCTGGAAGACACAGTTCCAGAAGTGTCCAGCCTACCCGGGGGAGGAGATCTCAGCAGTCGGAGGTGTCTGGCAGCATAACCAGCCCCCGTGACAAAGAGGCTCCTTGACCATTCTCCCTGCGCCCCAACCTCTCTCTGCCAAGCTGCATAATTGGGAAAGGGATCCCCGGCTCCATTCGAAGGGACCAGGCTGTGCTACATTTCCGTCACAAAGGAAGAATTCAGTGAGGCCCTTTCTGCCAAGTTTCAGCTCACAATCACTTTTGTCACTGAGCTCCAGTCCCCTGCCGCGGGGAGGGGGTGGGGGCTGGAAGAAAGGCTCTGAGCAACCTCTGCCGCAGCCCCTGTCCCTCCTGGGAGTTTCAGGCCATCTCCCCTAAGGTCAGAGAGTGTCAGGTTCCTGTTCTTTTAGGACAGGTTCTTGTAGACTGTGCACTTGGGAAAAAATGAAGAGCACTGTGCAAATGAGTCATAAAGGCAGAGGAGCGGGGAGGGCTGCCTGAGCCAGAGAGAGCTGATAGGATAATGAAAAAGAAAGGGTACTGAGTGCATTGAGAGACAGAGTAAGGATAATAATAGGAACAGTTCAAGAAGGAGACAGGTACCCTTTCTAAAGGCATCCAAGCCTCAGAGGTGCCTTTTAAAGAGGATTAGCCCCAGGACCTCTGAGTCTCAGAGAGGTTAAGCATTTTGCCCTGGGCCACACAGCTGAAAGCGGCAGAGTCAAGATGCACAATCAAATCTGACTCTGAAGCCCACTTCTTTCCCCTTATACCACATCAGTTCCCACAAGGCCTAGTCCCTGTGGGCCACTCCCGGCGAGGGGGGAGGGGGTGCACATAGGCCAGAAATGGGCGATGTACAGTTGACCCCTGGAGATACTTTATCACCAAAGCATCAGGGGTAACAGGTGTGCATTTCTTTTAAACTGGCTTTTTAAAGAATCTAGCCCCAACAACTCATGGGTCCCTACTGTGCGCCGGGGGCTTTGGAGGATGCACAGATGGGTGAGACTACTTTCACAGTCCAGCAGAAAGACAGGTTACTCTTCTTCTTAGAAGGGAAGTCAGCATCAGGTGAGAGGGAACGTGTGTTGAATGCCGACTCTGTGCCAGGCCCTCTGTTGAGATCTTTCCGTGCCCAATCATTTAATAGTTATTAGTTCCATTTACGGAGAAGGCAATGGCACCCCACTCCAGTACTCTTGCCTGGAAAATCCCATGGATGGAGGAGCCTGGATGGCTGCAGTCCATGGGGTCGCTGAGGGTCAGACATGATTGAGCGACTTCACTTTCACTTTTCACTTTCATGCATTGGAGAAGGAAATGGCAACTCACTCCAGTGTTCTTGCCTGGAGAATCCCAGGGACGGGGCATCCTGGTGGGCTGCCGTCTATGGGGTCGCACAGAGTCGGACATGACTGAAGTGACTCAGCAGCAGCAGCAGCAGCAGTTCCATTGACAGTGAAGTTCAGAGAGGGAACATAACTGGTCAGACGCCACATTGCTAGTACAAGGCAGGAGTAGGTTATATCTGATTCTAAAGCCCATGCTCTTCATCACTACCCAGCACTGCTAAAACAGGGCATATCCAAAGAGCCTATAGAAAGAGCAACCAATTCACTTTGAAGGGGGCTGGAAGGAGGAGGATAAAGCAGCAGCTCTGCAGGGCCTGGAGGCATCTGTAAACTTCACTGGGGCAAAGTCTGGGGACAGGAGGAGATAAAGTGTCGTGTGGGAAGGGCTGAGTCTGGAAAACTGCACAGAGATGGGGGAGGAGATGGGCTTTCCTGGTGGCTCAGATGGTAAAGAATCCACCTGCAATGCAGGAGACCGGAGTTCAATCCCTGGGTCAGGAAGATCCCCTAGGGAAGAGAATGGCTACTCACTCCCATATTCTTGCCTGGAGAATCCCATGGAGGAGGAGCTTGGCAGGCTACAGTTCATGGGGTCACAAAGAGTTGGACATGAATGAGCAACTAAGCATACATATATATGGGAGCAGATATATATAAAGGGGAGCAGACACCTCCCAGGATGCACCACTTCTTGAAGAGAAAAGAGGCAGCTTCCCCTCCCCCACATAAGACATCAGTGATTTTTATAAGGTCTGATGTCCTCAGTCTCGTTGCTAATCCACTAAGTGTTGGTGAAATTAAGGAAGACTAACTTATTCTGAAGACTCCAGGAGCCATAAACAGAAGGAGCAAGTTAACAAACCGGGTATCTTTTCTTCGGGACCTTGATTCAGTGTCAAGAAACTAAGTTTTTGTCTAAGTTTCTCAAGAAACTTAGACAAACTAAGCAGGCAGCTGGAATGTGACCCTACTTACAGGGCTGGCACCAGGACCTGATCTCCAGGGCTCCCGCCACACTCAGTATTTCTCGGGAAATGTGATATCTCTGTGTGTTTCCCTGCCAGGATGGAGTCTGAGAGCTCTTGTCACCATCAAAGCGAGCCTGACTCTTTCTCCAGGCTCTGGGAATGCGCCAACAATGGCCTCCTGCTCTGGCAAGCAGGGCTGAACACAGGCACTGACCAGCCTACCTGGCCTCCCAGACTTCAGCCCCAGCCCACCATCAGCAACTATGAAATATCTGCTGCTGCTTCCTGGACACTGACTGCATGCCAGGCTCACACTAAGCGCTCTGCACAAGTGAGCTCATTTATCCCGCCCCACGACAAGACGAGGTGGTCCCCACCTTTGTCCACATCATCACTGAATACACTGAGGCACAGAGAGGTTGAGAAACTTGTCCCAGGCCTCATAGCTTAGAGGTGGTGGCCCTGAGCCCAGCTGTTTGTTCAGGTCTTCCTCATCTGTGGGGTGATGGAAAAGCAGCCTTTCAGCCAAGCCCGATGAGCTCCACTCAAGGCAGGGCAGCAGGGCTGGGTCTGTGGTCCCACCACTGAGGCTATCCTCTGGGCACGAGGAGCAAGTGAAGTGAGACGTCACAGCTGACCTTCTGGGGATCAGAAGCGCAGGCATCCGAGGTGCAGCTCCGAGTCTGGGAAGGTGGGAGGACTAGGGGGATAGACGAGAGCCTGGAGCGAATCTCACCTCACTGCCCCTCACCCCCGGCTGCCAGACAGGCTCGTGTGAACCTGGGCACAGTCTGGACACACCGTTTGTCCTTGTGTAGCAGGCTGTTTTGGATACCAGCTAGAGTCCTTTGGTTCTTCCTTCTCAAGAGTCATTTTGCAGCACATAGTAGAGGAGGGCTGAGGGGAGAACTTCTAAAATCAGGGACTATGGACGGCGACTGCAAGGGTCAACTCCACCTTCCACGTGGTGGGATTCCCAGAGTGGGCTCTGGGCCAAAGATGCATTTGCATCTCAGCTCTGCTACTGAATCATTACCTAGAAAGGTGAATTCTCACCCCTCTCCTCCTGTTGCCTCATCTGTAAGAGGGGACGGGTGGCTCAGAAGTAAGGAATCCCCTTGTAATGCAGGAACCTGCAATGCAGTAGATGCAGTTTCGATCCCTGGGTCAGGAAGATCCCCTGAAGGAATATCCCCTGGCAGCCCACTGCAGTATTCTTGCCTGGAAAATCCTATGGACAGAGGAGCCTGGCGGGCCACAGTCCATGGGGTTGCAAGAGTCGGACACGACTTAGCGACCGAACTACCACCACCACCACCACCACGCTGGGATCTACCTCCCTGGGCTGTTACAATGGGAAAGACAAGGACTGGGATTCTCTCCCGAGCCTCCAGAAGCAACTAGCCCCTCTGACTTTAGCCCATGAACCTGACTGCAAGAGAATAAATCTGCATTGTTTTCTATCCCCAAGTTTGGGGTGGTAGTTCCTTATAGCAGCCACAGGAAATGAATACAAGCAGCATTCATGTTCTATGGCACCTGCCAACACTTGGGCTGTTTACTTACCTAACAGTTGGTTTAATCAGGCACAGTTCCTTACTCTTGACCAAACCAATCACTTGGTGAATTTTGCACCCATTCCTTGTGGGACTGGGTTGGAGGGAGGCTGGGCATCCTGGCACTCTTTGACCTGGTTTACAGGTTAACCCACGATTCTGCTCGTGAGCCAAGTCAGCACCTGTTCTAACTTTGCTTGGACAGAAAGTGTGATAAAAGGCAAACACTCTCAGGCTTGTATCAGCAGGCTCTCCTGGTGGCTCAAAGCTAAAGTTCCTAAACTGTGAGGCCAAAGCAAGGCAGATGTTTATTTTATGTAGTCTTTCTGTGAGGGGGTTTTAACAACCAAACAGAGGTGTGTGGAGGAGACAGACCTCTGAGGGCCGATGAATCCTGCAGATCCAAACCCTCCCTGTTCCCAGGCCTTTATCAGACTGGCTCTGATTCTGGAGATTAGGACACAGTTTGAGAAAGTTTATCCTGCCCATATGTGGACATTTTCTTTTTTAGCTACAGCAATGTTGCCTCCATAGGAGTGGTTCCCAAACCTTCTGCCAAGAGCCCTTTGGGAACACAGTTGAGCCGTCCAACCCCCTCCCTACTCCCTCCTCTCCACTTTCCACCAGTGATTCCCACTGGCAGCATTTTAGCCAAAGCCGCCATCTCCAGCTCCCTGTCTCTACCTGCTTCTGATTTTTTAGAAAATCACCTGACACACTCAATTCTTTCTCCAGCAGTTACATTTTGGAATTGTAGCAACACCCTTAAATATTTCCTAAGCACTTACCAAGTGCCCAGTAGCTCAGCTGGTAAGAATCTGCCTGCAATGAAGAAGACCCTGGTTCGATTCCTGGGTTGGGAAGATCCCCTGGAGAAGGGATAGGCTGCTGCTGCTGCTGCTAAGTTGCTTCAGTTGTGTCCAACTCTTTGCGACCCCATGGACTGCAGCCTACCAGCCTCCTCCATCCATGGGATTTTCCAGGCAAGAGTACTGGAGTGGACTACCACCCCACTATTCTTGGGCTTCCCTGGTGGCTCAGACAGTAAAGAATCCACTCGCAATGTGGGAGACCTGGGTTCAATCCCTGGGTTTGGAAGATCCCCTGGAGGCGGGCATGGCAACCCAGTGCAGTACTGAAAGGTTGTTGCTGACCCAGGAAAAGATGCCGGGATTCTTGGCCTCCGGAAGAGAAGAATTTAATCCGGGGCCAGTGACGAGGCTTGATCGCTCAGAGCTTTTGTGCAATAAAGTTTTATTAAAATATAAAAGTGATAGAGAAAGCTTCTGACATAGACATCAGAAGGGGGCAGAAAGAGTACCCCCTTGCTAGTGTTAGCAATGGAGTTATATACCTTTTAATTAGTTATTACAATGAATCAAAAGAATGTCTCAAGTCTGTGAAAATTTTACCAGACCTACTCCAGCAATTTACATTTTAGGATAACAAGATTAGAATTTAACAATAGAAAGATCCTCCAGACCCACTCCCATAATATACATTCTAAGATATCAGAATTAGTCAGAAGATTTTCAGGAAGGAGAAACTGTCCTCCAGCCAGATACATTGTTGTTGTATCATCCCTAGTACAGAGTTTAAACTGAGTTGTGTAATTGACTAAGACTAAGGAATGCAGCACTGATTTGAACGTGAGTCTCAGTGAACTCCGGGAGTTGGTGATGGACAGGGAGGCCTGGCGTGCTGCGATTCATGGGGTCGCAAAGAGTCGGACACGACTGAGCGATTGATCTGATCTGAAGGAATGCAGAGGAAAAAAATGTTTGTCCTTTTCTCCTCCTTAAGAATTTCAGACTCCCAATCTCCATTTCGAGAGCTCCAGACCCCTTTCTCCTCCTTGGGGACCCTGAACTTCTTATCAATCTGCCTAGGAATCGACTCTCTCAGTATTTTTGCCTGGAAAATCCCATGGACAGAGGAGCCTGGCAGGCTATAGTCCATGGAGTCGCAAAAGAGTCAGACATGTCTTACTGACTAAATAGCAACAACAAATTAATTTCATGTAATATTTTATTTATAAAATTTAGAATATTTTACATTAATATTGATAATTTATCATTGCTATTTAATATAACTACATTTTAATTTATTATTTACTATCTTGCTTTTTCTCCCCAAACTCTAATGAGAAAGTATCTAGAATAATCTCCATTTCACAGATGAAGAAACTGAAGTTCAGAGAAGTTAAGGTACCTACTCTAAGACACACAGCGAATGGCACAGTAATGATTCAGACTGGTTATGTCTGACTCCAGAGCTAGCATGCCCCACTACCCATGGTCTCTCAGTCCCCACACTCCAACAGAGAGCCCCGTCCCTATACCCCATCCACCGGAAGCCCTGCCTAGGCCGACCTCAGCCTCCGCGGCCAGGAAGTAGAATTTCTTGTTTTCCTTCCTCTCATTTCCCCTCCATAAGAACTAACTTCCCCCGTGTGAGTCACTCAGTCCCCTGGAACCCTGATACTCATCTGGACAGACTGTAAATAATTGACACCAATGTTTAATCATAAAACTGGAATAGAGGTTAAAACAGGGCAGCCTGCAGGAGAGGGGAAGGACAAAAACAGCCTGGGGAAGGGGGCTTGCTTTGGGGGCCTTGACACCTCTTGCACGTTGGGAGACAAAACAAGAACTACCCCTGGCCTAGAGCTTAGTACCTTCACGACATAGCTCATTCATGCTTTCCAACGTCTTCTCCCTGTGAGGGCTGGGCTGCTTCCCTGACTCTGCAGAGAGGCCAAGGCATAATCAGTGCAAGGGTCGGAGTGAAAGCCGTCTCTTTCTAGAGGTGATCAGAACAGACAGAATTAACCTCACAGGGTTGAGGAGTGACTGTCTCATTCATGTTAAGTGTACTATGCTGGGTATACAGTAAGTGTCAAGACATGGTGCAGAGAGGGAAGGATGACATTTGGATTTCCCCAGCATGTTATTAGCCCACACTCACCACCACCCACTCCCCCAGGCTTTTTATTTCTTTCTGGCTGTGCTGGGCCTTCATGGCTGAGCAGGCTTTCTCTAGTTGCTGTGAGCGGGGGCTACTCTTTGTTGCCATGTGTGCAGGCTTCTCACTGGAGTGGCTTCTCTCATTGTGGAGCATGGGCTCTAGGGTACATGGGCTTCAGTAGGTGTGGTGCGTGCGCTCAGTAGTTGAGGCTCCAGGGCTCTAGAGCTCAGGCTCCATAGTTGTGGCACACGGGCTTCGTTGCTTGGCGGCATGTGGGATCCTCCCGAATCAGGGATCGAACCTGCGTCTCCTGCATTTGGCAGGTGGATTCTTTACCACTGAGCCACCAGGAAAGCCCCTCCCCCGCCCCAGGTTTTAAAGTCTCTTAGGAACTGAAAAGATCATCCCAGGAACTGAAAAAGGCTCATCTGCTTCCTCTGCAGTTAACAGGTGATCCTGCAGAGGCCCAGTCATCTACTGTAGAGGCCTCCTCATCTACAGGGAAGCCCCAGTGAAACTGCTGAGATGCAAAACGATTTCTCGGGGGCCTCAGAGTGTGCAGCTCAGCTGTCTTTCCTCTCTGCCCTCTGATCTGTAAGTGCCAATCAGGACCCAGCTTAGGGCGGGGAAAGGGGCCAGGCTTTTCAGGGATGTGCCAGACTCAGATGGCTGAGGTGAGATGTCACCCGTAGGGCACAGCTCACCTCTAAGCATAGGTCACCTCCTGAGAGCAGGTGACAACTCACCAGCCTGACACTCAGTAGGATGGTTTTGTTTTGCCTGTTTGTGGCTCCCAATATCCACTCTTCCCTTCCTCCACTGTTAAGAAAACTCCCGATGGTCAGTTTCCCATGGCTTCCCAGAGTAAAGACAGCATTATCCGGCCTCTTGGCAGCTAGCTGTGCCATATGACCAAGGTCTGGCCAGTGGGTTATAACATCAGTGCCATGGCTCCTGCTGCTGGAATCAGAGCCCGTTTCTCTGTCCAGACAGGCAGCAGCATCTTGGAGATGAGGCCCCAAGCCAGTGTCAGCTGCTACTGAGGACTGGGGGAGGCATGCTCTGTGGGCACCTGTAATAGCTGTGATTGAGGAACCCCCGGGGCTTCCCCAGTGGCTCAGATGGTAAAAGAATCTTTATGCAATGAGGCAGATCTGGGTTGGGAAGATTCCCCTGGAGAAGGGAATGGCTATCCACTCTAGTATCCTTGCCTAGAGAATTCTATGGGCAGGGGAACCTGGTGGGCTACAGACCATGGGGTCTCAAGAGTTGGGCATGACTGAGGCACTAACACATTCTATGGGGCTTCTCAGAGGCCTTTCCAGAGATTAAATCAGTGATGAAAAATACATCTGCATTTCAGATATGCTCATGAGATCATGGACGCCCAAGGATGGGGTGAGGAGGCTGCAGTAACACCCAGCAGGGGGCTCCCAGAGCAAGGTGAGATGCTGGGGACCAGTGACTGTTCATCACCTGACTGTCAACATAGTCTGAAAAGCTGATGAACACCTATGTGCCAACCCCCCACACCCCAACCCTGAGAAGGGCTATTCCTCTCCTGTTGCTGCTATAATAAATTACCATAAATATAGTGGCTTAAAAGCAACACAAATTCATTTTCTTACAGTTCTGGAGGTCAGAAGTCTAAAATCAAGGTGTCAGCAGGGTTTTTATTGCTTCTGGAGGGTTCAGGAGAGAATCTGTCCCTTGCCTGCTCAGCTTCTAGAGGCCGCCAGCATTCCTTGGCTTCTGGTCCCTCCTCCCATCTTCCAACCTTTGTCACATCTCCTTCTCACTCTGGCCCTCCTGCTTCCCACTCACAAGGATTCTTGTGACTACATCATGCCCGTCTGGATAAGGTGAATACGCAGAGGCCCTATAACCATATAAGGCAACACATTCACAGGCTCTGGAATTAGGAAGCTGACATCTTTAGGATCACTGTTCACTCATATTTTCATTATTCAGCATACCATAAGGGCACCTAGGCACTCTCCTATACAATTTCAGGGGTTCACTGGCCTTTCACCAATGCTCTGCCAGAAAAAGCATCCTCAGTCAGGTATCAGGAGCACCTGGATATAGACAAGGTGTGTCATTACAAATGGGGGGAGGTTTTACACGTTTTACAAGAAGGCCTTTTGATTCAGAAGCTTGCATCTTTCCATCATGATAAGAACAGCTAACATGCATTGAATGTTTACTCTGACCCTGGATTATCTCATTTAATCTTCCTAAACATGCTGCCATCTTCCCTGCATTACAGATGCCCAGAGAGGTTACGTGATTTGCCCAAAGCCTCATGTTAATAAGTAGCAGAGCGAGGCTGTGAACCAGACAGTCTGAGTCCAGAGTCCCCCTAAAATCCTTCCTCTCACCTGCTCTCAAGCCATGCTCTAAAGAGTGAGTTTTTAAACATCTACATGCTGCTTCCATGAATATAGCAGTCCTTTGTCCAACATCAGAATCAGAGATTTGCTGATGATGGACAGTTGGGATGGGCGTGTCCAGGACGACTCAGTGACAGACGCAAGTCAGGGTCTTAAGTAACCTGCTTAGAAACTAAGGCTCCAGGCTGACTGCTGACCTTGCACCCCTCCCCACCTTGCTCAGCCCCTGGGACCCAGGGCTCATGGGCTGCTTGAAGCCATGTCTCACGTGCAAGGACTCTGTCCCTCTCTGACCTGCCACAGCACTGTGTTAGGGGTTGTGACCCAACATCCACACTCAGTCTCTTTCCTGGGTCCGGGGAACTGAGCTGGACACTGTCACATATCATCTTTGTCACCCAAATCACCAGCATGCTCCATGGCTGCTCTCTCATTCCTCACTGTAAGAGGAGGGAAGAGGGCCGAGCGTGGTGACCAGTCAGAGAGTCTGGCTCTGGGGTTTCAGGGATTTCCCTGGTGGTCCAGTGGTTAAGACTCTGAATTCCCAATGCAGGGGGCCCAGGTTCGATCCCTGGTCAGGGAACTAGATCCCACATGCTGCAACTAAGACTGAAAATTGAGGCACCAAATAAAAAACAAAACAAAACTGGGTTTCAGAGATTCTGGCTCTGACCAGATCCAAACCTGGATCATCCACCCAGCAGCCTCACAGTGGGTGTCATAGTCTCCAGCACATCTGTGGTGTTCCAGTCATGTCCCCTGTCCCCTTAGGCCAGGGGCTCTGACATGTTGTCTCTGCCTCACAAGGGGCCTGGACACCACAGGGGTTTATTAAGTATCTGCCAGGTCTAGCCCTTTGACCACCCTGTAGGGTGTTTAGATCTGAGGATCAGTTAAGGAATCGTGACACCATGCATTCTGGCACAGAACCTTATCCCTGAAGCAAAGGTAGGCAGAGCAGGTGAGGGTGATCAAGACTGCTGTCTGAGATGCACGGGCACACACTGCTGTATTTAAAATGGATAACCAACAAGGACCTTCTGTACAGCACAGGGAACGCTGTTCAATGTTATGTGGCAGCGTGGATGGGAGGGGAGTTTGGAGGAAAACAGATACACATAGATAGATGGCTGAGTCCCTTTGTTGTTCATCTGAAACTATCACAACATTGTTCATTGGCTACACCCCAATAGAAAATAATGTGTTTTTTTTGTTTGTTTTTTTTTTAAACAAAACAAGACAAAACATTGCTCCCTGAGTTGGGAGATACTTCTAGGCTGAACAAAAACAATGGCCATGCAGTCACAGAGACATTACTTCGCCGACAAAGGTCCGTCTAGTCAAAGCTATGGTCTTTCCAGTAGTCATGCATGGATGTGAGAGTTGGACTATAAAGAAAGCTGAGCACTGAAGAATTGATGCTTTTGAACTGTGGTGCTGGAGAAGACTCTGGAGAGTCCCTTGAACTGCAAGGAGATCAAACCAGTCAATCCTAAAGGAAATCAGTCCTGAATGTTCATTGGAAGGACTGGTGCTGAAGCTGAAGCTCCAATACTTTGGCCACCTGATGTGAAGAACTGGCACATGGAAAAGACCCTGATGCTGGGAAAGACTGAAGGAAGGAGGAGAAGGGGATGACAGAGGATGAGATGGTTGGATGGTATTACTGACTTGATGGACATGAGTTTGAGCAACTTCCGGGAGCTGGTGATGGACAGGGAAGCCTGGTGTGCTGCAGTCCATGGGGTCGCAAAGAGTCGGATATGACTGAGTGACTGAACTGAACTGAAGCAGTCACAAGAGTAACCACCACCATCAATAATTATAATGATGATAAAATAGCTGAGTGGCTCTGAAAGCTGGGCAGGGATGGAGGGATGGTGCTGCCCGGTGAGGGTGGGCCCTGAGGGGCAGGAGCAAGGCCTGTGGTCCCCCTCCAGCCACTGATTCTGCAAACACTAACTGCACACCCACAGCCCACCAGGCAGTAGTCCAGGTGCGTGGGGACATGGCAACAGGCATACCAGAGAAACCAGCCGGTGACAGGCATCGCACAGGGATGCCCTGTCTTTATAAAACTCCACTATCAAATAGGAAAATCCCAAACAGGTAACATGAGTGGTGCCTATTATTCCAGAAGTCTCTACAGGGACCCTTCGAATAGTGATCCAGAGCCTGTTGCATTGGTCACTCCCAAAGAGGGTCACTGGAGGTCCAGAGGAAGGACCACACTGGACTGGGGGAACCAGGCTGCCCAGTAACACCTGCTGCTGCTGCTGCTAAGTCACTTCAGTCGTGTCCGACTCTGTGTGACCCCACAGACGGCAGCCCACCAGGCTCCCCCGTCCCTGGGATTCTCCAGGCAAGAACACTGGAGTGGGTTGCCATTTCCTAGAGGGGTGCACAATGCTGAGTGCCCAACCCCCTTCTCCTGGCTCTAAGAATAGGTGTGACCAGGTCTGGCCTATCAGATCTTCCTATTTGCCAATGGGTGGGGCCTCAACCCAGATAGGACCAATAAGACTCAGATCTCCGCTGTTCAGGAACTACTGGTTGGGGGAGTCCTGTCCTCTTCTGAGGGGCCCTCTCCTGTCGGGTATGCTGGAAGGACAAGGTGTAGTTTCCTTGTTGGTGGCCATCTGGTCCTCCTAGGGGAGAGGTTGCTCAAGGAGGGGCCCAGCATGGAAGAAAGGAGACCTGTGACACAGAGTGAGCAAGACTTGAACCCATGAATCCCTTCCTTATCTAGGACCGAGTACCACCCTCTCGTCTTCTTCCTCCTTTTCAGTTTCCACTGCCCTTCCAGGGTGAGCCCTCATACCTCCCTACCAATGTTTCTGCTACATGAACCAATGCATACCCTTTTTGCCCGATAAAAAAAAATTTTTTTAAATAAATAATGACTAAAAGATAAAATTAGCCAGTGGCCCCCAACCTTCCCGTTTTCCCAGGCAAGCTGGTGCTGACAGAGCCACCCACCCCTTGGCATCCCCCACCCACGTCCCCCCAGACAGCAGTGTCAGGCCACAAGTGCGAGTTCTGGAGCTTGCGGGGATAGACAAGGCCTGATTCCAGGGTTACTGGGTCTGTTTCCTTGGCTGGAATGTTCTGATGATGCTTGTCAGAGTCAGTCGCTAAGAGAGGCCTGTGACTGTGGGTGTGACCAAGGAAGGACACCGTCACAGGGGTGAAAAGCTGACAAATCTGTCCCTGGGACATAGCCGTAGAAGATGCTACCTGGTAGATACTGTCATAAATCACTGGGCTGGGAATGCCTCTAGGTAGTCAGCAGGAAATAGAGGGCAGGAAAACCAAGCCTGCCTTGAAAATGTCACTGCCAAGGTTATAAGGTCCATCTTGCAAACGGATAAACACACGGGAGAAAAGGAAGGAGGAAGGGAATGCACTGCAAGGGCATGTGGGGACAGGGAACAGGCCGCCATGCCCGAGGGGACACCATCTGTGCCCTGTGGGCCAGGCGCTGTGCCGGGCACTGAGATAGCCATCAGCAGCAAGAGGAGGCAAAAGAGAAGAAAAACTAGGAGAGCTGACACCCTGGGGAGGGAGACAGGAAGGAACAAAGAGGCATTAATAATCCAAAGGGAGAGAAGTGAGCAAAAATGACGTGCGCACCGTGAAAGCACAGGAAGAGAGAGACGAGAGAGGAGAGGCAGCAGAAATGAAGATTGGGTCCCCAGTGAAACCAGTGGCGGGGAGACTGCTGGGGGCCGAGGCAGGATGGGGAGCTGGGAGGTGGGCCGGGGGGGAGTTCTTTGGAAGGAAAGTTAGATCTGGTGCTGGGCCTCATGTTCCCACGAGGCAGCTGCTGCCTCTCTGGTCAAACAGCCAGGCCTCTGCTGTCCCGGTAACTGTCGCAGTGGCCGGCCCAGGGCGTGGTTTGTGTGCACAGACACGGTGACAGACAGAGCCCCAGAGCGGGGTCGCCAGGAACCATGCCTGCCACCCTCCATTCATCACGCTGGTTGCCTGTGCACAAAGGGGACAGAAAGCAAGCTGGGTTCTGGGGTGGGGGTGGCCACGTTCCAGGAGGGCCCATCACCTCCCGCTTGGCCCAGGCCGACCTCACACCTCACCTGACAACTGGCCACAGAGGCTTCCTGCATAGTCTCCCTGCCGCCCAGCCTGCCCTCTCTCCATTGCTCTCGGGGGCTGGTTCCCAAAGGCAAATATGATCATATCACTGGCTGTCAAGAGCCTTCCATGGACCCCCATGACCCTGCTCACAGCTCCCTGGCACCTGTCTGCTGCTCCCCTGCGGCCTGCGTGGTTTCCAGGCACACTTTCATTGCATACCCGTCTCCCCGCCCCCTGCCCGACTCCATGACCCGATCTCTGCAGATGATGTTACTGGGCTGGGAGAGGCTCTGTGACCTCTGTGGTCTCCCCCACTGGCAAACCCACCATCTTCCCCATCAGCGCTGGAAACCCTGATCATCCAGGACTAGGGCTCTCCCTCATCCTGGCCTGAGTTCCGCCCTCTCCTCTGCTTCCTCCTTTTCGGCTTCCACTGCTGCCACTCCAGAGGCAGCCCTCACACTGGCCTGTGTCCACCTGGCTTCCTGTCCCAGCCCCACTTCCAATCAAATTCCTGGAATTGGCTGCTGCCATTTTGAGCTCCAGGAAACAGCCTTTTTTATTCTGTTTCTCGCCTGCTCAGAAGCTTCAGGGGCTCCCCAGTGCCAAAGAGTCTAAGCCAAACCCCTTAGCTCCGAGTTCAGGCTCCCCTCCACCTGAAAGATCTGGGAAAACAGATATGGAGGATGCCCAGGGAGTCTTCCTAATGTGGCCCCTCCTCACTAAGGTTCCCACCTCTCTCACTACCCAGTTGCTGTTCAGTTGCTCAGTCATGTCCGACTCAGTGACCCCATGGACTGCAGCATGCCAGACTCCTCTGTCCTCCACTATCTCCCAGAGTTTACTCTAATTCATGCCCACTGAGTCGGTGATGCCATCCAACCATCTCATCCTCTGCTGCCCCCTCTCCTTTTGCCTTCCATCTTTCCCAGCATCAGAGTCTTTTCCAATGAGTCAGCTCTTCCCATCAGGTGGCCAAAGTACTGGAGCATCAGCTTCAGCAACAGTCCTTCCAATGAATATTCAGGTTAATTTCATTTAGGATTGACTGCTTTGACCTCCTTACTGTCCAAAGGACTCTCAAGAGTCTTCTCTAAAGCATCAATTCTTCAGTGCTCAGCCTTCTTTATGGTCCAACTCTCACATCCAGGCTTTCCTCACAACTCAGTTGGTAAAGAATCCGCCTGCAATGTGGGAGATCTGGGTTCCATCCCTGGGTTGGGAAGATCCCCTGGAGAAGGGAAAGGCTACCCACTCCAGTATTCGGGCCTGGAGAATTTCATGGACTATATAGTTAATGGGGTTGCAAAGAGATGGACACGACTGAGCGACTTTCACTTCACTTCTCACAGCCACATATGACTACTGGAAAGACCGCAGCTTTGACTATATGGATCTGTGTCAGCAAAGTGATGTCTCTGCTTTTTAATACACTGTCTAGGCATGTCATCACTTTTCTTGCAAGGAGTCAGCCAGGCAGGGGCTCACATCCTTTGGGGAGGGGGGCGGGAGAGGGCTGGGCGATGGAGACCACAGTGGATTCCAGGCGTGGGTGCCCCCTCTGCTGCCAGAGCTGGCTTCCGAGGTCCATGGGGTCCTCGCTTGGAGCCCTGCATGGGCGGGGATCACGCTTTCCACTTGGGGGCTCCTTGCAGCCTCGTAAAGGACAGGAGCTTGGTGATGGGAGGATGACCCCTCAGGGGAACATGCCATACCTGAGACTGCATTAAAATCGACCTCCCCAAAGTTGTGAGTCTCCTCAGTGGGTGTTGGAAAATGACAGCAAGCCCTGCCCTCAATTCAGCCAGTGAAGGGATTAAACCAGTACTTCCTAGACCTTGGGAGTTCACAGACCAGTAAAATCCCTCCTGCTCTTTCAAGAAGACTGCCATTGGGTTGCAACCTTTCTCTTCCACCTTTTAAGGGCACTGAAACCAAACAAATCTGAACAGAAAAACTCCTCCCCTTTGCTATGGCCATCCTTTAAAAGCAGAGAGGGACTTTCCTGGTGATCCAGCAGTAAAGAATCCACACTCCTGATACTGGAGGCATGGGTATGAACCCTGGCTGGGGAGCTAATACCTTGCATGCCACATGGCACAGTCAAAAAAAAAGAAAAAAAAAAAAAAGGTAGGAGATAATTTTGGATTATAGGACACACTCAAAAATAAATCTGATTTCAGGGAAACTTAATACACTGTTGTTGTTCAGTCACTAAGTTTGTGTCCAACTCTTTGTAACCCCATGGACTGTGGCATTCCAGGCTCCTTTATCCTTCACTGTCTCCCAGAACTTGCTCAAATTCATGTCCATTGAGTTGGTGATGCCATCCAACCATCTCATCCCCTGCTGTCCCCCTCTCTTTTTGTCTTCAGTCTTTCCCAGCATTAGGTCTTTTCCAGCGAGTTGGCTCTTTGAATCAGGAGGCCAAAGCCATTGAAGCTTCAGCTTCAGCATCAGTTCTTCCAATAAATATTTAGGGTTGATTTCCTAGTTCGATCTCTTTGTCAGAACTTCTCACTGTGGCCCATCCATCTTGGGTGGCCCTGCACCGCATGGCTCATAGCTTCACTGAGTTATGCAAGCCTCTTTGCCATGACAAGGCTGTGATCCATGAAGGGGACACTGTCCTTAGCTTTCCAAGTTTGCTAAACTACATCCCCTTCGTCAGCCACTGTAACCAACCTCACATACGGACACTTCCAAGAAAACACATCAGGAACATAAGCTGTCACTGTGCATTACAGTGGAAGTCTGAAATTAAAGTCCCAGTAAATGAAGCAGAGACTGATAAGAGGATTTTTCTATTTACAAAAAGTCCTGGGCCTCAGTTTTCCCATCTGTGAAATAAGAAGTTGGGTGGGACTAGATTATCTCAGCGTGTCATCCTGTGCTGAAATCCTGGACTCTATGAGTTAGTCCCAGTTAGAGAGGTTGCCTGCATTACAACGTGCAGTTTTCAGAGTGCTCTTTGGAGAAAAGAAAGAATATCAGTTTATAAAGGTATAGCTGCTAAGTCACTTCAGTCATGTCTGACTCTGTGTGACCCCACAGACAGCAGCCCACCAGTCTCTGCTGTCCCTGGGATTCTCCAGGCAAGAACACTGGAGTGGGTTGCCATTTCCTTCTCCAATGCATGAAAGTGAAAAGTGAAAGTAAAGTTGCTCAGTCATGTCTGACTCTTAGCGGCCCCATGGACTGAAGCCTACCAGGCTCCTCCTTCCATGGGATTTTCCAGGCAAGAGTACTGGAGTGGGTTGCCATTGCCTTCTCCTATAGAGGTATAAGGCTTTAGGAATTCCAGCTGAGCTATTTCAAATCCTAAAAGATAATGCTGTGAAAGTGCTGCACTCAATATGCCAGCAAATTTGAAAAACTCAGCAGTGGCCACAGGACTGGAAAAGGTCAGTTTTCATCCCAATCCCAAAGAAAGGCAATGCCAGAGAATGCTCAAACTACTGCACAATTGCACTCATCTCACACGCTAACAAAGTAATGCTCAAAATTCTCCAAGCCAGGCTTCAACAATACGTGAACTGTGAACTTCCAGATGTCCAATCTGGTTTTAGAAAAGACAGAGGAACCAGAGATCAAATTGCCAACATCCGTTGGATCATAGAAAAAGCAAGAGAGTTCCAGAAAAACATCTGTTTCTGCTTTATTGACTATGCCAAAGCCTTTGACTGTGTGGGTCACAACAAACTATGGAAAATTCTTTAAGAGATAGGAATCCCCGACCACATGACCTGCCTCCTGAGAAATCTGTATGGAGGTCAAGAAGCAACAATTAGAACTGGACATGGGACAACAGACTGGTTCCAAATCAGGAAAGGAGCACATCAGGGCTGTATATTGTCACCCTGCTTATTTAACTTATATGCTGAGTACATCATGAGAAATGCTGGACTGGATGAAGCACAAGCTGGAATCAAGATTGCTGGGAGAAATATCAATAACCTCAGATATGCAAATTACACCACCCTTATGGCAGAAAGTGAAGAGGAACTAAGGAGCCTCTTGATGAAAGTGAAAGAGGAGAGTGAAGAAGTTGGCTTAAAACTCAACATTCAGCAAAGTAAGATCATGGCATCTTGTCCCATCACTTCATGGCAAATAGATGGGGAAGCAGTGGAAACAGTGTCAGACTTTATTTTTGGGGGCTCCAAAATCACTGCAGATGGTGACTGCAGCCATGAAATTAAAAGACGCTTGCTCCTTGGAAGAAAAGCCATGACCAACTTAGCAGATTAAAAAGCAGAGACATTCCTTTGCCAACAAAGATCCATCTAGTCAAAGCTATGGTTTTTCCAGTAGTCATGTATGAATGTGAGAGTTGGATTATAAAGAAAGCTGAGCACCAAAGAACTGATGCTTTTGAACTGTGGTGCTGGAGAAAACTGTTGAGAGTCCCTTGGGCAGCAAGGAGATCCAACCAGTCCATCCTAAAGGAAATCAGTCCTGAATATTCATTGGAAGGACTGATGCTGAAGCTGAAACTCCAATACTTTGGCCACCTGATTGAAGAACTGACTCACTGGAAAAAACCCTGCTACTGGGAAAGATTGAAGGCGGGAGAAGGGGACGACAGAGGATGAGATGGTTGGATGGCATCACTAACTTAATGGACATGAGTTTGAGTAAACTGGGAGTTGGCGATGGACAGGGAGGCCTGGCGTGCTGCAGTCCATGGGGTCGCAGAGAGTTGGACACGATTGAGCGACTGAACTGACTGACTGACTAAGGCTTTCGTTCACTTCCCCACCTCTCCCCTGGCTAGCGTGACCTTCGGTGTGTGAGAACAGAATAGATTTAGCAAAACAAACAGATGCCGTCCTCCGTGCCCATCTCAGTGCCCTTGGGTTCTAAGCATTTCCCTAGCATCCCTTCTGGGCTGAGACCATTTACAGGAAATCTGTATACTGTGTATGCACAGAATACTGCCTGGGCAGTTGTGCAGCAAACTGGTACCAGTGGTTCTCTTTGGGGTGCGGGGCTGGGGTGAGAGGAGGGGGCTGTGCACATCTGATTTTGTATGTCTCTACATTAGGGTTTCCCCCTCAGCACCACTGACATGTTGGATCCAATAATTCTTTGCTGGGGTGCTGTCCTGTGCATCATAGGCTATTTAGCAGCATCTCTGGTCTCCACCCACTAGATACCAGGAGCATCTTTTTTATTTACTTGGCTGCACCAGGTCTTAGTTGTGGCACGAGGGATCTTTAGTTGCAGCATGCAGGCTTTTAAGTTGTGGCACGTGGTATGGGATCTAGTTCCTTGACCAGGGATCGAACGCCGACCCCCTGCTTTGGGAGCCTTAACTGCTGGACTGCCAAGGAAGTCCTGCAAAAAGCACCTGATCCCAGCTGGGACATTGCCAAATGTTCCTTGGATTAGGGGTGGGGGGAGGGTGGCAGAACACCCTTGGCTGAGAACCACTGCTCTAGACTATTGATGTAAAATATTTAAAAATGAAGCACAGATGAAGAATATTTATTAAGATTATTAAGGAAAAAAAGATTATTAAGGATATCTATACTCAACACTGAATACAGAATGAGTATCTGTATTCATTCAAGTGTTGTCAGTCTACTCGCCCAAAGTGCTCAAATAAACCTACTTCCTGCCTCTTCTGATGCAGCCTGAGTGACCGTATCACCTCCTGCCGGGTCTCCCTGCTGCCACCCTGACCGCAGCAAGTCTTCTCCACACAGCAGCCAAAATGAGCTTCTGGAAGTGTCCTTCAGCCATGTCACTCTCCTGCCCGCCTTCCTACTGTCTTCGGGAATGAAATCCAAGCTCCCCACTGGCCTTCCGGGTGCTCTGCCACCTGGACCCTGGCTCCCTCTGTCTTCTGGTCCTGGCCACAGTGTGGTCCGTGGACCGGCAGTCTTCAATGCCCTGGAGTTGGTTAGCGAACCTGAACCTCAGGTCCACCTGGGCCCGCTGGAGCAGCACCTGCATGTCCACAGGTGGTGCAAGGTGCATCTCAAGTCTGTGAAGAGCTGCTCCAGGCTTCCCCTTGCCCCCATCCCATGTTCCAACCACCTTGCCCCTCAACCCTGGCTCCTTCTCATCTGTCACTTAAACATCACTATCACAACGAGGTGTTCAAAGTCGAATGTGTGCAAGTAGTCGCCCTACGTGATCCTGCATCTTAGCTTCCTGCTGGTTTGGGAAATAGCTATGATGGCAACCTGAATTCATCTTGTTTGTTTAGGTTATGTTTTGCCTGACTTTTCCCTCCACCTGAACCATATCCCACACCCTAGAATAAGCTCCACGAGGGCAGACACAGGGCAGAGAGCACCAGGCACATAGAAGATGCTCTGTAAATATTTTTGGAATTACTAATAGCCACAAGTATTGTGCCCCTGCTATGTGGCATTAACTCTTCTTCACATGGGTTATCTGGTTTATTTCTCCTGAAACTGATGAGGTGAAATAGGTATTATTTATGATAATCCCCATCTTGCAGATGAGGAAGCAGATGTACATGACACATGGTCTCATGGGTGGTAACAGGCAGAGCAGGGGTTCCACCTGGGAAATCTGACCCTGTGACTATACCTGCTACCACTGCACAATCCTGCCCTCTTATTCATAAATCAAACCACATTTTACATGCACGAGAGGCGCTTGACATGGAGAAGAGTTTCCTTGAGTGCTTCTATAGAGAATTCTGCTTTTGGGGAATCCTAATCCCTTCATGTGCTTTTTGGGTAAATGACATCTTTGTATTCAGAATCCATGTAAGCAAGTTCTGTCTATCCATATGTTCCCAAAGACTGCTGCTATAAAACATTTTACTTCCAGACATGAGTCCAGAAACAAGCCCAACACAGAAGACCCAGTGGCCACACAAGCTAAGGAACGGTTGCTATTTCTGTGCCCGCTGCCGTCTGGCACTCCTTTACCCCTCACCACCACCTGGTAAGTAACTGATGTTCATCCCTGGAGATTAGTGTTTTTCTCAGGCCCTTTGCGGTGGCCTCTCCCTCACTCTAAGAAGCACCAACCAAGTTCCTTCTCACTTGGGGCTGGACCAGGCACCCCAGCATCACTGGGAGATGCTTATGACTTTGTTCGACCTCCCTGAAAGTCAAGGCCATGTACCCCCAGCTTGCATGGTAAGCACAATCACTTGAATATCCTAAGGACAGTGCCAGGCTGCCTCTAGGAGTTATCTTCCTTAATTTAGTCCTCAGGACAAGCTTTTACACAGGTATCATGGGGTCTCACTTTTGCTAAGAATCTGAAGTTCAGAGAGGTGAAGTAATTAGCCCAAGGTCACACAGCCAGTTGGTGAGATATCCAGAACTTGAACAGTTCAACCCAGAGCGGGGCTGGCAAATCTATAATCCCTTTGGCTCATGCTTGTTGAGTCTGTACTGTGTGCCAGACACTGTGCTAAGACCTTGACAGCCTGATCTCACAGCAGCCCCAAGATGTGGGTGCCACAACTGTACCCATTTAATAGATGAGGAAACTGAGGCGCTGAGAGGCAGACTGGCTCCAACTCAGGCCAGGAAGAGCACAGGGGTTAGAATTCAGAAGTGACACACCACACTGTGTGGCCCCTCTGCTCTCAGCTTAGTGAGGTCACACATTTTTTAATATAAACCAGTCCTCTCGGAGTCTCGCGCAGGCATCAGGATGTTCCGGTTTGATGGTCTGCCTTTTATTTTGTTTTCAACCCAAAGGAAACAGAACAGCTTAAGAAACCCACACTGTGGTTCCCAGATGCAGGCAAAAAAAAAAAAAAAAAAACCCACAAAGTCAATGAACAAAAGGGTTGTCTGTTCACCTTGAGCTCAGTCCTGTCCAGCACCTGCTACCACCCAATCCCCCAATCTGAGAACCAGCGTCAGTGAGGCGAGAAGCCTGTCACCATCCATTTAGACGTGACGGTGACTGTCAGCCCTGAATCTCTTCCAGTGGAGTAAACATGATGGTTAGGACCCTGGGACAAGGCTGGGAACAAGGCTTTGAGTATTTAAAATGAGAGAATCCATGAGAGGGTTCAACCGCAGAGCCTCAGATTCCCTGTACGTGGCTCAAAAGGCTTTTGATTCCTCCTGTTGCCACAGGCTGCCCTGGAGAGATGTGCGTGCTCTCACAGGGGCGGTAAATAAAACTGACGGCTGACCATGTGCAGGGTGCCACTCTGGGTGACACACACATACTGACTCATTCCATCCTCACAGCAGCCTTTTAAGGCCAGGATTAGCACTCCCATTCTAGAGACGAGGAAACTGAGGCGGTTAAGCAGCCTGCCCAGCATTCCACAGCTGCTCGAGCCACGATGTGAACCCCCTTTCAGAACCAGTACACACAGCCTTCCTGAAGGAGGACACATCTCTTGTTTAACCAGCGATGGATTCTCATTCCAGGATGGGGGAGGGGGGATGCTTCTGCACCGATCCCCACAAGTCTGATGGCAGACTGATTTGAGCTCTCTAAGCCTCAGTTTTGGCTTTGTAAAATGGGCATATGAATAGCACCTATACCCACAGGTTATTATAAGCATTAAGTTAGGTAATAATAGTTGTAACAGTCAACATTTACTGTGCCTCCCCTGCCCAAGGCACCATGAGACAATGCCATCTTCTTCATTTCACAGACGAGGAGCAGAGAGAGTTAAGTCACTTGCACAAAGACATAGCTAACTGCGGAGATGTGGGACCTAAGCCCACATCTGAGCTGAGGCACCTAAGAAACATCCTAAGAGCATCCTCTTACAAAATTCAACGAGTACACGAACAGTATAACACAACAGCTCCTCAACACACAGCCAAAGTCATGATTTTTCCCGCAGGCAGGGAGACAGAACCCAGAGAGGGCCTGTCTAGTTCTGCCTGCTGTCCAGCACCAGGCAGATGTCCGCAGCCCTGGGCAGGAGTCCCGCCCTCTTGCCCCCACACAGCAGACCCTGTGATGCCTGGTACACAGCCAGGATCAGTCCAGCGACTGAGGGTGCTTTGTGCATGGCTTAGAGCCGGTCTTGCCAACTATCAGGAGTCTGTCCCAGGACCAGACTTTGACCCGAGTTAGGTTTATGCTTACAAACAGACCAACAGTAAAATGCTCAACATCTTCTAAGACTCAACTGTCCTGGCCGGAAGAGACTTCAGCAATGAGAGTCCAGGGTGCCCACCCAGGGCTGAGGCTGTCTGTGGCAGGTACCCCGGACCCCACCCAAGACTGCTGACTCTGAGTTGCCAGGGCTGGGGTGGAGGCATCTGCTCATTTACTTGATTACTTAAAGTGTAACTTGCATCTCGTAGATGGTATAGGTCTTAGTGTACAGTTTGATAAGTTTTAACAACATCTGTCCATGTAACTACTGCTGGGATCAAGACACAAGCCATTCCCAGAAAGTTCCCTGTGTGTGCTTTCCTCCACTCAACCCCTGGCCCAGGTAATCACTGATTTGCATTCTGTCACTACAGGTTAGTTCTGCCTGCACGAGAAATGTACATAAATGAACCAAGAGAGTGTGTGCTCTGTCTGCTGCTTTTGTTCATCCACAGTGTTATCCGTGTCTGTAGTTCATTTGGTTCCTTTCTTTGGCTCAGAAGTCCATCGTGCGGTTGCTGTTGTTTAGTTGCTAAGTTGTGTCCAACTTTTTTACGACCCCATGGACTGTAGCCAGCCAGGCTCCTCTGTCCATAGAATTTCCCAGGCAAGAGTACGGGCAAGGGTTGCCATTTCCTTCTCCAGGGGATCTTCCTGACCCAGGGATTGAACCTGGGGCTCCTGCATTGCAGGCAGATTCTTTACTGTCTGAGCCACCAGGGAAGCTCAAAGTCATGAAAGGGGAATAATAAAAAGTGTGTCTGTCTACTGGAGCTGCCAGAGAAGTCATGAGCTCAAGTGTGTAGGGCTTTTACCACCATCAGTTGGTACTGATGCAGCACTAGGACTTTATCTTGCTTCTATCTTAGGTTCAGGGGCGCAGTGGTGACTGCTGACAACTGAGAAATACTCCCCAGGGCACAGAATGCGGGCACAGAACACAAGGCTGTGCTGTGCACCTGGCTGTTCCTTCCAAGTATTTTCTCCCTCCACTGGATCTCAGCTTGAATCCACCTTGTCCACAATGCTCCTAATAATCCATGTGCTTAGCTCTCTAGAGCTAAACAGTGAGGTCTCCTGAGAGTCAGGGGGGCCCAGCTTCTGCAACCCAGGGAGGGAGGGGAGCAAGCTACTTAACTGAGTCTCAGTTTACTCCTCTGTGAAGTGGGCATCATAATAGAACAAGCCTTAGTGTATTGTCATGGGACTTAAGTATCCACTCAGTTCAGTTCAGTTGCTCAGTTGTGTCCAATTCTTTGTGAACCCATGGACTGCAGCACACCAGGCTTCCCTGCCCACAACAGGAACAACTCCCAGAGCTTACTCAAGCTCATGTCCATCAAGGGGGTGATGCCATCCAACCATCTCATCCTCTGTTGTCCCCTTCTCCTCCTGCCTTCAATCCTTCCCGGCATCAGGGTCTTTTCCAATGAGTCAGTTCCTCATATCTGGTGGCCAAAGTATTGGAGCCTCAGCTTCAGCATCAGTCCTTTCAATGAATATTCAGGACTGATTTCCTTTAGGACTGACTGGTTTGATCTCCTACGAGAGTCTTCTCCAACACCACAGTTCAAAAGTATCCACTACCTTCTGCCATTTTCCAGGCAACTTCACAATTCCATCTTTCCAAAGCTTTCTTTTTGAACAAAGAACTGTTCCAGGTGCCTTTTACAGTCTTCCAAGGAATTAAAATTTTTTTCCAGTAAGAGAATTTTGTAAAGACCACAATAAATGGAAATCCGAAAGTGCAATGTCTGGTGAATTTCAGTGTGATGAATCAGAACTTCCCAGTCAAGCTGTAAGTGTTCGCCTGGTCATCAAAGAAACATGTGGTTTTGCGTTATCCTGGTGGAGGATTATATGTTTTCTGTTGACTAATTCCAGATGCTTTTCATTGAGTTCTGCTTTCAGTTGGTCTAATTGGAAGCAGTACTTGTTTGAATTAAACATTTGGTTTCCTGGAAGGAGCTCATAATAGAGGACTCCCAGTCCCACCTATTTACAAGATCACCTCCTCTGAAAGAAGACCGACCTTTGGTGTGGATGGGGGTTCATATCACTTACCCCTTGATCTCTTCCTTTCCACATTATTGTACAGTATCCACTTTTCACTGCCTGTCAAAATTCGTCTTAAAATGGAACATCTTTGGTACATTATTAATAAGTAGAGAACTGCATGCGGAAATATGGTCAAAAAGGGTTTTTTCATTTAACTTACGTGGAACTCAAACGTCAAATTGATTAATATAACTAAGCTTGGTGCAAATGATTTTCAAGGCTTGCTTTGGACATTTTGAGTATGTCGGCTATTTCCTATGTGGTGTAACACTGATTGTTCTCAATTAATGTCTCAATTTGATTGCTATCAACTTCATCTGGTTTATCCAACCATGGAGCATCATCTAGTGAGAAATCTTCACAAACCACTTTTGACATGTTCAATCTGTCACAGCAACTTCTCCATACATTGCACAAAAACTTTGCTTTTCAGTTTTGTTTTGACCTTTTCCAAAATAATAAAGCCAAGTATGCCAAAAATGTTGCTCCCCCCGCCCATGTTCAATATTAAAACAACCAAGTAAACAGTCACAGTTCTGATAAGTTTTTTTAATGTGCGCTGATATGGGAGTGGTTACAATGCAATCTAACAATCGTTTTGAATGAAGTCAAAGACAACTAAATGCTGCTAGAGCCATCTTCCAGAAAAAAAGCAAGCGAACCTTTTGGCCAACTCATTAAGTACTCAATAAATGTTACCACAGACACTGTCGTCTGGTGATAGTCCTCAGTAGCCTGTGGCACCTTCCATCCTGCCAGAGGCTAGAAGCTGCATGAAGACAGGGCCCTTGTCACACAAAACTACCCAGAATCGGAGTCCACAGCCTCAGGATGTTCTCCGGCTGCCCTGAACCAGGAGGAGGCCACTCACTGTTCCTCAGGACCCCTCCCAGGGGGCTGAGTCCCCAGCAGTGAAGGGAGTTTCTTCCGGATGTTGAGGGTATGCCACGGCTCTAGGTGGCTGAGGGGGCAGCCCCACTGGGGGAGGGGGGAATTCACGAGGCCCAGATGGGATGAAGGGAACCAGGAAGGACCCTGTGTGCACCCCATGCAAGCCCCTTGTTCCAGGAGAGGATGCTGGGGTCCCGGGGAATGAGGGTTGCCAGAAAACAACTATTTTAGTACTCTATGTGGGGCAGGGGGGCCTGGGAGGGAGCTGGGGACACCTCCTCCCAACCCGTCAATGCCAGTACTATCATCCCCATGGGATGGAGATCCCCGAAAGGGGGGCCCCTGGAGAGACTCCACCCAAGGTACTGGACAGCTAGGGGCTGAGCCAGGATTTGAACTTGTGTCTCAAAGGCTGTAACATAGCAAGCATTCTTAGGTTTACCTCGTTGTTGTTTAGTCGCTAAGTCGTGTCCAACTCTTTTTGCAACCCCATGGACTATAGCCTGCCAGGCTCCTCTGCCTGTGGGATTTCCCTGGCAAGAATACTGGAGTGAGTTGCTATTTCCTTCTCCAGGGGATCTTCCCCACCCAGGGATCAAACTCACATTTTCTGTACTGGGAAGCAGATTCTTTACCACTGAGCCACCCAGGAAGCCTCCTTTGACTCCTGCTGCTGCTGCTAAATCACTTCAGTCGTGTCCGACTCTGTGCGACCCCATAGACAGCAGCCCACCAGGCTCCCCCGTCCCTGGGATTCTCCAGGCAAGAACACTGGAGTGGGTTGCCATTTCCTTCTCCAATGCATGAAAGTGAAAAGTGAAAGTGAAGTCGCTCAGTCGTGTCTGACCCTCAGTGACCCCATGGACTGCAGCCTTCCAGGCTCCTCCGTCCATGGGATTTTCCAGGCAAGAGTACTGAAGTGGGGTGCCATCGCCTTCTCCGCCTTTGACTCCTAACAGGGTGCAAATCATAAACAAACCTTCTTCCAAATCCAAAACAGAATGATCCCCTTATAGAAGGTCCCAGAGAGACCACTGTCATATCCATCACCAAATAACCACACTCACAGGCCCTCCCTCCAGTCTCTAACCAACGACCTGGGCAATCCAGCTATTTCCACAGAAAAACTCCTTTTGCCAGCCTGAGCCCTCCTGTGTCATTTGACGTCCACAGCACTTCACCATCATCTTGAAAACGTTGGCCTCAGACTGGTATTTGAACCTATGTGGCCCGGACTCGAATCCAGCCAAAATCCTTGATCTTTCAACTAAGATCACAGACCTGGTTTCAGGATCTAATGAAGCTCAATTCTTGATGTCTCCTTGCAGAAAGTATTTAGTGAGAGACAAAATGATAGGTAAGAAGTGGATTTATTTGGGAGAAACACACTTCACAGACAAGAGTGTAGGCCATCCCAGAGGGTGAGTGCAGCCTTGAAATGTGGTGTGGTCAGCTTTTATGTGGTGGGTAATTTCACAGGCTAATGAGTGGAAGGATTATTCCAGCTGTTTGGGGGAAAGCAGTGAAGATTTCCAGGAATTGGGCCACCACCCACTTTTTGGTCTCTGATGGTCTTAGAACTGTAATGGTGCCTCTGGGTGTGTGATTGAGCTTGCTGATGTGTTACTGTTGTTGTTCAGTCACTAAGTCGTGTTCCACTCTTGGTGACACCATGACTGTAACATGCCAGGCTTCCCGGTCCTTCACCATCTCCCAGAGTTTGCTCAAACTCGTGTCCATTGAGTCTATGATGTCATCCAATCATCTCATCCTCTGTCATTCCCTTCACCTCCTGCCTTCAATCTTTTCTAGCATCAGGGTCTTTTCCAATAAGTTGGTCCTTTGCATCAGGTAGTCAAAGTATTGGAGCTTCAGCATCAGTCCTTCCAATGAATATCTAGGGTTGATTTCCTTTAGGATTGACCGATTTGATCTCCCTGCAGTACAAAGGACTCTTAAGAGTCTTCTCCAGCAGCACAGTTCCAAAGTATCAATTCTGAGGCACTCAGCCTTCTTTATGGTCCAAATTTCATATCCATACATGACTACTGGAAAAACCATAGCTTTGACTATATGGACCTTTGTAGGCAAAGTGATGTCTCTGCTTTTTAATGTGCTGTCTAGGTTTATCATAGCTGTGCTTCCAAGGAGCAAATGTCTTCTAATTTCATGGCAGCAGTCGCCATCCGCAGTAATTTTGGAGCTCAAGAAAATAAAGTCTGTCATTGTTTCCATTGTTTTCCCATCTATTTGCCATGAAGTGGTGGGACCAGATGCCATGATCTTAGCTTTCTGAACGTTGAGTTTTAAACCAGCTTTTTCACTCTCCTCTTTCACCTTCATCAACAGGCTCTTTAGTTCCTCTTCGCTTTCTGCCATTAGAGTGGTATCATCTGCATATCTGACGTTATTGATATCTCTCCGGCAATCTTGATTCCAGGTTGTGATTCACCTAGCATTTCTTATGATGTACTCTGCATGTAAGTTAAATAAGCAGGGTGATAATACATAACCTTGACTTACTCCTTTCCCAATTTTTGAACCAGTCCATTTTTCCATGTCCAGTTCTAACAGTTGCTTCTTGACCTGCATACAATTTCTCAGGAGGCAGGTCAGGTGGTCTGATATTCCCATCTCTTTAAGAATTTTCCACAGTTTGTTGTGACCCACACAAAGGCTTTAGCGTAGTCAAAGAAGCAGAAGTTTTTCTGGAATTCTTTTGCTTTTCCTATGATCTAACAGATGTTGGCAGTTTGATCTCTGGCTCTTATGCCTTTTCTAAATCCAGCTTGAACATCTGGAAGTTCTTGATTCACATACTGTTGAAGCCTAGCTTGGAGGATTTTGAGCATTACTTTGCTAGCATGTGAAATGAGTGCAATTGCACAGTAGTTTGAACATTCTTTGTTTGGGATTGGTATAAGACTGGCCTTTTCCAGTCCTTCAGCAGTGGCCACTGCTGAGTTTTCCAAATTTGCTGGCATGCTAAGTGCAGCACTTTAACAGCACCATCTTTTAGGATTTGAAATAGCTGAAAATTCCATCACCTCCACCAGCTTTGTTCACAGTAATGTGCCCTAAGACCCACCTGACTTCACACTCCAGAATGTCTTGGTCTAGGTGAGTGACCACAATATCATGGTTATCTGGGTCATGAAGATTTTTTTGTACAGTTCTTCTGTGTATTCTTGCCACGTCTTCTTAATCTCTTCTGCTTCTGTTAGGTTCTTATTGTTTCTGTCCTTTATTGTGCCATCTTTGCATGAAATGTTCCCTCGGTATCTCTAATTTTCTTGAAGAGATGTCTAGTTTTTCCCATTCTGTTGTTTTCCTCTATTTCTCTGCATTGTTCACTTAAGAAGGCTTTCTTATTTCTCCCTGCTGTTCTCTGGAACTCCGCATTTGGTTGGGTATATCCTTCCCTTTTTCCTTTGCTTTTTGCTTCTCTTCTTTCTCAGCTATTTGTAAGGCCTCCTCAGACAGCAGTGTTGCCTTTTTGCATTTCTTTTTCTTGGGGATGGTTTTGGTCACCATCTCCTGTGTAATGTTATGAACCTCTCATAGTTCTTCAAGCACTCCATCAGATTTAATCCCTTGAATCTATCTGTTGCTTCCACTGTATAATCATAAGAGATTTGATTTAGGTCATACCTGAATGGCCAAGTGGTTTTCCCTGGGCTGTGCTTAGTCACTCAGTCGTGTCTGACTCTTTGTGACCCCATGGACTATAGTCTGCCAGGCTCCTCTGTCTATGGGGATTCTCTGGGCAAGAATACTGGAGTGGGTTGCCATGCCCCCTTCCAGGGATCTTCCCGACCCCGGGACTGAACCCAGGTTTCCCATACTGCAGGTGAATTCTTTACCATCTGAGCCACCAGGGAAGCCCAAGAATACTGGAGTGGGTAGCCTATCCCTTCTCCAGGGGATCTTCCTGACCCAGGAACTGAACTGGGCCTGCATTGCACGTGGATTCTTAACCAGCTGAGCTACCAGGGAAACCCATTTTCTATACTTTAAGTCTGAATTTTGTAATAAGGTTTTCATGATCTGAGCCACAGTCAGCTCCTGGTCTTGCTTTTCCTGACTACATAGTGCTTCTCCATCTTTGGTTGCAGAGAATATAATCAATCTGATTTCGATATTAACCATCTAGTGATGTCCACATGTAGAGTTGTCTCTCGTGTTGTTGGACAAGGGTGTTTGCTATGACCAGTGCATTCTCTGGATGAACTCTGTTAGCCTTCACTTTGCTTCATTTTGGTCTCCAAGATCAAATTTGCCTGTTACTCCAGGTATCTCTTGACTTCCTACTTTTGCATTCTAGTCCCCTGTGATGAAAAGGACATCTTTATTTGGTGTTAGTTCTAGAAGGTCTTGTAGGTCTTCATAGAACTGTTCAATTTCAGCTTCTTGTGGCACAGACTTGGATTACTATGATGTTGAATGGTTTGCCTTGGAAACAAATTGAGACTGCACCCAACTATTGCATTTTTGACTCTTTTGTTGACTATGAAGGCTACTCCATTCCTTCTAAGAGATTCTTGCTCACAATAGTAGATATAATGGTCATCTGGATTAAATTTGCCCATTCCTGTCCATTTCAGTTCACTGATTCTTAAAATGTCAATGTTCACTTAGCCATCTCCTGTTTGACCACATCCAATTTACCTTGATTCAATTCTTTTTTTTTTTTTTTTTTCAACCCCATGGACTGCAGCCTACCAGGCTCTTCCGTCCATGGGATTTTCCAGGCAAGAGTACTGGGTGCCATTGCCTTCTCCTTGATACAATTCTTTACAGCATTGGACTTTACTTTTACCACCAGACACATCCTCAACTGGGCATCGTTTCTGCTTTGGCTCAGCCTCTTCATTCCCTCTGGAATTTCTCAGCTCTTCCCCAGTAGCACATTGGACATATACCAACCTGGGGGGGCTCATCTTCCAGTGTCATATCTTTTTGCATTTTCATGGAGAGAAACACACTTCACAGACAAGAGTGAGGGCTGTCCCAGAGAGTGAATGCAGCCGCAAAATGTGGTGAAATTAGCTTCTATGGGCTGGGTAATTTCACAAGCTAATGAATGGGAGGATTATTCCAACTGTTTTGGGGAAGGGGGCAGAGATTTCCAGGAATTGGGCCACTGTTCACTTTTTGGTCTTTGATGGTTGGTCTTAGAACTGTCATGGCACCTCTGGGTATGTATTTAGCTTGCTGATGTGTTACGGTGAGCGTATCCTGAGGAGTTGACTTGTCTGCCATCATGGACCCATTCAATTCTAATCAGTTTATGCTGCATTCTCGGCCTATGTCATTCTTTCAAAGGTTGTACCCTGACTGCTTCCCTCCTGTTTCAGTCCTTCCCCACAGACTTCACCTCCAGACTTCCTAATTACAGTGTGAAAGGCCACCATTCTCCCAGTGACCTGGGCTGGAAATTTCAGTGTCCTTGAGCCTTCTCTCCCCTCCTCACCCCATTCCCAACCTACACACATATCCAGGTCTCAAACTGGCTACCTGGGGGGTCGGGGGGAGCTATATCTGCCCCACCGATATGTCTTATTTGGCCCGTGAAGTTTTATTTATTTTATATATTATAGAGTAGCTGTCAATATTGAGAACATGGTGATCTCATAAAACTTGAAAACCTGGCAACCCTGGGCCTGATTCACACATGTAACAGGCAGCTGGTGCTGAGATGCAACTGTCTCCTATGCAAGAGGCCTGCCTTGTGCTTTGCCACAATCCCCACCACTCCCTGCCGCCTTATCTCTGGCCCGACACTCTCAAGGCCCGCTGTTATATCCTTTCAGACAAGTGTATTTGTAGCCGCTGCCCACTTCCACATTCCGTTGGTCCCCAAACTTGTTTCTTTTTTCTTCTCAAAGCCTCTCTTTGCAGAGATTCTTCCTGCCCCACCCATCTCCCCCTCCTATTTCTCAGGCCTGGTTGATTACTAAAACCCTGCTTCTCTAAGGCTTTCTCAGCCTATAAGTGCAGCCACACAGCCCTCCAGCCATTGTGTAGGTCAAAACATCAAAGGAGTCCCTCATAGCCTACAGGACAAAGTCCAAACTCCTGGGAGGGTGTGAACTGCCTCATGCTTTCTCAACCTTACTCCTGGTGTTCCTGAATGAAGGAGCCTTGGGTGCAGGGCTCTGTACCAGGCACCAGTGGTATCAGCATGGATTAAAAACCTGCTCTCTAGCAGGAGCAAGATCGGTGCAACACATCCAGGGACACATCCAAGGGAAACAGTCCTGATGTCGGCCTCAGGTCACATGGGTCTGTCTCCCAGCCTCTGCACACTGAGACTCTGGGCCTTGGCTTCCTGCCCTCCCTCCAGCTAACCAGGAAGGCCATGCCTCTTTCCCACATCCAGCTGATTCCCCTCCCCTACAGCCAGCAGGAAGCAGCTCTCCTCTGAGCCATTGATGGCAGGCACTGGTCTCAGCCAACTGCAACTGGCCACTCACACCCGTCTTGAGGAAGTCATTTTCACCCCTACTTTCTGTCTTTTTTTGTTCAGTTGAGTTCAATTCAGTCACTCAGTAAAGGGGGAACATGGTGCTTCAGGCAAGGTGATGTAGGAAGATCTCTCAGAAACAGGGACATTTCAGCTGAGACTGTTATGGCGGTAACCCAGCACGATGGGGAGTCCCGGGGAGCCCTGAATGACTTGGTGGATCTTAAGTCGCCCACCCAACACATTAGGTCCTGACCTACTAAGTCTCTTAAGCTGGTGAGATGTGGGGTTGTTTGCACAGTAGCTGCCATACTCCGACCTGTTTCCCCACGTTGTAGAACTATTACGAGGATCAAGGAGTTAGGGGTTAGTACATGCAAAATGCTTACAAGAGTCTCTGGCGCAATTGCTACAAACATTTAAACCAATATTAGAAATACCTTGTAAGGTCAGACCTTCTGGCTAGTCAGCCTGCCAACCCAAAATGGGGGTGATGTAAAACTTGGTTACCTTTCCTACCATCCCCCACCCCACAACTCCATCAAGGATATTGACCCCATGAAGGATATTTCCCCAAACATTTGGGACTTTCATGACCCACTGGATATGGCTCTGCCTCCCAGGAATTTCCCTAAACTCATTTTGAATTATTTTTCAGCCTGAAACTCTCTGTTAGGAAGCAAGTTGTCTTGCTCCCGTCCGTGAGAATTTCCCAGTGGACAACTTTATTCCAGTTCTGAGTAACTGGGCAAGAGCATACAAGTGTTCTAAAGCCTCAGACATTAACTTCCCCACATGCGATGAGTTAGCAGTAACACTCAGGACTGAAGAACTCCACTAATTTCATCCCCGGTGGCTCAGCCAGGCACACTTCTCTGTTCAACCTATGGCTCCATCAGCTTCCAATCACAAAGTTAATCACCAATGATACATAAATTCAGAACCTGTATCCCCCATTATCTTCTGTTTATCTGTAAAAGGTTGTTTCTCTTATACTACTGGCCATGCTTCTCCCCACCCCTCTATTTTGGTACGTAGACCCCTTTAAAAAATCTTATGGAAGCTACTGACCTTCCACAAAAAATGCAGAGATGGAAGGTCTGACAGGAAATCTCAGGTGGTTAGTGGGTCCTTAACCCTCTTCTGAGGATCATGATATGAGTTATTAAAAGTCTAACATCCAACAATTTCAAAATGATCCAGACAACTATAATGTTTTATTGTTTGATTTCCAGGAGAATATCCAAAAACTGCCTTTATAAGTATCATTATATGCATAGAAAATTTCTGGAACCATATACAAGAAATTATGAACCATGGTTCTTTTTGGGAAAAGGGATCAGGGGTCTGGGATGGGAGGGAGATTTACATTTTTTCATTGGCTATGGTTCTATATTGTTCAATTTTTTTTTATCATGTATAAAAATATTTTCTAATTAATTTCTAATTAAAAAGTTAGTAAAAAGTTATTTAAGTTAGGAACTATATACATAAGCCATCGTTACTTCCTCTTTTGTGACACAGGGAAGGGGGAAGTGGTCAGCAGGGAAAAGTCAACTTACTTCCTGGCAGAGTTGAATCCATATCAGTTGGGGGAAAATGCAAAATATCAGTCAAGGAGAAATGGCAAATTGTTTCTACTGGGTATTCAACCAGGTCATTGATGTTCCACGTTGCAGAGGAGGGTGCTATTAATATTTCATTAGGTGTCAGCAGATTTGATGTCTGCTGAGGCCCCACTTCCTGGCTTGTGGATGGCAGCCTTCTCACTGTGTCCTCATATGGCCTTTCCAGGAGATCTCTCTCTTTCTCTTCATGTAAGGGCACTAATCCCAGGAAGACAGTCTCACTCATGGCCTAATCAAAACCTAATCATCTCCCATAAGCCCTGTTTTCTAATACCATCACATTGGGGGTTAAGGCTTCAACATGTGAATTTTGGGGGAACACAGACATTCAGCCTCGAATAGACAGCCTTCATACTGACAGATGAGTGAGCTGCTGTGGTTCCCGCCTAACTCCTATCTCAGCTTCCTAAGCCTCCCGCACAATTGCACTCATCTCGCACACTAGCAAAGTAATGCTCAAAATTCTCCAACCCAGGCTTCAACAGTACGTGAACCATGAACTTCCAGATGTTCAAGCTGGTTTTAGAAAAGGCAGAGGAACCAGAGATCAAATTGCCAACATCTGCTGGATCATCGAAAAAGCGAGAGAGTTCCAGAAAAACATCTATTTCTGCTTTATTGACTATACCAAAGCCTTTGACTGTGTGGATCACAACAAACTGTGGAAAATTCTGAAAGAGATGGGAATACCAGACCACCTTACCTGCCTCTTGAGAAATCTGTATGCAGGTCAAGAAGCAACAATTAGAACTGGACATGGAACAACAGACTGGTTCCAAATTGGGAAAGGAGTACGTCAAGGCTGTATATTGTCACCCTGCTTATTTAACTTATATGCAGAGTACATCATGCAAAATGCTGGGCTGGATGAAGCACAAGCTGGAATCAAGATTCCGGGAGAAATATTAATAACCTCAGATATGCAGATGATACCACACTTATGGCAGAAAGCGAAGAAGAACTAAAGAGGCTATTGATGAAAGTGAAAGAGGAGAGTAAAAAAGCTGGCTTAAAACTCAACATTAAAAAAACTAAGATCATGGCATCTGGTCCTATCACTTACTGGCAAGTAGATGGGGAAAGAATGGAAACAGTGAGAGACTTTAGTTATGTATGGATGTGAGAATTGGACTATAAAGAAAGCTGAGTGCCAAAGAATTGATGCTTTGAACTGTGGTGTTGGAGAAGACTCTTGAGAGTCCCTTGGACCGCAAGGAAATCAAACCAGTAAATCCTAAAGGAAATCAGTCCTGAATATTCACTGGAAGGATTAATGCTGAAGCTGAAACTTCAATACTTTGGCCACCTGATGTGGAGAACTGACTCATTGGAAAAGACCCTGATGCTGGGAAAGATTGAAGGCAGGAGGAGATGGTTGGATGGCATTACCAACTTGATGGACATGAGTTTGAGCAAGCTCTGGGAGTTAGTGATGGACAGGGAAGCCTGGCATGCTGCAGTCCATGGGGTCGCAAAGAGTTGGACACAACTGAGTGGCTGAATCGAACTAAACTGAAGCCTAGGAAAGGAGACCCAGATGTTCAAAGTTAAAAACGGGAAAAGAATCACCTGGAATAATGGCTAATATTTGCAAATCCTCCTTGCGGCTCAGCTGGTAAAGAACCTGCCTACAATGTCGGAGACCTAGGTTCGATCCCTGGGTTGGGAAGATCTCCTGGAGAAGGGAAAGGCTACCCACTCCAGTATTCTGGCCTGGAGAATTCCATGGACTGTATAGTCCATTGGGTCACAAAGAGTCAGATTTGACTGATCGACTTTCACTTTCACTTTCTATGGCTCACAAAGTACTTTACCTAGGAGTGACCCTCAGGGGATCTGCAAAAACCCTATAAGACTTGTAAAAGTAAAATATTTTCTCTTGTCATAAAACACTGCTTGTTTATTAAACAAAAATGAATAAATCTAGATTAGCACAAAGAAAATTAAAATCATCCATTGAGTAATGGATGTTATTCTGTTAACTACTGATACTATCTATGATGGTGCTGGACTTGGAGTTATTTGCAAATAGACTTATTTCTTTTACAAAAATGAGATCTTAATGCAATATGCTTTTGTGACCTTGAAAATTTTTTTGATATATAATGAACAATTTTTGCACATCCTCAGTATTCATCTGAACTGCAACTTTTAGTGGTTGAGGACTATTCCAGTACATGGCAGACCCCTAATTTATTTAACCAATTCTCTACTGCCAGACATACAGTTGGTTTCTAATTTTATTGTTATTATTAAAAAAAAATAACTGTTGAAACTAACTTCTTATACAATCATGTTTCCTCTAGATAAATTCCTGGTATTGAAACTGCTATGTATCTTCAAGCTTTGATATGTGTTTTCAGAATGTCCTCCAATTTATATTTCCTCATCAGCTCCTGAAAGCACGCCTCCCCATATTAGCATTCCCTTTTTAGTTTAAAATTTTTTAATTTTAAAAACATGTAAAAATTTCACATGTGAAAGGTGGCATTGTGTTAGTTAGCAATTTTCTTTCCTTTTCAAAAAAAATTTTGGCTGTGCTGGGTTTTCGCTGCAGTGAGTTGTGGTGCACAGGCTTAGTTGCCCTGTGGCATATGAGATTTTAGTTTCCCAACCAGGGATCGAACCTGCATACCCTGTATTGGAAGGTAGATTCTTAATCACTGGGCCACCAGGGAAGTCCCAGCCTTTTCTTAATATGATGAGGTTGAATGTGTTTTTTTCTTTTTCCTCCTATGTGCTTATGGGCAATGGCAATTCTTCTTTATTCCATTTCTTGACTAGGGCATTTAGCCTTTCCTTATGTTGGATGTGCTCAGCCACTCAGTCGTGTCCAACTCTTTGAGGCCTATTGGCTGGTGGCCCATCAGCCTCCTATGTCCATGGAATTTTCCAGGCAAGACTACTAGAGTGGGTTGCCATTTGCTACTCCTGGGGATCTTTCTGACCCAGGGATCAAACCTGCATCTCCTGCATTTCAGGTGGATGCTTTACCACTGAGCCACCGGGGAAGCCCTTAGTCTCTTCTTTCTGAGTAGAAAAGATCCTGTCTGTGTCCAGAAAACAGCCTCTTGTCTGGTTGTGTTGCAAATATTGCTGCAGTTTAATATTTGCTGTATCAAAGTTTTTTAATTTTAGGTGCCAAATCTATCAATCACTTTCTAGAATTCCTTTTATAATTTGATCTTTCACTACAATGCTTTAAAAGCCTTTTCCTAAAAGGGGCCTGAGTAACTTTATAGTGGAGAAATCTTGTATGCATCACTTTGACCAAATGATCATGGTTAACATTTCCCAAAAGTCATGCTGATACCATGGAAATCCTGACATGATGTCATGAGAACACTTCACCTCTGCAGGAATCTTTCTGCAAACCTCAAACCCCAGTCTAATCACAAAAAAATATCAGACAAATCCAGTGAGGGACATCCTACAAAGCACTGATCAGCACTCCTCAAAGCTTTTAAGGTCATGAAATTTAAGGAAAGACTGAGAAACGGTCACAGATCAGTAGAGATGAAGGGGATGTTAGAACTGAGTACAAGGTGGTATCATGACTAGATCCTGATGCAGAAATGTGACAGTGGGGACACTGGTGAGATCCGAATAAAGTCTGTCATTTAGTCAGTAGCAACGTGAATTTCTTAGTTTTGAAATGTGCACTTGGGTTATGTACACTGCCCCCTACCCGCTAGATTTTCTTTTAGCTTTGACTGGGACAGAGAGCAGTCCAGGCAAAAGAGCCACCAACGTCTGGGCTATGGGCGGCTGTGGAGGAGGAAAGTGAGTTAGGCAGTGGTTCCTGGTTCCTTCTGACCAAAGCACTGGGGCTGCGGAGTCTTCAGAGCTTTGACAGTGAAGGGGCCTAGCCCAGACTTGACCTTGCAGACAGTAAAGTGAAAGTGAAGGTGTTAGTCGCTCACTCTCGTCTCACTCTCTATGACCCTGTGGACAGTAGCCCACCAGGCTCCTCTGTCCACGGGACTCTCCAGGCAAAAACACTGGAGTGGGTAGCCATTTCCTTCTCCAGAGGATTTTCCCAACCCAGGGATGGAAACCAGGTCTCCTGCATTGCAGATGGATTCTTTACCATCTGAGCCAACAGGGAAGACCAGACAGTAGCAAAGTGGCAAAGATTTTAGTTCCCTGCCTGATGTGATTATTGGTTTATTTCATTTGTATGCTTCCTAACTTACTGACCCCTCTCCCCTACCCACCCAACAAAGTGTAAGCTCCAGGAGAGCAGGGAGTGAGTCTCACTTATGCAACACTTCACCCCAAAACCCGGAACACGTGGCCGGTAGAGAGAACTCAGTGAATACTGGTTGAATGAAAGAAATCAAGTAAATGGTTTTCCCCACCCCTCCCCATTCACTGGATGTGAATTTAGTGCCAGCCCATGTGAATTATGCCATAACTGTCTTATGCCACTGAGCCTTTGCACAGGCTGTGCCTCTGCCAGGCACAGTCACTGACCTTCCATTCCCCCTCTAGCTTCGGCTTAGACTTGGCCTTTTCTGAAAATCGTTCCTTGACTCTCTCAGTGGGTTAAACGGCCTCCTTCAAGCTCTTGGGTTTCCTCGTCACTGGACAGCTGTATTGTCATGGTGACTCCTGGGAAGACTGGCCTACCTATGGGGGCAGAGTTGGCCTCTTTGGTTTTCCACCAGCTCTGTGATCAAGACACAGCACTCAGTTCAGTTCAGTTCAGTCGCTCAGTCGTGTCCAACTCTTTGCGACCCCATGGACTGCAGCACGCCAGGCCTCCCTGTCCATCACCAACTCCTGGAATTTACTCAAACTCACGTCCATTGAGTTGGTGATGCCATCCAACCATCTCATCCTCTGTCGTCTCCTTCTCCTCCCACCTTTAATCTTTCCCTGCATCAGGGTCTTTTCAAATGAGTCAGTTCTTCGCATCAGGTAGCCAAAGTATTGGGGTTTCAGTTTCAGCATCAGTCCTTCCAATGAATATTCAGGACTGATTTCCTATAGGATGGACTGGTTGGATCTCCTTGCAGTCCAAGGGACTCTCAAGAGTCTTCTCCAACACCACAGTTCTAAAGCATCAATTCTTTGGTGCTCAGCTTTCTTTATAGTCCAACTCTCACATCCATACATGACTACTGGAAAAACCATAGCTTTGAGAAGACACAGTACTAACAGTACATTTATTTACATGACAGGCTGTGACAGCCAAAGACAACTTCCTCCCCACTCCACAGTAGAATTTGCATCTGTCAGTGTTTGAAAGCAATCACCCAAGGACAACTCCCATACATATCTCTACCCAGCACACTGCAGCTAATGAAGCTGAATATTTGGAGTTGAGGTGCGTTTTGTTTTTTTATCACATTCCCCCCATTCCCAAGTTTCAAGAAACCATACCCACACCCTAACCAACATAAGCCCGGCTGTGCGTGGGGAAAATGTGGACCAAGAGTAAGGTAAGTAAACTCTGTCTCTTCCAGACCAGCTGTGAAAAAGATAAAGTGGCAAAGACACAAAATCCACCAAGCATTAGAGCCACGTGGTTCTAGGTCTTAAATAGAAGAAACAGTAGAACCTTCTGGAGACATCCAGAACAATACATCACATAAGTTGTTTGGTTGCTAAGTTGTGTCCTCTTTTGTGACCCCATGGACAATAGCCCACCAGGTACCTCTGTTCATGGGATTTCCCAGGCAAGAATACTGGAGTGGGGTAATGGCGAACTCCTCCAAAAGGACTTATGCCAGCATGCCATGCCTCCCAGGACTGCTACAGTCAGTGTCCCTGACCCCACGGCAGGCCACTGTTGACCCACGCCTTTAAAAAGGATCACAATCTTTAAAAAGGACCTCACTCACCCAGTGAATTCTCATCCTGGTTCTGCCAAGATTTGCTGGGTGACCTTGGGCCCACTGCCTATAGGATGTTCCCATTAGGGAAGCTCTGGGGACATCAAAAAAAGAAATGCCAAAAGGCTTAATGAACCCTTGTTGTTTAGTCACTAAGTTGTGTCTGACTCTTTGCAATCCCACAGACTGCAGCACGCCAGGCTTCCCTGTCTTCACTATCTCCCTGAGTTTACCCAAATTCAAGTCTGGTAATGCTATCTAACCAACCCTGTGATGTGTTTTAAATGCTGGCATTGAACAGGTGCCTGTTTTGTGCACTGTGACAATTTAAGCTAGACCGTTGGCCTGACAGTTACAGGCTTTATGATAAACATGAGTTCCTAGTGAACATACCAATGTGGCTCAGAGGAGACTCAGGCTGCAGGGCCAACCTGTGTCTTCAGCCAGGAGCTCTGACTTTACTGACTTTCGTACCTCATCTGGAGACCCTTGTCAAGTGAGCCTGAGAGCCCACCTGCCCCGCAAAGGCCACCCTGTTTGCTGGCCTCAGGTTCTTCTAAGAATCGAGGCCGCTTGACCAGCAGCAATTTTCTTTATTTAAAGTTGCAAAATCTCTTTAAAGGGATTTTTGCACCGTGACATCTGGAATATTTGTAAGCAGGGTTTCTTTCCAGCTGGCCCTCCATAAACCCCTGAGTTGCTTCTGGGACCCATCCAAGGAATCCCAAGTTTTCCAGGATCACAGAATAAAAACTGGTGAGCCAGAGCAGTGCTGCCCAAGGCTCTTACCCTGCTGCCTAGCTGCCTACAAATAACTGAGATGAAAGTTTCACTGAAGAATACTTTTCATGGCAGAAGATGCATTGCTTACTAGTTTACTTTCTTCTATCCCTGGGATTTCCTTGGAAGGAATGATGCTAAAGCTGAAACTCCAGTACTTTGGCCACCTCATGTGAAGAGTTGACTCATTGGAAAAGACTCTGATGCTGGGAGGGATTGGGGGCAAGAGGAGAAGGGGACAACAGAGGATGAGATGGCTGGATGGCATCACTGACTCGATGGACATGAGTCTCAGTGAACTCCGGGAGTTGGTGATGGACAGGGAGACCTGGCGTGCTGGAATTCATGGGGTTGCAAAGAGTCGGACACGACTGAGAGACTGATCTGATCTCATTTCAAAAGAGACAGTGGAAAACCGTTTCACTGATTTTCAAACCTACGGATAAGTCACTGCCCGTAGTCTGTAAGCACAGCCTAAGGAACTTCTGAGATCACTTCTAGTATTAATGATCTCTAATATCGAGATCCGGAGAAGGCGATGGCACCCCACTCCAGTACTCTTGCCTGGAAAATCCCATGGACGGAGAAGCCTGATGGGCTGCAGTCTATGGGGTCACGAAGAGTCGGACACGACTGGGAGACTTCACTTTCACTTTTCATTTTCATGCATTGGAGAAGGAAATGGCAGCCCACTCCAGTGTTCTTGCCTGGAGAATCCCAGGGACGGGGGAGCCTGGTGGGCTGCCGTCTATGGGGTCACACAGAGTCGGACACGACTGAAGCGACTTAGCAGCAGCAGTATTGAGATCACTTCTAGTATTGGCATTAGTAAAGCTCTTAGACTTCCCTGGTGGCTAAGTGGTAAAGTGTCAGTGCAGGAGATGTGGGTTTGATCCCTGGATTGGTAAGATCCCGAGGAGTAGGAAATGGCAACCCATTCCAGTACTCTTGCCTGGAAAATTCCATGGACAGAGGAGCTTGGTGGGCTACAGTCCGTGGGGTCACAAAGAATCAGATATGACTGAACAACTGAGCATGTAGCAGGCACACAGTAAAGCTGTGACCCTATTAGAAGATGAGAGATGCCAGGAAATCCTGTCCCCAGGGTGGAGTGCCGGACCTTATCACCTGAGTTGGTGGTAACACATTTTCTGCACATCTTTGCCACTGAAATAGCTACTCTCCAAGACCCAGGGCCTGGAGACGAGCAAACCAAATACTGACTTTTCTAGGGACCTGCACTTGCCACCCTGGTGCCTCAGATCAGATCAGTCGCTCAGTCGTGTCCGACTCTTTTCGACCCCATGAATCGCAGCACGCCAGGCCTCCCTGTCCATCAGCAACTCCCGGAGTTCACCCAGACTCACGACCATCGAGTCAGTGATGCCATCCAGCCATCTCATCCTCTGTCATCCCCTTCTCCTCCTGCCCCCAATCCCTCCCAGCATCAGAGTCTTTTCCAATGAGTCAACTCTTCGCATGAGGTGGCCAAAGTACTGGAGTTTCAGCTTTAGCATCATTCCTTCCAAAGAAATCCCAGGGCTGATCTCCTTCAGAATGGACTGGTTGGATCTCCTTGCAGTCCAAGGGACTCTCAAGAGTCTTCTCCAACACCACAGTTCAAAAGCATCAATTCTTTGGCACTCAGCCTTCTTCACAGTCCAACTCTCACATCCATACATGACCACAGGAAAAACCATAGCCTTGACTAGACAAACCTTTGTTGGCAAAGTAATGTCTCTGCTTTTGAATATGCTATCTAGGTTGGTCATAACTTTCCTTCCAAGGAGTAAGCGTCTTTTAATTTCATGGCTGCAGTCACCATCTGCAGTGATTTTGGAGCCCAGAAAAATAAAGTCTGACACTGTTTCCCCATCTATTTCCCATGAAGTGGGGGGACCGCATGCCATGATCTTCGTTTTCTGAATGTTGAGCTTTAAGCCAACTTCTTCAGTCTCCTCTTTCACTTTCATCAAGAGGCTTTTGAGTTCCTCTTCACTTTCTGCCATAATGGTGGTGTCATCTGCATATCTGAGGTTATTGATATTTCTCCTGGCAATCTTGATTCCAGTTTGTGCTTCTTCCAGTCCAGTGTTTCTCATGATGTACTCTGCATATAAGTTAAATAAGCAGGGTGACAATATACAGTCTTGACATACTCCTTTTCCTATTTGGAACCAGTCTGTTGTTCCATGTCCAGTTCTAATTGTTGCTTCCTGACCTGCATACAGATTTCTCAAGAAGCAGGTCAGGTGGTCTGGTATTCCCATCTCTTTCAGGATTTTCCAGTTTATTGTGACCCACACAGTCAAAGGCTTTGGCATAGTCAATAAAGCAGAAATAGATGTTTTTCTGGAACTCTCTTGCTTTTTCCATGATCCAGCACATGTTGGCAATTTGGTCTCTGGTTCCTCTGCCTTTTCTAAAACCAGCTTGAACATCTGGAAGTTCACGGTTCACATATTGCTGAAGCCTGCCTTGGAGAATTTTGAGCATTACTTTACTAGTGTGTGAGATGAGTGCAATTGTGCGGTAGTTTGAGCATTCTTTGGCATTGCCTTTCTTTGGGATTGGAATGAAAACTGACCTTTTCCAGTCCTGTGGCCACTGCTGAGTTTTCCAAATGTGCTGGCATATTGAGTGCAGCACTTTCACAGCATCATCTTTCAGGATTTGGAATAGCTCACCTGGAATTCCATCACCTCCACTAGCTTTGTTCATAGTGATGCTTTCTAAGGCCCACTTGACTTCACATTCCAGGATGTCTGGCTCTAGGTCAGTAATCACACCATCGTGATTATCTGGGTCGTGAAGATCTTTTTTGTACAGTTCTTCTGTGTATTCTTGCCATCTCTTCTTAATATCTTCTGCTTCTGTTAGGTCCATACCATTTCTGTCCTTTATTGAGCTTATCTTTGCATGAAATGTTCCTTTGGTATCTCTGATTTTCTTGAAGAGATCCCTAGTCTTTCCCATTCTGTTGTTTTCCTCTATCTCTTTACATTGATCGCTGAAGAAGGCTTTCTTATCTCTTCTTGCTATTCTTTGGAACTCTGCATTCAGATGTTTATATCTTTCCTTTTCTCCTTTGCTTTTTGCTTCTCTTCTTTTCACAACTATTTGTAAGGCCTCCCCAGGCAGCCATTTTGCTTTTTTGCATTTCTTTTCTATGGGGATGGTCTTGATCCCTGTCTCCTGTACAATGTCATGAACCTCATTCCATAGTTCATCAGGCACTCTATCTATCAGTTCTAGGCCCTTAAATCTATTTCTCACTTCCACTGTATAATCATAAGGGATTTGATTTAGGTCATACCTGAATGGTCTAGTGGTTTTCCCTACTTTCTTCAATTTAAGTCTGAATTTGGCAATAAGGAGTTCATGGTCTGAGCCACAGTCAGCTCCTGGTCTTGTTTTTGCTGACTGTATAGAGCTTCTCCATCTCTGGCTGCAAAGAATATAATCAATCTGATTTCGGTGTTGACCATCTGGTGATGTCCATGTGTAGAGTCTTCTCTTGTGTTGTTGGAAAAGGGTGTTTGTTATGACCAGTGCATTTTCTTGGCAAAACTCTATTAGTCTTTGCCCTGCTTCATTCTGTATTCCAAGGCCAAATTTGCCTGTTACTCCAGGTGTTTCTTGACTTCCTACTTTTGCATTCCAGTCCCCTATAATGAAAAGGACATCTTTTTAGGGTGTTAGTTCTAAAAGGTCTTGTAGGTCTTCATAGAACCGTTCAACTTCAGCTTCTTCAGCATTACTGGTTGGGGCATAGACTTGGATTACTGTGATATTGAAACATTTGCCTTGGAAACGAACAGAGATCATTCTGTCGTTTTTGAGATTGCATCCAAGTACTGCATTTCGGACTCTTGTTGACCATGATGGCCACTCCATTTCTTCTGAGGGATTCCTGCCTGCAGTAGTAGATATAATGGTCATCTGAGTTAAATTCACCCATTCCAGTCCATTTCAGTTCGCTGATTCCTAGAATGTCGACATTCACTCTTGCCATCTCTTGTTTGACCACTTCCAATTTGCCTTGACTCAAACCTGACCTTCCTTGGTTCCTATGCAATATTGCTCTTTACAGCATCGGACCTTGCTTCTATCACCAGTCACATCCACAGCTGGGTATTGTTTTTGCTTTGGCCCCATCCCTTCATTCTTTCTGGAGTTATTTCTCCTCTTATCTCCAGTAGCATATTGGGCACCTACTGACCTGGGGAGTTTCTCTTTCAGTATCCTATCATTTTGCCTTTTCATACTGTTCATGGGGTTCTCAAGGCAAGTATACTGAAATGGTTTGCCATTCCCTTCTCCAGTGGACCACATTCTGTCAAATCTCTCCACCATGACCTGCCCGTCTTGGGTTGCCCCACGGGCATGGCTTAGTTTCATTGAGTTAGACAAGGCTGTGGTCCTAGTGTGGTTAGATTGACTAGTTTTCTGTGAGTATGGTTTCAGTGTGTTTGCCCTCTGATGCCCTCTTGCAACACCTACTGTCTTACTTGTCTGGTGCCTGGTGCCTAGTGCAACACCTACCGTCTTACTTGTCTGGTGCCCTGGTGCCTAGTCCTGGGGAAATCTGGGGAAGGGGTGATGACAACAGGGTGGGAGCTAGGTTGAAACCAACACAGCAAAGGATTGGAAGAAACAAAGCTCTCTCCCTGCCTCCTATAATCTGTGGATCACATCCACCCTGCCCCACCCTGATAACTGATGTCCTCCATTTTTAAGAGGCTTGCTGACAATGTTTGCTTTAGATCTGGTAAACACGACCCTTTCCCCAACACCCATGGTGATCCAGAGAAATGGCCCCTGGAAGTCCTACAGTGGTGAGTAATTTGCATAGGGTTACAAAATTTGGGCTCAGTGGTAAAGAATATGCCTGCAATGCAGGTGACACAGGAGACATGGGTTCGATCCCTGGGTTGGGAAGATCCCCCAGAGGAAGGCGTAGCAACCTACTCCGGTATTCTTGCCTAGAGAATCTCATGGACAGAAGACTCTGGCAGGCTACAGTCCTTAGTGTAGCAAAGAGTTGGCCACAACTCAGCAACTGAGCATGCATGTGTGCATAGGATTCAGGGTACTGGAGAGTTCTGTCAGAGCCAACTCAAAATTCTGGCCTCCTAAGTACCTTCCAGCCATCAGATAGTAGGACCACATGAGACTGGCAGGTTAGAACCAGTGTGAAAAAGTTGTCACAAGGAAAGTACACATTATAATTACGAGTTGAAAAACTAGAGTATGAAATAGCAGAGCAAGCAAGCTAAAAAAAAAGTCTGAATAAGACACCACCGTATGGACAGTGGGTGTCAGCACCTCATGATATATTCCTTCCAAGTTTTCTACAATAAGCATGTACTTCCTTTGTAATCTGGGGGCAAAAATAACTTTAAGAGCCTGTCTCTCCAGGGGCACATGATAAAGTATGGTTCAGGGAGCAGCAAGTTTAATCACTAGCTTAGTCCCTGGTGTGAATGTCAGTTTGAAGAGATAGGTCCTGAAAATGTCAAGATACATATATTCCTTGTTTTGGGGGGGCCTTAGCATTTACTCCTTCTGGACATGTGACTGTGGGTCTCCCCCTAAATTCCTGGCAGTGTGGAATATACAGAGAGAGGAGTTCTTGGAGGGGGTGTGTGCTCTGATTTCTTTTTTTTTTTTTTCCTTCAAGAATCATCCTTAAAATCATTCAAGACAAAATCAGGAAACTTGAGTTCTAGCCCTAGCTCTGATCTCAGGCCTGTCACTTCCTTTCCTTGGGCCTCAATTTCCCCATTTGTAAGTTCCCTTTTGGCTCTAATATTCTAAGAGCTAAAGGAACCAGCACTCAGATTTAAGGGTTGCTAAGCCTGATGAATCTAGGGCAAGAGAGAATAAGGGAACTTTCGGCTGCTCAGCCTGAGTAAACAACTCAGAGTAGAATGCGAAGGCCCAGCCTAGAATCCTGACACAGGGCTTGGGGCCGAGAGGAGGGAGGAGTTGAGAATCAGCCCAAGGCTCTCAGCAAACCCCCCACCCCCAGATCATGGCCTCTGGTCAGTGTCTTGGGGCTGTCTCCAAAGGGTAGGGCAGTCTGGCCTGGAGCAGGCAAAGCCAAAGAAGTGACCCGTTTATTTGTGGAGCCGGAGCTCCCAGCAAGGGTGGCCGGCGCACCAAAGGCTCAATCCAGAAGGGAGGAAAAAGCATCGCAAGGCTAAACAGGGCCACCTGTCCAAACTGGGGAGGAGCGAGACAGATGTTGAGACATCCTCCTCCCTGGACTAACCCAGGGCCTGGAACAAGCCTTTGACCTTACTGTGGCCAATCTCCTGGGTGACAGGTTCCGCTGCTGACTCGCTGTGTGCCCTTGGGTGAGTTCTTTCCCCTCTCCTCAAATGAGAGGACACACCCAGGTCCTCCTGTGGCAGGTGAAAGACCATGCATGGTCCACTTCCAAGTAAAGGAGACTTAGAAGATGGGTACTCTAATAGCTGTCAACTGGAAAAAGAACTCTAAGATTCAGAGCAGACAACAAAAGTGAAAGCAAAAGCCAGTGGCCAGAAGCAGACCCTTCACCTCGTCCCCAGTCAGAAGGCATCTGAAGTTTGGGAACTTCCCCAGCACTTAGGGAGAAGTCTTCTCAGTGCCTCAAATGAGAAGCCCAGAGTCAAAGGTCCTGGAGCTCCAATCTTCTCCAGCCCCAGGGCTTGGAGGGCTTTACTACCAGCCCCACAGAAGGAGGGAAGAACATTTACCAGAACCATGACCCAGGAGTCCCCCAAAGGGGCAGGCTGTCCAGTGTAAATGCCAACAGCAGATGGCCTGCTGGCTCTGCTCTCAGCGTTGCCATTCCTTGCACATACACAGAAACGCCTGGGCCCCATGACTTCTAGAGATGGAGAGCTGGAAAGCCACAGCTGGACCAGCCTGGACCCTGCCAAGATCCCACCACCTCACTCTGGCGGGAGACAGGCTGGTAGTCTGAGCCTCACCCTACATCCACAAATCTCACCCTTGAGCAGTGGTCACATGTTAAGAGCACATGTTAATCTCTGCCTCCTGTGTGGGGCCCCAGGTCATTCCCTCTGCCCCCACCAACCTGCAGGCCAGCCTCCTTCCTCTCTCCTATCAACCTTCTCCAAACTCCGACCTAACTCCTACGCAACTAGGTTTATCTTCCGAACTCATCAACAGGACCAAATCACTCTTCTGCTTAAAGAACCTGAATGGAATTTGCATCTTTCTTTGTCTTTCTTGTCCAGTGATGTATGCTGAGCACCCAGGACACTGCTTGGCGCACATAGGCATGCAGTCCACCTCTGTGGTTCCAAGATGTCTACTGAATAAAGTCCTACCTGTGATGACCTGGCCCTGCCTCTCCAGTCCAGTTCATCCCAGATCCTCCACTCCCTTTGCTTCCCCTCATCTTCCCATAAACCTGCCATGACCTGAGCACCTCCTAGTACATCCTGTGCACCTTCATACCTCCATGCCTTTGCCGGTGCCGTTCCATATGCCCAGACACCCTTCCTACCCCGTCCCTCCAGGAGACTCCACTTCACTATTTAATATCCCAACATTCTTTTCTTAGCAGCATCTCCTGGCATGCCTCACTCCTGAGTTTCTTTCTTTCCTCTCTTCCTCCCTAACCCAGCACCACAGCTTCCTACAGAGTACTTGCCATGTGATAGGCATGAATGTCCCACAGCTTAGGTTATCATTCCCATTATACAGGTGAAGAAACTGAGGCTCACAGAGGCTGTGACAGCCCACGGTGGGTCACACAGCCGGGAAATGGTGGGGTCTGACTCTACTGCCACCTCTTTAATACACTTGCCATTTACTATTCACTAGACTGGGAGCTCTCTGAGGCCCCTTGGCCTTGTACCCTCGGGGCAGGCCTGGGCCTTTGTCATGCTCAAGAGGCCCTAATCATTGAAACACTGTCAGTTCAGGACACCTAAGGAACAGATCACAGTCAGCCCCCTCCCCTTCTTCTGTCTTCCGTGTTTTCTCCCGGTCTGGGCGGTACTTCTGGGCAAGTTGGGAAGAGACACATTTGGAGGGAAAGGGGCTCCCTGCCAATTGCATTTGGCCCCATCAACCTAGGTCAAGATCCCCGTGTGACGTCTGCAAAGTGCGAAGGCCTTCCACAGTCCCACAGCCGACTAGGAAAGCCATTCTCAAGCGATCCCTTCAAAACGAAAGCCAGAAGCCAGCAATCTCAGACGCCAATCCCTCTCCTGCGGCCCAACAGGCTGGCTCCGATCCCGCCCACCGCGCTCTGGCCACGCCTCGGTTCCGCGCTTCTGGACCACCCTCAAAGACAGGAGGGACCCGACCCGGGACCACACAGGCTTCTCTGGGCGCAGCACAGGTGCCCGGGGCCGCTACCCACCTGGAAAGTCCCGGGCGGGACCGGGGAAACCGCAGGGACGTGCAGGTTTTCTGCACCCTCGTCCTTCGGCTAGGAAAGCTTTCTTTCTGAAAGTGACTATCCTTGATAATCAGACCCGGCGTTCGGGTCTTCATTTGTAGATGAAGAAACCTGGTTACACCTACTCTGCTCACACCCCATTCGTCACCCTTTGCCTCTAGTACCTAAAACACACACTCACGAACCTAAATCCTTTAAAAGTCTCCATTTCCAAAAAGGATTAAGGGATGGGGGAAAGGGCCTCGTTCGGGCAGCGACAGGGTAGTTTTCTGGGACCTAGTGAGAAGTTCTGCCCTAAGAACCAGGGGAAGATGCCTCTTTGGCTACGGGTTAGGAACTGACAGGCGGATGGCACCTGTCCCCCCCACCCCCAACAGGGAGCCCGGAGGCCGGCTCTCTCCTCTCAGCCGAAGCCAGCTGGCCCCAGCGCGATGCCCGGGAGCCGGGTGTTCCAGAGAATGCGAGTACGGAGTTCCTCTGCCGCAGACCCCGGGCAGGAAGACCCGGACAGCCGTCGACTGCCTCCGGGGCCCCGTGGTGAACAGTCCCTCCGCCAGGCGCGGCGGGGCGGAAGGCGCAGACTCACCGGGGCGGCGGCGGTTCCAGCTTGGTCTCCGTCCGGCGGCCGGGGGCTGGGGGCTCCACGACCCCGGCCCCCTCCCCTAGGCTGCCTCCTTAGGGTGCCGCGATCCCGGGGCTGGGGGATCAGGGGAGGCTCGGTCGAAGGAGCACGGTGGCGGAGAGCGAGCCGCCAGCTCTCGAACTGGGATGGGGACGCAGGAAGCGCGGCCCCTGAGCGCCGGCGTGCGGGAGGGAGGGACCGAGAGAGGCGGAGGGCGGTGCCGGCCCCGAGTGGCCTCCGGCCCCGGGAGGCACCGCCCACCAGTCGACCCTCCCCCTCTGCCCTCGGGGCCACCTGGAGCCCCAGGGCACCGAGCCCCAGCTGCGAAGAGAAGAAACCCACTCCCTGGAACGGCTGGGGGAGTGCGGGCCGGGGGCGTTGGACCGCAAGAAGTTGGCTAACCCAGGATGGGGGGGAGAGAGCAGCCTGCCCCTGCCCCCCGGGGCAGCTTTCGTGTGGCGCCGGGTGGGAAGGGCGTGTCGGCCGGGAGTCCGGGTTTTAAGTGTTAAGGAGACCAGAGAGTCCCTACCAGACCCAGTGCGAGTGCAGAGGTTCAGCTCCGCCGGGCCGCCCCGCCGCGCCTTTCCAGGTGGGGCGCTCACCTGGCGAGCCGGTGCGCCGGCCTCCCCGCCTCCCCTCCTCCTCCGCCCCGTCCTGGGGAGGCTGCCCTTCCCTCTTCACCCTCAGGCAGGGTCTGGGCGCTGGGCCCCGCCCGCACCTCCCAGGGCTGGTCCCTGCAAGGTGACTGATGGGCGGAGGTAGGAAAGGAGGAAGCCAGTTTTTGAAAAGCGAGTCATCTCGGGCCCTCGACCTGCCCCCACCCCGCACCCCGGGTCCCCTGAGCGCCCTCCGGGTCGCACACTTGAGCCTTGGTCGGGGTGGAGCCCATTCCAGGAGCCTGCGCCCGTGCCCGGGATGGGGGCGCCCTGGCTCGTGCCTTCCCAGCTGGCGTCTTGTCTCCAGCTTTGCCGAGAACTTGCGCATGGAAGCTCCGGTTGGTGTCCTGCAGACCAGGTGGCAGACGGGTGAACCTCCTCTGCTTAGATCTTCAGAGCTGCTGCCCGAGGCCTGGGTCTGGGCAGGGTCAACCACAGCTCGGAGGGCACCTCTGCCCCCTACCTGGAGGTGCGCCCTAGACCTGCGCTTCTGGGACCCAGCCCGATTCTAAACACGCAGGTAGCCATCCTCCTCCTCCTTCAATCTTAGACTGTTTTGCTTTCCAAGAGAGGTCAGGTCGGGGTCCCTTTCTCCTAGTGTCCAGCCCTTTGAAGTTCAAATCCTGAGAAAAGCTGATAGGCCAGGTGTCAGAGAATCTAGCTGAGGACAGAAGGCGCCTCCTACTGGGAATCTGCCCTGTCCAGGATGGAAAACAGATACCCTGGTGGAAATTGCAATCAGGTTCACTTTCAAACTGCCAGCTTCATAGGTACACATGATTCTCATGTGTGTATACCTACAGAGTGGTTACACGTGGGTATTTTTTTCCCATTGCTGCTTCTTCACATGCATGTGTGTGTGTTAGTCCTTTAGTCGTGTCCGACTCTTTGCAACCCCAGGGACTGTAGCCCGCCAGGCTCCTCTGTCCATGGAATTCTCCAGGCAAGAATGCTGGAGTGGGTTGCAGTTTCCTTCTCCAGGTCTTAACATGGATGATAATAGTTCAATAGGACCTTAGTGTCTACGAAGAGGTCAGTTTGGGGCTGTCTTGTGATTTTGAGGAGGGAAAGGCATTTAGGGAAACAGTAATTAGTCTCCCTAAGTATATCAATAACTGGTATTCTTCATTTCCTTACTGTGGACCAAGAACCCAATTACCACCCACTTCCCTTGCACCATCTTATTTAATCCTTAAAACAACCCTGCAGATGCTCACTTTATAGAACAGAAAGCTGAAGCTTAAGGGGATGAGGTCATTTGCCCAAAGTCACACTTTAGGCAAATGAGGAGTATCGGGAGCTTGACCCAAATTCGTCCCCTCCAGAGCCTCTTCTCTCCCTACTATAGAAAAATGCCCCATCATGCTCTGGGCCCTAAGACAAGTTCCCCTGCGTCTCCAGTCTGTCACTCAGGAAGAAGACACCATTGTCGCACTCTGCATAGTGATGTAATTCTTTACAAGTCAGTCTCCTCTTCTGAGGACAGGGACTGCTGTGCTCCCAACAGTCTTTGCTTGACTCCCTGCAGGTGCTTAATAAATATTTACTGGATGAATGAAGACTCCAAATAATATTATTTTAGCAAATGGGGAGAACATATGTGGAGAAGGGACCTGTACAACAGGCTTCCATTTGAAAGCTGTGTGTATCCATTGCAAAGTTTAGACAATGAATTTGGGAACCTTCCAGGCTCCAAAGAAGTGATGGGAAACAGTCACATAGTCCTCAGATAAGACCAGGGATCTGGTTTTCATTTCACTCTGCAAGACTAACTTTGGAGAGGCCTGGGCTCGGGGTGATCATTTCAGACAGCTGCTTTAGCTCCTACCCAGAGGCAAAGGGCCTCAGTACTTTTCCATGCCAGGATCAGACTCTGGGTCCGCCCTGCTCTGCTGCACACCCAACTGGGCAGGTCTCATTTATCTGAGAATATCATCTTCAGAGTGTTCCTTTTAGTCAGGCTCAGCCTGGTTAATCTGGGGAGAGGCTGGAGAAACTCTCAAAGCTGAACCACAGGCAAAAGCCAGAAGCTGGCAAAGGAAGCGTATTTCTCCTTGCCACCCTCCCCTCCAGGCCTTTTCCCTCTAGGTGGTGAGTATCTCTGAATCTTCCCAGGTTCTCTGTATCCCACTGAGGAGCCTGACAATGGAACCACCACCGTATCCCTCTGTCAGCTGACAAGGGCCTGAGAAATGCCTTTGGGGAAAGAGCCAGAAAAATAAATCTCAAAAGGTGGCGTTTCTGTTACTGTTACCATAATAGGCAGAGGGGACGATGACAGTTACACCATCTACTGAGCCCTACGTTTCAAGTGCTCTACAAGCACTGTGTTATTCAATCGCTACAACAGCCTTAGAAGGAGAGTTCTATTACTCCTGTTTTTCAGGTGAGGCTAAAACTCAGAGAAGTTATGTACCTGGATCCATTAGCAAGTAGTTGAGCCAAGAATTGAACCAAGGTACATATTTTCTCTTAACCGCTATGCTAGGAACCCTGTGTGGCAGGCAGAGTAATGACTGCCCAAAGATGTTATAGCCTGATCTCCAGAACTGTGAATATGTTACCTTACATGGCAAAAGAGACCTCGCATATGTGATTGAGTTAAGGATCCTGAGATGCGGAGACTGTCCTGAATTATCCTGGTGGGCCTCACGCGATCACAAGGGTTGTTTGTTTATTTATGGCTGCACTGGGTCATCACTGTAGCTCTTGGGCTTTCTCTAGTTGCAGTGAGCGGGGGCTTCTCCTTGCAGTGGTTTCTCTTGTTATAGAGCAAGGGCTCTAGGGCACGTGGGCTTTAGTAGTTGTGGCACACTGGTTTAGTTGACCTGCAGCATGTGGAACCTTCCCCAGTCGGGGACTGAGCCATGTCCCCTATGTTGGTGGGTGGATTCTTAACCACTGGACCACCAGGGAAGTCCACAAGGGTTCTTATAAGGGAGGCAGGAGGGTCAGAGAAGATGTGATGCTGAACGCTACTACTGCTACTACTAGGTTGCTTCAGGCGTGTCCGACTCTGTGTGACCCCATAGATGGCAGCCCACCAGGCTCCCCCGTCCCTGGGATTCTCCAGGCAAGAATACTGGAGTGGATTGCCATTTCCCTCTCCAATGCATGAAAGTGAAAAGTGAAAGTGAAGTCACTCAGTCGTGTCCGACTCTTAGCGACCCCATGGACTGCAGCCTACCAGGCTCCTCTGTCCATGGGATTTTCCAGGCAAGAGTACTGGAGTGGGGTGCCATCGCCTTCTCCGGCTGAAAGCATAAGTCAGAGTAATGCAATGCTCCCCTCATGCTGGAAGGGACCATGAGCTAAGGCATGTGGGAAGTCTCTAGAAGCTGAGAAGGGTCAGGAATGGATTCTCCCCTAGACCTCCAAGCAGAAGCACAGCTCTGCTGACACCTAAATTTTAGCCTAGTGAGACCAATTTTGGACTTCTGACCTCTATAACTGTCAGATAATAACCTCATGTTCAGAGAACAAATTGCTAGCATCTGTTGGATCATAGAAAAAGCAAGAAATTTCCAGAAAAACATCTGCTTCATTGACTATGCTAAAGCCTTTGACTGTGTGGATCACAACAAACTATGGAAAATTCTTAAAGAGATGGGAATACCAGACCACCTTTCCTGCCTCCTGAGAAATCTGTATGCAGGTCAAGAAGCAACAGTGAGAAATGGACATGGAACAATGGACTGGTTCCAGATTGGGAAAGGAGTACAGCAGGGCTGTATATTGTCACCCTGCTTATTTAACTTATATGCAGAGTACATCATGCAAAATGCTGGGCTGGATGAAGCACAAGCTGGTATCAAGATTGCCAGGAGAAATATCAATCACCTCAGATATGCATTTGACACCACCCTTATGGCAGAAAGCAAAGAGAAACTGAAGAGCCTCTTAATGAAAGTGAAAGAGGAGAGTGAAAAAGCTGGCTTAAAACTCAACATTCAAGAAACGAAGATCATGGCATCTGGTCCCATCACTTCATGGCAAGTAGATGGGGAAACAATGGAAACAGTAACAGACTTTATTTTCTTGGGCTCCAAAATCATTGCAGTTGGTGACTGCAGCCATGAAATTAAAAGACCCTTGCTCCTTGGAAGAAAAGCTATGACCAACCTAGACAGCATATTAAAAAGCAGAGACATTACTTTGCCAACAAAGGTCTGCCTAGTCAAAGGTGTGGTTTTTTCAGTAATCATGTATGGATGTGAGAATGGGACCATAAAGAAAGCTGGGTGCTGAAGAATTGATGCTTTTGAACTGTGGTGTTGGAGAAGACTCTTGAGAGTCTCTTGGACTGCAAGAAGATCAAACCAGTCAATCGTAAAGGAAATCTGTCCTGAATATTCATTGGAAGGACTGATGCTGAAGCTGAAATTCCAATACTTTGACCACCTGATGTGAAGAGCTGACTCATTGGAAAAGACCCTGATGCTGGGAAAGATTTAGGACAGGAGGAGAAGGGGACAACAGAGGATGAGATGGTTAGATGACATCACCGACTCAATGGACATGAGTTTGAGTGCTGGGAGTTGGTGATAGACAGGGAAGCCTGGCATGCTGCAGTCCATGGGGTCACAAAGAGTTGGACATGACGAAGTGACTGAACTGAACTGAACTGAACACCATGTTGTCCTATGCCATAACGTTTATGGTAATCTATTACAGTAGCAGTAAGAATCTAATAATCCTAATAATCTAGTAATAAACTCAGCCATGTAGGTAGATGCTTATTTCACACATCTCTTCAACTAACTATTCACTGTAAAGCTCTTCTCATACGAGGCACCGTGATACAACCTGTATCATGAATTTAGAAAGAAGGCAGGATTACATGAAACCTCTCTGCTGTCTGAATCCTCTATCACTTATGAGCTGTGTGACCTTGGGCAAATGTCTCATTCTCTCTGAGCCTCAGTTTCTTCATCTATAAACAGAGTGATTCCAATAATACCTATTTTTTCAGGACCAATATGAGGATCAGGTGAACCAAAATGTAAATGGTCCAGAGGTATCTGAACATGAGTCATTTGGAGCATTAGCCTGTCCAGCTCTGAAAGTCTAGATTCTAGGAGGGTTCCATACTGTTCTGAGCATTCATGGCATTCGTTTTGACTTGCTCTGCCTGAATGAACAAGTAACTAATTTAAAGTATTAGACTATCTCTAATTGGTGACTAGACCTCAGTCTATTATAAAGTAAGCTGAAAAATCCACCTAGAGGAAGCAGTCATCTTGTAGAAAAACTCACACATGTGCTTATGAAGGTGTGTTCAAAGATTTTCATTCATGATTATTCATAATGATGAAAAATTGTTATCAACCTAAATGCCACCAAAAGGAGATATGCTAAATTAGTTACAGCCCAGGCTCATACTGGAATACTATGCAGTCACGAAGAGAGAAGGAGCTAGAGTTACCTCACGGAGATGAATATCTAAGATGTATCATTAACTGAGAAAAGCAAGAGGCCAAGCATTTTGAGGCCACACAAATGGCTTTTGAAAGAGATGGAGAGGGCTTCCCTGGTGGTCCAGTGGTTAAGAATCTGCCTTGCAATGCAAGGGACACCGGTTCAATCCCTGGTCCAGGAAGATTCCATATGCCATGGAGCAATTAAGCCCATGCACCACAATTACTGAGCCCTTGCTCTGGAGCCCAAAGTGCACAGCTACTGAGCCTGTGTACTGCAGGTGCTGAAGCTCTTATGCCTAGAGCCTGTGGTCTGCAACAAGAGAAGCCACTGCCATGAGAAGCCCACACACTGCAATGAAGAGTAGCCCCTGCCTGCTCCCACTTGCTGCAACTAGAGAAAGCCCGCATGCAGCAACAAAGGCCCGTCACAGTAAAAAATAAAATAAGATAGATAGATAAATAAACCTTTTTTAAAAATAAGAGAGATGGAGACACATATATTTGATTGAGCACAAAAAGTGTTCAGGAGGGATCAACCCAAAGCAAAACATAATTATCCTTAGAAATTTAGGAGAGGGGTGTGTGTGTGTGTGTGTGTGTGTGTGTGCTGGGGAGGTAATTATTATTTTTTCAGTAACAACATATTTAATAATAAAACTTAGAAAAATAGAGGGTCCAGGAACCACCTGTATGGTTCACCAAGAACACACCCTCCTTAGCCTGCCCCCGTGTCTTCTCTTTCTTGCCATGGTCTTTCCCCACCTGCCATTCTTCCCTTGCTCGGCTCTAAGCAGGTGACCCCCTCTCCTCACCTTTACTCATTTATAAACTCTGAGAATCTGAGCAATGTGTTCACCTTGTGACTCTTACCAAGGTCAGCAGTAAATCACATACCGGTGCTGGTAACCTGGCCTTCGCCTGGAGTGGCTCACACCCACCAGGAAAGGATGTGTCTTGTGTGCATGTATCATCCGTGACATACCAGCCCAACCTCTCTGGAGGTTGAATCAGGTCTGTGTAGTGAGGAATTGTACTCATATAGTACAAAGTGAAATTGGATCCTTGGACCATTTGTTAAAATAAAACCATTTCATCATATTTCCTGAAATTTTTTCATTCAAGAAATACACATGTCCCTGAGTTACCAGTTTAATGGGGTCTGTGTAGACAGGTCAGATGGCCCAGAATGGAGCTGTTGAAGATATGGCTTGGAGTGCAGGTTCTCGGGACCCCTGAGCACAGAGAACCAGCAATTCTTTCTCCTCTTCACCCCATATTCTTCTGTGCCCCCACCCTGCAGAAAAGCTTTCTCCAGATCTCATAACCAGTCGGTTCATCCAGCTACTTCCTAACTGGGATCCTGTTCCCAAGCTCTCCCCTTGGATCCATTCTCCCTGTTGAAGGGTCAGCAGTGTGAAACACAGACAGGGGCAGTGGTTCCCCTCTGCCGTTGGCATTAAGTCCAGGCTCCTCTACAAGGACTCACAGGGACTTCATAATCGTACGGGCCCTTCTGATGTGCTCAGGCTCGTTACTCATGCTGCCTCAGGCTCCCTGCTCTGTCACTGTCTCTTCCGGTGGGTCCCTTTCCCATCAATGATGAAACCTTTCCCAGAAGCTCCCAGCAAACTTCCTTGATCACTCCCTTCCTGGAGCTGGGTAACATGCATGCGTGCATGTGTGGTAAGTCACTTCAGTTGTGTCCGATTCTTTGTGGCCCTATGGACTGTAGCCCACCGGGCTCTTCTGTTCATGGGATTCTCCAGGCAAGTATACTGGAGTGAGTTGCCATGCCCTCCTCCAGGGGATCTTGCCAACCCAGGGATCAAACCCTTGTCTCTTAAGTCTCCTGCCTTGGCAGGCAGGTTCTTTACCACTAGTACCACCTGGGAAGCCCAGATGAGTCACATGCCTGCTCCTAAATCCATCACAGTGAGGACCGTCCAGACTGGAGTAGATGTTCAGAATGTACCTGGAGTCAGTTGGGGCTGGTGCAGACACCTGAACCAAATGAAGGCTCTGCCAACAGGAGGGAGTCAGTGGTGGTTGGTAGCCCTCAGCAGGCACTATAGTGGCCTCTGTCGGTACAGGGAGACCTCTGTGTTGGGCTGGTACTTGCCAAAGCAGAAAAACCCTCTGCAGAGAGAGTGGGAGAGAGATGCTTCCGGAATTCCTGCCAGCCTTCTAGTTCTTAAGGCTGAGCAGTATTCCTGTTTTACCAAGCTTCCTTTTTGCTTAAATTAGTCTGATGAGTTTCCATTTCGTACAACAAAAGGACCCTAAGAGAACCCTTTTGAAGCTTTTGCAAGCAGCCTGGAAGAGGGCCAGAGACCAAGCACAGATGTCCTAATCCTATTCCTGTTAACTAACTGCTTTGAAACCATGAGCAGCAAACACAAGGGCCCTGTGGGACTTGGATTTCAAGGAAAAACATTCACTTCTAGGATAAGTAAGTAATAATAGCAGCCACAGAGCACTGACTATATGCCAGGCACTATTCTACCCAATTTACAAGTACTGTCTCATTTCAGTTCACTTCAGTTCAGTTGCTCAGTCGTGTCTGGCTCTTTGCAACCCCATGGACTGCAGCATGCCAGGCTTCCCTGTCCATCACCAACTCCCAGAGCTTGCTCAAACTCATGTCCATCAAGTCAGTGATGCCATCCAACCATCTCATCCTCTGTTGTCCCCTTCTCCCACCCTCAATCTTTCCCAGCATCAAGGTCTTTTCCAATGAGTCAGCTCTTTGCATCAGGTGCCAAAGTATTGGAATTTCAGCTTCAACATCAATTATCCCAATGAATATTCAGGACTGATTTCCTTTACGATTGACTCTCAAGAGTCTTTTCCAACACCATAGTTCAAAAGCATTAATTCTTCGGCACTCAGCTTTCTTTATGATCCAATTCTCACATCCATACATGACTACTGGAAAAACCATAGCTTTGACTAGACGGAACTTTGTTGGCAAAGTAATGTCTCTTTTAATATGCTGTCTAGGTTGGTCATAGCTTTTCTTCCAAGGAACAAGTATCTTTTAATTTCAGGGCTGCAGTCACCAACTGCAGTGATTTTGGAGCCCAAGAAAATAAAGTCTGTTACTGTTTCCATTGTTTCCCCATCTATTTGCCATGAAGTGATGGGACCAGATGCCATGATCTTCATTTTTTGAATGTTGAGTTTTAAGCCGGCTTTTTCACTCTCGTCTTTCACCTTTATCAAGGGGCTCTTCAGTTTCTCTTTGCTTTCTGCCATAAGGGTGGTGTCAAATGCATATCTGAGGTGATTGATATTTCTCCTGGCAATCTTGATTCCAGCTTATGCTTCATCCAGCCCAGCATTTCACATGATGTACTCTGCATATAAGTTAATAGGGTGACAATATACAGCCTTGACATATTCCTTTCCCAGTTTGGAACTGCCTTATTTAATCATGCTCATAACTACATAAGGAAGATACTATAGTTCCCCCATTTCACAGATGAGGAAACTGAGATGCAGAGAAGTTAAATGACCTGATCAAGCTCACTCAGCTGGTAAGTGGTGGGGTCTGCCTATGACCCCAACATAACTGGAGCCCATGCTCTCACCTACTTCTCTACCCTGGCTCTCATGTAAGTGGTGTTTATGATACCCTTAGGGACTCCTTGATTCAGGTTTAGAAGATGAAAGATGAACCTGGGGACAGAGATTCAGCTTCCCTAGAGGAGAGGGGCCCCCAGGAGGAGCACAGCCAAGTCTTCCACACCTGCCAGGGTTCTGGTGGCCCATTCATCTCGCCCAGGCTGCCGCAGTGGGCTAATACTTAGTGACATTGGTTTCTCTCCCTTTTGCTCATTCCAGATCTTGGTGCCTTTTACTTTGGTAAAAGCTTAGTTCAGCAGAAACACTTGTGAATTTCGAGAATCAGGAGTTTGAGTTGCAAGAACATGGACTTTGAGTTTCTAAAATGGAAGTCCTGGAGGTCCCTGGGAATAATATTTATGTTTTTAACAAAAGGTTTGGAGACTGAGACCCTAGAGCCATTTCCCCCAACCCAGATAAGGTCAAGGGTCTGTGGGCTGGGGGCTCAGGTAGCGGGACAGAGCTCTATCTGGGTCTCCAGAGAAGTGAGCAGTGGCTGAAACAGCGACCCTGTGCTGTCTGGATGAGAGAGTGTGGGTTGGGGTCGAGACATTCTGGGAGAATGTCTCCGCTTACCCTATATGGCAATGGAGCAGCGGGGTGGTCACATGGAGTGATTGGCAGAGGGGCCAAGACAGCCTTGCAGGGGGTTGCCAGGCCCCGCCAATGCCTCCAGTGTGCCCAAGAGGGCAGAAGAAGCAGAGAGAAGAGAGAGAAGCTGGGCCCAGAGACGGCTTCCAGGAGGCCTAGGAGGGAACAACGGTCTTCTGCGAGACAGAAACAAGGCCATTTCAGCAGGTGCCAGAGAAGATGAGATCGCCGCTGCCCGCTGCCCAGGCCTGGTCCTTCGTGAGAGCTGCTGTCCCTCAAAGGGCTGTATGGTTGAGCTCTGCCCTCTTGTATATTTCTATGTGAAGGAGGGTAACAAGGGTCTTCAGGAGACATAGAGGAGGCAGAGTGTGGAGCAGAGAAATAATACTCCTGCCCTTTCTGTATCCTTTTTTTATTTATTTATTTTTGACTGTGCTGGGTATTTGTTGCTACTCACAGGCTTTCTCTAGTTCAGTGAGCAGAGGGTACTCTCTAGCTGCAGTTCGAAGGCTTCTCATTGTGGTGGTTTCTCTTACTGAAGAGCATGGGCTCTGGTGCTCAGGTTTCATTGTGGCGCCAGGCTTAGTTGCCCCACAGCACGTGGGATGTCCCCAGACCAGGGATAGAACATGTATCCCTGCATTGGAGGGCAGATTCTTAACCACTGGACCACCAAGGAAGTCCATCTTTTTAAAAAATGTATGTATTTAATTAATGTACTTATTTGGCTGTGCTGGGTCTTAGTTGCAGCACACGGAATCTTTAATTGTGGCATGTAAACTCTTAGTTGTGGCATGCGAAGTCTAGTTCTCTGACCAGGGATCGAACCCGGGCCCCTGCATTAGGACTGTGGAGTCTTAGCCACTGGACCACCAGGGAAGTCCTTCTGCATCCTCTTTTAGGCAGCCCACCTAGCAGTCTCTGTCTTTCACCATTTCAGCTCTCACTGCACCCTCATTTCCTGCAGAAAAGCGTCCTAGTACTGAGATAGTGGAGGTGATGGTTCTTTGTAGCTACTTCATAAGGCATCCCCCCATCACCCTCCAACCTGCTATAACCATGCTTGTCAAGTACATAATTGTGTCTGCTTGGGTGGAAATTCAATATGACGCTGTTGCCTGGGTGACCGTTATCTTTGTCCATGACTCTTATGGCTCTTTAGACCAGAGTTTTGCGCTGTCCTGGGCATTGTAGGATGTTTAGCTGCCTCCCTGAGACTCTATCCACTAGATGCCAGTAGCTACCCTCTCTCAAGCTGTGACAACCAAAAATGACTCTAGTGTCAAATGTCCCAGCAGGTAGATCGACCCCAGTTAAGAACTGCTGTTTAGAACATTACATACAAGATTTCCAGCATGTGCTTTTTGCCCTGATATTGATGTCTGATAACAGAGAAATATAATCAGAAAAGCAGTGGCCCAGAAATCAGAAGACCTGGGTTTAAGTCCAGTTCTGACATTTCTTACCTGTGTGACCGTGAACAGATCACAGTTTTCATCTATGTGTAGTGGGAATAATATATAAGGAGAGGGGTTTTAACTGGTTTCATTCACTACTGTAACTCCAATATCTAGAATGATGTATGGTATATAGTAAGTGTTCAAGAAAATTGTGTCTATTGAATGAATCTCTGCCCTGACTTCCTCCTAGGGCTTCCAATGAAAGTCTGTGCAAAATTCTATGACTAAGGGGCCAGAGAAAACATTGTACCCTGTCCAAACTCAGAACACAGTTGCCCTGGCTGACATTTCCTAAACTAGCTTTAAATTCATTAAGGATCCATAGTAACCCCAAACTGGAGACAATCTAAATGTTTTTCAATAGGGGAATGGTTAAACTGTAGTGTATCTATACCATGGAATGCCATGCAGCAATTAAAATGAACAAATTGTCAATATATGCAACAATTTGGACAGAACTGAAGGAATCATGTTGAGTAGAAACAGCCAGTCTCAAAAGGTTACATACTATACGATTTCATTGATATAATATTCTTAAAATAACTAAATTACAGATGAAAATCATTGGCAGGGGATAGGAAAGAGGAGAAGGGGGAGAAGGGGACGACAGAGGATGAGACGGTTGGATGGCATCACCAACTCGATGGACATGAATTTGAGCAAGCTCCAGGAGTTGGTGATGGACAGGGAAGACTGGCGTGCTGCAGTCCATGAGGTCACAAAGAGTCAGACACGACTGAGCAACTGAACTAAACTGAGGGGAGAGGATGAGGGAATGGTTGTGTAAAGGAGCTTCTGGTGATGAAAGACTTCTAGATCTTGATTGATCCCATGTGATCATATTTATTTACATGTGTGATAAAACTGTAGAATCACACACACATAAATACATGTAAAACATGTACCAATGTCACCTTCCTGATTATGCTGCTGCTGCGGCTGCTGCTAAGTCTCTTCAGTCGTGTCCGACTCTGTGCAACGCCATAGATGGCAGCCCACCAGGCTCCCCTGTCCCTGGGATTCTCCAGGCAAGAACACTGGAGTGGGTTGCCATTTCCTTCTCCAATGCATGAAAGTGAAAAGTGAAAGTGAAGTCACTCAGTCGTGTCCGACTCTTAGCGACCCCATGGACTGCAGCCTACCAGGCTCCTCCATCCATGGGATTTTCCAGGCAAGAGTACAGGAGTGGGGTGCCATTGCCTTCTCCCCTGACTATGCTATTATACCATAATTATGCAAAAGGTTACCATTGGGGAAAGCTGGGTGAAGAACACACAAGATCTTCCTGTACATAAAAAACACACACACACAAACTTTCTGAGACTTCCTGGCGGCCCAGTGGCTAAGACTCCACGCTCCTAATGCAAGAGGTCCAGGATCAATCCCTGGTCAGGGAACCAGATCCCACATGTTGTAACTAAAAATCCCACATGCCACAACTAAGACCCAGAGCAGCCAAATAAATAAATAATTAATTAAATACAAATATTTTTAAAAAATTTCCTGTGAATCTAGTTATTTTGAAATAAAGATTTTAGCCCAAATAATATATAAGTAAAATAAATTAATATATAGAGACATAAGGAAGAAAAGAATTCTCAAAAAAACCCCACAAACAGTATAGTATTCATATTAGTTGGTCAGTAGTGTCTGACTTTCTGCAACCCCATGGACTGTAGCCCACCAGGCTCCTCTGTCCATGGGATTCTCTAGGCAAAAATACTGGAGGGGGTTGCCATTTCCTCCTCCAGGGGACCTTCCCAAATGTACATAAAGGAAACTTCATTAATGTGCATTAGAGCATGCCCCAGGTTAACCTGTTATAGAAAACTGTGTCTTGAGTCTTTAAATTCTATACCAATCTATACCTCTGGTTGGCCAATCCAAATCACCAGAGGAGATGAGACTCAGACCGCAAACTGGAGCTGGCAGGAAATGTAACTATTTTTCCATGACTCAGTCTAATTTATTTTACAAGCCCCTGTTCTGCCAGGTGCAGACATGTTCACCTCCCCTCTTTGCTGGGGTTGCTTCTAAGTTCTGAGAGCCTTGTGTAGCGCTGCCCCACTCGCCCCACTCTAGGAGCATATCGGGGGCCAATGCCTTCAACCTAGACTGGCTGCTGGATGTTGGTCCCTGCAAACCCCACTGAGCCATTCCTCATCCCAACTCCCACCCCATGCTGGGCCCAGGGAAAACCTGGCAGGGAGACCAGCCCCTACCTGGCATCTTCTGATTCATATTGTAGTCCACGGATAGGTTTGATTTGGCCTATATAGTATTTTTTAAAAATGTATTTCCTGGTGTCTATATGAGATGATGGATGTTCCTTAAACTTACTGTGGGCATCAGTCCATGATTATGTAAATCAAATCATTATGCTGTACACCTTAAACTTATCCATTGCTGTATGTCAATTGTATCTTTTTAAAAATTTTTTTCTTAAAGTTTGTTGGTTTTTTGATGTAGATCATTTAAAAAATCTTTATTGAATTTGTTATAATATTGCTTCTGCTTTCTTTTGGTGTTTTGGCCCCAAGTCATGTGGGATCTTAGCTCCCACACTCCTTACATTAGAAGGCAAAGTCTTAGCCCCTGGACAACCAGGGAAGTCCCTGTCAATTGTATCTGAATACAAGTAGAAGGGAAAAAAAAGAAAGAAATAGCACATTTTCAAAAATGTTTTTACAAAAAAATTAGTTGCCAGTCTTTGAAAATCTAGGAGTTTTCACATAAGGATCTAGCCATCTGGAGCTGAGGGCTCTGAGCACTGGTCCCAATACGGCAACAATCTTGGAACTGTCGCAGCTGCCCCTTTAGACCCGGCATGTGATTCACTGCAGATTTCCTATTATGCATCCAGTCTGGATTCACTCATTTATAAAAACTGCTGGTCCGTGTAAACACATGAGATGGCAACCCGCACTCTTCCATACTTCTGCCACTTTTGGGTCCCCCGGGACGATTTTTCTCCTGCCCTTTCTGGTGCAGAGAAACATTATGGAACTCAGATATACCTGCCAGATAAAACCTACTATTCTAAGGTTCTACTGCCCTCCCTGGCTCCACAGGGTCTTTCCCTGTGGGACACCATGGGACACAGCCCCAGGGCCCTTATTCTCGGTTTGTCTTGCTTGCTTTCAGTCTCGTCTTCCTCCTGCTCTGGGAAGCTTTATTTTTGTCTTAAGAGGCAGGAAGCCTTGCTAGTCCAGCCTTTGCGTTGTCCCCCCGCCCCTCCCCTCAAGCTATTCTGCTGTCTGCACACACTTGTCCATTCTGTTTCCCTGACTTCCTAGGCTTTCAAAATTCAAAAGCAAGGACTGTTTTAGCTCTCTTTTTTCACTGTGTCATCGCTTCCTGCAGACCTATGATACCAGCTGCCTGAATTTTATGGGTGGAGAGGATCTTGAAACAATAAGAAAAACTGGGACTGAAGAATACCATCCGTTAAAACGTAACCCTTCATCATCTTTGTATAGGCCAGGTGCTGTGCTAAACACTTTACATGCATTATCTCATTTCAACCTCAAATTGGAAAAGGAGTGTTTGTCTAAAGTCAACAGCTCGTGGGGGGCAGAGCTGGAACTTGAAGCCAGAGCCTATCCTCTTAGCCACTCAGTTATCACAAAGGTATGCCTTTATTTCACCAACACCTTTCCTGCTTACTGCACCCCGTGTCCCTGCCCTTCTGCACAGGGTCACGGCCAGTCACAAGCGCACCTGGGCCAAAGTGAAAGGCCATTGGTCGAACTTTTCCAAGGCCCGCCTATCCCCTAGACGATTGGCAGAATGTCTGTGACTGACAGGAGGCCGTTATTGACATAGAGAAGTATATTGACCCTCGTCGCGCCGCTTTAACCGCAGTGAGAGTCCAGACAACAGAGGCAGCTCAACCCCCTGGAGAAGAGCAGGGATAAAAATGGAAGGCTGAAACAAGAGACCGAGTCTGAGAGTTGGCAGATCCAGTTACAGGGAAGAGTAAATGGTGGCTGAGGTCAGTTTGTAAATCAGCAGCTTGAAAAGCTGGACAAAGCCATTTCTTGGAAAATCCAATTATAATGCAGAGCCTAGAAGGTGCCCTGGGTTTCTGCTCAGCTCTCTGCAGAGCTTCACCCCATGTCCCTTGGCTGTCACCTGTCAAAGGGCCCTGAGCAATCCAAGAGCTTGCTAGTCACTGGGGCTCAGAGGGCAGCTGTTTTCTCTAAGCGCTTGGGCAGGAAGGCATTCATTCCTTCCTCATCTCTGATGCACAGGAGCACCTGATAAACTGTCTGTACCTCCAGCCCTCCACTCAGCCAGGGGCTCTGCTCTGAGGCTTTCTGCAGCCAGTGGGCTGGGGACAATGAGTCCATGCAACCCTGGGAAAAGACAGACCTACCCCATAGCTTTGGATTTTCCCAGAGGTTGCATTCTGCTAGCTTGGCATGTGGACCTGGTTTGGACAGCACCATCAGGCTAACTTGTCCTCTGGCCAGAAAGGGAGAAAGTGGTTTTCTCTACACAATTCAATGTAATTCAGAGTTTCAAATTTTCTTTTAATTGGGATCATGATCTTTTCCTGTTAGAAATGTACCCATTTCTTTCACCTTATATTGTTGTTTAGTCACTAAATCATGTCTGACTCTTTTGAGACCCTATGGACTGTAGCCCGCCAGACTCCTCTGTCCATGAATTTCCCAGCACTTATATTTAGACTCGTGCCTGTGTGAGGTAGTCTAGCTTGGTGCTGGGCACATGGCCCTGTAGTTGAGCTGCCTGAGTTCAAGTCCTGGCTCTACAGTTACTGACTGCAGTTCCTTGGGTGAGTCATCTATCCTTTTGGAGTCTCAACTTCCTCATCTGTAAAATGGGGTCAGTAACAATCCTGACAAGATGATGCCTGTGAAATGAAGCAGCAAGCAATGAAAAGTTGTTCTGTACAAAGAGGCTGTTATTGGAGAGAAATTCCCAATGTGAATGAAACCATTCTGGGTCAGAAAGGGGGTGAGTCAATGGGGTCTCTGCCCTGAGGCAGGAGTCACTGGTCCCAGCAGACCTCTGATTTGAGTACCAAAGACCTCGTCCTGGTAGTTGAATTCAACTCTCCAGTCTTATTTTTTCATTTAATTGGCTGTGTTGGGTCTTAGTGGTGGAACTCCAGATCTTTGGGACGTTATGCAGGAACTTTCGTTGTGGCACATAGACTCTAGTTATAGTGGTGGACTCCAGAATATGTGGGCTTCAGTAGTTTGGGTACGTGGGCTTAGCTGCCCACTGGCATTGCAAGGGGGATTCTTAACTACTGGACCAGCAGGGAAGTCCCTCTCAAGTGTCTTGGTTGGTACTGGAGAACCAACTGTAGATGCTCTGGAGAATTCACCCAGAGACGCGCAAAGTCCAGGAGGGGAGTGCCAGGCTGGGATTTTCTCTCCATCTCATCCAGGATTATGGAATACTGTGAGGGGAGGTGGAGAGGAGGGAAACCAGCAAAAGATGGAAGAAGGGGGCCCTCTCTAAGGCTTTGGCCCTCAGGAAGGAGGGTGGGGGATGGGAAAGAGTAGGAGTGTAGTGGGTAAGTGACGCAGCCTAGACCCAGAAGCAGCTGTCTCCTATGCCCTCTTGGCTTCTGGGGACCAGGCTTCTCAGAAGGGGGAAGCAGTGACCAGATATGCTGAGTTCTGAGTCAGTGACCCTATGAGCTGACAAGGGTGGTGGAAATTGCCACCCAATCTGTGGAAATCCCCTACAGATGGGTGGCCAAGAATCTCCTTGTTCTGGAACCCTCCTTTGTTCCAGGCTTTTTACTTATATTTATTTCTTCTTGGGCTTCCCTGATAGCTCAGTTGGTAAAGAATCTGCCTGCAATGCAGGAGACTCCAGTTCAATTCCTGGGTTGGGAAGATCTGCTGGAGAAGGGGTAGGCTACCCACTCCAGTGTTCTTGGGCTTTGCTTGTGGCTCAGCTGGTAAAGAATCCGCCTGCAATGCAAGAGACCTGGGTTTGATCCCTGAGATGGGTTGCTTATATTTATTTCTTCTTTTTTTTTCACTGAAGCATAATTTATATTCAGTGGGGGTGTAAAACTCTTAAATTTTTAAGTAAAACTCAGAGATTTTACTTAAGTTCATGTCCATGGACCAACAACCCAGATCAAAATCGAGAGCAGTTCCAGAACCCAAGAAGGCTACCTTTTTACCCTGTCCCAGTCCAAACAGCCCCAAGCAACTTTAATTCTAACCTTCATCACTGTAAATAAATTTTGCCTGTTTTTGAACTTCAAATAAACAGAATTATATAGTATGTCCTCTTTTTTGCCTGACTTCTTTTATTCAGTATTGTGTCTGGGAGATCCAGGTAAGGTTTTTGTAGGGGTGTACTTTATTTCTTTTTCATTGCTGTATAGTGTTCCATGGTCTGATTATACTATAATTGATATTTCATTCTTCTGTTGATAGACTTTAGGTTTTTTCTAACTTGGGGCAATTAAGAATAAAACAGCTATGATCCATTTTGTACCTATTTTTTGGTGCATAGAAGCTCTCATTTCTGTCAGGCATATACTCTGGAGTGATTCCAGGCCTTATAGACATTCTGTTTGAAAATGCTTCAAAATAAGGGAAAAGGCACTACTGTGCTTCCCTCCCACTCCCTCCCCTGACATAGGTACTCTGGGGTTGCAGGTGTGAGGGTCTGAGAAGCAGAAAGGAGAGAGAGGGCACCCCACCACAGCAATCCCATTTAGAAGATTTGACAAGATGTTGGTTACTTGCCAACAGCATTTCCCCTTTCAATATCTCATCTGATCTTTCCTGGCAATGTGCATGAGAGATTCTCTGAATCTTGGAAGAAAGTATCCCCTTTCCCCTCCTGATGGTGCCTGTTGAAGTGTTGACTGTCCTGTAGTCTTCAGAGATGATCAAATCTCTCCTTCCTATTTTACAGGTAGGGAAACTGATGCCCAGGGAAGTGATGAAAACCTCACAACCGGTAAATTAAAGGGCCCAGAACATGACTTCTGGCCTCTAGGGGCCTCATCTATAAATTGAGAGAAAGGGATTATATTCAGGACTGCAAGGAGATCAAACCAGTCAATTCTAAAGGAAATCAACCGTGAATATTCATTGGAAAGACTGATGCTGAAGCTCCAATACTTTGGCCACCAGATGCAAAGAGCTGACTCATTGGAAAAGACTCTGATGCTGGGAAAGATTTAGGGCAGGAGGAGAAGGAGATGACAGAGGATAAGATGGTCACTGACTCAATGGACATGAGTTTGAGCAAACTCCAGGAGACAGTGAAGGACAGAGGAGCCTGGTGTGGTGCAGTCCATGAGGTCGCAAACATCTATATTCTTCTGCGTGGAGAATATAGATGAAAACAAGGACAGAAGCAGGGAGACACCATTTAGGAGGCTATGACGATAGTTCAGTGACAGATGATGGGGCTTGGCCAGGCAGGGACAGTGGAGGGAGACAGGTCCTGGTAATGTTTTGATGTCACACCAACAGGACTTCCAGCAGGTGAGCGTTGGTCCTGGCAAGAGACCTTTGCACCTTAAATGCAGAGCATATGCACTTTGCACAGAAGGCTACTACTGAGTTTCAGGTACAAGGTCTTTCTCATTCTTCTAGATCCTTTTTTCAGTTTCCCTTTCCTATAGTCAGCAAGGAAAGTCTTACTGTGTCTCCTTCCAACATGGGATAGAGCCCTTCAGCCAAGTAAATGTCAGTGTGTGTGTGTGTGTGTGTGTGTGTGTGTGTGTGTGTGTGTGTTTGGGTGGAGAAGTCACTTGAACAACAAGTCAAGTGACTTGTTGACTATCAGTTCCTCAAGTACCAAGCTCAGGACCTAGAGGGCAGATTAGCAGGAAAGTGTAGCAGAGCCTCTGGGATGGCCTGAGTGACCCCTCTTCATGGCATCCACCGCCCTTGGGCCATTTCCTGGACATGAGAGAGGGCTGACCCTGTGTGACCGACAGTGGGGGGATGGTGGAGGACAGCACTGGGAAGGACAGCATGTACCTTCCCTGCCGAATACATGTATATGTATATTTAAAGCAGGGGTCCCCAACTCCTGGACCATGTTCCCAGTCCATGGCCTGTAATGAACTGGGCATGGAAGGAGATGAGTGGCTGGCAAAATTGAAACCATCCCCTCCTTCCACCCTGGTCTGTCTGTATGTACATACATGCATACACACATGTAATATATATGTTATATATTGTATATATAATCTCTTACTGGTTCAGCTTCTCTGAATCCTGACTGGTACATAGGCCATCAAGGATATGGGTCTTAATGCCAAACTATCTGGGTTCAAAGCCCAGGTCTACCAGTTACCTACTCTGGGACTGTGGATACTGTTTTAGTTTTTTTGCTTTGATTGCCTCATTATAAAATGGGAATTACACCTACCCCTATTTTGTTGTGTATATTTAATGAATTAACTTAAAAGGCAGCTAGAAGAGTGCCTGGCACATGGAAACACTTTGTGAGTGTTAGCTGCAGCTTTTGGAACTTAGCATATAATAGGTGCTCAATAAACATTCTCCAAACTCATGGCTGTCTGATGAATGAGAGGGGCCACCAGTCCTTGGAGCTTCTGAGGTGGAGCTAGTGGTTAAAGAACCCACCTGCCAGTGCAGGAGAATAAGAGACCTGGGATCGATCCCTGGGTTGGGAAGATGCCCTGGAGAAGGAAATGGCAACCCACTCCAGTATTCTTTCCTGGAGAATCCCATGGACAGAAGAGCCTGGAGGGTTACAGTTCATAGGGCCACAAAGAATAGAACATGACTGAAGTGACTTAGCACGCACGCACCAGTCCTTATATGCCACACTCCTTCCCAGGGTTGCTTCAGAGTTCCAAGCCTTTATGTGCAGGTAGGCTTAAAGGCTATTTCTTCCCCCTTCTTTCCTTCCTCCCTCCCTCCTCTCCTTCCTTCCTCTCTGTCTCTTTCATACATACACACAAAAAAATTATTCATTGTTTATCTGAAATTAAAATTTAACTGGGTCCTAAGTTTTCCTCTATTTTATCTGGCAACCCTAAACATGCCACACCTTCTCAGAGGCTTGGTGAAGTCACTTCTGTGTGTCAACCTGGCCAGGTTCTACCCCCAGTTATTCAATCAAATGCTAATATAGGTGCTGCTGCAGGCATGTTTATAGATGTTATCAAAGTTCACAATGATTGACTTTAAATAAAAGTGTGTTAGTCGCTCAGTCATGTCTAATCCTTTGTGACCTCAGGCTCCTCTGTCCATGGGATTTCCCAGGCAAGAATACTGGAGTGGGTTGCCATTTCCTTCTCCAGGGGATCTTCCTGACCCAGGGACTGAACCTATGTCTCCTGCATTACAGGCAGATTCTTTACTGTATGAACCACCAGCAAGGCCCCTGAAGTAAAAGAGATTATCCTAAATAGTTTGGGTGGGTCTGATTCAATCAGTTGAAGAGAATATAAGCAGAGCTGAGGCTTCTCTGATGAAGCAAAATTCTACCCATGGAACCTGCGGACAGCAGCTTCTGCAATTGATTTCCTACTTTATTGTTGTCTTTTCCATTAGACTGTAAGCTCCAGGGACTTTTAGATTCAGTGAAATATCCCCAGTGTCTAACACAGTGCCGAGCATGGAGCAAGAGCTCAATTAAATGTTTGCTGAATGAGTATACAATAGTCAGGCCTGAAGGGGAGGCTGACTCCAGGATAATGGCTGACAGAGTCAGTCTTCATGAGGTAAGTCTCGGGGTTTCCTGTCCTGTAAAATTAGGACAATGCCAATACCTACCTCCTGAAGTTACTGTGAGGATTAAATAAGTCAATATCATGCAAGTATTTAGCATAAGACCTGGCATATAGGAAGCACCATAAAATTATTGCTAACTGGGAAAACAGATAATCAGTTTTTGTTTTGAGCAGGAGTATCAGCTACCGTCATTATTTAACGTTCACAGCATACCAGATACTGTTCTAAAATCTTCAAAAAATTTTTTATTATTGTTAGTATTGTTAGTATTGGAGTATAGTTGATTTACAATGCTGTGTTTGTTAGTTTCAAACAATTTTCAAACACGTTGCTGTTAGTATACAGCAAAGTGAACCAGTTATACATATACATATATCCACTCATTTTTAGATTTTTGTCCCATACAGGCCATTACGGATTATTGAATAGAGTTCCCTGTGCTGTATAGAAGGTCCTTATCAGTTATCTACTTGAGATATAGTATTGTGTGTTTGTCAAACCCAATCTTCCAATTTATCTCTCCCCCCTTACTCCTCAGTAACAAGTTGCTTTCTTTATCTTTAACTCTATGTGATATCTCTTATATGTGAGATATCTTAAAAGGGTACAAATGAACTTATCTACAAAACAGAAATAGAGTTACAGATGTGCTAAAATATCTATATACATGATCTTGTTATTTTTAACACCTTACATTTCCCAACCAAAAATAGATTGCCTTGTGAGGAAGTGAGTTTCCCCTCAGTGGGAAGGATGCATTTGTGTGCTATTTGTATTGGGCTTGCTGTCTTAGAGGTGGCTGTGTCAGGGTTTGGTGGGTGTTTGGGGTGCAGGCTGGCAGGATGAAAGGTCTGGTAGAATTTCTCTTCCCTCTGGTATGGGTCAGCCCTGTGGGGGCAGCCCCAGCTGTGTTGGCAGCTGTTAGAGCCCAACATCCAGTGGCCCCAGCAGTTTCTGTCCAATACAAATTAGGTGGCCAACCCTCCTTGATTTGTCTGGGACTTCCCCAGTTTTAGCACTTCAAGTCCTGTATCCTGGGACCCTCCCTTAGTGCTGGGCAGGTTGGAACAATTGATCATCATAATTCAAGATGACCCAGAGGTGTCCTGACATGTGAGCTGAGCACAGCAATGGAGAAGAAGTGTAGCTTGGCAGGTAGTTAGCACCTGAGATGCTTGTAATCATGTAGAAATGCTTTATTCACCAATAGGAGGCTCAGGGGCAGAAGCCCCCTTCTAGGCTGATACCAGTCTGGGAATGGTCCGGTGAGTGAGCTGGGATGTTAGGTAATGCAATAGGATATCTATGTCATTTCAAGTCTTAGAAAACCAATCACAAAATGACTTAAACAGAAAATGAAAGGTAAAGTCTGTGACTATAACCTGCTTCCGGTATGGCTGGATCCAGGGCATAAATGACATCATCTAGATAAGGTCTCCGTCTCTTAGCTCTCCTGCTTTCTGTGTTGCCTTTATCTCTCTTTCATCATGGTGTCCCTGGTTGCTCTAGGGCTGACATCTTCCCAGGTACAAGGGGGAGAAAGAGAGATTCTCTTGGCCAACAGTGTCAATATAAATCTTTTTCGCTTTGATTGGGCCAGATGCTCATTGCTGAACCAGTCACTGGGAGTGGATGGGGGGAGTGCAGGTAGGAGAATGGAACAATATTCTGATTGGCTTAGCCTAGCTCCCATGTTCCATCCAAACCACAGGGTCATGGCACCTGGGATATGGGGCCAGGTGGGTTGAACTTGCAGCTATGACCAAACAATGATGATAACAATAGCAGCCAGCATTTACAGAGGACTTAATCTGGTCTCAGTGGCAAGAAAGAGGCAGGATGTCTGGGAACTCGGCTACATATACCTGTGAAGGCGTCTTAGGAAACTCTTACATTGAGAGGGAGTTTGGATTGAAAAATCAGTGGTGTCCAACTCTGACTGGATGTTTTGATCATCTTTTAAAGAGTAACTATGGGCCCCACCGCAGACCAATTGAGAATCTGTGAGTTTGGGACCCTAATATTAGGGTTAAAATAAAAACCTCTCCAGGTGTTTCTCCTGCACCTAGCCTCCAGGACTAAGAACCACTCGGTTACTTCAGTGTGTCTCGAGTTAGGCATCTGCAGGTCTAACAACCAGCCAGGCATTTCCTATGCTTATTTTGGCTTGAGGGTCCCCTGCTTTCCATCATAGCTTGGCACCCTGGAGTCGACAGAGAAGGCTGCTTGCTCCTGGGCAGAGGCGAGCGGCTGGGCACACCTGCGGGCCACCTGAAGGCTGTGTGAATGAATATCACAGGCACTGTTTTACCATTCTGCAGTGCGAACCAGATCCAAGTTCTCTTTTATGCATCTGTGAATCTTTGAAATTGCCGTAACCCCCTGTAGAAGGACCCCAGTTTAACTATTTGATAGTCTCACGTTCCTATGAAACTAACAGCGTCTTCCCTGGAAGGTTTTAAATTAGACTTTGCCTCTGCATTGACGTGAGAATTATTTCTCCTCTCCCAGATGTGGACCTTCTTTAACAGAACGGCTACCTGAGGGAGGAAAAGTTATTCTGTCCTTATTCACCCAATGATACTAGTCACAACTGTACACTGAATTCTCTTGATTGTAATATCCAAGAAAGTTTTATGGGAGCTAGTTCTATTCCAAAGATTCCTTGATAGGTGGGTGACTGGGAATCAAATTTATTTTCTTACAGCAACCATGTTATTAAAACCAAGGTGATTTTCTAAGCTAGCTCACAAAGATCTATTCAAGTCCTATGAATAATTGTAGAAAGTGCTGAAATGGAATAACAGGTATCACTTATCACTTACATAACTCATCTAACATTTTAGGTAGGAAAAAAAATACTGATTCAGAGTTAATAGAATCTGTGTCATTAGAAAAACATCTACATCTCTTTCCTAATCCATAAGTTTTGGGCATATAATGCGTTTATCTTTTTTGTTTTTCCATGTTCTGTCTTCGCGTCCATTTTATTTCCCAAACTAGGATAATATTAGAACAGCAAATGAGTTGTGTGTGACAAGCACATTTATCAGGTGGCAGGGAGGGGTACCATCCTGATAATGACCATCCCTCGTGGCTGACATGCATAACGGGGCCCACAATCTGCAGCCCAACTGTTTACCCTCAGCTGAACCCAAGGTGGCAACCACATGCAGGTCATTTCTGCCCACTCCTGACTGTGCTAAGTAACCTGGCAGCCCCACGTGCTGTGTGTTATAAACATTAATTACGGGGCCACCGCTTCTCAAGAAGAGCTACAAGGAGATGTTGGGGATGAGCTTGTGCGGGGCAGAGGACACCTCTGGGACAAAGGCAGAGAGCTGAGGGAGGGGCTGCCCCTCACCCCCACCACCACTGTCTCCCTAAGGAATGCAGTCCAGCTGAGCCATCGAGTCCATTTGGCCGAGCGTCCTAATTGTAACAACACCATCTTTTCTTGAATCCCCATAGTCGGGGCTGGAAGGGCTGCATTGTCCAGATGCTCTCATTTCTGGGTGAAAAGCTGAGGCCAGCAAAGGCTGCAGCTCCTGTGCTCAGGGTCACCCAGCCGATCAGAGGCGGTGCTGGACTTGAACTTACCTGCTCTGACCACCAGTGCATGGCCCTTTCTACTTGGCCCTGACACCCCTCTCCTCTTGCCTGTATGTTTCTCAAATTCTGGTTAAAGAAAACAGCTGTTCTGTCATCCCAGACATGCATATGAGGCACACTGGCGAGCCCCAGAAGGCCAGGGCATCTCTCTTTTTTTGTCCTTTTCTGAGCCTTGGGGCCCTAGGAGAGTGTCCATTACTCTCCAGGGAATTGATTTGCCCACAGGTCTTTCTCTGGTAGAACATAAACTCCTTGAGCAGGGAGGGACTGCATCCCATGGGTTTCCTTATTGCCCATGACAAGCTTGAGATCCCACCCAGAGAAGGACATCTGATAAGCATTTGATGAATGGATGTGTGTGTCATAGTATGTGTGTGTGCATGCGTGCTCAGTCATGTCTGACTCTATGTGACCCCATGGACTGTAGCTTCTCTGTCTGTGGGATTTCCCAAGCAAGAATACTGGAGTGGGTTGTCATTTCCTCCTCCAGGGGATATTCCTGACCCAGGGATCAAACCCACGTATCCTGCATTGGCAGGTGGATTCTGTACCACTGAGCCACCCGGGAAGCCTCATCACAGCGTGACCTACTTTCATTCCAAATAGAATTCCAAACTATTCCTCTGCCTCCATCTGCCCCCTTCTCAGCTAGAACCACTCCCCACTCTGAACTCTAGTGCATGGGTGGGTACACGGTGAACTCAGCTGTGATTATTTTATGCTGGGATTTAAAGGCTTTGCTGCTCATAATTCTCCTTTAGGTGAGCTCATCCCCCCACAACCCAGGGAGAGAAAGATACGACTATTCTTAAATGCCTTCCAGATGAGGCAACTGAGCTTGGGTTCTCCTCTACGTCAAGGCCATGCAGGAGGTAAGGGGTGAAGGCAGGTCCCTGGGTGCTGAATCCCATCCCCTTTCAGCTGTCACTGAGCCTCCATGGACTGTCTAAAAGTACCTCCTGGTCGGGTGAGTTGTGGATCGCATGTTCCTAGCTGTGCTTGTGGGTTTCCTCAGAGCCCTCTGGGGTTCTGTGGAGCACAGTGTGACCACCACTGCTTTAGGGATTTCTTCCTTAAGTGATGATTGTAGAGCTGTTCTCTCTGCCAGGACTAAGAAGAGTAAGGACCAAAGTTTTCATTCTAGTCCTGGCTTTTTTTTTTTTTTTTTTTTAATACCTGGCTTTGACTCGTGCAAGCTGTGTGACCTTGGCCAAGCCATGTCTCCTCTGTGGACCTCAATCCCCTCACCTGTGATGTCAGCTTGTCAGACCACATGCCCCACTGTCCATGAGAAAGGCAGGGGCCCCACTAGCCATCTCCCACGTCCCGGGGCTGGCCCAGACAAGAGACAAAGAGCTGGTCCCAGGACCCTCTGCTGCTTTGGCTGGTGAGGGGTCTTCCTGTGTTGGATGATTCTGGAAGATTCCTGAAGAGCATTGGTTCTATGCCTGCAGCGGCTCCCTGACAAGGCCACTTCGGCTGAGGGGCTCAGAGGCTCAGGGTGCAGCTGGAGAGGAGCCAGGAGCACAGATGTGCTGAAGACAGGGCAGGAGGCCTAGGTGAGGAGTGTTGGCAGGGCCACCCCAGGGCCGCCTCCCAGGCCCTGCTCCTCCCAGTCGACCTGCATCCCACCTCCTCTCGTCACAGTCCTTCCTGAGGGGCTCAGAGAATAGCATCTTGTTTTCACCTTGCTCCAGCTCTTTGGCCTCAGCCTGGAGATGACCCCCATAGCCCCAGAGGCAGGAATCTCCCAGCTGGTTACAAGGGCTCACTCGGACAACAGTACAAGGGTGAGAAGAAAAATTACAAGATCTGTAACTGATAGACCTTAACAACCACCTGGGGGAGACCGTGTCCCAGGGCCTATGGGTCCCTTGCCATTTCATCCTCATGACAACCCAGGAAGGAAGGGTTATTGCCACCCCATTTTACAGATGAGCAGACTGAGGCCCAGAGAGGTAACATACATGTCCAGGGTCTCACAGTTGGTAAGAGGCTGCACGGATATTTGAAGGCAGGCAGGCAGGCTCATGGGCAGGGTCTTAGTTGCCACAAATCCTCTAAGGAGAGTCTCATTTCCGTCAGAATCAGACCTACAACCAGAAGTTGCAATTCAGAGGATGTGCTCCAGCGGCTGCATATGCCCGGCTGGGGCAGGGAAAATGATCTCTGTGCCTGCATAGCCTTGGGACCCGTCACTGCTAACTGCGCTCCCGACCATCATTTGCAAGTGGTTCACCTGGCAAGAGTTCGGGGCAGAAATCAAGAAAAGAATGGAAAATATTTTTTCCTTTTTGAAAGGTGGAGTTCAAACCTGCTGGGTTGTGCCTTGGTGACATTTATCCCAAATGTCATTTGGATGAATTGGGAGATTAGGAGTGACTTAGATACATGACTACATAGAAAACATAACTATAAAATAGATAACCAATAAGGACCTACTGTAGAGCACAGGGAACTCTACCCAACACTCTGTAATGACCTACGTGGGCAAAGATTCTAAGAAAGAGTGCATATATGTGTATGTACAGCCGATTCACTGCACACCTGAAGCTAATACAATGTTGTAAACTAACTATACTCCAATAACAATTTTTTTAAAATAATAAATTTGAAAGCTTGAGGAAGATTAAAACCTTTGTTACCTGTTGCCTCCATTGTCAGCTCCATGAGGGCAGCAGCCAGGTCACTCTTATTCTCTCGATGAAAGGCCAGTGCCCATCACAGTGCCTGGCATGACGGAAGTGACTGACAGATGTTGGCCAGTCTTTCCTGAGGGAGGAGGATGCCTCTTTAACATTAAACACAGGGCATGCAGCATGGTGTGCGGGTTTTCTCGGGTCAGGTGCTGAGATGTTAGCCTGGAGCTCTGCGACCTGCCCCAGGCTCCCTCGAATGTCCCTGTGTTTCAAGCCTGGGGTGCTTGTGTCCCCAGCCTTGCGCTGTGAGGGTTGGTGGCCTCTGTCCTGGGCAACATTTTCGCACAGGCACACCAGCTCACTTGTGGCTGGAAACCCCAGGCTCCGTGTGATGCCATGTCTCAGACTCTGCCCTGCCAGGAACAAGGCGGGGCCCAGAGAAGGATGGGTGCCCCCGGGACAAGGGGCAGAGCTGGAGCCACAGCCTGGCAGGCACAGACTTGCTGTGCAATACTGCGGTTTATCTTAAACAGATTCATGCAACTTTTACAGTCTTCTCAATTAGACACTCACATTTGAGTGCATAAAATATCGAGACTTCCCTGATGGTCTTGTGGCTAAGACTCTGCGCTCCCAGTGCAGGGGGCCCAAGTTTGAGCACCGGTCAGGGGAATTAGACCCCCACAGGCCGCAACTAAGACCCAGCACAGCCAAATAAATGAATTAATTTTAAAAAATCAGATGTATTGATGGATTGGTACAGGCATAAGAGATAGATATGTGATAGAGAAAGTATAGAAAAAAGGTAAATAGTACAATCCAGATGACAAGTATACCTATGCTTGTTATCGAATTCTTTCACAACGTCTGTTTTAACATTTTCACAATAATGATGATCTGAATGGCAATGCGCTCACATTTGCTTTAATATATACAGTACAAACTAACTTTTCCATGCCTCAGTTTCTTCATCTGTAAAATGTGATACTAAGAATACTTGCTTGTGGGTATGCTGTGAGGACTGAATGAATTTTATTATATTTAAAGAACTTAGAAAAGTGCCTGGCACCTAGTAAGCACTATATAAGATGAGCTATTGTTTTTAATTTCTGTTAAATGACACAAATGGACTTAGCTACACAAAACAGAAAGAGACTCACAGACTTAGAAAACAAACTCATGATTGCCTGGGAAAAGCGACAGTTGAGGACTTTGGGAAGGTCATGTACACGCTGCTCTATTTAAGATGGATAACCAACAAAAACCTATTGTACAGCACACGGAACTCTGCTCAATGTTATGTGCCAGTCTGGATGGGAGGGGTGGTTTGGGGAGAATGGAAACACGTATGTGTATGGCTGAGTCCCTTCACTGTTCACCTGAAATGCTCACAACATTGTTAATTGGCTATACTTCAATACAAAATGTTTTTGGTGTTAAATAATAATAATAAATTTCTGTTAGCTACCAGTTGGAGTAGGAAATGGCAACCTGCTCCAGTATTCTTGCCTGGAAAATTCCAAGGAGAGTGGAGCCTGGCAAGCTACAGTCCACGGGGCTGCAAAGAGTCAGACACGACTGAGTGACTGAGCACCCACACACACACACACCAATTAGATGCCATTTATCAGTTTTTATCAAACTTTTAAGTACATTTTGGAAAGGAAGTGCTGTGTTCCTGTAAATCATTATTCCCTTGGTGTATTAGTTATCTACTGCTGTGTAACGAAGTTTCTCCAAACTTGGTGGTTCTGGGAAAAACAGCAGTCACTATCTCATAGTTTCTAAGGGTCAGGATCCAGGTGCGGCTTAGCTGGGGGACATTGGCTCAAGTTCACTCACAGGCTGCAATGAAGGCGCCAGCTGAGGCCGCTTCAGCTCAGGTCTCCATGAGGCAAGAGCCATCTCCAGGCTCATTCATTGGTAGGATTCAGGTCCCTGCTGGCTGTTGGTCTGAGACTGAACTCAGTTCCTTGCCATATGAGTCTGTCTGTAGCTCAGCTGACAACTTGGCAGGTGGCATCGTCGATGAGAGCAAAGAAGGGACAGAGAATGAGAAGAGAGGTGGAGAGTGAGTGAGTTCAGTCTTCTATAACCTAGCCTCAGGAGTGACATCCCATCCTTTTTGCTGGATGAGATGGTTAGATAGCATCACCAACTCAATGGACATGAATTTGAGCAAACACTGGGAGTTAGTGAAGGACAGAGGAGCCTGGTGTGCTACAGTCCATGGGGTCGCAAAGAGTTGGACATGACTGAGTGACTGAACAACAACGATATTCTTAGAAGCAAGGCACTCTCCTGGGAAGGGGATTTGATGAGAGCATGAACACCAGAAAGTCTCCTGGGAAGGGGATTTGATGAGAGCATGAACACCAGGAAGTCTCCTGGGAAGGGGATTTGATGAGAGCATGAACACCAGGAAGTCTCCTGGGAAGGGGATTTGATGAGAGCATGAACACCAGGAAGTCTCCTGGGAAGGGGATTTGATGAGAGCATGAACACCAGGAAGTGGGGCCATTGGAGCCATTATAGGAGCTGCCTGCTGCACCTGGGCATCGATTTGAGATCAGGTGCATTAGAAAGAACACAGGCTTGGAGTGAGGCAGAAACAGTTTGATGCCAGCTTTTCCTCTTTATCTGTGATGTAAAACTAGCACAGTTCTCAACCTCACTGCACCTCATCTGTAAACTGGAGGCCGTTTCACCTGCCCCACTTGCCTGAAATGTGAATCAAGTGTGATCCACTGTGGTATGCTGCCTTGCTCAGTGTACTAGATTCCTAGGGCTGGTGTATCAGTTCCCAAATTTAGCAGTTTAAACAACTAAAATGCATCATTTTAGAGTTCTTCTCTGGTGGCTCAGTCAATAAAGAATCTGCCTGTAATACAGGACACACAGGTTCAATCCCCAAGTTGGGAAGATCCCTGGAAAAGGGAATGGCAACCCACTCCAGTATTCTTGCCTAGAGAACTTCATGGACAGAAGAGCCTGGTGGGCTCCAGTCCATGGGGTCACAAAGAGTTGGACACGACTGAGTGACTAACACACTCAGAGTTCTGTAGGGCAGAAGTCTGACATGGGTCTTTGTTGTTGTTCAGTCGCTAAGTTGTGTCTGACTCTTCGCAACCCCAAGAACTGAAGCACACCAGGCTGTCTTTCACTATCTCCTGGAGTTTGCTCAAATTCATGTCCATTGAGTCAGTGATGCCATCCAACCATCTTATCCTCTGTTGCCCCTTCTCTAGCCCTCAGTCTTTCCCAGTATCAGGGTCTTTTCCAATGCGTCAGCTCTCCTTTTCTGTCTCTCTCATCATCTTTTAAGGCCCCACAGGATTACAGTGGGTCCAACTGGACAATCCTAAAATAGGATAATCTCCCAGTTTTAAGGTTTCCTGATTAGCAATCGGTTCCACCAGCAATCTTGATTCCTTATTTGTCACATAAGGTAACACAGTCACATGTTCTAGGGATTAGGAGGTTTGGGGGCCATAAATTCTCCTATAGTCCTTCCACAGTCCTGTCTTCATTTGTCCCGAGGTGTCTCCCTCCCCACACCCCACACCCCATACACAGCTGCCTGATTGTCCCTGTGGCATCCTGGCACCCAAGAGGGAGAGGTCCTCCTTGGCACACCCAGAGGCCAGGAGGAAGGCCTATTCATTCTGCAGGAACATGAGGAGGAGGCAGGTGCTGGACAAGGTGAAGTTTATGGACATTCCTCAGGCACCACAGCCGTGTGTCTAATTCCCTCCAGGCTGCTCACACAGTCGCCAGAGGCTGTTTTTATCCCTCTCACCCTGGGAACAATGGATGGCTGCTCCCCACATGTTCACCACTGTGTCCTGCTCCTGGAGGCCACCCACCTGGGACTTTCTCGGAGAAGGGAAACAGCTGGTGCCTCCTGTTGAAGTTGCATCACAGAGGCAGGCCTCCTGGTTGGCATTGGCCCCTTACTGCAGCTGTACTTCTGCTGGGGAGTGGGGGCGGGGGGAGGGTGGTGGTGGTCTCCTGGGTGGGAGCGGATCTGGGTGGATCAACAGGTGGCAAATTTATCCTGAGGCCAGCTTCCAAATTTTGCTTATCCCACTGAAGATGTGTTCCTTGTCTTCTGTGTGGAAAGAAGAGCGGACCTTTTCGGGCTGCAGGAGGGGGCAGGGATCCCCCTGCAGCTGGCTTGTTGGGCCTGGATTGCTGGGCAGTCTGTGCTGGTTTGCTCTTTCCTGGTTTGGGCGGGGCTGTGGTGAGGAGTGTATCATCTTGCCATCTGGTGGCGAGTTGTGGGACTGCAGGTCATAATGGCCCAAACACTATCTCTGGCTCAGTCGACTCTTTACGGCACCACAGACTGTATATAGCCTGCCAGGCTGCTCTGTCCATGGGATTCTCCAGGCAATACTGGAATGGATTGCCATTTCCTCCTCCAGGGGATCTTTCTGACCCAGAAATCGAGCCTGTGTCTCCTGCATTGGCAGGTAAATTCTTTACCAATGTACCACCAGGGAGGCCTGGCGTGCTGCGGTTCATGGGGTCGCAAAGAAGTAGGACACGGCTGAGCGACTGAACTGAACTGAACCGAACCGAACCAGGGAAGCCCAGCATCTACCCTGGCTTTTAACCCAGGGCAGTGGTCCCAACTTCTGGCGGTGCCACAGAATCACACAAAGAGGTTTTGAAAAATACATCTGCTCGAGCCCCACTCCACACCTCCATCAGAAAACTTGCCATTTAGCTTTGGAGTATAGATCCCCAAGCCCTACCTCTAAATTCTAAATTACTAGGTTTGGAATAAGTCCTCGGAATCTGAATTCTTAACCAGACTTTTCCAGTGACAACTTGACTTGAACACCACTGATTCAGCAGCTCATAAGATAAGTGAGCCAACTGTGGGATGTGGACCTTAAAAAAAGAAAAAAAAAAACCCCAAACCCCCCAATGTTCTATTCAGCCATGTTATTAGAAACATACCATCTAGATTAAACAAGGATATAATATAGTAGTTGAAAGCATCTAGGTTCGTGTCCTACTTTTACTGTTGCTGCTTTTGTGACCTTAGGCCAATGTCTTGTCTGTCATTTGTTGGAAGACTTGATACGATAAATAATGTACAGAGCACTTAGCACAGGGCCTGTGTATGTGCTAAGTCACTTCAGTGGTGTCTGACTCTATGCGACTCTATGGACTAGAGACCTACAGGCTCTCTGTCCATGGGATTCTCCAGGCAAGAACACTGGAGTGGGTTGCCATGCCCTCCTCCAGGGTATCTTTCCAACTCAGGCATCCAACTTGTGTCTCTTAAGTCTCCTGCATTGGCAGGCGGGTTCTTTACCATTAGTTCCACTTGGCCCTTAGGAAATGGGCCCTGTGTTAACAGTCTACTGGACAGATGGCTTAGATCTGTTGGGAGTTTCATTTCAGTGACATATTTATGAAAGGGATGTCCAGAAGAGGAGGAGATGGAAGTGAGAGGAGAGGAGACCTTGAGGAAGAACCAAGGGGAAGGCTTGGGGGTCTGTATCTGGGAGGCAGAGGTCTTGGGGAGCAAAATGGGGGTGTGCATAATAATCACCAGGTTGCTGTCACGGAAATCTTCAGTCGCTGAGTGAGAACTCTTGTGCAGTAGAACATGAGTGGTTCCCAGTGCCTCACCTGTACCCCTCATGGAGTGTGATCTAACCATGGGGGAAACACAGGCAAACATTTGTTGTGACAGCCATTTACATAGTTATGGCACGCTTGTTACATATAGGAACGTATACATTGTATGTACATGTGTACATGTATGTATGTTGATATATTAGAAAAAATAAAGTCAACATCCCAGGGCAGGACTTCCCTGCTGGTTCAGTGGTTAAGACTTTGTCTTCCAATGCAGGGAGTGTGGGTTCAATCCCTGGTCGTGGAGATAAGATCCCAAATACCTCGAGGCCAAAAAACCAAAACATAAAACAGAAGCAATATTGTAACAAATTCAATAAAGTCTTTATAAATGATCTAAATGAAAAAAATCTTAAAAAAAAAAATCCCAGGGCTGTGGTTTCACAGAGATAAGTAGCAATGTGGGGCCTGAGCCATATTTAAAATACATATTTATATGTTACAGACTGAATGTTTGCACCCCCAGCCTAATCCCAGTGTCTTGGTATTTGGCAGTGGGGCCTTTGGGAGATGATTAGGTCATGGGGGTGGAGCCTTCATGAATGGGATTAGTGCCCTCATTATAAAAGAGACCCCAGAGAGCTCCCTCGCCCCTTCTGCCTGACAAGGACTCAATGAGAAGACACTTGTCTTCCACCTGGAAGAGGGCTCACACCAGAGCCTGGCTGCATCACCACCCTGATCTTACATTTCCAGCCTTCAGAACTCGGAGAAACATATTTCTGTTGTTTTGAAGCCCTCCTCACCCCTGTCTGGGGTGCTTGGTAAGACGTGACATCACTAATGTAGAGCTGGTCTGAGGGTGTGGCAGGCACAGTCCGAGTGGTGTTGGGTAACCTGGCCTCAGAGGACCTGTCCGCTCGGGTTTGGAGGTGGACCTCGGTGATGCTCCTGGCTGCTTTCCCATGAATGTACACTGCACCCCATGATTCCACATACCCAAGGGGCTGCATCTGTGAAAGGGGGACCATCTTTAGCAAGTCAGCCTGGCACTGCTGACCCCCTCAGTGCTGGAGTTCATTCGGTTAAATGCCTGCAAAACCACAACCCTGGACAGTTCCGGAGTACGAAGGTGCCGATGAACCTGCCTGCTTGGCCCCCTGCCCACCTAGCGGGCATCTCGTGCAAGTTTCTCCCCTTCCTGGATTGTTTGTTTTCCTCACAGACCCTGCTTTCATGTTGTTTCTTTTATGTCCACGTTTTTAAACATTATTTTTTAAAAATATTTACTTATTTGGCTGTCCCGGGTCTTAGCTGTGGCACGTGGATCTTCAGTCTTCCTTGCAGCATGCGGGATCTTTTTTAGCTTTGGCATGTGGATTCTTAGTTGTGATGTGTGGGCTCTAATTCCCTGGCCAGGGATGGAACCTGTGTCCCCTGCATTGGTAGCGCTGAGTTTTAGCCACTGGACCACCAGGGAAGTTCCTTTTTGTCCATTTTTTGAGGTCAGAGACCTTATTGGGTCCACCATCTACTTCAGACGATGCCATCTGCCTGGAGCGCAAGGCTCCAGGGGATCTCAGGCTCAGTGTTGCCAGGGCAACGCTATCTCTGCCCTCTTGGCTCCAGACTGACCTCTGTGCTGAGCCAGAGCTGAGTGGCTCTGGAGAGACCCTGCTGAACAGAGCAGAGACCCATCAAGAAGTGGAAAGTGGGGTGACATCCCTTGGGGTGTCCAGTGGGTGGCAACAAGGAGACACAGGACAACAAAGGCATATCCTCCACAAATGCAGTTCGGCCTCTGACTTTGCAACATCACAAGCTCAAGGGAGGGCATCTCTAGCTAGGAAGAGTGGGTCAGTTAAAAAAAAAAAAGAATTTAAAGATTATTTCATCTTTCCATTATTCTGTGTAATGCAGACAGAATGCTTGAAATGCAGGGGGAGGGTGTGTGTCTGCATGCATGTGAGCATATGTGTGTAGGAGTCTGGAAAGTAGTGGGTGGGAAAAAGGTCAGGGATTGCTTTGGGGTGAAGCCCGGTGGGTGGAGGGGTCTCTTTTAGGGTCTAGAGATTGAAACCCAATTCCAGTCGATTTAAGCAGGTGGCAGTGGGCCTGTATGGGACTGTCATGGACTAAATTGTGTGCCCCCCAAATTCATATGTTGAAATCCTAAACCCCGTACCTCAGGATATGACTGTATTTGGAAATGTGAGTCTTTTTTTTTCTTTTTTTTTTTTTTTAATTGAAGGATAATTGCTTTACAGAATTTTGTTGTTTTCTGTCAAACCTCAACATTAATCAGCCATGCTGCTGCTGCTGCTAAGTCGCTTCGGTCGTGTCCGACTCTGTGCGACCCCATAGGCGGCAGCCCATGAGGCTCCCCCGTCCCTGGGATTCTCCAGGCAAGAACACTGGAGTGGGTTGCCATTTCCTTCTCCAATGCATGAAAGTGAAAAGTGAAAGTGAAGTCGCTCAGTAAGTGTCCGACTCTTAGCGACCCCATGGACTGCAGCCTACCAGGCTCCTCCGTCCATGGGATTTTCCAGCCAAGAAGGTATACATATATCCCCTCCCTTTTGAACCTCCCTCCCATCTCGAGATGGGAGTCTTTTAAAGGGTGATTAAGTTTACATGAGATCATTAAGTTTACATGAGATCAGGGTGGACCCTGATCCATGTGACTGGTGTCCTTATAAGAACAGATTAGGACACCCACACGCAGAGGGGCTACACAGGGAGAAGATGACTGTCTACAAACCAAAGAGAGCCTCAGAGAAAACCCACCCTGCCAACACCTCGGTCTTGGATTTCTAGACTCTAGAACTGTGGGACATTAAATTTCTGGGTTTTAAAAAGCCCTGATGTTAGGATGACCCTAGCAAACTAATATCGGGAAGGCATGAGGGAGGGGGAGGGTGTCATTTAACCAACCCCCCAGGAAGCAGGGGTGGACTTGGCTTCAGAGACAGTGGGATCCAGGGAATATGACAATCCACCCTGCTCCCTCCTCCATCTTATATGGGGCTATGGTTTGGCCTCCTTCTCTTGGGTATCTCCTTGTGGGAGGGACATGGCAGCCCGCACTCTGGGGCAATTTCATAACTCAAGATCCAAAAGGAAAGCAAAAGCTAACCTTCCACTCATGATCTGAAACCATCCAGGAAGGGATTCTGATGTTCCCTTCTCAGGTCTCAGGGCCCACTCCTGGGGCCATCTGCAATGGCTGGGGGGAGGAGGGTGCAGGGCTGGGTTCGGGTTCCAGCTTGGATCATTTGCTCCCCCCGAAGGCGGGGTGCGGGGCTGATGGTGGAGGCCGCAGGGCAAGAGGGCACGTGATCAGCAATCCACAAGGCCAACAGAAGAGGGGAACGTGATATCCTGAGGCCCAACAGGGAAAGGAAGTGGCCCAGGTCACACGGCCTGTGTCTGTGGCCAAGCTAGCAGGGAGGAAAGCGGGGGGAGTGGAGGGAGGCAGGGGGCATTAGTCCCTGCCACATCTACAACTCCCAGTGTGGTTGAAAGAGAAGGCAAACTGGCACATCAGCTGCTGTCAGACTCCATCACTAATTTTCTTGTTTCCTGTTTTGTTTGTTTTTTTAATAAAATGGGGAGGAGGATGAGCCATTATAAGTACTCACTCAACCAGACCATTCTGATCCCTAAATTGTTAGCTTGTTTGAAGTCAGGAGCTCAGGAGCTGACTTTGCCCTTTAAACCCGTAATTTACAGAGCAATTTTCTGCTAGGCAGAGGGAGTGGATCTCGCCTTCTGGTAATGCCCCCACTTAGTCTTGGGAAGTCTCTTCAGCCCTGCAAACATCTGGCTTGAGGAATTTCTTACTGTAAACAGCTGGGTGTGGCCAGCCAGCCTCAGGGCAGTGGGTACCAGTGCAGACTCTGCAGAGAGCCCGTCTGCGGTGCTAAGATTTCAGCTCCCACAGGCCAGCTCGGGATTCTGGGAATCTATGTAACGTCTCTGTACCTCAGTTTCCCTATGTGTCAGATGAGAAAAGTCAGTGTTAGTCACTCAGTTGTGTCCGACTCTGCGACCCTGTGGACTGTAGCCCGCCAGGCTCCTCTGTCCATGGGATTTCCCAGGCAAGAATACTGGAGTGGGTTGCCATTTCCTTCTCCAGGGGATCTTCACAACCCAGGGATCAAACCCACATCTCGTATGTCTTCTGCATTGGCAGGCAGCTTCTTTACCACTAGTGCCACCTGGGAAGCCATGCATCAGTACACCCCCTAAATGCTAGGGTTGCCTGGGCTATGGGAAGTCAATCCCAGGAAGACACTCTTCTGGGTACAGATGAATAGAGAGGAGCTGGGCATTTCATTCAGGTTCGATCAAGTTTCATTCGAGGTTCCTTCCTTACTCTTGGAAACCAGTGGCGCATCTGGCATCCACTATGGCCTAAAATAGACGTCTTGGGTTTCCACATGGGGCAGTAGAAGAGGCACTTGGCATCTCTGTTGCCTCCAAGTCATCTGTGTCCTGGGAGCCCTAGTGCCCATTGGGCGATTGTATCATTCTGCAACCAGGGAACCTAATTTAGCCAAGAACCACAGCAAAGGAAAGGAAGGACCCATTTTGCAGAAGGTGGAGGCTTGTGTCCGATTGTGCCACTAGGGAACATTCCTAATTGCATCAAGGATGACACAGATGGGCAGGAGCCAGCTCAAGTGCCCTGGGAGTGGACAGAGACCCAGCAGAGGCTCTGCTGCTGCCTGATGCCCCTTGAGCCCCTCAGGAGATGAGCCTCTCACTCCCTCACTCCCTTCACTTCAGCCATGTGGGCCTTTTTTAAAGGAAATCTACTTAAATATTTATAAAATTTGGTGGTGCCAGGTCTTAGTTGTAGCGTGTGTGATCTAGTTCCCTGACCAGGGATTGAACCTGGGGCCCCTGCATTAGGAGTGGGAAGTCTTAGCCACTGGACCACCAGGGAAGTCCACACATGGGCCTTTTTTTTCAGCCCTATTTACTGTGCTCCTCCCACAGGACCTCTGCACATGCTGACTTGCTGCCTGGAACCCTCTACCCTTTCCTCGTCACCTGCTGAACTCCCTTCAGCCCAGGCCTCACTTCCTCTCAACTACGTTAAATCCTCATAAGATAAGCTCTCTGATTACCAGCTACCTTGGCTTTCTTGGTCAAGGTTACAATTTCACACTGCCCAGGAGTATTTGATTTATGCCTCTCTTCCTTCAGTTAAGTCACTTAGTCATGTCTGACTCTTTGCAACTCCATGGACTGCAGCACCCCAGGCTTCCCTGTCCATCACCAATTCCCGGAGCATGCTCAAACTCATGTCCATCGAGTTGGTGATGCCATCCGACCATCTCATCCTCTGTCATCCCCTTCTCCTCCTGCCTTCAATCTTTCCCAGCATCAGGGTCTTTTCAAATGAGTCAGTTCTTTCCATCAGGTGGCCAAAGTATTGCAGCTTCAGCATCAGTCCTTTCAGTGAATATTCAGGACTGATTTCCTTTAGGATGGACTGGTTGTATCTCCTTGCAGTCCAAGGGACTCTCAAGAGTCTTCTCCAACACCACAGTTCTAAAGCATCAATTCTTTGATGCTCAGCTTTCTTTATGGTCCAACTCTCACATCCATACATGACTACTGAAAAAACTACTCTCTTACCTGCTGGACAGTAATTTCTGTGTGGACAGAGGCTGGGCAGAATTTCATTCACATTTTCTGCATCCAGAAGGGGGTGACAGAGGATGAGATGGTTGGATGACATCACTCAACTCAAAGGACGTGACTTTGAGCAAACTCCAGGACACCGTGAAGGACAGGGAAGCCTGGTGTGCTGCAGCCCACGGGGTCGCAAAGAGTCGACACGACTGAGTGACTGAACAACTGCCTGCCTGGGTGTTCTTCCCCCAGATCTTTGCAGGGCTGGCTCCTGCTCAAAACTTATATCTCAGCTCAAAAGTCCTCTGGGACCTCCACCCCTCCATTACACCTACCACTTTTCACATCCGACATCAGTCACCCCAGTCATGGATGAGGTTCTTGTCTTTCTTCGCTACATTATATGAGTTCTATCCTTGTATCCCTAGCACCAAGAACAGGCCATGGCACCCAAGAGGATTCAGTAAATATAGTGCAAGAACCACAGCAAAGGAAAGCCTGCTGAAGCTGGCTGTGCCCAGGCCCATCTCACAGTGTCTTCTAACTCTTCCAAACCCTCCCTGTTCAATGCACATTTCCTGAGTGTCCACCCTCTGCCTAAACTTAGCAATGAGCTGGGGAGTCAGGCTGGGCTCCTGTCCTGGGACAAGCAAACAGTTGGGCTCACTGGGTTGGAGCTCCATCAGGGCCAGTTGGACCCCTGGGTGGAACCCTCAGACCAGCCCCCACCTCCTGTGATTTGGGCTTAGCCAGAAGGGCCCAGTTGTCAGCTAGGATCTTAATACCCAGAGTGTGTCTCTGAACCAAAAGAACAACCTGGGAGTATATTAGAAATGTGAACCCCAGGCCCCACTGCAGACCTCCAGAGTCAGCATCTGCATTCCAGAAACACCTGTCCCTCCCAGGTGCACACTGAAGCCTGTGTGTTCCACCACTGCTCTGGACTGAATGCATCCTCCCAGAATTTATATATTGATAAACCCTAACCTGCAGGTGTTGGTATTAGGAGGTGGGGCCTTCCTGGAGGTGATCAGGTCATGAAGGTGGGGTCCTCATGTTGGGATTAGTGCCCTTGTAAGATGAGACATCAGGGAGTTTGCATCCTCTCTCCCCACTCTGGTCCGTGAGGGCACAATGAGAAGGCCACCATCTGCCAAGCAGGAAGAGAGTGCTCACCACGGGCTGAATTGGCTGGCACCTGGATCTTGAACTTCCCAGCCTCTAGAACCCTGAGGGATGAATGTTGGTTGTTTAAGACCTCTAGGCACTGGTATTACGTTGTAGCAGCCTGAGCCACTGAAACGACCACAACAAAAGTCTATTCTGATCATCTGGAAATATGAATTCCCTGGAGGAGGGACACAGCAAAGCAAATGATACCAAGGGTGTGGTGACTTGTTTCCCCCCTGACAGTGGGGTCCCAGGATATAAGGCAGCACTCTGACAGGCGGCACCAGACTTTCCCAATAGGACAGAATGCATCAGAATGCATCCATTTTTAATCCTACCACCTGGTAAGGTAAGTCCTATGCTGGAAGGTGGGGGTAGGGGTACTCAGCGGGGAGGAACAAGTCCAGGATTTGGAGGCGGGTGACTGAGTTTGAGTCCTACTCTGTAATGTCTTAGCTTTTTGGAGCTGGACAAGCGTCTCAACCTTAGCCTCAGTTTCTCCATCTATGAAATGGGTTAATAACCCCCCCCCCACCCCCCGTCAAAGAGACTGTTGAGAAAACTGATGAGAACACACAGAGGAAAAGGCCAGCTCATCAGTGAAGTGCTGTGAAGTAGTATTTATTGTTACAGTGTTAAAAATTCACTCTTGGGAAGACATTCCGGGCCATGACCAGCAATTAAATGTCAGGAACATCATCCTAGTTCATGGACAACTTGTTTCCTCTGCAGCCAAAAACTCCTGGGGGTGTTAGGGCTCAGGAAATTCTTCTCATTAGCCAACTGCTGGGAAGGATGTTAGTGTCAGAAGATGCTATTTTGCACAGGGCTTCTTTTTCTTGCCACTCAACGGCCAGGAGCCCACTGGAACCTCGGAGGGCAGAGCAGAAGCGATGGTGTCCAGAACATACGGGCTGTGATGGGAAGGGGGAGAGCAAGGCTTGGAACATCTTGCCAAATCATCCCATTCTGCTGGACCCAGACCTGTTCAGTGACCTCAAGATTTGGGGTCACTGCTCTGAGGCCCCTCCATGCCTCCATGGAGGCCCCTCCATGCAGGCTGGGCTGTGAGGAGAGCCCTTCCCCTCAACTTCATCTGGTCCAGGCACTCTTGTGGTGTCTGCCTGCCTCCTTCACCCTGGGGTCCAATGACGGCAATGATGAGACAGATAGATTTATGGGAGAAAGGCCTTGCTCAGCCAAGGACAAGGGAGCCTTTCAGGGGTGCACAGGGTCGGAAAGCTGAGCCTTCTTATGGCTCCAGCCCCCAGCTACTAGGAGGAATATGGGGTGTCTCTGCCCCTGGTTTTCCCCAACCTCTGGCAGCAACTGTCTCTTTGGAAAGGGCCAGCACCCATGGATACAGGTGACATCACCTCTCAGAGAAGCACATGCATATGGTTCCCAGGTCCAGGTGTCACGTCACTACCCTTTAAGGACCAAGACCATGACCCAGGCTGTTTGGACAGGATGTGGGCAGTCAATGTTCCACAGGTGGCCACACTGCCAGCCTTTGCTAACCAGCTACCAGAACCTCTCTGCCGAGTCCACATGCCCTGCTCTTCTTGCTTGCCCTTGTAGCAGAGTTGACATTTAGGATTTTTCCAACAGACAGAGCTTTCCTGATTTAACTCTGTGTGGAGCTTGTTCATTTATCAGCCAACCCATCCTCATGTTGAAAAGTCAGTTCCAAATGCTCACCTGACTGCCAGGGACACAGAGAATTGGGCAAGTGAGAATGTGAACTCAAGAGCATCATTTGGACCAAAAGGCGCATCCGAGGTTGCCCCTGTTGCCCCAGCCTGCAAGCTGAATGCTGAGAATGTTTCGGGCAATGCCATTCCTTCCAGTGACCCCCCAATTGTCCACTTGCCCATCTTGTCCCCAGTGGGATTGAGTTGGGGAACAATGCACTGGTTTCATATAATCAGACCCACATTCAGGCACCTCCCTGTCTGCCACTCCTGCTCACCTTGTGAGAAACACTGCCTTTCAGGTTTGCTGCTTTCTGAGAGGCACATCCTGGCGCCCCCAGTCACCCAGCCTGGATGCTGGCCTGGGAGTGACCTGTGGCATCAGGTTAGAGGGAGGTTTTACTCCCCTCTCTGGGCTGTGAGCACTGCAGGCTCAAAACCCATGTGTGTGGCTGAATGTCATAAAGATAGTGGGTTTGGAGCCTCAGCAAAGCCAAGTCAGGTTCCAGAGCCTTACTCCTTGGGCCCAGGAATCAGACATGTGTCCCTAGGAGGTCAAACGTTCAGACCAGAGAGGGCATCGCCTGTCTAAAAAGCTGTGCTTCTGTTAAGTTTAGACTATAATGGTCTTCGGCCTCAGGGAGGAGGAATTTTTAAGCTCACTGGGCCTAGGTTTGTGCTTTTCCCGTGAGGGGAAATCATTCATTGGGTTGAAGACCAGGGGCTTTGATGGTTTTTGGAGGCCGACCCCTGCTTCCAGTCCTGGAAATTCGAACCTTTTATAGACTGGCGGTGCCAAAGGCCTCATTGGAAGTCGAGCATTGTGGTTCCAAATGAATCATGTGCATTGATAACCAAAGTGTAAGTGGAACCCCAATACTGTCTGTCCACCCCTAATCATTTCTCAGTAATGAGGTGAATGAATTCAAGTCTGAACACAGGAATCAAACTGGTTTTCAAGGGCTGTGGGATTTTCCTCTTTTGGGGGTCCAGTCTCATGGGGGCCCTAGAGAGCTTGCACATTAAACATGCCTTGCCCTCCTTGTGCACATTGCTCCAACCAAAACAGTTGGAGAGAACAAGTACAGTATCAATTCTGTGCTGTAAATGGGAAATGAGACACCCATCCCAGATCCCATAACTTCCCACCTGTCTCCTGAGAGAGTATAGAAAGTTACAGACGTTAGCAAGTGTTAATCCTCACAACATCCCCAGGAGGGAACCAGAATATTGTAGATGAAGATGCTGAGGCACAGAGAGGTGAGGCCACTGGGAATAAGCCACACAGCACAGCAGCAGCAGAGTCGAGGAGAAGGCTGGGGGTCCCCTCCATCAGCTTAGTGCCTGGTGAGACTCAGCTCCGTTAGGGCACTGGGGAGCACACCTGCGTGCCAGGTGACAAGGTCTGTTGCGTAAACAACGAGAGGCATTTCCCCGCTACTGTCACACTTGGGACAAGTTGTCACAGACCGAACTCAGTCATTCCCGGTCTTGTTGACACGATGTCCTTCATCCAGATGATGGGGTATCCACACTTCCTAGGAAGGCTGCTGCTCAGCCCCACCTCTACAGGGATCATCGCCCCCTTTCACCCAGTGGAGCCCCTCCCCAGGGGAGGGCCCAGGTAGCCCTTCAATACATCCACGCTGACATGACACAAGGCTTTTAAGATTTGAATGACCTTCCTGTTTTGCATTCTCCCAAGGGAGATTCAATGACCCAAGTCAGAAGCTAAGTTCTCGGTCATGGAGGGCATGTATGTGGGAGCTGAGACCACCAGCAGGCTGGCTGGAAGGGTCCACATGAGGATGGTGAGCCCCCAGCTTTGCAAGCTCCTGGCATTGCCACCACTGGGCTCTGTGTATCTTGCTAGAGTCCTACCTGCTCCTCTTGGGATGGTATCTTGGGGAACTCTGTGCTTCTTTACACCCAGGAGGCTTAGTTCAAGGCTCCCAGGATCACTTGGACTGCTCAGTGGCTGAGTCACTCAGTGGCAGAGCCTTGATAATGGAGGTGCTGGGCACCCTGATTGGTCCTTTGGGCTAGTCTTCCTCCAGGGAGCAGGGAAGTTTTCAGTCTGCTCCAGGCAGGCAGGCTGGTGCCCCCTCATTCCGTGGGGATCCCATTCAAAGTCACGGCAGTCTGCGAGATTTCTGAGGACCAGAGGAGCATCCTCAGGCCAAACTGACTATGTACAGTGGTGACGGTCCCGGGATGGCCTTCTTCCCTGGGCCTCTCCGTGTTGGGTCTGGTGAACATCTGCTCCTTATACATTGGTGACCTCCAGGCCATTATAGCCCTCCAGACGGCACTGCTCCAGCCTGCCCTGGGAGTCCTCGTCTCCGCAATCTTCATTTTGAAGAGAGCCATAGTCATCATGGAAATCGGGGTCTTTGTTGCTGAAGCCCCTTCCTATCTTTCCCAGGGGCAGCTGAGAAGAGAGGAAGGAGAACAAAGGACAGGAAGAAGAGAAAAAAGAATTGAGTGTTCTTGGATCTGGGAAATGTGGTATCTCCAACTGCTGTGTGTCCCTGAGTGACTTAACTAACTACTCTGTGGTTAACCACTCTGTGGTTCTATGAGTAATAATACTCCTTGCTCAGGGAGACTGAAGGGAGAATTTTTGTGAGTTAACCTTATGTTGTGTCCCCAACCTGAAGGAACCAGTTAGTTCCCAAGAGTAAGGACAAGTATAGTCTTTCTGATTATCCATCAAAGTTCCTCTCTTCCTCCTCAGCAGGAAGAGAGGTGAGAATGTGCAGGTATGAGGTCTGACTGCATTCCCAGGTCAAGAAGAAATATTCTAGATGTGGCAGAAAAAGTGTGGGTTTTGGTGACTCAGAGACTGGGGTTTGGATCCCTGCTCTGCCACTTCCCAGCTGTGTGACCTTAGACAAGTCACCTGCCTTCTCCAAGTTTCGGTTTTCTCAGCTACAAAATAGAACTAGTAATTCCTTTCTCTCAGAGTTTTTGCAAAGAGTAGAAATCCCATCTTGGAAGCACACAGCAAGGTGCTGGCCATGCCATGTACGCAAGCTCAGTCATGTCCAACTCTTTGCAACCCTATGAACTGCAGCCCACCAGGATCCTCTGTCCATGGGATTCTCCAGGCACGAATACTGGAGTGGGTTGCCATTTCCTCTCCCAGGGGATATTCCTGACCCAGGGATCGAGCCTGTGTCTCCTGCATTGACAGGTGGATTCTTTACCACTGAGCCACATGGGAAGCCTCAAGGCACTGGCAGAGAGTAGCTATTGTTATCAGACGTGCTGGACCTGCAATAAATATTTCTCTCTTATTTTGAACAGATGTCTACTGGAGTAGTTGTGACAGCGCTGTGTACTTATTTATTTATTGGACTGCCTTTCTTTCCAGACCAGTGTTTCTTAACCTTTTTTTTTCCAGTGTTGTCCCCCTTAAAAAGATGACCTTTTACATATTTTTTCCCTAATCACATCCCCACCATGAAATTTTCATACCACAGGGCCTCTGTGCACGTGTTTATGTGCCATGTGTATATCTGTGCTTTACACATAAAAACAGTAAGACTTCCTGCATCTTCCCCACTGAGAACCAATTCTGACCACCTTGGGGGTGATAGGACCCCCAAGCGGGAATGTACATTCTAGACTGAAAGCATCTTAATGGTGAGGATGGTCATTTATCCATGCTTATCCCCCATGCTCAGGACATGTCTGGGATGTACTTAGTACCCAAAGCTGTCATCTGAATGAATGGAAGAATTTTGAATTACCCACTTCTGCTGTCTATGTCTACACACCTCCGTTTAAGAGTCTGTGTTGTCTCTGAGGCCCAAATGCTCATGGTCTCATGCACCAGAGGCTCATCCGCTGCTCTTGGTCAGGCCACTGGAGTTCCAAATCTAAGGCAGTGGCCCTTAGAGTTTGGGGTGCGTTGGAACCCTCTGGGCAGGCTGGCAGCATGCAGGTCCCCTTCACCCCAGAGGCTCTAGCGTCGGGAGGCCCAGGTGGGTCCTGGAGTCTGCACGTTAAGCAGCCGCCTAGGTGAGTCTTATGCAGGCAGGTGAGACCTGCACTTTGAGATACAGTGTCAAAAGCCCCACAAGGCTGAGTGTGTCTTAATAACCATCATGAGGGTCCCTGAAGGTGGCGTCTACGGCCCTCCTCCCAGCTATGCGTGTGACCTGGTCCATCAACACTGCTCCACAGGGGGAGCTGGGAAAGGGTAACATGGGCCCAGACAACACAAAGGCTGGGGAACCCCCAGGGAAACACATGGAGTGACCTACCCGGCCAGCCTTGTACTTGATCCCACCGCTGTTCTCCTCCTTTCCTGCCCGGGTGATGCTGGAGGCCCTCCCGGGGGGCGTTCCAAATCGCTCAGCTTCCCGGATGCCTGTGCAGCTGGGGAGACACCCATTGCAAGTCAGTGTGGGCAAGGTGGGGGGCTGTCAGCTACTGCGACCCAGAGACACAGCCACTCAGTCACTCACACTGGTCACAATGACCACAACTGTGGTTCACTTAGTACCTCCTATGTGCCACACTGTGCTAAGCTAAGCACTTGACAAACATAATCCCCACAGCACACCTAGAGGTCCAGCTTCCATCTCTGCTGGAGAAAAGGGGGCACAGAGAGGTTAAGCAATCTGCCCAGGATCACACAGCTTGGAGCGTGTGAACCAATCTTGTAGAGCCAAGATTTGAACTTTGGGGTCTCAGAGACCCCAAAATCTCTCTTCAGCCCCCAGGACTCTGCAAACCCTATCAGGAGAGGCAAGACATGATAGGAGAAGCCCCACATTCCAGCTCATTAGGTGTAGCTTGAGAAGCATCAGGAAAGTTCCCCCCACTTTGCATTTGAAATCTGTGTCTCCCACTGACTTGTTGTCTGAAGTTACCCCCATCACCCCCTTCCCTGTATAAAAGCATTAAAGGCTTGTTAGACTAGGACTTGGTGAACTACAGCCAGTGGCCAAATGCAGCCAGTGGACTGATTTTGTAAATAAAGTTTTACTGAAACCTAGTCCATTTGTTTGCACATTGACTACAGTTGCTTTTTGCTATCAAATCTGTTTTGACCCAGACCATATGGCTCCCGAGTGCTAACATCTTCACCGCCTGGCCTTTCATGGGAGAAGTTTGCTGCTGCTGCTAAGTCACTTCAGTCGTGTCCGACTCTGTGAATCTCAGGGCTAGTGTGTATGGGGTACGGAGTTGGGGCAAAAAATTGGTTCAGAGCCAGGAGTTTGGAACTTAGTCTCCCATTTGCCTTCCTTCTCTTTTAGATTCTGGGTGAACATCAGTGTCCCTGGGGCTCCTGTCCTTTCTTTGCCTGAGGGGTTCTCCCCAGCTAGGGCACAGCCTTCTGCACCTCTCCTGCCAACCTCGCCAATCCCAAGACACTAACGTCCAGTTATCTTCCTTGAAGTTTTAGCTGCATTGAAACCCTGGCTTTCCTCTTTACTGGCTGTGTGACCTTGAGCTCATCACTTTGTCTCTCAAAAGCTGGGTTTTTCCAGTTTTGACTCCTCCAGCTGCCAGGTGGAGAAGGTATTAGAGCCGACTTCATCAAGTGATTGGAAGGTTACTTTGGAGCTGAGCTGAGCGTCTAGTGAATGGCTACAATGATAATAATTCAAATTAACAGTTATAACTTTAACGTCAGAGGAATTGGCTCTGGCTGACGGGCAGTCAGGAATTGGCTTCGCAGGAGTGGCGAGGCTTGGCTTGGGCCACCACGGAAGTAGACACATGAAGAGAAATGAACCTTCTAACACCTGCCTCAGAGATGCTCTGCTTCTTGTGGTGTAACTTCTGCTGAGAAAGTTCAAGGGAGGGGAGGGTGCTGGGCAGGGACCCACACTGGCTGCTGGATGGCAGATGAAGCTGAGTTCTCAGGTCCCCAGGCACCAAGGCATCCCCAGCACAGGGAGGTTCTGGCTCTGTGGTGGGTCAGGGACCGACATGTTCACTGATACCCATTCTCCCTCCTCCTCCTGGGGATGGAATGCCCTGGGTCTAGCAGGGAAGCTGTTCGAACTGCAGAAGCCATGACAATCTAAACTTGTGCAGCCAAATCTGTTTGCTGTCTGGTGGGAAGGACATTAACCCCCCATTTCCAGTTTACGGAATATTAGTCATTCCATGAGCTTGGGAGGACTCCAGAGCCCCTTCTTTGGTTTTCACTGAAAAAGAGATGGGAGTTCAGAGGGGATGTAAGTCTCATCCAAGGATACATAAGACACACAGTGGCAGGGATGGAACTTGAACTTCTAGGAACAAGATCTAGACCTTTTTTTTCTTCCCACCTTGGGGGATCAATGTAAGACCATGGACTCCACATCAGGGGCCTGGCCCCACCCCCTTAGCAGTCATGTCCCCTGAGCTGAGTACTCTGTGAAGTGGGGTTAATAACAACATTTCTCTTATAAGGTCACTGGAGGATTAAATGAGAGGACACACATAAAATGCTGAGAAGGGCTGCATATCATGAGTAATTGCTGTGACCAACACAGGCATTGAGGGGTACAGACCTGGCTTGAATCCCCACTCAAGGCACTGCACATCCCCTAGCTGTGCCCTTGTGTGAGTTGATTCCCTGGCTGGGTCTCAATTTCCTCATCTGTACAATGGAGCCCAGTACTCAGTTCTGGTCTTAACAGACCATACCCTGTGCAGAAAGTGGCGTCTTTGTGGTGTAGACAGAGGAACACGGGCAGCTGCTGCCCCCACTATGCTAAAACACCTTTCTTCTTGCTTTTCCACAGTGGGTAAAATCCTACCCTGTTCCTCCTGCAGATTAAAACACAGATGCTGCAGGGACTAGGTCAAGTGCAAGGCTATGGCCCTTGGAGACTTGAAATGGCTTACTGAGTATTCCTAGTCTCTCCAGCAGACCTTGAGGGAGTGGAATGCTGGAAGGATACACTTTAATGAGGGAAGTTTCTGGAAGACAGAGCATCTCTGTGCAATTTCTTGAGTCAACACAGAGGGTGCCTGGGGCGCTGGAAAGGCATCCTGTGTAGGTAGGAGGTGGCGGGTGAGAGTCAGACTCTGCCAGCTGGGCGGCCTGAGAGCTGAGTCTCACCCAGTTAAACGAGGGTTTACAAGACCCACGAGGTGCAAGATGCTTCGGTGGAGATGAGTGAAGTGGGGGAGGACAGAGTCTTAATTGGTCGCCTACTGTGTGCTGGGCATGACGCCAGGTCCTTCCTGCATGATAGCTCCTTGAACTCTCCCCAGGGTTCAGGAGGAGTGACTGTTCCCCTTTCAAGATGAGGGAACTGGAAAACCTCAGATGATAGAGGAAGAGCCAGAATTCAACCCCCAAAGGTCCTGCCAGGCCCTCTCCTTACAGAGGACCATGATTGCAGGCACTGACCACCCCAGGGCCTGGGCTCACAGTTCAGTGATCATTTGGGGTGGGGTGGGGCAGAATATTATAAATACCACCTTCCGTGGGTGCCCCCAAATCTGTGTGCCCCCTCCCACTCCAGCTCTGGCGATCTGCCAGGTGGCCCAGGACTACTCCCCTTTGCCTGCTGCTGGGATCTCTCAGACCTGGGCCACATGCCAGCCCCAGAGGTAGAGCTGTGACAAGGCCTCTTACTCTCTGTTCTTGGGAGTTGTGTCTGTCTGAGTTCATAATGAAATCACTCTCTGCGGAAACGCTAATGAGAAAACTGGAGCAAAGTGACAGAAAGCGGAGCCCCATGTAACTAACTGAAGAGGAAACTGCTTCACTGAGACACTCTAGCGCTCCTGGGAGGTCAGGGCACGTGAACTGCCAGTTATCACAAGGCATCTCTGCTTCAGGCACTGCATTCACATTGCCTAACCAGTCACGCTCAAGGATGGAGGCTCAATACAGCAGATCCACTTCATTATACACAACACAGTAAAGCGACTATCTCTTCAGTTGCTCAGTTGTGTCTGGCTCTTTGCGACCCCATGGACTGCAGCACACCAGGCCTCCCTGTCCATCACCATCTCCAGGAGCTTGCTCAAACTCATGTCCATTGAGTCAGTGATGCCACTCAACTATCTCATCCTCTGTCATCCCCTTCTCTTCCCGCCTTCAATCTTTCCCAGTATCAGGATCTCTTCTACTGAGTCAGCTCTTTGCATCAGGTGGCTGAAGTACTGGAGCTTCAGCTTCAGCATCAGTCCTTCCAATGAATATTCAGGACTGATTTCCTCTAGGATTGACTGGTTTGATTTCCTTGAAGTCCAAGGGACGCTCAAGAGTCTTCTCCAACACCATAGTTCAAAAGCATCAGTTCTTTGGCACTCAGCCTTCTTTATGGTCCAACTCTCACATCCATATATGACTACTGGAAAAACCATAGCCTTGACTAGAGGGACCTTTGTTGGCAAAGTAATGTCTCTGCTTTTTAATGTGCTGTCTAGGTTGTTCATACCTTTTCTTTCAAGGAGCAAGCATCTTTTAATTTCATGGCTGCAGTAACCATCTGCAGTAGTTTTGGAACCCAAGAAAATAAAGTCCCAGTTTAAAAAAATGGGGGAAAAAAGGAAATACCCAACAATCAGAAAGAGACTTATTAACCCAGAATTTCTGGATCTAGCTACTCCACCTTGAATGTATCCAATTCCTGAGCCACTAGTAAATTTTGTTTCAAATGAAGACTGATTTAAAAAAAAAAAAGTTCCCTGGGAGGGCCCAGGGGCAATGAAATCACTGCCTGACAGGCCCTCTGTTGTTCTGACCACCCTTCCTACTCTTTAGGGAAGCAGCAAAGTGTGGTGCTTTGAATCCCAGCTCCTCAGCTTTTACCCAGGCACGATGTGTAACCTTGCTACAGTGTCTCAGTTTCCTCATCTGTGAAATGGGCTCATGCACCCACCTCCAAAGGTGGTGACAATGTGCTAGGTTCTGAGCGTGGCCCATGGCAGAGCTCAGCCAACGGTTATGGTAGTTAGATAACCTCACCTTATAACTGCATCTGGAGGGGGAAGGAGGAGAGAAGGGAGGGAGATGTTGGCTGACTCTTGCATCCTTGGACATATAAAGGCACACTTTTTGGGGCCGTGGGTCATAAGACCACAGGATGGGAAGGGGTATTTACAAGAGAGATGCAAAGCCTGTCTGAGGCCTAAAGGCCACTCTTCTCAGGCGTAATATTCAGAGTCTGAATGAACTACAGGCTGAATCCCTCTTGGCTCTGACCTTGTGTTAGTGACAGAATATACCATCCTTCAGGCAAGTGCTGGAGACGGTCATGCATTTTCATCAAGGCTTTTCTTCTGGCTCTTGTGATGCTCCAGTGAACTCCTTTGGAATAGCATGGCTACCTCCTGCATCCTTTTGGTCCACTGGTTTATTTCTCTCTCTTTTTAAAAAAGTTTTCTCTGTTTCTTTAACTCAAGCACAGTACTATGACAGTGTTCACCAAAAGAAATAAGAAGTCAGTGCATGTCAAAGCAGATATCACGAGATGATGTGAGAAACTGCTCTGCCTTGATCCCTTTGGTTATATGGTGTCATAGCAATGAGAGGAGGCTGGAGAAGATGATGTCATATGGGAACCTATAAACTCTAGGTAAACGTGCCTTTCTAGGAGGAGGATTGGGTGCTAATATTTCCTGTCTCCCTGGTCATGGGACATTAACACATGGTGACTATACTCTCCCTAGATGCTTTGAGCTGACTACCCTCCTGTGACTACAGGCATCACATTGACTGGGTGATGTGGGGTCACAGATGTGATCAGGGGTCACATCTCCTGGGGAGCAGAATCAGGCAATCATTAGCCCCTCTCCAGGCTTCCTAGTGCGGTGGAGGGTCAAAGGTTGATAGATTACAGCATTCCCACGGACTCCTGTCTAGTCACGAGCAGGTCACAGCACGTCTCTGAAGCCTGTTTCCATATTCATCAAAAGAGGCTATGATTCCTTCTCACTCAGCTTCCTTCGTGAGGAGGAGGAGCGAGTGAAACAAGGGATGTGACAGCAATTTGTTGAAGATGACATATGATATTAATGTGAAGGGTTGTCGTGATGACCATCATCCTGGTCCACCCAGCCTGGGATTCAGTTGGGATGGTGTCCTGGGTTGGTCTGTAATCCTATTGCAATGGTTCAGGATGTTTTCTCAAATGGGAATCTTTCCACCCAATCTGATCATTCTGGGAAGACTCACCCCAAAAGACCAGCACCACCTACCCTGCCCTTTCTCTGGAAAGCTGCCCTGCCCTTCTCTCAGCAACAGAGAAGGAAAAGGAGCAAGAAAGCAGAAGACAGGATGAGATGCTGAGACCATGAAAGACATGTCCTAGGCAAAGCCCATAGATCTTGGTTAATATAAACCCCTCAGACCTTCCCAAGTGTCTCACCACCTGCCTGGGGATCACTATTTCCCTGGTGTTTGGTTTAGCTGGGGACTCTTGTACCAACAGAAGTGGGCTCTAAAATTCCTTAGAAATTCATGGAGTTTGTCTCCCCCCAGCCAACAGCAAGCCTGCTTCCCTGACCCATGGCAAGGTCTCAGCAAAGGGCCGCGAGGTTCCAAAATCCCACATGAAGACTTTGAGTCATCAGCCATGATGTCGACTCACAGAGAGAAGCAGCATCAAGGAAAGAGGTCCTAACAGGGAGACCAGCTTGAGGTCTGGTTCTTCTAGTTCCCTGCCTGAGCAGCCTGAGTCCTTAGAGGTAAAATGAGGAGCCTAAACTGAGTCAGTTTCCCTCTTCTTCATCCTGATATCTGCCTTCATCTAGTTCTTGAAGGAGTCTCTGACCTCCCAACAACCCGCCCTATCTGTGCCCCTCCTCCAGAAACTCCACTAGTGTTCATCCACTGATCTTAGATACCTCATGGTGGGGGGGGGGGGGGAGGTCAAGGGTTTAAGTAGAAATTCTGGGTTAATAAGTCTCTTTCTGATTATTGAGTATTTCCTTTTTTTCCCCCATTTTTTTAAACTGGGACTTTATTTTCTTGGGTTCCAAAACTACTGCAGATGGTGACTGCAGCTATGAAATTAGTCACATGGCTAACGTTTAGCTAGACCTACCCCTCCAGGGCTCAGAATATCTTAAGCTTGTTACAGATTACATGGCTCCAGAAGGAAGGTAGAGGAAAGTGGAAAATTCTGAGGAGAAAAACCTTTTTCCTCACCTATTGATTCATAGCTCATGGAATAGGGTGAAAGTGAAAGTTGCTCAGTTGTGTCCAACTCTTTGCAACCCCATGGACAATACAGTCCATGGAATTCTCCAGGCCAGAATCCTGGAGTGGGTAGCCTTTCCCTCCTCCAGGGGGTCTTCCACAGGGATTGAACCCAGGTCTCCCGCATTGCAGGCGGATTCTTTACTAGCTGAGGATAGGGTGCTTGTCATAAAAAACCACCTAAGCGTGCTTAAAATGCTGAAAATGTAGATTCCTGGGCTCTGCCAGCAGATCCTGGTCCTGCGGGTCTGAGTCAGGGATGTGGGCATCTGCAGTTCACAAGAGCACGGATGATTCTGCTTGAGGGTCTATGAGAACCGCTTGGGTATGCGCCTGCTGTTGGGGGAGGGCGGCCCAGGGCACCTGGACCTTGTGACAGATGCATAATTTTGTTCTACCTGCATAACATGGGGTGTGACTCGGCTGCCCTCTGAGGCCCCATGTAGTTTGGGGATTAAGTGTTCAGGCCTGACACATAGAGCCTCAGTTTGAATCTGGTGTGCTAGGTTGCTTCAGTCATGTCCAACCCTTTGTGACCCTATGGACAGTAGTCTGCCAGGCTCCTCTGTCCATGGGATTCAGGCAAGAATGCTGAAACGTGTTGCCATTTCCTTCCCCAGGGGATCTTCCTGCTCCAGGGATTGACCCTGTGTCTCCTGCACTGGCAGGCGGGTTCTTTACCACTAGCACCACCTGGAAAGCCCTCAAATCTGGCATCTGTTAACAAAACAAACTAACCTTAGCTAGACTGACCAAGAGTTAAGAGTGATGACTCAAATTACTAGAACTAGGAATGAGAGAGGGGATGCATGCATGCTAAGTTGCTTCAGTCATGTTTGACTCTGTGCAACCCTATGGACTGTAGCCTGCCAGGCTCCTCTGTCCATAGCATTCTCCAGGAAAGAATACTAGAGTGGGTTGCCATGACTTCATCCAGGGGATCTTCCCGACCCAGGGATGGAACCCATGGCTCTTACGTCTCCTGCGTTGGTTCTTTACCCCTAGTGCCACCTGAGAAGCCTGAAAGAGGGGATGACTTTACATAAAGAAGAGGGATTACAAGAAAATGATCATATGATCAACTGTATATGCTAACAAATTAGCTAACCTAAATGAAACAAATTCAGAAAGATATAAACTATACATACTACTATACAAAATAGATAACTAACAAGGACCTACTTTATAGCACAGGGAACTATACTCAATATTTTATAATAATCTATAAGGGAAAAGAATCTAAAAAGGAATATACTTATATATATGAATCACTATGGTGTACACCTGAAACTAATATACAATATTGTAAATCAACTGTATTTCAACTAAAAAAAATTTTAGGATCCTAAAAAAATATATATAAACTACCAAAACTGACTCCAGAAGAAACAGAAAATATAAACAGATCTACAATGAGTGAAGAGATTGGATTAGTAATAATTAAAAAAAAAAAAAAACTTACCACAAAGAAAAGCCTAGGATCAGATGGCTTTATTAATGAGTTTTACCAAATGTTTAAAGAACAATGAACACCAATACTTTATAAACTCTTCCAAAACACAGAGGAGGAGGGAAAGCTTTCCAACTCATTCTATGAGGCCACTATTACTCTGATATCAAAACTGGACAAAAATATCACAAGGAAATTACCGATCAATATCCCTTGTAAATATGAATACAAAATTCTTCCTCAAAATACTAGCAAACCTAATCCAGCAACATATAAAAAGATTATACACCATGACCACCACGACCAATTGGGATTTATCCTTGGAATGTAAGGTTGATTCAACGTCTGAACATCAATCAACATGATATACCATATTAATAGAATAAAGGACAAATCTGGGCTCTGCCACTTACTAGTTGTTTAACCTTAGGAAAGTACCTTGGGCCCTTTAAACAAGTTTCTCCATCTATAAAAGAGAGACTGTGAAACTGCTTAGTATTGTTATGAGGATGTAACTGTGCACATAGCATGTGCTCAATGAATGGTCATCTAACCCTAAGCACATCATCATAAGGAGAGAGACCACCGGGAGGGGCCTAGTTTATCTGCTCAGGTGTTTATTCCCTGATCACTTTTCAGATGAAGAGACTGGGGTAGAAGGGCTGACATGGTCTGCTCACCTGGATGGTAAACACCATTAACACTCCTACCCCTGTCTCCAAACCTTTGTCCCCATGTCAGTCCTACCCGGAATGACCATGTAAACCTCTTAGGCCAGTGCAAATCCTCCTCAGCTCAAACCCACATGGTCTTCCTCATACATGCCGACCTTTCTCCCTTCTCTAAATGGCCAGTTTGTGTGCGTGTGTGTGTACGTGTGAGCAATCAGTTGTGTCTGACTCTTTGCGACCCCATGGACTGTAGCCCACCAGGTTTCTCTGTCCATGAAATTTTCCAGGCAAGAATATTCCACCGGAGTGTCTTGCCATTTCCTACCCTGGGATCCATCCCTGGGTCTCTTGCCTCTCCTGCACTGGCAGGCAGATTCTTCACCCTAGAGCCACCAGGGAAGCACCACACTTTATTCAAAAGCTGATTGGCTCCTCCTTTACCTCTTTCTAGTCTATGACATTGAGGCTAAAGCACTTCACTTCTCTGAGCGTGGATCCGTAAAAGGAGAATGCTGTGTCGCAAAGGAACAAGTGGGACCCAGGAAGGGCGCCGCCGGGACCAACAGGAAGTCAGAGCCATCTGCTTCCAAAGCCGGAAGCCGCTGCCGGCAGCCCACACTCACTTGGCCGGGTGGAAGATGGCGCTCATCTCTTCCGCCAGGTGCCTCCGGAGGATGTGCTTCCCGCTGGGGATGCCCAGGGCGGTGGCCATGGCCTCAGCGTTGAACGTGGGTTCCAGCACCAGCACGGCACCGTGGACGCCACTGTTGGTCAGGTTGTCTGCGTACTCCTGAGGGCAAGGTACGGGGCTGGTGAGCCTGGGGGGCCGCCCTGCTGGCCTGAGGGCGGGGATACCCCAGGGGGAACATGTCCTTAAGAGCAAGGGCTTGACCCCACCCCCAGGGGACTAGTGTATTTAATCCTCAGGGGGAACCCCACCCTCACTCTTTTTAGGGCCTTTAGAATAGCGACTGGGCTATTCTGTCACTGATAGACCCCAGACCTAGGCAGGCGGCCCATAAATGCTTGTTGAGGGAGACGATGGCTGTGGATTCAACCCCCCCACACTGACTTCAGAGAGCGAGGATAGCTCAGCATCCGCACCCTCACTATGGGATGGGAAGGGGTGGGCAGGGGAAGTAGTTCTGGCCTCTTGAGTGACAGGGGGGCAGGCTATTCTTGCCAGCCTGGGAAATGATGCCCAGCCCACACAAAGATGGATACTGAATTTGCAAACAGACTGGCATGGGATTTGCATATGCCCAAGAGTCACCACCCCCCCATGCCCGCCATCACCCCTCACCTTCAAGTCAATGTCTCGCACCCACTTGAGCACCCGCTGGTTGGTCCAGACCACAGGGTCTATGTTCTGTGTCTCACAGCGGGCCCGGCGCTCCTGGAGAGCCTGTGGGGAGCGAGAGTGGGTCAGCTGGGGGTTCAAGGGGACATGCCGAGATCACACAGAGAGTGAGGGTCCGTGGTGCTGGCAGGGACCTCTGCATGCTGATGTGAGGGGTCCTGGCCAGATCATCCACGTCAGTCCTTTCCTTCTGGGAAATGGGGAGAAGCCCACTTCCAGGGGCAGAGCCACCTGCATGCAGAGTGTGGGGCCAGGTGGGACCCACTGCAGCTGCCTAGTTTGTATAGCCCAGCCCCCACCTGCCTAGTTTGTATAGCCCACCCCTGCTCACCTGACCTGAGTAGGGCTCAGTGTATGTCTCTTGACGGATGCCCCAAATGAGGCTGCCTATTTCCACACTTCACCGTCATGTTCTTCCCACACATCACCTCCTGTACCCGACTGGGGCTCACAGGGGGCCAGGGCCTGTGTCCTCGTCACTTCCTGTGCCCACGGCTCTGGCTTGGGTGTTTGAGAAGGCCAAAAAGCTCCCTCTTCTATCCCTCTCCCCCTGATCCTGAACTATTTGTGCTCTGAGAAGAGTACGCCCTTTGCACTCAGCCCCGACAGCCCAGGCCCCTTCCGAGGGGGAGTAGCTGGGGAGATGTACTAGGTTTGGGGAAGCTGAAGCAGACACCCTGTGCTCTCTGGCTTGGCAGCGATCAGAACAAGGGGCACTCAGAGTCTAAACTCTACAATGTGCCCCACAGCCCCCTGGTTACCTGTCAGCATCCCTATTCACTCCTCCACCTCAAACCCAGCACAGAAACACACAGGACTCTCAGTTCTGCTGCCACAGATCTATCTTCTGGGTCTTAGTCTATGCTATTCCCTTGCTAGGTTGCTTTTCCCCTCATACCTTCTATTGACTATACTCGGAATTCCTCCCTTCAGGTTTCAGTTTAGCTGTCACTATCGCTGGAAAGGCTTCTCTTGTCCCTCTAAAAGCTTTTCCTCTGGATTTTCATAAAACCCTGGGCTTCCCTCATTGGGACAACCTTCCATGATGTTGTGGCCACAAGCTTCTTCGTGGTTGCCCCTGATACACAGTGAGTTCCTGGAAAATGAGTGTTTCCCTTTTCCTCTGAATTGAGCACAGGGTCTGGTCCATCCCTAATAAGCAGTTGTTGAAAGGAGGGAAGGGGAAAGAAAGGGATAGATGTGTGGATTGATGGAAAGGTGGATGGATGGATGGATGGATGGAGAGATGCGTGGATGGAGCGATACATGGATGGGCAGAGAGTGGATGCATGGAATGATGGACAGGTGGATGGATGGATGGAGAGATGCGTGAATGGGCAGATGGTTGGATGGACAGACAGCGGATTCCAGAAGGGAAAGCAGGGCTGCAGAAGGTGCCCTGCTCCCTGGTTCTCACCTCCCTGCTGAAGTTCACTTGGTACAGCAGCTCGATCCCCAGCAGGATGCTGACCTGGTGGAACTTCTTGGACACATTCAGGTGCTTCTCCAGGTCCCGCTTCATCAGGGAGTTCAGCATCCGCCCATCAACCAGGTGGTTTTGGAAGGCCTGGGAGTACTGGGACAGGCCGATGTCGTTGAGCCAGGCCTTGGCCACCCAGTGATGGTCCAGGTCAGCGGCTTTGGACAGGCTGGTGAGGAGAGACACAGCCGGAGAGAGGGATGGGTGGGGAAAGGTGGCAGAAACAGAGAAACAGGGAGAAATGGGGCAGAGATGACCAGAGAGAGAAGCAAAATAACAGGGTGAGGGGGACCAAGAAAGTCACAGAGATAGATAGGAACAGTGATGGAGTGGAGAGACAGAAAGACAGGGCAGCAAGGGGGCGAGGCAGACGCAGGGGAGAGAGAAGAGGAGACAGGGAGAGACATGGGGAGAGAGGGACAGACGCATAGGAGAGAGACAGAGACACAGAAGGGAGAGAAAGACAGGGGAGGCAGAGACAGAGGGAGAGAAAGATGCAGGGCGTGAGCCCCAAAGAATGACAAAGAATCAACAGACAGAGGGTACAGGAAGAGGAAAGACCACATTCAGACACACTGATAATGGGAAGGGACAGTGACAGAGCCGCAGGAATGAATGCAGCAGTAAGCAGCACCTCTGGGGACCGGGTACCTCCCAACCCCGCCCCCCCCACCCCCATCCCCAGGCCACTGCAGAATCCCCGAGGCCCAGAGAACCTTGTCTGGGGCCAGTCTCTCCTTGGACTTCACCCAGAGTCACAGTGGCACGTCTTGGAATCAGATTTAAGCCCCAAGTTTTGCTTATTCCAACTCCTCTCCTCACCACCATATCTTAGATTTTCTGCATCCCACACTGAACTTTGCTCAGTGCCGAATGTGTGCGTGTGTAGTAAGTGCACAAGGAATACTCCCCAAGTGGACAGGAGGATGGTCTCCTCAGCTGTTATTCCCCTGTTCACCACAGGGTGGCAGCCTCGATGAAGGAATGAGGACAGTGCCTCCCACCTGCCGAAGGACTTTAAAAAATGACCTCAGGTAATGCCAGGCTTCAACAGTACCTGAACCGTGAGCTTCCAGATGTTCAAGCTGGATTTAGAAAAGGCAGAGGAACCAGAGATCAAATTGCCAACATCCGTTCGATCATCAAAAAAGCAAGAGAGTTCCAGAAAAACATCTATTTCCGCTTTACTGACTGTGCCAAAACCTTTGACTGTGTGGATCACAAAACCTATGGAAAATTCTTAAAGAGATGGGAATACCAGACCACCTGACCTGCCTCCTGAGAAATCTCTGTATGCAGGTCAAGAAGCAACGGTTAGACCTGGATATGGAACAACAGACTGGTTCCAAATAGGAAAAGGAGTACGTCAAGGCTGTATATTGTCACCCTGCTTATTTAACTTCTACACAGAGTACATCATGCGAAATGCTGGGCTGGAGAAGCACAAGCTGGAATCAAGATTGCCAGGAGAAATATCAATAACCTCAGATATGCAGATGACACCACTCTTATGGCAGAAAGTGAAGAACTAAAGAGCCTCTTGATGAAAATAAAAGAGGCGGGTGAAAAAGTTGGCTTAAAGCTCAACATTGAGAAAACTAAGATCATGGCATCTGGTCCCATCACTTCATGGCAAGTAGATGGAGAAACAATGGAAACAGTGACAGACTTTATTTTTTGGGCTCCAAAATCACTGCAGATGGTGACTGCAGCCATGAAATTAAGTGACGCTTGCTCCTTGGAAGAAAAGCTGTGACCAACCTAGACAGCATATTAAAAAGCAGAGACATTACTTTGCCAACAAAGTAATGTTGTTGGCAACATTGGTCCATCTAGTCAAAGCTATGGTTTTTCCAGTAGTCATGTATGGATGTGAGAGTTGGACTATGAAGAAAGCTGAGTGCCAAAGAATTGATGCTTTTGAGCTATGGTGTTGGAGAAAACTCTTGAGCATCCCTTGGACTGCAAGGAGATCCAAGCAGTCAGTCCTAAAGGAAATCAGTTCTGAATATTCATTGGAAGGACTGATGCTAAAACTCCAATACTTTGGCCACCTGATTAGAAGAACTGACTGATTGGAAAAGACCCTGATGCTGGGAAAGATTGAAGGCAGGAGGAGAAGGGGACAACGGAGGATGAGATGGTTGGGTGGCATCACTGACTCGATGGACATGAGTTTGAGTAAGCTCTGGGAACTGGTGATGGACAGGGAAGCCTGGCATGCTGCAGTCCATGGGGTCGCAGAGTCGGACACAACTGAGTGACTGAACTGAGCTGAATGCCAGGCAGTGAAGTGCATTGCCTAAGTGGGAACCTTGGGGGACCATGAAGGGATCTGGATGTAAAATGGAAATGATGAGCCTACAGAGTGACGCTGCCACCCACAGCTGGCAGAAGGAGCACCCCAAACCCACTCCCCGCGGGGAGGTGGAGTGGAGACTGTGAGGAGAGCACCCCACTGGCCAAGCTGGAGACCTGGGTGGGCTTTTCCGCCTGCTCTGACTCCCTTCTCCTCTCCTCTGCTCACTCTAAGTGCCGTCATTTCTCCCCTGAACTCCGCCCTCTCACTGGTCTCCATGCCTCTGGAGCCCCTCTAGTCCCTTCCCCAGGGTGGAGCTGGCGGATCGTGCCACTGTTCCTGCTGGTGTCCTCCACGGCTCCTTGCTTCCTTCCTTCCAAGGATGTGTATTGACTGTATCTGGGTAGATGCTGCCTTATAATGGGCACATCTTCCCTCCTCACCCCTTCCTTTCTCCACCCCCCCACTCTCCAGTCTCTGGCTGGCATCCATTTCTAGGGCTCCAGATCACATCTGTTAACAGACACTCCCAATTCATAACTCTCCTCCCTCTTCTGAGCCTGAGATCCTAATGGGCTGCCCTCTTGACATCTCCTGGCTGTCACAGGCATCTCAAACTTAACAAGCTCCAGATGAAATGCCCGTCCTGTCTCCCAGTTCCAGGCTCTCACTTGCCCTGCCTCTCCCCTCCCCCACCCTGTCCATCTATCAACCACTCTGGTCAGTGTGTCTGTCCCCTTGCCTCCTTTTCTGGGGTCAAGCCATGGCCACCTCTGGCATAGATTTCTGCAACTGCCTCCTGACTGCCCCCACCCCCTTGCTCCTTCTAATCCATTTCCCCTGTGGGTGCCAGATGACCTTTTAAATATATCCATCAGGTCATGTCACCCCTCTACTTAAAACCCTCTCTCAGAGGAACCTTCAATGCATACTGCTAAGTGAAAGAAGCCAACCTGAAAAGGCTACATACGGTATGATTCCAACAGTATGACATTCTGGAAGAGGCAAAACTATGGAGACAGCAAAAAGATCAGTGGTTTCCAGGGTTTGAGGGAGAGGGAGGGATGAATAGGTGGAGCGCAGAGGATTTCTAGGGAGGTGAAACTATTCAGTGTTGTGTGGTAATGATGGATGCACTCTACCACCTGTTTGTCCAAATCCATAGAGTACACGGCACCGAGAGTGAACCCTAATGTAAACTATGGGCCTTGGGTAACAATGGTGTGTCAGTGTCAGTTCAGCTGAAGCAAATGTTCCATCTGGTGGGGGATGATGATAATGGGGGAGGCCATGCATGTATGAGGGCAAGAGATTTACTCGAAATCTCTAACTTTCCCTCCATTTTGCTGTGAAACTAAAACTGCTCTAAAAAATAAAGTCTTTAGAAATGAGGGAAGAAACAAAGACTTTTTTAAACAAGCAAAATTCAAAGAATTCATCATCAGAGGAATGAACTACAAGAAATGTAAAAGGCATTTCTTCAGGAGGAAAGAAAATGTTAATAATAACCACATGGCAATTTGGACTACACAAAAGAATAAAGAGAATTCCTAAACCTCAACAATACTCCAATACTTTGGCCACCTGATGTGAAGGGCTGATTCATTGGAAAAGACCCTGATGCTGGGAAAGCTTGAAATCAGGAGGAGAAGGACAGAGGATGAGATGGCTCGATGGCACCACTGACTCAATGGACATGTTGCTGCTGCTGCTAAGTCGCATCAGTTGTGTCCGACTCTGTGCGACCCCACAGATAGCAGCCCACCAGGGTCTCCTGTCCCTGGGATTCTTCAGGCTAGAACACTGGAGTGGGTTGCCATTTCCTTCTCCAGTGCATGAAAGTGAAAAGTGAAAGTGAAGTCGCTCAGTCATGTCCGACTCTTAGCGACCCCATGGACTGCAGCCTACCAGGCTCCTCCATCCATGGGGTTTTGCAGGCAAGAGTACTGGAGTGGGGTGCCATCAACTTCTCCGGACATGAGTTTGGCTAACTCCAGGAGATGGTGAAGGACAGGGAAGTCTGGAGTGCTGTAGTCCATGGATTCACAAAGAGTTGGACACGACTGAGTGACTGAGCAATAGAACTCAACAAAAAAACCAAACAACCTGATTCAGAAATGGGTAAAGGACTCGAAGAGACATTTCTGCAAAGAAGGTATAAAGTTGACCAATAGGCTCATGGGAAATGCTCAGTATCACTGATCACTGTGTGTGTGTGTGTGTGTGTGCTTGCATGCTCAGTCATGTCCGACTCTGTGACCCATTGGACTGTAGCCTGCCAGGCTCCCTGTCCATGGAATTTTCCAGGTAAGAATATTTGAGAGGGTTGTCATTTCCTACTCCGGGGATAATCCTGACCCAGGGACCGAACCCGAGTTACCTCAGGTGTATTCTTTACCACTATGCCACCTAGGAAGCCCTTCACTAATCATTAGGGAAATGCAAACCAAAACTATGATAAAATACCACTTCATACTCATTAGGATGGCCACTACTGAAGAAAACAAGTGTTGGCAAGGATGTGGAGAAATTGGAACCCTTGTGCACTGTTTGTGAGGACGTCCAGTGGCACAGTTGCTGGGGAAAACAGTATGACGATTCTGCAGAAAATTAAAAATAGAATTACCATGCTGCTGCTGCTGCTGCTAAGTCGCTTCAGTCATGTCTGACTCTGTGCAACCCCATAGACGGCGGCTCCCCCGTCCCTGGGATTCTCCAGGCAAGAACACTGGAGTGGGTTGCCATTACCATATGTTTCAGCAATTCCACTTTTGAGTGTATATCCAAAAGGATTGAAATTTGGGCCTTGAAGAGATATATCAGCACACCCTGTGCTCATAGCAGCACTATTCACAAGAGCTAAAAGGTAGAAGCAACTCAAGTATCCATAGATGGATGAACAGATAAGCAAAATGGGCTTGTATTCAGCCCCAGTGGAGCAGTATTCAACCTTAAAAAGGCTGACACTACACACAGATGAATCTCGAGCACATTATGATAATGAAATAAGCAGTCACAAAAAGACAAGTACTGTGTGACTCCACCTATGTGAGGAACTTGAGGGTAGTCAGATTCAACAGTAGAGTGATGGTTGTTGGCTTACTTGGGGAAGAGGAGAGTGGAGAATTAGTGTTTAATGGGGAAAGAGTTTCAGTTTTATAAGATGAAGAGTTACTGGAATGGATGCTGGTCATGGCTGCACAACAACGTGAGTGTACGTAACACCGCTGAGTGAGTGAGTGAAAGCCCCTCCGTTGTGTCCGACTCTTTGCGACCCCATGGACTTAGTCCATGGAATTCTCCAAGCCAGAATACTGGAGTGGGTAGCCTTTCCCTTCCCCAGGGGATCTTCCCAACCCAGGGATTGAACCCAGGCCTCCCACATTGCAGGAGGATTTTTTACCAGCCGAGCCACAGGGAAGCCCAAGAATACTGGAGTCAGTAGCCTATCCTTTCTCCAGCGGATCTTCCTGACCCAGGAATCAAATCAGAGTCTCCTGCATTGCAGGTGGATTCTTTACCAGCTGAGCCACCAGGGAAGCTGGTAAAGTCACACTGCTGAACTGTACTCTAAAAAAAGATTAAGGTGGTACATTTTATGGGTATTTTACCACAATAAAACTTTTTTTTGAAGAAGATTAGAAATGGTAAATTATCTTGGTAAATATGTTCCTTATTTGCTAATCTTCAAAGATAATGGCCAGTTCAAAAAATAATAATAACAATGTATTATGGCACATATGTGTGTGTGTGAATGATAGCACAATGGCAGAAGGAAAAAAGCATGTTATACTCCACACAAAGTTGGATAATATTATTTGAAGATAGTGTTAAGTGAAGTGTGTATATTGTAAACTATAGAGCAATAATTAAAAGAAGTATAGTTCAACACTCAATTAATGAAAAGTCAGTAGCAGAATTCCCTGGTGGTCCAGTGGTGAGGACTCTGTGCTTCCACCGCAGCATGTGCTCAACCCCTGGTCAGTGAACTAAGATCCCTATCCCACTCACACACACACACAAAGGTGGTCAAAAATTGAAAAGTCCATAAAAGAGCAAAAAAGAACAATAGATTTAAATAAAACAAAGAAACTCTCCCATGGCACCCCTTTGCAGAGATAAAATCAGAAGTCCTCGGGGTGACCTCACAGGGTGCAGGCTCCCCCTCCCACCGGGCTGGAGCTGGGAGCACTTCCGGGATGCACTGAGTTTGCCCTCAGATGGTGGGGGTCTCTGCCTCCCAGGCACCCATTTTCTTCCAGTCTCGCCTGGGCCCTCTCCTCCCCTCCTAGGCATCAGCTCCCATGTTGCAGAGGCTGGCTGTGTGCTGTCTGAGCTTGCTCCCTGACCTGTTTGCTCTGCCTCTTAAGAATTCCCTTCAGAGTTCCATCATACATGGAACTTTACAAATGAATTATCTGAGCACAGGGACTGTGTTCTCCAGGCTGAGTCAGTCTGATGCTGCATGCATAGCAGCAGACACTTCATCGGATGACGGACTGAGAGCAGGAAGGTGGGCTCCTGGCTTTGCTCCCCTCCTCTTGCCCCTCAGCCTCCCAGAACCTCTGAATCTGCCCCCAAAGAGCCAGGACCTCCCCACCTCCAGGCCTCCCATCCCACCCTCTTCCCCTGCTTAACTCCTGCGAGACTCTGCTGAGATGCAGTTCTCCCTAAAGCCTCAGGACCCCTGTGCTAGGTCAGGACCCTTCCTGGTGCCCACAGTCTCTGTGGAGCCCTTGCACTGTCATGCTGGGTAATCGCTGCTCAGCAGGCCAGTGGCCCACTGGACCATCAGTTTCGGGACGGCAGGACTGGGGGTGGTGCATGTGGCTCTCCACCTGGCAAATGCCCCAGAGCTTCTGATTTAGAGTCCAGTGGGCTTCCCAGGTGGCACTAGTGATAAAGAAGCCACCTGCCAACACAGGTTAGAATAAGAGATGCAGGTTCAATCCCTGGGTCAGGAAGATCCCCTGGAGGAGGGCACGGCAATCCACTCCAGTATTCTTGCCTGGAAAATCCCATGGACAGAGGAGCCTGGTGGGCTAGAGTCCATAGGGTCGCACAGAGTCAGATATGACTGACGTGGCCGCATGCACATAAATGTGCACGCAAGGAAGACAGTAAGGCCAGGCAAGGGGGGGCGGGACAGCTCCAGTCTTCCAGGAGGGTCCCCGAAACCTAGCTCCCAAGCTGGAATCTTCTGGCCAAAACAAGCTCCCTTTGAAGATGGTAAGGTGCTTGAGTGACCCGCTGCAGCCTCATCCCTTTAGAGGGACCCTTGCCAGGCCCAGCTGTTGGTTTCTTGCCCAGGGAAGGGGCTGAAGTTTGTGGCCTCTGAATCATATGCTGTTGGGGCTTTGATAGGGACTAGAAGACTTCTTTTCTCTCTGAAGGAAGGGTCTGCTCGGCAAATCAGTGGTGCATCGGGATGTGGTGCGCAGGGTTGGAGGAGGCACCTTGCTTAACCTATTTGAGAGGTCCATTTATAATCAGCAATATCCAGCTGCATGCTGGTAATTAATGCACGCCTGCCCTTCCAAACAGTTCTCTTTTCATTAAAGTTGTCCCCATGGGGCCTCAGCTTGGCAACACTTGCCCAGCTGTTGATATGAGCTACTGTAAGTGCTGAAGGTGAATAAAACAGGATGACTTTAAAAGTAATTCAAACATTTTATAAAATTTGACACTGATGCTCCCCAAACAGGAAACAGGTCAGATCTTGAAATGTGAGTCTGGGCACAGATTTTTGAAGTCATCTGAGTCATTATTCAGCATAAAAAATATGAGGCCTTTCTGGCTCCATCACCCTTAGATCTGAGACATTGCACCCCAATTTCCTCCTCTATAAAATGGGGCTACTCTTGCTTGCCTCCAGGACTAAAAGAGGTAAGAGAGGGTAAAGACCTTAGCACAGGGTCTAGGATGAATTCAGTGTTCCAGAAAGAATAGTGGCTGCTGCTGCTGCTAAGTCGCTTCAATCGTGTCCTACTCTATGTGACCCCACAGACGGCGGCTCACCAGGCTCCTCTGTCCCTGGGATTCTCCCGGCAAGAACACCGGAGTGGGTTGCCATTTCCTTCTCCAATGCATGAAAGTGAAAAGTGAAGGTGAAGTCGCTCAGTCGTGTCTGACTCTTCGTGACCCCATGGACTGCAGCCTACCAGGTTCCTCCATCCATGGGATTTTCCAGGCAAGAGTACTGGAGTGGGGTGCCATTGCCTTCTCCGCTTAGGGCTCTTAGACATGTTTAAAATCTACTAACATCTGGCTGATGAGTTGACTCCAACCCTTTTCTGGCTCTGGGAGGCTCTCAGGGGTCAACTGGATTTGGGGGGAACTTGGGCAGCGATCCTGAATTTTGAAGGCTGAGGCAGGCAGCACCACCCTGCTCAAGTAACAGTGACTGTGCTGGGAATGGAAGGGGGTGGGGTGGGGGTGGGGTTTCCAGCTTGGGTGACCCAGAGTGGTAAGCTTTTGGGGAGTGGGGGCAGACACTGGGTAAGGGTCTATGGTGGATGTGAGGTGCTTGTGGGACACTCAGGAGGGGAAGCTCAGCGGAACCGCAAGCTCTGCCCTGCCCTTCCCTCCTCCCTGCCCCCCAATCTCCCCACTCCTCCACCCCTCCCCACCATGTCCTTTAGGAAGGTCCAGACATTCTGATAAGGGCCATGACCTTCTTACTTGGCTTTCCTGGGAATTACTGTCTGAGTTTCAGATCCCGTCTCATCTCTTTTTTCCTGCCACCTCGGAATCATTCTCCAGGACACCCAGCAATTTGCTTTTCCGGCTTTTAAACCAGCCTGCCTTCCTACCCCCAGCCCCTTCTTATTTTTAATCCACAAAGCTGCTTCTGCAAATAATAGCACACACCACCAGGTTTGATTAATTAACTGCACAAAAATGATGGGGAAACCAGTGAAGGAGATAATTATGCAAAACAGAAAGTGTCAGATTTACCAGCTAGTTTTCTTCCCCTTCTGCACGCTGAGGACTGGGTAGGGGGCTCCTTTCCTTTTCCCTGGAGCTGCTTGGTGAATGAGGGGCTCCCCAATAAGTCCTGCTCACAAAGGTCAGAAGAGAGGCCGGCAGGAGCTGGGGACGGGAGGACGGCCTCGCTGGGGACACACTTGATGGGCGGATGGTCAGCCCTTCCCAGGTGTGCTTGCTGATGGACGCCCCTTCCCTCCGGGCCCTCAAACACCCCCTTGAACCTGGCCCCAAATCAGGTCCATTTCTTTTCGTCCTCGGAGAAGGCAATGGCACCCCACTCCAGGACTCTTGCCTGGAAAATCCCATGGATGGAGGAGCCTGGTAGGCTGCAGTCCATGGGGTCGCTGGGAGTCGGACACGACTGAGCGACTTCACTTTTACTTTTCACTTTCATGCATTGGAGAAGGAAATGGCAACCTACTCCAGTATTCTTGCCTGGAGAATCCCAGGGACCGGGGCGCCTGGTGGGCTGCCGTCTATGGGGTCGCACAGAGTCGGACACGACTGAAGCGACTTAGCAGCAGCAGCAGCAGCAGCCTGTAGGCTGTCTCTTACTTGGAATGTTAAGAGCTGGGCTTTGAGGTGGGAGTAGGCAGAACAAACATCTTGGCCAAATTTCCCAGGTCCACCAGGACTGGCCTACCCTCGGAGTCTAGAGGAGTTCTGGGTTGCGCCTGAAGACCCCCGACTCCCGCACTGGAACGATCCTAGGGCTCTTGGAGCTGCACTGAGTTTGTTCTCCAGCTTTCTACAGGGAGGGGCTCTACAGGAAGGGCCCACCCAGAGCGCCGCCCAGTGGCGTCCCAGGACCTGGCACTCCTCACCTGGCCCCACCCACAGCGCCCGCCCCATCACCCGTGTGACCCTGAGGCGGTCTCTGGCGGCTCATCTCTCAACTCCCCCGGGCCAGGGCGCCGGCTTACCTCCTGCCTGCCTCGGCGTCGCGGTAGTCCTCGATGGCCAGCCGGAGCTTGCGCCGGTGTAGCGAGCTACACACGCCTAGGCCAAGCTCCAGGTCTTCGTCGCTCAGGCTCAGCAGCACCTGCGCCCGGGAGGTGGGGATTGAGCGCCGAAGGGAGGCGTGGGAGCGGGGACCCAAGGAATCCCTCCCGGCGTTCCGGGCAGAGCAATGGGAAGAGCTCTGCAGGCGCCTCGCCAGAGGGCTGCTGCTACGGGAGGCGGTGGAATCCCCGAATGGACTGAAAAGGTGCTCAAGTCCAGCCCTGCCTCCCTCCAGCCAGATAAGGGAAAATTAGTCCTATTTTAAAGATGAGGAGCTGAGGATCAGAAGAGCTATGAACCTTGTTGGAGAGACAGTGATTTACTGGAGTCACTGGAGCATGAATCCGGTTCAGCCAGCTCCTGTAACTCTGGTGTGTGGGGTGGGGTGAGGGGAGAATCCCCACGGGGGTCCTACCTTCCCACTCTTGACGTTCTCCGCGCAGGCCTTGACGTACATGGGCATGGCCATGACTACCTCTAGCCAGGCCTGGACGGTACCCGCCTTCCAGTGGGACATGGGCGTGGTCCTGACCAGCTCCACCTGCTGCAGCCGGTCCATTTGCTCCTCGCCCTCCGACAGGCTGAGGCTCTGCCGCGTGGGGCTGCACTGGCTGTCGGAGTCTGCAACACACAAGCACACAGGGCCGTGCTGGGGAGTGGGGTGAGGGGCAGGCAGGGGGCAGGCTGCCCCCTCTGAGTAACCCCCCCCATGTCTTCCCCACCCTATACGGTTCTTCTTTTCAGAATCAAAATGGCTTTTGTTTTGTTATGCTGCCCCTCCCCCAATACACTAGTAACCTATGCCCTCTAAAAGGAAAAAAATTTAAAGAATTAAAAATCCAAGAAAGAATAAAAATAAAACAGAGAATCACCCCCAAACCCACGCTACCCGGAGATAGCAGCTGCTGGTATTTAGTTAAATATTCTTTGAGATCCACAGATGCCTACACTTCCTCCAATTAAAAAGTAAATAAATAAATAAAAAGTCTACAGGGCTTTTGCTTTGCTTTGAAAAGAACAAACTGGCATTATTAATCTGTGCTTAATCTGACTACATATCCTCATAAAAAATAAACAGTATTATAGCCACTGGGGGGGGAAAAAAAAAGCAACACAAAAAATGCCCACTCTTACAAACACACACAGATGCCCACATTTACATGGTCCATCCTGTTTTGTAGTATGCTGTTCTCATTTACACCATGGAGGACATGCCTCCTTCTCAGCAGTGACCTGTAATATCTTTTGACCACACAGGATTCGTGGAATGGATGCTTCACAATCTATTTCACCTGCCTCCTGTCGGTGGGCCTGGTCATCCCTCATTTTTCACTACTGTACACAACACAGAGACAGTCATTTTTGGGCAACTGGGTGATTCATATTTTTAGGATAAATGGAGCACCAGCTCTATTCCTGTACACACTGAAATGTGTTTCCGGAGTGGCCCTCACAGGCAAAAATGTCTTTCTACCAGCATTTTTCAGCCCCATTCCTCAATCCACAGTCAGCTGCATCAACACTTGATAAATATACCAAGTTCAGGTGGTGAGGAGTTAACAGAGAAGGGAAAAGAATCTTTTTCCAAAGCATGGTTAAGTGAAAACCCAAATGGATAAACTCAATACTGTGAGAAATGACAAATATTAAAAAATAAGCCTGATTTGAAAGGACCCTATATTGTATATTATACACCATTATAACAAGGTAAAAATTACATAGCCATAAAATCAGACAAATAGTAAAACAATCGGTGTGAAAAGCACAAAAGTGTTACAGTTACTGAGTTTGTATGAGGTTATTTCCCTCCTGCTGTACCTCTAAGTATCATTAAAGTTCCATAATAAACATATATAAATTTATAATGAAAAAAATAGAAACATTTAAAAACTAGGAAGCAGTATAAATGGTTATGGATGAAAGTTTAATCTGAATGAATGATACTTCATTTGTATGTCAGCATATAGGCAGTTCATTGAAAAACCTGTCATGGGAATATATTTTATATGAGAAAATGTGCACAATCTATTGCAAAATGAAAAAGCACAGTACAAGATAGCAGGTACAACATAATCCCAACCATGCTAAAATATGTATGATAATATATATAATGTGCATATAATACATGTGTTAGTCGCTGAGTCGTGTCTGACTTTTTGCAGCCCCATGGATTGTAGCCTGCCAGGCTTCTCTGTCCCTGGAATTCTCCAGGCAAGAATACTGGAGTGGGTTGCCATTCCCATCTCCAGGGGATCTTCTGTACACAGGGACTGAACCCAGGTTTCCTGCATGGCAGGCAGATTCTTTACCGTCTGAACCACCAGGGAATCCTAATAATTGTATCTATATAATATATACATATATGTCATATATTACATTGTATTAGATGGTTAAATGCTAAAAGTCTTTATCTCTGGAAAGGGATGATATTTGTGTGTGAACATGTGTGTGTGTGTGTCATGAACTTGTGAGTGTGCCAGAATGTGTGTGCATATTTTTCTGTTTTCCAAGTTTTCTGCATTGGCTATATTATTTTTGAAATTGAAAAAAAAAAAAAAACCCCACAGACTAAAGACCTTACTTCTTCAAGTCACTGAGTTTGTATGAAGCCCTTTCCCTCAGTCACTTGCCTCCCTCCATTGAAATGCCTTGGACGACTCTTGGGGAACTGCAGCTTGGTGACCATACCCACCTGCCTCGTCCCAGCTCCACCGAAACCTTTCTTCCCAACACCTAACTACCCAGCTAAGAGCCCTTCGGGGCCCACAGCCACCTGGCCTGAAAGATGCCGGGCTGGTCCAGCAGGGTGCCAGGCAGAACGACCTAACACAGGGTGGGCAGAGATGGTGCCTCGTGCCTCAGTGTCCTTCTCTGCACATTGTCGTGATACTGCTCTCTGCTGCCTGCCTCCACCCCTGGGCTGCTCTGCGGACTCAGTGACAGTGGGGCTGAAGGGGCCTTTCTACACTGCACAGACAAGGGTGAGAGGTCATTGCCACATTACTATATTTCCTTTCTCAGGCAGACAGAAGGTGACCCTGCAACCCCCAGCCCCGAAAACAGCAGATGGTACAGACTCTGTGGGTCACCAATTTGAGCACTCTTGTTGCCATGGCGCCAGGGAATGCAGAAACAGCAGCTGCCTCTGCAGCCCTGCCTGGGAGGCTCCAAGTCCTTGCCTGGCTAGGGGCCTCAGCCTAGGTGTTCCCCTCCCTCCACTGCTAGAGCTGGGCCCCCAAGGACAGGCTTGACTGGCAGGGAAGCCTCTCTGGTTGGGTGTACAGCTGCTGACCACTGGCATCCGAACAGTGTGTCCGCCTGTTGGCTAGACTTGAGAACCTCTGCCTTATTCCCATATTGGAGTCATGTCTCTGTTACATGTTTCTGGGGAGATGAGAGACCATATGTGGCTGAGTCTGGTAATCCCAGATCCCAAGACGCAACCCATGTTGTCTCTTTGGACCAGCCCTGTGGGAAGAGACTGAGGCTTCCCCAGTGGCTCAGGGGTAAAGAATCCACCTGCAATGCAGGAGACACAGGAGACGTGGGTTCAATCCCTGGGTCAAGAAGGTCCCCTGGAGGAGGGCATGACAACCCACTCCAGTATTCTTGCCTAGGAAATCCCATGGACTGAGGAGCCTGGAGGGCTACAATCCACAGAGTCGCAATAAGTCAGACAAGACTGAAGTGACTGAGCATGTGGGAAGAGACTAGGCTTTGGAGTTTAACAGACTTTGGCTTTAAGCAAATTCCTTTACTTCTTGAAGCCTCAGTTTTCCCACCTATAAAATGAGAATAATAAGAATATCTACCTCTTAGGTTAACATGACTATTATATATTCTGAATATGAAGCCATAGTAGACACTTAGTCAAGGTGGCTATTATTGGTAATAAAGAGCCTCTACCCTGGGGTTTGGGCAATTTTTTTGGCTACACCTAGAATTTGGCAGAGTTGCCTCCATCCCCTTGTATTCCTGGGATGAAATGTGGTTTGAGTTCAGCTCAGGTGCTTAGGGAGGGAACCTAATTGAACTTCTTGCACCTGAGCAGAAGTTCATTGTCCTGGTTAGAGTCAAGCCTGGTCCAGGTGGGAGGGGCAGGGGTGTCTGTGATGGGAGGGGAGGATTTGTGGATTCTCTGCCAAGGTGGGCAGCTGGGGGTGTGTTTGTGTAGCTTGGCTACGTGTCCCCAAGTAGGGGAGATCAAAGGGCATGGGAAGGGGAAAGACAGGAGAGAGAACGGAAGAGAGACTCAAAGAGCAGAACTTCAGGAAAGAAATAGTGCCACGGAACACAAAGACAGCAAGATAAACAGGAAGAAGGAGAGACTGATAAGTGGACCAAAAAAATAAAAAAGCAAATTTCCGGTGTGTGTGTATGTATATGTGTGTGTATACACACTTGTAAGTGTGTATTTTCCTGAGCTTGATGTGTTTTTGTGCGTGTGTGTGGGCAATTCTGTAGATAACAAGCCTCAGGCCTGTGCAGGGAGCTGGCTTTTCAATTCACATTATTTATGGAGTCCAGGCTTGAGGAATGCCAGAGGCCAAGCTGGGTTCATATAAGCAAAACCACACATTTTGGTTTCTGAAAAACCAGCTATTCACTAGCCCTCCTCTTTCACCCCCTCCCTGTTCCCATCCCCAGGACTGATCACCAGGGAGAAGATGCTACAGAAGGATGAAGGGTGGGGGGAGGGAACCTTTGTGGCCATAAACCATTAATTAAAGGCAATTTCCAAAATGCAGGCATTATGGTGCCAGATTTTATGTCTGGGATTCCATCAATCCTGGCCTTTATTTCCCCTCTGCCTCAGCCCTGAGAATGGGAGTAACTCATGTTTATAGCCAGGAGCTAAGCGGAGGCTACAGAGTTAGAGGGGCTGGCCGAGCCTCTGGCAGAGTCTGAGGAGGTGCCACCAAAACATAGCCATTCTGGATCCTTCTGAACATTGGGAGGGCCATGGTGGTTCTGGAAAGAGAGGGTCTCATCCTTCCAAGCACTCCGTACACATACACATACCACAGAACATCAGCAATTAGTCATTGAGGTCTCCCTGAACCTGGGCCTCTAGAGGCCCAGTTGTGTTAGCCTAGCACAGGGGTTGCAGACTACAGCCCAAAGGCCAGACCCTGCCCTCTACCTGCTTCCCTACATGAAATGCTATTGGGACAGAGCCACGCTCATTTGTTTACACATTGTCTAAGGCTGCTGTCCTACTGGGGCTTCCCAGGTGGCTCAGTGGTAAAGAATCCACCTGCCGATGCAGGAGACACAGGTTCAGTCCCTGGGTTGGGAAGATCCCCTGGAGGAGGAAATGGCAACTCATTCTAGTATTCTTGCGTGGATAATCCCATGAACAGAGGAGCCTGGTGGGCTACAGTCCACGGGGTTGCAAAGAGTTGGACATGATTGAGCATGCATGCATGCTGTCTTGTTACCAGAGCAGAGCTGAATGGTTGTGACAGATTGGTCCCAAAAGGCTAAGATATTTACTATCTGGCCTGGGTGTTCATTGGTAGGACTGATGTTGAGGCTGAAACCCCAATACTTTGGCCACCTGATGCGAAGAGCTGACTCATTGGAAAAGACCCTGATGCTGGGAAAGATTGAGGGCAGTAGGAGAAGGAGACAACAGAGGATGAGATGGTTGGATGGCATCATTGACTCAATGGACATGGGTTTGGGTGGACTCTGGGAGTTGGTGATGGACAGGGAGGCCTGGCATGCTGTGGTTCACGGGGTCACAAAGTTGGACACGACTGAGCAACTGAACTGAACTGAACTGAACTGTTACAGAAAATCCTGTATAGAAACCCTGAGGTTCCGACGTTGGCAATTGACTATGAGAGACCTGGCTTTTAAGCCCAGCTCTGCTACTTGCCAGCCAGATGATCCTGGGGAAATGTTCTAAGTTTTCTCAGCCTTGCTATTCCCCATCTGGGGTGATACTAACGCTAATCTCACAGGCCTATGTGGGGACGAAAGGAGATGATATTTGATGTGGACAAAGTGCTCACCCTGGAGTCTGGCATATTGTGGGCACTCAGTGACTGTGTGGCCTCTGTCCTCTGCAGGCTCTCGTCCCTTACAGCCTAGACCCGCTCTGTCCAGGGCTGTAGCCACAAACCATGTGTGGCCGTTGGGTACCCGCAGGGTGGTCAGTCCACATTGAGAAGTGTTGATAGTGTAAAATACACCCTGAATTTTGAAGACTTTATACCAAAAAAAAAATAAATAAATAAAGTGTCTCATTAATACTTTTAAAAATTGATCACATATTGAAATGATAATATTTGGGGTATATTGAGTTCAATAAAATACATTACGAAGACTCATTTTACCAGTTTCTTTTTACTTTTTTAACATATCTATCTTATGGCAGAAAGTGAAGAGGAACTAAAAAGTCTCTTGATGAAAGTGAAAGAGGAGAGTGAAAAAGTTGGCTTAAAGCTCAACATTCAGAAAACTAAGATCATGGCATCTGGTCCCATCAGTTCATGGGAAATAGATGGGGAAACAGTGGAAACAGTGTCAGACTCTATTTTTTTGGGCTCCAAAATCACTGCAGATGGTGACTGCAGCCATGAAATTAAAAGATGCTTACTCCTTGGAAGGAAAGTTATGACCAACCTAGATAGCATATTGAAAAGCAGAGACATTACTTTGCCAACAAAGGTCCGTCTAGTCAAGGCTGTGGTTTTTCCAGTGGTCATGTATGGATGTGAGAGTTGGACTGTAAAGAAAGCTGAGTGCTGAAGAATTGATGCTTTTGAACTGTGGTGTTGGAGAAGACTCTTGAGAGTCCCTTGGACTGCAAGGAGATCCAACCAGTCCATCCTAAAGGAGATCAGCCCTGGGTGTTCTTTGGAAGGACTGATGCTAAAGCTGAAACTCCAATACTTCGGCCACCTCATGCGAAGAGTTAACTCATTGGAAAAGACTCTGATGCTGGGAGGGATTGGGGGCAGAAGGAGAAGGGGACGACAGAGGATGAGATGGCTGGATGGCATCACCGACTCGATGGATGTGAGTTTGGGTGAACTCCGGGAGTTGGTGATGGACAGGGAGGCCAGGCATGCTGCGATTCATGAGGTTGCAAAGAGTCAGACACGACTGAGCAACTGAACTGAACTGAACCAGAAAAATCTAAAACCACATAATGTTAATGTGGTTGACATTATATTTTTACTGGGCAAAGCTGGTCTGGATGGAAAACTTTTGTTTTCTCATTTCATTTTACACCCCTCTGTTGGTTTGGAAGTTAAGCACCCTATTTCCAAAACTACTGTTTTGGGTTCAGTCGTTCTTGAAGTGTGGTGCCTGGGCCAGTTGTGGCAGCAACACCTGGGAATTTGTTAGAAACGAAAAATCTAGAAACCCACCCCAGATCTCCTGGAACAGAAATTCTGAGGGTGGGAGCCAGTGATCCGTGTTTTAACAGGCCTCCAGGAGATTCTGATGTATATGGATGTTCTAGAACCTTCTAAAATACTGTGTATATTTAACTTTATAATAAAGCCTAGGATTGATCAATATCTTACTGCCTTCTCCTAAATAGTAAGAGTTATTAAAAAATATATTAATTCTGATCATTCTTCCTGACTTATACTACCATGTCCAATATTTTAATTCCATTCTTAAAAAAAACAAACAAACAAGAACAACTCTAATTTAGACATTATGGGTTTCCCAGGTGGCACTAGTGGTAAAGAATCTGCCTGCAAGTGCAGACCAAGAGGCTTGGGTTCAATCCCTGGGTCAGGAAGATCCCTTGGAGAAGGGAGTGGCACCCTACTCCAGAATTCTTGCCTGGAAAATCCCATGGACAAAGGTGCCTGGCAGGCTACAGTCCATGGGGTCTCAAAGAATCAGACATGACCGAGCGCACACACACACACACACACACACACACACTTTAGACGCTGTCATCATGATTAATTTGTATTGGTAATATTTGCTTAAAATAATTTACCTACATGCTTACCAGTTTCTTTGTTCATCATTCCTTCTTATGTCTCAGACCTCACTTCTAGGAAGAGTTATATTCATATTTATGAAGAGCATGTTTTAAAAGTTCCTCCATAAAGAGTTTTTTGTTGGTAAGCTCTTACGACTTTTGTTTATATGAAAAAAGTCTATATGTCACCCTTGTTACTAAAGAGTTCTGCTGGGTACACAGTTTTAGATTGACAGTTTTTTCCTTTGCACTTGGAAGACATTACTCGACTATCTGTCTCCTTTTTGCTAAAGAGAAGTCAGCTCCAGTTTGATTGTTCTTTTGTTAGCTACTCTTCAGATTTTCTCTTTGTCTTTTTTGTTCAGTTTCACTATGATGTGGCTAGATGTGGATTTCTTTTCATCCATCCTGGTTTATGTAAATTGTGTTTCCTGCATCAGTGGGTTCGTTTTTGAATATTCTCAACCATTATTTTTTTATGATTTGTTTTATTGTAAAAAAGACCATTTTTAGAGTCTTTTTACAGACTATTACAGTTCTTTTTTAAAGACCATTTTTAAAGTCTTTATTGAATTTGTTATAATATTGCTTTCTTTTTTTTTTTTTGGCTGCAAGGCATGTGGGATCTTAGTTCCCCAACAAGGGATTGAACCTACGCTACTGGTATTGGAAGGTGAAGTCTTAACCACTGGACCTCTAAGGAAATCCCTCAACCATTACTTCTTTCTCTTCTCCATTCTGTTTGCTCTCCTTCTGGGATTGGACTTTCTTCCCTGTCTTACAACCTAGTCTGTCCAACAGAACTTTCTCTGATGATGGAAATGTTGCATATAGGCATATCTTGCCTTATTACACTTTACAAATATTGCATTTTTTGCAAATTGAAGGATTGTGGCAATCCTGTGTCAAGCAAGTCTATTGGCACCATTTTTCCAACATTTTCTCACTTCATATCTCTGTCAAATTTTGGCAATTCCCTTGATATTTCGAACATTTTCATTATTACATTTGTTATGCTCAGTGATCCTTGATGTTACTATTGCAAAAAGATTACCACTTGCTGAAGGCTCAGATGATGGTTAGCATTTTTTAGCAATGAAGTATTTATAAATTAAGGTATATACACTGTTTTTTTTTTTTAGACAGAATGGTATTGCACAGTTAATAGGAAACAGTACAATGTAAGCATAACTTTTATATGCACTGGGAAACCAAAAAATTCATGTGACTTGCTTTATTGTGGTATTCACTTTACTATGATGGTCTGGAACCCAATCCATGACATCTTTGAGGTCTGCCTGCCATGTACACTGTCCAGTATGACAGCTGTCAACCACATGTGGCTATGAGCACTTAACATGTGGCTAGTGCAACTGGGGAACTGACTTATAAACTTAATTTTAATTGATTCAAATATAAGTTTACATGGCTGTATGTGGCTGGTGGCTATTGCTACAGACCAGATTTCTCCTTTATGGGTTTCATCAACTTCTCTCTCTGTATTGCATTTGGGTAATTTCTTTAGACTTATTTTCCATGTTTAATAGTCTCTCTTCAGCTATTTAGTCTGCTGTTGAGTCCATCCTTTTTTTTTTAATGTTACCAACTATATATATTTTTAAATTTCTAAAATTTATATTTGGTTCTCTTTTAACTTTGCCTGGTCTTCCCAGATAGTCTCATGTTGTTTGTTCAGGTCTATGATTTTTTAGATTTCCTTAAATATCCTAAAGTATTTAATCTTAAATATTGCCTGCACATTACCATGTATTTGGTGTTGATAATTACTGTGTCTGAAAGGGCTTAGAGGGTCCAGATTGCTGTTTATTAATCTTTCTGCTGACTCTCATGCATGAACTCATATTTGATCTTATGGGAATCTCTGGCTTCTAAATAGCAATGTTTTCCTCCAGAGAGGATAGACATTGCTTCTGCTGGGGCGGGGATGAGATAGGGAGTGGGGATGACACCTGGGAGCAGGGACCACTTCACTCCCTGTCAGAGGCCCTAGGAGGATAAGAGTTGCATGTTCTGATGCTTCATTTTGCCACATCCCAAGGAAGAAGGGGGCCACAGAGGACGAGATGGTTAGATAGCATCACTGACTCCATGGACATAAATTTGAGCAAATTCCAGGAGTTAGTGGAGGACAGAGGAGCTTGGCGTGCTGCAGTCCATGGGGTCACAAAGCACTGGACGAGACTTAGCGACTGAATAGCAAAGAGGCTTACTCCCCTGTCACTGGTCCTGATGTCAGCATCTGTCCTTAGGACAAGCCCCAGTGTTTGTGTTTGGTTATCACTCTCTGCTCTGGTCCTGGTATTAGATCACGGCCTTTTGTTTTCGGATGGAAGTGCCTCAGGAATTTTCCTTACTGTTGATGAGGCCGGTGATGTGTTACAATACATATTTGTTTTGTTTCAGATTTAGTGGTTTTGTAGATGGAGGTCCTTCAGAGTCTGCCTTTCCCCTCACTGCCCAAGTGGACATCCCTCCTGCGATGGGCACTGTCCACCCAGAACTCTTCATGTTCTGCTGGCACCACGTGCATGGGTCTGTTCACCTGCCCTGCCCAAAGGAAATCCCTAAATCAGTGGGCAAACCTATCCATCTCTTTATTACCCAGGCCTGGTTCATGGTGATGCTTAATGCCATTAGCGGCGGTAAACCCCAAAGCTATAGGAAAGGAGGGAACAATATAATTTTGTTTTTAATTTGAATCTACCCAGGGATCTCTTCTGCTCAACACCCTTCACCAGCTGCCTGGATAAAACCCAAGTTCCTTACATAACAGCGCTCTGTGTGGTCCACCCTTGCCAACTTGATCAGCTTCTCCTCAGTCTCTCACCCCTCCCTGGGCTTTTAAGGAATACTTCCTCAGTCCTGCCTCTCCTAGTCCTCATCCCTAACTGGCTGTGCCTGCTGCCCTCTCTGCCCTAAAGGTGATCTGTTGTTGTCTAATCTGCCTGAACTCCTACAAAGCCGTCAGGGCCCTATTTAAATGTTACCTCTTCCAGGTCACCTAGCCTAGGCCAGTCACCCCCTGAAACACACACCCCCTCCATGGCTCCCGGCCCACACTTATGCTCACACAAGCTCTCATTATCCCAGACACTGAGCCTACACTTCTCAGAGCTGAAGTTCATTAACAGTTATGTAATTGTTTGAAGGAAATACAACCAGTCCATCCTAAAGGAGATCAGTCCTGGGTGTTCATTGGAAGGACTGATGCTGAAGCTGAAACTCCAATACTTTGGCCACCTTATGCGAAGAGTTGACTCATTGGAAAAGACCCTGATGCTGGGAGGGATTGGGGGCAGAAGAAGAAGGGGACAACAGAGGATGAGATGGCCGGATGGCATCACCGACTCAATGGACATGAGTTTGGGTAAATTCCGGGAGTTGGTGATGGACAGGGAGGCCTGGCGTGCTGCAATTCATGGGGTCACAAAGAGTTGGACATGACTGAACTACTGAACTGAACTGAATTGTTTGAAGAGTGTCTGACTTCCCACTAGATATCAACTCCACAAGGACAGGAGCTGAGCCCGGTCTGCTCCCTGGGTATCCCTGGTTCCTAGTAAGGGCCCAAGTTAGTGTTGTGCTGGTAAATGTGTAACAAGCAGCTCTCATATTTTTAAAAAGCGCTTTGGTTTATAGCACATGTTTGCCCATCTCTGTGATGTAAATATGCCCACTGTGGCCAATTTCAGTTGCCCACATGATGCCACTGGACATGGGTTGGAAATCAGTTTTTGAAGCTCTGTGAGCTCAGCTGCCTGAAACGGAAGGAGCTCTGTACATATTGGTTAAAAGAAGGCAGGAAGGGCGGGAGGTGAGGAGGGAGGGAGCAGGTCTCCCTTTCTGACTGACCTTCTGCCAGCCCCACCCCCTCGAGGCCACCTTAAGATGCTTGTAGTTCTTTAAATGTACACATGGTCTCAGGAACTCTCAACCTTGGCAGTATTTTAACAACATTTTTTTCTTTATTTTTAATTGAGGGATAATCACTTTATGATGTTGGACTGGTTTCTGCCATATATCAACAAGAATCAGCTGTAAGTATACATATATTCCCTCCCTCGTGAGCCTCCCTCCCACCCCGAGATCCACCCCTCTAGGTCATCACAGAGCACCAAGCTGAGATCCCTGTAGCAGCGTCCCACTAGCTTTCTATCTTACACAAGATGGCACCCCACTCCAGTACTCTTGCCTGGAAAATCCATGGACAGAGGAGCCTGGTAGGCTGCCGTCTATGGGGTCGCACAGAGTCGGACACGACTGAAGTGACTTAGCATAGCATGGTGTATATATGGGGCTTCCCAGGTGGCTCAGTGGTAAAAACAAAACAAAAACCCGGCCTGCCACGCAGGAGACGATGATATGATCTGTAAGTCAGGAGATCCCCTGGAGAAGGAAATGGCAACCCACACCCCCTATTCTTGTCTGGGAAATCCCATGGACAGAGGAGCCTGATGGGCTACAGGGCATGGGGTCACAAAGAGTCAGACACGACTTAGCAACTAAACAGTGGCAGCTGCAGCAGTATATATGTGGCAATGCTGCTGCTGCTGCTACTAAGTCGCTTCAGTCGTGTCCGACTCTGTGCGACCCCATAGACGGCAGCCCACCAAGCTCCCCCGTCCCTGGGATTCTCCAGGCAAGAACACTGGAGTGGGTTGCCATTTCCTTCTCCAATGCATGAAAGTGAAAAGTGAAAGTGAAGTCGCTCAGTCGTGTCCGACCCTCAGCGACCCCATGGACTGCAGTCTACCAGGCTCCTCCGTCCATGGGATTTTCCAGGCAAGAGTACTGGAGTGGGGTGCCATTGCCTTCTCCGATGTGGCAATGCTACTGTCGATTTGTCCCAGCCTCTCCTTCCCCTGCTGTGTCCACACGTCTGTTTTCTCTATATCCGTGTTTCTATTCCTGCCCTGCAAATATGTTCATCAGCACCATTTGTCTAGATAACCTTGGCAGTATTAAATGACATTTGAGACTAGACCATTCTTTGCCATAGGGGTTGTCCTGTGTTCAGCACCGTCCCTGGCCTCCACCCACCAGAGGCCAGTGAGCACGTGGCGTGGCTGCTGCCAGCGCCCCCAGCCTTCCACCCTGGGTCCCTCCCGTGCTTGGGCCAGCCCTGCTCAGACAGCTGACTCCAGTTAAAACTCCCTGCCCTTGGGCAGTAATGGGGGAGCCCCTGTCAGCACTTTTCAAGCCAAACGCTGAATTCTCTTTTTTTAAACACTGTATTATAATGTGAAGTAGTGATGTTTTATGGCCTGATAACGGCCGCTGCATTGGATGGAGATGCTTTCCCCAAGCCCTCGGTCACAGCTCCTATGAAATAGTAGGTGCAATGGTCAGGCCTCCTGAGCCTGGGCTGCTAGGACCACACAGTGTGGTCTAAATGGCATCGAATCACTAACTGTGCAGCTGCTAGAATGATGGCAGGAGCCCGAGTGGGCCGCCCCCAACACCCCGACCCCAGAGCCAAGCAGGCCTTTGGAGGCCCTGAGCTAAGAGCTGATAGCCCTTTCCCCCCAAGTGTCCCTTCAAATACACTAACCCATGAGGCACCCTGAGAAATCCCAGAGCTCTGCTCTCACCCCTGACAACTACTTTCTGCTTAAAAAAAAATCAAATACTTCCCTTCCCCCTCATTTGTGATGCTGCTGCCCAGCAAGGATGTAAGCTATGCTCAGTGTCTCCAGCCCCACAAGTCCCCTGTCCCCCGCCTTGGAGGACACCCTCCTCCAGCCACGCTTCCTGCCAGCCCCTCCTCCCCACATCCCAAGAACTTTCCCAGACAGCAGGGCACCTGTTGAGTTGACAAGGCTCCACCCCGCTCTACACTCATTTCCCGGGTATGTTGCTGCTACTGCTAAGTCACTTTCAGTCGTGTCCGACTCTGTGCGACCCCATAGACGGCAGCCCACCAGGCTCCGCCATCCCTGGGATTCTCTAGGCAAGAACACTGGAGTGGGTTGCCATTTCCTTCTCCAATGCATGAAAATGAAAGGTGAAAGTGAAGTTGCTCAGTTGTGTCTGACTCTCAGCGACCCCATGGACTGCAGCCCACCAGGCTCCTCCATCCATGGGATTCTCCAGACAAGAGTACTGGAGTGGGGTGCCATCGCCTACACTCAATTCCCAGGTATGTGCTAGGCAAGTATTTCCCAATTTTACTTTGGAGGAAGGTGCTCAGAAGAGGTCCGAGGAAGGCAAATGTACTATGATCCAATGACAACTGCTATATGCTTTAAAAAAAAAAAAACATGTACCAGAATGTTCTTTTTCTTCCTTGCTAGCCTGTTGTCATGCTGAGGAGCGCTCACATTTGGGAGAGAAGTCCTTCTTAGAGTCTAACCTGCAACTGGTGTCTCCCACCCCACCTTTTTTTTTTTCTTCCCTCCCACCTTCCTGATTTGACATCTCTGAGAACCAGAAGTACCCTTTTCCTGAAACCCTAAAAGTGGAAGTTAGACTTGCTAGACCTTCAAAGAATTGATCACTACAACAGGGCAGGCCACTCTGAGTTTCCTGAAACACCTGTCTCCTGTGTTCTGCTCCAGGAAATGACCATGATACTACTGTTGCAGGAAAAGGAGACTCGAGAGGATGGTCATATCCCAGGTCTCAGGTGAGTCCCTGGGGCGGGCCACCAAGTGAGGGGCCTTAGCTTCATGCAGGAAAGAATTCACTAGCGAGCCGAAGTGGAGTGAAAGCAGGTTTATTCTGCATACTCCGTAGGGTGTGGGCCAGCTCAGAAGACAAAAGGGCTTCTCTCCTCTTTTTTGCTTTCACCAGCTGGCTGCTGGCCTCTGCATGTATTCCCACAGTTAATCCTTTTTTCCAACCTGCCTTCCTGGCCAACTTCTGTATGGGCGGTTGGGCCTTAACGGTGAATTCTGTGGAAAGTGAAGGGGCTCTTTGAGCAGAGGCCATGGGCAGGAAGAGGGTTCCTATCCACGTGTCCATGTAGGGACGGTGCAAGTTTGCGTCTGTGCGGTTCTTGGAGGCAAAGCTGGGGGCAGTGGATACTTGGAGAGTGATGGATAGCTGTGTGGTCTGAGGACCCCTAATGGATCTGCGTCTTCCCTTCACTGACCCATCTCCCTTTCAGGCCTCAGGACCTCTCTGCTCAGCCTGCTTCCATGACCCCCATGGATAGTGATTATTGCTTTGGCCCACCCATTTGCTTGCTGGGATGGGGGACCACCGCTGAGTCAGATCCATGAACCTCTGGCTTGGGTGTGGCATTTGGAGCTGATACCTCCTTTGGGATCATCCTCATTGAATAATGCACCTTTCCACACCACTCCCCACCCCGCCACCTCCTCAAAATGCCTTGCGATTGCCTCCTGGAAATTTCTTGCCCCAGTGGTGAGCAGCCATATTTCTTGCCCCAAGGCCAATAGGAATGGCAAAGACATTTAAGAGTGGTGGTTTAGTTGCTAATTTGTGTTTGACTCTTATGATCCTGAGGACTATAGCCTGCCAGAATCCTCTGTCCGTGGAATTTTCCAGGCAAGAATACTGGAGTGGGTTGCCATTTCCTTCTCCAGGGGATCCTGCCAACCCAGGAATCGAACCCGGGTCTCCTGCACTGCAGGTAGATTCTTTACCAACTGAGCTATATAGTATCTGTTTAATTTCTTTCAAAATAAAGAGTGCTTTGGTAAGGTTCATTTTGGGGGCCTTCTTGCAACTTAAGATGCTACAGGAAATGTCAAGGAGAAAACTGATGCTGGTCATGACCATTCCTCATGCATCCTGAAACATGATTCCTGGGGGTATCTGTATCCAGGGCTGGTGGCCACCATGCTCACTGTGGACTGACACCCCGTTCAAGCCCATCAGTATGTTTAGCTGGAGCCTTGGCACAAGGCAGAGAATCCTAAGAAGTTTCCACCCACTTGGGGAAGTGAGCCTCTCCCTGCTTTTAGATGAACTCCTTTAATTGTGACAGCCCTTCTCTGCCTCCCTCTAGGACTATAATTGTTCTAAAGGCTCATGGTTTTATCAGATTCACTCATATCTGCTTGGAAAATGGTGTAGGGAAATAGTCTGCTGGACACCAATTCTTAGCCTTGTTCCATTGCTGACTACGTCTCCTTGGGCTGTTTATGTGGCCCCTTGGAGCCCCGGTTTCCTCATCTGTAAGGTTGACAGTAACACACACTTCATATGATTTTGGGCGTGACTTTGCCAACAAAGGTTCGTCTAGTCAAGGCTATGGTTTTTTCCTGTGGTCATGTATGGATGTGAGAGTTGGACTGTGAAGAAGGCTGAGCGCCAAAGAATTGATGCTTTTGAACTGTGGTGTTGGAGAAGACTCTTGAGAGTCCCTTGGACTGCAAGGAGATCCAACCAGTCCATTCTGAAGGAGATCAGCCCTGGGATTTCTTTGGAAGGAATGATGCTGAAGCTGAAATTCCAATACTTTGGCCACCTCATGCGAAGAGTTGACTCATTGGAAAAGACCCTGATGCTGGGAGGGATTGGGGGCAGGAGGAGAAGGGGACGGCAGAGGATGAGATGGCTGGATGGCATCACTGACTCGATGGACGTGAGTCTCAGTGAACTCCGGGAGTTGGTGATGGACAGGGAGGCCTGGCGTGCTGCGATTCATGGGGTCGCAAATAGTCGGACACGACTGAGTGACTGATCTGATCTGATCTGATGTTAGAATGATTTGTGTTATCGCATTGTTTGCGTCTGCATCCTCAGCCCTTAGCCCTAGGCCTGGCACATAGACAGTGGTCACCCAGTGTTTGTTGAATGACATAGTGAGTGTATATGAAGTGCCTCCATGGCAGGCCCTCAGTGAAAGTCAGCAAGTCATATAGTACTTTCCTCTCCCAGCTTCCATCACTGCCCATACACCCCACCCCCACCAACCCCAGAAGCCGGTCTTTGGCCTCAGTCCTCAGCCTGACCCGTCTCCATATCCCTGGGCCTCTGGGTTACGGCTGTGTCCACTTTGATGACTGTGCATCCTGCTAGGATTTCCGGGAGAGCAAGGAGTGACCCTTCTGTGAGGCTCATCAGCACCTTCACCTGCAGGTGGAGCACTCCCCGACACCCTCGCCATCTCCGAGTCCCATGAGCCTGGCCAAGCCCATGAGAAATGGTCTCGTGGTCTGGCTGGGCACTCAGGCTGCAGGTGCTCTGACCCCAAGTCCTGCCAGCCATATTTGGCCTCCAGGGCCTCAGGATTCCTGTGCTGATTCCAGGCTTCTGAGGGTAGCTCCCCTGCTACTCCCCCAAACACCCCAAGCCCTGGGGACACTTCTTGGGGTCAGAAATGAGTGGTCCCCCCGCTGCCTGGTGGCCCAGGGAGAGATGGGCAGGAAGGCCCTCTGGTGAAGGAGGATATGGGCCAATGAAATGGGGATCTATGACCAGGGAGGCCCAGGACTCTCTGGCCAGGGGGAAAGACAAGGACCATCAACACTGGACCAGCCTACAGAGAGTCCAGATGGGAGGTGGTGGAGCCAGTGGTCTGGAGATATATTGGGGTCATGGAATTTTTTTCCCCCAAAAGGATACCCTCATAGCTCAATAGGAAACCCTGGTTCGGATCCTGGGTCAGGAAGATCGGCTGAAGAAGGGATAGGCTACCCACTGCAGTATTCTTGGGCTTCCCTTGTGGCTCAGCTGGTAAAAGAATCTGTCTGCAGTGTGGGAGACCTGGGTTTGATCCCTGGTTTGTGAAGATCCCCTGGAGAAGGGAAAGGCTACCCACTCCAGTATTCTGGCCTGGAGAATTCCATGGACTGTATAGTCCATGGGGTCACAAAGAGTCAGACACTACTGAGCGACTTTCACTTTTCACTTTCAAAGGATACCCAGGTGGTGCTAGTGGTAAAGAACCCGTCTGCCGATGCAGGAGATGTGAGAGACTCGGTCTGCTCCCTGGGTTGAGAAGATTCCCTGGAGGAGGAAATGGCAACCCACTCCAGTATTCTCGCCTATAAAATCCCATGGACAGAGGAGCCTGGTGGACTGCAGTTCATGGGGTTGCAAACAGTTGGACACAATTGAGCACGCACCAAGGACACTAAACGTAAAAGAAAAATAGATGCTGATATTAAAGAATTGGGGTGTATCACATGACATTTTTGGCTTTCATGAAAAACCAGGAGCTTTGGAAGCACTGCAGCCCGGCATGACTGCTTCCTTTAGATTCGATGGGAGGGGGCAGGTGTGAGCCCAGCACAGGGCTGGCCATGAGGGTGCTCACAGAGGTGGGTCCTTATCATTGTCACTCAGATGCCGCTGTGGAGACCCTCAGAGCAGACAGCAGCGGTCACTCCACTCGCCTCCCCATCAGGACTGGCTGCCTGGTGCTTCATGACACCTGGCTGTGAATGGACTGTGTCCTCACCCGAAAGGTGGACACAGGTTCCCAGAGGCCCATGCTACAGATGAGGAAAGTCGAGCTCTGCCATATGCTAGATGCTTTTACCCACTTCTGAGTCCATCTTTGCAACAGCCCTGTGAGGTAGGCAGTCTGATTTCCATTTTACAGAGGGAGAAACAGGTTCAGAGGAACTGGGGGACTGGCTTAGGGTCACACAGCTGAGTGCCAGCTCTGGACTCAAACCCAAAGATCTGGCTCCAAAACCTGGCTTTCCTCGACTCCTCTCCCCAATGGCTTGTGTGTGCGCGTGCTTAGTTGCTCAGTTGTGTGTAGCTCTTTGCGACTCCGTGGACTGTAGCCCGCCAGGCTCCTCTGTCCATGGGGATTCTCCAGGCAAGAATACTGGAGTGGGTGTCCATGCCCTCTTCCAGGGGATCTTCCCAACTCAGGGATTGAACCCAGGGCTCTCGCATTGCAGGAAGATTCTTTACTGTCTGAGCCGCCAGGGAAGTACCGCCCCCCCCCCCCCCCCCCCCCCGCCAATGGCTTAGTTTTGATCAATTCTGCTGGTTCAGGCTGTCACTAAAGTGAATTTGTATTTCTTAAACATGCGTGAGGAGATGGAGGGGCCCTGTGAATGATTCACCATCCCGAGATGCGCTCTCTGACCCTCGGTTTGCAGACAGCCCTCAGATTCCCCTGCCTTGCAGAGAGCTTCCTCTTCTGTCACCAGAGCGCTGGTCCCCGTGGTGACAGCTGACAGAGTCGGCCTTCTCCCCTCCCTGGCCCGGGTCCTCCTTATCACGGGCTCCATGCCACCCCCAGAAACATCTGCCTCCTAACAAGGAAAGAAGCTGGTGCTCCTTGGCAGGTGTAGGGTCCGTTTGGATGTGACTTCAGCCCCGCTGGCCTGTCCCAGGGAAAGCAATTAGGCAGCTCAGAGCTGGTCGGGGGCAGGGCAGCTGGGCCAGGTGTCTGCCAGGGTGGTGTGTGCACTTCTCTTCCCACGCCAGGGCCCTGTGGCATTAGACTTGGCTCCTCTGTCTACACCTGGGCCAGCAGCAAGACGAACACCTGAGCCTGGAATTTCTCAGCCACTCTGGGGGGGCTTCTCTGCCTCTGCAGATGCTGCTCACTGACTCAGCTTCTTTCCGAGCAAAGGAGATGCTCAGAGAAAGGTTCTGACTCACCTGGCCCTGTGCCCAGCTCACCTCACCTCACTATTTTTTTTTTTTTTTTTTTTGACCGTGCCCTGTGGCATATGGGATCTTAGGTCCCCGACCAGGGATTGAGCCTACACCCCCTGCACTGGAAATGCGAGGTCTTAACTACTAGACCACTAGAGAGGTCCCTCACATCACTTCTTCACACTCATGGAGATCCCACATGAGCCACAGGGTCTTCCGTGGCTAAACCATCAGGAGCGAGTCTGCCTGCTGTTGTTTAGTCACTAACTCGTGTCCAACTCTTTTGCAGGGGTTCTTCCTGACCCAGGGATCAAACCCAAGTCTCCTGCATTGCAGGCAGATTCTTTACCATCTGAGCTATCAGGGAAGCCTTTCCTATCTCTGGTTGAACTTATATACATTCAAATCCTGGGGAACACAGGTCATGAGGCCAGTGCTTTCCAGGCTCCAAAACACAATCAGCTGGCATTTCTGAGCCCACGAGGAAAGGGTTGTTACACCAACTTCACAGGTGAGAACACTGAGGCTCACAAGTTAATTGAATAGCTTGAAATCAGATGCTAGTCCAGAGCTAGAGCAATTGATTACCCAGGCCTGACCTGGCCTGGCCCAGCCCCACCGGTGGCTTGCAAGGGTCCTCCAGATGGAGCAAGACATGCAATCTTAGATTCTCTTGTTTAGGTGCAATTAACTGCTGCTGCTGTTGCTAATTCGCTTCAGTCGTGTCCGACTCTGTGAGACCCCATAGACGGCAGCCCACCAGGCTCCCCCGTCCCTGGGATTCTCCAGGCAAGAACACTGGAGTGGGTTGCCATTTCCTTCTCCAATGCATGAAAGTGAAAAGTGAAAGTGAAGTCGCTCAGTCGTGTCCGACTCTTATGGACCCCATGGACTGCAGCCCACTAGGCTCCTCCATCCATGGGAGTTTCCAGGCAAGAGTACTGGAGTGGGGTGCCATTGCCTTCTCCGAATTAACTGCTAGTGCCTGGTAACCCATTAAGAAAACAAAGATTTCCAAAGCCTGAAACTCAGAAATGCAAACAAGCAGTCAGCCAGCGTTTCCCAGGGACTCTGATTCGGAAGCATGGCTGATGCTCTGACAATGTCAAAGGCTCCCCCTTGGGACATGCTAGGGACTAGAAGTCCTGCCATTTTCAAGAAGGAAAGGTCAAGGTTTTTAGTTGCTGCTATTCTTGCTTCTTAGAGATTAATCCTCTTGGGATAATTTTCTTGTGGATTCAGTTTGTTGGGGAGGTAGAGTGCAGGTGTTCATATCTGCGTATTTTTTGGTAACTGGGCTTTAAGGCACCACACAGTTGTGGCTCAGATGTGGGTTCTCCATCCACCAGCTGGCATCAGGATACATCCCCTCAGTCTCTCTATACAGTGACACTTCCCTGGTGATGTGCTATGACTTCGATATTTCAACAACTTCTAACATTGGGTCAAGATCAAACCCCTAAGTTATTTTTAAGCTTATAGGGCATTCTTTTATATTATAAAATTATGAGCCTGTTCTCTTGTAATAGGAGAAGGAAGTGGAAACCCACTCCAGTATTCTTGCCTAGAAAATTCCATGGACAGAGGAGCCTGGTGGGCTACAGTCCAGGGGTTGCAAAAAGTCAGCCACAACTGAACACATCAGCGTCCTCTTATAAAGTTAATCATATATATTCCCACTTGATTCATCATTAGCACTAGGTTCTTCTTCCTTGGGCACAGGTGGGAAGTCAGGGGGCATGGCAGGTTCTGTGCCCCCTGATGGGGTTTAAGTTGAAAAAGCTTGAGTCGTTTGTTCAGAGCAGATGAGCGAGGGGGTAGGGTGTTTGGGAGGAAATGCAGGTTTTTGGTGAGGGCCCGTTGATACTTTTAAACTCATATAGTCACAGGCCCAATGGTTATCACCTGCAGCCCTACTACACCTGAATTCCCCAGGAGCCCAGGTTGAGTCATGCACATAGCAGCTGCCCAATAACCTTGCGCACAGGTGCGGGAGAGGCTTCTGGGACCCCTGGGGCTTCCTGTAGCCAGGAGGGGACCTCCCCTCTGCCCCACCGCCTCGTCCCCACCAGGAAGTGGCAGCTCTGGTGCAGAGAGGGGTTTCATAGCAGGGCAGATGGAGGCCATGCCTTGCCTGATGGAGAGCTCGTGCTGAACCACAGTGCGTTTCTGCCCTGCTCTCTCCTCCAGTCCCTCTCTGCAAGTGCGTTTTCTGGGCCTGGCAGAAAAAGACTAACAGAAATAGACTCCGTCACAAAAGCCAGGAAAGTGCTAGGCTGTGCCAGAGGCTACTGGTGGGTAAAAGTAGGGGTGGAGTCAAGTTCAAACCAGACCCAGCAGAGGGACTGGAGGCACCCACCGAGCTTGGTCCCAGCCCTTCATTGCCGGCTCGGAGGAGTCATTCAGGGCACTACAGGCTTGCTAGGTTGGAAGCCCAGTTCTGTTTCCTGGCTCTTTGATCCCAGGTGATGTACTTTGCCTGTTTTCCCATTGCGAATGGAGCCTTTGGAGGGTTAACTGAGTTAATACGTGTCAAGCGCGGAGCATGGAACTTGGCCCATGGTAAGTGCCCAACAAATGTTAGATGTTATTACTGTTATCACTACTATTAGGTTGCGCCTGTTGGAGCCTGCCAGCATGGGTGGGAGAGCACGCAGCAGGGCCACTGAGGACAGCCATGCCGGCTGCATACTGCATACCATCCACGTGGTAATGCAGCACACAACCTGTGCAGCTGTCCACGGATCCTGCAGATGGGACAGCCCTACTCCAACTTCTGACTCATATCGTGATGCTTAAGTTGGACCTTTTGGGGCAAGGTCTGATTAACAAAGGAGGGGAGTGTGGCTTTTGAGTAGAGCTCTGTGGATTTGAATCGGGCGTGACCTGGCCCTTGAGAAGGCCCTGGTATTGCAACACGGATGGCAAGGATCTTAGCCAAATCGCTCCTTTCTGGGCCAAGTTTTCCCTCATCTGTTCAGTGTAGGAGGCTGGGTTAGTTTTGGGGAGGCAAATTGGCTTTCTCTTTGAATGCCAATGCTGATTGATTGGCAGTGGCTGTCGGAGGCTTTGTAAAGTGAAGACATGAGAGGTCATTTGGGGCTGGGTGGGAAGGGCTCTTTAATTGTTCTGTGATGTCTGTTTTGAGACCAGGGAGAGAGGAGCTGTGGCACGTGTGTTCAGGCCATTCATGCTCCTCAGATAAGCCCAGTGGTTCTCAACCCTGGCTGTATCAGAGGTTTTACCACACTGATTCAGCAATATAGCACCTGGCATTGGTCATTTTTTGTTTTGAAAGCTCTGCAGGTGATTCTAATGTGTGGCCAGGTTGACGGCTACTGGGGCACACGCCCCTCAGTTCCTGGCAGTCCTGCACTCTGTAACTTCTCGGCATGGTCTATACATTTATGGTACTTTGAGCTTTCTTCTAGTAGAAACGCAAGGGGGGTTAAAAAGGCTAGTCTTCCAAGTCTTACTGCTGGAACGGATTTGTTTTTAAGCTGGGAGGCAGAGGCTGAAGGCACAGCTGCGATTGTGGACTGGGGTATCCAGGTGGCCTCTTCTCAGGCTATACTGCAGGGTTTTCATTGCGGGAGGACTGGGTTTTGCATCTGGGGGCGGTCTCATGGGGCTCAAAAAAGACCAGCCCACTCTGGCTTCATTAGGGAAGCCCTGTGGCTCCTTTAATTTCTCTCTCAAGCTCCTCTCAGTCCCCAGGGAAGGCAGGAAGTCAGGACAATGCAGAGGCCCACTGAGGTCTGCAGGAAGTAATGTGCCCCAAACTCACAGGGCCCCGCTCTGGGTCTTTTGAAGGAGTGCTGGGGGGAGAAGGAAGCAGATGAAAGCTGACTGGGGCCACTGGGCTGGAGAATGCAGGGTCAGGGTGCCAGGCTTGGAGGTGGTGCTTTAAGACCACGGGCAGCCCTGGATGCTGATGGCGCCTCCAAATTACAGTCAGGGTGGCAAAGATGAGATGTTTCTGGGAGGCCACCCCAGCCTCAGCCCCTCCACGGGCCCAGAATCCAGCCAGCTTTCCTCGGCCCCTCCCATCACCCCCACAGGACCCAGACCTGAAATTCCAAGGGACAGGTCATGCCGGGCTTTGCCTCCCACCCGGAGTAAGATAGAAGCAATCAAATAACATAGAATTCGATCATATTTTAAAATAAGCTTTATTTAGATTTTTTTGTTTATATTTTATATTTGCATCCATGCCTTCAAGAAACCTTTCCCACGGGAAAGGTTATTTTCATCTAATGTTACCCATAACTCATTCGCTATTTGACGTAGTTCTCTTAAATAAATCATCCTTAGTAACTCTTAGAATTATCTCCTAATTTACAAAAACTGAAATGAAAAGGAACTACTAAATCATTATTACCAGGAGGGGTTGCAACCTTATTTTCTTGTAAGTAAAGGGCAAAACAATAAAAATCAACCAAAAGAAAAAAAAAATTCATGGGGGGAGAAAAGCATTTCCTAAAATCTCTCTCGCTCCAGCTGTTCTCCCTCGCCGCCAGGCCCGGTGAAATGGCTCAGCCAACAGAGCCCAGAAAGATCCTTAGTAGGTACCCTGCCTACTTTAGGTACCTTTTCCAACCCCATCAGGTCAGAAGGAAAGGGAGCAGCTGACTGGGGCTTTTCTGTTTTAGAGACTTTGGAAAAAATATCCTATCCCTTCTGATAAGAGATGCTTCAGCATTTAAAAATCTGTTTCTTGGTAAGAGCTGCAAACGTTACGGTTAGCAGAAAGCGCAACTACTGTTGTTTAGAGGGTGTGTGAATTGAGCTGTTAGTAGTTAACGTGGTTCAGAGCGGGAATTCACAGGTCAGAAGAGAAGGCAAGGCTAGTTTTAGGCCATGGGAGACCCTGGCTTAGAAGCTCACATGTTCTCCTTCACCTGGCATTACAATGCTCACAGTTTCTTGCTGGTGAAGCCTCACTGGGACCAACACTGGCCCCCAAATAGGCAGGCGTTTCTGCCAGCCCTTCTCTCCTGGGCTGAGTGGGCTCAAAATGCTGTGACAGTTGGACGACAGGGCCTGAGGAATCCCAAGAGACTCCGTGAGGTGTGGGTAGAGGAGCCAACCAGAAGAGGGAGGGCAGAGGTGCTGGGCGCTGTGTCTCCAACAGCCCTCCCCCTCGAGACGGGTGCCTCCCCCATGGCACCTGCCTGGCCAATGTGCAGAATCAACCAAGGATGAGAGAGACACAGCTGCAGGGAGGAATGGGGGCCGCTCCAGGACCCTTGGGGAACCCACTTGGGCCAAGTGTCCCTGGGGTCCTACCCTGTGGTCATGCGGTCGGCTGTCGGCTGTCTTGCCCTTTATTCAGCCTCTCTCAAAAGACAGACCCAAGAGAAGGTGACCACGACATCAGGCGCTCTGCTCACTGAGGTCAGTGCTCTTTCAGATAAATAAATATGTATAGAAAGGCCTGGAGACAGCTCTAGGTGTGAGAAAGGCGGAGCGCACTTTCCATGCAGGGGCGGGACAATGGGGGAGAGAGAAGAACAAACAGAAAAAAGCAAGCTTGGAAATCCAATGGTCCCTGGGTTCTGGCCGCCCTAAACTCTACCTTGCACAGTTTGGCAGCAGCATGATCATAAAACAGACAAGTCAACAGAGAACCCGCCTCCCGCCCGCCCCCGTGGAAAAATATACATTCCAATATTTATGTAATAATTTAGCTAGAATAAGTCTTCTGCATTTGTGCAAATAAATTAAGCGGAACAATTTTCTTTTCCCCGTAAAGAAAGAAACGGCAACGCAATTTAAAAACTGGCAGGCCATTAAAAAGAGCCCGTTTGGCCTCTGACAAGCCGAGCCAGGACAGGGCTCCTTGGCCAGGCTTGCAAGTCTCTGTGGAGAGTGGACCTTACCCTGATGATGATGGCCTTTTGGGGTTAAAGTGACTTGGGTGTGCCCGAGAACAGGGTCTGGTCCCACGCGTTCACACTGGAGGGGGGAGGCAGAGTGGGGTAAGGGGGGGAACATCAAAAACAGACCACATCCTCAGGGAGACGGGCTCCAGAAGTAGCAGTTTGGACGAGGGACATTTACAAGCACAGAGGGCACAATAGTTTTGTTATTTACAAATACACAGCAGTCCTTCAAGTTTTCAAGTTTCATAAAAAGGAGGCAGGGAGGGAAAGGGACCAAAAAAATCCCCCAACGAACCGAACAAAAAGAAGAAAAAAAAAAAACACATTGAAAAAAAAAACAAAACAAAAACAAACCCAGATTAACAACACAACTGTATCGCTCCGAGGACAACAGAGAGTTGACATGTTCACACACGGTTGTAGTATGTACATCAATTACAGAGGTGACGACGCAGGGGAGGGGCCCACGCGAGCAGGCTCGGCCATACCCGCGCCCACGTGTGCGAGAGATCGCGCACACACGCACCGCCACGCACGCCCAGCCGCACACCCACCCCCCCCCCGCTCGCACGCACGTCCACACGCACAGACACGCCAGCCAGGCAGCAGGCGAAGGGAGGCGGGTATCACCAGTCCGCGTCCTCCTCTATGTAATAATCAGGGGCGGTACCATCAAAGAGGCCGGGGTCTAGGGACTTCCGCTGCTTCCCTCTGGCGAAGACACGCGAGATGGAGCCGAATCCCATCTTCTCTTTCTTCTTTTTCCGTTTTTGGTCTTCAAGATCCTCTAGTGACTGCGGAGTCCGGCCAGGTGATGGATGAGGCGGGGAGAAGAACAAAGAAAAGCTGAGCTGGGGCGGAAGACAGGGAGGGGTGGGGGTGGGGGGCATCCGTGGGTAAAGATGCTAGGGTCTGCCCCTCACTCGCTGAGCGGACTTGGGCCTGTTACAGAACCTCTTGGGGACAACATTAGGACCCATCCAAAACTGTCATGAGGATGTCACTAAAGTGAAGATAAAAAAACGCTTAGAACAGCGCCTGGCACACAATAAGCATTCGTGACAGCTGCTGTTGGGGTTTGTACTGTTATTTAAATTCAGTGTGCTGTCCACAGCCTTCCTGTGCTTGTAGGGGGCTTGCAGAAGCACACCCATGCATGCGGCCACGGCTGGCCACAGGGCCCATGAGATGAGCCCTTTGTTAAAGGAGGCGTCAGGAGAACACGGACAACCAGGGAGGAGAAAACCTAAGCTTCATGTCAGCCAAGAGCAAAGACCCTGGACCTTAAGGTTCCCGGGCCTGGCAAGTACTATACTTGTACTGACAGGAAGCAATACTGGCCTCGGTAGAGCCGGGAGGCCAGGGCTGGGTTCTCATCTTAAAGATTATGTCACTACCCGGGGAAACCTGGAGAGCCCCCACCTTCTCTGAGCCCAGTTTTCTCATCTTGTGATGCAGGGATTGTTAATAATAACAAAAACAATGATTAGAAGGAGGAGATCTTTCTCTCAGGATAACTATGGGTTTGCAGCTTTGCAAACAGTCAAGTATTTTATACAAAGATGCAGGGCGGTGTTATTGGTCAAAAAGGTGGAGGTTAGAGTAATGGTTCCTCAAGCCACATCAGAATTACCTTAATTCCAGCCACCTTCCCCACACCCCAGCCTGGCAGATTAGAATCTCTAGGGTGAAGGGCCTAGGAATCTGCAATAGGAAAATCTTCACTGGCAGACCCTGGTGCAGACAAGCAGTCCAGAAGACCAGCATGTGGGAACCCCAGGATGAGAGAGCTGACCTCGGAAAACCCCTCTGATCCTCATATCCATGTTTTCCTCCCTACAGCCCCTTTCTCACTCTTAAGATAGGGTACTGAAATGTTAAAAGTGAATTTTAAAAAGTTTGCCGGAGCAAGAGGTCCAAAGAGCCCAAGGCCCCCATCATCAGCTTGTGGCTGCCAGGAGAAGACACTCAACAGGGCTGCATGGAGGATGTGGGATGCTCTTAGTAGGTCCACAGATCTGGAAGAGGACGTGACAGGGCAAATCCAGGTGCTGAGCCCAGCTCTTGCGCCAACCCACGTGTGACTGAGGTTGTGGCTTGACTGCTGTCTGCCCTGGGTGCCCACGCATGGATGTGGGAATGCCGAGGGCCTGGGGGACAAGTGAAGTCACGGTTAAGCAAGGGTGCAGGGAGGGCCTGAGTGGCCAGGGAAGGCACACCTACCTGTACAATGGGGTTGTGCAGGTTCTTCTGAACTGGGCCGGGACTGTCGCCCTGTAGCCAAAGGAGAGGAGGAAGATGAAACAGCGGAGACACACAACATATGAGAATAGAGGTGGCCCGTGGAGCATGGGCTTTTCTGTGGAAGGAAGTCATCCCTGAGGGACTGCCTGCCTCTGGGGAATCCACCCTCCACCCCGAAAGTAGACACTTCCCAATGGCTCAGTCATGGCACCTCGGGGTCATGGAGATGCTGCCTGGACCAGGGATCCTGGCCAGAGGGCCCTGAGGGGATCTGCCTGTTCTGGCTTCTTGACCCCTATTACCCTCTGACCAACAGATCTGTCACTCAAAGGCTTCCAAGTTCCTCTCCTAATTGACCCACTGAGTTAAAACTGGAAGTTGGTTACACTTGGTGCTTTTCATAAAGAAGTATAACTTTACAGAAAAGCACAAAAATAAAGAATTTTGGGACAGGAAGACTTGTAAGACTATGCAGCCTCTTATTAATATTTCCCCCACAAATAACACAATAAATGTCTTATTGTGTGGAGGGGCAGACAAGGCTCATTAGCCTGATTTACAGATACACAGAGAGGTTCCAGACAGTCCAACATTATAAAGCTAATTAAAACCAGAGCTACAACTCAAATTCAAGACCATCTGTTTTTTTTCTTGGTCTAGTGCTCCTGCCTCTTGAGTATGCAAAAGCCCTCATCATATCCCAGAATCAATCTGCCCTGCCTGGGGTAGGGGCACAGATCTCTGGGATCACAAAAGTCATTACTAGGGTGATTTCTGGTGCTCATTCCCAGAACTGTTAGTAAAAGGCAAGAAACAAACCATGTGTCACCTGAGTGAATGTCCATCTTCTCTAGCCTTTCTGTGCTGAGTCCCCACCTCTGCTCTAAATAAGTGACCAGAGCATGAAAGGATGGGGGTTGCTTATTCCAGGCCAGGCTGTTCTTGCAGGGATCAGGTCAGATGCCTGAGAACAGAGCTACACCTGGAGCTATTTTCAGGTTCTTCCTGGCTTACCTGTATGCACATTGAGATGGGGGATGAAGGTGGTTGAGGGAGGGCAGGGATGGAACAAACAGTAGTTTAGTCTTTAGTCCCATCTCAAGGTTTGCAAACAGAATCTATCTATCTGCCAGGCAGCTAAGGTAGGTGGTTCTCTAAAGGGCCATCTTTGCCAAATGTATGGGTGAGAGAATGAGGCTAGAGCCCACTGAAATATCTACATATAGACTGGCTTATCAAAGCACCCACTGCCTAGCAGCAGGGTCCTGTGTAAAGTGAGCTTGGGAATAAACATGCCAGACCTGCTCTCTAGCAGCAGGTTATGTGCCAAGGCCAAGTTGTGCAAAAGGCTAGATCTGAGCCAAATGCAATTCAGAGACCTTTAAAGAACACTTTCTGCAGGGTGGATTTCCCAGTGGCATTTTGACTGTCAAAGCCCCATTGGGAAGGCAAAATATGGACCTTAGGAAGGTGGTCTTATTTGAGGTGTGCTCAGATACTACAGGGTATCTGGCCCACACTAAGAATGAACGGCAGTGCTGGCTGTAGGTATAACTCAGCACTGACTCCTCAGAAAGACAGTAATGTCAGAGGCCCCTCTACCGGCCAAACCTTCCTTGCCTTGGCTCTGCCAGGACAGCCTTTATCACCAGAATTCTCTCCTGGGAACAAGAGAAGAACAGATTGCTTCCTTCAAGCCCCAGTGAAAACAGAATCCCAGTCCTGAGTGGGATTCAGGCCCCCTTCCCATCCTCGTGTGGCTTCAAGAGGCCCCGGCCAACAGTCTCTGTCACCCACACCACCAGGCTGAGGCAACTCGTTTCAAGTTTAGTCTTAGCTATTAAGTGCTTTTCATTGTTACTGTAGATTTGGGAAAAAAAATTGCTTCCATTATGATTACTAATATAGAAAAGTTACTGATTTTTATCAATTGATATTGTACCAGTACTGATATATACTTCTCATTATTAGTGTAATGACTTCAGGTTATTCTCTTGAGGTTTTCCAGGTAGATAATCACCCCACCGGCAAGTAACAGTTACTCTGTCTTCCTCTCCCACTATATCCACCTCATTTCTTTTTTATTATCCATCTCACTGGTTAATAGAACAACATAAACTGAGTCTGAGAAAGCTTGTCCATGCATTTGAAGACCTGACTCTGCTGTGTCTTTAGGAGATGGCAGGGGAGCCCCAGGGATTATCAACCACATGATGGAACAAATATGAAAAGTGGTCCCCGTACCCTGATCCCAGTGTTTCATGTTCGAGCCTCGATGTGGAGGCTTCCTGTCCTCAGACGCTTGACCCGCCTGCCTTTGTTCACCACCCCCATTCCTGGGAAGCCTGTCTCCCCACCAGTCATCAAGAGTTAGGTGGCTACTGACCTGCACCTCTTGGTAGCTGGGACTCAGTATACAATCAAAAAGCATGTGATCAAGTAAGCAAAGCAAACAAACTTAGAACAAATTCACTGGATGCCTCTCCAGAAGCAAAACATGCAAAAACTCCTGGAGATTAAAAAAAAAAGTCTGGCTGATTCCTGGATGAAGGACCAAGAGCTGGTTCTACAGGGAAATGGGAGTGGTGGTGGTGGTGAGATCCCGACCTCGGAAGGTAGTCTGGGAGGAGACGCAAATGGTCCCAGACACAGCCCACCAGCAGCCCAGGCTGCTCAGCCCCTGTGGCCGACCCAGGCCCGCCTTCCTCTGGATTTTCCTCGCCCTCCCGGACACAAGGAGCCAACAGGCCTCATTTCTTTCTCTCCCCACATCCATCTCTTCTTGCAAAAGGAAAGAACAGAACAGGAAATGCCTCCGCCAGAATGCTCCCTGGGTGGACGAGAGGAAACAGCGGGTAGGTCTTCACCCCTCCACCCCCACCCATGAGGTTTCCAGAGGGGCCCACGGCCCGGGCCCTGCGGCTGCTGGCCTTACGTTGCAGAGGGAGTGTGTCCGGTGTCGGGGGGAGTTGATGTCGCTTGGCGTGGATGACCGGTCGCCTTCGGCGGCAGATGCGTCGGAGATGACAGAGGGCTGCCGGGAGTGGCAGGGGCTCACCCTGACCGCTGGAAAGCAGGGACAGTTGGTGAGTGGGGGAGGGAGAGGATATCTGTGCCTTCACTGCCTTGCAGGTTGTTCCACCCATTATACAGATGGGAGCACTGAGACATACAGAAGAGACTTGCCCCGCTCTCCACCCCTCTATTCCACAGTCCCACACATCACCAGAGAGCTGCTGCTGGCAAGAATCTCCAGTCCCTGGATCCAATAGGCCCCCTCCTAACCAGGATGAAGAGAAGAGCAAAGTTTGCAGGCACCTTGGTGATTGTTTTTCACAATGCTCCCACTGCCTGGATGTTACCTAGACCTGGTGCAATCCTAACAGCTGGTGAATACCAGCTTACCAAGCAAGAAGCCTTGAAGCCACCACTGGCTCTTTCTCTCTCACTCCGCCACCCCAGCCAATCAGCAGCAGCACCTCCAAACACAGCTGTAAATCCGGCCACTTCTCTCTAGCCCCACCACCATGACCCTAGCCCAGGTCACCACTGTCTCTTGCCTAGAAGACCATGGCAGTCTCCCAGATGGCCTCCATTCCTCATTGCAGCGAGAGCCAGGCAACCGGTCTCACTTTACCTGGGGGTAGAAATGCGGTCCTTCTGCAAGCGAAGGGATTCAGCCCTGCCCACCTCCACTCAGCCTCAGCTCATGTCACACCGCCTTTCGGATGGTGCCCGACACGCACTCTTTCCCTCCTGCCTCAGCCTTCCCTGGTCCTGCTGCCCATAGGGCACATTCTTATCCTTCAAGTCTCAGCCTGACCTGAGCGAAACCTCTCCCCACCTAATTATCAGCTCTCCCCACTCTTTTTTTTCCCAGCAAAGCACCTGCTTTCTGTTGATTTCTCTCCCTGAACTAAGATCTGTAATCATACTTTGTCAACTTAGTTACATGTGTTTTCTGTCTTTACACCTACAATGCCAGCTTGATGAGGGTGGACATTCTGGGTTTCTTATCCATGTCCAACCCCAGAACTCATGGTACCTGGCATGTAGTAGGTGCTCAGTTAATAGCAGCTGAATGCCTATAAGCCCACCAGAGTCCCTCCAGCAGATCGCTCTCCTGGCTGTAGGCGCTGGCCCTGGATGGAGGAAGCACTTACTGCTGGACAAGACTGAGGGCCTGTGGTGTGCAGGTGGCGCCTCAGCAGTGAGGGCTACATTACTGAGAGGCGATCTTTGCTGCCAGGGGTCCTATGGAGGAGTGGGTGGGGTAGGGTGGTGTGGGTGCCTTTGGAGTCAGAAGCTTGGGTTCCTAGCTAGGTGACAGCAGGAACCACAGGCTCCAGAAGCCAGCTGCCTGTCTCCAATCTGCACCTGTCATATAAATGCCACTCACAGGAGGGACAAAAAAATGGAGCCAAGTGTGCTGCAGATGTGCAGAGGGGTTTGGGGTTTGTACTGTAGCCGGTGGGTCTAGATGTTGACCAGAGGCTGAGCCCCTCTCCCCACCAGTGCCTGGAGCAAACAGCCCTAACATTTATTTCTGACCTTCCCACACATCCAGTGATTACCTGGAGCTGTCAGTCAAGGAACTCTCCCTGTCTCCTCCGCCAAAGGATGCCCATGTGATCCAGACAGGAGGATCAGGTATCCACAGCCCAACACTGTGATTGGTCCAGGGGTGGGCAGTGAACTGGCTGGCCAATCAGTGTAGCCACTCCCTAGATACAGTGATTGGTTTGGATACAGGCACGTGACCCTGGCTGGCCAATCAGAGTCCTTCTTTGGGATTTACTATACACACAGAGAAAAGAGTTCTCTTAAGAGTTTAGAGCTGCAGGGGCCCTAAAAGCCAGAAACTGCTGGAGACTGTTTTCTGCTTTGTGGCAAGAGGTAGTCTAAAGATGAGGCCAAATGTAGGCAGGTAGAGCTGAGAGATGGAGCGAGTCAGACCCAGATATTGTCTGAACCTTGGTATCCAGCTATACTTGAGGTTTATCATTCTGATTTTTCAGTTACCCTGAGCCATAGCCTTTGCCCCACACATCCCCCAAAGCAGCGACAGTGTGTAAAGAGGATGCTCGCCTCCTGAGGTGCCTCCACAGCCGTGGCTGGGCTAGGTTGGGCTGGACTCACCTTGCCGGTCCGCAGGGTGGGGGGGGTGTGAATGGTAGAGAGTCTGCTGGCTCTGTCGGATGGCTGCGGTCAGCGGGAGGTCTGCCTGCACCACCCACTCCTGGTTGCCATTAAGCACCGTCTCGCCGGGCATGGCGAGTGAATGCCGCTTGGGGACGTCCTTGGTCAGTGTGGCTAAGGACTGCTTGGCCTGGAGAGAGAGCCGGGGAACAGGAAGAAGACCATGTGATCAAGGGGACTCCTCTCCACCTACTGCTGGGCCATCACCCACCATCCTGAGAAAGCCAGGCATCTGACACACCAGGGCATGTCCAGCTCTGCACCACTTGCCAATCAGCACATCACCTAGGGTGTGCTCTGGGGTTAGTCATCCCTTAGTTCCTGCTGACACACAGTCAGACCACAAAGGGGGATGGAGGACACACTTAGCACCCATTCTCTTGGTTTCTCTGGGATTTGAATGAGATGGTAAGAAAGTGGTGTTTTGCCTTTTTTCCTTTGTGCTAAGTCGCTTCAGTCATGTCCGACTCTTTGCGACCCCATGGACTGTAGCCCACCAGACTCCTCTGTCCATGGGATTCTCCAAGCAAGAATACTGGGTTACCATGCCCTCCTTCTTCCTGACCCTTTATCCCCTTCAGTTCAGTTCAGTCGCTCAGTCGTGTCCGACTCTTTGCGACCCAATGAATTGCAGCACACCAGGCCTCCCTGTCCATCAACTCCTGGAGTTCACTCAGACTCACGTCCATCGAGTTGGTGATGCCATCCAGCCATCTCATCCTCTGTTATCCCCTTACCTCCTCTCAAATTCAACCTGTGATGGCTCCTTCACAAGGTTCTGTGCAACACAGGCTGGGAACAGGGCAGACCTTCAGCCTGGCTCCCAGGATTCCATGAGAACACGTGAGAAACAAGGAAACCCGGGACACAGGTGTGGGGCTGAGTTTGGGCAGGTCAACAGTCAGACAGCTCTTCCTTTCTCTGTCTCCTGACTGAAGTTATGGACCTTTGGGTTGGCTTTGGGTCAGCTCCCCACCAGGGAATAGGGGGTCTTATTAGAAGTTGTCCCAAATTATTCAGGGGAGAAAAGGGTACATATTAGAAAAGTATTAATGCATACTTTCCATCATATTCAACTTCTGCTTCCCCACTTACTCCCCAGGCTCATGCCAGGGGAGGGGCCCATGGGCTGTAACTGAGAACAGATGGCAGAGCCACCATGAGTGCTGGCTTTGCCCCTAATATGAACACAGATGAAATGGAAAGACTTCATCTCATCTTTCTCCTAGCTCCAGAACTTTCCATACCCCAAGACCCTGGGCTCCTCCAGGCAGAGAAAGAGACCAGCTGAGAAATGAAGTCCTTAGCCTAAAGCCTGATACAGCCTCATCACATTGACCAGCTGTGTTATTTTAGATAAATCACTGCCTTCTGTGAGCCTCAGTTTCCCTATCTGTGTAATGAAAAGCTTGGACCAATCTTTAGGGCTCTCTGTAGCTTGGACACTCCAGGAGTCTATGAAATCACTCCCCTTCCACTGCCAGCCCCCAGGGAATATAAACCCCCTTGGCAAAGAGAGGCTGAGTTGAAGGATTCAGCTCCTCATCCACCAGCCAGGTAATAATCTCTACCTGGTTTAGAAAACTGTCATGTGCTCAAGTGTAACAGCCCTGGGTCTCAAGCAGGGAGTGCAGGATTAGCTGTGCTTGCCAGAGGAGAAATTAGAGGTTAAGTAACTTCTCCAGGAGTGCACAGTAGGTACAATGTCAAAGTTGGGCCGCAAGCCTGGGAGCTCCATGGTTGTCTGTGGTGCCCACTCTCCTCTGGGGCAAGGAAATAACCAGCACAAGTGATGCAGCCTCTGAATCCATGAGGCAGAGAGTAGGGTTTGGCTGGTCACCACGGGATCCCCAGCACCTGGCTTGGGGCTGGGCACAACGAGTGAAACACTCAGGAAAACTGCAGAGGGAGTGGAAGCAGGTCTCTGCCACGTCCAGGCAGACAGCCCAGGGAATCTGTGCTGTTCACTTACTACAGGAACAATGGAGCAATCCTTTTACTGAAGGAAGGAGCCAGGCTGGCCGTGTCTTGGAGCTGCCACGTGCCTGCAGCAGGCCCACCAGCATCATGGACTCGTTTCCTGGACCAGCGTGCCTCACTGGGGACCACATCTGCTCTCCCCTCCAGGTGTCTGTGCGCCTGGCCTCCCAGCCCTCCATCCTGGCTCTGCTCTGTGTAGTTGGCTGCCCCACTCCCTGGCTTCCTTCTGCCCAATCCATCTTGGCTGCCAGACGGGTGGACTCTGGGGGGAAGTGAGTGGCTGTTCAGTCTGCCATCAGCGCTGACTCTCAGCTCTGCCCTCTTGCAAACACCCCCAGCCACGCACATGGAAAGCACAGGCAAGTCCAAGTCATCCCCTGAAATAAGCAGCCTCTTGAGGCAGCGTAGAAAGAGGCCTGGGCAGGACCACTCTCCTGTCCCCACCTGGCTTCATTCTCCCAGGGGGAGCCTCACCTCTGTCTAGGCCTGAGAGCAGCACCTTCTGTGAATAACTCAGCAGGCAGCTTGGCATTATTACTGCCTGACAATGTGGAGGAGCCTACCTTTAGTCCTGCAGGACGGGGCAGGTGTGTCTGTGAGTTCTGAGCACAGGGACCTGTGACAAACTGTTCACTCATGAGTTTAAATTTCCAAGACTGAGCAAAACAGAGATGTTTAGTGCAGATGAGGCATATAAAGTCTAACTTAAAATACTTGCATGTACACACACACACACTCTCTCTCTCTCGCTGCTGCACTGGATCATTTCTTTTTTTTTTGGTGGCAATCTGCACATTTCTCTACTAATCTCCTCCATTGAATGCAGTTCAACACTAGGAGCTCGCTCTTCTCTCTGAGCCTACACGCCCTGCTGGGCACCCTGAACCCACAGTTTTGAGCTCCTGCGAACTGGTGAATAGGCTCAAACACCCTCATGTGACAAAAGTCAGACAGAACACAGTATAAACTCCATTTCTATTATTTGACTTGCTATGTGATCTGGAGCAAGGTACTCCACCACCCTGAGCCTCAGGGTCTTCACAGTAAGATGGGGAACTGAGAGGGATCATTGTCTGTAAGTGCATCCCCCTGGAGTTGTGCGACAAGGCAGCCTAGTATAGCGCCTTGGAGCCTGGGTTCTGGGATCCAACAGCCTGGATCTGAGCCCAGCTCTGCCACTTCCTAGCTGTGGGATCCTGGGAGAGGCCTCTCGCCTGTGCCTTCACACCCTTGTCTGTCTGATGAGGAAACATGGTTGCTATGGAGAGCACTTGGCCTATGGTTTAAAAAAAAAAGGCTCAATAAATGTCAGTGACTGTTATTATGAAACAGTTTCTACTTCACAAGTAGGAGTCAGACATGGAATAATTCACAGGAAGGCCCAGGATACTGTCTGGTTTGCTGTCCAACAGTAGCAGGCTGTTAGGATTATTTATGCCTCTGTGAGATTGGATAATCCAGGAAGTAGAAGGGAAGAGGAGTGTGGAGCCCTGCCCTCCTCTCCCTCAGGTTCCTGCCTGAAGGCCAGGCTGTGTTTCCAGTCAGAGAGTTGGCCTGACCTGTGAGGGATGCTGTGAGTGAGGCTCACTGGCTTATCACGGGATCTGTGTTGTCGAGGGGCTTCCCAGGTGGCAGTGGTGGTAAAGAACCCACCTGCCAATGCAGGAGACGTACGAGACGAGGGTTTGATCCCTGGGTAGGGAAGATCCCTGGAGGACGGCATGCCAACCTGCTCCAGTATTCTTGCTTGGAGAACTCCATGGACAGAGGGGCCTGGCAGGCCACAGTCCAGAGGGTCGCACAGAGTCCTACACGACTTAAGCGACTAAGCATGCACGCATGCCAATTCAGGAGACATAAGAGGCGTGGATTTGATCCCTGGGCAAGGGATATCTCTCCCGCCAAAGCCTGGGAGGATTTCAGGGCAGGAACACTTGTACCAAACATGAGGTCATGCTCGGATGGATTCCAGCTGCACAAAAGCTGCATTTGCACTAAAAAGTCATCACGTTGGCTACAAGTGGACTTGACGACCGTCTTCCTGGGCTTACTCACTGCGACCCTGTCCCAGATCTCAGGATGTGGTGGCAGTGGGTCCAGCATGGAGGCACCAGAATGAGCTGATAAGGCAATACTGGGTCCACACCTTCTCCAACCAACCCACAGGGTGGAGAGAGGCCCTATGGGGGACAACGTCAGGCCTGGGCAGGCTCTGACCCTCACATGTGTGGCTGGGGGGGTCTGAGCTCAGGCCTAGTGCTTGGGAGCTGGCTGTGGGCAAGGGCTGGTCTGCTGGGCCAGGATGGCAGTGGTCCAGGGCTGGGAGGTTTGCTGTGTGGCCAGGCTGATTTCCTTAAAGGGAGGGCAGGGGTGGCGCCAACCCAGAGCACAGCTGTTAAAAAGGAACCAAAACCACCCTTGTCCCCATTTTTCACATGTGAGGGAACTGAGGCCCAGGCCATTCAAGGTCACACAATGACCAGCTAGTAGACAGGACACGAGAATCCACAACTCTTCATCTCGGGGTGGCCTGAGGACAGGATGGTCTCCAACATCAGTAAGAACAGCTAACGTTCACTGATGGTGGATGGTGAACCTACCTTCATCCCTCATCACCACACCTCACAATCACCCTAGGAGGAAGGTCTTATACACATGGACACAGGGTCGGAAAGTTAAGTCACTTGTCAAAGATCACACAGCCAGAAAATGCAGGACCCAATCTGGGACCGTGTTAGAACTGAACAACCAGGGTGCAAACAGATGCTGAGATGAGGGAATCCCACACTCCATTCTTGAGAAACATTCTGCTCTACAGAGGAGTGGTTCTCACCAGGGTGAATCCTCTCCCCATCCAGGGAACTCTGGGAAATGCCTGGAGACTTTCTCGTAGTTGGGGGTGCTACTGGTGTCTAGTAGGTGGAGGCCAGGGATGGGTATTGTTGCACACCCAACAGTGCATGGGATGGCCCCACCAGAGACTTCTCTGACCCCAAATGTCAACAGTGTGGAGGGTGAGAAACCTTGATTACAGTGTACATAGTAAACTTAAGAATTGTTTCCTGTTTTGGAGAAGCAGTGTTGATACAAAACAAAAGTCTAGGCCACCAGGAACCAGGCTCCAGGGGAACAGCCTTGCACCTGGGATGGGTGGAGGGAAGCCTGTGACCGCTGGGCTGGTAGCCCTGTCTCCGGCCTGCTCGCTGATAAGAAGGGGTGTCCCCTCCAGGCCAGCACCTGGGCGTCCTTTCAGAGGCCTCCCATCATGGAGCGCAAGGACTGCTGGACTCCCAGCTCTGCCTCTCAATTCTCTAGTCAGCTCTGGGTGAGCCTCCTGCATGCCAGACCTGTTTCCACATCTGTGAAATGGGCACAGTAAGAATATGCAGCTCACTGGAGTGACTGAGTGTTCTGGAATTAGATAGTGGTGATGGTTGTACAATTTTGTGAACAAACTAAAAACCACTAAATTGTACATCATAAAAGGATGAATTTTATGGTATGTGACTAGTATCGCAATAAAATAGCATGCTGAACAGTTTTTAAATTAACAAAACCACCACCACAGGGTGGTCCCGTGGAGCCAGTGTGTCTACAGAGGCAAAACTGCCCCTTGGGTGGGAATGCCGAGTTTGGCCAGGAGTTGTTATCAGGAGATGTCCCCTCCCCAAGGGTGGGAGCCTCAGGTGCTGTCACCAAACACCAAGAGAGGTGTTCATTTCTTGGGAAGCTGTATCTCTGACTCTTTCTTACTCAAGTGAAGCGGCCCTTTTCAGCTGCATAGGGTGTGTGGAGAGACCCAGCGGAGGCTGGGTCGGGGAGGGACGATGCCTGATTTGGGACAGGGCCTGCTCGCCCCTCACCTGGCAGCTGCCTCAGGCCTTCAGTGTTGTGAGCAGGTCACGTAATGAAATTACCCATCACTGGTGCCATAGCCAGAACTCCTAGAGCAGGAATAAGCAGGTGACCCCAGATGGGCCATTTGGATATCCTGTACTGGATCAGACTTTTAAAAACGGAAGTGAAATTCAGAGGACAAAGGGTTCATTCAGGTTCATCCTCCTGGCAGGGGTCACTGAGCGGACCATTCCAGATGGAATCCTGGGTTCCCCACTGGCTGCAGCTGCCTTGGCTTTGGCCCATTTCCAAGCTGACCCTCTACTTTCCCATTGCACCTGTGAGCTCTTGACTTCCTTCCAGTGCACCCTGTGTGCTCGAACCTGAGCTGCTTTCTGTTGCTTACAACGCAAGGACTTGGGCGTGCATGCAGGGAAAGTGCCTTCCATCTGCTCTCGACCTGGCCAGCAGTGCAGTGAGGGAAGCCAGACAACACTGACTGGAGTCGGCAGTCTTGGAGGCCCCTAGGCTGTGAAATTCTGCAACAGAGAGGACCTCCAGGGAAGCGGACACACCAACAACACAGGTTGTCACGGGCTGTGTTGATGTGACAGCAAACCCACCACCTTGAGCTGCAAATATTCACCTCTCTATTCACACTTAGCAGAGAGGTGTGATGCTGGCCAGAGGGAGGAGGCAAGAGCCTAAGTGCCACTGGCCTTAGGCTCTTAGAATCAAAGCAGGCTGAGTCATCTGGGCATGGTAAGAGTGGAAGTAGAGGTGAGCTGGCTCCTAATCCTGAAAGACACCTGAGTTCCCCAGGATGCCTGCAGCTAGTGGTCAATGGCGATGTGGACCCATCTGTCCATCCATAGGACACCAGGAAGACTTGGCAGAATAGCAGTCTTGTCTCACGCTGAGCCCCCTTCCTACATCTACAACTTGAAAGGTTTTTGTCTGGTCTGCATATGGCAGCAGGGCCGCCAGCACCACTGACCCCACTGGTGGGAAGATCCCAGAGACCCGGCCTGGGCAGCTCTCACCACTAGGGGTCAGCATTGGACATGGAGACTCAGGACGCAGAGGGTGGGATTGGTCCCAGGAAGTGGCCCACGGATCCTGCCCTGCCCTGGGTGACCCCTTGTCCTGAAAGAAGTGACTATTTAAAATCTTCCTGTTTTCATATCATCACTGACCATGTACAGGAGTGGCTAAGTGCTTCTCTTGCATTATTTCATCGAAACCCTCACCAGAGCCCTACAGAGTATACGCAGGCTCCTCTGTCCATGGAATGCTGCAGGCAAGAATATTGGAGTGGGTTGTCATTTCTTTCTCCGGGGAATCTTCCTGACCCAGGGATTGAACCCAGGTCTCCTGCATTGCAGGCAGATTGTTTACTGTCTGAGCCACTGGGAAAACCATGGACTATATGCAGGTATCCCTACTGACACCTGAGGGAGCTGAGAGCCAGATGGGTGAAGGGTTCTGCCCTGGGTCACACCGCTAGAAAGCAATGGAGGCTGTATTTGAACCCAGAGCCCATGGCAGCAACCACTGTTAGCTGGCATCAGTGCTCTCCAGGAGAACACTGAGTTCTGGCTAAGAGCCAGGTGGGACTTCCCCAGGTCCTGTCCCAGGAATTCCCCTCCACACTCTCCTCCCATCCACCATTGCATTAAGCCTCTGGTTGTTTCAAGGGCTTTAAACCACGAGGTCCCAGGACTTTCTCAAACACCTGGTGGGAGGGCAGGGTGGAATAAAGATCCTCACCCCCACCCCAGGACCAGGTAAAGGTCACGGAAGCTCAGAGAAGTTCAGTGAGCAGCCCAAGGTCACACAGGAGAAGGTAGAACAGAACTCCAGGGCTCTGGACCTTGGTTCTATTGCCTGACCAGGCTTGAAAACACCACCTAGACTCTATCTCCACAGGCAGGCTGCACATCTCCGAGGAAAACATGGTGTTTGGAAGTATTCTGAAGGATTGTTTTAGGTTAGAAAAAAAAATAACATTTTTTTTTCCCTTGAGGATCCAAGCAATAAGACAATAGGATGGAAAAACAGGGAGGAAAAAAAAAAGGAAATAAAGGCCACTTACGATCTTACTACCCAGAGATAACCATTATTAATTTTTTGGTGTTTTTCCTCCCAAGTGTTAGTGGATGGTCTCCCAGCATTCCCACTCCAATATTCTTGCCTGCAGCATTCCATGGACAGAGGAGCCTGCGTATACTCTGTAGGGCTCTGGTGAGGGTTTCGATGAAATAATGCAAGAGAAGCACTTAGCCACTCCTGTACATGGTCAGTGATGATATGAAAACAGGAAGATTTTAAATAGTCACTCCTTTCAGTCTGGCCCCAGGCAGGCAGATGGAAGGCTGTGCGGTTGACACGAAAAAAAGCACAGACAGCATCCCAGGTCGCACCCCCTGCTTTAGTCCCGCCCCTCCAGACTCCCACCAGCAAGCCTTGTCTCCCAGCACTTCCTGCGCCCAGAACGTGACATCACTTCCGGCAGGTGCCCCACCCAGCCTGTGTGGGTGAAGGGGCGGGGTCTCACCATGGCCAGCTCCGCCTCCAGCTCCTTCATCCGGTTGTCCTTGAGGTCCAGCTGGGAACGCAGTGCTGTGGCGTGGTCCGTGGCCTCCTTGGCTTGGCGCCGCAGCTCCCACTTCTCGCGCTCTAGCAGGTCCTTCTCCTTAGCCAGAGCTTTCACGGCATCCTCGCTTTCCTGCGGGGAGAGGCCAGCATTACCAGGGGCATGGGTGGGGCCAACCTTTGGCCAGGAGATGCCCAGAGGCCCTTGACCCCTGGACTAGTAGAACGTTCGGGGGTGGGGGTGGGGGTCCCCCATGCTCGGGCCCTGGAGGAAGAAAGCCCTGGGTTCAAGCCAGTCTCTGCCACACACTAGCTGCGAGACGGGAACAGAAACAAACCATTAGTAGATGCTCAGCCATTATTTTTTCAGTGGATAAATGAGCAAACGAATGTCATGGATAAGTTCTTTTAACTCAAGTCTTCGTTTCTCCGTATTTGAAATGGGGGCAGGGAATCAACACTACTCTATCAAAAAACTGTTATAAAGATTAAATGACTCCATGTGAAGGAAATAGTTAAACGGAGTCTGATAAAAGGGTCAACAGTGGGTTTGGGCTTGGTCCTCTGTTCTACTGTTTGGTAATGTGTATGTCACGGGAAAACTGACAGAGGAGACATCTACAGCTCGGCCACCTTGGCTGCCATGGGGCCCTGTCACCATCCTACAAGGTCACAGCTGATGATGGGACAGGTTGGACCCCCAGCTAGCTGGGGTGTCTGACTGCAGGGCAGTCCTCTGCCCTTCACTGTGGGCCCTGCTCCCCGCTGATCCATCTGCATGGGCTGTTTTCTCCATGATGCTGAGGGGAGGGCCATGGGCTCCAGCTGTGCTCTTCCAGGAAATCCAGCAGACAAGGAATAGCTGGCTGGATCAGAGGACCTGACGTCTGTTGGCAAGAGCCGAATTTCATGATCCTGGGCATCTTTCCCCTCTAGAGAAAGGGTCCGAGCAGGGGGCCCTGCCTACCCAACCAGCCACAGTCTTTTCACCAACTAAATTGGGAGCCAAACTTAAGGTCTCTGTGTAGCCTGTGTCCGAGCTGGGAGTAGCATCCTGCCTTGTCTAACAGCCCTGCAGTCAAAGGCCTGACTTCCAGATGGTCTCTACATCTGGCCCCTCCTCTGTGGCTGTCACAGAGCTGGAGCTGTGGCTTAGGGTCCAGGGAAAGAGACAGTCTGGGTCGAATTCTGGCTCTGAAAGAACAAGTTGCAATGACTACTGTGCCTCAGTTTCCTCATCTATTACATGGGATCACAGCACCTATCCTTGAGGGTTATTACCATGAGGACCAGACGAGATAATCCAAGGTCAGAGTTTAGAAGGGCACCGGGCACATAGCAGGGCTCCCCAGGTGGCAGCTAGTGGTAAAGAACCTGCCAGCCAATGCAGGAGACTTAAGAGATGTGGGTTTGATCCCTGGGTCAGGAAGATCCCTTGGAGGAGGGCATGACCACCCACTCCAGTATTCTTGACTGGAGCATCTCATGGACAGAGGAGCCTGACAGGCTACAGTCCATGGGGTCCCAAAGAGTTGGACATGACTGAAGCGACTTAGCAGGACACACAGCAGGTGCTCACTCATTCATTCGGGATGCTCCTCAAATGTCTTCTTCAGGAGGCCTTTCCTGACCATCCATCTAAGAGAGCGGCCCCGGCCCTTCCCACCCTGTTTCTTATACTGGTACCCGACACTGTCATTCAACCAATATTCATGCATGCCACCAGCAGGCACAAATCAGACAAAAGTCTCTGTGCCCATGGAGCTTACACTGAAAAGCCCTTCTGCCTGCTCTAGCTCATCAGCAGATGTCAGGGTCCCAGAGCAGCAGCCAAGAAACACTGCTGAGTAAAAGGAAGCGTTCGTGGCAGTTGCTGAGACTGACTCTGAAGGCCATCACAGGACAGCTCTTCCAGCTTGGGTGCAGGGAGGACACGAGTGTCTGTGTCACCAGCCCCTGGCTTCTCAGTGGAGTCTAGAGCAAGTGGGGTGTGTGTTGGGGGACGAGCTCTTCTAGGACTGTCTCCTGGGGGCAGGATGCCTAGGTGTGAGTCTCCGTTCCATCCGTGGCAAGCTGTGACACACTGGGCAAGAGATGTTAACTTCCCCACACCTCAACCACCTCACGTGTGATCCAGTGACACTATCACATCTCCAGAGTGACAGTCAGAAGAAACTGGCAACGCAAGATGCAAAGTACCATGAACTTCCCTGGTGGTCCAGTGGTTACGAATCCATCGTGTAATGCAGGGGGCAGGGGTTCAATCCCTGGTCGGAGAACTAAGATCCCACATGCCTCGGGGCAGCTAAACCTGCGTGCCTCAACTAAGACCCAATGTAGCCAAATAAATATGTTTTTTAAAAAAGATGCAAAGTGACAGACGGCACTATTGTAAAATCCCAGGCAAGCTGTACCGTCAGGTTCTGGAAGCAGGCTCTCCAATGCAGGGAGGTGCTCCACCACTACTTATTTCTGCTTTCCTTTCCTTTTTGAAGCTGTCTTCAGCTGGGGTCAGTGCAACAGCGGACAAGTATGGCCCCCTGCGTCACATGATGGACCAGCCAGCTCTTTCCCCAGAAGCTGGGGACCATGTCCCAGCATCCATCCTCAGTACCTAGCAGCAAGCCAAGTCATGGAATATCCCATGCTATGAAGTGTGTGGATCAGAACCACTGAGAACTGGTTGGTGTACAAGAGACTGCCTACCACATATCCCCAAATTAAAAAGAAGGTCCACTAGAACCCTCAGGATCAGCTTTGTCTCCGTGTCTCTTTGTTGTCCCTAGCTCCACTAATTGTGAGCAGACTGGAGGTTCAGGCTATTGGGGGGTTGTGGGGGGGGTAGGTCGGGGGGTGGCGGAGGCTGTAGGTGCTTTCTGCCTCAGTAAAGACTCTGACACCCATGACCACACCCCTGGCAGGAGTGCAGGGCTCAGTAACAACTGTCATGGAATGTTCTGTACACATGTCAAGTATGGTGCTGAGGGTTTCAGCTGCATTATTATATTTAAACAACCACCTGTGAGGCAGGGACTGTGATTATCCCCATTTTACAGATGAGTAAACTGAGGCCATAGAGGTAAAATAACCTCTGCAGCCCCACAAATAGTGTGGTGGAGGTTCTCAATCCTTGTTAGCAACAAAGGCAGGAAAGGAATTGAAGGAGACCTGCCCAAGGAGCTGGAACCTGATGGGGATCAGGGTGGCTGGAATTTATGAAGTTAGGACTTAGCCTGATTGTGTGGGGCCTCAGATGTTAAGCTGGCAGCTGAGGTCCCTTTGGGCAGCTGGGAGCTGAGCCCCAGCAGCCGGAGCTCACCGGACAAAAGAAGTAGGGGCACAATGAGGAGGGGGCTTCAGGGGGAGACAGGCCTGGCCAGGGAGGTAATGGCAAGGTGGTCTGTTTTGACTTCGCCACCCAAGATCTCTCTGGGCCCAGCCACTGCCCAGCTTGCTGAGACCTTCCTCAGTTGTGTTTATGGAGAGTCCCCCAGTCCCACGCCAAACCATGGACCTGTGACAGGGCACATGCCTCTGGCATAGCTTCCCGGGATACTGCAATTCTGTGAACCTTCTGGTTGGGCCCCAAGTCGCTCATTTCTAAGCAGCCTGTGCCTGTGCTGACCTCCCCTGCCCATCCCCTCTCCTCCCCACCACCCCCAGCTCAGAGACCTGGGCTCCTGTTACCTGCTCTGGGCGAGGCCTGCAGAAGGTCCCCAGGATAGCTGGGTGAGCCATGGCAGGCTGAGTGGCTGGGCATCAAGAGGGGTGGGCACTTGAGGTTCCATTCATCCTGTTCATTGGGACATTTTTTCTTGCATATAAAATGCAAGCCATTAAAAAATAATAATAAGTTGCAAGATGTTGGATGAGGTGGAATAAAACCAGAATTTGTGGTTTTAGCGTCTCCAAACTAGCCCTAAATATACAGCCCTGGGTCAGTTACTGGACACTTTGGCACCCCAGTCCTTCCAAGCGTAAAGTGGGGTTGGATTCGACAATGATTAAATATCGTCACAGTGTTGCTGGGCTTTCCTGGTAGCTCAGATGGTAAAGACTCTGTCAATGAAGGAGACCTGGATTCAATCCCTGGGTCAGGAAGATGCCCTGGAGGAGGAAACAGCAAACCACTCCAGTATTCTTGCCTGGGAAGTCCCATGGACAGAGGAGCCTGGTGGGCTACATTCCACTGGGTCGCAAAAGAGTCAGACACGACTTAGTGACTGAACAACAGCTCCCCATAAAATAAGATAGCAGTTTAAAAAATTGAGTGTTTTCCAAATTCTGTTTTTCTGAATGACTCTGTAGGATCTTATGAAGCTATTCCATGTGAGTGCCACTGATGCTCAGTGGTGACCATCTATGCCTGCCTGGGGCTGCTGCAGCCACAAGGCTTCAGCTTCACACCACACCTCTCTTCTTGCTGGACTTAGGAGATGCCCCCAGTTATCTGTGACTTAAGAAAAATGGCACCACGCTGGAGGAAGGTGGCTCCCCAAGGGAATTTTTATTCCCAAGTATCAGCACAATTATAAAAATGAATTTGATGCCCCAGTTGAAAGATATTAATAGAAGAAATGCTGGTTATTCAACCCCAGGTCGGTCACAGTGTCACCACCAGGCACAGCACACCTCCCACAGCTGGTGGGGGTGGCCATGACCTCTCCTCCGTGGTTTGCCTTGGGTTGCCCTGTAAACAGTGAATCTCAAAAGTAACTCATTTGTTCATCTATACAGGTACTGAGGCCAGTACGGGCCAGATGTTATGCAAATGAGCACCAGAACCTAAATGCCTGGGTTTGTATCCTGCTTCCCCTCTTTACATAACTGTGTGACCCTGCATGAGCGACTTGACCTACGTCTCAGCTTTCACCTCTGTAAAATGGGGCTAACAGGGACAATCATACCGCATAGGGTTGCTGGAAAAACACCAAATGTAAAGAGATTGCGCCAGTGCCTGCATGCAGTAAGTCATCATGTGTCAGGTGCTGATAGGTGGCTTCTGAAGATGGCAATCGTCACAGTCATTGTCAGAGTGTGTGAAATGGCCTTTTCTTTTCGATCCTCTTAGCCTGTATCATAAGCATCCCATGCCTTTTCTTATTTATTTATTTACACCACACAGTTTGCAGGATTTTAGTTCCCTGACCAGGGGATCAAACCCAGACTACAGCAGTCCAAGTGCCAAGACCTACACTGGACCACCAGCGAATTCCCCCCTCTTTGCTTTTCTGATCTGGCTCTATCCTCCTCCAAGGTGCACGGACCCAGGGAATACTTTCCCCACTCGCCGTTCCTAGATCCTCTGGGACCCTCGGAACTCCCCAGAAGGTCCTGTCTGGGTTACTTTTCTGCGTGGTTCTTGCTTTTTTACCGAGACTCTCCCATTCTCCTGGAGGCAGGGTCCACAACTGGGGTCTGTGTGAGGCCAGCTAGGACCTGCTGTGAGAAACACTCTCATTAGCCCAAACTCAAAGAATGGACTTGGAGACACAAGGTGTAGGGGGAAGCCAGGCTTTACTGACGGTCTTGCAAGCTGGAGTGTCCGGTGGTCAGGAACACCCAGAGTCGTTACACAGAGCAGGTTACCCTAGCGTGCGAGCCCCTCCCCCAGCTCCCCATTGGCTGAGTACGATGGGTGAACAATCTGCTAGAACACCGCCTGAGTTTGTTCCCTCCTTCTTTATGGGCTGGCCCCTCCCTGACAGCCCTGCAAAGAGATCCAACCAGTCCATCCTAAAGGAAATCAACCCTGAATATTCATTGGAAGGACTGATGCTGAAGCTGAAGCTCCAATACTTTGGCCACCTGCTGCCAAGAGCTGACTCATTAGAAAAGGTGCTGGGAAAGGTTGAGGGCAGGAGGAGAAGGGGCGACAGAGGATGAGATGGTTGGATGGCATCACTGACTCAATGGACTGAGTTCGAGCAAGCTCCAGGAGATGGTGAAGGAGAGGAAAGCCTGGCGTGCTGCAGTCCATGGGGTCGCAAAGAGTCAGACACGACTGAGTGAGTGAACAGCCTCCCTGACGTCTTGTTTCCTCCTTTCCTGCACACCTATTTACATTCTTATGTTTTGAATTTACCAATAGGATGAGCCCAGTGAAACCCTATTCCTGTTCTTATGTTTTAAATTCACCAATACAATGAACCCGTGTGGAAATCCTGGGCATCCCGCTCTCCCTTTTTTTGCCCAGACTTTCTGGTTTTTGTAAGCCTTATGGCTATCAGCTATTACATCAGCAAGCTGTCACTCAAAGCTAGCTATTCTTGAAAATGGACCACTTTGTCTTTTATTTCTCACGCTGCTCCTGCCCAGCCAGGGGCTTCCTAACAGTGGGCGGCCATGTGCTTCTCTGGGTTTGCCAGGGGGACCATCACCAGGCTGTGGTGGATGAGGGGCCCATAGAAGGGCCCTGAAACCCACTGTGGAATTTCCATGATCAAATGCCTGACTCTGAATCCTCAGAGGTGATGGTGGTAGTAATAATAATAACAACAACAGCAACAGTAGCAAGCATCCCTCCCCCGGCACGTGTGCTTTCTGTGCACCAGAAGCTTCAGTGCTGACAAGGCTGGGCTCCGAGGACTTGCTATCATTATCTCAGTTTTAAGGATGAGGCCACTTGGCTAGCCACTGGCAGAGGTGAGATTCTAAACCTTATCTGGTCTTAACCTCTGTGTCACCCTGCCTTCAGGGCCAAGCGTGATGGTTAATTTTATGTGTCAACTTCACTGGACCATGGGGCGTTCAGATTTTCGGCTAAACATTTCTGGCTGTGTCTGCGATGCTGTTTCAGATGAGATTAACATCTAAACTGGTGGACTCAGTGGATGGCTCTCCCCCACGTGAGTTGAGCATCATCCAGTCCTTTTGAAGCCTGAGTAGAAAGTGGAGGAAGGAAGAAACTGTCCTCCTTACCTGAGAGGTGAACTGGGGATTGGGTCTTCTCCTGCCCTCGGATGGAACTTACAGCTTGGCTCTCAGGCCTGTGGACTACGACTGGATGATGCACTGACTCTCTTGGGTCTCCAGCTTGTAGATGGCAGATCATGGGACTTGTCAGCCTCCATGATCACGTGGGCCAATTCCTTCTAATAAATCGCGCGCTCTCTCTCTCCATATATATATATCACTTCTCTGGAGAACACTGACTAACGCACAAGGAAGCTGATGACCTGAGGACAAGTGGTGTCAGGGACAAGGACAGCCTGGGGCCTGCCCCTCGCCCTTGGGGGCAGCACATCCCAGGAAGCAGGTATCGATGTGGGCTGATTCTCTGGCCCCTGCCCCGTGTCACCTCCCCTCAAACAAGGGTGACCATATATCCCTGTTGATGGGCATGGGGCCACTTGAGCAAAGGTTCTCTCTGTCTCACCTGCTGAAGAAAGATCAGGTTCTTGGGACCTACTACAGGTGCTTCAGCTAGGAAAGGAGAATGGACAGAGGTGGAATGAGAGAGGCGGTAGTCCTAGAGTCCGAATGTTTGTGTCCCGCCAAAATTCATATATTGAAATCCCAGGGCTTTCCCTAGTGGTCCAGTGGCTAAGACTCCACACTCCCAGTGCAGCGGGCCTGAGTTCAATCCCTGGTCAGAGGCCTAGATCCCACATTCCACAACTAGAGAGCCTGCATGCCACAACTGAGACCTGGCACAGCCAAATAAATACTTAAAGAGAGAGAAAGAGACAGAGAGAGAGAGAGAATGTGATTATTTTAGGAGGTGGGACCTCTGGGAGGTGCTTAGTTCATGAGGGTGGAGCCCCCATGAATGGGATTAGTGCCCTTATAAGAGACCCCAGAGAGCTCCCTTGACCCTTCTGCCAAGTGAGGACACAGAGGGAGTCTGGGACCCAGAAGAGGACCAAGAAAGCAGGGAGCAGTGGTTCCCATTCCTCCTCTCTGCTTCCACAGGTTGTTGACTTAGTGCCACCCTCTGTGTGCAAGTGACAGGCACCGGGAGGCCAACTTCCAGGGACTGAGCTCACCCACTGTAGAAGGACAAGCATGAGAAGCTGGGGCCCTGCTGCCTGGGGCTGATACCCAGGGCAGCTGGCAAACTGTGGACCATTCAGAGGCCCTGGATGCCTGGCCCAGGGAGCTCCCCCAGGGCTGTTTTTACTCTGGAAAGGAAGGGATTTGTATACTTGGGCAGTGAGAGGAAGGGTCAGTGCTGCAGACCAAAGAGGGCCGTGGGGATGAAGCATTTAAATTCAGATCCCGTCTCTGAAGTTCCTGCCTGTGGATTCCGGCTCAGAGGCAACACCCACGAGTGTACTCATGCAACCAGCCCACCAGCTGTTGGAAGAACTGTTCAAAACTCCTATGCCTGAGGAAACTTAAGAGTCTCCCACCTCCATTTTTCCCTGCAGAGTACAAGCAGACCTTGGTCACACCCGCTGTCATGTGGTATCAGGCACAGGGCAGTTTTCAATAGATTTTCTGTCCTGCCCGCTAGAAGGTTACAACTCTACCCGTGCAAGCACAGTGGCTCATGAGGCCTGCTTGGTTTGGGGACTGACTCTCTTTCCTTATGTCTCAGTACTCTGTATGGCATGTACATGTGTGCTAAGTCTCTTCAGGCATGTCCGACTCTTTGCGACCCTACGGACTGTAGCCCACCAGGCTTCTCTGTCCATGGGACTCTCCAGGCAAGAATACTGGTGTGGGTTGCCATGCCCTCCTCCAGAGGATCTTCCAACCCAGAGATCAAACCCACGTCTCTTATATCTCCTGCATTGTCAGGCAGATTCTTTACCACTAGTGCCTCCTGGGAAGCTCTCTATGGCATGACCACAGAACATATACCAGATACTGACTGAACCAAATTCCTCAGTCATCTTACCAGAAACTCCTACTCACCCCACAGAGCCTGACTTGTATGTCACCACCTCTGTGAAGCCTTCCAGGACTCTCTCCTGGGAGGCAGAATTTCCTGCTATCTCATGGTTCTCCCCACTCTCTCTTCACACTCTTATTATGGTATTAGTAAGACGCAAAGTTGACATTTACTGAGCACTTAGTGCACTAGGCACCATGTTGTATGCTCTGTATCCATCATCTCACCAAGGTCTACACCATGATTGCTATTTTGCAGATGAGGAAACTGAGGCTCTGAGAGGTTAAGGAGATGCCCAAGGGCATACACATGGGGAGCTGGGATCTGAACCCAGACCAGCTGGAATCCGGAGCCTACACTGTCACCGACTGGGCTTCCTGTCCAGGCTGGTTTGCCCAGGAGACAGAGCTATGATTAGCGGCTGAGTGTTCATCTCAGCACCCAGATCCGGGCCCGACACATCAGGGATCTCCCTCAGTGAGTGTAAGGGACATGAGCAGTCCTCCTGTGTTCTGAGATGCGAGGTTGGATCCTGTGCTGGGTGGGGAGCCAGTGTCTGGTGTCTGGTGGATCGGGGTTGGGTGGGGGGTGCCGACCTTGCGGTGCTGCTCGTAGTTGCGGATGAAGTCGCGTAGCTGCTCCTCCCGGCTCTCCAACGTGGCGTACAGCTGCTGCATCTGGTTCACCAGGTCCGTCTTCTCACCCTTTAGGCGCTTCCGGTCGGCTTTCATGGCTGGAGGACAGAGGACTGAGTCAGTTCCCGAGATCCTAGCTGCCTGTCAGCCCGAATGCAAACACTGAGAAGGGACCCTTTTCTCTACTCCTTCATGAACAGGGGAGGAAACAGGATTCAGAAAGAGGACGTTTCTGTCCCAGGCTCCCACATCACGCAGGGGCATTCCCTGGATTCAAACTCAGGCCCTCCTATCTCTAGAGTCCCAATTCTCATTTCTTACTTTTACTGACCCAACCAGGGCGGGTAGTCCTGATTGAAGGTCTGTTCCCACCCTGAACTGGCTAGATCCCTGAGTGAAAGAGCTGGAGGCCTGGTGAGCTTGTAACCCCCACCACCCAGGAAGCTGATGGGACCCCTTATTTCCTGCTGAAATGACCTCTCAGAGTCCAATACGAGCCACCAGAACTTAGCCAAGCCCAACAGCTCACAGTGCCATTCCCTTCATGGGGAAAAGTGTCTGATTAAAAACACTCAGCAAGTTATGGGACCAAAAGTATGAGCAACAGAAGGAAAAACAGAGAGATGGGACTTCATCAAAATTAAAAACTTTGTGCTTCAAAGGACATCATGGAGAAAGTAAACAGACAATGCAAGGAACAGGAGAACAAATTTGTAAGTCATATCGGATAAGGGGCTTATATAATGTAAAAGTATATAAAGAACTCTTAAAGCTCAAATGGGCAAAAGACCTGAAGAGATATTTCCCCAAGAAATGGCCAATAAACACCTGAAAAGGTGGTTGACTTCATCAGTCATCAGGGAAATGCAAATCAAAACCGTAGTGAGATGCTATTTCATACTCACCAGCATGGCTAAAATATAGAAAGAAGACAGTAACAAGTGTTGACGAGGATACGGAGAAACTAGAACCCTCATACACTGCTGGCGGGAACGGAAAATGGTACAGGCTCTGTGGAAGACAGCCTGAGAGTTCCTCAAGTGATTAATCATAAAGATTCCCTATGATCCAGCAATTCCACTCCTAGGCGTATATCTAAGAGAAATGAAAACATATGTCCACACAGAAACGTGTATACATGTGTTCACATCATCTTTAACCATAATAGCCAAAGGGGAAAGGACCAAATGGCCATTAATTGATGAATGAATTTTCAACAGTGTAGCACATCTATATAACATATATTTGACAATAAAAAGAAGCAATGATTCATGCTACAACGCGATGAATCTTGACAATATTATGCTAAGTGAAAGGAGCTGATCACAAAGGGCCACATGCTATAGGATTCCATGTATATGGAATGCCCAGAACAGGGAAATCTGTGGAGATTGAAAGGTCAGTGATTGTCTTGGGTGGAGGGGTAGAAGGCGTGGGGGCTGGAGACTTGGGGGTGTAGCCAAAGGGATGGATTCAAAGTGATGCACCCCCATTTAAAGTGATGCAAATACTCTACTGAATATATGTGAATATAATAAAAACAATTGAATTATGTACTGTAAATGGATGGATTGTATGCTGGGTGAATTGTATCCCAATGAAGCTGTCACACACACACACACACACACACACACACACACACACAGAGTGCCCTGTGCTCCATGCAGCCTCCTGGCAACAGGTGCTCCCTCCAGACTCTGCTCACTGCCCTGGCTCTGTGGTGAAGGGAGTGAAGACGGGCAAGCTCAGGCTTGTGCGGGGCAGGCTCCAGCATCAGGGTGGCCCCCCTGCTTTTCCAGGGTCCCCAGAACTCTGTCCCCTCCCTGCTCTGTGGAGAGAACGCTGAAGAAGGAACTGTGGAGGTGGTGGGAAGGGGGCAAAGCAACTCCTCAGCTCTGGAAGCTTCCAGCCTGTGAAGGCGCAGAGTGGGTAAATCATTTGCTCAGAGTCACACACCCACATCTGACCCCAAGGCCCAAACACTTGACCTGACCTTATGCTCCCTCTACAGGGAAGCCCCCAAATCCCAGAGGGTCCTGGCTCCATGGCAGGCTGAGGGCAATGATACGGGGCAGGCAATGGTGGCGCCCCCCATCTCATCCTGGGTGCTGAACCTACACACTTAGCTTCTGATATGAAAAAGTATGGCATAAGGACCGGGGACCCTGCGCTCTAGCTCAGAGCCTGACGTAAGGTGCATTCCCACCCCTCTCCCCCAGCCCAGCACCACCTGCAGAACTGGGCAGAGGCAGGTCAGCTGGAGCAGTGTTGGCACGTGCAAGGAGCCACAGAGAGACCTTGCAGTGGGGACTCCGGGTCTCGGGGGTGGCTTTATTAATTTTTGAAAAATTAATTAATTAATGTCTGGGTCTTCTTTGCTGCATGTGGGCTTTGTCTACTTGGGGCAAGCAGGGCTTACACATTGTGGTGGCTTCTCCTGCTGTGGAGCACAGGCCCTAGGGGGTGCGGGCTTCAACAGCTGTGGCTCACAGGCTCTAGAGCACGGGTTCAATAGCTGGGTGCATGGGCTTAGCTGCGCTGCAACATGTGGAATCTTCCCAGATCACGGATCGAACCGGTGTCCCCTGCATTGGCAGGTGGATTCTGCACCACTGGACCACCAGGGAGGTCCATGGGGCGGGGGGCTTTAAATTACAGCTTTGAGTTTCCTGCCTCCTGCAGCTGGACTTGTCTCCTTCATGGCCAGCTTGCCAGAGCAGCAACTTAGGTCAGCAGGGCTGGAATTCCAGGCCTGCTGGGCCCGACGCTGGGTTGGACCCCTGGCAGGCTGAGGATCGAGAAAACACGGAAGCTGAATCTCTTGGAATGAACGCCAAGTGAAGACCACTTACAAATGAAGACAAAATGCCTCTGGAACCACGGTGAGAACCAAGAAGCTGCTGTGTTGTCTGCTCAGCTTTTCAGAAGCACATCTACAACCCACTCAAGGGAACTCACACAGAGAAGCAGGACCTGGGGGCGCCTGGGGACGCCCGTGCTGGCCTCAGGTGGGGAAGTGGGGGCGTGTCTCCCCATTGAGCCCGAACATGCCCGTGCATCCAGGTGCTGTCACCCCAACAGATGGGGGGCTCCCCAAAGGGGGAATCAGTATGTAACTATTTAGGGAAATAGGGAGGTTAGCCCGACAGACTCCCCAAGAAATAATGTAAACTACAGACACACAGCTATGAAAATTACACAGTGGAAAGTGTCCTTCCTTCCTTTGTCATAAGCATATTTTTATTTCTCCTTCAAAACTCTGTTTGACATTCTCCAAACGTTCCTAATACAAGACGAGGTGACAGGTGATGCTCCGTGAGCATGAGTGACGGTCTCTCTCTCTGAGACCAGTCTCCTGCCTCCTCCCCAAGTTCCCCAGTGCTCTGTTCTCCTTCTCTGCCACCCGGCTTCACCCAGGCGTGTCCCGAGCCAGCAACTGGGCCACCAGAACCACTGCCATGGTGATGGGTGATGTCATGCACAGCAAACCCTGCAGGAAACCAGCCAGGATCCTGGGAATGTGGGGACTCCGGGGGTGGGAGGGAGGGTGTGTAGGGAGGGACTGATTTTTCTAACTCGAGGCCAGATGTATAGAGAGTGAGCTAGAGGGTGGAACCAGGGGCCCAGGTGTGGCCCAAGACCATGGCGCTTCTCTGAGGACATCCATCTTCTCAAGCTCCTGAGTTCTGCCTTTCCACCGCAGATACCTTCCTCCTTCCCTGGCTCAGTCCCTACAGTTCCTAACCCAGATGCGGGGCAGGGTGAGTGGCGTCAGCCCCAGTTCAATTTCTGCAAACACGACTCTTGGGAGGTGGAGACCAGAGAGAGAAGAGAGGTCCCCTGACTCCAGCACAGCAGACCCCCACCTCCAGCATCCAGGCAATGGGAGGCCATAGCTGTGGTGTAAAGAGAACAGTATAGGTTAACTGTTGGCTTCTGAGCTTCCAGGGGCTATGGGCCTGGAGACTGAGGGATTTTACAGGGCCTTTCTGAGCGTGAGACACATCTTCCCTGGAGGCTCAGATGGCAGAGAATCTGCCTACAATGCTAGAGACCCTGGTTCAATCCTTGGGTCTGGAGGATCTCCTGGAGAAGGGAATGGCAACCCACTCCAGTATTCCTGCCTGGAGAATTCCATGGACTGGCGGGCTACAGTCCATGGGGTTGAAAAGAGCCAGACATGACTGAGTGACTAACACTAACTCTGAGCACGAGGTGGGGTGGGGGTGGGGGGGGGTCTCTCCTCACTCACAGGGGCAGTGCTGCAGTGAGAACCCCGCTGGGCAGACAGGGACCAGGCTCTCAGCTTTTCCCTTGCCCAACCTCAGTTCCCCCACCATCATGAGCATGCTTGACTCTGTGAGCTTCCTTTGGCTCCTGAGATCCTAGGAGACTTTGCCTTGATCACTGTCCCCCACAGACAAGTCCAAGGCCTTGGCCAACATCACATAGCTGGGTGGGATGGGCCCTGGTCTGGGGTCAGAGTATCTTGGTTCTAGCCTTGGCTCAGAGTCCTAACCACTGGACAAGGGAATTCCCTGGCTCTGAGACCTCAAGCAAGTCATGTAACCTCCCTGAGCCTCAATTTCCAAGATATCAGAACAATTCCCATGTGCCAGGCATGGCCCTAAGCCCCTGATGGGTTTTTGTCACTTAATTCTCACAACCACCTTATGAAGTTAGTCCACATTGTAGATGAGGAAGTGGGCACCCAGGGAGACTAAGGAACAAGGCCAAGCAGTGAGCAGCAGCCCCCTGGCCATAACACTCACCCACCCTCCTATCCCATGGCTTTGCGGGCTCCCAAATCGCCAACCCCCAACAAAGCCGCATGGCCCAGTTGGCCTCCTCTGCTCCTCGGAACTTTGGGCTGGGGGTGGGGCTGCGCCTACCTTATGGAGGAGGGAACTGAGGTTCAAAGGGTTAACTGACTCACCAGGACCCATGCAGACCCTGGCCCTGCATCCTTGGCCTCTGACCTTGACCCACTCACGCTCCTCCATCACCCCTACTGTGAAAGCGCATTATTGTGAACACAGAACCCGCATCGATCCATAAAGTCAGGGGATGATCCAAAAATTCACACCAGTTACTCCTGCTACAAGACACAGTTTCTGCAGCTGTCTTACAACCCCAAGGGGGCTTTCTGAGGTTTCCATTAAAGGCGGTGTGACATTCTTACACACACCCCATGGCTGCTCCGTGACTGCGGGAAGGAGGGGGTGTGTGCATGCACACTCGTGTGTGTATGCCAACAGCTCTTAGGGAATCCTCCACCAGCCATCCCTCCCACTTGCAGGATCCTCAGCCAGCCCAAGGCACAGACCCCCACAGGGTCAGATTTCCCACTAGTCTGAGCTCAGAAGACTCCAGGCCTGGTTTTGGATGGTCCATGGACAAGAGACCTTGTGAAAATTCTAGCCTGATGATAAACATGGGCTCAGAGGTAGAGATGGGGTAGCCAGTAGGGTCAGCCGACCTGAGTCTGCAATGCCAGCTGCCGCCAGCAGGGGACTCCCTTTCTTTTCCATTCAACATCCCTGACCAGTTAACCTCTTCAGCATCTACAGATTCTGAGAAAGCAGGGGTGGGCAGGTGGGAGCCAGAACGGCTTGGCAAACCACTCTTAATAAACACTCACCAAAATGTTCTTCCAGCTCAACTTCCCTTTACAGATGGGGAGACTGGGGCCCAGAGAGGGAAAGAATATCCACTGTCACACGGCTGGTCAGCCCAGGTCTCCTGATTCTGTTCTTTGAGTGAAATTCATTGGCAGTTCTGCTCCTCCCAAATGGCAACCACCCCCATCTCTTCTCACTGCCAGGTGAGGTAGGTTGATCCACTCACACGGCCAATGAGTAGCAGAACTGACAGCTGACCAGTACTTTGATATTCAGTCGCTCAGTTGTGTCTGTCTCTTTGCGACCCCATAGACTACAGCCTGCCAGGCTTCCCTGTCCTTCATTATCTCCCGGAGTTTGCTCAAACTCATGTCCATTGAGTTGGTGATGCCACCCAACCATCTCATCCTCTTGTCCCCTTCTCCTCCTGCCTTTTATCTTGCCCAGCATCAGGGTCTTTTCCAGGCCCATGATCTCTGCATAATCTCCACATCTGCTCTCTCCAAGTGCAGCCTAAAAAATTAGGTAGTGTGACCTTTCTAACCTCCTGCCTGGGGTTGGGAAAGAAAATATCTGGAATATAGGTTCTCATTTTACAATCCTGTGTCCATGCAGACACGACTGATGAACCAGGCTCTACAGGAGCCTGGTTTGATTGGTGATGTCTGCCTTGGGACTACAGGGGGTAAATGCAGATTTTCCAGCCCTGCCTCAGATGAGGAGGCAGAGACCTGGCATGTTTGAAAATGGTTTGGTGAGCCTCTTCCAGGTCAGCACTGTACTGATTACCACTGTACTCCATGGAACCAAGTTCAGCTCCATTTAACCAACAGTTAAAGCAGTTCATTCACATCAACGAGATGGTGGCAAAGAGACTCCAACCTGCGTGCTTAAGGGTGAGAGAGCGGACTGTTTCCCTGAATTGAGTCAAAGTTAAATGAAGGATTGCTGAGTTTACTTACGTAACTTTATGTCCACCCCCAGTGAGCAATATATGCTCCTTGAGGGCAGGGATCTGGTCTGCCTTGTTCATCGCTGTATCCCCAGCATCTAGAACAGTGCCTGGCACATAGTAAGTGCTCAGTAAATACCCATGGATTGACTCTCAAATGAACGACTGAATGAAGCAGACAGCCTAGGGAGGAGGGGGACCTGGCCCATGGCTATCACTGAGTAGCATCCAGTATTCCCGGGGTCTTGGGGGCAGACATGGTTCTGCTTGCCTTTATTCTGTCTCCCCTTGCCCTCCAGGGCTGAGGCAGGTCCACTGCCCTTCTTCCATCCTCTGTGGCACGTGCTCTTCCCCAGGTTACCGATGACCTTTGAGCCGCAAACGCCACCATCCTTGCCTAAGGCACTTGACTTCAGGGGGAAGGGTGCTCCACGCCCTCCTGGCTCTTGTCTCTGTCTCCCCTCACTCTGACCTCTGGGCATCAGAGGCCTTGGACCTTCCGTTCCACAGTTTCCTGACTGGGCTCATCCAGCCTCCCAGCTTTAAATCTACCCATATGCTGATATCACGCAGCCTGGACCTTGCCTGGAATTTCACACTCAGAGCCAAGGGCCGCCTCGTCCCATCCAACTTCACACGCCGGAGACCTGAGTCCCTGACCAGCCCCCCAACAACCTGCTCCTCTTCATCTCCCCAAACTCAGTTCATGGTGACCTTAACCTTCCAGTTCCTCTGACCCCAAGCCCCAGAATCTCCCTTCCTTGATTCTATTTCTCTCACGCCCCACACCCAACTCATCAGCAAGCCACGTCAACCCTGCCTGCAACATGTTACCAGAATCTGGCCTCTTCTCGCCACTCCTTGGTCCCCACCCTGGCCCGTGTCACCACCATCTGGGTCTGCATTGTGCAGTGGCCTCCTAACTGGTCTCCCAGCCCCAAAGTCTACGTCAGCTCAGCAGGGAGTGTCCCCTTAACATGCAAGTCAGATCATGTCACTTCTCTGCTCCTCCCCTACAGCCCGTCTCACTCAAGGGCGAGCACAGTCCTTAGAATGACCCATCAGGGCCATGTGACCTGTCATCCCCCAACCTCCCATCTCATGATCTCCCCGAACATCCCTGCCCCATTGCTCCTCACTATTCCTGGTTCATGCCCATTCCCTCGGCATGTCTGGACTGGCTGTTCCCCGCCGTGGTCCCTTTCCTGCCTCCTCCAGGTCTTGACTAAAACATCAACTTCTCAGCAAAGCCTTCCCTGGACACTCTCCTCACTCTGTTCCCTGTTTTATCTGTGCTGAACTTGCCATCTTCTAATATGACATAGACTGAGCTTGTTGAGAGGAAGGGACATTTACATATCCGTCTTTCTGCCAGGGAATGCCTGCCTTTCTCCCTTCTTTGAATTTGGGGTAGTTTCTTTCTGGGTTTTCAAAGTCCACAGCTCAGGCTTCTACTCATTTCAGGGGAGCCCTGCCTTCCCCATAGGGATGTGTACCAGCAGCCTGGAGACAGAGGGACAGCTCAGGATCTTCCTGCCCCCGAGACTAGCCTAGAAGCTGCTTGAAGGCAGGGCATGAGCCTCATCCGACAGTATTTCCAGGAGCTGGCACTAGGCACGGTCCATGCAGGTTAAGAAAGTAGGGGGAGAAATGACTTGGTGGCTTGACAGAGTGGGGAAGCGGGTGTGCTCACAGTTGCCAGCTATCTCAAGCTGCCGCTTCCTTCCCTGATTCTCCAGCTTAGGGGCTCAAGACAGGACCACCACACCCATGCTGGAACATCCAACAACCACAGGGCCTTCCAGGGATCATCGTAAGGAAGGAAGGGCAGTTGGGGAGCTAGAATGCATATCCCACCTGGAAGGGCAGCTGTTCCATGACTGAATGGGGCACAGGGTTACCATACCTGCTGCCTCTTCTAGAAAATTCCATACTCTAGATTGTCACAGTTTTTGTTTTAAATATCACCTTATTTTTCAATATTGGCAATTAATCGTATTACCCAACCACGCCTGTGAGCCTTGAATGGGGGCTGGACTGAGGAACCAAGCTCTGCAGACAGAGACTTGGGTCCTAAGCCCAGCTCCACCATTCATGAGCTGTGTGACTGGTAAATTCCTTAACCAATCTATGTCTTTTCCTCATGTGTAAAGAGGGATAACAGCTTCTATCTCATTCTACTGGGGTGAGCATTAAAGCAAAGTAAAAGCTCTAACTACGCCTGACGGTGCTTGCTGGCTTGTGTTTTAATACCATTCTAACAGTCATCACCATCTAAGGGGACCAGGCGGTCTTGGGAGGGAAGGGGCGCCCTCTTGGGGAAGTCTGAGCAGGGGACGCAAGTGCAGGAGGTGGAAGGCTGTCTGGGAGCCTGGGCAGAGGGGTGATGACAGGAGGAGCCACCTGGAGAGTGTCTGTCTCAAGCAGAGATGCCCGGGGCTCCCAATGGGAAAAACTTAATTTTTTCTGCCACGTGGCTTAGTTCTCTGACCAGGGATCGAACCCATGCCTCCTGCAATGGAAGTGTGGAGTCCTAGCCACTGGACGACCAGGAAAGTGCCCCTGGGGAAAAAAATTTATTCTTAAATTAATAAAAAAATTTTTTTTTGCACCCATAGCATGTGGGACGTTGATTCCCTAATGAGAGATTGAACCCTCACCCCATGCATTGGAAAGCGGAGTCTTAACCACTGGACCATCACGGAAGTCCTGAGGCCCTGGGAAAAACTTGAGACAGAAGGCAAGGCCAACCCTCAGGAGGGGATCAGACACCTGCAGACAGCGTAATAAGAAGAGATACTGTGGGGGCAGAGGGGACCTGTCGCAGGCTGTCTGAGGTCCTACCTGAGGGCGGGGGCACACAGTTGCTGCCGCCCGTCCCTCAGCTCTGAAGAGCTCAGAGCTCATGCAGAAGCATGGAGGGTGAGTGGCAGGCCCGGGAATCCGGGCTCCCGCTTCCTGCCAGGGGAACTGGGAGGGCGAGGGTGGGGAGGGGGTGGTGTTTGTTTTCCAGACTCTGAAGGCAAGTCCAGGAAAGTCCTCCTTCCTCCAGATCACCACTAAAAATAGTGGCAGGGGATGGGCCCGGAACTGTGACATTCCCTAGACTCCAAGGGGGGGAGATTTCTGGAAACACAGCATTGGCCCACAGGCTCCATGCTCCACACAGTGTAAACTATTATTCAGGCTCATATTAGTGTGTGAGGTCATTTCAGATGAGACCATGGTGCTGGCTGGGCCCTGAGAGGGGGCAGGGAATGCCCAGAGGTCAGGGAGGCAGGACACAAGGGTGCAAGCCAGTGTGCTGTGTGGCCTTGGGAACTCACACACCCTCTCTGGGCTTTGGTGTCATACTCTCAAAGGTGGTCCATCAGGCCCTCTAGAACCTTCAGGGAGTTTCCCTGGGTACCCAGTGATTTGGGGGCTGGTCTCGCCATGCCCTCTCTCCAGCAGAGTCCCAGCAGAAGGAGAGCAGCCACAGGAAGCAGATCCTGGAGCTAAACTGTCTGGGTTCAAAGCCAGTTTGGCCCCTCAGGAGAGGTGTGACCTGGAGGCCGTCACAGATCCCATATTTTCACATTGTAAAAGAGGAATAAACAGTTCCTATCGCAGCCCATGCCTGCCCGATAAACATGCATCCATGTTCACCAAGGGACCTGCATGGAAACGTTACACTAGCTGTAGAAGCTCGAGGCTGCAAACTGCCCGGGCAACCCTGAGCAGAAGGGTCAGACCATCACGGTCCCGTCACAGGGGGACAACTCCACCTAAGGAGAAACAATGAATAATATGAATGAACCACACGGAAGAACGCCAAGCCAGGGAAGCCAGATACAAAAGCATGTACTGTTCTGTACCCCTCCCTTTACGGCACTTCAAAAGGGTGGGATTAATCTACACGGTGAGAAATCAGGAAGAAGCTCTCTATAGAGGGGACAGTGACAGGAAGGGGACCCAGGAGAGCTTTCAGGAAGTTCATCATGTTCTACTTCTAGATCCGGGTGCTGGTGAGACAGGCGGGTTCAGTCTGTGATGATGCACCCAGCAGTGAACCAAGACTTGCACTGTTCTGCAGGAAAGTCATACTTGAACGCTTGCTGGCTCAGATGCTCAGTTACGTCCGATTCTTTGCAACCCAATGGACTGCAGCCTGCCAGGCTCCTCTCTCCTCGGAATTTTTCAGGCAAGAATACTAGAGCAGGGTGCCACTCCCTCTACTCCAAGGGATCTTCTTGACCCAGGGACTGAACCCGCATCTCTTATGTCTCCTGCATTGGCAGGTGGATTCTTTGAAACAGCCTCCACCTCATAGGACTGGTTTCATATACGCAACGGGCTCAGAGTGTTGTTGAGCACAGGGAGAGTAAACACCGGCTCTTATCATTCGGTGGGGAGGTGGCCCTCATGCTACCAGGGGCACCCTGTGAGTCGGTAATGAAGTAGGGCAGTTCCAGGTGTGGATGAGGTGTGCCCTGCTCAATCCTGCAGGACTTCTGTGGCTGGAGAAGGAACATGAACTTGGGGTTGGTCCTGGATTCAAAGTCCTGGTGCTTCCTGCACAGGCAAAGAGGACACCTTCTGGGGCTTTCTTTGTGGTCCAATGGCTAAGACTTTGCAGTCGTGATGCAGGGGGCCCAAGTTTGAGTCCTGGTCAGGGAACTAGATCCCACATGATGCAACAAAGATGGAAGATCCTGCATGCCACAACTAAGACCCGGCACAGCCAAATAAATAAATAAATGTCTTTTAAAAAAAGAGATGACAACTTCCCTGTGTGACTGTGCTGAGAGTGAGAGGACAAAGCTTCCACAAAGAGGCATAGACAGAGCTTGAGGAATGAAGGTCTGCATGGGCTTCCCCAGCCCCAATGATGATCATAAAGAGGAGGAGGACTGTGTTGCTCACTCGTGTCCGACTCTGTGACCCCATGCACCGCAGCACCCCAGGTTTCCCTGTCCTTCACCACCTCCCAGAGCATGCTCAGATTCATGTCCATTGAGTCGGTGAGGCCACCCAAACATCTCCCTCTGCCTCCCTCTTCTCCTTTTGCCTCCAGTCTTTCCTAACATCAGGGTCTTTTCCAATGAGTCGGCTCTTTGCCTCAGACGGCCAAAGGATTGGAGCTTCGGCTTCAGCATCAGTCGTTCCAATGAATATTCAGGACTGATTTCCTTTAGGATTGACTGGTTTGATTTCCTTGCAGCCCAAGGGACTCTCAAGAGTCTTCTCCAACCAACACCACACAGGCAGAGGCATCGATTCTTCAGCGCTCAGCCTTCTTTATGGTCCAGCTCTCACATCTGTACATGACTACTGGAAAAACCATAGCTTTGACTATATGGGCCCGGGTTGGGTTAAAGCACTTTGTACATTTTCACTAAATTTTTTTTTGCAACAATCCTGTGAGGTAGTTACTATCATGACCCCTAGTGCTCAAGCAAGGAAACAGGCAAAGACAGAGGCAAGTGGTGGACACAGGGTCCAGCCCGGGGACTCTGGGTCTCAGCTCTTCCTCTCGACTTTGTCCAGATGGGCAGTGGCAGGTGCAGCATGGCTGGGGTTGATGCCGGCCGTGGGCGTGGAGAGGAGGGCTGCTTGGCGGTCCCGCCTCGTGAGATCCCAACACCCTGCAGGCCCCAAGCCTTCCTAGGGCACCTTCTGGGTCACCTCAGAGTCTCAGGACAGCTGCCGGGGAAACACAGGTCCCAGTCCAGGTGGGGGTCCCGGCAGGACACCGAGGATTCAGGCGATGCTCTGCCTCCTGCTGGCCATGTGCCTTTGCGAAGCCAGGGGATCTCAGAGACTTGTGTTCTCCTTTGTGCAATGGGCACAATAAAACCTGCCAACCTCACAGTCCAAGCAGTACCTGAAGATGAGTTTTTTAATCCATGGAGGGTTTCAAAGGTGTGGGGATGGCTGTGACTATGAAGGGACAGCTTGCCGGGGGACTGGTGTCCAGCTGTGCCATCTGAGTAGGCACGTTGGTCTACTCCTGACATAAAGGGTTAATCAACTGCCATGACCGCAGACCTGAGCCTCATTCGGAGATCAGCTTTTGTGGCCAAAAAACTCACATTCTGACCTTCATCAGGTCAGAAAATACTCTTAAATACTCTCTGAAAATACTCCTTAATTTGGCAGAGGAAGAAAAGCACGTTTTTATCGACCTCCTAAAGTCTCAGTAGCGATAATGATCATTTTTAATTTTGTTCTCGTATCTTTGATTTTCCTCTCCTTTTCTAGGAGGATGGTGACCTCAGTTAACAGAGATGTGGCAGCGAGAAATCACAAGAACCAATTTCCTTGTCTTTTCCAACTGTCAGCCTTGCTTCTGGGTGCGGCCAGAAGAGGGAGACCCCAGCCACCACTGTCCCCCTCCCCATCCCTGCTAAAAGGCAGGTTCCTGCTGCCTCCCCAGTCAGGGCCCCTGAGCTACCTGACACCACCCCTTCAATTGGTGGGGCGCATGAGTTTTATGGCAAGACTGCAAGTCTACTGTAATTAAGACCTCTATAAAATATTTAGATCACTGTGTCCAGATATATTAATGATTATACATTTCGATGTTAATGAATGTAATTAGATGAAATATTAGCCAAGCCTGTCACTAAATATACATTCAGGACTGCTAAACTCTCGTATGTCAAATTATATGTGTGAGCAGATGTATACACTTAAGACTTCTCTGAGGGACTTAGTCTTACTGAAAAAAAAAAGCTCAAAGAGTTGTCCACAAGAGCGGGGCAACAAAGGGAGTTAGCAGCTTGGGAAGGCACGGGGGTCAGAAGGGAAAGACCCTAAAGATCCCACAGGGTCCTTCTGAACTGTGAAGATCAGATGAGTTAGTATGTGTAAAAATTTGCATACCTCCTTGGATGGAGGAGTCACTACGCCTAGAAGTATCCAGTTTCAACTCTAATGACCACATCCCAGAGGCAGGCATAGGCGAATGGTTTAGTAGGGTGACACAGGGGTCTCCCCTGGAACACTAAGTTTATCTGCAAAATCTGCTTTAAAATAATAAATCGGACCTCCCCGGTAGCTCAGTGGTTAAGAATTCGCCTGCCAAAGCAGGGGCCGTGGGTTCAATCCCTGGTCTGGGAAGATTCCACATACTACGAAGCAATTAAGCCTGTGTGCCACAGTTACTGAGACCTCGCTCTGGAGCCGTGCACCGCAACTAGAGAATAGCCCCCTTGCTCGCCACAACAGAGAAAGCCTGTGCACAGCAACAAGGACCTAACACAGCCAAAAATAATAAATAGATTTCCTGACAGTGACAAATGCCCAGGGTTCCGTGTGAGCCAGCGGGTGCCCTCCGCTCAAGAAGCACAGACTGAATTTCTGGGGCTCTCCCCCTGGGTGCTGGAGATGCCCTGCCATGAAAATTTAATCCAGCAGAGTTCAACTGGTTGACTGGAGACTTGGTCTGGAGATGGTTTGACATTGAGACAGGCGATAGAATTATTAAAAACAACAACAGCAGCAGCAGCAATAACCATACCTAATCTCTACTACGGGGCACCCGTGCTTCACAAACACTGCCCTAGTGCTTCTGACAAACACACAGTGAGGAGGGCGGGCGAGAACTGCAGTCCCATTTCACAGACAGGGAAACTGAGCAAGGTTAGAGTCATCTGCTTATAAATCAGACAGAGACTGGGCTGGATTCAAATCACAGACTTCTGACCCTGTAGGCAAATTCTCTCCCTGCAGAATCCCCTGGGTGTGGTTTGACTCTAGGACAATCAGGGTAGAGGTAGTCTGAAGAATTCTGAACATATACAGAAGGAGCAAGGGTGAAATTGTAACCCTTTTCCTGGACTCAAGAGTGGATCCTAGTTCCTGCTCAGTGTATGAGTCCAGCCTGGTGGTTTCCCTGTACAGAAGGCTCCCCTGGAATGAACTCTAGTTTCCCGAGGCTCTTAGCCATTGGCTCCCTTAAGCATCCTTCCTGTGTTCCCTGAGATGTACGATAGTATTTACATCTATGTGTGAGACCCAGAAGCAGAGGAAATAGACCGAAAGGTAAGAAAAGAATTTCTAAACAACACAAATGTGTTTCTCTAATGTACCACAGGGCCTTTGCACTTACCATCTGCACTGCCTAAAACACCCCACCCCAATCCCAAACAAATGATGGCTCATTCCCCTGCTTCCTTCAAGTTTGGAGTTACGGTCACCTTACTGGAGAGGCCTTTACTGTCACCTCATTTCTAAAACTGAAGCGTCCCCAGGCCTCCTAGCACTATTTTCCTTGCACACTTTTTTCCCCTAAAGCTCTTTTCTCTTCTGACATTACAAATGTTTTGCATTTACCTGTTTGTTGTCTAGCTCCCTCTCCAATTAGCACAGGCAGGGATTTTGCTTATTTTTCCCCCTGCTGTGCCCACAGCATTAAGACAAGGATATGAGACATAGAAGGTGCACAATACGTATTTTGTGGAAGCATTTAAAAGGGGCCACAGTGGAGGTGAGCACAGGGTGTAGAGGGACAGGAAGGCAGAAGAGCTACAGGAGGGAGGGTGGTGTTCACAAATCCCTGGATGTGTGTGGGGACCTGGAGTGTCTGGGGAACTGTGCTCAATTCAGCATTGCATGAGCTTTGCTAGACTGGGAGTTGGGAAGAGGTGCCCCTGGGGAGAAGCCGGCTAAATGCTCTAGCCATAGCTTGCTCAGAGACCATGCTGGTGCCTTGGGCTTGCTATTGTTCAGTTGCTCAGTTGTGTCTGATTCTTTGCAACTCCACGGACTGCAGCACGCCAGGCTTCCCTGTCCTTCACCATCTTCTGGAGCTTGTTCAAACTCATGTCCATTGAGTTGGTGATGCCATCCAACCATCTAGTCCTCTGTCATCCCCTTCTCCTTGCCTGACTCCACCCCCTATCTTTTTTTTTTTTTTTTTTTTCTTTTTCCTGGTGCAGAAGGGACCTCTGCAGGGAAGCTCAGAGGTTTTCATGAGGGTTTGCACCCATGTGTGGTTCTTCTTATGTCCAGATCCCTGTGCTGTGCCCTGCGCTGGTGACTTGCTAGCTTTGGGGAAAAAGATGGAGAGGTGACAACCTTTGTCTCTGAATGTAGAGGTTCCATCAACCCAGAGGCAAGGTGCCAACAGCCCTCCATCTCTCATCACTGCAGTGGAAGAGACTTGGGCATAACTGGGTCTATTTAGGACAGATTTTCTAACACTGAGGGCAGGGATCCTTGCGGATCCTCTTTCTCTACCAGGAGGCAGCTGCAGTAGTTGGTAAGAGCAGGACTCTGGCCACCTACATCCAAGTCCCAGCCCCTCTACTTGGCCAGCTGGGTGACTTTGGGCGAGTCTCTTTGTTTCTTTGTGTCCTTGTTTGCTCACCTGTAAAATGGGGATGGTGAAAATACCTACTTCACAGGATACTCAGAGAATCAAAAGATCTCACACACACATACACACACCTAGAACAGATCTGATCTGAGGCAGGGGGATGAATGGAAAGGCTTTGCAAAGTTCCCGGCACCCTGAGATTTCCGGGAGGAGCTACAGGCACTAGACTGACTGTGTCTACCATGCACCTTCCTGCTGCCCCTCCCCCTCCTGGGTTTAAGGATGCCAAGTGGTCCTTTCTCACATCCTTGCCCCTGTGTGCCCAGTGCTGGCCTGGCAGAAGACAGAAGAATTCATGCCTGTGAAGGGTTTATGGCCAAGTCAGAATGAAAGGTCTAAATACAAATGATGAGGGTTGTGTCTATTTTTTTTTTTCTTTTGCCTGTTCATTCATTTGTTCTGGAAAACCCTTATTTCTTCCTTAACCCTGGCACCACACTAGCACAGACAGAGAGATACTAAAGTCTTGGATAATAACCCGAGGCAAGGAGGAGACAATAAAGGTGATGGGGATATGAGTATGAGGGAGAAGAGGGGCTAAATCAGAAAGATCATGATCTCTAGAAAGGCTTCTGGGGCCTCCCCAAAAATCAGATGGTCCTGCAAAAATGCAACCAACCACCTCCTGAGGCTGCATGTCCCAGTGGCTGGCAATCAGTGCCCACAGAGCTGGGCCCTTGCCAGAACTCAGGGCATTTTGTAACAAGGGAGGAGAGTTTATGCAAGCCTCGTCTGGAGGCCTAGATTCTACAGATAACATGAACATCTAATCGCTTTCCTCTGTGTCTCGTGTTGTGCACAGCACCTGGGCTCTGACACTAACTGGCCACATCAACAGGACAGGGGCCAATCTCCAGGGCTCAGTCTTCTCATCAGCAAAGTGGGAATGAACCTCCTCTCTGGCTCTGGGCGGGGAGGTGCGCTCTGTCTACTAAGACGCTACCATCTACTACATTTGTGCAATGCCCTTGGCTACCTCAGTGGACATACCATTTTTTAAACAATTTTCTGAACAGTTGAGTCCTGACTGACCCCTCTAACCATGGAACTCTTAATGAATATATTGCTTGAACCATTATCAGATGATCTAAGCTTTTAAAGCACAGTGATGAAAGTCAAGGCGCTAAGCCATTATTCTGAAAACTGGTAAATAATGGGAAAACAGTCAAACTTTTATCCTGCATTTCCTATATCAACTGTGCCAGTGGGTAACCAAATGATAAATGGTGGGGAGTCTCTTTATAAAGGATCCCAGCTAATAAACGAAGATGGGGTGACAGACAAGAACACCATCCTTCTGCTGAATGTCTGGATTCATGCCGGGCTGCCAACATCACAAATCAGGGACAATCAGACAGCTCGTGCCTCCTGATGGGAAGGACCCAAAATCTTCTTTGAAAGAGTCTTGCAAAAAATGAGTCAAGAAAACGATCAAATCTCCAGTTCAGTTCAGTCATGTCTGATTCTTTGAGACCCCATGGACTGCAGCATGCCAGGCTTCCCTGTCCATCACCAACTCCGGGAGCTTGCTCAAACTCATGTCCATCGAGTTGGTGACACCATCCAACTATCTCATCCTCTGTCGTCCCCTTCTCCTCCTGCCTTCAATCTCTCCCAGCATCAGGGTCTTTTCCAATGAGTCAGTTCTTCACATCAGGTGGCCAAAGTACTGGAACTTCCAAGTCTCTAGATGAACTACCAATTTATAGGAATTTCAAAGGACAGAGGGGCATGGCAGACAACACCATGGGGATGCAATTAGCAAACCCAGGACTGCAGGAGACCTACCAGACAAACAACACGGCCCCTTCAACAGATAACTGGCAAGAATACAAAAAAAAGCAAGAGGAATATTTATATTAAAAAAACATTCCAACTAGGGACTTCCCTCGTGGTCCAGTGGTTAAGAATCTGCCCTACAATGCAGGAGCCGTGGGTTTGATCCCTGGTTGGTGAACTAAAATCTCACATGCTGCAGAGCTACTGAGCCCACACATCACAATTAGAGAACCAGATGAGACAACTACTGAAGCCCATGCAATCCAGATGCCTGCCACAACTAAGACCCAAAGAGTCAGATAAATAAATATTAAAAAAGAAATCCAACTAATTGCCCTGTGTCCATTGTACTTGGATCCTCATTCCAACAAACAAGGTTTAAAACACGAATCTATGAGTCCACTGGGAATTTGAATCATGACTGGATGCCTCATTATTTTAGGTGTGATAATAGTTTAGTGGTTATGTTTTGTCTTTTTTTAAGATTCCTTCTCTTTTATAGTGATATACTGAAGTATTTCTTTATTGTCTGAGCCACAGGTTCGATCCCTGGGTTGGGAAGATCCCCTGGAGAACAGATACCCACTCCAGTATTCTTGCCTGGAGAATCCCATGGACAGAGGGGCCTGGCAGGCTAGAGTGCAATGGGGTCACAGAGTCGGACATGACTGAGCAACTAACACTTTCACTTCACTTTTCCAATGAAGCATCTATAGATGGCATCATGTAGCTGGGGTTTTCTTTACAATAATTCAGGGAGGAGGAAGTGGATAAAGATGGGGCAGAGTTGACACAGGGTGAAGGGTGTGAGGTCAGGTCAGGGTTCACAGGATTTGTTACACTATTCTGTTGACTTCTGTATATAACTGAGGCTGTCCATAAGAAAGAAAAATGCCAGCAAAGCTAACAGAGGACAGCTTTTGCCTCTGTCGAGTGTCTCGGACTTTGGTGCTTTATAAAGTTTGGCTCCGGGACACTTCCCTGGCGGTCCAATGGTTAGGACTCTGTGCTTCCAGCACAGGGGGCATGGGCTCGATCCCTGGTCTGGGAACTAAGGTCCTGCATACTGTGTGGCGTGACCAAAAAAAAAAAAAAGCTGGGCTCTGTAGGCTTTCCTCTGCTGTGTGTGAGGCTGACAGCTGCCCCACCTGCAGGAGTGCTCTGAGAAGCCTCACCCAACACCTCCTCTAAACTGCTGTGGGCTTAACATGACCTTGGCTCTCTGGAGTGTGCATAGAGCAAGGGCTGCCGTCTGTTCAGAGGTGCCCAGGAGCTGTGGCTTGGGTTCTGTCTGGTCCCAGGCAGGCTTCTTTTCAACTTCCTGTATGCTCTGCAGAGCCGAGATGGCTTCTTGGGGATTATGATGTCACGACGCTACCCTTGCCCATTTCCATCAGAATTCTGGCCACCGGAGGGAAAAGCCACTGTTGCTCCTGTCAGCAGCCATGGTCTCTTTCCCACATCTTCCCCGGGCTCCAGCCCTGGTTTAAATCATTGCCTCGGATCGGTGGCAGTGGATAAAACTCCGCGCCCCCACTGCAGGGGGCATGGGTTCAATCCCCAGTCCTGCTTGGGGAAGATCCTGCATGTCGTGCTGCGCGGCAAGAAAAACCAAACAAAACAAAAAAGTAAAATCATCCCTGACTTTGCAAATGTACCAGGATCCCACCTAGAGGATGGGCTGCAGGTTTCCTCGATGCCCTCAGGCCCCTAGGTGGGGCTGCCTCAGGCTGCACTGCAGGGGGCTGCGGGTCCATGCAGGGAGTCTCCTGCAGGCTGTTGTGAAAAACTGCCAACTCAGCAAGCAGGATTTATTTACTTCTGCACAGAGAAAAGCATTTGACCTCTTAAGGAAACATAAACGAAGAATTTCCTGGCTGATTGTCTGGGGGGAATAACAGGAAGTGAGCTAGTAACAGCCCAAACAAACAGCACAAAGTGATGAGGAGGCCCAGAGGGGGCGGGGCCTTGGCAGTACCTCTCCGGGTCCCCAGCCACTGCAACTCCGCTGTTCCTGCCCAGGGCTCCTGGGGACCCACAGGAACCACTGAGGACCTGGGCTGACTCTCAGGATAACAGCAGTGCCGTATATAGACCTTGAACTTGGAAGGTAGGTGAGGCAAAGCAGGGAGCGCCTTAGACTTGGAGCTGGATACCAAAGCTAGAGGCCCTGTGACACCATGGGCAGGTCACATCACCTCTGATCTTTAATTACGTCTTCTCCATGGGGTGATTTTAAGGCTCACATGAACTGACCTCTGTGAAGTGTTCTGCAAACAGAAAGGTGCTCTACAAACACAATGGAGCATTATCACTCCTCATCAAGATCTCACTCATCTGCACACAGCTCAGTGAGGAACTGTGGGGCTGGTGGAGACTCCTGAGAGTCCCTTGGACAGCAAGATCAAACCAGTCAATCATAAAGGAAATCAGTCTTGAATATTCACTGGAAGGACTGATGCTGAAGCTGAAGTTCCAACACGTTGGCCACCTGATGCAAAGAGCATTGGAAAAGACCCTGATGCTGGGAAAGACTGAAGGCAGAAGGAGAAGAGGACAACAGAGGATAAGATGATTGAATGGCATCACTGACTCGACAGACATGAGTTTGAGCAAGCTCCGGGAGTTCGTGATGGACAGGGAAGCCTGGCATGCTGCAGTCCATGGGGTCGCAAATAGTTGGACAAGACTTAGTGATTGAATAACAGTGAGGACCAGTGCTCCCATTTTATGGCCAAAGCTGGGAGGGGTTAAATGACTTGTCTTTGATTGCGCAGCTAGTGAGAGCCAAGGTCTCCTACTCTTAGGCTTGTCTGAGGCCTACATTGTCCAGGGGCCTACATAACCCCGGAAGCTCAGGCTACCATGCATCAGCTTGGAAAACCCCTCTCCTTCATGATGTCGGCAGCCCAGGGGTCCAGAATCACAACCCAGGTCCCAGACTTGGATGATGAAGCCTGGATGGGTGAGGTCGGGCCTGGGTGCTCGGCTTACGGGCCGAGCCCCCAGGAAAAGCAGCCCTCTGCTTCCACAAGCCTCAGCTGAAGATAGACAAAGCTTCCAGGTCCTCATTATGCCTCATAGGCAAAACAGTTACTTTATTAAAAAGAGAGAGGAGGCGATTCTTCTGCTTCAGACTGTGGTAGGAGGGGCTCGGCTGGCTCACAGGGTGTCACCTCAGCACCAAGGCCGGGCACTGGTTCCATCCTCTGCCGCCAAGGGGCACCCGAACCTTTTGCACAAGGTGATGCCATGAACTGATAATCCATTGGGAGAAAAAACTTCTTATGCAAATCAAAGCCGAAGCGTTTAACCGGTGCAGCAATCAGATTTGTTAGCACGCTGTAACGTGCAAGAAACCAGCGAGCTCTGTTCCCAAACAACCTCCTCTGCTTTGGAATTATCCACTTTCCGGGATGCTTAAACATCTGCTATGAAGGCAGCCGGGTGGGCTAGGTACCTGCCTGTCAGAGCAGAAGTCCAGGGGAACAGGAGAAGGGAGGAGGTCCCCCAACTCCTCCAGGGCCTCCCATCTTCTCCCTCCAGTCCAGACACTGATGGGTGGCCTGCACAGCAGCCATGTCCCAGAGAAAGCCCTGGGCTCAAAAGCATATCTTTTCTATTTCCCAGCAGAGTGCTCTGTGCCTTGATGTTCTCATCTGTAAATTGGGACCCTAATGTCTAGGCCTCATAGTGTTGCTGGAACATTAAATTCCTAGCTCTTAAAAAAAAAAAAAATCCACTGGGGACTTCCCTGGTGGTCTGGTGGTTAAGACTCTGCACTCCCAATAAGGGGAAAGCATGGGTTTGATTTCTGGTTGGGTAGCTAAGATCCCACATGCTGCATGGCACAGCCAAAAAAAAAAAAGAAAGAAATCCACTGGGAACTGCCCTGGTAGTTCAGTTGCTAAGATTCTGCGCTCCCAATACAGAGGGCCTGGGTTTGATCCAGGGGGTGCAGCAGAAAAGAATCCACCTGTCAATGCAAGAGATGCAAGAGACGTGGGTTTGATCCCTGGATCGGGAAGATCCCCTGGAGTAGAAAATGGCTACCCACTCCAGTATTCCTGCCGGAAAATTCCATGGACAGAGGAGTCTGGTGGGCTACAGTCCACAGAGTTGAAACAGTGGGACAAGACTGAGCACACACAGGCACAGGGAACTAGATCCCACATGCCACAGCAATTAATAAGAGTTTGCAGGCTGCAACTAAACCCCAGTGCAGCAAAAAAAAAAAAAAAAAAAAAAAAAAAAATCCACTGGATTTGGAGTGCCAGGTCTGGGTTCAAATCCTAACTCTAGCATTCACTATGAGAATTTTCTCCACAGTAAAAAGGGATAATTATACTAATTAGACGTAGTTACCATGTACGGGCTTGTACTATGAGTTGTGAGCATTTGCACATATTAACTCATTTAAGCCTCACAGCAGTTCCTGGAGGTGGGGGTGACTGCCCTTCCCCCTTCACGATCGGGGGGCCCTGGTGCTGCCCACAGAGTGATGTTGGGTAGCATGCCAGGGTTCACTCCAGGACTGTGACACCCAGGCTCCACAGCCATGAGCTGCTCAGCCTCCCAGGTGCCTCTCAGGGCTGTTATCAAGGCTACATGCGTGCGAGTTCCTTGCAGGGGCTTGGCTTCTCGAAGGCACTGAGCAAATACAGCTATTGTTGTTCTTATTAGTGTCATCGTCACTTCCCTGGAAGTTTCTAGAACTGTAATCCCTGCTACTTCCTACCCTTCTTCACTGCCTTCCCTCCTTAGAACTGAACGCCAACTACCATACCATATACTTTACTCCTCACACCTTGTAGTTTACTGGGATGTTGTCTCTGCAGGGGCAGGGATTTTTGTCTTTTATTAACTGCTGTATCCTCAACACCTAGAAGAGGGCTGGTACAGTAGATGCTCAATTAGTATTTGAGGAATGAATGAGTGAATGGTCATCATTGCCCTCGCTCTTTAGCAGACCTACTCGACTCTACAATGACACCTAGGGGATTGGAGGAGACATGGGAGGGAAAAAGAAAGAGCAAGGCCCTACCCTTGTGCAAGGAATCACACACACAGAGCCGAACCTGCTGGCAGTCAGGACCCACCTTGCCCAGATTTTTCTTGCTCACAGTCAGTCCAATCCAGTCAGCACTGAGCAAGCAGCTTCTACACAAGAGGCACCTGCTAGGTCACCTGCAAACCTCAGCAGGGGACCGAGGGCTCTTTCCTTCCCTTAGCCCAACAAAGAGCCAGCTCAAACCTCCCACAGCCCAGAAGCATGAGCCTCCTGTCCTATTTGGGAATCTTCTTTCATTTAAACAAGATGCTGGATGCAAGTGTTTAGTAAACTCTGATGTGTTTGACTATTGCTTTTTAACCTAAGAAGAGGACCCCCGGCTGGCTAGCAGGTGAGGGTGGCAGAACCCCACAGCACCCCAAGTGCCACAGCAGTGCCACCTGTTCCTGGTCACAGCTCACCGGTCCCGGGCTCCAAGTTCAGACCCCCCAGTTCGTCCAGCCACCGCAAGGTCTGCCTGCCTGGATATCCACCAGAGTCCAGCCATGTGGTAAACCACGGGGAAAATGAAAAATGCAATTGCCACTGGGTCCCCTGGGGACGTCTGTCCACCAGAGAAGGGACCAAACAGTGGGGGACTGGCTGCCTGCCTGCCTGCCGTGGTGCAAACACCAATCCTCTTCAGGTTAAAGTGTAAACTCAGAAGGAAACGGGAAGGGGTGCGCAGACAGACCACCTGCGGGGGAAGGGAAAACGGGACAGAGTTAGGGCAGAAGGAGGGGGCAGAATTCTGACAGATGGCGCCTGCCCTCTGTTACTGCTCTGCAAACACTGGTTGTTGTTTGGAATCAGGTTGACTGGACCCCTAGGGGCTGGGTCCAGGCCCAGCAACCTGCAAAAGCAAAATCTGCAGGGCAGATTTAAAATATGTCTTTTCAGGGACTTCCCTGGCGGTCCAGTGGTTAGGACTTCACCTTCCAGTGTGGGAGTGGGGGGTGGGAGGGGGACGGCTCAATCCTTAGTCAGGGAACTAAGATCCCACATGCCTCAGGGTCAAAAAGAAAAAAAAAACCAAAAAATTTAAAACAGAAGCAATATTGTAACAAATTCAATAAAGATTTTAAAAATGGTCCACATTTAAGAAATCTTAAAACAAAGAACAAAACAAAACATGCCTTTTCCTCATGATGATTTTAAATAAAGTGCACCTGTAAAACTCTTAGTGCGTCTTTGTGGCTGAAACCTCCCACACTATGGGACGAGGGCTGGCTGTGGTCCTCGCATCTGCCAGGCTGGGTCTGGCTTGCGCATTCTCCTCCTCAACGTATGTAAAATCTCAAGGGAGTGATCTTGACGTATCCACCTGCACTGTCCCAGCTCAGAAGAATAATCACCATTAATAACAGCAATAATGAAAACTGGATCCATATGCCTGGTTAACGTCCCTGATGAGTGCGTGTTAAGTGCCAGGCACTCTGCATTGTTTCAGTTAATCCTCACAGCCACTTTGGCTGGAACGTACTATCATGACATCCATTTCATAGATGCAGAAACGGAGGCACAAGATCTAAGGGACTTGGATGCCAAACAGGGTGATGCTTGAAGCATCTCTGACCTCACACTTAGTTTCCCCAGAGACCAGCCTTGACGAGGCTCAGTCTCATCTTCTTGAAGACGGCGAACAAAATTACCAGATGCCTACTAAATGCCCACCCCTGTGTCAGGGGCATTCACGCACGTTAGTTTATCAAATTCTCAAAACAAATGGAGCCAAACTTTATGGTCCCCATTTTACGAGTGAGGAAACTGAAGTTGTGAAAGATCAAGTCACTTATCTGAGACCGAAACAGCCAGAAAGGGGTAGAGCTAAGATGAAGACCATACATGCAGGCTCTGAAGTTCAGGTTCTTTACATTACATGTCAATATCTGCACACTGCCAGGCCCTTTCCATTGAGTCTGTCCTCAGATCTAGGACGACAGCAGGTACAAGATGCACTGATATTTGAGGGACCACCAAGGAAGGATCGACCAATTGTACTCTGACCCATCACCGGGGGGGATGCACCCTGATTTCAGACCTGCAAAATTTAAACAATGTGCACGTCAGAATCGATGAGATATGGGACCCTCTCATATGACCCATACAGCAGCCTTGTGAAATTACCGTGATTGCACAGATGAGGAAACTGAGACTTAACTTGGCTAAAGGGTTGCTCAGGATCGCACAGATCATATGAGCCCACATCTGGACACGCAGCCAGTGACTGGGAAGCTTGGCCCCAGGCCTGTCCGCTCACTGAGCTGGGTCTCTGACCAAGATCTTTCCAGCACCTCCCACAGTGCCTCGAACACAAGAGCCTCAGAGGAAAGGTCCTTTAAAGGAGGGAAGGTGGGTTTCCTTCACTCCTCCCCCAGCAGGGCTGGAGGCCTAGCCTTGCTGTCCTTAAGCTGATGCCACCAGCCAAAGTGTAAGCCAGGGACATTAAGGGGCAGCCCCTGGAGCAGACCAGGTGAGGGGACGCCAAGGGTGACATCTGGGTGCAGGAGGCGAACACCTGCTTCCATGTAACAGAGCCTGTGCAGCAGGCGGGTGTGCGTAAAACACACCTGCAGGAACATGATCTGACTGCTGAGGGTGTGTGTGTGTGTTTGTGTACTGATCCTGAGCTGAGTGGCCAGGAGAGGCCAACACTGTGACACTCAAGCAACCCCCAAGACAAAGGACATCCCCCATTTCCACAGCCCCCTTTATGCTAGAAATTGAGGGCGGAGGACACTGCCTGAAAACCACCCCAAAAACTGGGCCACCCTTTGTGTGGTCCCCATTTGGCCTAACCCACTGGACACAATGGATTTTCTGTTTCGTTGGTGAACTTCCACAGTGTTTTTAAAAAACAGCTTTATTGAAGTATAAGTGACATAGTGTGAAAAATCCACATGTTATTTAAAGCACAAAATTAGATGAGTCGATGTATGTATAGACTAGGGCTTCCCTGGTGGCTTAGCAATAAAGAATTCACCTGAAATGCAGGAGATGTGGGTTCGATCTCTGGGTCAGGAAGATCCCCTGAAGAAGGAGATGGCAACTCACTCCAGTATTCCTGCCTGGAAAATCCCATGGACAGAGGAGCCTGGCAGGCTACAATTCATGGGGTTGCAAAAGAGTTGGACACAACTTAGCGATTGAACACCACCACCACCACCACCACTAGATCAAAACAGTAAATACATTTTTGACTCTCAAAAGTTAGAATGGATATTGCCTCAGCCTCTGAAACCAAGCATCTCTGGTAACCTGGCTAATAGAAACAAAAGCCAAAAACAGGTACCGTGTGCTCCATTCACACAGTACTGCTGCTTCCCATTCTACACGCATCATGCAGAAAAGCCTGGAGGCTGCACACACCACCCCCGTTATCCCCGAGGCAGGAGGCTGCAGGCGTAACAAGCGCCAGGTGGCTGGGGTTCAAATCCTGGCTCTGCCCCCTTCCTGACACCCTGGGTACCTTCCTTTACTCCTCAGTGCCCGCTATCCCCTTCAGTTCAGCTCAGTCGCTCAGTTGTGTCTGACTCTTTGCAACCCCACGGACTGCAGCACGCCAGGCCTCCCTGTCCATCACCAACTCCCAGAGCTGGCTCAAACTCATGTCCATCAAGTCGGTGATGCCATCCAACCATCTCATCCTCTGTCGTCCCCTTCTCCTCCTGCCTTCAATCTTCCCTATCCCCTTATTTGAGGCTAACTAGACCACTCACCTCACAGGTTTTATGCAGTAACACCCATCGAGAGAACTCAGGACAGTGCCTGGCGCATGGTAAGTGCTCCATGTGTCAGATGAGAATGTGATGATGAGAGTGATTTTTTTTTTGAATGGGAAAACAGGTTCCAGGAAGTTAAGTGACTCACCCAAGGTCATTCAGACAGCTACCGGCCAAGAGCTTTAATGCAGGTGCTCCTGACCCTGTGTTGTCCTCCCCAGGACATGAGAAGGTGCTCTGGCCTCTGTGGCTGCCGTCGCTGGCTCCAGCACCGACTGGCTGGGCAATGGTGTCAGCAGGTCATGTGCATAGATCTTTCTCTGCAAACTCAACTGAATCTCTTCTGACTGCCTTTCAACGTCCTGGGTCCTCACACATGCCAGGTGCATCTTGGCGGGGACAGTGGGCATCTGAGACCCATTTCACTGGGCCCTTCTCCTCCCACATCTTGGCAGAGGATTCCTGCCCCACGAGTGTCATCTTCCACCTCCAGAGTCCTCAGCCAAGACAGGGAACAGCCCCCACCACGGCAGTTGGTTAACATTTCAGCTTTGCTGGACAAGCAGGAAACCGCAGGAAGAAACCACTTCCCACCCTAAATCGACCTTTGGTGGGAAAGACGGATTCTCAAGGTCCTCTCGAATGATGACTAATATCATGAGAAAATGCCGCATCCAACAGAGGTCGACCCGGGAGGCTGGGAGCCCTCCAGCTGCTGAAGGAGGCGCGTGGCTGAGCTCCGGGTGGAGAGGACCTGGGGCAGCTGACCAAACCAGAGCGGAGGCTCCATTCATCCAGCTGCACTGTGGGCCAGGCTCCTCGCTCTGTGGTCTGTGCCTGTGTTGTTCCCTCAGTCCTGGGTCACTATTCTCCCCTCCTACAGATGAGGAAACTGAGGCCCAGAAGCACTAGCAACTCTGTCAAACATCACTGAAAAACTTCCCTGAGTTGGCTGAAGTTGGAGTTTGAATCCAAGTGTCTATGTCATCAACCCAAACACACAAAAAACGATGCTCACGCCTTGCCCCCAACCCAGCTTCTCTGCAGAGAAGCAAACAATAGGCACGGCTAAAATATTTTCATATTTACTACATGGCAGGGGCTGGGTCAGGTCCTTATAGCCTCAAAAACTCCTCCTGATGAGCTCAGCCCTGTGCTCTGTGATAACCTACAGGGGTGGGATGGGCTGGGGGTGGGAGGGAGGTTCAAGAGGAAAGGGACATATGTAGACTTATGGCTGATTCACCTTTTTGTATGGCAGAAACCAACACAACATTGTAAAGTAATTATCCTTCAGTGAAAACAAACAAAAACAAAACAAAACTTGCAACAATTCCGGGGAGAATGAATCCTGTTTCTCAGAGGCGTCATTGGAGGCTCAGTGCCCCTGTGGCCCAGCTGGAAGTGAGGTGCTCCAATGAGGGAGGGGACAGTGGGCTGTGTATTAGGCTCCCATTGCTGCTATAACAAATGAACACACACTTAGTGGCTTCAACCAACACAAATCCATTCTCCTACGGTTCTGGAGGTCAGCATCTGGAAGAGGTTTCCGGGACCAGAATCAAGGTGTTGGCAGGGCTGTGCTCCCTCTCCAGGCTCCCGGGGGAATCCACTTCCTTCCCTTTTCCGGTTTCTAGAGCCACCTGCGTTCTTTGGCTCGGGGCCCCGTCCTCCATGCTCGTGGCCGTCAGTGGAGCACCTGTAAATGTCTCCCTCTGATTTTGAACTTCTGTTTTGGGCATCACTCCACACCTCTCTGGCCCTCCTGCCTCTCTCTTACAAGAACCCTGGATGTTGTTCAGTCATTCAGTCATGTCCGACTCTTTGCGACTCCATGGATTGCCGCACGCCAGGCTTCCCTGTCCTTCACTATCTCCTAGAGCTTGCTCATACTCATGTCCATTGAGTTAGTGATGCCATCCAACTATCTCATCCTCTGTTGTCCCCTTCTCCTCTGCCTTCAATCTTTCCCAGCATCGGGTTCTTTTCTAACGAGTTGGCTCTTCGCATCAGGTGGCCAAAGTACTGGAGCTTCCGCTTCAGCATCAGTCCTTCCAATGAATATTCAGGGTTGATTTCCTTTAGGATTGACTGCTTTGATCTCCTTGCAGTCCAAGGGACTCAACAGTTTTCTCCAACACCACAGTTCAAAAGCATCAATACTTCAGCATTCAACCTTCTTTATGGTCCAACTATCATTATCTACACATGACTACTGGAAAAACCATAGCTTTAACTACACGGGCCTTTGTTGGCAAAGTAGTGTCTCTGCTTTTTTAATATGCTGTCTAGAATGGTCATAGCTTTTCTTCCAAGGAGCAAGCGTCTTTTAATTTCATGGCTACAGTCACCACCTGCAGAGTGATTTTGAAGCCCAAGAAAATAAAGTCTCTCACTGTTTTCATTGTTTCCCCATCTATTTGCCATGAAGTGATGGGACCAAATGCCATGATCTTCGTTTTTTGAATGTTGAGCTTTAAGTCAGCCTTTTCATTCTCTTCTTTTACCTTCATCAAGAGGCTCTTTAGTTACTCTTAGCTTTCTGTCAGAAGGGTGGTATCATCTGCATATCTGAGGTTATTGATATTTCTCCCAGCTATCTTGATTCCAGCTTGTGCTTCATCCAGCTCGGCATTTCGCATCCCAGACTACTGGATAATCCAGGACGCTCTCCCCATTTGTAAAGTTCCTTCTGCCATACAAAGAAACATAGTCACAGGTTCCAGAGATAAGAATGTGGACATTTCTGGCATCATTACTCAGCCTACCACACGTGGGGATCATTGCACCCTAGCCAGTACTCCCAAAGGCCTAGACCCGCAGGCAGGAAGGAGTCAAGCTGGACAGAGCAGACTGAGGGTGTCCTGCATCCAAAGGAAAGACCCAAGGGGAGCAGGGAATGGGGGTGGGCGAGCCAGGGCAGGGCGCCCACAAGCCTTCTGTCCAGGCCTGGCTCCAGTTGGGACTACAACCACAGGCTCGTTCCTCGAAGAGCAGAATCACTTTTAAGTTCTAAAAATACCACTTCATTGCTAAACAAATACCGGGGCTCTTGTGAAATAAAGCAACAACATGAAAGGCCTGGCAAGGGGGCCCGGAGATCCTGATCTGCAAGCGGATCAGGGCAGCTCCCTCCGCTGGAGCAGCCAGAGTCATTTCCGAAGCCCTCTTGGATCTCAAGGCCAAGGTCAGGCTTTGGATGGGGGCCAGTGCCTGGGGCTGAAGGCACGGCGGGGAGGAAGGGAGTAAACACACACTTGCGGGGTGCTGTGGGGGAGGGGCCTTCACACGCTACCCTGTTCCACCCTCTGAACAGCCCTGCAAAGGAGGCATTTTCATGTCTATCGTCCTAACCACAAAATGAAAGCTCAGAGGGGCAAAGCGACTCGCCTAAAGTCACACAGCAGTAAGACACGGGATTCCAAACAGCTCCACTGGACTCTAGGACCAATGTCCTTTCTACTTCAACACCCAAATTGCTGCCAGGTTCAACACACGAACTTGAGGACCACAGGCTGACAGTTGGTCCAAGCAGGATTCAGGGTGGTTGAAAGTGCAGGTTCCTTGAGCCCAGTGGTGTGGGTCTGAATTCAGGCTCTCTGAAGCTGGGGGAATCTTTGCCTCCCTGGGCCTCAGTTTCCTCATCTGTAAAGTGGAGTCAGTCACAGCACCTGGCTCATGGTGCGCTGTGACATTTTACTGCATTAAATCAGGTACAGTGTTTGGGCAGGGACAGTGACACTCCCCAAGGATGTTTCTCACCTAATCCAACCCTCCAGAGTCTCCCCATCCTCTAGTTGTTTTCCCACTAGAAGTTAGCAACATCCTTATTATCTTGGGGCTGATACATGGTGAGAGATGGAGCAGAGAGGATCCAGGCCCCCATTCCATAGATAATCCCTAAGACCACGCCAGCCAATCTTCAGAGCACCTTTTAGTCATGAAACCATACAACCCATCAGCAAACCAGTCAACTAACAGCTGAGGAGTGCCCACTTCTGGCTCTGCCCCACCCCCGCTGGCTGGGGAAGCCTCTGGGGCACTTCGGGTCCTTGGGGGAACAAGGGGGTGGGGGGTGGGGGTAAGGGGGGGGGGTAGATCCAAGCCCATCTTGTTCCTGAGCACAGAGCCACATATCTACTTCCTGTCTGCCTCATTCCAAACTAAACATCAGGCTCACTTGTTGTTGCTCAGTCACCAAGTTGTGTGCGATTCTCCGAGACCCCGTGGCCCGCAGCAGGCCAGGCTGTCTGTCCTGTCTTTCACTGTCTCCAGGCTCACTACTGGATAACAAATTACTACGTGCTTAGCCTATTCAGGTGCCATGTCTGGACAGGCCACATACTTTACTTACAGACATACTGCAGGCTTACTGCTTACATGACTGCAGTCCATGAGTTGGAAAGTACACCCACTTCACAGATGAGGAAGCTGGAATTGAGAGAGAGGTTAAGTAACCTGCCCAATGGCATGCAGAAATGAAGAGACTGAGCTGGGATTTGATAAGGCCTGCCTGAAGCCTTTGCTCCGAGGCCCACAGGACCCCAGGTGCCTGGGGGCCTGGTCAGCCCCTGAGGCTCCAGTCTCTGCTGCTAACCCTCAGCTCAGGCACTTGCCCCACATCCTCAGGGGGCTGACCAAGTAAGCATCCATTCTCCCAGCACCAGCTTCACCAAGAACCCACCACCTTCTAACTGTGTGCTGCTGGGGACAGAGCAGAAATCAGCTAGACACCACCTCTCTGTCCGCCCCCCACCCCCAGCTAATAACTAAGCCCCCAAACAGAAAGTCATCAGAAACCATGGAATATGCCATGGGAAGGGAAGCATTTGAGGCTGACACTGAGAATAACTGGAGTTTGGGGGTCTGGGGCAAGGGGGACAGGACAGATGGCCTTGGGAGAAGAAGCTCTGAGGATCTCTCTGAGCTGGTCACGTTTCACCTGAGAGCAGGAAGGCTGAGGAGCCAGGCGCTCCAGGAGGCAAGAAAGAGCATTCCAGGCTGAGGGAGCAGCAAAGCAAAAAGGGCCCCCAGGAACAAATGGTCTGAAGGCATGTGAGGAACAGTCGGGGCAAAGTGACTGGGAGGCCACGCGGAACAAATACACCTCCCTCCCAGCAGCTGATGTGAAGAACTGACTCACTGGAAAAGACCCTGATGCTGGGAAAGATCAAAGGCAAAAGGAGAAGGGGGCAGCAGAGGATGAGATGGTTAGATAGCATCACCGACTTAACGGACATGAATTTGAGCAAACTCCTGGAGATAGCCCAGGAAGGAGGAGCCTGGTGGGCTACAGTTGATGAGGTCGCAAAGAGTAGGACATGACTTAGTGACTGGACAACAACCGTCCAGTGCCTCACACACAAGGCCCTGGGGTGCTGGGAGGCAGGGCTTCCCTGGCCTAATCTTCCCAAGATGGTTTCTCCTCTGGGAATCAGCCCTTTCTCCGGGGACTGGGAGGGAAGGCTGACTTGGAGGAATCGCCCAGTCCGGCATCTCCGTGCATGGTCTGCACACCCTTCGGAGGGCACCGGCTACCCAGCATGTGGCTACAAGACGTCTCCCCACCCCAAGGCAGCAGAGTCGGGGCAGCTCTGTCTCCTTCTGAAGCCCCGAGGGGAGGACGGGAGCAGACCTCATAACTTTCTCAACATCTCACTCAAGCATTCTCTGCTCCCAGAGCATCCGCCGTAGGCCAGCCCCTGAGCTGGATCCTGGCGAGAAGGTGATGACTCAGCCACACACCCAGGGTGTTAAAATACAGCCACCAGAGAAGGACCCAGGGAGGTGTGGGGAGAGGTGTGAGTCACTGCACTTGCCGGCCTGGGTAGAGGGAGGTGCACGGGGTCAGCAAGCGGAGAGAGAGGACCTGGCTTCAAAGGAAAGAGGGAAGAAAGCCAGCCCAGTGACTGCACGCCAAAGCTGCTGGACACTGGCGGGGAGGACGGGGGAGCAAAGACCCATTGCATTAGGCCAGTTCTGCTGTCTGCAAGAGACCACAAGCTGACACGCATCCTTGGGGCTGCTGCTCGGGGTACCAAGCCAGGGAGCCTGGCTGAAGACGCTGGGATGCGGAGGGCTGTAGACTAAATGCCCCTCATGATCAGCTGACCATTGGCCACAGGCCCCAGACATGCTTGTTTTCCAAGAGAAGGTAGAAATCCACACTGGATAATTTCCAACTTTTAAATGGTGGCAACACATTCAAAAAATTTAAGAGTAGCATGTAGGCTCAAGAACATAGCTGTAGGTCACTGACTCCACAGCCTGGAGTAAATGAAGGTAAATAACTTTATCTCATGACTGCGTCTGAGATGCTGGAAGTGGCTCAGGCTGGGCAGGAGAGGGTTTCTGGCAAGAGGGACCCACAATGCTGAAGGCAGGAGAAGAGGAGCAAGGAGCAGACTGGTGAATCCCCCAGCCAGCCCCTTCTGCTGGGCCCCTGCTTTATTCTCTGTGCAGCTGGTGGGAGTATGCACGCTGGATCCAGCCTCCTTCTGACAGCAAAGGTTGGGAACAGAGGCACAGCTCGGGAGGCTGTCCCCTGGGCTCTGGTCTAAGGGAACTGGGACAAGGTGCGGTGCATGCCAGCCAGGGTCTGTGGGGAACCTGGTGGAAAAGTAACATGAGCTCCTGGGCCAAGTTTTCCTTGCTGCCAAACAGGACAGACTGGCCCAGCCCAGTGCTGGCATCTCCAAGGCTCCTGGGAGGATCAGACCTCAGCCCAGAAATGCTCCTGAAGGCATTGTATGGGGCTCAAGTCTCACTTTCAAGATATACGACCCATCTCTCCTGCCCAGATAGGGGCCCTCCACCTTCTGTGGTCAAGTGCCCCAGCCCAAGCCCCCACCTTCCCTGACAATTTGCGATCCTCCTGCCGCCCAAGGAGAACTCCCTGTGCTGCTAAGCACTGCTGGGGCAGCACTGGCTTTGGTGGCCCTTGGCCTGCTCCGTGCTGGGTCCAAAGCTTGGGAGGGTGGGCACGAAAGTATGAGGGGGAGGGGTCACTTCAGTCACGGGGGCTGCTCGTGCCTAGGGCAGTCGGCTGAAACAACAGTCCATCTTCACTTCTCCCGTGTCTGGCAGGTTCTTTCATCGTCTCCACTTTGCATATGAATAAACGGCATCTCGGAGGGGCTGAGGGACTGGCCCAAGGTGTGGATACTACGTAACAGAGCCAGGGTTTGAAGCCAGGGGCCCTGACCCCAACCCCAACATGGTACTACCTCCATCAATGCCAAGACGAGACCCAGTGACAACAGACAAGTGACAGTCACAGCCTGAGAGGAGGGGAAAGAGAAATGAGCAAAACCAAAAAGATTGTACCACCTTATTGTCCAGGGACAAAAACAGATATTCCCAGGGAGACCTTGAGTCATCAGGAGAGGCTAACCTGTGCTCCTGCGAGTCTGGATGGGAAGGTGGGGCGCACGAGGCTTTGGGGATGCTTGCTGTCCCAGCTGACAGTCACATGCGGGGACCCCAAGAGCCCAAGCGAGAGGAGGCAGTCTTGCGTGCAGAAATGCCTCAGGGTTCAGGAGGACTGCAGCCAGCCTTCCCTCAGTTCAGCAGCCTCTTGTGTGAGCTGAACATCAGACCCCACCCAGATCCAGGCTGGCCCTTGTGACCCACATGTCCGCTGGCTGAGTGGGAGCTGCAGGTGGCGATCAGAACACAATCCACTGGCTGGAGTTTACGGAGCCAATCAGCACACATCCGGGCTGAACGTAACCCGGGGTGATTGGATTTTCTCGCATCAGGAAAACCAGAGCCGAGGACAGCAATTCCGAGTGTAGCGTGTCATTACTCTAAGTGCAGCCACCCCGTTTTTAATTACAATTCCCTCCAGCAGGACTGGGCAGGGCCAAGATGCTGGGCAGAGCTCTTTCCTTAAGTGAGTCCCAGCTCTGCTTCGGCTGGCTGAAAGCGGAGCCAGCTGGGTGGGGAAGGAAACCAAGATGCCTTCCCCCACTCTTCAAGGAGTGCAGGGGAAGCCAGGAGGCGGAGGAAGAGGGGGAGATGGAGGGGATGCTGTGAGACCCTCATTCAAGGGATCTGTGGCCAAATGGAAGGAGGAAACAGGCCCTGCCTGCAGCTCTTGCTTCCTCTGAAGGGGCGACTACCTGCCCTCATTCCCCTCCGCTCCCTAGTCCAGGTCCTCCTACTCATAGCTGGCTTCCCTGCCTTCACTCTGCACCCCCAGGCTGGCTTCGGAAACTCCAACCTGACTCCATCACTCCCTGCCTAGAGCCTGCAATGGTTCCCTAGTGCCCTCAGGCTGGAGGGGAAACCACTCTGCATCTAAACTGCCAGCAAGTCGTGTGTTTTCTCCACCCTGTGCTACGGAGGCCCAGCCTTCCACAACCTCCCCCCACCCCCACCCTCGCCCACTATTCTTGATGCTGCAGCCACAGGGGCTGCTTCCAAAGGCCAATCAGATTGAGTTGCTTCCTTGCTTAAAACCAGAGCATCCTGCCATGTGCATAATAAAGTCCAAACTCCTCACTAGGATCGCAAAGCCCCACATGAACTACCCTTCATTACATCTCCACATCCCCCATACCCCGTGCCCTCCAGCCACACAGAGGTGGTCTCAGTAAACTCTGTTTTCAGTTAAAGGTCTCTACTCCGGAGAGACCAGCTCTGGCCACTGCCTGCAGAAAAGCCCTGTCTCCCCACCCACCTCCCCTCCCCACCGTCCTCCACACCTCATTTTATGCTGTGTGGCACATACTACTATCTCTTTTTTTCTTGCCTGCTCATTAATTTATGACTTGATTCCTCTCTAAACTGCTGGGCTGGGAGGAGGCGGCTGCAGAATGGGTTTGCTCTCCATGACACCCTCAGCCCCTTGCCCTGGGCCTGGCATGCAGCCGGGGTCAATCGATACTTCTGGAATGAAAGACTACCTGCATTTCTGATAGCTGGCAGAGTGCCTGCTGGTGTGAGTTTGATGCAACTGAAAAGAGAAAAGGAGCAGCAGCCACTGCTTATGGAAGCCTTACCACTCAGCTGGGTGAGTGTGGGCTGGGCGCGGGGGACCAGGCAGGGCTGGGTGGAGTCCCCCACCCCCACCGCCCGCACACAGCAGCAGCAAGGAGGAACTTGCCTGCCCAGGGATCGAACCCAGGCCCCCTGCACTGGACCACCAAGGAAGTCCCACTGCAGCCTCTCTGTACCGAGATTCTGAGTTAAGTTCTTTTCCTGAATTGACATCAATAAGAAGACCACAGTTTATCCCCTTGAGGTCCTGCGAGCCCCACTCAGGGCGGGATGGGGGCACCAGGCTGGAGCCCCCCCTGTCACGTGAAGAGGCTGCTTGCTCCTCTGGCGACACTCGCTCAGGCTGGTACCCAGTGGGCCTGTGGAACCGCCTGGAACGTGCCAAGCAAGGAAAGCTTCAGGTCAGCACTTTCCGGGATTTGCCACTTTAATATTAAAATATTCATAAAGAGAAGTAATATCACTGTACATGGGCTTCCCATCTGCAAACGAGGATTCACATTTGCTCCTGGTGCTCGGCCAGTGCAGCGCAGGGCAAGGAAAGAGCGTTATGCAGAATCAGGGCTGCCAAACTGGCGGAGCCCCTAAGACAGGCAGTTGGGGCCGTGCTGTCCTGAGAGCATCAAGTTCCCAGCAGCCTGCCGCCGCTGCGCTTCACTCTGCACTGATGTGATAATACCATCCATGGTCCATATTCAACACACGGTCCATACTCAAGGGTCCCCAAATACACGGTCCTTATTCAAGACCCGGAGATCAAGCGCTGCAATGAACCGCCAGGGTTCCTGACTCTCCTTTTATCTGGGAGGTGCCCTTTGCCTTCTGTGGGTCTTTCATAACACGGAAGCTGCCTGGCTCCCAACCCAGGTAATCCATAGATGATGCTGTACGCTCACACTGTACCCCATCAGGAGGCCCCTAAAGGCAGTTTGTCCATTACTGATGATTTTCAATTAAATCCACACTTATTAACTCGTGTTCATCTTTTCCCCTCTATTCCCCGCTTTGCTTAATCCATTCCTCTCATTCTTTTGGATGTTCAAACTGTCCCATCTTTGCCAGCAGGAGCCTCTTGAAGCCAGTGCCTGGGTCTTTCCGACCATCTGTCTTTGGACGCATCCCTGTTTTTTAGAGTGGCAAGAGGTTCTAGTCACACTCTGTTACTTTCTACTGCCTCACACCTGGAATCCTCCGTGTGTCCAAGGGGCCCTGGCTCCTTCTCATGGGGGACAGCATTGAGAAACAGAGCTGCAGGCACTCGGCGTATACACTGCTACTGGGGGTCACAAAGCTTCCTTGTCCCTCCCGTGATTACAAACACATACGTCATCAAATATGCATACTGGGGACTTCACTTGTGGTCCAGTACTTAAGAATCTGCCTGCTAATGCAGGGGACACAGGTTCAGTTCCTGGTCTGCGAAGATCCCACATGCCGTGGAGAACTAAGCCTGTCACAACAACTGCTGAGCCCACGTGCCCAGAGCCTGTGCGCTGCAGGAGAAGCCGCTGCAGTGGGAAGCCTCAGCACAACTAGAAAGGAGCCCCCAGTCACGGCAACTAGAGAAAACCCGCGTGCGGCAACAAAGGCCCAGCGCAAACAGAGGAAAAAAAAAAGCATACTGATGTCCCAAATCCAATCCCACACATTCCTCTTTTCCACATTCCCTTCTTCTACAGACAGAACCTGGTACCTGACAGAATGTATTTACTCATTAGCTCTATTCCATAACAACAAAATAATTCAAGGATTATCACACCAAAAGCACTGTCAACAAATGTATTAGGTAAACATCAAGATATGCTTCTTGTTTTTCCCTTACTTGAAGCCTCTGAATGTATTCTGCAGTGTGGACAAGAACTTGTTTCGTATCTGTGATGTTTTATTCTCAGGGTCAATCCCTCTGCTGAGTCAGAAGGTAGATGCAGATGAGACTTTGTGAGTTGTACCTGAATTTCCTTCTATGGGGGGTCACACCATCCAGTGTTTCCACCAACCATGGGTGAGGTGTGCCAAGAGCGTGCTTGTGTGATTTTTGCCCATCTGAGAGGTGAGCAGTGATATCTCTGGGTTGCTGTAATTTGCATTTTCTTAATCTAACTGCATCCTCTTTCAGCCCAGGGCCCAAGCCCAGGGCCCACCTGGAATGTGCTAAGCTGGGCATCCCAGGCAAGGTAAAGGTCGGGGTGGGGGTGGGGGGTACATAGTATCACCATGCCCACCCAGCCCCGTGTGAACAGTGCAGTCAAATGGGGCCCCAGATAAAACTCTGGCACCTGGGGAGGGGAAGGAGTTCTCTGGGTGTCTAGAGAAACCTCAGACACACACCCTGCGCATTTCTGGAGTAAAGAAAAGGCTCCCTGCTGCCTTGAACAGGCCCAAGGAACATTCTGGCCTTCTGCTCTGATGATCATGGGCAAGCTGCAAGACTCCTGCCAGGGGGCCAGGTGCTCCCTCAACGGAGCTCAGAGTAGGAGCTGAGGGTGTCAGCTGGAGGGTGCCCTGCGGGCTGTCATTACTCGGTGGGACTTCTTTCTGAGCCTGCATCTGTGCTTTCTGTGCTAGTCTCCTGGGCCAGGGGAAGATGTCTTTAGGAACTGAGGTGGTGGGAAGATGCGGCACTGTGCCTCCAGCCTCCCTGCTAGGACATGGGGACCATCTCTGGACAGCCCCGTGCCAGGTGCCCCTTCAAGGTTTTGGGGTGCTGAAAACAGCAGGGGACAAGCTGAGAGGCCTCATCCTTCCCAAGCCCAAGTCTGCCCGCCTCCATCCAAACCCACATGTTTAAGGGCTCAGGGAAACTTCAGGTGTCAACAGACAGATGGTACAATGGTGAGGAGTGTAGGATCTAGAGGCAGAATGAATGGGCTGGGGTGTCGATCCTGGCTGCGCCAACCATCTGAGTGCCCCATGCAAATTCCTTTCATCTAGAACCTCAGTGACCTCCTCTGTGAAGTTGGGGTGGTAACAGAACCCCTTCTCACGGGCTGGCTGTGAGGATAAAATGGGACATGTATCAGAGAGCCTGGCATACAGCAGGCATTCAATAAATGCTAACTCCCTCCAGGGGACAGCCCCTTCCGGGCTTCTGCTGGCTGCCCAGGATAAGTCCCTTCTAACAGGCGCTTCACTTCTCATTTCCTCCAAGTGAGAAAGGTACCCTGGATGGGTCACCATTCCCGGGGCATCATGGTTTGAGCAAGCTTGGGGTGTGGTACAAAACTCACTTAAAAAGGCACTGCTGTACCTTTCCATCCTAAAATTCTTAGGATGAAACTGCTGTTTATGCCAAACACAGCCAGCCAAGACGGCCATGACCCCCTCCCAGGACCACCATAGACAGTTGCACAGCTGGTGGTCTGCCGCAAAGTGCCTGGTAGCTGAGCTGAGTGGGACATAAAATCCAGCTGGTGTTCCGCTTGTCAAACTGTGCAGCGTAGTGCAGGGTCACAGCTACCTGGAGCACAGGCGCGTCTCTGCCCCCCTGCCAAACCCTGCAACAGGACTGCAACCCCTTAGGAATGTGGCCACACCAGGTGCTGCCTGCCAGCGACAGGCGACAGGTCAGCAGGGCTGTGCTCAAGGTGGGGCACGGGGACACACCCTTTCCTCATCTGTCTACATGCCTTTTTCTCCCATCCAAGTACTAATCAGGCCTGACCCTGCTTAGCTCCCGAGATCAGATGAGATCGGGTGCGTTCAGGGTGGTATGGCTGTAGACTACATGCCTTTTTCTAATTTGCACTAAGGCTATTAAATTAGGCTAGCAGGAGTCACATTAATTTAAAAAATACTCATTTACAATCCACAGACTGGTGACTGGCCTATCCTTCTTGAGGTAAGATCTTTATGTGCAAACTGCTCTACTGGGTTCAAGATTCCATTAAAAAGTTTAGAAATCTGTTTTAGGACCAGAGACAGTAAAAAGTGAAGAAGCTCAGTGAGCATTCAGGGTTGGGAGTTAAGATACAGGTCTAGGCCGCAGCTTCTAGCTTCTAGCTGGGGCACATCATTTACCCACACAGAGCCTGGCCAACAGCTCCGGTCACTTCCCCTCACTCCCTGCTCCACGGGGGAGGCTGCTCTGACCCCTCTGGGAACCTGAGCCCCCAGGAACACCTTGCTCCACTGAGAGACACCAGGTCCATGTGGGTGGGTAACAGCAGTTGTCTGGAAGCCCCAACTTTTCAAGGCCTCACGTGCTCCTGCTGAGGTTTACGAGGAAAGCCACACAGGCTGGAGACAGGAGTCTCCTCCTGTCACTCCACCTCCCTCTCTGGCCTCCCTCATCCTTCCTTCTGGAGCCGCCACCCAAAAGCTTTCTTCCTCTGGTGTCAGCTGGGGATGCGCTCCGTGACTTCATAGCATCCGTCTCCACCTCTGCTCCCTCCTGCTCAACAGGGCATCGGAATGGTTTCTTAGGTGTCATACTATGCCACTCTGTCGTGGTAAACATCACGCCTTTTTCTGGTCCCTAAAGAATGGAAGGGTCTATCGTGCCCTTGTAAATCATGATGCTGGCTGCGCATGTGGCCTCAGAGTACATAGATGAAGCTGGGGTGAGGGAAAGATGTTCTCTGGGCCGTGGGGTCAGGGTGCAGGTGGAGGGATGTTGTTCCTCCTGTCCAGCAGGGCAGGGGGCCCCCTCAGCCACCTCCTGGTCACCTGTGTGTACAACGAACATCCTCCGTACACAGCTTTGCTTATGCTTTCTTCTGACCTGAAGTACCTATCTGACACCTGTCCACCTCCTCACATCCTGTCTGTGGTCAAGGGCTATAGATCCCATCTGTCTGAGACAGTCCCAGTTTGCTCTGATTGTTGGAGGACAACTTTTAAAAAAAAACTTTTAATTTTATATTGGAGTATAGTTGATAAACAATATGTGTGTTTCAGGTATAGAGCAAAGTGACTCAATTCTACATATACATGTATCAGATTATTTTCCCATTTAGGCTGTTACGTAATGCTGAGCTGAGTTCCCTGTGCTATCCAGTAGGTCCTTGTTGGTTATTCATTTTACATATAACAGTGCGTACACGTCCATCCCAAATTCCCTATCTATCCCTTACTATCAGGACAACTTTTAATAGACCCTCTTTCTCTTATAAAACTTACCTTGTTTGGAAAATAAAGTATACAATCACTCTGAACTCAGTAAAAGAAAAATAACAAAGGAAGAATAGCAGATATTTAATTATTAAATATTTACTGTCCCAACCTCTTTTTATGAATCACCTCATTTAATCCCTACAACCACTGAGTAGATGCTGTTATGATACCAATGCGGATATTCTACCTATGGGGAAGGAGACTTGAGCAACTTGTCCAAGTTCAAATGGAGGGGACAAGCCTGGTCCTGATTCTACTTCCCACATGCCCCTGGGCATGTCATGCGACCCCTCTGAGCTTATGTTTCTCACATGGAGAAAAGGAGAATAGCAGGGATCCTTGTAGGATGGTGGGATGCTGAGCTGGCCCCCGAGTGGTCCTGGGAAGCATGTGAGCCTACTGCCTCTGCGGAGGCTCTTCAGAGTCACATTTCTCTGGGAACTCCAGCCAGGAAACCGCCCAGGCACCCAGTCCCTCTCCCTCTGGGTACCACCCTAGCCCGCTCTACCCTTGAAGGAAGTGATTCTCCCCCAATCTGCAGTCACTTGACAACAAAAAAGGGGCGCACCTACCTACCTAGGCCATTGCCCAGACTGGGGAGGAAGCAGGGAATACAACGCACTCCACGGTCATCCTGGCAGAAGACAAAGGTCAGGGCTTGGATGGTCCCAACAGGTCATGAAACCAGAAAAGTCAGGCTGAGGAACACCGCCCATGACCAGGCCCTCCAGACCAGAGACACCCCGTGCGCACATTCACATGGGATGTGAGCCCTCCCCCTGCCCTTGGTCCATTTCCTGGGCACCTACTGGGTGCCAGCCCCGTGGGCTCAGCACACATCCCGTCTCTGCTCTGTCCTGCTTCCCCAGCCTTGCTCACTCCTGGGCAGCAGGAGTGGGACAATCACAGAGACATAAACACGTTTCAGACCCTGACTTCAAGGCACTCCCAGCCTTAAAGCGCTGAGTCAATAGCCACCTCCCCGAGAAGGGACCGCCCCGAAGGATCCATGTTGCTTTCCATCTTGTGCCTTCATCTCGGGCCACATGCTGCATCCGGTGCTGAGCACTGAGTGGGAGACAGCAGCGCCAGGATGAGCATCTAACCGGGCCCGTCTCCAGGGCAGCCAGGAGCCAAGACCGACTGAGACAAGCTCGCTCCAGCCTCTTCCTGGAGGGCTTGGCAGCTGTTAGGAACATTGACTGGTCACGGGCAGCATCCCTCAGCTTGGCTTTTCTGATTACGTGACCTGTTGGTACCATCTGAGCTCCGATCTTTGTCTCCTGCCAGGATGACCATGGAGGGCACTGTGTTCCCTGTTCCCTCCCCAGCCCGAGTGATGGCATGAGTGGAGACCAAGCAAGGGTGCACCCCTTTCTTGTCCTCAAGTGACTGCAGAATGGGAAGAATCACTTCCTTCACTTCATCCCCCGCCTTCTGCCTGAGCCCAGAGTTTGTTGTTTTTTTTTTTTTAAAGATTTCTTTTTAAGTCTTTATTGAATTTATTACAACATTACTTCTGTTTTATGTTTTGTTCTTTTTGGCTGTGAGGCATGTGGGATCTTAGCTCCCCAAACAGAAATCAAATCCCCACTCCTGCACTGGAAGGCGAAGTCATAACCACTGGGCTGTCCAGTAAGTGCCAGCCCAGGGGTTCTTGCTGAAGTCTTTTCTTTCCTTGGGTACCACTCTTCTGGCGAGGCCTGAATCAGAAAGATGCTTCTAGATCTTCATGGCCCAGAGCTCCTGCGTGAGCAAGTTTCTCTGGAGGTCAGGGGCTGCAAAGGTCAGAGGCTGAGGGCTACTGGTTGGCCCTGGAGTGTAGATCTTGGTCCTGGGCTGGGGTGAGAGCGGCAGGCTGGTGGCAGGCAGAGGCCCAGCTGGTGTGACGTGGGGACATGCCATACTGTCACCTCTATCACCACTCCTGCAGTCAGCAGGCAGCGTCAAGCTGCTGTCCTGGCTTTCTCAGAGGTTGGCTCGATCCCCCCGCCCCCCACACACAGATATTTCCCCTGCATTCTGAGTCTGCTGCTTGAGGTACATTACAACAGGGACTCATAAGAACACTTAGCCCAACCCTCTCACCTTCCAGATGAGGCCCACAGAGGCTGAGGGCAACCCTGCTGGAGAGCCCTGGACCCCGGACTGCCAGCACCGACAAGCACCACTGCCTCTAATTCACAGGCCCAGCCTGTCACCAAGAAGCACATCACAAATGACTCATTAAAAATCATAAAGACACGTAGTAGAGAAGGGACGTGCGGACATAGTGGGGGAAGAAGAGGGTGGGAGGAACTGAGAGAGCAGCACTGGCATGTATATACGACCATGAAATAGCCAGCAAGTGGGAGGCTGCTCTAAAGCACAGGGAGCTCAGCCCCGTGCCCTGTGATGACCTGGAGGGGTGGGGTGGGGTGGGGTGGGGTGGGGTGGGAGTGAGGGAGGCTCCAGAGGGAGGGGACGTATGTATACACCCAGCTGATTCACACTGTTGTACAGAAGGAACTAACACAACATTGTAAAGCAATTATCCTCCAATTAAAAACTGAAAAAAAAAAAAAGAATAAAGAGTCAGCATGCAGAAAGGGCTAAACAAACAAACAAACAAAACCCTGTTAATCATTTAAACAAGCAGCTGTGGGCTCCCCATGGGGCTGTGTAGGGCACTGGCTAAACCCCCGAGGTCCTAGAGTCAGGCACACGTTCCCTGCATTAAATTCCACCTTGCAGCAGCTTACTTCTCTGGCTCTCCATCTTCTCATCTGAAAAATGGGGAGACCTCTCTGAGATCATTCATGGGTTTTACAGCCTATGTGTTCCTAGCCCAGAGCACTATTGAATAAATACACAAAAATTGCATTCATTAGCTACACATTAAACATTAAGTGTTAATCTTTAAAATACTCTGAAGCCATTGGATTTTAATCTCCATCTTTTCCCTAGCATGGTACCTACTCCCTGAGCTGAATCAGAACACTCCTTTCTAAATTGCTGAGTGTTTCGTTTAGGGTTTCTCCAAAATGCCTCTCCTCCTTCTATGCCCCACGTCAGGCTCCGGGCACGAAGCCTGCCAGGTTGTCAGCAGCTTCTGTCACAGCCACTGGCCAGCCCATGTGGTTGGACCTATTTAAAGAGCTGGGCTGGGAGCCCAGGCCAGAGCACACGCAGCCTTGGACCTCACTGATCTCTGCCTGTTCGTGGAGCCCAAGAGCCTCAGGTGCTGAGGTTCTGACAGGACACAGCTCTGCCCACCTGGGGCTGAGTCCCCTCTGTGGCCAGCATGAAGGCTAAGCTGCAAGCTGCCTGAGTGGGGCCCGCAGGGCGATGAATGCCCTTCACTGCAAAATGCCCCCAACCCAGGATTCCTAAGCCACCAGACCCTCTTTTTAAAACACCTCTACAGATAATAAATAACATAGTAAACTGCACATGTGTAACACGGACTGTTTGATATAACCTGACATACATAAACATCCGTCAACCCAAAGTCTGCTCCTCCCCCTGGAAAGCCGCACTTCTGCCCCTCCTCCCATCTCCCAGGCAACCACTGATCTTTCCGCCTCTACAGATAAGGTTTCATTTTCTAGAGTTTCATATGAATGGAACCATACAGGATACACTTTTTTTCTTTCTGGACTCTGGCACTCAGCATAATGAGTTTGAGATGTACCACGTGACCGCACATCTCAATAGTTTGTTGCTTTATTGCGGAGTGGAATTCCACCGTAGGTTATGTTGGTTTGTTTATTCATTCCTCTGTTGACAGACGTTTGGGCTGCTTCCAGCGTTTGGCTATTACAAAGAAAGCTGCTAGGACCATTTGTGCACAAGTCTTTGTGTGGATATGTATTTCCTAGCTGAATAAAGACCTCGGAGTGGAAGGCCTGGGTTTCCTATCTCATCCCACTGCAAAAAATGTCCATGTCCTCCAGAGTACTGAGAAGCCTCTAACACTTATGATTTTGTTTTTCTATGTTCCTTGTTTGCTGTTGGCCTTCTCCTTCCCCTGTGTGGCAGATGGTATTTTTGCAAAGATGGACACAATAATACTTCCCATACATGCTTTTTATAGTGCGGAGTCTGGCTGGCCTTGTGGCTGGCCTGTCATCAACAGAATGTGGCGGATATGACACCAAGTGATGCCTGAGACCGACAAGCCTTATAGCCTGCTCCTTGATTTCCTGGAACCCTTTCTGTGGGATCCCTGAGCCTGCGTAGAAGGTTTGACTGCCTTGAGGAGGGGCCACAAATGGGTGCTTGGGTTGTCAGTCTCACCAAGGCCCCAGACATGTGAATGAAGCTGGCTTAGACTTTCCAGGGGAAAAGCCCACCACAGCAGGACCCCACCCACCCAACCCCATCCACCATGTGGAACTGGAAAATCCCCCAGCCAAAGAACTGCCCAGCTGCCAAGTTCCTGACACATAAAATCATAGGATGTAAGAAAAATGTGGGTTGTTTTGAACCAGTAGGATTTGGGGGCTGTTTGTTACACAGCAGATCCACGAAAAATGGACCTTTTGTTTTGCTCACAGATATACCCCAAAGGCCCAGAACAAAGCCTGGCAAATAGCAGAACCTCACTGTTTGCTGAATGAATAAATGAGTGGGGTTCTAGGTAAGATTTTATCAACACTGGAGAGATTTCTACTAATCAGAATTGAAAGCAGGACAGGATCTGTGTCAGGCAGGAGACTTCAGGCTCAAACGCTGAGACCTGCATGCTGTAAAACCCTCCAGGAACCTCAGTTTACCCAACTGTAAAGTCAGGCTAACTCCACCCACATTGTGGGCTGGATCTGAGGAGCAAGGGAAGGTGGGGTGTGGAGGGCTCGGCACAGGGGCAGCCCAGGAGGTCCCAGAGAAGGCCTGCTGTGTCTGACTGGACCTGTGCCACCTCTGTCCCCCCTTGCCTCACGTTTCACTGAAGGCCCCCACGGCCCTGCTCCCTCCTTTCCTGTCTGACCATCATCAGGGGCATCTCCCAGGGGACCCAACCAGGACTGAGGAGAATCACAGCTAAGGCCCCATCAAATTTGACCCCGTGTCCATGGCCACCTTGGGTTGGTGCCCACCACGGCCACCCCAGAAGGAGGGCCAGCTTTGAACACTCTTCCCCCACCTCTGCCCTGGCCTGGCTCAGGCCAAAGCTCTTCTCCCAGGACAGAGGCCAGTGTGACTCTCTCACTCTCTGCCACAGATTCAGGACCCTGTCCTGTCCATCACGGCAAGATGGGCTCACACAGTGATGGAGGCCACGGCTCCAAACAGGGTTGAACAGGGTCTCGGGCAATGTCTTCTAAGAGGCAGCTTTAGAGCCTGGCTTTTCTCACACTGAGCTCTGCTCTCCTCCTCTCAGCCGATCAGTCTCTGACCTTTCTGGGAAGGGAGTGGGGATTAACTAAAGCTGTGGCTCAAGGTCTGCAGCCCATGCTCACATCTTAAATATGGTGGCCGAGGCCACTGACATGTCCCGGGGCTGAAGTGTGTTCATTGAGCTGCGCAGGGAAAGGAGGCCGGGAAGAGAAGCTCTTGGCTTATGTGTCCCAGAGACCAGCCTTGACACCTCCACCCCCTGGGACAACCTCCGGAGCAAAGACTAGGAATGAATCCACAAATTCTGGTGCCTCAAAGGGCCCTGGAATGACACTCAAGGATACTGTGCTTCCAAACCCAGATCTGGCCCTCTGTCTTCTTTCTTCCCAATTTCACTCCCTTCCTCTCTTCTACTATGAACACCCCCTCTAAGACCTCAGAATCAAGAGAATCTGCTAAGAACAGAGATTGGGAAACCAGGGTCACTGGGGATCAAGTCTAACAGCCAGGAAACTAGAAAAATCCAAGCCTCTCTCACCCCCATTTTGAAGATGGGGAATCTGAGGCTAATAAACACTACTCATCTTCTAACAAGGGTTGTTGGGAGGGTCAGTGGGTTCATGCAGCAAAGCTAAGTCCAAGTGCTAAATAAATGTTAGCTGACAGAGAGTGAAGTAAGTCAGAAAGAAAAAAAAATCATATATTTACACATATATATGGAATCTAGAAAAACAGTATGTGCATGCTAAGTTGCTTCAGGCATGTTCAGCTCTTTTTGACCTCATGGACTGTAGCCTGCCAGGCTCCTCTGTCTATGGGATTCTCCAGGAAAGAATACCAAAGTGGGCTGCAATGCCTTCCTCTAGGTCAGGATCTTCCTGACCCAGGGATCGAACCTGCATGTCCTGTAGCTGCTGCACTGCAGGCAGATTCTTTCTCTGAGCCACCAGGGAAATGTTACAGATGATCTTATTTACAAACAGAAATAGAGACACAAATGTATGGACACCAAGCTGGGAAGAGGTGGGTGGGATGAACTGGAAGGTTGGGATTGACATATATACACTATTGATACTATGTATAAACAGGTAACTAATGAGAATCTGCTGTATAGCATAGGGAACTCTACTGGATGCTCTGTGGTGACCTAAGTGGGAAGGAAACTGAAATGAGAGGGGATATATGTATACACATAGCTGATTCACTTTGCTGTACAGTAGAAACCAACACAACATTGTAAAGCAACTGTACTCCAATAAAAAAAAAAATAATAAAAAAGCTAGCCGAGGTGATTATTGCTCAAAAGGGATTTATTATGTGTTCACACCTCAGTCATCCCAACTACGAAATGGGTGTATGAGGTATTTTTTCCTAAATAGGGAACAGCGGTTGGGCTCTGGTACTTGCTTCTTAAACAGATATGTGGAGGGTAAGTCCTGGAGGGTGTCTGAGTATTTTCAAACTAACCAGTCTTGCTGCTTTTCTCAGGATAAACGGAAGACTGCCACAATCAGAACATTAATACATAATGTAATCTACTGAGAATTCAACTCAAAGAATTGAAGGAGACCCCAGAAAGAGTAATTGCTTGGGGGGCCATGGGAGTAGACTCTGGTCTAGGGACGCAGAAACGGTGACAAAGGGTACGTGGGCAGAGGGACTGGACTGGCTGCCTTTCCAATTTATAGAGTCAAGGACCCAGGGGGAAATCCCCAGACAGGGCGAGGAGAAGAGGACACAGGTCACTCAGATGCAAAAACCTATAAAAAGCAAAGAAGCCCAAAGGGACAAGGTTGATGCCATGTGTCATCAGAACCCCAGATTCTAAGCAAATTCTGGATATGGTTCTAGTTAAAATGTTCTCTGTGAAAGACAATTATCACCTGATATCACTTATATGTGGAATCTAAAAAAATGATACAGATGAATTTATTTACAAAATAGAAACGGACTCACAGATATTAATAACAAACTTACAGTTACCAAAGGGGAAAGGTGCAGGGAGGGATAAATCTGGAGTTTGGCATTACCATATATACACTCATATATAAAACAGATAACCAGCAAGGACCTGCTGAATAGCACAGGGAATGCTCCTCAATGTTCTACAATTACCTAAATGGGAAACAAATCTGAAAAAGAATAGATACATGTATATGCGTACCTAAAGCACTTAGCTGTACACCTGAAATTAACACAACATTGTAAATCAACTTTAATATAAAATAAAAATTAAATTAAAAAATAAATAAAAAATGCTCTCTGTTGTGGATCCACAGTCATGGCCACCAACAAACTCCACTTTCTGGGAACCAGAGCCTCGAGAGCCTCTGCCCACATGATGCCGGGCATGGTCACGTGACTTGCTCTGGGCAACGAGATCTCAGCAAACAAGCAGCAGGAGGTGGCTTGAAAAGCACTCTTGCAACGCGCTATAGCATCTAAGGTGCTGATGATGGGCGAACTGGTCATACAGGGACTCTGCAACTTTTCTGGAAATCTCAAACTACTCCAAAGAAACATTTATTAAAAAAAACACATGCATCACAGAATGTGCTCTTTTTTGGGACTCTAGCTGCCATGTGAAGCAGCTAACCTGCCAGAGACACATAGCCTAGCCAGAGCTGCGACAGACAGAAAAGATTCTGGACACTTCTTTGACCTGACCCCAGATCAAATCTAGAGCCTAAGATCCTTTCAAGGGGGATCTGTTAACTGTTAAAAACAGTCAGTAGCATATTTGGAAGATATTCTGTCAGTAGAGTTAAAATTCTCTGGAAGCTTCTACCAAATTCTAAGATGTATCACCTAAGTGTCTTTGACATCAGGGCTGTGGGACAGAGGGGCTGGCTTTGAGGGGATGGGGGGCTGCAGCAGCCGCCAGGACATCAGGCTAGATGGCCCAAGAAAACAGTGGAAGCTTCTGTGTATGACTTACTTATCAAAGGGGAGCATATAAATTCAACCCAGGGCAACAGACTGCCCAGAAGATGAACAAATCCTTTGATGCAAGGAATGAGAAAAAGAATGGAGCGCGGATGTGGGAAGGGAAATAGGAAACATTAAGTTGCTTTTCAAACCCACACAGTGTTGGAGACAAGGATGTGTGTGTAAAAAAAGCAGGTGGGCAGAACCATCCCAGAGAGATGACACATTATTCTATTCAACCACCACTCAGGCCACCTACCGCCCCACTGTCTGCAGGCCTAGTTACTCTCACCAAGGCAGCCAAGACATGGCCACACCTGCTAGGAACAAAAAGGACACTGGTGTCCCCTGCTGCTCAAGGCCTAGGACGTTCTCTGCACCCCAGAACTCCTCAAAGCAGAGTATCTGTGGCACAGATTCTTACCTGCCAGCCTGTTTGGTCATTAAAAAACACACTATTCAGTGAATGTGCATTGAGTATGTTGTGGGTTTCTGGCGTGTCACTGGGTTCTGGGCAGGGCCTGGGTCTGATCCGCCTCCAAAGGGTCTGAGCCACAGGCACAGGTTCTGTTGTGGGGAAGCTTTCAGGAAACATTTGTTGAACCAGCAGATTAAATAATAAGGCCCAGTTCCTTCCAGGAGCTCAGTGTAGGACAGGTGACTCGTTGTGAGGCAGGGACAAGGCCCTGCCAGGGCTTACTCCTCACGCTGAAGAGAGGAAGCCTGGGCATCGTTTCTCCTTTGCCATGCTCACCAATCATTGGCTTTGTTCAGATAATAAGGCTACATCTGTGCTGGGAGCTGCGCCTGTAGGAGCCTGGCAAGTGGCAAACCTGACAGGAAACAGACACTCCCGCAGTGTGTGCTGAGTCCCAAGGGAGGTCAGTGTCTAGGGCTGTGAAGTACAGGGAGGAGCCCTTACTAGCCTCTTCCTCCTGTCGTAGTAAATTACTACAGGTTTAGTATCTTATAGTTCTAGACATCAGAAGTCTGAACTGGATCTTGGGAGGCTAACATCAAGGTGTGGGCAGGGCAACCTTCCTTCTGGAGGCTCTAGGAAAGAATCTGTTTCTGTCTTTTCGAGCTTCGAGAGGACATGCACATTCCTTGGCTCGTGGCCCCTGCCTCCATCTTCAACGCCAGCACTGATGGATTGAGTCCTCATGTAAAATCTCCAGTCTGTTCTCTGACTTGCTCTGAGTCTGACTCTTCTGCCTCCTCTTTCACTCTGAAGGACCCATGGGATTACACTGGGCCCACAGGATCATCCCTCCATCTTAAGGATGTCTGATTAACAACTTTAATTCTCATTTGCCATGTAAACCACCATATCCATATGCTCTAGAAAATTGGGAGGCAGACATCTTGGGGGTGAAGGGGTATGATCCTGCCAACCACAGGCCCTGGACCCATCAAGTGGAGATGATCCAGAAAGGTTCCTGGAGGAAGCAGAGCCTGAATTGGGAATTGGAGGAAGAATGACCCTCAGGAGGCTGGGCGAGAAGAAAGGGCAAATGCAAAGACCCAGAGAAGGGAGAGGATCCACAGGCATGTTGGGGAACTACACATATGTAACACGTGTGTCCACATGCCAGAAGGAGAGAGATGAGGCTGCAAGGCAAGGAGAGGGTGGGAAAGGGCAACAGGACCATCTTAACACCTCATTCCTCATACTTGCCTCCTGCTCAAAACCTCCATGTCCCTGAACCCCAGGGTCCAACCCTTGGGGTTCACCGTGATCATCCCGTACCCCCCTCCACCTTCCCACTCCCGTACACAGGCTGGCCTCCTTACCATGCTATATCCCCTACAGTAATACCTTCTCTGTCCCTGCTGAAGTCTGAACCTGACGCGAACCAGGTACTGCTGTGTAATCTTGGCACATTCAGAGCCCACCTCATACTCATGTGAAAATTAAATGAGCTAAAGTGTGTGGCATTCTGAGCTAAAAGTGCTCAAAAATGCTGGCTGTCGCCACCACTACCGCCACCAACATTTCAGGGGGTCCAAGAGGAAGACTATTTCATAACAGTACTTAGATAGTATTTGCCTCTCTTACTGTGTAAATATTTGTAATGTTGGTAAAAAAAAGCTGTGCTGGGTAAAATGTTGACATCCTTGCAGAAATCATGACAGTGGCGTCAAACTGCGTAAGTAGTAACCATGTTCTTTAGATGGAAAAAAGGGAGGGGCAGTTTTACTTAAGAATATCCTTGAGGAAGAGGTAAAAATCATTAATTCCATTCAAACTTGATCCCCAAGTACATATTTTTTAAATAAAATGGGAAGTACACTTAAAACTCTTTTGTTGCATATCAAAGTACAATGTCCGTCTCAAGGAAAATCATTTGTGAAACTGAGTTGCTAGCTAGTCACTTTTTGTAGGACATCATTTGTAATTGAAAGAATGAGTGCTGCTGCTGCTGCTACGTCGCTTCAGTCGTGTCCGACTCTGTGCGACCCCATAGATGGCAGCCCACCAGGTTCCCCCGTCCCTGGGATTCTCCAGGCAAGAACACTGGAGTGGGTTGCCATTTCCTTCTCCAATGCATGAAAGTGAAAAGTGAAAGTGAAGTTGCTCAGTCGTGTCTGACTCTTAGCGACCCCATGGACTGCAGCCTTCCAGGCTCCTCCGCCCGTGGGATTTTCCAGGCAAGAGTACTGGAGTGGGGAAAGAATGACGAACATACACTATAGTATCTGGCAAACTACTGAACTAATAAGTTACCAAATAAGTAAGCCTATTACTTCTAGGAAAACAAGTGACAGTATTTGTTGCCAGTTATAAAACTTGAAATTTTGAGTGGAAATCAGAATTTGGGCAAACTTGATCTGCCACGAGGACTTCACCAGCTCCTCATGACTTTTCTAAAGAGATTGGTGGTGATGTTAACAGATGTGACTTTTTGATGTTGGACAATGAAATATATCAACCTTTGGAGGATTCAAATCACTCAGGGAACCATTATTTTCTGAGTGATCAATGTTAGATTCCAAAAAATCATGTTGGGTACAATCTCCGTGTGTGTGTGTGTGTTAGTTGCTCAGTTGTATCTGACTCTTTGTGACCCCATGGACTGTAGCCCACTAGGCTCCTCTGGCCGTGGAATTCTCCAGGCAAGAATACTGGAGTGGTTGCCATTTCCTTCTCTAGGGATCTTCCTGACCCAGGGATTGAACCCAGGTCTTCTGCACTGCAGGCAGATTCTTTACCACTGATCCACAATCTCCATTCAAAATGCCAATCTGACCAATGGTTTTGTCCATCCAGAGCACAAAACCTTCACTGGATATGGATTTAGATTCCACACTCAGCACACCTCCAAGCAACTATCATTTGGTGAGTTCTAGTATAGCATCAAGAGAAATATCCACAGTTATCTAATAAGACAATTAATTTACTCCTCCCTCTTCCAGATACATATCTGTGTGATGCTAGATTTTCAATCAAAACAAGAAACCACAGTAGCTTGACTGAGGAGTAACTATGAAAACTCAGCAGTCTTCTATGAAGTCAGACATTAAACAGTTTTTGAAAACTGTGAACCAATGCTGCTCTTCACCCTCAGTCTTTTTATTTAGGAAAAAATAGTCATTTTTCACTTAAAAACTATGTTAACACGTAATAAGTTTAGTATTGTTATTTTAAAATCAATTAATGATAATATAGACATGTTTTGCTTTTAATTTCTAAGATAGCAAACACTGATAGATCTACACCATATAAACAAAAGCTCTTTGGGGTCATCAATTTTATGCATGTAAAGTGGTCCAGAGACCAGAAGGTTTGATAAATGCTGTCCTAAGAAAACAGATTTACACAGATCTGTATAGTGCAGTGCTACATAACAGCAAGAATGAAAAGGAAAAAAAAGCGGAAACAACTTAAATATCCAATAACAGACAAGTGGCTAAATAAATTACAGGGCTTCCATTTGGCAGAACATTATGGAGTCACTAAAAATTATGTTTTCAAGGAGTATTTATCCTTGTGGGAAAACGCTCAACACACTCGACATGCCGTTAAGTGATTAAAAGAGGGAAGAAGGAAATTTTCATGATCATTGTTTCTGTAATGCCTTGAATCTAGAAAGAAATCAATGAAACTGAGGGGGAGGTCAAGACACCCTAAAGGAGTCCCCCAGGCAACAGGCTCACCACGTGTGTGGGGCTGGGGTCACGCAGGGACTCTGGGGTAAGTTTACAAACTCGATGACACCGCTCCTTATTAAACAATCATTCAGAGCTTCTGCCTTTGAACTCAGGGTGAGACCAAAGTCCTAAACCAAACATTCCCAGACTCATCCCGGCAGAACCTTCTAAACAAAGGAACCTTCTAAACCCCAATTCTCCCAGACTTGATTCTTTTTGTTGGATTCTTTGATGTTGGAATCATGGCCTGATGTCTTGGGTGTTTGCTTGGGTTCCTAATCTTCTCACGTACTGAAAAATGCCAGTTTGGGGACTTCCCTGGTGGTCCAGCGGCTAAGATTCTGAGCTCCCAGTGCAGCAAGAAGCCTGGGTTCAATCCCTGATCTTGAAACTAAAGATTCAGCATGTCTCAACGAAGACTGAAGATCCTGTGTGCTGCAACTAAGACCCAGTGCAACCAAATAAATAGAGAAATATTAAAAAAAAAAAAAAAATTCTAGTTTCAACCAACCCAAGCTACCAGAGTGAGGGTGGCCAGGTGGGGACCACCAGAGTGGAAGTCTTTGGGGGTTCTGCATTTTCCCACCGTAGGGACACTGGTTGTTAACAAGTGTTGTCCAACATCTGCAGCTTTCTTGGCTGGTGCATTTATTCTCATCTTTCTCATTAAGGGCATATAAATTCCTTTTCATGCCCCAGTCTCCTTCTGCCCACATCTGTCTGCAATTTACTCACCACATGCTGTGGCCAGGGAGGAAGCATCTTTGTGACTTTGTGGAATGCCAGGCAGGATGCTTGAGGCGCTGAAGGTGTTCACCTCACTGCTTTTCAGGAACACTTGCTACCATGAACGTAGATGGGCTCGGGGGTCTAGGGTCTGGGCCACCCTGAATGGGAATCAGGTGACCAGCATCTCCAAAGAGATCCAAGGAGGTCTGCCAAGCCCGCTCTCATCTGATCATCACTAAATATTTGTACTAATGGTTCTTGGCACTGGGCCAAGTGCTTCATCTCTGTAATCCTCCCGAGAATTCTGTGAAGTAGCTACCAGTTATGACTGCTCCCAATTATAAGAAAAACAGGTATTATTACCTTCTACAAGAGAATTATGGTTCAGAGAGGTTAAGCAATCTGCCCTAGGTCACACAGCTAGTAAGCGACAGAGCTGGGATTCAAGCCCAGATCTGACTCCAGAATCTGCTGTCCCCATTACTGAGCTAGGGTGGCCTCCAGTCTCTCCTGTCCAGGCTGACTTCATCCCTAGTGACCTCATCCAGAGGGAAGAAAAGGGATTTAGCACAGTGGATAAAGTTTTGGACTCTGCTGATAATTAGCTTGTCACTTTGGCCAAGTTACTTAATCTCCCTGAACTTCATTCAGCTGTGTCCATCTGTGAAAGGGGTTAATACCTCCCAGCAGGACTGGGGTGAATGGTAGACCAAGTGCGTAGAACAGTACTGGAACACGGTCGAAAAAAAAGAAAGTGAAGTCGCTCAGTCATGTTTGACTCTTTGTGACCCCATGGACTGTAGCCTACCAGACTCCATCCATGGGATTTCCCAAGGCAAGAGTACTGGAGTGGGTAGCCACTCCTTTCTCAAGGGGATCTTTCTGACCCAGGGTTCAAACCTGGGTCTCCCACACTGCAGGCAGACTCTTTACTGTCTGAGCCACCAGGGAAGCCCGCTGGAACACATAGTAGGTGTTCAATAAAGCTTTCTTTGAATGAATACTGGCAAATCCTTCTTGATGAGATTATTGTTCCTACAAAGGAGCTGCCCCATCAAGGGGATCTCTGGGTCCCTGAACAAGGCCCTGAAGACCTTTGGGGATGGATAAGAAATCATACAGCCCAGAAATGGGAAGAAATGCCTACAATGCTCTGTGCCCTGTGGGCTACACAGAGAAGGATGCATATCATGGTAACAGCCTTCACAGACATGACCGCATGTAACTCACTGTTACTGTCCCATCATTCAGATCAGAAAGCTGAGGTCTAGAGAGTGTAGGCCGTCTGTCCTAGGAGCTGGGGAGTGGAGGGTAAATGAGCCTGCCTGCCCATTCCCCTGGGCCCTGGAACAGCAGACAGAGGGATTCCTCCTTCTCACAGGTCCAGAAGGCAGAATAAGGGTGAGAGCTCTTTCCTTGGCCCAGGACACAGAAGGCAGGTGTCTCTGTCCTGCAATGAACAGCGGCTGAGGAGGCTGAGAGTGTCTGGCTGCTTTCCCAACTCTCTGCAGGATCGCAAAGCCTGGCAAGACCAAAGGACACCAGTTCATATGTCCCACGCCCAGGAACACGTGCCCTGTATGGGAGACTCCTGAGACTTTGGGTTTTCCTTCCTGAGAAAGGTAGGGATGTTCCAGGGCCTCCGGGAAGCTGGGAGTGGAGGGGGTTCATACAGATCTTCCTGGACTGCAAGAGGCTTGTGTAGAGAAAGTGTGCATGCCTGGCACAGGGACTTCTGATCATGCAGCGTCAGCTGGACCATGACATAGACCACCTGCCCACCATGGCCTGAACAGACCACCCTGAGCACTGTCCAAGTGGGCCCACCAGAAGAATAACGTGTATGGCTGAGAAGGATACAGAAAGGGGCTGGAACACCTGGATGAGGGCTCAATGGTTTCCTGAGCTTCCTGGGTGGTGGGGTGTTGGACAGACAGTTGCCTTAACCAGTGTTCTGCTGCTCACTTCACACCTCCAGTCAGAGAAACCCAGGAGGATAGAGTCAACTAACCATCTAGCAAAATCCCTTCTCCTTCTCCACCCCCAACTCCTACCCCTCCAGAGCCTTGTAGCTGGGACACAGACCCCGAGCACTCCCTGCAGCCAAACGATCACACTCCTGCCAAAGACACTCTCTGACCTTGCACTTCAGCTCTTTCCCTGGATCCATCACAGGTCAAGGGGAGCAGAGATGCCCACCAGCCTGAAACACCCTTGGGATAGTTACAGAAGAAAGGGAGAAACAGATTCTTTAAGCCACCCTGTTCTGGGGTCTTTGCTACAGCAGCCCGAAATCAATGTAAGGAATAAACCTGCTTTGGCTTCAGAAACAAAGTCTTCAGAGAGTATTTATCGGTTATAGCCAGCGGTAAGTGGGAAGGAGCTTGCCAAGCTTTATTGCCTCTTCCCTCCCCAGGAGAATCAAAGATACTAAGACAGGCTCAAGAGATCAAGGTAGACCTCCCCAAATATTTTCTTCCCCAATGTTTCCTGTTGCAGGACTATTCGGAGAAGCCTTCCAATCTTTCTCAAATAACCTTTTGAGACACAGTGTGGGCAGGTGGCTCCCAGGAGAGAGAGGTATGTCAGCCCCCAGTATCCCAGGCCAGCACTAAGGAAAGCAGGTGACAAGTGGGCCCACTGACCTCCTGTCTCCTCAAGTGGTTTCTCTCCCAGCTGCTCCCCCACCCCCACCCAGGGCTGGGTGCTGCATTTCTTAGAGGGGAGCTCCTTCAGACCAAGTAAAAGCAAGAAGAGGCCAAGCCCTCCCCTGCGGAGCCCACCATGGTGAGCATGAGTGAAGTGGCGGATGGACATGTCCTCCAGCACAGACCCCCGCACATCCACACTGTCCTGCAGGGGAGGCACCGCAGAACCCGGAGGGTTCTGGGAAAGAGGAGACCCAACTGCTGGGCAGCACCCTGGGTCAGCAAAGATAACTAACCACCTGCCAACCACACCTCAGAGGGAGGCGCCCCATGACCGGCCGTGATGGCGAACCTGAGGTGGTCACACCGCAGGACGGAAAGACACCTGTACCCGACCCAGCATGACACAGGATTCCACCCAAGAAGGAAGGGGCAGCCGGTGCCAGGAGACTCCTGGGTCCACGCCACTCCCCCTGCAGACGCAGGACTCTGGCTCGCGGTGCCTCCTGTGGCCCCGGCTGAGCCCCAGGTGAGGGAGAGGAGGGAGCTGTCCCCGACTTGTCACTCACCCTGCAAGGCTTCTTTGGCTCTGGCTAGCTCTTGCTCCTTCTGGGCCAGCTGGACCCTGAGCTCGGTGGCCGAGAGGACCTCAGAGGACTTGCCACCCTGCGACTCCTCCAGGTCCTTCATCAACATCTCCTTCATCTGCCGGAGAAGGTGGACTTCCTCCTGGAGCCGGGACACTTCCTCCCGCAGGAGCGCTAGGGGAGAAGGGCATGTAGTTAGAGCAAGGGACAGGGGAGGCTGGCTGTGCTCGTTCACTTTTCTGGGGACAGTTTGAAGGTGCTTTGTTTTTCCTGTTGCTCTGTGCTCAGCACCTTTCCTACCGTGTGCAGGAAGAAAACCCCAAAACAAACTTCTTGCAAAGAGCCTCTGCCCCAGTCCTGGGCCCCACCCACAGTCTGCAGAGCACACCAAGTGGGATCCCCACCCCTGCATCCCTCCACACTGTCTAGGGCTCCACGGTGGCTGCAGCTAGAGCGTCCACTCCAATGGCCGGGGTCTCCCTCCCTGCAGAGGGCGGGAGCGTTACAGTCACACCCAGCTACACTTTACATGCTTTACCTCATTTACCAAAACCTTTCGAGGCAGGAGATCTCACCTCATTTCACAGGTTAGGAAGTCGAGGTGCAGAGAGACTAAGAAGCTCCGTGAGTTCATAAACTGAGTAGGTAATGGAGGTGGGGTCTGAACCCAGACCTGGTTGACTCCAGGCACAGTCGGCACAACAGTAACTCAGGACGGGGCAGACCCAGGCAAGAGGCTCACCTCACTTAGAGACTGATTAAAGGAGGTTTTGAGAAGCTCATGGAAGCAGGCCCAGAACGGCTGGCCTCGGAAGCATCACTAAGCTCACACCCTCTTGCAGGTTGGTACCTCTCTCTGCCACAGGCCAAGCTCTTTCCATCCTTGGGGGGCGGGCACAGTCCTTGCCTGTGAGGGTCAGAGGGCACAGCTACAGCACAGCTCTTGAGGCCCCAGGGTCTCTGGTCTGGCTCCCTTGCTGACCATGAGTGTGGTCACAAGCAAGTCCCTCCCACTCTGAGCCTCAGCTGCCCCTTCTGTAAAACGGGTCTAAGCCTCATGGGGTGGTGAGGCTCCCTCCTCTCATGGGCCCTGTTCCAGGAGACGGGCTCTGTGTATACAGCAAGTGCTCAGTGCCAGTGAAGCAGGGCTGTTTTCCCAGGCTCCTGACCCTGGGGGGAGCCCAGGGTCCTCCCAGGTGCGCACTGTTCTCTAAGGTCCCACAGTCTGCACTCCTCGGGGATCCTGGACCCAAAGGGAGAGTCAAGCCTGTGAGGGCAGGCTGGGGGTCAGCCGAGCTGAGGCCTCAGGGACTTGGGGTCCCTCTGCCCCCAGAAGCCTGGGGAAAGGTGGCACCAAGTCCATCCCCTGTTCCTGGTCCACCTCAACTACCTCCTCTGAGGCCACCTGGGTCCAGCTGCCACCCACGTGAGCAGAGGCCTCCCTGGCCACCCAGCTCCTCCTCAGCCCCCAGCCAATCTCCAGCCTGATCCACAGAGCGCAGCACCTCATTCCTGAGCTCTAAACCTTCCCTCCCTGGCTGCCCATCAGCTGCCTCGTCACCCCATCGGAGGCCTTCCTCAGGCTACCTGGGGGAGACTTTCAGTTCTGAAGGTGCTAGATTCGTCCTGCCTCTGGGCTGCCAGAAGGGTTTCCTTCCTTCTTCACAGGTTCCTCCCTGTCGGGCAGTCTCAGCCCCACAGTTACATCAACAGCCCTAAAACGGCCCCACCCACGGTCCAATTCTGACAGCACTTTGGACGACACACCCCAAACCCCTCACTAATGTGGGAGGCCTGCATTCACTGAGGGGCCTCAAGTGTCCTGAACACTGTATAACGACACACGACAATCAGACAATCCCCCCCACCCATCCATCCACCTAGCAAGAGTTCATGGGCACCTACTCCAAGCCAGTTGCTCCTGCAGGCCCTGGAGACCCCTGGGTGAATGTCACAGACAGGTCCTACCCTCAGGCTGGTGCTCCTAGGCCCCAGATGGGCTAAAGGAACCCAAACCTGCATCCCAGGGAGGCAGGCTATCTGCGGAGGAGTTCCTGATTGCTCTGACACGAACAGACTCAAGTGCAGGCTGGGAAATGGCCAAGTCTCTTAGAAAACCTACAAAGTAGGAAGTTTGCACTGGGGGGTTCCTCCCCTGCTCTTATTCTAGGCAAACGTTTGCAAGCTGTCTATACTGCAGTACTGCCTGGTGTCCAAAAAGAAGGGAACACCCTCAGCCTCAAAAAGTCTCCAGCGAGTAGAAGCAGCAACACAAGTAACTATTACACAAAGCAATGGCAGTACCTGCTTGGGGCACAGAATATTTGAAATAGGTCTTGGAAGACTGGGGAGGAGGGCAGTGAGCAGAGGGAACAGCCTGAGAAGTGCTGGGAAGCCAGAGGTCCCTGGGTAACCAGTGAACAGTTACAGGTGAGGAACAGCAGGAGGAAAGGGTAGGCCAGGGTCAGATTATAAAAGATGTTAACCCCAACCACACTGTGCCCCAAGCCCTGGCTCGCCATCTCCAGCAGTACTCAAGACTCTAGAACTTTCATTCTCGCTTTCTGCCATAGACTGAATATTTGTGTTCAAAATTCGTATGTGAGAGACTTCCCTGATGGTCCAGTGGCTAAGACTCCATGCTCCTAATGCAGGTGGCCCAGGTTCTATCCCTGGTTGGGGAACTAGATCTCACATGCCAAAACTAAGAGTTAGTATGCCACCGCTAAGAGTTTGCAGGCGGCAAATAAAGATTGAAGATCTTGCATGCTGCATCAAAGACTCAGTGCAGCCAAAATAAAAAAAATCACATGTGAAACCTAATCCCCAGGTGATGACAGTCTGTGAAGACAACTGATCAGCTCACAAGGCTGGAGCCATCATAAATGGGATTAGTGACCTGTCCACCAGGAGAAGATGCAGCAAAAAAGACAGCTATGAATCACCAAGAGGGGCCTTACCAGACATGGAATTTATCAGTGCCTGGTCTTGGACTTCCAGCCTCCAGAACTGTGAGACAGACATTTCTGTGGCTTATAAGCCATCCGGTATTTTTGTTATAGCAACCCAAATAGGCCAAGACACTTTCCTTCATCAATTCTCCCCAGTCACAGCTGCCAGGGACTGTTCCCACTCAGCAGTCACCAAATGTCTATTTCACAGTAGGGTGTGAGTGACTGCTAAGTACCCCATTTATATTTACATTACCAGGCAAGTAGAAGCCAGAACTGTTTTTTATTTTATTTTAGGGCTTTCTCAAACTGCCCAGAGGAAGCCACTGAGGTTGTTTGCTATCTATGCAGACGGCAGAGGATTCCAAGAGACCTGGCTTCAAATCCAGGCCTGACCAGGGCCTTGTTGTGACCCTGAGCAAGCTCTGTGATTTCTCTGGCTCTCAGTTGCCATGTACACTGTGTGGGCACAATGTCACCCCTGTAGGGTTGCCAGATTGAGCAAAACAAAGTGAAGCAAAACGAACCAAAAAAGCCCAGATGCACAGTTAAATCTGAATTTTAGATAACAAATAATTTTTAATATAAGTGTGTCTTAAATATTACATAGGACATACTTATGCTGAAAATTGATTCGATGTTTATCTGAAATTCAAATGTAACTGGGCATGCTGTGTTTTATCCAGCAATCCTACTTCCGTCACAATGAAACGGGGCCATCATGAGAAAGGGCTGTACTGGATGATGGCCTGGGAGGAAGGAGGTGAAGGCACAGAGCAGCCTGGCACAGCCTTCTCTGCGCTCCCTCCACCGCTACTTGGATGAGGGCAAGATGGGGCTGCGTGTCCCTCTCCTGAGCTAACAGTGGCAAAGGTGGATTTTCTTTTTTCCTGTGCTCAGGTTGCTAATAGGTATACTGGACACCTAGGCCCCGCCCCTGGAGTCAGGTTCTGAACAAGCAGGAGGGCGGGAACCAGGTGTGGCTCTTGCAGGAGCCAAGTCTCCGGAGACCAGGCTGGAAAAACAACTCCACAGAAAGAGAGAGGCTTGTCCAAGCTTAGGAACTGCCCCTGCCCCCTCTAGACTAGATCTTGCACCACCTGGACCCTTCCAGGGGCAAAGAGGGGTGACAGGTCTGGGACTGCAATCACAGAGAACCTCACAAGACTGAAGCCCCTTTACCGGCTCTGGGACCATCTGCAGGCACTTCCCCTCCCTGGGGGCTTCCCAGGTGGTGCTAGCGGTAAAGAACCTGACTGCCGATGCAAGAGGTTCAGGTCTGATCCCTGGGCTGGGATGATGCCCTGGAGGACAGCGTGGCAACCCACTCCAGCATTCTTGCCTGGAGAATCCCATGGACAGAGGAGCTTGGTGGACTTCAGTCCATGGGGTAGCAAAGAGTCAGATACAACTGAAGGGACTTAGATGCATGCACGCCCCTCCCTGGGCCTCAGTGGCCTCAACCGTGAAACGGAATGATAGGAACGTGTGATATACTTAAACGTGCACATGATGAGAACTGTGTGTGCTCTCAACTCCCCTTCCCCTCTGCACAGAGGGGAGTGAACTCATCCCCCAGGAGCAATGAAGAAGTGAGAGTTGGAAGACTTGGGTTTCTGCCTCAGAAGGACAGCTATCTCGCTGTGTGACCTAGGGCAAGTCACTGTCCCTCTCTGGGCCTTCATAATGTTAGGTAGTTAGAATAGGAAACAGGAGTCCAAAATGGCAGTGGCTAAAAAACAAGGATGGGAAAAGCCCATGAAAATAGAACAAAGGAAGGTCAAAGGAAGGTCCGAGGAGCAGCGTGAGGACCTCAGGTAGAACAAACAGCACTCCTGGCTAGCCCAATTTGCATAGCACAGGCCTAGGGAGGAGGAAAAAACATAAAAAGAGGAGCCAAAGGGCCGGGGCTCTCTCTTCTCTTCGTCTTTGGGTCGGCATGCCCTCACGCCTCGAGGATGTATTTTCCTGCTATTTTCTAAATAAAACTGAGCTGTAACACGGAGCTGTAACACTGATCTAAGAGCTATAACATGGTTTGTTTAGAACAGAAAGCTATAACATGGTCTGTCTAAGAGCTGTGATGTGCTGAGGGCTTTATGTCTGTTGCTTCAAATTTTTGTTGAGACCAGACAGAACCGAGATTACACTCGCCTGACATCTAGCATCAGTGCCCTTAGAGGAATGCACTCTTCATGAATCTAGAGGAATGCTGCGCTCCTCCCCTTCGTAGGGCAGGGGTCCCTGCTCTGGCTCATGGCTGCTCTGCTCAATGAGACACATGTGGCTACTTACGTGTAAATTAGTCACAACCTACTCAGTTCCTTGGCTGTGCTCACCTCATGTGAAGAGCACAGAGTCGCCCCTTCAGGACACGGAGCTCCGGGGTCAGTGGTCATCCAGGGTCATGAAGCAGGGAAGGGAAGAAGTGGGGTTTGTGAGGCATCTGGCACAGAGCTGGCTGCAGACTCACGGACAGGAGGGAGCCTTGTGCCGAAAGCTGGGGAAGGAGCCACATTCCTGGAGAAACTGTTCAAGCCTTTGCGGAGGGACACAAACAGCAAAGACCGATTGTGTACCTTTCTGCCTGTCACTGGGAAACCACGCACCCTCAGATCATAGGGCAGTGGGCGAATGGTGGTGAAAGGTGTGTGTGTGTGTGTTAGTCGCTTAGTTGTGTCCAACTCTTCTTAACCCCATGGACTGTAGTCCACCAGACTCCTCTGTCCATGAGATTCTCCAGGCAAGAATACTGGAGTGGGTTGCCATGCCCTCCTCCAGGGATCTTCCCAACCCAGGGGTCAAACCTTGGTCTCCTGCATTGCAGGCATATTCTTTACTATCTAAGCTACCAGGGAAGCCTGGTGGTGAAAGGGCCTGATGCCCAAGAAGCCACAGACACAGCAATGTTCTTGGCCAAGGAAGCCGGAAGTAAGTGTTGCCTGGGAGATGGCTCTTCCCCTGCCGCCCTCCTCCGGGAAGCCGCCAGTCACCAATGGTGCTGCCTTCAGGGGTGGCCTTACCAGCAGGCAGGCCACACAGCAGAAGCCTCCAGGGCCTTCTTCTCAAGGGCAAGGGGGTGTGGCATACTTATCAGGTGGCAAAGGGAGCTGGGGAGACCCTGTGCCTCCCTAGCACATCTTTTGTTTGTGAGAGCAGTGAGTGTTCTGCATTTTAAAAATGCCATTTCTTGGCCTCCCTTGCAGCTAGAATTGTCTGTGTGACTCAGCCTGGCTGATAAGATACAGGAGATAGTCCCTGAGACTGCCCTTTAAGAAAAAAGGACTTTGCTCAATGGTAAAGAATCTGCCTGCAATGCAGGAGGCACAGTTTCCATCGCTGGGTTGGGAAGATTTCCCTGGAGAAAGAAATGGCAACCGACTCCAGTATTCTTGCCTGGAGAATCCCAAGGACCGAGGAGCCTGGTAGGCTACAGTCCATGGAGTCTCACAAGAGCCAGACTTGACTTAGTGACCAAACAACAACAAATGGGAAGGAAATCCAAAAAAGAGGGAACATATGTATATGTATAACTGATTCACTTTGCTATACAGTATAAACACAACATTGCAAAGCAACAATATGACAAAAAAATTTTTTTTTAATAAAAGAAAAAAAGGCTTTGTCTCCTTCCTGCCTTCTTGCTTGGAGAACAGATTTGTGGTCAGAACTGCAGCAGCCACATTGTAACAAGGAGGTAACATGCACAGAGGGCAAAAAAAGATGCTAAGGGAAGAGAGCCCGGGCCTGGCGAGCACAGCTCAGCCCTGCACCTGTGTGGAGACCTGCAGCAGCACCAGCTGGGCAGGGCCACCTGGCACTGGAGAGCCTTTGATTTCCCTGCTGATCTACCAGTTTCCCGGAGCCAACCGCCACTCCTGGCCCCAGGGAAGAGCCCCAAGTCCTTTCCTGGCTTAATTTTTGTGAGCTCATCAGGTTGGGACGAGAGAGGAACAAGAGAAAGGAAAAAAAGCTTATTTTCCTTGACTGTAGGGCACCATCCAAGAGTCCTCTGAGCTGTCTCCATTCAAGAGGTTTGTGAGTCTCTCCTTCCCAAGCCAGAGGTCCAAACAGCAATAATACTGTAATTACTGTGTGTCAATGACAATGACTTTACTAACATTTGTAGAGCACAAGGTATGTGCTCCAGGCTCTGTTTTAGGTATGTCACATGCCTAACAGATACTAGTGAATTCTCACAATAACCTCATGAAGTAGGATCACCTCATTCAACAGATGGGGAAGTTGAGGCACAGGATTTAGGTGACTTGACCAATGTCATTTGGAGTAAAAGGCAGAGTCAGGGGTAGAAGCCAGTGGTCTAGCTCTAGCACCTGCCCACACTATACTGTCTTGCAGGAGGAGAGGGCAACAGGGTCCGTGGGTGACACAGAGGGAACCCAACACTGCTGTGTGCTCACCCTGGTAGATGGCAGGCAAGGCAGGGTTGCCCCCACCACACCCCACCAGCAGGTATGGGCTCACTCTTGTTTCCTATGTGGAGCAGGGCGTCACAGAGAGCCACCACTCCGTGCACCACCCTCCCCAGGGGCACAGTCCCCATGTAGCTCCTTAAGGATGTGGCCACGGAGGCAGCAGGGGTCCTGCTGACACCCAACGCCCAGCTCCAGCCCAGCACTGGGCTCCTGGCAGGCCCGCACAGAGCATGGTGCAAGGCGAACGTGGGCCAGGCACGTCTGGGTCAGCCACCGGGGTCCAGTCCCGGCTCCCCAGCTTCCTGGCTATTTGACCTTAGGACAAGTGACCTCCGAGTTTATCTGAAAATGGAGCCAAGACCAGTCTCCGAAGCCTGTGGTAAACATTAAAGCAATCATCTAAGTGGGAACATTCCGGAAGGTTCTAAATGGGGGTCACATGTCACTCGTTAAGACCATTATTATAGAAAAGGGCAAATCTCCCCAATGTTCTGAGGAAAGGCCTTGGCCTCACTGACCTCAGAGCCCTGACCTGTGGGCCTCCCAGCCTTGGGAGGGGTGGCTTAAATGGCAAGAAGGCTGAGTCACCCGGTCTGCAGGGGGAGGGCAGGAGCCAAAATATGGAGGGCCTCCAAGTGGAGTGACTGAAGTGGCTGGAGTGACAGTCCCTGGCTGCTCGTCATAGATGGACACCTTGAAAAACTACCACAGACACACACATCTGTCAAAACTCACCAAGCTCCAACTGTACCCTTAAGACCTGTTTACTTTGCTGTAGGGAATTATACCACCAAAAAAAAGCGGGGGTGGGGGTTGGGGTGGGGGGAGAGTCAGTAACATAGTTCAGGTTTTCCATTAACTGACTTTTATAGATCCTCCTCCCCAATCCAGGTACTGGGCCCAGTAGCCCCCTGACCCCTAGCAGGGCTCAGCGGAAGGGGAACTTGAATCCAGCCCCAGGCTCGGTGGACTAGCTCCATTCACTTGAGCTACACCTGCTCTGTGGGAGAGAAATTGGATGCCCTGAGAACCATGCCCCGCTGGCCCTGGCTGGCTGGAGGTCACTCCGGATGGCACGATGCTCTGCTTAACGATGCCACAGTTCTCTCCCAGTCCAAACACCCTCTCTGGCAGAGGCAAGGGTTGATGGCACTGCCACACTCTCAGACTCTGACTGTGCAGGACGCCGCCCACTGGATTACAGGCTTCATCTCACCGGATCCTCATAGCACCTACGCGGGGCTGCGGTGACCCCGCCTGAGTTCAGAGACACTGCGGGCTGTGGGATGGAGCCCAGGTCAGCCTGGGGGTCATGAGCCGCCCGCCATGGGTTGGCCCAGCAGCGCTCGGCAGGCTGTGAGTGTTCAAAAGGCACCACTGCCGCCATGACTGCCATTATTGTCATCACTGCCAAATCTGGTCCAGGAAGTGATCTCGGAACATTAGGATGACGTTTGTTCCAAAAATTAGGAATCAGGGACCTCCCTGGTAGTCCAGTGGCTAAGACTCTGCACCTCCCAATGCAGGGGGCTCCAGGTGGGATCCCTAGTCCGGGAACTAGATCCCACAAGCTGCAACTAAGGGTTCGAGTGCTGCGACTGAAGATTCTGCATGCTACAATTAAAAAGATCCTGCATGCCACAACTAAGACCTAGCACAGACAAATAAATATTAAAAAAAAATTAGGAATCAGGTTGTTCTTGGAGTGTTTAAATGTCAAGACTGAGGCACAATGATTCATATCATGAGAGATGGGTTTCCAGGCCCCAAGACTAAACAGGATCACATGTATTCGGGTCCCAAGAATCCAGTGCCTGATGGCAGAGGGGAGTCTTGAAAAGAAAGAGCCAGAGAGGGGGTTGTTGGCAGAACACGCTGCCCAGGCAGAGGGGGTAAGGGTCTTCGCCAGTGGTCTAAGGGCACCTCCTCTGTTCTGCCTTTAAGTGGGGGGAGTACATGACGAGAAAGAGGTCAGCTGCATTCCCACAGTGCAGTCCCTCTATTCTTGAATTCAAGCATCATCATCATCACGGTGAGCCTCTCCTCTCATGCATGCCAAAACACCTCTAAATCCTTGCACCATTAATTCTTGATCCTCATAGTAACACAAGGGGATATACCCATTTTACAGAAGAAACCAAGGCAGGGAGAAAACATGTGGTTAAACTCAGAAGGTCTGGCTGCAGAGCCTTTTCCAGTCACCCCTGAGTTATATTCTACCCCTTCTCCTCTGGGTCCAGGGGCCAGTCTGCAAGCCCTCCCCAAGGCCGGCAAAGCGTATGTTCCCTCTCAGGGCCTGCTGTGGTTAACAGGGAGCCCTCAAACCCTCCTGGATAGACACCACTGTTTGCATCCTTCCCCGAGACTGGAAGGCCTGAGGTCACAGAACCTCTTGGCTAAGCTCACCCTAAAGCCAAGTGGGGCCAGGAATCCTGGATTCAGTCAGGTCAGCAGAGGCAACAGAAGCAATGTGGCCCTCGGTTCTAGACTCAGCCTCAAAGGTTCCCCAGAGCTCTGTAAATTACCGGAATTCCACAGGGACACTGAGTCAGGTGGGACTTGAATGTAATGGTCTGTGGAGAGAGAAATCCGGGAAGAGCAGCCTGAGGGCTGGGCCTCTAGGACTAAGAAGAGACTTGAAATCACTTCCTTTTGCTTGATTGGTCCTCGCAGACCCAGCCTGGGCTCCCCTCCTGCCTGGTTTTTGTATAGTGAGCTGTAAACAGCCCTCTTGGACCACCTCTGTTCATCATGCCTACTCTCCCGTCCCTCGCCTCCTGCCCCCTGCACATGAGACAGACCCCAGAAACCAGGAACAGGGCAAGTGGCAGGCAGACAAACCTGGAACCATGCTTTGCTAGAGATTTCCGGGTTCTTTCTGTCTCTGTTATGTGATCCCGACGCTTAAAGCTTTTGGGGTGATGGGACACAATACAGCACTCACCAAACAAGAGGAGATTCTCAAAAACCTCCCAGCCGCTTCTCAACTATTAATCCCAAGGCTGCTCAAGGGCTCGGGAGAACCACCTGGTAATTTTTACTACAAGTGGGTGGGGTGGGCCTGGCAGGTACCAGGTGATGCAGCCTTTGTCTTTTTCTCATATTTCACAGTAACTGTATGTTCTTTGAGGCACTGTTTAATCCGTCTTTCCTGCAGAGCTGTTTCAGTGCAGCTGCTGGTGCATAAACACACCTTCCGGCCACACCATCCTTGGCTCCTGACTGCCAAGCTAATCCTCTTCCACAATCTTGAGTGGGGGAAGCCCCTGTTTCTCATGAAGAGCTGTGCCCGTCCAGCTCCGCACCCCAGGAATCTGATTCTCTCCAGGGAAGGGATTTGCTTCCTTCGACCGTACCTCATGCGTGTGTGCGTGCTAAGTTGCTCAGTTTGTCTGACTCTTTGACCCCATGAACTGTATCCTGCCAGACTCCTGTGTCCCTGGAATTTTCCAGGCAAGAATACTGGAGTGGGTTGCCATGCCCTTCTCCAGGGGATATTCCTGATCCAGGGATCAAACTCAGATCTGTCTGCATTGCAGGCAGATACCACTGAGCCACCAGGGAAGCCTTCAACCGTCCCTCACCAACACCAACTCAGCACCAGTCATGTGCTAGGCACCAGCCCTGGAAGGATGACGGTCACAGGTTCTAAAGCAGAGATGCCCTGGGGGAATTGAAGGAATCACAAACCTCCAGAACATAGCTTCCTCATTCTCAGGCATAACCAAACCCGAGGATCTATGCTGCAGAACATGGGCCTGCAGGCGGCCTGGCCTGATCTTTGCTTCCTGTGTCCACTGCTCTTGAAGCCCAGAAAGAACAGTCTCTGGCAGACTTTCTGGACATGTGGCTTGATGCTGCCAAGCACTGACAGCCAGTAGGAGCCCCAGAGTCCTCGGGGGTCTGCAACAGCCACTCAGTGGGTGATTCTAGCTTCAGAATGAATACACATTGCCCAAATACAGCATCTGTCTGGGGGTGGAAAGGCAAGCCCCTTCCTAACACCTAAATGCTGAGTCCCTGATGGTCTGCAGCAGCAGTGATTGTCTTGTCCCAAAGCCAGGTCTCCAGGCCTCCTTGGGGCCCTTAAGGAGCCCACTCCTATCCACTTGCTGGGTAGGAGTCATGGGAATGTGGTTCAAAGGTGGAGATAAGACCCAAGCTGACCAATGAGACAGCTGAGTTGCCCTGGCCACTGTGATTGGTTTAGAAGGGGAAGCACATGACACAGGTCAGTCCAATCAGTCGGTATCTGGACTGGGAGATGCTCTTTTTAATGATGGATGAGAGGATGGAGCCTGGAGGTGCTGGTGGCCAAGAAGGGAGCACCAACAAGACAAAGACTGGATCTAGATAATATCCGTGTCCTGGATCACACCACACCTGAAGCCAGAACCTACTCCTGAACTTTTCAGTTATGTGGGCCAATACATTCTTAAGCCAGTTTGACTTGCATTTTCTATCCCTTGCAACTGTAAGATAACTCTGATAAACTACTTTTGTCAGGAATCACTTTCTGGGTGCCCAGCAACCCACAAACCTAAGGCCACCTTCTATGTGCTAAGCACTCAAAGTTATATCACTCTTTCAGAAACCAGACGAGCAAAACGGACAATGGAATTCTCTTCCACAAAACCAGTGAGCACCTACCCCCACATGATTCTAGCTTTTCTTTGACAGCAGTGACCAGTCCCCCTGGGTTGAAATCCTGGAAGGCACAAACTTTCAAGTTCTGCCTTGAGTCCATTTCTAGACTTCTCCTGCCCAAATCAGCCTTTCTCCTCTTCTCCCACCTGGTGAGGTCTGTGAGCACTAACCCCTCAGCCTTCCTTGGCGTGAGGCTCTAGGTCCCCTTCAGGTGCTGACTATGTGCCTGGCTCTAAGCCTCGGACCAAGCAATTCTCTCAGTGGGAACAGTGCTACATCCTCTCCTTTTTGCACACATGCAAACGGAGAGGGAGAGATGGAGGCCAGGACAGGTGGACAGCCTTATTTAAGGTAACAGGGCTGGTCCAGGTGGCATGGTGGATCCCAACTCAGATCCCAAGTCTGTTTGATTGCAAAGCTCATGTTCTTAACTGGATTAGGCTCCCAGCCTTCCCAGCCCTAAATGCCATGCTGTGCATATTTCTCAAACTATTAATAAATGCCAGGTCAAAGAGTGGGACAGAACTGGAACTGGGCCTTTTTACAAACTTTGGCAAAATCAGCTGGGCCCCCCCAGCATTTGCTCTCACCACAGGTTTCTCCCCTCCCCAAGGCTTGGCTCATAAAGGAACGGATCCAGGAGAGGGACAGAGGCCACCGGGTGGCACTGCCCATCTCCCTCTCCACCCATATGTGACTCCCTCCTCCCATCCCATCTCCCTCTTCTCCACCCTTGTCATTGTTTTTCGGTTGCTAAGCTGCGTCTGTCTCTCTGTGACCCCATGGACTGCAGCATGCCAGGCTTCCCAGTCCCTAACCATTTCCCTAAGTTTGCTCAAACTTATGTCCATCGAGTGAGTGATGCCATCCAACCATCTCATCCTCTGCTGTCCCCTTCTCCTCCTGCCCTCAATCTTCCCCAGCATCAGGTTTTTTTCCAATGAGTGGGCTCTTCACATCAGGTGGCCAAAGCTTTGGAGCTTCAGCTTCAGCATCCACCCTCTGGGGGAAAAAAGTTACCAAAACACGAGGAGGAAAAAGAAAGAAAGCCCTGCATTGGTTATACCCACCAACACATGACGTGGCCCATCCACGCGTCAAGCACAAAGCTCATGGCCAACCAGGAGGAAGCAACTTGACCGAGGCCTCGCCACTGCAGGGAGAGCCCAGCCCTGGCCTTCTTTCCCACCCGAGTCTGAGTCAGCAGCAGAACACCTGCATCTGTTTCCTTCTCCACCCGTTACCAAAATACACAGAGCAGACTGAGGCTGCTGGCCCACTGGCCAGAGAGTGGGTTCTCCCTGGCCTAGTTCCCAGCAGGACAGCTCCCTTCCTAAGAAGCCCGGGGGAAGGAAGACATTTATATCTCCATTTTAATTTTTTTTTTTGGCCACACTGTGTGGCAAGGAGGATCTTAGTTCCCCAACCAGGGATCAAACCCTTGCCCCCTGCAGTGGAAGGACAGAGTCTTAACCACTGGACCATCAGGGAAGTCCTATATATCCCCATTTTATAGATAGTCAAACTGAGTCTCTGGTGATTCAGACAGAAAAGAATCTGCCTGCAGTGCAGGAGATGCTGGGTTTGATCCCGATCCCCTGGATCGGCAGGAATGGCAACCCACTCCAGTATTCTTGCTTGGGAAATCCCATGGACAGAGGAGCCTGGTGGGCTATGGGGTCGCAAAGAGTCAGACATGACTGAGCAGCTAACACTTTCTACTTTAAACAGAGGCCCAAAGGATGGTGTCTGTAATCTACTGCCTTGACTGCTAGGCCACTGGCTACTACAACCTGGAGGCAAACTGGAAACACTCTTTGGCCGAAACGCTCTGCTCAGTGTTTCTTAGGCATCAATCAACTCAGGGGTTAAATACATGTGCAGCAAGCCGCAGGCTCCCGCAGATGTAAATAATTACAGAGAAGTGGGCGACCAGGGCCCAGCCAGGGCTCTCCTAACGACGCCAGCACACGAGGGCGGCCGAGTCTGAAATTCCCGAATCTTCAAATTCCCAAGATCCGTATCTCAACCAGATCTGGGCTTTCAGAAGAATTTAAACCAGATCCAGGCTGCAGCCCAGACAAACGGCAAACCTGGAAGGCCCACTGTCTCAAATGGTGCTTCAAAAGCTAAACTAAGAACGGGCATCTCCCACTATGACTTGACCTCTATGTCCTTCAAGTTCCTCACCTATAAAATTGCAACACGGATGGTTCAGAGCTGCAGTCCTGGAACCGGCTACCTGGGTCACACCCTGGCTTAGTTCTTGACTAGCTGTTGGACCCCAGCAGGTCACTTCTGTGTCCTCATATGGGGAATGAGGGTAACAATGGTATCTGTCTCCCAGGGTTGCGGTGACAGCCTATGGGCAACAGATAAATAGCTCCAAGATGGGCCTGGTACAGAGTGAGCCCTCAGCCAAAGCTGACAGCCAATTCTGATGCAATCAGGAGGATGCCTGACCCCATGGAGGGGGCAGGGAAGGAAGAGGGCATCTTGGCTCCCGCAGTGGGAGGTGCCCAAGGCTGCGGAGCCTGTGAGCTGCAGGGTGGTACACTGAGCCCTGTAACTTGCTCCTGATTATTCTCCAGCCCAACTGAGCAGCTGCTCCAGGAAGAAATAAAATATGCTTTGCATACTTTAAATGTTTCACTTATGAAAACTAGCAGGGCCGCCTTTTGAAATTGTTTAGCAATAAAGTCAGTAATGAAACCTCCCGAGGCTCTCACCACCGGAGCCCGGGTCAGGGAGCCTGGGCGGGGGCAGGGGAGGAGGACAGGCCGGCCGCCAGCGCGGAGCCCACAGGGGCTTCCAGAAGGCGCCATCTGGGATTTTTCAGAGGGGTACTGGGATCACGTCCTGGTGTCCTGATGTGAAATTGGATCCTCCCGCTGGAAGTCGAGCCCCAAGCCAGCGTGGGGCAGAGGAGAGGGCCCTTCCGGCCTGGGATGCTTTCCCACACTCCAAGGGCGCCCCGGTTTCCAGCCAATCAAGTTAATTGAAAAATTACCTTGGGCTGAGAAAGAGCAGACCCGGGACACGTGGGCTGGTTCACAGGAAACCCTGCTTGGTCTCTGGCATGACTATATCTTCAACAACCTGTATCTGGAAGGCCAGGGACCATGCTCAGCAACCCAGGAACAGAGGAAGCTCCACGTGCCAGGCACACCTCGGAGGGGGATGTGATGCCCACATTACAGACGAGGAGACGAAAGTGCCGAAACCAGGGCTGGCTGGCTCCCCTGAGATGCTTCTTCCCAGAATGCTCTTCTTCCACTTGCGTGGAGGCCCCCCAACCCCAAATCCTAACAAACAGAGCTCAAATGGAAATACAATATGTACACCAGCTAGCAAGGCCGGCTGGCGGCCTTCTGCCCAGGCTGGAGCAAAAGCATCTTCACATTCAGAGGCTGCCTGCACTTGGGCTGATACCGTTAAGCTGAGTACAGTGCTTTCCACTTTTTCTTCACAGTGCTCTCACCTCTCTTATGCTTATCACCCAAATCCCTGGGAAGATTACAATGGTGGGTTTTACTGTCCTCATTAAGGGGCAGTCAACCAAGGCCCAAGGAATGGCTTCTCCACTTGGTCAGTTCACCCAGGGATTCTGATGCATGAGGCCTGGGCCCACTTCTCCCACCTTGGTCTTCCTCCTGACATCCTCCTACTCCACCCATGCAGACGGCTGGGTACAGCCCTGCCTTTCTGGACTGTGGTCCATTCCCATCCTCCTAGTTCCCCAATCTGTTCAAAGAGCCTGGAGCACCCCCAGTCCATCCATCTCCCGAGGCCTTTGCAGTCACCGATTCTGAGGCATCAAGTGCTAAGTCACCTCAGTCGTGACTGACTCTCTGCAACCCCATGGACTGTAGCCCGCCAGGCTCCTCTGTCCATGGCATCCTCCAGGCAAGAATACTGGAGTGGGTTGCCATGCCCTCCTCCATGGGATCTTTCCGACCCAGGGATTGAACTTGCATTTCTTGTCTCCTGCATTGGCAGGCAGTTCTTTACCACTGGTGCCACCTGGGACCAACGGAGGCCCTACAGCTGTGTCCCTTCTCCCACTGTGCTACAACTTTCGGGATTTAAATAACCTTATTTAACCCGGGGCATTTCAGCAGTGTGGTCTATGAACCAAATGTATAATCGAGACACAGAAAAATAAGTGATATTTGTTTTGGTGGTAGGGTGGGGGGAGAACAGTGGGATGAGGAGGGCAAACTCAAGTCCCTGAGTTATTACGTCTGTGCACAGAACTTCTCCCCACGTAAGAAAACGCCGCCTGAACTCAGAAGCTGCACAACCTGACCTCTAGCTTTGCCAGATCCTCACTAAGTATCTGAGCTGAGTGACCAGAAACACCTCAGAGGCAAGTTGACTTGAATTTGAGTCGCAGACACTTACTCACCTCTTTCTGCCTCAGTTCCCTTACCTGTAAAATGGAGCAATAACAGTACCCATCTTATGGGCTGCTGTGAGGATGACGTGAGTGATTACATATACAGTCCATATAGACACACGGACTATACACATATAAGAACAGTGCCTGGCACAGTCTGAGTGCTCCGTGCAAGTCAGTTCTTCACTCTGCCCCTCCACCTTCCAGAAGCCACATCCTTCTGTTTTGAGAGGCCCTTTGCACCTTCTGTCCAACAACAGCCTTGTCCCTGGATACCCAGGGGCTTCTCCTGGAAACTCCTGACCCAAACCCCCCGGGTAGAACATTTCTTGCTGAGCAGTCTCCAGAGTGGGGCTCCAGCAGCTCAGGCTGGTCGCTGAGGTAGTGCCCATGAGACGCTGATTTGGAGGCATGGAAGCCCCTTCTATCTAGCCGCCCACCTCCCTCACTTTTGCCTGTTTACAGGCTGAGAAAGGCAGAGACGCAACTTGAATTCCTGCTTTGAGCTGCCGCCAGTTAGCCACCAAACATCTCCCCCTCTGTCTGGCCCACTCCACCAACATTTCACAAAGGTCAAACGCTTACTCCACTCCGCACGCTGCCTCCTGGGAGAGCAGAGGAGAAAAGAATTCAAAAAATGTAAATTGAAAAACCCCACTGCTCACCATCCCCCACTCCGCCCCACACACACTGGTGCACGCATGCACAGCTCACCCCCAGTTCAACAAAACACACAACTGTGTCCCAGCCCCTCGATCTTAAAAAAAAGTAAGAAGACAGAGGGACGATACAGAATTTCCACCCACAGTGACCAGCGCCTAGGCTGTCTTCCTTGGAGGAATACAAATGACTGTGCCAACCCAGACTAGGAAATCTCTTGCACAGAACAGCATCCTTCCAGGTCTTTCTGGAAGCTCCTGGCAGGAGCCATGTAGTATGTGTCTCAGCACCAAGTACAGTCCTGAGAGCTGAGGTTAGTACAGGGCCTGAGCTGGGGGCAAGGGAAGCCTTACATCAGGCTGAAACTCCCCAGGACCGCGATTTTCTGGCCAGAGGTGCTTTCAAGACCAAACATGCTCTCCTTTGAAGTCTCTCTCTTCCACAGCCCTCCCCCCACCCCAAGGGAAAACGACTCCAGTGAAAGGAGAGCGGGTTCTAGGCTCGCCTGCAGCGGAATCCAAGTGTCTGACTTGAATGAAGGAACAAACAGAATGAGAAAGAGAGGAACTGGAGGTGAATGGTTCTGAGCAGGTCAAAGATGTTTCGTTGGTCTATATATAGCTGCGTGCCTGCGAGCGAAATCGCTTCAGTCAGTCATGTCCGACTCTCTGCAACCCCATGGACTGTAGCCTGCCAGGTTCCTCTGTCCATGGGATTCTCCAGGCAAGAATACTGGAGTGGGTTACCATGCCCATCTCCAGGGGATCGTCAGAACCCAGGGACTGAACCCACGTCTCTTAACGTCTTCTGCACTGAAAGACAGGTTTTTTCCCACTAGTGCCACCTGGGAAGCCCATAGACAGCTGACCCTTGAACAACTTGGGGTTAGGGTGCCTATCATCCACACAGTCGAAAACCTGCATGCAACTTACAGTCAGCTCTCAGAATCTTGTTAGATTCCACTATTTGAAGATGGTGTAATAGTGTAGTATTTACTATTGAAATAATCCATGTATAAGTGGACCTGAGCAGTTCAAACCCATGTTGTTCAAGAGTCAACTGCATTTATTCTCACAAGCCAGCCTCCTCCTGCCCTACCTATTCTGGTGAGAACTCCTAGATTGTTCCTCTTCCTCCTCTCCCGTCCACAAACTGCAACCCTGGAACATCCAGCCTTTCATGCACATCTTTCCTGATGCATCTGAAACAGTCTGGATTACTGAGGCTGCTCAAGGGGAAAGAGAAGAAATATGTGTAACTTCCCAGGTAGCTCAGTGGGTAAAGAATCCGACTGCCAAGGCAGGAGACACAAGAGATGCAGGTTCAATCCCTGGGTGGGGAAGATCCCCTAGAGAAGAAAATGGCAACCCACTCCAGTAATCTTGCCTGGAGAATCCCATGGACAGAGGAGCCTGGTGGGCTAGAGTCCATGGAGTTCCAAAGAGTCAGACACAACTGAGTGCGTGGGTGCACGGGCCTGGGAGGTTGGGGAGTATACACAAAACAACACACACACATCACACTTTGTAGATGCTTCAAAACTGCTTCTACAGTTGGGCAAAGCAGCTGAAAATAAGCCAACTGAAGAAGCAAGTGGCCTAACCAGGAGCAGGTGTTAGCATTGTGACTGGACTTGTAACAAGAAAAAGCCCCGCGTGCTGTGGGCTTGCTACCACATCCCTCAGGGAACTGCAGGCGGCTCACCAGCCCAGCCTGGGAGGTCACTCCTTCCCCAGTGGCGGAGGGCACATAGCTGCGGACATTCCAGGAATCCGCAGTGAACCCCCACGCACACTCTGGTTGCTCTTCATCCAGGAGACCCCAGACAACAAAGCCCAAGCTCAGGAGGCAGGGGACGAGGGAACAGCAGCCCTCTGGCCCTTCTCCAGGTGAGCTGACAGCACAGATTTCAGCAGAGACCACGGGCAGGCAGGACCCAAGAGTCTTCTGCTAAGATCCCTTCAGTAATCATGAAAATTAGCCCACAATAACCCCACTGCCCAGGAAATGGTTCCTGCTCCCGATCTCCGGAGAAAGCTATAAATCTCCTTTCAAATTAACATTTGCTCTGCACGCACACCTGCAAAAAGCTCCAACGGGGGAAGCTGGGGGGCGGGGAGAAAAACCAGACCTCCAACCCAGGCCGGTCTGGTTTGGAAAGGGAGGTAGGTGGCTGACTCAAGTTAAACATTTCCAGGCAAAGAAATTCAATCTCCTATTTCAATAGGGCTGCACTGAATGTATTGTTTTTCTCTCCAACCTCCTCTTTCTGTATCTCCTGGTTGCATGCACATGTTCAGAGGACCCCCTTGCCAAGAGGCGAGTGCTGTTTATTTGGCTGTGGATGCTGCTTATGGACCCCAAAAGGAGGACGTGAACTCGTCCCTGGATGTCTCTCCTTCTGACCTAAGAGCTCTCAGTGCTGGGGCTAGAGGGGTGGGAGAGTGGGGTAGTGGGTGGGCTGCAGTACTGGGACCTAATTCCATAGCCCTGTGGCCTGGCCCGAGGCTATATTACCAGCCCCAGCAGCTCTAAATGCATTGCATGGAGTTCCTAGTTCCCTCTCTCCTTGCCTGCTGCCATGGGGGCCCAACTGACATCCCCAGACTCCTGAGGAGTCTTCTTAAACATCAGGAGAGCCAGGAACACACATCTTGGTCTGGGGAACATTCTTTCCTCGGATGTGTGGGAAGCCAGCAGCTCTCTCTGTGCTCACAAAGGGCTCCCGGTGGGAAACAGGAGACTAGAAGGTTAAGTCAAGCTGGGCAGATCAAGGCAGGACATCCCGTTCTCCAACTTCCCCAGCACAATCTGCTCTCCCCTGGCTGGGAAAAAAAAGATGCTAAGAGAAAGAAAGCTGGTGCAGGAAGGTTGTACATGGGCCACAGCGGCTGTCAGGGGGGGTCAGCGTATCGAGGAAATAGATTTAGCACGTAAGATCCTCAAATGGTAGGACATGGGCCAAGGGTGGATGCTACGGTGAGATCCATTCGGGGCTCAATATAACGGTGAATGCTTAAAGGGAATCAAAGACTGTAAGGGCTGCTAGAGAGGAAGTGTGTTTCCAGTTCTTGCAGGTGTGCCAGCTCAGGAGGAACACCTGTACTGGACACGATCAATCAGTCTGTCTCCCTAACTTAACTGCTTTCCCACGGCCCTGGAAGGCAGCAGCTCCGTATATCAGGGACCCCGCCTACCCTGACAGACACAGCAGATGGAACAGTCACCTGACCCAGGGTCTCACAAGCTATCGATGAGGCTGAGACCAAGCAGATTCTCTGCCTCCCAGGCATCTCAGAGGATTGAAAAAAGTCATGCAAGAGCAGACCCCCTGGCAGAGCAGTAAAGCAAGATGGGCAGTTAGGGAGAATCCTCAGAAATTCTTAGGGGGTGGGAGTGGAGACAGGACACTGTCCCAGGCCTCCAGTGTTAGCATCCAGACCCCATGTGGCTGGCCTTGGACTTCTTGAGGTTGTCTTTGTGTCCTTATAAAGCAGCCCTCCTCTGATTTGAACGCCTTCCTGTAAGCACCTGCTGTTTGCAGCTGAAACACCAGCGCACCCCTGGCAGGGCACCCTGCAGCAGGAGGCAGGGCCCTCTCTGGGGGCGGTTGGGCTGGGTGAAGGCTCAGCCATGGCCATCAGACCTGGCAGTCCTGCGTCTGTGAGGGGACGAAGTCCAATGACTTCCCCAAGGCTCAAGGCTCACTCACACGTCCTCTCACTCTGGGGCTCACACACGGTTCTCTGCGCCCACCCCAGCCATTTAACTCCCCTCATCACTGCTCAGCACAGAGCCCAGACATGGACTGTACACCACGAAAAACAAACTGAAAGCTCAGTCATGGCCAAGACTCAATATCCCAACAGGCAGAAGAGTACCTGGTGTGTACACGGCCGGATGCACACATCTCCCACTCTATGGAAAGGCACCTCCAGTACTGCCCACGCCAACCAAACCCCATACTTAACAAACATTATTTGCAACCCATTCAACCTGGCTTATTAATAAAGCAGCATGCTGCTGCTGCTGCTAAGTCGCTTCAGTCGTGTCCGACTCCGTGCGACCCCACAGACGCCAGCCCACCAGGCTCCCCCATCCCTGGGATTCTCCAGGCAAGAATACTGGAATGGATTGCCACGCCCTCCTCTAGGGGATCTTCCCAACCCAGGGATTGAGCCCTCATGTCTTATGACTCCTACATTGGTAGGTGGCTTCTTTACCACTAGGGCCACCTGGGAAGCTAATAAGCAGTGACTCCATTTATTAAGTACCTACTGTATAGCAGGTCTTGCCAGGTGGCTTTCCTCATTCCCAGTACACGATGAAGAACCCAAGGCTCGGAAAGATGAAGCACTGTCCCCAAGGGCCCCGCTGTGGGCTTCTCGCAACTTGTAAGTCTCTGACAACTGGAATGGGTGCTCTCTCTGAAAGTCTCATTGACAAGATTCACCTTGCCCCACAGATTTTATCTCCTACGGGTCACTGACCCTGGACTTTTCCAACTTGGCACCTTTCCAGCAAGCCTTTTATCACTCCTTGTATCACGCCTGTTGTGGTATAGGGCTAATATAAATGATGTTTTCTGAGCACCTACTATGTGCCGAGCACCATGCTAAGTCCTGTGCACAGGTTATCTCATTTCATCCTCACAAAGCCCTGCTGGATAGGAATAGCGTCCCCAGTTTACAGATGGAGAAACTGAGGCTCAGAGGTGTTAAGGAGCTGGGAATGATTTATACCCTGGCAGTCTGGCTCCATGGTCTTGAGCACCTGGTACATGGTCTCCATCATCCCCATATTTAGGGCACAGGTCCAGGGACTTGTCTTAGGGTGGGGGCTTGTTCTCCTCCCTGGAGCTGATACTGAATGAAATGGGAGCCAGCGCCTATGCTCTAGGCTACACCAGGAACAAAGGCAAGCCAACTATGCCCTTTTGCTAAATTCTCGGCTTCCCAGGCTGCCTGGTCCCTGCCCTGCTGTGAGAAGGTAGCCGCTGCCCGCTGGGGATGCTATGAATTCAGGTCATCTCCAGAGGGAACCACTCAATTCTCTCCAGGGAGACAGCCAAGCTCCAGATGCAGACCAGAAAATCTGACTCCTGTGGGAAGGCTGAGCAAAGCCAGATGCTGGTTGGAGCGCCCAGAGCACCAGCTGCTGCCACTGACCTCAGTGTGCTCGGCAGTACCAGGGACATGGCAGGGGGCTGGTGAGGGGCACCTCACAGCATGTGGGGGAGCAGGCACACGGGGTGGGGTGGGGCGCTCGAATCAAGCCCACCTAGGCCCCACACTCAGGAAGCCAACAGTTCCCGGGGTCCTCCTACAAGCCTTCCTGGGACAAATGTGACTTTAAAAAAAGAGCTTAAACAGAGGGATGGGAGAAAGAGAAAGAAGGGGTCATGACAACTTATGCCCCGGAGACTATGAAGAACTTCAGAGACAGTGAGTGTCCAGCCGGTCCTTGAGAATAAGGAAGGAAAGGGGGAGATAGTAACAACTGACAAAAGAGAAAGCCTGGATCCTCCACGAGCTCTAGAACAGGGCCTGGCCCAGGCTAGGCGCTCAAGGAAATCTACAAAAAAAATCAACCGGCAGTGTCTACATCCAAGGCTTTCCTTTGATCTCACAACATCTAGTGAGGGGCACAAACACACTGGCTGAAGGAAGGAATCCTCACATCTCATAGAGGACAGCCCCGCCTCAGCCTCCCAGCTTCCATTTCTGTGATGAACATTCTCCCTGACTTTCCTTTGGCTAGTACCCCACTCTCAGCTTGTGTGTTTCCCTGGAGGCTCACAAACCCCTACCCCAACCTATTCCAATAGCTATGGTTCTTCCAGTAGTCATGTATGGATATGAGAGTTGGACTACAAAGAAAGCAGAGCGCCAAAGAAGAGATGCTTTTGAACTGTGGTGTTGGGGAAGACTCTTGAGGGTCCCTTGGACTGCAAGATCAAACCAGTCAATCCTAAAGGAAATCAGTCCTGAATATTCATTGGAAGGGCTGAAGCTGAAACTCCAATACTTTGGCCACCTGATGTGAAGAACTGACTCATTGGTAAAGACACTGATGCTGGGAAAGATTGAAGGTGGGAGGAGAAGGGGGCGACAGAGGATGAGATGGTTGGATGGCATCACCAACTCAATGGACATGAGTTTGAGTAAACTCCAGGAGTTGGTGATGGACAGGGAAGCCTGATGTGCTGCAGTCCATGGGGTCACAAAGAGTTGAACACGACTGAGCGACTGAACTGAACTGAACCTATTCCAAGGAAAGGCACATGACCTAAGCCTGCCAATCAATGCATTCCTTGCTACTGGACAACGTGATTGGCTCAAAGCTACTGAATAATTAAAACTAGCCAATGAGAGTCAGACCTGGGATTTTTGCTAGAAATACTGGAAATGAAGGACTCTCTACATTGGAATCTCCAAAAGATAAAATGCTGCTTAGACTTGTTTGGGGTCATTTTTGCCTCATAACTAGAAAGGATAAAGCTCAGATGAAAGGAGAGCCGGGAGATGACAATCCTCTGAGCCTGTGGATGTAGATATGCCTGAAGCTTGCTTGTGAAAGTGTTAGTCACTCAGTTGTATCTGGCTCTTTGCGACCCCCTGGGCTGTAGCCCACCAGGCTCCTCTGTCCATGGAATTCTCCTGGCAAGAATACTGGTATTGGAATGAGTTGCTGTTCCCTTCTCCAGATCTTCCCAACCAGGGATCGAACCCCAGTTTTCTGCACTGCAGGCAGATTCTTTACCATTTGAGCCACCAGGGAAGCTTGCTTACCTCTGACCAGTTCAGTTATGGGGAGCTACTGATTTCCCTTACTATAAGTCAGTTCTGGTAGTGTTTCTATCATTTGCAACTCAAACAGTCCTGTAACTACATGACTCCAGGCAGGCAGCAGGAAAGCAGGAAGTGCAAACAATACAAAGCCTAGTGTTTTTTCTTTAACAAATAGTACTAAGCTTTAAGGACAAACCTCTCGGAGCCTCAGATGCCACACTGAATGCTGGTGATCACGCCTCCCTACCTCACAGGGTGAACAGGGAGAGTAGCCAAACCCTCCCACAACCTCTGTTATCTTTTTTTTCTTATCTTTTTCTCACGCTGCATGGCATGTGAGATCATAGTTCTGCAACCAAAGATCAAACCCATGGCCCCTACATTGGCAGCTCAGAGTCTTAACTACTGGACCACCAAGGAAATCCCGACCTCTGTTATTTTTAACATGTTAAGGCCAAGAGAAGCAGGAAACCCATAGCCCTGGGAGAGACAGGCTGTCAGGGACACCTGTGCAGCGCTCACCACACCTGAGCCTTTGGGTGGAGTTTGCAGAGCTGCCCCACGACCCTTTCACTTGACAAGGAGCCCCACCCAGTCCAGACCCACAAGGCAGCCACAAGGAGCTTCCCACCAAGGCTGGCACCCTCGAGGGACAGAGTCCCTTTGTTATTCCTCACTTCACACTCTGCCGTAGCTCAGGACAGACATAGGTGAGGCTGCAGAGTTGGCTGCAGTGGGGACAGGAGAGTGGTGGCTACTGTGGGCTCCAGCCAGACTCCAGATGGACTCCGAGCTGAATCCTACCTCCTCTGCTTCCTGGCTCTAGGTCTTAGGGCGAGTTTCTTAACTTTCCTGTGCCTCAGTTACTCCATCTGGAAAATGGGCTGATTAATGTACCTAATTTATTTCAGTTGGTTAATGCAGGTGACCCTGCAATGCAAGAGTTTGGGCTTCCCAAGTGGCGCAGTGGTAAAGAAATTGTCTGCAATGCAGGAGCCGGGTTGGGAAGATCCCCTAGAGGAGGAAATGGCAATTCACTCCAGTATTCTAGCCTGGAGAATCCCATGGACAGAGGAGCCTGGCAGGCTACAGTGCATGGGGTCGCACAGAGTTGGACATAACTGAAGTGACTGCGACTTAGCACTTAACACTTAGACCAGGCTCCCCTCCATGATTTTCAAAAGTGCATATAAAGTGACGAGACCTTCCAGAGAGTCCCTCAGTGACAGGGGTGTGGAAGGGAATCAAGAGTCCCTCTAAGCAAACAACTGCTCAGAACACTGGGACATCCACCTGGCAAACAGCAAGTCTCTGAAAAGAACCCACAGAACAGAACCAGCAAGTCAGCCCAGAAAGCAAGGAGGTGGAGCTGGCTCAGTGACAGCAAGAGGGCGGGGCTCTGGCCCACGGTCATCAGGTCTGGCCACAAGCATAAGCCCGATCACCTTGGAGAGATGGTCACATGGGGGGACACGTGGTCTTTGGGGAAGCCACTGCTGCCACCACGGGAGCCCAGCACGGAGGGGAGAAGAGCTGCTGGTCATTCTAAAACCCCTGCAGCTGCCCAAACACACAATCCAGCCTCCTCCAGCTGGGCCCCAGCTAGCGTCCACGCCCAGGGAACTAGGATCCTGGATTAGGCTTGAGGACAGAGAAGCAAACAATGAAAATATTCACTGATGTAATGGATTCTTATTTTCTTCCATGCAAGCGGCAGGGGTGGGGAGGGCCTCCCAGGTGGTTCAGTGGTAAAGAATCTGCCTGTCATTGCAGGAGACGCGGGTTCAATTCCTGGGTCGGGAAGATCCCCTGAAGGAGGAAACCCATTCCAGTATTCTCACCTGAAAAATTTCATGGACAGAGGAGCCTGGTGGGCTACAGTCTATGGGGCTGCAAAGAGTTGGACATGACTGAGCATGCGTGCATACTCCCCCTTTGGGGAGTTGTGCAGCCAAGTACAACCACCAGTCCTAAGATGCTCAACTTCTGAATTAGGACCCCAAAGGTCTGCAGAAGCCTAATTCTAAAAAGGGAATTGTCCAGGCTCTGTCTGGACAAGTTGGGGGAGAAGAGGGTACCTTAGGAAATTTTCAATGACAATGGAAACACAGAAAGAGTTTTTGATGCCTAATTTTCTGAAAATAACCTGATGAATACTGTTAAGACTTGCTGGCATGACATTCATAATTCTCAGTAGAGTATTTGATAAGTGTTCAATAAATATAAGAAAAAAATTTTTTTCTCTGAAAATATCCTTGACTTTAAGCACAATGAGGGGAAGACTGTTTTGTGTAAGACTGTTTTATCTACAACTGTTTGCTGGATACTAAGCAAGGATTCTGTTCCACACAAGCGCGCTGTAATAATCTGAAGAATGAATGAACCAAAGACCCTCAGAGACTCCATCCCACTCAAAGATTCTGGAAACTGAAATGCAAACTTTTGTGGAGATACAGTGACCAGGCAGTAGGAATCAACCTGCAATGCAGGAGACCGGGTTTGATTCCTGGGTTGGGAAGATCCCCTGGAGAAGAAAATGGCAAGCCACTCCAGTATTCTTGCCTGGAGAATCCCCTGGGCAGAGGAGCCTGGCAGGCTAGAGTCCATGAGGTCGAAAGAGTCTGATATGACTGAGCGACTAAACCACCAACCACCAGTAACCAGGCGATACAAAGACAAGGGCAGGGGTCAGACTCACTGGACTCATCATCTCACATCATCAGACCTGGCCCTCTGGCTGCTGGGCCAGTGAACAGGGTCCAGGGCAGAGGAGCGAGGCCAGCAGCGCCCAAACCACACTCCCCATCCATCCCACTTCTGCCTCTTTCCGTGGGTCCCAAATTCCAAGAGGGAGGAAGATGGACTTCCTTTCCAAACCCAAGTCCTGGTGGGGCTGCAGGTGTTCTCCATACGCTGCCCTCCCTGCGAGGAGGTTCATCCAAAGGTGCGCCAATACAGCTACCAGATTCAAAGTTGCCTAAGGCCCTTCCTAGGCTTCCCTGGTGGCTCTGTGGTAAAGGATCTGCCTGCCAGTTCAGGAGACGATCCTTGGGTTGGGAAGATCCCCTTGAGAACGAAATGGCAACCTACTGCAAGATTCTTGCCTGGGAAATCCCATAGACAGAGGAGCCTGGCATGCTGCAGTCCATGGGGTCACAAAGAGTTGGACACAACTTGGAGACTGAAGAACAAAAAAACCAAGGTCCTTCCAGCTGAGAAATCTACATGTGTGTTTTCTCCCTCTCAGAGCATTTCCTAAAGCTCGACTCTGTGCTCCAGGTGAACGAAGGGAGGCAGATATGTAGGTGCCTTGTGGCCCTGCCCACCTGGGGGTAAGTTCAGGAGGAAGGCCCTGAGAAACACCCCGGGAGGACCCTGTGGCAGGGCAATGACTGTGCACAAAGGGGCCCGAATGAGCAAGACAAATTCACAGTAGGGTCAGGGCCCAGGACAGGGTGGGATTTGGATTTTGTATGGGGTGGAGACATAGGAAGGAGAGGGTGAGGGGTGGGAATGAGTCAGCTGCTTCCTGACACAATGAGGAGACCCCAAGCCCCTCAGCAGCAGCCAGAGGAGCTGGCATGGTTCACGGCTCCAGCACCACACCCATGCGGAGCAGGTACTGAACATCTGCCAGGCGGACGAACCTGGAGCTTTGTCGGATGCAGGCAGAGGTTGGGGAAGGGCATCCTTCTGGTCCCAGCTAAGGGTTCTAGACAGAAAACCCTAGGCGAAATGAGGACAGGGCTGGTTTGGCTCAGCTTGTCAGCACCAGGTACCCACTCAGGGCCTGATGAGTATTTATCCAGTGAGCAATCCAGTGCACAAATGGGTAACCGTGATTTAATAAAGACATGCTCAGCTGGAATCTGAGTGGTGGGTCAGCCAGACCATCAGTCGATGCCCAGAGACCTGAATGAGCTGGAATTGAGAGCAGAGCCAGAAGCTCAATGCCATCGCTGGAGGTGGGTGGGGGCTCAGGAGTCAGGCAGGTGATGCCTTCACTGCTGGGAGGGTAGGGTTGGGAGGAGGTTCAAGATCACTTTTTATATGGCAAAAGCAGCTGGGTATGGCTGCTAAAGCTGAGTGTCTGGAAGCCACTGGGGTACAGACAGGGAGACCAACTGTTCTGGTTTGCCTAGGACTGAGGGGTTTCCCAGAATGTAGGACTTCCAGTGGGCTTCCCAGGTGGCTCCGTGGTAATGAAAGAAAAGGCAATCCACTGCTGTGCTCTTGCTTGGGAAATCCCACGGACAGAGGAACCTGGTGGGCTGCAGTCCATGAGGTTTCAAAAGAATCAGACACAACTTAGCAACTAAACAACAATAACAGAACTTTCAGTGCTGAAACCAGCAATGTGCCAAGTGAACCAGGAGGAGTCGGTTCCCCGAGGCACAGGGCTGCCCTCACCAGCATTGATGTGGTACGAGCCATGTTTGTAAGGTGCCTCTGAGTGTGCAAAGCTCTCCCAGATCCACAGGCTCGGGTAAATGCAATCACAAATCTGTGAGCTGTGCAGCCGGCACTATGGATCTCATTTCACGGAACCAGGAAACTGGGGTTCGGAGGCGAACGATCTGCATAAGGAAGGTTCCACAGTGGATCAGGAGCATGGCCATGTCTGAGCTGGCCTCCAGCTTCCCTGCTTTCTGTAAACACTGGGAAGACATGAAACAGACAAGTGCTGTCTGTTGAGCACAGCTGTGAGCTGTGCCAACTTCCTTCAGGCTGATGGATGCCAAGGGAAGCAGCAGGGGCCTGCCCCATGAAGCAGGCCTGGGGGCCCCAGGGAAATTGGCCCATCTGGCCCTCTGTTCTTCTGAGATTCTGGCATCGGGTGGACAGCTGGCCACCACCTGGGATTCTGGGAGAGACGATGGGGGTGGCGGTCTTCTGGCCACCGCTCTGCTTGCCTCCCCTGTCACATCCCTACAAGGGCCACCCCTCGGGTAAGGCCAGGATCCCTGAAGACCCTTGTAAAAGACAGATGGATCATCTCGCCACACACCCAGCACTCCCTGGGTGTAGAAAGGTCTTGGCAGCTCTTAGAAGCTGGAGAGAGGACAGGCCAGGGTACAGAGGGAAGGGGGAACAGGGAATAGGATGGGGAGAGGAAGGAAAAGACAGAAGAGATTTGGGGGAAATTTTTAAGTTGAAGGAGCTTCCTAGAGCAGTCTTGCTGAGTGATTGGTTTCAAGCTATAGCTGCATTAGCATTGCCTTGAGGGGTCTGTTAAAACCCAGACTGCGGGGCTCACTCTAGGTTTCTGATTCTGCAGGTCTAGGGCAGGCTGAGGGTCTGCAGTTCTACCAAGTTATTAGATGAGGCTGATTTACTGGTCTTGGCATCCCATCTTGAAAGCCACTGGCCTGGTGCAGGTAGTGGGGTGGGGTGGGGGGGGGGACAAAGGCAGAAAGGCACTGATGGACTGCTGGAGGCTGAGAAACCCCCCGACAGTAAAGATGTAACATGCTGGAGCCTTTGGTTCACAAATTTCAGAAAAGATCAAAATCACCTGGGGGTGGAGGCGATGCGTTTAAAGAGCAGATTCTGGGGCCACCCCAGATATCTATCTGACTGTCCAGGTTTGGCAGGGGATCCAGGAACTTAAAAACCTAAACAGCTCTGAGTAGTTTTTTTTTTTTTTTTTTTTCTGAGTAGTTTTGAGGCAGGTGATCCGGAGACCACATGGAGAAGCAGGACAGCCTTAGAGGAGCACAGTGGAAAAACACACCTCAGGCTTCATGAGCTGTGATGGGCCATAGCCCCGTCTGTGGTATCAAGCCCTGACTCAGGACCAGCTGTACCAGCCACTGGCCACATGCAGCCTTTAAAATAGATTGAAATTCAGCTGTGTGGTCATACTAGCTACATTTTAAATCTAGAGGCTACCACACAGGACAGTGGACCATTTTCAGCTTGGCAGAGAATTCCATAAGATGGTTCTGGCCCAGAGAAACCACAGTGTCTGCCTCTATTTCCCTTTCTGTAAAAGGGGGCTCCTTGCTGTTCTCTTCCGGGGTACAAAAGAGGGGAAAGAGTCTACCCAAGGCAGCCATTGCTAGCCCACATCTAAAGACCCCCTGTACCCACTGCTGGGAGGAGGCAGTCCAGCTTGGTGGGGGTGAGTCTCCCAGCTAGAGGGGCACCACAGACAGAGCCCTCCCACTCTGCCACCCAGGCCCCTTGGCCCCCAACCCTGAAGAAGCCAACAAAGTCCACAGGGTATAAGGTTATAGAAACCATCCCCATGGCTCCCATCTGTACTATGGACACGGCAAGAGATGCCAAGAGGAAGCACAGAACCAGCCGCTCAGCTGAACATGTCTGTCATGGGCGCAGCATTCAGACTAACAACAAAATGGACCCGCAGCAGGGGAGGGGGCGGCCTGGACTGGTGGGTTTGGTACCAAGTCTGAAGAGTCCGGATGAACCATGGTCAAGGATGTGGTCTCCTTTGACTCTCAGCACCCAGCCCAGGACCTGGCCTCTCGGAGGAGCTCAAGGAAAGAGGAATATTGGTGGAGTGAAAGGCTGAGTGAGCTAGTGGCAGCCTAGGACACAGAGCAGGACATCTGAGCAAAAAGGCCTAACTGGCGGCTTTCTCACCACAGCACAGTCTTGTGAGAGCACAAGACAGAAATCCATGTGCCTCTTTTTAAGAGATTCTGCAGAAAGGCGGGCGGGGGGAGAGGGAGGAGGAGGAGCAGGAAGAGATGGAGGCGGGGAAATAGATTAGAAGAGAAAGAAGTGGGATTGAAATAGGATGCTCACGTACCTGATGTCCACTCTGGGTCACCTGTGGGAGGGGAAAGGGATGCTGCCAAGGGTGACGTCAGGGAGCAGGGGGTAAGCCAGAGTGTGTGGCTCCCTCGTTCCTTGCTCAAAAATTAACCGAATCCCAGAGAAGTGGGCTTCCCTGGTGGCTCAGCTGGTAAAGGATCCACCTGCAATGCGGGAGACCTGGGTTCTATCCCTGGTTTGGGAAGATCAGCTGGAGAAGGGAACGGCTACTCACTCCAGTATTCTGGCCTGGAGAATTCCATGGACTGTATAGTCCATGGGGTCGCAAAGAATTGAACATGACTGAGCAACTTTCACTTCACAGAGATGTGAATAGCAGAGGTTCTCCAAGTCTCATCCATGGAAACCCCACATCAAATTCACCCAGCGCACTTGATACAAAATACAAGATGCCCGGGCCCTTTCACAGACCTACAGAGTCAGAATCTTGAGGCGAAGCCTGAGAATGTGCATACTAGCAATCACCCTAGACTGCTGTGATCCCCAAAGTCTGAGGCCCCCTTCAAAAGATCAGAGGGAGCTAGGGAAGAGTGTGAAGGGAGAGAATGCCCAGCTTTGCCAAGACATCCAAGTACCTTTGTTAAGTTTTCGCATCCGACCCTGGAAACTACCCCACATGACACCTTGGAGCACGGTCCCTCCCTCGCTCTGGGCCTCAGTTCCTGAGCTCGGAGAGGGAGTAAATTGACCCTATCTATGCCCAGGTTTCCCTCTCAGGGCTCTGCATCCAAGCTTTCCAAATGGCCAGGGTCAAACCTCCTGTCACAGGCCAGCTGGCCTCTTTGGATTCTTGCTGCGCTAGTGGCGTGGGCTGTATGCTGGGGCCCCAGGGACCCTCCCTCCAAAGGTACCCGGCTTACTGGATGCTGTTATGCCCAAGATGAGAAAAAAAAAAAGCATCGCAGCCTCCGCCTGGTGCCCCAGTAGCTCTCAAGGCATCGTCAGCTGATGAATGAAACCACAGGGAAGAAGAACAGGAACACAGGTAACAAAGGGCCTGGCTCCTGGGCGGCCCTCAACACAAATAAGGATTCTTCCCTGCCTGGCACACAGGACTTCAAAGTTAGGAGTACCCTGGCAAGGCTGAGGGAATAAAGCATACAGGAACCAGCAGCTGTTGTTTTTACTTCTCTCCAGGCCCCCGGGGAGAGCTTTCCGAAGCTTCTGTACAATTAAAAGGTACTGAACACAATGCCTGTGATAAAGTTACAGCCCAAACTAGCTGGGAGCCTGAGCCAGTCTCCAAATCCAGGCGGCAACAAAAGACAAGGCAGTCAGCACCTGCAGACTGGCCACTGGGCGGTGAGTGTTCTCCAAAGCGGTCCCCTAAGCCCAGCATGATGCACTCGGAGGGTCGTCACCACTGAACCCACCAGCTCCCCTTCTCCCTGGCCCAGCATAACCTCATCCAGTTTAGGGCCAGGACACTAGGCAGGTGGGACGCACGTACCTGTCGCACCTTGGTGGCTGTTCATTTCTTCTAAATCTGGGGCTGTGGCAGCACCGGCTGGGCTAATGCCATATGGTGAGGGCGCCAAGGAACCGCCACAATCAGCATCTTCTAACCGGCTTCTCTTGAAGGCATCCAAACAGCAGACAAGAGAAAGTCTGAAGTCCCCACCTTCACGGTAGCTGTCCCAAGAGGGACAGAGGGCCTGGTCCTTGAGAATAGGAAGCAATCCTGACTCTTCCCCTCCTGGACAGGCACTCATCTGATGCGCTCAACATGAAACACATTTACGGAGAGTCAATTCTTAAAAAAGAACTACATACACAGGCTCGCACACATGCACCCGCACACCTTGTAACCACAGCTTGCCATCCTCTCTGGAGTGTTTATAGCCCTTAGTGACTCACAGCAAACACAGGATCCCCATGGCAATTGCTCTGGACAGCTTTAATGACACGCTTGGTATGCTTATCTGCTGAGGCTAAAATCTGTGTGCACGCCAATGTGCCTAATTTTCCACTTTGGTCAACGGGCTGTGTTCTGGGGGAGAGGCGCTAACACTGAGGGGGTGTCCGCTACCGTCCATGAGCCACGCGTGCTCTGTGGCTCTTGAGATGATGGGAAGGGAAAGAAAATCCTCTTTGCCCAGAATGGCTGGAGGGTCCTAGCAAATCACCCAGTTGACTCAGCTGGAATATTAACACAAAACACAGAGGCCATTCTGGAAATTTCCCAATGACTCAGAAGGCCAAATAAGCAGCTCGTACTCTGTCAAAAACACCTGTCCCATCAAATCCCAATATTTCAGACTTCAAAAGTTTAATGCATTTTTGAGACTTCTCTGGCAGTCCAGTGGTTAAGACTCTGCACTTCCACTGCAAAGGGCATGAGTTCGATCCCTGATCGGAGGAAGAGAAGGTTGGGTAGCATCCTTGATGCAATAGACATGAATTTGAGCAGACTCCGGGAGATGGTGAAGGACAAGGAAGTTGGGTATGCTGCAGCCCATGGGGCCGCAATGAGACACAACTTAGTGACCGAACGACAACAACAACAACAACGGGGAACTTAAGATCCTGCATGCTGCATGATGCTGCATGATGTGGCCAAAAATATTTTTTTTAATTTCACACACACACATATTTAAGTCCTTTGTACTCTGGATAAATGGGAATCCTCCCATCTCTTATGGCATAAGTAGCAGCAGGCCCCATGGGTATGAAGGATGGTAACCATACAGATTCCTGTCCAACAACTCTGAGGTGGGTAACAGGATCCCATTTTAGAGATGGGTAAACTGAGGCTCAGAGGAGCCTGGAGGGCTGCAGTCCATGGGGTCACGACCGAGTAACACACACACACACAAACTGAGGCTCAGGATATTATCTAACTTGCTTGGAGACAAATAGCCAGAAAGCAGTAGAGCTGGTGGATTCAACTAGCAAGGTTGCATTTGATTCCAAACCTGGTGACCTGTACCCACTGCTCTGGCAGAAGGATCTTTGGGTTCCTCTCCCTGAACAGTCACATAGGGTGGAGGGGGCTGGGCCACAGCAAACTGCCTGAGGAAAACCAATGGAAAAATACATTCAAAGAGCAGTGACTTTCATTCCTGAGTGTCCAGAAGAGCCAAGCCCCAGTTGTCTCTCTCCCACCCCATTACAGAGGAAGCTCACTCTAAACTCTCTCGATCCTAGTGGCTGACTTTCAAAGACCATCCCCAATTCCAGTGTGGAGACTGAATCTCCCCCTCACCCAGCAGAAATTCTTTACAGAAGGGATCACACAAAGCTGACCTAGTGAGGAAATTGCTAAAGGCACAAAGATAAGCAAATGCTTGAGTTGCTTAAACCGAGGAATGTCAAGGAGAGGACAAACTTTTTTTTAGAGATAAAAATTTATAGGAAAAATGGACCTGACACTTACCATGGGTCTACTTTCTTGAGATCACAATGAGGTGCTCTGAGGTTTACAACCTGGGGCCAGGTCCTGGATGTGACACCTACTAGCTGTGAGATCTCAGCCGAATTTTCTGAGCACCAGTTTCCGCATCTGTGGACAGAATTAGCAACCGCACCTACCCCTGGGCTGCTGGAGGACTAACGAAGACAAAATCTGGCATTTGGTGAGCCCCAAGCCTGGCCCCTGGACGTCCGAGGTGCTGCTAGTGGTAAAGGACCTGCCTGCCAATGCAGGAGACATAAGAGATGTGGGTTTGATCCCTGGGTTGGGAAGATCACCTGGCGCAGAAAATGGCACCCCACTCCACTACTCTTGCCTGGAGAATCCCATGGACAGAGGAGGCTGGTGGGCTACAGTCCATAGCGTCACAAAGAGTCAGACACGAATGAAGTGACTTAGCACGCAAGACTGGCCCCTGGGAGGGCAAGGGATGGGAGCCAGCATACAGGTACACAGGGCCTGGCCCCCTCCTCTGGGGGGCTTTATGTGAGGAGGAGGGGCAAGAGAAGATAAGAACTTGAATGACTAATAAAGGAGGAAGCCTGGGAGGCTTCAGATTTGGACAGATAAAGTGCCCAGTCTACAAAAATACTAATTTACCAACAACTTAAAAAAAAAAAAAAAATGACTTGGGAATTCCCTGACAGTCCAGTGGTTACGACTTGGTGCTCTCACTGCCAAAGGCTGGGTTTGATCTCTTATTGGGGGACTAAGATCCCATAAGCTGCGTGGCCAAAAAAATAAAAAAGACTTGATTTCCTTTGTCGACCAGCAATATCCTCTCGTCTTAGGAACTCAGCACCCATGTACCTCCCCTCATTCCTTTCTAACCACCTATACAAAAACCACCCAATCCCACTGCGCTAACCCCTCACCTGGTTTTTTCTCCTGCCTAGCCTTTACCATCCCTTGACACATCCTGTGGGTCTTTGCCTACTGGAAATCTCCTCCCACAGAATACAAGCTCCATGGAAACAAGGGCCGCAGTCTTCTCGCTGCTACAGCCCTGGCAGCTACAACAGTGCCTGGAGGCAGGAGATGCTCAAGAGATGTGACTGAATGGAGGGACAATCACAAGGGAATCATTCAAGTTCTCATCTCAGAAGGCTCTGGGACCACCTGAACACTCTGTGGGAACCCTGGAAGGAGCCTCCCTCTGGTGGAGTCACTACCCCCCCACACCAAAAGGGAAACTGAGTTACAGAGTATCTCAAGGTCAGACAGATCTGGGGCTGCATCAGGTGCAGACCAAGCACCGTGTTTCATTTCTGCATCACCTGCTCTTGTCCGCAGTATACACGCAAATGGTAACCTCTCCTGGAAGTGGCCCCACCCTGGAGGCCAGGGGTCAGCAGAAGTCACCAGCACAGGGTCTGTCACCCCGACAATCCCAGGATATCACCTATGAACAATGTCAAGGTGCCAGGCCTCCATCCCACCAAGCGAGCATCCCTTCTCCCTTTCCCCTTCCCCAAACCCCTAAAAGTGCCAATTTTCAGACACTGTCACCCAGAAGGGCACTCTTGCAGTTTCTTAAACTGAGCTTTGCATTGGGCTGGGGAGTAACGTTCTAAGATCCTGAAGTGAGTCACTTTACAGCCTGGCTAAAATGTCTATTTCAATAGTAATTTTGACTTGAAGTTCTAAGCCTGAAGACTTTCCATTGGCCTCCCAGAGGAAAATCCCTCATGACAGCGAATGGTGTGAGCACCGGTGTCCATGATAGGCTGTTTGAGAACCCGTGTCCATGCCCAACTACCATGGACTTCCTCAGAAACTGCATTTGGTCTTTAAGATCCAGAGACCAGAAGAGGGTGAAGGGTGGTGGGGTACAGAGAATTCAGAACTTTCTGGTTTAGCTGCTGGCTTGATCCTGTTTCATACCAGCGATGCCATGTGTAGATTAGGAAAGGAGATGCCCACTGAGTTCTGCCCTAAAGGGACACCAAGAGGGCCACTGGAGTAACAGCTGCCCCCAGACCTCAGAGACAGGCTTTTCTCAGCTACATCATGTCATTAGGATGTTGTTATCATGATACACAAGTGGAGTCTATATAGACAAAAAGTAAACAGATTTATCTCCAACCAGCCCTCTTCTACATGTGTACATAATAACAGCCTCCATTGGCCCAACAGTCAGCTTGGGATCACGGAAGTATTTTACAGACAAAACAGATGTCATTTCGACATAGTTCAGGAGCAGGGAGATGGGACAGATTAACAGTTCATCCTAAAGAAAAACTGAGTCAGTAGGGGCATCAAAAGGTGCCCCACAAATAAAGCTGATGACTTATATTCATCAGCATCAAATATGAACTAGGCAAGGTGCTTTGCAGACATGAGCTTCTGAATGATCAAAATGTATCCGACATTATTAATATCTCCACTTTACAGATGTAAACTGAGTCTCAGAAAGATCAAACAACTTGCCCAAGCCCTCCCATTTGCTTATTCTCTGCATCTATATTCTGTTTCACAGCAAGCTGTCTCGGGTTCTAACTGCTCTTTGCAACAGGGGAGGAGGTGGGATTGGGTCCAGCAAGCCCAGCTCCTAAACCAAAGGCCCAGGGACTCAAGCTCCTTCCAGGTTTCAGTGTCCCGCTTCCAGACCCTTGGTGATCAAAGACACCAGCTGTTCCAGAACCCCAGTGCAGCTCAGCTAATCAGAGTCGGTTGGTGGTCCCAGCTCCTGTGACTAGAACTCTGACCTCTGGAATCCCATCTCCTGGGGAAACCAATATGGGCAGCCTGGAATTAGGAGGTCTTGCAGTTGGCTGTTTTTAGGAAAGAATTATTAGGTAAATAAGCCAGGTGTTTCTCAGTTGGTAAGCTTGCTGCCTGGGAGAGGCATTCTGGTGCCAAACCAGACAGAATTTGAAATTCCAGTACCAGGGCTTCAGGGCTTTGGGACTTGGGCAAGTCCCTTAAATTCCAGCCTTTTCTGATCTCATCTTCCTGGAGATAACATAGCCTCACTGCCAGGGTCGTAATAAGATTTTAAGACACTGCAAGTAAATTACTGGAACACATGGGTGTTCAAGAAATAATGAATAATCATGCGGTCCACCTATTCCCCACCCCCCACCCCATTTTTCCTAGAAAAAGTATTCGAACTTCAAACTGATGATGACAGTCTTCTCGGAAGCCCTTCGTCTTCCAGCTTCCTACCCTAGAATCTGGAGGATCCAGGGGTTCCTGTGCCCCACCTTCCATGACCTAACTTGAGCTGGGGAGGAACCAGCTGAGGCCGGAACAGAATGGAACCGGAGCATCCACTCGGAACCTTTAACGCTCAAACGCTGTTCTCTGCTTGGGGCGGATTAGCCAACGATACATAATTAGACCATTGCATTTGTGTCTCCTCCGCGGCAATTTCTCTTTCTGCCTTAGTCGTTCAAGTGTACGAGAAATCTCTTCGCTCCTAGCAAAAGCGAGTCATCACTTTCGTCTGCGAAGGGCGGCTGGAAGGCAGCGCTCCCCTCGGCACTTGATGGGCTTGCCAGGTGGGTTACAGGTGCGGTCACAGGGGGCCTCCCCAACTCACCGAGAGGTTGGCCCCATTCCCACGCTTCCCAGAACAGGCACGGGATCCGACCCAGACCCGGGTCTCCCGGCGCCGCGGGATTGCACGGCTCCCGTGGCCTTGACCTCCCTCGGCAGCTCCCTACGGGGCTCTGCCGGAAAGCCGCCGAGCCCCGAAAACCCCAGGCTGAGGACTAACTCCGCGTCCCGCGCGTCTCCTCCTGCACCCCGGCCGGCGCTCGGGGCTCCGGGTGCGGCGAGAACTTTGCCACCAGCGGCTGCCGGATCCCGGTCGGGAGCGCCCCCGCGCGCCCGGCCCGGCGCTCCCGGGCCTGCGGCCGCGGCGCCCTCCCCTCTCGGCGCGCACCTACCCGGCTGGCTGCAGTCGCCATCCGCTCGAGCTGAGGGTGCCCCGGCGCGGGGCCGATCGCTCGATCCCGCCGCGTCCGCACTCGGCTCGCAGACTGCGGGCCCCGGGGGGCGCGCCGGCCCGGCCCCTGCCCCGCAGGAAGGCGCCGGCTCGCCCTGCGCCGCGAGCTGGCGGACGCGCTCCCAGGTGCCAGAGTCGGCGGCCCGCATGCCGCGTGCCAGGGGGGCGCTGCCCGTGGCGGCGCGGGGGGCTCCGACAGCGGGCGCCGGGCTCACAGCCCGCGGGGTCGTCGCCGCATCGGGGCGCAGCCGAGCGCCGCCCCGGCCGCCCGCCCGGCGGCCCGCGCGAGCCGGACCAGGGCTCTCCGTCCGGCGGGACGCCCGGCTGTCCGCTGCCGCCGCACGCGAGGAATTCGGCCGCCGAGTCTCTCACGTGGGAACGACTCTCACTCCCGCGGCTCCTCCTCCCGCTCCTTCCGGGCTGGCGAGCACCGCCGCTCGCCCCGCCCCCGACCCCGCCCCCGGCCCCTCCGCGACGCCCAGACTCGCCCCAAGGCCGGGCAGAGCGCCGCGACGCCCCTTTGTGCGCCGGACCCTAGCCACTCAATATGTTCCCAGCATGGTCATTCCTAGAGAAGCTCAGGGTTCGAAAGAAGGGCAGTGTCACAGCGCTTGGGAGTGACAGGCCTGAATCCAGGTAGCCCAGCCTGCATGTGTGTCTCTACTTTTCTGACACCCTTGGGACAGCCTTGCCGGAGAGCTGAAGTCCCAGCAAGTGGCCGGGAGAGGGCGGAAAAGCAGGCAGGAAAAGGGGTGGGCCCTCTGGGACACTTCCTTCACTCACCTGGACTGTGCGGCCCGTCCTGCTTTAAGTGCACGCAGTACTGAGCGGAAGGGCTGTGCCAGTGGGGAGGAAAACTGATACGGCCCATAGCCGTGAGGAAGCACTGGCGGGGGACCCTATGTCTGCACCTCAATCCTCCGTCTCAGCTTCCCCATCTATAAAATGGGACATTAGGACTTCCCACCCATCATCAGTGCTAGGTATGAACTCCCCTCTGGTGGGTGGGGAGGGGGGCATGTGGCAAGTGAAGCGATTCCAGGGAGGACCAGGGTCTGGGTCCCTGCCCTGTGGGTTATTAGGCCAGCCAAGCTCTGTAGGAGGTGACATACTGAAGGGGCTGCAAATCCGAGCCCGCCCCCTCCAGTGGGTGCTCCCGTGGCTGGCAGAGTTCACTGTAAAGTGAACCCAGCAGCTCTGAACCCCCTTTGATCTGGGGATTATGATACTCTTTAGAAGGACTAATTATCTACTTGCAGCCCCAGGAGGCAGGTCCCATAGACATGGGAAGGTGAGGCTACCTGGCTGGGTGAGGAGTCACACACTTTCTCTGGCGTCCTCAGCCTCCCCCTCCAGGCAGCATGCACCCCAGTTCCTCCAGGCCTGGCTCAGTCGCCTATGGATTCCACTGGCCCACACCTGAGCTCTGGGAACTTCTAGGTCCTGGCATATGGCTCTCTGACCAGTGATGGGAACCAAATTTTCCACCCCTCCCCTCGCCCCGCCCCCACCCGGTACAAGTCTGGCTGCCTCAGATCCTCTGGCCCTGTCTAATGGAACCCCCCGCTGCTCAGTGGAGAGCGGACAGGTACATAAAATCTTAGTGATGCTCCCAACTGGGGAAGAAAACCATCCATGGGGTTAAACACCCATACCGCTCTGGGAGAGGGAAACTGACCCCATACCAAGTTACAAGAGGTGCTGGGAATCCCCCATGTCCTCCGCCTTTGCTGGGAAAAATGGCAGAACAGAACAAAAGAAAGATCACTCTGAGCCCTCATGGGAGGAGAAGCTGGGAGGGTCTTTCATCCTGGAGACATCTGGTCCTGGAGACTCTGTTTCGGACTGAGGGAGAAGGGACAGCAGGGACTGCTTTGGTCTGCTTTATAAGGCATTTAGGTTGTTCTTTTTACTTAGAAAGTCTTTGCATATTAAACTCATAGGGAGGTTCTTCACTTCTACAAAGAAGCACGCTCTTTCCCATATTTCTTGAAGTACATGGAACTCCTGGTCAGTCTCCTATTTTTCCTTTTTTTCACAGAAACATTCACTTCCCTCTTCACTTTGTAAGGAGGACACAGCAGTACAAGCACGGATATGAGCACTTGCCACTTGGATTCAATGTCAGGGAGACCTTAGGGAGTGGCAGGGACTGTGGCAAACAGGAGGGTTAGGGTTAGAGTTAGAGGAGGCAGTAGATGGTTGTCATACAGGAATTTGGCTCCAGCATTACCAGAGGTGCCATTTTTTGTTCGTTTTTTCTGGAGCTACTAGGAATGTGAATTTTGATGTGAAACCTAAGTTTGAAATATTGGCAACTTTTTAAAACCTAAGAAGAAAGAGGAGAAAGAACAACGAGGTCAATATGTCTAGAAGTTTCTGTTTGGCTCACTTGGCCACAGGTGCTCACTGGTCTTCTAGAGTCTGCACATATTTGCTACTGACATTTCAATGATCCAAGCTATTTCTCAAGCTTCCAACCCTGGGGAGTTTCTGCTGCTCTCCTTTCTCAGCAAAGTTTGGCCTGGCTCACGTGTGTGTGTGTGTGTGTGTGTGTCCCCCACACTCAGGACTAGGACTTCATATGGCATTTGGGCCCACCTGCCCTCACTTTCTGGGATTTTCTGATGACCCAGGCCTCCCCTAGTCAACTTCAGCCTCTCTGTCTCCCTGTTCACAACGTTACTAGCAGGCAAATCTGTGACAGCAGCGGCAGCCTGCAGCCTTCCAGAAAACCATCCATCTGCCTTGAGTGGGAGGTCTTTCCTCTTCGAGGTATGTTTCTGATTATGAGGATGTCCTGGGCCCAGGAGACATTTCTGCTTAACTCTGCAACAGGAAATGCGGGAGCCAGGGAACGACAGCCCGTTTTCCAGGAATGGTACCTCCAGGGTGGTTTGCATTGAAGACTCCAAGTCTGGGCTGGCTTCTGAATGTGCCGCCTTGCAGAAGGGCCCTGCACTGGGGTTTTGTCATCACTTTGACATTCTTAAATTAGTTTTGAACTAGGGGCCTCACACGTTCATTTTGCATTGGGACCCACAAATTATGTAGCTGGGCCTTCTCCCAGAAGACCTGCTGGCCTCCCTGGGGGATGCTGAGACTTGATGTTGGAGACAGCTGGGCCTGAGGTTTGGCTCTGTCTGTCCCTCTGGGTACACCGTGTCCAGGCTCTTAAGGCAGTGGGAAAGGAGGATTTTGGGTGAGGAGAAAGGCTATAGGAATTGTCCCCTCCAGTCCTCCTGACTACTCATAAGGAGCAAAGGCATAGTGAGAATTCAAAGTAGGGGGGTGGGGCTGGGGATTGGCAACCCAGCCCAAGGGTTGGGAGGCTGCTCTAGTTAAAAGCTTTGAGGCCAGACAGTGTCCCCATGACCCTGACCTCAGGCCAACAGGGCACCACCAAAGAAAACAAAAAGGAGGCTGGGGATCAGGGACATCAGGGGTCAGTGCAATTCCCATTCACAGCGCCTCTTCATTCCCAAGGAAACTTCCTTTAGATCACAGGAGCAAGTGATGTGACAAGATATATTTGACTTAAGGAACAGAACCCAGAAATCTTATATTTAAAACCCCACTATATTCAATATCTGCTTGAAGTTGAATATTTGAATCCACTGGAATTTTTGAGGGCTTTTTTCCTTGACTATGTTTTTAGTATTTGTAGAAGAGGTTTAACTGATATCTTCCAGCCAAAATTACTGTCTTCAAACACCTGGCACTAAGAGAAGGTAGCAACAGTGGATTCTCAAGACTGTACCGTTTTGTCTGTGACACCCTCGTGAATTCCCGGAGTCTGGAGACCTTGGTAGCAATCCCCTAGCTTGTGTGCAACTGTGGAAAAGGGTCCTTCTGTCTCTGCATCTAAGCACCCTCACGGGCAAAAGCGAAACGAAGGGCTGGGTTAGCAGAGGAGGGCGTTCCCAGCTCTGCCCAATACGGGTGAGTGGGTCTGTTTTAATCCTTCTCACGGTGGCTGTGGGGGTATGTGTGTTTTGTGTGTGTCGCTAGTAGTGATAGCAAGTGTATTCGTTATCTATTTCTGCGTGACAAATCACCCCAAATTGCAGAGGCTTGAGACAACAAGCATTTGTTATCTGTCAGTTTCTGTGGGTCAGGAGACCAGGGTGGCCTGGCTGGGTGCCTCAGGTTTAGGGCTTCTGTGTTGACTGCCGGCAAGGTGTCAGCCAGGGCTCCATTCAACTTAGGGCTCTCCTTGGGGAGCAACTACTCCCTAGCAAGACTCAGTTTCTTGTGTTGGACTGAGACCCTCCACACCTCCTTGGCTGTGGGCCCTGAGGCCACAACATGTCGCTCTGGCCTCCTCCAGCCATGTCTTCAAGCTCACTTTTTAGAGGGTTTACTTTGTATGAAGCACCGTTCAGGGCTTCCCTGGTGGCTCAGTGGTAAAGCCACCACTGAGCTCAGTGGCTCCATTCTTGGCCATAGAGCTGTAGATCTTCTCCAAAAATTGCAGCTTGCTTCCACCTTGGGCTCCAGGAAAGAGCAAGAGAGGGCGTGCACAAGATGGAGACTGCTGTCTCTGTAACCTAATTTTTAAAAAAATACTTTTTATTTTGTATTGAGGTCTAGCCAGTTAACAATGTTGTGATAGTTTGAGATGGACAGCAAAGGGACTCAGCCATATATATCCACGTGTCCATCCTCACCCAAACTCCCCTCCCATCCAGCTGCCACATAGCACTGAGCAGAGTTCTCCCTATGCGATACAGCAGGTCCTTGTTGGTTAGCCATTTTAAATATAGCAGTGTGTACAAGCTGATCACAAACTTCCTAATTGTCTCTTCCTCCGTCCTTCCTCCCTGGCAACCATAAGTTCATTCTCTAAGCTTGTGAGTTGGTTTCTGTTTTGTAGATAAGTTCATTTGTCTCATGGTTTTAGATTCTGCATATAAGGGATGTCATAAGGTATTTCTCCTTCTTTGTCTGACACTGTAACTTAATCTTGAACATGGCATCCATCACCTTTCCCCTGTTCTGTTCATTAAAAGGGAATCACTGGGTGGATGGGAGGGGTGACAAGACAGTGTGACCACCAGGAGGCAAGGATCAGTGAAGGCCATCCGGGATGCTGCACACCCCCGGAGGCTGGGGACACATTCTATGGAGGCAGAGAGACCAGGACTCAAATCCCAGCTCTGACACACACGAGTGTATAATCTAGAACACACGATTTCAGCCCAGAAGCCTTGGGCTCCTCATCTGTCAGATGGAGGTGATTGTGGTCATTACTTTGCAGGGTTGTGGTAGGAGGTTTTTGGACATGCAGAGCTCTGAATGGTGCTTGTTGTTGTCATCGCTAAGTTGCGTCCAACTCTTGTGACCCCATGAACTGTAGCCCGCCAGGCTCCTCTGTCCATGGGATTCTCCAGGCAAGAATACTGGAGCAGGTTGTCATTTCCTTCTCCAGGGGATCTTTCTGACCCGGGGATTGAACCCACATCTCCTTCATTGGCAGGTAGATTCTTTACCACTGAGCCACTGGGGAAGCCCTGAATGGTGCTTCATACAAAGTAAACCCTCAAAAAAGTGAGCTTGAAGACATGGCTGGAGGAGGCCAGAGCGACGTGTCTTTTGCTTTTGAGCCAGATAAGCACTCTGCTATCTCCATGGAGATCTGCAGCTTGTGATCTATTTCTCAGAAGTCCTTCCAGCAGGCCCCAGGATGCCTCTGTGGCCAAGGCATGGGGATGGTACCGATATCTTCTTCACTCGGCCATCCCCGTAGGACTCCGGGGCACAGGTGCAGTGGGAAGGATTAGACTGGTATTTTTCCCTCAAACCTTCTTAGAACTCAGCCCTTGGAGGCTGGAGGATTTTACCCCTTGTCCATCCTGCCATCTGTCCTGGGGAGGCCTTCTTGGCTGGAGACTTTTGTGTTCCTGTCATGGGCTCACCGATACCTTTGCTGATCTTTCCTGGGCCCCAAACGACCTGTCGAGGATCTTGATCCTCTCTGGAGGTTTCCAAAGGACCTGCCCTGGAGGCAGATGCTTATCCCAGATCCAGACGTTGAAGTGTTTTCACCAAGTACAGCTGGCCTCCGTGCCCTGCCTGTCAGACCATCTTGTATCCCAAATTAGATTCTGAATTGCACCAAAAGGAAAAATTCCTTCCTCATCCAGAAGCCACATCTCTCCCATTTTCTCTAAGGCTCTTTTGAGCAAGTTCTTATCAAACAGAGAGGTTTCTACAGAAAGTTGAAATGTTGCAGCTTATTCAGGATCATTGGGCTTCCCGGGTGGCTCAAGTGGTAAAGAATCTGCCTGTCAATTCAGAAGACACAAGCGACATGGATTTGATCCCTGAGTCTGGAAGATTCCCTGGAGAAGGAAATGGCAACCCACTCCAGTATTCTTGCCTGGAAAATCCCATGGAGAGAGGAGCCTGGTGGGCTACAGTCTATGGGGTCCCAAAGAGTTGGACATGACTTAGCAACTGAACATAACAGCATTCAGAATAAATAACAATAACATTAAAATACTATGACTTCTAATAATAATATTGGCAAACATTTACATAATGCTTACTATATAACCTTCCCAACAATTCTGAGAATTGTATGTACTATTATTATCATCCTCATTTTACAAATTTTACAAACAGACACAGAAGTTGAGTCATTTACCCAAAGGCACACAGCCATTAAGTGATGTAGGCAGGACTCAAGCTTAATGTAGTCTGGCTGCAGAGTCTGGGCTAATAACCATCAAGCTACCTTGGTAACAATGTCATTGACTGAGCCCTTACTTCACCCCAGGGACTGTCCTTTCTAGCTCATTCAACCCTGCACCCTATCCCCATGTCCCAGATGAGAAAACTGAAGTTTAGGGAAGACAAAGGGACTTATCCCAGGTGATGTGGCTGGTAAACGCGGGGTTGGGATTCTAACCCTCAGAAATGAAGGGTGTTCTCTGGTAGAATACCTTGCACCGCAGGGTTATGGAGAATCGTGGGCATAGTGGAATGGTCAACCCTTCCATGATTAACTCCTGAAGTCAGGACAACTTCAGGGAACCCTCAGCAGGCATCTGGGGATGGGGCCTCTGCTGCCCCCAGTGGCCACTGGCAGTATTTCCTCTTCCTCAACTGGGGTCCTCAACTGGGGCTGTTGGTTCCTGGGAACAGGACCACTAGGTTCACCACCACAATTTTCAGGCCCCATGTCTCCATGTCCTATGTGTGAGTCAAGAGACACAGAGGCTGTGGGCCAGTGAGTGCCCAAGATATGAATAATGTTTACTGGGACTTCCCCGGTAGTCCAGTGGTTAACAATCTGCCTTGCAATGCAGGGGACTGCATGATTGATCCCTGGTCAAGGAACTAAGATCCCACATACACCAGAGCGACTGAGTCCACATGCCGCAATCAGGGAGTCCCCGTGCTGCAACAAAAATCCCACATGATGTGACCAAGATATCTCAAGTGCTGCCTCTAAGACCTGATGCAACCAAATTAATTAATTAATTTTAAAATAAAGAATAATGTTTACTGAGCCCTTCCACCTCTGTACCAGGCACTCTGCTATGTACTCATTATTATTCAGTTGCTAAGTCATGTCTGACTCTGTGACCCCATGGACTGCAGCATACCAGGCTTCCCTGTCCTTTACTACCTCCCTGAGTTTGCTCAAACTCATGTCCATTGAGTCATTCTCATTACTTCAATGTTATAATTTAATTTATCCACGCACTGATAGAATCATCATTGTTAAGGGTTATTTATAGTATTTGGATGGGCTTCTCAGGTGGCAGTGGGTAAAGTATCCATCTGCAATGCAGGAGAAGTGTTCAATCCCTGGGTTGGGAAGATCCTCTGAAGAAGGAAATAGCAACCCATTTCAATATGGAGAATTCCATGGACAGAGGAGCCTGGTGGGCTACAGTTCACAGGGTTGCAAAGAGTTGGACATGACTGAAGTGACTGAGCACCCAGGCACGCAAAATATTACATGGAGCACTTTATACATATTAGTTCATTTTAATTCTCACAACACTGTGTAAGTACTCTCACAATCCTCATTTTATCAGTGAGGAAGCCAAGGAACAGAGAGTTTCCATAGCTTGCCTGAGGTCACACAGTACAATAGGATGAAGCCAGGAGTTACAAGCAGGCAATTCTGCCTCCAGAGCCAGTTTTCTTAATTATTACGCCACTATTTTGTATTATTATAAAAATTATCATTTTTCTGAACTTATGGTTGAAGAAACCGAGGCTTAGATAGGTGGAAGGCTTTGTCTAAGATCACACAGCTGGTAAGTTTAGACTCAGTATTTCAACCATGTCTGTCTTCGTTTATTCATTCATTGACTCAACACTGACTGTGTACTACCCACGTGCCGGGCACCGTCCTGGGCTCTGGCTATAAAGCACCGTGTAGGTTAGCGTGCCACGGGCACCCGGGGTCTACCAGCATGTGACACCACGTGGTGGGTGGCCACTTCCTTCTCCAGGGGACCTTCCTGACCCAGGGATCGAGTCCTTGTCTCCTCCATCTCCTGAACTGGCAGGCAGGTTCTTTTCCACTAGTGCCACCTGGGAAGCCCCAGGCCTAAGGCAGACTCCCAGAAAGACTGGCAATTTCTGCAAAGAAGAAAGTGTTCTCCCTTCCTGGAAACAGGAAGGACCTGGATTCCTAGATCACCCCTCTCCCAGCTTCATCTCCACAGCAATTATCTGCAGAATGGCTCTTAGAACATGGAAAAAAAACACCAATTAGACTTGGGAGAGGCTTGCAAGGGTCTGCGGCATGGAGTTCTACACTGCTCTTTCAGAGTTGGGCAAGTCAGACCACCTTCCTGGGGCCTGTTTCCCCACCAGTGAAATGGGGATAAGAACACTTGCCTGTCTCTCCACAACTGTCTTGTGAAGAACAAAAGAGACCAGGGGTAGGAAAGCCCACGTAACTGCAGAAGGCCAAACAGACAGCCGGGCTGCAGGGCCGGTTCAGTTAGGGAACCATTTGCTTATTTCCTTGTTTATTTCACTGGGTCCACCCACATGTGCCATGAGTCCACTTCTGTCTTAGATACTATGGGGAAGGTCCCTGAGTGTAGTCAACCTGGATATTCAGATGAGACAGGAGAATTGCTGGCAGATATGACTTTGATTATGACTGTCTGTGCTGCAAAGGCCTTATCACTGGGGCAGTGACGAGTCCTTCCCCAGGGAAACAAAATTGTCCCAAAGCCCAGGCTAGCAAACAGCTTCAAGATTCGTGCATGCAGGAGCACTGAGGGCGAGAGATCCTGGCCTGGCCTGTCTCTTTAAGGTTTACGGTGCCAATCTCTCCTAAAGCAACTGCTGTCTCAGTGGCCACAGCAAGTTGGAACCATGGAGAAAGACCCTTGTGCAAAGGCCTGGATCTTTCCCGTGAAGGTCTCTGTTGTTCAGTCGCTCAGTCATGTCTAACTCTTTGCAACCCTATGGACTACAGCACACCAGGCTTCCCTGTCCTTCACCATCTCCCCGAGCTTGCTCAAATTCATGTCCATTGAGTCGGTGATGCCATCCAACCATCTCTGAGCTACCGGCAAACAGTAATTAGGCATCTCAACATCGAGGTGGGGTTTATCTGTTCAAAGAAAAAGCTGGCTTCTCCCTCTGAGGGGGAGAAAGAAGTCCAGAGAGGCTCAGATATTTGCCTAGAGACACACAGCAAATCAGGGGCCCAAGTAGACTGACCTCAGAAAGCCCTACAGCAGTGGTCTCAAAGTGGCGCCCCTGAACTAGCTGTATCAGCACCCTTCCTGTGCATTTTTGAGAAATGTAATTCCTCTTCCCCACCCCCACCTCCTGAGTCAGAAATTCCTGGGGTGAGGCCTGACAAGTCTTTCAACAGCCCTCTCCAGGTAACCCTGACGCTGATAAAGGTGAGGGCCACCGCCATTGCCTGGAGCAAGGAGTGCTAGCTCTTCATGTCCTGAGTGGGTGGGGAGGAATGAGGCCGTGGAGTGTAGCGCCAGTTTTTCAGTGGCTGTACGACCCACTTGGGTGATCTTGCCTGGAGAAGTCCATGGACAGAGAAGGGAATCATACACGGCTGAGCGACTAACACAGACACAGACACACGGACACACACACACACACACACATCGCAGTTACATAACTACCCCTCCCCCACCCCGATGGCTTTTTGCACGCAGAGTGTGAACCCTGGGGCCCTCCCTAGTTGGGAGGCCACCCGCCTGGGCTCCAGGAGGCCTGTCTGCACATGCCCCAGGCTGCTTTCCTGTAATTATGGGTTTTACCTGCCTGCTCAGCCAGAGCCGACTCCAGGCTTCTCCCACCCTGTAGGCAGAGCTCGCACAGCCTAAGTCAGCACCGCACAGCAGATAAAGGGTTCTGTGGCTGCAAGGCCTCCAGCAAAGCCAGGAATGGGCCTGACGCTGCCCCCAGCGGCCCCTGTGTGGGCCAAGCCCAGGAGGAAGAACGTTTTGCACCCTGGACATCAGGATGTAACCTTAGGCCCTGGTCTCTGGGTTCTCGGGGTAGAAATTGTCCATGGCCCCTAATCCCACAGGGACTAATTAGAACTTATTCTAAATTCTTCTTTTCCCAGAATTGTCCTTTTAATATCTTTGGAACTTGTTTTTGGGAGGCAGATTTGTTGAACAGATATGTAGGAAGGACGGTCATTTTCCCCGTGAAGTTTCTCATTGAAATAAACAAGCAGAAATGTGTTTCTAGTGTAAAAAGAGCTGCGTTCTTTTTGTTTTTAAAGACCCGACCTTTGAAAGTAGGATGTTTCTCTCAGATGAGAGGCCCACTGGAGGGACGTTTTGAGATTCCTGGGATGAAGATCAACCCTGCCTCCTCTGTAAATTCAGGGCGGGGACAGGTTTTTTTTTTAATATATATAAATTTATTTATTTTAATTGGAGGCTAATTACTTTACAATACTGTATTGGTTTTGCCATACATCAGCATGAATCTGCCACGGGTGTACACGTGTTCCCCATCCTGAAGCCCCCTCCCACCTCCCACCCCATAGGGTTTTAAATTGACACATGCCCATGACACGAGGCATGCAACAAGCGCTCAAGTTTGCAGACTGATGGCAAGATCCCAAGTTCTGGCTCAGGACCTCCCAGTTGCCTTGTGCTGAACTTAACAAGCCTCTTCCCATTTCTCCTGTGAAAAGTGTCTTAACAAATACTAGCTGCCTTTCACTGTGGGCCCAGGGGTAAGATAGGCCCTGTAGTGGTTTCATTTCATTTAATCCCTCAACTGCCCTCCTGAGAGAGGGATCCTGTTCTGATACCCATTTTAAAGTAGGGTAAACTGAGGGTAAGAGAAGCGAGCAGAGGTTGCAAACTGGTAGCCCTGGAGCCCTCTGTGGCCTGTAAATGGTTTTCTTTTCCTAGCACTCCAATAGAAGGCATTTAAAACACCAGTGGCCAACATTTAAAACTGAGGATAATTTATACCAAAAAAATCAGCTATTTAGCTTTATTTTGGAAAAATCAGGAGGCCAGGTGATAGAACCCCCATTCCAGCCCACATGGTAACAGTGTGTCCGCCACCTAGGTGTCTTAGGCATGGAGTCCACAACCACTGGTCTTAAACCACAGTTGGTGACAGGCAAAGCCAGTGCTTGTCTGGGTCTGTGTGTCTATCTGTCACTCTGCACTTCTCACCAGCGCCCACTTCCGGAATAGCCCGATGCTAGATCAGAAGGAGCACTGGACAGGGAGTCAGGAGATGTCGGTGTTCGTTCTGTTGTCTAGGTGACCTTGGGCCTCAGTTCCCCCATCTATACAATTAGGAGGTTGGATAAAAAGATCTCCCAGAACCCCTCCACTCCTATCAGCTTAAGGGAGGCTCCTCTCAGTTGCAGAGCCCCCTGGGAAACTGCCCGAGGGTTGCAGGTGGGCCACGTGAAGGCTTGCCCACCTGAGCCATCTTATGGCCATGAACCTGTGGGCAGGATTGAATTTTTTTCTTTTTTAAAAATTCTTTTTTTTTTTTTTTAACAGTAGGCTCTTGTTGGTTATCTATTTTATTTATTTTAAAATTTATTAACTTATTTATTAATTTATGGCTCTGCTGGGTCTCACTAACCCAGAACTTTGCCATCGGCACTAGCAGGGCCAACAGTCTGACTCTTCCTAGTGATAGAATGGTGGATTCCACTCTTGGAACAACCTCCAGCATCCATAACCCAATTGCACAGAGAAAAGAGTCCATCAGGGTGACCCAGACTCCCCGCTCTGACATGCAGGATTCCTGAGCTGGGAGGTGGAACCAGCTTGTCCCTGCCCAGGTCAGTCTGAGGACAAGAATGCCCGTTGGGCATGGGGGGCCAGCTGGGACTCTGTGCTGCCAAGAGGAAATACTCATTTAAGTTCCAGGAACAGAGAGCATTCATCCTCCCTTCTCTTTCTTCATCCTACAAACATGTGACAGAGGAGGAAACTGAAGCTCAGAGAGGGCGAATGATTCCTCAAGGTCACGCAGCAAATCAATGCCAGGGTTGGATGAGAGCTCAGGCTTCTTGATCCCCTTCCAGGGGTACTTGCCATATTCTCTGTCACTTGGGAATTTAGAACTTTCCACTTCTTTGGAATTGGGCTGGAGGAGCCCGTGTAGGCACAGAGACTATCTGTGTGGTTCAGAGTCCTAGTGTGGGGTTTGTGCATAGTGCCTGAGACATAAACCACTGCAGAGAGAATGGGGACCCTCTGGCCTCAGAGGTATGAGCTGCCTGAAGCTTCTAGGATGGAAGTTCAGTCCATAGGAAAGGTTGCAAAACTCACAGACATATTCTGGTTTTCCCACATGTTTTAAAAAGAATTCATATTAGTTGCCAACATTCAAGAAACAGGGAATTTTTTTTTAATTCTTTTTTTTTTTCCCCTTATAGTAGGCTCTTGCTGCTGCTGCTGCTGCTGCTGCTAAGTTGCTTCAGTCGAGTCCGACTCTGTGCGACCCCATAGACGGCAGCCCACCAGGCCCCGCCGTCCCTGGGATTCTCCAGGCAAGAACACTGGAGTGGGTTGCCATTTCCTCCTCCAATGCATGGAAGTGAAAAGTGAAAGTGAAGTCGCTCAGTCGTGTCTGACTCATGGCTCTTATTAGTTATTTATTTTTGGCTGTGCTGGGTCTTCGTTGCTGTGCAGGTTTCAGTTGCAGTGAATGGGGGCTACTCCAGTTGCAGTGTGGGGGCTTCTCCTGCAGTGGCTTCTCTTGTTGCAGCGCGTGGGCTCTACAGAGCGCTGGTTTCAGTAGTTGCCGGACATGGGCTCTAAAGCGCAGGCTCAGTAGTTGTGGCGCACGGGCTTAGTTGCTCCTTGGCATGTGGGATCTTCCCGGATCAGGGATAGCACTCATGTCTCCTGTATTGGCAGGTGGATTCTTTACCACTGCGCCACCAGGGAAGCCTTGGTTACCTATTTTAAATATAGCAATGTGTACATGTCAGTCCCAAACTCCGAGTCTATTCCTACCCCTCCAACTCTTCCCCACTGGTAACCAACTGTACATTCATTCTCTAAGTCTGTGAGTCTGTTTCTGTTTTGTAAATAAGAATCAGGGAATTTCATGTAAAAGATAGGACTTCTGGCTTATTTTGAAGAGTTTCAAGATATGGTAAAAGCTGGACCACATTTGCACCCGGCTGTGATGGGCAGGAGGTGGGTACGCTCCTGCTCATTCATCATCTCAACCACCCTTCCTGGTCTCTGTGACCTCCCTGCATGTAGGTTTGGGGGATTCAGGCTCCCCCTCTGCACCCTCCCATGCTAAAGTCGCCCCTTGCTCATCCTGGCCACCCCCGGGGAAATTCTGGTTATCATTGGTTCTCAATGTGGGGCAGCTTTGCCCCACAGGGGACATTGGGCCATGCCCGGAGACATTTCTGTTTGTCACAATGAGAGAGGGGAGTTACTACCAGCATCTAATGGGTAGAGGCTGGGGATGCTGCAAAACATCCTACGATGCACAGGACAGTCCCCACAACAAAGAATTATTGGGCCCCAAACATCAGTAGTGCTGAGGTTGAGAAACTGAGCTGAATCCAAATAGCCCTGGGCCAGGAACCAGATCCTAAGAGGGAGGGTCACCCATGCTGGAAATGACGGCACTCTGAGCATCGTGTTAGGCAAGGCGGGAGAAAGCCAGGATGCGTAAAATGTGGCCTTGGCTCTCTGAGTGCATGGGGGTGGGAGGTGGACAGCTGAAGAGGAGGCACCCAGAAGTGCAGAGGAGGGGCTTCCCCCACCAGATATATCCACAGGGTCTTGAGGGCAGAGATCAGGCTGGGCAGAGATGGGGAGGGGAGCATTTTGGGCAGAGGACACAGCCTAAACAAAGGTATGGCGGCAGTAACAGACACAGAGGCACACATCCGAGACGAGGTGGCCTCTGTCAGGTGCGAAGGGTACTGGGTGGGAAGCAAGGGCTTGATGTTGGAGGAGGAGACTGTGGGCAGGGTGTAAAGGCTAAGTCCAGCTTGTAAGGGCTCTAAGTCAAGCCTGGGAGAGAGAGGCCAACCCTTGGGGAATCCTTGCAAACCTAGAGGAATATTAACTTTGTGACCTCGGAGGAATCGCTTAAATTCTCAGAGCCTCAGTTTCTTTACCTGTTCAATGGAATAATAAGAGTACTAACAGTTATCTCACATAGAACTTACCACACAGAACTTCAGTACCAGGTACTGAATTATATGTGATGAATTTAATCCTCATAGAAGTCCTACAAAGTATATACTACGATTATTCCCAATTCTATAGTGAGGAAACTTTGAGATATGGGTGGTAAATTAACTTTAACTTTCCCAAGGATACTACTAATAAGGAAAGAATGTGAGATTTGAACTCAGGCAGTCTGGTTCCAGCACATGGTCTTCTTTTTTTAAATTAAACTTTTCATTTTGTATTGGGGTATTGGTGATTAGAGCTTCCCTGGTGACTCAGATGGTAAAGAATTCGTCTGCAATGCGGGAGACCTGGGTTCGATCCCTGGGTTGGGAAGATCTCCTGGAAAGAGGAATGGCTACCCACTATAGTATTCTTGCCTGGAGAATCCCACGGACAGAGGAGCCTGGCAGGCTGTAGTCCATGGGGTTGCAAAGAGTCAGACACGACTGAGTGACTAAGCACTCACTTAGAGCTGATTAACAGACAATGTTATGATAGCTTCAGGTGAATAGCAAAGGGACTCAGCCATATATACACATGTATCCATTCTCCCCCAAACTCGCCTCCCATCCAGGATGCCATGTAACATTGGGCAGAGTTTCCTGTGCTATAGAATAGGTCCTTCTTGGGTATCCATGTTAAATATAGCAGTGTTTATGTGTCAATCTCAAACTTCCTAACTCTTGCTTCTCTGAATCCTTCCCCCTAGCATAGCACATACTCTTAACTGTTTTGCTGTTGTGTCTCTCTAGAACATTCTAGGTGAGTTGTCCTCAAGAGTAAATGAAATAAAGCAGGCAGATCCTGGCACAGAGTTAGTGCAGAAGCTGTGACATATCAAATAGAGTCCTAGCCCAGGCTGAGAGAACAAAGCCCAGTTCACAGCATCCATGAAAACAGGCCCCGGGGACGTTCAGGAGGGGGCATACCCGCTCTAGGGGAAGATGGGGGTAGAGGCAGGGTGCCCCTCCACTCAGGTGGATACTCAGCTAGCCAGATTTCTGGAAATGCAGCTCCATTTGCAGCACCCCTGCTTCCCCGCCCCCACCCCGGCTCTTTAACATCGCCAGGACTTTGCTCACTCCATGTCCCCTGCCTGCTGTGTTCTCTCTTCCATTAAACCCCTTTTGTCTGTCCCTCCAACTGAGCTCAGAGGACACTTCTTTCCGGAAGCAGTTTAGGACATGCCTGGGCATGCCTTGTCTTTGTACCCAGAGCATTTTTTCAAACTCAATTGGCCTCCTGGGGCAGCATCTCAGAGCTGTCTCAGCCTTTACCAAGCATGTGCATCCTATTTCTTTCGTTCTTTCTATTTATTTTTGGCTGTTCTGGGTCTTCCTTGCTGTGCTCAGGCTTTCTCTAGTTGCAGCGAGCGGGGGGCTAGTCTCTAGTTGTGGGGTGCACGGGCTTCTCATTGCGATGGCTTCTCTTGCTGCAGAGCATGGGCTCTAGAGTGTGGGCTCAGTAGTTGCAGCATGTGGGTTTAGTGGCCCCATGGCATGTGGAACCTTCCCGGTCCAGGGATTGAACTGATGTTCCCTGCGTTGGCAGGTGGATTCTTAACCACTGGACCACCAGCAAAGTCCGGGGCTTCATTTTAAATGCCAGCACAGGAGTGGGAGGGTAGGGAAGGGAGAGGGTGGAGGGAGGACCAGATTGAATACTTCAATTTGACCCACATGTTCTCTGTTTCAGAGACACCTCCCCTTCCAGGTCTTCAAAAGAAGGAGGCATATCGAGTGGTTCCATGATGAGGGCAGTCTGGGATTATTTCACTGTCGCCTCCCCTCAGGGATGAGCACCGAGGGTCACCAGCTTGTCCTCGAGAAAGTGATGGGATCACTAGGGGAGGGAGACAGTCGGTGAGCACCATGATTTTTAAAGATTTTGTTCCGTGTTTCAACTAATCATCTGTGCTTTCACCTTTTACATTTTGTGATGCTGAAAAAATATTAACATGCCCCTGATAACATTTTCATTTTGTGGGGCAGAAAGCAAAATGTCTGGATTATTCAATAAGCTCTGGACTCCTGTTCAGCATTGGGCTACTTCTCCCAGGTCACCAGCCATGCAGTGGCTTGCTTCTTTCTTTCTTATTTGCCCACCACCCTCTGTTTTATTAAGACATAACTGACATGCAATATTGTGTAAGTTTAAGGTGTATAATGTGATCATTTGATACATGTATATATTGCAAAATATTTACCATGACAAGGTTAGTTAACACATCCTTCACCTCACACAATTATCACTGTGTTGTTGTTATGGTGATGATACTGAAGTTCAATTCTCCTAGCAACTTTCAAGTATATAATAGAATACTGCTAGCTATAGTCACCATGCTGTGCATTAGATCCCCAGAGCTTCCTCCTTTTATAACTGGAAGTTTGTCTCCTGTGTTAAACATCTCCTCATTCCCTCCACCCTCCCGACCCCACTGCCCACTAACCCCTGGTAACTGCCATTCTCTTTGTTATTATAAATTTGACTTTTGTTTCAAGATTCCATATATAAGTGAGACCATATGGTACTTAGGTATTTGTCTTTCTCTGTCTGGCTTATTTCACTTAGCATAATGTCCTCCAGGTTCATCTGTGTTGTTGGAAATGGTAAGATTTCCTTCTGTTTTTAATGACTGAATAATATTCATATATATACATATATACATTTGTACACACACACACATATATACATATGTATATATACACAGATATTTACATATATATCTCACAACTTTATTTTTAGCCATACTATGTGGCTTGTGGGATCTTAGTTCCCTGACCAGGGACTGATCCTGTTCCTCAGCAGTGAAAGCATGGAGTCCTAACCACAGGTGCATGCTAAGTCGCTTCAATCACGTCCTCCGACCCTGTGCAACCCTGTGGACGGTAGCCTGCCAGGCTCCTCTGTCCATGGGATTCTCCAGGCAAGAATACTGGAGCGAGTTGCCATTTCCTTCTCTAGGGGATCTTCCCGACTCAGGGATCAAACCTACGTCTCTTCCGTCTCCTGCACCGGTATGTCTCTTTACCACTAGCACCATCTGGGAAGAAAGCATGGAGTCCTAACCATTTGACTGCCAGGGAATTTTCCATGACTTCTTTATTCATCTGTTGATGGACATTTAGGTTGGCTCCATGTCTTGGTTATTGTAAATATTGCTGCAATGAACATGAGGGTGCATTTATATTTTCGAGTTAGTGTTATTATTTCTTTTGGATAAATACCCAGAAGTGGAATTGCTGGATCATATGGTAGCTCTATTTTTAATGTCTTGAGGAACCTCCGTACTGTTTTCCATAGTCGCCGTACCTATTCATATTCCTTCCAGAGCATGAGAGTTCCCTTTTCTCCACATCCTTGCTAGCATTTGTTATTTCTTGTATTTTTTAAAATAGCAGAATATAATGACAGGTGTGCGGTGATACCCCACTGTAATTTTGACTTGCACTTCCCAGATGACTAGTGATGTTGAGCACATTTTCATGTATCTATTGTATGTAAAAATGTCTGCTTAGGGATTTGGCGCATTTTAAAATTGGATATTTGTCTTTTTGCTATTGAGTGGTATGAGTTCCTTTTATATTTTGGATAATTAACCCCTTGTCAGGTATGTGGTTCAGAAATATTTAATCCCATTCTAGAGGCTGCCTTTTCCTTTTGTTGTTTCCTTTGCTGCACAGAAGATTTTTCGTTTGATTTAGTCTCGCTTGTTGACGTCTGCTTTTGTTGCTTGTGCTTTTGGTGTCATACCTCCAAAAAACATTGCTAAGATCAATGTCAAGGAGCTTTATCCCTATGTTTTCTTCTAGGGGTTTTATAGTTCTGTGTTTACATCTTATTTAATCCATTTTGAGTTAATTTCTGTGGAGTCCACTCGCATTCCTTTGCATGTGAACATCCAATTTTCCCAACACTATTTATTGAGTGTTTTCCCTACTGAGTATTCCTGGCTCCCCTGTCAAACGCTGGCTCACTGGAGAGCACATGGATTTGTTTCTGGCTCTCATTTCCGTCCCATTGGTCTGTGTCACTGTTTCCTGCAGGGCTCACTTCTGAGCCTTCCTACCAGGCATGCTCCTGGTGGCCTGCTCCAGTCCCAACTCTGCCAAGCAAATCAAGGAATAAAAACGCATTTCAACATCCGCTTAAGACAATTAGGAAGGTCACCCAGCTTCAGGGAACAGAGTGTGAGAAAGTGAAAAAAAACCCAGTATACTCTGAATGCAATCACATTAACTGTCAAACTGTCCACCATTCACAGAGAAGTTCCACTGGGCAGTTAACAGTAAGCTGAATTCACATATGTTATTTTCCTTTTTTTTTTTTTTTGAAGCATCTTTTCTTCTTGACCACAATGCACATGGCATGTGAACTTCCCTAACCAAGAATTGAACCTGTGCCCCTGTAGTGGAAGCTCAGAGTCTTAAACCCAGGACCACCAGGGAAGTCCACGTGTGTTATTTTCTTATTAAATATTTGCATGAACTATTTGGTTCACCCTTATTATTAATGTTTGGTTAGCAGACCCTTGGAGGATGTTCTGGATGCGGGCCTGGGGCCCTTTCTCCAGTGTAGGCCCTTGGGACCAGGTCCTGTTTTGCAGGTGGCAGCAAGACCAAGCAGTAGGAGTTATCCTACTCAAAGTGCACTTTCTGCCCCATGGGGAACAGCCAGCTTTGGGGCCAGCAGCACCTGCAGGAAGGTGCACTTATGAGGGATGGATGGAAAACAACTCCGTTTGCGCCTGGAAAGACGCGAGCAGTGGCTTCCCCAGCAGGGAATGGACCTGCCTGTGCCGCGACCCGGGGCCAGCACAGCTGGCTTGAATCCTGCAAGCTGATGTGCAGCTGTCAGTTTCTTGGTACCGGGATGCAAAGCTGCACCAACAGCTGGGGCACGGCCTGGCAGTCAGGGGTCCCCGACTCTGGGCCAAGGACTGGTACCGGCCTGTGGCCTGTTAGGAACTGGACCACACAGCAGGAGGCGAGTGGTGGGCGACTAAGCAAAGCTTCATCTGTATTTACAGCTGCTCCATGTCGCTCACATTACTGCCTGAGCTCTGCCTCCTATCAGATCAGTGGAAGCACTGGATTTTCATAGGAGCACAAACCCGACTGTAAATTGCACACGTGAGGGATCTAGGCTGTGCACTCCTGATGAGAACCAGCCCAAACTGCACCCCACCCCCCCCACCCTGCCCCCGCCACTTCAATCCGTGGGAAAAAACTGTCTTCCATGACATGGGTCCCTGGTACCAGAAAGATTGGAGACTGCTCTCAGTGACCATTATTGAGCAGCTGCCATGCACCAGGTTTTTATATGCAGTTATCTCCTCTAATCCACAGCCCAAACCCTACAAGGTAGGGCAACTCCTCTGCCCATTTTATAAATAAGGAAAACTGGGGCCTGTGGGGGGAATGATTCCCACAAGGTCACACAGCTAGGCGGTGGCTGCACTAAGATTGGAACCTGGGTCTGTGGACTCAAAACTGGGCCCCTAACAATTCTTCAGCCTAATCAGGCCAAGTAACTCATCACCCCGCTAACGAACCAATCAGCTAGCCAACTTCCCACTGGCGATAACAGTTTCTGGGTGCTTACAGGGTGCCAGGCACTGGAAACGGGGAGATTAAGAATCCTGGCTTCTCTGGTGGCTCAGTGGTAAAGAATTGGCCTGCCAGTGTAGGAGATGTGGGTTCGATCTCTGATCTGAAGGAAGATCACACATGCCATGGAGCAGCTAAGTCCATGCCCCACAACTACTGAGTCTGTGCTCTAAAGCCTGGGAGCCACAAATGTTGAGCTCATGTGCCACAACTATTGAAGCCCATGCACTCTAGAGCCATGCTCTGTAACAAGAGAAGCCACTGCAATGAGAAGCCAGTGCCCCACAACTATAGAGTAGCCCCCGCTCTCCACTAGAGAAAAGCCTGCACAGCAACAAAGACCCAGCACAGCCAAAAAGTGGATGGAATCCTGCCCCAGCTAGATGACATTAAGCAGATTGCTTAAGCTTTGAGGGCTTTAGTTGCCTCATCTGTAAAATGGAGCAATAATGTTGCCTCCCCATTGGGTTAAGTGCATAAATACATGTAAAGAAAGCACTTGGAACAGCGTCTGCTGCAGAGTAAGCGTTCAATAAATGTTACCTATTCATGTGAGATTAATAGGGTTGTGATTTTGTAAATTACATTTTGTTTCTGGTGCAATGTTTTAAAATTGATTTTCAAATAAAGCAACTTTTTACAAAGCCTATACCCAGGGGTGGGCTTCCCAGGTAGCACAGTGGTAAAGGATCTGCCTGCCAATGCAGGAGACGCAGGAAATGTGGGTTTGATCTCTGGGTCAGGAAGATCCCCTGGAGGAGAAAATGGCAACCCACTCCAGTAATCTTTGCCCTTGGGGTCCCAAAGAGTGGGACACAACTGAGAATACACGCACGCACACGTACGCACCCAGGGGTGGTGGGGGGCACAGTGCACCTGTCTTTCAGGTCAGCAGGTAGATTCACACTTCACTCCCCAGCACCCTTATCTTTGTCACCAAGAGACAGACAAGCAGGTCTCAGTCTGTTTCTATCCTCTGGCTGCCCATCTGGCAAATGCACTGGGGAAGAGGAATCCTGACATCTGGTCCCCTAAGTGCCCGCAGCAAAGCCTGCCCCTCAAAGCCAAAGCAGGAGCATGGCAGGCAGGGAGAAGGGGTGCCCCACCTAACTGCCAAGACCCGAGGGTGCCCACCTGCAGGGCTGAGGCGAAAGGGGACTCTACACTGGAAGCTGGTGCTCAATGGTCCTTAGGGCCACTGGACAAAACCTGCCACTTCACAGCCTCCTTCCTCAAAAAGTACAGTTTGGATCCTGTGTTTAAAAAGCGTGAACATGTTGTCAGCAGTTTTTTTTTCCTTGCATCTTCTGAGCCTGGCATCCTAAGGGTTATTTTTAATTTATTTGTCTCCCAGGACAACTGCCTCAATTTTCTAAACCCAAAGTGTCCACAGCAATAACAAAACCAGGCCATGTTCTGCTCCAGGGGGTCCACCTGTCTGCGCCCTTCATTCCCTGTGGGTGGGAATTTCAAACAAGGACTTTTGCTGCCTTCACCTGGGCTCCATGATGCCATTTTGCAGGATGGCCGTAAAGCTGGTACAAGGTCCTGTATTTTTCTAACTCCAGCTGCACATTAGGCTTCCTTTGGAAATAATGTGGAAGATAAAAAAATTGCAGTTCTCAGCACTTTGGATTTTCTAGCCTATAAAGACTGTGTCCATCAAAGCATGCCCCCGGTCCCTGTTTGCCCCCAGCATCCTCAGATAGGCACACACCTGACTGTTAGCACAGGCTTTACAGGTGCTGCACCCTTGGCTGGCCCCTGTGTCCCTATGGGGCCCAGAGGATCGGCCGCTTCTGCACATGCATATTATATACACCTGCATAAATTGCCTTTATCAGTTTTATTAGCAGAAAGCGCCTGCCACCGCTGGAGATCCTTGCTGCACTCTGAAGAGAGGGGACCCGTGGGTTTCCATCCCCATAACTCCGTGTGTCACTCTGCTTTCCTTGAGTATGTGCGCCCTGTCTGTTGCGAGACAGAAGGGTGAACCTTTGCCACGCCAAAGAGAGGGAGCTGTGGGAACACAGATTTAACAGTCCTTTGAAACTTGACCTTGGCCCCTGGGCTGTGGGGGAGCTTCTCCCACTGTGACTGTTCTGGGGTGTGACCTGGACGGACCCACCCACTAGCGGGTCCTGTCGGCTCCCCCTTCAAACGTATTTTGAATCCATAGCTTCTCACCACACCACTCCAACTGCTGCCGCCCTGGGCTAAGCTGCTGTCATCTCTCTTCAGGGACATCGCATAGCTTCCGGGTGGCCTCCCTGCCTCCATCTCATTCCCACTCTATCCACTCTCCACCCAAAAGCCAGACATAAAGCGAGTCAGACCATGGGACTCTCTGCCTAGACCTCTTCACTATCTTCTCCTGGCTGTTTGGATAAACTCTGAACCCTGACAATGATGTGAGGGGCATGCTATATCCCTGCCCCCCACCCCCAACCTCAGCTCCAGCCTTTCCCACTCTGGACTCCAGTTACTAATCTCCACTGGCCTTCCTGTTGTCTCGTGACTAAGCCAAGCTGCTTCCTACCTCAGGGCCTGAGCCTTCTGACTGCTCTGTCCCTGTCACGGCTGTGCCCAGGTCCCTCTCCCTATCCAAGTCTCAGTCAGATGCCAGCTCTCCAGAGGGGCCCTGCTCCCACCACCTTACCTGGAGCAGCCTCTCCCCCCAGACATCACCAAGTGATGACTGTGTGTTCTATTTGTCACGGCACTTCTGCATCTCTGAGATCATTTGTTAGTGCTCATGGCGTGTCTTTCTCTACCAGACAATAAGCAACCTGAGGACAGGGGCCATTCCTGTCTTGTGTCACCACTGTGTCCTGGCCCTTGAGACAGTGTCTCCTACAGAGTGGATGCTCAATTATTTGTTGAATAAACATATTCGTGGACAGTTAGTGCAACATACCCAAATGGGCACTGTATCCAACCTTGGAATCATGGCGGTCTGGGTAAGAAGACTTTCTTCTCTGAATTAACCATGCCTGCATCCTTCTCCTTTTAGGATCTTCCCATTTCCAGACAACAGAAGACACCAGATAGACCTCATCATGGTAGCAGCTGAACCCACTTGCTAGGCTCTTCCTGTGAGTCAGAGCTCACGCCTAAGCTCTTTACAGACATGCAGTCCTCCTGATGACCCTATTGGGTAGTTACTACCCTTGTGCCCATTTTGCAGATGGTCAAATGGAGTCACTGGTTGTTCTCAATTCATGCAAAGTGGCAGAACTGACTACAGAGCCAGAGCTGTTAGCCCCTCCCTAAATGCATATGAAAAGTAAAAGATATCTCCCAGGGGGCTGAAAACCAGGCTTGGGGCAGGGGTGACAATGGCTCCCTAAGAAGCTGTTCTGATTTGGAGGCAGAACGCTGGCTCTGGTGGTAGCTCTGAGGCGGCCCCCTCCTCTTGGCACTGTCCCTACCTGCAACGTGCCACAAAACTGAAATGTGCAGCCAGCAGGGAGAGCAAACAAGAGTGAGCCCCAGGGGCACGCAGGTCACCAGCCTCTGCCTCCCTGGCCATACCGGGCCTTCCTGGTGAACTTGGCCTAAGCCCCAGTGGCCTGCTTTGAAAGCAGCCACAGGGCTGGAGCAGGGGAGGAAGAATGTGGGAAGAAAGACACTACTTTGGAGGATGGAGGGGGCGGGCAGGAAAGTAGGATTACAGGCGGGCTGGCTTTTGTTGGCAGAAAGGAGAGGGTGGTGGGAACCTGCCACTCTGAATGCCCAGGGCGGAAATACCAGGTCACAGAGGGAGAGTGAAATGAGGACAGCGCTTCTTAAGGGGCAGCTCCCACCTCCCGAGGGAGCAGCGGGGGCTGAGGTGTCTTGGGGACATTATAGGGGCCTGGAGGGAGAGGAGGAGGTGGGAGGGAGGAGAGTAGGGAGGAGAATGAGGCGAGGAGATGGAGGAGGGCAGAGGCGAGGGGAAAGTGGGTAATGCATAGGAGAGTGGAGGGCCACATCCTGGTTCCATGATCTTGGCTAAAATACTGCACTTCTCTTTCAGTTTCCTTGGGACCACAATACCTACCCTGTGGATAGGAAGTCACGTATGTAGTTAAAACATCTGACTGTGGCTTGATGTATCACACAGGAATCATTCACTCCTTTCCTATTTGACTCTCCAATCCCACATTTGGATGAAAGAGATTAAGCCTGCGACCAAAATTGGCTTCTTTTTCTTCAGATCATTCCTCACGGTCCAGATCCAAGTTCACAGGCCTTGGGACTTCCCTGGAGGTCCAATGGTTGAGAATCCACCTTTCAGTGCGGGGGACACAGGTTTGATATCTGGTTGGGGAACTAATATTCCACATGCCACGGGGCAACTAAGCCCACGCACCACAACAAGAGAAGCCTGTGTGCTGCAGTAGAGAAAGCCCATGTGCTCCAACAGAGCTCGCTTACACACACACACCCAGGTTCACAGGCCTCACTACCCTAATACCCAGTTGGAAGACCTTGATCTTTATCAGGTCAGAAGCTGGCAAACATCTGTAGGTTCACCAGGGTAAGGGGCTCTAGAAACGTGTTACAAGGGCTGAGATGGGACACGTCGCCAGGTGTGGAACCCCAAAGTTCCCAGGTGCCATGACCCTTGGCTGGCTTACTGCCTCCCTGGTCCCCCCCATGAACCTGACTTAGTGGAATACTCCACACTGCTTGTTGCTGGGCCCTCAAGCCCCTCATTCAGCACACATTCTTGGGTGTCCTCCCTGATGCTTTTATCCACCCACAGATGGGAGACCTGAGTTACCAGGAGGGAAGGTGACAAGCTCTAAATGACACAGTGACCTAGTGCAGACTGGGGGCTACAGCCAGTGTCCCCTGAGCTTCAGAGCAGAGCTCCTTCAGCTGTCTGTGGGGGGAGCAGGTTCTGAGCCCCAAATTCAAACGCTTGGTCAGCTACAAGTTTTGGGAGCCACTCCTGGGAGCCACGGGCAGTCTGGGAGACGCAGTCAGATGCTGAAGCATGGGAAATTCTTGGACATGTTGTTGGGGATACAAGGTCCTCCCCTCTTGCTGCTGCTGCTGCTAAGTCGCTTCAGTTGTGTCCGACTCTGTGTGATCCCATAGACGGCAGCCCACCAGGCTCCCCCATCCCTGGGATTCTCCAGGCAAGAACACTGAAGTGGGTTGCCATTTCCTTCTCCAATGCATGAAAGTGAAAAGTGAAAGTGAAGTTGCTTAGTGTCTTTTAAAACTGGGCCATTCTGAAAGCTGTGCTGTGTGGCCAGTCGATCACACCATCACTTTCTCCTCTCAGCCCTGTACCCTGTGAACACATGCACACAACTGCTGCAGCTGCTTCCTGCAAGCCAGAAGTTCTGACTTTGGTCTGAATTCTCTTGCTCTTCTCCCCGAATCACCAAGGCCCCCTGTGCTCTCTCTTGCCCTGCTCTGACTTTCTGACACCAACCAGTTTTCAGATTCCCATTTCCAACCCCAACCTGCTGACGGGGTGCTGGACTCCGATGCTTTGCTTTGGCCTCTGGACCTTGGACTGTATCCTGCTCTATCTGCACAGCCACTCCTGAGAAAGGGCCTCCATTCTGCCCTTGTGAGGGACCGTCAGCAAATCTGAGGCTCACCCTGATCCCCAGCTTCTGCCTCTCTTTCTGGTGAGGGAAACACTGATTCTGATCAGGTGCTTGAGATGGACAGCTTGGTTTGATCTTCCCCTCTGTTGAACAATGCTCTCATTTTCCTTTCTGTGGCGATTTCATTGTATTTCTGCTTCCAGAGATGTAGCAAGAATGGCATAATGGGACGTGTGTGGGTGGAGGGACCCTGGGGAGAGGAACTGAGAAGTCAGTTCTTCTGGGTAATGGATTGTTACCTGAGGCTTTTACCTGAGGTCCTTCCTCCCTCCCAGACACAATTTACTGAACCCTGTTAAGCGATTGACATACATAATCTCCCTTAGTTTTCTCTCAACAATGCTATGAAATAGGGTGATTACTATCTCTGCAAATCTTGCTTAGCTTAAGCAAGTGGTTGTCAAGGTGTGTTCTGAGGACAGCTGGGGTTCCTGGGATCCTTCTAGGAGGTCTGTGAAGGCCTCCCCTTCCCAACCACGTATCTGCATGAGGTTGAATTTTCTTCATCAAGTACAACCAAAATAACACATTGAGACAACCTGAGTGCAGAAGCAGGTATGATAACCCTGCTGTCTTCTGTGGAGTGACATTTCAAAAAGATTTGCAAAAGTAGAAAATAACGCTACTCTTTTCACTAACTTTTTTTTGGGAAAGTATAATTCTTATTCATAAAATATGTTATTTATAGTAACAAGTATAATGGGTTGTTTATTATTATTTTAAAATCAAATATTTAATCTTTTTGAGTTTTAATTTCTAAAATGGTAAACATCAATAAATATAATCCACACAAACAAAAGCTTGTTGGAGTCCTCTCTAATTTTTAAAGATGTACCATCAAGATGCTGGACAAAAGTCTGAGAACTGATGTTTTAAGCCAATGGTGATAATCTCATTACCCTGGCCAGTGATAGGTTCAGGAGTTTAGGCCCAAGCCTATCAGTATATGGTATTCTCTTGGTGACAGCTATTGGTTGGAGAATGGTCATGTGACTGATTTTGAACCAATGAGATGGGTGGAGTGTTTGTTATAAACTGCTGGGAAAGCTCTTCCTGACTGGCTGGCTTACAAGAACACCTTTTCTTTCTCTGAGGTTGTCCTGACCAGATACAGTGTCAGAACTTCACCAGCCATCTCACTTCCAGCCTGAGGAGGGAACTGATGCCCAGAGGAGGGCAGAGCCAAGAGAATCACCAAGAAAGGAGACAGAGCCAAAGGTCAAGTTGAACTACATCTTCAAGTGCAGTGTCATGACTCTAATGAATATCTTCATTTTTTTTTTAATGTCAGCTGGAGTTGGGTGTTAAGTATTTACAGATGACAGCATTTCAACTGCTATGCCCTAGTCCACATATGAGGAAATGGAGGCTCAGAGAGGTTAAATGAGTGCCAGCGGAGAAGGCAATGGCACCCCACTCCAGTACTTTTGCCTAGAAAATCCCATGGACGGAGGAGCCTGGTAGGCTGCAGTCCATGGGGTCACTAGGAGTCGGACACGACTGAGCGACTTCCCTTTCACTTTTCACTTTCATGCATTGGAGAAGGAAATGGCAACCCACTCCAGTGTTCTTGCCTGGAGAATCCCAGGGACGGGAGAGCCTGGTGGGCTGCTGTCTGTGGGGTCACACAGAGTCGGACACGACTGAAGTGACTTAGCAGCAGCAGCAGCAGTGGATGGAAAAGCCAAAATCCAATACCCAACCTGTCTTCCCTCCACCTCCATCCCCACATTATGTAACTTAAAAAAAAGTTAGGTTCTTGCCAGTCTATGTCTGGAATCCAGATCACAAGAAAATCCTATGGAGGCTCATGTGGCTAAGCAGTCTGAGATCCTCAGGAGTGTCTGCCAAAGTCCTTCTCTTTGCCCCAGAAACGTCAGCTCCCTGCCCCTCCTCTGGGATTTTTGAGGCCATCCCCTGGATCTGCTTCACACAGTCCAAGCCTGCCCTCTGCCCCAACCAGAGTTCCCTTCTCTAATGACCTGATGAGACCTATTGAGAGTGTACTCATTAGAGTCGTTGGTTGCAAGCAACAGAAACCAATTCTAGCTAATTTAAACAGAAAAGCGATATTTGTCTGGCCAACTCATACATCTCCTGGAGAATGGGAGAGTCAGGTTTGGAGGGCTGAAACCAAGATTAATGCCCCAGGACTTCCCTGGTGGTCCACTGGCTAAGACTCTGCGCTCCCAATGCAGGGGACTCAAGTTTGATCCCTTGTCAGAGAACTAGATCCTGCATGCCACAACTAAAGATCCCACATGCCACAACTAAGACCCGGTGCAGCCCAATAAATAAATATTTTAAAAATTGTTATAAACAAAATTAATGCCCCCAAATCAAACCACTGAACTAGTCCTATGATCAGTCCATGCTGCTGGGCACAGAAGCTCTGTCTTGACTGCCATCACTGACAATGGGCTGACGTGTGCTACCACAGTCTTTGGAAACTGAATCCAAATTTTGTACCACTTGCCTCTTCTTTGGGTCCTTGGCTTCCAGATGTTTGCATCTGATTGGAGACTAGGTTACAGATTCATTCCTTAGCTGCAAGGGATGCTGGGAAAACAAATATTTTCAACTTGGTTGAGAGAAGCAGGCTCTGCCTTAAAGCAACTGGAGCTTCTCCAAGCATAGCAAGGAAGTGTGCATGCAGTGTGGCCCAAATGAGTGACAAATGTTTACTGTGGAAAGATACTCAACAATCTGGATAGCTGCTCTGAGCTTCCAACCAGCAGATCTGGTGGGTCAAAGCTCCCCAGTGCCATGGAACAAGTTTTTCCCAGGGACAAATACATGGCTTTTGGCAGGAACTTGGGCTGCCAGTCATGTAGCACAGCAGGTCTGCTGGCTCCCTAAGCAAATGCAAAGATGCACGCTCACTCAGGAATAATCAGGAGCATGTATGGGCCCAATGCCTGGTTCTATCACATATGAAGGATGTGCCTTGGTCAACCACCTTAACCTCTCTGCACCTCGGTCTGCTGACTCTACAGAACCCCACCGCAGAGTTGTTGTGACAGCCAGAAGTTCAGGCATTATTTGGTGCCTGGCTCATGCACTGGGACTTGTCATAAAAGAGTTAGGAGTTCCACCACCGACACTGTTGTTAACTGTCTGCTTCTCACCTGCCACTGTCCGCGGTCTCCCTCTTCGCTCTCACTACACAGAATCTGTTCTATGACAGGGGAGCAGAAGGAAGCCTCGTGTCTTCTAGAAAGCTTTACGCATTACCCCAGTTCCTAGTGGTTTCTCATTGCTTTCAATTAAAAAAATATATATATTATTTGGCTGTACCGGGTCTTAGTTGTGGTATGCAAACTCTTAGTTGTGGTGTATGGGATCCAGTGCCCTGACCAGCAATCAAACCTGGGAACCCTGCATTGGGAGCATGGAGTCTTAGCCACTGGACCACCAGCGAAGTCCCTCACTGCTTTCAACTCTGATTCATTCAATCATTCACTAGACTAGTCCTTTCTTCACCAGACTAGTCCTTCCTTCTTATTACCCAGCCCTCTCCAACTCCCTACCAAGCTCTTTGCACACTGGCCTTCCCTTTTTTAAAAGACACATCTTTTTTCTCATTTGCACTCACTGTCCCTTGTCCTGGAACTCCTCTCCTCCAGAGAGTTGTCTGGCCAACTTTTCCTTGTCATTCACATCTCAGCTAAAATGGCCCCTCCTCCGAGAAGCCCTTCTGATTATCTAAACCTAAGCAGCTGCTGCTCACTTTCCCCTTCACTCGCTCTTATTCTCTGGCCTCGGGTGCTCTCAGCTGACCTAGCTACACTCCCAGGGCTGACCAGTAAGGGGGTTTGTGGCAGAGGTCCGGGCCACAGAGCAAGGGCTTGGAGGAAGAGATGGAGCTTTCTTTTTTATTCATTTACTTTTTTTTACTTTACAATATTGTATTGGTTTTGATTTTAAAATTGAATTTATTTGTTTATTGTTGGCTGTGCTGCGTCTTCATTGCTGTGCACAGGCTTCCTCTAGTTGCAGTGAGTCCGGGCCACTCTCTAGTTCTGGTGTTTGGGCTTCTTATTACAGTGGCTTCTCTTGTTGCAGAGCACAGGCTTCAGGGCACACGGGCTCAGTAGTTGTGGCTTCCAGGCTTAGTTGCCCCATGGCATGTGGAAACTTCCTGGACCAGGGATCGAACCCCATGTCCCCTGCATTGGCAGGCGGATTCTTAACCACTGGACCACCAGGGAAGTCTGGGATGGAGTTTACTGATACTGAGCATCATGACCCATATCAGCATCTTTTACAGCTCCTAGCACAGACTCATTGCATGATGGAAGGGCAAAAAAGACTTGGGACAGGAAACCTGCATCGAACTTCCAGAGGGAACTCCCCCTGCCCCCACCCAGCCTCAGCCCTGCCCTCCAGGATGATGAGCCCCTGCCGGGGTTACACATCAGCAGATGACAGGGCACGGGATGGCCCTTTTTGGCTGTCATTCCCTCCCCCACCACTGAGTCCTGGTGATCCTGGGGGAAGGTTGCTGAGGGACAGACTGTGGGGGCTTCAGCAGCTGAGACACAGATCGGATCAGTGTTAATGAGAGGCCCTGCTGATCTGGCGGCTTTGCTAATTAGGCTGCAACAGCTCCAGACCCAGCCAAGGAAAGCACGTTGCTTATGCTAATCAAGGGCGGTAGGCACTTCCTGGCTGGCAGAGTTGCCCAGAGCTTGGAGCATGTGCTCAGCATATAAGGCATGGCAGGGGAAAGCTGGGAATTGGTTGGGGGGAACCAATGCTAGAAAGATCCAAAGAGAGCCCCATGGCTGCACTTTAGATTCTGGGGCTGCCCCTTGGCCCAGTATAGGGAGCAAGAGGCATGGAAGATGGGAGAGGTCACCAGTGAGGTAGAGGGAGGAAGGAGGAAAAATGGCAAAACACCCTACTCTGGAAGGTGGGGAGATGGAACATGAGGCTCACTTTCCAAAACTCAGCTTTGAGTGATGGCGGGCAGACTGTATTGGGACATTCATGGGGCCAATATAGACTCTGCCTACTGTTCCTAAGGGATCAAGCACCCTAGGGCAGAGGGCAGCCTCTGGGGCAGTTGAATCATAAGCTAGCCAGACAAGAAAAACTACTGCACCCCTGGCTGGGTCAGATGGCTGTGTTCTTCAGCCCAAGTAACAGATATGAAATATTCTGAGTTGATTTCCCCATCATCAATGTGTCATCAAGGATCTCAGACCCTGAGATCAAATGTGTGTTGAGATTCACTCACTTAGTTACTCATTCATTCATTCAGCACCTACTGCGTACCCAATTTCAGCCACAGGGAATACAGAGATGAATGACGTCATCTCTGTCTTCCAAGAAGATTAGGCAAGGACCACAAACCAGCAATCTGAGTAACCATGTAATTACATAGCACAGGTTTCAGTGCTTCCTTACCTGAGACTGGGAGGCCAAGAAGGCTCCAAGAGGAGATGATGCTTGAGCTAAGTTAGGAAGGATGAATAAATTCAATGCCTAATGTCTAGAGAGTAAGTATTAATGTGCGATGCACATTAGTCTATGCCCTTGACATCCCTAACATGTCCTGTCTTCCCAGTGACCCTACTCAGTGGCGACTATTACAGCTTTCCCATTTTACAGATGAGAACACTGAGGTACAAAGAGATGAAGAAACAATCCTGGAGTTGCACAGTGTTAAGAGGCAAGTCAGGGAGCAGGAGGGGGCCAGGTGCTCAAGGAGAAGAAAGGATCCCTGAGAAGAAGGACCAGTGTGTGCAGAAGCTCAGAGGGATGTTGCAGCGGGAGTGGCCATGGCCAAGGCTGTGGGCTGGGGAGGGAGACAGGGGGTGATGAGAGGCACCGAGTTTACAACTGGATTCAAGCCCAGCTGACTGAGTGGCTGCACCCTGGGCTCTGGTGGGTCAGAGACATGTGCATGGGGAAGAGTTAGCTTGAAGCCTGCAGCCAGAGGGCCCTAATCAGCGATGAATTATGCTCTTCATCAACTATTTAGCACCTCCCTTGGTAGCTGGGTCCCGAGCTGTACTCTGGTTGCCTCATCAGTATTTCAGCTGTGTCTTCTTTTCAGCTAAAAATGAGCTTGTCATTTGCACAACTTTTGAGACACCTCAGTAAGCAAGGTTTTCTGCTTCACTCTTGTACCTGCAACACAGGCTTAAAGGGGACAGATTGATTCCATTCCCTTTGAGTTCTGACCCTCTCTGGCTTCCAGGTACTGGGGTCTTAGCCTGAGTGTCATAAAAAGCTCCAAACACAATATTACAAGAAAGAGTTATTGGATTCTGTACTTTCCCAGCCACTACTGTGTCTGTAGGGAAAGTGGAGGTGGGTGAATGTGATGGGGAGACGGGAGGGAGTGGAGCAACCAGTTAAAGTTAGGGTTGGGGGTCTTCATCAATGCTTCAGCACTCATTGAGGGTTTTACTTCTCCAGGAAGTCCCCAACACACACCCCAATCAGCTCCAAGAGCCTCTACCCCTCCTGTGCAGCTCTTGTCATGGGGGCATTTTTCTCTAAATTAAAAAAAAAAGATTATTTGCTTATTGTGACTTCCTCCTGTAGACAGTCAGCCTTATGAGATAGGGTGCAGGTCTAATTTTGTTCATCATTATACCTTTTGTTGTTGTTTAGTTGATCAGTTGTGTCTGACTTTTTGTGACCACATGGACTGTAGACTACCAGGTTCCTCTGCCCCTGGGATTTTGCAGGCAAGAACACTGGAGTGGGTTGCTGTTTCCTTCTCCAGGGGAGCTTCCTGACCCAGGGATCGAACCTGTGTCTTCTGCATTGGTAGGCAGATTCTTTACTACTAGCATCTAGAATTGTGTCTGGCACATAGTACATGCTCACACATACTTGCAGAAAGGATGCAGAAATAAGGACTAATCTTGAGAGACTGACGGTTCCTCCCTCCTTTCCTTCCATGTCCCTCCCTTCCCATTCTTCCTTCCAGAAACTTTTTCTATGTGTGTACTGGAGACACAAGACAGGTCAGACGACTTGGCCTGGGGATCACCATCAGATGGCTGGGCCTGCAGGAGGCCCTCACAGCCCAATGCCAGGAGCTTCCTGGGCTTATCTGCCCCCATCTGAGAACGATGAGCAAATCTAACCCTCACCATGGACAAAGATGGTGGGTGGTGATGCCAGGACAGAAAGTAATTCCAAAGTCTGCTCTGAAGACAATCTGGGGTTTCCCTGAAAACTTCAGTGCCTCCCTTTGCACGCTGTTCCTTGCAGACCCTACAGGGAATGTCTGCAGGGTGGGCTCCTGTGGGTTGTCAGGGGAGGGTAGGATGCTGAGGATGTCATGGGGGAAACTAGCCTTCAAACAATCCAGGGATTGTAGGATACAAAGAGAGGAAGGGAGAGGCAGATGCCTGTAAAAGACAGATGCCCCCGTTCCCACAATGAGGATGAAGAGAGAGCATCCAGACACCAAGTCAGCAGAGACGGCCCAGAGGCAAGCCGCAGGCAGGGACTCTATCTGCCAGGACTGCTTTCTCTCTGGGGTTCTGGGAGAATTTAGTGCTTGTGGCAGGTGCTGGGCTGGGCTCCCTGGAGACCTTGAGACTCCATTTAGGCTAGGACTGAGAACGCAAATGACAGCAGGGCCACCACCCTCCGGAGGGGCTCTGCTAGCTGCCTGGAGAGGGCATTTACTTCTGCCTGTCTGTGTAGCTCACGGACCCTTGAGAGGGAAGCCAGAGGCAGGGAGTAGGGAGGGGAGGGGGAGTGCCAAATGTAAACACTAGAAAGCTACATAAAAAAAAAAAAAAAAGGCCAGGACTCCTGTGGAGACCTATCAGTGGATCTGCAAGTCTGTATATTGGCAAGCCCCCAAGACAAGTCTGATTCACAGAATCCTGACCTCTAGGCTGCTTTTATTTATTTGGCCACGCTGCTCAGCATGCAGGATCTTAGTTCCCTGACCAGGGATGGAACCCATGTCCCCTGCAGTGGAAGCATGGAATCTTAACCAAAGGAAGTCACCTAGGATGCCTTTAAAAACACCCTTCATCTCTTCTGGAAGGCAGACATAGTGAAAACAAGATTTCAATTTGATAACCAGAATTTTTCAAAATTTCAGCTTTTATAGGTACTGGGGATTGAAATACTTGGCTGCAACTTGTGTTTTACTGGTTGTCTTTATATTTTTACCTGATAATTAACAAAGTCTTGGATCATTGAGGATGTGGCATGTGGGTCACAACCACAGGGTCAACTCAGGGCAACTGAGGAAGAGAGATTTTTCCATGGAAGGGATCATGTTTGGATCATGAATGGAAGAAAAAATAATTTAAGACAAGAAAAAGATTTCACCTTTTAGGAGATGTCACAGGTTTGGCAGATTCAGTTTCATTGTCTTCACTTTCCGAGGCACAATGTCTCACCAGTGGGGCAGTGCCATCCTTGAGCAATGGAGAGCTTCGACATTTGCAAGGTCAACTTCTCTATCAGGAAAATGGGCTTCGCGCACAATCGAAACATTTTTTCCTTGGGGGGCAATGCTGAAAGGACTTTTTTGCTCGATCTTCTATTAAAGAGAAATTTTAATTGCCCAGATCAGCCTATTTCCGAGTGGTGCATTCCAGCTGACCAAACTTGGCTCACTTACCTCAGACCCAAACTTGCTGAGCTGGAAAAGGAAAGGTGATTGTTTGGCAAGTTCTGAGATGCCCCCGCGTGGTTCTCATTGCAAGAATCCTGAGGCATCTCAACCTGGATTCTGCCTCCAGGGTTTGGTTTTTGCTTGTAGGAAGTTTTCAGTGTGATGCTGCTACCTGTCTGATGGTCACTGCATTTTGTCATGTTAAAACAAAGATTGATAAACTTTTTAATAAAGGACCAGACAGTAAATATATGGGGGCTTCCCTGATGGCTCAGATGGTAAAGACTGTGCCTCCAATGCTGGGTTTGACTCCTGGGTTGGGAAGACCTCCTGGAGAAGGGAATGGCAACCCACTCCAGTATCCTTGCCTGGATAATTCCATGGACAGAGGAGCCTGGCGGGCTACAGTTCTTGGAGTTGCAAAGAGTCAGACACAACTAAGCAACCAATGCAGATAGTAAATATTTGGGGCTTTGCAGGTCATACAGTCTATGTCCCAACTACTGATCTCTGCCATTGCAGGGCCCAAACAGCCTTTTTCATAACACGCGGGTCCCACTTTCCCACGGAGGCACAACTTCCCTTCATCTCGAGCTAGAGACCTGAGGCTACCTTGCTAGTGTCTTTTCTGGCCCTCAGGGCTCTGTGTCTGCAGGCAGTATCGCTAGTACATTCACAAACTCCCAGGGGACACAGCCAACCCAGCCTTAGCCCATTTAAGTACTGTGAAAGGGCATGGCCTCAGGTCAATTCTATATTCAACACTTAATTAATCAATTACCACTTAATAGAATATCGTCTTCCTTTTTTAAAGCATTGACTATATGTCTGCTGTAGCCTTATGCTAAAAGCTCTGTGTCATCTATAATCCTTCCACACATCCTGGGACGGAGCTTTTATCATTCCCACTTAGTAAATGGGATTAGGCAGACTCCCACGGTCAAGAGGTTAGAAAATAGTAGAGCCAGGATTTGAACTCAGGTCTGTGTATTTCCAAAGTCCATGTTCTTTCTTTCAAAATAAATTCTTATATTTGATACATAGAAAATAATATATTTAGGTGGTGGCCAGGGGTAGGGGAAGGGAGAAACAGGGAGTTAGTGCTTGTTGGGTATAGAGTTTCTGTTTTGCAAGATGAAAAGAGTTCTGGAGATGGATGGTAGTGATGGTTGCCTTACAATGTGAATGTATATCACTGAACTGTGAACTTAAAAATGGTTAATTTTATGTTTGTATTTGACCACAAGAAAAAAATGTACATAATTCACTCACCTAGAACCAGACATCCTGGAACATGAAGTCAAGTGGGCCTTAGAAAGCATCACTACAAACAAAGCTAGTGGAGGTGATGGAATTCCAGTTGAGCTATTTCAAATCCTGAAAGATGATGCTGTGAAAGTGCTGCACTCAATCTGCCGGCAAATTTGGAAAACTCAGCAGTGGCCACAGGACTGGAAAATATCAGTTTTCATTCCAATCCCAAAGAAAGGCAATGCCAAAGAATGCTCAAACTACCGCACAACTGCACTCATCTCACACTCTAGTAAAGTAATGCTCAAAATTCTCCAAGCCAGGCTTCAGCAATACGTGAACCGTGAACTTCCACATGTTCAAGCTGGTTTTAGAAAAGGCAGAGGGACCAGAGATCAAATTGCCAACATCCGCTGGATCATGGAAAAAGCAAGAGAGTTCCAGAAAAACATCTATTTCTGCTTTATTGACTATGCCAAAGCCTTTGACTGTGTGGATCACAATAAACTGTGGAAAATTCTTCAAGACATGGGAATACCAGACCACCTGACCTGCCTCTTGAGAAACCTGTATGCAGGTCAGGAAGCAACAGTTAGAAGTGGACATGGAACAACAGACTGGTTCCAAATAGGAAAAGGAGTACGTCAAGGCTGTATATTGTCACCCTGCTTATTTAACTTCTATGCAGAGTACATCATGAGAAATGCTGGGCTGGAAGAAGCACAAGCTGGAATCAAGATTGCTGGGAGAAATATCAATAACCTCAGATATGCAGATGACACCACCTTTATGGCAGAAAGTGAAGAGGAACTAAAAAGCCTCTTGATGAAAGTGAAAGAGGAGAGTGAAAAAGTTGGCTTCAAGCTCAACATTCAGAAAACGAAGATCATGGCATCTGGTCCCATCACTTCACAGGAAATAGATAGGGAAACAGTGGAAACGATGTCAGACTTTATTTGTTTGGGGCTCCAAAATCACTGCAAATGGTGACTGCAGCCATGAAATTAAAAAACGCTTACTCCTTGGAAGGAAAGTTATGACCAACCTAGATAGCATATTCAAAAGCAGAGACATTACTTTGCCAACAAACGTCCGTCTAGTCAAGGCTATGGTTTTTCCAGTGGTCATGTATGGATATGAGAGTTGGACTGTGAAGAAAGCTGAGCACCGAAGAATTGATGCTTTTGAACTGTGGTGTTGGAGAAGACTCTTGAGAGTCCCTTGGACTGCAAGAAGATCCAACCAGTTCATTCTAAAGGAGATCAGTCCTGGGTGTTCACTGAAAGGACTGATGTTGAAGGTGAAACTCCAGTACTTTGGCCACCTCATGCGAAGAGTTGACTCATTGGAAAAGACTCTGATGCTGGGAGGGATTGGGGGCAGGAGGAGAAGGGGACGACAGAGGATGAGATGGCTGGATGGCATCACTGACTTGATGGACATGAGTTTGAGTGAACTCTGGGAGTTGGTGATGGACAGGGAGGCCTGGTGTGCTGTGATTCATGGGGTTGCAAAGAGTCGGACTTAACTGAGCGACTGAAATGAACTGAATTGAACTGAAGTGAATATACATATAAGTTGTTGTTTAGTTGCTAAGTCGTGTCTGACTCTTTGTGATCCCATGAACTGTAGCCCACCAGGTTCCTCTTTCCATGGCATTTCCCAGGAAAGAATACTGGGGTGGCTTGCCATTTTCTTCTTACCGACCCAGGGATCGAACCTGAGTCTCCTGCATTGGAAGGTGGATTCTTTACCACTGAGCCACCAGGGAAAGCATATATGTAAGTTTTATGGATTATAATAATGAAATAAATAGTTGTGAATCAATATAATCACCTCTCTCTTGTTTTAAACCCTTGCTGCCTCCATCATAGGGTGTTGCTCTCAGAGGTTTTGGGGTTTATTAATCCCTTTGTTTAGTTAATTAATGAATCCCTATCTTGAGACTTTCCTTGTGGTTCAGTGGCTAACACTCTGAGTTTCCAAAGCAGGGGGCCCAGGTTTGATCTCTGGTCAGGGAACTAGAGCTCCCATGTCATAACTAAGAGTTCATAAGCCACAACTAAAGATCCCGTATAAAGCCAACTAAAGCCACAGCTAAAGATCTGCGACTAAGACCCAGCCCAGCCAAAAAATTAAGTGAGCTGCATTTGTAATCATCACTTTAAAAAAATCTTATTTAATTAATATGTATTAACAATGTATTTTTTAGTTTCACTTTTTTTGAGTTTTAAAATAATACCACAATATACATAGTCTTTTATGCCTTGATTTTTTCACTCAACATTGCATTCTCATGTTCTTGCCTATAGGCATTTAACTGATTTATATTATTCCATTAAGTAAATATATCATTTCTCAATTTTTTACTTTGTTTATTTTTGTAATTATAAACTATAAAGCCATCATGGTGCCTGGATTATTTTTCAGAAATATTTATTGTTCTTCCTAGGGGAGAATTATACTTTCCTTCTAATGATGGCAGACTTGGCTTTGCAACTTTCTTTGGTTGATGAAATGTGAACAGAAATTGATGTGTGTCACCTCTGAGCAGAAGCTTGTAGAGTCAGCACATCATCTGCCTGTTCTCTTTTCCCCACTTCTGTCTTAGATGGAGGCTGCTCCATCAGCCTGGGTCCTGAAGTGAAGAGGACACAGAGCAGAGCCGCCACTGAATCGCACTGGACACGTAGCATAAGTGAGAAATAAACATGCGAGAGATGGACCATAAAGAAAGCTGAGTGCTGAAGAATTGATGCTTTTGAACTGTGGTGCTGGAGAAGACTCTTGAGAGTCCCTTGGACAGCAAGGAGATCAAACCAGTCCATCCTAAAGGAAATCAACCCTGAATATTCATTGGAAGGACTGATGCTGAAGCTGAAGCTTCAGTACTTTGGCCACCTGATGTGAAGAGATGACTCACTGGAAAAGACCCTGATGCTGGGAAAGGTTGAAGGGAAACGGAGAAGGGTCAGCAGAGCATGAGATGGTTAGACAGCATCATGGACTCAATGGACATGAATTTAAGCAAGCTCTAGGAGATAGTGAAGGACAAAGGAGCCTGGCATGCTGCAGTCTGTGGGTTCGAAAAGAGTCAGACACGACTTAGCAACTGAACAACAACAAACCCTTGTTGAAAGCTAGTGAGATTTTGGGGATCATTTGTTACTGCAGCATAACGGATCTATCCTAACCGATGCATCATGCTCTTTCCACCCCAACACAGTGATTCCCAGTGAAGTGGAGGGCACAGAGGGAGTGGCCATTTTCCTATGAGACTGAATTAACCAATAATGCATAAAGCCACATTTTAACAGGTTAAATAGGGTTAATATCATCCCTGTCCACTGTGTGTATTGAGAGTGATTCACATTAACAGCTAGAAAGTGCTTCAAAGATACTTAGCATTGGGGGGACTGATTGGCACCTCCCACCTGACTGCTGGGCTTTCTTCCTTCCTCTCTTCTTCCTACAGGTCTCTCTCTCTCTTTTTTTTGGCTGCGCTGGGTCTTCCTTGCAGTGGGTGGGCTTCTCTAGTTGTGGCGAATGGGCTTAGTTCCCCAACCAGGGATTCAACTCATGTCCCCGGCATTCTTAACCGCTGGACCACCTGGGAAGTTCCCCTGCAGGTCTTTGAAGTGACTCTCGCATACAGAGGTTGCAGGAGGAAGTGAGGGCCAGTGCAGAAATTCTGCAACCATGGAGTCCAGATGCTGGAAACGCCAGCTGACATGTTGTGGGAAGAAAACAGCCTGAGTAGGGGAGGGGAGGATGTGCTCAGGCAAAGAGACTCAGCAAGCAGACAGGGGAGAAGCAAGTCTGGGCAGAGGCCTCTGTGTTGGGAGCGAATACAGCGCAGCTCAGGCGAGTGAGTTCAGCCGGGACCTCACAATGGTGCTCACAGTGCCGGAAGATGACAGAAACGTCTCCCGTCGGTCAATTTCCCTTTCTCATTAAAGCCGCGGTGACGAGGAAGGACAAATGGGGCTGTGTTGTGCTTTTCCCATTCTCAATTATCATCCGGAGGGGCTGTCGAGAGAGCGGCTCATTTCGTGCCATTTTCATTCCTTGTCACTTTTCTTCCTGTTTCTTTCTCTTGTTTCTTTATTCCCAGTTTCTGCGGAGGTCCCCTTAACTATTCCCATCCACAGGGCGAGCAGAATCACGCACGCACAGACAAACACCACGATGAAATCATAATGAGAGAACAAGAGAGAGCCCAGCACGGGAAACTAATCCATCCTAATGATAAAGATCATTATGGAGACAAAGAAGGAAGGGAAACAACACATTTCATTCTAATTAGGCCTGAAAGCTCATTACTGGGAACAGGGAGAGAAAGTGATCAAGTAGATGCATCTTGAAAAAAATAGCTCCTCTGGGCTCCAAGGCCTGAGAAATAGCATGGGCGGGAGAGGCTGATGGTTCCCAAACTGGGGTTCCTTATGGCAGCCGAGGGGGAGGGGAACTGCAGGAAAGGACTATTTTTTCAAAAATGTAAAAAGGGGTTAATGGAAATTATCATTTTGCTCCTAATAACTCAATATGGACAGATAAACTAAACATCTCAAGTTTCTTTGTTTAGGGCTGGCATTTCATCTGTTCAGGCATAACTAGCTTGCTTATAACAGGGGTCTAAACAATTGTTGAGAACGTAAGAATTTCTGGGTTTGCGGTGGTGGCCTATTTACAGCTGGGATCACGGTATTCCTACCGCAAGGAACCCTGGGTTCTTTATGGAGAGGCTGATGCTACTGCACCATTAACCATGTCTGTGCTTCGTAACACAGGGAAAACAGTAATTTATTATTTAGTGACTTCTCTGGTGGTCCAGTGGTTAAGAATCTGCCTGCCAATGCAGGGGACGTGGGTTTGATCCACGGTTTGGGAAGATTCCACATGCCGCAGAGCAACTAAACCCACGAGCCACAACTACTGAAGCCTGAGCACTCTAGAGCCCATGCTTTAGAACAAGAGAAGCCACCACAATGGGAGCAGCTCCCACTTGCTGCCACGAAGACCCAGTACAACCAAAATAAATAAATATTTAAACTGATTTAAATATTTAAATGGGCTTCCCTGGTGGCTTCCCGTTAAGGATCTGCCTGCAATGTGGGAGACCTGGGTTTGATCCCAGGATTGGGAAGATCCCCTGGAGGAGGGCATGGTAACCCACTTCAGTATTCTTGCCTGGAGAATCCCCATGGACAGAGGAGCCTGATGGGCTACAGTCCATTGGGTTGCCAAGAGTCAGACATGATTGAGTGACTAAGCACAACTAGCACAAAAAAGTATTTAAATAAATATTTGAGCTGACTTAAACTGCACTGGGTCTTTGTTGTGGTGGGCGGGGGCTACTCTCATTGTGGTGCCTTCTCTCCATGGACAGAGGAGCCTGGCAGGTCCCTGGAGTTGCAGAGTCGGACAGGACTGAGCACACGCCTCAAACAATTTAATCAGTTTAGAAAAAAATCTTTCAAAACATGGAGTTCATAAGGAGTAAAATAATAAAAGAGGTTCTTAGCAGGCAGGGAAGGGGTGAGAAAGTGGGGAAAGAGAGGAGGAAAGGAGAAAGCGTTTATTGTTCACTTATGTCATGATGTACTAATTACATAATCTCATCTAATCCTCACTGCGACACTGGGAGTGGGGGTGGTGGTGGTAGTCCCTCCATTCATTCACTTAGCAAGTATTTCTGGGCACCTCCTTGCTGTTGTTATTCAGCCGCTCAGTCACACTTGACTTTTTGCAACCCCATGGACTGCAGCATGCCAGGCTTCCCTGTCCATCACCAACTCCCGGAGCTTGCTCAAACTTGTGTCCATTGAGTTGGTGATACCATCTAACCATTTCGTCTCTGTTATCCCCTTCTTCTCCTGCCTTCAATCTTTCCCAGCATCAGGGTCTTAGGATCCAGCTATTGTTCTAAGTGTTGGAACCATAGCAGTGAATGAAACAAAGACTCTGCCCTCATGGAACTTACAATAAACAAGTAAACAGAGAAACACATGTTTAAGTATAGGTCTAAATATACATACATATACATACACATGGAGAAGGCAATGGCACCCCACTCCAGTACTCTTGCCTAGAAAATCCCATGGACGGAGGAGCCTGGAAGGCTGCAGTCCTTGGGGTCGCTGAGGGTCGGACACGACTGAGTGACTTCACTTTCACTTTCCACTTTCATGCATTGGAGAAGGAAATGGCAACCCACTCCAGTGTTCTTGCCTGGAGAATCCCAGGGACGGGGGAGCCTGGTGGGCTGCCGTCTATGGGGTTGCATAGAGTCGGACATGACTGAAGTGACTTAGCAGCAGCATACATAAACATAAACATGTGTATGTATATATGTGTGTGTACATGCATATATACACAAACATTAATATTATACTTGTGTGTGTATATGTTGTGGGAACGTTGAGCTCAGCAGGTGCAAAAGTCTGAAGGTGCAAAAGTCTGGGAACTCTGGAGACCCCAGAAGGAGGCCAGTGTGGCTGGAAGAGGGGGGCAATGGGAGAACAGGAGGAGTGCCTCTCCCCCATCCCCAGGCTGGTCTCCTGGGGTTAACACAAGCCAGAAAGCGGTGATTATCTTCTCATCTTCAGGTTAATGAAGGAGAACTTGGAGGTAATGTTATTTTTGTTGATTCTTGATTTCTTGTTAAAACATTTTTCCGAGAAGAGTTGATACAGATAGATAATAGCTCCCTCTAGGGCATTTTCCCATGGACAGGAATGCCCTCCCCTCCGTGGCCGACTCCCTCAGTGAGCACAGCTTTATGCTTCATGTTAAACCCTGTCAGTCTCTGGGTCCACTCTGCCCCCATCCCGTCAGCAGACCTCCTCCACCACCAATGCTCCCTTTGAGAAACACATGTCTTTCGGAAGCATTTGGATAACACTTCCTGCTCAGTTATGAGACATTGTTCAGGGAAAGGCAAGAGGATGGGTGAGTCTCTGGAACTTGCTAGAAATGCCGACACTTGGGCCCCGCTCCAGAGCTAGTGAATCGAATTTTGCATTTTCACAAGAGCCCCAGGTGACTGTCGTGAATATTAAGTTGAGAAGCCCTGCTTTCAATGACCTTCAAAAATGCACTCAGCTGTGGACTTCTATAATCCCCAATTTGGAGAGCTTGACAGTATACGACAGTATATACATATTTTCAAAGCAAAGCCAAACAGACCATACTTCTGTTACACACACAGTATTAAATGCTAATTTTACCCTTTAATTCAGGGGCACAGTAGAAAGGAATGTTGTGGTGTTGGATGCTTTGGGGCTTTATTATTCACAGGCTATGAGACCCTGGCAAACAATGCCTGCGCCCAACAATGGCTGGAGCATTATTTCTGGGAGCGTTATCTCTCTTAGGCTCTGTTTCTTCATCTGGGAAATGGGAAAAATAACATCTCCCTCAAAAGATATGTGGCGGCACAAAAGAAAACACCTAAAGATATAAAATGCCTGCACCCAACTCCTTGCCCGTGTGCTTTCCTGCAAAGCAGATTGGGGCTGGGGCACCCAAGGGATAAAAAAGGGTTTCCTAATCATGAACAATCAGGTCCGGGGGCTGTTTACTAAAGCAGGTGATTTTCAAGCAAAGTGAAAAGTGCGAGTGTTAGTTGCTCAGTCGTGTCCCCCTCTTTGCGAGCCCATGGACTGTAGCCTCTGTCCATGGAATTCTCCAGGCAAGAATACTGGAGTGGATTGCCATCCCTTCTCCAGTGAATCTTCCCAACCCAGGGATGGAAGCCAAATCTCCTGCACTGCAGTCAAATTCTTTATCTTCTGGTCTGAGCCATCAGAGATTTTCAAGTAGCTTGTATGTAAATAAGCGGTATGCTAATTTCAGAATTATAGCTCAGACTTAAACAAGACCCCTAACTATCTCTATTAGCAAATAGGTTTCTGACTTTTAACTGGAATTCTTGTCTGTGGGCATATGGGGGGATGAGCAAGCTTGGGAGGGGGTGACTCCCTTGAAATTGTATCCAAATATGTGCAATGTTTGTTCTTTTAAGTTATGCCAGACTCTACCCTGAGATGGGGGTGTGTAAACATGCCCGAGGCTTTTGGCTGCGTCTCAGGCTCACTCTTGGAAAGAGCACAGCCTTGGGGAAGATGCTCCAGGCACATGCGTGTCCTGTGCTCACTTTCCTGGGGGCGGGGCCATCACTTCCATCACAGGACTAAGGAGACCTGGGCCCCTCAAAAAGCAGCCTAAGAACCACTGCTGGAGTTACCAACAATGGCTCAGGAGCAGCCTTGGAGAAAAATGCCTGGATTTGATTTCCAGCTCCCCAAGTAGTCCCTGAATGACCTCTGACAAATCTCTTCACCATTCTGTGCCTCAGTTGCCTCATCTGTAGAAGGGGGTGATGGTAGGACCTACTTCACAGGGTTGTTATGAGACTCAAATGAAATAATTAATGTAAAATTCTTAGAGAAGATTTTGGAAGTTAGTAGGTACTCAATAAATGCCAGTTCATTTTTTAAAATGTTCTATAATTGCTTTTATATTGCAATCCTTCCAACCTGCCATCCTGAATGCAGGGATGAACACAGATTTTAGAAAAGAGCAAGGTTTTGATGGATGGTGCTCCAAGAACTGGACCTTGAATGGTGCTCTGTCATCACCCCGGCCCCTCAGAGCTGGGGTCTCCCTTTGCACTAACTCCTCTACTGTGGCGTTTAAAGATCTGGGCTAGTGGAAGTATTAGATCTAGAACAGCAACCTGCATTTATCAAAATCATCTGTGCACTCAACCCGAAGCTTGCTTTCTGTGCACCATTTTCCATCCTGACAGCCCCTCATCAAACAGGTCAGCCCCCTTATTACCATCAAAGAAACTGAGGCTTAGAGAGATTCAACAACGTGCCCAAGTGAGAGGCTAGAGCATGGGAAGCGAAAGTGAAAATGCTAGTCACTCAACCCCATGGACTGTAGCCCACCAGGCTCCTCTGTCCATGGAATTCTCCAGGCAAGAATACTGGAGTGGGTGAAAGTGAAAGTGAAGTCGCTCAGTTGTGTCCGACTCTTTGTGACCCCATGGACTGTAGCCTATGAGGTTCCTCCATCCATGGAATTTTCCAGGCAAGAGTACTGGAGTGGGTTGCCATTTCCTTCTCCAGGGGATCTTCCCGACCCAGGGATCGAACCTGGGTCTCCTGCATTGCAAACAGATGCTTGTACTGTCTGAACCACCAGGGAAGCCGCCATGCCCTTTTCTAGGGAATCTTCCCAACCCAGGGATTGAACCCAGGTCTCCCACATTGCAGGCAGATTTTTTACTATCTGAGCCACCAGGAAAGCCCCTGAGAACATGGAAAGAAATTTTTTTTGCCATTTTATTTATTTTTTTAATTGAAGGATAATTGCCTTACAGAATTTTGTTGTTTTCTGTCAAACATCAACAAGAATCAGCCATTCGTACACCCATGTCCCCTCCTTCCCATCTCCCTCCCCAACCCATCCTTCTAGATTGTCACAGAGCCCCTGTTTGAGTTCCCTGAGTCAAATTTAAATTTAGGAATGTCTCACCAAGTCACCCTCACCAATCAGAGATTTCAAATTTTTTTTTTTTCTGTTTTAGGAAAATTTGAAGTTTTGCTAAATACATTCTAGCCATGACTATTCAAAATGACCTTCGGAGTCACAGCAAAATGTTAGGCTCAGCTCTAATGACTCAGGAGGTATTTATAGAGAGCCAGTGCCAAGGGCAGCTCAAAGGAGACCCTGAGAGACACACAGGAGGAGCAGAAAACTGTCCTTGCCCTGGAGAAGCTTATAATGAGTCTAGAGAGAGGAGGAAGTTGCCACCAGCATGACTGCCACCAGCAGCTGCATTTGCAAACTCATCTCGTTTGAACAACCATACCTAGAAGATCCTATTCTTACCCCCAGTACATTGATGATGAAGCAAATTCAGAGGGAGCAAGAAAGAGGTTAAAGGTCTCCTGTGAGGTCTTCTGGGCAGCACGTGGTTGAGCAGGAACTCAAACCCAGGCAAGATCTGATGACAGACCCTAAGCCCACTGTGCAGTGCCCTGAAACTTATGAACCACAAGACTGTCAGCTCCTAAGGGCAGGGACAGCTCTGCTGTGCTCACCGCCAAGTCATCAGGGCTTAAGACAGTGCCTAAACACCTGTGGGATGAAGGAATAAATGAACAGTGGAAAGGACTTCCCTGGTGGTCAGTGATTAGGAGTCTGCCTGCCAACGCAGTGGGCACGGACTCCATCTCTGGTCTGGGAAGATCCCACATGCCTCGGAGCAGCTAAGTCGGTATGCCACAACTATTGAGCCCCGATGCCGAGAGCCTGTGCTCCAAAACAAGAGAAGCCACCACAACGAAAAGCCATCGCGCTGCAGCTAGAGAGTAGCCCCTGCTCACCGCGAGAAAGCCCATGTGCGGCAACCAAGATCCAGCACAGTCAAAAATAAATAAACAAATAGTGGTTCTTTTATATAAAAAAAAAGAAAAAACAACAGAAGACCAAGGCCAAGGCGAGGTAGCAAACTGTGCCCTGGTCTTGGTGGCAAAAGGCTGGAGAAGGGGGCAACAGAGTTTGAGATGCTTGGATGGCATCATCGACTCAATGGACATGAAGTGGAGCAATCAGGAGATAGTGAAGGACAGGGAAGTCTGACGTGCTGCAGTCCATGGGGTCACAAAGAGTTGGACACAACTGAGTGTCTGAATGACAACCCCTCACATGATTTCCAAGGTCTTGAAAACGGGATTCTGCCTCCCGGGGTCAAAGTCTCACATGCCAGTGGTATTTTCTGGCCCTAGTTGTGACAAGGGTTGGGAAGTGCATTGTGGGAAGCTAGGGGTCCAGTCACTCTGCTGGCTTTTCTGGTACAACTGGAAACACCCTGTTCATCACGGGAGAATTTACCCTTGGGAATCTGCAGTTTAACCTGGTCATGAGTAACTCTGAGAATACAGCATAGCTGGGTAATGGTTCGGAGCAATTAGGCAGTGAATGCAGTCAACACACACTCTAAGAGTGAGCTCCATGCCAAGTTCCCAGGGTTCTCGGGAGCACAAGACGTGCTGAGCTGGGATTCCTTTTCCCCTCCGTTGTTTTTCCCGTACTGTGCTGGGAACTCCTCAAGGGCAGGCGAGTGGCTCACAGTTCTCTCAGTCTACAGTACTAGCTCACAGCCCAGGGTAAGTTAGGTCCCATCACCTTGAATTTGGGCTAGTTAGTGACCACTATTGCTCTGACTGGAAAAGCACAGGAGAAGGGATGTCCTTGACTTCTAAGGTCTGCGGTTTCCCACTGATTCTCTTACAAATTTCCCTCTTGGAATCCAGCTGCCATGCTCTGAGAAGCCCAGGGGATGTGGAGAGAAACCATGCATGATCTCATATTGAGCCCAGCCTTTGAGTCCAACCTGTCCACTTCTTTTTTTTAAAATGTTTTTATTTATTAATTTATTTGGCTATGCCAGGTCTTAGTTATGGCATGCAGGATCTTTAGTTGAGGCATGCCAACTTTTAGTTGCAGCACGTGGAATCTAGTTCCTTGACCAGGGATCGAACCCAGGCCACCCTGCATTGGGAGCACAGAGTGTTAGCTACTGGGCCACCAGGAAGTCCCTTGCCTGCTTCTTTAGATGAGTGAAGATGCCATCTCAGAAGTGGACCCTCTGACCCAGCAGGTCCAGCTCCCAGCTACTTGGGTCACCCCCAACTGAGGCCCTAGACACCATGGGGTAGAAACAAGCTACCTGAGCCCTGTTCAATTCCCTGACCCATAAAATTCATGAGCATAATAAAATTAATAGCTAAAATGATTATTAACTCATAATATATCACTGAGTTTGGGGTGGTTTGTCATGCAATATGGGACAAGAACAGCTCTGGAACCAGACTGTTCAGTCACTCAGTCGTGTCTGACTCTGTGACCCCATGGACTGCAGCACGCCAAGCTTTCCTGTCCATTACCAACTCAAACACATGTCTATCGAGTCGGTGATGTCATCCAACCATCTCATCCTCTGTTGTCCCCTTTTCCTCCTGCCTTCGATCTTTCCCAGCATAAGGGTCTTTTCCAATAAGTCAGTTCTTCACATCAGGGGGCCAAAGGATTGGAGTTTCAGCTTCAGCATCAGTCCTTCCAATGAATATACAGGACTGATTTCCTTTAGGATTGACTGGTTTGATTCTCTTGCTGTCCAAGGGACTCTCAAGACTGCCTGAGTTCAAATCCTACCTCTACCAAATTACCAAAAACATTTCCCAAGGCAAGCCATGAGCCCCCACAGACCTCAGCTTTCTCATCTACAGAATGGGCATCTGCAAAGACTCTGTCTCAGAAGGTTGCTGCACGGGTTAGAAGCCCAGGTCCATGGTTACTTGTATTGCAGTTCTTGTCATGTGATTTGATCTTTCTGAACCTTCATTTCCTCATTTACAACCAGGGGTTAAGAGAGTTGTAAGCATTCATGGGATAGGGTGAGCCAAGCACACAGATTCCTGTGGTGGCTGGCATGTGGGGCCCATTCTGTGATGGTCACTAGTTCATGACGGCATGGTTAAGCCTGAGTGCATCTTGAGCATGTCTACTCCATGCAGCAGTGGCTACATTCATGTATAGTCACACACATCAAATTATATTCCAGTCATCCATTCTGGAGCCCAACTGATCTTCAGAGATTCTTGGGCACAGTTCTGAGGTGTGGACTTTTCAGAGCCAGGCTTTGAGTCAATCTGAGCCAATGCATGCACTTCCTGAATGAGATCCAGGAAGGAGATGTACTTTCAGTTAGAGATCCAGGCTGTTTCTGACCCTGAAGCCAGACTGAGAGCCCTGTCTGATGCTGACGGACTGTGAAATTGACAGTTCATACTTGGCTGTTTGCCTCAGGAAAGCTGGCAAGGTGATATTTCTGACACTGATGACATCTTAGTATTATTTACACTTGCAGGTAGCACTGAACAACTTACCAAGCACTGGGTTTAAATAGTCTCATTTGACTTCTTAATCACAACAGACATTTGTTGTTGTTGTTCAGTCACTTAACTGTGTCTGACTGTTTTCAACCCCATGGGCTGCAGCACGCCAGGCTTCCTTGTCCTTTACCATCTCCTGAAGCTTGCTCAAACTCATGTCCATTGACATAATGTCATCCAACCATCTTGTCCTCTGTCGCCGCCTTCTCCTCCTGCCCTCAATCTTTCCCAGAGTTAGGGTCTTTTCTAATGAGTCATCTCTTTGCATCAGGTGGCCATACATAATTGTTGGTAAATCATTATATATTGAGTATTTACTATGTTAGGAACTATGCCAAGTGCTTTACATGTATTTATTTAATTCTAACCACAACCCCACAAGAATGGAGTATTGACTCCATTCTTTGTTAAATAGATGAGAAACTTGAGGCTCTGAGAACTGGTGACCTGCCTAAGGTCCCCAACCAGGTACTGACCCAACAGGGACTGGAACCAAGACCTCACTCAGAGATCAGGTGCCAAATGCAATGCCATGCCTCTGACAGGTCCTTCTGCTCTTGGCAGAAACATGTGGGGATTTAAAAGGAGAGGAAAAGCTTTTTAATTTTCTTAGCAAAGTTGAGCTGCAAGATTACCTTGCAAGAAAACTGGGACAAAGTCCTTCAGAAAGATGGAGCCAGCCAGTGCTAGGAGGTCACTTGGGGGAGACGAGGCCATTTCAGACACCAGAAACCAGATCAGTATCAACCATGAATTCACCAACAAATCCATTAATATTCCAGTGACTCCCCTATTTTCATGGGGATGGAGGAAGGAAAGATGTATCTCCCCTGCCCCTACCCACCTGGGCAAACATGGTGGCCAATAGGAATCTTGGCCATGAAGGCCCAGAGCATGAGACGGGGTACAGAAGGAGGGTCCACGTGAGCATCTGGAGGGCTGCATCTCTGTCCAGCTGAAATGCCAATGGCCTTTCTTTTTCTTGTCCAAGCCTGCTGGTGGAACTTGGTGGGATTTCATCACAATACCTGGGCCTGGGGAAAACTCTGTTCTGGGGAGACCTATGGTTATCCATCTTCTGGGTCAAGCCATTCATTTGACAGAAGGGGAAACTGAGGCCTGGGGATGGACATCCCAGACCAAATACTTAATCAGAGGAATTCTTTAAGAGCAGTGATTCTTAATTGGGGGTGGAGGAGGAAGGTGGATTTTGCTCCCAGGGGACATCTGGCGATGTCTGGAGACACTGTTGGTTGTCATGACTCGGGATATCTAGTGGGTAGAGGTGGGAGACGCTGCTAAGCTAAATATCCTACAATGCATAGGACAGTCCCCATGACAGAGAATCATCCTGCTCAAAAACATCCACAGAAGGACTTCCCTGGTGGTCCAGTGGTTGGGACTTGGTGCTCCCAAGGGAGGGGCGTAGGTTTGATCCCTGGTCACGGCACTGGATCCCACATGCCGTAACTAAGAGTTCACATGTCCCAACTGAACATCCTGAGTGCCACAATGACGACCTGGCATGTGGGTGCTCAGTTGCGTCTGACACTTTGGGATCCCATGGACTGTAGCCTGCCAGGCTCCTCTGTTCATGGAATTCTCCAGGCAAGAATACTGGAGTAGGTTGCCACTCCCTCCTCCAGGAGGATCTCCCTAACCCAGGGATCGAACCTGGGTCTCCTGCACTGCATGAGAAACGCTGGGCTGGAGGAAGCACAAGCTGGAGTCAAGATTGCTGGGAGAAATATCAATAGCCTCAGATATGCAGATGACACCACCCTTATGGCAGAAAGTGAAGAACTAAAGAGCCTCTTGATGAAAGTGAAAGAGGAGAGTGAAAAAGTTGGCTTAAAGCTCAACATTCAGAAAACTAAGATCATGGCATCCAGGCCTATTACTTCATGGCAAATAGATGGGGAAACAATGGAAACAGTGGCTGACTTTATTTTTCTGGGCTCCAAAATTACTGCGGATGGTGATTGCAGCCATGAAATTAAAAGACACTTGCTCCTTGGAAGGAAAGTTATGACCAACCTGCTGCTGCTGCTGCTAAGTCGCTTTAGTCGTGCCCGACTCTGTGCGACCCCATAGATGGCAGCCCACCAGGCTCCTCCGCCCCTGGGATTCTCCAGGCAAGAACACTGGAATGGGTTGCCATTTCCTTCTCCAATGCATGAAAGTGAAAAGAGAAAGTGAAGTCGCTCAGTTGTGTCTGACTCTAGCGACCCCATGGACTGCAGCCTACTGGGCTCCTCCATCCATGGGATTTTCCAGGCAAAAGTACTGGAGTGGGGTGCCATTGCCTTCTCCATGACCAACCTAGACAGCATATTAAAAAGCAGAGACATTACTTTGTCAACAAAGGTCCATCTAGTCAAGGCTATGGTTTTTCCAGTGGTCATGTACGGATGTGAGAGTTGGACTATAAGGAAAGCTGAGTGCAGAAGAATTGATGCTTTTGAACTTGGTGTTGGAGAAGACTCTTGAGAGTCCCTTGGACTGCAAGGAGATCCAACCAGTTCATCCTAAAGGAGATCAGTCCTGGGTGTTCATTGGAAGGGCCGATGTTGAAGGTGAAACTCCTTCAGCCACCTCATGCAAAGAGCTGACTCATTGGAAAAGACCCTGATGCTGGGAAAGATTGAGGGCAGGAGGAGAAGAGGACGACAGAGGATGAGATGGTTGGATGGCATCATTGACTCAATGGACATAGGTTTGGGTGGACTCCGGGAGTTGGTGATGGACAGGGAGGCCTGGCGTGCTGTGGTTCATGGGGTCGCAAAGAGCTGGACACGACTGAGTGACTGAACTGAAATGAACTCCTGCACTGCAGGTAGATCTTTATCATGTGAGCCACCAGGGAAGCCCCAGCCTCATGAAGTAGTTGTTATTATTATTCACATGTTACAGATGAGGAAACTGAAGCACAGCAAGGAAAAATAGTCTTGTCCTAGGTGAGCAGCTGGGAGATGGAGGAGCCAGGATTTGGACCCAAGTGGTTGGAAGCCTTTGGGGCCTTTCCCCTAACTAGTGGCAAACCTGTGCTGCATGTGTGTCCCCAGCTCTGCCTTTGGAGAAGCATCCCCCTTCCACCTTGTGGGCTAGACTAGGCAGAGCTGACCCCATCTGTTTACCTTTCAACCCAGGGTTTGGTCCATGACTCAGCTCTATCAAGACCAATGATGGAGAAGCGAGTGTAAGAGAGTGCAGGTGACACTGCTTAAGCCCCTGGATCCAGCCATTCCTGAAGGGTCCACCCTGGCATTTTTGAGCCCCTGGATCCAGCCATTCCTGAGTGATCTACACTGGTGTATTCAATTACTGAGCCATAGCGATCGCACTTTTTTTTTGGCTTAAGATAATTTGGATTGAGTTTCTCTCACCTGAAATTCAAGGATGTCTGACTAATACAAGTTGGTTTCAACTTGCCCAGACCTTTTTATTATCATCTTTAGTTCTGATTTCAGCGTGAATGGCTTTGCAGTATCCTAAGCGGTAAACAGAGCTTTTCCAAATCCAGACACGCCTATCTATAAAAACGCCTGGAAAAGAAGGATAACAGCTATCATTTATTAAGCAATATGTAGCAGGCACTGTTTCAAATGTTTGACATAGATTACTCATTATTCCTTGCAAACACTTGACTTTTTTGGGTACTATCATCATTATTATCATCTCATTTTATGGATGGGTAGATTATGGTATATAGGCAGGATAAGAAAGGTCCTCAAGGTCACAGAGCTAGTAAGTGGCAGAACAAGATGTGAACCCAGGCAATCTACCTCTATCATAATTAACTACTACCTAACCCCATGTCTGCTTTCCCTGCACAGACCTGCATAGAAGAGATGGTCATAAGCTCCAGCTCCTACTTGCACACCTAAGGTGTTTCCTCCCAAATATCTGTTCTTTGCTTTGTTGCCAAGAGCATGTTGAGTCATCCACCTAGGGCTCCCTCCCCAGCCTGCATCATAATGAGCCCACAGCAGCTGCTATCACTGAGGCCATCCTAGTTGTTGGCTGCATTTACACATGTAAGAAACACACCTACCACCAGATCAGAAACAGGACAGTTGACAACAGAGATGGGAACTGTGCAGATCAAATTGGGGACAGGGAACTGATAACACTGACAATCCCATAAAGCTGTCTTCTCATCTGTTGTCTCCTGACTTTGCAGCTAAGTGTTAGTCGCTAAGTCGTGTCTGACTCTTTTCGATCCCATGGACTGTACCCTGCCAGGCTCCTCTGTCCATGGAATTCTCTAGGCAAGAGTACTGGAGTGGGTTGACACTCCTCTCTCCAGGGGATCTTCCCAACCCAGGGTTTGAACCTGCTTCTCCCACATTGCAGGCAGATTCTTTACCATCTGAGCTACCAGGGAAGCCCTAACTTTGCAGCTAGTTGTTTTTTTTAAATTTATTCTTAATTGGATAATAATTGTTTTCCAATGTTGTGTTGGTTTCTGCTGTACAAAAATGTGAATCAACCATAAACCCTCTTGAACCTCTCTCCCACTCCCCTATCCCATCCCTCTAGGTTGTCACAGAGCATTGGGCTGAGCTCCCTATGTTGCAAGGCTTTGAGGTGCCTCGATGAGGTGACCTAATGTCTGTAAAGGTCACAGTCCCACTCAGTTTCATTCTTCCTCCTCTTCTCAGCCAAACAACTGCTTTGAATCTCTCCACTCCCAGGAATTCCACTGCCCCCTCCCCATTGCACCAACACCTTGCAGAGATCGAAGTAGGGGACATCACCATGAAAGTTTGTAGGCAACACATTGTTTTCTGCCCCTCTGTTTACGTGGCAGTCACACCTGTGCTGAAATCTCTTCCTTCCCAGAAAAGCAGGAAATTCCTGAGACCACACTTCAGATAGATCCCAGAGGATCTCTGTCCTACTGTTCCAGGCCACAGGCGGCCACAGGCGGCCACAGGCTTGTAAATGCTTTACCACCAGCTCTGGAGCTGGGGAGGAGCGCTAATTTGTAGTCATTGCCAATTGCCTTGGTATAAATGCCCTTACCGTCAATTTCAAGCTACCCATGTGAGGCACACAACATTCCTGAAAAGTTAACCCTTGACTCTCATGAACGTGGAACAGCTGACTCCAGCACACCCTGTATAGAAAGCCTGGTCTGAGCTGCATGCCTCCAAGTTATCTGATTTTCATTAATAGAAGGGAGAAACTGCTGCATAGAAAATAGGCCTTTTTATATAAAAAAAGAAAGAAACAAAAACCTAGTGATAATGGAAGACAGGTTGATTGTCTGAACTTCAACCTCCATGCTTGCCCAATGAATGATAACAACCAAATAGACTCATAAAAAGATAACACTTTACATAAGCTCTCCAACTCGCCAACTACAATTTATAAGCATATCGCAAACCTCTCACTTGCCCATAAAGTGAAGGAGATTCACCAGGGACTCCTGCTTGCAGAGGTACAGATTTTGCAAATCTGCTCCCCCTTGAAAGGCGGGGATATTTGGCAAAGCAACAGTTTGGCAAATGCAAGTACAAAACCAAGTAAATGCAGAATCCCAGACCTAGTCTTTTATCTCATTTTCTCCTCTTTCTTTCCCTTCTCAAGCCTCAAAAGAGGGAAAAAAAGTCTACTGAAAGCATTATGCAATCAAAAGGACAATCAAACCAGAAAATGCCAAGATTCTAATCTTAGAGTCCATGGTCACACCAACATTTCTGGGCTGGATCTAAAAAGATGGGAGAATGGAGAAGGGGATTAGTCCTGACAGTTTGGGTTCTGGCATCCAGGGCGCCAGGCAACATCTGCTTAATTGTTGTTACAGGTGAAGGGATGCTGCAGGCAGCTGCACTAGTTAAGTTAACCTTTCATCCAGCTGGCCAAGCGGCCAGCAATTCATGCCAACATTCCTCTGAACAGCGCAAGGTCACCAATGACCTTCATGCGGTTAAACCCAGTGGCCAGTTTTCCAGCCCACCCTTCCCATCCTTGTTTGACTTCTCTGTCGCACCTAACAGTTGATTACTCTTCTCTGACACACGCTGCTTCGGGGCCTTGGTCTTTACTGGCTTTCTTCCTGCCTCACCTGCTGCTCTGTTTCATCAGAGCTATTTGTTGGCTCCTCTTTCTCTTTCTGACCTCAAACTGTTGGCAGGCCCTAGAGTTCCATCCTCAGGCCTTTTCTGTGTCTATGTTCACTTGTTTGGTATCCTGGCTTTAAATATCTCTATGCTGATGATTCCTAACTTTATATGACCAGCCCTGACCTCTCCCTTGAATTCCAAGCTCTTGGATGCTTAACAGACACCTCAATTAACATGCTCTAAACTGAACTCCTGATTTCCCTGTGTCCCGCACCCTCTAGGCTTGTTCCTACCCCCATCTTCTCCAGCTCAACAAACAGTAACGCTTTCCTTCCAGTTATTCAAGCTTTCATCCTCAGTCATCCTTGACCTCTCCTTTTTTCTCTTACCGAACATCCAACCATTAAGTTCTGTGGGCTCCAAATTTAAACTGGATCTTGATTCTCACCACTCTGACCCACTTTGCACTGCCCCCTGTGCTCCCTGCCTCCATTGTCTCTTGCCTGGATTACCGTAACAGCTTCCTGATTTGTTGTCTGCTTCTGCTTCCCTCCCTAAGAGGCTGTTTTCAACACAACATAAGGTCTCTCCTCCAAATTAGAGATTGGCTTCCTACGTTGCCTCCCTAAGATCAGTGGTTACAATCATTGCGAGGATGGTCCTGACTTCCTCGCATAGTATCTGGCCCTTTCTGTGGGCTTTTCCATATAGGTATGCAATAACTATTCCTTCTTGTTCTTTATAGTTTACAGAGCAATTTCACATGCATGACCTCACTGACTACTCATAACTGAACTGTGCAATATGGCCACTGCTAGCCCCATGTAACTGTTTACATTTAAATTCTTTAAAATTAAATTAAGTTAAAAAGATCAATTCCTTAGTCATACTAGTCATATTTCAAGTGCTCGATACCTACATGAGGCTAGCAGCCGCCATATTGGACAGTGCAGATGTAGAGCATTTTGATGATCCTAGAAAGTTCTTTTGGACAGTGCTGCTACATAATCGCCCTATGAAGTAACTTTTATTTCCCATTTTGTAGACAAGGAAACAAACCCAGAGAGGTCTGTAACTAGCATGAGACAGTGGCTACCTTGAAGTCTGGCCTTTGGGCTCCAAGTTCTTCCCAAAGCAGGGCTGCTTAAGGGCCTGGTCCTCAAAGACTTGCACAAGAATTTAACTTCTGACACAGGAAGTGAGGTGTTTATCTGCTGGTGGGTGATGGCTTCTTGCCATGTTGTCTTGGCAGTATCCATGGCTCCCACTTCTGGCAACAGCACCCCCATTACCCTCCACCCCTTCTTTCCCTATTCTCAATTGGTGAGCCTCAGGTGGAGTTTACTCCACTCTGATTTCAGGGGTGAGCATGGGAGACAAGTCTGGTCAATGAGAGGACTGCATTTCCTGCACTCAGCAAATGAATGAAATCAAGCATTACTAATGCTACACAGGGGCTTCCCTGTGGTCCAGTGGCTAAGACTCCATCAGTGCATAAGGACCAGGGATCTATCTCTGGTCAGGGAACTCGAGCCCAGATGCTGCAACTAAGACTCAGTGCAGCCAAACAAATAAACAAATAAGTAAATATTACCAAAAAAAAAAAAAATGCTACACAGAGTCACACACACACACACACACACACACACACACTTCTGCTTGCTTTCATGTCGATGGCTCAGGCTCACTGCAGGTGGTACCTGTGGTTCAGATTGGCATGGGGGTGAGGGGAAGATGTCCAAAAAGCATCTTCTTACTCCCCTGTTACAGTCCTATGGATAATAAGGGGTGGTGGCCCTACTAAAATAATACTTTGTGACTGATCTCAATGCTGTAAAACTCCATACCAGAACTATCTGTATAGTTCTCTCCACTCCCTTCCCCTGCTCTGAAAGACAGTGAGTCCTTCAGGGCCCTTGCCTCAGAGGGGTTTGTGTGTGGAAAGAAAGCAGGGCTTACAAGAAGGCCTATTTATCCTTCCTGACTTTTGTTCCCCAGACAGAAAGCTCATGGAGGGAATTAGGTCTAGGGAATGGAAGAGGTGGTGCTTCTGGGAGTGGTGACATGGAACATTCTAGAAGAGAGGAGACTGGACAGTTCCCCAAGCCCTGGAAGGGGAGTCTGCCAGTGAGGGGACTTGTGTCTTGTCTCTGCCAACATGGCGAGGAAGTGGCGGGACAGAAGGGAATGGACCCATGCAGGTATCGTGTTGTAATAGTGGGTATGGATGTCATTGCTAAAGTCATCAAAGACATACCCAGGCTCAGGTTGGAGTGCTGTCCCCCTTTAGGGGACCAAGTGCGCCTGGGCAAAGAGCAGGTCAGCTGAGACCATGGTGGATGGAAGATTCCAGGTCCCTTCCTCATTCTTCAGACATCAGATACATTCCTGCATTAATATGCAATTCCAGGCAGGCATGCAAGAGCCCTTCCATATGGTGAATCCTCATTTCTCATCACTCGGGTGGGGCTGGGCCTGATCAGATTCTTGCACACTTGGTTGTGGAGTAAGATTCATGTCAGTAATAATAAAAACAGCAAAACCACAGCCACTTACCACTGTCACCCTCATAGCAACTGCCCTCGGTCAAGAGCTGACTATGTGAGAATCACTGTGCCAAATTCAAACCTCTTTATACGTCATCTCATTAGACATCATAGCAACCCCTGTGGGAGTTGTGACAACCAGCTCCATTTTACAGATGAGGAAACTGAGGACCAGAGAAGTTAAGCCATTTGGTCAAAGTCACACAGCAAGCAAGGAATAGAACCTCAACCCTCAGTCTGTCTTAACTCTGAAGACTGCAGCCTTTTCTTTTGAATGTAGGGGGCTTAAGTTTCCCACAGCTCATGGACCCCTTGCATCCCTGGCTCAAGGAATCTGCCCAGTGGGCGCCTGGGAGGTCAAAGTCAAGGGGATCCAAGGCCAGGATAGATTCTGGGATTTTCCAAGAGATGAGACCCTGAGTCCTCACCTCAGTGGGACAAATATCTGAACCTGTGACCCTCTCTTCCTCTTCCCTGGACACCCTGGGACAAGTGCACAGGGACGGGGGTAGGGGCTGGGTGGCTGCAGGAAGGCAGTGTCCGAGGGCAGGGGACTGGCACAGCCCAGCAGCCAGCACATGGAGCGAGGCTCTTAATAACGTTGGATTTTTCCAGCAGGTCTGCTTGCTAATTAAACCTGCTTCTCACAGTCCCTGCAAAATGCAGGCACCTCACTTGATAGCCTATAATTTGCCAACACGAAGGAGAACAGAAGTGAGTATTCAAACATTACCCCCAACCACGGCTCTGAGATATTGATTAGTAAGATATGGAGATGCAGGCCCACTTTCAACCCCTCGAACCCAATCCGAATCAATATTTCTTTCCTTGAAGGGGAGGAGGGGATTCTTTTAATATGGAGCTTGGAAAAAGCGTGGGGGATGTGCCATGGGCCAGCCCAAAGCTGTGATCTGCCTCACTGAAAACGCCATCCTAGGTGAAGTCGTAAAAATTACAGAACGCGTCAAAAGATATTATAAAGCCCCAGCCACACGTCCTAATGACTCACAAAATGACTGGTCTCCAGCAGCAGCCTGTAATTAGAGCTGCGTTGTGCCAAATATATATATTCGCAGGCCCCGCGCTGAGGTTCCATAACGAGTCCAGAGTTGGCCCCCTGAATTGTGCTCACGCAGGGAAGGGCACGAAAGGTTGCCAGCTCACCCTGAGCGGTGAGAAAAAACATCAGAGGCTGGAAAAGCTGGGGACTGGCCAAAATGCAAGTGGAGGGTTAAAGAAACAAATTGGAAGGGTCAAAACAGGCAGGAATTGGGTAGATGCGGGAGGGGATGATGGAAGCTGGATTACGAAAATGATGCTTTGATCCCCAGCTGGAACAGGAGGCGGCTGCTGAGCTTCGTCAAGATGGGTGTTCCCATTTCCCAGAACATCCCAGGATGCTCACAGGGACTGGTGCAGGGAAGCCAGGCTTCCTGCTCTGAAATTCATTGACCCCAACAATACTACTGCATCAAGGTGGAGTCGGATAATGGAAGAACAAAAGAGACAAACTAAGCAGACTAGATAACCTCTAATTCAAATGTCATTCCTTGGCCCCCCCATTTCTGGAAGGATGGGCAAAGGCAAGGATGGCAACAGAGGAGCCCACTGGATCCCTCAAACTCAAGGCCTGTCTGTCTACATGATATTGATCTACGTGACCCCAGGCTGCCCAGTTGAGAAGTGGCAGTGGTTAGGGATTCGCTTCCAGCAGCAGTGCCCACCACCAAGTGGCCTCTGGGGTTGGTAACCCCGGGCTCAAATCACAGGTCTGTTCTATGCGGCCTTGGGAGAGTGGTTTCACCTTTCTGATCCTCAGTTTTTTTATCTATACAATAGCCCCACTCCAGGGAAGGTGTTACAGTAGTGTCTGGCACTCAGTATGTGCCCAAAACACATAGCAACAGTTACAGATCTGTCTCCATTTACAATGAACTTTTATCCTGAAAAGCCTATTATAAATTGAAAATATCTTAAGTTGAAAATGCATTTAACACACCTAACTGATGGAACATCATTGCTTAGCCTTGCCTATCTTAAATGTGTTCAGAAAACTTACATTTGTCTACAGGGGAGTGACATCATCTGTACAAAGACTTCTTTGGAATAACGTGTTGAATATGTCATGTAATTTACAGAATACTGTACTGAAAAGCACAATAGTTTTCTGGGTGCAGAATGGTTGTAAGTATATGAGCTCTTTATCCTGGTGATTGCATGGCTAGCTGGGAGTGTTGGCTCTCTGCCCAGCATCACAAGTGAGTGTTAAATGGCATATTGCTAGCCCAGGAAAAGATCCAAATTCAAATTCTTCCTTTTTTTGGTCAAGCCATGCTAGTATGCAGGACCTTAGTTCTCCAACCAGGGATTGAACCTGGGCTCTGGCAGTAAAAGCACCAAGTTCTAACCATTGGACCGCCAGAGGATTCTCCCAAATTCAAACTTGACTTTGGGTTTCTACTGAATGCATATCGCTTTTGCATCAAAGTTGAAAAATCATAAGTGGAAGCATCATAAGTCAGGGACAGTCTGTGGTAGTAGCAATGAAGCCAAGTATTACTGGAGAGGTCAAAACAGTCCCTCTGCCTGAGGCCTTGCAGCAGCCCCGTCTACGCTTATGTGAAGTCACCCCTATTTGCTCCTGTCCTTTCTGCGATGAAATTGTGTCTCCATCTCCCATCTGCTCACCTGAGCCTCGTCTGGAGCCTTCTATGTATCACAGGCTCATCACGGAAAAGCTGAGGGCTCAGGGTCATGCATGAGCCCTCCTGCATCAGGGGCCATGCTGGCTAATCTGCCTGCTGCTCACCCAGGCCCCCATGCTCTCGGAGTCTGACCTAGAAGGTGGAGTCTTAGCGAGGGCACTTGGCAGGGTGACTGTTGTTATCACTCACAACACAAACAACAGCACTGGACCTTGGTGGAGTGTGGACTGCGTGCTATATCATTTCATCCTCTCAGACCTGTGAGATGGATGATGCAGCTTCCCCACTTTGCAGAGCAGAAAACAGGCATGGAGGAGAAAATGAGACTGCCGTGCCTGTGGGCCAATGGTAGTGGCTAGATGGATGCCTCTGGACGTGCCAGTCACTAGCCCTCAGTGTGGAGGCTGGAGTCTGTCCCAGGGAATCAAATGCTCCAGGATTTCTATTTTGGTCCCACGGTCTAAGTCAAGTGCAGCTTTTGTCTTCTGTTCCCCACTCAGACTGTCGAGCCTGGATGCAGAATAAATCTCCCTGCTCTTGCAGATCTCACAAAACAACAAGTCTTCAAGTGAGAGGAGGAGGGGAGGGAAGCCAAGAGTGGATTGGAAGCAGGTTTCTGTGGTCCATGACTTGGGGGCCCTGAAGCTGGCAGGCTCCCCTGCCTGAGGAGGGACCTGGCTGGGCCACAGCCAAGCATGGTAGCCAAGGAGGCCTAGGAAAAATGAGCCTGAACTTGAGATTGAGGAGAAGGGCATTGCAAGGTCGAAAGTCCACCACCATCAGGGTAGGGGAGTGGGCATTCTCACTCAGTTCTTGGCTTCCATTCTGTATTTTCAAATCTGAGTTTATACCCTGGCAACACCAGAGTTCTCTGGGGCACCAGTGCCAAGAGTTCTCCATAAACTAGGGTCTCTCGGGCAGAATCCCATGCTGGGAGCCTCAGGATAGTTGTGCAGATGCTCAGAGAGCCGGGCCTGAGTCCTTAAAAAGGCAGAAAGGACCTACTGAATTCTCTGGGTTTAGCAAAGTTAGGTTCTAGCATTTTCTATGTTTGCCAGGCTCCAGGGACAGAGGGATGATAAGATGAGCATAGACCTTACCCACCAAGAACTTAGGGAATGAGGCCGGCGCTCCAACTGGATCCCAGTAAAACCAGAAGCTTGTTTTCTGTTTCAGCTGCCTTGTTTTTTTTTTTTTTTTTAATATTTATTTACTTATTTTTGGTTGCGCTGGGTCTTTGTTGCTGCATGCAAGCTTTTTCTAGTTTCAGGGGCTACTCTTCGTTGGGGTGCATAAAGAGCTTCTCAGTGTGGTGGCTTCTCTTGTTGTAGAGCACCGGTTCTAGGCACCTGGGCTTCAGCAGTTGTGGTGCACGGGCTTTAGATCTTTCTAGATCAAGGATTGAACCCCTGTCCCCCTCATTGGCAGGTGGATTCTTATCCACTGCACCTCCAGGGAAGTCCCACCTGACTTGATAGAAGATAATTCATTAAACAATCATCAATGAACAAAGGACTCACAGAAGAGAAGTGCAGGGGGTCCAGAGAGCTTACGACAAAGGAACCTCACCCCATGGAGGTGAAGTGTCATTTGCTGGGATCTTCAACAGCCCAGGGAGTGAGGTGGCAGAGCCTTTAGTGAACCGAACCAGACAGTGCCTTCAGCCACAGAATCAGAGCTGTCTTGTCTCCTGTCGTGGAGGTGGTGGCAGAGGCCAAGAGGAGCCCACAGCACAGCTAGTAGTGACCAGGAATACAGCTCAATTCCGCTATCATCACACAAAATCCTCCCAAGGTCCTATTGAAGGCCAGGGATAGAGCCAGGTCCTGGGGACAAGCCAGTGGACACTCCCACAATGATGGTAACATCCTCAAATCAAAGGTCTAGTGGTGAGGATGGACATGGACACACAGTTGTGATAAAGTGTGGTAAGTGCAGGGCTCTGGGGGCATCCTACAGAGGTGGCCCCCAGTAGTGATGGTCCCCCAACAATGGTGGCCCCAAAAGAGGTAGGCCCCCAAGAGAGGTAGTCCCTCAACAGTGGTGGTCCCCAAAAGAGGTGGCCCCCAGTAGTGATGGTCCCCCGACAGTGGCGGCCCCAAAAGAGTTAGTCCCCCAAGAGAGGTGGTCCCTCAACAGTGGTGGCTCCCCAAAACAGGTGGTCTCCCTAGAGAGGTGATCCCCCAAGAGAGGTGGGCCCCAACAGAGGTTCATGAACAGAAGTGGTCTCCAACACCAGTGAACCCCCTAGTCTGGAAAATCCAAGAGAGAGCCTCATCTGACCTGAGACCAGAAGCAGAGGCTGGGCAGGTGACATGCGATGGACAGGTGACATGTGATGGGGTAGCAGAAGAACGGAGGGGCACAGGAAGCTGAAAGAGTGTTCCAGGCAGAACATGCAGGGCATGGAGCTGGGAGAGAGCTGGGCAAGCTCAAGAACCCGAAAGAAGAGCACTGCGTTTGTCTCCTGGGGCTGCTGTAACCAAGTTCCACACCCCAGGAGGCTTGACACACAGTTTATTCTCTCACAGTTTTGCGAGCTGGAAGTGTCGGTGAGCCGTGCTCCATCTGAAGGCTCCAGGGAAGAATCTTTTCTTACTTCTTCCAGTGTGTGGAAGTTGCTGGCAATCCTTGGTGTTTCTCAGTTTCTATGGTTTATAGACGCATCACTCTGACCTCTGCCTCTGTGGTCATGTGGTCTTTCCCCCTGTGCTTCTTCACATGGGCTTCTTACAGGGACATCAGATCTTAGGTTAGGGCCCATCCTTATCCAGTACAACCTCCCTTTAACTTGGCTAATTACACTGGCAAAAATTTTATTTCTGAATAAGGTCATATTTTGAGGTTCTTGGTGGACACAAGTCTTTAGGGGACACTGTTCAACCTATGACAACACTCCGGAAGGCAAGAAGGAGGGCGGTCTGCGTGGAGATTTTAGGGGATCATACATTCAGGGTTGGGGGACCAGCTGTCTCTCTGGCTTGGTAGGGGGGCTCTCTGGCAAGAAGAATGGTGTTTGCTGGTTGCAACTTCAAGGCTCCTCCAGTGGGGGAAAGTCTATCTCACACCAGATGGCAGAGGAAGGGGCGGGAGGTGGGGAGTCCTGGAGAAGACAATGTGCGAAGATCTTGCTTTAAAATACACTAGATCAGGAAGATCTGTCAAGCCCGTGAAGCAGATGCCTTGTAGATTCTATTAAAAGCACAAATGAACTTTAGAAGATAGGTCCTAATAAGCAATTCTAATTATCATCTTCATTAGCCACTCCAGTCCCAGGGCGATCTATTTTCATACTGGGAAGGCACGACATCCATGTTTGTCTGGGAAAATCTGTCCTTTTGGCATATCCCAGATGTGGTGTATAGTGTGCAGAAAGGTGTCTCTGACCTTGGGCAGGGGGCAGAGGTAGAAGTTTCCCCCATGAGCCAGAAGCTTCACGTTTGATATTGACCTAGCTTCCCACTGCATGTTTTGATACATTTTGGAGGGGAAAGATCCAGCAGTAAGATTTGGCGTGCCTCGCACAGTGTGAGATGACAGCAATAGCCAATGACACTGAGCAGTCATGTGGCAATGCCCCGGAAGGAGCCTGTTCTCTATCGTGACTCATCTGCATCTCAGAACATCATGCCCACCCTGCAGGAGAGGTGTTAGAATCTCCCCGCTTCACACATGGGAAGACAGTGGTCCAGAGAGGTGAACAGTGATCAGAGAAATGACACAGCTGCTGTATAGCCCTGGCAATCCGAATCAGAGAGCATCCTCACCATGTAACACTGGGTCAGATGCGGCCGGACGCTGTGCGAGTGAGAAACAAGCTTGCCTGCTGCCTGGCTTCTGCCCCCAGTTCCCTCTCAAGGTGTGGGGCTGTGTTCTGCCCACCTTGGATTTAGCAAGTCCTGGTTGGGAACGACTGTTAAAATAGTCCCTTGACATTGTATATCTGCAGCTTTCCTCACTTCTCAGTAGGAACCCATTTCTGAGATTTAATGGCTGTCCTGCAAAGGAAGATTTCAGCCCACCTGACACTTACTTTATTAGGCCTTGAGCTTGTTGGTGGGGTTCCTGGGATCTCAGAGCACTCTGTAGGTACACACCAAATGTCAGTGTTGAACTTGGGATTGCCTTGTGGTTATTTACATGCCTGTCTCTCTCTTTGACAAACGACATCCCCAAGGTTAGGAAATGAATCCAATTCATGTCTGACCCCCTGACCCTAATGTTTAATAAAAGTCTTTAAAAGTTAAACAGAAATTTTAAGCTGTGCATCTCTGTCTGAGTTGAAAGATGGGTAAGGACCATGTTCACTGGGCTCTATTCTGTACTTTTGCTCAAAGCTGTCTTCGAAACATAGAGACACCTGTATTCTAGAACATTCCAGGAAAGGGCAGAGGTTTCATCAATCACATCTCCCCCTGGCACGCACCACCAGCCCCAACACAGAAGAGCCCTAACATCTCACCAATCAGTAGGGTATCTACACTGAGATGGAATCTGCTTGCTGCATGGAGGGCTGGTTCTCTCCCTGCCTTTTCTGGACCACTGTGAAGAAAGCTGAGTGCCAAAGAATTGATGCTTTTAAACTGTGGTGTTGGAGAAGACTCTTGAGAGTCCCTTGGACTGCAAGAAGATCCAACCAGTCCATCCTAAAGGAGATCAGTCCTGGGTGTTCATTGGAAGGACTGATGCTGAAGCTGAAACTCCAATACTTTGGCCACCTCATGCGAAGAGTTGACTCATTGGAAAAGACCCTGATGCTGGGAGGGACTGGGGGCAGGAAGAAAAGGGGATGACAGAGGATGAGATGGCTGGATGGCATCACCGACTTGATGGACGTGAGTTTGAGTGAAATCCGGGAGTTGGTGATGGATAGTGAGGCCTGGCGTGCTGTGATTCATGGGGTCGCAAAGAGTCAGACGTGACTGAGTGGCTGAACTGAACTCAACAGCAGTGCCTGAGACCCTTTTCTGTACATTCACTGGCTGATGCCTTTAGTTGGCATATCATATTCTGCCCTGGATGGTAAACATGTGGGAACAACAGCTACACAACACTCTGGGTGTTTCAAAGCACAGTTCTGGGACAAGTGTAGTGCTCAGCTCTAACACTCATCATCTGACAGCTACAAAAAAAGGGATACAAACTCAGCTGCAGAAAATGCCTCACCCTGGCATAAATGGAGCTATAGGAGAGACTGGTCCTACATAAGATCAAATTCCAGCTTTGTCCCCTCCCAGCTGTGCAGATAAACTGTCTTCCATCACCTACAAATGGGTACAACATAGTACCTGTCTCCGTGTTGTCATGAGGATTAAAGGAGACACTGTGTGTAGCAGGGGCAATAATACGAACAATTAATAACAGTAAAGCCCAGGCATTGTGCCAGTGACCACTGACCAGTGAAACTGGCCCTGTGACCTGATTTGCAAAGCTGAGTGCAGCCTGGATCATAAGTAAAGAGCTCAGACAGAGTCCAGTTTGCATACTTTGGAGCAGACAACAAACACTAGCTCCTATGATGACCTATGACAGTTACTGTGTGATAACTGACCCAAAGTGCACCAATCACCATTTGTCAAAAAGCCTGCTTGCATCCTAGGTACACTCAGGGATGCTGTTTTAAAAAAATTGTTTAAATCATCTTCACCCCTGACTGATTTTCACGCTTGTCAGTAGGGAAACTCCCTGAAGTGACTAATCTCTCTTTGTCCCTGGGCTGGGGGTTTGGAAAGCACACTGGCAAAAAGAAATCAATCCAAAGCAATTAAACTCCAACTAGGTATGATGCGAAGGAGCTGGATTGGGAAACTGGCATGGGAAACTCTCACGGGTCTCTGCCCTGTGGCACCCCCAGAGGGCCAGGTGCCTCTTCCCAGCTTCAATGTCCCAGTGAAGGTGCCCCTTAAGTCCTCCTGAACCAAAAGCTTAGTTACTTCCTCTTCTGGGTCCTTGGCTGAGTGCCGAAAAATTGATGTTTTTGAACTGTGGTGCTGGAGAAGACTTTTGAGAGTCCTTTGGGCTGCAAGAGGTCAAACCAGTCAATCCTAAAGGAAATCAGCCCTGAATACTCATTGGAATGACTGATGCTGAAGCTGATGCTCCAATACTTTGGCCACCTGATGCAAAAAGCTTACTCATTGGAAAAGACTTTGATCCTGGGCAAGATTGAAGGCAAAAGGAGAAGGGGGTAGCAGAGGATGAGATGGTTGGAAAGCATCACCAACTCGATGCATCTGAATTTGAGCAAACTCCAGGAGATACTAAAGGACAGAGGGGCCTGGTGTGCTGCAGTCCATGGGGTCTCAAAGAGTTGGACATGACTTAGTGACTGAACAACAACAAAATGGGACTTCCACACTTAATTCAAACAGTTACTTCAGCAATTGTCAGGTTCTACTTGAGTGATGATTTCAGATCTGCGTCATTCTCATTCAATTGTTAGACCCTTGACAATATAGGGATCATTGAAAAATATAGGATCCTTGAAAAAATAGGGACCATTGCTTGTTATAATTGATTTACAGTGTTGGGCCCCTGTCAGGTTTACAGCAAAGCGATTCAATTATATATACGTATATTCTTTTTTAGATTCTTTTCCCCTACAGGTTATTACAAGATATGTAGTTCCCTGTGCTATACAGTAGGTCCTTGTTGGTTATCTATTTTATATATAGTAGTGTGTATATGTTAATCCCAAATTCCTAATTTATCTCTCACCCCTCCTTTCCTTTTTGGTAATCATAAGTTTGTTCTCTAAACCTGTGGGTCTATTTCTGTTTTGTACATAAGTTCATCTGTATAATTTTTTAAGATTCCACATATAAGTGATATCATATGATATTTTTCTTTCTCTGACTTGCTTCCTTCACTCAGTATGATAATCTCGAGGATCACTAATGTTGCTTCAAATAGCATTATTTCATTCCTTTTTATGGCTGAGTAATATTCACACACACACACACACACACCCCAGATCTTTATCCATTCATTTGTTGATGGAGATTTAGGCTGCTTCCATGTCTTGGCTATTGTAAATAGTGTTACAATGAACACTGGGGTGTCTGTATCTTTTTGAATTATAGTGTTCTGTGGTATATGGCCAGGAGTGGGATCACTGGATCATGTAACTATAGTTTTAGTTTTTAAAGGAACCTCCATACTTTTCTCCATAGAGGCTGTACCAATTTACATTCCCACCAACAGTGTGGGTACGTTTCCACCCTTTTCTCCACACCCTCCCAGCATTTATTATTTGTAGACTTTTTGATGATGGCCATTCTGACCAATGCAAGGTGATACTTCACTGTAGATTTGATTTACACTTCCCTATTGTGTGGATCACAATAAACTGTGAAAAATTCTTCAAGAGATGGGAATACCAGATCACTTGACCTGCCTCTTGAGAAACCTATATGCAGGTCAGGAAGCAACCGTTAGAACTGGGCATGGAACAACAGACTGGTTCCAAATAGGAAAAGGAGTACGTCAAGGCTGTATATTGTCACCCTGCTTATTTAACTTCTATGCAGAGTACATCATGAGAAATGCTGGGCTGGAAGAAGCACAAGCTGGAATCAAGATTGCTGGAAGAAATATCAATAACCTCAGATATGCAGATCACACCACCCTTATGGCAGAAAGTGAAGAGGAACTAAGAAGCCTCTTGATGAAAGTGAAAGAGGAGAGTGAAAAAGTTGGCTTCAAGCTCAACATTCAGAAAACTAAGATCATGGCATCTGGTCCCATCACTTCATGGCAAATAGATGGGGAAACAGTGGAAACTGTGTCAGACTTTATTTTTTTTGGCTCCAAAATCACTGCAGATGGTGACTGCAGCCATGAAATTAAAAGAGGCTTACTCCTTGGAAGGAAAGTTATGACCAACCTAGATAGCATATTCAAAAGCAGAGACATTACTTTGCCAACAAAGGTCCATCTAGTCAAGGCTATGGTTTTTCCTGTGGTCATGTATGGATGTGAGAGTTGGACTGTGAAGAAAGCTGGGCGCCGAAGAATTGATGCTTTTGAACTGTGATGTTGGAGAAGACTCTTGAGAGTCCCTTGGACTGCAAGGAGATCCAACCAGTCCATTATGAAGGAGATCAGCCCTGGGATTTCTTTGGAAGGAATGATGCTAAAGCTGAAACTCCAGTACTTTGGCCACTTCATGCGAAGAGTTGACTCATTGGAAAAGACTCTGATGCTGGGAGGGACTGGGGGCAGGAGGAGAAGGGGATGACAGAGGATGAGATGGCTGGATGGCATCACTGACTTGATGGACATGAGTTTGAGTGAACTCCAGGAGTTGGTGATGGACAGGGAGGCCTGGCGTGCTGCGATTCATGGGGTTGCAAAGAGTCAGACACGACTGAGCAACTGAACTGAACTGAACTGAATAATTAGTGACATTCAGCATTTTTTTCATGTGTGTTGACCATCTGTATGTCTTCTTTGGAGAAATGTCTATTTAGATCTTCTGCCCATTCTTTGATAGGTCTTGTTCAAATTTACATGATATTCCTTCATGTGTCCAGCACACTTTGTAAGCACTGGTGTCAGTCAAGATTTTCAATTACAAAGTTGACAGACAACTCAAGCTGGTTTAAATAAAAATAAAGTTATAGGCTCACAGACTTGCAAAGTCCAAAGTTGGTTCTACCTTTAGATAAGGCTTGGCCAATGAGCTTAAGTGATACCACCAGCCCTGGTATTATCCCTGGTGTGTCTCCCTCGGTGTTACTTGGCTTCCCTCGCTGTGTTGGTTCCCTCCTCAGACGGGCTCTCTCCTCCTGGTGGCAAGATGGCTGCTCACTACTTCAGCCTTATCTCTCTTGTTCAAGTTCATTGAGTAAGCATGCATCTTTTGTCCAGAGGTCTCAGTAAAGCCTCATTGTGTCTCTAGCTCTGACTGGATCGAATGCCCATTCTTAAATCAATCAGTGTGGCCTGGGTCAGTAATTCTCAGGGTTGGAGTGAACCCCACCTGCACTAAATGGATTAAGGGGTGGTGATGGGAGCGGTGATTTTCTAGAAGGAAACCAGAGTAATGGGTGGTGAGTGAACAGGGCACAGCAAAGGTCTACTTTAGCACCAAGTAACAAACATTAGGGAGGAAATTGGATCCTTTATTAGCATTCCTTATGGCTCAATGATAATAACTCATTGTTACTTCTTCCCTTTCCTTTTATTATTCTAGGGCAAGAATTCTATATTGGGTTTCTTTCTTTCCACTGCTTCTCATAGGAAGGGTTTTTCAAATCACATGCACCAAGACCAAGAGGACCGGGTGAAAGAAAACAACTCTTTTGGCAACTTGAATCTGATAAGAGGTAATTATTTTCACGACCAACCCGAGCACTAAAATGCAGACAGATGCTTCATTAACTAGATCAAGCTTCTTCCAATAGTTTATTTAGGTCTATTGAGAAACGACATTACATTTTTCAGCTGATAAACTTTGTTTTACTATGATGTATTCTGAAGACACAATTAACAAACTCAGTATAATGTATGCATGTGTGGTACAGAATATGTGGATAGTGTTATATGTGTGGATGCCAAACAGAAAACACCTGCCTTCTTTCAAATGGCCATGGAATATTAAACAAAACTGATGACATGCTGGACCACAAGGAAAATCTCAATAAATCCCAGAAAGAAGTTTACAGGGCTCCCTTCCCGACCTCAATTCCAGAAAGAAGAAGAAAGGTTTAAAAAGGCATATACAGCTACATTTGCATTCTACCTGGAGAAGGGATACAGGGTCTCTAACCCAGGGAGCAGAGGCCCTGCTCCAATATGAGATGCTTGCTGAGAATACCTTGATGTTCCCCTTCACCTGACCTTGCCCAGCCATCCCAGCTGCCCAGGATTCAGGATTCAGAGACAGGGGAGTGAACACTGGGGTAGGGAACATCCAGGTGAGCCTTCAAGGCAGAATGATCCTAAGCGTGTGCTCCTTGTCCCAGGACATGAATCTGTGTCTCTTGTGTCTCCTGCACTGGCGGGAGGATTCTTTACTCCTGAGCCACCTGGGAAGCCTAGAATGATCCTACACCACATCCTAATTGTTATCTTATTGAAATTTAAAGGTTGCTATAAAAGGTCTATGGAAGCATAATGGAAACAGAAGGAGAAATAGTAGGAATGCTTTAGACATTTAGAAAAGCCTAAAAGGACAAAATAATTCTGCCTTCTTTATTAGCTCAAGCAACTGATTATAGCTGTGATAGAGCAAAGACATTGACATATAGGAGCTTTTGATATCAGGTCATCTTGATGGTCTTAACATACCAGAAGGACATTCTAATTAGATTCAGAGTGGGTGAGTGATAATCAGCTTTGGGATCAGATCAGGGTTAAATTAAGCAGTGAATGAAGGAAGTTAAAGATTAAGGTGATCTATACCTCTCCTACACTTCTCAGAAAGGATTTTAAGTGGATTTTCAAAACTGCATACAGTCATGCAGAGAGCGACTCAGAACCCAGACTTTAGAATAAAAAAAGAAGTAGACGTAAATCATAGCTCTGTCACTCCTGCCACTTGACCTTGGGCAAGTCATCCACCTCTGATTTCTCATCTGTATAACAGGACTTACATCATTCCTGCACCTCGAAGGCTGGTGGAGGGAAATATGGGCTAATGAAGGAAGAGTCCTTGGCACAGACCCTGCCTTGGCTCCAGAACCTACAGGAACTGGCCTGGAAATTTGCCTCTGGACACACTAGTGACTATGGAAAAGAGAGAAGCATGATCAGCAGTAAGGTTCAGCATCCATAAGCTAAAAATAAATCATTAACTTAGAATTACAGTTCTTATTACACTGACTTGAGAAAGATTAGAGAAAATTTGATCTCATGGGTCTTCAGAGGATAAGACAGGGGCGAGTGTTCAAGATGACATCTTTCCAGTACACTGGTGAGTTCCAGAGGCCAATGGAATAAGAATGCAAATGTAGGTATTGGGGAATTGTTCAACCTTTTTCTAAATTTGCATCCTTTTAAAGTATGTTTTCTTTGGGGACTTGCATGGCTGTCCAGAAGCTGACTTTACCTTCCAAGGCAGGGGGTGCAGGTTCGAACCCTGGTCAAAGATCTAAGATCCCACATGCCTAGCAGCCAAAAAACCAGAACAGAAAAACAACTGAAGCAATATTGTAACAAATTCAATAAAGAATAAACTTCCCTTTAAAAAAATAAAAATAAAGTAAGTTGTCTTCAATTCTAGTTAATGTTGCCAATATTTAGTTGCTTCCATGGAGATCTGTTTTCAAGGGAGAAGCAGAACTGAGTTGAAAACTTGTACAGGAAGGTACCAGCAGCATTACTCACACGGCCGAAAGGTGGGAACAAACCAAATGTCCATCAACTAATGAACAGACAAACAAAAGATGTGCTGCTGTGCTTGGCTGCTCAGTCATGTCTGACCCTTTGCGACCCCATGGACTGTAGCCCGCCAGGTTCCTCTGTCCAAGAGGATTCTCCAGGCAAGAATACTGGAGTGGGTAGCCTATTCCTTCTCCAGGGGAACTTCCTGACCCAGGAATTGAACTGGGGTCTCCTATACTGCAGGCAAATTCTTTACTAGTTGAGCTACCAGCGAAGCCCAAACAAAATATACTATATCCATATAATACAATATTATTCTGTCATGAGAAAGGAATGAAGTACTGATGCATGATACAACATGGATAGACCTCGAGAACATGACGCTAAATGAAAGAAGCCAAGTCACAGAAGACCAATATTGCATGATTCTGTTTATCTGTAGCATATGAAATTTCCAGAATAGGCAAGTCTATAGAGTTGGAAAGTAGAGTAGTGATTGATTGCCTAGAGTGTATTGTATAGTATGTGATTATATTTCAATTAAACTACTGCAATAAGAAAAAAAGTGGGCCACCCTTACCATCAGCCACGCTTAAGGGACTCTGAACTGAAACAGCTGAGATGTTTTTTCTCAGAGCAAAATAGCCTAAGGGGAAACCAAGTGACCCAACATTTCAAAACATTTCATTGGGAGAAAGTCCACGAATTGCTACCGAATCTGTGCACTGGCTCCCAGAATATCTAAGGGAGCCTCCTTCCAAATCACCATTACCCCAATTTTTAGAGTCCTGAAATCCCAGAGCAGAGTGGCTGCAACTCGCTCGGTCCACCGGCTTGTGAATGACAGTAGCAGCTTCACGGGGTCTGTTTCCTTTGTGGAGCTCTCGCCCGCATTCCCACAATGCTCATCCACTTGACATTCAATAATGGTAATACTAATAGCAGTGAGCTCTAGGTCAGACATGGTGCTGAGTGCTTGACATATATTATTTCATTTCATCTTGCTAATACCCTTTGCGGGGGGCACTGTCACCCCCATCTTACAATGGAGATAAATGTGTCTCAGAGAAGCAACTAGCCTTGTGCAAGGTCTTGACCTCGAGCCTGTGGGACCCCAGAATCTGTGTTCTTTACCTTTCACATTCTTGGCTCCCTTCTCCTCCCAACTTCTAAGCTAAATCTCTCCAGTGTATTTAAGTCCTTCTTCTCCTGTTCTGAGTACAAACTGGTGTCCTCTGCAGAAATTCCTGTAGATGGCTGAAGATAGATCCCGAAGCATATTTTAGCTGTCTCTGCTTAATTAAGCAATGCCAATTCACGCCCTCCCAAAGAAAAGCATCAAGTGATGACAAGAGAGGAAAAAAGTCTGAGTTCCTATTGAATTGTAAAATCTCTGAGCCTGCAACAGCCAGACAACAAACATATACTCATACTTATCCTGGAAGGATGGGCACAATGGCTCTTGTCGTTATGAGAAATAAGCTAAGATTTAAGAAACAGGAAAGGTACAGGTTCCTCAGAGACTGAGATCTATCTAAGCAGGGAATATATATTTTCCCCTTTCAATTTATTTATTTTTTGACCATGCCACATGGCTTACAGGATCTTAGTTTCCCCACCAGGGATCCAATCCTGAGCTCTGGCAGTGTGAGTGTGGAGTCCTAACCACTGGACCGTCATGAATTCCCTTCACATTTATTCAGTAAGGGCATGGCCACCTCTTTCCTTCTTTGTACCCCATCCCCAATTTCTGTAACTGTTATCCTTACCAGAGTCATAGCATCTCTGAACAACATCCGTGGTGTTCATCTGTGTTAGATTTTATAGCTTGGGCCCTTGTGATAACTATTCAGTTCAGTTCAGTTCAGTCGCTCAGTTGTGTCCGACTCTTTGCAACCCCATGAATCGCAGCACGCCAGGCCTCCCTGTCCATCACCAACTCCCGGAGTTCACTCAGACTCACGTCCATCGAGTCAGTGATGCCATCCAGCCATCTCATCATGACTATTACAGAACTTAAACTCAAGCCCCCAAGGATGTAAGTCATATTATCAACCACCTGCCATGTTCCGACAGCGCGTTCCAATTACTCACGTGCTCCTTGTCAGTAACATAAGTAGTAAATGTACCGTCATTTGGGTGGCTTATTGAAAGATCAATCCCTCTACTGAATTGCTCTGATGGTGGCCGTGGAAGCAGCCTCTTCCTCTGTTGAAAGGGGGAGGCGGTCTTCCTCTTCCACTTCCCCTGGAAACTCCTGTTCCAACTGTAGAGCCAGCTGGTGGCTCAGTGCAGTCAGGAGAGATCTCAGAAGTGGTTTCAAATTCCAGCCCTGCCTTTCATCCTGTGTGCTTAGGTCAGCTCTACCTGGACTGTAGTATTTCCCTGTGGAAAGTGGGACAGAACATTATAAGCTGATTCCAAGAACAAGGCAGACCCAGGACATTTCACTCAGAGCACAGGCCCTGGCCTGGTCGACCAGAGGGCCACACGCTTGTGCCAGGGATCCATCTCAGTATAATACCAGCCTTGGTCACCTGCCTCACAGGTGGCAGATGAATTCAAGGGTGAGGGGCACAGATTTCCAAGGATGGAGTTGGGGGTGTTGGGGGAGGTGCTGGGGAGAGCTGGGGGGTGTTGATAAAAATAAAAAAAAGGCAGCCATTTAGCCTTCAGGTGAGGGGAAAATTCATTTGGAAAGTCTCCTGATCAGCAGGGCTGGGAAGGGATAATTCCACTCAGAACAAGAAGCAACAGATAAAAATACCTGCGGTGCACCACGGAGACAGATTTTAAGGTAAGGAACCACAGAGGGGAACCTCCTATTCTTAAAAAGTCACAATCAGTTTAGCGGGTTGAAAACAGGCTGCTAACAGCCCTGCTAAAGTCTTGAGTCACAGGCCCCCTGAGCGCAGGGCTAAATTCAAACCAGCTACCTTCCTACCTCCCACCTCCTCAAAACTCCCAGAATAATTGCACCTGTGCATCTTTCCAGCCGGCTTCCAGAACCAGGTGAGTTCCAGCCCACAAAACCATCCAGGATTACTATTTCAGCAAGTCTAGTTCCTGAGAATACTGGCTGGGTCCCAACCAGCTCAGCAACACCAGAATGACTGGGAAAGATGCCTCTCTTGCCCTGAGCTGGGCCTCGTGGTTTATGGAAGAGACCCTTCCTTTCAGAAACTAGGGGAAGGGGTTCAAATACGGCAAGGGAAACCAAAGCATACACAGGTCTTCCACAGAATGTGTGAAACACTGTCTACGTGCTATGGTAGCTTGGAAGACTAGTCCATGGGCAGACTCCATAAAAATGTATTGGGCAAATGCCTTTTTCTCTCTGGGCCTCAGTTTCTGCATCTGTAAAATGGGAGGGCTTACTCACAAAGGGCCAGATGGTCTCCTTCAGGGCAATTTGAAGATTCTCATGACACTGAGACTACTGGCCTGAGTCCTCGGGTGACCCCTCCCCACCCCCTCCAAGGCAGGCTGGTAAGGGACGTACACAGGCAATCCACCAGAGGCCAGGTTAGTTACCACTGCCTGAGGTTCTGCAGCTTCTCTGACGCTCTAATCCAGGCCAGCCCCACCCAGAAGCACATCTCTGCTCCCCAAAGTGGGCTGTCTTCATTCTTCCTCTGATCTTTGCTCCTCTCCCAAGGGTGGTCCACAGGCCACTGATGCCCATCGGCGGTGGTATCTCAACCCCAACGAGAGCATATGAGCAGGTGGAGGACTGTGTTGGCACCAATATGAACCAAGTGGCCCCGTCCAGGCCCCCCAGCTTCCTCGAGCAGCTAATTCTGGGTCAGTGGCAGGACTGGCTGGGAGAGGGGCCAGGAGATGCGGCTAGAGCCCAGAGCAGTCACCAAGTCAGAGCTATTTACTCACTAGGTAAGAAAATTTCTTTCTTTTGTTCATGCTGTTCCATCTGCCTGGAACACTGTTCTCCCACCAAGAGGCAGGACTGTGTGGGGAGGAGAGCCAGACTGCCTGGGTTCAAATCCCACCTCTACCATCTGCGTTAGCTGCAGGACTGTGCAGATGACCTGTGCCTCAGATGTTCACCTGAGAAGTGGGGCTGCCGGTGGTCCCTGCTTCACCCAGGGGAGCGAGGACTCTGAATCAGTGCATGCACAGTTTTGGGAACGATTCCAGCACCCGGTAGGTGCTGTCTGGCAGGTCCCGCTGGTTGGCTATTTGTTTTAGTTGCCGCGTGCAGGGTCCTTTTAGCTGTGGGATGTGGGATCTAGTTTCCCAACCAGGTCAGCACCCTGTGGCCCTCCAGGGAAGTCCCTCTGGCATGGTTTTTGGATCTCACTTGTCCCCTCCTGTTGGACATCTTTCCTGGACTCAGCAGCCCATGAACCTTCTCATCACAGCAACGGCCACACTGTGTAATGATCCCTCCACGGACACCCCCACCCACTAACCCACAGTCCCAGAGGAAGTTTCCTCTGGATCCTCCACAAGAGCCTGGAGTACAGGAAGGATGTATTTGGAAGCAAGCCAGATGAATTCACAGCTCAGCCCTGCCCACTCCCCAGCTGCAATTTTAGGCAACTCATTTCTTCTTTCTGGCTCTCAGGGTCCTCACCTGGAAAAGTAATACAAAATCTGGCTCAGTGTTTCTCAAACCTCATTTGAACACAGGAATCACCTGGGGACCTGGTTAAAATGTAGATTCTGATTCAGCAGATCTGGGAGGGGCCTGGGAGTCTGCGTTTCTTTCTTTTTTAAATATTTATTTATTTGGCTGTGTCAGGTCTTCCTTGTGGCATGTGCGGTTTTCATTGCATCAAGTGGGATCTTTCATTGCTCCACGGCATGTGAGGTCTTAGATCCCCGACTAGGGATTGAACTCACGTCCCCTGCATTGCAAGGATTCTTAACCACTGGACTACTAGGGAAGTCCCTGGGATTCTGCATTTCTGACAAGCTCCTACAGATGCTGCTGGTCCATGGCCACACTTTGACTAACAAGAAGCTAAGCTCTCTTATATAAAGACGTCTGGAGTCTGGCACACAGGCATACTCAATAAAGGGTAGCTCACAATCTTACCACAGAGGCAAAAAAAAAAAAGTCTCTAATCACAGAAGTTGCAGTCCATACCCTAGAACCCCCAGGCCCCACTTCAAAGCCACTCCTCTGAAGCTTATATTTGTCATCTCCTGCCAGTGGCATGAACTCTGGGCAAATGAACCCAGTGAGACCATCTGGCCCTTTGGAAATATGCCCAGCATGGCCAATCCTGGCACGGGCACAAGCTGGAAATGCTAACCAAGCCCAGACACACAGCAGCACCTTGTGCGGGGGCCGGGAGGGAGGGGGTGGAGCTTACAGGTGGGGAGAGGGCCAAACCTTCTGATGGGGGAACATCACAGAGCTGCTGCCTCCGGGTAGGACCCAAGCTCTGACTACCTGAGCTCTGCCTCTTGCTGTGTCTACACACCCTCTCAGCCCCAGCTCAGCTCTCAGGGTTGACTGGATCCACTTCCTCTCTAAGACTCCAGGAAAGTCAAACCCTCAAACACAGACACCTGGAGCTCTCCAGATGCCAGCCCAGGTGGAGGGAGATGGGAGGGATGGGGAGCTAGAGATGCAGAGAAAGGGAAGGAGAGATGGGGAGACTTTGAAGATACAGCCCCATAGAAAGATACACCCCCAAGATATAGTCCCACGGGAAGAGATCACATCTCTTGAGCAGCTGTGTATGTCCAGTGCTCTTGTGCCTGCTTTATTTATCTTTTAAAAAATATTTATTTATTTATTTGGTTACTGCCTGCCAATGCAGGAAACATAAGAGATGTGGGTTTGATCCCTGGGTTGGGAAGATCCCCTGGAGAAGGAAATGGCAACCCACTCTGGTATTCTTGCCTGGAGAATTCCATGGACAGAGGAGCCTGGTGGGCTACAGTCCATGGGGTTGCAAAGAGTCAGGCATGACTCTAGCGTACACACACGCACACGTTTGCCTGCATCAGGTCTTAGCTGCAACATGTGGGAGCTTTGTCGGGTCACGAAGGACCTTTTGTTGCGGTACTCTACTCTCTAGTTGTGGCACTCAGGTTTAATTGCTCCAAAGCATGTGGGATCTTAGTTCCCGGACCAGGGATCGAACCTGTGTCCCCTGCATTGGAAAGAGGATTTTTAACTGTTGGACCACCAAGGAAGTCCCCTCTTCTCCCTGCTTTACATGCGTCTCCTTGTTGGTGTAGGCCTTGTCATCCCACTTTCTGATTGAGAATACTGAGGCCTGAAGAGGCTAAGTCAATGCCCAGGTGGTGGTGAAGAGCCAGGATGCAAGCCCAGCAAGGTGACCCCAAAGACTCCCTAACTGGGAACCGCAATGAGCCTCTGGACGTGGTACCTTTATTCCTACTGTTCCCCTCACCCCGTCGGCTCCACCTGCTCCCCGCACAGCTGCACAGTGTCCCTCCTTCAGACCCTATGGTTGGGTGACATTTGGCCCCTGGGAGCTGGGACAGGGTCAGAGGAGTTGGAAGATTCTTCTCCAGGGGCAGAAAATTCTGTGCCAGGAGCAGGGGCTGAGGATGGCTGACAGCAAGTGGGTGAGTGGCACCACCACTCACCACTGGAGAGCCCCTTGCTGTGGGGCAGGCACAATGGGCCTGGCAGCATCCTGAGCAGCAGTCCCCTGGGCAGACCCCAGCTCAGTGTGATAAGGTGACAGCAAGATCCACCAGAGGCAGCTCCATCACTGTGCGCTTAGGAGCGAGCATCTCTGATTTGCCTGTAGGGACATTTCCTGGGAGAGAGGCATGAGGCTCGGGCCTACGAAAGGAGTAACATTAAGGACTGACTCATGCGACAGTGGAAGGGCCGACTTGGCAGAGGCCCGTTAATCCAGCTAGGTGAACATGTGTGAGGGCTGCTCTGAGTCTGGCACGGTGAGGTCCCTGGGGACACAGAGCAGGGAAAGGCTGAGATGCTGCCTGTAGGTGCTGGAAGGCAGGCCCTTGACCCCATACTCCAAATGGCGATACAGGTTTCTTTCTGTGATTTGAGCCAGGGAACCACGCAGGCACACCTGTTACACTGTATGTCGTCACTTTATTGCATTTCACAGATACTGTGGTTTTTACAGACTGAAGGTTTGTGGCAACCCTAAACTGATCAAGTCTGTTGACACTGTTTTGCCAACAGAATTAGCTCGCTGTGTGTCTCTGTCGAATTTTGGTAATTCTCACAATATTTCAAACGGTATCATTAACATTATATTTGTTATAGCGATCTGTGATCAGTGATCTTACTGAGCAAAGTAAGTCAGAGAAAAGACAAATAAATATAGGATATCACTTACATGTCAAATCTTAAAAAATGGTACAAATGAACTTATTTACAAAACAGAAACAGTCACAGAGGTAGAAAACAAACTATGGTTACCAAGGGGGAAAAGGGTGGGAGAAATTGGGAGATTGGGATTGACATAATCACATTACTGTATATAAAATAGATACCTAATAAGGAACTACTGTGTAGCATGGAAAACGCTACTCAGTAGTCTGTAATGATCTATCTGGGAAAAGAATCTGCTTCCCTGGTGGCTCAGTGGTAAGGAATCTGCCTACAGGAGACATGGGTTTGATCCCTGATCCGGGAAGATCTCACATGCCTCAGAGCCACTAAGCCCACTCGCCACAACTATCGAGCCTGTGCTCTAGAGCCCAGGAGCTGCAACTATGGGAGCCCATGAGCTCTAGAACCTGTGCTTCTCTACAAGAGAAGCCACGGCAATGAGAAGCCTGAGCACCACAGCTAAAGAGTAGCTCCTGCTTACCGAAACTAGAGAAAAGCCTGAGCAGCAACAAAGATCCAGCATAGCCAAACAAATAAATAAAAAAGAGTGGATATATGTATATGTATACCTGATGCAGTTTGCTGCGCTTGTGGAACTAACACAACTTTGTAAATCAGTTGTACTCTAATAAAAATTTTAATATATTACTATTGTGATTCTTTTGTATTTTTAAATCAAGGCATATACATTTTATTTTTTAGACATAATGCTATTTACTTAACAGACTATGGTAGAGTATAAGCATAACTTTTATGTGCCCTGGGAAATGAAAAAAAAATTGTGTGATTCGATTATGATATTTGCTTCATTGCTGTGGTCTGGAACTGAATCTGTAGTACCTCTGAGGTCTGCCTGGATAGAACTCCCAGGGTCTGGGACTTGGGGAGCTCAGGGAGGTGCACATTGCTTAGGGCATCATTCTGGTGCCTGGAGAGGCAGGGCCACCTCCCCTGGGCAGGGACGGCCCTCTCCCCATCTCTGAGGGAAATCGCTCTAGTGTGATAGCCATCCAAGAAAATGTTTCCTGGTTTCCTGGTCTGTGCAATGCATCATGCCAGGAGCTAGGGCTGCAAAAAGGAGTAAAACACAGCCCCTGTCAAGGAGTTTAAAATGCCTAATACAAACGCACATGTGGGGATTTCCCTGGTGGTCCAGTGGTTAAGACTTCACTTCCATTGCAGGGACCGTGGGTTTGATCCCTGGTGGGGGAGCTAAGATACTGCATGGAGTGCTGAGTGGTCAAAAAACAAGAAACCAACTAACCAAACAGGAAACCAAGTGCACCGTGAGTAGCATGGCAGTGAGGTGGAGGGTTACTTGGGGTCAGTGAGGGAGAGTCTCTACCTAATTCCTAACAGCGTAGGTTAAGCAAGTGACGTTTCCTAAGCCTTGGTTTTCTCATCTGTAAAATGGGCATGATTTTAGTAACACCTGTCTCTTTGGGTTAGGATGAGGATTTAATGAGCACCGAACCACTTCCTATGTGACTGGTCAATAAGGGAATAGGATCTGAGATTGCAGACATCTTGTTGATTCACGTTTTGTTTTTTTAAAATATTTTTGGTTTCTCACTTTTTTCAATTTTTTTAAAGAACCGATTTTATTTCATTGATTTATTTACTATTATAATTTTAAAAACTTTTTGACCATATGGCATGCAGGACCTTAGTTCCCTAACCAAGAATCAAATCCTTGCCCCCTGCATTGGAAGTGTGGAGTCTTAACCACTGGGCCGCCCTGAAAAGTCCCTGATTCATGCTTTGAAGCAATCTGTGCCAAGCTTTCTTAAAATTAAAGAGAAAGCCTTAGCAGCATATGAAAATGAAAGTGAAGTCGCTCAGTCGTGTCCGACTCTTTGCGACCCCGTGGACTGTGGCCCATCAGGCTTCTCCGTCCATGGGATTCTCCAGGCAAGAATACTGGAGTGGGTTGCCATTTCCTTCTCCAGGGGATCTTCCCGACCCAGGGATCGAACCCAGGTCTCCTGCATTGCAGGCAGACGCTTTAACCCTTGAGCCACCAGGGAAGCCCCAGCAGCATATGAAGATATTAACTAAAAAAGTTGAAAATCTATCCAAGTGCTTTCCTTTACTGCAAGTGGTGACTGATTTAGTGTCTTCCAGAAGTGTGTGTGATCTGTTCTGTGAAGCTATCCGGGCAAGCTGTGAGTGAGATGAAAAGCTCCAAGATGCTTCTCCTTCTATGAAAACACTGGATGAATGATAAAGGCGACAGCCTGCATCTGATTTTTAATTTTGGTGAAAATGGTCTCTATCAGAAGGCAATGCCCTCCAGGATCAACTTCTCAAAAGATAAAGCAGAAGTCTTTATATGTGTCCTTAAAGATGCAGAGAAATGACCCCTAGGGAAGCTGGATACAAATTGGCTGTGCTAGTTCTTGCCTATGAATCTTCTGCATCTTTGCAGAGTGCTCCAGTTACAAAGTTCCTGCAGTTTTGGAATGGCCTTCCCCCTGAAATTTTCAATGCATGATTTTCTAGAAGGTGGGGTTTCTAGGAACTCACAGATGACACTATAGCAGAAATACCTGTGTTAATATGACACAAGCTTAGCACAGTGCCTGGTCCACAGTAAACACTAAAAAGATGCTAGCAGCTATTATTATTTTTTGTTACTATCCTGTTGATGATAATAGTGGTTAGAATTAATGAATGACAGTGGTAATACACATTCAGATGAGGGGCAGGAGACTTCAGCTCTCATTCCAGCCCATGACCCTGAGACTCTGGCTACCACTTCATGCAAGTCAGCAAGCATGTAGGATCCCTGTTTCGACTTGAACTGAATGGCCTTGAAGCAGGGATGGGGGGCTTGGCTGCCCCAACCTCAGTTTGCTGGTGTGTAAAATGAGGGCAGGGACTGGAGGGCCCCCAGGTCCCACTGCTTGGATTCCCGGAAACCTCTCCTGACCCAAGACCCCACTTCCTTGAGCTTCAGTATCAGGCCCTCTTAGCTGGCCCTTCTCTACGCACCTGGCCCTTTCGCTGCCTTTCACACTTTCGCGGTCTTTTGTTTCCGAGGTGCTCCCGGGACACACGGCACAGATGTCTTCTTCCAACCCTGCCTCGCGGAGCCCTCGGAAGATGCGGCGGATGCCCGGTGTTCACACAGCCCTTGATGAAGTGCCAGGCTGGGGAGATGATATATAGCGCATGGGATGGATGGCGACATTTTAATCACTCACGCGGAGAGCGGGCAGCTGCCTAATGGAACTGTCGGTCTCACTGACATCCGACATCTGCAGCTTCAGATTCTTGGAGTGGAGGTTTGTGCTCCCCTCTTGGGGTGCCTCCTGTAGAGCTCCAAAATCAGGCCTCCAGGTACCCCGTTATGCACCCCAACATGCACTCAGAGAAAGCTACTGCTTCCCTGGCAAGGAAGGGTCTGGTAGTCAGGAGTACAGCCCCCCAACATTCCTGACTCCTCTGCACTCACCAGCTCACCCTCATCTGCCCTTGCACCACCTCTGTGGGAGACACAGCAGTGGACACACTCTCCCCATTTTACAGATGAGGAAACTGAGGCTCAGACAGAAAGGACTCAGACTCAAAGCCAATCAGGAAAAACTGGAACTGAGTCTCCCTATCTCAGATCCTTATCTTGAAAGTCTGAGCTTGGTGACATCCTCTTGGGGAGGAGAAGATGATCAGAAAAAGGCAGCAAAAACAAGGGAAGAAACAAGAGAGGGGAGGGCTGGGGAGGCAGAGGAGAGACGTGGTAGGGCTTGAGTGTGGACATGGAGAAACATCGAGAGATGTAGGGCCACATCCTGGGCATGGGGGCCCCCTTGCCCACTCCAGCAATTCGTATCTGTCTTCCACGTGCATGTAACAATCATTTAGTCATTCAACAAACCTTCACTGAGCATCTACTATGTACCAGACACTGTTCTAAGCCGGGGTACACTGCACTGAATGGAACAGATAAATCCCCAGCCTCACGAAGCTGTGACTGTCATTGGAGGAGAGGCTGATGGGCAAACACACACAGGGGGCACCTGTCGCTGGAGCTCCTTTCTCCCTCCCGTACTGCGTGGATGCAGACTGACCCACTTTATTGTGAGCCCAAGGCTCAGACTGGAATGTGGAGGTGGAGTCAAAGCAGCAGACTCTTCCCAGGCCTGGGACTCTCTTCTTTGGCCTTAGAAGCCAAAAATCAACTCTAACAATTAAACCAAGGTGTCTTAATTGATCGGAGGCCCTGGTCAAAGTCCACCTCTGGAGCCAGCAGATGGGGGTCACAGCCACCTCCTGAGCTTGTGGCCACCTGGTGTGGATTGATCATGGCAACTTCAGAGGCCCCTGGCGGGCCCGGATGGCTGGCACCATGAAGTCTCTGGGATCAGAGTGTGGCATAAATCCAACAGCTCAAATTCTGGAATTGCATAAGCTTTTAAACAGATTGCCAGTGTATCTTTTATTTTTATTGTGCTAGAGACACAAACGAAAACAGCAATGATTTGTCCCTCAATAAACAAAGGCAGTAAAAGAAAGGGGGAAAATCACTATCTACTTTACATTCCCTGAGCCTACTTCTTGCTGTGATATAGAGCAGGTTATAAAAAGCCGCTCAGAGGCGGCTGCATATTTCTACTGCTGTGCTGGTCAAGGAAGGGGCCAGGAGAGGCCAGAGGGGCCAGGCAGCTTATTTGCTGACAGGGGACTGGAGTCAGATAGAAGTGGGTTTGGATGAAGGTCTGCAACTTGATGGCTGTGTGACCTCGAGTCAGTCACTTAAGCTCTCTGAGCTGCAATCACCTTCCTGTTCAAGAATAATCAAGTTAATAAAGGTGAACTTGCTTAAGTTAGTGCCAGGCACTTAGTGAGTGCTCAGCAAATTCAACAGTTATTAATCTCATCACAGTGATCACAGTCACTACTAGCAACAAAATGAGGGTGATAACTCTGAAGCCCAGGCTTACTTGCAGGGCTGGGGTGATACTCACAGGAGATGGCAAATGGGCAAGAGCCTTATAAACTGTAGAGCATGGTGCACACAGAAGGCATGATTGTTATTAGTCAAATGAAACAACTTTGTTTTCTATGCTAGCCCTGACCAGTAATGCCTAGATGCTTTGTGTGTGTATTTTATTTTTGGTATCTCATGGTGTGTTGGAAACAACCAGTGACATTCTATTTCTCCCTTGACTTGTGTTTTTGTGTTCATTCTCTCTCTGTCTATGTGCAGCTATTTCTCTCGTACATTTTCCCCTTCTCTCTTTTTTTCTCTTTCTTGGCCTGGAAACACCTGGGCTACACTTAGACCTCTGGATTTCAAACTCTATGCCTTAGAACCATCCTATGAAAAAGAGGTTTCATAGTCAAATAAACTTGTGCTGTGCTTAGTTGTTCAGTCGTGTCCAACTCTTTGTGACCCCATGGACTGTAGCCCGCCTGTCCGAGGGGATTCTCCAGGCAAGAATACTGGAATCAGTTGCCATGTCCTCCTCCAGGGAGTCTTCCTAACCTAGGGATGGAACCCTGGTCTCCTGCATTGCAGGTACATTCTTTACCATCTGAGCCACCAGGCAAGTCATTTGCCAAATAAACTTGGGAAATGCTGAATTCAACAGACTGCATTATTGCAGGGCCTCTTGGCCACTTTCCTATGCCAGTACATCCTAAGTCCCCAAGACTATAGAATACAGCAATCTCAAAGCTTATATGTCTATACAAATTTCCTCCATTGATCATGGGAATATGCCTAGCCTTCTTCCAAATATAGGGAATGCCATTGACCCAGCGACCTTGCTGCTGTCTTTGCACAGAGGCCACACTTCCCCGGAGTTATTCCTAGCCAGTGATGGAGCATGACAAAGTCAGGCCCATTCCTGGGAGACAGATGACTACTTTGATGACTAGTGTTGGCTTGAGGATTCCTGGATAGCTTTGCAAAACCTTCCTTAGGTGGCAGGGCAACCTACAGTGTGTCTATCCAATGCTTCTCTCTCTATCACTGAGGGATGACAGCTCACCAGGCTTCTCCAGCTCCCTCCAGTTTCCCTTACACAGACATTTCCCCTAATAAAATCCTTGCATGTTTAATCCCATCTTGGTGTTTGCTTCCTGGAGGACCTGGACTAACACAAACCTTTTGAAGAGCACCTATTAACATCACAAAGAATACATGTGTATTGTATTCAGTCATGTCCAACTCTTTGTGACCCCATGGACTGTAGCCTGCCTGTCCATGGGGATTCTCCAGGCAAGAATACTGGAGTTGGTTGCCATGTCCTCCTCCAGGGAGTCTTCCCAACCTAGGGATGGAACCCTGGTCTCCTGCATTGCAGGTATATTCTTTACCATCTGAGCAACCAGGGAAGTCATTTGAGTTCTGACAAAATGTGGTCCACTGGAGAACGTAATGGTAAACCACTTCATTATTCCTGCCTTGAGAATGCCATGAACAGCATGAAAAGGCAAAAAGATAGGACACTGAAAGATGAACTCCCCAGGTTGGTACGTGCCTAGTATGCTACTGGAGATCAGTGGAGAAATAACTCCAGAAAGATTGAAGAGATGGAGCCAAATCAAAAACAACACCCAGCTGTAGATGTGACTGGTGATAGAAGCTAAGTCCGATGCTGTAAAGAGAAATATTGCATAGGAACCTGGAATGTTAGGTCCATGAATTGGAAAGTGGTCAAATAGGAGATGGCAAGAGTGAGCGTCAACATTTTAGGAATCAGCGAACTAAGATGGATTGGAATGGGTGAATTTAACTCAGATGATCACTATATCTACTACTGTGGGCAAGAATCCCTTAGAAGAAATGGAGTAGCCATTATAGTCAACAAAAGAGTCCAAAATGCAGTACTTGGATGCAATCTTAAAAACGACAGAATGATCTCTGTTCATTTCCAAGGCAAACCATTCAATATCACAGTAATCCAAGTCTGTGCCCCAACCAGAAATGCTGAAGAAGCTGAGGTTGAACGGTTCTATGAAGACCTACCAGACCTTCTAATACTAACACCCCACAAAAAATGTCCTTTTCATTATAGGGGACTGGAATGAAAAAGAAGGAAGTCAAGAAACACCTAGAGTAACAGGCAAATTTGGCCTTGGAGTACATAATAAAGCAGGGCAAAGGCTAATAGAGTTTTGCCAAGAGAACGCACTGGTCATAGCAAACACCCTCTTCCAACAACACAAGAGAAGACTCTATACATGGACACTGCCAGATGGTCAATACTGAAATCAGACTGATTCTATTCTTTGCAGCCAAAGATGGAGAAGCTCTATACAGTCAGCAAAAACAAGACCAGGAGCTGACTGTGCCTCAGATCATGAACTCCTTACTACCAAATTCAGATTTAAATTGAAGAAAGTAGGGGAAACCACGAGACCATTCAGGTATGACCTAAATCAAATCCCTTATGATTATACAGTGAAAGTGACAAATAGATTCAAGGGATTAGATCTGATAGACAGAGCACCTGAAGAACTATGGACGGAGGTTTGTGACATTGTACAGAAGACAGGGATCAAGACCACCCTCAAGAAAAATGCAAAATGGCTGCCTGAGGAGGCCTTACAAATAGCTGTGAAAAGAAGAGAAGCTAAAGGCGAAGGAGAAAAGAAAAGATATACCCATTTGAATGTCGTGTTCCAAAGAATAGCAAAGAGAGGTAAGAAAGTCTTCCTGAGTGATCAGTGCAAAGAAATAGAGGGAAACAACAGAATGGGAAAGACTAGAGATCTCTTCAAGAAAATTAGAGATACCAAGGGGAACATTTCATGCAAAGTGAAAGTAGTGAAAGTGACTCAGTCGTGTCCGACTCTTCGTGACCCCATGGACGACACAATCCACGGAAGTCTCAGGCCAGAATACTGGAGTGGGTAGCCAGTATTCTTCTCCAGGGGATCTTCCCAAGCTAGGGATTGAACCCAGGTCACCCGCATTGCAGGCGCAAAAATGGGCACAATAAAGGACAGAAATGGTATGGACCTAACAGAAGCAGAAGATATTAAGAAGAGGTGGCAAGAATACACAGAAGAACTATACAAAAAAGATCTTCACGACCCAGATAATCACGATGGTGTGATCACTCACCTAGAGCCAGACATCCTGGAATGTGAAGTCAAGTGGGCCTTAGGAAGCATCACTATGAACAAAGCTAGTGGAGGTGATAGAATTCCATTTGAGCTATTTCAAATCCTAAAAGATGATGCTGTTAAAGTGCTGCATTGAATATGTCAGCAAATTTGGAAAACTCAGCAGTGGCCACAGGACTGGAAAAGGTCAGTTTTCATTCCAATCCTAAAGAAAGACAATGCCAAAGAATGCTTAAACTACTGCACAATTGCACTTATCTCACACACTAGGAAAGTAATACTCAAAATTCTCCAAGCCAGGCTTCAACAGTATGTGAACCATGAACTTCCATATGTTCAAGCTGGATTTAGAAAAGGCAGAGGAACCAGAGGTCAAATTGCCAACATCCGTTGGATCATTGAAAAAGCAAGAGAGTTCCAGAAAAACATCTATTTCTGCTTTATTGACTATGCCAAAGCCTTTGACTGTGTGGATCACAAACTGTGGAAAATTCTGAAAGAGATGGGAATACCAGACCACCTGACCTGCCTCCTGAGAAATCTGAATGCAGGTCAGGAAGCAACAGTTAGAACTGGACATGGAACAACAGACTGCTTCCAAATAGGGAAAGGAGTACATCAAGGCTGTATATTGTCACCCTGCTTGTTTAACTTATATGCAGAGTACATCATGAGAAACGCTGGGCTGGATGAAGCACAAGCTGGAATTAAGATTGCCGGGAGAAATAACAACAACCTCAGATATGCAGATGACACCACCCTTATGGCAGAAAGTGAAGAAGAATTAAAGGGCCTCTTGAAGAAAGTGAAAGAGGAGAGTGAAAAAGTTGGCTTAAAATTAAACATTCAGAAAACTAAGATCATGGCATCTGGTCCCATCACTTCATAGGAAATAGACGAGGAAACAGTGGAAACAGTATCAGACTTTAATTTTTTGGGCTCCAAAATCACTGCAGATGGTGACTGCAGCCATGAAATTAAAAGATGCTTACTCCTTGGAAGGAAAGTTATGACAAACCTAGATAGCATATTCAAAAGCAGAGACATTACTTTGCCAACAAAGGTCCGTCTAGTCAAGGTTATGGTTTTTCCAGGAGTCATGTATGGATGTGAGAGTTGGACTATAAAGAAAGCTGAATGTCACAGAATTGATGCTTTTGAACTGTGATGTTGGAGAAGACTCTTGAGAGTCCCTTGGGCTGCAAGGAGATCCAACCAGTCAATCCTAAAGGAAATAAGTCATGAATATTCATTGGAAGGACTGATGCTGAAGTTGAAAATCCAATACTTTGGCCACCTGATGTGAAGAGCTGACTCATTTGAAAAGACCCTGATGCTGGGAAAGATTGAAGGCGGGAGGAGAAGGGGACGACATGGGATGAGATGGTTGGATGGCATCACCGACTCAACTGGCATGAGTTTGAGTGAGCTCCGGGAGTTGGTGATGGACAGGCAGGCCTGGTGTGCTGCAGTCAGAGTCAGACACGACTGAGCGACTGAACTGAACTGACCTGAACCGAGGACAAACTAAGAAAGTATCAGCCTGCCCATCAAGGACACTCAAGACTAAAGAAAGGAGTTTCTCTCTTCCTCTTGATCCACCCAACTGTCCATCCATCCATCTATCTATCTATCAATCCACTCATTTATCCATCTACCCATCCATCTATCCCTCCACCCATCCATCTATCTATGCATCATTTCACCCATTTAGCTATCCACCCATCCATCTATCCATCTGTTTGTCCATCCATCCATCCATTCATCCTTCCACCCATCTATCCAACTATCCATTTATCCAAGCATGCACACATCCATCTGCTTATCTACTCTCCCAATCCCTAAATCAACCAAACGCTATGTTGGGATGTTGAACAAGTCACTGAAGTGCCTAAGTATGAAGCTGCTAGCTCCTCAGGCTGCCCTACCAGCACAGTGGAAGACAAGAAGACACCTTGGAAGAAGCTCCATTTTCCCTGTTGAAAAGGGGCTCTGTCATGTGAGCTGATGCCCATTAGGCTGGAACAAAAATATATCCTACAGCTGCTTACATTTTCTCCATCAAGAACAATCTCATTTAAATCTTGGCTCTGTGCCCACAGGAATGCCTATAAGACACACGTCTTATAGCACATGTTCAGCCAGGCCGACAGCCGAGGAGGGATGCGGTTTTGTAAAGCGGAGTTGAGAAAATGTGAAGCATGTTTTAGGAGTCACTGTCAATAATAGGAAAGGCGAGGCAGGGAATGAGAGGAACAGTTGTCAGGTACTCAGGAGGTTAGCTTGTAGCACTTTATCTAGCACAGTAACCTTTATAGGAGGCCAGTCTAGTTATTACCCCCATTTCACAGATGAGAAGACTGAGGCTCAGAGAAGCAAAGCAACCTGCCTAAAAGGTGAGTCTGGGGAAATACAGTGAGGGTGTGGATGGGCCAGAGCTCTTATATACACCCAAAGCAGCCTCTGAGGCTGGGCCAGGGATGCTGCACATAGAAACAGGCTCAGTCCAGATGAGATGTCAGAGGCTTGCTAATGAGAGCTTAGAGCATACTCTTCAGAAAAGGAAACTGGATCTAACTGTATGGGAAGGATCAGCAGGGAGGGGTGGGTGAAAGGGGTCCCAAGAGCATTACATTTTCACCCACTATCACAGGACAACAAGAGATACCATCTACCATGGATAAGCCAAGAAAGAGCGACATACAAATTATCTCAAAATACGGAGACAAGGAGCAAAAGAAACAGCTATAGTGTGGGAAGGAGTTCACTCTGGGGAGCTGGAAGCAGGAGGGAGAGGTGGGCACAGGATTGGCATTTTTCATTATGAACCTTTTAGTATGCTTTGATTTTTTAATTATGTGCATGTATTACATTACTAAAAGTAAAAATTAAAAAATTAAGAAAAGTGCAAAGGAGAGGGGAAAAAAAAAAAAAAAAAAAAACAGCCCACAGCGAATTGCATTGCTCCTCTGATCCTTCTGTGTAACGTGCCCTAGGATGATAGCGTGGCATCAAGGCAAACAGACTTCACATGGAAATGAGGAACGGAGGGATGATGTAAACAGATGTCAATTCCATTCAGCACAATAATGACTTTTAGATATTAAAATTCTGAGGGGAGTATCTCACTAGATGATGCAGGACAATGAGGCATTCCCCGGGCTGCTACCTCGCGTGACAGGCTGGAGTCGCCCCGCTCAGACCTTCGCTGTAGGGTTGGCTGCAGGCCAGACCCCCTCCTCCCGCTGCGCTGCCTTGGTTTCCTCACTGAGGTCTGCTTGGCCCTGCACGATCTGAGCCACAGGCAGCTCCCGGACTCGTTTTTGCTGAAGTTGGCTTAAAGCTCAACATTCAGAAAACAAAGATCGTGGTATCTGGTCACATCACTTCATGGGAAATAGATGGAGAAACAGTGGAAAGAGTGGCAGACTTTATTTTTTGGGGCTTCAAAATCACTGAGATGGTGACTGTAGCCATGAAATTAAAAGACGCTTACTCCTTGGAAGGAAAGTTATGACAAACCTAGACAACATATTAAAAAGCAGAGACATTACTTTGTCAACAAAGGTCCATCTAGTCAAGGCTATGGTTTTTCCAGGAGTCATGTATGGATGTGAGAGTTGGACTATAAGGAAAGCTGAGTGCCGAAGAATTGATGCTGTTGAACTGTGGTGTTGGAGAAGACTCTTGAGAGTCCCTTGGACTGCAAGGAGATCCAACCAGTCAATCCTAAAGGAAATCAGTCCTGAATGTTCATTGGAAGGACGGATGTTGAAGCTGAAACTCCAGTACTTTGGTCACCTGATGCGAAGACGTGATTCATTTGAAAAGACCCTGATGCTGTGAAAGATTGAAGGTGAGAGGAGAAGGGGACAACAGAGGATGAGATAGTTGGATGGCATAACTGATTCAATGGACATGAGTTTGAGTAAACTCCCGGAGTTAGTGATGGACAGGGAGGCCTGGCGTGCTGCAGTCCATGGCATTGCTAAGAGATGGACACGACTGAGTGGCTGAACTGAACTGAACTGGCCCTCCATGTCTACCTGGTCCTGGAAATAAGAGACAATACCAGATGGATGGATCCACTGAAGAGAAAAGAGAAAAAACACAGACCAAGCCATTCGTTCATGCACTCAATAAAAGGTGAGCAAGCATTAACTGTGTGCCTGGCACAGTTTAAAGTGCTGGGTATAAAGCAGTGAGGGGCTTCCCAGGTGGCTCAGTGGTAAAGAATCTGCCTGCAGTGCAGGAGATGCAGGTTCGATCCCTGGGTCAGGAAGATCCCCTGGAGAAGTAAATGGCAACCCACTCTAGTATTCTTGCTTCAGAAGTCCCATGAAGAGGAGCCTGGTGGGCTACAGTCCAGGAGGGTCACAAAAGAACAGGACATGACTTATTGACTACAAACAGTAGAACAGTGAACAAACAGAAGAAAATTCCCCTTTCCTCTTGGCACTTACCTTCTAGCTGGAAGTGAGGCAGAGAATAAAAAAGAAAAATCAGGAAAAGATACATGAGAGAGATGGTGTTGGGCATTACACGGCGGCGCTGGGTGGGATGGGGACAGAAAGTGCAGGGAAGGGACCATTAGGAAAGGATTCACTGGGAAGAGATGTCTCAGCACAGCCTGATGGAGTTCAGAGAGCCAGGCCTGCAGAAATCTGGGGAGAGAGGAACAGCAAGGACAGAAGTCTGGAGGCCACAGCCCATCTGGCCTGTTAGAGGACTGGCCAGAGCCTGGAGTGGTTAGAGCAGGATAAGTAGGGGAGAGTGGAGGATGAGAGGGCTGGTCCAGTCCAGTGCATTCATTCCCCGCGAGACCCTGTAGTCAGAGGAGAGCTGGCAAATGTTTAAAAGCTGACTTTACAATCTCCTCTCCCTATCGTGGCATTTGCTGATTTCTACAGTGACATCACTGAAGGCAGAGCTGGAAAGGGATGGGAACATCCGACTCCAGTATCTAGAATCCAGCATCCCATTGCCTATGTCTGGCTTTACATCTTGAAGGATACAATGATTTTTAAAAAGGCTGCCCCCTGCCCCCAGGACTCTTCAGTTAAATGCTTTAGACAAGACATATCCTTCCCAGATCTTGAGCCTTGTGGATTGACACAAAGCCCACATACGGCTCTATCTCCAAGTGAACTCCCTGTGACAGTCTGTACAGCCCCACACCCACCCAGTTTAGTGCCCTTCAGGCCTTCACAATTGTTCTTGGCATCTGGGATATTCTTCCCTTGATCTCTGTGTGATTGGTTCATTCTCAATATTCAGGACTCAGCTCAAATGTCCCTCCCTGAGAGTTCTTTTGGTCCCCCCTGCCTACCATTGCTCGCTTCATATTTACCCTTATAAATTTTCTTCATATCCCTTCAGTTCAGTTCAGTTCAGTTTAGTCGCTCAGTCGAGTCTGACTCTTTGTGACCCCATGAATCACAGCATGCCAGGCCTCCCTGTCCATCACCAACTCCCAGAGTTCACTCAGACTCATGTCCATCGAGTCAGTGATGCCATCCAGCCATCTCATCCTCTGTCGTCCCCTTCTGATCCTGCCCCCAATCCCTCCCAGCATCAGGATCTTTTCCAATGAGTCAACTCTTTGCATAAGATGGTCAAAGTATTGGAGTTTCAGCTTCAGCATCAGTCCTTCCAATGAACACCCAGGACTGATCTCCTTTAGGATGGACTGGTTGGACCTCCTTGCAGTCCAAGGAACTCTCAAGAGTCTTCTCCAACACCACAGTTCAAAAGCATCAATTCTTTGGAGCTCAGCTTTCTTCACAGTCCAACTCTCACACCCATACATGACCACAGGAAAAACCATAGCCTTCACTAGACGGACCTTTGTTGGCAAAGTAATGTCTCTGCTTTTTAATATGCTATCTGAGGTTGGTTATAACTTTCTTTCCAAGGAGTAAGCGTCTTTTAATTTCATGGCTGCAATCACCATCTGCAGTGATTTTGGAGCCCCAAAAATAAAGTCTGACACTGTTTCCACTGTTTCCTTGTCTATTTCCCATGAAGTGATGGGACCAGATGCCATGATCTTAGTTTTCTGAATGTTGAGCTTTAAGCCAACTATTTCACTCTCCTCTTTCACTTTTATCAAGAGGCTTTTGAGTTCCTCTTCACTTTCTGCCATAAGGATGGTGTCATCTGCATATCTGATGTTATTGATATTTCTCCCTTATCACCAGCTAAATTATGTATCTGTGTATGTATAAATGTATGTATCTACCTATCTATTTCTTCTACACGAAGATGACCATGGCCTTTGATATCTGGCATCCCAGTATAGTTATATCCATTCCAAATGCTTAGATAGCATCTGGTGCATAGAAGTAATGCATTTAGCAAATAAAAAAATTTAGTAAAGAAAAAAAAATCCATGACCTTTCTGTCTGATGCCAACAAAAAGTAGTGAAAATGTTAGTTGCTCAGTTGTGTCTGACATTTTGTGACCCCATGGACCGTAGCCTGCCGGGCTCCTCTGTCCATTGAATTCTCAAGGCAAGAATACTGGATTGGGAAGCCATTCCCTTCTCCAGGGGATCTTCCCGACCCAGGGATGGAACCCAGGTCTCATGCATTGCAGGCAGATTCTTTACTGCTGAGCCACCAAGGAAGCCCTGATGCCTACAATATGGGCACTAAAACAAATGAGCCCGTGGATGGATTTGAAGCATTTGTCTCCATCAGGGACTAGTGAGAGGCAGAGTGGACAAGAGGTTAAGTCAGCAAGAGGTAGCCTCTGGGCTAAATGACCAGGCGGATGTGACTCTTTCTTTCTGCCTGGATAAGGGTTGGATTTTCCAGCTTCAGGGCAGCCTACAGCCGAATGGCAACTCCCATTTAATACAGTTCAGAAAATCACATTCTGAGCCCCTCTATAACCCGTCAGGAATGGCGAGAGTCATTTCAGTAGGCAGCTTGCAACGCGATCTCCTCTTGACATCAGGAGAGGTTTCACCCTCGGGTTCGTGTTGAAGAGAAATTGAACGTGCTTGCTAAACGTCTTTCCTCCCTTGCACCTGGATTCCTACAGACATGAATTCTGGAGCGGGGACAGTTGGGCCAAATGTTCAAAAAGGAAGGAGCAGCTGTGATGAGGAAGAAAAGGCCAAAAAGAGATATGCCCGCGATTCTGTGTTATTAGACCTCCTACCCTTGCCTTCCTGTGGCCCAGCTGCCTAATCGTTTCAGCAGCTATTATTTAAGTAAAGGAAATAATTAACCTCTACAGAGGAGCATGCTCATTGTGGTTGTCACCATGTAAGTCCTCTCCTGGATTTGATTAAGAATCAAAAGGGAGTCTTAAGTCTGAAGCAGCCAATGAGAACAACACAATTTGAGGGGAAAGTCAGTTTTCTGCAATGCCAGGTGGTGAGGAGGGTCAGGAGAAATAACCAGTTGGGGGAGGGTTTGGAGGCTCAGCTTGGCATCTGGCTAGAGCTCCTGGAGGGACTGGCCAGGGCAGGAGGCCCGACAGAGACCATTTGGCTCTTCCTCCCTCAGAATTACTGCAATGACTAGGAAATGAATGAATGAATATGGTTGGGCTGGCTCTCTTTCTTGCCTCTTCTGCAAGCACATTGCAGGGATCCTGACATGGCTCCAAGACCAAGTATTCTCTCAACTTTGCTCCTTCATTTTACAAACTGAGCACCTACTCTGTGCAGGCCATCAAGGACATAGGGATGAGTAAGAGAAATACAGTCCCTGTCCTGGAATACATCATATCACCAGCAGCAACAAAAACCACCAACAGAGAAATAGAAACACCACCAATAGACGGGATTGTGAGCTCTGCACTAAATGCTGTCAGAAGAGAGAGGGAGGGATATCTCAGCTGGGTCTTGAAGGATGAATAGGAGTTTTCCTAGTAACTATAATGATCACATCAATAGCTTGTATTTATTAAGGACTTGCTTTGCTCAAGAGAGTCTGCTGGGTACATTCTGGCTATTAATTTTACAAAAAAAATGATGCCTGGCATTTATTAAATGTCTCCTCTATGTCAGAGTTCTAAGCATATATTGGCCTCATTTAATCTTCATGTTATTGTTGATCAGTCACTAAGTTATGTTTGACTCTTTGCAACCCCATGGACTGCAGCATGCCAGGCCTCCATGTTCTTCACTATCTCCTGGAGTTTGCTCAGATTCATGTCTATTGAGTCAGTGATGTTCTCTAATCATCTCATCCTCTGCTAATCTTCATGATGAGACTCAATGGACCGCTGCATCTCCAGCTCGTGGAAACTGAGGCCAGGGAAAGTAGGGGAACTTTTCTGAAGTTTCCCAGCCAGTGAAAAGATAGGGCTAGAATTTAAACCCAGACAGACCACTCCAGAGGCCCTGGTCCTAACCACTACCCCATACAGCCTTCTCATGAAAACCTTTCTTCTATGAGTATGAGGAATAATACAGAGGAAAAGCTAAGCATTAGACTCTGAGGTGGCAGAAGGGGGAAGTTTTGGGAAACAGACTGATAGCTGGACAGCTTTCTTCCTATGGGCTGAGTCAAAGCACAGAATTTGCACGATGCCCCTGGGAGGAGTTGATTATGGGAGATGTAGGCAGCTTATGCATCTCTCTTTTCCCCAAAGCTAAGTTGATAAAGTGCAACCCCAGAGCAGGTTTTAAATTCAGGAAACTAACTCTGCTTACAACCAGGGCATGGAACAAGACGGCCACTTTGGAATCCAGTGGAACATGATCTTGTAAACTCAAATGAGTGTCGCTGTTTCTCCGTGGCTGAGAATTGCCAGTTCACTGTATATCCTACAACCCGTAGATGTCACTTCCAGCTTTAAACCCAAGAGACATTCCAGAAATCATGGGTGAGAACATCCAAGGCAGCCTTGTTGATAATCGTCAATTCCCACCCTAGACAGACCACAATACTGCATCATGGGTAGAATGATTAATTAAACCATCTGATATTCACACAAAAGAATATTACACAGCTGTGAGAATGATGAACCACAACTATATAAAATAACATGGATGAATTTGAGCAAGAGAATGTCGAGTGAAAAAAGCAAGGTGCAAAAGTCTACATAAAGTACAACATTCTGTAAATTTTTTAAAAATTAAAAAACAATTACTTAGAGATTGATAAACATGAGGTGAGATTTTAAAGAAAATAAGCAAAGAGGTGATAAAATTCAAGACAGAACCCGTGTGTGATTAGGTCAGATGAGCCGAGAAAGACAAGTACTCAGGACAGTGATTACCTGGGGTGGGGGTTGGGATGAGGAAGGAACCCCTGGTGACCTCAGCAGCGTGGCTCACTTTCTACTTTCTTAACGGGGTGGTGGGTCTGAGGGTGTTATTTAAACACTTTTGACTTAAAAAATTTCATATTCACTAATAGTGTCTTTTGGGCTTCCCAGATGGCTCAGTGTGAAAGGATCTGCCTGCCAGTACAGGAGATGCAGGTTTGATCCCTAGGTCGGGAAGTTCCCCTGGAGAAGAATGGAAAAGGCAACCAACTCCAGTATTATTACCTGGGAAATCCAATGAACAGAGGAGCCTGGCGGGTTACAGTCCTTGGGGTCACAAAGAGTCCAATAGGACTTAGAGACTAAACAACAACAATAGGATCTTTTAAATGTACTAACTAAACATAATGAAACTAATTTAGAAGAGGCAATGCCTGGGGGAATTCAGGTTGAAACCCCACCCCCACCCCACCCTCAGGTCTCCAGCTCTGTCTACAGGGCATTTTAAAGAATGTGTAGAAATGTTCTCTGAACTGCAGTTCTTTCTTCCTTCTTTCCTTTTTGGATTTGCTCTGCAGTAACCAAGAGTCAGACACAACTGAAGCGACTTAGCAGCAGCAGCAGTAGCAGCAACCAAGAAACTCTGGGCTTCCCAGGTGGCGCTAGCAGTAAAGAGCCTGCCTGCCAATGCAGGAGACGTAAGAAATGTGGGTTCGATCCCTGGGTCTGGAAGATCAACTGGAGGAGGGCATGGCAATCCACTCCAGTGTTCTTGCCTGCAGAATCCCATGGACAGAGGATGCTGGTGGGCTGCACAACAGGAAACTTTACTGTAATTTTTCTCAAAGAAAAATGATGATGGCTGCAGATACCATCATCTTTCCTTACTGCAGCCTTTAGGGCAATACATTGGTGGTGACCACAGGGCAAAGCAGATATAAAGACAGGTAGAGAATTCTAGAACCTCCCTTGATAGGAATACAAGATCACTCTGCAAGTGAAGGACCTAGTCCTGCTGGGGGATGTACACTTCTAATGAATGAATGTCATAGACTCATTGGTTTATGACAAAAATGGTTTTAAAACTTCCTTTTCAAAACAGCTTTAACAACTACAGAAAAACATGGAACCATTAGGGAACCTACTCTTCTTTATAGCATGGTCCAGCTAAAAGAAGTCTTCTTCCTCAGAAAATCTTAAAAATAGAAAAATGACCCAAACCAGCACTTTAAAATCTACCCAATCCAGACTCAATATTATTACAATGGCCACTATTAGATCATCATTGTATAATAATAATGATAATAATTCCACTAGGCTTTATGTTCCATGAAGGCAGCCATTTTTGGCTACTTCCTGCCCTCCCAACCCCCAATACATATGTTCCCAGTGCCTGGCATAAAGTACTCAATAAATTTTCTTGAGTTGATGATAATAAACTTTAAATGATGATTTCTATTACATTTTCATGGTTTTCAAGATGTCTACATGTACATTATCACATTCTCATAATATGTCATAATAAGGAGCACGAGGAGGGCATAGATGCTGCTCAGAAGGACAGAAGTTCTCCTCTTGAGTGCAAACAATAGAGCTGTGGCTGACAGCGTCCTCATCTCCCAGAGCCCGGGCTTCTGGTAAACCCGAACTCCAGGCTAAGAACAGAAATGGACCATCATCAACTGCTTGTTATGTGCATAGCTCACCAAACCCTTGAGGTGGGTAACACAGTTGCTCTGGTGTCTCCCAGCAAGGGTTGGGTGGACAAGAGAGCTTTCATGTTCAGCCTCTCTTTCTCCCAGATGTCTGTGCACTGAGAAGACTTAATTAGCCACAACTGGATGAAGGACGGAAAAGGAAACTCCCTTATCATCACAGGAGAGACAGACCCATATGCTCCATGATCAGGACTGGCAGGGGTTGGAGGATGGACACCCTGCTTCCTGGACCCTGGACTGGGGTCCATGAGACACGTGCCCACACTGATGCTGGACTGGGGTCCATGAGACATGTGCTCACACTGTCTCCCAGAGACCCTTCAACATGGTGATCCCAGATGCCTGTGGTGGTAACCACTCAAGAGAGTACCCTAAATCGGCCTCTCTCTCCTCCCTCCCTTCCCCTGTCTCACTCTCCTCCACCCCTACCCATGCTCCTAGGACCCCCTCTACCACTTAACAGACAAGTGCTCAATACTTGTCTCAAAGTCTGCTTCTGGTCTAAGATGGCAGGTAGAGTGGGCATCGATTGTTCTGGCTACAGCACTCATGCCCTTCCCTCTGGAAGCCCCTTGCTCCTCTCATCCTGTGGTCTGCTGGGCTGACTCCACCCCTACCCAGCCCCCACCCCGACCCCCCATCAGACTCCAAGGGCAAGCTCTTGACCCAAGCATCCTATGGGTTACACGGAGTGTGTAGACCAGGGTTGGTAGACTTTTCTATAAAGGGCCACATGGCACATATTTTCAGTTTTGTGAGCCAAGTAGTCTGTCTCAGTTACTCAGCTCTGCCACAGCAGCACCAAAGCAGCCTTAGACAATACACAGACAGGAGCGTGGCTGTGTTCCAATGAATTTGAATTTCATATAATTTTCATACGCTACTACTGCTCTTCTTTCCTTTTTTTCCCAACCACTTTAAAGTGTAAAACGCATTCTTAGGTTGTGGGCCATGCATAGACAGGCAGTGGGACTGCTGTAGACCCTAGATCCATGACAGAAGCTGAACCAACCAAGACAAAGACCATCAGCTGCAGGATGTCTACTGGGAAATTATGAAAGAGGCAGCCTTTTCCTTTTGAGGCTGCTAAACTATAAAGATGTAGCATGGAAATCCCAGGGGATAATATGGGAGACATTCAGCTTCAAGACCACACATAGGACAGCAGATTCCAGAGATGAGTGGGTTGGGCTGGAGTGGGGAAGAGGGAGAGAGACGGAGAGAATCTAGCAGTGATGACAACATTTAAGCTCCAGGATTCAGCCATGCCTGAAGCCACACACTCTTGGATTTTCCCTTTCAAGAACTAATAAATTAATTTTTGCTTCTGCCTATTTGAATTGGGTTTCTGTCACTTGCAACCCAAAGAGTCCTGAGTAACATAGTGAGGATTTCAGAAGAGGCTTCCTATGCTATGCTATGCTAAGTCACTTCAGTTGTGTCCGACTCTGTGCGACCCCAGAGACGGCAGCCCACCAGGCTCCCCTGTCCCTGGGATTCTCCAGGCAAGAACACTGGAGTGGGTTGCCATTTCCTTCTCCAATGCATGAAAGTGAAAAGAGAAAGTGAAGTCGCTCAGTCGTGTCCGACTCTTAGCGACTCCATGGACTGCAGCCTACCAGGTTCCTCCATCCATGGGATTTTCCAGGCAAGAGCACTGGAGTTGGGTGCCATTGCCTTCTCCGAAGAGGCTTCCTAGAGAAGGTGAAACTGGAGGTAGCCTTAAAGGACAGATGGGGGTGGTGTGCACCTCTGCAAAGTTGCTTGTGACTTGTCTGTCTCACTTTCCCATTGATCAGGCAAAACACTATTAACTCAGATTCCAGATGGGTTTCTATTCATAATTCTGTAGAACCTCGGAGGTAGGCTCAATACTTCCTGTCGGATTGAGAGCGCTAACAAGTGGTGCTGTGTGTGAGGCAGAATAAATCAATGCCTTCATGGGCCAGGCTGCTGAAAATCTCTACTGAACCAAAGACAACACACAGGGCCCATGTCCCTGCTTTACCAAACACAGGAGGCTGCAGCATTTTCCTTTATTAATGACAGAACTGACCAGTGATACTGGACAGGCTCTGCCAGGTTGGGGAGAGGTGGCAGCAGGAAGGGTGGGGTCCCACTTCCCTTAGGGGGCCATAGAAGCAGAGCAGAGGGAGCTAAACCTGGGGATTATCCAGAACATGAGAAGCACTTTCCACCTGGGTGCAGGATGAGCAAGGGTCAACATGGGGGAGCTCACGTGAGTCATCAGGTCGGAGGGACGGGCAGCAGGAAGGGGCATGGGAGGCCAGGAGCCAGTCAAACCCAGGAGTGGTCTAGACAATGATTTGTTGTTGTTCAGTCACTCAGTCGTGTCTGACTGTTTGTGGCCCCTTGGACTGCAGCACACCAAGCTTCCCTGTCCTTCACTATCTCCCGGAGGTTACTCAAATTCATGTCCATTGAGTCGATTATGCCATCCAACTATCTCATCCTCTGTGGCCCTCTTCTCCTCCTGCCTTTAATCTTTCCCAGTATTAGGGTCTTCTCCAATGAGCTGGCTCTTCACATCAGGTGGCCAAAGTATTGAAGCTTCAGCTTCAGTCCTTCCAATGAATATTCAGGGTTGATTTCCTTCAGGATTGATTGGTTTAATCTCCGTGCAGTCCAAGGGACTCTCAAGTGTCTTCTCCAGCACCACAGTTCAAAAACATCAATTCTTCAGCAATCAGCTGCCTTTATGGTACAACTCTCACATCCATACATGACTACTGGAAACTAGACAATGATATGTGAGGTGAGAATGAGGCAGGAGGGGCCACTTGGCATTCAGAGTCTACCAGAACACGATAGCACCTCAATCTCTACCGTCTCCTGTCTCTCTTGGCTCACTCTGCAGGCTCCTGGGGCAGGCACCTGACTTGTGCCTGCCAATTAAAGAACAGCATCCCTGGGCCTCAGTGATCAGCTCAGGGATGGCCATGTCACCCAAGATGGGCCAAAGAGAGCTCTCAATAGAGCTGGAACTGCTACTGTTTCCTTTCTGGTCCAAGATGCACAGAATATAAATCCAGAGCTTCTTTTGGCCACCTGCTATGATTTAAGGAGAGCCTGTGTGAGAAGAAAGTCAACATAAAGGAAGAAAGAGTTTAGAAGAGAGATTCATAATGACATCACTTGAACCTCTGGATCCAGCTGTTCCAGAATCCAACAACCCTTGGACTTTCTAATAATAGGTACCAATAACTACCCTTACTCATCTTGTAAACATTGAATCATTCTCCCCACCTAACTAAGAGAGTCTTGACCAATACAGCTATGATGAAGGCTCACGTGCTGGGGGTCAGAGGCTAATTCCACTTTGACTTGCCCCCTCCCCCCTACTAGCAGGAGCTAAGGCAGACAAGACCTTTAGGACAAAGTCTAAACTCAGTTTGGCTCATAAGACCCTCTGGTCTCTGTCTGTCTGTCTTTCCAGGCTCATTTTCCATGCTCTGGCTATGCCTCCTTTCATTCCTGGAAATGGATCCTGCATCTTTCTCAAGAGCCTCACACATGTCATTCCCTGCCTCCAATACTCACACTACACAACACACACTACACACTACACACACACACACACACACACACACACACACACACACAGGACAAGGTGGCAAACTTTTACTTATATTTTATTCTTGGATTAGATGTCACTTTTCCTAGAAAGATTTTTGTGATGTCCCCCATCCCTATTGTTTATTCCTAAACAATTCTGTTCTTTCCCCCCATCCTGGCATCCACTAGACACTGATTAAATTCGTGTTGAGTGAATAAATGAATGAACGATAAAGTCATCTATAGTTCTATTACTGATGCCTGTCAGTAGGGTATGGTCTCCTGGCGTATTGGACACAGACACTGTTAATTGTTTATCCAATTTCCAGGCTCTCCTTTTTGCTAACAGAATCCCTTCTGTTCAGAGTGACAATAGACTCAACTCCAGAGGAAGGCTCATGATCAGCCTAAGCCAACCAGGATACCCTGTCCTCCACTTCCCCAGTCTCCCTTGCAGCAAGAGTGACCATGTAACACTGCCCTGGCCAATGAAACATAAGTAGAAGTCTCCCGGGGGCTCTTCTAAAAGAAAAAGGACAGATGTTACTGTCCCTGTCTCATCAGCTTTCTTCCTGCCTTAAATGGGAATGTGGTGCCTGGAGCATCGGCAGCCCTCTTGTGACCATGAAGTGACAAACCACTAAACTCTGGATGGCAACTCAGAGAAATGGAAACAGGCTGGTTCTGAGTGTGGCTGTTGAAATGCTGCACCAGTTCAGTTCTACTGACCTCTTGGATTACAAACCCCACAGTTTAAGCTGCTTTTAGTCAGGGTTTCTATAGCCTTCCACTGAAAACACTAGTAATAGACATGGTATCTTCCTCTTCATGGCTACTGGGGACTGTTGTCTCAACTTACAGTTGTCAACATGACTGCCTTGGAGTTCGGGATTCTCTCTTCCCAGTTCTGAGACTCTGCTAAGTAGAGGAATCAATTCCAGAACTCATACCCTCCCTTCTCAGGCCAGGAAGAATCTCATTATCCAGCAATTATAGTAATTATTCCATCCAATTGATCGGTAATCGCCGGGATTCCTAAACGTGGTTTTCCATTAATAATTTGCAATGCATTTATTGTTTATATTCAAGTAAAATAGGCTGATAATAAGACTATTGAGATGGAATCCCCAGGGTCCTGAACATTTACACAGTGCAGTGGTACATATTTTAATTGTAATATGTATACTGTTTTCTCTGCTTTTAAAGAGACAGTGTTTGCAAATAGAAAATGTAACGATTACAGTTCTGACCTTCAAGTTCCCTGCACTGTGACTGGTAGTCCATACCAAGGATCGACTATTTGCGCATCACACAGTGCCATGATTGATTGTGGATGTCTGCTGTGAGCAGCAGACGGGTGAGTTATGGCACGCATGCTGGCATTTGTCATCAACGGCTTAAAAACTGGCCTTCTGTTTCTAGCTGTATCAGTTAACCCTAATCCTCAGACAAGAAGGGGACACAGCCGACTTCTAGGCAAACACAGGAGGAACAAAAGGAACCCCAGCCTATTTCCAGTGACACGTGAAACTCAAAATGCAGGCTCCTGTCCCATCTTAGGAAGGCCATCCTCAAAAGGGCTGAAGGTTCATAAACCCCATAAACATTTCCATTCATTACCTGTTTCCAACCTACTCAAAGTTGGACGCGTGCTTTATCCAGAAAACTCGCTGGCAGCGAGACCCTTGTGAACATTCTGTGAAGGATCTGGATGAAGGGGACCGTCTGGAGTTTGTACTAAAGCAGCCGTCCCCAACCTTTTTAGCACCGAGGACCAATTTCGGGGAAGACAATTCTTCCACAGACTGGGAGGAGGGGGTGGTTTGGGGCTGATTCAAGCACACTACATGGATTGTGCGGTGCACTTGATATCTAATCTAATGCTGACCCTGATCTGACAGGATGTATCGGACTGCAGCCCGGTGGCTGGGGACCCCTGTTATAAAGGATCTCTCTCTGGAACCCCTTTTCACCCACAATTCTCCTCTTGAATCCAACAGTTACTGCCTGAGCACTTTTATCATCTGTCAGGCCTGTGATGAGGGTGAAGCTAACAAAATCCTGCACCAAGAATGCAGAGTCTGTTCTTGAGTCTCCGCAAGTGGGTCACTAGCTCGGTCGGACCCCCGAGGCTGCGTTAGGGGAGGTTACTTGTGACAACAGGTGCCTCAGGACTGGGCCCACAAGTTCCTGTCCTTTTCCCAGGTAAGGAGAAAGGCTGAGGTGTGCAGAGACCTCCGAGCAGGATTTTTATTCAGTCCTGACACCAACTCCTCTGGGTGGGTTGAGATGGATTCCGCTAGTACAAAAAAAAGACACTGAGACTTGAAGGGGTCGAAGCAAGTGAAAGTCCCTCAGCCGTGCCTGGCTCTTTGAAACCCCATGGACTATACAGTCCATGGAATTCTCCAGGCCAGAATACTGGAGTGGGTAGCCATTCCCTTCTCCAGTGGATCTTCCAACCCAGGGATCGAACCCAGGTCTCTTGCATTGCAGGTGGATTCTTTACCATCTGAGCCACCAGGGAAGGTCAAGAATACTGGACTGGGTAGCCTATTCCTTTTCCAGGGGCTCTTCCTGACCCAGGAATCAACCCAGGGTCTCCTGCATTGCAGGTGGATTCTTTATCAGTTGAGCTACCAAGGAAGCCCTTGAAGGGGTTCAGATCAGATCAGATCAGTCGCTCAGTCATGTCCAACTCTTTGCGACCCCATGAACTGCAGCACGCCAGGCCTCCCTGTCCATCACCAACTCCCGGAGTTCACTCAGACTCATGTCCATCGGGTCAGTGATGCCATCCAGCCATCTCATCCTCTGTCGTCCCCTTCTCCTCTTGCCCCCAATCCCTCCCAGCATCAGAGTCTTTTCCAATGAGTCAACTCTTCCCATGAGGTGGCCAAAGTACTGGAGTTTCAGCTTTAGCATCATTCCTTCCAAAGAAATCCCAGGGCTGATCTCCTTCAGAATGGACTGGTTGGATCTCCTTGCAGTCCAAGGGACTCTCAAGAGTCTTCTCCAACACCACAGTTCAACAGCATCAATTCTTCGGCACTCAGCCTTCTTCACAGTCCAGCTCTCACATCCATACATGACCACAGGAAAAACCATAGCCTTGACTAGACGAACCTTTGTTGGCAAAGTAATGTCTCTGCTTTTGAATATGCTGTCTAGGTTGGTCATAGCTTTCCTTCCAAGGAGTAAGCCTCTTTTAATTTCATGGCTGCAGTCACCATCTGCAGTGATTTTGGAGCCCAGAAAAATAAAGTCTGACACTGTTTCCCCGTCTATTTCCCATGAAGTGATGGGACCAGATGCCATGATCTTCGTTTTCTGAATGTTGAGCTTTAAGGCAACTTTTTCATTCTCGACTTTCACCTTCATCAAGAGGCTTTTTAGTTCCTCTTCACTCTCTGCCATAAGGGTGGTGTCATCTGCATATCTGAGGTTATTGATATTTCTCCCAGCAATCTTGATTCCAGCTTGTGTTTCTTCCAGCCCAGCGTTTCTCATGATGTACTCTGCATATAAGTTAAATAAACAGGGTGACAATATACAGCCTTGACATACTCCTTTTCCTATTTGGAACCAGTCTGTTGTTCCATGTCCAGTTTCTCAAGAGGCAGATCAGGTGGTCTGGTATTCCCATCTCTTGAAGAATTTTCCACAGTTGATTGTGATCCACACAGTCAAAGGCTTTGGCATAGTCAATAAAGCAGAAACAGATGTTTTTCTGGAACTCTTTTGCTTTTTCCATGATCCAGCGGATGTTGGCAATTTGATCTCTGGTTCCTCTGCCTTTTCTAAAACCAGCTTGAACATCAGGAAGTTCACAGTTCACATATTGCTGAAGCCTGGCTTGGAGAATTTTAAGCATTACTTTACTAGCGTGTGAGATGAGTGCAATTGTGTGGTAGTTTGAGCATTCTTTGGCATTGCCTTTCTTTGGGATTGGAATGAAAACTGACCTTTTCCAGTCCTGAGGCCACTGCTGAGTTTTCCAAATTTGCTGGCATATTGAGTGCAGCACTTTCACAGCCTCATCTTTCAGGATTTGGAATAGCTCAACTGGAATTCTATCACCTCCACTAGCTTTGTTCGTAGTGATGCTTTCTAAGGCCCACTTGACTTCACATTCCAAGATGTCTGGCTCTAGGTCAGTGATCACACCATCGTGATTATCTGGGTCATGAAGATCTTTTTTGTACAGTTCTTGTGTGTATTCTTGCCATCTCTTCTTAATATCTTCTGCTTCTGTTAGGTCCATACCATTTCTGTCCTTTATCGAGCCCATCTTTGCATGAAATGTTCCTTTGGTATCTCTAATTTTCTTGAAGAGATCCCTAGTCTTTCCCTTTCTGTTGTTTTCCTCTATTTCTTTGCATTGATCACTGAAGAAGGCTTTCTTATCTCTTCTCGCTATTCTTTGGAACTCTGCATTCAGATGGGTGTCTCTTTCCTTTTCTCCTTTGCTTTTTGCTTCTCTTCTTTTCACAGCTATTTGTAAGGCCTCCCCAGACAGCCATTTTGCTTTTTTGCATTTCTTTTCCATGGGGATGGTCTTGATCCCTGTCTCCTGTACAATGTCACGAACCTCATTCCATAGCTCATCAGGCACTCTATCTATCAGATCTAGGCCCTTAAATCTATTTCTCACTTTCACTCTATAATCATAAGGGATTTGATTTAGGTCATACCTGAATGGTCTAGTGGTTTTCCCTCCTTTCTTCAATTTAAGTCTGCATTTGGCAATAAGGAGTTCATGGTCTGAGCCACAGTCAGCTCCTGGTCTTGTTTTTGCTGACTGTATACAGCTTCTCCATCTTTGGCTGCAAAGAATATAATCAATCTGATTTCAGTGTTGACCATCTGGTGATGTCCATGTATAGAGTCTTCTCTTGAGTTGTTGGAACAAGGTGTTTGTTATGACCAGTGCATTTTCTTGGCAAAACTCTATTAGTCTTTGCCCTGCTTCATTCTGTATTCCAAGGCCAAATTTGGCTGTTACTCCAGGTGTTTCTTGACTTCCTACTTTTGCATTCCAGTCCCCTATAATGAAAAGGACATCTTTTTTGGGTGTTAATTCTAAAAGGTCTTGTAGGTCTTCATAGAACCGTTCAACTTCAGCTTCTTCAGCGTTACTGGTTGGGGCATAGACTTGAATTACTGTGATATTGAATGGTTTGCCTTGGAAATGAACAGAGATTATTCTGTCGTTTTTGAGATTGCATCCAAGTACTGCATTTAGGACTCTTTTGTTGACCATGATGGCTACTTCACTTCTTCTGAGGGATACCTGCCCACAGTAGTAGATAAAATGGTCATCTGAGTTAAATTCACCCATTCTAGTCCATTTCAGTTCGCTGATTCCTAGAATGTCGACATTCACTCTTGCCATCTCTTGTTGGGTTGGTGGAACCCAAATCACATGGCAGCTGAGCCAGGATTGTTAAAAAAATATTTAATTATTTGGCTGAGTCACCTCTTTGTTGCAGCACATGGGATCTTCAGTTTGTGGCACGTGGGATCTAGTTTCCTGACCAGGGATCAAATCCAGGCCTGTTACATTGGGAGGGCAGAGTCTTAGCCACTGGACCATCAGGGAAGTCCTCGAACTTGGACTTGAACCTGTTTAGTCCAAACCCAAGTCTTTATTCTTCCTGCACAAACTTGTTCTCCATGAAACTATATGTGGGTGATTAGAACAAAAGCCACCTGAGTTCTTTTTGTTTTTTTAAACTGGGGTATAGTCATTTTACAATGTCGTATTAGTTTCTTATGTACAACAAAGTGAGCCAGCTCTATGTATACATATATCCCCTCTCTCTTGGACCTCACTCTCACCTCCATCCCACCCCATCCCAGCCATCTAGGTCACCACAGAGCACTGAGGAGCTCTTTTTAACCTTGGGTCCCAGCCAGGTGTTCCTGCTCAATCACTCAGTTGTGTCCGACTCTTTGAAACCCCATGAACTATAGTCTGTCAAGCTCCTTTTTCCTTGGGATTCTCCTGGCAAGAATACTAGAGTGGGTTGCCATGCCCTCCTCCAGGGGATCTTCCTAACCCAGGGACTGAACCCAGGTCTCTCGCACTGCATGTGGATTCTTTACCATCTGGGCCACCAGAGACACCAGTGGTAAAGAACCTGCCTGTCAAATGTAGGAGAGGTAAGAGATGTGGGTTCAGTTCCTGAGTTGGGAAGATCCCCTGGAGGAAGGCATGCCAACTCACTCCAGTATTCTTACCTGGATAAGCCTATGGACAAAGAAGCCTGGCAGGCTATGGTCCATAGGGTTGCAAAGAGTTGGACACGACTGAATCAACTTAACCCACACATATCCCAGCCAGGCACACCAGCGATAAAGTCAATAAAATTGGCATTCATCCTTCAACAGGTGCACCTTGGCAACTGAGATAAAAACAAACAAACAAACAAACAAACCTGTTGCTGCCCCAGAAGAACTTAGTGTCATTGGGGAAATAGATATAAAAACTGACAAACTACCGATGAGACAGAGGAGGGGCCAAGATGGGTCTGGAGACTCAGGAAGCACAGAAGAGGGGCTGGCGCTCCTGGGGAGCAAAGCATCTGCCCCCAGGGAGCAGTGAGGGCACGCTGTCAAATTTTCTGGTGAAGGCGGTGTAGGCTGGGATGCAAGTGCGGAAGCAGACGGTGACTCACCCTGTGTTTAACAGCAACTCTAGTTCGCAACACAAGATCCACAAAAATAAATCCATATGGCCAGCCTCAAGAGTGCCTGACAGTGCGTCAAGTTCCTGACTGCTCTGAGCATCAACAGATCATTTGTACATGTCTATCATCAGATGCTGGGACATGCTTCCCTTCTTTTCACCTGTTCTTCCTTTCTCTACTTAGGAGGAACAATCAGAGAAGGCAGCCAGGGGTGTGGAAGCAGAAGGCTGCTGAATAAACATTTCCATGCAGCTCCCAAAAGTCAGGGGGACTCGAAGGCTGGCATGGACCTGCTTTCCCAGGTCCTGGGAGAGAGTCCAGCTGCTCACAGCTGCTCTCTGTGCAGCCTTGGGTGAGTTGTTCAACCTCTGGGAGGTTCCTGGCCATCCACCCAGCTGTCCCCCATGTGCCAGGCCTTGGGCTAGGTGCTGGGACATCCTGGTGTCCCTCTGGAGGGGTGGGCTGGACAGACAGCTATACTGACAATGGCCAGTGAGGGGAAGGGCTGTGATCACAGGGCCCTGAGAGCAGGGATTTGGAGCAGGAAAGCCAGTCCTGAAGGATCAAGGACACGCAGGATAAGGTCCATAAGAAGGACAAGGTGCTTGGGGAGTAAGCAGAGGCTGGGCTCTGGAGTAAGAGATGACTGGGCTCTAGTCCCAGACACATGTACTAGCTGTGTGATCTTGGGCAAGTGACTCTGCCTCTCTCTGTCTCAGTTTGCTTCCTCCGAAAAATGGGCTGATGATTAAAGTGACTCATTGAAATGGCAGGAATGACATGAGTTCTGCTGCAAAGCACTTGCCCCTGGATACAGAGACTATTCTATTACATGCAACACTGTGGCAGAAACCACAAGAAAGGAGCGAGCTATCATTTCCAACAGCCGAGGAGAAACGCAGCGAACAGAGACCTGTCAGGTGGAGGCAGCTTCAGCTGGGTGGGGGTAGGGAGACATGTACCTGCATCCTGTGGGGTGTCTGAGCATCCCAGGCTTCCTAAGAGCTGGGCTGTGCTCTGTGGTTCAACGCCTTGACCGCCTGGCATGGATGACCCAGGCCTTCGAGTTAACTTGAGTTGAGAGCAGTTCTTGCTTTTGCCAAAGGCATGAACATCCCCTAGTTAGGCCTGGGGCAGCAGAGGGCTGGAGGAGACTGGGAGAGAAGCAGGGGCTCTGAGAGCACCTCCAGGGGCACAGAGGGGATGAAGCACAGGGCTCAGCGCACTCAGCCAAACCGCCTGCCCCAGCACCCCATCAGAGAAGTCTGCACCCCAACAGCTAGTAAACACAGGACTTGAAAGCAACCACCTTGGGAATTTCCTGGTGGCACAGGGGTTAGGACTCGGCATTTTCACTTTCAGTGACTGGGTTCAGTCCCTGGCCAGAGAACTAACATCCTGCAAGTTGCGTGGTCTGGCCACAGGAAAAAAATAAAAGAACTCTCATGGTTCATGGTGGCCAGCCAAGGAATTCAGTGCCGCAGAAAGGTCATGAAGTTGACATACAGAACTGGATATAAAGAGACTACAAGGACGAAAATGCCAGAGAGACCCGCCCCTGACATCAGTGGTGAGGTGACAGGGGCATGATGATGGTGATGACAGATACGTGATGACCCTGGCCACCGCTCTCAAGACTGCGCCCATGATCTGGGGACCACATCAGGTGTCTTCTTTTCTAATCCTCAGAACAACCTATGAGCAGGCAGGTGAAGGTCAAGATGTTCGCTTGACTCTGAACCTTGTGTCATTTCCTCCCTGTTGCTCAGAGCTGCACCCTCTGCCACCTAACTTGGGCTGCGTGCACCCGACCCTCTGAATTCTCCATTCCTTCAACTCAGGCTAAAGCACGGCAAAGGGCTCTCACTGCTTTTTTAAAATTCAACTGTCAGGATATAGAGTCCATCTATTTTATTGAGAGTGTCTTCAGAGAAAGCTCATGAAAGTCATAACCCAAGTTTCTCTCTCCCCTCCTCCTCCATTCACCCCTCTCCCCTCTCCCTTCTCTCCAGCCTCCCTCTCATCTTCCCAGAGTCACTAATAGGATCTAAACCCTCCCTTTGCACTGCCCCCCTTCCTGAACCGGCATTTAAAATGCTGGTTCTGACCCACAGACCCAGAAAACAAACCTATGGTTACCAAAGGGAAAAGCGGGTGGGGGAGGGGTAAATTAGGGGTTTGGAATTGGTAGATACAAACGACCATATATAAAATAGATAAACAACAAGGCCTTACTGTACAGCACAGGGATTATGTTCAATACTCTACAATAAACCATAATGGAAAAGAATATCTGTTATCTACCTGTCACCTATCTATCATTTACCTATCTATCTATCTATCCATCATTCATCTACCTGGGTATCTATCAACTATCTATCAACCTATGTACTTGCTTATCTACCATCTATCTATCTATCTACCTGCAACTGAATCCCTTTGCTGTATACCAGAAACTAACAGAACATTGCCGATCAACTACGCTTCGATAATAAAAGGCTGCCTCTACTTCCACCCACAACTGGTCTCATTTTCATCCCCTCTCAGGTCATCTTCCTGGGCTTTCTGGCGCTCTAAGAATTATTCCCCTTCTCCAGCCCCTAACCCAAGTGACCTTCCCAGTTCTGGCTTCCATACACAATATCTATCTCCTGTCCCCAAACTCCATGAAATATTCCTTCTCTAGCTCTTAATTTCTGCACTTGGCACAACGGAGGGACAATTCTCTGTGCGGGACTGTCCCCTGTGTTTCAGGGCCCTCACCACTACCTTCTCAAAGCCAATAGCTGCCCCAGGCTGGTGACAAGCATGGCCCCTCCTTTCTTATTTCTGAATCCTTCCTATTGGTGGTGGTGTGGGTGGACACCAGCCGTGGCTGACAAGCTCTGCGTCTACCCTCTTTAATCTCCATCTTCTCCAAGGCTGCATAGGAGGTACCGCTGGGGTATTTTCACAGTTACAGACAACCTCCTTCTGAACACAGCCCCTTCTCTCCCAGATGTGGCCCCACAGCTGTGCTTGTGAGGCTTCACTGTGATTGAACAGGGTGGTCACCTGACTTGAGCTGGCTGTAAACTCCCTCTTCTAGGAATTAGAGATTGGGAGCTGGAGCTTGCCCACCTGTGTCCGAGGTGATGTGGACTTGAGAAGTGCAGTGCCATGTGCAGATGGGGCTGCTTTGCAGAGCCCAGAGAGCCAAGATGGGTTCAGAGCAGCAGAGCACCCTATCCTGTTTTCCAACAGCATTCCTATTTTGTTTTGGAAGCCTGCTCTCTCCACAGGACCATGGGCTGATCCCATTCATCCTGCCAGTGATGAGGATTCATCCTGACTCAGAGATGAGCGTGTGGCCCAGTGAGGTCTAGGGGAGGGCTGGAGGGAGCTCCTGGGAGGCTAATACAAAGGAGACACACAGGAAAAAATGGTCCCCTTCTTGGGTTAGCGTTTCCCTGTCTTTGTGTGGCAGCCACTTTGAGACCATGAAGAGATGGAGCTAATGAACTAGTGATGAAGTCAACTACTGAGCTTGGCCAAGGGGAGAGATGGGAAAATCCAGAGGCCTGTCAACACTGCAGAGCCTCGAAACAAGCCCACTGGGACCACTCTCCTCTTGGATGTCTTGTTAGCTGGGGGAATGCATCTTTCTTACTGCCTGGGCTGGCTGAGTCAGCGTCTTCTGTTTCATGCAAAGACATCAGAACCAAGGCACGGGGACAAAAGGACCTGTGGCTCTCGAGTCAGTCTGAGGGCGGGGTTACCTGGTTTCTCCACCGCTTCCCACCCTGAGGCCTGAATGCCCACTTTCTCTTTGGAATCTGTGAAATTCCAGTGTCTTCTCCACAAATCCTCCTCTTCACTCAAGCAAGCCAGAGACAGATTCTCTTGCTGGACCCCAGAGTGTCTTGAGGAAGACACAGTTTTTCCTGTTGCTCTTGTGAACTCTTGCCTCTCTGATTTCACAATGTCACAATGCTCCAAACCCACATCTCCAGGCTGACAGCTCTTAAATGACAGCTTTGGTCCAGTCTCTCTCCTGAGTATAGTTCTGTTCTCCTGATCGCCTCATGGAATTCTCTGTCTGAATGCTCCATGGCACTTCCACCACCAAAGGTCACAGGAGAAGCTCCTCAACATATCACCTGAGTGGGATGAAGACTCGATTTTCCTGGGCTGGGCTGTCAGGACTGGAAGTAGAAGGACTTGAGAAGGGTGGGGCAAGACTGGGCTGATGGTCTCTGCAGGATCTGAGAGCTCCGGGAGAAAATCATTACTTAAAAAAGCAAACAGAGGCCAGTTTGCTTTAGTGGCAGCAAATTGTTTGAACAAACTAAACCGTAGGCAGGGAGATGGTCAATATTTCATGATGGAGGAGGCAGCATGGTCCAGGGACAAACAACCACTTGCTTGAAGTCAAGAGCCCTGGATAGAGGACTGGACTCTGCCACTTGGATGGATGGCATTCCCTCCCCGGGCCTCAGTATTCTTGACTGGGTGGAAGCTGGAGATCCGACTGGGTGACTGTATTTGTTTTCTAGGATTGTCATAACAAAGTGCCAGACTGGGTGGCCTGAACAATAAACATTTATCTTCCCATAATTCTGAAAACTCGAAGTCCAAGATTAAGGTGTCAGCAAGGTTAGTTTCTTCTCCTTGGCTTGTAGATGGCCATCTTCTCTGCATCTTCATGTGGTCTTCCCTCTGTGTGTGTCTGTGTTTTAACTGCCTCTTTATTAAAAACTTCCATTTCTTTATTTCTGGCTGCACTGGGTAGTTGCTGCTTGGGCCTTCTCTTGTTGCAGTGGGTGGGGGACTCCTCTTTGTTGCGGTGCACGGGCTTCTCATTGAGGTGGCTTCTGTTGCGGAGCGCAGGCTCTAGGAGCATGGGCTTCAGTAGTTGTGGCTCATGGGCTTAGTTGTTCCGCGGCATGTGCAATCTTCCTGGATCAGGGATTGAACTCACATCCCCTGCATCGGCAGGCAGATTCCTATCCACTGTACCACCAGGGAAGTTCTTAACCGCCTCTTCTTAAAAGGACACCAGTCATGCTGGATCAGGGCCCACTTTAATGACCTCATTTTACCTTCAGTTCAGTTCAGCAACTCAGTCGTGTCCGACTCTTTGCGACCCTGTGGATTGCAGCACGTCAGGCTTCCCTGTCCATCACCAACTCCCGGAGCTTGCTCAAACTCACGTCCATTGAGTCAGTGATGCCATCCAACCATCTCATCCTTTGTCGTCCCCTTCTTCTCCCGCCTTCAATCTTTCCCAGCACCAGGGTCTTATCCAATGAGTCAGTTCTTTGTATCAGGTGGCCAAAGTACTGGAGCGTCAGCTTCAGCATCAGTCCTTCCAATGCATATTTCCAATGCATTGATTTCCTTTAGGATTGATGGGTTTGATCTCCTTGCAGTCCAAGGGACTCTCAAGAGTCTTCTTCAACATCACAGTTCAAAAACATCAATTCTTCAGCACTCAGCTTTCTTTATGGTCCAACTTTCATATCCATACATGACTACTGGAAAAACCATAGCTTTGACTATATGGACCTTTGTCAGTAAAGAAATGACTCTGCTTTTTAATATGCTATCTAGGTTTGTCATAGCTTTTCTTCCAAGGAGCAAGCATCTTTTAATTTCATGGCTGCATTTTATCTTAATTATCCCTTTAAGGACCACAGAGTCCAGTCATCCAGGCACTGACAACTTACTGTGGGCGAGAGTGGGAAACCCAACTTGATCATCTGTGTGGTTCATTCAGGCAGCTTAATTCAGGCAGCTGTGTGGCCCAGGACCTGGGTTTGCAGCTGGGAGAACAAACCCAGCCGTGCTAATGGGGACCAGTGAAACATGTTCCATCCACCATGGCTGCTCCCAGGCTCTCAGGACACCCAGACGACGTGACACTTGGTATTGGCAGAAGGCTCCAAGAGCAGAGCAGTGATTTAGCTAAGTAACCCTCAAAAGCACTAAACCCCAAGAGGGAAAGTCTGGGTGTAGAGGACTGAATGGATTGTGCAGGGTTACTCCAAGTGTCGTTCATGGTCGAGGAGCATCAACATCCTGCATGAACTTGTTAGAAAGCAAACTCAGGCTCCGCTCCCTCCTCCTGGGCCTGAATCTCTGGGGATGGAACTTGTATATTTTCACAAGTTCTCCAGGTGCACATTTAAATTTTTTTAAATTATTTTTATTTTTTATTATTTTTTTAACCTGTGCACATTAAAGTCAGAAAATCCTTGGATTAGGGAGTGAGGTTAGAGAAGGCAGGCAGGTGAGAGGTAGACCATGTGAGGCTTCAGAGGCCAAAGCATGGAGTTTGGGATCATCTTACTTGTAATGGGAAGTTGTTGGGGGTGTATCAGCTGGGGTTCTCCAGAGTAACAGAATCAATAGGAGATATCTATTTGCTTATTTATTTATTTTAAGGAATTGGTTCACATGATTGTGGAAGCTTCTCAGATTTGTGGTGCAGGCTGGAAACTCAGGCAGGACTTCTACGTTCCAGTCTTGAGGGCAGAATTCCTTCCTTCTTTGGGAAACCTCAGTTTTTGTTCTTATGGCCTTCGACTGATTGGACAAGGCCCACCTTCATTCTAGAGGGAAATCTGCTTTTCTCATAGCCAACTGATTGCAGATGTTAATTTCATTGACACAATACCTTTATAGTAACAGCTAGACTGGCATTTGACTGAACACTGGGCCCTAGAGCATGACCATGCTGACACATAAAATTCAACCACTATAGTTATGCTTAGCTCTTTCTGAGGCTGGAAGATCTGGCCTTTTCTGGGTTCTCTTACAGTGAACTCCCAATGATTTGAGGTAAATTGAATGAGTCCCTTATCCTGCAACCACAGCAACCCATCACGAGGTGCAAGATTTTTGTAGATGGATCCACTCCCCGAGGGCAGAGGACACAAGTCTACTTGTCTTGGACCCCCCTTTGTGCTGGATTATCTTCAATTCATCTCTCACCATTTCTCAAAACTCTGGGAGGTTGACCTGTATGGAATGCATCAGTGACCTTTTCTGAGTTCTGGCCTCCAGCTGGGTTGGACCAATGGGGGATACCAGGAGGAGCCTGGAGGGTGAGAGGAGAGGGCAGGGGTCCCTCATTGCTTTAGGGGGTTGGCTACATGTCTGAAACTCAGTGCTGTAGCTCCTATGGGCCTGCCCCCCACCCGTAAAGGTACACTTTCCACATGTTATTGACATCTCCCTACCTTTGCTCCTTGAGCTGCCATCAGCTCCCTGCTATCACATCCCTGGAGCACTGCACTGTCTCTCTGGGCTTCTCTACATTCAAACTGAACCCTTGTAACCTTTGCTCTTTTAACTGAGTTTTCTAAGGACTAAATACTTGTGTTCCCCACCAAATTCATATGTTGAAACCCTAGTCCCCACTATAACAATATTTGGAGGTGGGGCCTTTGGGAGGTGATTAGGTCATGAGGGTGAAGCTGTCAGGATGGGATTAGCATCCTTATAAGAAGAGACACAAGAGAGATGACCTCTCTCTACCTGTGAAGACACAGCAAGATCTGCAAACCAGACACTGAAGCAGCCAGGATCTGCATCGTGCATCGTGGGACTTCCTGGTCTTCAGAACTGTAAGAAATAGATGTTTGCTGTTGGAGCCACCCAGCCTAGGAATTTTGTTAGAGCTGCTCGAACTAAGACAGAACTCTTCTCAAATCACCCAGTTTGAGCACACCATCTGTTTTTGGCCATCTGACCGATAGACCTTGGCAGCTCACCCAGGACTGGCCATGTGGTGATTAAATGATATCTACTGACTGAATCAAAAGAGGGAGAAAGACACAGAATCTTCCAGCAGGCTTAGGAGAAACAAACTCCCCAGATCTTTCAGCTAGGGGCCCAAGTTTTAACTCCACAAACATGTTGCTCAAAAACTTGGCCAAGCAGTAATTAAGGTGGGGATCTGGGAAGGAGGAGAGATGGACAACACTGGGTGTGGAAGGAGTTAAGCTTCCAATGCAGAGATGGCCAGCACAGCCCACTTCGCAATTTTCTGCCAAAATATTTTAAATGAAACAGCTGTGTATGAGCAAAACTGCCGAGAATCGTTCCAGTTCCAAGCATGAATCTGAATCACTCGTGTTCGGTATTTGACGGTCTGTGTAATTGCTCTAAACCCTATTATCTTCCCTAGCAGTTGTTGAAGTGTCATTAGGACACCTCAAATGAAAGGCTAAATTCTCCTATATACACAATTTTAATAATTACAGTCTTTGTTTTTTTTCCTCTTTCGAAATGCAAAGCTCCGCTCCAAAAGGGAGGTGCCAGGATCTGAGGATTGCATCAGAGACTTCCAAAGCCAGTGTAGAATGTCATTATGTACTTTAAAAAAAAACTTTCTTTGGATTTTCCTGAGCAGTTAATCTCTTATGATTTTTATTTTCTAGCCTCTGCAGAAGAGAAGAGAGCAAGGCATGCTGGGTAAGGCAACCAGAACAGTCAACAAACATTACTGGGCACCTACTATGTGCAGGGGGCTTCCCAGGTGGCTCAGTGGTAAAGAAACCAGCTGCCAATGGAAGGAGATGCAGGAGATGCGGGTTCAATCCCTGGGTCAGGAAGATTCCCCTGGAGGAGGAACTGGCAACTCACTCCAGTATTCTTGCTTGGAGAATCCCATGAACAGAGGAGCCTGGCAGACTATGGTCCATGGGGTCACAAAGTCAGACATGACTGCGTGACTGAGCACACACACACCATGTGCCAGGCACTGTGGCAGGCCCTGGGGATGTAGGCAGGGGTGGGCAATCCTGAGGAGGTCACTGTGATCTTCATACCACACCACACTATCTCGTAGTTTATTTGTTTAACATTCCTGCTCTGCTAGAGGGTGAGGAGCTTGTGAAGGCAGCATTGTGTCTTGGTCATCCTTGTTTCTAAAGTAGGCAGTCCAGCTCCACAAGTGTTTGTTGAATGACTGAATGACTGTTCACAGAATGCATGCAATAGGCCAAGAACCTCTCTAGGTAGAGGGATGTGGCCACAAACAAGATGAAGGCAGTCTTTGCCTTTTGGGGGCAAAGGGTAGGGGTGCAGAGACAAGATACACACTGAAGACACATTATTAGCACGATGGATGCTGCCACGGAGAAAGCACTCTGGCCCCACTTGTCAAAATCTGCACACTGGTAATCAGTAGCACTCAGCCAGGGCAGGGAGAGAAGTGTGGTCATGATGGTGAAGAAGAAGCGTCCATTGAGAAGTGGGCCAGCATGGCCTGAAATGCCAGCGAGGCCATAGGATCACTCTTGGAGCTTGGGCAAGTTCTCTCTCTAAACCTGTTTCCCATCTAGAAATGAGAAGGATACAATTTAACGCTCAAGGTGCTGGTTTCAGTCACAATTCTTAGACTGCCCCCTTGACCTCAACCCCCTTGTGTCACATCAGATGTCATCTCCTCCCCTTGAGCGTGACTTGTTTATAGTGACTAGAACACGGTAAAGATGATAGGATGGCACTTTTATGAGTAGATTATTATCTATCTATCTGAGCTTCCCAGGTGGCTCAGTGGTAAAGAATCTGCCCGCCAGTGCAGGAGATGTGGGTTTAATCCTGGGTTGGGAAGATGCCCTGGAGAAAGAAGTGGCAACCCACTCCAGTATTCTTGCCTGGAGAATCCCATGGACAGAGGAGCTTGGCAGGCTACAGTCCATGGGGTCACAAAGAGTCAGCATGACTCAGTGACTAAACAAGTACAAATCTATTTATATTTATCTGTCTGAATATATATGTATGCATCTAATCTTATCTATATTTATCAATCATCTATCTCTACCTACCTATCTTTATTTATCTCTCTATATGTGTACATATCTACATTTATCTACCATCAATCTCTATATTTATCTACCATCAATCTATGTCTGTATCTATATCTGTCTGTACACACACACATCTACCAGTCCATCCATCTATGATTCTGTCTTGCTCGTCCACACTAGAGAGATCCTTCCTGGCTCTATGATGTCAGCAGCGGTGCTGAGGAAGCCCACGTGGCCTGGACGTGCAGGCAGCCTCCAGCACCTGGGTGCTGCCAGCTGCCAGCCAGCCAGATGCCAGGGCCTCGCTCACACAGCCAGTGGGAAGTGGATTCTGACAACAGCCCAAGGGAGCTCGGAAGCAGATTCTTCTGCAGTCAAGCCTCCAGGTAAGAATGCGGTCTGGCCACCTCCTTCGCTGTATCTCGTGTGACCCTGGGCAGAGGACCCAGCTAAGCTGTGTCTGGACTCCTGACCCCCAGGAAACATGAAACAATAAACGTGTATTTATGCCACTCAGTTTGGGGCAATTTATATGCAGCAGTGGATAACTAATAGATGGCGGTGCACAGTAGGTCCTGAAAGCTGGAGGTGAAGGACAGCAGGGCACAGATCAATTTAGCCTCCTGACTTCCTCTTGTATGCCCCCTCCTCTGCTCCGGCCGAAAGATCAGAGGTGGGCATGCTGAGAGGCTCTGGGCCTGCAGCAAGGTCAGCCCTGCTAAGGTGCCTGGGTTTGGAATGAGAAGCATCACCCAAAGGCACTTCCTAGAAGAGCAGATGCTCCAAGCTGGATGCATTCTGGATTCACCAGCCTCAAGGCAGGCAGCTGCTGCCCTGCAGCTGAGAAGAGGCACTGGGACCCCCAACATCTGTCCAGAACTTCAGGACCACAAGGCCAATGATAACAGACTTATTGTTTCCGCATCATGGCCTAAGGTGGACTGCACAGAGCTCCGGCTTGCCATCCGCTTGAAAGATGCCTCTGGCTGCCCAGGTTTGTGGGCATAGAAAGGGGGACAGATGCCTGGTATGTTTCCAGACTCACCTGATTTAATATCACCCTGGTTTCTGAAATGGTTCTGATTTCTCTCATGTTCAGAATATGATTTGTTCTGCTCTTCCTGTGCCACCCAACCCTGCCCAGGTCTGGAATGATCCATACTGAATTTTATGAGCCTCCAGTTCTCCGTCACAGTGGAGGAAACAAGATTCACTTCAGAAGGTGGTTGGAAGATTCTCATGAACATTATCACCCAGAAGTTTGTACCTGAGGCCAAGGCTTGATGGTCTTTCATTTAACTCCCTGGACACCTTGGGAAGTGTGGGCTCTGGATAACCCACGCTTCAGGTGAGTAAGCCGAGGCTTGGAGGCCAAATGACCGCGGTGTCACCCCTTGAGATAACACCCAGCACCCAGAGGGGCAAATCCCTGGCTTTGCCTCCACAGACGCCCTTATGCACTTGTGGCATTTCTCTTTATTACATGATCAACTTCCCCATGACCTACAGAGTCCCTACTTTGTGACCTGGTTGCTACATGAGATGTGTCTTAGCAGGTGGCAGTCCATCAGCCCCTGCCCCATTGTTAGGTGTGAGAAGGACACTGAAAACCGAAGTCCTAACCAGAACAGGCCCCCAGATACTTGAAGCCTGTCCAACCATTCCCACCTCACTGCTCATGTCTTCCATCGCCCTTGCTGGGCTGGAGCTCTCCTAGGGGAGTGCTACAGATATAACAAACTCCAAGAGCACCAGGAAGCCTCAGTGTGCCCCCGTGGGCCTGGGGCCAGGGGTGTGCACAGCTGGACACTTGGTCCCTGCTCTGGAATAGGGCCAGGTGGGAGCCCTGGTGGGATCTTTGAGGGAGTCTCTGAGTGACCAGGAGGCCAGACTCCTGCTTGCCTGTGGTCAGAGCACAGGCAGAGACCTGGCAGTAGGGAAAGACAGAAGATTCAGCCTTCGATGTGTTACCATATTCACCATCAATGATGACCAAGGGAAGTTATCAACTAAGGAAATTTTCCTTCTTGGGCATCAGGGGAAGATGGACTAATGGTGATTTGTGTCCAGCAGCAAACTTGCCCTGTGATGGCTGATGAGGCTGGCCTTAACCATTTACAGAGGGCAATGAGGGGTCCAATCAGCCCTAAGTCAGGGTGATGCCCTGCACCCCCCTCTCCCCACCCCCACCACCCAATTCCTCAACCAACTAGGCTAGTCCCAGCAGGAGAGAGCAACTAGTAATAAAGTGGACCCCACACTAGTTAGGGGAATGAAAGAAAACTCAGCTTACCTGGATGTCTCCTCTGTGCTGGGTACCACATTCACTGTTTGACATACAAATTTCCTTTACCTCCCAACACAAGCCTCGAGTGAGCTGTTATTCACACCCCCAGGGTTCCATTTATCCATTTCTATATGACAAAGGCCCACATAGTCAAAGCTATGGTTTTCCCAGTAGTCATGTACGGATATGAGAGCTGGACCATAAAGAAGGCTGAGTGCAGAAGAATTGATGCTTTCGAACTACGGGGCTGGAGAAGACTGTTGAGAGTTCATTGGACTGCAAGGAGATTAAACCAGTTAATCCTAAAGGAAATCAACCCTGAATATTCACTGGAAGGGCTGGTGCTGAAGGTGAATCTCCAATAATTTGGCCACCTGATGGGAAGAGCTGACTCACTGGAAAAGACCCTGATGCTGGGAAAGATTAAAGGCAAGAGGAGAAAAGGGCGACAGAGGATGAGATGGTTAGATGGCATCACTGAGTCAATGGACATGAGTTTGGGCAGATTCATGGAGACGGTGAAGGACAGGGAGGCCTGGTGTGCTGCAGTTCACGGGGTCGCAAAGTCAGACACAACTTAACGATTGAACAACAAAGGGCACTTATATTTAATCTGCTGAAAGTGATGAAAAGGGAAAGTGTTAACTGCTCAGTCATGTACAACTCTTTGGAACCCCACGACTGTAGCCTGCCAGGCTCCTCTGTCCGTGGAATTCTCCAGGCAAGAATACTGGAGTGGGGTATCTTCTCCATGGTATCTTCCCGACCCAGGGATCAAACCTGGGTATCCTGCATTGCAGGCAGATTCTTTACCATCTGAGCCTATAGGGAAGCCCTATCTTTAATCCCCTACACCTGTTTTACAGATGAGGAGACTAGACTCAAGTTTCAGCGACATTTAACACTTTCTCATAGTGAGCAGCTGGAAAGTAGCAAAGACCCAAGTCTGAACCCAGCTCTGCATAAGCTCTGAATATAACCTCTTTCTACTCTACCAAATAGTAACTTCAAACCAGCAAGCTAATACTAATGGTTGGTTGGTTTAGCTAATCAGGTATATCTTCAGAAATAGGCCCAGATAGACCGTTAAAAATAAGACCATGTTTGAATTTCTTAAATCTGTATGAGTTTTCCCAAGTATTAAGCTTCTTTTCTGAGAGCCAAGCTTGGTCAAAGTGTTCACAAGCTAAGACTTCACCAGAACACCCAAACCAGGCTTAAACAATGAATGTGATCTGAACTAGAAAACTATTTCCTGAATTTGTCCACATCTTCCTTCTCTCTGCCAAGCATTCTTGTCCTGCCACCCCACCTCCCCCTCCCACTGAAGACTAGTTGGAGATATGGGGGTGTACAGAAATGCTGTGTACAGTTGCTCAGGATGCACACTGTACAAGGTATCAGTTGAGCAGTAAAAGCATTAAAATTCAGTTTGTGCTTCTCTCTCTAGACCTTGTGTCTGATGAGGGACTGAATCCATGTCAGGGTGTTGTTTCCTAATTTTCTCAAGTGAGTTGTCAAGGGCTAACCTGCAAAGCCAATAAATTATCCTGAGGAGAAGCTGAGCATTTCAAGGGAAAGGTGGAGAAGAATATGATAACTCTTGATCTCTTTCCTAACATCTCAAGCAGCTCTGCTTTGGCTCCAAACTTGCATTTTGTTCAGAAAAGCAAAAGTTTCTCAGTTATTGGGACCACCTTCCATAAAGGTGATCATGTATCCTTGGGCTATTTACATGCCCTTTACAGCAGCGGTCCTCCAACCCTTTTGGCACCAGGCACCAGTTTCACGGAAGACAATTTTTCCATGGACCAGGGTGGAGGGGTGATGGTTTGGGGGATGATTTAAGCACACTACATTCACTGAGCACTTTATTTCTATTATTTTTACATCAGTTCCACCTCAGATAACCAGGAGTTAGATGCTGGTGGTTGGGGACTCCTGTTTTAAAAGACTTGCCCTTCTTGAGCTCAAGTTCTGCATGACTTTGGGCCAAATCTGTAACATCTCGGGACATGTCACCTCCCTGTGAAACAGGGATCATAATAACATGCATTTCATTAAGTCTAAGACCCTATCATTTAAAACATTCACCATTGTTTTATGGATTACTAAGGAAATAAAGTTGCGGATTAAACTGACATGTCTTTGATTCTAAGGTGTATCCTGATTTCGGAGAGAAAAATGGAAACAAAATAGGTCTTGGAATTGATGGGATTTAATTAAATAGCTTGTCCGCCTATATAAAAAGGGTGTTGTGAGGGATTAAATTAAATAATGGGCAAAAAAAAAAAAAAAAAAAAAAAAAGAAGACTTGGTAAACTATAAAGCACTAAAAATATTAATTCTTCTTAGGCACAGTTAACTTTCAAATGACTTCATCTTAAAGACTGATGCACTATTAGATCCTTCAAGCCTCATGTAATTGTTTTAATGTACTCACTAAGTATTTCAAAAAGCTGTATTTACAGCCTTATGAGTCTGAATTGCTTTTCTCCATTTATAACATTCCCACCCTCTTATGATTTATCTGTGTACAATCAACTTGCGAGTTTTCCCTTGAATGAGATTCAAGATTTGGGGCTTGATTTATGGTTAGAATTGACTAACATTTGGAAACAATGAGCTGTGTTGTCTAAACAAATAAAGACCTGGAGAGAAAGCTGAAGCGCTAATTACCGTGAGGGGAGGGGGGTGGGGACGCCAGCATGCCACAAAATCCCGGTAACGTCAGGGTTTTCTGACAGTTGCGTGTGGGTGGGGGGAGGCGCGGACTCCTCCGGCCACGTTTCCCATGCTGCTTTCGGGGCGGACAGGACTGAGAGGTTTGGATGGTGGTTTTCCCCTGGAAAGAAAAAGAAATAGTTTGGAGGCCACCAAAGAGCAGTTGATCATAATTCTTCCTATCTAAAAAAAGCATAAGCTCTCTGGGGCCTCTGGCGTCCCACGGCCCCAGTAGGACAAAGCAGCCTTGGCAATGCATCAGGTGCTGGGGAAGAGGAGCTCTGGTTTCTTGGTCCTTTGGGACTGACCAATCACAGCGCAGGAAACAGCCCCTCCATGCCGGCCTGGTGTCTTCAGGGAGGCGGCCTGGCAGTCCCCAAATCAGCCAGGCCCTGGGATCAGACAGATCTGAGTATATATCCTGCCTTCATCATTTACCAGAGATTTGTTACTGGACTTTGCTGTGCCTCCGTTTCCTATTTGTAAGGCATAAGGAGCTTGTATAGGGTAAGTGTCCGTCTAAGTGTGGGGAACAGTGTGAAAGTGAAAGTCGATCAGTTGTGTCTGACTCTTTGTGTTTGGTCAGTTGTGTCCAACCTCATGGACTTCTCCCATGTATCCCCATGGAATACAGTCCATGGAATTCTCCAGGCCAGAAAACTGGAGTGGGTAGCCATTCCCTTCTCCAGGGGATCTTCCCAACCCAGGGATCGAACCCAGGTCTCCTGCATTGCAGGCGGATTCTTTACCAGTTGAGCTACCAAGGAAGCCCTGGGGGAACAGAATGGGGGCTTATTAAGTGATTCCTAGTAAGACCCCCCCATCTGTGGAACTCCCACCACGTGAAGACACTGTCAGCTGTTGCAGATGCTGTGATGAGGAAGCCAAATCCAGTTTCTGTTCCCAGAGTCTAGCGCTGGGAGCAGATAAGCAAACAAACAAACAAGATACACTCAGTGGGTGACAAGGGCTATGGAGAAAACAAAGCAAGAAATGAGACTGGAGAGAGATGGGATGTGTAGGGGGCCCACAGTGGTACCTTAGGAAGGGCGATTGGGGAAGATCATGCTCACTAAGGCACTTCAGCCCCCAGCCCATGATTCTCCAGCCCAGAGGTTCTCAACTAGGGGTATTCTACCCTCCAAGTGACATTTGGTAATGTCTAGTCACGACCAAGATAATCATGATGGTGTGATCACTCACCTAGAGCCAGACATCCTGGAATGTGAAGTCAAGCGGGCCTTAGAAAGCATCACTATGAACAAAGCTAGTGGAGGTGATGGAATTCCAGTTGAGCTATTTCAAATCCTGAAAGATGATGCTATGAAAGTGCTGCACTCAATATGCCAGCAAATTTGGAAAACTCAGCAGTGGTCACAGGACTGGAAAAGGTTAGTTTTCATTCCAATCCCAAAGAAAGGCAATGCCAAAGAATGCTCAAACTACCGCACAATTGCACTCATCTCACACACTAGTAAAGTAATGCTCAAAATTCTCCAAGCCAGGCTTCAGCAATACGTGAACCGTGAACTTCCACATGTTCAAGCTGGTTTTAGAAAAGGCAGAGGAACCAGAGATCAAATTGCCAACTACCACTGGATCATCGAAAAAGCAAGAGAGTTCCAGAAAAACATCTATTTCTGCTTTATTGACTATGCCAAAGACTTTGACTATGTGGATCACAATAAACTGTGGAAACTTATTCAAGACATGGGAATACCAGACCACCTGACCTGCCTCTTGAGAAACCTATATGCAGGTCAGGAAGCAACAGTTAGAAGTGGACATGGAACAACAGACTGGTTCCAAATAGGAAAAGGAGTACGTCAAGGCTGTATATTGTCACCCTGCTTATTTAACTTATATGCAGAGTACATCATGAGAAACTCTGGGCTGGAAGAAGCACAAGCTGGAATCAAGATTGCCAGGAGAAATATCAATAACCTTAGATATGCAGATCACACCACCCTTATGGCAGAAAGTGAAGAGGAACTAAAAAGCCTCTTGATGAAAGTGAAAGAGTAGAATGAAAAAGTTGGCTTAAAGCTCAACATTCAGAAAACAAGATCATGGCATCTGGTCCCATCACTTCATGGGAAATAGATAGGGAAACAGTGTTAGACTTTATTTTTTTGGGCTCCCAAATCACTGCAGATGGTGATTGCAGCCATGAAATTAAGATGCTTACTCCTTGGAAGGAAAGTTATGACCAACCCAGATAGCATATTGAAAAGCAGAGACATTACTTTGCCAACAAAGGTCCATCTAGTCAAGGCTATGGTTTTTCCTGTGGTCATGTATGGATGTGAGAGTTGGACTGTGAAGAAAGCTGAGCACTGAAGAATTGATGCTTTTGAATTATGGTGTTGGAGAAGACTCTTGAGAGTCCCTTGCACTGCAAGAAGATCCAACCAGTCCATTCTGAAGGAGATCAGCCCTGGGATTTCTTTGGAAGGAATGATGCTAAAGCTGAAACTCCAGTACTTTGGCCACCTCATGCAAAGAGTTGACTCATTGGAAAAGACTCTGATGCTGGGAGGGATTGGGGGCAGGAGGAGAAGGGGACGACAGAGAATGAGATGGCTGGATGGCATCACCGACTTGATGGACATGAGTTTGAGTGAACTCTGGGAGTTGGTGATGGACAGGGAGGCCTGATGTGCTGCAGTTCATGGGGTCTCAAAGAGTCGGACATGACTGAGCAACTGAACTGAACTGCGTGATGACATTATTACCGTGGAGTGGGGGTGGTCTTGGAGGCCTGGGATGGTACTCAACATCCTACACTGCACAGTACAGTACCCTCACCCCTTGCCCCCAAACCTTCGAGATTCATCTGGCCCCAAATGTCAACAGTGCTGAGGCTGAGAAATCCTGACCTGGTCCCTTACCCTGTGTTACATTTTTTCATGACAGCACAGAGTTGATGACTCTGGAAAACCCTCATGGAAGGGAGCTGGCTTAATGAACAGACCTGCCAGCATCACGGCCTGTAATGGGTGACATCAGAGAGCCACTCCCCAGCCCCTACAGCTCCCGTGATGGTGGGCACGCAGCAACGCTTGCCTGTGCAGGGTGCCCTGTAGAGACTGGCTTCATGTCATCCCAGTAAAGCTCATTCTGCTAAGTAGAGATTAAAAACAAACAACAGCAACAAAATAAAACAAAATAGGAATCTAGCCAGCTTTGGGGAAAATGGACTCAGGAATACTTCTAGACCATGCCCCTGGAGTTCAGTAACAGACACTGTCCTAGTCCAGCAAGTGCATCCCCTGAGTTCCAGACTCACATATGTTTAAAGGGAAAAAATCAGGATCAGGGAGCAATGCTGCCTCTAACAGCACAGAGGCAAGAGCAGGAATTGACAGCAGGCAACCTGATAGGGAAGGAAGAAGAGCAGTGTGGAGGGAGAGAGAATCCAGAAGGCATGTGGTTGGGAGTTATTTGGACTCTCCAGGCACCTCTGAATCACACAGCATGGAACAGAGATACTAAGGCCAGGTGCACTGTTGCAGTCTCCCCACCAATACCCATGACCCTTATTCCACGCCATCAGGACTCTGATTTTGTCTGGAAGATAATGTGCCTAGCCACAAGACTAGTTGAGATAAGCCATGGCCAACCCCTTCCTCTTTGCCAGTGGTTGGCTTAGGAATAGACACCTGACTTTATTCTAATCAATAAGATGTAAGAGTATGTCAGCCTGAGAGCTTCTGGGAAAGATTTTCCTCTCTGATAAAGCAGAGAGCCACATGACTGGAAAGTCTTTTTTAAAAAACATCTCTCCTTTTATATTTCAGAAATGAGTTTGTGAGATGAGATGTGATGTTTGGAACTGTGGCAGCCATTTTATGACCACGAGGAAAGGCTTTCCCCAGTACATTTGAGGATGGAGGGAAGGAAACACAGAAAGAATCTGAGACCTCAATGACATTGTTGAATTTTGTTATGTAAGAAATTAAATGCAGGCCTTCCCTGTTGATCCAATGGTTGAGAATCCACTTGTCAATGCAGGGGACAAGGGTTCAATTCCTGGTCCAGGAAGATCCCGCATGCCTCAGGGCAACTAAGCCAAAAATAAATAAATTAATTAAAAAAAAAGAAATTAAACACATTAATTGTTTAAGCCTCTGCTACCATGGCTCAAAGCATCCTAAATAATATGGGTTCTTTTCTGTAATAATACTCTCAGAAACATGTGAATGCCTAGAGGTTAACATTTTAAAAGATGTCATCTCTAAAATGGACAAAGCATCAGTTATTTAGAAACTTCTTTAATCTGCGATACTATCCCCCACCTGCAAGGGTTCCACAAAGTACAAAATTGCTCTGTTTTAATGTACCCAGAGCATATAATCTATGACATAAACCATCTCTGCTTTCACAGAGCAATTTAATACTTATAATTTCCAGTCACAGAGTCACAGACTCTCAATGTTGAAGAATAGCACTGCGAGCCAATTCCCCCCATAACCTCCTCATTCACTGACCATCATCTCTGTTCCCACCAGAGTTGGGTCTGGTTTCTTTACCTGGTGAGCACAGGATGAAGAACTGGGCACACATAACCATCCTTCCTGCATCCTTCCTCTTGGGCGTGAGCTGCCCAGAAGATTTACATTCTGCTCTGCTCCCCCACAAACTTATAAGGGCAGCCTCTCCCTGAGAAGGTGGGGCTCGCTCCAGGCCAGTGTTGCCTGTGCTTGGGTGGGGGAATATATCTAACTAGGGGCTCTATTTGCTGCCAATATAGGACACATTCTCCAATGTTAGCTCTATCTGTAACAAAGATATTTTGGTTTAGCATTGTGTATTCAGAGTCAGTCAGTTCAGAGACCAGACTCTCTTCTGGCAACTTTAAGCAACTTTAAAACTTTAAGGTATTTATTATAGGATATTAATTGAGTGATAGCATTGTAGGAAGAGCCAAAGAAACAACTTTCAGGAATGAAAAGCCACACTACCAAACCGAACCACTAACAGCTCTGCTGTCTTCCACAAACCAGATGCTAGCAGCCCTGGTTTACCTCCTTGGCCACGGTCAGGAAGATGCCACTCCTGCTGCTTCTGAAACCACACATTCCTGCCCAGACCAGCATCAGGCACAGTGGATGTGCAGCAACATGCAAGCCTCATGCTGTACAGGGACCACTGCTGAAGTGACCACAGAAAAAGTGAGCGCTTCAGGAACATGCTTGTCCTGAAAATGCAGAAGCACCAGGAATGTGCCTTGACCTCAGTCTCTCTTCCAAATGTCATGGGGATTCACCTGCATGGCCAGACCTGAATCACCTGCAGAACTCAAGCTGCAAGGGAGTCCTGACATCTAGTTAGTTCCCAGCTTTCCTGCTTCTGCAGGACAGGGAGGTTCATGAGAATGAGGGTGGAATAGTTGATGAGTTCATATTCTCCACATGCATGATGGCTATGGTACAAATGCAATCAGATCACCCAGATTCAAACCCAGCTCTGCCTTGTACTAACCCAGTAGCCTTGAGCACATCACACAACTCAGTATGTGTCAGTTTCTTCATCTATAAAGTGGGGATAAGAATAGGGCACACCTTACACAGTTGTTAAGAGGATTAAATATTCCCTCTATTCAAACCCTTGCTGCTTGTTATCAGAAACTCAGAGACAGAATCAATACAGATAAGAGGGAAGCCCAGACATGTAAAACAGGCAGAACTGTAGCTGGCACATTGTAAGTGTCATGGAAGTGTTTGCAAAGTGTGAGAGTGTTAGTCGCTCAGTAGTGTCGGACTCTTTGCAACCTCATGGGCTGTAGCTGCCAGGCTCCTCTGTCCATGGGATTCTCCGGCAAGAATACTGGAGTGGGTTGCCATTTCCTTCTCCAGGGTTGCCATTTCCTTCTCTTCTTTCTTTCTGACCCAGGGATCGAACCCAGGTCTCCTGCATTGCAGGCAGATTCTTTACCATCTGAGCCACCAGGAAAGTCATGCAAGTGTCTGCTACTATGGGTGCAAAACTTGGCCCCTCTCAAGCTGGTCCCTGATAACAGCTTAAGATAAGACACACGTGGGGGTGCTCAGGATGGAGGTGTGTATTGAATTCTGTACCAATCAACACATAATTAACTATATTCAAATTCCTTAAAAATAGCACCATCAAGAGGTTTGGTATGGTTTTGGGGTGTCAATGACAGTGAAGAAAATGGAAGGAGGTGCCTGGCTGTGCACACTCTGACTCCCAGGATCTTTCCTGCCAATCAGCCTTGTATCTGTTTTCTCTGAGGGCCGTAAGCTGAGAAGGCCCAAATAAGAAGGTGTCTGCAGGGGCTGACTGGCTTCAAGCATAATTCAGCGACCTGTCAGGAAGCTGGCCTGACAGCTGATGAAAGTGAAATATAATTAAATGTCAACAAAAATGAACACGGCAGGGCACTGGCTGACATGCCAAGCTGGTCCCCAAGACCCCCTCCCACAGGATGCCAATCATACCTAGCTGCTCCTCAGAGGGGATGGGACTGAAAGGAACCAGCATCAGATGCAGAGACAAAGGGAGCAGAGGTCTCCAGAGCACCTGGGAGAGGTGGGGTTCCTCCCATCTTGCTGGGGGACTGCAGGCTCCCCCTGCAGACCAGAGGGCCCAGGGGGAGTTCTTCCTTAATTCTGGGGCAGGTGAGAGGAGTGGCCTTGAAGAAAGAAATCAGGGGCTGGGCCCTCACATCTGGGTGTCAGAACTGGAACACTGAGATGAGCAATCCTTGCCTGCTCCTCCTAAGAATTCAGTCTTCCAGAAATGACAGCTACTCTTTGTTGAGTCTTTACTCTGCACTAAGGCTGTGCTGATTTTTTTATTGGAATATAATTGCTTTACAATGTTGTGTTACTTTCTGCCATACAGCATTGTGCATCAGCTATATGTGTACATATGTCCCCTCCCTCCTGACCTCCCTCCCAGCCTCCAGATCCCACCCCTCCAGGTCATCACAGAGCTGAGCTCCCTGTGCTACACAGCAGCTTCCCACTAGCTGTCTGTTTCACACATGGTAGTGTCTACACGTAAGTGCTACTCTCTCAGTTTTTCCCAGCTCCCCTTCCTGTGCCACAAGTCCATTCTCTCTGTCTGTGCCTCTATTCTTGCCCTGCAATAGGTTTATCAGTACCGTTTGTCTAGATTCCGTATATATATATACACACACACACGTGTGTGTGTGTGTGTGTGTGTGTGTTAATATACTACTATGATATTTGTGCAGTTATGGAATGTTCCCTCCAGCCCCTGATCTTGCACTCAAGCTCCCATAATCTAGCTGGGAACATGGGAGCCCAGACACCTTAGTTTTCCAGTTTTCTTTGCAATCTAGTTTGGCCACGTGGCATGCTCTGGTCAATGGAAGGTTACCAGTAGAAGTTCATGATCTTATGGGTCACAGCTCTTTAAAGAATCCATCTCCACTTCCCCTTTCCTGTCCCATGGGCTGCAAAGGGCATGGGCAGTCAGCTTCACCCAAGGGGCAAGGCCTCAGTGTGTGCAGAGCAACAAGGTGGAAGGAACCTGGGTCCCTGGAAAACCAGGGCAGAGCTACCCTGGACCACGTTCCTCCAACTTTCATGAAAGAGAACATGCACTTGCAGCTTACCTGCTGCCTTTTGGGACTTTTGTTACAGCACCTCAATCTGCTCCCCTGACAGACTAATACATCTTCAGTGTCTACAGTAGCTTTGCAAGATAGGCATTATCTTCTCCCCAGAGTCTAACCACCACCAGATTTGGAACTGGGTTCCAGCTCTGCCATTTCATACTGCTGTGACTTAGGGCAAATCATTTATTCTCCCTGAATCTTGGAGTTTTCCTTGATAGAGTGGGGAGAAGGTCATACCTATCTTGCAAAGCTACTGTGGACACTGAAGATGTATCTGTCAGGGGAACAGATTGGGGTGCTGTAATAAAAGTCCTGAAAGGCAGCAGACAAGCTACAAGTGTGTTTTATCTTTCATGAAAGAGAAATCTGGCTATGACCAGTTCCAAATCTGGCTATGACCAAAGTGTATGCCCAGATCTAGGACTCAGAGCTCATGCCTCTACCTGGAGTCTCTGCGGTAAGAGCTCTTTCCTTACAACTCTGCATTTTAAAAAGTTGGGGCAAGGCTTCCCTGGTGGCTCAGTGGTGGAGAATCTACTGCCAATGCAGGAGACACAGGTCTGATCCCTGGTCCGGGAAGATTCCACATGCTGTGGAGCAACTAAGCCCATGCACCACGACTACTGTGCCCACGTGCCCTGGAGCCTGTGCTCCCCAACAAGAGAAGCCACCACAGTGAGAAGTCCCCGCCCTGCAACTAGAGAGCAGTCCCTGCTCACCGCAACTAGAGAAAAGTCTGAGCGGCCACGAAGACCCAGCACAACGACAACAGCAAAGTTGGACAAAGAACCTGGTATGATTCCCCCTCAGGAGAAAGAAACAGAGGAAGACGGCTTTTCCTTCCTCTGCTCCTGGCACTGGAGTTTCGGGGGAGACACACGAAATCTTCACAGGCCCAGAGTCCATTCATCCCAGTGGCAGACCCAGACAAGACCATCCCTGCTTCCCGGAGTTCTGGGCTTCTCTGAGTACTGACCCTTCCAAGCCTTGCTCATCAGCTCGTCCTTTGGCTGGAGAGCTCTGCCACGTCCTTCCACTCAATTTCCCCTTGACTTGTATTTTTTCTAAGGCTGGTCTCTCTTGCTTGCAAAGATCCCGCCTGATGTTAGTTAGAGCTGCTCTGAGCCAAGGGCAGAGGAGAGCGGCACAGAATCCCATCCAAACACGACACCGAGGGTTCCAACCAAACCATCTGGGAGCCCCAGAGCTAGACTCAGAGGCCAACGTCACGAGGTCAGGAGCTGGCAGGCCCAGGAATGGGACTGGAGATGGGAGGGAGGCTGGAAAAAGGATAAAGGACCAGGACTGAGTTGGGGTGGAGCGTGTTTACCTTGCTGGGTTCTGGGGTATAGGTACTTTCAGGTAAAATGCTCCATGTTCATTAGGAAATGGGGTCTGCCTTGGGGGCTCTGTATGTCCTGGCATGTGGATGAGACTCTGGAAGGAAGGCCACCAAGGCTCTTGCCTGCTGGCTGTGCCCCATCGCCCTGGGGGACCACAGTGAAGTGCTGGCCTATTGGAGCAGAGGGCAGTGGAGTGAGGCCAGTACTCCTCACCCCAGTGAGAGCAGAACTCAGAAAGTACAGTTGTAAAGCACTGGAGTGACTCCCCAGATGGAGCTGGATTTATGGGGCCCCCTTATGGCTCTGCCTCATTTTGGATGCAGAGAGTCAGTCAGGGCATCATTCATGGAGAATAGCCCGAACTATGGGCCCCTGGGACAGAGGTCGTGTTTGGTGGTGGGGGTGGGTTGGTGTTGCAGCTTCAGCACCTTGTTCATTGGTCCCGTTTGGAGAGACCTCTGCTGCAAGGACTTTCTGATTCTGAGTATCAAGGCCATGGAGCATGCGGGGGACTAGGTGACAGTCAAGCATGGCACTGGCCAGATGGTGGGGCTGCTCATCAGTTGTGGAGACAGCAGGGGATGGTGGTGAAGAGTCAGTTGGTCTGAATGCTCCCTCTCTTAATCCCTAGCTAGGTGACCTAAGACAACTTGCTTCCCTTCGCTGAGCCTCAGTTTCCTCATCTATAAAATGGGGATAACAAACTTTCTTCTTCTGGACACTCTGTGGATGAAGGGGGGCCTTTAGTGCTAGATTTGCTGTACAATTAGCTCTCAGTATGTGGTAGCCATGACACAGTATTAGGCATGATAACAAAAAGATCTCAGCTTTCTTTTAAACCACTTTTGAGTTCTGTCTTCATGACCATGCATTATTCACAATAACCAAAGGCTGTAACCCAAATGTCTATCCACTGATGATCAGTAAAGTAAAATGTGGTCTATCTGAACAACGGAATATTTTCCAGCCATAAAAAGAAATGAAGGATGTCCCTGGTGGTCCAGTGGTTAAGAATCTGCCTTGCAATGCAGACGCAGGTTCGATCCCTGGTCAGGGAACTAAGATCCCATATGCCACAGAGCAACTAAGCCTATATGGACATAGGTTTTCACTTCTCTTGGATATATGCCTAGGAGTGGAATTGCTAGGTCATATGCAGCTCTTTTCAGGCTTCCCAGGTGGCGTTCGTATAAAGAATCTGCCTGCCAGTGCAGGAGACACAAGAGATGCAGGTTCGATCCCTGGGTCGGGAAGATCCCCTGGAGGAGGAAATGGCAACCCACTCCAATATTCTTGCCTGGGAAATCCTTGGAGAGAGGAGCCTGGTGGGCTAGTCCATAGTGTTGCGAAGAGTTGGACACTACTGAGCATGCACAGACACACACATGTAGCTCTTGGTTTCAAGGCGATAAAAACCATGAGATCACAGATTGGGGCATTTCTACGTTGGAATTCTGCACCCCCTAAATCCCTGCTGTCTTCCCATGTGGCTCATCATGGAACTGCCATTCTACCTTCAACATAACCAAATCTTTTAGAAGCTATTCATAGTCCAGCTTGAGTTCCTTCCCACGGCATTTGTCCTCCAGGTACATAGATATTCTGACATTGTCTCCATAATTCAGAAGAAGAATCATGTCAAATACTTATAACTTCAATATGGCCTTTGGGGACATCTATTATCTAATGCTGTTTTACTAGTTGCATGAAGATATAAAAATAAAGTAAAGGAAAAGAACTCTGATTAGGGTCTCTGAGGCTTCCTGTATCGTGTAAGATTCCAGAAATGAAGCTAAATTGTACATTAAATTTTTTAAATTTAGTTAAGGCCTACTTTTCAAAAAAAATGTTCTTAAAGGGCTTCCGGATAAAAGTCAAATTTACTTGTTAATTTATCCTGAGCCCCACCCATGACATGAGTAGTTTTGTTTTCCTGACATTGACTTGATCTGATTAAGTTAACGGTCTAGGAGACAATAACATCCTCTCCTTGCAGAACTGGCTCTGGTCAGGCCCATTTCTAATCATTTTAACAATTCGACTGGTTCTTCTAAAAATTAAATGGAAGTTAGCCTCGGACCTGGAGGTACTTTTCCATTCATTTACTGCTGGACCATGTCAATATTCTAAAGAGGTTTCGGGTGTTACTCCATTTTGAATAATTTATCAGAGCTAATGAAAGTTTTAAGAATCAGCTAACATCAAAGAAAAGCAAAACAGCCATTCCACAGGTGTCTCAGAGGAGGACTTTCTGGGCAGAAGAGATGAAAATGCCCGTTTCTGTTTCTGCAGCCCTCAAGCAATTGCACGGATGGAGTTCATTCCCACCCAATGAGTAGTTGTGGCACGCCTACTGTGAACATGTGCTGTATGAATGAGACACAAGTAGTATAGGACAGGTTATCCTGCGGTAACAAGTAACCCCATCAAGTGTCAGAGGCTTAAAAGATGGAGCACTTCTTTCTGCCTCTATGTTCATCTAACTCTGAAAAAAAAAACAACAACAAAGCTCACCTACCAGGGCTACTTATTTCTGTATGGAGAGGAGGATGTTTGTTGACGGACTTCCCAAAGTTGCCCAGATGCTATGCTACATCGTTGTTTTCTATGTTCTGCCTTAAAGACTTCATGAGACAGTGAGCTCTCTAATGGGAGTGAAAGCCAGGTAAAGACAGGACTGCGTTTTCTGCTGCTTTTCCATCAGCTTTGGTGCGTTACCACAGGGCCAAGCATGCTGCAGGTGATCCAGAGCTGTGCAAAAGGGGCGCGGAGGCAGGGGTTGCGCTTGTGGCTTTGAATCCTGCTTCCAGCTCCCCAGCTGTGTGACTCAGTTTTCTCTCAACCTCTCTGTACTTGTCCTTTTGTGTGAATTAGGGGAAATAATAGTCCCTCCTTGCTAGTGTACAGTGTAGAATAATTGAATTAACGCCTCTCAAGAACCTAGAAAGGTCCCTAGCACATGGCAGCACTATATTAGTATTTGATAAGAAAATCATGAGTTAGCATCCCTTGAGTCTGATTCAGGAACTGAACTAGGGATTATTTTATTGAATCTTCATAACAATCCAATGAAGTAGGCATATTAGGATGACCATTTTGCAGATAAGGATACTGAGGCTTGGAGAGGTCACCTCCCTGGGGTCCAATAACCAGAAGGTGGAGCTAAAATTTCCACCCAGGTCTTCCTGACTCCAGGGCTGACATCCTTTTGCCTTGAGGCTGTATAACCCCTATTTGCAGAACAAACTAAATAAAAAGGCTTAGGTGAGCATCGTGGTGCCCATTTTTCTTGATCTAATGCATTGTAAACTCTGCACTTCATCTTCATTTAGTCCCTTAATGTTCTTGGTTCCAACATACTTTCTAATCCTCTCCCATCGATCCATTTTTGTAGACCCCTGTCTCCTGGAATGGATTCTAGAATCCCATCGCACTGGCCTCCTGTTAGTACTTCTTGGACAAAACACAGTGTAAAAACAGCACCAGGGACTTCCCTGGTGGTCCAGTGGCTGAGACTCCATGCTCCCAACGCAGGGGGCCCAGGTTCCACCCCTTGTTGGAAAACTAGATCCCACACGCTGCAACCAAGAGTTCATATGATGCCACTAAAGATCCCGCCTGGTGGAAGATGGAAGATCTCACGTGTTGCAACTAAGACCTGGTACAGCCCAAAAACAACAACAACAACCCAGCACCGCCCTGTCTCTCTTCCTTCATGTGTGTTACTCAAGTGGTCGCCAAATGATACATCCGTCCAGCTTAATTCACAGCTTTGGAACCCCAAGGCCATGGTCACTATTTTCCGCCCACAGAGGATCTGGGAACTGTTTTCCCCGCTGAGCTGCCTGAAGTCTTGCTTCTCTGCTGCAGACACGCTGCAGAGAAAGGGCAGGTCATGCCGTCTGTTCAAGCCTCTTTTTTCCTTCTGTCAAATTTGTGTATTTCTTAAGTTCACCCCCTTCCTTTCTCACTCCTTCAGGAGACAGAGGGTGAAGACTGTTAATATTCTACAAAAGGCAGTCCTTTGAAGAAACATCCAAGGAACAGACTTTCATGGTGTCACACTTGCTAACGGTGAGACAGATGTCTTCTGAAATATGGTAACCCGCAGAGCTCAGCCTGAGCACAAACCGCTGAGCACAGAAAGAGCTCTTCTGTGCTCTTTCGCCACAGAAATGCACCTAGAACTCTCCAGCACACACGGGGTTGCTGCAAGAACTGTCAGCTCCCCCAGTCTTCCTCACACACCCACGAGGTGCCAGCTCTGTTCTGCAGACAGGGGGGTCAGAGCTGGACAGGATGAGGTCCCTGTCCCCACGGGGCTCACATCCACATGGCAGGTGGACACGTGACTGTCCTGGCTTATCGGAGACACATGGCTTCACTGAGATGTGAGCCTTGAGTGTGAAAAATGGGGGAACCTGATCTCTGGCTGTGGAATGCTGAGGCTCGGATGGGGAGAGGGGTGCCAGAGAGGCCCATGCACAGGTCAGTGCCATTCTGGATGGAGGCATACGGTGCTTGATAGACTTCCTTCTGTAAGGAGCTTGCCATTCCTGGAGGGAGTGGGGAAGGACAGACAATAAACAAACAAGCAAACCTATAATATACAAGGCAGAAAGAAATATAAGGCAGGCTGTGCAGATAAAGAATGGCATGCGAGAGAGAGGTTCCTACTTCAGACAAGGTTTTGTGAAAGGTGACATCTGAGCAGAGATCAGCTTTGGGGGAGGGGGGATGAGGAGAGGAGCAGAGAGCATGTGCAAAGGCCCTGGGGGAGGCAAATGCTACACCTGTCACAGGCAGAGCAAGGAGACCACAGGCTCATACAGAATGAACAGGGGTGCATGGCAGGAGATGAGGACAGAGGAGTAGCCGGGAACCAGACCCCATGGGCAGTGGTGGCAGGGAGGAGCTGGCAGATGCAGGGTTCATTTCAGAGATTGTGATGGATGGTAGAGAGCACCCACTTTGAGGCTTGCCACGAAGTCTGAGTTTGAAGAGAGACTGTGGGGGAGCACAGCAAATCTGTGAATCAAAAATATAAAAGCCTTTTGAATCAACCTCCATGAGCCAGGTGAGCACTGCTCCATGCCTTGCACACAGTAGAAAAGTTTGCAACTGGGCTTATGCCCATTCCCAGCAGCTGTAAGACCTGGGTTCCTGATCTCCTGGTGGTCCGTTTGCACACCGCTCAGTGTAGCGTGTGGTTGCATATGCTGCCTCTTATGTAATCCTTACCCCCTGTGAGGAAGGTGCTGTTACCCAGGGGTGTGCTGGAGCCAGCTTCACGCGCCAGCTTCCTGCGCTCTTCAGGGCTGACCGTGTGCATCTTTCCTAGCTCTGCCATTGGGGACGTCAAGTTAGTAGCTTAAGTATTTACTCCATGGAAACTGATTTGAAGCCAGTGAGAGCTTGGGTTCAAAGGGACCCCTGAGCAGCTCCCAAGAGTGTGATGAATGCTACAACTAGCCGCCCCCTCCACCACTCTGGAGAGAGCTGGTTGCTGATCACTTACCAGCACACCACTGGCTACAGCCATTTTCCAGAGAAGGCAATTCAGGCTTAGGAGGGTAAAGACCCACAGCCTTGGGATGCCTCAAGTCCAGAGATCTGCCGCCTTTTGACAGTTTGTGAATGATGGTGGATGATTCTAATGGCAGAAACTCCAGCGATGGTAGATCATTTTGGATGCCCTGGGAATTTTTAGGCATTCCCCAGATCTCTTTGTTTCTTCACTGTGTCTGGTTTAGATCAAGGCCAGAAATCCCTGTCAGGCTTTTCATGAAGTGGGTGACCCCTTTGCTGACCCCTGATGCTACAATCATAAGAGGGTACCTAGAAAACCCTGTCTGGGGGGAGGTTGGGGGAGCCACTGCCAAGCCAGGCTGTATCCTTAGGAGCCAGGAGAGGAAAGCAGAGAAGCAGAGGCTCAAGGTGGAATGTTAGCAAATGCCACTCCTATAACTGCTTGTGAACAAAAGGTCAGGCCCTGTGGTATTTCTTTTGGTTACGCTGAAAAAACCAATCCAGTGTTTAATTTCCTCAAGTGGAAGCTGCAGGCTATGTGGGTTCACAGGGCGCTGGAAGAGGAATGGGTAGCCTGAGATGGGAAGGCTGATATTCCAGAGAGACCACGTGGAGGGCCCACTCTTGGGGGCTACTCAGGGGTCCCTTCGACCCCAAGCTCTCACTGGCTTCAAATACAAACTGGGTCCTGTTCTGACCTGTGTTATGCCACAAAGGTAAGGAAAGCTCCATGACAGGGGGAATAAGAGCAGGTATTTATTGAGCACTTACTGTGTACCATGTACTTTATATATATATTTACACATAAACACACTCAAGTCAAGAGGATGAGATGGTTAGATACCATCACAGACTCAATGGGCATGAATCTGAGCAAACTCCAGGAGAAGTGGAGGACAGAGGAGCCTGGTGGGCTACAACCCACGGGGTCACAAACAATTGGACACGACTTAGCGACAGAACGACAAGAACACTCAAGTCATCCTAACACGCTCTATGACTAGACTCTTCCTATCCTCGTCTCCATGTTACAGCCGATTGAACAGATGCAGAGAGAGGTTAGGTAATTTGTCTGAGGTCACACAGCTAATAGGTATTATACTAGAGCTGGGTTTGAACCCAGCTAGTCTGGCTCCAGAGAAGGCAATGGCACCCCACTCCAGTACTCTTGCCTGGAAAATCCTATGGACAGAGGAGCCCGATGGGCTGCAGTCCATGGGGTCGCGAAGAGTTGGACACGACTGGGCGACTTCACTTTCACTTTTCATGCATTGGAGAAGGAGATGGCAACCCACTCCAGTGTTCTTGCCTGGAGAATCCCAGGGACGGGGGAGCCTGGTGGGCTGCCGTCTATGGGGTCGCACAGAGTCGGACACGACTGAAGCGACTTAGCAGCAGTCTGGCTCCAGATTCTGAGCCCCTAAACCACTCAACTGCATGGGATAGAGGGATGCAAAGATTAGCCACAACGCCTTAGGAAATGCTCTGACTGTGTATAATAACATCTTCTCCAAGGAAACTGGGAGGTTGCTATGAGTGCCCGGGGTCACTTCAAACCCCTCTGTCCTCTGTCCAACAAAGCTAGGCTGCCCCCAGAGATGCCTGGCCTGAGTCTCATCTCCCTCTACAGCCTCCTCAGCACAGTCCCAGCCATCATGTCCCTAGTGCCCATGGCTCTCCCTGCCTCTGTGCTTTTGTACATACTGTTCCCTCTGCTTGGAACATCCCTCCCATTTTCTGCACCCACTAGTTCCTCATGATGCTGCTTAAGGTTTCTCTCTTCCTGGAGCCACTCTAACTTCCAAGTTGAAGTAAAGGACCCTCAGGGCTCCCACTGTACCACAGAACTCCTCTACCCCTGTGTGGTCACTGATACTCTGGTCTGCCTGCTGGGGGCTGTGAGAGTCTTTGCAGGCAGGGATGGAGTCTCACACATGTCTGTTTTCTTAACACCCAGCACAATATCCGATACACAGTGCGTGCTGCATGCTGAGTTGCTTCAGTTTTGTCCGATTCTTTGCCATGCTATGGACCATAACCCGAAAGGCTTCCCTATCCATGGAATTCTCCAGGCAAGAATACTGGAGTAAGTAGCCATTCCCTTCTCCAGGGGATCTTCCCCATTGAACCTGCATCTCTTAAGTCTCCTACATTGGCTGGTGGGCTCTTTACCACTATCGCCACCTGGGAAGCCCTGACACACAATAGGTGCTTAATAAACACTGACTAAATGAACGCATGATGAGCGAGTGAGTGGTCATCTTTGGATAATCTGTCTTTTCAACCAGGTAGTAATTCTGATTCCTGTCTTAAATCTGACAGCCAAAGGCAGGCCGGTGCCTTGACGGTGGGCGGGGGTGAGGAAGGGTGTTTGAAGATGAGGATCAGGCGGAACTTGAAAGGGGCCAGAGTAGGCGTTTTAAAAGGGCACTCACAGTCGTGGCAATCGAAGTCCCCGCAGCACTGACAGAGGTCACAGAGGCTAATGCAGTTGCTCCTGCGGAAAGGCGCACCCCACCCCCACGCGGGGCGATCACACGCGAACAACAAGAATCCTGCAGCCGCTGCCCCGGGATCAAGCGCGCGGGGTTGTGCGCACGGAGATTAAAGGCTGCGGTGCTCCTTCTGCCCGGGAGGCCCTGGAGCCGCTCTCCCGCGGGCGACAACATGGATTAGGCCTTGGATGTTCCGGAAGCTCGCCCAGCCGTGTATCAGCGCCTGCCTTTGCATTCTCTCCAGAGCTCATGCTCACGTGCTCAGGGAGCCCTGGGTGTTTTCAGTGCTGGGTTATTGGGCGCTTTTGGGCCAAGGGGAAGGAGATGCCAGGGAGACAGAAGGCATGTCAGCAAACCGACTAACCTCCACTAGGTCCCGAGGCTCGGGGTTTGGAAATCATGGGGATGCTTCCAGGCAGGGCCTGCCGGTTCCTCAGCCTAGGCGAGTCCACTGACCAGGGGTATTTTCAGTGGTACTGACCAGCTAACAGGTGTGGAAAGCTATCTCCGAGGCCGAGGCTCAGAGTGATATTTTGGGACAGAAGCAAGCTGAGTGCTTTCTGACACGGATGTTTCCCCATGACGTCTTCCCAGCACAGCCCTGGCCAACCCCACCCACCTGGCTTCTAGGCGGTAGGAGGAGTTTCCCACCCTCTGGTCCTTCCTGATACTTCCCCACGTTCAGGATGCAAGTGGGGTCCCTGGGTAATGTCATCTTAATAAACCCCACGGGGAGCAAGGCTGTCCAAACAGATGAGGGTGATGGGACAGAGTTCAAAGAAGGATAGCTCATGATGATTTAGAATATCTCAAGGCCGTTGAGAAAGCAAACGGAGGTGGATGAGGATGAGACTCAGAAGCAGAGGGAGCAGGATGGATAAAATGCCAGCCCGCCTCTCCCAGAAGCCAGCGGTCCTTCCAGCTCTGAGTAACCTGGCCAGGAAAGCAAGTCCCAGACTGGAGGGACTTGGTCAAATGACACCAGTGATTTTCAAACAGAAGAACCATCATAGACTTAAAGTTCACTAGAACCCTTCATTTTTCTAGAGGCTGTGAACATCCTGGAATCAGATAACACTGATGGTTGCACAAGTTTGTGAACAGAGTGAAAACCACCAAATCATACTTTCAAATAGCAGGCTTTATGGTATGTGAATTACATCACAAGACAAAAAAGTGGGAAAAGCCCCCTTATTTCGTATCCCACTGTGGATCAGTAAATGCACAGCACACCAAGATGTGGTGACTCGGTTATAGAAAACCATACTCCCCAAGAATGGAAACAAATAAAAGAACTCTTTGAAAGATGGTGGGAGGAGGTGTCACCTACTGAGTACCTTTAGCAAGGGAACATCCTTCAATTACGCCAACGCCTTTACCGTGCACCAGATATTGTCTAGACTTTGGGGTTAAAGGAAGATGAAGAGGGCTGCCCTGGTGGCTCGGTGGTGAAGAATCTGCCTACCAATGCAGGAGACACATGTTTGATCCCTGGTCCGGGAAGATCCCATATGCCTCAGAGCAATTAAGCTTGTGTGCCAGAACTATTGAGCCTGTGCTCTAGAGCCCCGGAGCTGCAACTACTGAGCCCTGGCACCACAATTATTGAAGCCAATGTTCCCTAGAGCCTGTGCTCTGCGACAAGAAAACCACTGCATTGAGAAGCCCGTGCACTGCAACTAGAGAGTAGCCCCTACTTGCCGCAACTAGAGAAAAGCTCATGCAGCAACGAAGACCCAGAACAGCCAAATAAATAAAAGAAAAGAAAGATGAAGAGATCAGGGCCTTATGCCTCAGAGAAAGAACAGGGAATGAGCCAGGAAAATGAATCACTAGGGCAGGAGATGGAATATGCCATGGGCAGCAAGGGGCTCTCCACATATAATTCTAAGGACGCTCATAGGAGAGTGAAGTCCCATCAGGTCACAGGGACCAGGAAATGAAACCACAGAGTTTGGGGTGGACCTTAAAGGACAGTAAACATCCGAGAGGTGGAGAGGCTTCAAGAGGGTGGTCCAGGGGGAAGGAATAACAGTGGCAAAGGCTCAGTAGCTGGAAAATACAAGTTGTTCTTTGTTTTTAATTAGTTAATTGGCCTCACTGGGTCTTAGTTGTGGCACACAGGATTTTCTATCTTCATTGCAGAATCTTTAGTTGCGGTATGTGAACTCTTAGTTGTGGCATGTGGGATCTAGTTCCCTGACTAGGGATCAAACCCCAGGCCCCTTGCATTGGGAGCATGGAGTCTTAGCCACTGCTGAGCCACCGAGCAAGTCCCTACACACTGTTTTATTTATTTATTTTTTTAAATTTTATTTTATTTTTAAACTTTACATAATTGTATTAGTTTTGCCAAATATCAAAATGAATACGCCACAGGTATACATGTGTTCCCCATCCTGAACCCTCCTCCCTCCTCCCTCCCCATACCATCCCTCTGGGTCGTCCCAGTGCACCAGCCCCAAGCATCCAGTATCATGCATCGAACCTGGACTGGCAACTCGTTTCATACATGATATTTTACATGTTTCAATGCCATTCTCCCAAATCTTCCCACCCTCTCCCTCTCCCACAGAGTCCATGAGACTGTTCTATACATCAGTGTCTCTTTTGCTGTCTCGTACACAGGGTTATTGTTACCATCTTTCTAAATTCCATATATATGCATTAGTATACTGTATTGGTGTTTTTCTTTCTGGCTTACTTCACTCTGTATAATAGGCTCCAGTTTCATCCACCTCATTAGAACTGATTCAAATGTATTCTTTTTCATGGCTGAGTAATACTCCATTGTGTATATGTACCACTGCTTTCTTATCCATTCATCTGCTGATGGACATCTAGGTTGCTTCCATGTCCTGGCTATTATAAACAGTGCTGCGATGAACATTGGGGTACACGTGTCTCTTTCCCTTCTGGTTTCCTCAGTGTGTATGCCCAGCAGTGGGATTGCTGGATCATAAGGCAGGTCTATTTCCAGTTTTTTAAGGAATCTCCACACTGTTCTCCATAGTGGCGGTACTAGTTTGCATTCCCACCAACAGTGTAAGAGGGTTCCCTTTTCTCCACACCCTCTCCAGCATTTATTACTTGTAGACTTTTGGATTGCAGCCATTCTGACTGGTGTGAAATGGTACCTCATAGTGGTTTTGATTTGCATTTCTCTGATAATGAGTGATGTTGAGCATCTTTTCATGTGTTTGTTAGCCATCTGGATGTCTTCTTTGGAGAAATGTCTATTTAGTTCTTTGGCCCATAACAATTATAAATATATATGCACCCAACACGGGAGCACTGCAGTATGTAAGACAAATGCTAACAAGTATGAAAGGAGAAATTAACAATAACACAATAATAGTGGGAGACTTTAATACCCCACTCACACCTATGGATAGATCAACTAAACAGAAAATTAACAAGGAAACACAAACTTTAAACGATACAATAGACCAGTTAGACCTAATTGATATCTATAGGACATTTCCTCCCAAAACAATGAATTTCACCTTTTTCTCAAGCGCACATGGAACCTTCTCCAGGATAGATCACATCCTGGGCCATAAAGCTAGCCTTGGTAAATTCAAAAAAATAGAAATCATTCCAAGCATCTTTTCTGACCACAATGCAGTAAGATTAGATCTCAATTACAGGAGAAAAATTATTAAAAATTCCAACATATGGAGGCTGAACAACACGCTGCTGAATAACCAACAAATCACAGAAGAAATCAAAAAAGAAAACAAAGTTTGCATAGAAATGAATGAAAATGAAAACACAACAACCCAAAACCTGTGGGACATGGTAAAAGCAGTCCTAAGGGGAAAGTTCATAGCAATACAGGCACACCTCAAGAAACAAGAAAAAAAGTCAAATAAATAACCTAACTCTACACCTAAAGCAACTAGAAAAGGAAGAAATGAAGAACCCCAGGGTTAGTAGAAGGAAAGAAATCTTAAAACTTAGAGCAGAAATAAATGCAAAAGAAACAAAAGAGATCATAGCAAAAATCAACAAACCCAAAAGCTGGTTCTTTGAAAGGATAAATAAAATTGACAAACCATTAGCCAGACTCATCAAGAAACAAAGGGAGAAAAATCAAATCAATAAAATTAGAAATGAAAATGGAGAGATCACAACAGACAACACAGAAATACAAAGGATCATAAGAGAGTACTATCAACAATTATATGCCAATAAAATGGACAACGTGGAAGAAATGGACAAATTCTTAGAAAAGTACAACTTTCCAAAACGCAACCAGGAAGAAATAGAAAATCTTAACAGACCCATCACAAGCACGGAAATTGAAACTGTAATCAAAAATCTTCCAGCAAACAAAAGCCCAGGTCCAGACGGCTTCACAGCTGAATTCTACCAAAAATTTAGAGAAGAGCTAACACCTATCCTGCTCAAACTCTTCCAGAAAGTTGCAGAGGATGGTAAACTTCCAAACTCATTCTATGAGGCCACCATCACCCTAATACCAAAACCTGACAAAGATCCCACAAAAAAAGAAAACTACAGGCCAATATCACTGATGAACACAGATGCAAAAATCCTTAACAAAATTCTAGCAATCAGAATCCAACAACACATTAAAAAGATCATACACCATGACCAAGTGGGCTTTATCCCAGGGATGCAAGGATTCTTCAATATCCGCAAATCAATCAATGTAATACACCACATTAACAAATTGAAAAATAAAAACCATATGATTATCTCAATAGATGCAGAAAAAGCCTTTGACAAAATTCAACATCGATTTATGATAAAAACTCTCCAGAAAGCAGGAATAGAAGGAACATACCTCAACATAATAAAAGCTATATATGACAAACGCACAGCAAACATTATCCTCAATGGTGAAAAATTGAAAGCATTTCCTCTAAAGTCAGGAACAAGACAAGGGTGCCCACTTTCACCATTACTATTCAACATAGTTTTGGAAGTTTTGGCCACAGCAATCAGAGCAGAAAAAGAAATAAAAGGAATCCAAATTGGAAAAGAAGAAGTAAAGCTCTCACTGTTTGCAGATGACATGATCCTCTACATAGAAAACCCTAAAGACTCCACCAGAAAATTACTAGAACCAATCAATGACTATAGTAAAGTTGCAGGATATAAAATCAACACACAGAAATCCCTTGCATTCCTATACACTAATAATGAGAAAACAGAAAGAGAAATTAAGGAAACAATTCCATTCACCATTGCAACGGAAAGAATAAAATACTTAGGAATATATCTACCTAAAGAAACTAAAGACCTATATATAGAAAACTATAAAACACTGGTGAAAGAAATCAAAGAGGACACTAACAGATGGAGAAATATACCATGTTCATGGATTGGAAGAATCAATATAGTGAAAATGAGTACACTACCCAAAGCAATCTATAGATTCAGTGCAATCCCTATCAAGCTACCAACAGCATTCTTCACAGAGCTAGAACAAATAATTTCACAATTTGTATGGAAATACAAAAAACCTCGAATAGCCAAAGCGATCTTGAGAAAGAAGAATGGAACTGGAGGAATCAACCTGCCTGACTTCAGGCTCTACTACAAAGCCACAGTTATCAAGACAGTATGGTACTGGCACAAAGACAGAAATATAGATCAATGGAACAAAATAGAAAGCCCAGAGATAAATCCACGCACATATGGACACCTTATCTTTGACAAAGGAGGCAAGAATATACAATGGATTAAAGACAATCTCTTTAACAAGTGGTGCTGGGAAATCTGGTCAACCACTTGTAAAAGAATGAAACTAGAACACTTTCTAACACCATACACAAAAATAAACTCAAAATGGATTAAAGATCTCAATGTAAGACCAGAAACTATAAAACTCCTAGAGGAGAACATAGGCAAAACACTCTCTGACATACATCACAGCAGGATCCTCTATGACCCACCTCCCAGAATATTGGAAATAAAAGCAAAAATAAACAAATGGGACCTAATTAACCTTAAAAGCTTCTGCACATCAAAGGAAACTATTAGCAAGGTGAAAAGACAGCCTTCAGAATGGGAGAAGATAATAGCAGATGAAGCAACTGACAAACAACTAATCTCGAGAATATACAAGCAACTCCTACAGCTCAACTCCAGAAAAATAAATGACCCAATCAAAAAATGGGCCTACACACTGTTTTAATCTGCCTGCACAGCAGGCTGTGTGTAGGGCAGCAGCAGAAGGTAGGTCTGGAAAGAAGTAGGGCTGCACTTACTAGCGGGTGGGAGTGGAGTGATCTTGGTCTGTTTTAGGAGTGTCCTTCCTTGCCTTCAGGGTGTTTCTGGTTTGAAATAGTGTGAGGCAGACATGGTTTGCTTTGAGGTGTCCTCCTGGCAATCCTCTGCCCTCAAGGCCCTCAGCGTTGGCCTGCATTTTGCCCCAGAAGAGGCTCAGTGAATATCAGATGAGAGAAGGAATGAAGGAACCAATGAACCATGAGTGCTGCTGACATGTAAGACTCTCATCCCCATATCTAAACTCATCTGTCTGTGGGACTTCCCTGGTGGTCCAGTGGTTAAGACAGCGCTGCCAATGCAAGGGGCGCAGGTTCAATTCCTGGTTGGAGAACTAAGATTCCCACGTCGTGTGGTGCAGTCAAGATATTAAAAAAAATGTCAAACTAGCCTGTCTGTGTTCCATACCTCCAGGACTCTGCTAGAAAAGAGCCAGATAATCTAGAGTGTTCCTGGGAAGGCACTGTAGGAAGTTAAGAGTAACCCATTAAGATAAGATGATGGCATTTGTAAACCCAGGGGATTCTGGCGGCAGCATCCCAGGCATGGGGTGTGCTGGGCAGAGGTGCCTGTCCACACGCCTCAGCTCACACTGCCTCCCTTCTTACGCTTGACCTCCTTAAGCATCTTAAAGGTGATGCATTTGTGAGGGGGGAAAGCCATCTCTGGCTTGGCAGGGGAGAGCAGCAGAGTCCTGGTGGCCAGGCCTCTGCATTGCATGCCTTAACGGGGCCCTTCATGCCTGGTGCTCTCAGCACTTACCATTCTCTGTGCATCTTTTATTCATGCAGACAGGTGACTGCAACTCATGCCTCATCACTCTAACAGCCTGATGTAGGGCAAAGAAAACCTTCTGAGCATTTGTGCTGCATCAGTCTTCTCGGACAGTGACTGTTCCGGAAGATTCTGTGAGCTGCCACCTCAAGAATTCCATTTACCCATCCTGGCTTCCCTAGGGCACCCCTTAGGGTCTGTGGTTAATCACAGTACATATCAGCTAAAGATTTCTCTTCCATGCCCCACTCCTGTTGGAGTCCAAACTACCTTTTTCTACCTGTCACACACTTGTCTTTCGGCTGGGAGAAATCTGAGACTAACCAAGCAGATGAACCGATGAGGCTGGAGGCCTGGGAGCCACAGCTGGCCCACCTCTGGCTCCTGGGGTTGGGGTGAGGGTGAGGATGGTGACAGAGGCAGGGATGGCTTTCTGAGCTACACAACCTGTACAGCTGCCATGGACCCCACGCTTAAAAGCACTGCATACTTGGTTTAATGCTCTGCTGTTGCCATCTTGAAATTCTTAGTACTTTTTGCACACAGAGTCTCGTGTTTTCATTTTGCACGGACCTGCAAACTACATAGCGGGTCCTGCACAAAGGCAAAGGTTTCACTGCTGATTGACTTGGTTTTCTTCTGCGGCCACTGACACGGTGCTCACTCCAGCTGATCCTTCAAAAATGTTGAATCACAGGTAATAATAATGATGCTTCTACAGAACTAGGTCCCCTCATGTTTCCCACGTCCACTGCCCTGGTCAGGTCTCAGCATCTCTTTCCTGGGCTACTGTGGATTCCTGTCTCTCTCCAGCCTCTAACAGCTCTGGGCCTTTCAGAATGATGCCAGTTAACAGGGCTATGGTGAGGCATGGCTTCAGAGGTGTCAGTGAAAGGTTCCCAAAGAACCCTGGGAGTTCAAGGCAGAGGCCCTACAAAGCAACTGTTAATTGCAGAACAGTCAACATTAATTGACCCGTGTTCCAGGTATCATACCAAGCATTTGACCTGTGCATGCACGTGTGCTCAGTTGCTTAAGTTGCATCCGACCCTCTGTGATCCCCTGGACTGTAGCCCTCAGGCTCCCCTGTCTACTGGATTATCCAGGCAAGAATATTGGAGTGGGTGGCTATGCCCTCCTCCAGGGGATCTTCCCAACTCAAGGATCCAACCCAAGTCTCCTATGGACCCTGCATTGGTAGGCAGATTCTTTACCACTGAGCCACCTGGGAAGCCCTTAAGCATTTCGCCTGCTTGGACTCAAAACATTTAATCATTACAACAATCCCAGAAGCAAGTATTAGTACTCCTGTCATTTTATGGATGGGGAAGATGACACTCCAAGAGATTAAGCCAAACACACTAGGTAATAACAGGGATTCCAGAGGCAAGAACTCTGATTCAAATGCCAGCTTGGTTGTGACTACATCTTGACTTTGGGCAAATTATCAGCTATGCCTTGGCTTTCTAGTTATAATATGGGAATTATAAGAAAAACACCTACTCCCTAGTGTTGTAAATCTCAGGATTAGAAGAGTCAATATAGGTAAAGCATGTAAAACATTCCTTACTACCGGCCAAGTACAATATATGTGTTAATACATATATTGATATTAATACATCCAAGGTCACATGGGTAGAAAGTACTCACAATAAGACACACCCAGAAAATCAGAGCTCCAAGCCTATGAGTTTAGTTACTGGGCAATACTGCCTCCTGGGAAGGGTGGTGAAGGACGTCCACAAAGCATGCCTAATTCAGTCTAAGTCTAGAGATGCTGAAGTCAAGAGTTGGAAATTAAAAAGCAGAACATGATTCCAAATGTTGACTCTTATCCCTAAATGTATGCCGTGCGTTAGCTCTGAAATGGGTAATTTCGCAGCACTTCTGACGGTGCTTCACTGTTTACTAGAACATTCACCAGGGCACATTTCCACAGGCCGAAAACGCCGTTACAATACGAAGTGTCAGCACATCATCTTCCTCTTAAACACCTTGTAGGGGGATGCACACTCGCAGGGGAGAGGGCCAGGGTTATGTGAGAATTACAGGGTGTGCAAACTGTTCAGGCACCGCTGTACACAAAAGTATTTTTTCCTTTATCCTGATTTAGTGAGTCGGGAAAGAGAGCGAGTGAGTGCATTTTAAAGACAGGCATCAGGTTCTTTAGATGCAGGGCAGTGGCTTCTGCTGTTACACACAGATGAAAATGAAGTGTGCTTACAGGGGGTCCTTATTTGAGCTAAATTTTCTTGCCATCTACTCAAGGTTCCAAATCACCATGCCTGGTTTGGCTCAGCGTGGGGTTTCAGCTCTGTGTTCCCAGAGGACACGCGATTGAGGAAGTGTGTGCCCCAAGTTAACTCCAATTCTGGTGAAGAACGGATCACTTCAGTCCCATATGCAAAAATCGCACTGCCATTCCCCAAACGACAAAGATCCTTGAAGCCAGTGACAATGCTGTCCAGCTCAGAAAACATTCACCATAGAGTCACCAATGGGAGAAGGCAAATGAGTCAGAATTGTTAATCACCATCAGCCAGTACTGCAGGTGCCCAAGATACGAATGACATCAGATTTCGAAAGGACATCAGATTTAGACTGTTGTAAGATGAAGTTAGGGAGTTATGCTATGTAGGACCTTATTTGACTAAGTGGTTTAATAGTAAAAATTATAATTAATTAATTTATTTGGCTGTATTGGTTCATAGTTGCAGCATATAGGATCTTTTGTTGAGGCACACAGACTCTAGTTGTGGTGTGGGCTTAACTGCTCTGCAACATGTGGGATCTTAGAACCTATGTTCCCTGCACTGCAAGGTGAATTCTTAACCATTGGGCCATCAGGGATGTCCCAATAAGAATTATAATAATGATAAGCGTTCCCTTTTGTTGAGCATCTACTATATCCTAGGCATTTTGCTAAGCACACTATGCATAGGGATGTCACTGGATCCATATAAGGACCCTGCAAGGTTTCTATACTACTCTCATTCTGCAAACGAAGACAAAAGTTCAGAGATGCTGAGTAACGTGTCGCATAGACACTAAGTGGCAGGCAGGGGTTGCAATCCAGATATAGCTGGAGTCCGACACAACTTGGCGACTGAACAACAACAACAAAAACAAATCTTCTACCTCTTTACAGTGCCCTATGCTATTAATTTTTTCTAAGCTCAGTAATTGCTACTACTATACTGCTGCTGCTGCTGCTAAGTCGCTTCAGTCGTGTCCGACTCTGTGCGACCCCAGAGATAGCAGCCCACGAGGCTCCCCCGTCCCTGGGATTCTCCAGGCAAGAACACTGGAGTGGGTTGCCATTTCCTTCTCCAATGCATGAAAGTGAAAAGTGAAAGTGAAGTCGCTTAGTCGTGTCCGACTGTAGCAACCCCATGGACTGCAGCCTACCAGGCTCCTCCGCCCATGGGATCTTCCAGGCAAAAGTACTGGAGTGGGGTGCCATTGCCTTCTCCGATACTACTATACTAACTACAATTAAATGACAACAATGAAAACAATAACAATCACTTTTAAGAGTGAAGAGCCCAGTGTATATTGTTTAATCTTCTCAACACTTCTATAAGATAGGTAATATTTTCATATTGGAGATGAGGAGATTGAGGCTTAGAGAGGGTAAATAACTTGTCCTGGGCCATATAAACAGAGAGTTGACCATAAGGTCTGCAGTGGGGCAGATGGAGAAAAGATGAGAAGGTATTGGTTAAGGTCAAGGCAGGAAGGTCACTGAGGGTAGGGAGCACTATGGAGCCCCCACTGAGGAGGTGTGGCAACTTTCTCTAATGCCAGAAGAATGGACCTTTCTTGAGGTGTCCATGTGTCCACAGGCTAAGACGTGGCAGCCATATTTGTCCTCAATGGCACCATCCTTAGGCCATAGCTGATTGGATCCTAGGTGAACATCTGACCCAAGCCATCCAGTGAGGTTCTTTCTCTCAAAAATTTGAACTGAGAGGCACTGAGCCTGGTGCCTGTTGAGTGCTGAGTCTGGTTAATGGCAGAGTATCCAAGGGAGGGTCAAAAAAGCCTAGTTATGGAGGTCCATGGGATTGTCCTGCTTCCCAGTGTCCTGAGGCTTGGCTGTCCAACCCTCAGGATTTCATGAGACACACTAATATTCCTCCCATGCATTCTTCTTTTACTTAATTTAGCTCATATTGGTCCCTGTTACTTGTAGCCAGATGAATCTTAGTTAACTTTCACCACCTCTTATTAAGTACTTTCTATAAGCTTGACTGAGCTTCCCTGGTGGCTCACTGGCAAAGAATCTGCCTGCCAATGCAGAAGACATGGGTTCAGTCCCAGATCTGGGAAGGTCTCCTGGAGAAGGAAACCAGTATTGGCAATCCACTCCAGTATTGGTGCCTGGAAATCCTCATGGAAAGACAAGCCCGGCATGCTACAATCTTTGGGGCGCAAAGAATCACACACGACTGAGCAATCGAACTGTCTATGGTGTCACCAAGAGTCAGACATGACTGAACAACTGAACAGCAACAACAAACTTGACTCATGTTTGCTTCTTAACCTACTCATCTACCTCTAAAGTATTATCTTATTTTATAGATTTTTTAAAAATGTAGCAACATGGATGGATCTACATAGCATCACTAAGTGAAGTAAGTCAGAGAAAGACATATATGATCTCACTTATATATGGAATCAAAAAGATGACACAAATGAACTGGTTTACAAAACAGAGACAGACTCACAGGCATAGAAAACAAACTTACGGTTATTAAAAGGGCTGCATGTTGGGGAGATAGTTTAGGAGTTTGGAATCAACAGATACACACTAGTATATATAAACACCAAGGTCCTACTGTATAGCACAGAGAATTCAGTATCTTATAACTTAAAAAGGGGAAGAATCTGAAAAACAATATATATATGCATACATATATATGGGGCTTTCCCAGGTGGCACTAGAGGTAAAGAATCCGCATGCCAATGCGGGAGATGCAAGAAACACGGGTTTGATCCCTGGGTTGGGAAGATCCCCTGGAGTAGGAAATGGCAACCCACTCTAGTATTCTTGCCTGGGAAATCTCATGGACAGAGAAGCTTGGTGGGTTACAGTCCATGAGGCTGCAAATATGTAAATACACATACATATATATATATCTGAATATGTATAAAACCGAATATAAATATATAACAATATAAACATATAACTGAATATAAACATATAACTATATATATATAACTTTATATATAGTTATGTAACTATAGTTATATATAAATAACTATATATATATAACTACAGTTATATATAAAACAGAATCACTTTGCTATACACCTGAAACTAACACAACATTGAAGTCAGCTATACTTCATGTAAGCAGTCAAGTTGGGCTTGAAATCAAGATGTATTAGATTTCTAGAACTATGTCCACTTAGTTAGTTGCCTGAAGAGGCTGTCTGTGGGCTTGCTGACAGCACTCCAGAACAGCAGCTGCATATATTCCCGCCAGCCCCAGAACTGTCCTTTAATCTGCAGACTTCTCCTGACGCTGGGCTGGAAGAAGCACAAGCTGGAATCAAGATTGCCGGGAGAAATATCAATAACCTCAGATATGCAGATGACACCACCCTTATGGCAGAGAGTGAAGAGGAACTCAAAAGCCTCTTGATGAAAGTGAAAGTGGAGAGTGAAAAAGTTGGCTTAAAGCTCAACATTCAGAAAATGAAGATCATGGCATCTGGTCCCATCACTTCATGGGAAATAGATGGGGAAACAGTGGAAACAGTGTCAGACTTTATTTTCCTGGGCTCCAAAATCACTGCAGATGGTGACTGCAGCCATGAAATTAAAAGACACTTACTCCTTGGAAGCAAAGTTATGACCAACCTAGATAGCATATTCAAAAGCAGAGACATTACTTTGTCAACAAAGGTTCGTCTAGTCAAGGCTATGGTTTTTCCTGTGGTCACGTATGGATGTGAGAGTTGGACTGTGAAGAAGGCTGAGCGCCGAAGAATTGATGCTTTTGAACTGTGGTGCTGGAGAAGACTCTTGAGAGTCCCTTGGACTGCAAGGAGATCCAACCAGTCCATTCTGAAGGAGATCAGCCCTGGGATTTCTTTGAAGGAATGATGCTGAAGCTTAAACTCCAGTATTTTGGCCACCTCATGTGAAGATTTGACTCATTGGAGAGACTCTGATGCTGGGAGGGATTGGGGGCAGGAGGAGAAGGGGATGACAGAGGATGAGATGGCTGGATGGCATCACTAACTCGATGGACGTGGGTCTGGGTGAACTCTGGGAGTTGGTGATGGACAGGGAGGCCTGGCGTGCTGCAGTTCATGGGGTCGCAAAGAGTCAGACACGACTGAGCGACTGAACTGAACTGAACTGGTGCAGGAGTGGTCACTTGCGTGACTAGATGCTGCTTGTTGTGCCTCATCGTTCATGCAGGGAGAGAGGAGGAGGTGCTGCAGGAAGCGTGCGCCTCCCCAGAGCCCTTCTGTGATGGCCCTTGTTATATGCCAATATGGCTAGTCTCCAGTCTCCAGTTATACCATCACCTAGGTGTTGCTGTGAAGGTATTTTATAGGTGTGATTACAGTCCATAATGAGTTGACTTTAAGTAAAAGAGAGTATCCTAGATAATCTAAGGGGGTCTGAAATGATCAGTTGAAAGGCTTTAAGAGCAGAGCCAAGGCTTCCTTGATGAAATTCTGCTAAGGCAACAGCTTTACCCTGTACTCCAGAATTCCAGCCTGTCCTTCAGATTCAGACTTGCCTTGCAATAAATGTGCTGCCTTCTGATAAATCTCTTAATATAGATATCATCCTGGTTCTATTTCTTGAACTGAACTCTGACTGGCTCCAGACTCATCAAGAATACTGGAGTGGGTTGCCATTTCCTTCTCCAGGAGATCTTCCCAGATCCAGGATCAAACTTGTGTCTCCTGCATTGGAGACACGCCCCTCCACTCCTGTTACCCTCCCCACAGAGGCCAGGTCTCTCATGCTTCTAGGCCTTTCTCTCTGCCAGGAACCCCTCCCCATGCCTACTTGCCAGAAAATGTCTACTGGTCAGCCAGGACTCAGCTCAGACCCACCTCCTCCATGAAGCCTTCCCTGACTTCTTTAGGCAAGCCACAGTGCTTTTCCCATTACACTCAGACTGACAGCAGTTGGATCATTTTTTAGTAATTTTTCTTTTTCCATGGTTTGCCAATTCTCTCTTCAAGGACAAAAAGTGTCCCTTTAAAGTCTTATCTCAAACTTTTCTAGCTCAGGACCTGGCACACAGATACAATTTTTTTTCAATAAATGCATGAAGGTAGGCATTCGTGGGTCTGGATTTTGCAGAAAGGATGTTCTGGGGTAGAAAGAGGTCCAACTACACCTGCCTTCTCAGGGTCACCTTGAAAAGGCCAGTGGTCTTTATCAGTGCTCTGCACATGGGCTCTTCCTCATGGTGGGGGCTCAATCTGACAGAGGAGCTCCTGTTGATGAGCTTTCACTGGTCTTTCTGCCTGGCTTGGGGCTCCATTATTAGGGTGAATTCCTGCGTGACCTTTAAGATTAAAACTAAATGTTCTGATCTTTCCCCAGACAGGTATTAGGTGCCGGAAATGGCATTCTGCAGGGACTATGTTCAGTAGCAAATTCCAAATATCAGCTTCATCACATCCTGACATGTTACAGCCCATCTGAGCCGGGGCTACGCTGTGCATTTTAAGGCTGTGCACTGTAAGGGCAGCAATTTTCTCTTTTCCACGCTGGCTCTACCAGCAGCCCCACTAGGTCCTCTGAGAAGCTGCAGTCCAGAGAACTGAGACCCATTGGTGTTGCCTCTCTCTGATGGGACTGCCAGAGAGAAGAGGGTCACCAGCAAACCAAGTTTAGCAGGGCTGTCAGGAAAAACTCGCCCTTCTGAAGATGTTACCAGGCCTTCTGCCATTGTCTGTAATGACTGTATTTGTGGCAAAGCTGGGGGGATGCCTCCACTCTGGGGTTCCTCCGGCAACTCAGGGAAATTGCACATGCCCTTAATCAGGAAACATTCAGGGAGTTCCTAAATTTGGACTCTTTTGATTAAAGGAAAGACCTAATTAGATAATTGTCTCCTTGGAAACCTAGGTATATTTATTATTGCTTTTATAAGCCTCTTCAATTACTCGGAGGAGGGAACACACTTTCACTGTGGTCCACGTTCGCAAAGGAGCCGCGTCTCAATGAGCCACTAAGAACCATGAATGAGCAGCCGCTCACTTTAGGTAAATATATTTACTTTGCCTAAAGAGGGTGGAAGTCTCATTTTCAGCCTTGCAAACAACTCCTAGTTCCAACTAATACTAATTGATGCTAATAATAGCAAATGCATATAGAGCATTCTTTAAATGCGCCAGGCAACTGTAACCCTTTACAACAGACCTGTGTAGCTGACTCCATTCTTAACGCCCACTTTACAGATGAGGACACCAAGGCTCAGGGAGGTGAAGAGACTTGCTCAGACACAGAACTAGAAATGGTACAGCCATGGCTGGAAGGTACTCAGCATGGCCCTGGAGCTCCGCCTGCACGTGAATGAACAATTATTGAAGATTTTTTATTACTGGGGATAGAGTTCATATGAAGTTAAAACATAACAAAGCTTACATTTATTGAGCACGTGTGGTGCTAGGATCTGTGCTAAGTGTTCTTCATGCATTGTTTTCTTGTTAATTCTCAGAACACTGGGAAGTGGGGCTGTTTTATTCAATAGATGAAGAAAGTGAGGCTCACAGATTGAAAACTTGCTCTCTTGATGGGTTTTAAAGAAACAAACGATGATTGGGAAATGAATAGCCTTGTCATTGCCACCCAGCCTTGAATCTGTCTGCAGACAGAGGAGCCCACCTCCTGTTTGCACCCATCACCTCCCAGTTTCCAGCCTCTTCATACGCTGTTATAAATTAGGGCAATTTACGGCTGTTCAGTTTGCATTCAGATCCTACAATCGTAAAGGCTGCCTCGGCACAGATGTTCATAGTTGTAAACATTCTCTTCTGAAGTTGACCCTGTGCTTAGAAAACCCAATGATTCATTTTAAAATCTGGGAGTCAAAAAGTCTTTAAAATGGGGGGTGTGATTTCTTAGCACTTGAAACTGAGGTATATGACTTTTAATGTGCATTATTTACTCCCAGGCTCCTTCGCCCCACCCCACGCCACCCCCACCCCACCCTGGCCCCGCCAGCATCTTCTGGGCTCTTCTAACTGTGCCTCAGGCCTGCTGGAGTGCTCTGGCTTTTCCAGAACACTGGGTCTTCTGGAATTTTTTCCCTCTTCTCTGAACTTTATTAACAGAATTTTATTTGTATCTACCTCAGTCAGTAGAAGAGAGCAGGATTCAATCCATTCCTGACTGGGGATCATCTGCTATACATTTCATTCCTAAAATGCCAAAAGGAAAACTGTGTACAGTCACCGTTTGGTGCTCACAGTGTGCCAGGCACTGTGCTGAATAAGCTATGTTCACTTTGCACACATATCCTTAGTATCCGGGCTTCCCCGGAGGTGCTAGTTGTAAATCCCTCTAAATACCTCCTGTCAGTGCAGGGGGTATAAGAGACGCAGGTTCGATCTCTGGGTAGGGAAGATCCCCTGGAGGAGGGCATGGTAACGAACTCCAAAATTCCTGCCTGGAGAATCCCATGGACAGAGGAGCCTGGTGGGCTCCAGTCCAAAGGGTTGCACAGAGTTGGATATGACTGAAGCAACTTAGCATGCACGCACGCATCCTTAGCATTTAGAATGGTACTTTGCTTTAGCTGCTAAATGCCTGTGTCCCACGAAAGACCTAAGACGTTTATTTATAGTGTTTTGCTTAATTCTCACATGAACCCTAGGGGGCAGATTCTAATGAATATTCCCATTTGACAGATGGGACACCTGAGGCCCAGACAAGTTCAGTAACTTGCCAAGGTCATGCAAGTGGTGAGTGGGTGGGAGGACATGGGTTCATCCATTCACTCAACAGATAGTTTTTGAGCTAACGAAGAAATGAATCCACAAATTAGCTCCTCGTGCATTCCAGAAGGGAGGCGAGATGCTGTAAACGTCCAAACAGAAGAAAGATCTACTGGTTAGAGAGACGAGCTAGGAATAAAATTAAACAGGGAGATGTGAGGGAAAGGGGCTAGGGAGGCATGATGCTCTTGGAGGACATGACATCTGAGCTCTGAGACTGGCAGGCTGAAATGGAGGGACCTTGCAGAGAGCAGAGATAGGGCCAGGGCTTCACAGCAGAGGCAATATCAAGTTCAAAAGCCTGAAAGAGGGAACATGTTTGGCTTAAAAAAATCATTTGGCTCTGATGCCCCAAAGCCTTTCCATATTCTAAGGCTCTCCCTTTGGACCTCTACAACACTTGGACTAGTACCAGGGACTATAAGAGTACCTCGTGGTTTTGTTGGGAGGAATTAACGAGCTCAAGCTTGTCAAACACTGAGCAGTGAGCCTGACATACACTAAGTGTTACCTGTTGCTGCAAATTTATCATTAGCCCTCCGGTACACTGCAATCAGCATTAGCAGAGGAGGGGATGATTTACACCCCATCACTAGCATTGCTGCAATTTCTGTTAAGGATGAGTAAGCAAACTTCCTGCATGACGTTTAGCCTGTCACTTCACTTTGGGAGAGGTCACCGTAAATCGGCTGCCAGAAAAGAGCAGTGGAATGAATTCTCTGTTGAATGATTGGGTTGTTTAGAATACATAGCACCTTAATCCCAGGAAAGAATAACAAAACCCAGGAACTGTTGAGAGAAGAGAGCCTGTCAAAGGGAAATTATCAAAGTGCACAACAGATAATCAATAGTAATCAGCCCAGGAAATCAAAAAGAAAGCAATTGCCCTGAAGACCTACATCTTGTTTGTTCAATATTTTTGCGAGGTCAGGAGCCAATGCCAATCCATTATGGTTCTTAAATTCAGAGGTAAATATAGTCATGAGCATCCCGTAGCAAGTAGGGAGCCCTGTTTATCATCCAAGAGGGCAGCATGTGCAAAGGCCCAGCAACCCCTGGAGGGCTCCTTAGAAGCTTCTGTTTCTGCCTTCCAATGCTGGGACCCTGAAGGCAACAGGAAAAACCCCAGAGTGAAGCCGGAGGAGCCCACAGTGCCTCCTACGAGCAGGATACACAAAATGAGTGATAAATTCTGTGGTCTAAAAGAATTCTAATCTAGAAATTGTGTTTCCAAAGCTATGACAAACCTAGACAGCATATTAAAAAGCAGAGACATTACTTTGCCAACGAAGGTCTGTCTAGTCAAAGCTGTGGTTTTTCCAGTAGTCATGTATGGATGTGAGAGCTGGACCATAAAGAAAGCTGAGCACCGAAGAACTGATGCTTTTGAACTGTGGTGTTGGAGAAGACTCTTGAGAGTCCCTTGGACTGCAAGGAGATCCCACCAGTCCATCCTAAAGGAAATCAGACCCAAATGTTCATTGGAAGGACTATTGCTGAAGCCGATGCTCTAATACATTGGCTACCTGATGTGAGGAGTCAACTCCTTGGGAAAGACCCTGATGCTGTGATGAGGCTGGAGCAGAAGGGCAGGGCCAAATCACGTGGGAGCCATGTGGGCCACCGAATGGAGCTTGACATCAATCCAGCAGCAACAGGAACTTTGGAGGTGGGAAGTATGGCTTCAGGGTGTTTATATCCAGAGTCTTGGTTAGACTCGGGTTCAGATGCTGGCATTCAGTCCTGCTGGCTCCTGGGTGCATTGGCAGGAACAAATCCAAGCCCCTTACCAGCCCCTGCGAAGCCCCTGCCGTGCCTCTGTGCTAACCCCTCGCCCCTCACCACCAGCCGAATTTTTGCTCACACTCTCCGCCTTCCTGCATTGGAGTCTTCTCACCAGCTGACCCAGCTCTTCACAGGGCCAGCTCCTCTTGGTCATCTGTGTCTCAGTGACAAAACCGCCTCCCGGGTGGGGACTTCTCAGGCCTCCCTGGCCCTCCTGTCACTTCCCTTCACAAAAACCTGCACTCTCTCTATAGCACCTACGAGAGTAACTTGCTTATATAATGGGAGTGTTTATTATCTGTTTCTCCTGTTGTTAGGAGTTGAATCATGTCCCCCGCAAAGGTGTGCTGAAGTCCTAAACCCAGGTAGTTGTGGATATGACTTATTGGGAATGGCCAGGCTCTTTTCCAAAATAGTTGCAGGATTTCCCGTCCCCCTAGCCAGGTATGAGGGGTCTAGTCTCTCCACACCTTCAACCACACTCCTTATTCTTCTTTTTAAAATTAATTTTTATGGGAATATAGTTGCTTTAGGGTCTCCCTGGTATCTCGGAGGGTGAAGAATCTGCCTGCAATGCAGGAAAACTGGGTTTGATCTCTGGGTCAGGAAGATCCCCTGAGAAGGGAATGGTAACTCACTCCAGTATTCTTGCCTGGGAAATTCCATGGGCAGAGGAGCCTGGTGGACTACAGTTTATGGGGTCCCAAACAGTCGGACTGAACAACAGTCACTTTCGGAGCTGCTTTACAATATTGCATTAGTTTCTTGCAGTCTCTTTCTTTTTGATTCAGCCATTCTGGCTGGTGCGAAGTGGAACCCCAGAGTCAGTGGGATCCCATTTAATGACAAAGGCACAAGGTGGGGGTGGGGGGCTCTACCATGAACACCTTGTCCTGTGTGTGGGGAACTCCTGATTCTGATAAGTTATCACTCTAGACTTGTTCCTCAAACAAAAGGGACCCCTTCATTGAGAAAAATGAAAGATGAGAAGGAAAATAGTTAAAGACACAGAGAAAGACTGACATAAGCCATCAGGGCCAGACCATGGTCTTGCTTCCTCCATCAGGTTAGCTGTTTCTATCATCTTAGAGAAAGCAACAATTCCTTTCCTCCCTTCTGCCTCAGCATCTCAGAGATGCTCTCAGCTTTCATGGCATCTTTGTGTCAAGACCAGCATGATTTTTATGTCCTTTGTCTCATCTGTCTTCAGAACTTTCTTTGAATGAGTTTGGGGAGGGTTTCTGTCCCTTTATTAGGCCTTGAAAACATCTCTCTTCCTCGGGGTCTTCTGTCTCTGAGAGAGTGTACTGTGATCATGTGGCAGTGGTCACAGCGGGTCATACTCAGCAGGATGTGGGTGCACCCTCTTCCCACCGGGAGGGCAGTAGGAAGGGCAAGGTTGTGTGGGTGAGAGCCCAGGATTCGGGGATTTCTAGGCGTCTGTTGGTTTATTTGGACACTGAGCTGGTATGTGTCTTAAGACTTCTAACTGGATCCCTTACTCTACTTTTCCCAGTTCCTTGGAATGCTCTAATCTTAAAGGTAATTCCTGCTTCTATTTGGGGGAGGGGACGAAGACTGTTTTCTGTTGGTAATTTCTGAAAGGTTGAAAGAAAACGCATATTTTATTTTTTCTCAGAAACATTGAGGGCCTGGTTCTTTTCAAGTCCTAACTACTTTGAAAATTCAATTTCCTGACGTTGACCACTTTTGGTCAGATGATAATGGAAAATTACAACTGGGGTTTTGGAGATGTTTTGCTAATTTCTGTGTTAAACTCCAGACGAAATCAGTCCCTTCCTCTTAACCCTTCCTCCCAGGGCTGCTTTGCTGTAGCGCTCCAGGGAAGACACTGAGACTATAGTGTCAGTAATGGCCACTCAGAAAATGGTGCATCCATGGCACCCACCAATGTCCCAATCTCAGCAAATGGTTGAGATTACCACTTCCTTACAGGTTCTCAAAGCAGTCACCTTCATCTTCCACAGTCAATCAACAAACAAGTCATGTTGATTCTACCTGTTACATAGTTCCTGTGTCCCTGGCACTACCCCTGACTTTCACCACGTCCTAGTCTAAGTTAGTACTCTACCTCTTGCCTGGACACACACATTAACTCCCAACATAGATCCTACATTCATTCTTGTATTTAACTGTTTATGGCTGTGCCGGGTCTTTGTTGTTGCACGCGGGCCTTCTCCGGTTGTGGTGAGTGGGGGCTGCTCTCTAGCTGTGATGCACGGGCTCTCATTGCAGTGATTTCTCTTGTTGCACAGTCAAAGGCTTTAGCGTAGACAATGAAGCAGAAGTAGATGTTTTTCAGGAACTCCCTTTCCAATTTCATTGCTTCTGCTGCTTTCTCTTACTCTTAGGCTGAAGCCCAAACGCTCACTATGACTTACTACATGATCTGATCTGGGTTGTCTCTGCCACCCTCTACTTTCCTCTGTGCTCCTGGCTCTGTCTGCCCCAGGATCTTTGCACATCCTGCTCCCTCCGGCTCCTCCTACTACAGTTCACTTGCATGTATCCCTGTTCACCCTCCACCCTTCAGTTACACATCACCTCCTCAGAAGGACTTCTTTTGATCACCAAGCTGAGTAACACACAACCAACACTTGTGATCCTAAAGCCCTGTCCCAAACCTGGCATGTTCCCGGTTCAACATATACTTAGCCCACCAGACTGTTAGTTTTGAGCAAGTCTGTCACTTACCACTAGAACCCTCTTGCCAACACACAGTGATGGTTCATCCATGTCTGGTGAATGAATGAACAAATGAAGGACAAGCTTTGATTTCACTCATTCACTCTAACATTGTTGTTTTTCAGTCACCAAGTCATGTCACTCTTTGCAGCCCCATGGACTGTAGTGCACCAGGCTCCTCTGTCCTCCACCATCTCCCTGAGTTTGCGCAAATTCATGTCCATTGAGTCAGCGATGCTATCTAACCACTTCATCCTCTGCCACTCTCTTCTTCTTTTGCCTTCAATCCCTCCCACATCAGGGTCTTTTCCAATGAGTCATCTCTTCACATCAGGTGGCCAAAGTATTGGAGTTTAGCTTTAGCATCAGTCTTTCCAATGAATATTCAGGGTTGATTTCCTTTAGGATTGACCGGTTTGATCTTCTTGCTGTCCAAGGGACTCTCAAAAATCGTCTCCAGTGGCCGCTCCAGTGGGGACTTCAGAGCTCGATGAAGCTATGCTGAAACATGGTGCACCGAAGAAGGGAATGGCAAACCTCTCCAGTGTTCTTGCCTCGAGAACCCCATGATCAGTATGAAAAAGTCACTCTTATCAGGATCAAAAACTGTTGATAACAGGCCCTGACTCAGGCTGTGTTTCCTCCTGTGGCTGGTGATAACATGACGTGCTCATCCTACTGCTAATGGGCAACAGAAGTGTGTCCAAAGGGCTGGGCCTTCAGACGAACTCTGTCTAGTGATTGGCTCATTCATTACCTCGAAAGTTTTTATGGAAAGTGAACTAGTTGTAAAGAACTCTGCAAGACTCTGGGGAAGAGGTGGCTACACATGGGCTAAGTTCAACCCTACATGGTGGTACTTGGTCCACATTTTGAATGAGCTGCTGGTGATTGAAAAATTGAGAGATTTCATGGATCTGGACTCCCCAGGTTCTCTTGAAAGAGCCAACTATTTGGCCACACAGGAGCTGCAGTCCCACAGGCCTGCAGGCAGCTGGAGCTGAGTGGAAACATCTTCCCTTCGATGGGGTAAGCTCTCTCTGCTGATTGACTTCCTGGGGCTCCATCACCTGAGGCTCAGGCTTCCATGAGCACTGGAGTTGGCATTCCATGCTGCTCTGGGGTTATTAACAGGTCAGCAAGGTGTGGTGCTTATCCCAGAGGATCTCAAGGGAATATTCAGACTCTGCCCCTCAGTCCAGGTGGGTCACATGAACAACAGGGCAGGTGGGAGACTTGGCGAGGGACAGGTGAAACCCCGTGTTTGCTTGAATATTTTATGTTTTGCATTTTATGGCCTGGACCCAGTCTTAGGCAACCTGTCTGTAGGCTACCCTTTTCACACGCTTCATGGGGTTCTTGCGGCAAGAATACTGGAGTGGTTTGCCATTTCCTCCTCCAGTGGACCGCATTTTGTCAGAGCTCTCCACTACGATTCGTCCTTCTTGGGTTTCCCAGCACAACATGACTCATAGCTTCATTGAGTTGCACAAGCCCCTTCCCATGACAAGGCTGTGATCCACAAAGGGGTTGAGATAGCATCACCGGCTCAATGGGTATGAATCTGAGCAAAAGCCAGGAGATAGTGGAGGACAGAGGAGCCTGGCATGCTGCAGTTCATGGGGTCGCAGCGTTGGACATGACTTGGCGACTGAACAACCACCACCATAGGCTAGCAGCACTGAGGTGAGCAGAAGGTCTTGCTCCTGAAGTTCTCTAAATCTCTCTTTCTATGTATGTAACATGGGTGATTCTGCCTCCATACACAGCATCACAGGGTTATTACAAAATTATACTCCTCCTGCCCATAAAGCACCAGGCTCATAAGAAGTGCTGCATACATGCTAGTTTTATTAACATCTTCACAAATTCATTAAGAGCAAATAGTATTTCTCAAAATAGCAGTATACATCAAACCCTCATATCCAAATCTTTTTCAGCTCTGTTTATTTTTATTATAACAGGAGTCTGTGCTTTTTACAAAAGTGCTTAGAGAGAAATCCGTACCATAGCAAGAGTGGATTCCCAGACTTTCTAATTGCTCTTGTTCTCTGTTCATTGATAAAAATGTAAATCTCCATGGTGACATAGATACACATGCATCAGGACCAAGTCAAGGCTAAGGCATATAGCTGGTCTCTCTCTGCTTGAACCTGGCCCTTAGGTTGAAGAAAAGGCTTGGAAAAGAAAATTGGACTTTGCAGCCACCTCGGTAATATTCTCTGGAATGAAAGTGACATTTATTTCCCTCTGGGCTATCACTCCAGCGCTGCTTCCACATCCTGGCAGTTCAATTAAAATCCTGGAGTCCTGGCCAGGAGGGCCTGTTTTCAGCTGGTCACCCGTGGACATCAATTGCTGAGGCCTTTTCCAGTGTCAGCTGAGCAGTGCAGGCTCCTGTCATCTGGTGCACACTGACCCGCCTCCCTCCCCCCAGACCAAACAACCAAGCTAGGAGAGGCCCACATTCCACCCAGAACAGGACTATCCACAAAGGCATTTTCCCTTTGATGGGTGTCTGGCTGCTCTGAGGCACTCTTCCAGGCTGGTTTTCCCAGGAAGGAGACGCTCCCGGGTCTGGCTCTTTGACCCCTGAGGGTTATTTTGGCCTTGCGGTGAGTCAAAGTGAAAGTGAAAGTGTTAGTCGCTCAGCCGTGTCCGACCCTTTGTGACCCCATGGACTGCTGCCCACCAGGCTCCTCCGTTCATGGGATTCTCCAAGCAAGAATACTAGAGTGCGTAGCCATTCCCTTTTCTAGGGCATCTTTCTGACCCAGGGATAGAACCCAGGTCTCTTGCATTTCAGGTAGATTCTTAACCATCTGAGCCCTCAGGGAGGCTGCAGTGAGTCAAAATAAGTAAAAACTGGAGATCTTGCAACAGAGACAGCATCAAGTCTCCAGGCTTTGCCTTTCAGCAAAACCAAGTCACCAGGAAAATAGAGACTGGGGCCTTTCCTGTCCTGTAGAATTCAAAGTCATCTCTTCTCTGGGTTTCAGCGTTACAAAGAGAGCCATGCTTGGCTGTGGGTTTTGTGTAGGTGTTCCCCCCACGCAGAGTCATCATTTCAGATGGAAAACAGAACAGACCCAAAAATGTGGTGGGAAATTGCCAACAACGGGCAGATAGGAAGACGGCTATTATTAGCAAATCACTCGAATCTTCCCCCTCAACCTTCCCCATACTAAGGATGCTTACATGTTTATCTACTGAAGGACCGCAATCACCAGGGTCTACAAGACGGAAAGTAAAAGAAAGAAAACACAGGAAGTGCACCCATTTCTAGCTTCATCTTTAGCACTGAAGCAGATCCTCAGTGAGGCCTTTCCTGACTTCTTTCCATGTCCCTCATTCCCCACTCCAATGGATTTAGTCCCTCAAGCCTTTATTTTCCCCAGGGTGGGTGTGTGTGCTCAGTCATGTCCCACTCTTTGTGACCCCATGGACTGTAGCCCGCTAGGCTGCTCTGTCCACAGAATTCTCCAGGCAAGAGTACTAGAGTGGGGTTGCCATGCCCTTCTCCAGGGGATCTTCCAGACCCAGGGATCGAACCCGAGTCTCCTGTGTCTCCTACACTGGCAGGCGGTTTCTTTACTACTGAGCCACCTTGGAAGCTCTATTTTCCTCTAGACCTTGTGTATTTCTCCCTTAGAGCAGTGACACCTAGAATAATAACTTGTTTGGTGGTGGTGGTGGCTTAGTCACTTAGTCATGTCCGACTCCTGTGACCTCATGGACTGTGGCCAGGCTCCTCTGTCCATGGGATTTCCCAGGCAAGAACACTGGAGTTTACCGAGGGCTAACTGTATGTGAATACAGGAGGCATAAACCCTTACAGATATCATCTCATCTAACCCTCTCAATGGTTCTATGAGCAACCTTAGATATCTTTAGTTTACAGAGGAGGGAACGGAGGTCCAGAGCGGTTAACGGCAGTAATGCATCACTCACTGTGCTACGTGGACTCTCATCGTAAACTGTTTATTCTTACTGATGCCTCTGGTCTGTGAGCTCCAGCAGAGGGGAGGAGTGACGCTCAGCACTTTTGTCTTTCCAGGTAACTGCCTGGACACACTGGGTGTTCCGTACTGAAACGGACCAGTGATGGATGCAGCTTTTTAGAACGACTTCCTCTAGCTCTCCAGAGCCTCTCTCTGTGATTCCAGGGCACTGGACAGTATACTTTCATTATAGATTCTAACATCTACTAACATGATGATATCGTTTTTCCTTCCTTCCTTCCTTTCCGCCCTCCTCCCTTGCTTCCTTCCTTCCTTCCCCCAAACCCTTCCTTCCTTTTCTTTTGCTGTCTCTATTTCCCTGAGACTGTGAGCCTCTCTCAAAGTCCTTCCCTTGTCCTTTCATCTTCTGTCTCGAGTGCCTGGTGCTGGGGGAGCTAAACATCTCATCCCACAGACAGTGGTTTCCTAGAGCCTCTTTGGGAAGGTTTGCGAGATCCCAGATGGTTCCAGGGGAAGGTGGGACCCTATCAGAGAACAGTATCTGCTGTGGGTTTGCCAACTGTGACCATCAGGGGACAGGGCTGGGAGAGCTTACTCAGCCAGGACAGGATCTAGAGAACAGCTATATTGGTCATGCATGCTTAGTCATATCTGACTCTTTGTGACCCCATGGACTGTAGCTTGCCAGACTCCTCTGTCCATGGGATTCCCAGGCAAGAATACTGAGAGTAAACTGCTGTTTCTTTCTCCAGGGGGATCTTCCTAACCCAGAGATCAAATCTGCACCTCCCACATTGGCAGGCAGATTCTTTACCACTGAGCCACCTGGGAAGCCCTTCTTGGTCACAAGTGTGCAGAAATGGAAAGCGGAAGGGACAGTATCTCAGCCCAAGAAGATCCTTGTCCATGCAGGTGGCTGGCAGGTCCAAATGGCCTTGTTCTGAAGACCCAGGAGGGAAGTGGGCAAGGATGGATATGTGTAAAGGCAGAGGGAGGCTTTGTTAATTTATTTATTCAAGAAATATTTGCCCAGAGGCTGCCAAGGGCCAGGCACTGTCTCCCGTGCAGGGGACACAAAGATGAACCAGACAATCAAGGTCCAGACTCTCAAGGCATTTATGGGCTGGTGGACCAGATTAGAAAGGGTGGATCTAAATATATGACCACGGGTCAGGTTGATGCTTTTTACAAACAACTTCTACTTGTTTTAGCTGGCTTTCTGCCTTTATTCGTGCACACAACTAATGATTCCTGAGTGCTCACTCTGTGACTCAAGCAGAACTGGGTTCTGGTCACCAGCAACAGTCAGTGATATGGGAATAAAGGAGCCTGACTCTACAGTCCTGAACATGGGGAGGATCAGAGAATCTTCCTTTAGGAAGCCTGTGACCATCATTTCTGGGGTGGGTAGGGATGTGTCTATGGGATCTCCCTGGTGTTGCAGTAGTAAGAACCCACCTGCTGATGCGGGAGACGCGTGCTTGATCCCTGGGTCGGGAAGATCCCCTGGAGTAGGACATGGCAACTCACACCAGTATTCTTGCCTGGGAAATCCCATGGACAGAGGAGCCTGGTGGGCTACAGTCCATGGGGTCACAAAAGAGTCAGACACGACTTAGCAACGAAACAACAACAACAATAGGGATGTGCCTGAGAGGAAAAAGGCTCATCCCAGAGGCCCCCACTTGAAGGTGAGCAGAATAAGAGTCTGTTAAATGTTGGTATCTATGGAAACACCAGGTCTCTGGATCAGCGGACAGACCAGTCAGGACTCACAGAGCATCTCAGCAGCACTGTTCTCCCTGCCCCTGCTCCTCCTGGGTGATGGTGCGCAGACCAAGGTCACCTGTACGTGCCATGGTTGCACCACAGGAGAGGAACACCAACATTATGACACTCAGAGCTTGTACAGGGTGGCCTGGCTATCTTCCCCTTCTTGTCTCTGGAGAGAGATGGAAAGAGAAGCCTGACCCTCTAGTGTAAACACTTCCTCTCGGGGGAGAGGAAGAGAAGATCCCTTGGTTTTTATTGCCCTTAGAAAGTAAACAAGTGTCTGCAGGGAAAAGAAATCTTTAAATCCCTCCAGACCAAGACACCATCTCTGGGCTTCCAAGGCATGTTTGCCATTTAATCATCTTTTTATTCAGCTTGCCGGTAGAAAGTCTGGACCATGCAGAAATATGAAAATATTCACGGTCCAACATAATCATCATCACGGTGCTTCCTAAATGCCTAAGGCTGTTTTAAGTCCCACACATACACACACTGATGGGGAGTTCCTCCTGAGCACAGCCTGGCTTCCCGTGTGTGCATTCACCATCAGCTCGGACTGGCTCTCTGCATGACTCCATTCCTTAATGTAAATAAAGGCAAGGGATGTGACCAAGCCACTTGGAGCCTCAGTCTCTTCATCTGTAAAGTGGGGATATGAACTGTACATACCTCACAGTGCTGTCTGGAGGATTAAAGTGCAGTGGCTAACTTGAAGCTCCAATACTTTGGCCACCTGACGTGAAGAGCCATCTCATTGGAAAAGACCCTGATGCTGGGAAAGACTGAAGGCAAAAGGAGAAGCAGTTGGCAGAGGATGAGATGGTTAGATAGCATCACTGACTCAATGGACATGAATTTGAACGAACTCCGAGAGACAGTGAAGGACAGGGAAGCCTGGCATGCTGCAGCCCATGAGGTCACACTGAGTCAGACACGACTTAGCCACTGAGCAACAACAATAAGAAGCTACCCTGGCAAATGACAACACTGCCGGCCTGCAGGCATCCCCAGCTCTCACCTCTCCCCTGGCCTCCAGGCACAGGGCCTGCTGTTTGCCATCACTGGCTGTTCTGCCTGAAGTTTTTATCCTAGACGCTGGAGCCTGCTCGGTCAGTGCCCAGGGCCAGCAGAGGCCAAGCCCAGCTGCGAGCATCTGTGGCCCTTCACCTGAGAGTCCTCTGTCTGTTCAGGCAGCCCTGGAGCGTGACTGAGGGAGTTTGTGGGGAAGGCCCCAGCTCCTCTGCCCCTCAGCTGGGAAAACTCAAGGCATGTATCCTGCACCGTTTCCAGAACTCTCCAGCAGGACTGGGCTCCGGGTGCCTGCAGTGGCAACTTGCTGATTTTGTGTCCTTATTGGCTTCCCTTCTCTCTCACTCTCCTGTTCCCCTTTTAGGGTTTCATGGGCGTCTCCTCCCATTTATGTGCCTTGAATCCTTGTCTCAGGGTCTGCTTTCATGGGCACCTGAGCCAAGATAAGAAATGTATGACGCATACTGGCTTCCAGTGTGTTTGGTTAGGGTGTTGATGGGATCGGCAGCAGCAGGAGCATGACTTGACCAGCAACTTCAGCTGCTCCCCTCTGCAGCCACTACTGCATCCACACCCAGGCCAAGGTTCTCCTGAGTTGTTCTCAGGATGACCAAGCATGACAGGAGCCCTGGTGTAGTCCATTCCTGCAGAACATGAGAGGCCCTAGCTGAGACTTTCTCAGAGCTCTGCGGAGGTCTGAGGCTCTTCCAACCCAACCCTCCTTCTTTAGGGGCTCTGGGCATTTGAGATACTACAGTCAATAAAAGAGGCAAGGGACTTCCTGGTGGTCCAGTGGTTAAGAATCTGCCTGCCAGTGCAGGGGAAATGGGTTCGATCCCTGCTCTGGGAAGATCCCACATACCGTGGAGCATCTAAGCCCGTGTGCTAGAACTGCTGAGCCCTCACTCTAGAACCTAAGCTCTGCAATGAAGAGTAGCCCCCTCTCAACACAACTAGAGAAAGTCCGCACACAGCAATGAAGACCCATTGCAGTCGAAAGTAAGTAAATAAATAAAATAAATTTTAAAAGAGGCAAAAGTCTGCCCTCATGGAGCTTACATTCATCCAGGGGGCGGGGGGATCAGATAACGTAGAACAGGATTAATAATAAATAAATCTTATAAGATACGGTTGGGGAAAGAAAGAATAGGGAAGAAATACCAGGTAAGTGTGACTGTGTGTGTGTGTGTGTGTCTGGTTTGCAGCTTAAAACAAGACCGTTGGGGGGCCCTGACTAAGCAGGGGACCTTTGAGCCCAGACCTGAAGGAGGATGGGTCCAGCTATGGGGCATCTGGAGGAAGGATGCTCCAGCCCAGACAAAGGCCAGAGGCCTCAGATACTGCCAACGGTCATGTGGATCCCTCCCCTCCTATAGGTCTTTCTGAGGAGGTCCGTCTGCTCACAGTCCATGAGAACCACACTCAGGCCTTGTACTCCACTGCAGTACAATAAACCAGGGCCTTAATTTTAAACAAGTATTAATATCTACCCCCTGCCTTAGGCACAGAGTCATGACTAGGGCTAATAAACCACATCATATCAGCTGACACTATTTCCAAGGAACAGGCCAGTTGTCCACTTGGTGAATTCCTGCCTGGAGCAATCACGGACAATTAAAGCATCGCCCAGCACTCATTACAATTGAAATCAGGGCCCTCAAGATCAATGTTGCTGTATTTAGCTCGGAGGGGATGAGGCAGCTAGGATTCGATACCGGATCCTGCTCTCAGACAGTTCCACAAAGTGATAATGCTGGCCAGGGGCTAGCTTCATTTCAGGGGCCCTGACCAGTCAAGAACATGGGGGAGGACTTCCCTGGTGGTCCTGTGGTTAGGATCCACCTACCAATGCAGGGGACATGGGTTCAATCCCTGGTCTGGGAAGATCCCATATGCCATGGAGCAACTACGCCTATGCACCCCAACTATAGAGCCCGAGTTCTCTTGAGCCAGTGCTCAATCCCTTTTAACCAAGATGCTAAAATGTGTGTTGGGGCTTCCAAGGTGGTGCAAGTGGTAAAGTCTTTGCCTGCCGATGCAGGAGATGCAAGAGACACAGGTGTGATCCCTGGGTCGGGAAGATCCTTTGAGAAGGAAATGACAACCCACTCCGGTATTCTTGCTTGGACAATTTCATGGACAGAGAAGCCTGGTGGGCTACAGTCTATGGGGTCACAAAGAGCAGGACATGAATGAGCACATATACATATACTCTAAGGCGTGTCTGGATCATTTATAGGAGTGCTGTCTTTGGTACCCAGAACACCCGCTTGCCCCTATTCCTAATGGCATTTCTCACATGCTGTTGATTTACTGGCGTGACTGCTGTCTTGGCAGCACAGGCTGCCACTTTTATTAGTCGAGCTACCAAGAGGCCTCCTGGGATCAAGACTCGGTGTCACACGAGGATGGGGAGAAAGTCCACGGAGAACTCATGCACTGCCCAGCTCTGAATGGCTCTGTCTAAATGAAGCATCGCAAAATGATGCCTGATTAGTTCACAAAAGACCTGGTACAAATGAGTTCAATAAGACACTGTTGTCATCTTCTCACTAATCCAGAGAGGTGGGTCTCATTCTGATCACCGTCAGCACAATAAAATGCTTCCCACTGGCCCATGGTGACCTCGCTGACCTGACCCCAGGGGGTGGAGAACCCTGTCCAGCTGTACATCCTCCTCTCCTTCCCTGATGTCGCCATGCCAGTCAGGTCCCGTTGCCCCCACCTGGAGCCCTAGAATAGCCTGGGCTCCTTCCCATTGATGCTGCACTCTCAAGCCAATCTCCTCATGCTGCCATTGAACATGGGCCAGCGCCTCCCATCCTCCCCTGCCAGGATAAACCTCATGATTCTCAACCTGACATTCAAGGGCCTCCACCATCTCGTGCCCGCTGCATCTCCAACCACCTCTTGAAGGCCCCTTGACCCTCACAGGCTTGCTGTTCTGGAACCACTACTCTGAAGTATTAAGTTATAAAAAGGAGGAACCACCACTTCTGGGGTCACAATCATCATGATGCCACACAGCTTGCTTACCCAAGTAAGCATGGGGCTTTCACCAGGGCTTCCCAAGTGGCACTGGTAGTAAAGAACCTGCCTGCCAGTGTAGGAGACATAAGAGATGTGGGTTCGATCCCTGGGTTGGGAAGATCCCCTGGATAAGGAAATGGCAACCCACTCCAGTAGTCTTGCCTGGAGAATCCCATGGACAGAGGAGCTTGGTGGGCTACAGTCCATAGTGCTGCAGGGAATCAGACATGACTGAAGTGACTTAGCATGCATGCATGCATGACTTTTACCATTCAAGGTGTCAGACGCCTTGGCACCAAGGAAGCTGAAAAACCAGATGCTTGTCCTGTAGCAGAATGAAGCTGCACGAGAATGGAGCCAATGGAGTCATCAGACACGTATATCAGGCGCATCATGATTTTGGCTTCCTTTCCGAAGCTCAGTAGGAAAAAAAATAGGAAAGAAACCCTGCCACCCAGATGTTAACTAACTCCTAAATGCCTCTTTAATTAACTGGGTAATCTCAATGCTGCATTGAGAGAACGCCTTCCTCTTGGTGTTTTTAGCCTTAAGGATGGAGGTCTGCAGTTCTAGGCTTGGGACTGAGAAAAAAGAAAAGCAAGGATTTGCTTGGGCAAATCCTCCTATGAGATGTTCAGTTTAACGGGATAACTGACAGGGAGAGAGGAAGTGAGGAAGATTATTTGGGATTTTGTAGGTTTGCCTTATAACCAAGATAACCGCCTGACATTCTACTGGTCTTCATCCTTCACCACCCTCCCCAAATCGGGCATGCGTATGTGCTAAGTTGCTTCAGTCGTGTCTGACTCTTTGTGACCCCACGGACTGTAGCTCTCCAGGCTCCTCTGTCCATGGAATTCTCCAGGTAAGAATACTGGAGTGGGTTGCCATGCCCTCCTCCAGAGGATCTTCACAACCTGGGGTCAAACCCGGGGTTTGCACTGCCAGCAGAGTCTTTACCAACTGAGCTATGAGGGAAGCCCATATAATATATACATATAAAATATATGATTTGTATATACTATAAAATAAGTACAAATATTTATTGAGTGCCAGGCTCTGTGCTGGGCGGCTGAAGGTGCTTCAGGGTGGGACTTTCCTAGTAGTTCAGTGCTTGAGAGTCCGCCTGCCAATGCAGGGGACATGGGTTTGATCCCTGATCCAGGAAGATCCCACATGCCTCGGGGCAACTCAGCCTGTGTGCCACAACCGCTGAAGCCCGAGTGCCCTAGATCTGGCGCTCGGCAGCAAGAGAAGCTAGGGCAAGAAGAAGCAGGTGTGCCACGACAAAGGGCAGCCCTCGCCCACTGCAACTAGAGAAAGCCTTCGTGCAGCACTGAAGACTCAGTGCAGCCATAAAGAAAGAAATACATCTTTAAAAAAAGAGATGCTGCAGGAAACAATCAGATCAGATTGAAGCTTGCCTTCCAGAGGGACAGACAGACCCCACACAAGGGACTAAGGGCATAAATTAACCACTGAGATGATGCAGAACATTGAGGGTGGAGCTGGGCGACCTGCTGAGATCTGCAGGCATGTGAGCATCTCCTTGAGGTGACACAGGGGCTGACGCCTGCAGGACCAGCAGGAGCCAGACATGCACATGGCTCCCGGAAGAGGGTCTCAGACCCAGGGAGCAAACCACTTAGCACACACACCTGATGCAGGAAAGTGTTAGGACTCTCCAAGAGGCCAGCGTGGTAGGAGCCAATGAAGGGGAAGAGAAAGTGGATTAGGGTGAGGCCACTGGCTAGTGAGGGAGGCAGGTGTCTTGGAGGCCCAGGGTCAGCAAATCACAACCTGTGGGCCAAATCTGGCCTGCTTCCTGTTTTTATGAATGAAGTTTTATTCATTCATAAAAGAAGCAGCCAGGCCCATTTGATGGCATGGTGTCTGTGGCTGCCTCGGTGCTGCCACCAAAACTTGCTGTCCCAAACTGAGTAGCTGCAAGAGAGTCCATAACGTCCACAAAGTCTAAAATATTTACTACCCAGGTACTCCCTACAAAGTTGGCCAACCCCATTATGGTCATGCAGGAAGTGTGCATTTTACTCTACAATTCTATGTGCAATTAAGGAGCACTAGAGGGTCTTACTGGCTTCCCTGGTGGCTCAAATGGTAAAGAATCCCCCTGCAATTCAGGAGACCTGGGTTCAATCCCTGGGTTGGGAAGATCCTTTGGAGGAGGACATGGCAACCAAATTCAGTATTCTTCCCTGGAGAATTCCATGGACAGAGGAGCCCCATGGGCTACAGTCCATGAGATCGCAAAGAGTTGGACACAATTGAGCGGCTAAGCACACAGCACAACACAGAGGGTCTAACAAGGGCCTTACGCATTTGGCAGATGTCTTTTTGTTTTTAGAAAGTTTTTTTGTTTTAATATTTATTTGGCTGCATCAGGTCTCAGTTGTAGCACGTGGGCTTCTCTAGGTACCTTGGCTTCTCTCTGGTTGCAGCACTCGGCTTAGTTGCTCAGCGGCATATGGGATCTTAGTTCCTTGACCAGGGATGGAACTTGTGTCCCCTGCATTGGAAAGTGAATTCTCAATCACTGGACCCCTAGGGAAGTCCCGACAGATATATTTTTGTCTGTTGTTGTATGGAGGAGGATCGGGAAGGGGCAGGAGGGTCCAGGGAGAGAAGTGACGGAGATGTGTTTCCCTCCCACCCACACTGAGACCAATCATGTTTAGACTGAACCAGTGTGCGCCCAGTTGCTGCTATGTGTTAATCCTTGTGTACAGTGTTTCTAGAGACCTTGTTTCTTTATAACAACATTAAAAGAGATAATGCATTTTGAATGCTTAATTCCACACCTGGCACACCAAAGCACTGAGCAAAAGTTAATAAAATAGTTTGTAAAAAATTGGCAAGGAGCACCAGTCTGCTATTAAAGATGGGATTCTTTAGACATAGATCCTGAGACAAGGATTGGGCACAAGTGATGTAGGAAAATGTCTTCCAGCAGGAGAGTGGGGAAGAGGGTGGGGAAGGAAGGGCAGGTAAGGGTTGATTTCAGGCAAAGGTGAACCTGGGAGAACCTCTGAACCAGTGGAGGGGAGGGGACTTTGTGGAGTGTAAGTTACACCTCAGAGTGTATCATGTTGTGAGTGAGGGGACTGGGCTTCCACACTCCCACACTCATCAGTGACTGATTCAGGGCTGCCTCGAAGGGACATCAACTCCTAGGCATTTCCAACTCTGTGGGTAAAGCAGGTCCGGAGACCAAGGGGCATTTTCAGAAGAGATGTCTCAGGTATGGGACATGGGAAGGAAAAGCATGCAGCAGCAGGCTGAGAGGGTGATGCACAGGAAAAGGCTTAAGGGGACAAGAGTAGACATGGCTGGCGTGTCATCTGCTACACACACCCATTGCTTGGATGCAGAGGCCAAGGCATGCTGACCGAGGCTCCATGACCTGCTTTCCAAAGGCAGTCAGGATTGCAGTCTCTGTCTGATCCCAAATCTCACCCTGTGCCCTCTTTCCTAGCAAACCCCTCTTTCCTCCCTTCAATGCTCATGAAAAATTAAAGCCTGCTGGTGCTTCCTACTGCATGAAACAATCCTGCAGATACACAAGCCGTGCTCTCCTGCAGATTGTCTTTCAATGCCTGTAATTGTTTAATCAAAAACAAATGAGGGTTGCAAAAATTGGGAGTGTTCAATGTCCTCTGAATCGCCAAGGAAGGTTATCAAAATACCAAAGTTTGGACAAATATAACTTCTTTTATAGAGTCTCTCGAACAGCAGACTGTAAAACAGTCCTCTCCAAGAGGGACTGGGAGATAAAGAATTTCTTCTTCCAGCAGTAATAAATCAAACAACACTCGGTGGACAGTGGAAATTGATTTTTCTCCCTCTTCACACAGCCACGCCACTCGCAGAGCCACAGCATGATGCTCCCGCAGTGACAGGCTTCAACACGGCCACATCAATTATCAAAATAAGAAACGTCAGGCCTTGGCACAGCAATGGCCCTACATATGTCCCCTCCCTGAGGCCTTTTATTTAAAGTTTAACGAGACTCAACCAGGCCAAAGCCCAAAGTTAATCTCCAAGAGAATCCTGCCTCCCTTCTGAAAATTCCCTTCAGCTGCTCAAGGCATCCCAGGTTGGCTGCAGGATTAAATTCCAGGTCCAGGTGATCTGGTCACATTAAAGTCTGTGTGGACCCCCGCCCCTCTCTACTTGCTCTCATGGTCACATTCTCACACTCTTTTTCATTCACTTCTGGGTTCAAATGACCCTGCTTGAGAAAACTTGCTGTCCAGAATAAAATGGATAGCCAATACATGGCTATACCTTTTCATCAACTGAAAACCAAGACAGATCCTCAAAGCCCCAGTCTCCCTAGAGGTTCTGATTCCTTCCACTGCTTCCGAGCCCATCCCAAGAATGGAGGCCTGAGGACTGTGGGAGGAGAGACTAGAGAGTCAGTCCTCCACACCTGAGGGTTCCACATCCACACATACGGAGGGGGGCCTACTTGTTGTTTAGTTGCTCAGTCGTGTCCCACTCTTTGTGACCCCACTGACTGTGAGCCACTAGGCTCCTCTGTCCACGGGATTTCCCAGGCAAGAATACTCGGAGACACTCGGAGCTCGGAAGGGAGGGAAAGGGTCAGCTGGGTCACCATCAGGGTCCCCATGGCTCCTAATTAGAGTCAGTGGTGACTTTTCCCAAAACAGTGTCTGTGGATCCTGGCTGGAGGCAGATTGCTGAGGACTAGGAGTAAATGTGCAGAGAGGACTTGGAAATAGGACAGAAGACTGGCCAAGGAGACTCAGGGTTCAAACTTGTGTCTCTTGTATTGGCAGGCGGATTCTTTACCACGGGGCCACCAGAGAAGCCCAAGGGCCCACTGCACTGCACCATCTTATACACTTGAGCATCTGTGGATTCTGGTATCTGCAGGGCTCCTAGAACTAATCCCTTTCAGATACCAGGGGATGACCGTATAACAAAGCAGATTCAAAGCACAAGTTCATTTCTTGCCTCTGCCTAGCTCACATTGACTAACATCTCATTGGCTAGAGCAAGTCACATGGTAGGGTCTAACGTTGGTGGGGGCGGGGGCAGGAAGTCTACTCTGCCCAGCATGTGGCCATGGCAACAGTGTGGATGAGAAATACCACTCCAGGAAGCAAACACTGGGGACCAGAAATTCAGGTTACCACATGTTCCAGTCAAGGCAATGTGGTTATTGTTGTCCAAATATTTTCCTTCCCTCTTCCTCCCTTCCTTCTAAAACAGAAAGCAAGGTGGCAAGGGATTATATAAACAATTAGACCACACCTGCTAAAACATGGCTTCCCTTGTGGCTCAGATGGTAAAAGTAGCACTAGGGGTAAAGAACCCATCTACCAATGCAGGAGATGTGAGAGACACAGGTTCGACCCCTGGGTTAGGAAGATCCCCTGGTAGAGGGCGTGGCAACCCACTCCATTATTCTTGCCTGGAGAATCCACATGGCCAGAGGAGCCTGGGCGAGCTACAGTTCTAAGGTTGCAAAGAGTTGGACATGACTGGAGCGACTTAGCACATGCTGAAACATGAATTCTTAATCTTTACTCAACATGTAGCAGGTACTCCTAAGGGATGACATCAGAAGAGACCCCTGAGCCTGTAGAAAAAGGAAAGGAAAGTGAAGTCGCTCAGTCGTGTCCCACTCTTTGCGACCCCATGGACTGTAGCCCGCCAGGTTCCTCTGTCCAAGAGGATTCTCCAGGCAAGAGTACTGGAGTGGGTTGCCATTTCCTTCTCCAGGGCATCTTTCCAACCCAGAGATTGAACCCAGGTCTCCTGCATTGCAGGCAGATTCTTTACCCTCTAAGCCACCAGGGAAGCCCCTGAGCCTGTAGAGACATCCTTGTATACTGTCAGGGTGATACAAACTATTACAAAGTTTCATCTTAGTCAAAAAGCAATGGTTTCCTTTCTACACTGTCCTCCACATAATAAAATGACTAACAGTAAATCACCTATACTTTAATAAAATAAAAACTTTAGATAAACTGTAACACCATGTAACATTTAAGAATTTACTATGTACTTTTCACCAATTTTATCTGTTTTTTTTTTTTTTTTTTTTTTGCCCATAAAACTTGGTGAATTTGTCATTGCCATTTTACTAATAAGGAAACTGAAGCTCAGAGAGGTTGGTTAATTTACCCAAGGTCACACAGCTATTATGTGGAAGAGCTGGGACTCAAACCTAGACTCTGAATTGAAATTCCTTTGGTCATTCCCATATATTTCAACCCTTCCTTCCAGCTTCAGCAGTCAGCTTTGTCTTTCTTCTGTCATCACTCAGAAATGGGACACTGCAGAGAAAGCAGGAGCAGACAGGCATTGAGTTAGCTATGGGCTATGGTAACATATAATTCTGCATATAAAGTGCAGTTTGTGAACACTGAAAGAAACACTCATGCACTGTAACAATCAATTTCCCATGGACACTTGGGAACAGAAGAACCAGGTTAGGTGATGTTCCAGATGTAAGTCATCCAGAACAGCATCCTCAGCCTTGAAAGTCTTTCTCTGCAGATTCCTGAGCTTCTGCAAGGGGAATTCAAAAGTGAGTTTCACAGCCCTGTGGCAGACAAGCAAGGGGCAACAATTTCTTCCTCTTGCAACAGAATATCCAAAACCTCAAATGCACAGATTAAAAGGCCAAAGGACACTTGACCAAAAATGTCTGCAAAATGACAAGCCTATCCCTTCCCCCTCCTCTGGCAGAAATACAAAAGATTCTGTTCTATTTGTTTTTTGTTCTTCTTTTCAGTATTGAAATGTGGCCAAGCCAGTTATGATAAAGAGATTAACTATTCTTTCAGCAAACTCCTTAGTGAGAAGACGTTCAAAATGCAAGATTTCCCCCTCCTATTCTCAATGCACAGGTTTGGGGAGAGGGAAGAGAGGAAGTCTGGCTGATTTGATTTCATTTCAGCCCCCGGCTGGGGCACAAGGAGACCGCACTGTGAAGGCTCTGGGCCCAGGAAGAGGCTTGTTCCAACCGTCAGCTCACAACTGACTGACTGCAGTGAATGGTAATGAGAAATTAACATTCTCAGGCACTACTGCGGTGAGCGCTTGGTCTGAAACCAGAAGGGTCATTTCCAAAACCTCACCCCTAAACCTACTGTATTAATCGTCACACTGACTGGGACCCCTGGGCCCAGGCGGAGGCTCTTCCGAAGCTGGGTCAACCGGAGACGAAGTTGGCTTTCCTAATGCTGCAGACTTGCTTCCCTTGATGTGTACGTGTGTGCATGTATTCAGTTGCTCAGTCGTGTCCGACTCTTGATGACCCCGTGGACTACAGCCCAGCAGGCTCCTCTGTCCATTTTCTTGGCAAGAATACTGGAGCGGGTGGCCATTTCCTCCTCCAGGGGATCTTCCTGACCCAGGTATTGAACCCACGTCTCCGGTGTCTCCTACACTGCAGGTGGATTCCCTGAGCCACCAGGGAAGCCCTTGGAATGAAGACTAAATCAGGCAGAAGCCATCTTGAGGTGGGGGACAAATAAAGATGCCTAACTGGCAGGAAGAGCCTCCAGCAGGCTCTTCTGAGGGCAGGGTGTCTACTCAGGTGCTGAAGAACATGGGTTCTAGAGTCAGGAAAAGCCAGGTTCAAGCTCAGCGCTGACCTGAGACAGGCTGCTTCTGTCACCGAGCTTCCCTGCTGCGCGTGCTTCACTTCACACGGGCTTGTGACAGGGGGCTTGTTGTGAGGAGGAGGGTGGTGGCTTAGTCTGTTCAGGCTGCCAAGACAGGTGACCAGAGGCTGGTCATTTTAAACCACAGACAGTTATTGCTCTTGGTTCTGGAGGCTGGAAGCCTGAGGTTAGGTTCTGGTGAGGACTCTCTTCCTAGTTTTCTCACATGGCAGACAGAGAGAGTAAGAGAAGAGAGAGAGAGAGGGAAAGGGAGGGAGAGAGAGACAGAAGGAGAGGGAAGGAGGGGTAAGGGAGGGAGAGGGAGAGGACAGAGCATGAGGGCGTGCTCAGGTGTCTTCATCTCCTTGTTCTTGTTTAGTCACTAAGTTGTGTCTGACTCTTTTGTGACCCTATAGACAGTAGCCCACCAGGATCCTCTGTTCATGGGATTTCCCAGGCAAGAATACTAGAGTGGGTAGCCATTTCTTCCTCCAGGGGATCTTCCCAACCTAGGGATTGAACCTGGGTCTCCTGCATTGCAGGCAGATTCTTTACCATCTGAGCCGCCAGGGCAGCCAGGGAGGACACAGATCCAATCATGAGGGTTTCATGCTCACAACCTCATCCAAACTTACCTCATCCAAATTACCTCCCAAAGACCCCACCTCCAAATACTACCACATTGTAGACTATAGCTTCAACACATGAGTCCTGGGGTGACATGAACATTTAGACTATAGCATGATGTAGCAGCAGAAACCAACAGGCACCGAGCCCAGCAGAAACGCAGTGGACACAGCCTCCCAAGTTCAGGTGGACAGTCCCTGGTACAATTCCTGAGCGAGGTCAGCCATGAAGCCAACTTCCTCTTTAACCAGTGGGGTGTCTGGAAGCTTTCCAGGCCTCTTGTCCAGCCAAGAGGTAGCTTTGTGTGCCCGATAATTCCCTGGGTTCCTCCCAAGCAGGCAAAGTCCCCAGAACGTTGACCCCACTTGGCCAGTGCTTTCCTCCTTGCTCTTGATTAGAAGCTAAATGCCACTTGAGCGATCATTAAAGCACCACTGCCAGGGGACCTCACAGGGCACGGACATGGAGGGGCTCCAGGCCAGGAAGGCGCTTCCCTCCACCCCACGTCCCTGTGAACAGGAAAAGAGCAGCAAGCCTTGGTGATGATGCGGGTCTGTCTGGAGGCCGCTTCTCATTTCCTCTTCTGCAGCCTGTGGGCATCTGCTCTGAGATCTCCCTCTTAACGAAGGTTAGTTATTTCTGAAGATTACAATTTCCCAGGAGTTGCAGGCAGATTCTTAACCACTTTGCCACCAGGGAAACCCATATATGTGTGGGTGCATGTGTGGGTGTGTGTGTAATCTATATTGGGCTTCCCTGGTGGCTCAGTGGTGAAGAATCTGCCTCCAGTGCAGGAGATGCAGGAGACTCGACCGGACTTCTAAGCCCCTTCTCTTTCCCCTGAACACAACTTCCTGCTCCCCGCACAAGAACAGTTCCTACACCTCATGAAGTGTGAACTTCAGCCACAGACTTTACCCACCGACATGAACTCATATAAAAATCTGGATTCATGGATTTGAATTTTGTAAACCTGCTCAATTTACTTGGCTGTGTCTTATATCTGATTATGCCCAGCATGATCCTCTGCTGGCCTCCTCACTGTATCCCACATAAATCATTGTCTTTCCTCATCTGAATCCAGGCCCAGGGTACTGGTCCTCCATCCTGTTTGCCCAAACTCACCCCAACTCTCAGGCCCAGGTCAGGGGCCCTGCACCAAGAACTCTTCCCAGTGGCTAAAGCTCACATCCATTTCCTTCTCTGAATCCCCAAGGCCTGTGCCAACTTATCACAGGCCAGTTAGAGGGCAACTCCCAAATTCTGGCCAAGTGTCCCTATGGAGGGAGCCCCAGGCACTCATACTTAGGGCCCCCCTCTGCCCCTCACTCACTCCTGTCTGGCTGGTCAGTTTGGGAGAAGAAAAACCACCTTCCCAGAGCCTGTCTGTCCACTGGACACATGCATCCTGGTCTGTTCTCTGCCAAAGTTAAGTACTAAGAGAAACTATGGCTGGAGAATCAGAGGCCTGTGGTCCTTCAGCCTACCTGCCACTGGGGTGGAAAACTGGCCAAAATCCAACTCTGGTTTCCCACTCAGCTCTGTTGGTAATGACTGTGTTCTCCATCTGTCTATCTCCCATGTCTTTAATTCTCAGTTGAAACCAAACTGGGGATGGAGAGAAGCTTGTCCTCTTCAAACACAACCCCGCTAACACTGTCTGGTATTATCTGTGATTGGGGCTTCCCAGGGGGCACAGTAATAAAGAATCTGCCTGCCTGTGCAGGAGACACAGGAGACATGGGTTCGATCACTGGGTCAGGAAGATCCCCTGGAGGAGGAAATGGCGACCCACTCCAATATTCTTGCCTGGAAAATCCCATGGACAGAGGAGCCTGGTAGGCTACAGTCCATGGGCTCACAAAGAGTTGGATACAACTGAGCTACAGAACACAATAACACACACATATGCGTGTAAAATAAACCCAATCTCTGTGCATAAACAGGAGGTGCTTAATATATGTTTGTTGTGTGAGTGAACACTAGTTGAAGGCATGCTTCCTGGATCTCCCTGGTGCCTTCCAATCACCGATATTCCCAGTAAACTCTTGGCAACTGACATTAACCAAGGTTTGCTGCTCTCTGAGCTGTGGTCACTGTACAAATTTAAAGTACTGATATCACTAATGCACGCTATTTGGCAACATTTTCCATAAAGTACACTGTGATAAAATGATCCTCTGTGGCCCATCCCTCCTCTCTAATTAACTCTAGGTTGTCCAAATGCAGTTAGGCTGCAACAAAACTCTGTTGAAGATGAGTCCCCAAAGGTAGCCATTGTTTATTTTGTTAGATTTGGGGAAACCATGATATCTCACGATAATCCTCAAGAAGAAAGGGGCTATGATCCATTAGTGATGTCTGCCATGGAAACAGAAAGTGAAAGGTGTTCTGTGTGTCAAGCATTTACCATGTGGGAGCCAGAGGAGTTCAAAGACACCTGGATTCAGGATTGAGCAGCAGTGAAGCCCAGTGGTTAAGAGCATAGATTCTAGCAGCAGACTGCTGGATTCAAGTCCCTGCCCTGGCTGTGTGACCCTGGGTAAATCTCATACCATCTCTGCGTTGCAATAGTCTCTGCTAAAAATGGAGACAGTACTCATTTTATAGGGTTAAATGAGATGATGTGAGACGTTCTGGGAATAGTGCTGAGCACAACAGTGCTACACTGTGTCAGCTATAAATAAGATGGTGATGAAATAAAAAGGTTAGAATTCACTGATCATAAAGAAAAGAATGGCCATGTCTCTAACAATGCAAATGACAAGACAGGTTTCTGAAAGGTATGCAAGTATACATTAATGCAATATAGGAAAGTTATGACCAACCTAGATAGCATATTCAAAAGCAGAGACATTACTTTGCCAACAAAGGTCCGTCTAGTCAAGGCTATGGTTTTTCCTGTGGTCATGTATGGATGTGAGAGTTGGCCTGTGAAGAAAGCTGAGTGCCAAAGAATTGATGCTTTTGAACTGTGGTGTTGGAGAAGACTCTTGAGAGTCCCTTGCACTGCAAGGAGATCCAACCAATCCATTCTAAAGGAGATCAGTCCTGGGTGTTCTTTGGAAGGAATGATGCTAAAGCTGAAACTCCAGTACTTTGGCCACCTCATGCGAACAGTTGACTCATTGGAAAAGACTCTGATGCTGGGAGGGATTGGGGGCAGGAGGAGAAGGGGACGACAGAGGATGAGATGGCTGGATGGCATCACCAACTCGATGGACATGAGTTTGAGTGAACTCCGGGAGTTGGTGATGGACAGGGAGGCCTGGCATGCTGCAATTCATGGGGTCGCAAAGAGTCGGACATGACTGAGCGACTGAACTGAACTGATACATTATATCCACATGTGTATATAATATCCACATGTGTCTTAGAGGCCCGGAAAGACCCAGAGATTAACTGTAATTATAGCAGGGCGGTGAAATGTAAAATTAACTTACAGTGAGCATGTATCATTTCCCCAAGGCAATAAAGCTATTTAAAAAATCCAAACCAACGAGCAAACACAAAAAGCATCACATTTCCTCTCTGAAGGAAAAAGGCTGAAGTTTGGGTCATATTATAAATGAAGCCCCCACATGACCTGACCATGGTCATGGAACAAAAATGGTACCGCTCAGTTTAAGGTGGGCCTGGCCATGAACCGAACAGATTCTGTGGCTTCTTTCCAGGTATAGTCTCATGATGTGAGAACCCTACCAACGGAATCTCTAAAAATCGTGTGTTTTCTAAAGTGCTGACACCCTGCTTGCCACCTGACCCAGCAGCATGGGCTCAGATAGAAGTCATCTTTGGGAGATTAGAATAGGTTTAGAGGCTTCCTCAATACAAGAGTAATTAACAAGTGAATTGGTCAACCCTTTCCAGGCCTTGGGCTTTTCAAGGCTATGCAGAGGAAATGAAAGGCTTTTTCAAAATTCAAAAATGAATTTTTAAGGCTTTTTTTTAAATGAAAGAAATATTGTCATGTACAGAAATCAAACAAGCAATTGTTAAAATAGAAAGCTATTGAACTTCCCAGATTATGAGTTTGAAAAGAAAAATATGCTCAGTGATAAGCTTTCCCAGGTATACAGGATTCCTTTGGCTGAGGCCTCAGTGTTCATATCTGGAATATGGAACAGCTAGAACTTTGTTCCTCCTGTGAATACAGGTAAACAACTGGCCTAAAAGATGGGCTTGGATATTCAGACTCTGGTGTTGGAAATGCAAAGGCTGTGACCACTCTCTTTAAACAATACCCTGAACTGGGAACCAGGCAGAGGAAATGCTGTTTGTGGTTACAGCCCATGGGTATGGTCTTGAGATTGTTCCATGCATTTTCTAGAATCTTATTTCTAAAAACCTTTTATTATGACATTGTGACATACTCACACAAAGTTGAAAGTTGTACAGCAAGGTCCCTTGTATTCATAATAAGGCTTCTACCATCTTCATAACCCTATGCTAAGTCACTTCAGTCATGTCCGACTCATGACTGCATGGACTGTAGCCCACCAGGCTCCTCTGTCCTTGGGATTCTCCAGGCAAGAATACTGGAGTGGGTGGCCATGTCCTCCTCCAGGTTTCATAACCATAATACAATATCAAAGCCAGGAAACGGATATTGGTGCCATGCCTCAGATTTCACCAGTTTTTAACACGTACTCTTCCTTTCTTTCTTCTTGGTGGTGAGTATGTTGGTGTTTCATTTCATCACATGTATGGTCCCTGATAACTGGCCAAGGCTCTCAGGGCAGGAAGTGGAGAAGCCAGAGCTGTCTGTCAGCCTTCAACACAAACGGCAGGCTGGTGGCCTCGGTGGGAAGGCACAGTCTCTGAGCACCAAGGAAGAACTGCCTGCACAGAAAATCCAACTCAAGAGGTAATATGCCCCCTTCCTCATCACAAACTATAGGGACCCCTCCCCTGCAGCCAGCTCCCCTCCATTACCTGTGGCAGAACCTGAAGATCCAGGCTGCAGGGGGTAGCTGCCTCTTCTTATCAGTCTGTTACTTCCCCTTAAGATTAATTCCTTGACTCGAGTCAGCCTCCTTGTGGCAAGCCGAAGCCCTCTTCTGGAGGAAGTGTAAGAGTGGCTTAAGAGCACTTTTTCTATTGAGGGTGTTCTCAGACACCTGGCCTAGTGGAAACATTCAGGGGCTATATCTAACGAGACAGTTTTAAAAGAAATCTGGGCATGTCTGCCCATGTCAATGGGGGTGCCAGAGAAGAGCTTATGAACGGAATTGGAATTTCCCCTGAAAATATCAAATAGGTTTCAATTCATTAACTGGCAGTTGATTGTTAGTTGTTGCCTGTAGCACTGTGCTGAGAAGGATTCTGAGGTTAAGACTGGTCTCAGTAGATAGGAGTGCTGGGATCAATAGGGAATGTCTGCCACAGCGAGTGATGGCTCGTGGTCATGTTGATGTATCCTCTTGGATGAGGTCCTTTAATAGCAGGAAACGGAGGCTTAGAGACTGGAGTGCCTTGCATGTGGTCGAACAGAAAATTGGAGACAGAGCAGAGAAGAGAACATGTATCTTTGGACTAATTAGTGTTCTTTTTCCTACAGAATTCAGGAGACCATTCTGATGCTTGTAAAGCTTCCTCCTCACCTGCTATGGATCAATCAACTGAGGCTGGTTATCATCAACCAGTAGTTTTTCCAGTAGTCATGTACAGTTGTGAGAGTTGGACCATAAAGAAGGCTGAGCACTGAAGAACTGATGCTTCCAAACTGTAGTATTGGAGAAGTCTGCTGAGAGACCCTTGGACTGCAAGGAGATCAAACCAGTCAGTCCTAAAGGAAATCCATCCTGAATATTCATTGGAATGACTGATACTGAAGATGAAGCTCCAATCCTTTGGCCACCTGATGCAAAGAACTGATTCATTGGAAAAGACCATGATGCTGGGAAAGATTGAAGGCGGGAAGAGACGGGGACGAGAGAGGATGAGATGGTTGGATGGCATCACCGACTGAATGGACATGGGTTTGAGCAAGTTCTTGGAGATGGTGAAGGACAGGGAAGCCTAGCATGCTGCAGTCCATGGAGAGTTGGACATGACTGGGTGACGAAACAACAACAAATCATCACAGTGCTTTGAGCTAAGGATAAACACCCGCCTATCTCAGGGCCCTGGAGGCAGCACTGACAATCCTGGGAGGGACAACATGACTCAAGCTTGCTGAGCAGTGACTCTGTACCAAGCCCACGACAAGAGCTTTACATGCATTGGCTCCCTTAGGCTACACACTGACCTTTGAAACATAAACTTATATTACCCCCATTTTAGAGAAGAAGAGATTGAGGCTGAGAGACACAAAGCTCAACAAAACTAATGTGAGTTAACAGATTGGGAGCATGCTCTCTAGGTCAGACACTTACAGGTGACTTATAGGCAACGCTCCCACTCATCGAATCCTCCCAACAACCATATGAGGGGGACCAATTATTACCATCATTTTATAAATGAGGTATCACTAACTGAGGCACAAAGAGATTACAGAAAAAAGGAGTGAACAACTCCCCCTGAAACAGAGCAAGACCTTTTGGTCTTTCTCCCCCGATGTCCTCTGCCTGGCTTTTTGTCTGTGGAAAAAGTTTAGCCAAAGAATAATTTTAAGCAGAGAAATGAGAAAATGCAGAAACAAAGGAAAACAATCTAAAAAAACTGAATAATGATAGTTGAGTCATTAAGCATAGGGCCTACCAGGTGGCGCAGTGGCAAAGACTCCCCCTGCCAATGCAGGAGAGGTGGGTTTGATACCGGGGTTGGGAAGATCCCCTGGAGATCTCCAGTATTCTTGTCTGGGAAATCCCAGGGACAGAGGAGCCTGGAGGGCTACATATACTCCACAGGGTTGCAAAAAGTGAGACACAACTAAGCGACTGAACACACACACACACACTCACGCACATATTAAGCATAGTTAAGGGCTTTAGTTACTTTGCAAGGGTTACAGATGATATTTTGAGCCATATTCTGTGAACTATCTTGTAGACACTGAAACTTCAGCCAGGTGGAAGAAGTTAACTACACGATGACTAGACTGTAGCCATGACATAAACTGCCCCGATTCTGAGAACTGGCCTCAAGGAAATGGATGGGAACAAACCGGCCGTGGAACTGACAATTAAGCGTAGCTAAAACGATCAAGATGAGGCTGATCAGACCACTGATGACTAATCTCGATGACTGTGTTGTTTCTGCATGTAGCCCCCTCCCTCCTTCCATAAAAGCTCTTACCCCTGACTGTCTAGGGGTTGGAGTAGGCTTTTGGACAGGGGTCCTCCCTGCTATACCCGCTGGTTGCTGGCATCCAAAATAAAGCAAACTTTCTTTTCAACCAATCTGGTCTCTTTATCGGCTTTTGAGCGGTGAGCAGCTGGACCCCACTTTCGATTACACCCCTACCAACCTCCCCACTTCCAAGAAAACAAAAAAGATCAACTTCCCCAAAGTTACAAAGCCAGTAAGTCCTTGGACCCAGGTCTGTGGACTCCTGACCATGTGACATTTATAACACGTTCTGCTTTCCACAGAAGAGGGCTCATTCCTGAGCTGCTGCATTCCTCCCACATTCCTGTGAGCCCAACACTGTCAGAAGGATAAGAAAAGTGGTTTATTTATTGCTCATGTATCCTTGAGGGCTCACTTAGATTCATATATTAAAACACAATTTTCTGGGAGAAAACCCAGGGGATTCTGAAGAAAGGCGCCTTTCTTGGTTAAAAAGAACTGGGTGGAACCTGATACACTGTGTCCAAGTCACAGGGAAGAGGGATGAGAGGATGGGCTGGTCTCTAAGCCAACACTGGACGACCAAAAGCTGAGCTTCTCAAGGCACCTCCCTGGTCATCTCACTGGACGACCAAAAGCTGAGCTTCTCAAGGTACCACCCTGGTCATCTCACTACCGTTTTGTTCAATGGAGGAAAGAACAAAAGTTGAAATCTGTGAAAAACTGGGAACACGATCAAGCTGAAAACTTAGAGGACAGTGCTCAGATCAAAGCAGTTGGTGCTGGACCAAGTATCAACCTAATAGTGCCTCGTGTCTATCGGGAAGGCTGTCAAACCACCCCAAATGGAAAACAGCGAGTGCTGGTGAGATTGTGGAGAAGTGAGAGCACTTGAGCACTGCCGGTGGGAGTGTGAAACGGTGCAGCTGCTGTGAAAATATTTTGGTGGTTCCTCCAAAGTTAAACCTAAAATGATCCCATGACCCAGCAATGCCACCGTTCAGATTATCCCATCATCACATTGTTCACTTGAAATATATACAGTGATGTCTGTCAACTAGTCCTTAATAAAGTAAATTTTAAAAATATCCTGTGATAAACCATAATGAAAAAGCATGTATGTGTATGGCATCACTGACTCAATGGGCATCAGTTTGAGTAAGCTCCGGGAGATGGTGAAAGACAGGGAAGCCTGACGTGCTGCAGTCCATGGAGTCGAAAAGAGGTGGACATGTCTGAGTGAATAAGAACGACAAATGTGTAACTGGGTCACTCTGCTGTGCAGTAGGAGGTAACACAGCATTGTAAATCAACTATACTTCATTCTTCAGAATCTTCAGAAGTGGGATCAGAATAAACACAAAATGCTATTTAGAAAATTTTGACTTTTTAAAAACATTATTTGTTCTAACAAGCTAGAGAAAGCAAAGGAATAATTCTGTGATGGTCTTCAAGTATAATACACAAAAAGTCATTTGAAAAGCTCATTTCATCTCTTCTGGATGGCTTACGAAGGGTCTGTCTAAAAGTGGGTAATGGATTAGATTTTCCAAGTATTTTCTAGGAAGGTTAATTTATAGCACTGTAATCTATTTTCATCCACTTGCAAGAAATTAAGTATAACAGTGTTCAGTGTAAATGGTCATTTATTAAATATTTTTATTATTAAACAGATTATTGACATTAAAAAAAAAGATTCTTCCTTCATGGCCAACTCCGGTTATATTTCATTTCTGCTGGGTTATATCTCCACGAGGGCAGAGACCACTGACGTCCTCAGAGATGCACAGAGCAGCCTCTTGAAGACTGGTGACAAGTGAGGATGGGTAGTGACAGGGGTCCAGAAAACAGTGTCTTTGGCAGCATTTGTCTGAACCAGTGGTCCCCAACTTTCTTAGCACCAGGGACTGGCTTCATGGAAGACAATTTTTCTATGGACTGGGTGGGAAGGATGGTTTCGAGATGATTCAAACCCATTACACTTATTGTGCTCCTATGAGAATCTAATGCTGCCACTGATCTGACAGGAGGCAGTGCTCAGGTGGTAATGTGGGCAATCGGGGAGCAGCTGTAAATACGGATGAAGCTTAGCTCCGTAGCCCACTGCTCACTTCCTGCTGTATGGCCTGGTTCCTAACAGGCCACGGACTGGGGACCCCTGGTCTAAACAAAGCTCCAACGGATGAGCTGTTGGTAATATCCTTATCAGTGGTAATGATTCTGGCGATGACTAGAAACCCCCTTCCACACTTGGATCATGGCTCAGATGGTAAAGAATCTGCCTACAATGCAGGTGATCCAGGTTTGATCCCTGGGTTTGGAAGATCTCCTGGAGAAGGGAATGGCTAACCACTCCAGTTTTCTTGCCTGGAAAATTCCATGGACAGAGGAGCCTGGTGGGTACAGTTCGCGGGGTAGCAAAAGAGTCAGACACGACTGAGCAACTAACACTTGCCCAGTCCAAGCTAGAGCATCACAGAGAAGAACCCCTGCCAAGTTTCTGACCTGAGAGGCAGAGGCTCTCCATGCTGAGCTAGGTACCATCCCAAGTAGTCACTCGACGGTGAGATGAGAAAAGCCTCCTTTCGGTTTTATTATGACATTAATAACTGTTAATTAGAGAGTTGTTGGAGCAGCAATCATTTCCCCGCATTCTCACAGTGCTAATTTCTCTTGGCTTTGCTAGCAGCAAAGAAAAAAAAAAAAGGCTCTGCTATTGTTCTGGGGGACCCTTTATTTACCTTACTGTACTATCAATCCTATCTATTCTGAGCTGCTTATCATCTCAAAACAGTTGTGGAGAAACCCTTTTGTTAAAGGAAGAATGTGTTTTTCTTCTTTGATGAGAGAAGCCCATTGGGCTGCCAGGCTGGTCTTGGCACTGGGTGCTCAGGTCTGAGGGGCAGGGTTGAAGCAGGGTCTGTCTGGGTTTCTGGCCAAAGCTTTTGGTTAGGATGTGAGGCAGTTTGATTCATCTGCCTCATCACTGGAGGTTTTAACGATGAGATTAGTCTGTGATAATGGGTTAGATAGCATCACCGACTCAATGAACATGAATCGGAGCAAACTCGAGGAGACAGTGGAGGACAGAGGAGCCCGGCGTGCTGCAGTCCATGGGGTTGCAAAGAGTAGGAGTGACTTAGTGACTGAACAACAACAACGGTGTAACACAGCCCACGGGTGGACAGGAGCTCGGCTTCAGGCCAGACCACCCCAGCAGCTGTATGTCCGCTGGCGCTGGAAGTCTGGACTGTGGCTACCTTGGGGACAGGAGGGGCTGGGACTGCCTCTGGGTGCTGGTGATATCCTACTGCTTGAGTTACATGGGTGCCTCTTTCCATCACTGGTGCTAAAGTTGTTCAAGAAAACCAGGAGCAGCACAAGGTAGAGAGGACCTGGGGGACATGAAAACGAAGCAACAGGAAGGACAGCAGGACTGGGCACCGTGGAGACAGACCACGGATGCTAGTGGCCTCCTACACTTCCTTAGGTCTGAGAACGGAGTAAGGTTTCATTCTGTTTTGTTTTGGTTAACCAAGCCCAGAAATCATCTGGGTTGCTATCAAAATCTCCTTGCTGCAATGACCTTTTACTACCCATGAGGGCACCTGTTCATGGAGGCAAGCTTGGTGCCATCTGATGGTAACCCCTAGCCCCGTCTCCTGAGTCCCCGTCTGAGAAGCACTTTCCTTGCCCCACCATAGCATCCTTCAGCTTGCTCCTCCCTGCTCCTCATTTCAAATCCACTAAAGCAAAGACTTCCAAGGCGACACGCCTCACATGTGCAACCGCTGAGTGAGTGTGGGGCACCTGTTTGATCAGACTCAGCTCTGGGTACTCTGTGTGTTTCCAAAGTGGGGATCTCTGTCTCAGAACCACGGTGCTTTCACAATCCAGGCAGGCGGGACTCATGCTGAACACCAGTGCCTCCTAGGGTGGAGACTGGCTCTTTGCTATCCCTGCATCCCTGGTTCCTGCCCCCATGGCGGCCATAGGAGGGGCTCAGTGAATGGTTCTGGAACTGTGCTCAACTGCTGAGATAAAAGGGGACAGAGCGATTCAAAGGCAAGACCGTTCACTTCACACCAGATGGGGTGATTCAAACAAATGTTACCTGAGTTGACACTTCCTGGAGGCTTTGGTGGGCCGAGGTGGGGAAGGTTCATTGGGGAGAGCAAAGTAAGGGGGAAGCAGTACAGGGGGAGAACTCTCTAGGCTTAGCACTCCAGAACTGGAACAAAGGGAGATGAAATTGGTTATTGGCGGGTGGACGGATGGCTCATTGTGGTTTTTTTTTTTTTCATGCATTTGTTTCTTCATCCATTCAATCATGTATGCTTGGATGCACCAGTTAATTCAACAAATGCTCCTCCAGGGTCCTGAGTAATCTCTGGCACATGGTAGCTGTTCAGTGAATGAATGAGCTTCTATTCTGTGACTGTGGTAGAAACAAACTCATGCATAAAATGGGCAAGAACATGGTCCCTGCCATCCCAGAGCCTATAATCTAGCAGCTTGCAGCTTGTTCACAAACATTTATTCAGCATCTTGTCTGTTGTAGGCACAGTTCAAGATGCTGGGGATGAGCAGTGAACAGGACAGACGAGGTACTTCATGGAACTGACACATCAGTGGTGGAAAGAACCCTGCTAATGGGTTTGTCCCTTTGTTTATCCTGTTCTATGAATGTTGGAGGGAAATGATGCCTGAATTAGGTTCTTTCCAAGTGTGAGGAATCTGGGGATGGTTCTGTTTTTCTACATAGTTATCTCGGAGCATCAAGGAGGTAAGTGAGCCTTCCAACAAGGAAAATTCTAAGAATACTCCTACAAAACTCTAAAACACACACACACAGTAGAGAGGCAACCCTGAGTTAGTTAATGGAAAGGCACTATTTGCATTCCGGCTCAAAGAGCAAGATTTAAATATATTTCAGGGTTCCTCATCAGTTTCTCATAAAACATGCCACTACACCTAAGTTTAGGAGAATGGCACCCCACTCCAGTACTCTTGCCTGGAAAATCCCACGGACGGAGGGGCCTGATAGGCTGCAGTCCATGGGGTTTGCTAGGAGTCGGACATGACTGAGTGACTTCACTTTCATGCATTGGAGAAGGAAATGGCAACCCACTTCAGTGTTCTTGCCTGGAGAATCCCAGGGACGGGGGAGCCTGGTAGGCTGCCGTCTCTGGGGTTACACAGAGTGGAACACGACTGAAGTGACTTAGCAGAAGCAGCATACCTAAGTTTATCCAGGTTGTTTCATTTGCCTTGAAAGAGTTTTTAATCTCAAAGGGCCATTTTGGAAAGCTGATCCTGAGTGAGGAACAGGAAGCTACCCTCTGATTTCTCTTCATGGAAGTTCAGTGAGTAGTTCAGCATCTTTTAAGAGAAAACAAAACCCCATGGGTTCAGAAATAAAAAAAAAACCCTAAAGAAACTACTTATCACTTTCACCATGCACACTGTTATTGTCTCAGTTCTCTAAACTGGTGGGAGATTCTGCAGGACCTTCTCTTTCACAAGATGCGGGAGAAGGTTCCAGAATTCTTAGAACACTACAAGGCAACAACCTAGGAAAACATTGTAGGTCTCTGGGTCCCCAAATGCCCATGGGACTTGCCTGGCCTGAGGTAATTGTGGGGACCAATGTTGTGGATCCACCCCTTCTCCAGCATCCTTTCCTCTGACATTTATTGAGCAGTTATGTGATTCAGGCACTGTTCTGAGTGCTAGGGAGGTGAAGGTGATCAAGATAGGATCTGCATCCTGAAGTAGCCCATGGAGTGGGTAAAGCAATCCCGTCCATCCATCCATCCATCCATTCACCCACCCACCCGTCCACCCACCCATCCAGCCATCCACCTACCCATTCATCCATCCTCCCATCTACCCATCTATCCATCCACCCATCCACCCACCCACCCATTCATCCACTTACCCATCCATCCATCCACCCACCTGTCCATCCATCAACCCACCCACCCATCTATCCACTCATTCATCTACCCACACATGTATCTACCATCTATCCATGCATTCACTGATTCAAAAATTGAGCACCAATTATACATGGGCCCTGGACACAGTAGAGGCAGATAAATGACCAGGTCCAGCACAAGCTGGAATCAAGATTGCCGGGAGAAATATCAATAACCTCAAATATGCAGATGACACCACCCTTATGGCAGAAAGCGAAGAGGAACTAAAGAACCTCTTGATGAAAGTGAAAAAGGAAAGTGAATAAGCTGGCTTAAAACTCAACATTAAAAAAACTAAGATCATGGCATTTGGTCCCATCACTTTATAGCAAATAGATGGGGAAACAATGGAAGCAGTGAGTCTTTATTTTTTTGGGCTCCAAAATCACTGTGGATGGTGACTGCAGCCATGAAATTGAAAGATGCTTGCTCCTTGGAAGAAAAGCTATGGCAAACCTAGACAGTGTATTAAAAAGCAGAGACGTTACTTTGCCAATGAAGGTCTGTATAGTCAAAGGCATGGTTTTACCCAGTAGCCATGTATGGACATGAGAATTGGACCATAAAGCAGGCTGAGCACCGAGGAACTGATGCAACTGAACAACAACAACCAGCGTCGCGTGACAAGTGCTCAGCCAGCAGACAGGAACGTAAAGCAGGACGTGCAGGGCATGGTTCTGCTCCAGCTGCGTGGGAGTGTGCACCCCTTAAAGAAGTCTTCTCTGACACTAAGGGCACCATCCACAGAGCCCTCTCTGTGATCTCCGGGCCTGTAAACAGAGAGCAGGACCACCACACCAGGACGTGACAAAAGTGAACTCCCAAGTGCTCCGTTAGTCCTACATGTAGTAGCCAGAACCCGCAGAGTCCAGTCAAGGTGGACTCTGGGGGTTGGAAGGAAGGTGAACTAAGCGAATTCCAGGCAAATGAAGGAGAAAGAGTCAAGCACAACCTGGGGTGTGGCTCCACAGGACAGCACATAAAGCCTAAGGCAGGCGGGGCTGGCAGCTGAGGTGGGGAGGTCTGCAGAGCCCAGACCACGCTATGTGTCTGGGTTGCGTGTTAGTCACTCAGTCATGTCTGACCTTGAGACCCCATGGACTGTAACCCACCAGGTTCCTCTGTCCATGGAGATTCTCCAGGCAAGATTACTGGAGTGGATTGGCATGCCCTTCTCCAGGGGATCATCCCAACCCAGGGATCAAACCTGGGTCTCTGGCATTGCAGGAAGATTCTTTACCATCTGAGTCCCCAGGGAAGCCCTAGACCAAGCTCTGTGATATAATCAGGTTCATTTTTTTTTTTCCTTCAGGTGAAGGGTAGGATGGAATTGGGCTGGGGGAGGCTTTTGGCAGGAGACACTTGGAGGTGATAATCATCTAGAGAAGAGAAGCGTACATTGGCATTATGGAGAGAAGGCAAGGATGAAGAGGAACTGGAGGGAAGTTGGTGAAGGAGTGTGCATGGCCCTGGCTGACAGGGGTCTGTCCACCCCTCCCTCTCTCTCCAGCAATGCTCTGCACATCAGCTTGATGGCCTCTGGCCTAGGAATACTGTCCGTGTGCTGAGGATTGCAGCTCTCCACACAGCCCAGCATCTTTAATGCTATTATCCACCACTCCATTGGTTAGTACTCAGAGCTGCAAGGATTTCTGAAGCCACAGCTCCCTGGGGAGGGACCAGTTTGCCACTGGGGGCTGCTGGGTATTCACCATAACTCCAGCATGCCCAGCTTGGTTCTGACCAACAAAAACTCAGCCTTGCAGGGCATATGCTCTCCTACTTACTGCAGATGTGTCTCGGTGCCTCCTCCAAGAAAAGGCTGGTTTCTGTCCCCGTTACCACTGCACAGCAAACTGCTCAGTAAAGCAGCATCTCACCTCCCCTCCACCAACTAAAAGCATTCAGGGTCACACTGCCTCCAGCAGAGCTGGACAGGCTCTCTTGGAACCATGAGAATAAGCCTTCTGTCTGCTCATAGAGGAGAAGGCAATGGCACCCCACTCCAGTACTCTTGCCTGGAAAATCCTATGGATGGAGGAGCCTGGTAGGCTGCAGTCCATGGGGTCATTAAGAGTTAGAGACGACTGAGCAACTTCACTTTAACTTTTCACTTTCATGCATTGGAGGAGGAAATGGCAACCCACTCCAGTATTCTTGCCTGGAGAATCCCAGGGACAGCAGGGCCTAGTGGGCTGCTGTCTATGGGTCGCACAGAGTTGGACACGACTGAAGCGACTTAGCAGCAGCAGCAGCAGCTGCTCATAGAGTCCCCACAGCAGACACAAGCCTTCCTGGAGTGGGCACAGGAATCCCTCCCAGAATCTGCATGTGTTCTGAGGCAAAGTTTAGTGGCCACTGCAGTTTTTCCTGCTCTTTTGAATGCCCTGTGCCTTTAGTTCAGCTGATTTGCCTGTGGATCAATTTACCCTCTTGATTTGAACTTCCAACAATGGTGAAAAAAGAGGGAACTGGGGTGTGAAGACAGTCTATCATTCAGAAAGTTTTCAGAGCTCCTAAGATGAAAACACTATATCCTCTATTTTGTGAGCCAAGTGTGAGAGCTTCCCCACCTATCCAAAGGGGAGGGAATGCTCTGGCTTATGCAAGAGTTTTGGGAATTCAAGGGCTTTTAAGAAGTGACGAGTTATCCTAGGAACATGAGAATGTTCTTCCAAAGAATGAAAATCCACCAGAGAACGTTCCCTCTCACTTTCACTGCTGACATCAGCACCTAAAAAGGCTGAGTTAGGGACTTCCCTGGTGGTCCAGTGGTTAAGAATCCACCTTGCAATGCAGGGGACACAGGTTCAATCCCTGGTCAGGGAATTAAGATCCCAAATGCCACAGAGCAACTGAGCCTGTGCACTATAACTAGAGAGTCCATACGCTGCAGTGAAAGATCTTGCAAGATGCAAAGAGGATCCTGAGTGCAGCAGCCACATAAATAATTAGTTTTTACAAAGGCTAAGCTATAGGAGTGATGGTGGAGGACAGCCATTCGAATATTTTCTCATTTTGCACAATTCTCTTCTTCAAATTTGGCTCCACAGTTGAAACTATTTCTATTTAGATCACATTTCTGGTAGAACATAGGTGCAAAGAACATAGCTCTTAAAGCTAGATAAGCCTAGTTTTGAACCCAGATTCCACCCTCTACTTGCTGTGTGACCTTTGGCAATTTGCTCAACCTCTCTGGGGCTTGACATCCTTCTTTGTAAAATGTGCATCATAGTCCCTACTTTGCAAGGACGTTTTTGTAAATGAAATTCGGTCCGTAAACCTCTTGAGGGAAGAATAAGGTCTCATTATAGAAAGCACAGTTCCTGGGGCTTCAGCAAATGCTGTAGAAATCACCACCTTCCTTGTCTTCTCCCCACCCACCCCACCTTCCTTCTCTTCTCCTAAAGCTTGCTAGATGATGTACATAAAGTCGACCTAGGTTTAATCAACTCCAGTGGTCAGGAAGCCAGGAAGAAGCCTCTTTGCTGCTCTGAGTGAATGGCCTCAGGTTTATGATTTATTTGTTGATTAATTGGATGCTTGGAGACAATTCCATTTCAATTACCCTATTGGCATGACAAGATATACAAAGGCTGCCAACGTCAATGCATTAAGCCTGAGTGCGCTGGGGCAGCAGCCAGGGTTCACGGCAGCGTGGTGTCATCTGGGCCATAGCCCACGGGTGGCTCAGAAAGCACTTCTGTCTGATTGCTTCCTTTCCCCTGGCTCTTGGGGAGGGAAGGTTCCTGCACACCACAGGCAAGTGAGGCTGAAATCGAGGCAGTGTCTTTGGGACCCCCATCCCATCACAGTCTCATCCAAGGTTCTCTAACAGAGGTCCACTGGGGCCAGCTAAAGCGAAAGCGCTCATTTATCACACGGAGCTGTGTCCATTTTGTGGGGCCCAAGGGAGAGAAGGCTGCTGCTGCTGCTGCTAAGTCGCATCAGTCGTGTCCGACTCTGTGCGACCCCATAGACGGCAGCCCACCAGGCTCCCCCGTCCCTGGGATTCTCCAGGCAAGAACACTGGAGTGGGTTGCCATTTCCTTCTCCATTGTGTGAAAGTGAAAAGTGAAAGTGAAGTCGCTCAGTCGCGACCGACTCGTAGCAACCCCATGGACTGCAGCCTACCAGGCTCCTCCATCCATGGGATTTTCCAGGCAAGAGTACTGAAGTGGCTTGCCATTGCCTTCTCCAGAGAGAAGGCTAGCTCCTGCCATTCGAGCACTGGAAACCAGAAATCAAGCCGGAACCAAGGAGGGAGGTTGGCCCTGAGGTCCCCTTCCCTGGAGTGCTTGCAAATGTGCTCAGTCGTGTCCAACTCATTGCGACCCCTTGGACAGTAGCCCACCAGGCTCCTCTATCCATGGGATTTCCCAGGCAAGAATACTGGAGTGGGTGGCCATTTCCTTCTCCAGGGAATCATCCAGAACCTGTGATCAAACCTGCATTGGTAGGTGGATTCTTTACCACTGAGCCACCTGGGAGGCCCCTCCCTGGTGTATACGCCCTGTATAATCCACTCCCCTTGAGTGCAGGCCGAACCTGCACACTTGATGGGACTTCACGTCCATGATTAGGGTACAGTCAGTTGATTCTGAGTTCATTGATGGGAGAGGATCCAGGTGGGCCAGATCAGGTGAGCCCTCAAAAGGATGTGGGCCCTTCCTAAGAGTCTGGAAGCCTGAGAGGACCCAGAGAGGGGGCCATATGGCAAGGAACTGCAGGCAGCATCTAGGTGCTAAGAGCAGCCTCCGGCAAATAGCCATCAAAAGAACAGGGCCTCAATCCTACAGCTGCAAAGAACAGAATTCTGCCAGTAACTGCATGATCCTGACAGAGGATCTAGAGTTCCAGAAAGACACACACCCCAGTGAATCCTGATTTCAGTCTTAGGACACCCTGAGTAGAGAACCCAGTTTAGCCATGGCCAGACTTCTGACCCTCAGGAGCTGTGAGATTATAAATGTCTTACTTTTTGGCTGTGCCATGTGGCCTGTGGATTCTTAATTCCCTGCACTGCCTGCATCGGGAGCTTGAGGTGTTAACCTCTGGACCACCATGGAAGCCCCGTAAATGTCTGTCTTTTAAATCATGAAGTTTGTGGCAATTTCTTACACAGCAGTAGATAACGAACCCACAAAGCTTTGGCAAAACAGCTGCTCCCCCAACCTGTCTCCCCTTGGAGCACGCTGATGTCTGTGTCTGCTTGTCCTGCACATCTGCTTTTCGGTTCTGTTCCTGTAGACTGGGTCTCTTTAGTTCTCTCTTTGCTCTGCGGATGAGGCCCACCCTACATCTCCCAGAAGGATTCACCCATTTGAAAAATATCTGCTAAGCAGCAACCGCATGTCAAGGCTTGTTCTCAGCTCCAACCATAAGCCCTCCCTCTTTGAAACCTAGGTTCCAAAATCCGAAAGCGAGTGTGCCTGGTCCAGTTTGATTCATTCAATGACCAGGGTAGCAGGGTCACGCTGAGCCATGTGTGGCTGATACAGCCTCACCTATGGACGGTGCAGCAGCTCTGAAAGGCTGGGGTCATCGTGGGGGAGGTCATCACAGGCAGAGGGGCGGGGTGGTGGTTAATAAGCCACAAAGGGTCTTCTAGGGCAAGGATCAGCAAACACTTTCTGTAAAAGTCCAGATAGTAAATATTTTTCAGCTTTGAGGACCATATGGTGTTTGTCTAGTTACTCAACTCTGCTCTTACAGGGTGCAAGCAGCCTGAGACAATATGCAAACAAGTGAGCATGGCTGTGTGCCAATAAAACTTTATTACAAAACCAGGCAGTGGGCCATAGTTTATTGACACTTCTCCAAGAGTTAGGGTAAAAGTGAAGTCCTTCTTTCCAAAGCCCCTTGCTTCTAAGGGCAGGAGGGCAGAAAGTTAGAGGAAGAGGTGGCTAGTTGGTCAAGCCATGGGCCACTTAGCTTCTACTTGTGCTGTAGAAAGTCACCATAAACTTAGTGACTTAAAAGAACACCCTTTTATTGTTCTATAGGTCAGATGTCCAGATGGGATTCTTTAAGGCAAGGGTCCCCAGCCTCTAGGATCCAATGCCTGCTGATCTGAGGTGGAGTTGATGTAATAATAGTAGAAATAAAGTGCACAATAAACATGATCTCAAATCATCCTGAAACCATCCCCAAGCCCTGTCCATGGAAAAACTGTCTTCTACGAAACTGGTCTCTAGGGCCAAAAAGTTTGGGGACTGCAGGTTTATGGGCTAAAATCGAAGTGTCAGCAAAGCTGTGATCTTCCGGAGGCTTGAGGGGAAGAATCTGTTTGCTTTTTCCAACTTTCAGAGGCTGCCTGCATTCCTTTGCTCTTGGCCCCTCCCTGCATCTTCAAAGTGCATCACTCCCTCCTCTGCTTCTCTCTTGGGATGCTGACTCTCCTGCCTCTTTCTTGGAAGGCCTCTTGTTATCACATCAGGCCCACCTGTATAATCCAGGATAATCCTCCCATCTCAAGTTCCTTAATCAGCTTGGCAACATCTATGTTACCACCTTAAGGTAACATATTCAGAGGCTCCAGGAATTAGGACATGGATGTCTTTGGGGAGTCATTGTTCTGTCTACCACACCAGTGGGAGTGTTATAGCTACCTCCAAAATGTTCTCCTTTCCTCTACCTTTGCTGCCCTATAGTCTGTTCTCAAAGGAGCAGCCAGAGCCCGTTCTAATCCAGTGAAATCACATCACTCCTCTGCTCAACCATCTAAGGATTTCTTAACTCCCTCAGAGTCCAAGTCCTTACAGTGGCCTCTAAACAGGTAAACAGATAATAATGTTAATTGTTCAGGCTGAGCATTTTTTTTGTTTCTTGGCTATGCTGGGTCTTTGTTGAAATACATGGCTTCCCTTGTTATGGAGTGTGGGCTCTAGAGCTCACTGGCTCAGCAATTGTGGCACATAGGCTTTCTAGTTGTGGTGTGTGGGTTTATTTGCCCCAGCGTATGGGATCTTCTCTCCCCAACCAAGGATTGAACCCACATCCCCTGCATTGGAAGACAGATTCTAACCAATAACCCTAATGTTGGGCTACCACAGAAATCCCCAGGCTGGGAACTTTTGAGAATAAAATGGGAAACCATTAATCTGGTATTGGAGCTTACGCTGGGACTTGCCTTGGTCATATCGGACTTGCCATCACCCTGCCGTGCTCCCTGCTTTTTCAGTGACCCTTCTGTGTTCCCCATCATTCCTCCAGTACCCGCAACACCCCAACACCATGTTGGAGAGCCCTGAGATCTCAGGGTCTCTGTGCTTTACCTCAGACATCCACACAGCCACAGCCCTCCCACCCCTCACCTCCAAGTAGCTGCTTAAATAGCACTTCCTCAGTGAGACTATCCCAGAAACTCCCAACTTAAAGTTGCAACTTTTGCTTCCCCCACCCTCCCTGCCTGCAAGGTTTCCCCCTCCCTAGCGCTCACCGCCTTCTTGCCTACAAATGCGCTCAATGCACCCATGTCCTCAGTGACCTTCCACACTGTTGAGCTCTTCCGTAGTAACGTCAGCTCTTTGAAGTCAAGATCTTGTTCTGCCTTGTTCACCACATCCTCAGTGCTTGGAACGGCAGCTGGCGCACTGTTGATGCTTGAGAAACATTTATGGAGTGAATGAATGAATGACATGGAGCTACAGCCATGTCTCCTCCGATTCTGCAGCCTCAATCTGTTCTGGAAAATGTATTTCAGACCATGGGAGTGAATATATCACTCCTCTTCCTTGACCATCCTGAGCTGAACACCAGAGCAAGCACCAAAACCACCTGGGGAGCTTGTTAAAAATATACGCCCCTGAAACCCACCCCAGCCCACCAGGCCAGGGGCCCAGGCATCTGTAAGGATCATTTTCTTTTTGGCTGTGCTGCACGGCTTCAGGGATCTTAGTTCCCCAACCAGGGCTTGAACCTGTGCCCTCTGCAGTGGAAGCACAGAGTCAACCACTGGACTGTCAAGCAAGTCCTCAGGAATCTATATACATATATATATATTCTTTAAATTTTTAAATGCATTTATTTTAATAGACCAATTTTCCTTAAAATGACTATCCTTACAAATATCACAAATCACAACTTAATCTATATTGTTTATATTGTATAATAATTAGAATATAGGAGAAATTGATCAAAACAATGCAACTAAAACTTTCAAAAATTCTCAATATTTTCTACATAGTTTCAAAGATAAACTCACAGAAAAGGTGTTATTTTTTTCATAATTGGAAGTATGCCAATTAGGCAAAGAAAGGAGGGTTTGTTTTTTAACTCTATGAAGTACAATGTAGTTTCATGCTTAGTTCCTACAGTTGAGATCTTTCCACCTGGTTATAGAATATTAAAAGTACCTCCTCTGGAGGGGAGTTTGGGGGAGAATGGAAACATGTATATATATATGGCTGAGTCTCTTTGCTGTCCACCTGAAAGCCTTTGACTGTGTGGATCACAATAAACTGTGGAAAATTCTGAAAGAGATGGGAATACCAGACCACCTGATCTGCCTCTTGAGAAATCTGTATGCAGGTCAGGAAGCAACAGTTAGAACTGGACATGGAACAACAGACTGGTTCCAAAGAGGAAATGGAGTTCGTCAAGGCTGTATATTGTCACCCTGTTTATTTAACTTATATGCAGAGTACATCATGAGAAACGCTGGACTGGAAGAAATACAAGCTGGAATCAAGATTGCCGGGAGAAATATCAATAACCTCAGATATGCAGATGACATCACCCTTATGGCAGAAAGTGAAGAGGAACTAAAAAGCCTCTTGATGAAAGTGAAAGTGGAGAGTGAAAAAGTTGGCTTAAAGCTCAACATTCAGAAAACGAAGATCATGGTATCCAGTCCCATCACTTTATGGAAATAGATGGGGAAACAGTGGAAACAGTGTCAGACTTTATTTTTCTGGGCTCCAAAATCACTACAGATGGTGACTGCAGCCATGAAATTAAAAGATGCTTTCCTTGGAAGGAAAGTTATGACCAACCTAGATAGCATATTCAAAAGCAGAGACATTACTTTGCCAACAAAGGTTCGTCTAGTTAAGGCTATGGTTTTTCCTGTGGTCATGTATGGATGTGAGAGTTGGACTGTGAAGAAGGCTGAGCGCCGAAGAATTGACGCTTTTGAACTGTGGTGTTGGAGAAGACTCTTGAGAGTCCCTTGGACTACAAGGAGATCCAACCAGTCCATTCTGAAGGAGATCAGCCCTGTGGTTTCTTTGGAAGGAATGATGCTAAAGCTGAAACTCCAGTACTTTGGCCACCTCATGCGAAGAGTTGACTCATTGGAAAAGACTCTGATGCTGGGAGGGATTGGGGGCAGGAGGAGAAGGGGACGACAGAGGATGAGATGGCTGGATGGCATCACTGACTCGATGGACGTGAGTCTGAGTGAACTCTGGGAGTTGGTGATGGACAGGGAGGCCTGGCATGCTGTGATTCATGGGGTCGCAAAGAGTCGGACACGACTGAGCGACTGATCTGATCTGATCTGAAACTATCACAACATTGTTAATCAGCTATAAGTAAGTGTTAGTTACTCAGTCAAATCCAACTCTTTGCGATCCCATGGACTCTAGCCTGCCAGGCTCTTCTGTCCATGGAATTCTCCAGGCAAGAATACTGGAGTGGGTTGCCATTCCCTTCTCCGGGGGATCTTTCCGACCTAGGGATCGAACCCAGGTCTCCTGCATTGCACGCGTGTTCTTTACCATCTGAGCCACTAGCAAAGTGCAATTGGCTATACTCCAATACCATATAAAAAGTAAAAAAAAAAAAAAAAAAGTATCTCTCCTGTCGCAGTTTTAGGCATACATAAGTTTGAGAATACTGGTTCACAGGAAGCACACACCCTCTACCCCATTTCTTCTCTCCTGAGCCTGTGGACAATTTCCAGTTATATGCTGACCTCATTTATCCTTCGGAAGTAAGAAAGCCAACAACCACTGCCCGCAAATGAGCAGATGGGCTTGGGATTTCAGTTGGCCCATCTCGTCTCCAGATGGCATTCCCACTGGATGCTCCAAAACGTTTATCCTTGGGGCAGGGGGAGGGGAGACTCATCTACCTGCAGGGGCGCCACGTACCCGCCCCCACCTGGTGCTTTTCTCTTTCTAAGGCCACAGGTGGAGACCACGGCCAGCCTCATACTCAAGCTCGAGGCTTACAAATCACAAAGTGCCTGGAACAGCAAGTGGTTATTTCACAGCGAGTTCCCTTTACAATGTATCAAACCCAGAATGAGAGAAGAAGCTTGCTCTTAAAATCGTTGCCGCTTCTCCTTTTTTAGTGCAAAAGTGGCTGTTACCCAGTGTGCTGCTTTGGAAATCCGGAACAGGTGGTAGGGATAATGGAAAACGTCTGATAAGTAGCTTGCCCGTCTCCCGCTGCTTCTCCCTGCGGCAGCCGGCTGATGTTTGGGTATTTGGATCTCGATCTGGGGGCCCGCCATGCGAAAATGGGTCATGAGGTGTGCTGGGGTTTGGCGTGTTATCTTAGAGACTGGCTGCTTTGAAAGCTTTAATACCTGGGCCTTGTGGTCAATGGGTGGCCTTGGGGTCCAGCCCAAGCACTCAATGTGGGGAAAACCATGGTGGGGCTGGCCAGAAGTAAACCCCATTCCTCTCCTGTGTTCGCTTAAAAAATAAGTGCTTCTCTGCAGACACCAGCATGACCTGTTCCACATCATAAAAGCTGAGATGTGCATCTTCACACCTACTACTTTTTTGATGTTTCAGGCCTCAGGAACTTTATGACCTACATGGAAATTGGGGAACCCAACAGAATGGCATGGAGGTGTAGAGAGAAGAGGCAGAAGGCAGTAGTGGGGCGTCTAACCCCAGACAGGGAGACGCTCTGGACACACAGCCCAGCCAGGTTGCCCGGAAGGAGGGTGGGCATACTCTGGAAGCCGCCCATCACACGCAATGACAGCTACCACTGGTGGGCATGCACCAGGCACGTCCCCAGCACTTCCCATGCCCCACAGCATGCACTGCAATGAGATAAGCCTTTGCTAGTCAAAGTGCTGTCCCTGGACCAGCCCTATCACCATCGCCTGGGAGACCATTGGAAATGCTGCATGGACATCCCTGGTGGTACAGTGGATAAGAGTCAGCCTGCCGATGCAGGGGACACAGGTTCAATCCCCGGTTCAGGAAGATTCCACATGATGCAGAACAACTAAGCCAGTGCACCACAACTACTGAGCCCACACGCTGCAACCACTGAAGCCCGTGTGCCTGCAGCCTGTGCTCTGCAGCAAGAGAAGTCATTGCAACGAGCAGCTTGTGCACCGCAACAAAGCATAGCCCCCAGTCGCTGCAACTAGAGAAAGCCTGCGCGCAGCAGTGAAGACTCACACAGCCAAAACCAAAAATATATAAATAAATAATTATTGTGTAATTACATTTATTTTTAATTGAAGGATAATTGCTTTACAGTATCGTGTTGGTTTCTGTCAAACATCAACATGAATCAGCCATCGGTATACCTATGTCTCCTCCCTCTTGAATATCTCTTCCACCTCCCTCCCCAACCCGCCCCTCTAAGTTGTTACAGAACCCCAGTTTGAGTTCCCTGAGTCATAAAGCAAATTCCTATCAGCTATCTGTTTTACATATGGTGAGGCATGTTTCCATGTTACTCTCTCCCTTCGTCGTACCCGCTCCTTCCTCCAACACCCGCCCCCCGCTGTGTCCATACGTCTGTTCTCTATGCCTGTGTCTTCATTGCTGTCCTGCAAATAGGTTCATCAGTACTGTCTTTCTAGATTCCATATATATATATGTGTGTGTGTATAGTATAAAAAAAGAAAAGAAATGCAGAAATTCAACATCCTCCACAGTCCAGCTGAGCCTTAACCTGTGGCTTAGCAAGATCCCTGAGTGGCTGTGCTGTACCTAACAGTTTGAGAAGCACTGAGTCAGGTGCTATTTTATCCTCATTCTAGAGGTGAGGGGGCAGAGACATTACTTTGCTACAAAGGTCCATATAGTCAAAGTTATGGTTTTTCCAGTAGTCATGTACGGCTGTGAAAGCTGGACAATAAAAAAGGCTGAGCATTGAAGAAGTGATACCTTCGAACCTTGATGGTGAAGAAGATTCTTGAGAGTCCCTTGGATAGCAAGGAGATCAAACCAATCAATACTAAAGGAAATCAATCCTGAATATTCACTGGAAGGATGGATGCTGAAGCTGAAGCTCCAATACTTTGACCAACTGATGCAAAGAGCTGACTCATTGGAAAAGACCCTGACATGCTGGAAAACACTGAAGGCAAGAGGAGAAGAAGGCGACAGAGGATGAGATGATTGGATGGCATCACTGTCTCAATGGACATGAATTTGAGCAAACTCCGGGAGAAAGTAAAGGACAGGGAAGCCTGGCCTGCTGCAGTCCATGGGGTTGCAGAGTCGGACATGACTGAGCAACTGAACAACAAAGAGGTGAGGAAGTTGAGAAAGGCTGGAGGGATTAGTAAGGGGTGAGGTTAGGACTTGAACTCGAATATTCTGACCATGATTCTAAAGTGCTCCCCTGAGAGGAGGGAATGCTTGAGTTGAGCAGGTGTTGAGAGGAAGGGCACTCTGGGCAGAGGGAACAGCAGAACCAAGGCAGAAGCTGCACATGGCCCTCCACGTGCTGGGGACAGAGAATGGTCTGGACCAGCGGGGTTTGGGCTGTGAAGGGAGCAAGGACAAGGCCCCATTGGGAGAGATCAGCAGGGGTCAGGCCCCCAGAGAGGTTGTTAAACACAGCTCTGATATCTCAGGCTACTATTTTCCCTGAGACCCCACCACGAACATCAAATTTGTTGTTGTTGAGTCTCTAAGTCATGTCCGACTCTTTGTGACCCCATAGACTGCAGCACGCCAGGCTTCCCTGTCCTTCACTATCTCCTGGAGTTTGCTCAAATTCATATCCATTGAGTCAGTGATGCCATCCAACCATCTCATCCTCTGTTGTCCCCTTCTCCTCCTGCCTTCAATCTTTCCCAGCATCAGGGTCTTTTCCAATGAGTCGGCTCTTCGCATCAGGTGGCCAAAATATTGGAGCTTCAGCTTCAGCATCAGTCCTTCCATTGAATATCCAGGACTGATTTCCTTTAGGATTGACTGGTTTGATCTCCTTGCTGTTTAAAGGACTCTCAAGAGTCTTCTCCAGCACCACAGTTTGAAAGCATCAATTCTTCAGCACTCAGCTTTCTTTATGGTCCAACTCTCACATCCATACATGACTACTGGAAAAACCCCAGCTTTGACTACACAGACCTTTGTCGGCAAAGTGATATCTCTGCTTTTTAATACGCTGTTTAGGTTTGTCATAGCTTTTCTACCAAGGAGCAAGCATCTTTTAATTTTGTCAAATAGGTCCTTGGAAAACATGGGACCCTCCTGCCCCAAGGCTTGGAGAAGCGCTCCTATGTTGAATCTCCCAAAATGCTTGTGCATTCCTGCAAGAAGGGTCATTTGGACATCTCACAAGGAGCACTGAGCAGACCTGGAAGGCTGCAAGGTTTCACCTGCTGTCATGTGGCTGCTTTTCTACAGTCATTAAAGCAATGATAGATCAGGTGCTGCAGAGGTCGCTGGCAGATTTGAAAATCAACCCAGCAAAGCGGTGGAGTGGGAAAGACCTCCTCAGTCTCCATTTCACTGAGTTCAAACTCAGGGTTGTGTATCTGAAACAAACACCATTTTCTCTGCATCAGCAAAGCTTCTCTGGGACATGTCTCATCTTGCTTTTTCATCTTAACCAGAGCAAAGGCTGCTGGGAACATGCACCAGCCAATCAGGAATCACTTCAACTGCTTAGTCACCCATGCCCAGTGCAGCAGGGTGGAAAGCCCCTTGGATGGAAAGCCTGAGGCTGAAATCAGAGCTGATTTGTGGCAGTGGATCTTGAGAAAAAATCTTAACAGCAAGTGTTAAATACTCAAGTTGCTTGTCTTCCCAGAAAGTGGTCTTTCAACTCTGAACCCCCGTGGGGCTGTTTGGAGCTACATTTTGAAAGAGAGGGCTGCAGCTTTTCCCCAAATCTCACGATCACTCTTCCACTCCTCCTTGAACATAGTAAGGCAAGAAGGTATGCTTCCATTTCTCTGCTCATTCAGAAAATACTGAGAAAATTAATTCACAAAGGACACTGGGAAGCCACTGGATGTGCCTTAGGGCAGAGTTCCCAAATTTTCTCAGTTCCTGGCACTCTTAAAGTCTTGGTAATTTTTTTCATGGCACCCATGAGTTCAGTTCAGTTCAGTCGCTCAGTCATGTCCGACTCTTTGCGACCCCATGAATCGCAGCACGCCAGGCCTCCCTGTCTATCACCAACTCCCAAAGTTCACCCAGATTCACATCCATCAAGTCAGTGATGCCATCCAGCCATCTCATCCTCTGTCGTCCCCTTCTCCTCCTGCCCCCAAGCACTCCCAGCATCAGAGTCTTTTCCAATGAGTCAACTCTTCCCATGAGGTGCCCAAAGTACTGGAGTTTCAGCTTTAGCATCATTCCTTCCAAAGAAATCCCAGGGCTGATCTCCTTCAGAATGGACTGGTTGGATCTCCTTGCAGTCCAAGGGACTCTCAAGAGTCTTCTCCAACACCACAGTTCAAAAGCATCAATTCTTTGGCGCTCAGCCTTCTTCACAGTCCAACTCTCACAACCATCCATGACCACAGGAAAAACCATAGCCTTGACTAGACAGACCTTTGTTGGCAAAGTAATATGTCTGCTTTTGAATATGCTATCTAGGTTGGTCATAACTTTCCTTCCAAGGAGTAAGCGCCTTTTAATTTCATGGCTGCAGTCACCATCTGCAGTGATTATGGGCCAAAAGAAATCCATACAAGTTTTAGTAGTTACAACCAGAAGCTTAATAAGCATTTATTTTCTAAACAATAGTCAGATGAAAAAAATAATATGCAGGTGATTTTGTATTATTCTTAAATTATCACAAGTGCACATCAAAGGAATGTGTGTGGCTGTTGAGCACTGCACAGCTCCTCCAACCTTGAACTCACACTGGGACTCCACCAGTCAGTTCCTGTTCCATACTCATTTTGTTGGTATTTGCTTTTGATCAAAGTGACTGTCAAACTCCAGCTTCACAAAGAAGGGAAGTCATCAAAAGGAATGTAGCTGAATCTACTGTGACAGCTACTATCTTGACCTGGCAGCTCACGCAGTGTCCAACAGATGTCGCTATGTTTACTTTGAGAACTGTAAATATCGTGCAGCACCCTAGAGACTTCACCTTGGCACCCCCAGGGTGACTCGCTGCATGGTTTGGGAACCATGACCTGCCAAAGCCTGCCATTTAATAAGTACTCACCATGGGCTTTGTGTACATGATTTCATCGAACGCTCATAACCACCCATGAGGTCAGTACCATAATCATCCCCTTTTACAGATAAGGAAACTGATATTCAAAGAGATTAAAGGACTTGCCCAAGATCACCAGGCAGAGCTGGGACTCACACTCAGGCCCACGTGGAGCCAGAGCCCATGCTCTTCACCTTCCCAAACCCATCACTGCCCACAGATGTGGCTTCAAGTCCAGGCTCTGCTCCTCACTAGCTGTGTGGCTTTTGGCAAATTTCTCAGTCTCTCTGGTCTTTGAGTCCACATCTGCTGTTTGCATATCTCAGGGAGCTATCATTCAAATAGACAGTCTTCATGACAGGGGATATAGGATACACAAAAAAGGCTCAGCACTAACCGAAGCAAACCCTCCTTGGAAGAGAAAAGGAAAAGTGGGAGCAGAAGAGAGAGAAGGCAAGAGGAAAGACCTGCCGAGCGCAGGCCCTGGAGCAAGACTTTCAGGCCCGTGAAGACATCCCAGGACTTAGGACCCAGCACCTGCAGCCTGCAGCTCAGCCAAGTTGCCTCGGGCATCTTGACCATTGGCCTGCAGCTGACAATGCTAAGGATGATTTTATTAAAAAAAAAAATAATCCAGCTCAATATGAGTGCTGCTTAAGACTTTTGGTCATAATTGCTCAAAATAATAATAAAACCCCACTGGCCTCTTTAATTACTCAGCAGTTTTTCTTCTTTTCATAAGGCATTTCCATTTGTTCTTGACAGGATTGTAAAGTATTTATCAATGCTAATGATGCAGCCCTCCAGAGCCCCGTTTCATCAAAAGGGAAACTGTGAAGAAATATATTTCCTATGCTACAATACATCATAAAGGAAAGTGAACAGAAAAATAGCCAGGGCCTTCTCCCTGGCTAATGGGATGTCACCTGCTGGGGTCTTGGATCCACTAGTCCTGAGCATCTGGGTTCCCTGCTACACCCACATAGGCATCAGAGCGCCCACATACATGTGGAGAAGGCTGCCAACTTGGAGGGACTGAAGATGAGATCAGAGACACCCGAGTCCCAGGTCCAGCTTCTGATACGTATTATTGAATACAGAGGGAACGTTCTCCCCGAGGTCTCAGATAGCATCAGTCCCTCTGGGCTCTGATAATCAGGAAGAGATGTGGATACTTGCACAGGACCATCCAAGGACCTTACCTCCTGAATGTTTTGTCTATAAGGGTAAAGTTATGCAGCAGCTGGTCAGAAAAGGTAGTGTGACGTAGTGGTCAAGAGCATGTACTTAGGCTTCTGACTGCCTGTGTGTGAGTTCTAGTTCTGCCCTTTCCTAGCTAGTGATCTGTGGCAGACCACAGGAAACTCTCTGCCTCTGTTTCACCACTGGGAAAATGGGTATTATAAGAATACATGTCTGGAACTCTACTCAGAGTAGTACTCTGTAATGACCTATATGGGAATAGATCTAAAAAAAAAGTGTATACATCTATATGTATAACCGATTCACTTTGCTGTACCTGAAATTAATACAACATTGCAAAACAACTATGTCCCAATAAAAAGCAATTTCAAAAAGAGTACATGTCCTGCGATTGCTATGAGGATTAAACAAGTTAAAATATAGGGAAAATACATAGGAAGAACCCAATATGTCAGTGAGTAAATGCAAGCCATTCTGATAAAATGGTCTTCTGTGAGAGGAGTCAGCAGACTCTACAAATCCAGATGGTAAATATTTTGGACTTTGCAGCCAACACAAGGTCTCTGTCACAACTACTATACAGAAAAAAATGAAGGTGACTTCATTCCAAGGCAGCTTTATTTTTGGATACTGAAATTTGATTTTCACACAGAATTTTCACATGTCATGAAATAGTCACATGTACTCTTTTGGGCTTTCCCAACCATTTAAAAATGTAATCACCATTCATGGCTGCAGCCTGGCAGGGTCACAAAGAGTCGGACACAACTTAGCGACGGAACAATGACAACAAATGCGTGCTCACGGACCACTCAGAAATAGTTAATGGGTAGTTTCCCAACTCTGCTTTAGGATCTTAAATGTTATATTTACAGTCAGTTAAATCTTTTGTCTGAAACACGTTCCCTTTTCTTTTGTTCTTCACTTAGAGCCACTGAGTCCTCCAAAGGAAAATATTGGGGACATACATGGAGTAGGTCCTGATTCTAAGGGTGAAATCTTTACCAACAGAGTTGGGTTCATGAGCCAACATAAGGGTCTGAATTCACACGTCTTCCAATTTCAGAATTCTCAGTTCTTTCCCAGAAGATCCTGATAGGGAGGGAGGGGATTATTCTATAGACCGACCACATGCTTAATACAACATCTCCCCAAACCCATTAGGAGCTCCCATAAAAGCATGCAGTGGAACTGATGAGCGTGAGAGAGAGAGAGAGGCAGCTTGCAGTGCTGGCTGGGGAAAAAGCAGGGGGCTTTACAGGGCTATTTGCTCTGTGGTGCAGGGTCTGGGTTAAGCCCCCAATTTCCTTATAGATACTCAGTTTGTCAGTTATATTGCAAGAAATGTGACCAGATGGAGGGAGCCACTAAGTCTGCTGGGTCACTGTGGGGACGAAGAAAGCCTGGTCTCTCCCCCATCTCTTTGCTGCCCTATGTGACCCTCAAAGGCCCCAGGCAATGCATATATATACACTACCATGTGTAAAATGGATAGCTAGTGGGAAGCTGCTGTATAACACAGGGAGCTCAGCCTGGCGCTCTTAGGGGGTAGGATGGGGGTGTGGAGGGAGGCTCAAGAGGGAGGGGCTATTGTATATACATAGCTGACTTACACTGTTGTACAGCAGAAACCAACACAACATTGTAAAACAATTATATTCCAGTAAAAAAAAAAAAAAAAAACAAACCCCAAAGACCCTAGTCATGCCCACAGGTCCCAGCACCTGCAGCAAGAGTGCCTCTTGCCCACCCTGACCTTGTGCTGGAGAGAGCAGGGCAGAGGATGGACAAGAAAGCTTGTGAGCAGTGCTGGGGTTCATGTGTGGGGCCACTCTCCATCTGTCACCTAGAAGGGACATCAGAAACAGTCATCCAATCACTGTCTGAGGATAACAGAACAAATAACTTTTGGAAGGTTCTAAAATTGCCTAAAGTCGCTTCTTGCACAGGAGCCAGAGTGATTCTATTATAATGTAAGTCAGACTGTGTCACTCTTTGGCAGCTGCCACTGGCACGCTAAGCACAGGCGGCTGCCACCAGCGCGCTAAGAGCGGCGGAGAGAAGCCACCCCATGTCCGAGGTCAGGGGCAGAAGCCAGGAGGGCCCCATGCCTGAAGGGCGGCGGCCAAGAGGAGTTACCCCACGTCCGAGGTCAGGGGCGGTGGCCGGGAGGACCAACCCCACGTCCAAGGAGCCGTGGCTGCGTGGGCGCAGGAGGGCCTAGAGGAGCTATCCCACGTTGAAGGTCAGGAAGGACGGCGGTGAGGAGATACCCCTCATCCAAGGTAAGGAGCAATGGCTGCGCTTTGCTGAAGCAGCCGTGAAGAGATACCCCACGCCCAAGGTAAGAGAAACCCAAGTAAGACGGTAGGTGTTGCAAGAGGGCATCAGAGGGCAAACACACTGAAACCATACTCACAGAAAACTAGTCAATCTAATCACACTAGGACCACAGCCTTGTCTAACTCAATGAAACTAAGCCATGCCCGCGGGGCAACCCAAGATGGGCGGGTCATGGTGGAGAGATCTGACAGAATGTGGTCCACTGGAGAAGGGAATGGCAAGCCACTTCAGTATTCTTGCCTTGAGAACCCCATGAACAGTATGAAAAGGCAAAATGATAGGATACTGAAAGAGAAACTCCCCAGGTCAGTAGGTGCCCAATATGCTACTGGAGATCAGTGGAGAAATAACTCCAGAAAGAATGAAGGGATGGAGCCAAAGCAAAAAGAATACCCAGCTGTGGATGTGACTGGTGATAGAAGCAAGGTCCGATGCTGTAAAGAGCAATATTCCATAGGAAACTTGGAATGTCAGGTCCATGAATCAAGGCAAATTAGAAGTGGTCAAACAAGAGCTGGCAAGAGTGAATGTCAACATTTTAGGAATCAGCGAACTGAAATGGACTGGAATAGGTGAATTTAACTCAGATGACCATTATATCTACTACTGCAGGCAGGAATCCCTCAGAAGAAATGGAGTAGCCATCATGGTCAACAAAAGAGTCCGAATTGCAGTACTTGGATGCAATCTCAAAAACGACAGAATGACCTCTGTTCGTTTCCAAGGCGAACCATTCAATATCAAGTCTATGCCCCAATCAGTAACGCTGAAGAAGCTGAAGTTGAACGGTTCTATGAAGACCTACAAGACCTTTTAGAACTAACACCCAAAAAAGATGTCCTTTTCATTATAGGGGACTGGAATGCAAAAGTAGGAAGTCAAGAAACACCTGGAGTATCAGGCAAATTTGGCCTTGGAATACAGAATGAAGCAGGGCAAAGACTAATAGAATTTTGCCAAGAAAATGCACTGGTCATAACAAACACCCTCTTCCAACAACACAAGAGAAGACTCTACACATGGACCTCACCAGATGGTCAACACTGAAATCAGATTGATTATATTCTTTGCAGCCAAAGATGGAGAAGCTCTATACAGTCAGCAAAAACAAGACCAGGAGCTGACTGTGGCTCAGACCATGAATTCCTTATTGCCAAATTCAGACTTAAATTGAAGAAAGTAAGGAAAACCACTAGACCATTCAGGTATGACCTAAATCAAATCCCTTATGATTATACAGTGGAAGTGAGAAATAGATTTAAGGGCCTAGATCTGATAGATAGAGTGCCTGATGAACTATGGAATGAGGTTCGTGACATTGTACAGGAGACAGGGATCAAGACCATCACCATGGAAAAGAAATGCTAAAAAGCAAAATGGCTGTCTGGGGAGGCCTTACAAATAGCTGTGAAAAGAAGAGAAGTGAAAAGCAAAGGAGAAAAGGAAAGATATAAACATCTGAATGCAGAGTTCCAAAGAATAGCAAGAAGAGATAAGAAAGCCTTCTTCAGTGATCAATGCAAAGAAATAGAGGAAAACAACAGAATGGGAAAGACTAGAGATCTCTTCAAGAAAATCAGAGATACCAAGGGAACATTTCATGCAAAGATGGGCTTGATAAAGGACAGAAATGGTATGGACCTAACAGAAGCAGAAGATATTAAGAAGAGGTGGCAAGAATACACAGAAGAACTGTACAAAAAAGATCTTCACGACCCAGATAATCACGATGGTGTGACCACTGACCTAGAGCCAGACATTCTGGAATGTGAAGTCAAGTGGGCCTTAGAAAGCATCACTACGAACAAAGCTAGTGGAGGTGATGGAATTCCAGTTGAGCTATTCCAAATCCTGAAAGATGATGCTGTGAAAGTGCTGCACTCAATATGCCAGCACATTTGGAAAACTCAGCAGTGGCCAAAGGACTGGAAAAGGTCAGTTTTCATTCCAATCCCAAAGAAAGGCAATGCCAAAGAATGCTCAAACTATTGCACAATTGCACTCATCTCACACACTAGTAAAGTAATGCTCAAAATTCTCCAAGCCAGGCTTCAGCAATACGTGAACCGTGAACTTCCTGATGTTCAAGCTGGTTTTATAAAAGGCAGAGGAAACAGAGATCAAATTGCCAACATCCGCTGGATCATGGAAAAAGCAAGAGAGTTCCAGAAAAACATCTATTTCTGCTTTATTGACTATGCCAAAGCCTTTGACTGTGTGGATCACAATAAACTGTGGAAAATTCTGAAAGAGATGGGAATACCAGAACACCTGATCTGCCTCTTGAGAAATCTGTATGCAGGTCAGGAAGCAACTGTTAGAACTGGACATGGAACAACAGACTGGTTCCAAATAGGAAAAGGAGTACGTCAAGGCTGTATATTGTCACCCTGTTTATTTAACTTATATGCAGAGTATGAGAAACGCTGGACTGGAAGAAACACAAGCTGGAATCAAGATTGCCGGGAGAAATATCAACAACCTCAGATATGCAGATGACACCACCCTTATGGCAGAAAGTGAAGAGGAACTCAAAAGCCTCTTGATGAAAGTGAAAGTGGAGAGTGAAAAAGTTGGCTTAAAGCTCAATGTTCAGAAAATGAAGATCATGGCATCCGGTCCCATCACTTCATGGGAAGTAGATGGGGAAACAGTGGAGAAACAGTGTCAGACTTTATTTCTTTGGGCTCCAAAATCACTGCAGATGGTGATTGCAGCCATGAAATTAAAAGACGCTTACTCCTTGGAAGGAAAGTTATGACCAACCTAGATAGTATATTCAAAAGCAGAGACATTACTTTGCCAACAAAGGTTCGTCTAGTCAAGGCTATGGTTTTTCCTGTGGTCATGTATGGATGTGAGAGTTGGACTGTGAAGAAGGCTGAGTGCCGAAGAATTGATGCTTTTGAACTGTGGTGTTGGAGAAGACTCTTGAGAGTCCCTTGGACTGCAAGGAGATCCAACCAGTCCATTCTGAAGGAGATCAGCCCTGGGATTTCTTTGGAAGGAATGATGCTAAAGCTGAAACTCCAGTACTTTGGCCACCTCATGCGAAGAGTTGGCTCATTGGAAAAGACTCTGATGCTGGGAGGGATTGGGGACAAGAGGAGAAGGGGACGACAGAGGATGAAATGGCTAGATGGCATCACTGACTCGATGGACATGAGTCTGAGTCAACTCTGGGAGTTGGTGATGGACAGGGAGGCCTGGCGTGCTGCAATTCATGGGGTCGCAAAGAGTTGGACACGACTGAGCGACTGATCTGATCTGAAAATTGCCTATTGGTAACCCAAAAGAAGATCTTAAATGTGGGCCAAATGCACATTTATTCATATAATTGTTACAAAGAACCTTACAAGATAGGGATTATTATCGCCCATTTTACAGATGAGGACACTGAGGTTTATACAACTTGTGTGTGTGTGTGTATACTGTATGCTCAGTCATGTCCAGCTCTCTGTGACCCATGGACTGTAGCCCACCAGGCTCCTCTGCTCATGGAATGTTCCAGGCAAGAATATTGGAGTGGGTTGCCATTTCCTCGTCCAGGGGATCTTCCTGACCCAGAGTCTCTTGTGTTTCCTGCATTGGCAGGCAGATTCTTTACTACACTAGCAGCACCTTCAACAGCTTAAGGAATTTGTTCAGGGTCATATAGTTTGTAAGCCCCAGAAGCAGGATTTGTGACCTGTGATTCTCTGAGCCCCAACTCTGTGTCCTGAAGCATCAGGCTAGCTGGCCACACTCATGGGTGGGTTTAAGACCTCTGCAAATGCGGTGTTACTGCAAATGAAAAGGCTTCAAACACAGGAAGCCAAGCATCTTGACAGCAGTTACAGAAACTGGCTGCATTAGAATCATCTTGGGGCAGGGGGAAAACTGTTAACATGCAGGTTCCTGGGCCTCATCTTTGATCCTTTGAGTCAGCATCTCCAGGAATCTGAATTTTAACAAGCACCCAGATGATGCTGAAGATCACCGTGCTAAGCCAGTCAGGTTTTACCAACTTAGTTCAAAATTATTCATCCAAAGAATTTATCAAGAGGGGTCTGGAGCACCAGGAAGCAAACGGACTCCAGAAGCCTGGGTTCAAGTTCAAGGCTTATATTTTGTTCCCCTCTGGATCTGCACCCCTCTGCCCAGTGCCGGGTTATCCCACTGATGGGCCAAGCATGAAAAAGAGAAAGAACATTTGGGGGAAAATCCAATGAGATATATGTATATACGTACATAAAAACTTAATTTTTTAAAGACACAGGGAAAAACTATGTCATTTAAAAACATTTTTAATTGGAGTGCAATTGCTGTACAATAAAGTGAATCAGTGATATGTATACATACATCCCCTCCCTTTGGAGCCTCCCTCCCACCTCACTCCCATCCCACCCCTCGAGGTCATCCCAGAGTGCCGAGCTGAGTTCCCTGTGCTCTTCAGCAGCTTCCTGCTGACTGTGTGTTTCACACATGGTAGCGTATATATGTCAATGCTACTCTCTCAATTTGTCCCAGCCTCTTCTTTCCCCACTGTGTCTGCAAGTCCATTCCCTGTGTCTGTGTCTCTAAATAGGTTCATCAGAACCATTTTTCCAGATTCCATACATATGCATTAATAAATGATATTTGTTTTTCCGACTTACTTCACCTTGTATTACAGACTTTAGGTTCATCCGTATCATTACATGGAGAAGGAAATGGCAACCCATTCCAGTGTTCTTGCCTGGAGAATCCCAGGGACAGAGGAGCCTGGTGGGCTGCTGTCTATGGGGTCGCACAGAGTCAGACACGACTGAAGCGACTTAGCAGCAGCAGCAGCAGTATCATTACAAATGACCCAATTTCATCCCTTTTATGGCTGAGTAATATTCCTTCATATTCATGTACCACAACTTCTTTATTCACTCATCTGCTGACTGACACCTAGGCTGTTTCCATCCCCCAGCTATTGTAAATAGTGCTGCAATAAACATTGGTGTACATGTGTCTTTTTGAATTATGCCTTTCTCAGGGTATATGCCCAGGAGTGGGACTGCAGGGTAAAAACCATGTCATTCTGTTTGATGTCCTCACACGTTTTGTGGCTTACATTCAACACCAGTTTTATGGGGCTGCATGAATGCTAAGTCTTTTTAGTCATGTCCAACTCTCTGTGACCCCTATGGAATGTAGCCCACCAGGCTCCTCTGTCCATGGGATTCTCCAGGCAAGAATACTGGAGTGGGTTGCCATTCCCTACTCCAGGGGATCTTCCAGACCCAGGGATTGAACCCGCTCCATCTCTTATGTTTCCTGTGTTGGCAGGTGGGTACTTTACAACTGGTGTTATCTGGGATGCCCCTTTTTTGGAAGTAACATTTGCAAATGTGCAAACCACAGCTCAGAGCACAGCCTCTGGAGCTGGGGGCCAGAGTCTGAACACTGGTGCCACCTCTTAACAGCAGGGTGACCTTGGACAGGCAACTGTCCAAGGGTTGCTTACAGGATCAAAGGAGTTAAACTCAGTCTGAGGTACTCAGATCTGAGTGCTCATCAAGATCACCTGGAGGGCTGATCTGTCAAGTCTGGGATGGAGCCTGGGCATCTGCATCTCCCCAAGTTCCCTGGTGATGCCGCTGCTGCTGGTCTGGGCACTGAACTTCGAGAACTACAAACAGAGGTAAGCAGTTAAAGCAGTGTCTGGCCCTTAAGTACTGCATATTTTATTGCTTTTCTCTGTTCTATGTGTGTGCTAAGTTGCTCAGTCACCTCCAGCTCTTTGCTACCCAACGGAATGTAGCTCGCCAGGCTCCTCAGTTCATGAGGTTCTCCAGACAAGAAGAGTGGAACGGATTGCCATGCCCTTCTCCACAGGATCTTCCCGACTCAGGGATCGAACCCGCATCTCCTGTGTCTCCTGCATTGGCAGGCAGGTTCTTTACTGCTAGCGCCACCTAGGAAGTTCTTCTTCTATGTAAGGGTGGGGTGCCATAATCTTCGTAGGGCTCACAGTTGCTTTTTCTTCTTTTTTCTTTTATACTTTTCCAAAGAGTATTTATTGTTTGTTAAGTCATGATTCAGGATCCCAGGGCAGGGATCCATCAGCCCCATGACCCCATCAGCATCCTAGGAGAAGGAAGGGGAACAGAGGAGATGTAGGGCGAGGCCAGATCAGATATTCCCAGAAATGTGCCTTCTGCCTGGTGATCATCCAGGCTGACACCCAGGCAGTTTTACCAGCAGTTCTGGGCTTAGTTCTGGATGGGGAAGCAGCTGCCAAAATGACAGTCAGGAGGTCTTGATTCTGGTCTTGATATTTTCAGCCACAGTGCTGACTCTTCCAGATGACCCCAAAGCAGCTCCAGCTCAACTTCGTGGGGCTCACAGCTTCTAAAGGTCCTTATACAGCCCAGCCTGGCCCAGCCCAGCCTCTGCCCACGAGACAGACACTCGTGGAAGAGCGACTATGGACAGCATCTGTCCTCTGATGGCTCAGGAAGGGCGATCAAGACTGAGGGAGATGCCAGGGGTCCTGGGGAAAATGCACACAACTGCTGAGATGCTGGGAACACACCTCCCAGGGGACATCTCTTCCTGGCGGAAAGTGGGGACCCCCTGGTGATGATAGTCTCCACCAGCCAGCATGGACCCCATGGACCCCATCCTCCAGCTCTCCTGGTATTTGTGCAGATGGAGGTCCATCTGCTTCTGCCAAGAACCAGCTGTCTGTGCCCTACTGGGAACTGCCTTCTCCACAAGAGCCCAGGTAGCTCCAGAGCAAGGGCTTGTCACAGGCCTTCGTAGTCCCCGTGGGAGGCCTTGCTTAGGGAACAAAGCCACCGGAAGCCTCATTCACCAAGCCAGTGGCAGGGGAAGTGAATACGCTGACATTCAGAACCTCCTCCCACCTAGGCCCTACCTGCTTGAATGTTTAGACAACTTGCACAATGCTTAGGGCAGCCTGGACGCTCCTCTGAATCTGTTTATCAGCTTTGAATCTGTCCAATTCCCTCCCTTGAATAAGTGAAAGTGAAAGTGTTAGTCACTCAGTCATGTCCGACTCTTTGTGACCCCATGGACTGTACTCTGCCAGGCTCCTCTGTGGAATTCTCCAGGCAAGAATACTGGAGTGGGTAGTCATTCCCTTCACCAAGGGATCTTCCTGACCCAGCGATCGAACCCAGGTCTCCTGCATTGCTGGCAAATTCTTTACCATCTGAGCCAGCGTAATACCTTAGAGCCTCAGCATTCAAAGAGTGATCCCGGGACCAGCAGCGTTGGCATCACGAGAAGTGTGTTTGAAATGCAGATTCTCGGCCATCCCAGATTTGCTGAATCAGAATCTGCATTTTAGCAAGATTCTCAGGTGGTGTGCATGGCCATTCTAGTTTGAGAAGTTCTGAGCTAAGCCACACACCAGGGATGGCAGCCATGAACAACTAGGGGTTGAATCGTGGCTCCCCAACTTGGTAACCCGGTAATTAGTGTGAGCAATCTCCTTATGCTCTCTGAGCCTCAGTCTCCTCATCTGTAAAATGGGAATGATAGTAACACAGCAGCTATGAGGCTTAACTCATTCCTGTACCAAATATTTGCTTGCCCACTAGGTGCCAGGAACTATGAGAGATACTGGAGATATAACAGGAAGGAAAAAAAAAAAAAAAAAGACAGCCTCCTCCCTCATGGAACTTATGGTTAATTATGGGAAATGCTGAAGAATCACACACGCAAATGACAACCTGCATTTGCAGTAACTACCAAACAGGAGAGGTACAGAGTGTCATGAAGAGTCTGGAGATGGGGGTCCTGATGGAGTGAGGTCTGCATTGACACATAATGAAGAGCAGGTGAAGGTGAGGAAGCAGAAGAATGTTTTAGATTGGTAAATAAAAGCACCAGGCATGCAGTACGTGCCCAGCAAGGAAAGGTGTCTTAGTTATCTATAGCTGTGTAACCTCCCCAACCCCAAACTGCTCTGTATTTAGAGTTAAAATTGGGTGTGCAGTTATCTTCTCTCCTTTGGTAAATTATAAGTTCAGTGAAGGAAGAAGCCTTGTTTGTATTTTTTTTCCTTTTTGCAGTCTTCTTCTATGTGCCTTGTACAAACAGGGACTCAATAAACACTTCTGAATTAGCTTTTTGTGTGTCCCCAGGCTTCTTGGTCATTTTCTCATTCCTAACGAAGGCATAGGATGCTGGGGAGCTGGGCAATGGCCCTAACTTCTTACCAACTTGACAGGGGATGTGAAAATTGATGAAGCCAAGTGAGGAAGGACAGAAGGGAGTTTTCAAAGTAATTGGAAAAACTAGACAGACCATGGAAGAATTATAAACAGAAAGCCCAATTCCACTGCAGCCCATCAATGCTCAAGGGACAGCATATGGAAGGGAGGAGGAGAGAAAGCCAAAAGACCTGGTCGGAAACAAATTCGATTTAATGGGACATTTCAGTTCTGGAAAAAAGGGGAACAGAAAGTAGAAATAACAGCCCAGGCAACAAATATATGGAAGGATCATCCAGTCACAAAGGGGCAGAAGGGACCGGAAGAGCGATTGGTTTAATTTTTCAGATTAATTGTGAGCAGTCAATAATGTGACTCATTCGGGGACCCGGAGGCGTCTCAACTATGCTGAGTAATCTACTTATTTTGGTAATTATTGTTTGCATTCAAGGAATTAAGGCCACAAAAAGGTGGTTTAGAGAAAGCCCCGCAGAGCTGGGGGCTGTAATCTCAGCTTCCCACAGCACATCTGTGCCCTGGCGTGAGGCATCGATAGTGTGGTTACTATGTAGCTATGAGAAGAAAAAGAATCTTTCTTCCATTTCTTGCTTTGCAGCTGATTCTTTGCCAATTCCCAAGAATTCACTTTTCCCCCATCTCATTTTTATTAAAATTCAAAAACTGCTTGGGGGATTTAAAAAGTACAAAAACTAACAAATAAGAAACTAATAAATGTATCCTCTCACCATCTAGAATGAATGTCAGTTAATTTCTTGCCCTGTGTGCTTTCTTTGTTTGTGGCTTTTAAGAAAAAAAAAAAGTCACTTGTTTGTTTTTTTTTTTGGTAAACATGAAACAGACTCCTTTTAAAGAAATCACCCGAGTGCAGAAAATTGCAGAGATGAAAGTGCAAAGACTATGCCCCATTCTACCATATTTAGTGGATGTTATTGCAAACATCTTTCTACACTCCCCAGTGTGTGGAAATGTCATGAGGGCAGGAGTGTTGGTCTGCTTCGATCACCCTGGATTCCCATTCCTACAGTAGTGTCTGGCAAACAGGAGGTGCCCAGTGAAGTTTCTGTTAAAAGACTGGCTGAGTGGACACACTGTCAGATGAGCCATGGCATTAGTCCAAGAAAACCACCATTCAGGAATACACACCACGCCCAGCCTGTGGTTCTAATTCACTGCCTGCCTCCCTGCCCCCATCCCGCTGACGTCCACCCCTGGGGCCCATGAGTCCTAGTGGGAAAGCAGAGATGGGTCCAAAGGAGTAAGGGTGAGATCATAGGGACAGGTTGGGAGCTATTTACAATAGCCTTTCTGTAGCAGGCAGTAGAGTTTGGATGTTCCACTTCATTCCCCAACATGGCATAGATTGTCCTTGTTGTCTTAAGTTGTGTCCTACTCTTTTGCGATCCTGTGGACTGTAGCCCGCCAGGCTTTTCTGTCCATGGGATTCTTCAGGCAAGAATACTGGAGTCACTTCCCAATTCCTTCTCCAGGGGATCTTCCCAACCCAGGGATCGAACCCACATCTCCTGCATTGGCAGGTAGATTCTTTACCACTGAGCCATCAGGGAAGCCCTGGCATATAGACATATGATAATATTTGTACAGTTCACTGGTATCGAACTGATGAGGCCCTATGAGGCCACAGGTCACGTCAGCCAGCTTGGCCCAACTCTGCCTGCTGCCTGCTGAAGACACTGACAGTTTGGTGTACCTGCAACCCCTTCACAGACCTCTGTCACAGGCAAGCAGTTCTGATGGATGCATTTTAAGGCAGGGCTCAGATTAGAGTGTAAGAAGGTCACTCTGGGGACAATGTGGAGGCACACAGCAGGAAGGGAGGCTTAGACGTTCAGAGTAGGGTCTTGTTGCAATAGTTTAGCATCAGAGGAGGTAACCCTCATCAATGGCAGGGCAGCAAGGTCGGGAGGAGGAAATGGATATGTTTAAATGATGCCTGGGATTTGCTTCAACTTTACAGAGGACCAGGAGCTGGGGACAGGGGTTCCAGGTCTGGATGGATCCCAGGACTGGCCAAAGGTTAATGGTTACTGGGATTGGGTGATCAGTATGTGAATCTTTCACTAGGTTGTACATGTCCCGGCATGTTCAAAATTCTCTTCAATCAAGAGTTAAAGAGACAGAGAGACACAAAGTAAAATAGCTTTCCGCTATATATATTTTGTTGTTATAGAAAAAAGATATGTTCATTGGGAAAAGAGCTTCAGCAATCTAGATGTGCAGGTTGTAAAAAGTATCAACTGAAGTGTACAAATATCTGTCTGGATGTATAACTTTAACTTTTAATTTTGTATTGGGGTATAGCCGTGAACTCAAGTGGGCCTTAGGAAGCATCACTATGAACAAAGCTAGTGGAGGTAATGGAATTCCAGTTGAACTATTTCAAATCCTAAAAGATGATGCTGTGAAAGTGCTGCACTCAATATGTCAGCAAATTTGGAAAACTCAGCAGTGGCCAAAGGACTGGAAAATGTCAGTTTTCTTTCCAATCCCAAAGAAAGGCAATGCCAAAGAATGCTCAAACTACTGCATGACCGCACTCATCTCACACACTAACAAAGTAATGCTCAGAATTCTCCAAGCTAGGCTTCAACAGTATGTGAACTGTGCACTTTCAGATGTTCCAGCTGGATTTAGAAAAGGCAGAGGAACCAGAGATCAAATTGCCAACATCTGTTGGATCATAGAAAACGCAATAGAGTTTCAGAAAAACAACTACTTCTGCTTTATTGACTACACCAAAGCCTTTGACTGTGTAGATCACAGCAAACTGTGGAAAATTCTTAAAGAGATGGGAATACCAGACCACCTTACCTGCCTCTTGAGAAATCTCTGTTTGCAGGTCAAGAAGCAACAATGAGAACCAGACAGGGAACAACAGACTGGTTCCAAATTGGGCAAGGAGTACGTCAAGGGTGTATATTGTCACCCTGCTTATTTAACTTCTATGCAGAGTATATCATGCGAAATGCCGGGCTGGATGAAGCACAAGCTGTAATCAAGATTGCTGGGAGAAATATCAACAACTTCAGAGACTCAGATGACACCACCCTTATGGCAGAAAGTGAAGAACTAAAGAGCCTCTTGATGAAAGTGAAAGAGGAGAGTGAAAAAGTTGGCTTAAAACTCAACATTCAGAAAACTAAGATCATGGCATCTGGTCCCATCACTTCATGGCAAATAGATGGGGAAACAAATGGAAACAGTGACAGACTTTATTTTGGGGGGCTCCAAAATCACTGCAGATGGTGACCGCAGCCACGAAATTAAAAGACACTTGCTCCTTGGAAGAAAAGCTATGACCAACCTAGACAGCATATTAAAAAGCAGAGACATCACTTTGCCAAAAAGGTCCATCTATTTATAGCTATGGTTTTTATAGTAGTCACATTTGAATATGAGAGTTGGATAAAGAAAGCTGAGCACCAAAGAACTGATCCTTTTGAATTGTGGTGTTGGAGAAGACTCTTGAGAGTCTCTTGGGCTGCAAGGAGATCAAACTAGTCAATCCTAAAAGAAATCAATGCTGAATATTCATTGGAAGGACTGATGCTGAAGCTGAAACTCCAATACTTTGGCCACCTGATAGGAAGAACTGACTCACTGGAAAAGACCCTGATGCTGGGAAAGACTGAAGGCAGGGGGAGAAAGGGACAACAATGGATGAGATGGTTGGATGGCATCACCGACTCAATGGACATGAGTTTGAGCAAGCTCCGGGAGCTGGTGATGGACAGGGGAGTTTGGAGTGCTGCAGTCCATGGGATCACAGGGTCGGACATGACTGAGAGACTGAACTGAATGATAGTCGATTATGAAACAATGTTATGATAGCTTCAGGTGGACAGTGAAGGGACCAAGCCATACATATACATGTATCCATTCTCCCCCAAATTGTCCTCCCATCCAGGCTGCCATATGACATTGAGCAGGGTTCCCTGTGCTATACAGTAGGTCCTTGTTGGTTATCCATTTGAAATGTAGCAGTGTGTATACATGTCCATCCCAAAGGCCCTAACTATCTCTTCTCCATGGCAACCATAAATTCAATCTCTAAGTCTGTCTCTTTCTGTTTTGTAAGTAAGTTCATTTGTATCATATTTTTTTAGATTCCACATATAAGGGATGTCATATGTTATTTCTCTTTCTCTGACTTACTTCTGGATATATTAATAAAATTTTTGAAGGTAACACTTTTTCATGTTTATTGAAAACGAAACAAAACAAGGTTATAAGAAGTATCTATTTCTTCTCATTCAAGCAAACCTGGACCATGAATGATGTTCTTCTGGGTTTTAAACTTACCTTTTATGTTAATTAGATAGACTATTATAACCACCTAATGATCTGAGAATGCCACAATGTTTAAGATTTGTGAAACACCTAATTTCTTTTAAAAACAACACCCCACTTGCTCTAAAGTGGATATGTGATTTTATTTTACAAAAATTAATCAATGACCTCAGTATATGTACTCCTCACCAGTATATGTACTACTATTTATTTATCCACAGCAACCTGCTGATGGATTGATAGACAATCAGGATTTCAATTTACTCTTACAATAAATACTGCTGCAGTAGGCAGTCTTGTACACAAATCTCTGCAAAACCTGCTTAGCATTTCTGAAGCCCAAAAATGTGTTGAAAATCTGAATAGACATCTCCAAGGTGCCTTTCAAAAGGCACTGTGCTGATGTGTACTCCTGCTGTCAGACCAGTAATCAGTGACATCAGCTTTGAGGTGAGTATCCAACCACAGCTGAATCTCAGAGATGGACGAGGCTGCTTTCAAGGATCTTGTCTGGCCAGTTCATAGCTGCATGGAGCTTTGTGCATCTCCATAAAAGGTACCATCAAACCCACCTCCCAGTCCTGGTTTCCTAGGAAAGCTGAACAGGGCTCTCCATGCATGAAGTTCCTATCTCTCTGTGTATGTTCATGCGTGCTCAGTCATGTGCAACTCTCTGCGACCCTATGGACTGTAGCCCACCAGGCTCTGCTGTCCAGGAGATTCTCCAGGCAAGAATACTGGAGCAGTTGCCATTTCTTCCTTCAGGGGATGTTCCCGACCCAGGGATTGAACCTGTGCCTCTTATGTCTCCTGCACTGGCAGGCAGGTTGTTTACGACTAGCATTACGTGGGAAGCCCCCAAGTAGGACGAACAATGGCCCCAAAGCTGTGTCCTTTCTCTCATTGGGCTACAACTTTACAGATTTAAACAACCTTATTTTAACTGGGGAGTTTCAGCAGTGTGATTTATGAACCAATGTATAATCAAGACACGGAAAATAAGGGATTTTTTTTTTTTTCCGGTGGAGACAAGGAGAGAGAGACAGTGGCCAGCCCAGCACTGTGAAGGCCATCCAACAGTAAACAGGTCAGAGGTCTCCAAGGTCACTCACCAAAGAGGTAGCAGAGAAACACCTTCAAAGGTTAAGACAAAGCAGTGAGAGAAAACAGGACAGGTTTCCAACGTGAGTGAAGGGCAGCCCATAAAAAACGATAAGACAAGCAAAGATGGGAGATGGGAAAGGAGACTGCATGGAGGGTTAAGCAAAGGAAAATGTTGCCAGACGGGAGGCAGGAAAGGTCAGCAGAGGAAGATGGTTTTGTCAGAGCAAATGAGAAGAAGTAATTTCCTGACTGTACAGGTAGGTCCCCTGAATTAAATGCATTCTTGGCTTCAGTGACAAGCCTGGTTCCAGAAGGAGACGAGAACACTGGGGGCAAGAAAGAAAATGCAGGGAGGAATCAGAGTCGTTGTGGCATTGGACAAGCGAGAAAGATGTATTTAGGGCTCTGGAAGCCTCTGGGATCCAGATGGAAGCTTGGAGGAGAGCTCAGATGGAAATAATGGGGCCACCAAGACTTGTCCCACAACCCAAGGGACTCCCAGGATCCAGGAAGGGAAATCCAATTGTTCTTCTCCCCAAGTTACAGCTGCAGTAGGTTGGCTTGGAGGGTGTCAAGTCACAAAAACGTCCCCTTCTGGGGCACCCTCTTGTCATGTTGAGAGGTGGCACAGGAACCAGATTCCAACCTGGGTTCTGGACTGCCGCTAACTGGTGGTTCAAGGCACTGTCTCAAAAATTCCCTGAGTTTTCATCGCCTCAATCACCATGGTGGGGAGGGTGGCCCTTTAACTCAGGGCCATGGATCAGTAGTGGTCTGTGGCTATTAGGAACTGGGGTGCACAGCGGGAGGTGAGCAGCAAGTGTGAGTGAACAAAGCTTCATCTGTATTTGCAGCTCCTCCCCATAGCTCACCTCCTCCCCAACACAGGACCATTCAGTGGTAGGAAAACAAGCTCCCACTGATTCTGCATGATGGTGAGTTGCACAAGTATTTCATTACATATCACAATGTAATATAGTAGAAATAAAGTACACAATAAACGGAATATGACTGAATTATCCCCAAAACATCCCCCTTTCCCCTCCATGGTCTGTGGAAAAATTGTCTTCCACGAAACTGGCCCCTGGTGCCAGAAAGTGAGGGACTGCTGCTTTAACTCACAGACCTCCCCTCCTCTGCTCTCCCTCCTACTCACTCCAGTGCCCCTGACTTCCTTGTTGTGTCTCAAGCACACCACAGGACCTTTGCACTGGCTGTTCCCCTGCCTGGAAGGTCCTTTCTAGCACCTGAATGACTCAGCTGTCCCCTCTTTGTCATCTTTCATCAGTATCTCAGAGAGGCCCACTGTGAACACTCATTCTGCTTAAAATTGCACCCTCCTCCTTCCTTTCATGTCTTTTCATAGTGCTTCTCATTTCTAGCAGACCGCTGACTATAATCTACTTATTTATTTTATTGCCTGAATTCTTCCTCTAGAATCTCAGCTCCATGACGGCAGGAGCTTGGCCTGCTTTGCTCTCCGCCACATCCCCCACAGGGGCCTAGCCCATACAATGCACTCTACATAAATCTGTTGACTAAGGCAAGGGATGTATAAACTCATAATAATAGGAATTATTTCATTACTTCAACCAAGATTTCTTCATCACCTACTATGTTATACCCTGGACATAAACCCTGAGACCAGCAGACAGACAGACATAATAGTGTTTGTGCAAAGTTGAGCATGAGTTTGCCACATGACGACCGTGTAGACTGTGGCCATAGTCCTAGTCTCATAGTCCCTGTTTCTCAAGTTCCTGGAAACGACAGCTATACTCTTAAAGACACAGACAATCCAGGTCTAAACCCCAAATCAGGCAGATGTTGAGAATGTTTAGAATAGCCATCATCAAAAAAATCTACAAAAAATACACGCTGGAGAGGGTGTGGAGAAAAGGGAATCCTTTTACACTGATTGTGGGAATGTAAATTGATATAGCCACTTTGGAAAACAGTACAGAGGTTCCTTAAAAAAGGCAAAAATATAACTACCATATGACTCATTAATCCCTCTCCTGGGCATATACCAGAGAAAACCATAATTCAAAAAGATACACACAGCCCAATGTTTGTTGCAGCACTGTTTACAATAGCCAAGACATGAAAGCAACCTAACTGTCCATCAACAAAGGAATGGATAAAGAAGATGTGGTACATATATACAATGGAATAGTACTCAGTCATAAAAAGGAATGGAATTGTGTCATTTGCAGAGATATGGATGGATCTAGAGACTGGGAAACAGAGTGAAGTAAGTCAGAAAGAGAAAAAAAAATTTCATATAATATAGCTGTTATGTGGAATCTAGAAAAATATGAGCTTATTTGCAAAACAGAAACAGAGACATAGACATAAAGAACAGTATGGACACCAAAGTGGGAGGGAGGGTGTGGGATGATTTGGGAGGTTGGGATGGATACAGATATACACTGCTCTGTATAAAATACATAACCAAAGAGAACCAACTGTATACAGCACAGGGAACTCTACTCAGTGCTTTGTGGTGACTTAAATGGGAAGGAAATCCAAAAAGGAAGGGATAAATGTCTATGTATAGCTGATTCACTTTTTTGTATAGCAGAAAGTAATACAACATAGTAAAGCAATTAAACTCCAATAAAAATTAATAATAAATAAAAAGAAAAATGTTGACCTCAACCACCTTACCCTCTCTTTCTATATACCCTGTGGACCAAGCCCTCCCAGCAGGCGCACCTAAGGAATCCCCTTGCCTCCATCACACCTTCCAAGGACCCAGGGCTCCTCTCTATTCTAAGATCTGGCAGAAAGGAAAGGGTGAAAGCTCAGTAAGTGCCAACAAAGATCCGCATAGTCAAAATATGGTTTTTCCAGTAGTCTCATGTATAGATGTGAGAGTTGGACCATAAAGAAATCTGAGTGCCGAAGAATTGATGCTTTTAAACTGTGGTGTTGGAGAAGACTCTTGAGAGTCCCTTGGACTGCAAGGAGATAAAACCAGTCAATCCTAAAGGAAACCAGTCAATTCTAAAGGAAATCAGTCCTGAATATTCATTGGAAGGATGGATGCTGAAGCTGAAACTCCAATACTTTGGCGATCTAATACGAAGGACTGACTCATTGGAAAAGACCCTGATGCTGGGAAAGACTGAAGGCAGGAGGAGAAGGGGATGAAAGAGGATGAGATGGTTGGATGGCATTGATGGACATGAGTTTGAGCAAGCTCCAGGAGTTGGTGATGGACAGGGAAGCCTGGTGTGCTGCAGTCCATGGGGTCACAGAGTCAGACACAACTGAGTGACTGAATTGAACTGAATATGGGGCCTTCCCCACTGCTTCCAGAGTGTGGGAATCAGGAAGGCCAAGGGCACCTGCCATGGGTAAGGTCTCCTGTGCTTCCAGCTTGTGTGAAACTCCCACTGCTTGAGAACCAAGTGGCAGAAGAGACCAAGCATTTAATAGCTTAGAGGTAGTACCACAAGGAAATGAAATGTTAGGGCTACATAAAAAGGGAAAATCACATATAATTCAGAGAAAATTATTCTTGCCAGAGCCCAAATTTGTGAAAATTGTCAGCAATTCTCTTCCTTTTATTACAAAAAAGGGTATTGTGATATACAGAAACCCTCCAAAAAATAAAAGTCTTCATAAGGATGCCAGCACATCGGGTAAGGGAAATCCAGGCTGTACTAATTGAAAAGCAGATGATTAAGGGGCTGCATAGGCATCGACTGGGGTCAAGAGGGCTCTGCCCACCACCATCTGATGTGGGAGAACAAATGCAATGGTAGCACAAACCGGGAGGGTTGGCACTTAGGGGAAACGAGCGACATTTTCTTTACAGAGAAACACAATCACCCATTAGGAGCAGTGCTGACAGCAGCTGGGAGATAACGGCATAAACACACTGAAATGCGACCAGACACAAACCAGACTCCCTAGGGTATTTGCCTGTTTGTGCTCAGCCCGCCATGGGCAACCAGAAGTTCATGCCCTCGGTCTTTAGCGTGGATCCCCACATCATCACAGGGATGCGACCAGGTTCAGCAGAGGGATGGACTCCTTGTTTTCATGGCTGCAGGTCCAGCCTCTGACCAATGGGCTGGGAGGCCCAGTGTGCTCTTGTATTCTGATCCCAGGAGCAGGCTGAGAACAGGAGGCAAGGTGACAGTGGCCAGACTGGCCTTCTAGCAGAGGCGTGTGTGTGTGTGTAGGGGGAAAGCATCCACATTGGAGTTGAAAGGCTTGGCTGGAGCCCTTGATGGGCCAAGTTCAGCTGTGAGTCCTGGGCCTCGCTGGACCTCCATTTCCATGTCAACCCACATGGATGCTCCGAGGGGCACTGCAGTGGGTTCAATAGCACTCACTGCCCCCAATTCACATCCAATCTGAACCTTGGAATCCTATTTGGAACTTGGATCTTTGCAGATATAATTAAGGTAAGGACAGAGGTGAGGTCCTGCTGTGTTAGGGTGGTCTGAAATCCAATGACAGAGAAGAGGACAGACACAGGGAAGAAGGCCATGTGAGGTTGGAATGATGCTGCCACAAGCCAAGGAACACCAGGAGCCACCAGAGGCTGGGAGAGGCCAGAAAGGATCCTCACCCAGAGGCTTCAGAGGGAGCAGGGTCCTGCTGGGGCCTTGACTTTGCATTCCGGCCTCCAGAACTGGAAGAGAAGACATTTCTGTTGATTTGGGCCACTCAGTTTGTGGCAATTTGTTACTGTAGCCACAGGAAATTATTATGGTCACGAAAACAGACCGATGACCCTGCCCAGCATAGGACCTTATGTATAGCAGGTGATCTTTTCACTTCTACTATTTAAACTGTCACCTGTAAACAGCACTTGCAGTAAGATTTGCCCAAACTCACCCACTGCTCACTCCAAGGGGTAAGGCGCCAAAACTCTGCGTTTCTACCCCAGCTCCCAATCACCAGGCAACAAGTATGAATCCCACTGTGTGCCAGGCCCGGGGGCTTCCTGCCACTTTAGGACAAGCCTCCAGGCCCTGCTTCCTCCTGCCTCCCTTTCCCTTCCCCACTCCTGCCTCCCCTTCCCCTCCTGCTTCACTGGGTGGTTTCCCACTGACCTCACAGGTTCTGGGGGCTTCAGACAACTTCCCACTTTGAGGTCTTATGCATGTGGATCTGGGTACAGGCACGCTTCCCCCCTCTACCTCCCCAACTCAGGCCCTTCACCTGGCTCATTCGTGCCCACTATCTTCTCTGTCTCAGCCACAGTGACATTTCCTCCAGGGAGCTCCAAGGCCCTTGAGCAGTACCCCCCGCTTTGCAAGAAGGAGTCTCCTTTGTGATTCTCCTTCTACTTGTTGTCTCTGTATTTCTTTTCACAACTCTTTTGGGCTAGAATGTCCATCAGGATAGAGACATGTCTTTCATGGTCACATCCCCAGTGCCTTGTACAGGAGGTGCTTGTGCTGGGGGTAAACGTTTGTTGAATGAATGGATGAATGAGAGATGGATTCAAGAGATGGGTGAGACAACCTTGTGCTCAGAGAATGCATCCAGGAAGTGGAGGAAGAGGGTGGCCAGGACACAGCGAAGCTGTAAGGTGGTGTGCACATGCCCCAAGGAGACAGAGATACATCAGACACGGGGAGACGGGGCTGGCGTCTGGGGGTCCTCAAGGAAGGTGCCTCTCCCTCCATAGGCAGGGGGCCTCCCACCTGAGTGGAGGGGCAGGCATTCCAGGAGGAGGGAGAGGAGTGAGTCAAGGCACAGAGAAGAGAATACGCAAACACCTCAAGGGAGCCAGGTGAGAATATTCCCCTCCAGCTTCCACGGCAGAGGCTCTTCTTTAGGGACAGCAGGCCGGGAAGCCAGCAGATATATAGGCTGAGATGGGAGCTGCAGCTGACAGAGCCAGGGCTGGATGGGCTGGCTCTTCCTTCCAGGAAGTTGCCCGGCTTCCCTGTCTCTCCAAGATGGGGTCTGCCGCCCAGGGGCCAGGATGGACAGGGCCAGCAGAGAAGGCAGAAAGGAAGGCTTGGATCAAACACTAAAGGCCAGTCCATGGGGCTCTGAAGACAGGAAGGGTCTGCTCACAGGCGGATAAATTTATTCAGTGCAGAAGCCAGGGTGGAGGCGAGGAGAGGCTGTGGTGGGGGTCCCTGCAGCGGTCCAGGAGAGGGTGAGCAGGGCCTGGCTGCTGGGCGGTGGTGGGAATGGAAAGGAACAGAGAGACGCGAAAAAGACTGGAAAGCGGGACAAATCCGCCTGATTGTGAGCCCTCGAGTGAGGGAGACAGAGCTGGAGACACATGAAGGATTCACGTTTAGGTGACAGGAGCTTCGTGAGAACACAGCGCTTGCTGCTCCGTGAGCGATGTCTGGAGAAATCTGCTCTCCTTAATTTAAACGTATCACAACCTCTACCTACAAGTGGAGGTGAGCTTGTGAGCAGAGAACGCTGGGTGGAAGTGAAGAAGCCCCACCAGCACACGCACATACCACACACACACATACATCACACCACACATACACACATACCATACACACCATATACACACACACACACCACACACCACACATCACACACACCATACACACACACACCCACACTGCCCCCCAACACCACACCCCCCCACACACACCTCCCACACACCACATATACACACATATTTCACACCATACACATACACACATACCACACACACCATACACACACATACCACAACACACAGGTACACAAACACCCTACCACACACCCCACACCCCACATATACCCCCCAAAAACCACACATACCCACATATATCACACCACACATACCACACAACAAACCATACACCACACCACACCACACACACATCACACACAGCCCCACACCTCCCTATACCACACCACACACATGCACATGTCACACACACACACACCACACACACTATACACACATAAGACATATACCACACAGACACATATAATGCACCATACATATGAACACCCACACATACACAGGTTTTCTCTGGGCTCAAGTAGAGAAATCGTGGATCTTGATCACTACAGTGGAAGCCAGCATCCCACTTGGGTAGAACCTGGGGTCCGCTCTCCTGATGAATAAATCCGGACCCCCCCAGTGATTCAAGGAAATGTCCTCCCTTTTCTGTGCTGACCTTGGGGGACCACGCTCATTCCCAGCCTCAGAACATACTCCAGCATCCAGGAAAGGGTGCTGTGGACTCACAGGTTTGGGAACAAGAATCCAGGACGTTACCCAGCATGGCTGGGGCCCCTGTGATGGAGATTTGGAGACTTTTACATGAGAAAAAGCTTCATTCTTCAGAAAGGCCTTTCAAATACGACTTACCCCAAAGGAAAAGGAAAATGAAGCCCCAGTGCTTTAGTTCAATCAGAAAAATGGTTCTGACTACACATTTGCTGCAGAGCCTTTCCGGATAAAGGAAAAACATCAACCTGAATTAGGCCCTACAAGACGATCTGGTCCTAGGAGAAAAACATGCTCTTGAGATGGGAAACATTCATCGCGGATTTATCTGTCAACCCCGCACACAGGGCAGCACACGCAGCCTCAGTTCTCCAAGCGCCATAGCTTCAGACGAGCCTTTCCAAGGATAACACCTGAAGTGCTTGCTCCCAAGGGCTCTGCCCTGAGGGCAGGGCAGCATTCTGTGTCATTCTCCAACTCCATATGTCACCTCATTCTCATCCTATAAACTTGGCCAACCTCCCTTCAGAGGAAAAGCACTGGAGGCAGAGACCACATCCGTCCATCAGCCTGTAAGCTCTCGAGAGGCTGGGAGAAGGTTCCCCGGACAGGGATGCTGGTGGAGATCAAGGCAACACCCTCAAGGCTTTTGGCTTTTCCTATAACCATGCTGTTTCTGCCCATGTAGACCCTGGAAAGTGGCAACATCAAACACCAGGTGCAGCAAGACACTCGGCCTGAATGGCAAGAGGACCGAGGGTCTCTAGGGACCGTGGATATGGGAGTCTGTGCTTCCTCAGACCTGATGCTCATCAGGGAAGAGATGGATGTGGCCACATGATGCTGGGGCTGCTCTGACTGCTGGGATGGTGCAAACCCAGTTTGGGGCCTTTCCGGCTGTTATTTAATCTCTTTGGGCCTCAGTTTCCTTATCTGTAAAATGGGGAAGAATAGTTCTTCCTCAGAGGGGAAACTGGAGGATAAAATGAGATAATACAGTAAAGTACCTGCCATCATGCTTGGCACATTACAGGCACTTCATAAACATCCATGATGACCGTCACTGTTGTTTGTGTGTTAATTATCTCTGATTCCCTCATTGTTGGCACTCACCAGCATTTGCAAGGGGCTCAAGATATGTAGCTGAAAAAAAATCATGAATTAATGAAGGTCTTAATAAATTAAGAATGGTTTGGAAGGGTAAGTAATCATTTTCTCAATTTTTAAAAAATTTTATTAACTTATTTCTTTATTTATGGCTGTGCTGGGTCTCCGTTGCTGTGCGGGCTTTTATCTAGTTTCCGTGAGCAGGGGCTGCTCTCTAGTTGTGGTGCACACTGCGGGCTTCTCGTGGCAGAGCACGGGCTCTCAACGCGGGATCAGTAGCTGTGGCATATGGGCTTAGTTGCTCTGCAGCACACGGGATCCTCTCTGACCAGGGATCGAACCCGTGTCCCCTACATTGACAGGTGGATTCTTAACCACTGGACCACGAGGGAAGTCCCATTTTCTCAAATTTAATGCCAAACCTTTCCCCAGTTTTCAGTGCCTCCCACCTGCCTAGCATGTTCACTGCCAGTCTTCTGGCTCCAAAATTTAAATCTGTGTCTTTAAAACCAAAAAACACACAACTTGCTTCCAGAAACCACATGAAGCAGTAATTTGTTAAACACACCAAACACAAATGCCCTGAAAACTGTGTTTTGGGATAAAACATCCCTCAAAGAACCTATTTCTGTTCCCTACTGACTCAAGAAGGAAAGATCAATCATTTCTCTGGTGAATGTCATCCTGGGCATCACTATGCAAGTGTGAGCTGGCAGTCTCTGTACGTAAGTGAGTGACCCACACACAGAAACGAAGCCATTGGCTCCAAGGAGTCCTCTCTTCTGTGTTTCATTAAGGGTGGGGGTGGGCACTGTGCAGAGCTCCCGAGGGTGTGGGGTGAGCTTCCTGGTTTATCCAAGTTCCTGTTCTGACTCTGACAAGGTGAGTGCCTTTAGGTGTTCACTCAAACTCTGGGAGCCTCAGTTTTCACGTCTGTACAATGGGGATTCCAACATCTGGAGCTTAAGCTGTGCCATCTCTTCTCCCTGGTGCTTCCCTCCCTCCCCTCACTGCAGCTGCAACATTCTGAGGCATCACTGCAGACCACAGTGCCGTATCATACAGCTGTCTTACCTGGGGTGCCCCTCCCTTCACCTCCTCTTAGTAACTTCCACCTGCCTCCTTGAGGAGCCTTCCCTCTCCACCCGCAAGCTGGGTGGGGTCTCCTCCTTGCTCCTCTTACTCTCTGCTTTTACATGCCTCTCCCTGCATGGTAGACAGAACTCTAGAATGGCCAGCAAGATTGCTACCCTCACTCATGTTCACAACTGTATAATCTCTGTCCTTGAGTGTCACTGGGACTTTTAATTGGCATTTCACTCCTGTGATGGGGTTACATTAGATGACAAAGGTAAAGGGATTTTGCAGATGTAATTAACATCCCTAATCAGTTGACCTTGAGCACATCAAGAGGCAGATGATTGTAGGTGGGCCTGGACTAATCAGGTGAGCCCTTGAAACAAGAGTCTAGAGGAGAGAGATGAGAAGCCACAATATATGCCCTCCCATTGGCCTTAGAGGAGCGAATTGTCACACTAATGAGAGGGCTACACGGCAGGGAATGACAGTGGTCTCGAGGAATGGAGGGTCTTGGTTCTACAAATACAAGGAACTGAATTCTCCCAACAGCCACGTGAGCTTGGAAGAAGAATCCGAGCTGCAGAGGAGAACACAGTCCGGCTGGGATCTTGATCCTAGCCTTGCGAGAATGTGAGAGGACAACAGAGTTGAGCCCTGCCTGGACTCCTGACCTACAGATCCTGTGAGATGACCAATGGGCATGGTGGCGAGTCTGTGGGACCAAACAAGGTTATACAGCAAGAGAAAGCTGATACACCCTTCAAGCTCCAAATCATACTCACCAAGGGTAGAGACTATGTCTTCTTTGATGTGTCTTAGCAACTGGCACATAGTTTACTGAATGAACAATATTTTAGAAAGGCAATAGAGTGAAGTAGTTAGGTGCATGATTCTAGAAGACTTGGCTCTGTCACTAGCTGTGTGACCTTGGGCAAGCTGCTTGACTCCTCTGGGCCCTGGTTTTCCAGTCTGTAAAATGAGGATACTAAAGGTACACATCTTACGGGGTTGCTGTGAGAATGAAAGAGTTTATTTATATGAAAAGCACTTACATAGTGCCTAACGTAAGCCAGGAATTTCAATTAGGTGTCATCGCTATTTTGTGATGAGAAGGAAGGAAGCCTGATGGGAGTGAGCAGAGGGTATTGAAGCAATGAACCAAAGGAAGATCGTTCAGGCCTGGGGTACGGGTGTCCAGGTTCAAAGCTCAGCCATGTCATCTGATTGTGGGTGAGCCGTGAACCTCTCCGAGTCTCAGTTTTCTCATCTCCAAATTGGAATGATGACCTTGCCCACCTATCTGGTTGGGAGGCTCTCATGGGACAAGGTCCCTGAAAAGAAAGTGTTATCTGCTCAGTTGTCTGACTCTTTATGACCCCATGGACTATAGCTCTCCAGGCTTCTCTGTACATGGAACTCTCCAGAGAAGAATACTGGAGTGGGCTGCCATTTTCTTCTCCAGGTGACCTTCCTGCATTTCCTGCATTGGCAGGCAGATTCTTTACCACTGAGCCACCTGGGTATCAGTGGCACCCTATCAAATGTCCTAGATGCCGACTAATAACCTCTCCATGAATGATGTTTGGCACAAATGGGATACTGGAGCAGAAGCACCCTGCTTCGGGCCTGGACAGCAGCGGGTCCTCAATACCTCACCCCTTTCCTTCCACACTGGGGTCCATGATGTGCCAAAGACCTCCATTCACGCAGAAAACACTCACTGAGCAACTACTCTGCACCAAACACTTGGCGGCTAGGGCTATACAGGACAAGACTCCTCGGCTTCAGAGGTGAAGCACCACGTCCTGGTGAAACGAGGCTTCGGAGCCAGCCTGCACGGCTCTAACTCCCAGCTCGCCTGGCTGTGGGACCTGCACAGAGTAGCTTCCTGCACCTCAGTTTATGCACCCAGGAAACAGGGATAATAACAGGATCCAGGTCCAAGGGCTCTTTTCTGGAATAAAGGACGTGTGTGTGTTAGTCGCTTAGTTGTGTCTGACTCTTTTATGACCCCATGGACTGTAGCTCACAAGCCACCTCTGTCCCTGGAATTCTCCAGGCAAGAATACTGGAATAGGTTGCCATTTCCTTCTCCAGGGGATCTTAGTTCAGTTCAGTTCAGTCGCTCAGTCGTGTCCGACTCTTTGCGACCCCATGAATGCCAGGCCTCCCTGTCCATCACCAACTCCCGGAGTTCAGCCAGACTCAGGTTCACCAAGTCAGTGATGCCATCCAACCATCTCATCTTCTGTCATCCCCTTCTCCTCTTGCCCCCAATCCCTCCCAGCATCAGAGTCTTTTCCAATGAGTCAACTCTTTGCATGAGGTGGCCAAAGTACTGGAGTTTCAGCTTTAGCATCATTCCTTCCAAAGAAATCCCAGGGCTGATCTCCTTCAGAATGGACTGTTTGGATTGCCTTGCAGTCCAAGGGACTCTCAAGAGTCTTCTCCAACACCACAGTTCAAAAGCATCAATTCTTTGGCACTCAGACTTCTTCACAGTCCAACTCTCACAGCTATACATGACCACAGGAAAAACCATAGCCTTGACTAGATGAACCTTTGTTGGCAAAGCAATGTCTCTGCTTTTGAATATGCTATCTAGGTTGGTCATAACTTTCCTTCCAAGGAGTAAGCATCTTTTAATTTCATGGCTGCAGTCACCATCTGCAATGATTTTGGAGCCCAGAAAAATAAAGTCTGACGGTGTTTCCACTGTTTTTCCATCTATTTCCCATGAAGTGATGGGACTGGATGGGACTGGATGCCATGATCTTCGTTTTCTGAACGTTGAGCTTTAAGCCAACTTTTTCACTCTCCACTTTCACTTTCATCAAGAGGCTTTTTAGTGCCTCTGCAAGGTGTATGCAAAGTGCTAACCAGGCTGGTGGAGCCCAGATGCTGTTGGCTCTTATTGTTAATCCTCAAGGAGCCTCCAGGGGGCAGGGCACAGCATCCTCATTCAAGATGAAATGAGCCTGAGAACTGTGAGTCAATTCTCTTCCGCATTCACCCGGTGGCCCACTGGGTGGCTTCAGTACTGTCTTTCTGCCCAAAGAGCAAGAAACCCAACACAGACCCACATCTCTCTCTTCCTCGTGGGAAGAGCACCGAGCAGGCACTGCAGTCAAGCCGTGCCTCAAGGGCCAGCAGCTGCTGTTACATACAGCAACCCCTCCTCCAAGGCCTTCAAGACCTTCATGTGCAGCTCACGAGAGGATGGAAATGACCTGATGTGAGAGGAAGGGACATGGCGGGTGGACTGTGGCGGTGCCTGCAGTCACGACAAGCACCCCCAGTCCCGGCCCCTCACCATGTGCGCTCCGTAAGTATGCCGCACACCTGGCAGGAGGCTCTGGGGGCAAGTTAGCATCCTGCCACTTAGAAATGTTTTCCCTTTCCTCTGAATTCCTTTACTAGTGCCTCTGCAACACCGCCAGTGAGAAATCCAGTGCGGAGCCAATTATCCAGCTAATTGAGAACAAGAATGCTCAAATACTCTTCACCTGCTCTGAAGACGGCCCCACCAGATGCTTCTCGAGAAGGGATGTGTCCAGCCAGTGTCCAAGCAGGGGGCAGTGCCAGTACCTACTTGGGAGTTGGGCTAAATGGTAGGAAGAACATGGAATGGGTATGAGGGTGACCAGACTGCACAGATCTGGGCTCCAATCACGGGCAGCCTCCACTGGCCAGTCCCAGAGGTCAAGACTAGGAAGTGTGGATAAGGAAGGAAGAAAAGAAATTCCCCGATGGCAAAGGGGATAAGAATCTGCCTGATAATGCAGCGACATGGGTGCGCTCCCTGGTCCGGGAAGATCCCACATGCTGTGCGGCAAGTAAGCCTGTGCGCCACAACCACTGAGGCTGCGCTCTAGAGCCTGAGAGCTGGCACGTACCAAGCGCACATGCTGCCAGCTACTGAAGCCCGTGCATCTAGAACCCGTGCTCCCCAACAAGAGAAGCCATCATAGGGAGAAGCCCGTGCACCGCAACTAGAGAGTAGCCCCGATCACCACACCAGAGAAAGCCTGTGTGCAGAAATGAAGACCCAGTACAGCCAAAAAGAAACACATACAATTTTTTTAAAAAAAGAAAAAAGCTGTAGGATAAAGGAGACAGGGAGGGTGGGGCAACCATAATAGAATCCTGGTCTTCAGAGCCCTGAAGAGAGTGGGGGTCAGTCCATGCCAATGCCAGGGGAAAGGGGTTCCTGGCAGATCGGCCAGCCAGTGCAAAGGCCTGAGGTGGAACCAACTTAGGGTGTGCAGGAAATGGCCAACAGGAGGTAGTGCGGTTCAGCTCTAGCACCGTGGGTAAGAGGGAAGAGGAGGAGGAGGAGTGAGGTTGGGCCTGTGGGCCACGGAAAGACTTTGAGTTCTTCTCTAATTGGGGTGGGAGCTTCTGAGGGGCTTGAGCAGAGCAGTGATGTGATCAGATTTAAGTTTAAGAGATCCCTCTGGCCAGAGGATTGGCCAGAGAAGCGGAGAGACCCGTTCAGGGACTGCAGAACCTCAGGAGAGATATATACGTTGGCTGGGACCAGGGTACCAGCAACAGAGATGGGGAGACGTGGGTAAATCATGAACATACTCTCAGACACCCGGCCTTCTCTTTGGTGGCACTTACTGCAGCTGTAAATAAGCAGTTGACTGTGCACTGTGTCATTATTTACTGTCTCTCTCTTCAGTATTAATTCCACGAGGGCAGAGGCCGTGTCTGGCATGTTCTCTGTCTTCAGAGCCTGGGACACGGTATGAATTAATGGAGGGGATGATTTTACAGGGTACAACACGTGATCTCTGACACAGTAAGGCCTGCAGGTGCCACATGCACAGCGGCGAGAATGATGTGAAGTCCAGACACTTTCCCTGGATCGAATCCTCATTCCATCTCTTACTCCCTGTTCAGTTTTGGGGAATTGTCTTCACCTCTCTGAGCCCTGTGTTCCTCATGTGTAAACTGCAGAGCAGAGAACCTATCTCAGGAAATAAGAAACATTAATGAATTGCATATGACAGTGACTTCAGCACCTGAAAGACACTAACACACATGAGCTCATTTTCCAGCTGACCTTCTGTCTAATTTGCTTCTATTAGTTGGGAAGGATGGAAATGGCATTCCTTAACACTGTCCCCTCTTCATGACAGTGTCCTAGAAGCAGCAGCCTCTCAGATACTTCCCCAGAGGAAGGTCCAGCCTTAGTTATTCTCGCTGCTGGGCCAGCTGAATGACTTTCTTGGGGGGCTGTTTGGTGCAGCTTCTGCTTCTGAAAGGAGTACTGGGTCCTTTTTAGGGGGCACTTGGCCCCCCTCTCCCCCGAGGATTTGGCCACTGGCAGCACGGGCAGGCCAAGAACCATATCTACAGAGCTGATGGGACTTTTCAGTCCAAGTGTTCATGGCTCCGAGTCAGGAGTTCAATGTGTGTGTGTGTGTGTGCATGCGCATTCAGTCGTGTCCCACTCTTTGTGACCTCACAGACTCTAGCCCACCAGGCTCCTCATGGTGGCTCATAAAGGCTGGTTTCAATGCATCCTTCCTCACATATGCCCTTGGACAGGGAAGAAACAGAACTGGAAGGACAAACATTTTGCATGTGAGGAATGTGGTCTTTTGTTTCAGAATTCAAGGCTAGAATTTGGGCTCCGGAGTAAGACCCATGTGGGTTTGAATCTCAGCTTCCCATCCACTGGCAAGTGCCCTTGAGAAGATCATGGAGTCTCTGAGCATCTGATTCATCTGTGCAACAAGGCAGTGATGGGACCTCACCTCCTCGGGTGGCTGTTAAGATTCAATGAGAAGAGGCAGGTAGGTCACCTGCCCTGGTGCCTGGTGAAATGCTATCTCGTGTGTGCTTGGTCAAGTCCGACTGTTTGCAACCCCATGAACTGTAGACTGCCAGGTTCCTCTGTCCATGGGATTTTCCAGGCAAGAATACTGAGTGAGTTTCCATTCCAGTTTCCAGATCTTCCCAACCCAGGGATCGAACCCAGGTCTCCTGCCTTGCAGGCAGATTCTTTACCATTGTGTCACCTGGGAAGCCCCTGATGCAATGCTAAACCTTCAAAAGACAAAAACAGTATCTGACACCTTCAGCTTCATCATCACCATCATCAGGGTCATCCCCTAGCACACCCCACTGCCCACTGCCCGAGCCAGGGACTCTGGATGCAGAGGGAATAAAACCATAAAACACAGATCTGGCAAATGAGATGCTCATGAGCTTGCTTACTTCAATGCTCAAAAAGTGGCTCTAAACTTAAGGGCCCGGTGAGGGCAAACAAAATGATAAAAGAACAAAACAAGCAAACAAACAAAAAGTCTGATGACAGCCTACAAATGGGCAACTTCACAGAACAACAATTCCCCTCCCCCCCAACCCCGCTTCCCCAACCAAACTCCTTGAAATGATCGTATTGGCTGCCACCAGTTGAATGTCACTCAGGCAAAAGGAGATATCGCAGGGTGAGAACCAGTTGCTATTGATCGGATGGTGCTATTCGCAAACATGTGGCTGGAGTCACGGGTGCTGCTGTGAGTGCTCAGAGCTGTGGGCACCCTCTGCTCCACGCATCAGGGTCTCTAAGAAGACCTTTATGTGGCTCAGAGTGGAGACTGTGTGAAAACCTCCTGATGCCAACCTTATACAATTCTTAACCAGACACTTGGTATGTTTAGGATGAAAAGACAAGTCCATGGGAATTACTTAGGAAAATAAGATCTTAATATCCCCCATGTGGTAATTAAAGGAAGAAAGTTTTTGTGCTTTGATGAAATTAACAGGGACCCAGGAGAGGAAGCTCTAAATCAGCTCCTTGGTCAGGATCAGACTCTGAGTCTGTGAAACAGAATCAGCAAAGCGGGATGTCACCGGTTCCCATTGTTGATCAGTCACTCATTGTGTCCGACTCTTTGCCACCGCCCGGACTGCAGTGTGCCAGGCTTCTCTGTCCTTCACTATTTCTCGATGTGTATGTGTGTGTGTTAATCACTCAGTCGTGTCTGACTCTCTGCGACTCCATAGACTGTAGCCCACCAGGTCCATGGGATTCTCCAGGCAAGAGTACTGGAATGTATTGCCATTTCCTTCTCCAGGGGATCTTCCTGAGCCAGGGATCGAACCTAGGTCTCCTGCATTGCTGGCAGATTCTTTATCATCTGAACCACTAGGGAAGTCCCACTATCTCCCAGAATTCCTTAGAATTCTCCTCCCTGGAGCTTCAGAATCAAAAGTCCTAAATCTGATTGCACCACGGGTACAGAAGCAAACTTTGGTGCTTAGGTCCTCACATGGATGGAAAGGCACAACCAGGTGTTTGGGGGGTAGCAGTGAAAAGGCTTCGAACAGAGTGAATCAAGCCTTCTGGGATGCATTGCTGAAGTGACTCCAGCTGGGAAGAAGAAATCCAAAGGCCTGAGATGGTGAGAAAAAACAAAGGCCACGGTGGCGGGATCTGGAAACTGCTCACACACACAGACCTGGAGTTTGAAAATGCACACTTAGCACCCCGATTTCATTTCATCAGCTTGTGGCAGGGAGGTTCATGCTGCAAGTTCCATGAAGGAAGGGTTTGTGTTTTAATTTTCCCTGCATCTCCAGTGCTTGGCATGTAGGGCTCTTAAGTGTTGGATGAACTGCATTTAATTAAGTCAAGACAAAGTCACTCAGTCGTGTCCGACTCTTGCGACCCCATGGACTGCAGCCCGCAAGGTTCCTCTATCCATGGGATTCTCCAGGCAAGAATACTGGAGTGGGTTGCCATTTCCGTCTCCAAAGGTGATCAGCTTAAGTCAGGTTTAAATCCCTTATGAGTTTACCCATGGCATTTTGTTGATGCTGATCACCACAATTCTTTCTCTGAACTACCATACTACAATGCCCTGTAATTCTTTTTTTTTTTTTAAAGGAGGCAGGTGTTTAAAAATGGACTCATTTATTGTTTTTTTAAGACAATTCCACATAATGTTACTAGTGGGCTAATGATGGAATTCAGCTTGCCACCCCACTGCACCCCCAGGCCACTCTTCAAAGCAAGCTGCTTTATAGAACTTTCCCAACTCTGCGAGAATTTTGGAGTTAATAGCAACAAGCCTGAAAATTTGGTTATGTATATAAGTACAAAGCTGGTTCATCAAATCCCTGTTCTGACCCTCAATCCAGTGCATTTCAACTAAGGCGTCATCTGCCTCCTTCTTAACGTTTATCAGACACTTGAATAAGTAACGTCCTCCTTGGAGATGAGATGGTTCCCTTTTTCAGACACTGGGCTGCTGAAGGGCTCAGGAGCCTTGTGGTCCTGGGCTCCATTACGACAGCCTTTACAACCTTCCAGAACTTCCATGTCCCCCTTTTCCTCACTCCTTTCATCCTCCATGGGTTCTGGGTTTTCCTCCTGGGAAAGCGAGTCCTGGCTGGGGCCGTGGCCCCCCACAGTGGCAGACTCGCCTTCCGGTGGAGCAGGGCCCCCCAGGCACTCTCCTGGGGGCCCTGGGCAACATCCTGGCTACTGCCAGACTTCGGGGGGAGGCTTTCTCTCTTCCAAGGCTTCGATCACATTCTTGGGAGCTAGGGGCACGTCTCTCAGTTGTCTCGCTCGGTCTCTTTTCTTCCTCCTTAAGTGAATCCAGGAGTTTTCTATGGCCGTTAGGAAAAGGCATTTAATTAAAGAGGAACACAAACCAGAGACATAAAACCTTTACAGACTTCAAACAACTACTCAAAACGCTGGTGACTCTGGCGTCAATGAATCAGAAACATATGGTCTAGGTTTCCTGATAATTTACAGGACAAACAACAAATATAAAAGAACAGGGGGCCTTGGAACAAAATCTCAGAGTTTGCAAAGCATCCAAAGTGGCAGTTGATGATGCCAGAACACTAAAAAATAATAAAAACAAATCCCTAGGCTCATCAATAGCATTATGGGGTGAGCTGGGGAGTTACGTTTGTGAATGAAAGGAAATACAGAGTTTACAGGAAGAGCGATACCACTATCAAGTGGGCTTGGAGAATTCTGGAAAAGAGACCTACAAACACCAGGAAGCCAGTGGAATGGCCTGGCAGAGATCTCAGGATGGGGACTGTTTCCCAATACTCCAGAAGGCCGGACACTGCCTCCATGGTTACTGCAACCTGTGCTTTCTAGCCCATCACCATTTGCTGTAGTTGAAGCAGAACTGTAACCACCTCATACCCTCATAGGTACCTACTCATTACCTCCAAATGCAAAGTTCTCATCTGGTCACATGAAGCCAGGCCCTTTCCTCTCACCTGCGTGGAGCTGTGTCCCACGCTCCCCATTGTACCCGACAGACCTCACCATCACAGGCTCCATCTTCAGCGGTCACGAGAATATACACCAGTCACAGCTTGGTGATGCTCAGGCAAAGGTTCTCTTGCATCAGCGTGCACTGGTTTGAGAATCATTTTCTGGGGGGCCGGGTCGGGGGTGTGACTTTAGAACAGGGGTCCCCAACCTCTGGGATCTAATGTCTGATGATGTGAAGTGGAGCTGACGTAATAACAATAGAAATAAAGTGCACAATAGATGTAATCCACTTGAATCAGCCCAAAACCACATCCCAGCCCTGGCCCATGGAAACACTCTTCCACACAACTGGTCCCTGGCGCCAAAAAGATTGGGGGCTGCTTTAGAAAACACCATGCAAGCTATGGCTTCAGAAGTTGCCTAAAGAGAAGAGCATGGTCCCAAAGAGAGGCCAAGCGTGGGGGCTTCATCTGAGCAGGGGTTTGCTGGCTCCATGCAGAACTTGGTCCCAGTTTATACACTACGATTCCAATTCCTGGGCTTGCAGAGGAGACAAGTAGGTGATTTGGCACAAATTTCTACCAAAAACAGCCCAAAGCACATTCCTTTATCCGTCAGGCAGCAGGAAATGGGTGGCACATTCAGACTAGGACAACTGACTAATAAAGAGTGTGACGAGCTGAGTTGTGTACCCTCAGATTTCTCTGTTGAAGTCCCAACGCCCAGTACCTGTGAATGTGACCCATCTGGAGGTAAGGTCTTTAAAGAGGTGATCAAGTTAAAATAAGGCCACTGGGTTGGGGTCCCGGTCCAATATGATTGCTGTCCTTAGAAGTAAGGACAGTACTTGGGGCCAGGTGCACACAGAGGGACGGCCGTCTTCAGGCCAAGGGGAGACGCCGCAGAAGAAACAAACACGCCAGACCTTCAGCCTCCAGGCCATGGGATAACAGGGTTCTGTGGTTTGAGCCTCTAGTCTGCCATGCTCTGTTAAGGCAGCTCAAGCAAACCAACACAGAAGCCAGAAGCCATGCAGGACAGAGCAGGAACTGGGGCCATAGACAGTAACCAGCTGTGGGCACAGACCAATGGCAAATGGGGAAGCGGCCTTGCAGGGACCTTTGGTGCAGGGACATGGCCTAGGCCCATGGTGACAACCTGGGGAAGGAGTGAGTCCAGTGAATGCTCTGACCTCACCCTCTTCCTCCATCTGAGCTCCTGCTGGGACGCCCTGTGGGCAGAACTCACTGATGTCATCTGTACAGGTCCCCTCTTGTGGCAGAGAGTAGGGGACAAACATAGAGAAGAACTTGGAGAAGATGGAAAAATATCTCCAGTCTCTGTAGGATGTAGAGACTCTCTAACCTGAAGAAAAGCACATGAGGCCATGACCATAGGGCCTGTCCTAGAGGGCATGAAGCCTTAGGTCTCACTTGCTTCCTACAAGACGTGGTCAAACACTCCCCATGGCCCCAGGGACACACTTCTCAGCTTTGCAGAGGACTAGATTTTTCAAAAGCACACTAAAGTGAAAGTGTTAGTCACTCAGTGGTGTCTGATTCTTTGCGACCCCACAAATTGTAGCCCACCAGGCTCCTCTGTCCGTGGAATTCTCCAGGCAAGAATACTGGAGTGGGTTGCCATTCCCTTCTCCAGGGGATCTTCCCAACCCAGGGACTGAACTTGGGTCTCCTGCATTGCAGTCAGATTCTTTACTGTCTGAGCCATCAAGGAAACCCCCAAAGTGAAAGTGATAGTCACTAAGTCATGTCCAACTCTTTGCGACCCCATGAGTCTGTAATGATGCCAGGGTTTTGGTGATACCAATGACCACGCCAAGTCAGCCTGACTCACTTGTCCTTCCAACGATGTGGTACTTGCTTGCCTTCATGGCAGGATGAAAGCTCTAGAACTTTGTTCACAGGGACCCAGTGTCTTGGACCCATGGGGGTTACAGGATGCTGGTGGTGGTTGGGATGGGGAGCACTTCTTCCCTACTCTAGATATTTCCTTCCATATAAAGGGTCAGCAGATGATATAATCCTCTAAGCCTCCCTCCCACTTTTTCACACCTCCGCCGGCTGTGAAAAAGTCACTCCATGAGTCATGCCACCCCATGGACTGCATGAAGCACGCCAGGCTTCCCTGTCCATCACCAACTCCTGGAGCTTGCTCAAACTCATGTCCATTGAATTGCTGATGCCATCCAACCATGTCACCCTCTGTCGTCCCCTTCTCCTTCTGCCTTCAATCTTGCCCAGCATCAGGGTCTTTTCCAGTTCTTTGCATCAGATGTCCAAAGTATTGAGTATGCTGAGTAAAGAGCCCGTAGTTCTCAGGTATAACCTCAAAGACTCCATACCAAAGTTCAAATGCTTGCCCTACTATTTCCACACTTGTAGCCTTGGGAACACCCTACTCCAGTACTCTTGCCTGGAAAATCCCATGGATGGAGAAGCCTGGTAGGCTGCAGTCCATGGGGTCGCAAAGAGTCGGACATGACTGAGTGACTTCCCTTTTACTTTTCACTTTCATACATTGGAGAAGGAAATGCCAACCCACTCCACTGTTCTCGCCTGGAGAATCCCAGGGACGGGGGAGCCTGGTGGGCTGCCGTCTATGGGGTCACACAGAGTCGGACATGACTAAAGTGACTTAGCAGCAGCAGCAGCAGCCTTGGGAAAATGTCTTCACCCCTTAAAGTCTCAGTTTCTTCACCTGTAAATTGTAGTAATCGTTAGCTGATGGGATTATCATTTAATAGGACTGTTTGCTTAACAGAGTAAATATCTAGAAAACAGTAAGCAAAAAACTGCCAAACAAAATTTCACATGTGTGTGAGGGAGTGATGTGTGAGTGAAGAATTTTAGGTGTAAATTCCTGTTTTTCTCATTCTTGGGTGAAGAAAGATGAAACAGTAAGAAAAAGGGATGCTAGAAGGAGGGTACAGACCAAAAGCATAGGTTAAATGCCTCAGTGGAGCCCCAAAGCTATTTTACATTTTACTTAAAACAGTGTGTTGTCAGGGGACCCTCAAAAAGCAAAGAGTACCAAAGAGAAAACTAGGAGATAAGAGGTAGGGGGCGCCTCACCCACCATATACAACTCCAGCTCTGAGACAAATAAATTGGGGGTTGGGGATGGGACTTCATGGGGGAGTGCACAGAACTCTTGCAATTGTGTGCAAATTTTTGTTTTCATCTTGTTTGGTCAGTCAGGGGGCATCCTATACCCTTGATATTTTATTTTTCACCTTTCAGGAGCCATAAAACCACAAAACCCTTTGCGAATGAGATATAATCTGTCAACTTTCTTCTTTTTTTTTTTCATAATTTCTTTTTTTGTCTTTTAATTTATTTTTTATTGAAGGATAATTGCTTTACATTCAACTTTCCTGATGAAAAATAATCCACACTCAAAATTTTGCAAACAATTTCAGAGCATCCTAGAAACCGTTGAGCCCTCTGCAAATTTCCTAAGTTCAGACCCCCTTGAAACAGGTTTCTTCCTCAACCTCCTGAGCTGCCCAAGCCTCAGAACCTTTTAAAAACACCAAACTGAGGACCCAAGAGGAATGGTAAGTAAACACGGGCATGGCCCCTCCTCCCCGTCACACTCCTCCTTTTCCTCAGTCTTGTACTAGGAGCACCGGTGATGAATAAGCAGACAGCAGACCCATCTGTTCATATGGGAGAATCGACCAGAGGCCAGAATATGCTGCAGCATAAAAAACAGCAGGGTAGCGGGGCCCACAGTCCAGGGAAGGGAGCAGGGAGACACACCCAGGGCACCCGACATCGTCGGGAGGCAGCGATGCTAAGATGCAGTGGGGGTGGGGCGGGGTGTGCAGAGATACTCGTGTGCAGGTGGAGGGACAGCCAGGGACCAGAACTGTCCTGAGATGGGTGGAGGGGTGAGCAAGACAACCACCTTCCTCTACGGCCTCTCTAGTCTAAGTGTGGATCCTGGTAGAGTGGGCCTGGAGGATGCTTTTTAAAAATTATACTAATGATACATGTTTTAAATTATATACCCAGGCCCAGAGGGCACGGGGAAGGGGGAAGCGTCTTTTGAAAAGTCCAATAAATAAATCAGCAGCCTTAATTGAAACCTCCTCTGGCTTCTCCACCGCAACACACTTCCCTTTGAAGCCAGTGCGCTGCTGCCCAGCCCCTCTGAGTCGGTGGAGGCTTCTAGTGGAGAGAGGGGACGGCAGGCAGAACTGTCAAGCAGGCGTCCCCAACCCAGATCTGGACTCACTTCTTAGAGGGGCTTATGCCTGGCTAGGAGCTAAGTACTATTCATTCCCTTCTCGCTGGTCCCTTCCTGGCCCCTCGGCCGGACTCTTAAAATAGGGGAGAGACAGGTGCGAGGAAGCCGCTGTGTCGCACTCTGTCTGGCGTTCTCGCTGCCCCTGGTGAGTCGGGCTGTTGCTTTTTCGGATATGAGCCAGACGCACGTGCTCAACTTCCGTCTCGGTGACATTTGCAAGCAGAGGATGGGTGTGTGGACACATTAGTCACAGCAATATATATATATTTCCAGCTGAAACAGTCACTCCTCTTAAGTAGTAAACAAACGCCTCCATCAGACACTAGGAGGAGAGGAACTGAACTGGGGCTGCGAGCAGGGTCTCTGACTCTTCTATCAAGAATGACTTGGGCAAGTCCTTCTGGTCCTCATCATGCAGTCTTACCACTGTTGCCGTTGTCCATGATATTGCTGGTAGCACCATCCCAGGAACTGGCATTGCCACTGATGGTTTCCAAAGACTCTTCCCAACCTTAATTCCTTCATGTGGCCCACAAGGCCCTATGTGGTCTGGCCTCTTTCCAGCATAACCCTTCCCACCCCTGGCTCCCTATGACCAGAGCACACTGATCTTTCTGCTCCTTGAACACACCATTCTTATTCCTGCCTCAGGGCCTTTGTATCTGCTGTCTCCTCTGCCTGGACCGCTTATTCTCCAGATCTTTGCATGGCTCACACCAGCTCACAAGAGCTGACTGTGCATATCTCTTCATGACATCAACTCAAAATCGGCCATGGTGGGAGTAATTATTGGTGGGAGCTGGCAAATTATTAATCAGCGCTCTTTTTTTTTTTTTTAAATAAGACAGGATTGGTAAGCATTTGCCAGCACACTGCTGACTGGCTCCTCACTTAGTACTTCTTCAAAGAAGCCTTTGCTACTACCCGTTGTAAACCAGCTTTCCTGTCCATCATCGCTTTCCCTCATGTTGCCTGTTTTTATTGTTGTCGTAGCTTTTACAACCTACAACCGGGTTTTTATTTGCTGCTAAGTTTTGGATGGCACACCCCTTCCCCACTAGGCTCCAGAGAACAGCCATCAGCCTGTTTTTCCCCCTACTCTATTCCCTTGGCCGAGCATAGAGTCAGGCACAATGCATATATTTGTTGAAATGGACACAGGCCTGACAATAAGCCCTTTGAAGCCTCAAGCTAACTGGGGAGGGCTGGGGAGGGACAATGCTTCCCACTAAAAATTTGAGCCTTCAGGCCTGGGGTCCAATAGCAACCCAGGTCTTCCTGGGTCCAGCCTGAAATCTGCAAGGTCATCCTTGCCTTTTTTCTTTGGCCAGACCATGTGGCAGGTGGGACAAGGGATGAAACCGACATTCCCTGCAGTGGAAACACGGAGTCTTAACCACTGGACCAGCAGGGAAGCCCCCATCCCTGTCTCTCAAGTTAACCAAAGAGAACAGCTCTTCAGGGGTCAGCTAAACCACCGTCTCCTATTATCCATCAAGGATTTCATGACCTAGACCTTCAGCTAGGGACTTCCATGGGGGTTAGGGTTCTACCTCTGTCCTGCTGGGGAACATCCAAGAGTCATCTGCTGGGGCTTTCTCTCCATGTGTGTGCTATGGTCAGAGCAGAGACGAACAGGGCTGAACTGCAGCTCCAGCGGTCAATTCCTTATGTCCTCATGAATTCAAAAGCTCTCGCCCATTTTCTTTTTCTCAGGGACTCTGGTGGGCTACAGTCTAGGGTCGCAGAGTCAGGTGCCACTAAAGCGACTGAACACACATATGCACGGGGAGACAATTGGGCTTGTTTCCTGTTTCCTATCAGGATTCCTACCAGGATTGGGGTTTGCCATCTCCAGGTGTGTGAACATTCTTTGCATTTTAATTTAGCCAACCTTGCCCACTCTTTTGCCAGGCTGGTGCTGGCCCCTAGAGGGGACCTTTTTGCAGCAGAGGCAGATCCACTGAACAGATTCTGAGCAGGACAGCTCATGCTGAGTGCTATTGCTAATAGAAGTTCTCCTGAGTATCAAGAAAAATGCCCAAGGGGGACCCCTGGACCACTCTGTGGAGAAGATAACACTTGGGCCGGCCCTGGGAGATGAGCCTGCTGAAGCCCCATGGGTGGTGAAGCGGAATTACCTCCAGAAGCAAGGGGAGAGCCTGGGCGCAGCATGCCAGCCGCCTGCCCTGAGGGACAGCTCAGCAGCAGCTGGTGGCTCCCGGCCGAAGGCCAGATGGGATGACGGAGGGCTCGGCAGATGTCCGGGTACACAGACGACAGCAGGAGCAGATGCCCCTGCCATCTCCACCCCCACCCCGGCCCCCACCCGTGGGCACTTAAAGGGTCTCCCACCCCCAGCTGAATGGACTGATGGCACATTTCCACGACGCTGGCTAAATGGGCTGGAAGCTGAAATTGGAGATGGATGTGCTATAGGAGGGGCTTCCCAGGTGGTGCTAGTGGTAAAGAACCTGCCTGCCACGGCAGGAGACAGAAGAGACGTGGGTTCGACCCCTGGGTTGAGAAGATCCCCTGGAGGAGGGTATGGCAACCCACTGCAGTATTTTTGCCTGGAGAATCCCATGGACAGAGGAGCCTGATGGGCTACAGTCAATAGGGTCACAAAGAGTCAGACACAACTGAAGTGACTTAGCACGCACGCACACCTGTGCTACTGGAGAATCTTCCAAATGTGTCCAAGAAGTGGGCCTGATTTTGCTGACTGAGATTCCCAGCTGTTCCTCAGGTATCATGAACGGGAGACTCACAACTGTCTTTGGGGAGGAACTTGGAGAAGCCTCTCCTCCCAGTCCAGAGAAGAGGGGCTGGGTTCTTTGGCAACTCTGCTTTATTGACCCCCATTTTTACATTTTTTCCGATGGCTCTGGGCTCCAGGAAGCAGCCTGTCTCCTTGCTGGGTCCTTTGGTGAGAAACATAGTAAAAGGGGGTATGACAGGAGACAGAATGGAAGGAAAGGCAGGTGGCAGGCAGTGGCCTAGCCCAGAAGGCATCATCCCGGGGCAGCGTGGCTGAGTCTCTAAGACTGTGGTCTCAACATAACAAAGCTACATGTATATGTATGGCTGAGTCCCTTTGTTGCTCCCCTGAAACTACCACAGCATTGTTAATCAGCTAGACCCCAGTACAAAATGTTTTCGGTGTTTAAAAAAAAATTGCTGCTTCTAAAAATAAATAACTAGAAAGAAAAAAAAAAGAACATTTCAGAGTCTGGAGCGCAGCTTGCTTTTATCAAATAAGAGCTTTGTCTCCAGGCTCCTTTATACCAACACTTCCAATGAGCAGAAGTGTTTGATGGATCATGAACTTTGAGGGTGGGAGGAAGGCTAAGGAGAGGCATTTAGGCTGTGAAACTGCTGTGTTCAGATGATGCGACCTAAGGTGACCAGAAAGCCGCGAGAGGCTGTAAACCAATGAGGAAGCGGGCTTCAAGATGCAGTGTTTACTCTCCAAGAGGACAGAGAAGATTAGACACACAAAGGAAAGTGTTTCCAGAGGCAGTCAAGTTATATACAGTTACGAAAAGGAGGTCACTCTGTCTCCTTAACATAGCTGTTGCCAAGACGAGCTAGATGTATCTGGGGAATTGTCACTTGGGACCAAGAGTGTGAACCTGAGGACAGACACCCCGTCCGTGGGCAGCTGCTCTGACGTGGCTCCTGGCCTCTTCCCTCTTCCTTGCTGGTTTCAGGGCCCACTGCTTCCCCTGGTTGACCTCACAAAGCCGTGGTTCTCAGAGTATGGACCCTTGGCCAGCAGGATCAATCTTGCCTGGGAGCTTGTTAGAGAAGCTGATTCTTAGTCCTGCCCCAGACCTGAGGAATCAGAAACTCTGGAGGTGGGACCCAGCCATCTGGGTTTATCAAATCCTCTAGATGATTCTGAAGCATGTTCAAATTTGAGAACCACCAGCAAAACAACTGGCAAAACCAACCCCAAGAGGATGCCGTGGGCAGGAAGCACTACTTTGTTGCCCAAATTCCTCACTTGCCCAGCTTTGTTCATGGTATTAAAAAAAAAATATACATATGCATGTACACGAATGTTCAGTCATGTCTGACTCTCTGCCACCCCCACGGACTGTAGCCGACCAGGTTCCTTCTGTCCATGGGACTCTTTGGGCAAGAATACTGGAGTGGGTTGCCATTCCCTTCTCCAAGGGTGTCTTCCCGACCCAGGGGTCGAACCCACGTCTCCCAAGTCTCCTGCATTGCAGGCAGATTCTTAACCACTGAGCCACTTGGGAAGCCCCCTTTTTAATACAGTATTTTTATAAATACTTATTTGACGGCACCAGGGCTTAGTTGCGGCATACGAGATGTTCTAGTCGTGCCATGTGAGCTTTTAGCTGTGGCATGCGGGACCTAGTTGCCTGACCACGGATTGAACCCAGGCCCCCTGCACTGGGAACCCGGAGTCTTAGCCACTGGACCACCTGTTCTTAGAAGACCCTGTTCATGGAATCTTTCAGCCATCTCTCTGGTATGATATGTAAGCTCCTGCATGACCTGGCTTGTCTGCACCACTCCTGCTTATCCCTTTAAACTCAGCAGCATCGACCCACTTCACATCACACAGTTCCCTACCTTCTCACCAGGCTCTGGCTTCTCATCTGTCTAAAATGCCTGCATCATTTCCCCAGTGCCCCCAGGCTGCTGATCCCACTAATTCCCTATACAAATCCCTTAGCATACTGTATAATAATTCCCTGTTTATGGCTGTGAACTCCCTGGAGATAAATGCTGCTTTATTCATGTTCTTCCTGCTTTTCCGAGCACAGAGTTTGGCACACAGGGGAGCACTCATCAATACTTCTGAATACAGGGTTCAGACACTGATATGAGGAGGAAGGAGGTGAGGGAAGGGTCCTCAGACCCTCTGAGGTCTCAGGTTCACATGGTGGGGGCTAGCCCGGCAATGGTAGCAATTAAAAATACTGTGCCTGCAAAATTAATAGCTAAAGGAAAACTGAATTATGTATAACATGTTGTGTATTAACACGTCTTTTGAAAGGTTTTTTAAACTGTATTCAGTAAAACAAGCAAGATGCCTAAGCAAAATTTCAGGCTCACAGCTCTTGTATAAGTTATCGATGCATGCATGGACTTCCCAGGTGACTCAGTGGTAAAGAACCTGCCTGCCAAGCAGGAGGTATGGGTTCCATCCCTGACTCGGGAAGATCCCCTGGAGAAGGAAATAGCAACCTGCTCCAACATTCTTGCCTGGAGAATCCCATGGGCAGAGGAGCCTGGCGGGCTACAGTCCATGGGGTTACAAAAGGGTTAGACAAGACCTCCTGGCTAAACAACAACAGCATCAGTACATGCGTGCTAGCTAATTTAGGGGGTTACAGCCCCCTTAACAGTTCCAATCTGTGGAGTGAGTGGTGCACAAGACGTGGGCATAGGCCAGGGAACAAGGTGTCATTCCGCAGGTGTCTGGACCCCTTGCTCCCTGCATTCTTCTCCTATAATCCTTTAACCGCATGGGCAGAGGGCAGCCTGTGGGGGAGTGACCATCCTGCTGACAGTACAGAAGGGAGTTCTTCCCGTTGGTATTTCACTGGGCAATGATGGAGCAGTGTCATATGGGGAACCGTGTACATCTACTGGAGTGTCCCCAAGCCCAGTGTCAGTTCAGTAGCTCAGTCGTGTTCGACTCTGCAACCCCATGGACTGCAGCACGCCAGGCTTCTCTGTCTATCACCAACTCCCAGAACTTACTCAGACTCATGTCCATAGAGTGGGTGATGCCATCCAACCATCCATTACTCTGTCTTCCCCTTCTCCTCTGCCTTCAATCTTTCCCAGCATCAGGGTCTTTTCCAAAGAGTCAGTTCTTTGCATCAGGTGGCCAAAGTATTGGAGCTTCAGCTTCAGCATCAGTCCTTCCAATGAATATTCAGGACTCATTTCCTTTAGGATTGACTGTTGGATCTCCTTTCAGTCCAAGGGACTCTCAAGAGTCTTCTCCAACACCACAGTTCAAAAGCATCAGTTCTTCCCGTGCTGTTTTCTTTGTAGTCCACCTCTCACAGTGCACTTTAGAGGTGCTCAGTAGGTGTTTGATGAAAGACTAAACAAATGCATGAACACTGCAGCTGGGGAGATCAGAACAGGAAGGGCAAAGGCAAGGGGATCATCACAATTGGAATTCTGGGTTATTCAGCATGCCTGACCACCTCCCCTTTCCTTTTTTTTCTTTTTCCCTATTTTCTAGATGTGCTTTTTCTTCTTTCTTTTCTCAACATTCCAAGTAAAGGGTACCAGGCCCACTGACCCCTTGCTTGGTCAGTGATGGATGGGAGAGCAGAGTCAGCTGGATGCTGCTGGAGTTTATCTCAGAGCTGTTGAGGTGGCGGAGGGGGTCAGCTAGCAGGCTGAACCCAACTGGCATCTTAAAGGCACAGAGCTGGGCAATGTTTTGCAGCTTCAGCACAACAGAGGTCCTGCTTTCGGAGGGAGACCGATAAACAATGGCCCCACAGCTTAACAGGATTGAAATATGATGCTATTCAAAGGGGATGTCAAAAGGATTAATAGCCCATCTCCTCCTAGCTTGGTGCTAAAGCCACGCTCCTGCCTCGAGTTAAATCACGCTTAGCCTGTGTGCTACATTTTAAATCTTCTCCATTAAGTGCAGACCATCACCATCGCAGCGTGGGGCTGGTTCTCTGGGACCCTCTGCACACTAGTACAATGCTCCAGTTGGGTCTTTTTAATGGGGACCAAGCTGAGCACCTGGATAGCAAGCACAGCTCAACACACTGAGTCTACAAATACATATCTGTCCCCTTTCTTGGGACATACTTCTGGACTTGGGTTGAAACGCTCGAGAAAAACAAAGTGTCTCAGAAAATAAAGAGACACAAATAAAGGGACAATGATGGACTCCACTGAATGCCAATGACAAGAACTGAATCTTGTCACACATCCTGCACATAAACAGACTTATGGGGGAAGAGGGTAAGTCAAGGTAAGGGTGATGGAGCAGGTTATTCACTGCTGGGTCCTATGTTCAGGCAGGCACACCCCATGAATGTGCTTTGTGTCCAAGTTCAGGTTAAAATGGACACGACTAAGCAACTGACACTTCACTTCACTTCAGGTTAAAATAACCCGATGATAAGTTCAGCACCTATAGATTTAAGAGTTTCATTCTCTAACTGTTGCTGCTACTGCTGCTAAGTCGCTTCAGTCGTGTCCGACTCTGTGCGACCCCATAGACAGCAGCCCAACAGGCTCCCCCGCCCCTGGGACTCTCCAGGCAAGAGCACTGGAGTGGGCTGCCATTTCCTTCTCCAATGCATGAAAGTGAAAAGTGAAAGTGAAGTCACTCAGTCATGTCTGACTCTTAGCGACCCCATGGACTGCAGCCTACCAGGTTCCTCCATCCATGGGATTTTCCAGGCAAGAGTACTAGAGTGGGGTGCCACTGCCTTCTCCGCCTTCTCTAACTAGGATACTCCTTTTCCGAGTGGTGGTTCTCAGCACACAGACGGGACCCAGAGATGATGGCTCTCCGTGTGGTCTGCTGAATGAAGAGCAGTTTATAATCCTGACTTTTAGGCTGAGGACAGCGTGGCCTCCTTGCTTCCTAGTGGAAGGAATGATTCACTCTATCCTTCCCTTGATATCCCTTTGTGAGGAAAAACGACTGCCTCTCTCACATAGAAAGTGGACTTCCCCCCCTTTACTGAGGTGCGAGTGACAAAACTGTAGATATTTCAGGTTTACAAGGTGATGTTTTGATATACATCAGTTTGAAGGGATTACCACAATCGAGCTAATTCACATGTCCTTCATCTCGTATAGTTATTTCTTTATGGTGAAGACACTTGAGATAAACTGTCCTAGCAACTTTCGAGTATCCAGTACAATATTATTAACTCTAGTCACCATGCTATGCATTAGGCCTCCAGAACTTATTTATCTTATAACTGAGTTTGTACACTTTGAGCAGCATCTTTCCACTTCCTCCTGCCCCCAGCCTCTGGTCACCACCATTCTATTCTCTGTATCTGTAGATTCCATCCCCCTGCATATATAAACGATACCATAAGGTATTTGTCTTCCTCTGTCTGGCTTATTTCACTTAGCATAATGTCATCCAGTTTCATCCATGTTGTCAGAAATGGCAGGATTCCCTTATTTTTCAAGGTTGAACAATATTCCACTGTATATCATATTTTCTTTATCCGTCAACAGACACTTAGGCTATTTTCATATCTTGGCTGTTATGAACAATGCTGGGATGAACTTGAGGGTGCAAATATCTTCTCCAGATAGTGATTTTATTTCCTTCGGATGTATACCCAGAAGTGGGATTGCTGGATCATGCTGCTGCTGCTGCTGCTAAGTCGCTTCAGTCGTGTCCGATTCTGTGTGACCCCATAGACGGCAGCCCACCAGGCTCCCCCACCGCTGGGATTCTCCAGGCAAGAACGCTGGAGTGGGTTGCCATTTCCTTCTCCAATGCAGGAAAGTGAAAAGTGAAAGTGAAGTTGCTCAGTTGTGTCTGACTCTTTGCGACCCCATGGACTGCAGCCCACCAGGCTCCTCCGTGCATGGGATTTTCCAGGCAAGAGTACTGGAGTGGGGTGCCATTGCCATCTCCATTGCTGGATCATACGGTAGCTCTATTTTTAATTTTTTGAGGAACCCCCTATACTGGTTTCCATAGTGGCTGTACCAATTTACATTTCCACCAGCACTGTACAAGTGTTCCCTTTTCTCCACATCCTTGCCAACAATTATCTTTTGACTTTGATAACAGTTGTCCTAACAGGTGTGAGGTGATATCTCACTGAGATTTTGATTTGCATTTCCCCGATTAGTGGTGTTGAGCATCTTTTCATGTTCCCCTTGGCCATTTGTCTTCTTTGGAAAAATGTCTATTCAAGTACTTTGCCCAATTTTTAATAGAATTATTTGATTTTTATTATTGAGTTGTGTGAGTTCTTTATATATTTTGAATATCAACCCCTTATCAGATATACGGTTTGCAAATATTTTCTCCCATTCAATAGGCTGCCTTTTCATTTTGCTGATTGTTTCCTTTGCTGTGTAGGAACCTTTTAGTTTGATGTGGTCCCACTTATTTGTTTGAGTTTTTGTCACCTGAGCTTTGGGTGTCAAATCTAAACAATCCCTGCCAAGACTGACATCAAGCTTATACCCTGTGTTTTCCTTGTGGAGTTATTTTATCAGGAGGAGACGGTAGGGAGGTAGATAGTTCTCCTGTCCTATCCAAGTGCCAAAAAAGCTTGAAGAAAACTGTCCTTTGGAGAGGGAGGCATGATCATCCTCACTTAACCTCCCTAATCAACACAGAGCTTTCAGACACCAAAGTCAAAGTCAAGGGTCATTACTTTGTGATCTAAGCACATATATCTCTCCGTTCCCTTTTAAGACCTTTGATAAGATCCAAATTGGTCAAATTGATGTTCATACCTGAAAATAAGGAACTGACGGACAAAGACAAACTATGATGGGCCCTACTCCCTACTTAGGTGGTCTGGATAAGCACTTTCTTCCCACCTGGCTCATCTCATGGTGGGCCCTCCAGAAAAGAATAAACAACTGGGTGGAAGACAGCAAAACTGCATCAACCCAGAGTTAACCTCTGCTAATACTTGTACTTATTCCTCTACACATGCATTGATAGATGTCTGGAAGAAAGAATACACACACATACTATGTGCATAAATATACTATGTATATATGTATATAATACAGTACTCATAAGCTATATATATATAATGTGTATATCTACATATATTTGTATAGTTTATCTGTTTGTGTACACTCACATATATATGGGGTCATAGTAATATACTTATATGTGTATATACATAAGTATATACCTGAACTTATATATATATATGTGTATACATAATACATGTATGTGTGTATGCTAAGTCACCTCAGTCATGTCCAACTCTGTGACCCTATGGTCTGTAGCCCACCAGGCTCCTCTGTCTATAGGATTTTCCAGGCTAGAATACTGGAGTGGGTTGCCATGCCCTCCTCTAGGGGATCTTCCGGACCGAGGGATTAAACCCACATCTCTTACGTTTCCTGCATCGGCAGGTGGGTTCTTTACCACGAGTGGCACCCGGGAAGCGCAACATAATACACAGTATATCTTATATGCTTACATAGTATAATATATATCTTATAAACTTACATCTTGCTTGGTGCACTCAGCAATAAATCGTGGGCGTATTTAACAAAATGGCCACATTTCTGAGACACCTAGTGTAAAGTGCAAAATCAGGAGCGTTTCTTTTCCTAAAATTTTTGAAGGACCAAACCATTCATCAATATCATCAATAGTCAAAAATCTCCAAAGCTCTAAAAAAGTTAAAATTCAGTTAAATATCAGAGCCAGTGCTTGTTCTGTCAGCAGAGTAATCCCTAGTCACGAATAAAAATTATATCTCTGCCTTTAATTGCTACATCATTATCCCTGGACACCTGAGATATATATGTAAATTCAATATTAGCTATTAAAATGTGCATTTGTTTTCAAAATGGCCTTATCCAGAAAATGACTTTGCAAAATTAGGAAGAATAATAATGGATCAGGAGTGAGGAATAATAATCAGGTATCCCGACATCCCTGTAAATCACCGTGCAAACCCTGTGTGGGGGGAACGTAATTATATAAAAATAAGATGAACCACAGTGTGGCCTCCGGAGTTTGCCATCTTGAATGAATTACAGATATTGGAGTCCTATCTAAGAGAAGTTATTAAGGAGGTTTTATGGCTGGCGTGGGCTTCCCAAGGAGCTCAGTGGTAAAGAACCTGCCTGCAATACAGGAGACGTTCAATCCCTGGGTTGGGAAGATCCCCTGGAGGAGAAAATGGCAACTCACTCCAGTATTCTTGCCTGGATAATCGCATGGACAGAGGAGCCTGGCAGGTTACGGTCCTTGGGGTTGCAAAGAGTAAAACATGACTGACTACGCACACGCGCATAGCTGGCGTATGACAGGAGTCTAAATAGAAGCAAACTATCCTGCTAAGAAAGGGCTTTGGGTTTGCTTGGGCAGCAGCATTCCCTTCTCATGGTTAGGCTGTGCCCTAACCCAGAACGTGACTTTCCTTTCTTTGAGCAAAAGAACCAGCAAAGGAGCAAGAGCCTGAAGGGAAACCCTCTAACATCTGCAGGAGCTGCTGCTACCCCGTCAGTCACTGGAGCCATGACCGGCTTTGGGGACAACAAGGAGTCTGTTGGGAGAAGTCCCCATCAGTCTTCAACACAAATTCATAAATGGGGGGGTACCCCCTCTTTCCCTGATGTCTACTTCTGCTTCATGGACTCTTTCAGCCCTGGGTTCCCAAGGGAAAACATCAGCCGGCCAGCTGTCTCAGGTTCACTGCCATGTGGGATTGCACCAAGTATATGTTTTTTTTTCTCTTTATTTATTTTTAATCAAAGGATAACTGCTTTACAGTGTTGGGTTGGTTTCTACCAAACATCAATATCAACTAGCCATACCTATGTCCCCTCCTTCTTGAACCTAGAGCCTATAATACAGAGTGAAATAAATCAGAAAGAAAAAAACAAATATATACTAACGCACATATATAGAATCTAGAAAGATGGTACTGATGAAATTATTTGCAGGGCAACAATGGAGATACAAACATAGAGAACAGACTTACAGACATGGTTGGTGGGGAGGAAGGAGAGGCCGGGACGTATGGAGAGACTAACATGGAAACATACATCGCCATTTGTAAAAGAGATAGCCAGTGGGAATTTGCTGTATGACTCAGGGAACTCAAACCAGGGGCTCTCTAACAAGTATGTTTCTCTACAACAAGCACTTGCGAAAGGGAAGACAAGGAAAAAACCCAGCAGACCAGAGAGATGCATCATTCATGATGGAGGCTGAAAGTGCCGAGCACTACACCCTCAGGTTGAACCGTGTAGTTGTCCTCATTTACTCCAGGTGGCAGCCAGTTACCCACAGTAGGAAGTGACGGTGTGCAGGCAGCAGGTTGCTTTGGCCAGAAAGGGAGCTTCCTGCCACCAATGAGCAGGGTCTCCAGGGTCTCCAGCATCCTGCAATCCCATCCAGCTTTGAAAATGGACTTTGTCAACAGTTCTTTCCTGGCAGTTCAGACAGTAAAGAATCCCCCTGTGATGCAGGAGACATGGGTTTGATCCCTGGGTTGGGAAGATCCCCTGGAGAAGGGCATGGCAACCCACTCCCATATTCTTGCCTGGTAAATCCCATGGACAGAGGAGCCTGGCGGGCTACAGTCCATGGGGTTGCAAACAGTTGGACACGACTGAGCGACTAACACTTTCACTTTCTTTCACTGAAGGGGAAGCTTCTGCCACCTGCTAGTCTGTTTCCCAGAGAGAAGCCCTGCAGGCACTTTGCCATTGGTTCACTCAGTTTAATGAGAATAACCCTGTGAAATAGTGTTCTTTCGCTCAGCGACACATGCGCCTGTCTCCGCATGGAGCATTTGTTTCGCACTAGCTGCTCTTAGACTCTGCATCTAAGAGTCTCTCCATGCCCTCTGCCCCAGGACAGGCTGAACATTGTGAACCGAAGCTCCAGCACATCCCTGCTGAGGTCTAACCAGCTCTGAAGAAGTGGGCTCTTCTGGATTCCCTGCTCCTTGCCATCTGGTGAGGTGGACTTGGATGATGCTCTGGGCTCTGCCTGCTGTGAGGGCCCTGCACCGGTTTCTTTTTCCTCTTGGCCACTTTAGGTTTTCACTGGGAAATTAACTCCTGGTTCTTCCAGTAGGATCGACAGAGTCCTATGGAGCAGTATTCCGGGCAGCACTCCCTCTCCCGTTTTATCCATCTACTACCTACAACCCCCACCCCTTGAAACACAGGCACTCTGAGGGCTAGTGTTTGCTGGGCCAGAAAGTGTTTCCATGCTCTTAACGTCCTCCATGAGCTTTGCCCAAACCTTGCCCAAGAGGTGAGCTCAAGGAGGAGCCTTTACAATGGAGGGGATGAGGAAACTTAAATAGAGACACCTATGTAGAGAACAATACAGATATCAAAGTGGGGAAGAGGAGTGGTGGGATGGATTGGGAGATTGGGATTGGCATATATACACTACTATGTATAAAATAGATAATTAATGAGAACCTACTATGTAGTACAGGGAACTCTACTTAGTGCTTTGTGGTGATCTAGATGGAAAGGAAATCTAAAACAGGGGATATATGTATATCGAAGAAAAGCTATGACAAACAAAGACAGCATATTAAAAAGCAAAGATAACACTTTGCCAACAAAAGTCTGTACAGTCAAAGCTGTCCTTTTTCCAGTAGTCATGTATGAATGCGAGAGTTGGATTATAAAGAAGAATTGATGCTTTCTAACTGTGGTGCTGGTGAAGACTCTTGAGAGTCCCTTGGACTGCAAGATGACCAAACCAATCAATACGAAAGGAAATCAACCCTGGATATTCATTGGAAGGACTAATGCTGAAGCTGAAACTCCAATACTTCAGCCATCTGATGCAAAGAGCTAACTCACTGGAAAAGACCCTGATGCTGGGAAAGACTGAGGACAAAAAAAGAGAAGGGGACAACAAAGGATGAGATGGTTGGATGGCATCATCAATTCAATGGGCACAAGTCTGAGCCAACTCTGGGAGATAGAGAAGAACAGGGAAGCCTGCAGTCCATAGCGTCACAAAGAGTCAGACATGACTGAGCAACTGAACAACAGCATATGTATGTGTGTATCTGACTTACTTTGCTGAGCAGCAGAACTAACACAGCATTGTAAAGCACCTATACTCCAATAAAAATTAATAAAAGAGAAAGGAGGGGAGGGGCTCCCATTCCCCTAGGATGGGAATCACATGACAGGCCAGGTCCTAAGCAGCCCTCCAGTGGTAAGTCTCACAAAATCTCATACACATGACTGAGGACAGTTTTACCTATAAACGCTTATTGGCACTTAAAAAAAATGAGATATAACTGACATAGACTTGGCTTTTTTTTTTTTTTAACAAAGTATTACCTTCTCCAAATTTGTCATCTCAGTTGCAAAAGGGAATATGTGCCTGATATGTGCTACTCTGTGCAACTGGAATAACAAGTAACCATATCCATGGATTGGGTGACGATGGACACTTGAATGTCTGGTACCCTTGGTGATACCCCACTGTAGGCAATCCTGCTGGGAGTCCTTCATTTGCTGAGAGTCCTCTACTGAGATAAAATGGAATAAAAGAATTCCCAGAGCAGCCCTCTCCTGCTGCCACAGGATTTTCTCCTTCCTTATGTTTTATACCTTCTTGGATCATATTCTAATTATTCACTTCCACATTGATTTCTACCACTAGAGGTAGAAAGGCTGGACGACAAGTGTCTTACTTGGTTTCTCTCCTTGATGTTTGCCCAGGGGCAGATGCAGCCTGGCACGTGGTGGGTTCTTTGGGCTTTCATTCTATAGTTCATACCAAGCGCCTGCTCTGTGCCTGGCACTAAGGGGCACAGTGGTGAACAGGACACATGGCCTCTAAAAGAACTTGAGAGCCTGTCTAGTTCAACACTTTCTTTTAATAAATGATGACAAAGGCCCAGGGAGGGAAAGTGCCCCGGTGCCACAGCCAGAACCAGACACAGTCTAGCGCCCTCTCCTGGGCCGATGAGCTAGACGTCTGCTTGATGAATGAGCAGTGTGTCTATGAGTCGGTCCATTCAGTGCTAGAGGGCTTCTCAGGTGGTTCAGTGTTAAATAATCTGCCCACCAATGCAAGGAGACACAGGTTCGATCCCTGGGTGGGGAAGATCCGCTGGAGGAGGAAATGGTAACCCACTCCAGTTATTCTTTCCTAGAGACTCCCATGGACAGAGGAGTCTGGTGGGCTACAGTGCATAAGGCCCCAAAGAGTTGGCCAAAGCTGAGCACACACGCATGCATGCACAGATTTGGTGCCAGAAGCTGGCTATGAAGACCAGCAAAAGCAGAAGGAAGGGGGACATAGCAACAACAAAGGATTTGGAGAGAAGAGATAAGAATGGGGGAAGATCCAGGCCAGGTCAGTGCATGCTAACATCAGTGGCAGGACGTCAAGTCCCTGCCCCCCAGGCAGCAGGGGAGCTGAAGAACTCCAGCACTAGTCTCTGGTAGAGGGCCAGTGCCCAGACTCTGGTCTCCTCCTTGAAAATGAAGAGAAAAACTCTTGCCTCTTGAGTTGGCATAATTAAAACTGAAGAGCAGAATTTGCCTTTCAACTTAAGCCCCATGAAAATGCACAGAAAACTCCTAAAATATGACTCATTATTACACAGATAAATCATGCAGGTCCCTTGACTCCTACTTGCGGCTGAGTTTTATGCTGTAAAAAAAAGCAGATACAGCTATTGACTACTTCCACGGTCCAAACTCAGCTTCTTGGCAAGATCCAAAGGCCTCACTGGCTGGAATTTGTCTGCGTCTCCAGACTGTTCTTCCCCCACTTCAATCCTACATCCTGGCCACAGCAAACTCCCCAAAGTTCTTCTCATATGCCGTTTTGTCCTGGCCTCTTTCTTTTGGGCGCTTCCCAGGTGACTCAGTCGTAAAGAATCTGCCTGCCAATGCAAGAGACACGGGTTTGATCCCTGGGTCAGGAAGATCCCCTGGAGAAGGAAATGGCAACCCACTCCAGTATTCTTGCCTGGGAAATCCCATGGACAGAGAAGCCTGGTGGGCTACAGTTCATGGGGTGCAAAGAGTCAGACACGACTGAGTGACCAAACAGCAATCGCTTTTGCCCAGACAGCCTAAAGCACCCTTTTCATCTTTTCCACTTGGCTAATCCAGACTAATCCCTCCCAACTCAGCTCCCATGTCACCTCTTATGGGTATCATTACTATGCCCTAACCCCACAGCCAGAGCTGGAGAACCTATCTACCCTCCTACAGGTCTCTATACTTACCTTCCTTGTAACACTTACCACACGCCTGTTGCCTCATCTCTTGTCCAGCAATTATGTCCTAGCTCTATGCCCCTGTTGTCTCCCAAGGCCTCACCATATCAGGCACTCAGTAAAGGTTACCTGAACGTGGTCCATGCCTTCCCCAATCCAGCCTCATAAAAGGCTGCAATTTTTTTTTTCTTTTACAGCATAATGTGTAGTTGCTTTGAAGTATTGTACCACACAAATACCTTTGCAGTATCATACCACGCAAAAAACCTTATGAGTTATTTAACTGGCTTAGAAGATTCCCTGGAGAAGGGAAAGGCTTCCCACTCCAGTATTGTGGCCTGGAGAATTCCATGGACTGTAGAGCCCATGGGGTCACAAAGAGTCGGACACAACTAAATGACTTTCACTGTTGTTGGACATTTAGATTATTTTCAATATTTTAAGACTCCCATTTTGATACTAAAGGAATTACCACAGCCATCAACTAGCCAACTGAGATTTCCCCTAAAACCCAGCAAATCAAACCTCAGTGAAAATAAAGCAAGGCTACTTAGGATGCTGGTAATCACAGTGTGAGTTGATCAATGTTCCATTTGGAGGAGAGCAAGGACTGCCTTATCAGAGGAGCATGACACACACCCCAGATTCGTCTATTGATAGGTCTCTGGGTACCTTTTATCGAACTAGTTCTCTTGGGGGGAGTTCTGTTCCTGAGTCACATCTGCCAGGAATTCCACATAAAATGGAAGAAGAAACTCAGCCAGCTGAAGGTGCTGGTGGCCTGGATAATAAGCTCTGCTCCAGCGAAGGCTTCTGCTCCTCCCCACAAACGGAATCCCAGATGGAGCCTAGGCTCAGACACTCATAGGTAAGACAGCAGCCCCAGGCCCTGTAGACCCCAGGACTGAGGGTCTGTTGAGGTTCATTGCTGTTGCATCACAGTCCCAGACCTAGAGGTCTCCATAAAAGCCAAGGCCAGCATCAAGGCCTTTTCTCCCAGCCTTCTGCTGCACCCTGATATTAGGCAAAGCAGAGACAGACCACCCAGAATTGCTGCTAGGTCGTCTTTGATGGGAAGAAGGTGACGGTGAGGCTGAGTTTGTTACAATCTGGGGGTGGTTCCCATAGTCTATTAAGAGGCAGTAGAAGTTCATTAACACCCAAAGAGCTTAAGAAAAGGTGGGGGACATCCCTGGTGGTCCAGTGGTTAAGAGGCCACACTGCCAACACAGGCAGCACAGGTTTGATCCCTGGTTGAGGAACTAAGATCCCACATGCCATGGGGCACAGCCAAAAGATTAAAAAGAGAATGGAAAGATGGAATAAAGAGATCATTCTTCTTTGTCCATGAAGGAAGCTCCCAGATTGGGAGAGGGCAGAGAAAGGGTTGCCTAGAGTCTTTCCTCGGAGAAGGCAACGGCACCCCACTCCAGTACTCTTGCCTGGAAAATCCCATGGACGGAGGAGCCTGGTGGGTTGCTGTCTATGGGGTTGCACAGAGTCGGACACGACTGAAGCAACGCAGCAGCAGCAGTCTTTCCTAGTGACGTGGGATGGTGTCAGTTCTACGAAAGTGGTCAGACTGAGGTGGGTATGCTGGAAATTCTGATGAGGCCTCTAAGGGGGGCAAGGAGTACAGTTCTGTTACTTACTAACATCCGGGCCTTGGGGTATTTTGGTCTTAGTTTCTCCACCCATAATCTATAAGATGGGAATCATACCTACCTCATGGACTTAAGAGAACAGAATACACACAGGTGCACACACACAGAGCACACCTGTAACTCATCAATGATGATTTCCAACTTCAGCATCTTTAAAGGGAGAAACAACGACCTCTTCTGGAATTTTGTGCTTCTTTCTCTCTACCACCATCTACAGCTGTCTTGACCACATCTAATTGGACTGCAATTATTTATTTATTTGGCTGTGCAACATGTGGGATCTTAGTTCCCCGACCAAGGGTTGAACCTGTGCCCCTGCAGTGTAAGAGCAGTGTCTTAACCACTGGACTGCCAGGGAAGTCCCTGAACAGCATTTTTAAAAAGCGATTTACTCCCGAGTCTTTTTTTTAATTTTTTTTTTATTTTTAAACTTTACATAATTGTATTAGTTTTGCCAAATATCAAAATGAATCCGCCACAGGTATACATGTTGAATATGTGTACAACAGGCATTAACACGTTTTGCAATAACCACAAATGGCTCTTAGCAAGCAAAGGACTTGGCTGCTGGGAGACAAGGGGCCCCGGAAGGGTGGTCAAGGAACTGCTGGCCATGCAGAGGCTCCGTATCTCAGTGGAAAGCAGTCAGTTGCTCTGCGCACGCACCCTTGCCCTGAGCACATGGGTGTGCCCTGGCCTGACTTCCAGCTGCCCCGTCTTCAGTTCTCTGCCTGAGGACCTCCTCTCCCTGCTGGAGCGCACTTTGCCACTTGCACAGCAGGTGCCATAGAACAATGGAAATTCTGACAGCAAGGACAGATGAGAGCTGGTGTATAAAGACCCCAGCCCCCTCACCTGTAGGGCTGGATAACCCTGAGGCATGTTCTGCATGGGCTCCCGATGTTTCTCCAGCAGGATCAAATTCCTGTCTCCCACAGTAGTACCTGGCTTAGAAGCGCACCCTTGCTTGCATCGCTGCCTCCCCTTTCATGTCTCATTTTCCTGAAGCCCTTCTGGTGTCCTCCCACCTCTCAGATAAACTATTTTTTCCTGAGTCCTAGGCTCAGTTTGCTTTTGCAAAAACCCAAACTATAACAGTCTCAGATGTAAGCCTTGCTCTGGGAATGGAACAAACAGGGCAATGTGGTGCTTCAGTTACATGAAGGTCGCCATATACACAACCCTGTCTGTGGGGGGCTGAATAATAGCCCCCAGTGATGTCCTGATGCTAATCCCCAGAACCTGTGTGTATGTCACTTTGCATGGTAAAAGAGACACTGCAGGTGTGACTAAGTTAAGGATCTGGAGATGGAGAGATGATTCTGGCTGATCCAGCTGGGCCTGATCCAGTAATGAGAGTTTTAGAGAGGCAGGAGGGAGTGAAGTGGGAAGCAGGCCATGTGACAACAGAAGCTATGGGAAGCACAATCAGAAAAAGAAGATGCTGGCTTTGAGGATGGAGGGAGGCACCACGAGCCAGGGAATGCAGGCAACCTCTAGGAGCTAGAAAAGGTAAGGAAACGGGTTCTCTCCTGGAGCCTCTAGAAGGAATCAGCTGTTGATACCATGAGTTTAGCCCCCTCAGACTCCAGACTTCCAACCTCCAGAACTATAACAGAATAAATATGTGTTGTTTTTTTTAAGCTGCTGAGTTGATGGTAATTTGATACAGTAGCAAAAAGAAGCTAAAGCTTACCATCCAGTCCCCATTTCACAGCTGGGAAAACTGGAGCTTGCTCACCTGTGGAACAGCTTGGCCTCAAGACAGAAGAGCTGGTAAGTGGCAGAGCTGGGATCAAGCTAGTCTGTCCAACCTGGACCATCAAGTTCCCTCCACCCATGATTCCAACACTGATTCCAGGAGACCCACTTGCAAAGCCAGCCTCTTAAGGTTGGGCTTCCTGGTTCTACTGTGTCCACTAAAAGGCTCAACAACAAAGAAACATGCCAAGGCTTGCAAAGATGATAGGAAAAGCTCCCAGGAGCTTATATGAGGCCAAACCCTACCTCAATACTCAAGTTATAACCTGCTTAGATGAGGCTCAATGCAGGTTCACTCATTCTATTCTGGACTTAAATGGGATAGTCAGGTGCTGAACAGAATACATTTCTAATCATATTTCAAAAGAAATATAAATACTCCAATGGGGACTTCCCTGGTGGTCCAATGGTTGAGAATCTGTCTGCCAATGCAGGGGACACAAGTTCAATCCTCGGTCTGGGAAGATCCCATATGCTACCATGCACCATGCACCACAACTCCTGAGCCCATGCTCTGCAACAAGAGAAGCCCCTGACTGCTGCAACTAGAGAAAGCCTGCGCACAGCAATGAAGACCCAGCACAGCCAATAAACAAATGCTCCAATGGGTAAGAAAAATGGAATTGCTGCTCAAATATTACTCAATGATAGTATGTATTTCATTGAGCTCCTGCTATGTGCCAGGTATGTGCTAGATGCTGGGGAAATCCAAAGCATTATAAAGAACTGCCTTAGTGGTGCAGAAGACACAGGGCAGGAGGCAGCACACACACACACACACACACACACACACACACACACATAAATAACTAGCATACAACAGGACAGGCCCTGTATTTCTAAGTCAGCCTGGGGATCCGTTCCTGAGGACCTACTGTGTGCAAGACAATGAGTTGGAGCTGGGAGAAGATAAGACCATCCCTGCTATGAAGTAGCTAACAGGTTTGGTGAGGTTAACAAATAGGTAATGAACACATATTACTCATTCTTCACACATTTATTTGACAAATAATTGCTGAGTGCTTCCTACATGTCAACACTGTGCCAGGGATGCTAGAGCGATGGAGATGTACTGGAAACAGTGGAGGCTGAAAGGAGAGGATGGTCAGTGCTCCTTGGAGAGTCGAAGGGAGCCGGATGGTAAGATGAGTTGCAGTCCAACAGCTGAGAAGTATCCCCGGGATGCAGAATGGGTGAGAAATCTTAGCTTCACATCTCTGCTTTACTATCCCATTACAGTAACCTAATTGGTGTGTTTGACCTATGCATCTTCTCTGGGGGAGGCCACAACTGTCCAGTAGCGGTGACAGGGTTTTAACTGTGGTCTTTACTGTATCTCTGCACATGTGGAGTGACTCAATGCCCAGGCAATTGAGCTCAGCCTGTTTTTCTCAGGTTCATTCCCACTACTGAGACACTGTCCGTTTCCAGTTCCCGGGGAGGTGCTAGGGGTCAGAGCCTATACGGCTTTCAGCACACATTTTCCCTCCCATCATGCATTCAGCAGGCTCTTGCTCTCATATCTGATAGGAAACTTGCAGGATGTCAGATGTGACAAACAGGGTTTTAAAACAGCCAAGGGAAATATAAACAAAGAGATCTGCTTTTCAGATTCTGGTATGAACACTTCTGGAAAAAGAAATGGAGAGAGGATTTTAATGGACTTAAAGAAACCAGTTCAAATGAGAGAGACCAGGTGCTGTTGGTGGAGCTGCTGATACTCTATATGCATCTTATCTTTTATGATAAAAACAAGTGTGACATACACCCTGTGTTGAGTTGTCTGCATTTTGAGATCTCCTGGGTCTCGAATATCATAAGCATTAACATAGCCAAACACATCCAGGGTTAGGGAGTTGTACATTCCTTAAGGACTTCGCTGGTGGCTTAGAGGGTAAAGCATCTGCCTGCAATGCAGGAGACTAGGGTTCGATCTCTGGGTCGGGAAGATCCCCTGGAGAAGGAAATGGCAACCCACTCCAGTATTCTTGCCTGGAAAATCCCATGAACAGAGGAGCCTGGTAGGCTACAGTCCATGGGGCTGCAAAGAGTCGGACATGACTGAGTGACTTCACTTTAACTTTCACTTAAAAAAAAATCTTCTTTTAAAAAATGAATTTTTTTTTTCACTAAATGTATATAAGGACTTCCATGGTGGTCCAGGGGTTAAGACTTTGCCTTCCAATGCAGGGGGTATGGGTTCAACCCCTGGTCAGGGAGCTAAAATCTCACATGCCTCGAGGCTGAAAAAATCCAAACATAAAACAGAAACTGTATTGTGACAAAGTCAAAAAGACTTTAAAAATGGTCCCCATAAAAAAAAATCTTAAAAACAATTAATATATATGTAACAACAAAATGTGGTATATACACACAAAGAAATATCATTCAGCCTTAAAAAGGAAGGGAATTCTGACACATGTGATACCATGAATGAATCTTAAAGACGTTATGCTAGGTGCAGTCAGTCACAAAAGGACAGATGTTGTATGGATCCACTTACACGAAGGACTTAGAGTAGTCAATATTCACAGCGACAGAAAGCAGAATAGTGATTACGGGGGGTTGAGGGAAGAGAGGAGTGAAGACAGTGTTTAACGGGGACAGAATTTAAGGTTGAGAAGAAAATGTTCTGGAGATGGGCAGTGGTTGATGGCTCCCTAACAGTGTGAAGGTATGTACTTAATGCCACTGAACTGTACAGATAAGAATGGTTAAAATGGTAAATGTTATGTTACAGATATTTTACTACTATGAATAAAAATGTAACAACTGCAAATGCCACTTTTGAGCTGAAATAGAATCAGTAGGATTTGGGAGCTGAAGGGGATTGTAGTCATGAGTTGATCAGTTTGGAGTTTTCAGATGTCAGTGTGAGGGCTGCGATGAATCAGCCAGGGGTAACCCAGTCATTCCAGTCCTAGATGCGTACCCAGGAGAAATGAAAGCATAATTTCACAAAAGACTCCTTGTATACAAATATCCACAGCAGCTTTATTCAAAATAGCCCCAAACTGGAGCCCATCCAAATGTCCATCAGTAGGAGAATGGATAAACCGATTGCAGTGTATCTGTACAATTTACTCTTCTCCAGTTCTAAAATGAATGAACTGTTGAAACACACAACTTGGATGAATCTCAAAATATTTTGCTAAGTGAAAGCAGCCAGATATAAAAGTATGCATACTGTAGGATCCATTTATATGAAATTCTAGATTAGGCAAAACTCATTTATATGGATAGAACTGAGAACAGGCGTTGCCTGGACGGAGGGCAGTCTGGGGTAAGGGCCCAAAGAGATTTTCTAGGATGATGGAAATATTTGGTATCTCAATAGGGGTGTGAGTGGCCTGAATGTAATTCATTTGAGCATTTGTCAAAACTCCTCAAATTGTATACCTAAGATCTACACATTTTGCTGTAAGTTATATCACAATTAAAAAATGTTTGTTTTATTCAGTCACCAAGTCGTGTCCAACTCTTTGCAAGCCCATGGACTGCATCATGCCAGACTTTCCTGTCCCTCGCATCACCCAGAGTTTGCCCAAATTCATGTCCATTGAATTGGTGACTCAATTTTAAAAATAAATATTTATAAAAAAATATCACTTCCCAGAGATTCTGGTTCAATAGGTCTGGAGTAAAAGCCAGGCATCTGCAGGTTTAAAATATCCACAGGTGAGCTGCACAGTCAGCGGGGTTCCAGCCAGCCCATTCCATCCCACCACATTGGCCTAAGGTGGGAAATGCCTTCCCAAACCCACTTCTCCCTGCATCCTTCACCCTTGAGGGAGGCAGGTGGTGCCTCCTTGAACCTTGGCTCACAAGTCACAAGTCCTTCTTCTTTTTTCCCCTATTTTTTTGGCCATGCCACACAGCATATAGGATCTTAGTTCCCTGACCAGGGATGGAACCCATGCCCCCTGAAGTGGAAGCAGAGTGTCCTAACCACTGAACCACCAGGAAGTCCCACAAGTGACTTCTTAGATGTGCTCAACAAGGCTGGAAACCATGTCCTTTCTCATGCGGAGGCCAGGGACAAGGTTCTTGGGAGTGCAGACTGTGGGGTCTGAATGCCTGGGTTCCAATCCCACCTCATCTCTGACCAGCTGAGGACCCTTGGGCAAGGTCATATGCCTCAGTTTCTTTCCCTGTAAAATGAGGAGGTTGATGCTATTTTAGGGCATTAGCAACCTTGGAGGGCAGCTGTGAGGATTTAAGAAGTCAACACAAAAACATAATCATGTTTTTTATTTTCTACCATATTTAATGCTTTAATATCTTGGGGGTCTTTGGACCTGGGGAGGGACTGCTGCTCCCAGGGTTGGCTAATTCCTTGAGATAACAAACAACTTATCTCTGACCATGACTTTTTTAAACTTGGAGGATAATTGCTTTACCATATTGTGTTGGTTTCTGTTGTACAACAACATGAATCAGCCATAAGTTTACATATGTCTGGGCTTCCCTGGTGGCTCAGCAGTAAAGAATCTGCCTGCAGTGCAGGAGACGCAGGAGCCATGGGTTCGATCCCTGGATCAGGAAGATCCCCTGGAGGAGGAAATGGCAGTCCACTCCAGTATTCTTGCCTGGAGAATCCCATGGACGGCAGGGCCTGGTGGGCTACAGTCAATGGGATCACAGAGTCGGATACGACTGACGCAACTGAGTACAGTACAGCACATACGTATGTCCCCTCCCTCTCAAACCTCCCTCCCACCTGCCACCCCATCCCACCCATCTAGGTTGTCACAGAGCACCAGGTCGAGCTTCCTGTGCTATACAGCAGCTTCCCACTAGCTATCTGTTTTATATACGGTAATGTATATGTTTCAATGCTATTCTCTCAATTTATCCTACCCTCTCCTTTCCCTCCTATGTCTCTATTCCTGCTTTGCAAATAGGTTCATCAGTATCATTTTTCTAGATTCCGTACATATACATTCAGTTCAGTTCAGTTGCTCAGTCATGTCTGACTCTTTGCTACCCCATGGACTGCAGCACACCAGGCTTCCCTGTCCATCACAGTCTCCTGGAGCTTGCTCAAATTCATGTCCATCAAATCAGTGATGCCACCCAACCATCTCATCCTCTGCCGTCCCTTCTCCTCCTGCCTTCAATCTTTCCCAGCATCAGGGTCTTTTCCAATGAGTCAGTTCTTTGCATTAGGTGGCCAAAGTATTGGAGTTTCAGCCTCAGCATCAGTCCTTCCAATGAATATTCAGGACTTACTTCCTTTAGGATTGACTGGCTTGATCTCCTTGCAGTCCAAATTTGATCTCCTTTCAGTCCAAATAAAACATATATGTGAATATATGATATTTGTTTTTCTCTTTCTGACTTACTTCACTCTGTATAATAGGCTCTAGGTTCATCCACCTCACTACAGCTAACTCAAATTTGTTCTTTTTTATGGTTGAGTAATACTCCATTGTACATATGTACGACAACTTCTTTATCCATTCATCTATCAATTGACCATGATTTTGATATGCAGACACACCAATCCAGAGCCCATACCCCCAACCAGTTCCTTTCTCAAACTCCTACATACCAAGTTAGTGTTCCCTTGTCCTGAGTCACCCTGGGCCAGGTACTGGACAGCTAGGGGCCACCTGTATAGTCAAGAGCCTGCTGAAATTATTCAAACACTCCAACCCTGTGCTCACTAACCCTGCCTGCTGTAGCCCATGCTTTCTTCCTGCTTAACAACCCTAGTACTTCCCCATGTGGCCCTGCATGCTTTGGCATGATGCCCTACTCTTGGAAACCATTACTAACAAATCACCTTTTCAGCAGCAATCATCTCCCAATCTGTTAGCTTTGCTATACATGAATAAAGCCAAAATTCTGGGTAGTTGTTGTTCAGTCACTCAGTCGTGTCTGACTCTTTGCAACCCCATGGACAGCAGCACAGCAGACTTTCCTGTCCTTCACCATTTCCCAGAGTTTGTTCAGACTCATGTCCATTGAGTCAATGATGCCATCCAACCATCTCATCCTCTGTCACCCTCTTCTCCTGCTTTCAATCTTTCCCAGCATTAGGGTCTATTTATTTTATTTTTTTAAATGAAATTATTTATTTATTTATTTAGCTGTGCTGGGTCTTAGTTGTGGCATGTGGGATCTATTGTAGTTCCCTGACCAGGAATTGAATCCAGGCACCCTGCATTGGGAACACAGGAGTCTTAGCCACTGGACCACTAGCAAAGTCTCTACACTTTAATACAAGCATAAGAAGAGTGCCTGGCATGTAGCAGGCCTGCAAAAAGTAGAGTCTTTGTGTAACTGAATGCTCTGCTACTTTTTCCCAGCACTTACCATGATCTGTAATTAAGTAGGTTAGGGGTTGTTTGTTCTCTATCTCCTCTAACCTCTAAACTCTGAGAAGAAAGGCCCATGTCCATTTTTTTATTCATACTATACTATATTCCCAGCACCTAGGCAAGAGCCAGGCAAAGAGAAGGGCTTAGCAAAGACCTGATGAACAAAGGAGAACCCACTGGTTGTGCAGTTAAACCCTCTTTTCAGTTAATGAAATCTAAGCCAGGGAGGGGAGGAGACTCACCAAATCACACCACCCATTGGATTGGAGCTAATGTGTCAGGTCCCTTGACTCTCAAGAACCCTTCTCCCATTCCAGGTAGTTGCCCCGAAATCTGAGGTCTGACTTTGTAAGATGTGGGGAGCAGATAAGGCCCGAGAACTGTTCAGTTGTGCAGATGACAAAGCTGCATGGATGCCCAGGAAGCTCTGCACTGCCTTCTTGCTGGGCTGCTGTCCTTTGCCCACCCCACTGACACTGTTTTTGGTCCTTACAGTCTCCTGTCACCACTCAGCAGCTTTATCACTGGTGCAGACCGTGAAACTATGCTGGACTTGGCAGCCCACAGCCTTGGTCTCTTTTTACAGGGGAGCTGGCTCATGGGATCCCACATCAGTCATTCCCGAGACATGGATGTGGCCTCCTCTTCACATGATATAATTGCCAAGCTTATTGCGACCCTTCCTGGAGGGAACCCTGGAGCAGTTTCCCTTGGCTTCAGGGTGGTGGGTGCCTGTCATCACCAAGGCCTAGCAATGGGTCCCTGGGGTGACTTAGAGGCTGTCATCAACTCTTGGAATTCTTGGATTCTACTCCTAAATCCCCAAGCCAAAGAGACTGGCTGCTGGTCTCATGGGTGAGCGATTCATGGGACAGTCAAATTCTACAACTTGGAAGGTTCATTTAAGTTGATCAGGGAGATATTTCTGCCTTCACTGGGAGTCTTGCTCATTACTATTCAGGGTCTAAGAACCATTTTAAGTTAAATAATGGCCAGGTCTCAAAAAAATGAGACATTTGATTATATTAGAAGTCCCTGAACACAGGAGATAGCAGCCTGGGGTAAAGGAAAGGGTTGAGGCTTTGGGGACAGATAGATCTGGGTGGAGGCCCCAGGCTGGCCTTTTGGCAGCCAAATGATTTTGTCATGTGACTTAATCTCTCTGATTCTCAGTCTTCTTTACAAAATAAAAACGATAAGATCTATTATGCAAAGCAAGGCATGCAAAGCTCTTGTCACAGTGCCAGGCACACAGTAGGTTCTAAATGAATGCTGAAATATGAAGATGATGCTGTTGATGATAACACTCCAATGGCATGCATCCTTTCAGCTTACTCAACCCTTTTCTTATATATGTGTATAAACTTACTTATTTTGTTATTGAGATATAATTCTCATGTCATTAAATTCACCCTTTCAAGCTATATAATTCAGTGGTTTTTAGGATATTCTCAAAATTGTGCAGCCATCTCCACTATATAATTTCGGAACACTTTCATCAGCCCCCAAAGAAACCCCATACCTATTAGCAGTCACTCCCCATTCTTCCCTTCCTCCAGCCCCTGGCAACCACTAATCTGCTTCCTGTCTCTATGGATTTGCCTAGTCTGGGTATTTCCCATGAATAGACTCACAAAGCATAGCCCGTTGTGTCTGGCTTTTCTCACTTAACATAATGTTTTCAAGGTTTGTCCATGTCATAGCAGGTAGCACAACTTCAACCCTTTTTCTTGCCAGATAATATTCCACTGTATAGCTCTATCACTGTGGTTTGTCCATTCATCAACTGATGGGCACTTGAGTTGTCTCCACTTTTGGGCTCCCATTCTTTTTTATTTGATCCTTACAACCTTCTCTGCAGGAGAACCTAGCAGGTACAGTCTTGTTCACTACAGAGATGGGAACTGAGGCTCAGGGTGGCAAAGTGACCTCCCTGTGGTCACTCAGCTGCTTAGACACATGTTAGGGATCCAGGTCAATCCTCCTGACCTCCTCAAACTCATTCAGTGTCTCCAGGCAAAACAAGAAGGATGGTGTTTGTCAGTGTTTGTATGTGGAGGGAATCCAACAGCATATTACAGAGCATTTCACTGGCCTTGAGGGCAAAGGAATGAGCATAATTAAGGATCATCTTGCTTTGTAACCCCAGCAGGGGAGACGGCAGCCGATTCCAAGTGGATCTGTGCCAGCATCTGGGGAGGGAAGGCAGCCCATTCTCACTAATGAGAAACCCAGGAACAATCCAATCTCATCCTTGGGCTTTGCCTGGGGATTCTCAGTGGCAGGTACTGGTCGCCCTTCCTTCCTCCTTCACCCTGACACATCACCTTGGATTCTCCATCATATCCTTTACATTCTTTGCCCCTTTTCTGTGCGTAGGGACCTGGAGGACCAACCATACACGAGAGCAAAGCCAACAGCAATCAGAGCAAAAGAAGATGGAAATAATCCACATGGCAAGAGGGGAGCCTCTATCCTATCCAAGACAGGGCCAGAATTTTCTCTGGACAACCTTGGCTATTCCCAGAAAGTTCCCATTCTCACGTGATTAATGAACAAACAATGACCGAGCATGCACTTTGGCTCAATATTCTTTCATCAAAATATTTCTTCGCACCTACTGTGTGCACGTCAGACCTGGGGCACCAGAAGACAACAGAGAAAGACAAATGGGTCCAACTCTGACGTTCAAATTCTCATGATGGAGACAGATTGTGAGGGTATGCTGTGTGCGAAGTGACTTCAGACGTCTCCAGCTCTTTTGCAACCCCGTGGACTGTAGCCTGCCAGGCTCCTCTGTTCATGGGATTCTCCAGGCAAGAATACTGGAGTGGGTTGACGTGCCCTCCTCCAGGGGATCTTCCTGACCCAGGGATCAAACCCCGGTCTCCACCACTGCAGGCAGATTCTTTACCATCTGAGCCACTGGGGAGACAAATGAGAGGGATGCAAACAAAGGAGAAAAAAGGACGTAATAATGGAAGGGAATGAGAGGGGGGAGAAGGGGTGGAGTCAGGCTGCCCCGCCTGACCAGGTGCTACACTGGTCCAGTCATCGAGGGTACGGGGTGTGAAAGACCCAGAAGTGCCTTCCAAGTGGAAGGGCCAATACGGCAGGAAAGTACAGCCCAAGCAGGGGCGGGGGGAAGATTTCCAGGGAATGCCTCCCTCATTAAAGTCCTGACGGCTCCATCCCCTCTCCAGTCATCTCCTACCACGTGTCTAGGGGTCACCCCTCACGCTCCCTCCCACTGCTGAGCATCTGTGACTCCCTGAGGATGTGACTTCTGGGCTGCCCTCCCAGCTGCCCCTCCAGTGTCAGGTCAGGGTGTAGCCAATCTTACCGAGTGAAGGCTGCACAGCCTGGTGACAGCCTGTGGCTTTTGCTCCTGCAGCTGTGACATCCCCAGAGGAGAAACAAACCAGCTGTCCCAACGGGTCAGACAAAACAGCCTAGTCAAGTCACTCGTTTCAAATAACTGACACCAAGGGACTGACCCCACTGCAGCACAGAGCACCTCCGAACGAGGGAGCAAGGATGCTTGATGATAAAACTGCACTCAGGGCATCTGCAGATAATTGATTTTCTTTTTATGCCAAACCCCCATCCACTGCTGCCACAGAAACACTGATAGCAGCAACCCCAGTCAGCTGACAACCAGTGGCTGCGACTTTTGGCCTCGGTCCTCCGTTCAAGCTTAGAATTGCCAGCTCACCCTAGCACGTGGCATGGCTTGGGGCTGCATGCTGTCTGTGTCCAGCGGCAGCAGCATTGGTGTCTTCACAAAGTAATTCTGCAACAAGACGCAGTCAAAGGACCTACTACACCCCTGCTGTATGGCTGCCCTGAGCCTGGCCGCCTGATCTCCTGGAGATCCTGTAAGTGCCCTCCTGCTTTTGTGTTTTTATATTTGCCAGAAAGCAATCCTGTTGTCTGTACCAAAGCACCTGGATACAGGTGATATGTTAGATACAGCCAGAGAGGGGGAGAATGGATTCTTTAGGTGGGATCAAAGATGACTGAGCTTTTAAAGATCTTCAATCTGGGGACTTTCCTGGCGGTCTGGTGGTTAAGACTTCGCCTTCCAACACAAGGGGGTGTAGGTTTGATCCCTGGTCAGGGAGCTAAGATTCCATATGCCTCATAGACAAGATAAAAACCAAAATATAAAACAAGCAATATTGTAACAAATTCAATAAAGACTTTATAAATGTCCACATTAAAAAAAAAAATCTTTAGAAAAGATCCTCAGCCTGAAACTCTTCAGAAAGAGATAGACAGCTAAGGAATTGACCTGTCAAAAGGAAAGGCTGGACCCAATCATGTCCAAAGTTCTTCCTTCTCTTGATATGACAATGACCAGTCCACGTTACAGCCTGGCTGGGAATATTGGACAGAGGATACTGGAGAGAAAACCTGACTTTTTTTTCTTAGTCTCCTTGTCAATTTGGAGAAATGGATGGAAATAAGTGAACCATGCAGTGAAGGCTGTGGGGTGGGCAGTGGGCTTTTGTGTCAGACCCAGTGAGTGAATGCAAATCAACTCAGAGCTGTTCTTCTCATTGTGGTCTTGACCTTTTTGACGTCACACACATCAGACAAATTCTGCCAGTTCAGGCTGCATCAGTAACTCCGTGGGGATAACGTGTCTCCCCAAAGAGAAAGTGGACAACACTCTCAGGCAAGGATGTTCATTTCTAGGCAGCAGAAGCTCCAAAGTCATAAAAGGCCAACAATAATTAGAGAGTGTTTTTGTAATATTCTTCTCTCTGAAGGGAGTACCTTAAAGGTGCCTGGAGATTCAGGCTAATGGGAAAATAGAAGGTTCTGAAAAGAGCTCCTTTGAATCTGTGCCCCTCAGCTTGTTCTCTGGCAAAGGCAGACACACAAATGAAGGGTCTGATTTTCCAATTCTCAGAAAATACAGGGCAAGAACTTTCTGGGTGGAAATAAGGTTGACAAAGAAAAGAAAGGCAGTGAATTAAAAAGGAGATGTAGACATTCATTTTCATTTTTACTTTCAGATTCCTTCCCAAGCATCCTAACACTAGGATATTTTGACCAGTCCTTCAAACAAAGGGATGAGCGCTTTGTCCACTCAGGAAAACCATATTGCCCTGCTCGGAATATCTGAAAAGCAAGAAAAGTGGATGGTGGGCATATCTCATAGCCTGACATGAGCAAATCATGCCCAGGGCACTTCCCTGGGAGTCCAGTGGTTAAGATTCTGTGTTTCCAATGCAGCAGGTTTGATCCCTGGTCAGGGAACTAAGATATCACAAGTCACACAGCATGACATATATATATATATATATATATATATATATATATATATATATATAAATGAATGTAAGAGTGTGTGCCCAGGGAACAGGCGCAAAGCAAGTTTTTAATACATGGGTAAAGGAAAGAATGATGACATAAATTTCTGCCTTTCCCCAGGCCTTTAGTCCAGCACCCGCTTCCTTTCTGTCTCTCCAAAGACCTTTGAAGTCACTCAGTCGTGTCCGACTCTTTGCAACCCCATGGATTATAGCCTACCAGTCTCCTCCATCCATGGGATTTTCCAGGCAAGAGTATTGGAGTGGGTTGCCATTTCCTTCTCCAGGGGATCTTCCCAACCTGGGAGCAAGCCCAGGTCTCCCACACTGCAGGCAGACTCTTTACCATCTGAGCCACCAGGGAAGCCAGAGGACCTTGAAATCCACTGATTCATTTAATAACTACTTACTGAGCACCTACTATGTGCCAGGCACTGTTTTAGGTGCTATGGATAAGGAAGTGAACCAAACAAAAGTGTCTGTCCTTCTGAAGTTTACATTCTCATAGAAGCAGCAGATTATAAATAAGATACATGTAAGGAAAATATGTGGGCTTCCCTGGTGGCTCAGTGGTAAAGAATCTGCCTGCCAATGCAGGAGACTTGCAGGAAATGCAGGTTCAATTCCTGGTCCAGGAAGATTCCCTGGGGAAGGAAGTGGCAACCCACTGCAGTACTCTTGCCTGGAGAACCCTATGGACAGAGAAGCCTGGTGGGCTACAGTCCAAGGGGTTCACAAAGAGTCAGATACAACTTAGAGACTAAACAACAACAAGGAAAATATATATACTAGATCTAAGCACTTTGGAGAAAGAATAAAACAGGAAAGAGGGAAAGGAAGTAGCAGAGGAGGGTTGAAATCTCATAATTACATATCAGCCCTACTGTCCCTCAAATGAACCTAAAATTGGACAAGAGGCCTAATTAAAGTATTCTCTCCTCCAGGAAGCCTTGGTTGACCATGTGGCCCATTTATCAGTGTTTAGCCAACCTCTCAATGTCTTTGTCTTCCCAGGGTTTATCGACTTCAGCACTACTGGTATTTGAGGCTGGATCATTGCTTATTGTGGGGACTGTCCTGTGCACTGTGGGGTGTTTGGCAGCATCTCTGGCCTCTACTAGATGCCAGTAGTACCCTAAGCCCCTGCTGTGACAACCAGAAATGTCTCCAGAAGTGGTCGAATGTTCCCTGATGGGTAAATTCTCTCCTGGTTGAGAACCATTGGTTTACCCCTTGTTATTCAAAGTATGTCCCTAGGCCAGCTGCATGGGCACTGCCTGGGAATTGATTAGAAATGCAGAATCTCAGGTACTATGCACACATCTACTTAAATCAGCATCTGTATCTTAACAAGAGTCTTGAGGGATTCATATGCACATTAGTTATTTGAGAAGCAGGGGTTTATGCCACTCACTCGACCCTCAGAACAATGATTCTAAGCCTCCCAGTGTGCATAAGATTCACCTGGAGGGCTTGTTCAAAATGAAGATGCCCAAACCCCTCCCCAGATCTCAGGAGTCAGAATTTGGGGGCAGAGGGTCATGGCACCTGGGGGGATTTAGCAGCTGCCCAGGTGAATCTGATGTTCACTAAAGTTTGAGAATCATTCCTTCAGACCAGTGGTTCTCAAAGTACCTCTTAGAAATTCAAATTATCAGGGGGTTGTTGTTTAGTTGCTTCAGTTGTGTCCGACTTTTTTGTGATCCCGTGGACTGTAGCCCACCAGGCTCCTCTGTCCATGGAATTTCCCAGGCAAGACTATTGGAGTGGATTGCTATTTCCTGCTCCAAGGGATCTTCCAGTCCCAGGGATCGAACCCATGTCTCCTGCATTGGCAGGCAGATTCTCTACTGCTGAACCACCTGGGAAGTCCATAAATGATCAGGTGAGGGTCAACAATCAATTTTAACAAGGCTTCCAGATGATTCTGAGGCTTGCTCATGTTTGAGAACCACTGTCTTAGACTAGGAGGTGGATAACACAATGGTTTTCAGGGGCCCGATATGCACACAGAGGGCTGATAAAGTTGAACTATCCTGGGAGAACTTGTGCCTGCACGCTAAGTCACTTCAGTCGTGTCCGACTCTTCGCAACCCTATAGACCGTAGCCCACCAAGCTCCTCTGTCCATGGGATTCTCCAGGCAAGCATACTGGAGTGGGTTGCCATGCCCTCCTCCAGGGGATCTTCCTGACCCAGGGATCAGACCCAGGTCTCTGATGTCTTCTGCATTGGCAGGTGGGTTCTTTACCATTAGCGCCATCTGGAAGCCCAGGAGGACTTGTAGTTTGCTAGAAAGATTAAAGCATTTGAATTTTAAAAAAGACAAAGAAAAGGAAAACTTGCTGGCCAAACAAAGCACCTCTGCAGACCAGATCAGCTAGAGGCCACCACTGTGTTCTCCGGCAAGAGATGGCATCTTACGTGGCTATTTTCTTCCTAGGAATACCTGGATGACTCCTCAGGTGAGCAGTAATCTCCTTGAGGACACAGCTCTACTCCTTGCGCATCTGAAGGTGGCACCCAGTTGGACCTCTGCTCACTAGATGCTGACAACATTCACCCAGTTATCACAACCAAAGATGTTTCCAGATGCTGCCAGATTTCCTCTGGGCAGGGTGGGGGGGATTTCCTCTGGCTGAGAACCACTGGATTATAGGTAAGAAAGGGAAAAAAGAGGAGAGCAATCAGCCTCAATATTTAAGCCAAGGATGCAGCCAGGAAGGAGTCCAAGGGCCACCCAAGACACAACTCCTCTAATGTGCTGTCTGCTCTGGACCTCCCTCTGGGCTTTGCCAGGTCTCCATCAAGCCCTCCTCATGTGACCCTCTCCCTCCCTTGCCTTTTACACGTGCTGCTCCCCAATAGCCTTCCCCACTCCTAACTCCACACGTAAGTCTGGTTCCAACATGCGAAAGCCTGTAACATGCTGGGATTGAGTTTTGAGCCTGATCTGGCCCTACTCTGTATCCATTCAGATACCTGTGAGCCAAGAACCCTTGAGAGGTTCCAAGCAGACTGAAGATGCAAGTCCATCCTCTCAGAGAAGGGAGTAAGGGCTTCCCACATTGGGGCAGGAGCTAGGGTGGATTCACCCCAGATTGGGCTCCTTGCCTTCAGTGAGGGTCCCCACCTTATTATAGTTATCCTAACAACATCCCATCATTCTCACGCAATGGAAGAGGCTCCTCGACCACAGTGGGTTAAAAGATATTTACGAACAACAGAAATCTTTGAAAATCCCCCTCTGTCCAAGTCCATGGTAAATGTTCTGTCTGAGGGGGTCTCCAGGGACTCTGCATGCCTTCTATTCTGTGTGCTGCTCCAGGAGAAGAGAATTCCAAATCCCAACTCCTTTTAAATACCTAACTGATTACAGTTAGAAATTGATGTCAAGCGGAGTGAGTTGCAGCCAGCTCTGTACCATTAGCCCACACCAATTTCATTATTTATTTCTTCAAAAATAAGAGCTCTCAGACATGTGTCATAGAGGGGAGAGTGAAGTCATGGTCTGAATTCCTGCGGCAGACTCTCCCCTTACCTGGATGTGGGTTAAGTGGCTGCCGAAAGATTTTTAAAATTTATTTATTGAAGTATAATTGATTTACAATGTTGAGTTAATTTCTGCCGTACAACAAAGTGATTCAATTATACACACATATATATTCTTTTCCTTGTGGTTTATTCCAGGAGATTGCATATAGTTTCCTGTGCTATACAGTTAGGACCCTGTTGCTTATCCATCATGTATTAGTAGTTTGCATCTGCTAATCCCAAATTCCCAATCCATCCTTCCCCCAGCCTCCTTCTCTGTATCTGTGTTTCTGTTTCCTATACATATGGTATTTATTTTTATTTTTCTGACTTACTTCATTTAGATGACAATCTCTGGGTCCATCCTTGTTGTTGTAAATGGCATTATTTCATTCTTTTTTATGGCCGAGTAGTATTCCATTGTGGCTACTATAATGGAATACTACATATAATATTCTATATATGGCTGAGTAGTATTTTATAATATATATATATATGTATATATATACACACACACACACACAATGGAATACTATTCAATGGACATGCACTTGGGCAAACTCTGGGAGGTGGTGAGGGACAGAGGCCCAGTGTGCTGCAGTCTATGGGGTTGCAAAGAGTTGGACATGACTGAGTGACTGAACAACAACAACTACATATATATATATATATGTTATATATACATACATTGGAGAAGGAAATGGCAACCCACTCCAGTATTCTTGCCTAGAGTATATGGACAGAAGAGCCTGGCAGGCTACAGTCCGTAAAGTCACAAAAAGTTGGACACAACTGAGCGAGTATCCACGCATATACATACATATCCCATCTTTTTGATCCATTTACCTGTCGATGGACATTTAAGTTGTATCCATGTCTTGGCTGTTGTGAATAGTACTGCTATGAACATAGGGTGCATGTGTCTTTTTGGATTACAGTGTAAAGCAGCATCTACATTTTATGAAGAAGGAAGGAGGCAATACCTCCTGCTTCACAGAGAGATGATCAAGGAAGGGAGGAGAAGCAGGAAGGTGGCGACCACACTCCTTACCCTGGCGTGCTCTGGGGTGGGAACACCGTCTGCCCTCTCTAGTCCACTGGTTCATCCAGAGAGCTCTGCCCTGAGGCCTAGGAAATGTGTGCAGGTCGCGGTGAAACGTTATACCTGAGCTTCCTCATCTGAGATATGGGGCCAAAAATCCTCCTCCTTCTCTTCTCATGAGTCCTCGAGAGGTCGCACAAGAGCATCACTTTGAGTGCACGTGACAAAAGAGCCTTGTGAGACCAAAGGAAGAGAGGGACTGAGTGGTCCCCTAGATTCTTGAGGGGGTCTTCTCAGTTCAGTTGAAGTCATCCAAGTCTAAGCCACAGGTGGACATCTTGTACAGCCTGAGGTCAGCTGCACAGCAGCAGCCCCTGCCACCTCACCTCGCTGTCCACAGCCACCAGCTCAGTGGGTGCTCTCCTGTGTCTCCTTCCTGTGGACTCAGGAAAGGGAGGCAGAATGGGGCCTGGGAGATGTGGGGTGGAGGGCGGCCGGGCAGTGGAGGGGGTCTCCTCCTAATGCATGCATAGGATTTCCCCAGCCTTGGATTTTGCAAGAGAAATTAAAGGGTGAGAACCTGCCTTTCTTTCCATTTTATTTTTTGTCTTGTCTATTTTTATTATTTTTTAAAATTTATTTTATTGAGGTATAGCTGATTTACCATATTGTGTTAATTTCTGCTATACAGCAAAGTGACTCAGTTCTACACACACACACACACACCATATTGTGTTAATTTCTGCTATACAGCAAAGTGACTCAGTTCTACACACACACACACACACACACACACACCATATTGTGTTAATTTCTGCTATACAGCAAAGTGACTCAGTTCTACACACACACACACACACACACCATATTGTGTTAATTTCTGCTATACAGCAAAGTGACTCAGTTCTACACACACACACACACACACACACACCATATTGTGTTAATTTCTGCTATACAGCAAAGTGACTCAGTTCTACACACACACACACACACACACACACACACACATTCTTTTATATGGGAACTATAGTCAACATGTAAACTTTAAAAATAAAATGAAATTAAAAAAATAAAATAAAATAAAATATAAAAAATAAAATAAATAAATAAATAAATAAAGTTAGCCTTTACTCCAAAAAAAAAAAAAAAATAACATGTGGTAGACCATAACAGAAAAGAATATGAAAAAGAATATAAATATGTATCATTTCTTTTCCTTTTTAAAAAACATTTTTTATTTTTTTTTTGTAAGTGAACAGAATTTTATTGACTCATTGAAAATATGAGGGGGAACAGCTCTAATAATGACAAACTCCAGGATGGTTAGAATAAATCTCCAAGGTTACCTTTTTAAAAAAAAAATTTATTTATTTCAATTAGAGGCTAATTACTTTACAATATTGTATTGGTTTTGCCATACATCAACATGAACCCGCCACGGGTGTACACGTGTTCCCGTTTCTTTGGCTGCGTTGGGTCTTAGTGCTGGCACATGGGATCTTCGTCGCTGTGCATGGGCTTCTCTCTCATTGTGGCATGCAGACTTAGTTGCCCCTCGGCATGTGGGATCTTAGTTCCCTGACCAGGGATCAAACATGTGTCCCCACCCTGTATTGCAAGGTAAATTCTTAACCAGTGGACCATCTTTCTTTTTAAAATACTGAGTCTAGGAGCCAGGGCGGCAAGCAGCAAAGACACGTCAAATGAGCTGGAAGAGGGGGGCCCATCACTTGGCAGAGGCTGGGACATGGGATGGCCACTGAGCTGCTGATGGACTCACCCGTCACTGGGCAGCTCCTGAAGCAGGACCTTGGGGTCCCACTGACCAGAGTGAACGACATGTACTTGAAAATGTTTATTCAAGATCCTCCTACTTGAAAAGAAAGTACAGTCAAAGTTCTCAAGTTTCTTGCAGACACTTTGATTCCTCCCCTCTCCCCATTTCCTTCTTGTTGACTACAGAAATTTCTGTAGAAGTGTGAAAATGTCTCTCTGGAGCCATAAAATCAAAGCATTTTGAAGTTACATCAGAATCAGCAGAGTTTTTGCCCCCAGTTATCTTCCTGTCTGAGCATCGGTCTCGTCAGGGTTCATGTCTGCACTGGCCTTAAAGGATTTTGATTTTCAAAAGGAAGATGAAGAAGATGGCTTTGAAGGTGTTAAGTGTGGAGAGTCAGGGTTTTGTTCTGGTTTGGCTCCAAGGAACAATGTGATCACCAAGAGTTGCATAGAATGGTATCTAATCTGAAAAATGAGATCTATTTTCATTCCTTTTCTTTCTTCCTTTTTTTTAGAAAAAAATCGAGGACTCATCTACACAGAACAGGGAAGCAGGACTTCAGACGGCAATTATCCAGACCAACATAAGGATGCAGTTTTGAAGATTCTCAGTAGGAATCCTTCCATACAGGGAGCATTGTGGTTCCCATGGAGGTGCTCCTTCCTATTTTCTCTGTTTGTTCCAGAATAATTACAACCTGAAGAGAAATCTGCCTAGGGTGAAATTCAGATGTTTGGTTCAGATAAAACACAGTCAGCCTGACTGGAAAAGCACAATGTATTCAGCATCCCTGTGCTGCGGATTAATTCAGACTCTCAAACGCATAATCAGAGGAACACATTTAAGAGAAGAGCACAATTCGCTAATGTTCTCGCTAAAACAACAGTTTCTCCCACTTCTATCTGCTCAGGCAGTTGGAACCAACTAATCCTTAGTGGAATTGGTCCCCAACATAGACTCATCTTCAAGTCTTCTCATCGGGGCGATTCAAACCCTTTGGAAGGGTCACATCTCCAAGGGAAGCCACAGAGCAAGTGCTGTGAGGATGTTTTAGCTCCACAGAAAGCAAGGCTTCCTCCTCTCGCTGCAATTTCCCCCTCTCTCATGTGGGCATCAGGACTGGCGATGCGGTTAATACCTGAAGTAGGTTGAAAGATATCTCCCTCCACACTCAAGTCTACCTGGAAGCTCAGAATGTGAACCTTACTTGGAAAGAGTTTTAGAAAAACCTTACTTGGAACCTTATTTGTAGATATAATTAGTTTAAGAGTCTAGAGATAAAATCTTGGATTTAGTCTGGGCTTTCCTGGTGGCTCAGTGGTAAAGAATCCGCCTGCAATGCAGGAGACGCAAGTTTGATCCCTGAGTAGGGAAGATCGCCAGCAGAAGCAAATGACAACCCACTCCAGTATTCTTGCCTGGGAAATCCCATGGACAGAGGAAGTCTGACGGGCTACAGTCTATGGAGTTGCAAAAGAGTTGGACCCAACTGAGCAACTAAACAATGTCAAAATCCAATGACTGGTGTCCTTGTAAGAACAGAGGCAGAGAGACTCAGCAGAATAGCATGTGAAGATGAACAAACAGATGTTTGCTGGAGACAAACACTAGAGTGATGCTCCCACAAGCCAAGGAATGCCAGGAGCCACCAGCAGCTAGTAAAGGCCAGGAGGCATCCTCCCCTAGCTCTCAGGGGAGCACAGCCCTGCTGATACCTAGGTTTTGTACTTTCGGCTTCCAGGATGATGAGAGGATAAATGTCTGTTGTTTTAAGCCACCCAGTTAGTGTTCATTTGTTACGGCAGCCCTAGGAAAGTAATATAATACCTTAATTATGTGTCACTCTCCAAATTTTGAACCTCTGGGTTTCTCCCTCTATAAACCTCTTCCTTCATGTAGCTTCCAAATTGCCAGAGGAAGTTGAAACCTCTGGATTCCACAGCTGGGAAGTGAAGAGCTAGTATTTTTTTTTTTTTTAATTTTGTAGATTCTTCTAGACTTTTTAAAAAGTTAGAGCATAATCGCTTTAGATTGTGTGTTAGTTTCTGCTGTACAATGAAGTGAATCAGTTGTATGTATGCATATATCCTCTCCCTCTGGGGCCTCCCTCCCACATCCCACCCCCACCCCATCCCTCTAGGTCATCACAGAGCACTGAGCTGAGCTCTCTGTGATGCACAGCAGCTTCCCTCTCTCTGGCTATCTATTTTACACATGGTAGTTTATATAGGTCAATGCTATTCTTTCAATTCCTCCCATCCTCTCTGTCCTCCTATGCCGTCAAGTCCATTCTCTATGTCTGCACAGGGAATATCACTCAGCCATAAAAATGAATGAAATGGAGTCATTTGTAATGATGTGGATAAACCTAGCATCTGACATACAAAGTGAAGTGAGAAAAACAAATATCACATATTAATGCATATATATGTTGTTGTATATTTTTAATGGAGAAAAATTTCAATTAAAAGAAGAGTTTTTAGAAGAACATACAATTACCCAACCCCAAAACTCTATAAATTCTTTCCTTACTCACCCCAGATGTATTTGGCTATGTTAATGCTTATGATATTTGAGATCCAGGAGATTTTAAAATGCAGACAATTCAATTGCTGCTAGATGCTACTCCCCCAATTCATCCCCCATCTTGTTGCCAAAGATGTGGTACATACATACAATCGAATATTACTCAGCCATAAAAGGAACAGAATTTGGTCATTTGTACTGATGTGGTTGGACCTAGTTGTCATACAGAGTGAAGTAAGTCAGAAAGAGACAAAGAAATATCATATATTAACACATGTACATATATATGCATATATATATAAAATGCATGTATATACATATATATGGAATCTAGAAAAATGGTACTGATGAACCTAATTGCAGGGTAGGAATGGAGACGCAGACAAGGAGATAGTTTTTAACTAGATGAGGTGGCTGTGTGTGTGTTAACAAAACCACAAGAGAACTACAGGAGAACAAAATGCCCTGGAGAACTACAAAGAACTACAATGCTAATACTTGATGAGGGTTCAGCTCATGACAATGGGTCAGTCCTGGGCCAAACACTCTCTGGGCCTCTTCTACTCAAATCCTCAGGAGGTCAGAATGATCACCACCTCGCTATACCTCATCTAAGAGAAACCATCCCCCAGAGGGAGTTTTTTGAGTGAGCAGAAGCAGCTTTGATTCCAGGCCTGGAGCGCCTGTGTCCTAACCCATCATTCCCCCTCTCCATCCCATCCCAACCCTAACACAAGCACCCAAGGGTTGATTCTTGTGACATCATGTTTCTCAACAGCAAATATAACTGTATGGCAGTTCAATAATTGATTTTGATGGGAAATGAAGCCATCACTTTACTTACTCATTAATCACTGCATCAGCAGAGTCAAAAAGTGTCATTCTACTGATGCCCAACTACTCCATGGGATGAAGAGGCTGCAGAGCAAACAGTGGAAGTATATTTCCAATGCAATCTTTTTTTGGTTTTTACATTTTATTTGATTATTTTTTATTTTTAATTGGAGGATAATTGCTTTACAATGTTGTGTTGGTTTCTGCTGTACAATAATGTGAATCAGCTATAAGTATATATATAGCCCCTCCCTCTTAAGCCTCCCTTCCCCACCCCATCTGACTCCTCTAGTTTATCACAGAGCACTGAGCTGAGCTCCCTGTGAAACACAGCAGCTTTCTACTAGCTATCTGTTCCTCGTATGGTAGTGCCTATATGGGGCTTCCCAGGTGGCGCAGTGGTAAAGAATCCTCTTGCCAATTCAGGAGATGTGGGCTCCACCCTTGGGTTGGGAAGATCCCCTGGAGAAGGAAATGGCAACCCACTCCAGTACTCTTGTCTGGGAAATCTCATGGACAGAGGAGCCTGGCAGGTTACTATCCATAAGGTCACAAAGAATCAGACACAACTTAGCGACTAAAGAACAACAGAGTGTCTATATGTCAATACCACTATCCCATTTGTCCCACCCTCTCCTTTCCGTGATCTGCCCACAGTCCATTCTCTACATCCGTGTCTCTATCCATGCCCTCCAAATAGGTTCATTAGTAACATTATTCAATATATTGCAATAATGCAATATATATGCATTAATATACAATATTTGATTTTCTCTTTCTGACTTACTTCACTCTGTACAACAGGTCTAGGTTCATCTGCCTCACTACAACTCAAATTTGTTCCTTTTCATGGCTGAGTAATATTCCATTGTATATATATGTATTATAACTTCTTTATCCATTAATCTGTCAGTAGACATCTAGGTTGCTTCCATGTCCTGGCTATCGTAAATGGTGCCCAAAGGTAGCCACTGAATATACTTGGAGATTGCAAGAAGATAACACAGAGAGATCTTTTCAGTCTGCTCAGATCTCCCATTCATTTGAACACTCTGTTGTCCTTTTCACAGGAGATGCTCTTGGCGTGATGCAGGATGGGGCAAGTCACAGGCTGTGCTTACCGTGTCTGTATAGACAGGACCACCTTTTCAGGGCAAGGAGTGGAAACAGGCAGGCAGCTCCAAATGCCTCACTAAGGCTACAGAGCTGGTCTTATTTCTGGGAGGAGGAATTGTTTATGCTGGTTATTTTCAAACATTGGGTACCAGAATCACCAAAGAGCTTAACAGAAATACAGACTCCTGGCCCTCATGCCAAGGGGGATCTGAGTGGGGTCAGGAATCCGCCTTTTATTTGTCATAGTAACTGATTTATAATGAGGTTACCAGAGGATTCTGATGCATAAACAGGGGGATAAATCATTGTGTGTTTTTTTTTCACTAAAGCAAATACTATTCAAATTGATATCAAAACAGTTGCCTCTAGCAACTACCATTCTACTTTCTGTCTTATGAATTTTACTATTTTAAAAGTGCCTCATATAAATGGAATTAAACAGGATTTATCTTTTTGTGACTGGCTTATTTCACAGAGCATAATGTTCTCATAGTTCATCCATGTTATAGTCTGTGTCCGAATTTCTTCCTTTTGAAGGCTGCATAATATTCCATTGTAGGGAGATACCAGTCATTCATCAATTGGATACCTGATTTGTTTCTACTTTTTGGTTATTATGAATAATTTTGTTATGAACATGGGTGTACAAATCTCTCTTTGTGACCACATTTTCAATTATTTAGGGTATATACCATGAAGAAGAATTGCTGTAACATGTGATTGTTTTATTTTTAATTTGAGGAACTGTCATACTGTTTTCCATAGTGACCGCACCACTTCACAATCCCACTAACAGGGCATAAGGATCCCAATTTCTCCACATCTTCATCAAAACTTGTTATTTTCTCTTTTTTTTTAAATAATAGCCATCCTGATGCATGCAACTAATTTAAGAAGAGGATATAAAATGTGCAGGCATCCTTTTATTTGAGATGGAAGATCAAACTCTATTATAATATACATATTGGAACAACAACCATGGACACTGGTTTTGCAGGGGACTAGTTAAAGGGGAGGAGAAGGCAATGGCACCCCACTCCAGTACTCTTGCCTGGAGAGTCCCATGGATGGAGGAGCCTGGTAGGCTGCAGTCCATGGAGTCGCTAAGAGTCGGACACGACTGGGTGACTTCACTTTCACTTTTCACTTTCATGCATTGGAGGAGGAAATGGCAACCCACTCCAGTGTTCTTGCCTGGAGAATCCCAGGGACGGTGGGGCCTGGTGGGCTGCTGTCTATGGGGTCACACAGAGTTGGACACGACTGAAGCAACTTAGCAGCAGCAGTTAAAGGGGAAAGTGACTGATTGGTGATCCAGAAAGAAAGAATATGTTTCTGTGCTGAGTAGCCCTGAGCTTAGCCTTGACCTTCCCATGTTTTGTCTAGGAGGCCTTGGACAATTAAGTTCCTTTCCTCTCTCAGATTCAATTTCATCATTTGCAAATAGGAATAATAAGGCCTAACATGTACCTCTTGGAGAAGGAAATAGCAACCCACTCCAGTATCCTTGCCTGGGAAATCCTATGGACAAAGGAGCCTGGCAGGCTATAATCCACGGGGTTGCAAGAGTCAGACATGACTTAGGGACTAAACCACCACTACTAACAACATGTACCTTTTACAAAATACATAAGTATTGGTAGTAAAGAGTAAAAAGCAGCCGGCACACAGTAGATACTGAATAAATAGCATCATCTTTAGGAAAATGAAAAGTTAAAGAGAAAAGAGAGTAAACTACTTCCTCTACTTCCCCAACACATCTGCACTTATACTCACACACATGCACACTCATACACACACACGACCCAGTAAAAGAAAACTACTGTAAAAGATGGGTCAGTATTTGTAAGACATGTAAATATACTCACCTTAAGAAAATAGAAACCAACATGCACAGACATTTTAAGAACTAAAAGACTCATGTTTTTGAGGGAAGAGCTGCTAAAAATGGTGCCTGGGACCTAGTGTGCCAAATGTATATCTTCTTCCAGTGCTAAAGATGACACCCATGCAGACCCAGACACGTTCGGACAGTCAAAAGCTTCAGAGACATGTGGCTGCCCACTCTCTAAGGCTGACCAACAAGCAAACTGTCAGCAGCCCGTTGATTTGACATTGCAGTTGGCCCAGGAAGTCTCTTTTGGACTTCCAGGTCCACACAGATACCTGCAAACAGGGTAATCGCTCCCAAGGCAATAGCTGCTCTCCAGCAGAGCCTCTACTAAACCCTGCCTGCTGCAGAGGGGATAATGAAGTGAATGCAGCAGACCTCTCTCCTGGGAGGTCTTCTCTCCTTCTCTCCTTCTTGGCCCAGGGCACACAAGAATCCTATGAGGCAGGTAAGAACACAGAAACACTTTATGCATGAAGAAATTACGGCTCATGGGAGTAAAGAACATTCCTCAGGATTGCAGAGCTGGTAGTGGTGAAGCTATGATTCTACCCCAGGCCTTTCTGAGCTCAGAAGCCAGGCCCTTAATGGGGTCAGCAAACCCTGGCCCACCACTTGCTTTTGTAAATAAAGTTTTATTGGAACACAGCTAAACCCATTCATTTACATATTCTCCATGGCTGGTTTCCTGTTACAACAATAGAGCTGCAGAGTTGCAATAGACATCACACAGCCCACAAAGCCTAAAATATTTATTATCTAGACCTTTACAGAAAAAGTTTGCCAGCCCCTGCTCTTAACTGTAATAATGTTCAGTTGGTCAAAGATTCCAGGGGCCTCAGCAGACAATCCATGGAGGGTTAGAGAGATCTTCTAGTTGGAATCAACAGAGATGAGACTCGTCCTCTCATCCTTTACTCACTGCCTCTGAACTTTCATGTTGAGAATCATCCCTTCTCCTTGGTTCAAGACTCACTCAGCTTCTCAGTGCCTCAGTTTTTCCATCTGCAAGTGGGAAAAACAGCATCATTTCCCTTGTAGAATTTCCACAACATTTAAACGAGCTCTGTTAGATAAGAGGCTTGCGACAGGGCTCAGCACAGAGTCAGCACTCGACCAACACTTATTTTCCTCTTTGTTTGGGCCCTGAACCAACAAGGTTATTCTGGGACTTCAGGAGGCCCTGTTACCTGGAGGATACACCTGCTGCCCGCCTGCCATTCAGTGGGCCATTTGGCCAAGGTACGGAGAGGACTCTGCTTTCTGGACAGACACAAAAGCTACAGTCAAAGTGCAGCACACATGAGGAGCCTCTTACCCGGCCACTGACTGTGCCTCATGGGCAAGCATTTAGGCAGAGATCACAGCCCTCTGGCTCCTAGGCTGCAGGGTCCGGGCTGGGGACTGCTATTAAATAAAAGCCTTCCATCAGCCCTGAGTCATTTGCATTTCACGGCCCAACCACCCAACCTACAGCTGTAAAGAGGAGGGCTCTCCATGCTCCAGAGCCCATGCACCGCCACTAGAGAGGCCTCTCACTGCAACTACGGAGCTCGCACATTCTAGCACCCATGCTCTGCAACAAGAAAAGCTTGGGCACCATACCTAGAGAAGCCTCCCACATGCCGCAGCTAGAGAAAGTCTGCAAGCCAAACGAAGACCCAGCACAGTCAAAAAAAAAAAAAAAAAAGAGCGGACTGTCCTGCTGGCCAGCCTGGGTTTGAATCCCAGCTTTCCTGCTTATCAGTTGTTGTACCTTCAGGGAACTCACTGCCCCTCAGTTTTCTCATCTGAAAATGGGGGGAATGGGTGGCTATAATAGTATCTGCCTAGAGGGCAGAAATAAGATAAAAATGTTATTATTCATCTCACCGTTAAGGCCCTCCAACCTCTCTGATGGCAGGGTCCAACGCACAATCGTAGGGAGAATAAGGCATCTGTGTTCCAGCCACGGCTGCTGGCGGTGGCTCAGTAAAGCTCCAGCTTCCACGTCTATCCTTCTCTTTCGCTCCCAGCCCCATTCAAGCAGGCACTAATCGCATTATCAAGATTATCTCCCGGTAGTCTCAGAGCTGCTGCCCTGGGACTCCAGTTTAATTCCGTTTTAATAACAGGTTCTTAAACACATTTGAAAACAAAATTATGATGCCCTTTCATCCCTTCAGTTGGGGAAAAAAACCTTCGCAATGTACAATAATGTGTTGGATTTTGTGTTGTCTATTGTTCTGCTGTTTTGATTTTTTTACTGTAAAGAATGTATATTGTTTTGGAGATGGTTGGGGGTTGGGACTCGGGGTGTTTTCCATTTCGAAATGATTTCCCTAGCAACAAAGGAAACAGCTAGTCTTCCCAGATGCCAGGACCTGCCTCATTTGAAAATTGCCTTGTCTGTAGGCCACAGAGATCACGGTTTCTAAAAGCGACAAATTCGCTTTAAGATGATATACCCAATTCAGGAACAGGCTTGGAATGCTTTGTTCATCTTGTGTTTATGGAAAACATAACATTTTATTTTCCCAGGCAGAACCAAGGAGGTAGTTAACTTTCTAGAAGTTTCCATCTGTTATAAAGGATACAACATATAGTGTTGCCTGTCGGGGAGATGAATGGAAAGAGGACTAATTGGACTTGATGGTAAGCAGAGAGGCTAGGCAACTGATGACTTTTTCCCCCTTTTCTTCTGATACTTATCCCCACTGATCCCACCCCCATTCCTGCAAAGAAAACAGTGTCCTAAATTTCATCAAGGTTAAATAGCCATCTCTTCTTGGTGACCTGTAATTCCACCATTAGTAAGACACTCCTTTAGCTAGATCTGCCTTTACCCAGCAGCCTCCTTTAAAACATCAAAGCAAAAGTAGAAGTTTTTGCAGTCTCTAAACATCCCTGGGTGAATTAGGGTAACTCTAGGATTACCTGGAATGCCCTGAAACAGCCTGGAGTGAACATAACCAGGGGGCCAAAGTCCCTGACCCCATATGCATAACGTCATTGCATATGTATTTTTCCTCCATGTTTATAGTTTCTATCAGATTCTCAAAGGCAAAGCAGGTTGCATTGGTCACCCTGCTGTGAGCAAGCAGCTCCCTCCCAGCCTCCAGACCCCACCATAGTTGCTGCCTGCCCCAGGTTCCTACCAGCATGCAGGCACAGGAAGCTAAATTATTTAGACCTGAACAGAAATGTAAGAGGCTTTCCCATTCTGACAAAACAGCTCTGTATCAGAGCCACCAAAATGTCACAGTTTCTCCATCAGCAGAGAGGCAAATTGTTCTAATCTATATGTGTCTCAGCAGCTAAGCCTGCTTATAATGAAGCATTATCCAAGCACTTGCCAGAGAAGGCATTTCAGACATCCAGTGATTTAAACCACCTCTGTAAAGCTCAAACAAACAAAAACCTATAAAGAGGGATTCCACTAATTCACTCTCATGACCGGGCAACCCATCCAAATACACTACATTATCAAGGGGATGAGAAAAATAATTAAAAAACGAAGAAGCTGGTTGGCATATAAATTCACTTTATTGAACCAGAAAAGTACCACATAGCAAGTTACAATTTAACTCAATGATATGATACTTGGCTAGAGTCTGCTGGTGAATTAGTCAGTCTCAGGTAGAGAATCCAGAAAGGGCTGGACAGGCATTGCTAAATCCTCCCAGCCTCCTGGGCTCTGGATGGAGGAACCACGCGGAGGAAGGGAGCTGGGATCTTAACTGGAGCCTAGATGACGAGTGGTCCTCAAAGTGTGGCCGCCCAGGCCGGCAGCAGCATGCGTATATGCTCAGTTGCTCAGCGGTGTCTGATTCTTTGTGACCCCATGCACTGTAGCCCACCAGGCTCCTCTGTCCATGGGATTTTATCAGCAAGAATACTGGAGTGAGTTGCCATTTCCTTCTCTAGGGGATCTTCCCGACCCAAGGATCAAACCCATGTTTCTTGCATTTGCAGGCAGATTCTTTACCACTGAGTCACCTAGGGACCTAACAAGAAGTGCAAATTTTCTTGGGACTTCCCTGGTGATCCAGTGGTTAAGACTTTGCCTTCCAATGCAGAGGCTGTGGGTTCAATCCCTGGTTGGGGAGCTAAGATCCCACATGCCTCGAGGCCAAAAAACCAAAACATAAAACAGAAGCAATATTGTAACAAATTCAATAAAGACTTTAAAAATGGTCCACATCAGGCAGAACACTCTGACATAAATCATAGCAAGATCCTCTATGACCCACCTCTTAAGAGTAATGGAAATAAAAACAAAAATAAACAAATGGGACCTAATTAAACTTAAAAGCTTTTGTACAACAAAGGAAACTAGAAGCAAGGTGAAAAGGGAGACTTCAGAATGGGAGAAAATAATAGGAAATGAAGCAATTGACAAAAACTCTCCAAAATGTACAAGCAGCGCATGCATCTCAATACCAGAAAAACAAACAACCCAATCAAAAAGTGGGCTAAAGAACTAAACAGACTCTTCTCCGAAGAAGACAAAAGTGAAAGTGAAAGTGAAGTTGTGTCCGACTCTTTGCAACCCCATGGATTGTAGCCTATCAAGCTCCTCTGTCCATGGGATTTTCCAGACAACAGTGCTGGAGTGGATTGCCATTTCCTTCTCCAGATGGCTAATAAATACATGAAAAGATGCTTAACATCACTCATTATTAGAGAGAGAAAAATCAAAACCACAACGAGGTATCATCTCATGCCAGTCAGAACGGCTGCCATCAAAAAGTCTATAAACAATGCCGGTGAGGGTGTGGATAAAAGGGAACCCTCTTACACTGCTGGTGGGAATGCAAACTGGTACAGCCACTATGGAGAACAGTGTGGAGATTCCTTAAAAAACTGGAAATAGAACTGCCATATGACCCAGCAATCCCACTGCTGGGCATACACACCAAGGAAACCAGAATCGAGAGAGACACATGTACCCCAGAGTTCATTGCAGCACTGTTTACAACAGCTAGGACATGGAAGTAACCTAGATGTCTATCAGCAGACAAATGGATAAGGAAGTTGTGGTACATATACACAATAGACTATTACTCCGCTATAAAAAAGAACACATTTAAGTCAGTTCTAATGAGGTGGATGAAACTGGAGCCTATTATACAGAGTGAAGTAAGTCAGAAAGAGAAACACCAATACAATATATTCATACACACACACACACACACACACTCACATATATATATACATGGAATTTACAAAGACGATAACAACAACCCTATATGCAAGGCAGCAAAAGAAACACAGATAGATGTAAAGAACAGACTTTTGCATTATGGGAGAAGGGGAGGGTGGGATGATCTGAGAGAATAGCATTGAAACATGTATATTAGCATATGTAAAACAGATGACCAATGCATGTTCGATGCATGAAGCAGGGCACTCAAAGTCAGTGCTCTGGGACAACCCAGAGGGATGGGGCGGGGAGGGAAGTGGGAGCAGGGTTCAGGACAGGGAGATACATGTGTACCTGTGGGTGATTCATGTCGATGTATGGTAAAAACCACCACAATATTGTAAAGTAATTAGCCTCCAATTAAAATAATTAAATAAATTTAAAAAACAATATTATGAAATAAATGTTAACTTTTTAGCACAGATGGAGAGTTATAAACCCTGGGGTCGTCTCTGTCCCCACTAACAGAAGCATAACAACTATATGCTGAGATTAGAACTTACTAAGACTTGAATGTAAAAAAAAAGGAGTAAAATAAAAGTTAATTTATAAGCCAAAAAAAAAAGTCCACATCAAAAAAAAAAATCTTAAAAAAAGACAGAAATGCAAATTCTCACACCCCATTCCCAAACCTCCTGAATCAGAAACTCTGGGCCCAGCAGTCCTTTTATTTTTTTGACACATGTAGAATGGAATATTGTAGTGTCAGTACTGAGGTTGATTGCTATAGCTATATTTAACCTCTTTGAGAATTAAATGATTACATCCTAATTATTTACACAGAACACTGGTCCACAAACAAAAATAAAGAATAGCGGCAAGAAGTATATCTCATTCAATGTTTAGAGGTAAAAGGGTTAACCATTCTTTTCATCATTTTCTGCAGACGAGTCCTTTTATTCTTATTGAAATCTGATGACAAGTGAATTCTGGCATTTTCCCCAAGCTACTCTATGATGAGGATGCTGAAGGCTGTCACAGGTCAGCATACTTCAACAGAAGACTTTTCTGTTCCCCTGTGGGTCTTGGAGAGTCTGCAGAGAGGCAGGAGTCAACTGAGGCTCACCTTGGGGACGGACATTGGTGGCAGCTGCTCCTGGGAGCTCCCTACACCACGTGGACACTGGTGATGGCAGGTGCCACCGTGGAAACCCTCGCAGTTCTTTTCAATAGGTCCTCCAGGTGATTCTTTTTTTTTTTTTAATATTTATTTGTTTTGGCCATACCAGGTTTTAGTTGTGGCACTCAGGATCTTCAATCTTGTCTTCGTGGCAACATGCCACCAAAACACTCGAACTCTTAGTTACAGCACATGGGCTCTAGTTCCCTGCAGGGATCAAACCCAGGGCCCCTAAATTGGGAGCACAGAGTCATAGCCACTGGTCCACAGGGGAAGTCCCTCCAGGTGATTTTCACTCTCAAGTTTGAGAACCACCTGCCTGAGTTAGTAAAGGCCTGTCGTTCAATAAAGCTAACAGTAGCTTCTGCTTTCATTACTGATACCATCAAAGGCCAGGGCAACAGGGTGGCCTCCTCGTCCCCATGGACAGCCCCTGGAGCACAGGGATTACTCTGCCAGCCCTTCTCCAGCAGGTGGGTGGGCCAGGTGTATGTAGCTGTGAGCAGCTGTGAAACAGAGCTTCAGGTACGCTCCATCTCTCAAGGCGCTTCTGTTAAACATTCATTAAGAGGTGACTTGGGCCTTGAAAGGCTAAACTCCTTGGAAGCGGCAGACAATCACAAAACGACCTCCATCCAGGAAAGAGGGGGCCCAGGTGTCTGTTCTGGGGAGACCAGGAGGACTTAAGGAAGCCTGTCTGACTCTTTCTGGGTTCAGTACCTGGGGCTGACAGATCTGCAAGCGGGCCACAGCCAAGTTCTCATGGCACTGACTTAAATTGTAATTTGCTGGGCAAGCACATTGCTGGTAACATCTGGAAACACCTTGGTTGGCACAACGGGGGGAGGAGGGAGTGCTACTGGCATCTGGTGAGAAGAAGCCAGGGATGCTGCTAAACACCCTACAGGTTGCAGGGCAGCCATACAACAAAGAATAATCTGCTCCAATGTCAATCCTGGGGCTTTCCAGGTGGCTCAGAGGTAAAGAATCTGCCTGCCAATAAGGCAGACACAAGAGACTCAGGTTCGACCCTGGTTCAGGGAGATCCCCTTGAAAAGGAAATGGCAATCCACTTCAGTATTCTGCATAGACAGAGGAGCCTGCATAGAGGGAAACTGCATAGACAGAGGAGCCTGGTGGGCTACAGTTCACGGGGTCACAAAGAGTCAGACGTGACTAATCATACACACATTCATTCTTAACCAATATTTATGGAGCACCTACTGTCTCCCAGGTACCATATCAGGTATCATGAGTCTTCACTCATTTACCCCTGAAAACACATGTCAAAACACTATAGAATGCAGCCCACAGGTGTGAGCAGTGCTCAATGTTTTTTAGTTTGGTTTCTAGAACATATACGGTAAGACCCCTACATACAAATGAGTTCTATTCGAAGAGTGTGTTCGTAAAGTCCAACAAAGTTAGTCTAGGTACCCAACTTACATAACTGACTATATGTGGTACTGTACAGTAATGGGATTATAATACTTTTCACACAAATAATGCATAAAAACAAACATACAAAAATAAAACATTTTAAATCTTACAGTACAGTACTTTGAAAAGTACAGTAGAACAGTTCAACAGCTGGCATACAGGAGTCATCTGTCTGGCATCGAGTGAACAGACAAGAAGAGTTATTGACTGGAGGAGGGGAGGCGGTGGGAGATGACAGAGCCGAAGGATTGCCAGCAACACGAGATGGAGCCCATCGTCACTCACACCTGACATTAATGGCACGGGTTTCAGATTCCTGCTGGATTCAATTCCATCTACCCTCCTGAAAAAAACAGTCCAGTGATGTCTGGGTAGTAGCTCTTTTTTTTTTTTTGCATCACAGATGACATGGCAGCACTGGATTGCTTTCTGAACGGCTGCTGCAACCTTCGTGTACCGTTCTACATTCAGGTCCTGTGACTCAAAAATGAACAGTGCTCCTCAAATAAAGAAAACGTCCTAGCCATTGCCTGCATCATGAATCTCTTAGGTTCTTCAGTTACTTCTTCTTCCTCTTGTCTCCCTTCATCCTTTCGTTATTGCTTGGCACGTCTTAGCAGTACCAGCTATATCACTGCTGCTTTCATGCTTGTTTCTGGACATCCTGGGCTTGAAATAAAGATCTATACTACTCTATACACTACTGTGGCTGTTGTTCAGCCGCCAAGTCATATCCAACTCTTTGCTACCCCATGGACTGCAGCACACCAGGCTTCCCTGTCCATCACCAACTCCTAGAGTTTGCCCAAGTTTAAGCCCATCGAGTCGGTGATGACATCCAACCATCTCAACCTCTGTCGCCCTCTTCTCGTTCTGCCTGCAATCTTTCCCAGCATCAGGGTCTCTTCCCATGAGTTGGCTGTTCACTGACTGTACAGTACACAAAAGCACAACCACGTGTACAGGATACACACATGTGACAATGACAATGTGCAGCAGACACGTGAACAAACAGGTGACCGGACACGCGAATGCACACTGGCATCTTTGAAAGTTTGCAACTTGAAGGTACGTATGTAGGGGACTTGCTGTACTGAATTAGTTAACATTTAAAACTCAGGAGATTTCATATAAAGTCTGGGCTTCTAACTTCTCTTGGAAAATCACAAGGGTAAGGCCACATTGGGCCTGCATTCTTGGATGGGGGAATTGCCTGGAGCCACTGCTTATTTTGGCTGTGCCGAAGTTTGCCAGGGTCCCCAGGGAGCTGTGTCAGCTGCCATCTGTCACTGTTCTCTTCACCTCACCTGGCATCTGCGGGTGCATGAACTTGTTACCTTTCCCTATCCACATTTATGGTCCCAACCTTCACCCCAACAATGATTTGACCCAAACCTGCATCTACAATGCTTTTGTTCACCCAACCTCTTCCCCCCGATATCCAGTTCCTACTGGACCTCTCCAGAAAAGAATCTTCTCATAGATCCATAAAGGGACTCACTGCTGAAGCACCCTCCAAAGCAGAAATGAAATGATGGATAACACTTATGACCTCACAAGTAGCATCAGCACAGTTCCTGTTTATTTGCCAATGTCTCCTGCGATACTGGGCGTAAATTTCATACAGCCAGCTACCCAGCTATTTATCTCTGAATCAGCAGAATGTCTCAGCCTCAGCATTATTATATTCAGTCAGATAATCCCCTGTTGTTGGAAGATGTCCTTTGCATTGTGGATGTTTATCAGCATCTTTAGGTTCTACTCACTGGAGGTGAGTAGCACCCCAGTCACTCTCAGTTATGACGATCAAAAATGTCCCCAGACATAGCCCTAGGAGGGCAAAACTGTCCCCACCTGAAAATCACTAAGCTGATGTATGGCCTGGCACAGAGTCAGCAAGGAAATGCTTTTTGAATGGTTGGGTGGAAGGAAGGAAGGATGGATGGATGAATGGGTAGGTGGATGGATGGGTGGATAGATGGTGGACGGGTGAACCGACAAATTTATGATACCAAGTCTAAGGAGTTGGGGAGGAAGAAGGTTGAAAAATTCAAGACACAGCCAATTGAAAAACAATGAAGGTAAAGTTAATACAAGGACTCTGAAATGGCAATTTTAAACAAGAGCAAACTGAGTTAAAATCCCGCTCAACTTTTCAGGGTTGCTGGTAGTTATTTAAAGTGAAGACCAATTGTCATAAATTCTTAAGAGGATCAAGATTACATGGCTGGAGTAAGACTTTGCACACTTAGATACAGCTTCCTAAACAGAATTTGCCTTCTGCAACTTAGCTTTTTTATTTTTATTTTTTGGTTCCTAAAGCTGGCCCTGATTTGTGGCCTGGTAATCTGTCCTGTGCAGACCCTCATTTTAGGACCAAAATGAATTTTCTGTAGAAATTAATTTAAAGCAAGCAAAGGCAAAGTTCGAGAGACGACAGAGCACTGAATGATTTTCCCCTTAGGGAGACTATTTCTAGCTCAACAGTATCTCATGGGGCCACCAATGTCGTTCAAACTACCCCTCTTTTACTTACAGAGTTGAAAAGGTGAGTAGGGGACTCTGGGTTCAGGCTCACTGGCCCTTGAATCAGGGCCAACTTAAGATGCGTTTCCCAACCATCAAACATTATCAGCTCTAAGATTTGTCTTTTCTACTAATGCTGGAGTTCAAATGGTTCATTTAGACCCACCAATTTTTCTTTTGGGGAAAAAAAAAGCCCAGACTCAAAACAAATTTTGGAAAAAGAAACCAGTCAAGTATTGTTCTTTTCAATGATGCTTCCACAGAATAACCCTCATCAAGACTGAGTTAATGGTTTTGTACTAGGTGATTCCTGTGTTTTCAGAAGGATTTGTAGTTTCAGACATGAGCGTGGGGATAAACCCTGTCCTCTAGGATTTATACATATAACCCCATCTGGTTGGTAGAAAAGAGTTGGAGGAGACAGGTAGATTTCTCACTCATTGTGTTCTGATCCCTGTTCATAGGGTTTCCCTGGTGGCTCAGACAGTAAAGGGTCTGCCTGCCAATGTACGAGACCCAGGTTTGATCCCTGGGTTCAGGAAGATCCAATGGAAAAGGAAATGGCTACCCACTCCAGTATTCTTGCCTGGAGAATTCCATGGACAGAGAAGCCTGGAAGGCTAAAGGGGTTGTAAAGACTGGGAGACAACTGAGTGACTAACACACTCTGTTCATTAACAGATATGAAGTTAAAGAAAACCTTCCCCAATCATCACCAGCAAACAGGAAGCTCACACTTAGAGAGACACCCCCCACCCTGACCCCCGGCCCAGAATAAAGGAAGGCTCCGACTTCCTGCCACCAAAGCAAGTCTAAATGTTTCTTCTAAACACCACAGCTAGTGAAAACAACATTCCATTTGCAACAATAGCTTCTTTCTCAAAGTTCATAAAGCTAAACAAGGCAAGTTGAAAATGAGATGAGGAATTATTACCAGGAAGTGCTTTCTCTTTAATTTCGAGCATGCCTAATTTGGTCATTTAAAGAACAAACAATTTTATCTTAATGAGGCTTAGATTTAAAATGTGTTGAGTGAGCTTTAGTGACTTTCTCTTAATTCGAGAGTCATACAGTTTCAGGAAAACCTCCTGACCTCCAGCACAGCAGTAACACTCTTTCCTGCTCCTTATGTACTGGAGCACCGGGGGACCGAATGTTTGATGTGTCCTCTCTGTGATTTTCTAAATCACGGCTCTCAACCTGTGGAACCACAGATCCCAGCAGAGAAGGGCCCTTTTTGGACATATGGTCCCAAAAGCCATAGGTGCACTAAGCAGTATATTTTTTTTTACTTTTTATTTTGTATTGGAATATAGCTGATTAACAATGTTATGATAGTTTCAGGCAGACAGCAAAGGGACTCAACCATACATCTATGTGTATCCATTCTCCCCAGACTCCCCTCCCATTCAGTCTGCTGCTGCTGCTAAGTTGCTTCAGTCGTGTCCAACTCTGTGTGACCCCATAGATGGCAGCCCACCAGGCTCCCCCGTCCCTGGGATTCTCCAGGCAAGAACACTGGAGTGGGTTGCCATTTCCTTCTCCAATGCATGAAAGTGAAAAGTGAAAGTGAAGTCGTTCAGTCGTGTCCGACTCCTAGCGACCCCATGGACTATAGCATACCAGGCTCCTCCATCCATGGGATTTTCCAGGCAAGAGTACTGGAGTGGGTTGCCATGCCCATTCAGGCTGCCACGCAACATTAAGAAGAGTTCCCTGTGCTATATAGTAGGTCCCAGTTGGTTATCCATTTTAAATATAGCAGTGTCTGTCTGTTAATCCCAAGCTCCCTAACTATCCCTTCCTCCCATCCTTCCCCTCTGGGTACCATAAGTTTGTTCTCTTGGTCTATAGGTCTGTTTCTGTTTTGTAAGTAAGTTCATCTGTATCATTTCCTTTTAGATCCACCTAGAAGGCATATCATATGATATTTCTCTTTCTCTGATTTCACTCAGTATGACAATCTCTAGGTCCATCCATGTTGCTTCAAATGGCATTATTTCATTGTTTTTAATGGCTGAGTAATCAATATTCCATTGTGTATGTGCACCACATCTTTATTCACTCCTCTGTTGATGGACACTTAGGTACCAAGCACTACTTCTGGATGGGCTGACCAAGGTACCCACAATGTAAACACGTGTGCTTTTCAACTGTATGAAAAAGCTCTTGATTAGTAAGGTTAAAATTTACCTGAAACACTACTTAATTCATAACCTCTGGGTTAGTTATTTTTATCAGTCAAAAGATGTTAAAAGTTGAGCTACATCATATGGGATGGGAAGTGTTTTGATAAGAAAAAGTTCTCATATACAAAACTAGAAAGCACTACTTTCTGGAACCATTATAATTCTGTAATGAATGTTTCCTTATAATTAATTTTTAATATGTATTTAGTATAATGATACATGACAGTGGATATCCCACAAAAATCTATTGGCTTACTCTGCCACAAATGCGTGTGCACCCATACACACACACACACACACACACACACACAAATATAGTCATTTCTGTCACTCTGCTACTTGCTGTATGATATGACTCTGGGGAAGTTACTAAACCTCTCTGGGCTTCAGTTGCCTTATCAGTAAAATGGGGGTGCCAATAACAGCACCTCCTTTCATGAGACAGTTGAGAAGATTAAATAGCAAAGGATTTAGGGGGCAAGCACTGTGCCTGACACATACCAGATTTTTTTTCTAAAAACTGTATCTCCCTAACCTTTATCCTCTCTCCTTTAGCATCATTCCACCAATTCACACGACATTAAAATGTACAAACAAAAAGCAAGTTGGCATGAAATATTTTTGGAGTTATGGAATCATGATGACAATTAGAATAAAATCATGTTGGAGTGGGATTTCTGGCTTTCTCTCCATCTCAGTTCATCATAGTTCAGGTTGTATCTTTTTTCCTACCCTTGAGCTAAAAACCACCCATTAACTTCCCAGTTGCCTTTAGAATCAGCCTGTTTTAAAGAGGACACTTATTAATGTTTCTGTAATATGCTGGCAGACAAAGCCTAAGACCTCCCTTGGGCTGCACATGTGTAGAAACATCCTCAGGCACTGCAATAGGCAAAATGTGAATTTGGCTTATGGCAGTGGATCAACAGGCTCTAGGATGTAATGTAAGACAACAACAGTATTTCCAAGATCAAGAACTCTAGAGAAAACTGCTGGGGTTAAAATTCCAGTTCTACCAATTATGTGCACAATGTGTGACCTTGTGCAAGTCATTAACCTCTCTGTGTTTCAGTTTTCCATCTATGCATGCAAAAAGCACTAATGCTATCCTCAACTCTCAATTGTAAAGAACTTATGCCTGGATCTGGCATAAAGTGGTCTGAGGATTATGCCTTCTAAAAGGGTATGAAACAGAGACTGTGACGTGCCTTATCCTCGAAGCCTTGGGAACAAGGCTTTACTGGGCTGAAGAACTCAGGATCTGGTTACCATCAGAGGAATAATGTGATGCCGAGTAATGGCATCACATTAGGGTAACAGATGCCTGCTTGGTTATGTTCAGATCCAACGGCAAACAATTTGGAATGTACTCCATTATTCTAAGAGGTTCAAAGCACCATTCTGGAAAATTCAAACATGTGGACAGAACTGATACATGAATTCAAACTCCTTTGCTGCCAACTTAAAACAACTGGGTGCACCAAACTGCCTATTTTTAATGCAGGGGTATGAATGGAGTTGTCTAACTCAGGGCAGAATGTGCTCATGCCCCAAAGATTCAAGTAACCTTCAGTTCAGTTCAGATCAGTCGCTCAGTCGTGTCCGACTCTTTGTGACCCCATGAATCGCAGCATGCCAGGCCTCCCTGTCCATCACCAACTCCCGGAGTTCACCCAGACTCACGTCCATCGAGTCAGTGATGCCATCCAGCCATCTCATCCTCTGTCGTCCCCTTCTCCTCCTGCCCCCAATCCCTCCCAGCATCAGAGTCTTTTCCAATGAGTCAACTTTTTGCATGAGGTGGCCAAAGTACTGGAGTTTCAGCTTCAGCATCATTCCTTCCAAAGAAACCCCAGGGCTGATCTCCTTCAGAATGGACTGGTTGGATCTCCTTGCAGTCCAAGGGACTCTCAAGAGTCTTCTCCAACACCACAGTTCAAAAGCATCAACCATTTGCAATTCACCCACTAGGACACAACCTAAGGCTTGTACTTCACTTTACCAAGCTCTATTATTTTCCCACTTTTACCACGGTGACGCCTATTCTCTCACTCCTGTAAACAATCATGAAACACTTTGAGTTGTGGGCTCCATCCATGTGTTAAATGATGGACTGTAAGTCACTCTTCTCCGAAGCATTCCAGTTTCAACCTCTCCTCAGAATTCCAAGGTGGAAACGTCCATCCTGGTCACTCTGTAACTCTTCCCAACAGCCCTGTCCAAGATGTGTGCTGTGGGGAGCAAGCCTGGTTTGCTGAAACCAGCTAAGTTCAGCCTCCCTACCATCAGGCAAGTTCAATAAGCCTGTGGATATCCATCCGTGAATCTACACTGACTAAATGTCACTATTGAACTTTCTCTTTTTTATGTTTCTCACTTAGTCTCCAAATAAGATTTCCCTTAAAAAATGTTTTCCATTATAAATTAGAAAGAGCATATTCCCAGCATGAAGCACTTAAAATACACAAGAAAGCTGATGGGGAAAGAAATAACGTCTATTTCCATGCCCAGAGCTCATCCACTGTCAATATTTTGCCATATTTCCCTCTAGTCCTTTTTTCTATTGATAATTTCTTTTTTCAGCTTTACTGAGATTATAATGGACATAGAATATTATATCAAAGTGTACAATATAATGATTTGATATATTGTATGTGTGTGCTAAATTGCTCAGTCATGTCTGACTCTTTGCGACCCCATGGACTATAGACCACGAGGCTCCTATGTCCATGGAGATTCTCCAGGCAAGAATATTGGAGTCAGTTGCCATTTCCTCTTTCAGGGGATCTTTCCAACCCAGAGATCAAACTTGTATCTCCTGTGCCTCCTGCATTGGCAGGCAGATTCTTTACCACTGAGCCACCTGGGAAGACCCTAATATCACAATAAGTTTAGTTGACATTCATCACCTGTATGTTATATCCCCAGAACTTAGTAATCTTACAACTGGAAACTTATACCTTTTGATCCCCTTCTACCCATTTTGTCCACACCCCCATGGCCTTGGGAAGTACCTATCTGTTCTCTGTATCTGAGTTCAGTTATTTCAAGATTTCATGTATAAGTGAGATCATACAGTATTCATCTTTCTTTAACTGACTTATTTCACTTAGCACAATGCCCTCAAGGTCCATCTGTGTAGTTGCAAATGGTGGGATTTCCTTCCTTTCTATGGTAGAAAAGCATTTCATTGCATAGATATATACCACAATGTATTAATGCATTCACTTACAGATGGACACTTGGGTAGCTTTCATATCTTGTGTGTGTGTGTTAGTCCCTCAGTCGTGTCCAACTCTTTGCGACCCCGTGGACTATAGCCTGCTAGGCTCCTCTGTCCATGGAATTCTCCAGGCAAGAATACTGGAGTGAGTTGTCATTTCCTTCTCCAGGGGATCTTCCCAATGCAGGGACCGAACCCAGGTCTCCTGCATTACAGGCAGATTCTTAACCATCTGACCCACCAGGGAAGTTTCCATGTCTTAGTAATTGTAAATAATGCTGCAGTGAACATCGGGGTGCACATATCACTTCAAGACAGTGCTTTGATTTCCTTTGTGGTTAAGAATCCTTTGGTATACACCCAGAGGCAGAACTGCTGGATCATATGGTAGTTCATCTTTCAGTTTTCTTGAGGAGACATTCCACAGTGGGGGCACCAATTTACATCCCCAATTTCTTGGCTGCAGCTCTTATTTTTCTTTCTTTTTGTTTGTACCGCATCACATGTGGGGTCTTGGTTCCCCACCCAGGGATCAAACCCACACCCCTTGCAGTGGAAACTCAGTCTTAACCCTTGGGCTGTCAGGGAAGTCCATGGTTGCAATCCTTACATACATGGGATCATTCCATCCATACAATTTCATACCCCGCTTTTCTTCACTTGGGCTTCTTGTCTGTGCACCTTTTTTGTGCTGCTGTCATTAGGGTTAGGTGGAAAAGTTCCATCTTAGTTTAGTTGAATAATCAGGAGAAAGGACTCATTCTCATCCTGGTTGGGATGATTAGAGTAGTAGAAGACACTGAAGGCCAACTGGGAAGGAAGGACCCACAAGGACTAGGAGATGAGGGTGAATAAGGCTGATGGTGGAGGGAGTGACAATATCCAAATTTCTGTTAAGCTTTTCTCTCAGCATTCCTGCAGAGTTGATCTTCAGGGGATTGAGTCATGAAAAACCACAAACTCATTGGCTCCAGGACACAGCAAGACACACTTCAGACTTGTTTTTTTTCCATCTGAATTGATTGCAGCATTTACTAATCAGAAGAGGCTAAATAAAGATGCTGGTTTACAACTTCTATCAAAAACATGTAAGTGGACTTCTCAGCTGGTCCAGTGAACACAGGTTCAATCACTGGTCTGTGAAGATTTCATATGCTGCAGGGCAACTAAGCCAGTTAGTGACAATAAGATACTCGCTGCTACTAGAGAAAACCCACTCACAGCAATGAAGACCCCAAACAGCCAACACACACACACAAACACACGCATGAGATTTCACAACACTAAGTTGGGATTTCCACATGGCAACAATGACACAGATGTGAGAAGCCACGTCAACCCAGGCATGGACCTTCTAACTTATTCACTGTAATTTCCACTCGACCTGCTTCATCGTTTCCTTACCAGCCTAGAGTCTGCAAGCACTGCAGTTTGCAAGCACAAATCCTAAAGTAACTTCTGCTCCTCTGATATTCCCCTATTTTAAGACAGTCCAGTAAATTCCACTGCTGGTTCCTAAGTTAAAGACAGAAATGGACGGGTCCTTCTCTAGCCCACTCTCCATGGCCACCTGTGAAAGAAGGGAAGCTCTTTTGAAATAAAGACTTGAGTGATGACCACACTATCTTTGTCCTGGGCTAGGGAGTGTGCAGAATAGGAAATGCAGCACCGAAGCTGAGGTGGTCCAGAGCAATGGAAGGTACGTGGGTTTGGATTTCTTTCCATTACTTTTACATAACTTTGCAACTGGCGGCAGGCTGCTTTGACCATTATTTTTTCATGCAACAGGAAAAACTATGCCCCAGGGTATGATTATTAAAATATGTTACTCTTCTATATTTAAATAGTGGAATGGCTTTTCTGTGGTTTAAAATGAGCCAAGGGAAATACCTATGGCTTAAGATGTAACTTGTACAAAGTAGGCTTAATACTCCACCACTCAGAATCAGTAACAGCCTGGGACTCAGTCATTTTTGCCATGTGATGGATATGGGCATAAGAGTATGGAGAAAAGGTTCTAGAAGCTGGGGACCTGTGGGATGACTCAGCAGCCTCACATGCCTCTCACCTATTCTCAGGTGTATCCAACCTACACCTTGCAAGTTCTTGGGCAGCTGTCACCAAAGAGGCAATGAAGACAGAGTGAAAACAACAAGGTTTCTGAGAAAGGAAATGACCAACTGAAGGTTCTTTAGTTGTAAGTAACTGAAATACACTCAATTCTCACCGGAAAGCAGCTGTGCTCCCCATGGACATTTAACAATGTCTGCAGCCATTGTGGGTTATCACATCTGGGGATGTGGTATGGTTCTGGCATCTAGTGGGTAGAGGGTAGGAATGATGCAAACAACCTGCAAGCTACAGGTAAGCCACTGAACAAAGAATTATCTGGCCCCAAATGTCAATAGCTCTGGGGCTCGAGAAGCCCTGCCTGAGCCCAACAGAGAGAATGTGCGGGAAAGAGAGGTGTAGGTGGTCAGATTGCTACTGCCCCCTCAATATTCATGCCTCCTTTTTACCGTAGTAATAACACTTTTATAATCAACTTTTTTGAGGTGTGCAATTATGAATTTTAAACATGTATAGATTCATGTAACCAGCACCACAATCAGACCATTTCTATCACCTCTCAAATTCCCTGGCACTGCCCTTCAAAGCCACACCTCCCCCACCTATAACAGTCGGCAACCAGGAATCTACTCTCCATGTCTTCTGAAGGATGTCATATAAATGGAATTGAGACAGGTTGGGACCTGGGACTCTTTGCTGCAGTACTGCAATGCTTGTACTCAGACACACCTCTCCTAGAGCAACAAAGAAACTATAAGGGACTAAAAATAAATGTGTGCATACAGTTGGGGCAAATTATAGACAAAAGACACAAAAAGATAAAAAAAATCCCTATTGGGGCAAAAACTGGGTGATGGGAACAAAATCTAGGTACGGCACACGTCCCCAGCACTCACCACCACCAAAGGGGTGAGCAAAACACCGAAACCACCCCTCCGGTCTGTCCCCTGCACACACACCACTACCTCTATCCTATATAAGGAACAAGCTTGCCCGCTCAGCAAGTGAGCAAACAAGGGAAACTGTTGCTTGTTCTCACACCCACCACTGCAGCAGGGGCCCCAATAACGCCTTGCCTGAATTTTCAATTTGGCCTCTGATCAAATTCTACTGATTGCAGAAGGCCAGGAACCCTGGTTGGTATCAGAATCATACAGCGTGTAATCTTTTGGGACTGTTTCTTTCATTCGCCATAATGCCTTTGAGATTCATCCAAATTGCATTATGAATCAATAATTCATTCCTTTTTATTACTGAGCTGTTTTGCAATTGTATGGATGTACCACAATCTGTTTATCCATTCATCTGTTGAAGGACATTTGGGTTGATTCCAGTTTCACACCATTGTGAATAGTGCTGCCAGAAACACTCATGTACAGGTTTTTGTATAAACATAGGGCTTTATTTCTCTGGGATAAATATCCAGGAGTAAGACTGCTGAGTTATACAGAAGATATATGGCAGTTATAGGGCTGCTGCTGCTCAGTCACTTCAGTCGTGTCTGACTCTGTGCGACCCCATAGACGGCAGCCCACCAGGCTCCCGCGTCCCTGGGATTCTCCAGGCAAGAACACTGGAGTGGGTTGCCATTTCCTTCTCCAATGCATGAAAGTGAAAAGTGAAAGTGAAGTTGCTCAGTTGTGTCTGACTCTTAGCGACCCCATGGACTGAAGCCTGCCAGGCTCCTCTGTCCATGGGTTTTCCAGGCAAAAGAGTACTGGAGTGGGATGTCATTGCCTTCTCCGAGTTACAGGGCAGATATATATATATATATGGCATATATGTGGCATATAACTTTATAAAAAACTACCAAACCATTGGCTGCACCATTTCACATTCTCATAAGAGATCCAGGTGCTCTGCATCTTTGTCAGCATTTGGTATTCTGCATCTTTTAATTTTTCGTTTTAAAATTTTTATCATATTGAAGTATAGTTGATTTACAATGTCGTGCAAGTTTCAAGTGTACAGCTAAGTGATTCAGTTATACATACATATATACACATTCTTTTTTAGGTTCTTTCCCATTATTGTCCATCTTTTTAATTGCAGCACTCTAATAAGATGTGTAGTGGTACTTCATTGTGGTACTAATTTGCATTTCCCTAACAGGCAATGAGGGGCTTCCCAGGTGGCACAGCGGTGAAGAATCTGCCTGCCAATGCAAGAGACACAAGAGATGCCGGTTTGATCCCTGGGTCGGGAAGATCGCCTGGAGGAGGAAATGGCAGCCCACCCCAGTGCTCTTGCCCGGGAAATCCCAGGGACAGAGGAGCCTGGCGGCCACAGTCCAGGGGGTCGCACAGAGTCAGACACGACAGAGGACACACACACACACACACAGGCCGTGATGCTGGACATCTTTTCATGGGCTTATTTGCATTCATTTTTGTGTGTGTGTGAAGTGTCTGCTTTTATCTTTTGCCCATTTAAAAAGTTGGGTTGTTTATTTTCTTACTGTTGAGAATTCAAATATTAATATATTCTGGATACAAGTGTTTTGTCAGATATGTGACTTGCAAACATTGTCTCTCAATTGGTAGTTGGTTATTTCATCTCTTACAAAGTCTCTCTCTCAGAGGAAATGATTTCAATTTTGCTAAAGTCTAAGCGCTCAATTTTGTCCTCTGTGGATTATGCTTTTGGTGTCACACCCAAGCGTAACTGAACCTGTAAGTGACTCAGGGCCACGCCTAGTTTTTCTTGCCAAGGGTGGCCATGTCACCCAGTTCTGGCCAATAGAACATGTTCCTGTAAACGTTCCTTCAATGTCAGCTGCTACGGTTGCTCTGCTCCTTCTCTGGCCTCTTCCATCTATCTTCTTGGAGTGAGGTTGTGATATTCTTGCTGTGACCCAGGGATAGGCTATATCCTGGGATTGCACAGTGGAAAGCTAAAGACAATGCACTTAAAAAAATACTTATTTTATTTACTTATTTTTGTCTGTGTCGGGTCTAGATATGGCATGCAGGACCTTGCGTTGCAGTGCGTGGGCTCAGTAGCTGCAGTGAACAGGTTTCTAACTGTGGCTTACAGGCTCCACAGTGCACAGGCTCAGTAGTTGCAGTGCTTGGGCTTAGTTGTTCTGTGGCATGTGGAATCTTAGTTCCCTGACCAGGGATCAAACCCATGTTCCCTGCATTGGGAGATGAATTCTTAACCACTGGACCATGAGGGAAGTTCCAGACAAAGTGCTGCTTTTGAGGACTCTGTGGAGCTGAACCCTCAAGCCAGTCTTGGATCACCCACTTCTGGCTTTTATGGGAAAAGAAATAATGAACATCTTTTTTACTCAGACTATTATTATTTGGGATCTTTTATCATCCTTGGCTAGTCAAGTCAAGGCTATGGTTTTTCCTTTGGTCATGTATGGATGTGAGAGTTGGACTGTGAAGAAGGCTGAGCGCCGAAGAATTGATGCTTTGGAACTGTGGTGTTGGAGAAGACTCTTGAGAGTCCCTTGGACTGCAAGGAGATCCAACCAGTCCATTCTGAAGGAGATCAGCCCTGGGATTTCTTTGGAAGGAATGATGCTAAAGCTGAAACTCCAGTACTTTGGCCACCTCATGCGAAGAGTTGACTCACTGGAAAAGACTCTGATGCTGGGAGGGATTGGGGGCAAGAGGAGAAGGGGACAACAGAGGATGAGATGGCTGGATGGCATCACTGACTCAATGGACGTGAGTCTGGGTGAACTCCGGGAGTTGGTGATGGACAGGGAGGCCTGGCGTGCTGCGATTCATGGGGTCGCAAAGAGTCAGACACGACTGAGCAACTGATCTGATCTGATCTGATCATCCTTGGCCAAATCTAGACTGATCTGATGCAGGAGAACAAAGGGATAGCTCATGTAACTCACCCCAGCGTCCTGTGAGCCACTGGGAGCTAAGGTGGCCATCTGAGATTTTCGACTGTCCAGTATACCTCCTTATTTTGCTACTAATAATCTAAGTGTTCCTCCTGATTCTGATATGACCACGCCAGTGTATTACCTGGATAAAATCATATGGTTTGAAACTGATTGCTTCTACTTCTTAACTCAATGACCCAGGACTAGCCAATCAGATTCACAGTGGAACTGCTTCACTGAGGGACAAATGACTAAACTTAGAGGCAATATAATCTCAGACCGAAGCAAGAAGAGGAGTTAATATGTAAAGGGGATGGAGGTGAGGATATGGAGAGTGAGGGTAAAGAGCTATATAGGCAGTGCAAATAGCATGTGCAAAGGCCCAGGAGCAGCCTGACTGCCAGGTCTGAGCACAGGTTGCAAACTTTCTGTCTGGGCTGAGCTTTGCAATGAAAGGTTGGATCCATACCAAATTGTAGCTCTCAAGGAACCTGCAAAGCACTAGGCAGACACTTCTGAAAAGTACTGCTATCAAGACAACAAGTTATTCATTACATAGGGAGGTGACACTGTTAACCCAGCATAGAAACCAACTACAGCAGATCTTGCCAATGTCTACCCCTGCTGATGGATACAATTAGAGGCTGACTCAATAGCACAGAGTACTCTGCACCCTTTGTCCTTTGCATTTAAGAAGGCTTCCATGGAGTGATGAAAATCCCAAACTGTTGCCTCCCCTACAGCAACAGAGCACAGGCTTACTCTACCTGCACCGAATCAACAATATCAGAGCGAATCCTGGCAGGTCCCAGACGGTTGAAACCTAGCAAACACAAATGAGGCAGCTCATTAGACCATGATTTTATTAAGCAGCATTTAATATAGTGAATAATTTTGAGCTTTATTATCTAAAACATAAAGGGGTATTTTTAAACTTAGCTGAGCAGCAGATTGGGTTTTACAAAACATTGCTGTTTCAGGCCCAAACAAACCAAGAACATTTCTCCAACAACCTCTGTGGCTTTCCAGCTTCCAAGCTGTGTTAGTGGTTCCTGCCTTGCCATTGTGACCTGGGGGTGCTTAGAAACCATGCACGTTACAGAGAGAAGTTTCCAGGCCCCCATCCCTCCAAGGCACCTTCTCTCTGCCCTCACAGGTATGGGGAAATGGAAGTAGGGAATTACAAATTCTGGGAGCCTGTAAGATTCATGGTTGATTGATGGAGATGGGCAGTCTAGCAGGCAGCCAGGGGAATGTGAGCCTCACCTCCTTGCCCTGGATGGGAAAAAAAAATACCAAAGGAGATGGCTCTGAGTCCAGTGGCCACACGGAGTGGTCAACTTCCGTTCATCTACAGGCCTGCTCTTCGCCTTGCATGTGGAATTAGGAGAAGAGAAGGAAGGAATTAGGAGAGGAGAGACGATCATATAAAAAGCCTCTGAAATTATCAAACAGCTGGAGAGGGCAGAGATCAGGGGTTTAGAAGACAGAAAACTCAGCCTCTTGCCTAAGCCACCTAAGCCCAACTCACCCACAAATGGCCTCTTGTCTTCAGGGCATTTACACCCTCCCAAATCAGCCTATGGCTACGGGCCCCAATGCCCGCTATGGGGCCAATTTCCAGACACTAAGCTCTGTGGGGGACATTTGACCACTGAAAAGTGTTGATGTTCAACATTAATTTTTAATGTTTCAGAAAATCATTAAGCTGGTTTGTATTATGCATCCTATTTTTACAGCTGGCCGTTTCATTTCCAGCATGGAAAGTGGCTGGAGGAATCTCATTGGGGATATTTACAAGTCTCTTTGCCCTCAAGAAGACTTAAGGGAGAGGCCCAAATAGGAGGCTTGTTCTCATTCTACTCTGCCTATGGACCCCCTTGGAGGAGCGGAGCCCTGAGTGCATTAGCCTTTGGGGTCCCTGGGCTTGGGAGTCTGTCCAGCCTTCCAGGAGGAGGGGCTACACAAAAAACAGCCTGAAGAAAGAACAGAAGAGCTGTGTTTTAGAGACACAAGCAGCTTCAGGATGGGAAGTAGCATCAGGTGATGCTGGAGGAGTAGCCCAAGGAGGCTCCCGCGAAGACAGGAGGATCCTCTGGAGAGCCTTAGATGAAGAAGTGGCAAGTTTAGATTCATCATTTAGGAGACCGGTTGAAAATGAACTGGTGGAATGGGGTGGGGGAGGGGCTTGCAGAGTACGGAAGATAAGAGGCATTTTTAATGCAGGTGACAGATGATGGCAGCTTGTTGGGTGAGTATCCATGGGAATGGAGGGGAGAAGGACACAAGATCCATTCAAGAAGTACAGTCAACCTCATCCATGGGGAGCGGCCCCACCTCCTTGCTGCCTCCCCCTCCACAAATGCACACAGTGGTTTTCTACTGTGGCAGGGTCTTGCCCTAACAGGTTCCAACAGGACAGCCATGTCTTAGAGCAGCTTCTATTTTTTATAGACACACATATAGTAGATTGAGGGCTTCCCTGGTAGCTCAGCTGGTAAAGAATCTGCATGCAATGCAGGGGACCCTGGTTTGATTCCTGGGTTGGGACGATCCCCTGGAGAAGGGATAGGAAGATCCTCTGCAGAAGGTGGACCCAAAATCTAATGCTTAGGGTCCTCAAAAGACAAGGAATGGACACTGACAGAAAACAGACACACAGGGACTACCATGTGAAGACAGAGGCAGAGATTAAAGTAACAAGTCTACAAGCCAAAAAAGACCAGTGTTCAGTTGCTCAGTTGTGTCCAATTCTTTGCAATGCCATGGACTGCAGCCCGCCAAGCTCCTCTGTTCATAGGATTTCCCAAGCAAAAATCCTGGAGTGGGTTGCCGTTTTCTCCTCCAAGGGATCTATCTGAACCAGGGATCTAAACCACGTCTCTTATGCCTCCTGCATTGGCAGGCAGCTTCTTTACCATCAGCACCACCCGGGAAGCCCAGAAAGAGGTACACTGCTGCTGCTTCTGCTGCTACTGCTGCGTCGCTTCAGTCGTGTCAGACTCTGTGCGACCCCAGAGACGGCAGCCCACCAGGCTCCCCCGTCCCTGGGATTCTCTAGGCAAGAACACTGAAGTGGGTTGCCATTTCCTTCTCCAATGCATGAAAGTGAAAAGTGAAAGTGAAGTCGCTCAGTCGTGTCCGACTCCTAGCGACCCCATGGACTGCAGCCTACCAGGCTCCTCCATCCAAGGGATTTTCCAGGCAAGAGTACTGGAGTGGGTTGCCATTGCCCTCTCTGAGAAAGAGCTATAACCATGTATAAAAACTCATGGATGACTCTGCAGAGAGCTAGCCTCGAGAACCCATGTTGTAAGAGACATCTGAGCAGAGTGGTGACCCAAAGTGAAGGCTCTGAGGTTAAGTTACCTGCGTCTCCACCATTTTCCAGCCTACGATGCTAGAAAGTCCTACAAACACTTCTGAGCCTCAGTTTTCCTCATCTACAGAATATGGATAATAATCTCAGGACTTCCTTGTCTGTCAGTGGTTAACACTTTGCCTTCTAATGCAAGAGGTGTGGGTTCGATCCCTGGTCAGGAAGCTAAGATCCCACATGTACCATGGTCAAAAAACACAACCCCAAAAACATAAAACAGAAGCAGTATTGTAACAAACTCAATAGAGACTTTAAAATGGTCCATATAAGAAAAAAAATAAATACTCCCACTTGCCCATTGGGACTGTTGCGGCATTAAAATGAGTTAATGCAAGCAAAGAGCTCAGCCCGGGACCCGGCATGGAGTAAGCACCCAGTAAACGCGAAAGCTCACATGACTGCATTCCTCTGAAAAGAATCAGGTCAACAGTGACTCTGCCTCTGTCCGTGTACATCACCTCTTACACTTTCTGATGAGCTCGACGCAGGTTACCACTTTCACCGCACACCTCCCCAAGGTACAGGGAAAATCCCAACACACAGATACAGACGGAGAATACGCAACTGGCTCACAAAGGAATGAGAAAGTCAGAAAGGGCCTCCGGGCTCTCCAGGCAGCCAGGCGTGCAGTGTCAGCTCACATTCCTTGGCAGTGATATCCAGCCTCCTCTCCAGAGGTGTCCTTTGAAATTATAGCTCTCAAGGTTTTATCTTCCTGTGAAATGTCTGAACTTCAGGTTGGATTTCTCCCCAAATTTATTAGCCTGCATCTGAGGCGGATGGGTAATGGAACTTCTGTTACAGTAAGTCCCCTACATATGCACCTTCCAGTTGCATACTTTCAAAGATGGGAACATACAATTGCATGTTCAATCATGAAAGTTAGTTCACCTGTCTGGCATACATTGTCATGTGTGTGCATCCTCTACAAATTGTTGTTCTTTTGTGTACTTTACTGTACAGAGTACAGCAGTGTAGTATCTTCAGAGATAGAAATGAATCCAGCAAGGAACCAGAACCCAAGCCATCAATGTCAGGCGTGAGTGAAATCGCAGCTTGCCCTCCGTCCCCTATTGCTGACGATCCTTCAGCTCCACCATCTCCCACCTCCTCTCCCTCCTCCAGTTAGTAACTCTTCTCACCTCTTCACTCCATGCCAGCCCCTGTATGCCAGCAGTTGTACTGTATGTATTATTTATGTGAAAAGTATTATAAACCTATGACAGGACGGTACTATATAGCTAGCTGTGTTACTTAGGTATCTAGGCTAACTCTGTTGGACTTACAAACAAACTGGACTTATGAACGGGCTTTCGGAACAGAACTCATTTGCATGTAAGGGACATACTGTATTTCCTCTATATATTTCCTGTGGTCTTCTCTCTCCCTTCCAAAGAGAGTCGTATCTCACAAATTAGCTTCACTGGAACATTAAATGTTTAGGCTCCCCTTATTCAAGCTGAGTGATAACGTGTGGGCTCAGATTTGCTTAGAGAGGGCTCACTCTTTGACATTGGCATCAGCATCTCTCAACCCAAGTTGCCCTGTGCATTATAGTTTCTTAGTAGCATTCCTGGACCCACCTGTTGGATACCAGCAGCATCTCCTCCTAGTTGTGACATCCCAAGATGTCTCCCAGCACTGCCAAATTGCTTTGGTTGAGAACCACGGGTCCAATTATAGGCAGACCTCGGAGATACTGCTTATTCAGTTCCAGACCACTGCAATCAAGAGCCTTATCACAACAATGTGAGTCCCACGAATTTTTTGGTTCCTCAGTATGTATTAAAGTAACATTTTCACTCTACTAGAGTCTGTTAAGTGTGCAACAGTGTTATGTTTAAAAAACAATGTACATGCCTTAAAGATACTTTATCATTAAAAAATGCTGACTATGATCTGAGCCTGTAGCAAGCGGTAACCTGTTTCCTGGTGGAAGGTTCAAGATACTGTGAGAATTATCAAAATGTGACACAAAGAGTGAGCAGATGCTGTTGGAAAAAATGGTGTCGACAGGCTTGCTTGATGCAGGGTCACCGCAAACCTATCTGTAAAAAATACGCAGTGTCCACAAAGTACAATAAAACGAGGTGTGCTTGTATTTCACATCAGCTACAACCCATAAGCAGTTGCCCCTGAATCATGTATTAATAGCATGAGTACAGGGGGAGCTGCATCTCCCACAGGTCCCTTGGAGAACATGGCAAAAGGCCAGGACTGTTAAGAGGGGCACGAGAGAAAGGACCACTAGGAACAGCAGGAGTAGCAGCAGCAGCTAGGGTAGTAACAGCAGCTGACGGAAGGCCCAACCTGGTGCCGGCGGGGTGTCCATCGCTGACCCGGGCACTTGCCAGGGATTTCACGTCAAGGCTCGGGGCTGTGCAGGAAGCTGGCCCAAAGCCCCAGGGCTAGGATGCTGCACAGAGGACTTCTGAATTTCAGAACTGAGTACTCAACAGACCCATTATATGAGTCTCACCCAATGAATACCAACCAACCAACAAACTGTTATTTCTGAACACCTGTAATTACCTAATACAAATGACTTGACTGGACATTCATTACCTCCTCTCCCTTATGGAGTGGGTAACATTCTCATCCTCCCATTTTACAGATGGGGAAAACTGACATTGGCAGGTTGGGGGACTTGTCCAACTTTACTCAGCTATTACAAGAAAAAGCCAAGACAAAGCTGCTCTAGGCATCTGGACTCCACAGCCCAATTTCTGAGCTACTTAGCTCCTAAACATGTTTTAACGTGCACACAGTAAGCAAGTGTGAACTTTTAAACCTATCCATCCCTTGAGCGGGTTCGTGCTGAGGGAGAGGTGTCAGCCAAGTGCAGGGGAAGAGCAAGGTAGACTGGAAGCACTCTGTACATTCCAGCCCTGGGAATCGTCTTTCTTTGTCAACACTCTGTGACCCTCAGGACCCCAACTCTAAAGCCTGCGGCTTAGCTAGTCAGAAAGCCCCAACTGCCCCTGCCTGCCAGCCCTTATAAAAGGCAACTTCACTAACAAAGCCAGCCTGTCCTGGGCTACATAAACAGGATGTAACTGAATGGGTGGGGGGAAGGAAGATGAGCTGTCCAGACCCACAGCCCCAAACACAAGCAGGCAGGCAAGAGCTCCCTGCAACACAGATGACAAGAACCTATCCCTCGCCTTCAAATTGGTATGCTATTGAGTGACCAGGGATGGGAAGAGATAAGATGCCTTATTTACAGTGCTGCGGGCTTAACTGCACCTAAATAGCCAACCTCTTGCTAACGCATAATCCATTTTTGAAGACAGATTTTCTGTGTATGGTTAAGAAATGGACATTTTTAAGACAAAAGGGAACAAACGCTTAGTGCTATTTCATTTTCTATCAGCCAGGCTTGATAAAAACTAGAGTTGGGAGGCACTTGATACATACTACCCAGGAGAAGGTTCACTTGGAGGGAATAGTTCAAGTGTGAGCTTGGTGTTAAGTGCAGTATTTTGTGCATTGGTTGTATTACAATAAATGGCATCCACTGCCTTCTAAATAAACACACATAACTCCTCATGACATTAATAGGAAGTAGGCATGCAAAGAGAGGGAAAAGAATGGGTCCCTCTCTGCAAACCCCATATTTAACGGTAACCCCAGTTCCACAGTGTTGGACACTCCTAGAGGAAGCCTGAAAGAGCAAGAAATGTAGGCAAGATCCATGGAAATCAGAACAAAACTGTGCACAGCCCAGAAATCAGGTTCTGGGTTATGTAATTCAGGCATTTTCCTTTCCATTCCAAATGATCATTTTTTGCTTGGTTTCTTAAGAACAGAATAGAAAAAGCAAACTCGTTTCACATCTGTCAGTTCAAGCTCTCTCTTAACCAGCATTAATACAATAGGAACTTATTTTCATAATCATGTCCCCAAGGTACAGTAGGAACCTGAAGTATCTTCTGAATCATCAAAGGAAGAATGAATTATGTTGTGAGTCTGAAAGTGGAGGACTGTCTTATTCGAATGCTTTACATGGTGAATATCTGTACTAGTTTCTAACTGCTGCTATAACAAATGAGTACAAACTTAGTGACTTAAAAGAACACACAGTTATTACCATATAGTTCTGGAGGACACACATCTGAAAATGGGTCTTACAGGACTAAAATCAAGGCATCTGCAGAGTTGTGTTCCTTCTGGAGTCTCCAGGGGAAAATCTACTTCCTTGAATTTCTAGTTTTTAGAGGCCACTCGCATGTCTTGGCTTGTGGCCCCCTTCCAGCAATGCCATCTCTCTCCTCTGTTTCCATCATTGTGTCTCCTTCTGAGTCTGACCCTCTTTTGTGAGAATCCCTGTGATGACGCTGGGCTCAGACACTCCAGGATCAGTTTCCCACGTCATGTCTGCAAAGGCCCTTCTGCCATGTGAGGTTTCAAGGACTAAGACACAGACACCTTTGAGGGACCAGTCAGTGTTCAGCCTATTGCAGTGTCTCTTACCAGAAGATCTGATCATTTGAAGTGTTCTTCATCCTCCCTGGCAAAGAGGGGACCTTTTGTAATAAAAGATGGGGTATCCTGAGTTAACAGGGCTTCCCAGGTGGCACTAATGGTAAAGAACCTAAGAAATGTGAGTTCAATCCCTGGGTTGGGAAGATCCCTTGGAGGAGGAAATGGCAACCCACTCCAGCATTCTTGCCTGGAGAATCCATGGACAAAGGAGCCTGGTGGGTTATAGTCCACAAGGTCGCAGAGTCAACTGAAGTGACTTAGCACGCACACACGCATCCTGACTTAGGGCCGCAAAATGGGCAGAACTGAGACAAGCAACATAAAAAAAACACACAAATACAAGGGGATTCTCTGGAGGTCCAGTGAATAGGACTCTGAGCTTCCACTGCAGGCAGTATGGGTTCCATCTCTGGTTTGGGAACTAACATCCCATATGCTGTGGCCTGGCCCATAAGATCCCATATGAGAACTAAGATCCCATAAAGTAAAATAATTAAGCATTTTTAACAGTAAATAAATAAAAGACAGCCCCAAAGGAAGGTTCTTCTGCTGGTCGACTTTCTCAGAACACTTTTGTTTCTCTCACTCTAAATCTTCAGTCTACTCACTCTTTTTAACACTGACAGTTTTTCATCATTTGTACGTCACTAATGAAATTAAAAGACGCTTGATCCCACTGCTGGGCATACACACCGAGGAAACTAGAATTGAAAGAGACACGTGTACCCCAATGTTCATCGCAGCACTTATAAGGACATGGACACTTCCAGGACATGGAAGCAACCTAGATGTCCATCAGCAGATGAATGGATAAGAAAGCTGTGGTACATATACACAATGGAGTGTTACTCAGCCATTAAAAAGAATACATTTGAATCAGTTCTAATGAGGTAGATGAAACTGGAGCCTATTATACAGAGTGAAGTAAGCCAGAAAGAAAAACACCAATATAGTATACTAACGCATTTATATGGAATTTAGAAAGATGGTAACGATAACTCTGTATGCAAGACAGCAAAAAAGACACAGATGTATAGAATAGTCTTTTGGACTCTGTGGGAGAGGGAGAGGGTGGGAAGATTTGGGAGAATGGCATCGAAATATGTACAATATAAGAAACGAATCACCAGTCCAGGTTCAATGTAGGATACAGGATGCTTGGGGCTGGTGCACTGGGATGACCCAGAGGGATGGTATGGGGAGGGAGGTGGGAGGGGGGTTCAGGATTGGGAACACGTGTACACCCATGGCAGATTCATGTTGATGTATGGCAAAACCAATACAATATTGTAAAGTAATTAGCCTCCAATTAAAATAATTAAAAAAAAAGACGCTTGCTCCTTGGAAGGAAAGTTATGACCAACCTAGACAGCATATTCAAAAGCAGAGACATTACTTTGCCAACAAAGGTCCGTCTAGTCAAGGCTATGGTTTTTCCTGTGGTCATGTATGGATGTGAGAGTTGGACTATAAAGAAAGCTGAGCGCCAAAGAATTGATGCTTTTGAACTGTGGTGTTGGAGAAGACTCTTGAGTCCCTTGGACTGCAAGGAGATCCAACTAGTCTATCCTAAAGGAGATCAGTCCTGGGTGTTCATTGGAAGGACTGATGCTGAAGCTGAAACTCCAATACGAAGTTGGCCACCTCATACGAAGAGTTGACTCATTGGAAAAGACCCTGATGCTGGGAGAGATTAGGGGCAGGAGGAGAAGGGGACGACAGAGGATGAGATGCCTAGATGGCATCACCAACTAAATGCACGTGAGTTTGGGTAAACTCCGGGAGTTGGTGATGGACAGGGAGGCCTGGTGTGCTGTGATTCATGGGGTCGCAGAGTCGGACACGATTGAGCGACCGAACTGAACTGAATTGAATCTAGCTTTTGGGCTTCCCAGGTGGTGCTAGTGGTAAAGAACCTGCCTGCCTACCATAACAGCATTTTTCTCATGTAGAAACCAGGGTAAGTCTTCCCCTGATAAAAGGATCCTTCTATTTACAATAAGATTTACATCTAATTCCCTTATGTATACCTGTGGCGGATTCATTTTGATATTTGGCAAAACTAATACAGTTATGTAAAGTTTAAAAATAAAAAAAAAAAAAAAAAAAAAAGCAATGGCTAAAGAGATGTTATGCTTCATAAAAGTTTGCTTTAAAATAAAAACAAGTACTCCCCCTCCTGGAATGCATTCAAAATGGTTTAACTGATCACACTATTATAAACGTTCTCCTGGGGGAGGGGAGGGGTGCCACCCCCACCCACCCAGAAAGCATCAGCTGCATTAAGTGAGGTATACCTGGAAGCGATAATGAGGGGGAATGAGAATTATAGCGAAGCCCCCATGAAACTTGAAATTGCTATAGGGTTGCTTCACAAAGCTGCTCCTTTTCCTGTCTTTTTTTTTTAAACTTAACAGTTTGGCAATCATGCTTTGGTTTGACAGGGAGCTGTGAAAACGTGTCACTTTGTCATTTCCAAACTTCTGAATCCAATCAAAATAACATTTATTAAAAACCCGGGCATGCTTGCGAGAATTTGTGGTGTAATATGAGGAGGGTTGACCCCCAGGTCTCTCTCACCATCTTCCTTTATAAAAACAGCAGAGAGCTTCAGAGGCCCAACCCACAGAGCTTCGTTTTATCCACAAGCTTCCTTGGCAACGCGAGGGAGCTGCTCCTGGGAATCTTCTAAGGAAAATCCAAACAGCCCAAGGACACAGGCTCATGTGCTCCATCTCCCTCTCAAGTACACAGTGTGATGTGAGAAGTTGTGATGTGCACAATCTGGAGTCAGCGTCTCCACTGCACATGCCACAGCAGCTGGCTAGAAGCTGAAGAACGATCCTGCAAGGGTGGCAGCAGAGCCCTGGGGGCACGGGAGGAAGGAAATGGGACCTGGAGCCAGAGGGCCGGACCTCATCTCTGCTCCACCGCTCCCAGCAGTGCGGCCTCTTCCTGCCTGCGTGATCTTTTCCAGGCTCAGTTTCTCCAGGTGTGATATAACAAATAAGACTCTTTTGGTTGCAATTGATTTAGATTCCCAGCGCCAACTAGCTTAAGAATAAAATTTAATGAAATATCCAAGGATGAGGGATGTGATCCAGGTGCAAATGATGCTATCAGGCTAGTTTCCATCATCTCTTGGCTCATATACCATTCAGCTCTTACCTCCTGGTGGCAAGGTGGAGGCAGTAGCTCCACCCTTTTCGTCTTCCAGGTCCCAATGCAGAGAGGGCGACTTCCTAGTAACTTCCACAGAAGCTCCCAGATTCATTCTGCCTGGACCTCTAAACTAATATGGGTGGTCAGGGGATATAACTATACTATTTGGCTTACATAGCAGGATATGGAATGGGGGTGGGGTGGGGGGATGGAGGATGTTTCACAAACCTTAGAGCCTAAGAAGAGTCAGGGAAAGATGGATCGCAAACAAAAACTGGGGACTTTAGCCAGAACAGCAATGGATTGGGGCGTGGGGGTAGGTAATTAGTGTGTGCATGCATGCTAAGTCACTAAGTCATGTCTGGCTCTTTTTGACCCCTTGAACTGTGTAGCCTTCTGGGCTCCTCTATCCATGGGATTTTTCAGGCAAGAATGATGAAGTGAGTTGCCATTTTCCTCCTCCAGGGGATCTTCCCAACCCAGGGATTGAACCCACATCTCTTATGTCTCCCGCACTGCAGGCGGATTCTTTACCTGCTGAGCCATCAGGGAAGCTGAATTAATGTGTACTACTAGTGAAATTATGTCATAAAATAATGACTTTTATATTTATTGTGCCCTTATATGCTTTATCTTATTCATTTTTTTTGCAGCAACCCTTCCAGAGAAGGTTTATTATTATCCCTCTTCTTATTTATGAGGAAACAAAGTTTCAGAGAGGTTAAGTGTCTTCCCTGTAGTCACACAGCTCATAAATTGCAGTGCTGGAATGTGAACCAGGCCTGTCTGACTTCAGAGTTCATGGTTTGTCTGCTGGACAAAATTAACACTGGTGTTAAACTGTGGTCCATGTGGAGTGGGAAATACATTAGAGAAGAATAATGGACACATCTTATATTTATACAATCCACCCTTGAATAACACAGGTCTGAACTGCTCAGATTCACTCAAACATGGATTTTTTTCCCCTAAATAGGGTACCTGTATTTTGACTCTGCATATCTTTAACTAAGAACGGGGAAAGTTTTTGTTTGATTAGCAATCACAATCGGCATGCATGCGCATTCAGTTGAGTCCAGTTGTGTGCGACCCCACAGACTGTAGCCCACCTGGATCCTCTGTCCATGGAATTTTCCAAGCAAGAATACTGGAGTGGGTTGCCATCTCTTCCTCCAGGGGATCTTCGTGATATACGAACCAAACCAGTATCTCTTGCATCTCCTGCATTGGCAGATGTATTCTTTGCCACCGTACCACCTGGGAAGCCCAAGTGATCACAATATGTGGAATCAAAAGAACTAGGGCTTAAGTCCCGATTCTACCCAGATGTTTTATCTTCCTGCCTTTGGGTGAGTCATTTATCAATTCCTTTGTTTCTGAGGCAGAGACAGTAGTACTCAGATTTTCAACTGTGGGAGGGGTCGGCAGCCCTAACCCCTGGCTTGTTCAAGGATCAACAGTGTAAACGTAGCATCCTATGGTTTTCAAAGCACGGCCACATTTGGCATCTCACTGAATCCTCATGATGGCCCTTTGGGGCAGAGGTTATTCCTATAATCTTTTATGGTTGAGGGTACTGCAAAAAGCTAAAGGACTTGCTTAAGGGCCCCAGGTTGACCCTGGATATTGAGTCTGAGTTATTTTCTGCCCACTGTCTACACTGTTGGGGCTTCCCACGTGGCATAGTGGTAGAGAATCTGCCTGCCAATACAGGAGATGCAGGAGTCAGTTTCGATACCTGGGTTGGGAAGATCCCCTGAAGGAGGAAATGGCAACCCACTCCAATATTCTTACCAGGATAATCCCATGGACAGAGGAGTCTTGTGGGCTGCAGTCTATGGGGTCACAGAGTCAGACATGACTGAGTGACTGAGCACACACACATCTACAGTGTTGAAGAGAAACAGAGAAACGTCCACTACACTAGCAGTTGGCATAAAGATGGACAATGAAGGACCAGTCTGAACACAGCATGGGGAGAAAGCTAGGGAGGGTGGGTTTTAGTGGCCCCAAACCCATGCCTTTTCCCTTGCTCTGCTTTTGTTTGGGGATCCATCCTGCCCTCTGTGTGTCCACACACGTTAGAGGAAGCAGCACTGTGCTGTGCTGGCCTGAGAGCCAACTGCGAGCTTCTGTTTTCAACAGTATGTTCAGTGGCATTGCATCGATTGCTTAAAATCATCCACGACAGGCACATTCACTCTACAGGAATCGGCAAATGCTGCACTTCTCTTTTTGTTGGTTTGTTGTTGTTACTTTCTGTTTGTTTGTTTCTTGGAGAGCCAGGTGCTACACACTTACCAGCTGGTCACTGGATTTACGCCAGCTCTGGGTCCACAGCATGTGGCTTGGGTCTAAGTAAACAGCATGGAAGGGCAAGTAATAGTCATTCAGTCGCGTCCGACTCTTTGTGACGCCATGGCTCCTCTGTCCATGGGATTCTCCAGGCAAGAATACTGCAGTGGGTTGCCATTCCATTCTCAAGGGGATCTTCCTGACCCAGGGATCAAACCCGTCTCCTGCACTGCATGGAGATTCTTTACCATCTGAGCCACCAGGAAAGTAAATAGCATAACAAGGCATAAGACCCTCCCTCACCTCTGCCCCTGCCTCTGCTTTAGGGACTGCATCAGAGGTAGGCATATGATCCAACTGATCCACTCAGACCTGAGTCTGGGACTTTTTCTCGAAGATTAGACAGAGTTAGCTCTTACCCACTGGGTATGAACAAGGAGGCAAAGTTCCTTGGGGCCAGTGGCAGCCATCTGGGAACAGGAAGGGAAAAGACCTCTATAGACGACAGAATCTGCGCTCTGGAGGCTGGGTCACCCTAGTCAGGCTGCAGCATCGGGCCGTGCTAGAAGGGCACACAGCCTCTAAGGTTTTCAACCATGGGAGACCCTCGCCATTGCAGTCAGCTTCACTTGGAATTTCTATTCTTTGCAACTTAACCACATCGTAAGTGACATAGTTGCACATCAAAGGGACCAGCCCACAGAGATGGGGGCTCCTACAGAGATGGAGAGCAGCAGTGAATAAGGCAAACCAATGCACAGAAAAAGCTCTCAGAGAAAGAAGAGATGCTTCCGACAATGTCAGACACAAACAAACATATAAGAGTGGCATCAAGATGGATACATGCTGTGCTTAGTCCCTCAGTCGTGTCAGACTCTTTCCAACCCCATGGACTGTGACTGACCAGGCTCCTCTGTCCATGGGACTTTTCAGGCAAGGATACTGGAGTGGGTTGCCATTTCCTTTTCTGGGGGATCTTCCCAACCCAGGAATCAAACGCACGTCTCCTGTAGTTTCCTGCATTGCAGGCGGATTCTTTACCCAGTTGGGAAGCCCACAACAAACAGAGGCCAACACCGAGAACACCTTTCACCGGTTTTCTGTGAGATCTCTCCAGATGGTTCAACGACCGCTGCCTTTAAGATGAACGTTTAAAATGTGGCAATACTTCCAGCTTTACATGTTGGTGGCAAGAATGCAGTTGATGGGAAAGGCTCTCCTTATCTCTGATACAGGGACGCTGGGACCCACCCCTCGTACGGTTACTGTGGAGATGAAATCAGGCAGGTTGTGAAAATAGATTCCGAAGCAGCCCCGGCATTCTCCAAGTGAATTCCATTTACATGTGCATCTGAACTATTAAACCACATAAAATGCCTTCGTTTCACTTGGGACAATAAATGAAAACTCTTTTGACATTTGAAGCATTTCATGTCTCTGGGCTTCCAGAGAACGGTTCCATTTAACTTGAAAGGGGTTTTCAGTGTAATTCACATTTAATGTTATGAAAGCATTTCTCTCTCACATTGGGCTTTATCTAAATTTTTAAACAAGGCCTAATTTACAGGCCCCAAACGACTTGGCAAATTTCCTGCAATCTCATTGAAAAAACTCCTGGCCGCCTATAGGCTGCGGGTGTGTTGAAAGACCGCTTTGTCTCGGGTGCCAACTAAAACTAAAATTACTCCACCAACAAAAGGTCGTCTTTTCAAACAAACCCACAGAACCCATACGCACACACGGCACTCAGGGCTGACCCTGAATCCCCCCTAACTCCCTGGCAGTATGAGCAGTAGGCCAGGTGTTCTCTGTCATTTTCCATAGCAGTGGGGGCAGGAGGCTCCATACCAAGTCAAGACGATAACTTCAGAGAAGCCCCCAAATTTGTTCCCGAGTGGAGGAGAGTGAGAAAAAGTCAGTCAGTTGGAGAGACAGAGGAAGAGAGAGAGAAAGTGTCATATTTATGCTGCCCATGCTCAATGCGGACGGTGACAGCAGCCACGAAACTAAAAGATGCTTACTCCTTGGAAGAAAAGCTATCACAAACCTAGACGGCATATTAAAAAGCAGAGACATTACTTTGCTGACAAAGGTCTGTCTAGTCCATCTATGGTTTTTCCAGTAGTCTATATGGATGTGAGAGATGGACCATAAAGAAGGCTAGGTGCCAAAGAATTGATGCTTTCAAACTGTGGTGTTGGAGAAGACTCTTGAGAGTCCCTTGGACTGCAAGGAGATCAAACCAGTCAATCCTAAAGGAAATCAACCCTGAATATTCATTGGAAGGACTGATGCTGAAGCTGAAGCTCCAATACTTTGGCCACCTGATGTGAGGAGCTGACTTATTGGAAAATACCCTGATGCTGGGAAAGATTGAGGGCAGGAAGAAAGAGGGCAACAGAGGATAAGATGATGGGATGGCAACACTGACTCAATGGACATGAGTTTGAGCAAACTCAGGAAGACAGTGATGGACAGAGAAGCCTGGCGTGCTGCAGTTCATAGGGTCACAAAGAGGTGGACATGACTGAGCGACTAAACAACAACAAATATTGTCATCAGCTGTTGAAAGCAGAGTCTGTATTTGCATGTAACCCTAATGCTGAGGAGGAGCTTGATGAGCAGAGAACACACTGGTACCCTCTAAGCACAGCCTGCTCCCAAGGCACCTGGATGCCCACAGCAATGCCAGGCCTGGGAGTGGAGCTCCTTTCTGGGTGGTTGGTTTTTGAGGGGGGTGATCACCTACACAGAACTCAAATATCCTATCCTCTGCTTTGTCAATGGCTGTGTAGTCTTGGAGGGAGCAAGCTGGGGTGGGAATCACTGTACACATACTTAGGAGGCATCTTCTCAGAGGCAGGAGTGTGCTAAACCCTAAGGATACACCAGCAATCAAACCACACACAGCCCCTGCTTTCACAGAGCTTACAGCACAGCAAGAAATAGAGCAGATTCAATCAACAGCAACACAAGGGGAGGGAAGGGTAAAGCCTGAAAACCCTGAGTCAGACTGTACCAGGTCTGCCTGTGTAGAAACGCCTCCTCAGGCTTCCCACATTCTCATCCACTCTGTATGCTCTGGCCCAGCTTCTTCTCTGACCATGTCTCTTACTGACCTCTCCACCCCATCCCATCCCCCTCCTCCTGGCCCCCACTAACATGCTGAGCTCCAGCTACACCAGCCTTCTTGCAAATCTCAAACACCCAAAGTGGTTGCAGCCTCACAGGCCTTTGCACCTGCTCTTCCTTCTGCTCAGATGCTGGTCTCCAGGGCTCACTCCTTGCTTTCCTTCCTGCTCTCTGCACGGGCCATCCTGAACCTGAACGAGCCCCCCTCCCCACTCTCATTCCCTGTCTCCTGTGGCCTGCTTATTTTCCTTAGCATCACCAGACATATCACTGATACATATGTTTATTATCTTTCCCCTACTTGTCCATCTGTTCACTGCTTTCTCCCCAGGGCCTCCAACAGCACCCAGAACACTGTAGGTGCTCAATACATAATTCCTGAGAGTCGTGGTACGAAAAGTGTCATGGGAGCACAGTCTCCAAGACAGCTTGGCAAGCCTGCCAGAGGTGTCCCTTCAGGGTCAGCGGGACTTTAAGTGAAGAACAGAAAAGAGGGTTGCAAGCAGCATGACCAGCTTTGAGAAGTCTGAGGGAGGCTTAGAGAATGATGGCGTGGCTGGAATGCAGGCCATCAGTGAGAAAGGGAAGAAATGAGAGCCAGGAGGGAGGCAGGGGGCAGACCCTACAGTGCTCAAAGAGCCACAGACAAGGTTTCTAAAGCAGAATCATACAGAAAGACTTAAATTTCAGAAGGCCCTTAGGAGGGTGGGAAGAACTGAATGAGCAGCATTGACCCACGTGCATTACCATATGTAAAATTAGATAGCAGGTGGAAATTTGCTGGAAGATGCAGGGTGCTCGAATCCGATACTCTGTGACACCATTAAGGGTGGGATGGGATGGGAGGTGGGAAGGAGGTTCAAGAGGGAAGGGACATATGTACACCTAACACTGATTCATGTTGATGTATGGCAGAAACCAACATAATATTGTAAAGCAATTATCCTCCAATCAAGAAAAAATATATATATGTACATATATATTAAAAAAGAAGGCCCTTCTGGGCAGCAGCTTGGAGAGACGAGACAGGACAACAGGGTGGAGGTGCTATTGCAGGGGGCCCAGTGGAGAGAGATACTTAGAGCCCAGCCAGGTGGCACCCCTGGAGAGAGCAAGCCTGGCTCATGCTCAGGAACCCCGGTGCCCTTGGACAAGTCGCTTGACCCTTTGGACCTCCACTGTCTTATCCACCAAACAAGCACAGTCCACAGTTGTAGGAATTTGTGTCAATGATGTTGCTTCCGCAGGAGTGCAAAGTTAATTGTTCTACAAAAGCAAGCTGTTAGGCTGATGACTAGCTTTTCTGGCTAATGGCTGAAGCTTTACATTTTCATCCTAGCTTAGCACTTAGCGAAGGTATCAGAATCGAAACTCAGATGAATCTGAATAATGGTGCCCCTTGATTGACAGCCCAAAGTCATTAATTCAGGAGAACGTGTACAGACAGCACGAGAGGAGCAGGGCAGAATGAAAGGCCTCTAATGGCACTTGCTTGCTCCCAGCAGGGCTCAGTCCGATTGCCTGGCCCTTTCATTCTGCTCCACCAGGTATGATCAGCAACAGAAGAGTTCTTAAGAGCACAGCCAGCCCTTCCTGCTCAAGGCTATGCTCAGAGAATAGCATCTGGATCTAACTCTACGACATATCAAATATCTCTCAGAAGCTCTTAGGGCCCCTGAAAGGTGAAACACCAGTAGATGTCTAGGTACAAATATGGGTGCAGCCAGGGAGAAAACATTTAGATTCCTTGGCCAGCTCAGATGACCATCCCCACCCCGTGCCCTCTCATTTCCAAGTTAGCTGAAAACAGTACACAGGAGCGAGCATGTCTGTCCCTGGAGGAAATCACACTGTACACTGTGTCAACCTCCCGCCCTCTTTCATGTCGATTAATAGCCTGCCAAATGGAGAGACTTTTGAAAAGGAGGATGATAATTGAAATTTCACATAATTACATTTTAAAGGAACGCTTTTAGCTTCCCCTGACTTCAGTCAAAACTCCATCTTGTCAAAATAATCTTAATTTTTTTTTTTTTTTGTTAAACAAAGATTGATGAAATATCACTGGAAATCTTTTAGCTGCTTAATTATAAGTCAAGCCTCTTTGGGTTTTTTTTTTTTTTTTTTTTTTTTCGGGATGTTTCTTTGACTTCTCAAAGTGATTAGTTTGGTCCTCTGGTTTTAAACTGTTCATTTTCCACTTGCGGGGAAGAGTAAAATTTCTTCCCTGGTTTTAATTACAATCGGAGCGTTATCCTTGGATGGTATGAAGGGAGGCTGTTTGACTGGGGGGGAGGGGCGCTGCCCTGTTAATCAGGGGTAAATCTAGTATATGGTGAAGGCTTGTACCTTGTCATTACATTACCTTGTTGGTCTAATTAATGGTATTACCCCCTGAACTATGTGTAGAAGCTTAAAGAAATTCAACACAGGCAGAAAACACCCTCAAGGGGAAAGAAGAGAAGGCCTAATAAAGTACTGCTTATCGCACGTGGGGTGCTGCTGCTAATTTCTTCCGTGATTACTACCTGATGGTGCAGAGCACCCTCCAGGTAACACGGGCTGGGCTCATGCAGGTCTCTTAGAAATGACAGTGATGCCTGCATTTTGGTTTCTGGCATGGGCCAGCAATTTACCTGTGATATTTAATTTAAAAACCAGACATCACCTCATCAAAAACTAAATGTTGTTCCTGCTTGTTCAGGTGAAGTTTTGGGTAATGTCTGGTGAGAGTGAGGGCGAGGGGTGGGGGCAGGTGGGAGGAGTGAGCTAAGGGAAAGGAGAAGGTCTTTCTCTCTTGGGTCACTAACCCACCATAGAAAGCAAGGTTCCAGTGAAAGGCTGAATTGACGGTGTTCATTACCACAAAGCCACAAGCTTCACCATTAGCAGACCGGGACCAGATCACATTTAGCATATTGTTGTTGTTGTTTCATCACTAAATCGTGTCCCACTCTTTGTGACCCCATGGACTGAGGCACGCCAGGCTTTCCAGTCCTTCACTATCTCCAAGAGTTTGCTCAAACTCATATCCATGGAGTTGATGATGCCATCCAACCATCTCATCCTCTGTCACCTTCTTCTCCTCCTGCCCTCAATCTTTCTCGGCATCAGGGTCTTTTCCAATGAGTTGGCTCTTCACATCAGGTGGCCAAAATACTGGAGCTTCAGCTTCAGCATCAGTCCTTCCAGTGAATATTCAAGGTTGATTTACCATATGGGAAGGACTTAATAAAAGGTTGTTGAACAAATCAATGAACTCTCTTTACCGAGTCCTTGGCTATCAAAGGCACACTGTTAGGCCATGCATGGTCCATGGGGCTTTTGTTGAGTCCTCAAAACTCTTGTTTGGTAATTAAAAAAAATATATTTTAAAACTGGTATTCTAAGAAGTTAAGCAAACTTTTTAAGGACATACAGTTTTTTAAATAACAGAGTCAATGGGGAGTATAGCTCTGTGGTAGAGCATTTTAAGTAACAGAGTCAGGATTTGAACTAGGTTAGCTAGATTCCAATGGCACCCCACTCCAGTACTCTTGCCTGGAAAATCCCAAGGACGGAGGAGCCTGGTGGGCTGCAGTCCTTGGGGTCGCTGGGAGTTGGACCCGACTGAGCGACTTCGCTTTCGCTTTTCACTTTCGTGCATTGGAGAAGGAGATGGCGGCCCACTCCAGTGTTCTTGCCTGGAGAATCCGGGGACAGGGGAGCCTGGTGGGCTGCCGTCTATGGGGCTGCACAGAGTTGGACACGACTGAAGCGACTTAGCAGCAGCAGCAGCAGCTAGATTCCAAATGCCCCCATTACAAGATGAATCAGAATGACTAAATCAATGCATGATTTGAATTTCATTTCAGGTCTGGCTTAAAGGTGGGTAAGGGGAGATTCTGACAGGTATTAACATTTTACAAAAGCATAAGAAATCTCAAAGATACCTTATTTTGCTAATAAGGTATCTTATTAGCATAATACCATTCATCATTAATGTGAGATTTTTTAGAGTTATTTTTTATTTTATTTATTTTTGGCTGTGCTAGTTCTTCATTTTGGCAGGCAGGCTTCTCTAGTTGTGGCTCAAGGGCTTAGTTGCCACTCACGATGTGGGACATTGAAGAACTGATGCTTTCGAACTGTGATGCTCGGGAAGACTCTTGAGAGTCCCTTGAACTGCAAGGAGATCAAACCAGTCAATCCTAAAGGAAATCAACCCTGTATATTCCTTTGAGGGACTAATGTTGAAGCTGAAGATCCAATACTTTGGTCACCTGATATGAAGAGCTGACTCATTGCAAAAGACCCTGATGCTGAAGATTAAGGGCAGGAGAAGAAGCGGGTGACTGAAGATAAGATAGCTGGATGGCATCACCGACTCAATGAACATGAGTTTGAGCAAACTCTGGGAGATAGTGAAGGACAGAAAAGCCTGGCATGCTTCAGGTCCATGGGGTTACAAGGAGTTGGACATGACTGACTGACCAAACAACAATAGCACGTGGGATCTTAGTTTCCTGACCAGGAATTGAACCCACATCCTCTGCATTGGAAGACAGATTCTTAGACACTGGACCACCATAGAAGTTCCTGTTGTGAGTTTGTTGTGTTTTTTTTTTTAATGGCCCATGGAGGCCTATCATTAAACACATTATTTCCAATTAAATAGTCTCCCCCTCTCAAGATGGAATCTCAGCAGGTTCACTTTTAGAGACTTTTGATTAGTCAACATCTATTAAATGCCCACTGGTTTTCACTCCAGTATTCTCGCCTGGAGAATTCCATGGACAGAAAAGCCTGGCAGGCTACAGTCCATGGGGTCGCAAAGAGTTGGACGTGACTGAATACACACACACACAGGATTTCAAAAGAAGTCAGAAGCATATCTGACCTCAGGAAGCTCATGAGGAAAAGGAGGAAACAAACCTGTGCATTCTTCTTCTAAAATTGCCCCTCTAATGCCAGGGAGGGGAGATGCTGACTTGTCAGCTGATGGTCTAACAGTGGACAAGGCTGGAAGATTCTGGCCCCTGTGCCCCCACACTTCATGCTCTGCCTAAGCAGGGAGTCCAGGCTTTCTAAAGTTCCTTGGAATCTGTAGACTCGCACAGCCCAGTCTGCAAAGTAGGCCTCTGGGAACCAATGTGGTCCTCAGGGGTAGTTAGGGGACTTCTTTCGTAGTCTAGTGGTTAAGACTCCGTCTTCTAATGCGGGGGACACGGGTTCAATCCCTGGTCAGGGAACTTAGGTCCCACATGCTGTGGGGTGTGGTCAAAATTTTTTAAGAAAAAAGAGGTAGTTAGGGAGGAGACGCCTCAGTGATTCCTAATACTTCCTTGTTTTGCAAACCAGAGAAGGCTAGAGGCACAACAGAAGTTAGGAGAGTCGGAGCTCTACTTAAATGAGCATGTGGATTAAATATACGTGCTTTCTGCATTCAGAAGCAACACAAATCTGTGAAAGGCAGCATATATTTTTGAGAAAAAAATACACCTGTAGCAGAGTCACCCTGAAGACCCCGGCGAGGGCCTGGTTGCCACATGCGGTAGCCCCACTCCTTCCACCCTCCAGCCACTGATTAGCCCCATTAGCAGATGACAAATGACTTGGGAGGCCTTGGTCCCGTCCCAGGTGGGCCAGTGCACAAAGGATTCAGCCTCCATCTCTAGTAATTGTCTTTTCACTTGGCAGCTCCCTGGGGAGGTCAAAGGGGAAAAGTGTGCCCCAAGATGCCCAGCAGCCCATCTGCTCTGTGGTCCTTCTCCAGGCCAGCAAGGAAGTTCCTGCACAGACAGGCTGTTAGGATGGCTCCAGCTTTCAGGACAGGCAGAGGTGATGAAGACTCATCTATGCCACCAAACTGGCACACTAATGATGATAAAGGCCCTTTCACTGAAGTTTAGTATGTGAGAGGGGCTCCCTGAGAGATTTTCATGTGCTTTGTCTCCTAGCATCCTCACAACAACCCCAAAATGCAGGTACTATTATTATTTTCATTTTAATGGTGATAAAACTGAGTGAGACTCAGTGAGATTATGTACTTTGCTCAAGGTCACAGATAGCAAGAGTCAAGACTGGGACTTGAACTTAGAATAGTTTAACTCCAAAGCCCCCACTTGGTAACCAGCTAGCTCCGGCCACCTTACATGCTTCTTGGCCTGTTTCTTTTGGATTTGCGGTGCTGTATATTCACAAAATGCAAATTTACTTTCAATTTAAATTCCCCACAGAATGAGGTTCCATCAATGGCTTATCTATACCAAAGCATCTTCCTGATGGAAGGAATTACCCACCTGGCATTGAGGTTTGCTTCCAGGTCACATGCTAGGGGGTACTCTAGGCAGGCAGCACTTCTATGCTAAGTGACCTTGGGCAAGGCCTTAGCCTCTACAGATTACCAAGAATAATCAGTGCAAGAGCTGGACCATAAAGAAGACTGAGTGCCAAAGAATTGATGCTTTAGAATTGTGGTGCTCTCAAATTCAAAGCCTTGGACTGCAAGGAGATCAAACCAGTCAGTCCTAAAGGAAATCAACCCTGAATATTCATTCACTGAAAGGACTGATGTTAAAGCTGAAGTTCCAATACTTTGGCCACCTGATGTAAAGAGGAAAACTCCTTGGAAAAGATCCTGATGCTGGGAAAGACTGAAAGCAAAAGGAGAAGGGTGGTAGAGGATGAGATGGTTAGATAGCATCACCAACTCAATAGGACAAAAATTTGAGCAAACTCCGGGAGACAGTGGAGGATAGGGGAGCCTGGCATGCTGTAGTCCACGGGGTTGCAGAGTCAGACATGACTTGGTGAGTGAACAACAACAACAATACCTCACAGGATCGTGAGAGGTTTAAAAATGCAATCCACCCCAACAAAGGACACCACTTGGTAGGTAGGTAGTCAAGTATAATAAAAATTAAAGGTGCTTAGCACGATACCTGGAACATGACAAGCACTGAAAAGTTAAGAGCTGGTATTCTTTCTTCACAAGGTTCCAAATCAGATTTTCACAGCCCATTTCAGCCCGAGATATCGCTCTTCTTTGAATTTCTAAAGGATGTTGAAGCTTCTCTTATATTCCTTTCCAATTTGTATGTAATTTGTGCACATAATGTTTTCTCTTCTTTTCAAAAGATATGAGGTAAGAGCCTATTAGGTGCCAAGCACTACCAAACCACCATGCATTCAGCATCGCATTCCGACCTCACACTGAGCTAGACTCCACCGTATCGTGCCATTGTACAGATGGGGAAAATCAGGCCCAGGGAGGTTAAAGAACTTGCCGACGGCAAGCAGCAAGCAAGCATTGAGGCGAGGACTCAATTCCAGGCCACTCGCTTGGCAGCCTGGGCTTGTCACTGTTTGTTGCCATAAATGCTAGATTATAACCATCCCAAATAAAGATTTAGGTACTAACTACTGCCTACCTCCACTATGGGGCACAGCGATGTCCCATACCAGGGGCTCTATAAATATTTTAGAAAGAACAGGCAGAAAGAAGAGGAAAGTTTCCACAGTTACACAGTCACAAGTCTCCTCTGACAACATGCACCCAAAATCTGCACAGCAGGGCTCCTTCGTGAACTGGCCGAGACCCAGAAAACCCATCCCAGCTTTCCGCAGCCCAGAGAACATGGGGCGGGCAAAGTGGATATTTTGCCAATAATAACAATGATGATAATTACAGTAATGATCATAGCCAACATTCACGGGGTGCTTCTGCTATGCTGCACACTGTTATCCATGCCTCCCATAAATGCACACATTTAATAACCTCAGCAACTCTCAGAAGTGGGTGCTCTTATCAGTCCCATTTTACGCCTGAGGAAACTTTCAATTTAAATAGAATTTTTGGAGCTTCCAAGAATTTCAAAGTTATCTAAATTTCCCATACACTTATAATTTAGAGAGAGGCAGATGGCACACTTTTGGAAAAGCATACATACAAATATAGACATACTCATATACATGTAGATCTTACCATAATACAGATGGGCAAACTGACACTTAATGGGATAAAGGTTACAGTAAATTCATCTGAGGAGCTGAGCTGAGGCCAAAACTTAAATAATTCATTGGCACTATTTGCAATAGCCAAAAAGTAAAAACAACCCAAACGTCCCTCAAATGATGGACGGATAAATAAAATGTGGCGTTTGTTATTATTGTTCAGTCGCTAAGTTGTGTCCAACTCTTTGTGACCCCATGGACTGCAGCACGCCAGGCTCCCCTGTTCTTCATTGTTTCCTGGAGTTTGCTCAAATTCATGTCCATTGAGTCAGTGATGCTATCTAATCATCTCATCCTCTGCCACCTCCTTCTCCTTTTGCCTTCAATCTTTCCGTCCAATCTGCCTTAAAGCATCAGAGTCTTTTCCAATGAGTCAGCTCTTTGCATCTGGTGGCCAAAGTATTGGAGCTTTGGTTTCAGCAACAGTCCTTCCAATGCATATCTGAACAATATTATTTGGCATGAAAAGGAATAAAATTCTGACACATGCCACAATGTGAGTGAATCTTGAAAACAGGATGCTAAGTGAAATATGCTTGGCACAAAAGGTCATGTGTTTTAGGTTTCTATTTATAGGAAGTGATCAGAAAAAGCAAATCCATAGAGACAGAAAGCAGACAGATGTTTGCCATGAGCTGAGGGGGAGGTAAGGTGAGTGTCTACTTAATGGAGCACAGAGTATCTTTTCAAGTTGGATTAGAAAGTTCTGGAACTAGACAGTGGTGATGATTGCACAACACTGTCAATGTACTTAATACCACTAAATTGCACATTTTTAAATGGTTGAAATAATAAACTGTGGGCTATGTATATTTTATCGTAATAAAAAATGATTTAACGCCTTTCTCATTGTACCTGGGTAAAATCCAGATTGTTTATCTTGGTTTACAAGAACCTTCCAAATCTAGCCTCTCCACCTTACACACTCTTGTTCTCTCTCAACTCCCACTACTTACTTTTCCCATCACACCCAGACCTGGAGTGTGGCTGTTCCCCGCCGAGCCATGCGTCATCTTGCCGCGTCTTTCATCCTTAAGGAAGCCCTTGCCCAGAGTTCCCCCCTCCCCCCACCACTTTCTGTGCAAAGAGAAGAGCCACTTGTCCTTCAGGACTCAACTCAAGCACAGCCTCCTGGGATGTCTGCCACAGAGCTCCTCAGAGAAGTGTCCCCTGTCGACACTTTTACATACCCTGCAGGTACGACTATCATGGTGCTCATCACAGAGTATATTACTCATCATAATGTATGGTTTCAGACAAGAATGGAGCACTTAGTGCTGGTTAAAAATATAGGCTTTGGAGTCACCGGGCCACCATTCATATCATAACTCTACCTGCTGTGTGAAAGGGAAAAAATGTTAGTTGCTCAGTCATGTCCGACTCTTTGTGATTCTGCGGACTGTAGCCTGACTGGTTCCTCTGTCCATGGGATTCTCTGGGCAAGAATACTGGAGTGGGTAGCCATTCCCTTATCCAGGGGATCTTCCCAACCCAGGGATCAAACCCAGGTCTCCTGCAGTGGCAGGTAGATGCTTTACCATCTGAGCCATCAGAGCTGTGTGAGCACGGACACATTATTTAACCACTTTGGGCCTCAGTCACTTCATCGGTAAAAAGAGGGCTAATAATAATGTTTGATGTGAGGATTAAATGCAGAAATACATAGACAACTTTGAGAACAACATCTTGTCCCTCCCAAGCAGCCAGTAAACATTAGTGTCATTATTACCCGCTTCGTCATCCTCTTCCCTCTGCCCAGCACAGGACCTGCACACCAGCACATGCCCAAGAAAGGTACACGTTAAAGGAAGTTAATGATCCACCTGCTCTGTTCCTCTCACTTTACTGATGGGGAAAATGGGGCTCAAACATGAAAGTGATTTGTCAGTTACGCAACCAGATGGAGGCAGAAGAGGAAGGACTTCCTGTGTCAAATCCTCACTAGGACATGGCGGGGCAACATTCCATCATGTTTTCATGGACATGGGCCATCCACCTTACAAACCCAATCATGCAGCCCAAGTAAAACTGACCAACGACAGAGAAGACAGAGGTAGACTCAACACCTCTCAACACTTAATGACTTTCTTTGCTTCATAACAAGAGCTTGAAATATCAGCAGGCAAGCTTTAAAGAGAAAAATAATGCAGAATTTAACTGAGGGTCTGTGAGCCAGTCAGTGGGGCTCCCTCTCCTGGGAAGGATGATGCACAAGCTGTCAGAGATAAGACTTCGGTCGTGCATATGTAAGTGGAGCATAGACAGCAGCAGGCACTCAGGGAGTCCCTTCTGCCACCACCAAATGGGAAACCTCATAGATCAAACCACAGAATAAATGAGGACATTAAGCCTTCAGAAACCCTGGGATTTGTATTTGATATGCCAAGATTCCTACTTAAACTAGCCCCTCCTTAAATGATTTTTGTTGTTGCTTTCAAAAGAAGTCACTCTTTGGTCCTAAAGGTCTTCAGTGGGAGAGACTTTGGGCCATAGTTTTAAAAACTCACAGCAATATTTATGGAATCCTTAGCACATATGTGCCAAATACTTAACACAGAGCTTCACTTATATGAACCCACTTAATCTTTATAAAAATCCTATAAGGTACAAACTATTATCACCCTGTTACATAGATGTTATGTGAACCAACAAGATGACATGCCAGGAGGTAGTGGATTTGGTGGTTAAACTCAGGAATCTGAGTCCAGTTGAAGGAATGTAGTCATACAAACAAGGCTGTTGTCTTGCGGTGTCCTTGAGACACTAAAGAGAAGAAGAATGGGAAGTTCTAACATCCACAGTGGCTCCTGACACCAATGGAATGCCTGAAGGTACAAGCCATCTTATCCCCCAAACTTGTAAGAGGCAGCTGCAAGAGCCCTCTGAGGAGCTGGCTGAAGAGTTAATAGCTATTTGATGGACACCCACCACTATATTACAAACGGTTGGGAGCTAAATAAATGCAAATGAAGCCACGGGGGCAGAAAACCAGCCTTCCCAAGTGTATCCTGTCTGCATTGAAATGCCCTGGTTCTATGCCTGAACTTAATATTTCATGCAAAAGGCAACACTGAGATTACCACTCCAAGGAACCCAGGGGAGGACAATCAGGATGACAAATGGAACCCTCCCCCTTGTATCTCAGAAATGCCAAGAGGTGTGGGTGATGGGCTGAAATCCCTAAACAAACCAGAGGAGTGAGCCTGTGACTGAAGCTGATTAATGGACAGAGGGGCCCAGGCCTCACCTTTATTTACATTGCTTGGAGCACATAAACTCCAAGAAAATTTAGTGTTTTAATTTGGGCATCTGGCTTGTGCTTTTCTTTTTCTTTTTTTCTTAAATCATTCTTGTCTATACACACTGGAAAATAAGACTGAACTACAGACCCAATACTAGAGGGCTCCTCTGTTTCCCACTTGCCTGGTTCAGATGGTGAGTTCCGCCAGGGCACAGACAGGAAGTGTTTCTGGTGCATAAAGGGTTTTTCTGGGAGCTGCAGCATGGATTGTGCATTAGTGTGGACACTGCCTGAGGAGACGGTGGGATCACGGGGCCAGGTCCTGGACAGGAGGACAGCACCACCAGTCTAGCCTGGGCTCTGCTACGAAGTGCTATGTGGCCTCAGTCAGCTCACTGTGCTTTCTGGCCTCCGTTTGTCCAACTGCAAAACAAAGTCCAGGTGAGGTCTTCAACTTCCCTTCCAATATAGGAGACACATTCTGTGATTCCATAACCCACAAGAGGGCTTTCTCTGGTACGACCACCTTCTCTCCATCCCAGGTTTCAAGTCTCTCTCCTAAACAGGGCTACAACAGAGTCACAGGTTTATATTATCTCTGCTTAAGCCAGGAGAGACAAAATTCCCCAAATTAAACAATCTATGCTATTCTTTAAGGTGGATCTGATTTTCTTCGGGATACTGTTGAAGGTCATGAGGTGTGGAAACTCAGAAACAGGAGGACCTTCAGCCAGGTCTCCTCCAACGGGCTCATTGTGACTGAGCCAGTTCCCCAGCTCCTGCACAGCTTTCTAGAACGCCTCTCTCAAGTCATGGCAATGGAGGTGGGAGTGCTGGACCCTGGTCTCTGCTCAGATAGTCGGCATTACAAATCAGGGTGGAGGCTGGAGCTTCCCTTTCTGTTACTTCTTAGTCTCAGGTACAGTCAGGGTTAGCGTCGAGTCCTCTTGGTCGTCTGTTGGGTCTTTCCCCCACTGCTCTCTCCTCCTCGGGCTTCCAGCAAAAGGTGGGCATCTTACACATCCTAGTATCCCAGTGCCCAGCACCAGGCTTCATCAATCAGAAAATGTGCCTAGCAGATGCTAACTTTGCGAACAAAGCACAGCTCAGACCCACCCTGGTACCTGCTGGGAGGTCATACACCTAAGCACGTTTACTGCATGCAATTACGACCTATACATTTCTGGAGGGCATGGCAAATACCAAATGGTGTGCTCGGCTCTCCGATGCACCCTCTCCTGTGATCCTGAAGCTCCGGGGTGTTGAGGTTAGTGTTATCCCCAGGAGCAAACTGAGGGCTAGACTGTAAAGCAGCTTGCCCACCACACACAGCTAATGTATGTGTTAGAAGAATAGGATATGCATCCAGGAGACGGACTAGAGATTTCTGTCCCACGCTGTAAACTCTGCACTTACCTGTGTCTGCATCTTGGTTTGTTTAAACAAGTCATTACAGTGAAAGCCAGTGACACCCTTTCCTAGTCATTACTGTCTCTCAACTATCTCTGCATTATACGCAGATGACAGCATACTGTTGCCATTAAACTTGTCTTCGATGGCCCATCTGAATGCAAAACACAAGAAAGGGAAGATCACATTTGGTATTCCGCCTATTTTTTCTCTGGAACTCTTTTTTTTTTGCCTTGCCATGCTGTTATCTTAGTTCCCCCAACCGAGGATCCAACCCGGGGCCCCCTGAAGTGGAAGTGGAGAGTCTTAACCACTGGACCACAAAGGAAGTCCCTTCGCTGGAACTTCTAAACCTAGTGTGGGAGTAACTTTTCCAACAGACCTGGCAGATGGTCATCTAGGCTCTAGTGATGACCATGTCCCTCTGGACAGCTCTCATCCCTAGCAAGGTTAAACTTGACTCTCTCAAATGTTCCTTCATAAGTCCCAGGTGACCCACCAGCTAAATATTAACCAAACACAAAAGAAATGAACACCATTGACGGGGTCTTCCAGGTGATTTTAATTGCAGGTAATAAACCACTGTTAAAAGGAAGGTTTATAATAAGAGGATGCCTACTAGTTTAGGGTGTTTGCAGGGAAACAGTGAAATGATTTTGTAAATGCCATCTTCTCTAATAAACCTGAATGCTGCTGGAGAGATTAGGCCATTATCCAGTGCTGGCATAAATGAGAAAATGATATGATGGATCACATGCTTGAGGGGTTTTAGGAATTAGATGGAGATGGGGCAGGATGACGCTAGTTAGCGATGGCAGTTGGCCAATCAAATCATATTGCCTGAAATCTAGTTTAGGGCCAGTTCTGTTATTCTGACTGTAACTGGTACTCTCCAATATTCATACTAGGAAGTCACTGTAGAAATATTTGTCTAAATAAAGAAGAGTTTTCTTAAAGCCTAGGGCCCAAATCACAGATTTATCTGTTTCTGTCACAGTGAGGCAGAGTTTGAGGAATGGAAGAATACCTTAAAATCAGAGGACTCAAAGGCCTGGGGCGTAATTTTTTAAGACACGTATCAAAAATACCTAACTGCACACAGCATTGCTGAGAATGGCCTTGCATAGGGCTGAACACACATGTCCAGCAGATGCATTCTATTGCCACAGTTCTCAAGCTGTGGGCCACAGAGACTCTGGGTGGCCAGAGAGAGTGACTTACAGAAAGTCCCAAACCCACATGTCTCCAGTGTGCTGCCTGTGGACAGAGTGAATCATTTTTATTACATACATGTACCATTATCTTTCAAATACATGCAGATGCAGAAGAGGCAGCCACTTGATAATGCTACTGAATTCAATGCATTCTTTTGCATTTATGTATTTTCTCAGAGAGATAGACAAAAAATACAACTACTAATATGTAGGGGCCAGAATTCATTGAAAATGCCCCACCGCTCTCGCTCTCTCTCCGGCATTAAAAAGAGTCTATGTGAAAACTGGGAAGGAACCATTGCACCACTGGGAATATGGAGGACAAAACATTAAATCCAGATGTAAACTGAATAGCCATCTTGGCTAAAGTTTAAACCACTGAAAACTGGCCCCTGGATAATGTTAGCAGCACGCATGCTCACGAGAGAAGTGATGATTTTGTTGGTATTAGTTTGAGGTACATTATCTGTTTTCTCTGAATAACACCCACTACCTCAGCCTGCCAGCCTTTGTGAGTTACGACTTTCAGTCCTTAACCCTCCCTGTTCATTTATGTTGCAAATATCCCTATGATTTCTCATATGAACCACTTATGAATTCTGACCATGACCTCAAATACAAGTCTAGGTACACGTGTGTTTAAAGGGCTGGAAAGCATACTCAGCAGGGCATCATGGGAAGCCTAGCTCCTTCCAGGAGAAAGACCTCTAAGAAACACAGGAATATTAAGAGAAAGACCTGAGATCTGGAAAAAAAAAATACAATCTTGAACCTTTGGGGGAGAGAAATCGACTGAAGAAAGGAAGAGAATTTCATTCAAAGGGAGGAGAATTCAGAGTTCAATAGCTATTAATAATTAAGAGTTCTATCTATTGAACCCTGAAGTCCACCCAGCTTCATGCCAGGTACACTATGTGTTATTCCACTAACTCAGGGAGTAATTTCCCCCCCCAGGAAAAAACACACTGGGCAATGTCTAAAGACTTTTTTGTTATCACGCTATAGGGGTACTACCAACATCTAGTGATGGAGACCAGTGTGTGTGTGTTCACTCACTCATGTCCAACTCTCTGTGACTGTAGCCTGCCTATCCATAGGATTTTCTCAGCAAGGATACTGCAGTGGGTTAGCATTTCCTCCTCTAGGGGATCTTCCCGACCCAGGGATCGAACCCACATCCCCTGCATTGCAAGTGGATTCTTTCACCACTGAGCCACCAGGGAAGCCTGATATAGAGACTGGGGATGCTGACAAATCAACCCACACAGCAAAGAATTTTCTGGCTCAGAATGTCAACAGTGCTGAGAAACTCTGCACCAAACTATCCTAATCACTCCCTAAAGGAGAAAGTATCAGCCTCTTGTCACAGAGGTGGCAACTGAGAGCTGTAATGTCCCGCAATCTGTTATAGCTCCAGGACTTGGATCAGACCTGTTTCACCCCTTTAAGCCCATTGGGGCTTCCCAGGAAGCGCTAGTGGTAAGAATCTGCCTGCCAATGCAGGAGACATAAGAGACTCAGGTGTGAGCCCTGGGCTGGGAAGATCCCCTGGAGAAGGAAATGGCAATCCACTCCAGTATTCTTGCCTGGAAAATCCTATGGACAGAATCCCATGGTGGACTACAGCCCATGGGGTTGCAAAGAGTTGGGCATGACTGAAGTGACTTAGCACACCAATCTGTTATATTATACTGAAAATGGAAATGATCTCATTTCATAAATAAGGAAACTGAGGCTCAGATGTCAAGTGTCTTGCCCCATATCTCACTGTTAACTGGTGGTTCTTTGTCTCTTCATGGTTCTTTTAAGGTCTGTGATGATGACTAAACACAAGTGACTTCACCTCTAACCACGAAACTGCTAACAAATGTTTCTTTCTCTTGTCCATTAACTGTTACACCCTTAGTAATTAACTTTTTGTTTCTGCTCCTTTAACACTGTAATCTAGTGGTTTTATTGCTCACATCTAACTTGCTAGCTTAATCAATCATTATTAAGTTCCTTCTGTATGCTAAGCACTGTAAAGGTGCTGGATATAAATGGGTCAGAAGGCAAATGGAAGAGAACTACAAGTTCAAGGGGTTAACAAACTAGAGCCCAAAGGGTGCCTGCTTTTGTAAATAAAGTTTTATTGAAACACAACCACACCCATTAATTTGCCTATTATTTATGACTGCTTTCACATTACAGCAGCAGGTCTGAGGAATTATAATAGATACCGTTTATTCCATAAAGACTATAATATTTACTATCTGGCCCTTGACAGAAAAAGCTTGCTAGCTCCTATCCTGGATATTGTCACTTTGCTTATTTAACTTACATGCAGAATGCATCATATGAAATGCTGGATTGGATGAGTTACAAACTGGAATCAAGATTGCTGGGAGAGATGTCAACAACCTCAGATATGCAGATGATACCATTCTAATGGCAGAAAGTGAAGAGGAACTAAAGAGCCTCTCGATGAGTGTGAAAAAGGAGAGTGAAAAAGCTGGCTTAAAACTCAACGTTCAAAAACTAAGATCATGGCATCTGGTCCTATCACTCATGGCAAGTAGAAGGCGACAAAGTAGAAGCAGTGATAAATTTTCTTTTCTTGGGCTCCAAAATCACTGAGGCTGGTGACTGCAGCCATGAAATTGGAAGACACTTGCTTCTTGGAAGGAAAGCTATGACAAACTTAGACAACGTATTAAAAAAGCAAAAACATCACTTTGCAAAGGTCTGCATAGCCTAAACTATGGTTTTTCCAGTGGTCATATATGGATGTGAGAGTTGGACAATAGAAAAGACTGAGCACCTAAGAATTGATGCTTTCAAATTGTGGTGCCGGAGAGGACTCTTGGGAGTCTCCTGGATTTCAAGATCAAACCAGTCAATCCTAGAGGAAATCAACCCTGAATGTTCACTGGAAGGACTGATGCTGAAGCTGAAGCTCCAATACTTTGGCCACCTGATGCGAAGAGCCAACTCATCTGAAAGGACTCTGATAAAGGGAAAGACTGAGGACAAAAGGAGAAGAGAGTGACAGAGGATGAGATGGTTGGATAGCATCACTGACTCAATGGACGTGAACTTGATCAAACTGCGAGAGATAGTGGAGGATAGAGCCTGGAGTGCTGCAGTCCATGGGATCTTAAAGAGTCAGTTAGACTCAACTTAGCAACTGAACAGCAACAACAATCCTAGCTCCATCATTCAAGCCACAATAGCAGGCAATGAAGTGAACTCCGAGCAGAATCAGGAAGTGCTTTCTTTCATGTCCTGTGCAATATTATCTCTTGGCAGAGGTGGGAATCCTAAGTGTTTAATGCTAATACAAATCTAAAACTTAAAAAGTACCAAAACATTTTGATCCTTAAAAATACTTTCTGCTTTTCTAGAGCCTACTATAAATAGATCTTCAAATGAAGTTCAAATGTATATTATTTCCATTTTGCTGTCAGAGGTTTGGGAAGCCTTTAGTGACTGTTCCTCATCACATTGAAATGAAACAGAGATCAGACTCCCAGCCGTTGCATTAGCTGCTTAGGTGTCAGTTAACCACAGTGGACTATCTGCTGAGCTTCAGAGGCTCCGGGCTGATCTTCCCCTTGGGCGCACAGCAAAAGGCCCCATTCTAATTTTCCCTGAGTTTTCTGCCACACTGTTGGACTTTGGTCTGTGGATGAAATTCCACTGATCTGAGTACAAGGTCTGGACATGAACTTGGAGCAGCAGGAGGTTCCCCCAACTACTCAGGCAGTTACAGCCACAGCAGAAGTGAGAACACGCACCTACACAACCAGCAGGTGGAGAATTTAAGCCAACATGCTTTGGTTATTGTTCATTCAAAGACTCTGATAAAAGAGACCCTGAAGGTTTCATAGCGTCTCCCTGAAGGGACAGTGAAGAGAAAGAAATTAGGCGGATTTACTGTGATGGCTATATCCTGCCCCCAACACTCAGAGAGAACATACACCCACATGCTAAGGCCTCACAGATGTGCTTTCCATATTCAGAAATCCTAAATGGTAGTGGTATCAGGTGCAAAAAATTGTCCTCAATGTGGGAGTCATTCCCCGATCCAATTGATTAAGACAAATAGGAAATTCCCCTGGTGCAAACCTGCTCTGGTTTACAGGTCCCTAACTCTGTTAAGGGAGGCTGTGTGCTGTGCTGAGTCCCTCAGTCGTGTCCAACTCTTTGCAACCCCATGGACTGTAGCCCGCCAGGCTCCTCTGTCCATGGGGATTCTCCAGGCAAGAATACTGGAGTGGGTTGCTATGCCCTCCTCCAAGGGATCTTCCAGACACAGGGATTGAACCCAGGTCTCCCACACTGCAGGTGGATTGTTTACTGTTGAGCCACGAGGGAAGCCTTAAAGGGAGGCTAGAAGAAGAGATAGTAACCCACTCTAGTACTCTTGCCTGGAAAGTCCCATGGACGGAGGAGCCTGGTAGGCTGCAGTCCATGGGGTCCCTAGGAGTCGGACACGACTGAGCCACTTCACTTTCACTTTTCACTTTCATGCATTGGAGAAGGAAATGGCAACCCACTCCAGTGTTCTTGCCTGGAGAATCCCAGGGACGGGGGAGCCTGGTGGGCTGCTGTCTGTGGGGTCGCACAGAATCTGACACGACTGAAGCGACTTAGCAGCAGCAGCAGAAGAGAAAGTCTAAGCTAAGGCATGAATAAGATAGGTCATTAAAAGAGAAATCAAATGATTGTAAATCCCCACAGAGATGATGAAAGAACTTAATGTAAAAAAAAAAAAAAAGACTAAATCTGTAAAACTGATTGTCCTTTCACCATGGAAGGACACTGGACATGGGAGCTCAGAGTATGAGAGCATGGTCTTGGGATGATGGTGTCACTATCCAGGCCTTAAAAGACAGAGGGCCCATGCTCAAGTGGGAGTGGCCAGGACTTCCCTCATGATCCAGTGGTTAAGAATCTGCCTGTCAATGCAGGGGACATGGGTTCAATCTCTGGTCTGGGAAGATCCCACATGCCACAGGGCAACTAAGCCTGTGAGTTGCAACCACTGAAGCCCGCATGCCCTAGAGCCCATGCTGTGCAACGAGAACCCACCACAATGAGAAGCCTGCGCACCACAACTAGAGAGTACTCCCTGCTCGCCGTAACTAGAGAAAATCTGCACGTAGCCATGAAGACCCAGCACAACCAAAAACAAACCAACAAATATTTTTAAAAGGGAGATAAAGGTCAAGGCAAGGTCAGATCTCACCCCCCAAAAGTTCTGGAGCCGCCCTCTGCCCCCATTGTGCAGTCACAGTGGGATCTTACAGTGGAAGAAACAGGAGAATTTGGTTCAATGACCAACTCAACAATCTTGAACAAATCAGCTTAAATCACTCTGCCTCAGTTTCCTTATTTGAGAACAAGATTGCCGTGTCTACCTCAATTCCATCCTATGGGCCAGTGGGTAGGATCCACAGAGATACTGCCTATGCAAGTCTTTGTATGCTGCAAAGATCTGGGTAAACTCTAGTGCTTCCCTAGCAACTCCTGGGTGCAAAGGAAGAAGAGTGGGTGAAGGCAGCAGAAGCCTGGAAAAAGGATTCTGAGCCTTGGCTTTGTGAATGGAGGATGCTAGCCAGAGCTTTTGCTTTAGACGCAAAGTAATAACACTGAAAGTGTTGAAGGATGGGTTTTGAGTTATCCCATGGTGGAACGAGGGCTTCCGGTGGCTCAGTAGTAAACAATCTGCCTGTAATGCAGGGGACTCAGGAGACCAGAGGTTTGAGCCCCAGGTTGGGAAGATCCCCTGGAGGAGGAAATGGCCACCTGCTTCAGTATTCTTGCCTGGACGACCCCAGGGACAGAGAAGCCTAGCAGGCTACAGTCCACGGGATCACAGAGTCAGACACAACTGAGCAACTAGAGCACGTACGCATGGTGGGATCAACCCATGTGTTAACCAGCTGAGTTTTAACAAGGTTCTGTTCTATTGGTTGACGATAATGATCCACACTGTAGAAAAGCCAACCAGGAATTATGCTCCTTCTTCAGAGGGCATCTATTAAGACTTAAACATGCCTCCTTGCAGGGCTACGTGGTACCAAGTCAAACTGTGAACAGAGCAATCAGAGCATGTCTGCTAGCCAACAGGATGACAGTCTCCACAAAATGGCCTTTCTGCTGATTCTCAAATCTAAGATGTGTCAAAAGATAGTCCCATTTTTTTTTCTCGCTTCATATAGTAAATGTTGTAGGAACAGGCAACGCAATCCACTTGATGAATGTGTTAATTAAGATAATCAATATACATATAATCACAGGTCACTTCTCCTCAGCCATCATTCATCAAGCTCTATGGTACCACAACTGCACTCTCTAGGGTCAGTATCAAATTTCTAAATTTCATACCTTGCTATCTTCAGGAAATAGTGAGTACAGAATTTCAAATGGCAAAAATGATGGGGAAAGTGTGACCTAAATCCCATTGTGTTCCAAATTGCACTAATTGAATTAAAGACACCATTCTCAGTGGTTTTAAAAAAATTCAACCTAATCAAGGAAAGTGAGCTACGCTGCAGCTGACAAGAAGCCCCAGTCTTGACCAGGAAGATAATACAGGGGGTGAGCAGAACTTCACCTGCATTAAAATTCATATTGTTTCTTTGGAGGAAAAAAACAACTATTATTAAAGATCTAAACCTTGTGTCATTCACATCTTCCTTCTTTGGGGGAGAAAGTCTCAGCCAGGAGCTATTCTCTGCAGGATCCAATCCCAACCTACCCCCAAAGTTGCACTTTTTAATAATCTCTCATGGTCAGTTTAACCTTAGTAGAGAAATCAATGTGTTTTCCCAGCATGCTTTTATTACATATTGCCACTGTCATGTACATCTGTGAAGCCTTCTCTATTTGTCACTCCATCATCTATTTTCCCATTACACCTGTCTAGACCTTTATTATAAAATGTAATTATATTTCCATGTCAGTCACACCTACTGGACTACAAGCGCCAGGATAGCTTGCTCCGTATCTTATTAAATCTCTGGTCCTTGAACCTATGTACCTAATCTCTCAAAACAGATGGAGACGGAGAGAAGAGAGGGGGGAAAGAAGAAAAGGAAAAAGAAGAAGGGGAGTGGGTAAGTAGCTCTGTAGGCAAAAAAGACGAAACCATACTCCTGGCATTTCCTTGTGCTGCTTGCCTGGTATCTCGATATTTGATTGTAGAGAAGTAGGTGGGCTCCAGGGTCAGCTGAACCTGTATTTCTATCCCACAGATGACCACGGTCTAGAGCGTGGAAAAACAATGAAAACAGTTCTGAGCCTCAGTTTGTTCATGTGTAGAATGGAGATGAGAACATTATCCAACTCACTGTGATAGGAAAGTAGATGAAACAGTGGTGTCAATCACACTGCACAGAGCCTGGGAGACGCAGGAAGAGGCTCAACAGAGGCTGGCTATTGCTGTCACTGTGCTCTTGGATGACCTCCAAGGTCTCTGCAGCTCCCCAGTGCTGCTCCTGGAACATCCCTTTTCCTCAAAATGAGTCAAGCCCCTGTTAAGAAGCTCCAGGGTCCACTGTCCCCTTTCCCAGACAGTTCAGTCCTCTCTGTGACTCTCTGCAGCCTAAACCCAGCAGCCAGGCAGAGAGAAGGAAGATTCTTACATTTGAACATGGCTCTGCCACTAAGCTGCCCTGTTACCTCTGGCCAGATACCTTTCTGGCTACAGACTCCCTAGCAGTGACAAAGCATATTTTGTTCTGTGGAGCTCTAAGGATTTATGATGAACGACTTAGTGTCTGACATGCAAATCCTAAGTACAACTGCCATGATGCCAGCTTTAGAACAAAAATGATTTCTTGGGCAGGAACGGGGAAAACTATGTAAAGTTGAACAACATCCTAGCTGGGACAGCAGGCAATCTCTGGAGTCACATTTACTTGGGTTCATCTCCTGGTTCTGCCACTTGCTAGCTTGGTGACCCTGAAAAAGTCACATAACCTTTCTGGGCCTCAACTTTCTCATATGTAAGGTGGCAAACCCAGTACTTACCTTGGAAGGTAGTTTAAAGGATGAATTGAGAGAATACAGAAAAAGGGTTTAGAACATGACATGTGTCAAATAAAGACTCAATTAAAACCATGTGTCATTAAACCTAGACAGCATATTAAAAAGCAGAGACATCCCTTTGCTGATAATGGTCTGTATCGTCAAAGCTATGGTTTTTCCAGTAGTCATGTGTGGATGTGAGAGTTGGACCCTAAAGAAGGATGAGCACCGAAGAACGGGTGCTTTCATTTTTTTTTTAAATTTAATTTTATTTTTAAACTTTACATAATTGTATTAGTTTTGCCAAATATCAAAATGAATCCACCACAGGTATACATGTGTTCCCCATCCTGAACCCTCCTCCCTCCTCCCTCCCCATTCCATCCCTCTGGGTCGTCCCAGTGCACCAGCCCCAAGCATCCAGTATCGTGCATCGAACTTGGACTGGCAACTCATTTCATACATGATATTTTACATGTTTCAATGCCATTCTCCCAAATCTTCCCACCCTCTCCCTCTCCCACAGAGTCCATAAGACTGTTCTATACATCAGTGTCTCTTTTGCTGTCTCATACACAGGGTTATTGTTACCATCTTTCTAAATTCCATATAAATGCGTTAGTATACTGTATTGGTGTTTTTCTTTCTGGCTTACTTCACTCTGTATAATAGGCTCCAGTTTTATCCACCTCATTAGAACTGATTCAAATGTATTCTTTTTAATGGCTGAGTAATACTCCATTGTGTATATGTACCACAGCTTTCTTAGCCATTCATCTGCTGATGGACATCTAGGTTGCTTCCATGTCCTGGCTATTATAAACAGTGCTGCGATGAACATTGGGGTACACGTGTCTCTTTCCCTTCTGGTTTCCTCAGTGTGTATGCCAGGCACAGTTATGCATGTGAGGCATCAGGAAAATACTTGACATGTTGTAAGTCTTTGTTGTTATTATTTATTGAAAAGTTTGACAAAGCACTGAAGCTAGTTCTCATTTAGTTCTACATGACACTACCTGCCTTCATCAAAAAGAAGACTCCATGGCATCAGAACACCACGTGCCTTGAACACCCAGCATCTTGTGATGTACCCAAGAGGTGAGCTCCAACAACCATAATGACGTGCCAAAGGTGAGTGTAAAGTATTAGGACCCACCTTCCTTTAGAGGATACTATATTCTTAATGATGCACAGTACTTCTTAATGATACACATCACATACTTCAAACAATCTGTAGAGCTGAGACAATATTGGGAATGGAGGTTCTTTATGTCCCCTTTTCCTCCAGCGCTTGCTTTGGTGGAAGAGGAGAGGTTGGGGGAGCTAGGCAGGCAGCTCCCCCTCCCATTTCTCTCCATCCTCCCAGCCTGACTCCCCATCACAGAAGGTGCAGAGGCCTCGGGGGTGCTTTGCTTGCAGACCTGCCTATAGCAGGCTCCATCTGAGCTCTCGTGCTAGGGTCTCAGTTCATCAGAGGGTAGAAGGGACAGGGGCTTTTCATAAGTGTGACCCAAAGGTCCGGCAAGGCCAAGTCAACAAAGACACTAAAACAAATTGAGAACCCACAATGTCCCATCACACAGAAGCCACCTGCTCTAACAGTTGTTCTTGCCAAACTCATTAAAACTATATTCAGCATCTTTCATGTTTCCAGCAGCTTAGGATTCCAAGGGAGAAGCAAGCATGTCTACAGCACACAGCCTTGAGTCTGCCACCTAGATCTGAGGTGCATCAAACCAGCAAGGATGTTACAGACTCATTCAACCACATGGGGAGGAAGAAAAGATTCCTTTGCCTGGATTCCCTCCAGCTTCTTCATAGTCAAGATGGGCCTGGTAGGGGACCTTGAGGATGGTGACGTGGGCCAGCAGGATGCTAACCTGTCCTGAGTTGTCAGGTATCATCTGCCACGATAGATGGTCACTCTCTTGGGTTAGGAAGATCCCCTGGGGAAGGAAACAGTAACTCACTCCAATATTTTTGCCTGGGAAATCCCATGGACAGAGGAGCCTGGTGGGCTACAGTCTGGGGTCGCAGAGTTGGACACGACTGAGCACACACATGCACACGTGCTCCTGGCTTCAGAGAAGCTGTCTTTTCCTAAATGATTCTGCCTGAAGTTTCTCTGCCTGCATTTCAGATGACTAGGGCATTGCAATGACTGCTGGTGGTGGCACCCCTTGTCATCCCATGTGTTACTCACCCTAATATCCAGCCCAAACAGTATGGACTCATTTTCATTTACAAGATCACTTAAAAACCCATTCCTTGGCCTCAGCAGGCAGAACAAGTTCCACTCTTGCCTGATAGATGGCAGGGGGTAAGATGCCAAGCACTAATGCTCACACAAACCCATACTGGCAAAAGTCTGAAAAACACTGAGAAAGTCATGTGATTTCACTTGCCTTTGCTACATAACTCAGGAATAAATATAAATGAAATATGCAATGAATATGGCCAGGACCCCAGGCTTGACCTTCTGGGCCCCATATGACTTGCACGGTGAGCCGGCAGCGTTCCAACGAGCATTCCCCACCTGCCAAGTCCATCTGCTACAAGCTCACCAGCAGCCAGGAAGTCACAAATTATAACCTACAGGATTCCTCAAAAGTGCCAGCAGTCTTGGGGAGTAGAGAGGGTGAAGGAATGGAGAGAACACGCCTTGTCTTACATGGGGAGGATGTGTGATTAGGCTCCTATTATAAAAATCAGATTGGCTCAGACTTAGATCAAAAAAGTTTTGAAAAACCTCAGTCAATCCTGAAATGCTGGAAGCATGAAATTAACCAGAACCAGAAACTTTACTTAAGGGGTCCTCCAAAGGCATTTTCCAAAGACAGTACAAAGACAGTAAATACTAGGCAATCAATAACTAATTTCATTCACACTGTACTGATCTGTATGTAATTTCTTGGTGACCACGCACGGTGATTTTCAGGAAGAATTTTGAAGTCCCATCTCATGACAGCTTACCAGATTAGGAAAAGACAGACAAGTCTCCTATAGCCCATGGATATGACTGGAAAAACCAAGGCATAGGTTCTGGATGAGCTCTGTAACTTAGGAGTAAGCCAAGAGAAGTCCCCAAGATTCCACTGCACTTAGTCTCATCCTCTCTACCACATGAAAATTCTCTTGCTCAAAAAAGATAAAAGTCTACTTGAGAAAACAAGAGTACACAGAGGCAGAATGAAGTGGGAAGGGGTTGCCAAAAGACAGAACTCATTTTGCAAAGCAACAGTGTCTAGCATCTCCGCAGACTATTCACACATTCAATTCAGTCCCAAGGTAATTTATGCTTCACCAATGGGTTTCCAAAATTATCATAATGCTAGATAACAGCCATCAGACCTGAAGTAACAGTCTATTTTAATGCCTAGGGAGAAAAAAAAAACTTGCATCTATTTATGGAAATTTACAAAGGTGTAAGAAAATGACCCTTTTCCCCATCCTAATCTAACTGATGCAGTAGACAGTAAGCCCTCAACAGCCACGAAAGATGCTATGAACATTTCCACTTACATAGGCATATAAATACAACTATTTCCTTAAAAAACACAAAAATCATGGCAGTAGGTATGCATCCTACTGAGCATAGGTATTTTATGTTATATACAGCTAAACACCTATTTGCATTGGGTACACTGGAGTTTAATTGTTTTATTCTATGCACAGCAAAGCAATCAATTGAATCTAATATTAGCCATTCATCAGATAAAACATTTTCAGAGAAACAAACTGCTATACTTTCCCCTCAAAGAACAGCAAGTATTTTAAACACATTTCCCAGAGATGTTACACTGAGGAAAACAGCTTAGAAACGTTACTTTAAACAAATCCATTCTCTGGCTACCAACAAGACAAATTGGAACAAATGCTTGGCTCTGTTCTTTCCAAGCCTCCTTCTGTCCACCTGTCAAAGGCAGTCGTGACCTCACCAACCCAAGAGGCAGCTTTGGAGCCTTGAGAAGAGCCACCCTGCACGGATGCCCTGCGCTCCGCATGCCAGCATCCTCATTAGGGATTATCCGACTCACTTGAAGCTGGGAGAGAGAAGATGGGCTGGCTGCCAAGCGTACTTTCAACACAGATCCTGAAAGAAGATCCTGCAAAGTGTCGAAAGCCCAGATTTTCAGCAGTTCACTTTCCAGACTCCGTTACGTAGCAACCATGCCCGCTCACAGAGGGTACCAACCAAGGTAATATTTTGTTTAAATGACACACTGCATTAACTCTCTAGGAAAACCCAAGTTTTCTTCATCGACTTACCTACTATCAGATATCCTCACTGGAACAAAACATACACTGGTGGATTGGTGAGCTTGTTTAATTCATCAAAAATAAAATTTTAACAAAAGTATCTGGAAATGGATCAAACAGCTTTTCAGCAGGGAGAGCAAAAGATGACTCTTCCTTGTAACCATTTGTGCTAATATTATTAAAAGGATATTAACATGCATTTCATATGTGCATAATGCCCTCTAGTTAAAAGATACCTTATACAGTTGCATGATGGAGGATGTGATGGATGGATGGCATCACTGACTCGATGGACATGAGTCTGAGCAACCTCCGGGAGTTGATGAAGGACAGGGAAGCCTGACACGCTGCAGTCCATGGGGTTGCAAAGAGTCAGACATGACTGAGTGACTGAACACTTGCATTTTGAAAGATACTCATTTCATTCAAATCTTTGATTTGAAAAGTGATAACTCAATAACAGTAAATACTCAAGCTCTTTTAGCCCATTGACTTGCACCAACACAGACAAAATTAGAACAGAAGACTAATTCGGAAGAACAGTCAGGAACCCTCAGGAACTGAGCTCCTGTGAGCCTTCCTAGAGGTATGTTACAAAGAAGCATAAGAAAGCCAATCAACCACACTTTGAAATTAACCCAAGAAAGCCCAGCGTTTCCCTTTAGGAATAGGAGAGCACTAGCAGAAGACACTAGCAGACCACCTCTGCAGAAGGTTTCTGTTCCAGCAGAATGCTGCCACATGTCATGAGAACACAAAGCAAAACAAAATAAAAACAAACCCCAAAACACTCACAGAGGCTAAATAATGCGAAAGTGCTGTATGAAGAAATGGTTACTATATATAAGCAAATGATGCCCCACTGAATGCATATGGGGGTCTTGTTTTCTTTTCAACCATCACATCAGTTTAAATTGACATCAATTTAGAGGGCTATGTGGCCAACCATTAAGCTGAGTTAAAATCTTCAACATTTTATTTTCTGATTATAAAATCATTAAACTCTCCCAGTAAAGGTTTTGAAAAATACCAATGGTACACAGAGGAAAAATCAAGACCATCCTTCATCCAGCCACCCACAGACAGCCCCTGGCCTGGGGAGGCACGCGTCTCAGAATATGAGGGAGCTGCCGGTTTTGTGTGTTTTTAGGGATATCAAGAGATCCAAAAGCCATTTCCATTTCCACAGCCTTGTGCATTTTTGCAGGAAAAAAAGAAAGAGGAAACAGCCCCCGATTGCTCCACTACAACAATTTAACCATCAGCTAAGTATCACAGTTTCCAAGTTGAGTGTGTAGATCATTGTGGCCTGACCTCCTAGTGTGCTCAGACTGCACTAGACCCAGGACTCAGATAAAAGCCACTTAACTTTTCTTTGGCTGAGAAAGGGGCGGACAGTGGGAAATAAACCAGCATTGTTCACTCCGCTTTACCGTGGCTTTTGATTCTCAGCAAAACGTCAGTTCTCTGCTATTTTTTAAGGCTGGAAGCATCCCTGCTGATAAAAAGTAAAGCCTGACCATGGAGTCTAACTTCTCTTTTTTGCCCAGGTGCCAGCAGAGAGCATATTCCACACACAATGACATAACAAGGGATAAATGACAGAATAGCCAGACACCCACCTTGAAAACTGTGCAGCAAGCACCATTCTCACAACACCTTCCCACCATGACGTCATGCTACTTTGGTACCAAATTATTGCCCCAATTCCTAAGACTCTTGACAGACTCCGGAAGTACCAAGTTAAGATATGAGTTGAACATAAACTGCTAATGTTCAAGCTTAACATCTCACACCAAAAAAAAAAAAAAAAAAAGGATGTCTACTGCAGGAAGGTAAGGAAGAAACAGAAGCTGACAGAGAGAAGGCATTCCTATGAAACCAGACTCGCTCGCTCTCTCTCAACACTTAGGAGAAGCCTTTGAAATAACAACAAAACCAGAAAATCCTTCTGGGTCACTGGTACCTCATATTTCATCAAGTGACATATTTACACAAGTGACCCTCCTAGACTGGATTTTTTTTTTTTTTTTTGGTCACGTCCAAGATTTCAGCAGTTTAGTTTGCAATCAAATGATATTAATAATCAGTGACAACTTTTCTTAAAGGGCAATTAGACAAAAAAAGAAAAGGGAAAAAAATCCTGAAAATCCATTCTGCACTTCTAATTCACAGAAAACAAACAGTATGGATTTTTTTTTTCTTTTTGATGCTTCCTCCATCTTTAACCCTTGTATGAGGGTTTCAGAGCTTCATCACTGTCAGCGTCAGCACAGACTGTCCTTTTTCCCCTTCTCCTAACTGCAAAGAGTCCCTTCAAGCAGCAGCTACCTGGAAACCCACCATCTACGACGCCTTCATTTCGCCAAGAGCCCATCACTCAGCCTTTGAGGTCTAAGATTTCCCCCTGGAAAGTGCTCTCAGTGTTTATATTTGCTGGAAATTTAAACTCCCTGCTGAGCACAGCATCTACTGTTGCACTGATATAATTCCACTGCCTGCGCGATCTCAAAAGGGGAGAAAATAAAGTCCAGATGCAACCGAGACAAGGGATTTGGCATCCGTGGAGAAAAGTGCAAACCAGTCCAATCCTCTACCCCAAACGCGGCAGCAGAGCCTGGCGCTCCCTCTTGGGCAGTCGTTCCAAGGAAAGGAGCCTCTGGAACTGGGGGGAAGCTGTGGCATTCACCCCTGCAAAGGCCCGGGCATGAAAAGTTTGCCCACGGAGCTGGGGGCTGTGTACCATCTAAAGGGCACTTTCTGCTGCCGAGGGGTACCCGCCGGCTGCGCCTAGCTTGCGCTGGCCGGGGCCGCCGTGACCGTGTGAACCCGTGCACGCTGCGCCCGGGGTTTCGTTAATGACAGCAGACTGCAACTCCCAGCGGGGGAACAGTACTGGCCACCGCCGGGCGGAAAGGGTTACAAGCCACAATGCAAGGCGGTTTCGCCGCGGGCGTGGGGGGCAACGAGTCCCCGGGCGCCTCCGAGTCCGGTCCGGGTCTGGCTCGCTCGCCTCTCCTCCGCCCCGGGCGCCAGGCGATCCCTACCTTGCGCGCTGTGCTGGTGGTTCTCCATGTTCGCCGCCGCGGAGTCCGCCGCCGCCGAGGCGCTGGCCGCCGCTCCCGGGCCCGGGCCGGGGCCGCCGCCGCCGCTCAGTTCCGCCAGTCTCCGGTTGGTGGCTGTGAGTTCGGCTCGCAGGTTGGTCACCTCCTGGCTGGCCGACTGGACCGCCCCATCGATGCGGAGCGCGAGCTGCTTATTGTCTTCCATCATGCTCAGGATTTTGGCCTGGGGGCGAGAGAGGTGACAAAGAGCTGCATGATGCGCGCGGATTGGGGGGCGCGCGGCTGGGCACCCCCGGCTCTACCTGTTGGGTCCCCCGCGGCCCGGCTTCCCCGAGCCCCGACCCCCAGGCACCGGCAGCGCCGGCTCCTCCGGCGCAGGAATGACAGCGGCGCTTCCAGCCGGAGCCGCGGCGGAGCGAGGCGGAGGGTTGGGGAGGGGGGAAGGGGGGAGGAGAAAGAGGAGGAGGAGCAGAGATCGCCGAGACCCCAGCGCGGAGAGCGACTCGGAGAAGGACACCGCGCGCCGCCCGGCACTCTTTCAATGGAGCCTACCATTCGCCGCGCACTCGGGAGGGGCCAGGGACCCGGGGCGGGGGCGCTGCCTCGGTCTCCCGCGCCCCCCACCTCCGGGACACACCCCCTCGTGGGGCGGGTGCGGCGGGCGGTGGCCCAGCGTGGGCCGAGGTGGCGCCCCTGGCGAGGGGTGGGGGAGCGCTTGCTTCCAGGCCCGCTCTCGGTCCCCTCCCTGGAGCGGTGGGGCGGCCCCCGCCCTGGCGAACTCGCGCCTAGCGCGGGTGCAGGGACTGGGGAGGAGGTGGGTGCTTGGGAGAGAGGGGTGCTCGGAAGAGGGGCCCCGGAGGGGAGCGGAGATGGAGCTCCGGGGGAGGGGGCTGCTTGCTCGCGCTCTGGAGTGGAGTTCTTGCTTAGCTGTTTCCTTCAAATGCAGCTAGGAATGTTCAGTGGGGAACTGGGCTACTGCCCCGCGTACCTCTCACTGTCCACCTCGACCCTACTCCACCCCACTCCACCTGCACCTCCAGCGCCCCAACCTACGTTGTCCCCCCTTCCTCCGAAGGGTCTCCCTTTCCTTCCCCAGGGTGGATCACTGGCGCTGTGGCCTCCCCACCGCCCTGAACCGGTGGGTGCATAGATCGGTGGCCTTAGCCAGTCTTAGGCTTCTTAGCGGGGCTAAATATTGGGGGGCAAAAGGAATTCGGCCAGGAGAGAAGTCTGGAAGGCTCCTTGGGGCTTCCCTCTTCCTCCCCCTGCTAGGAGTGTGGAGGCCCTGCTGCCTCAGTTTACCTCGCTCCTCCTTCCTGGGAGAACAGAGGTAACCTTAAAGTTGATACACCCATCAAGTGCCTCTTTCTCCTGGAGGAGCACAGGCTTTGCATTTTTCACTGGGGCCCTGGATTCCAGCCACCAGACCCTGTTACCATAGCAAGCTTCATTCCATGCAAATAGGACCATTTAAAACAGTCAGTGTAACCGGAACAACCGAACAAGCTCGCACCACCATTCCAGCTGGGTCAACTTCAGGAGGACAGTTCAGAGTTTCTGGAGCTGACGGTCTTCTGCACGCCCTGGAGGTTGCTCACCCTCCAGATTCAACAGCACTTGTTGGAAGCCTATTGTGTGTAAAGTACTCAGGATGCATTGTCGTCTCTTTGAAGTAAGGATTATTGTTCCCAATTTGTTGCTGTTCATTCACTAAGTCGCCTCTGACTCTCTGCGTCCCCATGGACTACAACATGCCAGGCTTCCCTGTCCTTTACTGTCTCCCAGAGTTTGCTCAAATTCATGTTCATTGAGACCGTCATGCTATCTAACCATCTCATCCTCTGCCGCCCTCTTCTCCTTTTCCCAGTTTAAACATGAGGAAACTGAGGCTCTGGGCAGGGCAAGCAGTTTACCCCAGGGACCCACAGAAATCAGGTGACAGCAGGACTGGGAGTGAGTAGTCATTTGATCCTAGTTAGCCTCACGGTGCCTTGGGTGCCGGGTGTTTCGTTTCGTCTTGTTTCCTTATATGTGGAACCATAAAAACCAGGACAGGGAACCATGGCCTACTGCAGTCTGTGGGGTCGTAAAGAGTCGGACAGGACTGAGCAACTGAACAACAATTAAACTGACTCTTGCTCTGTCCCCCTGTGAGTACTAACAAACTTGTGAAAGAGGGCAGGACAGTATTAATGGAGCTGTGACAGCAGACATAAGTTTTTACTCTGTGCACACCAGTCAGCTGACTGGCCAGCTGGGTGTTGAACCCCTGACCTTAGTCTCATTAGCACAAGTTCTGACCTACTGGACCAACAAAGGAACTTAGACTACTTGGGTTTTGGTAAACCAGAATTTAGTTCTTTGAAGTATTTCAGTTTCATTATGGAGGAACCATCAAAAATAGACCTTTCTGGGTCTTGAAAAGGCAGGTGTGTATTATGTTCAGCCAGTGTGCAAAACGGTTTGGTTCTTTAAACAGTTAAACATAGAATTACTCATAAGACCCAGCAATTCCATTCCTGGATATATACCACAGAGATAAAACAGATTTTCAAACAAAAATTTGTTCACAAATGTTCAGAGAAGCATTATTCACAACAGCTGGAAGGTGAAACCACCCAAATGTTTGTCAGCAGATGAATGCATAAACACTTTGTGGTATATCCATACAATGGAACATTACTCGGCTATGGAAAGGGATAAAGCACTGACACACTACAATGTGGACGAACCTCAGTAACATTCTGCTAAGTGAAGGAAGCCTTTGACTGTGTGGATCACAATAAACTGTGGAAAATTCTGAAAGACATGGGAATACCAGACCACCTGACCTGCCTTTTGAGAAACCTGTATGCAGGTCAGGAAGCAACAGTTAGAACTGGACATGGGACAACAGACTGGTTCCAAACTGCAAAAGGAGTACGTCAAGGCTGTATATTGTCACCCTGCTTATTTAACTTAGATGCAGAGTACATCATGAGAAACGCTGGACTGGAAGAAGCACAAGCTGGAATCAAGATTGCTGGGAGAAATATCAGTAACCTCAGATGTGCAGATGACACCACCCTTATGGCAGAAAGTGAAGAGGAACTAAAAAGCCTCTTGATGAAAGTGAAAGAGGAGAGTGCAAAAGTTGGCTTAAAGCTCAACATTCAGAAAACGAAGATCATAGCATCTGGTCCCATCACTTCATGGCAAATAGATGGGGAAACAGTGGAAACAGTGGCTGAGTTTATTTTTCTGGGCTCCAAAATCATTGCAGATGGTGATTGCAGCCATGAAATTAAAAGAAGCTTACTCCTTGGAAGGAAAGTTATGACCAACCTAGACAGCATATTAAAAAGCACAGACATTACTTTGCTGACAAAGGTCCGTCTAGTCAAGGCTATGGTTTTTCCAGTGGTCATGTTGGGATGGGAGAGTTGGACTATAAAGAAAGCTGAGCACCGAAGAATTGATGCTTTTGAACTGTGGTGTTGGAGAAGACTCTTGAGAGTCCCCTTGGACTGCAAGGAGATCCAACCAGTCCATCCTAAAGGAGATCAGTCCTGGGTGTTCTTTGGAAGGACTGATGCTGAAGCTGAAACTCCGATACTTTGGCCACCTGATGCGGAGAGCTGACTCATTGGAAAAGACCCTGATGCTGGGAAAGATTGAGGGCAGGAGAAGGGGATGACAGAGGATGAGATGGTTGGATGGCATCACTGATTCAATGGACATGGGTTTGGGTGGACTCCGGAAGTTGGTGATGGATAGGGAGGCCTGGCTTGCTGCTATTCATGGGGTCGCAAATAGTCAGACACTACTGAGCGACTGAACTGAAGGAAGCCAGACACAGAAGGTTACATTTTGTAGGATTTCATTGATATGAAATATCTAGAGTAGTAAGTCTGTGGAGACAAAGCAGATTTGTGGTTACCAGGAGTTGTGGGGAGGGGAGAGTGTGGAGAACTACTTAACAGAGACTGAGTTTTATTTCAGAGTGATGAAAACGTTTTGGAACTGGAGAGAGGTTGTGTTTGCACAACATTGTGAATGGACTAAACGTTATCTAATCGTTCACTTTAAAAAGATTGATTTGAGTCTTCCCTGGTGTTCCAGTGGTTAAGAATCTACCTTGCAATTCAGCGGACACCGGTTTGATGCCTGGTCTGGGAGGATCCCATATGCCGTGGGGCAACTAAGCCCGTGAGCCACAACTACTAAGCCCACTCTCCCTACAGCCCATGGTCTGTAACAAGAGAAGCCCCACAATGAGAAGAGTAGCCCCCGCTCGGCCACAACTAGAGAAAGTCCAAGTGCAGCCAAAAATAAATAAATGTTTTAAAAGGTTAATGTGTTTTATGAATTCCGCTTCAATAAACAAAAGTATGTATGCAGATACCGAGAAAAAGAGGAGAAGAGTGTCCTGGAAACAAACCTGAGAAAGCAGTTAAGAACCGCTCTTCTTGAAGTGTGAAGGACAGGGGAGCCTGACGTGCTACAGTCCGTGGGGTTGCAGATCCGGACACGACTGAGTAACTGAGCAACAACTTCTTGAAGAGCTGTGTGTATACTAGAGTGCACATGTGTGTGTGCTCACACCTCTGTACAACACTCATCAGCAAGCGCAGCAATTGATCTGTTTATGTGTCTCTCTTCTACTTCCCTGAGAGCCCTGCGTGGGAGGAGGAGGGTGGTCATTTGTTTACCTGTTATTTTTCTTCACATCCTTGCCACCTAACCCATAGGAAGCGCTCTGCAAATGAATGTGTGAGCGGTTTGTACAGTAAACAAACTGACCAAGTGTTACTCATTTTCCACTTCAGTGAGATTATCCCCACGCACCAGAATCTTCAAATCAAGTCAAAACAAAACAAGCCACACCCCAAAATCTAACTGGGAGAAAAGAAAGCAAAGACCCATTCCTTGGGCACCTTCTCATCTCTCTCTGCCCTCCTCTTCCCCAACTGTGGTACAGCCACTGAACTTGCAAGAAACTCTCCTTAGAAATTCCTGGGGTGCCTCCTAGGATTTTAAAGAATTTTATTTTTTGAGATTTGTTTTCCAAATACGAAAAAAAGGAGCTTTTCCCAGCTGTGTCTCCTTACATTCACGCACATGCAAAAGGATCAGATCTCAGACAGAAAACCTGAGATTAATTACCCTCTAGAATCCACTTGATTTAAACTGAAAAGCTTACTTAATCTATCTTCCCCACCCCCTCCAGCTTCCACTGGCACTTGTACCTAGGTGATCTCAGGTAACAAAACAGTCACAGAATTCGTGTCCTTTTCCACTTGCCTATCTGTAGGGCAGATACGCACTTACAATTCATTTCTTGGGAGACACATACAACCTGTTGGGTGACAGGCTTCAGATCTGTCACCCATAAAGCGCTCTGGGATTCACAACTATGAGAATTTAACAGTACTGTGTGTTCTGTTTCAAGATTCTCCCTTCTGTATGTTCCTAAAGTAGCCCCCACCTCCCACCCCAGTAAACAGATCTTAAGAACCAAGCTAGAAAATGTGTTCACTTTATAGGGACCTGATGCTGTTTTCCCAGCGTCGCCATCAGCCAAAGCCCATCCAAGGGTCGGGCAGTGCAGCGGCCAGTAGGCACTAAATGTCTCTTCTGCGCAGCGAGAGCAAACTATGCCGTGCACATGGGATGCCTGTCAAAGCTTGCCTGAGCGTTTTGGAAAGTCTGTAAAACCATCCCAGCTCAGAGAAAGAAAATTCCTAATAAGAACCAAGACAAAGAGACGAGCTCCTTGCTGACAACAGTGTCATCTTCACTTCCCTTCTTCCATAAATAGGGTGATTTTATAATGTAATGTCCAAACTGGGACACTTGTGAGAGTGAAAGACGGTGTTATGAACAGTGAAGCTGGGACAAGTGGCATAAATTGGAACTGTCGTAGGAAACCACTGAGCCACCTGGGAGGCCACCCCAGGAAACTCAGTGTGTATATATACAGCGTGGGCCGAGGGGATGCCCCTGGCAAGGGGTGTGTGTGTGTATACATATCTATATATATACCTATATGTATATATATGTGTGTGTGTATATATATGTGTGTGTGTGTGTGTGTGTATAGCTGCTTCACTCTACAACCAAATGATGTTATTTGGTCCTAGAAGGCAACTTTGGGACCTTTTACTCCAGTACCCTTGTTATTTACTGCTGCTGCTAAGTTGCTTCAGTCGTGTCCAACTCTGTGCGACCCCATCAGGTGGGGCCCACCAGGCTGCCACGTGGCAGCCCACCAGGCTCCCCTGTCCCTGGGATTCTCCAGGCAAGAACACTGGAGTGGGTTGCCATTTTCTTCTGCAATGCATGAAAGTGAAAAGTGAAAGTGAAGTCGCTCAGTCGTGTCCGACTCTCAGCGACCCCATGGACTGCAGCCTTCCAGGCTCCTCCGTCCATGGGATTTTCCAGGCAAGAGGACTGGAGTGGGGTGCCATCACCTTCTCCATGTTATTTACTGAAGGGGAAACAAAGACTTTGATTGTCCCACACGTTGGTGGTTGATTGCACAAGCTCATCTTCCCATCCTCCATAACTTCATATCCACAAAAATTGTTGCTTCTGTCACGAAAACCCTTCTCATCTTGGGTCTTCCCAGGAATTCTAGCCACATATAACTTTTCAAAGTACTTTCACATCTCTCCTCTTATTTTATCTCTGCAGCAACTCCATCAGAAAGAGGAGGTAATGGAATCTGCATTTGGCAGGTTAAAACAGTGAGGTTAAAGAGTTTGTCCTAAGATCATGAAACTGAACTAAAAGGTCCTTGAGACCAGCCCCATACCTGCATGTCCTTCCTCCTCTTAGCCCCCAGTACTCAGTACATATTTGTCAAGTGAATGAGCTGGGACCAGGACTAGAATATCCCCACCTGTGGCTTCACATTTTCTCTCTGAGTCAGTCAGGCTCCTGGTTTGTCTGACTCAGGTCAGGAACTGGAAAAGTCGAAAGTGAAAGTCAAAAGTGAAGTCGCTCAGTCGTGCCCGACTCAGGAACTGGAAGCAGCATTCAAATGCTTTCTCTTGCCAGGTTAAGTTCCTACATGGGACAGGGTGATACAGGGGAGGTCTGAAAAGAAGCCCAGGAGTCAGTGTCCTGAGAAATCTCGATGCTTCTTTGGGTCAATATGTGGCTGCCTATAGGAGCTGGGGAGAAACGTGATCCTGCCACTTTCCCTTGCTGCAAATAGTGTCCCTTACTAGGCTGTAAGAGGCACACCTCTGGACTTCAGGCTGGTTTCAGCATTTCTTAAAGTGAGGCTGGAGATGGCTTGATGTGGAGTTCCCAGACAATGCTTGTAGATCCTGAGCCCTAATCCAGATCTAGAAGACTCTCTGGGGGAGGCTCTGGGCATCTGCATTGGCAACAAACTTCCCAGGAGTAGCTGGTGCACAGTGAAGTTTGATACTCACTGCCAGTTCCTGACGCACTGCACTAGGTACCCAGCACAGGTGCTCATAAAACTCATGCACATGTGTCAAGTACATAAATTCCAGGAAGCCCTGAGCTACAGAAATGATGACAAGGACTCCCTGCTCTTTCTCTTCTCCACGCTGTCTGTCCTGTGTCTTCCCAGCCCCTGCCACCCGAGAGTCCCTAAGGAATTACCCTCCCTCTCTGCAGATGGATGCTCTGTTTATTCAAATTGTCACATATGAATCCTGGCCAATCTAGGAGATGTATCTCTTGTTCATTTACATGGTTTACTTTGGCTGAGTGGGTTTTAACATGTGCTCTGGGGAAAAGGGCAAAGCATCTCAGAAGGAGGCATTCAGGTCTCGGCGTTCTGGGTGAGAAGACCAGGAGCGGGGCAGAGTCAAGGACATAGAGACGAGTGATCAGGTGGTGAACCCCAATGGCTAAGTTATATTCCTTTCTCAGCAATGCCCCACCCACTTACTGCTTTGAGTAGCCCTCAAAACCAGTTATGAAATGAAGGGATATAAAGAAAGAGAAACCAGGAGGGAAACAGGGGAGAGGATTGTGGGGCATCGGGAAACAGCCCACAGCTTTGAGTTGGGGATGTATATTTACAGGTGTCCATTATATATAGGTGTATGTACACATATCGATGGGCTTCCCAGGTGGTTCAGTGGGTAAAGGATGGCAGGAGATTCAGGTTCAAGCCCCAGATTGGGAAGATCTCCTGGAGAAAGAAATGGCAACCCATTGCAGTATGCTTGCCCAGCTAATGCCTTGGTCAGAGGAGCCTGGAGGTCTACAGTCCATAGGGTTGCAAAGAATTGGACATGACTGAAGTGACTGAGCATACATACACACATAAACAAAGACATATATGTACAGTACACACACGCACAGTTCAGTGTGGACACCATGCACAGTTACTAATGTGAAGACTGCCATTCTTTTGACTTCCTAAAGAATTTCTCATCAAATATCACATATTAATGCAAACATATGGGATCTAGAAAGATGGTACTGATGAACCTGTTTGCAGGGCAGCAATGGAAGACACAGGCATAGAACAGACTTGCAGATACATTTGGAGAAGAAGAGGGTGGGACAAATTTCGAGAATAGCATGGAAACATATCCATTACCACAGGTAAAATAGGTAGCCAGTGGGAATTTGAGAGGTAGGGAGCTCCAACCAGTGCTCTCCGACAACCTACAGAGGTGGGATAGGGTGGGAGGTGGGAGGGAGGCTCAGCAGGGAGGGGACATATGTAGACCTATGGCTGGTTCATGTTGATGTATGGCAGAAACCAACACAATGCTGTAAAACAATTATCCTCCAATCAAAATTAAATTTAAAAAAGGTCAGAAAGTTGGTCAGGGGCATCCCTTCTGTGTACATACTTAACCAACCAGGTCAGTTCTGTGTATTTGTCATTTGCAATAAGTCCTTTAATAATCGGAAGCTGCTACATATGAAAGATAAATATTAAAACCATACATAGTAACCATAGATTAAAACACATAAGCATATATACTTAGACCATCTATTTTTGAAAGAAGTGCATTTCCCTCCCACCCCCCACCCCCATTGAGGGTTTCTTGGATATTAAAAAAAAATTTTTTTCCTTTTTATTTTTTTATTGAAGGATAATTGCTTTACAGAAATTTCATTGTTGTTTTCTTGGGTTTTTGATGTGTTTCTTACTTGGTTTGGTGTGGGGCCTACAAGAGAATGTGCCTGATGGTCTGTTCTCTTGGCTCTATCATAGCCTCAATGGACAAATAGAGACAGCCGAGCAAAATACAGAAGGGGACAACAGAGGATGAGATAGTTGGATGGCATCACCGACTCGATGGACATGAGTTTGAGCAAGCTCCAGGAGTTGGTGATGAACAGGGAAGCCTGGTGTGCTGCAGGTCCATGGGGTTGCAAAGAGTCAGACATGACTGAGCGACTGAACTGAACTGAAGCAAAACAAAATATAAAACCCTGAGAGAATTGTGTCCACCTGAAGAAAACTGTCACTATACCTCAAGGAACTGGTCCAACCCCTCGGTATGTTGCAGGACCTCTGGCCCTCTCATATCTTGGCCACCTCCATGGGTTGGAGATTTTATTTTCCAGGAGTCCAGAGCTGTCTCTAGCAGATTCTCTCAACAGGGCTAAAGAGAATAGATTCAAGTCTTCTGGCCATTCAGTCTTCAGCTTTAATTCCTCATCTCAGCAAAGCATCATCTCTATAGCCTAATGGCAAGACTATGATGGTTGACGTCAACAATGATATTTCACCCTTCCCTGAGGGTGAGCATAGCCTCATCTCCATAGACTCTGGAGTTAGACAAGTGTTCAAGTACCAGCCTTGCTACTCATTAGCTCTGTGACACTGGATGAGTTTCTTAACTTCTCTGAGCCTCCATTTCCTCATTAATAGAATGGGATAATATTGGGATAAGATACGACAAGTCTACCGACTTCATAGGCTTATTGAGGAATTAAAGGAGACAGTGCATGTGAAGGATTGGGCAGTACCTGGTGACTGGAAAGAACTCTATAGATGTTGTCAATGATGCAGAGGCAGATGATAGAGATGGTGATGGTGATAGAGAGGATAGATGGTGATGAAGAAAGGGATAATTGTAAGGGCAGCTCCCATTCTTTGGACACTCACTATGGCTGCCACTGTGCTCATCCACTGATTCCCACTAACTCAGGCTGAATTGTCCCCACACTGACAGTAGACATTATGATCTTATCAGCAGATCAGAAGAAAAAAAAAAAAAGAAAACCCCTCAGGCTTGGAAGGTTTGCTCACACTCTCCCAACTGAAAAGTAGCAGAATCAGATTAAAACACAGGTGAGTCTGAGTCTAAAGTTTCTGCCTTTTCTTTCTTTCCTATTTTCCCCTATGAGCCATGAACACAATCTTATCCCAGTGCACACTGATGCACAGAGGGACCGCCTGTGTCCCTTTGAACCCCATGACCTTCGTTCTCTGCAAGGGCACTGATCTGATGGAGAAGCAGAGAGTGGTCAGTGCATTAGTCCTCTGGGCCCCAGGGACCCATTTGGTAAATTAGTTCTTTTGGTTCATGAAATGGTACCCCAGTGGCTTGAAATACTTTACAGATCTACCCTAAATGGGTAATTTATTCTTTTATCACTGATGGTATTAATCATGTGATCTCCAGCCTATGAAAGTTATTTTCCGTGGGTAAGGGGAGGAAGGGGACAATGATTTTTTTTTTTTTCAACAGAAGTGCATTAGACTTGGTAAGGAGCAGAGCAGAAATGTTCAAAAATGGAATTTTTTAGGACTTCTTTCTCCCCATATCGTGCCCTCTCTCTCATTTATTTAACGAAATGATATCTTTAGCAGAATTTTTCTGCTCATTTCTTCTTTTACCCCTACCCCTCACCCAGACTCTTGTGAACTTCTGCATCCTTCTTAGTTCTTTTTTTTCTCACTCCTAGGATAAGTTACATGCTGCTGCTGCTGCGTCGCTTCAGTCTTGTCCAATTCTGTGCGACCCCATAGACGGCAGCCAACCAGGCTTCCCATTCCTGGGATTCTCCAGGCAAGAACACTGGAGTGGGTTGCCATTTCCTCCTCCAATGCATGAAAGTGAAAAGTGAAAGTGAAGTCACCCAGTCGTGTCCGACTCTAGCGACCCCATGGACTGCAGCCTACCAGGCTCCTCCGTCCATGGGATTTTCTAGGCAAAAGTACTGGAGTGGGGTGCCATTGCCTTCTCAGAGTTACACACTAAGTCTCCACTAAGGACCAGTGCTTCCTCTTCCAGGCAGGAAAGAAGATGATGACTCTCAGTCAAGGCTGCAGAGGAGACACTATATTAGACACCAACCAACCAAAGGAATTAAGATCCTAAAGCCCCTCGACAACTTATTTTTATAGAAGAGTCTCGGATTTGGCAATGTGCTAGATCCTTTTTTAGGAATTGGAAGTAGTGAGGGTAGGAAAGGGCCTTGGAATCTGCCCCTTGAGTCCACACTCAACCTTCTCAGCACTGAAGTGTGCTGGGAAAAATATGGATGTGTTGGTGCTCAGTCGCTTCAGTTGTGTCTGACTGTTTGTGATGCTATGGAGTGCAGCCTGCCAGGCTCCTCTGTCCATGGAATTCTCCAGGCAAGAATATTGGAATGGGTTGCCATGCCCTCCTCAGGTGATCTTCCCAACCCAGGGATCAAACCCATGTCTCTTACGTCTCCTGCATTGGCAGTGGGTTCTTTACCACTAGAGCCATCCAGAAGCCCCCTTGGGAAAATATGTATTAGCCAAATAGTATAGGCTGTTCAATTCAGCATGCCATGAAGGCCTGTGACCATCTGCCCTGATATGAGGATCATCTATCTGGTTGTATACATAACTAGAAGACAGATATCTTATCCAACATTCGGCTCATTGGGTTATGTGTGTCCAGCCAGTATATTGTGAAGTTGCTGCATTTATCTTAATTGACTGCCTTTTTATTTTTTTTACCTGCCTTATTTGATGCTGGGGAGATGTAAAACAATTGATAATCCAATATTTGGAACCACGAGGCCATGTTATTAGGCACGTGTGCAGTTCAAGAGGGAACTGTATTTGCTCAGAGCAATATCAGTTACCGTGCTTTCCATCAGCACCCTCAGCCTGTTGGTAGTAAAACGGTACTCTGATACCTTTCCCCAGGAACAGCTAGCTACCAGTGTTTGTTCCTTTTGAAAAACAAACAAAAGAATAGGAGGTTTGGTTTTAAAAGGGATGAGTGGAGATGGGAAAACAAGTACCGAGGGGAGGGACTCACTGTTTCTCTTTGGCAAGTGCTCCCTGGCATCCTGTCTGCACGTCCGCAGCCCTGGACCCTCCATCCAGCACACTGGTTCCATCCCCACCCCCTCAAACCACAGGGACCTATCCACAGGCATCCATCTGGCCAGGCTCTGAAACAGCTGTCCTATATCAAAGAGATGAGACTGGAAAATAGAAACAGAGCTGTGTTCCTCCCCCAGCCCATGAGGAGCCCCCAGGGTCCTGCAGAAAAGTCACTTAACCCTGGGAGCCTGATAGCTTTGAGGAAGCATGGTGAGCCTGAGTCCCCCTGGGCAGCTTTTGGGAGGACAAGACAGACAGATCTAGATTCTCATCCTGTCATTCATTAGGAGGCATCAAATCAAAATGTGAACTTCAATGCCTCCTAAAAGATGGACCAGTCCAGGGCCCTGGCTAGCCCACAGAAGACCTCGGTGCAAATTAGAAAAGATGGCTCCCCTTCTTATAGGTGAGCAACAGCCTTGATTGGAGGCACAGAACCAGAGAATGGAGCCCAAGCACTCCTGTGTGTTAGTTCCTTTTGGAAACTTAACAGGAAGTGATCACCAGTTGGATTTTCAACCTAAATCAGAGGGTTTCTGTGATGGAAGAAGTGCTTGTTTTTTAAGATTTTTTTCTATTATTATTGTCTTAGTTCCAAGAAACAAATACTTTTACAAATCTATGTACACTTTTATACAAACAACACTGAATGAAGAGTTTTCATTAAATATCAGTAATAGTATAAACCCTTTCTTCTTGAAAGTGTTCTAAAAAGAAGAGGCTAAATATTCATCAGAAAGACTGATGCTGAAGCTGAGGCTCCAATCCTTTGGACACCTCATGGAAAGAGTTGACTCATTGGAGAAGACCCCGATGCTGGGAAAGATTGAAGGCAAAAGGAGAAGTGAGTGGCAGAGAATGAGATGGTTAGATAGCATCACCAACTCAATGGACATGAATCTGAGCCAACTCTGGGAGACAGTGGAGGACAGAGGAGCCCAGTGTGCTGCAGTCCAGGGGGACACGAAGAATCGGCCACGACTGAGCACCTAAACAACAAACAAGAGGAGCTGGTAGACTCAGAATCCAGTTTTGCCTGAAGGTGTGCATGGAAGAGGTGCTAGCTAATGACAATAATGCTAGTGAGTTCTCAACCTCATCACTGAGCACTTAACTTAGTATTGACCTGGAGATTTTTGTAGAAACTAACACATATGGAAGGAAGTTTTTATTTTGGGTGGCCCAAAATTAATTGTTATTTCACTAACACTTTGTGGGCTATTACACTCAAAAGTTACACCTGACGCCCCTGTAAAGTCTTCTGATTTTCATGAAATGTTGTCTTCAATCCACTCATTTGTAGAAGAAAGGAGCATTCTCTAGCACCTTGAGTTTTATTTTCACTTTCCGTATCAGAATCAATCACTAAGGTTTTCCGTCTTTCTGTTGGCCTCATATTCACGGCGTCTGAATCAGAACTATATTTTGAAGATCCTCTGAGACACTAGTATATATGTCACTTGGACAAGCAGAGAAAGTATCTGAATAAAATTCACTGATAATTCTTTTTCACTCAAAATTTCACAATGCATCATTTTTTAAAATTTCATGTTTACAATATACACAGGGTTGGAACAAAAAATCTAACAAAGCAAAACGTGAATGATAACAACAGTCATAAGTTGTATTATGAACCCTTGATTGGTGTTAAGCTGTAACAACTTCACATGGTGATGTTAATTGTATCACTCTCTGTAAACATGTTGATACAACTCTGGTCAACAACGTGGGGTAGCAAATGATATATTAATACATCTCTAGTCAATAATGTGTTTTTAACCTATGTCCTTTACAACAACCCTCTGGGGAAGGTGCTACTATGATTATCCCCATTTTACAGATAAGGAAACTGAGGCTCAGGGATATAAAGTTACCAAAGGTCAGACAACTCGCAAGTGGCAGAACCAGGACTCATTTCGATGGGATGTCAGTGGATTCCACTTTACTAGTATTTTATATCACCTCCTTTTATGCCAACTTGCCATTTGCACTGTTGAAGTGAAAAGCATAGTAGAGATGGGATTTATGTACAGTCCTGAACTGAGGATGGCAATGGATCAATAAACCCTTTTTCTGGAGAGATGGGAGGAAGGGGAATAATGACTATGAGTACAGTCGTCTGTCATCTGTGCCAGGAATTCCTAGTTTTACCATTGGGAGGAAATTCCAATAACCATGATCAGTCTTAGGATGCTCATGGCTTCAGCAGCTTTGACTTCCTTCCTGCATATCTTTGCCACTTTCATTATCAGCAAGTGAGAAAGGAACATTACCCAGTTGATGGACAGATTTTAGATCAGGAGAGGACCACAGAGTTCATAGGTCAAACACACCTTCTTTACAGATGAAGAAACTGAGAGCTGAGAGATAATGTGGCTTGCCCCAGCCATGGGGCAGCAACTCTATCATTCCTGTTTGTTTATGTTTTTATAAATGAGCACATGGCCACTGGAGATGTTCAGTAAACATTTATTGAACTGAAATAAATTGTAACATTTGATGTATGCATCTGAGGGACGCATAAAAAAGAAAAAAAAAACCAGCTCTATTTCTGATCATTCTGTTGTGAAAAGCTTCCAAACTCAATATGGGGTGAAAGTGGCTCTGAAGCATCCCTTTGATCTTTAGACAACTTTTACTTGAAAATGATAGCAAAGCTGGCAACCAATTCTTCCAGAAATTAATAATCAAACCTTAAAAGTCTCTTCGATTTTTCTAGCAACTTAAAACAGAAAGAAACTAAACATTTCCCATCATGTCTCTCCCCTCTCCCTTTTGACACCCCGCTAGGGAACAGCTGTGTCTATTTAAGATGGATTTTGATCTCTCAGAAGGGATCTGGTTTCTGTGCATACGGAGCTGCTGCCTGGAGATGGCATGTGCAGTTCTGAGAAGGTGTCGGGATTCAGCTGACTGCTGTAATTCTAAGAGGTGATCAGCAGAAGTTGGTCTTCTCTTCAGGACGTGGGTGACATGACACCTTGGCTGACACAGGTGTGCTGGGCTGTGATGTCTTGCTGCCTCGGGCATCATTTGGTACCCTCTCTTCATCCCTCTGGCCTCTCTGTGGTAGGTTGACTTATTGTTCCTAATTTCTCACTGCCTCTCAATAATAATATTACCTATCTTATACTCTGCCTTGTGACTTTTAAGCAGCTCTGGCCAGCAGAGGTGGAGGACCTTTTTCTGCCCCATTGATACTAGGCTTGGCCACATGACTGGCTTTGGCCACTGGAATCTTAGTAAACTCGCAACAAACTGCAGCCTTAAGTGTATTCACAGTCTGACCTGGCCTCCTGTGCTCTTGTGATCCTCCATAAGAAGACCATGGCTTAGGCAACTGCCTCCTTAGTTTCAGCCCCAGATAAAGATGGATACAACAAACCTGAACCAGACCTACAGACTGGAATAAAACCCAGCCAAATCTGAGTCATAGTCTCACCAATGTGCAGATGCATAGTGAGAAAAATGAGTATGGTTGCAAGCCCCTGAGATTCCAAGGCTGTTTGTTACACAGCAAAGACTGACTAATACATTATTGAAATTAGCACCTTGATAGAGACTGTGATTCTGCCTGCAAGTGAAAGAAAATCAATGTGTACTAACTTATATACCAACAGGAAACGTATTGGCTCACAAAACTGGGAAGCTTAGATGTAAATTAAGAATTCTAGAAGCTTGAGTAATGCCATCAGATCTCTATCTTTCTTGCTTCTCTTTTCTCATTCTCTCTTGTGCAAGTGGCCTTTCTCTACTTAGAGAAGGCTGGGAACACGGCTAGAGGCAGCTCCAGGCTCACCTCCTTCTACATTAGCTTTGTGAGCCTCAGAGGAAGAAGCTTCTCTTGCCAGAGGAAGAGCTGACCTATACCTGGGCAGGGCCCAGTGCTTCACAGTTGACCAGGCTTGATATGTGAGTCCACCCTGGAGGCCCCAGTGAACCAGATTGATGGCCCCACCAGAGGTGCTGGGAATGGGAAGGAGCACACGCTCAAGGTAGGGGGAGGATTCAGCAGAAGGAGATGGGACACTGGGAAGCCCCAGGTGGTGGAGTCCACACCACCACACCACTGCCCCAGTAATAAAATGATGAGTGCAGCGACTTAGGGTGATAACTGGGCCATTAACTCAATCCAGCCTCACCTCCTTAAGTGATGAGCTTTAGGCAAGTTGCTTAACTTCTCCAAGCTCCAGTGTGTTCTATTATAAAGAGAGGGTAACAGATGAATAACGCATTATAGGATGGTGATGAGGATTAAATGAGATATTATGTTAAATGCTCAGTCTGTCTAGGGGATACCACAGAGTTCTCCCTAGGGCTCCTTGTTAGAGCCCTTGCACTCACCCATACAGGGCCATGAATGTCAGCAGCTGAAGGCTTACAGGTGCATCCCCCAACAAGTGAATGCCCCCTGCTGCAGGAGCCTGCCTCATCCAAGGGTACACCTGCACCCAGGGGCCAGCCCTTGGCCAGGGACTTGGATACTGCCTCCACTTGGGACTCCTCTGAAGGACCACTCCAGCTCCAGAGTCCCCACTAGGCATCAGGGGCAAACCATACAGCTCGTCAACTTTTCCCTTTGTCCAATTCTGACTCCCTTACATGAGTATTCCCCTAAAGCAGCAGTTCCCAACCTTTTTTGGCACCAGGGACCAGTTTCATGGAAGACAATTTTTTCACAGATGAGGGGTGGAGGGGATGGTTTCAGGATGATTTAAATGCATTACATGTATTGTGCACTTTATTTCTATTATTATTACATCAACTCCATCTCAGATCATCAGGCATTAGATCCTGAAGGTTAGGGACCCATGCCCTAGAGTACACTCCAGTCAACTGTCTGCACATGGAGAATGTAATCTAAGGCATTCTGATAGATAGCATGCGGGGGTGCTCATGGGCACTAGTTATAATCAATGTCACTCACTTATTCATTCATTCATTCAGCCACCACCCCTCTGCCAAGGGGACCCTTATAAGAGGTAGGATAAGATACTGGTTAAGAGCATAGGGTTGCCTCTGAAACCAGACTTCCTAGGTTCAAATCCCTGGTCCCCCAGGCCCTTGACCTTGGGAAAGGCATTTGGCTCCTCTATGCCTCAGTTTATAGTTTCTACCTCATTGGGTTGTTGCAAGGACTAAATAAGATGATGAGCATAAACAGTTTAAAACTGCACTGGGTGCAGAGCAATTTCTTCCTAACATCTGCTCCTCTGTTTTGCACTGGGTGGTGGATTAGGGGCTGGAGATCTAGGCATGGAGGAAGTCCATTCCCTGCCCTTACACTGTCACAGTCTAGTGGCCAAAATAGATAAGTAAGTGGCACAAAGGCTCAGAAATATGAGAGTCCTTGGCTTGTCTGAGAAACAGTTAAGGACTTATAAGGACTCTGGCTTTTACCCTGAGATGGGAGCCACTGAATGGTTTTGAGCCGAAGAGTGACATGAGATAATTTATTCTTTAAAATGCTCCCATGGATGCTGCATGGAAAAGACTCGAGGGGGACAAGAGTGGAGGCAGGAAACCATTTAGGCAGCTGTTGCTATGTCTAGAGAGATGTGATGGTGGCTTGAAAGATGGTAGTGCAGTGGGAGGAAGCCCGGGAGAGCATGGAGAGAGAAGACTGGGTTCTAGAGAGATGCTGAAGTCACAGGACTTGCTGACAGCTGGTTACAGCATGTGTGAGAGACAGGAAGACAGCAGTCAAGGAGGAGCTGGAAATTTCCTGGTGGTCCAGTGGCTAACACTCTGTGCTCCCAATGCAGAGGTGGTGGTGGTGGTTTAGACACTAAGTCATGTCCTACTCTTGTGACCCCATGGACTGTAGCTTGCTAGGTTCCTCTGTCCGTGGGATTGTCCAGGCAAGAATACTGGAGTGGGTTGCCATTTTCTTCTCCAGGGGATCTTCCTGACCCAGGGATCAAACCCAGGTCTCCTGCATTGGTGGCAGATTCTTTACCAACTGAGCTACGAGGGAAGCCCTCGTAGAGCACCCGGGTTCAATCTGTAGTCGGGGAACTAGATCCCACATACCACAACTAAGAGTTCTCACACCACAACTAAAAGATCTTGCATACTGAAACCAAGACCAGGTGCAGCCAAATAAATAAGATGAGTATTAAAAAAAAAATAAAAGGAAGAGTTGAATGCTTTGGATTCAAGCAACTGGAAGACTGAAAAATTCACTTGCTGAAAGGGGAAGACTGTGAGAGGATCAGGTTGGGGAGGAGGTTGTATGCTCATTTTGAGATGCATATTCAACACCCAAATGGAGATATCAAGTGAGCAGTGGGATACACCTGTTTGGAGTTCAAGAGATGGATCTGAACTGGAAATATGAATTTAGAAGTTATCAGCATTGAGATGTCTTTTAGGGGCTTCCCAGGTGTCGCTAGGAGTAAAGACCCTGTCTGCCAATGCAGGAGATGGAAGAGATGTGGGTTTGATCCCTGGGTCGGGAATATTCCCTGGAGGAGGAAATGACAACCCACTCCAGTATTCTTGCCTGGGAAATCTCATGGAGAGGAGCCTGGCGGGCTACAGTCCATGGGATCACAAACAGTCAGACATGACTGAAGCGACTTAGCAAGCATCAGACTCATTGAAACTTCTGACTAAATGCTTGTTGGTGGAGAACGACTGAGCCCTGGGTCCTCCAACATTTAGAGGTCAGAGGCAGGAGGAGAAACAAGAAAAAAAAAAGACTGAATGGGAGGGTAAGAGAAACAGGAGAGGAAAACTCAGTGTGATATTCTGAAAGCCATGTGGAAAAAATGTTTCAAGGAAGCCTTGTTAGAACTTTCTGACAGGCCAAGTAAGCAAGACAATCTTCACGGGGGGCCCAGAAGAGGGTTTCATATGGAGTTTAAGAGATGGACTGACATACAGAAAGCACTAGCCTAAAACCTGATGTCTCATGGACCCTCATTAAATATTAGTCCTTTTTATCTTAACCCTTCACCTATCATACAACTTGTCCTGCTCACTTACCCTTAACGCCACACATACAATTATTAATATCATTCACACAATTTTTCATTATGCATGACTAGGCAATTTATATATATGTGTGTGTATATATATGTATATATTTGTGTTGTTCTCTTTGTTCAGTCTCTAAGTCATGTCTGACTCTTTGCCATCTCTGGGACTTCCAGGCTATCAGATCATGTTGCAATCCACTCACTTTTCACCATCACTTGTGAGTGTACCTTTAACATATATTAATAGCCTGAGGGGGTGGGAGGAGGTCCAAGAGAAAGGGGATATATGTATCAGATCAGATCAGATCAGTCACTCAGTCGTGTCCGACTCTTTGTGACCCCATGAATCGCAGCACGCCAGGCCTCCCTGTCCATCACCAACTCCCAGAGTTCACTCAGACTCACGTCCATCAAGTCAGTGATGCCATCCAGCCATCTCATCCTCTGTCGTCCCCTTCTCCTCCTGCCCCCAATCCCTCCCAGCATCAGAGTCTTTTCCAATGAGTCAACTCTTCGCATGAGGTGGCCAAAGTACTGTAGTTTCAGCTTTAGCATCATTCCTTCCAAAGAAATCCCAGGGTTGATCTCCTTCAGAATGGACTGGTTGGATCTCCTTGCAGTCCAAGGGACTCTAAAGAGTCTTCTCCAACACCACAGCTCAAAAGCATCAATTCTTCGGCGCTCAGCCTTCTTCACAGTCCAACTCTCACATCCATACATGACCACAGGAAAAACCATAGCCTTGACTAGATGAACCTTTGTTGGCAAAGTAATGTCTCTGCTTTTGAATACGCTATCTAGGTTGGTCATAACTTTCCTTCCAAGGAGTAAGCGTCTTTTAATTTCATGGCTGCAGTCACCATCTGCAGTGATTTTGGAGCCCAGAAAAATAAAGTCTGACACTGTTTCCACTGTTCCCCCATCTATTTCCCATGAAGTGATGGGACCGGATGCCATGATCTTCGTTTTCTGAATGTTGAGCTTTAAGCCAACTTTTTCACTTTCACTTTCATCAAGAGGCTTTTTAGTTCCTCTTCACTTTCTGCCATAAGGGTAGTGTCATCTGCATATCTGAGGTTATTGATATTTCTCCCACCAATCTTGATTCCAGCTTGTGCTTCTTCCAGTCCATTTTTTCTCATGATGTACTCTGCATATAAGTTAAATAAACGGTGACAATATACAGCCTTGACGAACTCCTTTTCCTATTTGGAACCAGTCAGTTGTTCCATGTCCAGTTCTAACTGTTGCTTCCTGACCTGCATACAAATTTCTTAAGAGGCAGGTCAGGTGATCTGGTATTCCCATCTCTTTCAGAGTTTTCCACAGTTTATTGTGATCCACACAGTCAAAGACTTTGGCATAGTCAATAAAGCAGAAATAGATGCTTTTCTGTAACTCTCTTGCTTTTTCCATGATCCAGCGGATGTTGGCAATTTGATCTCTGGTTCCTCTGCCTTTTCTAAAACCAGCATGAACATCAGGAAGTTCACGGTTCACATATTGCTGAAGCCTGGCTTGGAGAATTTTGAGCATTACCTTACTAGCGTGTGAGATGCGCTAATTCACTCAGTTGTACATTCAGTTGTACTAGCACAATATTGTAAAGCAATTATGCTCCAATTAAGACATATATGCTAAGTCACTTCAGTCATGTCCGACTCTGTGAGACCCCACAGATGGTAGCCCACCAGGCTCCCCTGTCCCTGGGATTCTCCAGGCAAGAACACTGGAGTGGGTTGCCATCTCCTTCTCCAATGCATGAAAGTGAAAAGTCAAAGTGAAGTCGTGTCCGACCCTCAGAGACCCTATGAACCACAGCCTTCCAGGCTCCCCTGTCCATGGGATTTTCCAAGCAAGAGTACTGGAGTGGGGTGCCATTGCCTTCTCTGAAAACATATATATGGCAAAGAGTTGGACACAACTTATCAACTCAACAACAATATATATACATATATATATATGTGTCTTAATTGGAGTATAATTGCTTAACAATGTTGCATTAGTTTCTGCTGTATAGTGAAGTGAATCGGCTATATGTGTACATACATCCCCTCCCTCATGGACCTCCCTCCCACCCCTCAGGCTATTAACATATCTTACAGATACACTCACGAGTGATGGTGAAAGTGAACTGACTGCAACACAATCTGATTCTCTGGAAGTCCCAGACATGGCTAGTGAATTTGCAAATATCCAAATAGTATGCTATGATGATGTAGGATTCCTGTGGCTATGAATCACAATCAGTACTAATTATCCCTTCCTTGGAAATTAAGTGAGCAGATTTTTCTCCCCACATGGCAAAAGGTCGATATGATGTCCTAGAATATAATAAAGTGAATGGACCCAGTATGAAAGGCAGCAGGCAGCCTCACGCCGGGTTCCCTGCCGCTTATTAATACCAGTGAATTGCATTAAATTAGAGGAAAGGTTTTTCACAGGAGCTCTAAGAATTTCGGCCTGGCTGCCATGTGAGACCAGAGAAGGCAATGGCAACCCACTCCAGTACTCTTGCCTGGAAAATCCCATGGACAGAGGAGCCAGGTAGGCTGCAGTCCATGGGGTCGTGAACAGTTGGATAGGACTGAGCGACTTCACTTTCACTTTTCACTTTCATGTATTGGAGAAGGAAATGGCAACCCACTCTAGTGTTCTTGTCTGGAGAATCCCAGGGACGGCAGAGCCTGATGGGCTGCCATCTATGGGGTCACACAGAGTCGGACATGACTGAAGCAACTTAGCAGCAGCAGCAGCCATGTGAGACCCCTGGATTCTGCTCCTCATCCAGGGACACACCAGCTACTCACTTTGTTCTCAGTAATTTTGAATCTGATGATGAAAGCATGCTTTAAAAAAAATCAGCAGTGGTCAAAGAGTATGCTTATCCTAGCATTTCTAAGTATACTCATGAGATAGTGAAAACTATAATTTTAGAGCATTACTATGTGTCAGATATTATACTGAGTATTTTACATTTCTCTCATTTTATCATCTTGAAATTTAACTATTATAACAACTCCGTGAGGTAGGCATTATTAACACCTTTATAAGCTAATGTTCCCAGGAATAAATTCCGAAGGTCACATTGTCAGTAAGTGGCAGAGCTGGGGCTTGAATTCAAGGACAACTGATTGTAAAGCTGGAGCTTAACCCTGTGTTTTAAGTTGCCTTTTACAAAAGATTGATGTCTTAAGCAGAACATTTAGGAGCTTCTGCTATACCATGCAAGTTACATTATTAGTCAGGCACTGGGGATTAAAAAAAAATGAAAGACAAAAAGTCTTGGTCTCTGCCCTCAATAAGTATAGATTATACTCTCCTATAAAGTGGGAATAATATCTACCTCTGAGAGTCATTGTAAAGTTCAAGTAAATTAATGGATATGAAACCATCCTATTTCCTAAATAGAAGTGTAACAGGAAGCTGATTTAAAATAATACATTCATAAAGTGCATGAATATCAACATATTTTAATCTGCTGAACTAAATCCTGACAAATGACCGAATTTATCACTCCGTCCTAAATTGCAACTTATAGATGAATGGACCAAGTTTTTCATGGCACTTGACACAAGTCTACTCAGCTCCTATGACTTGATTCATTTAAAAATTCTTTCCTTTTCAATTAAAGAATCACCCAGAATTTTAAAAGGCGTATTTCCATTAATAGACTCCCAAATAGATGACCTTTGAGATCACAAAGGTTTATGCAAATTTTTATGATTGCTTTTTATCTTCTTGTGTCTCACTTTCCCTAAAAATTCTGTCAGTGTATTTAAATTCTTTTCTCATCTCCTCATTGCACCACTATTTACAATAATGAGCCACAGCTGAAAGGGACTGAAATATCACGGGCTTCTTTTAACATATGCCAACAAGAAGGGTGCTTCACGGTTGGGAAAGGCTAACACATAGCAAGGGTAGGGTTTTCCTCTACTAGTGTGAAATGAAACTAAAGTTTTCATTAGTTACTTTCTAGGCCTTGTCCAATTTTTTAAAATTAATTTTTATTGGAGTATAGTTGCTTTAGGGCTTCCCAAGTGGCTCAGAATCTGCCTGCCAATGCAGGATACATGGGTTTGATCCCTGGGTCAAGAAGATCCCCTGGTGAGGGAGATGGCAACTCACTCCAGTATTCTTGCCTGGGAAAACGTATGGACAGAGAAGCCTAGTGGACTTCAGTCCATGGGGTCGCCAAAGAGTCAGACATAGCGACTAAAACAACAACAAAAATACATTGCTTTACTATGTTGTGTTAATTTCTACTGTACAGCAAAATGAATCAGCCATACATATACATAGCTCCCCTCCCTATTGTATTCCTTCCCATTCAGGTCACCATAGAACACTAAGTAGAAGTCCCTGTGCTATCCAGTATGTTCTCATTAGTTATTCACTTTATATATAGTATCAGTAGCATACATGTGTCAGTCCCAACAATCTGATATTCTTTATGGGTAAAAGCAACCATGTATTAAGGGCTCTCTTTGCACTTGATCGTTAATAGTTCATTAAATCTTCCAACCAGTAGGAGATAACTTATTCTTACCAGGTCCACTTTACAGTTGAGAAAACTGAGGTTTTGGAAAGGCAAATTAACTATCCAAGGACCTATAGCCAGTATGTCACAGAGTGGGGATCCTGAATCCAGAGTCTGGGCTTTTGACAATTAGGTTCTTGACCTGGAGCTTTGCCAGCTGCAGGACCTTGGGCAGATTATTTAGCTTTCTAACTTTTAGTTTTCTCATCTGTAAAATGGGGATAATAATAATCTAAATTTCAACTTTGTCTCTCTGCAAATTGCTATAGGACTAAAGAAGTCATCGGCTGTGAAATGCTTTGTAAATTGTTAAGGACCCAGGGATGGTGATCCTCATCATTGAGAAGTGAATGCCATGGGGAAAATCAGTCAGTCAATGGAACTTAAGATCGCTCAGTAAGTGGGTTCACATTTAAGACTAGAGCTAGCTTTGTTCAAAGAATCAACTGCCAGCACTGCCTGTGTGCTGACCCTTAGCTGCAGAGGAACTGGCCATCAGAGGCTCTCATCTCCCCAGTGACCCAATCTTGCTGCCCAAGTATTTAATACCCTTGGAAGTCAGCCCTTAGCAACCCTCCGAAGCTACTTCTCACCTCCCCTACATGCCAAAGAGATTAGTTTTGCCACCCTCTTTGATTAGTGGCACATTTCCAAGCTGAGGGTGTCTGTGGAAGCAATCTTTATGCTCAGATTTATTAAAGCCTCTGTGGCTTTAATGAATTACCGCAATCCAATGAGCCCATAGATAGCTTGTATTTAACTTTTATGCGGCTGCCCCAGAAACCAGCTTGAAAAGCAGAAATCAATGATTGTGACAAAATCTCGATACAATTTATTTTGAATGTTCAGTTTGGGATTTGACGTATGCCATTGTCAGATATATTTTATGCTCTCGGATGAATTTTATACTTACTGATTAAAGAGGGTTAGCAATATCAGTAGGATACAATTTGACAAACCTTAAAAGAAATGTTGTGAAAGTGCTCCCATTCATTACATGTTAGTTTTCAGCCAGATTTACTTCACATTTTAATCAGCAGCACTAGTAGCCGCATCTTCAAACTACCAAAGGGAGGCCCTATTTACCAGTTCTTAAGTTAATTAGTGAAAATGCATTTAATTAATTATACCCACTGTGAATATTTGACTTGGCAGTAATTGGGTAGGAACCCAGGTGGTATGGGAGGAGTGGACAAATTGACTAGGAATCGTCCCATTGGAGACCTTGGTCTCAATAAGTATTATTTGCTCTTGAATTTTGGGGGGGGGGGTGTTAATCCACCAGCTACTATTTCGAAATAACCTGTTTAGAAGCAACACCTGCAGATTAACATAAAGTGCCTATTTAGAGAGGTGTCTAGACACAGCCTAAAATAAGAACTTAAATCTTCAGCATTCAGTGGCAGCAGACCATAAGACTTTCACAGCAACCAAGATCAGGTAGCTTTTAAAGTTTTCAGACTAATAAATTTATTACACAGATGCTCACAGAATAGGATTAAGTTTGGTCAGAAAAATAGCATGACCTGATGGATAGATCCTAATCAGAATATTCCTTTCATGTGTCCACTCATCTATCACCAATATGTCTATACATTTATTATATCCATCTATCATCTATCCATTCATCCATCCATACATCCATTCATCTCTCCACCCACCCAGCTATCCATCCAGTTATTCACCCACTCAACAATTCATCCGCCCACTCATCCTTCTAGTCTGACTAGTATTTATTGTTTACTTTGTGCCAGATACTCTGCTAAATTTTTGTTATGGATAACTTCATTTAGTTCTCACCTCAATCTATGAGGTCCAGTACTTTATTCTTTATTTTATGGTACTTCAACTTTATTTTGCAGATGAAGAAATAAAGGCTCAGGGACACAGTGACTTATTCAAGTCACACAGATCATACAGGAAGGGTAGGGACTCATGTTCATCTTCCAATTTCACATCAAGAGCTCTTTTTTCCTACCAGTACTAACTTGGCTGCCTTATTCTGAATTGCCAAAGTTCAGACTTCTGAAGTCTTGGTTGAACAAGGAAGCCCCTGTCCTGTCCTCTTGGAACATCCCAGAAGCCTTTCCATCCCCGTGCTTCCTCCATCATTCCGTAACTGTCAGTGTCCTCTGCTAGGATGAAGGCTCAGGAGGGCAGGAACGAGTCCTCTTTCACCTTTGTGCTCTCCATACCTAAGCGTCCAGCCTGGCCCACAGTATGTGCCGTGAATAATGGTTGAATAATGAAGACAGAGCTTCTGTGGACAGAGATAACTGGATTTGTGGGCAAGAGAACTCCCTGTATTTCATGACTGGTGATGAAGAGTCCACTCAAGATACAACTGGGGTCTGAGTTTATCTCTGCAACCGAACAGTTCTCCTATCTGACCACGTTCTCTTTCTCTTCCTGAGCACAACCTTTTCTCCTTCTCAGGAAACATCTCATCTCCATGAATCCAGGGCCTTAAAGTTGAGGCATCTATTCCCTTCTTTCTCCACCTAAGAAATACACATATTTCAAGGTCAAGTTGAAGTTCCACCTTCCAGGTAGAAATGTTCCAAACCACAGTCAGGGTCCCTTTCTTTGAATTTCTACACTCACTTGTTCCCTGTCACAGTTTTGTCCTTATGAATTCATGCATTCACTCAAAACAAATGTTTATTAAGCAGGGTGACAATAAACAGCCTTGTCATACTCCTTTCTCTATCCTGAACCAGTCAGTTTTTTCATACAGGGTTCTAACTGTTGCTTCTTGACCTGCAAACACGTTTCCTAGGAGACAGGTAAGATCGTCTGGTATCCCCATCTCTTTAAGAGTTTTCCATAATCTGTTATGACACACCCAGTCAAAGACTTTACCATAGTCAATGAAACAGAGTTGGATGTTTTTCTGGAATTCCCCTGCTTTTTCTATGATCCAGTGGATGTTGGCAAGTTGATCTCTCAGGTTCTGTGATGGTAGAAAATTTATGTGCCTTTGAACTTGCCACAGCACTTGGGCCAATGACTTGCATATAGTAAGAACTCAACATGCATTATTGACTAAATGCATTTTTGCTTTCTACTTATGTTTTTTTCTCCTTTTTAAATGGTAACAATAGATGCACAGAAAGATCACGATATGCATAGCAAACTGAGTGGCAGGTAGCTGTACTCACTGACCTGGGAGATATCATGAGATACAGCTTCTCATGATGGTAATAAATAAGGAGACTAAGCCCAGAGGAAGCGAGTAGGCTTGGCTAAAGTTATCCAGCTAGTTGGAGGCTTGCTTCCATGCTGTTCAGCCTTTACATTTATTTTTCCCAAATAGGGAACTTCCCAGAATCTCTTTTGCGTTTTTGAGGTGCATCCTTAAAATTTCTCATTGAAAACGTTAGGTCATGAAATCACTCCTGCTTAGAATAATTGACATTTTTTGAAGAAAATCAAGTAGACCAATAGGAATGGTTGGACTGAAATCAATAAAACAGAACTCTGAGCCACCTTTGGCATTGACAATGCTACTGCTGCTATTTAGTCAAAACCAAGTCATGTTTGACTCTTTTTAACCCTATGGACTGTAGCTGGCCAGGCTCCTCTGTGCATGAAATTTTCCAGGCAAGAATACTGGAGTGGGTGCCATTTCCTTCTCCAGGGGATCTTCCTGATCCAGGGACTGAAACTGTGTCTCCTGCTTGGCAGGTGGATTCTTTACCACTGAGCCACCTGGAAAGCCCAACATTGATAATACATTTACCTTAATGAAGATATTTCTCTCAAATAAGCTATTTTCTCTCAGTCAAGATATTTCCTGTTTCAAGTAACAATTGTAGGTACCAGTATTTCTCTTTCTTTCCTTACTCCCTGAAGTAGAAATCTTAGGCATAAAATACAATGGCCAAAAAGAAACCACCTTTATATATAGAATGTGAGAATGCTATTCATCAGGTTTATAATATACTTGAACTTGGCTTGGTTGAGTTCTGACCCACACTCATTTAGAGTTTAAGTGTATTTCTAAATGATTCCATTTTGTAGAAAACAGGTTATGGGAAAACCTCAAGTAGATTTGAAAATGTACTTGGAGCTTTACAAAGCTACTTAATTTCTTTTTGATGAGCGCACTATGCATTGTTCAGAATTGTTCAGCTAAATTTCCCTAAATACACATGGGGGCTTAAAGGCAGAGTGTGGGAGGTTCTAACAGTTTAGGAGAAGTGGGTTTACTGACCCCGAGGAGAGAAGAGCTTAATGAATCAGAAGTGTATTGCTTCTCATGCACGAAATAGGACTTCTGCCCTCTCCCCATCCATCAATGCTGACGAGCACTTGAGTGGTCTGTTACATTTTCTGGTCTGTTGCATCATCACTGCTGAGGGGTTTCGACAGGTAGATCTCCGGGTACCAGGGAACACTTCCTCTGTTCAGTGTCTTGACATCACCGTGCCCAGAAAGAATGCTAGGTATACAATAAGCACTTAATACTTACATAATGTAAGTGGGCTTTCCTGGTGGCTCAGAGGTTAAAGCATCTGCCTGGAATGCAGAAGACCTGGGTTCGATCCCTGAGTCGGGAAGATCCCCTGGAGAAGGAAATGGCAACCCACTCCAGTACTCTTGCCTGGAGAATCCCATGGAGGGAGGAGCCTGGTAGGCTACAGTCCATGGGGTTGCAAAGAGTTGGGCACGACTGAGCGACTTCACTTCAATGTAAGTGTATCCAGTAAGTGGATGTGCTTACCTAAATAAAATGAGTCCAAGGAGGGGTACTTTATTCTTGAGTCTTGTCTGGGCACCTCCAATGTTTCCCACTGGTCTTCCCAGAGCAGGAGCCAAGAAGTCATAAATAGAGTTCACACACGTACTTCTTAAAGGCCCCTGCTCTGCCCCGTCTGGGATCATGACTTTGTAACTGTATTTAGACAAAGGCCCAGGAATGGCCTCATTCTGTGTGTCCTGCCGGCCCAGGACACACAAGGCCAGAAGGCAAACTGAGCTATAAACTTTTAAGTTCCTGTTCCCCAGGCCTGAGCTCACAGCCCAAAGTCATTACAGACCAGAAGTCTGGGGAAAGAGAGGCAATTATCGAGGGTCTCCCCCTTGGGAGTCTAGATGAAAAAGAAAATCTTTTGAATCTTGGAGCCATTTTCACCCAGGAAGGCTCAAGGAGCCGGGCACTGTGCAGCCCTTTCTCCTGGGTTCTGAACTGGTGCCAGTACCTCCCAAGGACCCTTAGTCTGATGGCTGGCCACGTGAATGCACAGTCTTTGTACGATGCATCACTAATCTGCATCAAGAAACACAAAGCCCCAAATGTTCCATTGGCCACTGTTGAAATAACCTGAAATGCTATGTTTGAATGTAAAATGTTACCTACTGAGTCATTTGAAAGTCTCCCACCCACTTGTTAAATGATGAAAATGACTCGACCTGCCCCATAACGGCTGGTCACAGAGAAACAATGGGAATGATATGAGGTACTTCTTCTGAAGCTCCAGGCACAGCTTTCCCATAGCACTGGCTGGGTCCCATTACCCAGAGGGGCTTCCCCAGAGGTCAACAGGAAATCCAAATCACCCCTCCTGGCCTTTGCACTGGAGCAGGGGGAGGCTATTGGTTGAATTCCAGGTGGAGTTGTTAACACTGAACTTACTGTCAGCATTGCTCTCTGGTGCCAAGTGAATGCAAAACTTGCCTCTCCTTCTCTGCCATCCCTATGGCTTTGCTCTAGTTGCCAGCCCAGTCAGAGGGATGGATCATTTGATTAAGGGTAAATCTCTGTGGGATCTTGGTGGAAGGGGAGGTGCTGCTCTTCTCCCTGGCCTGGATTCTCACAGGCTATAGTGTTCCCAGGTGAAGCAGCACAAACGGATGTGAAATGATGGCTGACTTTATTAGGAAGCAGAGTCCCTGCCCTCATGCTAGTTGCTTTAGCCTTGAATCAGTTTGCTGAAAGATTGGCAAGGGTCACATCATGTAGGTGCACAGTCATTGATCTCACATGGGCATACAAACAGGCTGTGCCAAGAGAGATTAACCCCCAAAGAGCCCATTTGACTGAATTAGGCCACAGCAAAATCAGAAGCTTAAGAGTACTTGACCAAAATTTCTGCAGGGTAAATTTGGTGAGGAGAGGACAGAGAATACATGAAAAAGATGAAGAATTATGGGCAATGATAACTAGTTTCTTCCTCTTTATTGTAATTATTACATGAAGACAGCATTATACTAAACCTTTTAATGCTAGACCTAATTTTATTCATGACTCTACACATGGACATCACCAGATGGTCAATACTGAAATCAGATTGATTATGCTCTTTGCAGCCAAAGATGGAAAAGCTCCATACAGTCAGCAAAAACAAGACCCGGAGTTCAGATCATTAGCTCCTTATTGCAAAATTCAGGAAAGTAGGGAAAACCACTAAGCCACTGAGGTATGAACTAAATAAAACCCCTTATGATTATACAGTGGAGGCGATGAATAGATTCCAGGGACTAGATCTGGTAGACAGAGTGCCTGAAGAATTATGGATGGAGGTTCAAAATGTACATGAGGCAATGACCAAAACCATCCCAAAGAAAAACAAATGCAAGAAGGCAAAGTGGTTGTCTGAGGAAGCTTTATAAATAGCTGAGGAAAGAAGAAAAGTGAAAGGCAAGGGAGAAAGGGAAAGATATACTGAATGGAGAGTTCCATAGAGTAACAGGGAGAGATAAGAAGGCCTTCTTAAATGAACAGTGCAAAGAAACAGAGGAAAACAATAGAATGGGGAAGACTAGAGATCTCTTTAAGAAAGTCAGAGGTATCAAGGGAAAATTTCATGGAAGGATAAGCATGATGAAGGACAGAAATGGTAAGCACCTAGCAGAAGCAGAAGATATTAAGAAGTGGCAAGAATACACAAAACTATATAAGAAAGGTCTTAATAACCCAGATAACCACAGTGGTGTGGTCACTTACCTAGAGTTGGACATCCTGGAATGTGAGGTCAAGGGGGCATTAGGAAGCATTACTACGAACAAAGCTAGTGGAGGTAATGGAATTCCAGCTGAGCTATTTCAAATTCTAAAAGATGATGCTCCTAAAGTATTGTACTTAATATGTCAGCAAATTTGGAAAACTCAGCAGAGGCCATAGCACTGGAAAAAGTCAGTTTTCATCCCAATCCCAAAGAAGGGAAATGCCAAAGAATGTTCAAACTACTGTACAAAAATTGCACTCATTTCATATGCTCTTTGTGACCCCATGGGCTATACAGTCCATAGAATTCTCCAGGCCAGAATACTGGAGTGGGTAGCCTTTACTTTCTTCAGGGGATTTTCCCAACCCAGGGATCAAAATCAGGTCCCCCACATTGCAGGCAACTTTTTTACCAGCTGAGGGACGGGGAAGCCCAAGAATGCTGGAGTGGGTAACCTATCCCTTCTCCAGTGGATCTTCTTGACCCAGGAATTGAATGGGGGTCTCCTGCATTTCAGGCAGATTCTTTACCAACTGAGCTATCAGGGAAGCCCCTTTTCATATGCTAGTAAGGTAATACTCAAAATCCTTCAAGTTAGACTTCAGCATCACATGAACTGAGAACTTCCAGATGTGCAAGCTGGGCTTTGAAGAGGCAGAGGAACCAGAGATCAAATTGCCAGCATTCCTTGGATCATGGAGAAAGCAATGGAATTCCAGAAAAACATTTAATTCTGCTTCCTTGACTATGCTAAAGTGGATCACAACAAACTGTGGAAAATTCTTAAATAGATGGGAATACTAGACCACCTTACCTATCTCCTGAGAAACCTGTATAAGAGTCAAGAAGCAACAGTTAGAACTGGACATGGAACAATGAAACGGCTCAAAATTGGGAAAGGAGTTTGACAAGGCTGTGTATTGTCACCCTGCTTATTTAACTTATATCCATAGTACATCATGTGAAATGCCAGGCTAGATGAATCACAAGCTGGAATCAAGATTGCCAGGACAAATATCAACAACCTCAGATATGTAGATGATACTACTCTAATGGCAGAAAGTGAAGAGGAACTAAAGAGCCTCTTGATGAAAGTGAAAGAGGAGAGTGAAAAAGCTGGCTTGAAACTCAGCATTCAAAATACTAAGACCATTGCATCCGGTCCCCTCACTTCATGGGAAATAGATGGAAAAAAAGTGGAAGCAGTGACAGATTTTATTTTCTTGGGCTCCAAAATCTCTGGACGGTGACTGCAGCCATAAAATTAAGAGATGCTTGCTCCTTGGAAGGACAGCTATGACAAACCTAGACAGTGTATTAAGAAGCAGAATCAATCATTTTGCTGACAAAATCCATATAGTCAAAGCTATGGTATTTCCAGTCATCATGCACAGATGTGAGTTGGATCATAAAGTTAAATGCCAAAGAATTGATGCTTTTGCATTATGGTGCTGGAGAAGACTCTTGAGAGTTCCTTGGACTGAAATGAGATCAAAACAGTCAATCCTAAAGGAAATCAACTCTGAATATTCATTGGAAGGACTGATGCTGAAGCTGAAGCTCTAATTCTTTGGCCACCTGATATGAAGAGTTGACCCATTGGAAAAGACCCTGATGCTGGGAAAGATTGAAGGCAAAAGGAGAAGGGGCAACAGATGAGATATAGCATCACAGACTCAATGGGACATGAATGTAGACAAACTCCAGGAGATAGTGGAGGACACAGGAGCCTGGTGTGCAGCAGCCCATGGAGTTTGCAAAGAGCTATATATAACTTAGGGACTGAACAACAATAACAACAGAATTTCATTCCCTAACAGAAGTTTAAAAAGACAGCATTCTGAAAAATTATTTGTGGTTTCAGTTCTTAGTTTTGAGTTCTAGTGGGTTAGCCAAAAATGTCATTCAGGTTTTTTAGTAAGATGGCACAGAAAAGCCTGAAGGAGCTTTCTGATCCACCCAACATATATATATTTCTGCAAGGTTACACTTGGTCTCAGTTTTTAAAACAAAATCAAAAATCCAAGTAGAGTGAAGGAATTTTTTCAGGTACAGACCTTGGTGGTTATAAAGTTGGGGTTGTGAGGATTATTTGATTGAGTTCTGGGCCTAGTAAACTAGTTTGTACATCAAAAATTGGTTAGAAATTAAAAGACCAAGTTTACAGAGAACAGGGAGGGACTGAAGTTGAGGAACACGAGTAGGTGGGCAAAGACTCAGACAGAGGTCAGGAGTCAAGTAAGAGTCGTGAAATCCAGGGGAGCTGGTCATTTAAAACAGAGGTACCATGGAGAAACTAGAAGCTTTGTACATTGCTGGTTGGAATGTACAATGCCGTAACCCCTTTGGAAAACAGTTTGGCAGTTTTTCAAGACATGAAGCACAAAATTGCTGTGATACCCAGCAATTCCACTAGTAGGAATCTAACCAGAAAAATGAAAATATATGTCCACACAAAAGTTTGTATGTGAATGTTGATAGCAGCATTACTCTTAATAACCAGAGAGTGGAAACAACCCAAATGTTCATCAACTGATGAATGGATAAATAAAATGAGCTATATCCACACAATGGACTACTATTTGGCAATAAAAAGAAAGTACTGATACATGTTACAACGTGAATTCACGTCAAAACATTATACTCAGTGAAAGAGACACAAAACAACACCTATTGCATGACTATGCATCTATGAAATGTCCAAAACAGATTAAAGCAGAGACAGAAAGTATATCAGAGGTTGCCTGGGGCTGGGAGTGGGGATGAGGAATTACCAGGTATGAATTTCTTTCTGGGGTGATGACAATATTCTGAAATCAAATAGTGATGGTTGTTGTACAACTCTGTAAATATACCAAATATAATTGAATTTTACACCTAGAATGGGTGACTTTTATGGTAGGTAAATTATACCCCAGTAAATCTGCTTAAAAAAAAGGCAGAGGCATGAAGGAACTCAACGAACAAAATCTAGGGATATGAGTCTGACTCTTAGGACCCGGGAACCTGAGATTGGGCATCCTGGCTTTAATCAGAGAACTAATTTGAGGATTCAGCTCCAAATGTTTTTGTGCCCACTGTCTGACTGCAGTGATTGGGTGTGACAGTACCCTCCTAATTGGTGGGATGTCTCCAAGTGTCACTGACTTTAATTTCAGAAACAAAATTTCCTTAGCTTGGTAATGATGAATACTACTGAGTATTTCAATTATAAAAGAGGTGGTGGCAGCTTTGTGGTTACCTTTGAAAACTTGTATATTATTACACGTCTTTGTACTGCAGGACTTCTGAATCTATTGCATATTTTCTTGAAACATTTTCCCGATCTGGAACAACTATTATTGTTATACAAGACCAGTGCATTAGACTTGGATGTAGTCAAAAGAATTTGAAAAAGAGTGTTATTGTTGTTTAGTCACTCAGTCATGTCTGACTCTTTGCAACTCCATGGACTCTAGCCCACCAGGCTCCTCTGTCCATGGGATTTCCCGGGCAAGAATACTGGAGTGGGTTGCCATTTCCTTCTCCAGGGGATCTTCCCTTCCCAGGGATTGAACCTATGAATCCTGCTTTACAGATAGATAATTTACCACTGAGCCACCTGGGAAGCCCTAGGAAAACAAAATACATAGTTATAAAGGGGACAACTTGAGAAAAAACAACTGGGCAGCTGCCATATCTGGGACCCAAGCAAACATCTGTGGGTCACATGTCCTTGGAGACCATGTCTGTAACTGCTAGAGTTGCCAGAGTGTAAATAGAAATGCAAGACACAGGGACTTCACTGGACGTCCAGTGGCTAAGACTCTGTACTCCCAATGCAGGGTGCCTGATCCTTGGTCAGACAACTAGATCCCACATGCTGCAACTCCAGGTTCTGCAGGCTACAACGAAGCTCGGAGGTCCTGAATGCCACAACTAAGACCCGGTGCAGCCAAATACATAAATTATTTTTAAAAGAAATAAATTCAAGACACATAGAAGTTCCACAATAAAAGTTGCAGCTGAGGGATTCCTGCTGGCTCAGTGGTAAAGAGTCTGCCTGCACAGGAAGGAGACATGGGTTCAGTCCCTGAACCGGGAAGATCCCACATGTCTCAGAGCAACTAAGCCTGGGTGCCACAGCTATTGAACCTGTGCTCTAGAGACCTAGAGGTGCAACTGCTGAGCCCACGTGCTGTAACTATGGAAGCTTGCGTGCCCTGGAGCCCGTGCCCTGACACAAAAGAAACCACCACAATGAGAAGTCCGCGCACTCACCTAGAGAAGTAGCCCCCCACTTGCTGCAACTAGAGAAAAGCCCTCGCAGCCATGAAGGCCCAGAACTGCCAAAAATAAATAAACGAATAAAATTATTAAAAAATATTTAAGTACCTACAAGGACATTGCATGAAAAATAAGTACACTTTGTTCCTGGGTAGGGACAGAGAGGGGACTGGAAGGATGATGCAATTAGGGAGGGTGCCCAGAGGCCTCTGTCTAAATGGGTGAAGCTCTGTTTATCAGCTGGGAGCTGGGTAGACCAGGATTCTTTTTTTTTTTTTTGGCCACGCCCATGTAACTTGTAGAATCTTAGTTCTCCAATCAGGGATTGAACCTGTGCCCCCTGTAATGGAAGCAGAGTCCTAACCACTGGACCACCAGGGAATTAATTCCCCAGGGTTCTTTAATTTTTTTATACTTTTGATGTATGCAGCCTCATAATAATTTTTTCATATCTCCTTCTTACCCTGTCCCTCCAGTATGAAAATTCTCTTCCTATAGGAAATATTGTTGATAGTGTCTTAGTTATGTTTTCATGGATATTGTATATAACAGCAATAAAACAGTAATTACTTATAGCACTGAATGGTCTAACACAAAACATACACGAATTCATTTAATTCAGACACCAACCCCATGAGGTTGCTTCTACTGTCATCTCATGTTGGAGGTGAGAACACTGAGGCACAGGGAGGTTAGCCAACTTAACCAGTGCCACCCAGTGACTACGTGGTGGGGCTGAAGCTTGAGTCTAGACAGTCTGGCTGCAAGCACTACACCAGGCTGTGTTTTATACGGATCCACAGTCACAGATAAAAGGTTTCTATTTCTCTTTCTGAAAAGAGACTAAGTAGGAGTTCCCCAGAGGAGAAAGCAAGGGAGGGCAAATCCATGCAAAAGGGAATGCTGTAGAGTGAAATATTAATTTCAGGACATCCCCATTGGGAAGGGGAGCCTTGGGAGGTGCAAGCAGCCAGGAAGGCAGGAGGCTGGCACTGAATGTCCTCTGATGCCATCCATATGCCTTAGTCCCTTCAGTCTGCAGTAACAAAACACCATAGCATTTGGGGTAGCTTAGAAATATATTTCTCACAGTTGTGGAGGCTGGGAAATTTGAGATCAAGGCCCTGGCATGGGAGTTATGCTGAGGCCCCTCTTCCTGGTTCATAGCTGGTGCCTTCTTCCTGTGTCCTCACATGGGGGAAGGGGCAAGGGATCTCTCTGGGTTCTCTCTTATTAAAATCACTAATCCCATTCATGAGAGTTCCACCCTCTTGACCTAAGCACCTCCCTAAACACTTCTTAGGATCACAATGGGCATTGGGATTTCAACGCATGAATTTCATGGGGACACAAACATTTAGACCATAGGGCTTCCCTGGTGGCTCAGTTGGTAAAGAATCTGCCTGCAATGCAGAAGACTGCCTGCAATGCAGGAGACCGGGGTTCAATCTCTGGGTTGGGAAGATCTCCTGGAGAAGGAAATGGCAAACCACTCCAGTATTCTTGCCTAGGAAATCCCATGGAGAGAGGAGCCTGGAGGGCTCCATGGAGTCCAAAGGGTCAGACACAACTTAGCAACTAAATCACCACCACCGCCATGTTGAGGCATTTGAACCACATTCAGAGAGCAACTGGGTACCATGAAGGGATCTGGGGGCAAGAGTGACAATCACATTTGTACTTCAAAGCATAGCACTGGTAGCTGTACAGAAATAGGCAAACAAAACCTAAGAAAAGGAGGCCAGTTGGGAAGCTCTTGCAATAATCAGAGTGAAAAGTGATGCATTTGAACTATATGGCAAGGTCAAGAAGATGAAGAGGAATGGATAAATCTCACTACTCTTTAGGGGATAGAGCTGATGGGACTTGAGAAGGAAGGAGAGTGAGGTGCTCAGGACGATGAGTTTCTGAGGGTGACTGCCAAGGTTCTGGATTATGGGTGAGAGTGGGGGGTGCCACCATCCAAGGAGATCAACCCAGGAAGAGATTGAGTTCATCATGACAGGTTTGGGACAGTTTGGTACCAATGTTGGCAGTTCAAGGCAGGTGTTTAGAAGACAGACCATCATAGGAGCATCTTATGAACCATTATTTTCAAAGTTGGAAAGATCCCCTTGAGGAGGAAATGGCAACCCAGTCCAGTATTCTTGCAGGGAGAATCTTATGGGACAGAAAAGCCCGGTAGGCTACAGTCCATGGGGTAGCAAAGAGGTGGACCCAACTAAGCACGCATGCATGCAGAGATTCTCTGTGGAATGGAGGAGCATCTGACTGGAAAACCCTGGAATATGGCTGAATGCACCTTACTAGGTTCTACCAAGGTAGAAATTCTGGCAGTGAGACCTGGGAGTCTTTATCTTTAACAAGCTCCCAGACGGCTCTTGTGGGTGCCAAGAAGAACTTCATGGGAATGGAACTGGCTCCAGGAGCCACCTGTGACTGGCTGCACTCCAAAAAAGGGCCAATCAAATTCTAACTGCATTTTAAGTTTTTCACTAGATTGGGAGAACCTTATGGCAGGAGGAGCAGAACTCCTCCACCCAGCACCCCCCCACCCCAATGTGGCAGACATCACATTTGCACAGAGGGTAGCCACCATCTGACTCTTCTGGAAGTCATGGGGTGTGCTTTTGTCCTTCGATTTGACAATTCATCCTGGTCTTCCCATGCCCGCCACTTAGCAAACATGTCAAAGCACCACTTCTAAGTCCTCTTAAATGATCCACGACACTGTCTTCCACAAATCCCCTCAGAGATGAGCTGTCTTAACTAAGCACACTCCAGAGTGCTATGCGATCAAGTATTTGGCTCACTGATCATTAACACAGCCATCTCCTGCTTTCAACTGGAATGTCTAGAAGGCACTTGCCATATGGATATGTGGGAAGAATTCAAGCTCATTCATTAATAAACATTTACTGCAAGAGACCAGAAAATAAACACAGGGTGTTCTTTGCACCTTAGTAGATGTTCAATAAACATAAGCAGAAATCGGTTGAAACTACGCATGCATTGTTCCAGCACTCATGAGACTGGGGAGAAATACATTTTCCCGAACATCTGCAGCTATTTCAGACGCTGAAAATGTGATGTAAGAAAAAAATCCACCAGGGAGTCAGAGGATTTTAGGATCAGCTTAGGACATCAATGAGAATCCTCTGCAATAGGTCTCAGGAACCATGACTACTTTGAAGAGATGACAGGTCTTTCAGAGCCAAGCTTGTAGTTTGCTGAGGTCTATATAGTTAAATTTATCCAGGTGAGTCAAGCTATAAAATGTCTATGACTTTAGAATTGGTATCAGTTACCCAGAAAAAAATCAAAGCCAACATACTTTCCTCCTCATTCCAAATATTGCAGATGGGTTTCCCTCCACTTCCCTTATTATTGGGATCTGGTCTCAGATGCTTTGATTCCCACGTAATTGTTCACAATTAATTCACTCTTTTCTAAATTAGAAGGTAGAAGCATGGATAGCTCCAAATTAGCTGGAAGATTTCAATCTATTTGCCGATCAAACAGAATGGCAGTCCTATGTCCCCAAAGGAGCTGATGCTCACCTAATGAAAGATTAAGATGTTACCACTTATCTGGTAAGTAATTGTATGGCTTTGACCGGGCAAATCGGTCTCAAGGGCTCCTGGGTTTTTCTAGGGCTTTCTCTTTGGGGAACCAGTTTTTTCAATACAGAGGCATTTTAGGGGCTCTCTAAAACACTATCCACAGAGGGAAAGCATGGTTGTCCCATCTCAGATTAAAGGTAGCTCCAGCTTTACAGAAGAACGCCCACTTGCAGCCAAGGTTCTACTTCCAGTGACATGACCCACCCCCTCCCACACAGATGATTGGCCCATGCTTGAGCACCTCACAGGGAGAGATAAGAAAGCCTTCCTCAGTGATCAATACAAAGAAATAGAGGAAAACAATAGAATGGGAAAGACTAGAGATCTCTTCAAGAAAACTAGAGATACCAAGGGAACATTTCATGCAAAGCTAAGCACAATAAAGGACAGAAATGGTATGGACCTAACAGAAGCAGAAGATATTAAGAAGAGGTGGCAAGAATACACAGAAGAACTGTACAAAACAGATCTTCGTGACCCAGATAACTGCAATGGTGTGATCAGTCACCTACAGCCAGACATCCTGGAGTTAGAAGTCAGGTGGACCTTAGGAAGCCTCACTATGAACAAAACTAGTGGAGGTGATGGAATTCCAATTGAGCTATTTCAAATCCTAAAAGATGATGCTGTGAAAGTGCTTCACTCAATGAGCCAGCAAATTTGGAAAACTCAGCAGTGGCCACAGGACTGGAAAAGGTCAGTTTTCATTCCAATACCAAAGAAAGGCAATGCCAAAGAACGTTCAAACCACCACACAGTTGCACTTATCTCACACACTAGCAAAGTAATGCTCTAAATTCTCCAAGCCAGGCTTCAACAGTACGTGAACCGTGAACTTCCAGACGGTTTTAGAAAAGGCAGAGGAACCAGAGATCAAATTGCCAACATCCACTGGATCATTGAAAAAGCAAGAGAGTTCCAGAAAAACATCTATTTCTGCTTTATTGACTACCCCAAAGCCTTTGACTGTGTGGATCACCACAAACAGTGGAAAATTCTGAAAGAGATGGGAATACCAGACCACCTGACCTGCCTCCTGAGAAATCTGTATACAGGTCAAGAAGCAACAGTTAGAACTGGACATGGAACAACAGACTGACTGGTTCCAAATTGGGAAAGGAGTACGTCAAGGCTGTATATTGTCACCCTGCTTATTTAACTTCAGTGCAGAGTATATCATGCGAAATGACAGGCTGGATGAAGTACAAGCTGGAATCAAGGTTGCTAGGAGAAATATCAATAACCTCCGATATGCAGATGACACCACCCTTATGTCAGAGAGCAAAGAAGAACTACAGAGACTCTTGATGAAAGTGAAAGAGGAGAGTGAAAAAGTTGGCTTAAAACTCAACATTAAGAAAACTAAGATCATGGCATCTGGTCCCATCACTTCATGGCAAGTAGACAGGGAAAAAATGGAAACAGTGAGAGACGTTATTTTCTTTGGCTCCAAAATCACTGCAGATGGTGACTGCAGCCATGAAATTAAAAGACACTTGCTCCTTGGAAGAAAAGCTATGACCAACCTAGATAGCATATTAAAAAGTAAAGACATCACTTTGCCAACAAAGGTCCATCTAGTCAAAGCTATGGTTTTTCCAGTAGTCTTGTATGGATGTGAGAGTTGGACTATAAAGAAAGTTGAATGCTGAAGAATTGATGCTTTTGAACTTCAGTGTTGAAGACTCTTGAGAGTCCCTTGGAACTCAAGGAGATCAAACCAGTCAATCCTAAAGGAAATCAACCCTGAGAATTCATTGGAAGGACTGATGCTGAAGCTAAAATTCCAATACTTTGGCCACTTGATGTGAAAAACTGACTCATTGAAAAAGACCTTGATGCTGGGAATGATTGAAGGTGGGAGGAGAAGGGGATATCAGATGGTTGGATGGCATCACTGAATTGATGGACATGAGTTTGAGAAAGCTCCAGGAGTTGGTGATGCACACAGAAACCTGGTGTGCTGCAGTCCACGGGGTTGCAAAGAGTCAGACACAAGTAAGCAGCTGAAATGAACTGAACTGAGCACCTGACCCCAAAGTAGCCAATCAAGACAGTGCTATAAAATAAGCCTCCCAATCATGATTTCTTTCATTTTCCCCCCTCCTCCATCCTGGACCTTTTGTGTCCTTTTTGGTCCCCTTCAAAGGCCTTTTCTCGCCCTTTCAGCTCTTATTAGCTGTGCCGTTACCTAGAAGATTCTGGTAAACTGGAATGGTACCCTTTCTGGAGCATTCCCATTTCATTTGGAGTTCTGACACCACTCTAGGATTCGACCATGTCCCCTGCTGCAGCTGATTAGATGTCAGGGACACCTGATTCAAGGGCAGCCAATCCATGGTTTGGCCACCACTGGGCAGGTAACATCGTTGGAGACTTTTTCCCATAAATATTGATAATGCTAATGGAACCAAGTGGTCCCCCACTCCAGTGTGACTGCCAGCAGGACTCAGAGAGGAGAGGAGCTTTCTGTTCTTCTTCTCCCTTTTCCTCCTTGCTTCTCTTCCCCCATCTCCTTCCCATTATCTTTGCTATGGTTACTCAGGGAGCACTTTATTTGTGCTGGGCACAGCCCAAAGCAGTTTGTATCTTTGAACGTATTTAATCCTCACAGCAACACTGTCAGGTGGGTAGTATTATTATTCCCATTTTTAGATGAGAAACAAGGAGGATAAATAACTTGCCCACAGTCATAGGGTTCTAAGTGTTGGGGTCAGACTTTGAGCCCAGGTTGTCTGGCTCCCAGGTCTGTGCATTCTTATGCCTCCCTTAGAATCAGATCCTCTCAAGGATCTTCCCTGGTGGTCCTGGCTAAGACTTCATCTTCCAGTGCAGGAGGTGTGGGTTCAATCCCTGGTTGGGGAACTAAGATCCCACATACATCCCAGCCAAAAAACCAAAATATAAAATAGAAGCAATATTGTGACAAATTCAATAGAGACTTAAAAAAGAAAATAATCAAATCTTGTCAGAGCTTAAAAGGTCTATAGAGGTCATCTCATCCCCTAATTGCCATACTTAGGGATTTCACAGACCAATAAAAATAAACAGAGGATGGACATGGAGTTGCCAGCCTCTGATTTCATCAAGGAGACAACAGAAGTGTTAAAACAAAGTACTACCTTCACCATCACTAAAGAAAGGCCAATTAAACACAAAAAGAGTAGGGAGGGCTTCTCAGGTGGCACTAGTGGTAATGAATCCATCTGTCAATGCAGGAGATGCAAGAGATGAGAGTTTGATCCCTGGGTCGGGAAGATCCCCTGGAGAAGGAAATGGCAACCCACTCCAGTATTCTTGCCTGGAAAATTCCATGGACAGAGGCGCCTGGCAGGCTACAGTCCATGGGGTCATAAAGGGTGGTCATGACTGAGTGCACACACACACACACACACACAACCTCAGAATAATGTATAGTCCTTTGAACTGAATAAACTAGGCCCTATGAAAAACTCACTGTATTGATTTATTTTTTCTAATTCTGCTCCTCAGCAATTAAAACTGAATGAGTATGTTTCTTTGATTGGTGGAAATCTCTGGTTCTCTTCCACTTCTCCCTATTACTTGTGACAAAACAGGGGATTGGAGGGGGGTGTGACATTGTTGAGGTCACACAGGAGTGGCAAGTAGGTCTGGAACTTGATTTCAGGTGTTTTGACTCCTGTGGCTGAACAGTATTACTTCCTGGGGTCAGGGTGGTGGGGTCACCTTCAAATAGCAATGACTGAACTCCATGAAAGTTGTGCTTTCTGAGCCCTCAGTGGCAAGGGTTTGGAGGCCCTGGCCTTGGGCCTGGACTCCTGACTTTGTCAATGTATAGTCTCTTCTGCTACTGACCTCTTATAATTTTCACAACTACCCTGTGAGGCAGGTAATTCTACTCTCATTTTAAAGGTGGAGCAGCTATAGCTCAGGCTTTCCATAGGGTCCAGTGTCATCTGCTCTGAGGATAGAACTTAGTTGTCTTGCAGGATGGACTGTGAGACCTGCCTTTCCCAGGACAGGGATGTCACTAACTCATTTCTCGTTGTTTATTTCTGTTCCTCTATTTGTTAGGAGGAAAGACTCTGTGATTGATGAGCTGACTCGCCCATCATGCATTTACTGTCAAACACCTAGAACAGATATACTTCCTTCTTTTACTTTTAGCCCCAGAAGGGCCCACCTTACCCGTCCAACATCTCTGCTACTCTCTCCTCAGATCCAGCTTAGCTGATTGGAAGATGAAACCCGAGGGACTGGCTTGGACCAATCAGATTCCTTTTAAACCAAGAGATAGAAAAAGCAGTTCCAGTTAATAGCAGATGCCTGAGCTAAAAGATCCTGTATCCTTGGATCATATCTCATTTGAACTGGAGCAACCATTTTGGACCTGGGTGAGATGAGAAGGCAGAGGAGGCAGAGAGGAGGTGGGAGGAGAAGAGGAAAAATGAGAAGTGGGAGGAAAGAAGAAAGAAGAGAGTCCTGAGCCCTCCTCCGCATGGGACTTTGGATGCTTTTAAAGTCCCACTTTTATCTTGAGCTACTTTGAGTGGATTTCTGTTCTGTGAAATGAAAAGATCCTTAACCAAGACGGCTTGCTTTGGACCATATGCTGGTCTAGTTGCTGGAGCACAGAGAACTGTGGATGATAGCTGTCAAGAAGCCCAGGTTCCAGCAGGAGCAGGAAACAGGTCCTCCTGTATGCACACACTCCAAAGTCCACATGCTACTGTGTGAACCTAACATCTTTTTATGTCAAAGATGGAGGCTCCATGACTTTCTCCCAAACAGCTGACCTAGAAACAAGGCATGGCTCCATGTTTGAAAGGAACAAGAAACTAAATGAAGCCCAACTAAGAATGCATTTTAAAATTCTCTCAGTACCCCCAATTTGTATTTATCACAATGGATGGCTCATCCTAAGATCTCTAAATAAACATTAATCCTTGCTAAGCTCCTTGATGGCAAATGAGTGACAAGCAGTAAAAACAGAAAGGACGCTGTGTACATGCCTCTTGGGAGGTTGGGTTGCTCCTGAAGCATACACATTACTGGCACCTGGATCTGTGCTCTGCAGATCTCTTTGCCTTTTGAATTGTCTCATGGTGGCTCATTTTGGTGCCTAGTATAACATAATGGGGATTCCCAGGTGGTGCAGTGGTAAAGAATCCACCTGCCAGTGCAGGAGGACCAAGAGATATGGGTTTGATATCTCAAACCCCGGGAAGGAGGGAAGATCCCCTGGAGGAGGAAATGGCAACCCACTCCAATACTCTTTATTTACGTATTTCTTTAAAAAAAACAACAACAAAAAACGAAAACCACGTATTGTGTTTCTTGCAAATCAGGCACTGTGCTAAATGTTTTTAAAATTTGTTTTTAATCAATTTATTTTTAATTGGCAGATGATTGCTTCCCAATGTTGTGTTGGTTTCTGCCATATCACTCTAGTACTCTTGCCTGGAAATTTTCAAGGACAGAGGCTGGCAGGCTACAGTCCATGGGGTTGCGAAAAGTCAGACACGACTGAGCATGCACACACACACACACACACACATAACATAATGATAAAATACCACTGCTGCTGTGGAATTGCTCCTGAAGACAACTGATCACAAGTCCTCCAATTCAATGTGAAGAGCTGGACCCTCCCTGCAGAATGTCTGGCACCCACCTCCAGGCTACCTGAGCACAGGTTGTCATTGCTTTATGTTGACACAAAGCTTCAGAACTCAAAAATGAGACCGGGTTTGTCACTTCTGCTGTCAGTATGTCATCACGAGAGTGGTGGTGGAACTTGGAAGATTGCTCCCCTCTCCTTGACACCAGGATTTGGTGGTGCTCACATCAGCACAAGTTAAATTTGCAAAATTGTTTGTGTTCTTCCAATGCAGGCCATTGATGAAGGTCAAGTTCTATTATTAGCATACTTGCTGGTTTCTTATTCTGGAGTCAACCAGTCTTCGACTGTTTACTGAAAGCCAGACTCTGTGGCAGGGACTGGGCACATAGCCATTAATAAGATGTCAAAGGACTTGCTGGGTGGGCCAGTGGTTAAGGCTCTGAACTCCCAATGCAGGGGCCTCAAGTTTGATCCCTGGTCAGGGAACCAGATCCCATGGCTGTAACTAAGAGCTTGCATGGCATATTGAAGATCCCACATGCTAAAGACCCAACACAGCCAAAGGAAAAAAAGTGCAAAGTAACTCCCTACCTTCGTGGATCTCACGATCTAGGGTAGAGGATGAAAAATTGGGTGTCTGAGTTGGGGAGAGAGTCATTGTACCCCATAGACTTGTTTTATTTGGCCCCCAGTGTGCTTTGAAAACCTTTGAGATCTGACTGCAGACACTGGGCCCATCCCCTCATGGCCACTGTCAGCTGGCACTGAGCAATGGCTTTCTCTCCAGCTGAGAAAGCTCCCTTCTTCATTATGGTCCTCACCTAGGTCAGCTGTCATGTGACAAGCCTCACCAAGCTTGTCCTTATCTTACGGTAGGAAATATTTGTGTCCTTGTCTTATGAAAAGTAGGAAAACATAGACCAAGATAACCACATTTATCAAGAAAAAAAATGGCAAAGGCTAAACTTTTTTGTGACATGAAAGACTATCCTCTGTGTTTATTTATATATTTATAAATATTTATTATTATAAATACATTTAATAAGAAAAAATGTGTCTATGTCAGCTTCTCTGACACCTGGACTATTTCACTCTTTTGTATCATGTATCCAGCACCTTTGGACACATATTCTTGATCTTTGATCCAGTGATTTCAAAGATTTTCCCTCCAACTGGTATCCAATTAGGTAATTGGGGTACACAAAAACTTTGGGGCTTCCCTGATGTTCAGTTGGTAAAGAATCTGCCTGCAATGCAGAAGACTCCAGTTAGATTCCTGGGTCAGGAAGATTCACTGGAAAAGGGATAGGCTCCCCACTCCAATATTCTTGGGCTCCCCTTGTAGCTCAGCTGGTAAAGAATCTGCTTGAAATGTGGAACACCTGGATTTGATCCCTGGGTTAGGAAGATCCCCTGGAGAAGGAAAAGGTTACCCGACTCCGGTATTCTGGCATAGAGAATTCCATGGACTGTATTTGTATGGGTCACAAAAAGTCGGACACAGCTGAGTGAATTTCACTTTCACTTTTCACACAAAAACTTTAAAAATAGCTTCATTTAATGAATGCAAAAGATTGGGGTCAATGCAGGTGTCTCCCATATTGTTCCAGTTTAGAAAATGAATGCTAGTGCCAGGTGTTGGGGCTAAATTAAGATCCATACTGATTTACCCTCCTCCCTCCCCATATTCCCATCTGTGGCTCTTGGGCACAAAATACGTTCTTTCAGTTTCCCAATGACTTATCATTTATGGCTTTCTGAACTTGATGGCAAACTCTCTTTTAAGACCATGCAGATCAGCCATGTAAAGATCCTTAGGACTATTTAGAACTTGGCACTAAGAGCTACCTATTAGTAGAATCAGGATTCAGAATATCAGAGACAAGTGGGCCGTGGAAGCTCATGTAATCTCATTGTCTCTTCTTAGAGATAGGGACACTAGGAGCCAAGAGACTCAAGGTCAACTGTTTGCCAAGGTAATTATAGTAGGGAGATATAGACAGAAACTCTTCTGTGCACAGTTACTTATCTGACAAGGAGCTACTATCATTCTGGGTAAAAAAGAATGTAAATTGAGAAAAACATCCTGGAGAAAAAACTTTTTGGTCTTTCATGGGTATGAAAAGAAAGAGGAGAGAAATTTACTCTCAGTTGATTGGTTTGAGGTTTGAAAGATTTAGCTTCACACCCCCATACAAAAATTTTAATTTTCATGTACATCCAAATTAATGGTATTCCCAGGTGACTCAGTGGTGAAGAATCCATCTGCCAAGGCAGGAGGCACAGGAAACTCAGGCTCGATCTCTGGGTCAAGAAGACCACTTGCAGGAGGAAATAGCAACCCACTCCAGGTCTCTTGCCTGGAAAATCCCATGACAGAGGAGCCTGGCAGGCTACAGGCCATAGCGTTACAGAGTTGGACATGACTGAGTGGCTGAGCATGAGCACACATAAATGTTTAACAACTGCCTTTCTGCACAAAAAATGCGGTGACCTATGGCATTTGTCAGTTTCTGCAGTGCCAATACTCCTTCTTAGTGGTTGGAGTATTGATACCACAGGTAACATTGCTTCATGCATGCACACAAGTTGCTCTCTGATATTGTTTTTGCAGCCACATTATTCAGAGGTCACCTGAATCTTGATTTCTGGTGACTTTCCAATCTCTCTGGTGTGATGCCTCAGAAGAAGTACGAGGCAAGCCCATTACCCTCACCACTGCTTTGTACAAATACCTAGGTCACTTGTCTAGATGGTCAGCAAACACAGATGGGGAAACCTACTATGTGTCTGACCTTGTGTAAAGCCCAGCAGATTCAGGAGTGAACCAGACATTCATGGTCCCTGGCATGCCTAGAGCTGATCACCAGGCAGAATTCAGTAGAGCTCTATTGTCTGGTGGCTGGGCTATCTGCCCTTGTAAACCTAGCCAACTTTATAAAGTAAAGAAAATGACTGGGGACTTCTCTGGTGATCCAGTGGTTAAGAATCCACCTCGTAATTCAGAGGACGTGGGTTCAAGCTCTGGTTGGGGAACTTGAATCCCACATACCTCAGGGCTACTGAGCCCATGAGTCACAGCTAGAGAGAAGCTTGCATGCCATAACTAAGACACTATGCAGCCAAAAAGATAAAAATAAAGCAAATGATGGTAAAATGCCCTGGGAATCCCTTTTCTTCTCCATTGAACTTGCAAACCCAACTTTCCTACATAGCGTTTAGATGTCAGGGAAGTTGGAAAATATTCCCATTTGCAAAACATCTTTAATGTAGATTAATTGTAATTCCCGAAGTAAAGCTACTTCCTATAGCATTATTGGAGAAGGAAATGGCAACCCATTCCAGTACTCTTGCCTGGAAAATTCCATGGACAGAGGAGCCTTGTAGGCTACAGTCCATGGGGTCGCAAAGAGTTGGACACAAAAGAGAGAGAAAATAGCATTATTAGGAGTGGAGGCCTTCCCCACCACAACTGCAGGGAGAGTGGAGATCTTTATTTATATCTTTTTTGGCAAACATGTCAATGGCAAATCACTTACCAGTGATTGCTAAATGATCATTTTTGTTGTTCTATTAATACACTGCTGTTGTTGAAAGACTAAGTCCCGGGTGTTCTTGGCTCAAATGTGTAGGTTCCAAGGCTTCCCTTTTGTGAAGCTTTGGGCAAAGCAGATTTGCCATACGAGCTCCATGCCCCATTCAACCACTAATTGGAAAGGGGAGTCCATCCTTGGGGTAAACACACAATGAAACTGCACTTGTCAGTTCTGACAGTGGGTCAGAGACCTCAACCCAAAACTATTGGAGACGTGCTTGATGACAGACCCTCCCTGGCTATAACTATTAACAGCTTATTCTTTGAAATCAATATAATCCCCAAGAAGAGCTAAGGAATTCTCACTGTAGCAGAATTGGAGGCCAGGGGAGCTGGTCTTTCCCATTAAATGTATTCAAAGAAGCAACACTTTGGTATGTGCAGTTGTGGACTGGTTTGGGGCTTCCCTGATAGCTCAGTTGGTAAAGAATCCACCTGCAATGCAGGAGATCCTGGTTCGATTCCTGGGTCGGGAAGATCTGCTGGAGAAGGGATAGGCTACCTACTCCAGTATTCTTGGGTTTCCCTTGCGGCTCAGCTGGTAAATAATCCACCTGCAATGTGGGAGATCTGGGTTTGATCCCTGGGTTGGGAAGATTCCCTGGAGAAGGGAAAGGCTACCAACTCCAGTATTCTGGCCTGGAGTCCATGGAGTCACAAAGAGTCGGACACGACAGAGTGACTTTCACTTTCAATTCACTTGTGACTCAGTACTTATGTACAAATCATTGACCACTAAGAATGATTTGTTATCCTAGCTGAAGATTACTTAGAGGGCTTGGGAAAGCAGGAGGGGGTTTCTACCAGATGAATCTATTTAGACAGGAGAGCGCAGTTTTAACCTAACTTTAGGAGAGTACTGTTCATGAAAACATGCACTCCACTACAGAGATCTTTCTAGAGATGTGAGTACCCAGTTAATGTTCCTAAGGTGCTTTCCTCTAAATTGCCTTTGTCTCCTTCAGAGCACATCTATTATAAGAGTTAGGAGGATGCTGGTGGTGGAGTGGACTTGGCTGCTGAAAGTTTCAGTGGGGACACATATGTGGGTCAGCTGAAACTGCAGATTCTTCTTCACTTGGCTTGAAGGAGAGGGAAATTAAGAGTAAGAGTTTAAGACATTCCCCAAGAAGGGTGGTTTCTCCCATCAGGAGATTCATCTGGGAATGGGCTTCAGGGCCATCTAGGGCTCAGCTGTGAACTGACATTAGGTGTGTGTGCCTGCGATTCAAGCCTCCCAATCTCTGCTCAGATATGCAGATCATCCCACTCTAACGGCAGAAAGCAAAGAGGAACTAAAGAGCCTCTTGATGAGGGTGAAAGAGGAGAGTAAAAAAGCTGGCTTAAAACTCAGCATTCAAAAAGCTAAGATCATGGCATTGAAACATATAAAATATCATGTATGAAACGAGTTGCCAGGCCAGGTTCGATGCACGATACTGGATGCTTGGGGCTGGTGCACTGGGACGACCCAGAGGGATGGAATGGGAGGGGGGAGGGAGGAGGGTTCAGGATGGGGAACACATGCATACCTGTGGAAGATTCATTTTGATATTTGGCAAAACTAATACAATTATGTAAAGTTTAAAAATAAAATAAAAGAAAAAAAAAAAAGAAAAGAAAAAAAAAAAAGAAAAAAAAAAAAAAAGCTAAGATCATCTGGTCCCATCACCTCATAGCAAATCGATTAGGGGAAAAATGGAAACGGTGATAGATTTTTTTTCTTCTTTGGCTCCAAAATCACTGTAGACAGTGACTGCAACCATGAAATTAAAAGATGCTTGCTTCTTGGAAGAAAAGCTATGATAAACCTATACAGCATATAAAAAAACAGAGACATTACTTTGCTGACAAAGGTCCATGTAGTCAAAGCTATGGTGCTTCCATTAGTCATGGATGGATATGAGAGTTGGAAATAAGGAAGGCTGAGCACCAAAGAATTGATCCTTTCAAATTGTGATGCTGGAGAAGACTCTTGAGAGTCCCTTGGACAGCAAGGAGATCAAACCAGTCAATCCTAGAGGAAATCAACTCTAAATATTCATTGGAAGGACTGATGCTGAAACTGAAGCTCCAAAACTTTGGCCACCTGATGTGAAGAGCTAACTCGTTGGAAAAGATCTTGATGCTGGGAAAGATTGAGGGCAGGAGAAGGAGGGCAACAGAGGATGCGATGGGTGGATGGCATCACCGACTCAATGGACTCAATGGAGTTTGAGCTAACTCCAGAAGATGGTGTTGGACAGGGAAGCCTGGTGCACTGCAGTCCGTGCGGTTGCAAAGGATTGGACACGACTTAGTGACTGAGTAACAGCAACAAAACTTGGCCCAGGTCCACTGCTGTTTGCCTGTATATCTATGTGACTATGGCTCACAGCTGTGCTAGCTGAAGGCTGACTTTTAATGAATGCAGCCATGTGCCAGGTACCACTTCATTCCCACACACCATCATGTTAATTCTTCATGAGAACTGAGTGGAGTGCTTATTGTGATCCCCATTATAGAGATGAGGACACTGAGGCCCAGAAGGTGAACTGATTCCCCCAAGCTTTCTCAGCTGGGATGCAGTGGCTCTGGGACTTGAATCCAAGACTGTTTGGCTCCAATACCCTTCCTCCTAACTACTCTTCTGCCTCCTCTTATTCCCAGAATTTGACACTTAAGCAAGGGGCTGGTCCAGTGGTCGTCACTCCCTGGATATACATTAGAATCACAGGGAGGTTTTATATTTTTTCAAAAAAAATACCAGTGCCTAGGACCATTCCTGGAGAAGGCAATGGCACCCCACTCCAGTACTCTTGCCTGGAAAATCCCATGGACGGAGGAGCCTGGTAGGCTGCAGACCATGGGGTCGCTAAGAGTCGGACACGACTGATCGACTTCACTTTCACTTTTCCCTTTCATGCATTGGAGAAGGAAATGGCAACCCACTCCAGTGTTCTTGCCTGGAGAATCCCAGGGACGGGGGAGCCTGGTGGGCTGCCGTCTATGGGGTTGCACAGAGTCGGACATGACTGAAGCGACTTAGCAGCAGCAGCAGCAGCAGGACCATTCCAGATGATCAAATCAGAATTCTAGAGGTGGGACCCAGGCACTGGTCATTTGAAAGAGCTCTGCTGGGTGAGTTCACTGAGCCCAAGAGCTACTGGTCAGGCCAGTGTTTTTGAGATGGTGTTTGGATTTCAGTTGTCCACCACTGCAGAGGAACAGTAGAGCCAAGCTGTGGACTTTGGAGCTCCAAGCCAAGGAGAAGGGTTTCTGAAAATCCATGTGGCCCAGGTAAACTTGCCTGCTGAACACTAGTGGGGAGACTTAAGTAGTCATGTGGCCCTGGGTCAGCTACATGAGCACTTAGAGACTGAATATCCCAGTCTGGAACATGGAAGTTGTGCCCTCTCCCTCATGGAGTTTTAAGACCAAGGTTACAAACTGGGACTAAGGAATGGCCCAAGGATGGGCCTTGACCCACTGACATATTGACCTCTTCTTGAATTGGTTTGAGCTTGGTTTTTAAATTAGTTTCTAAGCTTTCTGGGCTTCACAGGTGGTACTAGTGGTAAAGAACCCTCTTGCCAATGCAGGAGACATAAGAGACCTGGGTTCAATCCCTGGATCAGGAAGATCTCCTGGAGGAGGGCATGGCAACCCACTTTAGTATTCTTTTTTTACCTTAAAAAAATTTTTTTGGCCACTTTATTTATTTTTTAATTGAAGGATAATTACTTTACAGAATTTTGTTGTTTTCTGTCAAACACCAACAAGAATCAGCCATAGGTACACTCTAGTATTCTTGTCTTGGAGAAGGCAATGGCAACCCACTCCAGTACTCTTGCCTGGAAAATCCCATGGACGGAGGAGCCTGGTAGGCTGCAGTCCATGGGGTTGCTAGGAGTCAGACACGACCGAGTGACTTCACTCTCACTTTTCACTTTCATGCATTGGAGGAGGAAATGGCAGCCCACTCCAGTGTTCTTGCCTGGAGAATCCCAGGGACAGCGGAGCCTGGTGGGCTGCCATCTATGGGGTCACACAGAGTCAGATACGACTGAAGTGACTTAGCGGCAGCAGCAGCAGTATTCTTGTCTAGAGAAACCCCATGGACAGAGGATCCTGGTGGGCTACAGTCCGTAGGGTTGCAGAGTCAGACATGATTGAAGAGACTGACCATGCATGTACTAACTTTTTAGAATTAGGAGATTACATAGTTATACTTCAATTACAAAAAAAGAAAAATAATCACAAAATTACAGATAAAAATCTGCATTTCCAACTTCTCTTGGAAAACTGGAAGATGTGTCTCTGTGTTAGAGGAACCGCTGATTAAAACTGCAAACCTTGGCCAGGCCTGATAGTAACCATTTGCGTGAGTTATCTTCAACAAGAGGTCCTGGTAAGGAATGTGGAACAAGCTACCAGCATCCAGAAGAATTCAGGAAAGGTCAAAAGGAGAGAGGAGACGCCAGTCCCTATGTCCTACCAAACTCCCAGAGTCCTCCTCACTGGAATCCCTCACGGCTGAGTGACACCCTCGTCACCAGGAAGGACCCTGAGTCAGAGGGATTGACCAGAAACAACCTGAAACACACCCAGTTACCATAAAACCTGGAACTGTAAGCCACGTGGTGGAGCAGTCCTCCTGGATTCAATTCATTTCCAAGGGTCAGACAAGAGCCCACTCTCTGGCTCTGGAAGGGGTCCCCTTTCCTGCAATATCTGCACCTCAGTTTTCTTATCTCTGTAATGGGTCTGTGGTCCAGTGGGCACAACCAGAGGACCTTGGCTTCCTTTCTGATGGGACACAGGTGCCTCCAGCATCCCTCTGACTCCACCGTCTTTATGGCCTCACATTAGCCTGGGTGCTCACTTTCTTTCCCAGACTAGCCCCAAGGCCATGTGAATTGGTGACCTCCTACTGAACATTAAATTAGATAATATATTTTTAGAGGCATAATCATTGAAATTCCTCTTGCCTGTATTTTATTACTATTATTCTCTCTTGCCCAGCTTTTCTAGTTCTGCTGCCTCCCTTGGTATGCTTATGCCCAGTCTTTCATGGAGGGATTCTTGGAGCTCTCCTCCAGCTTCTGTGATGGGAGGAGGGAACTTCTCTTTGAACATGTCCCTGGTTCCCACCAACCCAGCTGCTATGCACCAATGACCACAGTTTCCACCAGAAAACACAGGGAGTGGTTGCCCTGGAAACCACCAAGTTGTCACTTCAGGTTGGCATCCTTTGCCATTGGAAACTAGAGCAGCCAGTTGCCAGAAGGGGAGGCAGTGGGTGCAGAGGGCAGAGATGGGGTGTGGGTCCCAGCAGGTGGTTCCCAGTGCTCCTGCCTGGTCCCCTCTCTGCAGGGGGCCCTCTGCTCACCCAGCCCACTCCTTCTGTAACAGGAGTGGACCACTACCCAGGGTCTTTTCCCAAGTGAAATGGTAATAGTGTGCCAGAGAGTGATGACAAAGAGAGAAATGCTGTTCACTTTGAGAAACCTTTGCTTCTCAGACTGAAAGCATTCTAAACCATTTGTATTTGTGTGTGTGTGTGTGCTGTGCTCAGTGGCTCAGTCGTGTCTGACTCTTTGCGACCCTATGGACTATAGCCCACCGGGCTCCTCTGTCCATTGGATTTTCTAGAACACTGGAGTGGGTTGCCATGCCCACCTCCAGGGGATCTTCCCGACCCAGAGATCAAACCTGCATCTCCTGCACTGCAGATGGATTATTTTTGGCTGAGCCACTGGGGAAACCATCTATATTTATAAAATTTACCTTTATTTATAAAGAATAAATTATATTTTAGGGGCACCAAATGAATAATTCATTCTCAGCTTTGAACCCAGTCTCAAGAATCTTGGTTAGGGGTACTCTAACAAATGGGGGCATTTAGAAAGAGAGGGAGAGAGACTCTTCTTCATGTTCTCTGACAATAATGAGCAGAGAAGAGAATATGGTATCGATGCCCCATGGGGGCAGAGGAGCGATGAGAAGGATCCAGGTAGCTTTTTAATCCTTTTCCTAATCTCTGGGTGGATTATACCTGCACTTTCCTCCCTGTGGTTAAACATGGCTAGTGAAGGCCTTTGCTGTTTATGCTGGGGTTTGAGCATAAGGACCAGGTTGGGAGGCTTAGATGCCACCAACCTGAGAATCCCTCCCTCCTAATGGCCCCCACTGCTGACTCACTCAACCCAGGCTGCTCTTAACATATTGAAGGCCTTGACCTAGAAAGGAACGAACCCCCAGAGCAGATAAGAGGTGCTCTCGTGGTGCTTTGTTATTTGTAGCCAACCAGACAACGGATATTTTATTGAGCGTTTCTGTACAAGGCGCAGTGCGCGGACAAATTGCGCAGAGCTTAGCATATTTACAGAATATTAGATTTGTGCCGGGCCTAGCTGCATAAATAGAGATGCCCTGAATCCTCTACAGGGGTTTAATTTGATTCCTCCCATCCTAGAGTGCTGTGCAAAGTCTTACAAGGAGGACGACACATCAGTAATTGTTTCTTATGCTAAGGAAGTGGAGGAGGACCATCTTCACTGTGGGCCTCCTGCTGTAATTAGAAGTGCAGGTGGAACCTGTGTGTGTCTGTGACAGTGCCTATGTGAGTTTCGTGGACACTGACTTGGTGATGTGTCTGAAGCTGATTGCCCAGGGGCGGAAGAGTAATAGGGCTAATGGAGTTGAGACCCATGGGGCCTTATCTTTTTATATTCATAATATATTTAATGTAAATGGACATTCAGATTTATGTTGATCTATTTGCATTTCAATTTACAACCAGCACACTCGCTGGATAAAGTAATATTTCTGGGGAGCAGGGAAGTGTGAACAAAGCAGAAATGATGGGGGAGGGAATGCTTTGTGAGAATTGAGGTTGCAGTGGCATGGGGTGGGGGGTGGGCAGGAAAGGATGGAGTGTGTAAAAGAGGCATTGCTGGACAGAGGGGAGGCAGCACCCTAGCTGGAGACAGCTGGAGAGAGGTTGGTTCCAGAGAACTGGGCAGGGGAAGGAGGCACCATCCGCTCAGATTGAGGGTCTGCCTAGCTAAGGAATTTCTGATCCCAGGGTTGTGTCTGGATAAGCAGGAGGGGGTGCGGAGAGAGAGCCAGACAGAGAGAGAAAGCAAGCTAGCACTCGGTCAGGATGCCAACCTCTTACATGGCCCCTTTGCCCCAGAGAGTGAGGCACCACCCCATCTTCTCAGTCTCAACACTGGCCTCTCCCCACTGAACATTTTATGAACCCTTGACATGTAGTGATATTGGCAAAGGTTTATTTAGAAATCAATGTCTGACATTATGGTAATGATCTCATTTCATGCTAATGGCAAAGCCCCATATGAGGACGACCTTCTCACGATTTCCTCACTTGAGGAAACTGACCAGTGCTGACAGGTCAGAGGGCTTCCCTGGTGGCTGAGTGGTAAGGAATCCGCCTGCCAATGCAGGAGATGCAGGAGGCATGGGTTCTATCCCTGAGTCAGGAAGTTTCCTTGGAGGAGGAAATGGCAATCTGCTCTAGTATTCTTGCTGGAAAATTCCATGGACACCGGAGCCTGGCGGGCTACAGTCCATGGGGCCGAAAAGAGTCGTACATGACTGAGCATCTGAATATGAACAATAGATCAGAAGTTGATTGCCAAGGGGCAGAAGAATAGCAGAAGCAGATCCCATTCCAACAGGAGAAGAATATTGGATACTGAGGTCCAGAGATGTGAGAGCTGACTGAGGCTACAGAGCCCATAAGTGGTGGAGCCAAGGGGTCCAGATATCCTGGTTCCCCAACCGGCCACACCTTTCCTGCTTCTTTGCCCATCTCCTGGGATACCCTCTGCTTCTCCCAACTTGTGAACATTCACCCTCCACCAAGACTCAAACAACACCTCCTCTCTCATGTCCTCTCCTGCTTGGCTGGATTCATCTAGGTTTCTCTCCCATTGGCCGCAGTGAAAACAGCGCAACATTGACAAGCAGCAGCTATCTCTCCCTTCCACCATCATCATCGAATCCTGACTGAAGAATCTGCAGGAAACAATGTAACCTTGTCTGCAGTCCCATGGCCTGTGTACTGAGCGCTCCTCTGGGTAACACCCTGTCTGTGGGTTTTGATAATTGCGTATACTAAGGATTGTATTCTCTTTTCTCCTTTGTTATCTTAAAAAAAAAATTAGATGAAGGAAACTCAGGCTGTTCATGTTTTGGCTGATACTAATGAACTTATCCTTTAAAAGAAAATCCCCAAATATCCCAAGTCTAAATTAGACATCTCTTTAAGCAGGAAGAATATATTGTACCCACCATTGGCTCTGGAACACTGGGAAGAAAGAAAATAGAGAATGATGAAATGTATCCCCTTTGCTCCAGCCTTGCAGAAACCTGCCAGTGTTTTCTTCAGCCTTAGGGTTTTTGCATTGGATGGTCTCTCCACCTGGAATCTTTACACCCACATCTCTACTCAGCTGGTTTCTAGACTCAGGTCTCAGGTCAAACGTCTAGATTACCTTGGCTAACATTCTTTCCCATTCAATCCTCTTTTGCATTACTCTGTTTTCATTTTCTTCCTAGCATTTATCTCTCTTTAAAGTTTTCTTGGGACTTCCCTGGTGGTCCAGTGGCTAAGAATCTGTACTCCCAATGCAGGGGAGTTGGGGAACTAGATCCCACATGTTGCAACAAAGGGCTTCCCAGGAGGCTCAGTGGTGAGAGTCCACCTGCCAATACAGGAGCTGCAGGAGACGTGGGTTCAATCCCTGGGTCAGGAAGTTCCCTTAGAGGAGTAAATGGCAACTGACTCCATATTCCTGCTGGGATAATCCCATGGACAAAGAGTTGGACATGACTGAGTGATTAAGCATGTACGTCGCAACTAAGAGTTCACATGCCACAACTAAAGAATCCTATATGCCACAACAAAGATTGAAGATCCTATGTGCCACAACTAAGACTCGTCACAGCCAAAGAAATAAACAAGTGACAATAAATAAATATTTTAAAATTAAAGTTTTCTTGTTTCTTTCCTTATTCATTGTGTGTCTTCCCATTATGCGTTCCTTGAGTTCAGAGAACTGGTTTGCCTTTTTCAACTCTGTGTTCCAGGTCCTCAACGGTGCCTGGCACAAGCAGGTGCTACACAAACAGGTGCTGAAGGAGTAGCTCCTGCTGTGCAATAGATGTGCTCCATAACAGGGGTCCATACGTTGGAATTTTGTAACTTGAGCCACGGACTTAGCAGGAGGTTCTTCCATTTCCAATCTGAAGACTTCCAAGACCAAACATCTAGAAAAATGGGACAAAGTATAACAAGTCCCTTCTCAGATGCTTCACTGAACTTGCAAAAAAGGGAAATTTCCAAAAAACCAAGCATTAAAAAGAAGCTGAAAACCAGAGTGGTGTGTGGGGGCTGAGGTCTTGGCTGTTGCAGATGTTAACAACCTTGGGGACCCTAGAGGCTTGGTTTTCTGTGGAGACAGGAGATAAGCCTTGGACCTGATCAAGGTGGGAAGATGGAGTTAAGGCCAGTGTGCATTTGGAATTCTTAAAGGGTTATGAATCATGGGGAAAATATGTACCTCTTATCGAAAGGAGATAGCAAGCATATGGTGTGCTCTGTCCTAAATAAAAAAGGGCTTTCCCAGAGAATTCTCCACAGTTTGTTGGCTCAAAAGTACAAGGTTCAAATTTACATTGCCCATCTGGTCCAGGAAACCTCAAGGTGAGAAGGGAATGCAAAGAGCTGCCTGATGTCTGAACCACAGGCAGGAGTAAGGGCAGCCCAAGATGAATTCTTTCCCAAAGAGTAGTCTTTTACTGAGAAAGACCTTCACCTTCAGGGACTTAAACTTACATCCTATTGACCAGATGCACCTCCCTTCTCCCAGCTGCAAGGAGACTTGTGGGTTGAGTATTTTTAGCTGGGCACAGGGCTGAGGGAATAATTTTGGATTTTGCTAACAGGAAAGGAGGAGGAACAGGCACTGGTTAGGAGGCTGGTGTTGTCAGACACTAGGTTTAAAGATAGAAAGACAGACACTAAAGCGTCATGATAATATGATTATCTACATACACAACTTCAAAGACTCTACTGAAAAGTTAGAGTTAATAAGTGAGATCAGCATGTACACTCATAAGACAGGTATACAAAAATTAATTGCCTTCCTAGAGATAGACATGCAGAAGGCAATGGCACCCCACTCCAGTACTCTTGCCTGGCAAATCCCATGGATGGAGGAGCCTGGTAGGCTGCAGTCCATGGGGTCGCTAGGAGTTGGACACGACTGAGCGACTTCACTTTCACACATTGGAGAAGGAAATGGCAACCCGCTCCAGTGTTCTTGCCTGGAGAATCCCAGGGACAGGGGAGCCTGGTGGGCTGCTGTCTGTGGGGTCGCACAGAGTCTGACATGACTTAAGCGACCACAGCAGCAGAGATAGACAAGAGCTTCACAGGTGGCTCAACGAGTAAAGAATTCACATGCAATACAGGAGACTCAGATGTGGGTTTGATCCCTGGGTCAGGAAGATTCCTTGGAGGAGGGTATGGCAACCTACTCCAGTATTCTTGCCTGGAGAACACCATGGACAGAGGAGTCTCATGGGCTATAGTCCATAGGGTCACAAAGAGTTGGACATGACTGAAGCCACTGAGCATGCAGGCATAGACTGACAACCATTTACAATAGCAGCAAAACACTAAAGTATCTAGGAATAAATTAGTATATGCCAGCAAGGTATGGATAAAATTGTAAAATTATTCAAAGATACAATACTAGACTTAAATGGAGAGATCAATCATGTTCATGGATGGGAAAAACCAACAGCATAAGGATAAAAGGACCAAATACCTTAGGTTTCCAATCCCATGCAATGCCTTAGAGAACTCTCATGTGTGTACTGTAGACAATGAAAGACTTTTCACAGCAGGTTTGTTTCAATAGTGAAAAGTAAGAAACAACCTAGTTTCTATCAAGTGAGTGTAAGTAAATTTGGTATGTTCATTCAGTGAAATAATCTACAGTAGTAAGCTATGACAAACCTAGACAGTCTACTAAAAAGCAGAGACATCACTTTACTGACAAAGGTCCATATAGTCAGAGCTATAGTTTTTCTAGTGGTCATGTGAGAGTTGGGCTATAAAGAAGGCTGAGTGCCAAAGAATTGATGCTTTCAAATTATGATGTTGCAGAAGACTTTTGAGAGTCCCTTAAATAGTAAGAAGATAAATCAGTCATTCCTAAAGGAAATCAACTCTGAACATTCATTGGAAGGACTGATGATGAAGCTCCAATACTTTGGCCACCTGATGTGAAGAGTTGATACATTGAAAAAGATCCTGATGCTGGGAAAGACTGAAGGCAAAAGGAGATGAGGGCAGCAGAGGATGAGATGGTTAGATAGCATCACCAACTCAATGGACATAAATTTGAGCAGATTTCAGGAAATGGTGGAGAACATAGGAGCCTGGTGTGCTGCAGCCCATGGGATTGAAAAGAGTTGGGCACAACTTAGTGACAGAACAACAATAATAAGAATGAATGAACTGTAGTCAATATGCCAACAAGAGTAGATTTGAGAATAGAGTATTAAGCTGAAAGCAACTCGCAGAAAGAAAAATACAAAAATATTCCACTTATATAGCAAAGGCATGCAAAATAGAAGTATACCTTGTTTAGGGAGATAAAAATATGAAACAATAAAGAAATGCATAAACTTGAGAAGCACCAAGTTCAAGGTGGGTGTTACTTTTGGGTGTTGGAAAGAAAGGGATGATTGGCCCCAGTTGGGGAGGGTTCTAATGGGAGCTTCAGATGTGTTTCTAATTCTTTAGATATTAATTTGAGTAGTAGCTTCATGGATGCTAACAGCAGTATCCTTTTTATCCTTTTTTTTTTGTAACTGTGAAACATTTCAAAATAAATGGAAAAACTTAAAAAGTGCATTAGTAAAACATCTTGATTCCTGGAATCAATTCACCAACTATTTCCAGTTCAAAGGATTTTTAAGGATTATCTATTCCAGCCCCTTCATCTAATAGATTCTGACACTCAGACCAAGAATGATTGACTGAGTTTTTCACAGACACATACCAGTTAATGGCAAAGTCAAGACTAGAACTCAGGATTTTACTTATATAGAACTGTTTTATAAAATGAAAGATCTCCGTGATCTACAAGTTTTGTAGGTTAGAATTTCTACTTATTGAATTTCTTAAAAGCGTGATATATGGTATTCCAAATATAGATAGGAAATAGGCCAAAGATAGGCAACCCACTCCAGTATTCTTGACTGGAGAATCCCAGGGACAGGGGAGCCTGGTGGGCTGTCGTCTATGGGGTCGCACAGAGTTGGACATGACTGAAGCGACTTAGCAACAGCAGCAGCAGCAGGCTGTATTGAGAAAGTTAAGGAGAAGAAAATGCATTATACTTTTGTTACAGAGTTCAAGCTTGCTTTGCTTGCCAGGCAAGAGGCCAGCGAATTTGAGAGACGAGGTGTTGAAGCAAGGAATATGACTTTATTTGGAAAGCTGACTCACCAAGAAGACGGCAGACTAACGTCTCAAAATCACCATTTTGTTGGGGTATGGATGCTAGGTTACTTTATGGATCAGAGATGAGGGGAGGTGAGGAAAGAAAGTAAAAAGGCCATTTAATCTTGCAAGAACCTCCTAGAATGGCAAGCCTCAGACAAAAGGATGTGTTAATTTCTTTCTTCCTGCCAACGATAGGTGGACAGGATTCTGAACAAAGGCACTTTAGCTTAATAGGCAGAGGGGCAGGATTCTCTGAAGCAGGCCATTATGTATAATTATAATAACAAAAATGGCCAAAGAAATTGATCTAGCATGGAAGAGTCAAAACTGACTCTTCCTTTTTACACAATGGCACCCCACTCCAGTACTCTTGCCTGGAAAATCCCACGGACAGAGGAGCCTTGTAGGCTGCAGTCCATGGGGTCACACAGAGTCGGACACAACTGAACGACTTCCCTTTCACTTTTCACTTTCATGCATTGGAGAAGGAAATGGCAACCCACTCCAGTGTTCTTGCCTGGAGAATCCCAGGGACGGGGGAGCCTGGTGGGCTGCCATCTATGGGGTCGCACAGAGTTGGACACGACTGAAGCGACTTAGCAGCACTGACATGCGGTTTACAAGGGGAGATCCTAGAGGAGGAACAGACACCTGGGGTTTTAAACATATGCCAATTCCAAGATTCTGAGAGTTTCTGACTGGGGTCAGAGGGCTGGATTTGAACTGGGATTCTATCCCTGGCTCATTCAACACCCTTAAGCAAGTCCCTATCATTTCAGATCCTCCTTGTCCCTCAGTTCAGTTCAGTTCAGTCGCTCAGTCGTGTCCGACTCTTTGCAACCCCATGAATCGCAGCACGCCAGGCGTCCCTGTTCATCACCAACTCCCGGAGTTCACTCAGACTCACTTCCATCGAGTCAGTGATGCCATCCAGCCATCTCATCCTCTGTCGTCCCCTTCTCCTCCTGCCCCCAATCCCTCCCAGCATCAGAGTCTTTCCCAATGAGTCAACTCTTCGCATCAGGTGGCCAAAGTACTGGACTTGTCCCTAGGCGCACAGAAAGGGGACTGAACATTGTGCTTTTCAGGTGAATTCCAGATCCAAGAGAGTTTACTCTCAGGAAGTGAGACTCCAGTGGCTGCTCTTTGCAATTGGGACTGGATGTTAAAGCAGGAAAGATGCTTCTTGGGAAAAAAAAACAAAACAAAACAAAACACAAAACCAAAAACAAACTCCCTAAAGTTGATTTGCCAAAGCGGATAAACATCCTCCACATCTGTTCACGTAGGAGTGCCAGGCCTGAGTTTTCTAGGAAAGTCTATTTAGACCCTGACACAGATTGCATTTCCTTTTAAAGCAACAAGAATGATAAAGTATCTTAGTATAAAATCAATAGAAAGCAGTTTAGTGGTCTCTGAAGTCTTCCAGGCAGCCTGTCCTTCTAGTCCTCTCTACAGGAAAGATCAAATGAGAAGTTACCAGCTTCCTTGTATGTTTTAGTTATTTGCTACGTAAATCACTGGAAAACATTTAGGGAACCATTTAGAACTGGGGAGAGCTCGTCTCTGCTTCTGGCACCTCTCACCCCCACAAAGGATTTGAAAAATAAAAAAGGGCCATTAATTAAGCTAGTTGACAGGGTTGAGAACCTGGGGGCTATTTTTCTTAAGCACTATGTCATTACTTCTTAAGTTTTGGAGGAAAAAAAGAGGAGTTTGTTTCTATTTTCTCCCTGGAAGCTTTTTTCCCCATCTGTCATGAAACGAGAATGAAATGTTGCATTAAGACTGCTAAAAAATGATTGGCTATTGACCATGCATGTTATAAAAGAATACTGCAGGAGGATAGAACTGTAGTCAGAAGAGAAAATGTTCTTTGCTATAGTGTATGCTGGGCTTGGACAGATGACTGAGAGTCAATTTCAGGCACAAGCTCTCTGTTTTACACTGCTGACATTTTGCATTTTTGCTTGTGAAACCCTGAAGGGATATTGCATGAGAGTCACTATCATAATAATATCAGCTTGCTACTACAAGGTGTGGTCAGTAGTATCAAAACCCCAATATTTCTTTTTATTTTTTTATTTATTTTTTTAAATTTTATTTTATTTTTAAACTTTACATAACTGTATTAGTTTTGCCAAATATCAAAATGAATCTGCCACAGGTATACATGTGTTCCCCATCCTGAACCCTCCTCCCTCCTCCCTCCCCATTCCATCCCTCTGGGTCGTCCCAGTGCACCAGCCCCAAGCATCCAGTATCGTGCATCGAACCTGGACTGGCAACTTGTTTCATACATGATATTTTACATGTTTCAATGCCATTCTCCCAAATATTTCTTTTTAAAAAAAATTTACTATTTATTTATGTTGGCTGCGCTGAGTCTTCTTTGCTGTACAAAGGCTTTCTCTAGTTGCGGAGAGTGGGGGCTACTCTCTACTTGTGGTGCTTGGGCTTCTCATTGCAGACGCTTCTCTTTTTGCGGAGCATGGGCTCTAGAGCACTCAGGCTCAATAGTTGTAGTGCCTGGGCTTAGTTGTCCTGAGGTATCTTTCCAGATCAGGGATTGAACTCATATCCCCTGATTTGGCAGGCAGACTCTCAACCACTGAACTACCAGAAAAGCTCCCCAAAACCCAATATTTTTAGTTCTCCCAACTTTTAAGTGTGTTGGTGTGGAGCTAAGTAGGGCCTTCCTGTCTCAGTGGAGCTAAGTGGGGCCATGCAGTGATGTGATTTAGATGATGAAATATGCACAAATTTCCATGTATAACTTCCAGTGAAAGATTTAAGGACCAGCATGACTGGTCACTTTCTTTCCTTTGTACATGACATACAGGTGGCTGCTTTTTAGCCTTGTCTCCTGAGTTGCGTCAATGAACACAGACTTCTGTCTACCAGTATGAACACATGGCATGAATGAATAATAAAACTTTGTTTTAAGCCACTTGTCTCTTTTGTTACTGCAGTATATCCTTGCCTGTACTGATAGATACACACTTAATAACCACTTGCTAGGGGTCAGATAATACACTAAACACCGTGAGCTCATTTAGTTCTTACAGCAAACTTGTAAAATGGGTACAGTGATTAACTTCCTTTTGCTGATGCAGCATCATGGACACTAAGACATGAAGTCATGTGCCCAAGGTCATGGAGTGGGGCATGTGATGGAGCTAGGATTCCAACCTGAACAATCTGCTTCCAAGGGCCTGCAATGAAAACTACAAGGCTGCAGGCCGTTTAGGGAAGCTGGAGCGTTGCAGGCGGAGAAGAAGAAAGAACATTCCTTAAAACCAGCATTTGACCAAGCCCCTTCCCATTTTGCTCCCTCTGTGAATAAAGTGTTGTTCAGTTGTGTCCAACTTTTTGCGACCCTGTGAACTGTAGCCCGCCAGGCTCCTCTGTTCATGGGATTCTCAAGGCAAGAATACTGGAGTGGGTTGCCATTTCCTTCTCCATTTTCTGCCATTTTCTTCTGTGAATAAAGGTGGTTTGTTAATAAAGGCAATGACTCCCTAAGGCCAGGTACGAAATAGGATGGAGCTGCTCTGTCCTTACGGAATAGTGGGAACTTCTTTCTAAACTCGGAAAAGAAATCAGGAGATCATAAAATATATCTTGGGACATTTTGTGGGGGTTGGGGGGAAATGTCTGGTATCAACATTCAGATCTGACTTTATTGTATCAGAGCCTTTGCTAGGCTTAGTGGACTCAGTGTTCAGTAAGACGCCATCCCTGCGTATATCTGAGCATTGTAGATGAATGTGCCCAGTGCTCCAGAAGAACAGAACAGGGCTCTTTGGACAACCTGGGTGTCGGCAGGGGGAGGGGCCGTGCTGGGTATCAAAGGGCAAGCGATGCCTTCTGAGCATCTTTGGCTCCTCCCCAATCACTGGACATAGATGTGACTCCCAGGGATGCATCTAAAGTCATCTCTGAAGCTGCTTGCATTTTTAGCCCATACTACATCTTGCCTAAAGGAAAGCTATTTAAAATAGGGCCTCCTTTAATTTATCCTAAAACCGTCTCTTTTATGTTCCCAGGCAAGAAGGGAAACACGAGTATTTTTGAATTTCATGGAGAAGCCTACACTTGGATTCTACCCACTCATAATCTTAGTCACTAGGGATGAAAGGGAACCGACTTTATCCTCTTTTTACATTTGTGAGAAGTTTCTTTAAGAGGAGACCAACAAAGCAAAAAAACAAAAACAAACACAAAAAAACCTCCAAACCGCCAAGTGCTTTATCTACACTGTAGTTGTTGAGATATGAGATACTCTGAGAAAATCTAGAAGAAAAGAAAATAATCCTTCAATTCTTTATTCAGAAATCTCCACTCAAAGCATTTTCCAAATCAAAGGAAGCTTTGGGTGTTAGTTTTCCAAAATTATTCTCCTTATAATGAGATTTTTCTTTAAACTTCTGATTTCCATGCGTGCTCTCTGAAAGGATAAGAGCGCCTTTCTAACCTTTGAAAAAGCTGTTTCAAAATTGGTTGGTAAAAATATGCATTTCATGAAGTCATAAAAATAATGATTCTACGCTTAGCGGAATCTAATTAAACATGCTTTTAACCCAGTCTTAAAGAATCGATGCATTGTCTTCGTAAGCAACAAAATGTACAAAGATGGGTAGAAACCTACAATTAATTGTTTTACTAACAATGCCTGGGTAGTCCTTTCCTTTAATTGGTCATCTAATAATTATGATTCCTCGCTTGATTTATTTGCTTACACAAGCAGCTCTAATATATGTAACTTTCCATCTTCTTAATTCTAATGTATGAAACATGCATCATATGGCGGCCTCCAATGACCCAATGCTGCCAAAACTGACGGCTCTCACATTAATATGGAAATGACTATCGCACAAGTCCCATAACCTTGTGCTTTGTTCTTATTTTTTATTTATTTAGCTGCACTGGGTCTTTGTTGCTGTGCGCGGGTTTTCTCTAGTTGCCGAGAGCGGGGGCTACTCTTCAGTTTCGGTGCGGTGGCTTCTCTTGCTGCAGAGCATGGGCTCTCGAGTGTGTGGACTCAGAAGTTGGGGCTTTCGGGCTCTAGAGCACAGGCTCAGTAGTTGTGGCACAGAGGCTTAGCTACCCCTCGGCTTTCCAGATCAGGCATTCAACTGGTGTCCCCTGCATTGCGAGGCAGATTCTTAACCGCTGGAGCACCAGGGAAGCCCTACTCTTGTGGCTTGTTTGCCCTTGAATCAGCGCACAATTATGAAGCATTGCTACAGCAAAATGAAAAGGGTGCTATTAAATACTAAAGCGGACCGCACCATGTGAGGGAGACCACCCTTTCATTAGCTGATACAAACTTCTAAGGGTAGCAGTGAGCCATGGAGTACACAGGAGGAAGACACTGCCATTCTCTGCCCTCCAGCTCTCTGGCAGAACTGGTTCACTGCAGGACCAGCTGATGGCACAGCTCCCAGATTGGAGGGGTGGGGCAGGGGAACGCTTCTGGCAGAGCAGAGCCTGAGGACCCATGACGCCTGGGGCACTGGGGCTGCTCTGCAGGAACTGATCTGTTATGGGTCAGGCCAAATTCTTACATCTTATTAATTCGAGAATGGCAGGGCTCTTCCTTCTCTCCAGCCAAACCATGCCTTCATTTTACTGACCAAACAAGTTTACTTCCAACATCCTTTATGCTGATGAATAAACCCTCTGATGTAGACTTTGAAGGAGTTACCCAACTACCCCTAGAATGTGTATTTTTTTTAATTTAATTTTATTTTATTGTTAAACCTGAAACACTGTATTAGTTTTGCCAAACATCAAAACGAATCCACCACAGGTATACATACGCTCCCCATCCTGAACCCTCCTCCCTCCTCCCTCCCCACACCATCCCTCTGGATCATCCCAGTGCACCAGCCCCAAGCATCCAGTATCATGCATCGAACCTGGACTGGCAACTCATTTCATACATGATATTACACATGTTTCAATGCCATTCTCCCAAATCTTCCCACCCTCTCCCTCTCCCACAGAGTCCATAAGACTGTTCTATACATCAGTGTCTCTTTTGCTGTCTCGTACACAGGGTTATTGTTACCATCTTTCTAAATTCCATATATATGCGTTAGTATACTGTATTGGTGTTTTTCTTTCTGGCTTACTTCACTCTGTATAATAGGCTCCAGTTTCATCCACCTCATTAGAACTGATTCAAATGTGTTCTTTTTAATGGCCGAGTAGTACTCCATTGTGTATATGTACCACAGCTTTCTTAGCCATTTGTCTGTTGATGGACATCTAGGTTGCTTCCATGTCCTGGCTATTATAAACAGTGCTGCGATGAACATTGGGGTACACGTGTCTCTTTCCCTTCTGGTTTCCTCAGTGTGTATGCCCAGCAGTGGGATTGCTGGATCATAAGGCAGTTCTATTTTCAGTTTTTAAGGAATCTCCACACTGTTCTCCATAGTGGCTGTACTAGTTTGCATTCCCACCAACAGTGTAAGAGGGTTCCCTTTTCTCCACACCCTCTCCAGCATTTATTACTTGTAGACTTTTGGATCGCAGCTATTCTGACTGGTATGAAATGGTACCTCATAGTGGTTTTGATTTGCATTTCTCTGATAATGAGTGATGTTGAGCATCTTTTCATGTGTTTGTTAGCCATCTGTATGTCTTCTTTGGAGAAATGTCTATTTAGTTTTTTGGCCCATTTTTTGATTGGGTCATTTATTTTTCTGGAGTTGAGCTGTAGGAGTTGCTTGTATATTTTTGAGATTAGTTGTTTGTCAGTTGCTTCATTTGCTATTATTTTCTCCCATTCTGAAGGCTGCCTTTTCACCTTGCTAATAGTTTCCTTTGATGTGCAGAAGCTTTTAAGTTTAATTAGGTCCCATTTGTTTATTTTTGCTTTTATTTCCAATATTCTGGGAGGTGGGTCATAGAGGATTCTGCTGTGATGTATGTCAGAGATTGGAAGAATCAATATAGTGAAAATGAGTATACTACCCAAAGCAATTTATAGATTCAATGCAATCCCTATCAAGCTACCAACGGTATTCTTCACAGAGCTAGAACAAATAATTCCACAATTTGTATGGATATACAAAAAACCTCGAATAGCCAAAGCTATCTTGAGAAAGAAGAATGGAACTGGAGGAATCAACCTACCTGACTTCAGGCTCTACTACAAAGCCACAGTTATCAAGACAGTATGGTACTGGCACAAAGACAGAAATATAGATCAATGGAACAAAATAGAAAGCCCAGAGATAAATCCACGCACATATGGACACCTTATCTTTGACAAAGGAGGCAAGAATATACAATGGATTAAAGACAATCTCTTTAACAAGTGGTGCTGGGAAATCTGGTCAACCACTTGTAAAAGAATGAAACTAGAACACTTTCTAACACCATACACAAAAATAAACTCAAAATGGATTAAAGATCTCAACGTAAGACCAGAAACTATAAAACTCCTAGAGGAGAACATAGAATGTGTATTCATAATTAAAGCATCCCAAGTTCCCAGGTGGTGCTAGTGGTAAAGAACCCACCTGCCAATGCAGGAGATGTAAGAGATGCAGGTTCAATCCCTTGGTCGGGAAGAGACCCTGGAAGAGGAAATGACAACCTACTTCAGTATTCTTGCTTGGAGAATCCCATGGACAGAGGAGCCTGGTAGGCTACAGTCCATAGGGTTGCAAAGAGTCAGCCTTGACTGAAGCCACTTAACACACATATAGCACAAATACTCCTTAGTGGCCCCTAGGATGTAGGTTGCTGATAAACTCCATACATGTTGAATCACAGTTTGGGATAAAGGATGTTTAAAGTACATGTAACCAAGATCATACAGCGCGATTAAAGATGAGGAACTGAGGCTTAGAAAGGAGAGGGAATACCTGGAGTCCCCTACCTAGTTCTGACCTTTTGTTCCCCCTCATGTGGCAGAGCAGCAAGTCACACATGGAGACACCTAGGAAGTAAGTAACCTCCCCCTTGCCCCCAGTGTTAGTCTCCTTTCCTGTTTCTTCTATTTTTTTCCCCAATATTCATTAGCAGGGCTGCCACTTATGTTTGGGCAGTAAAGTCATGCATGACTCCAGACAGATTGGGCCTTGCCCACTGGAGCTGTGTGGTGGTAATGACACTGTGACCTCAAGCAGCAGTTCAACTTGCTGCTCCTTTGCTGCCCAGGGTGAGTCAACATTAACACTGGGCAGGAGGTACAGGAAAATAGCTGTATTTATGTTTGCTTTTTCTGGGTCCTTAAAATATGAACATATATATGAATATTTATGTTTATTACTTATTTACTTTATCATGGATCACAGCCTTGTCATGGCAAAGGGGCTTGCATAACTCAATGAAGCTATGAGCCATTCTGTGCAGAACCACCCAAGACTCTTCATAGTGAAGAGTTCTGACACACATGGTCCACGGGAGGAAAGTGAAGAGTGAAAGTGAAGTCGCTCAGTTGTGTCCGACTCTTTGTGACTCCATGGACTGTAGCCCACCAGGCTTCTCCATCCATGGGATTTTCCAGGCAAGAATACTGGATTGGGTTGTCATTTCCTTCTCCAGGAGATCTGCCCCACCCAGGGATTGAACCTGGGTCTCCCACTGGAGGAGGAAGTGACAAACCACTCCAGTATTCTTGCCTCGAAAACCCCATGAGCAGTAATAAATAAATAACATTTACTTATTTACATAGTTAGCAGAGACATCATTTTGCCAATAAAATTCCATATAGTTAAAGCTACGGTTTTTCTAGGAGTCATGTATGGATGTGAGAGTTGGATAGTAAGGAAGGCTGAACACCAAAGAATTGATGCTTTTGAACTGTGGTGCTGAAGAAGACTCTTGAGAATCCCTTTTACTCCAAGGAGATCATACAAGTTGATCCTAAAGGAAATCAGTCCTGAATATTCATTGGAAGGACTGATGCTGAAGTGGAAGCTCCAATACTTTAGCCACCTGATGTGAAGAGCCAACTCACTGGAAAAGACCCTGATGCTGCGAAAGATTGAAGGCAAAAGGAGAAAGAGGTGACAGAGGATGAGATGGCTGGATAGAATCACTGACTCAATGGATATGAGTTTGAACAAATTCCAAGATATAGTGAAGGACAGGGAAGCCAGTTGTGCTTCAGAGAGTCGGACAAGACTTAATGACTCAACAACAATTTACAAAGTTTTTATTTTAAACACAAATAAAAACTTTGTATTTGTTTACAAAGTTTTTATTTTAAATACAAATAAAAACTTTGTATTTGTTTACAAAGTTGTTATTTTGTTCTTTTTTCCGTATTCCTGATATTTGTATCACTGAATTCACAGGTCTTGGGTGAGCAAAAGAAGCCTCTCTGCTAAGTGGTAAAGAATCTGCTTCTCAATGCAGGAGACACTAGTTTGATCCTCGATTCAGGATGATCCCATGTGCTGCGGGGCAACTAAGGCTGTGTGCCACAACTCTGAGCCAGGGCTCTAGAGCCGAGGCTCCGAAGCAAGAGAAGCCTCTGCAATGAAAAGCCCATGCACCACAACTAGATTAAATTCATGCAAACCTGGCTAATTTGTCAGTCCCTCCATGTTGGAGCAAATATGATGAATCTGAGACTCTGAGGACCGCCTCATTGCGCTTCTGCCTGGAAATCTGATTGCTGTGCTGTTCAGGAAAATAACCGGAATTTTTGCCTAGGTGCTCCTGATCACCAGATAAAACGTCTCAGTGTGACAAAGGAAGCTGCCTTTAAAGATGAGGCTGAACAGTCAAACAGTCATCTCATCTTTCAGCCTCAGGAAAGAAAAACAAATTTTTTTTTCATGGATTTGAAAATTGTGGATCAACAGAGATTAGAACCCATAACTCAAGGGCCAGAAACAGACAGAAACGCATGTGAGAGTAGCCAGCTAGGAACTAGCCTTGCCTGATGGACACCAGGTCCTGAAATGCACTGGGCCCTCCCCAGAGCTCATCTCCTTTATTCTCCACACGCTGGGGCAGGTTCAGAGGAAGCACAAAGAGGTGAGTGATTTACTCAAGGTTACCTGGTTCATCAGTGAATTCTGGATCAGCGTGCTGGCCCCGGGTGCCTTTTCACATGGCCTCTCTGGAAAATGCAATTTGGGGATTCGCTTTCACTATATGAAGCTGAACTTACCTTGACCTCAATGTTTTTCTGACTGAAAATGGGGAAAACATACATTTATATGTCCCAGGAAAGAACTTACTGTCTATCCACAAATCATTGTCATAGACATTGGTTCCTTTCTCATAGGTCTAGCCCCTAAATTACCCTGGGGGTCTATTTTGGCTTTGCCATTGCCATCTGGAGAAACTGGCTAATTTGTAGCTATTTCGTTTGTCCTTGGAGGAAGCAGAAGCATAAGAAAAATGGTGAACTTTTTTTTGGTATCAGCTGACAGACAAATTAAGAACTATTGGAAACAGCTGGATCTTGGGAGTGCTACATTTGAATGTTGTTGTTTAGTCGCTAAGTCATGTCCAACTCCTTTGCAACCCCATGGACAGGCTCCTCTGTCCATGTGATTTCCCAGGCAAGAATACTGGAGTGGGTAGCCATTTTCTTCTCCAGGCGATCTTCCAAACTCAGGGATCAAACCTGCATCTCTTATATTGCAGGTGGATTCTTTACCACTGAACCGCCTGGGAAGTCCACTACATTTGAATACTTCCTGTGAAAAGAAAATTGGCTTATACACTTGAGTAGGTGGGTAAATACCTGGCTGGGGTTGTTGCCTGCTCCTTGGAAAGAGTGCAACTTCCTGCAAAGAATTTACATCTGAAATGGACTTTAAGCTCCCTTCATTATCTTATCGGATTATTAACAGGGCTTTAAAGAGCAGACAGGACGGGACTTCTCTGGTGGTCCAGTGGCTAAGACTCCATGCTCCCAGTGCAGGGGGCCTATATTCTACCCCTGGCCAGGGAACTAGATCCCACATGCTGCAACTAAAGATCCTGAATGCTGCAACTAAGACCTGGCACAGCCAAATAAAGATTTTAAAAAATAAAATAAAGAGTGGAAAGAGGAGAGGGCTGAAAAGGCATAAGCAGGGACTAGAACCTCTCTTTTTGGATATATATGCATGCTTTTATGTATTATAAGTACACTGTGACCCAGAATTTGCTAATATAGAGAGGGAAAGCTATTAGGACTGACATTAGCACAAAGTAAATTTATCTTCCAAAGTGGCAGGAACCTATTACTTAACCTACCTTTTAATATTTTCCAAACCTGGAGGTTATAGAGAGGCTGCCCACAGAGGTATACTGACTGCAGACTTGACTTATTTGATACCTCTGTTCTGTGTTTAAAAGAGTCAGACGGGGACTTCCCCGGTGGTTCAGTGGTTAAGATTTCATCTTCCAATGCAGGGAGTGCAGGTTTGATCCCAAGTCAGGGAGCTAAGACACCACATGCCTTGAGGTCAAAAAAACCAAAACATAAACCAGAAGCAATATTGTAACAAATTCAATAAAGACTTTAAGAATGGTCCACTTCAAAAAAATCTTAAAAAATAAAAGTTAAAAAGGAAATAAAAATGAAAGAGTCTGACAAAGAAGAGCCACGGGACAGCTTCACCTGAAAATTCAGAGTCCTGGCTGCACTGACCATATTTTCTTGGGTGGCTGCCTCCTTTGCATGTGTGTGCTATGCTGTGCTCAGTTGCTCAGTCATGTCTAATTCTTTGTGACCTCATGGACTGTAGCCCGCCAGGCTCCTCTGTCTGTGGGACTTTTCAGGCAAGATTACTGGAGTCGGTTGCCATTTCCTCATCCAGGGGATCTTCCCAACCCAGGGCTTGACCTCACATCTCTTGTATCCCCTGTATTGACAGGCAGATTCTTTACCACTCTGCCACCTGGGAAAGCCCTTTCCTCTTTGGATAGGCATATCTTTTCTGGTTCACTGTGGTCCCATCACTATCCTGCAAACTCTCCTCCTGGCAGCCTGCAGAACCTGTGAGCCTCAGTTGTCATCCATAAAATGGGGTGATCCTGTCTGCCTCATTAAATGATGTCAGCTCATCTCAGAGATAAAGTAGGTGGTGAGCACTTCTCAATGCAGGGCTGATTCATGGGGTATCCAGCATGTAACCAGACCATCTGGCATTCATCTTTAAGGCCAGTGTCAACATATGTCTCATTAAAAACCCAAAGCAAAACAAACTCCTACCCTAAAGCAGTGATGCAAAACGTAGATTTTATTGAAGGTCTCTTGGGGACAATGAGGTGAAGTGAAATCATATTTCACTCAGTAACACTTTCCAGTTCTGTCAATCCCTTTATTATGTAAAGCCTTTTCGTTTTTCTGGGTTTCTCACATTTCCCCTCTTCCCTCAGCACTGCAGAGAATCACATTTAGAATGCTAAGGATGGGGAGGGAGTTTATACACCCTGGAAGTCGTAGGGGAGTCCATTTATCCACATATCATTGGGATGATAGAAAGATGACTTAAAATGCTTTCACCTGAGCCTTCCCTGGTGGTACAGTGGTTAAAACTTCGCCTTCCAATGCAGGGGGTGTGGGTTCAACCCCTGGTCAGGGAGCTAAGGCATGCCTTGTAGCCAAAAAAGCAAAACATAAAACAGAAGTAATATTGTAACACATTCAATAAAGACTATTAAAGTGGTCCACATACAAAATTTCTTTAAAAAATGCTTTCACTTAATGGGTGGGGGTTTCAAAATAAGGAGTGGGGTGTTTGTATGATTGAGATTAGGATTTCATTTTGAAAAATTAAACTAAAAATTATGAAAATTAATCTGCTATCTTGCACTGAACACAATGTAAGTTATAATTGCAACTAGGCACTAATTCTTAGAATCAACAGATGGTGAATCAAAGAAGGATTAACAGAAAATTCGGGTGTATTCTTTTCTACCAACTAAAACACTCATCCTTCACATTTGACATTCATAGAAATATCATAAAGTCAAGTTTTGCAAAAATATCTGGGCGTCTTATTAACTACTGCCAAGGTGGTGGTGGTGCTGCTGCTGCTAAGTAGCTTCAGTCGTGTCTGACTGTGCAACCCCATAGACGGCAGGCTCCCCCAGGCAGCCCACCAGGCTCCCCCGTCCCTGGGATTCTCTAGGCAAGAGCACTAGAGTGGGTTGCCATTTCCTTCTCCAATGCATGCAAGTGAAAAGTGAAAGTGAAGTCGCTCAGTCGTGTCTGACTCTTAGCGACCCCATGGACTGCAGGCCACCAGGCTCCTCCGTCCATAGGAGTGCTAGTGGTAAAGAATCCACCTGCTAATGCAGAAGCCATAAGAGATGTGGAAAGATAATCTGGGTCGGAAAGATCCCCTGGAGGAGGGCGTGGCAACCCACTCCAGCATTCTTGCCTGGAGAATCCTCATGAACAGAGGAGCCTGGTAGGCTATAGGCTATAGGGTCACAAAGAGTTGGACCCGACAAGCAACTGAGCATGCACACAAGGGCTCTTAATCCTATGATGTCAGTCATTCTCTTTGTTTTGGAATAACTTTGTATTTACACAAGATTTACAAAGAATAATATGGAGAGTTCTCCTATATCCTTCACCCAGTTTCCCCCCAAATTAAGATCTTATAGAATAACAGTACATTTGTCAAGACTAGCAAATCAATACTGGTACATTGAAAGAAAATGAAAGTGAAAGTCACTCAGTAGTGACCCCATGGACTATACAGCCCATGGAATTCTCCAGGCCAGAATACTGGAGTGGGTAGCCTATCCCTTCTCCACTGGATCTTCCTGACCCAGGAATTGAATTGAGGTCTTCTGCATTGCAGGCAGATTCTTTACCAACTTAGTTATCAGGGAAATACTGGTACATTAGTATTATATAAGGACATTCATGGAAAAACTGGTGAAATATGAATAAATTTTATTGTTTAGTTCAGTTCATTCACTCAGTCTTGTCTGACTCTTTGCGACTCCATGAATCGCAGCACGCCAGGCCTCCTTGTCCATCACCAACTCCCAGAGTTCACTCAGACTCACGTCCATCGAGTCAGAGATGCCATCCAGCCATCTCATCCTCTGTCGTCCCCTTCTCCTGCCTCCCCAATCCCTCCCAACATCAGAGTCTTTTCCAATGAGTCAACTCTTCGCATGAGGTGGCCAAAGTACTGGAGTTTCAGCTTCAGCATCATTCCTTCCAAAGAACACCCAGGACTGATCTCCTTCAGAATGGACTGGTTGGATCTCCTTGCAGTCCAAGGGACTCTCAAGAGTCTTCTCCAACACCACACTTCAAAAGCATCAATTCTTCAGTGCTCAGCTTTCTTCACAGTCCAACTCTCACATCCATACATGACCACTGGAAAAACCATAGCCTTGACTAGACAGACCTTTGTTGGCAAAGTAATGTCTCTGCTTTTTATTATGCTATCTAGGTTGGTCATAACTTTTGGCTAATACTAATGAAAACTGGTATTCATTATACTGGTCAGTTCAGTTCAGTCACTCAATTGTGTCCAAATCTGTGACCCCATGAATCACAGCACGCCAGGCCTCCCTGTCCATCACCAACTCCTGGAGTTCACTCAGACTCACGTCCATCGAGTCAGAGATGCCATCCAGCCATCTCATCCTCTGTCGTCCCCTTCTCCTCCTGCCCCCAATCCCTCCCAGCATCAGGGTCTTTTCCAATGAGTCAACTCTTCACATGAGGTAGCCTAAGTATTGGAGTTTCAGCTTTGGCATCAGTCCTTCCAATGAACTCCCAGGACTGATCTCCCTTAGGAGGGACTGGTTGGATCTCCTTGCATTTCAAGGGACTCTCAAGAGTCTTCTCCAACACCACAGTTCAAAAGCATCAATTCTTCAGTGCTCAGCTTTCTTCACAGTCCAACTCTCACATCCATACATGATCACTGGAAAAACCATAGCCTTGACTAGACAGACCTTTGTTGGCAAAGTAATGTCTCTGTTTTTGAGTATGCTATCTAGGTTGGTCATAACTTTCCTTCCAAGGGGCTCTTATATTAGTATTAACTAAACAATAAACTTTATTCAAATTTTACCAGTTTTTCCACAAATGTCCTTATATTGTTCCAGGATCCAATGCAGGATATCTGATTTAGAATTTGTCTTCTTTTGAAGCATTTCTTTTCTTAGCATCATCTTTTTCAATTATGACTGATTTCACTCTGCAACTTCTTTGTCATTGACTTGCCTGCAGTGTGATACATGCAATCCTACATCATTTATATTGACTTCATAAAATCATAGATCAGTTGTTAAGATTTGCAATTCCAGTTAGCAAGAGACTGATAGTAATAAATTGCTGTTTCATATTTTGGGGGGTGGTAGGGGAACTTGGGAGAAGGCAATGACACCCCACTCCAGTACTCTTGTCTGGAAAATCCCAGGGATGGGGGAGCCTGGTGGGCTGCCATCTATGGGGTCGCACAGAGTCGGACACGACTGACGTGACTTAGCAGCAGCAGCAGCAGGGGAACTTAATGCTAGTGTTAAGCCAGATTGGTTTTCAATCTATAGGCACTGGTATAGTCCTTTGCCGGTTAAAATAGCAAAATATTTCTCTAAGTTTTAGTAAATAATTATGCCAGGAATCCCTCCATCTCCCCAGTGCAGCAACTGAAGGGTAAATTCCTGGCTAGCAGGGGATACCCAATGCCCTGGAGAGGCCTGGTACACTGACTCCTTCTCTAGCTTGCTGCAATAATTAGGGAGTTCTAGTTCAAGTTTATTAAGAGATTGTTTTGACCAGTCCAGAGAGCCTTGGTCACTTCATTTAATAAATATTTACAGGGCATTTTATTTGCATTAAGTTGTCTTGGAGATCTGGGCTCCAGGTTTGGTCCCACAGTTGGAAAGCAGATTACCCTTGGTTTTGACTGATGGTTGAATTTTGGAAGCCGCAGATGATCACTCTCTATATTGTGAGAAGCAAATTGGGGAGTGTGAATGTTCAGGGTGAAGGGTCTCAGAAATGTGGAACAGAGGAAAGCGCCAAGATTCTCCATGGTGTTCAAGCACCAGTCTGGGATAATTTTTTGTTATGAGGACATGATGGATCTGATACCATAGTTTACCAGTGCATGAAATCAACACAGGATACCAGCTCACTGGTAAAGTTTGCAGGTCTGTTCAGTGTCATTATTTCTACAGAGATGAGATGGGGCTGTAGGGGTGATTCAGAGTTGGGGATTGTCATAGTATATGACCAACAGGTTGACAGGACCTGGGATGCTGGTGAGCTAGTGAAGAGATATTGCCGAGTGATATTGAAGCGGGTGGCTGTGGAGTTCAGGAAGGCTGGTTAATTCATGAACTCTGAGTGTAATATATATCAGGTGACTAATTATGCAGTGGTCCCAGAGAGGACAAAGAGTACATTCACTGGATGAAGGAGAAGGGGGCTGAAGTCAGAAGACGGGAGCCCCAGACTCAAGATCTAGTCTGAGGATGAGGGATTCAGGATATGGCTGGTGTGAAATGGAGGTGGAAGTCAGTGAGGCTGAGGAAGATGAAGTCAGAGATGGCTCAAAGGAGCATGTGGGACATAGCCTCTTCCATAAGTAAGTTTCAGATGTAGTAGTGAAGGACTTGATCCAGTGGCTAAGACTCAGTGCTCCTAATGCAGGGAACCAGGGTTCCATCCCTGGTCAGGGAACTAAATCCTACATGCCTCAACTAAAAGTCTGCGTGCCACAACTGAAAAAAGGTCTTGGATGCTGCAGCTAAGACCTGAGGCAGCTGTATAAATGAATAAAATTAAAAACAAAAACAAAGGTAGTGGTAAAAATAATCAGAGAATCAGAGATTTTGAACTTGCAGAGGTAACTGTCAACATCACTTTTCCAACAAGAGTCTGCATAGTCAAAGCTATAGTTTTTCCAGTAGTCATGTACGGATGTGAGAGCTGGACCATAATAAAGAAGGATGAGTGCTGAAGAACTAATGCTTTTAAATTATTGTGCTGGAAAAGACTCTTGAGAGTCTCTTGAACTACATGGAGACCAAACCAGTCAATCCCAAAGGAAATCAATCCTGAATATTCATTGGAAGGAGTGATGCTGAAGCTGAAGTTCTAATACATAGGCTACCTGATGCAAAGAGCCAACTCATTAGAAAAGACCCTGATGCTGGGGAAGATTGAGAGCAAAAGGAGAAGGGGGCAGCAGAAGATGCAATGATTAGATAGCATCACCAACTCAAAGGACATTAATGTGAGAAAACTCTGGGAGATAGTGGAAGACAGAGGAGCCTGGCATGCTACAGTCCATGGGACTGCAAAAAGTTGGACATGATTTAGTGAATGAACAACAATAAGAAAAGGGCTTGCAGAAGATCCCATGGGTTAGAACCTTCATTGCTGGCTGCTCATCCTGGGAAAGAAGGTGTGAGATCTTGGGGGTGTCATAAGTGGCTGGAGATGGAAACCTGAGTATTTGGACAGTGGCTACAGTTTTAATTGACTTTTCAAGAGTTATGCACACTTGGAGTTGGGTTGCTTCCCAGAGACTGCACTGGAAATGGACTGTCTGTCTTTAATCATATATCAACAGCAATTGGAAAGACTTTGTTGAGTAACTGAATCTAGACTCAGAGAGAAAGGGCACCGTGTAAATTAGTGGTATCTGCAGTAGATACAGGATAGACGAATGGGACTGTCCTTGCTTAGTACACACTACCCTTTTTGTTCTTGTCCTTTTGAAAAGGGTTTCATGGAGCAGTAAGGGAAAGGCTCTAGGAAACAGTACCTGTACCCCAGTACAGTTCAGGTTAAGGGAAACCCATAAAGAAACAGAACGTTTGAGGCCATCCATAAACTCCATGACTCACTGGAAAAGACTCTGATGTCAGAAAAGATTGATGGCAAAAGGAGAAGAGGGCAGAGCAGAGGATGAGATGGTTAGATAGCATCACTGACTCATTGGACATGAATCTGAGCAAACTATGGGAGATAGTGGAAGACAGAGAAGCCTGGTGTGCTGCAGTCCATGGGGTTTCAAAGAGTTGGACACAACTTAGTGACTGAACAACAACAACATAAACTCCATGACAGTTTATCTTTGTTGGCTAGGTTTGCAGCCAGAGCAAGGATGCGTCTTTGCAAGTCTGAAAGACAATCCCCCCTCCAGGTTTCTTTCATAACCATAGTTCTTGTGTGTGAGCAGAATTAGAGGAAAAGCAAGGTACAGTATGCTGAAGTCCCTCAAAGAAAATTCCTAGTAAGATATACCAGAGTTGTTTATGAAAAGGGGAGAAAATATGAGTCCTAGCCTTTTAGAAATCTCCATGAAAGCTGGTGAAACCTAAGTGTAATCATGAAGGACAGGTGGAAACTGAAACTGTCGGGGTGAGAAGTAGAGACCACGTATGATGGATTCCCCTGCTAATTTAAAAGCACAGAACACAGCCAGATAGAATCTGTTATGGGTCTGAATAGACCGTGAAGTGGGGGAATAGCCATCGTGTTGCCGACACGATCATAAATACCAGGAACCTTGAGACAGGATGCAGAGCTGTGAGTTTGGAAAGATTGCTAGCCTTGGGACATCAAGATGCTGATTCTTTAAAATTTTACCAATATCCAATATGCTGAGTCGGTTGGCTGGGAAAGGCCACCCAGGCTGCACGTAGTACGTGGCGAGCATTCTGCTGCTTTGAACTAGGAACAGGTGAATTTTTCTGCCTGTAGTTGCTAGACATGAGGACTTTTCAATGTATCTAATTCCTCCCCCCACTTTTCTATGTCTAATAACTTGTCCTGGGGTATTGTGTTTATCCCAGAAATGTTAATGACTTCATAACTCAGTGTGAAATGCTCTGGGCAATTTTTATATTATTAAGGATTCTATGAAGTATAAAAAAAGAAATGCTCTCAAGGTGCCAGGCCACAGTTAATATTTGATTCTCATTTTGGAGAAAGGAGGAAAATTAAGCTTTTGAAACATACATGTTTTCAACTGGGAAAGCAGTTCATTTAGGCATAATGACAATCGTCACCCTTTGGAAATGAGGCACAGGTCTCCAGAATGTCCCTGGACAGTGAATTTTATCTATTTAGCAAAGCCTGTCTGAGTCCTGCCAGAATGTGGGCTCCAGGAGTGAGGGCACGTCTGGATTTGAGGGTTGAGGTCGAGGGACCTGGGTTTAGGGTTTTGGAAGGGTGGGTGGATTGAGACGCTGGTTCTGGCATCTGATCAGGGAGTCGGTGGCAGCATGGAAATTAAGAGCAAAGAAGGTGGCAAGTTGTTCTAAGAGGGATGGGCGCTCCTATGTCCAAAGTCAGCTCAGCACCCTCCTTGTACCATTGGCTTGTTTTGATAGTAATGCCTTTTATTTATTTATTTTTAAAATTTATTTTTAACTGGAGGATAATTGCTTTACAATCCTGTGTTGGTTTCTGCCATAGATCAACGTGAGTCAGCCAGAGGTACACATATGTCCCCTCCTTCTTGAACCTCTCTCCCACCTTCTGCTATACCCCATCCCTCTAGGTTGTTACAGAGCGCTAGGCTTGAGCTCCCTGCATCATACAGCAAATTCCCACCGGCTATTTATTTAAATGGCTGAGCTGGGTCTTCGTTGCAGCATGCGGGATCTTTGATCTTTAGCTGTGGCATGTGGGACCCAATTCCCAGAGCAGGGATCGAACCTGGGCCCCCTGCATTGGGAGCATGGAGTCTTAGCCACTGGACCACCAGGGAAGTCCCTGTACCACTTTCTTGAAATCAGTGAATTTCCAACTTTTTTTTTTAAAGCCAGGAAATCTTGTCCTTCCAGGAATCCAGAAGGGCATGTGAACCCCATAGAAGCTGTGCCACTGCGCTGGCTGAAATGGTGTTGGGAGGTGAGAATCTTATGCCCCCAGGACCTTCTCTACCCCAGTTCCCTCTCCCAAGGACAGGTACAGGAACCCTCAGGGATCCAGAGAACACAGTTTGAAAAGCACTGCCTAAAATACTCTGAGAAGAAAATGTATGTGAAAGCATCTTGTAAATAGTAAAATCCCTTAGAAATCTTGTTATTTTAGTTTCCTTGTTGTTCTATTGAACTAGTCAGGTAGTTTGAGTGATAATGATGACACAATCTTTCACAGATAAGGAAAACTGAGGGGCTTGGGAAGATCAAGTAAATGAATCAAAGTTTGACTGTTACGGAGTTAGGCACAAACCCTGTCTGTGAAGTACAACCTTCCTGTGTGCAAAACCCCACCTCACACCCTCGAATGTCCTCCCACCTTCTTCCTCCCATCTCCCGCTCCACCCAGAAGAGCCTTCTCAGCACCTGCACCTCTGGAAACATTTCCCAACTTAAAACATTGGCCCCTGGGACTTGCCTGGTGGTCCAGTGGCTAAGACGCCATGCTCTCAATGCAGGTGGCCTGGGTTTGATCCCTGATTGGGGAACTAGATCCCACGTGCTGCAACTAAGAATTCATACGTAGCAACTGAAAAATCCTCCATACCACAAAGAAGATAAAAAATCTCCAGTGCTGCAACTATGACCCAGCACAACCAAATAAGAAAAATAAAATAAATGTTACAAACAAAAACAAAACGCTGGCCCTGCAAGAATGATCCTGATTACAAATTGTGCCTGAACTTTGGTAGCCCATCCATGCTTTTGTTGTTATCTGTGGGGTCTGAGGATGGGATGGTTTCCATGCATGAAGGTGCATTTAAGTTCAAACGGGTGACCTCATGGGATCTCTAGTATATGTGAGGGAAACTCTCCAACTGGTTCCATCTTTGACAGCTTGGGAGAAGCTCAGCTTAAGATAGATTAGTTTGGATCTGCTCCTAAGAAGTTTCTGTAAATGACACGTTGAACAGTTGGCTGCAGAAAATGGGGCTTGGGCTCTGTAGGGGGTGGGAAGTTTATACTCTGCAACTCAGTTGTGCCAGAATTTTTTTTTTTTTAAAGGAGCTTTCTTTAAATGCTCTTATCTTGCTCAGGAGGCCTGCAGCAAAGGATAAAACCTGCATCCTCCTCGCTGGAGGTGCAGAGTGTTAGTTGTTCAGTCATGCCCAACTCTTTGCAACCCCACAGACTGTAGCCCACCAGGCTCCTCTGTCCATGCAATTCTCCAGGCAAGAATACTGGAGTGGGTAGCCGTTGCCTTCACCAGGAGATCTTCCCTACCTGGGGATTGAACCCCAGTCTCCTGTATAGTCTGTATAGTCCTCTGGTAGTCTGAGCTACCAGGAAAACCCAAGAATTCTGAAGTGGGTAGCCTATTTCTTCTCCAGGGGATCTTCCCTACCCAGGGATTGAACCCTGGTCTCCTGCATTGCAGGCAGATCCTTTACCATCTGAGCCTCCAGGGAAGCCCTGGTGGTACAGTGTCCTCTGGATTACAGGAAGTCTTTCTGGGTTAACTGAGTCTGCTTTGGGTAGGTGTGGGATTTTCTATTGTTCCTCTTGTTCCTGCTTCCTCTTTCTGGGGCATTCTGGGAAAAGAGGAGCCCGTCCACCCTCCTGCACTAGGGGAAGGCAGTCTGCCTGTTGTCCTCTGTGTCTTTGCTGGTTTCTGTGCAGGACCATTGGCTTCACCTGGCCCCTAGGGTTCCAGTGTTGGGAGCTGCTGAGATGAAGCTGGCACCATCTTGGTTTTCTGGGGGCTATGCTGTCACTGACCGCTGAAGTCTGTGGTCACTGTCCTAGGGTTGAACCAAGGGGTCTACCTCCTATTTGTTCTATTTTTAAAAATTTTACTTTATTTTAAGCAACAGTTAGAACTGGACATGGAACAACAGACTGGTTCCAAATAGCAAAAGGAGTATGTCAAGGCTGTATATTGTCACCCTGCTTATTTAACTTATATGCAGAGTACATCATGAGAAATGCTGGAGTGGAAGAAGCACAAGCTGCAATCAAGATTGCTGGGAGAAATATCAATAACCTCAGACATGCAGATGACACCACCCTTATGGCAGAAAGTGAAGAGGAACTAAAGGGCCTCTTGATGAAAGTGAAAGTGGAGAGTGAAAAGTTGGCTTAAAGCTCAACATTCAGAAAACTAAGATCATGGCATCTGGTCCCATCACTTCATGGGAAATAGATGGGGAACCAGTGGAAACAGTGGTTGACTTTATTTTTTGGGGCTCCAAAATTACTGCAGATGGTGACCGCAGCCATGAAATTAAAAGATGCTTACTTCTTGGAAGGAAAGTTATGACCAACCTAGATAGCATATTCAAAAGCAGAGACATTACTTTGCCAACAAAGGTCTGTCTAGTCAAGGCTATGGTTTTTCCAGTGGTCATGTATGGATGTGAGAGTTGGACTGTGAAGAAAGCTGAGCACCTAAGAATTGATGCTTTTGAACTGTGGTGTTGGAGAAGATTCTTGAGAGTCCCTTGGACTGTAAGGAGATACAACCAGTCTATCCTAAAGGAGATCAGTCCTGGGTGTTCATTGAAAGGACTGATGCTAAAGCTGAAACTCCAATACTTTGGCCATCTCATGTGAAGAGTTGACTCATTGGAAAAGACCCTGATGCTGAGAGGGATTGGGGGCAGGAGAAGAAGGGGATGACAGAGGATGAGATGGCTGGATGGCATCACCGACTCAATGGACATGAGTTTTGTGAACTCTGGGAGTTGGTGATGGACAGGGAGGCCTGGTGTGCTGCGATTCATAGGGTTGCAAAGAGTCGGACATGACTGAGCAACTGAACTGAACTGAACTAGAACTGAACATGGAACAACAGACTGGTTCCAAATTAGGAAAGGAGTACGTCAAGGCCATATATTGTCACCCTGTTTATTTAACTTATATGCAGAGTACATCATGTGAAATGCCAGGCTGGATGAAGCACAAGCTGGAATAAAGATTGCCAGGAGAAATATCAATAACCTCAGAGATGCAGATGACACCATCCTTATGGCAGAGAGTGAAGAGGAACTAAAGAGCCTCTTGAAGAAAGTGAAAGAGGAGAGTGAAAAAGTTGGCTTAACACTAAATATTCAAAAAGCGAAGATCATGGCATCCAGTCCCATCACTGCATGGCAAATAGATGGGGAAACAATGGAAACAGTGAGGCTCCAAAATTTTGGGGGGCTCCAAAATCACTGCAGATGGTGACTGCAGCCATGAAATTGAAAGACGCTTGCTCCTTGGCAGAAAAGCTATATCCAACCTAGACAGCATATTAAAAAGTGGAGACATTACTTTGCCAACAAAGGTCTATCTAATCAAAGCTATGGTTTTTCCAGTAGTCATGTATGGATGTGACGGTTGGACCATAAAGAAAGCTGAGTGTGGAAGAATTGATGGTTTTGAACTGTGGTGTTGGAGAAGACTCTTGAGAGTCCCTTGGACTGCAAGGAGATCCAACCAGTCCATCGTAAAGGAATTCAGTCCTGAATATTCATTGGAAGGACTTTGACTGTGTGGATCACAACAAACTGTGTAAAATTCTTAAAGAGATGGGAATACCAGACCACTTGACATGCCTTCTAAGAAATCTGCATGCAGGACAAGAAGCATCAGTTAGAACCAGACATGGAACAATGGACTGGTTCCAAAGCAGGAAAGGAGTATGTCAAGGCTGTATATTGTCACCCTGCTTATTTAACTTCTATGCAGAATTCATCATGTGAAATGCCAGACTGGATGAAGCACAAGCTGGGATCAAGACTGCCAGGAGAAATATCAATAACCTCAGATATGCAGATAACACCACCCTTATGGCAGAAAGCGAAGAATTTAAGAGCCTCTTGATGAAAGTGAAAGAGGAAAGGTGAAAAAGTTGGCTTAAAACTCAATGTTCAGAAAACTAAGATCATGACATCTGGTTCCATCACTTCATGGCAAATAGATGGGGAAACAGTGGAAACAGTGAGAGACCTTATTTTCTTGGGCTCCAAAGTCACTGCAGATGGTGACCACAGCCATGAAATTAAGACACTTGCTCCTTGGAAGAAAAGCTATGTCCAACCTAAATAGCATATTAAAAAACAAAGATATCACTTTGCCAACAAAAGTCTGTCTAGTCAAAATATGGTTTTTCCAGTAGTCATCTATGGATGTGAGAGTTGAACCATAAAGAAAGCTGAGTGCAGAAGAATTGATGCTTTTGAACTGTTGTGTTGGAGAAAACTCTTGAGAGTCCCTTGGACTGCAAGGAGATCAAACCAGTCAATCCTAAAAGAACTCAATCCTGAATAGTCATTGGAAGGACTGATGCTGAAGCTGAAGCTCCAATCCTTTGGCCACCTGATGCGAAGAACTGACTCATGGAAAAGACCCTGATGCTGGGAAAGACTGACGGCAGGAGGAGAAGGGGACGTCAGAGGATGAGATGGTTGGATGGCTCCACCAACTCAATGGACATGAGTTTGCACAAACTCTGGGAGTTGGTGATGGACAGGGAGGCCTGGCTTGCTGTAGTCCATGGGGTTGCGAAGAGTCAGACAAGACAGCAACCGAACTGAACTGAATTATATAGTGGTTTTCTGGTAACTGACAGTAGTCCCAAAGGAATGAGATTTTGGTACCCAGAATGAGAGAGGGATTGAGGATACAAGTAAAAATAAGGTGCACTATGAAACTGAAAAAAACTGGAGCCAAGATTAGGGAGACAAAAATGGAAAAGGGGACAAAAAAGATTTATTTACATCATTATCTACTTCAATTAGTCTGTTTTATCTGTGACTACCACAAGGGTTCTTTGTTCTCAGCAGACTTTGTAGTTTGCATGAGTACTAAAATTTTACTGATGATGGTGATGATGAAATGTTTTATTCCAATAAAACACAGTGCATGGCTGTAATCCTTGTCTATACACAAGGCCTTGATGCCTTGATTTATGACTCGCCTACATATGTTGGAATGAACCCCAAGGAGTTCCATATATGTTCTTGTCTGTGCTGCAAAGACAGTCTTCCTTTACCCTTTGTTCCCTCAACTGGAGCAGCTGGGAAATTATTGACTTGTCTGCTCTTAGGCAGAGGAAAAGTGTGGATAATTAAAGAGTCAATTTTACCCACTCAGGAGAATTTCCACTCTTTCTTGCAAAATGGTGCTGCTGGGATATTGAAAGGCAGAGAGGGGGAAATGTTGGGGGCATTCCAGGTTGGAACTCTGACTGAGGAAATGGTATCCTAAGAGGCAATTTAGCAGTGTTGAAGGAGTACAATTAGTGATAATGATGACAATGATGATAGCTGACATGCTCTGAGGGTTCACTAGCCACCAGGCACCATCACTTTATAGGCATCACAACCTTGCCTTTGTAATTAAGCTGTGTGGCTTTGCTGTGAATATTATAGCTCTGAAATCCCAAGACTTTGGTTCAAATCCCAGCTCTGCAACTTCTTAGCTGAGACGAGCAAGTCACTTAAACCCTCTAAACCTGTTTTCTCATAGGATTGTGCTGAGAATTAAGGGAAGTAATAAGTATAAAGAGCTTTGCACAGTCCTAAGCATAAACATTAAAAAATGTTAGCTATTCTATATGCCATATTTGGGGTTCTTCATGGATTGAATTATCTTTTTGCACGTTGATCTGGTAACCCAAACAATGTCCACAGTCACTTTTTTCCTATGGGAAATGGCATGCTAAATTATATCCTGGCAAACTATGGCCCTTGACCAAATCTGGTCTGATAACTGTTTGTGTATGACTCCCTAGCTCAGAATAGGGTTTGCAATTTTAAATGGTTGAAAAAAATCAAAAGAACACAATATTTTATAATATGTGCAAGATATGAAATTCAGATTTCAGTGTCCATAAAGCTTTACTGGAACACAAGCATGCTCATTATCTGCATTCTGTCTATGACTACTGTCGCCTTGCAACTGCCAAGTGAGTAGCTGCAACAGACATGTCATGGCTCACAACCCTAAAATATTTGCTATCTGGCTCTTCATAGAAAGGGCTTCCCTAGTGGATCAGATGGTAAAGAATCTGCCTGAAATATTGAAGACTCGGGTTTGATCCCAGGTCAGGAAGATTTCCTGGAAGAAGGCATGACAACCCACTCCAGTATTCTTGCCTGGAGAATCCCATGAACAGAGAAGCCAGGTGGGCTATAGTCCATGGGATCACAAAGAGTCAGATATGACTGAGTGACTGAGTACATACAAGTGCCTTGATAGAAAAAGTTTGTCCAACCTCTGTTTCAAATGATAAAAACGAAACTAACTTCCAAGCAGTATATGAGAACATAGCTTTCAAAACTGGCTATTAAACCCTCCTATATGTGTATTGATATCTTTTTCTGTACTCATGCACACACTTACTCAAACACACAGCAGTACACATTTGTGTGGAACAATCCAGACATGTCCACAGGTCTTCTGCTCTGACCATGAGGTGGCTCTGAGTATCCCTGCTGGTTGACCTGCTATCCAAAGACCGCATTACTTTACTCAGCATCTGTCCAGCCTGGGTTTGTAGGAAAGCATTAGAGATAAATATATGTGGCGGAGTTAAAAATGGCTGGCTTTTTCCATACCCTCCAAAGAAATAGATGAATATTTGAGAATTTTCCTTATGGTAAAAATTTCCATTTTCCTTATGAGCTCCCTTTGCTAGAGTTTTAAAGAACCTGTTCTCAGGCACAAGAACTATTTATCATACATATGAGAATCAACACGAATAAAACACCCTTAGGTACTGCTCACATTTCTTTTGCCTTCTCACTTTTGGGCTGCTATTAAACTTTAATACTTAGAAAGTTTGCAGGGTTTTATAGAGTCAGACAGTGAAGGTACAGAGCAGACTGACATGCCTGGGGGTTAAAATCCAGGTTTGCAGTTATATAATGAGAAGTTGCCCTAATACTGTAAAAAGGCATTCAAAAATGTTGTCAACTTGGAAAAACTAGCATCAAAGACTGTCAAAACTGAAAAGAGCCTGGTGATCAACTGCTCTAACCCTTTGTTTTTAGAGATGAGTAAATTTAGGTCAGCTCAGTGGATGGGCTTCCTCAAGGGTCCGTAGGCTCCTTTGTGGAAAAGCCGGGTGTAGATTGCTGGTCACTGGCTTCTAGCCTTGGCCTCTCATCCTGCCTCCCTGCTTTCTGAATGACACTGAAGCACAGAAATAACATCTAATGAACCACTCGGATATACACTTTCAAAATAAAGCATTGCTTGCCCTTAGCTGTTGAATTTGTCTGACATATGTGGCATTTTTATTCCATCTTACTTGGCAGTGTCATGTCCCCTTGGGTTCTTGCTTCAAAATCATGGACTCTGACACTTCCGGGGGCTTCTAGCACATTCTGTGCAGCCTCAGGACCAGGCGTGATGCTCATGGCCATTAGATTTTTGTGCCCTAAGATCTACCAGCCCATGCTTCTCCCTCCCTGCACTCAAGAGAAAGGAAGGGGTTGGGAAGGCAGAGGGAATCTGCTGTGAAATATTAGCTAAGCAACAGAGCTGTAAGACTCAGTTAAGAAACTGCCCAAGTATATGTGAAGGCTGCTGGATTATGATACAGGACAAGGACACGGTGAGGTTCCCCACCCCTGCAGTGATATATAACTTTTATAAATATGGGGCTGATCCCCATTTATCTATATCTATGTGTATTATGTATTTATAAATGTATGTGTGTATTTGTGTATATGTAAATATGTACTTGGATATTACCTCTCCGTTTTCCTCTTTCCATTTCTCAAGTGGGCTTCCCTGGTGGCCCAGTTGGTAAAGAATCTGCCTGCAATGCAGGATACCTAGGTTTGATACCCATTGATAAGATTCCCTGGAGGAGGGCATGGCAACCCATTCCAGTATCCTGCTTGGAGAATCCTCATGGACAGAGGAGCCTGGTAGGCTACAGTCCATGGGGTCACAAAGAGTCAGACACAACTGAGTGACTAAGCACAAATACTTTTCTCCAATAGGGCATAAGCTTGTAGCTGGGAGCCTCAGGGAAGCATGGAGAGTTGGAATTGCCTGCCAGGTATTTCTCTTTTTAGCTTTGTTTTGCCAAAGCTGAAAATCACAGAGGTGGATAGTTTGAGGGAGAAGAGTACCTCTGAGATAGAACTGAAGTGAGAGAGTCTTTGAAAAGACTATTCAAAATAGTCTTTGAATAAAACTCTATTTACTTGAACCAGAAGCAGAGAGTATTCTGAGAGTCAGAGGAAGCAGCACCCTGGCAGGGTCCAGACCCAGAGGGGTGACAAGCATACCAAGGGGCAGGGCGAGGTGCTTCCCAGTCTCACTACAATCCCCCAACCTCCATGTGAAAAGCGGGAGCAGCAGCCCCAGACCTGAAGGGATGGGTAGACTGGGATGATGTGTGTCTCCATGGCAACCAGTGTAGTCTGGTGACTCACAGCTTCTACATGCTGGGGAGTATGGGGAAGGACTGGGGGATGGGGACCTTCCCAACACCTGGGTACTAGGAAAAGGCCTGACTGGGTAGGGATGGGGGAGCACTGAGAACTGCAGCATGGGATAGTCAGAGCTGAAATTAAGACACTTGGAAGGAAATAAAGGGATCTGATACTTACTCCACATTTGAGTCTGTGGCCTGAGATTCATCTGTTCCTTCAACAGCTGAAACACAAAAATCCATACTTTCCCCTTGAGTTGTCCAATGCATACTAAGTGTCCGGGTAATTGTGGATGCACTAGCTATCGCTTTGTTGTAGATACTGTTTATATTCCATGGCTCCTATGAAAAGATGAGTTATTTACATCAATGCATATTTGTATTTCTTGTCCTCTTGGACATTTATTAAAACTAGGCTTTAAAAATTGTGGATGGACCTAGAGTCTGTCATACAGAGTGAAGTAACTCAGAAAGAGAAAAAGTATCATATATTAATGCAGATATGTGGAATCTAGAAAAACAGTATAGATAAACCTATTTGCAAGGCAGGGATAGAGACACAGACATAGAGAACAGATGTGTGAACATGGTTAGGGAAGAAGTGGGTGGGATGAATCGGGAGATTAGGATTGACATATATGTGTGTGTGTGTATATACATATATATATATACACACACACACACACTACTACGTGTGAAATATGTAGCCAGTGGGAACCTGCTATATAGCACAGGGAGCTCATAGCACTCGGTGCCCTGTGGCAACCTAGAAGGGGGGTGGGCTGGGGGTTGGAAGGGATGTCCAAGAGGGAAAGGATATATGCCTTCTAACTGTGGCACTGGAGAACACTCTTGAGAGTCCTTTGGACTTCAAGGAGATCAAACAAGTCAATTCTAGGGGAAATCAACCCTGAAAATTCATTGGAAGGACTGATGAAGAAGCTGAAGCTCCAATACTTTGGCCACCTGATACAAAGAGCCAATTCATTAGAAAAGATTCTGATGCTGGGAAAGGTTGAAGGCAAAAGGAGAAGAGGACAGCAGAGGATGAGATGGTTGAATGGCATCACTGCCTCAATAGACATGAATTTGAGATAATGAAGGTCAGGGGAGCCTGGAGTCTATGGGGTCACAAAGAGTCAGACACAACTTAGTGACTGAACAACAACAAATAGTTGATTCACTTTGTTGTACAGCAAAAACTAACACAACACTGTAAAGCAGCTATACCCCAATTAACAACAACAACACAGGATTACTGCGAGACACCAACAATACTGAGGCACCAGGCTTCACGTGTCAGAGGGTTAGACCTTCAGGCAAGTCTTCTAAAGAGTCTGCTCCTTGATACTTTTCATTATTATCATCATGATCAAGTTACAAAAGACCTTAAGTAACAGCAGCGAGAAGATGGATCTGCTCAAATCTTCCAACTGAGCCTACCTTTTATTCTAAAAAGCAAACCTTTGTAACCCTTAAGGCATTTCAGACATAAGTAGGTCTCAGATGGTTTGTCCTTCCAAAGATGGGATGCAGACCTTATTTTCCTTTAAGTTAGGTCAGTTACAGCCATCTCACTGGGGAGAACAAAGCAGAGATGGTGGAAGCTGTGAAAATTTTTTCTTGCTTAATGAATGAAGTTGATGCTGGAACAGAAAAACTCATTGGTAAAGGGAAGGAGGCTTCTGTGCAGCTTGGGGCATAAATTTGTTTGTATTTTTTCTATGTGTCTATGACACTCTTGGTGGAGAAGGCCTGTGTGAAAGATTTGAAATAACAGAGCTGAGTGTACATTCCTCAACACAAATTTACATCTACACTAGAATCTCAAAAGTGCACATTCTTTCAAATTTAGCTGCAACACTCATTGAAATGTGCTGATGTCTACAAATACGAGCTTCTTTTTCTGGTGCACTTTTATCCACTTAAAAAATGCAGTTTCTAGTGTACATTTGCCAAAAACATCAATTCTGATAACCCAAACCACAATGTAGTAACCTTACCCCTAACTAGCCGGTGATGTAAGCCGTGCTTCCTCCCTCTTCCAGACTTTTAAAGAAAAGCAATGTTTCAAAGACAGGATGAAGCCAACTCAAAGTCTGGACTGATCTTTTACTGAGAGGAAGTGGTACTGGGTTCTAGTTCAAAGCCAGGTGCTTGGCTGCTGTCTTCCTTGACTTGCTCCATGGCAGCGTGGACCGCGGTTCACTGTCTCAGGCAAGAGGCTCAACTGAAGACAGTGCCGTGTTTCTAGGACTAAGTTTCAAAACACAGAAGCTGATTTCTCAGCATGACAAAGCTCCCATTTCACTAAAAGACTTGACCCCATTTAATCCCCAGTTCATCAAGCCCAACTTTACTTTTTCTCTTTTTTTCCTTCCTATTTTTATCAACAGTTTCCACTTTGGATAGAGATCATGAATGAACCAACCCCAGGACAGCAGGGTTCTGAAGGGCGTGGGGACAGAAATGTCAGGAGGGTGACATTTCTGTTTAAATATCACATTGGCCACACCAAGTGAAAAGGAATTTGGCTCAAGTAGTCATGGGCATCTCTAAATGTCAGAGTCCAAGTTCACCAGTATTTGGAGGGCGTCCTCAGAACCCTGCCCCCAGACCCTGTTCTGTATTTCCATTTCTCTTAATGATGTTGGAGATGTAGAATGCTCCCCATCCCCTGGCACTGATCAGCTCACATGAACTTGTGGCTGGACACACATTAGCTCATCCGAGCTTCGCCTGTGGGTTGTTAGCAGGAGTGGGGAGCCCACAGGAAGGGACTTCTTCCCCTCCTCTTCTCTTAGAGCAGTCACTGCACGTGTGTCTCAGCTCCAGCCTCTCACATGCCCCTTTTTCCCTTGAGGGAATGGGGCTGAGTGAGTGAACAGCATGCTTCAGGCTGGGATCATTCTGCCCCTCTGGTTTGGTTTTGCTCTTTTCTTTTCAGGATACTGTTCATTTTTAGTTGGGACCGGTTATACAGGTGTTGAAATAAAACCACCTTTGGTTTCGTGCATGAGAATTGAGGTCTAGAGGGAGTTTTAGAGGGTGATCACATGTTGTTAATGGTTCAGTTCATTTCCATACAGAAACAGGGGAAATTCTGGGAGGTGGCTGCATCTGGAGGGAGGCGAACCCCAGCCAGACTGTGCTCAGCTCTTCCCCAAGCCTCCTCCCTGGTGCCATGGCTATGCTCTTGCTCAGGAAGAGGAACTCTGCTTGCCTTTTTGTGACAGGTGGCTGTCCTGTAAGCTGCTACTTTTTATAGTGAGGTGCACTGGGTCGGTGTGCACCTCCGTTTGCCCTCTGCTCCCCCCAGCTCCTAGGTGCCTGGCATCCCGCACACAACCGCCTGTGGGCTCCTGCAGATCCGGTGCCCATTTCCCTCTCATTCTCACTGTCCTTCCCTCCCCACTCCTGCTGTTTCCTGCTGCCGTGGTTTTCCATTCCTCTCAGCCTTGCTACGTCTGTCTCCTCCATCATGCAGTGACTACTGGGAAGAAACCGTGTGGACCATGCTGTAGTCATCTTCATCCCTGTGTTTGCAGCCTGGCCATACCCAGTCCATCATACTGCTGTCCATAGAATGAACAACCAGGCCTGGATACCCCTGGATCTTGTGTTCTCCACCCATCATAGTGGCAGCTCTGTCTGAAGTTCTCAATTTCCACCTTGTATTCTTGTCATCAGACTGCTCATGTCACTAGGTCCTACCTCACCCCAGCAGTGGGGCATCTTTCTCTTACCACCTGTGGCATGATAGAGGGCACACCTGTGTCAGATACCCGGTCCCATGGAAAGGAGCCATGGTGGCCATGCCAAACTGTGACCCTGAGGGTACCTGGAAGCACTCTAGGGCTGGGAACACTTGGCACAGGAATCGTTTGAGGCTGTCCCAGGCCCATTCACTCTCACTCAGACATTTCTCCTGCTGCTGAGCCACACCAGCTACAGGAGACTCCAGGATTTTCCTGGTTCTCTGAGGTCCATCTGTGAGGTGGTTTGCCCCCAACTCACTGAGGCTCCCCTGGTGGCTCAGAGGGTAAAGCATCTGCTTGCATTGTGGGAGACCTGGGTTCAATCCCTGGGTCGGGAAGATCCCCTGGAGAAGGAAATGGCAACCTACTCCAATATTCTTGCCTGGAAAATCCCATGGATGGAGAAGCCTGGTAGGCTACAGTCCATGGGGTCACAAAGAGTCGGACATGACTGAGCAACTTCACTTCTCTGAGGCTCCCAGAGTGACACAACATGGAGGGCCCTAATTAGGGCCCACTGGCACCTACATTTCCTCTGCTTCCTCTCTTACTCTTTCTTCCTCTGGATGGGAGGGTGTTTACCATTTGGACTTCCATATCTTCTGTGTTGTGCCTCAGCCTAGGCTTTTGAAATTCAAAATTCAAAAATAGATTTTGTTCTGTCCCAGATCAGCTTTCTTCAGGGGCACTGAATACTACATGGGTGGGAGAACGTGGGAGGGGCAGAGCTTCAAAACTGCTGACAAATACCCGCAAGGGCAACTGTCATGCAGCGCCCTCAAATCCTGCTGCTTTCACTGCTTTCTACTGCTTTTCTCAACACCCAGTTTTTGCCTCCTTTTTTCTGGGACTGTGTCATGGTTCCTGCCTTTTCCCTGCAAAGAACTGGGGTTTGAGACCATTTAAAGTGAAGCAGAAGCCTCCCTTCTTCCAAACTTCTAAACCATGCATCCTTCCTTTGTAGAGGCCCTCTTCTCATGGAGTTTCAGTTGAGCTGTGTAGCCAGGGGCTTTTTATTTGACTCTAGAAACTTTTTATTTATTTATTTTTACTATTTAAAAATAAAATTAGGGCTTCCCTGGTGGCTCAGATGGTAAAAGAATCTGCCTGCAATGAGGGAGACCTGGGTACAATCCCTGGTCAGGAAGATCCCCTCGAGAAGGGAATGGCTACCCATTCCAGTATTCTTGCCTGGAGAATTCCATGGACAGAGGAGCCAGAGAGCTACAGTCCATGGGATTGGAAAGAGTCAGACATGACTGAGTGGCTAACAAAAATAAAATTAATTTACAATTATTTAGAACCACAGCAAGTCAGAGCTGAATGGGACTCACAGGCTCAGATTATTTCTAATCTTTGTTCTGTTGGCCCCTGCCCTCATTGTGGCTGAGAAAATGTTTCTCAGAGAGGACAAGATACCTGCCAAGTTTGTATAGAGTCCTAAGAGCAAGAAGATCATAGGAGGTGGGGATCTGCACAGATGATGTTTTATTTCCATATCTGTTTCCAACAATTTTAGTTATGGCATGTTCCAGCATAGTTCCAGCATAAAAGTGCCTGCTTTGGCTCTCAAAATATGAATTATTAATACTAGCATTTACTGAACACCCAGGATTTTCCTAGAAATATGAATAGCTCTCAAAATAGAGTGCCTCTGTGGATCCTCCAATAACCCCATTTTACTGATGAGGAAACTGAGTTTTGCCCAAGGACAGGCAGTATGTACATGCTGAGGCAAGACTTGAGGCCTGGCTTGTGTGATGTGAGGGCTGGAGTTCTCACCGGTGGTATCTATCACACAACAGCCATGAAAAGGTCTGTACTGATCAATCCAAATACGGTGGGCCAAAAGATGAGAGCAGATCACCTCTTCCTTGTCAAACCCATCACTTGGAACATGAACAGGCTTACACTGCTAACGCTTTCTTACTTTCCCTTTAACATGCCTTCCAATAGACTTCAGTTAGACAGAGCACAGTTCTCTGATAATGATAAATATTTATTACCCCACTGACAGACGAAGAAGCTAAGGCCAGAGCAGCTAAGTGGCTTGGTCAAAGTCTTGCAGCCCATCAGTGGCATATCTTGGACCTGATTCCAGGACTCTAATCCCAAATAGAGTGAGTTAAGAAACCTAAAACACCTATCACTAGTTCTGGAACACACGTAGGTATCTGGCAAAGTTCTTTCATTTCCTCTTCTCTTTATTCCTCACATGGTTCCCAAGGGTTGAGCACACACAGCTAATGCAATCTACAGTCTCTGCAATGTTTTATGGCAATAAAAAAATGTAAAGCCATCCAGCTACTTTGCTGCTGTTGAAAAATAATCACTGGATGATGTTCCCCTTGGCAGCTGTCTGGGCCTGGTATTTAAGCAGCATCCAGTTCCAAAGAACTGCCCTTTAAAAGGAGATTAGAATTGCACATCCACGGTGTATGAGCTGGAAGATAAACAAATGTTCTTTTTCACCCAAATATTTCCAGCTTTTGCTTGAAGGTATTTCTCACGACTGGAGCCCAGCACATTCTATATGCGGAACTGGAAGAGCTTAAGCTCACACTGTGAGCCACAAACCATGCAAAGGGAGTTCACTTTTGGTTCTGGCATTAGCCTTTTGGTTGCTAATGACACAAACTGAACACGTAATCACAAGGGATTGTTATTGGCTCATTAATTGAAAGTCTGGAGATAGACTTAACTTCAGGTATAGCTGGATCTAGGGGTTCCAAGAATATCATTCTCTCCTCTCCTGTACTTTCTTTCTGCTTTGCTCTCCTTTTTTCTTAAAAAAAAAAAAAAAAAAAAAAAAGTATTGAAGTATACTTGCTAGGACTTCCCTGTAGCTCTAATGGTAAAGAATTTGTCTGCAATGCAGGAGACTGGGGTTCGATCCCTGGGTCAGGAAGATCCTCTGGAGAAGGGAATGGCAACCTACTTCAGTATTCTTGCCCAGAGAAGCCCATGGATAGAGGGGCTTGGTGGGCTGCAGTCCACGGGGTCACAAAGAGTCAGACATGACTGAGTGACAAAAACACACACACTTGCCTTACAAGGTTGTGTTACTTTCTGCTGTACAACGAGGTGAATCAGCTACATGTACACTCACTTGTCTGTGCTGGATTCACCCTCTCACAGGATCTTCCTCTTGGTGCCATGATGATCACTACCTACAGTGGTAACAGGCTTATAGTCCACTAGCTAGACAACTCTCACAGGAAAAGAGAGCTCTGCTTCCTAGCAGCTTGCATAAAAACACAGAAGTGACTCCCATTGGCTCGACTTGGGTCACAGGTTCATTTCTGAGCCAGTCACTGTGGCCAGGGAAATGGACAGCAATGATTGGTCAGACCTGGGTCACGTGCCTCTCTCTGCATCCAAGCAGTGAGGTGGGTCCAGAGGAAACCACTGTGACTTGCTCATAAGCAAGGACAGTTCACCTCAAGTAAAACCAAAATTCTGTTACCAGAAAAATAGTGAATGAATGACTGGCAGTCAAAACAACAGCTGACCATGGCAATTCGATTCCTTATTTCTAAGAGAATGCAGACAATTCCAAAAAAAGATTTTGCTGACTGCTTTTTCTCACCAAGAAAGTCATGTGCAGAAATTCAAGGGGATAGAAAGAAGAGGAAGCTTGGTCCCAGTTAGGGAAATAGAACTGTGGGTCACAGAAGTGAAAGAACTAAGAGGCAAGTGTGGATTCCTTTCTTTTCCTTGAAAATATAAAAGTGAGATGGCACCTGTCCTAAAGAAGCCTTTGCCTGTATATGGTTGGAGCCACAAACCTACAAGATAGTATACTTCAACACAACTAAACTGCATTAACATCAGTCATGCACTCCTCAACTCTTTATTCAGTAAATGTTGAGGGTCTACTGTGAGCTCAGGTGCTGTTAAGACCTTAGGGATACAGGACTGAAGATAGTCAGAAGGCAGACTTGATTCCTGCTGATGGAGCTTGGAGCTTACATTCTAACTGGGAGAGAAACAAAACAAACAAGAGCCAGTTCATGAGCAGAATATAAGCATGACAACTGCCGGGAAGAAAATAAAGCAGGTTTGATGTGTAATATCTTGGAGATGGAAGTGGGGGGCCCTTTGGAGAGATAGTTAGCAAAGACATCAGAAACAGGTTACAGCTGAGACTTAAGAAAAAACAGCCAAGAAGGTCGCATGGAGATGAGGGCTCCAGGCAAAAGCCCTGAGGCAGGAAGAGATGTGTGTGGCTGAGGACCAGAAAGAGGGGCCATGGACTGGAGCACGTGAGTGATGGGGGCACTAGAACAAAAGGACAGAGGGGAGGTGGAAGCCAGATCCTATAGGGAGGATTCTGCTTCTGAATTTCCCGAGTGCTTTATTGATAAGAATGTCTTGCTGCTTCAGGGCTTGCCTGGTGGCTCAGAATCTGCCTGCAATGCAGAAGACACAGGTTTGATCCCTGGGCAGGGAAGATCCCCTGGAAAAGGGAATGGGTACCCTCTCCAGTATTCTTCCCTGGAGAATTCCATGGACAGGGGAGCCTGGTGGGCTACAGTCCACGGGGTCACAAAGAGTCAGACATGACTGAGCAACTAACACTTTTATTTTTTCACTTGTTGCTACATTTGCTGAGAACGATAGCCAGTTCCATGTCTGACTCAGACGAGGACATGTCTGCCCCTACCTCTCCCATGGCATTCACACTGCCTGGCATCTATGAGACATTCTGTGAGTATTTCCTACAGTGAGAGAGTGTGGTCCAGTGGAAAGGACTGGATTAAAATCCTACTTCTCTCACCTTGTAACTGAGGAACACTGGAGAGATTGTTTAAAATCATTGGACCTCTCATCTGAACGTGGGATAATATGGGTCTCTTAGGGTGTTTTAAAGATTAAGCAAGACCATGTGGGAGAGAATTCATAGTGAAAGCTTTCATTAAATGATGGTTTTTCTTCCTGATTTCATTGGCAAGAACAGGAATTATGGCCTGGCATTGGGTGGGTTTGGTGAAAAAATCCACATTCCTCATTTTTATTAATTCTAGAAGACTAGATGCCTGGGGATAACGGTTTGAAAATGGATCATAGTATGGAATAATGAGGATACAGAGAAGGTAAGAAGATCAGAATGGTGTGGGATATACATGAATGATGGCAATAGCACAAACAAAAATCACCTTTAGCTCACATTGTGAGCCAAGGATGGGCTAAGTCTCTCCATGTACCATTTGATATAAGCCATCAACCTGAAACAATGACCCTAATCAAACATCAACCCTATCAGACATGTTGGTTTATTAGTCTCATGTTATGAATGAGATTCAGGATGGAAGAACAGGAAGATGAAGTTACTTGTCAAGATCATATCCTAACTAGTAAACGGTTGACCCTATGCTACCCTGACTCCCTAGGTGAAATTATTAATGTAGGCACAGATCCTTGCTCTATTGTTGCCTATTTTTTTTTTCTCAGATGGTCCTTATTCCTCAAAAATCCCAATGTTCCTGACTTCAATTGATTAAATAAGCAGCATCTTCAAATGAAGGAACTAATGATCAGATCAGATCAGATCAGATCAGTCGCTCAGTCATGTCCGACTCTTTGCGACCCCATGAATCGTAGCACGCCAGGCCTCCCTGTCCATCACCAACTCCTGGAGTTCACTCAGACTCATGTCCATCGAGTCAGTGATGCCATCCAGCCATCTCATCCTCTGTTGTCCCCTTCTCCTCTTGCCCCCAATCCCTCCCAGCATCAGAGTCTTTTCCAATGAGTCAACTCTTCGCATGAGGTGGCTAAAGTACTGGAGTTGGAACTAATGATACTGAACCTCAAAGTTTTTTTTTAAGGAATTTAAGATACCCCAAAGAATGGTTTCCTAATTGTAGAAGCCTGCTACATTAATGCTGAAAAACTCATTTACAATTCAGCTATTAAATGACAAACCATTACCACCATTTTTATTGCTTTATATTCCCTAACAAATTTATTATGTAATTACCCTGCATAACAGTATCATTTTAGGATGTAAAGTTGAAATAAGGTCCCTATTTTAAAATGCTTACTATTATGTGTTTTCAATATCTAGTTTATATAAAATATCCAGCATCGAGAAAGTTTTCCCTTCTGTTAACCAGGGCTCAATAAATAGGTTTGCAATTCCTTATTTCATGAATCTGATTCTCTTTTGCCCTCTGCAACCCATTAGAAAGGGGGAGAAATTGGACAGAGAGGTTGCCTTGCCCATTCTTCAGCTTGGCAACTCATTAGTTGAAAACACTGGGGGATTATGAAAATGGCTACTATTCCCAGCCGCCCAGTGAGTCTGGGCCCAGGTTTAAACAGAAGCATATCCACAAAAGAATGAGGATTTAGGAGTGACTCGAACAATTTCTCCCTGATGCTGTTTTTGACTGTGGGAGTCAGGGAAATCCCCCAGACAAGATTTGGAGGTGAGGTGGGCAGCTGCTAGCACAGAGGCATAAGACAATAAGATATACAATGCCCAAAGGAGAAGCCAGTTCACACCAATATTCCTTTTCCTAAAGGCAGGAGAAATTGGACTTGTTTCCAAGGAAAAGGGGCAAAGGAGTGAGCTGGGGGATGTGCCCAAGGGGCCCGACTTCTGCATTGCTGTGGATAATGAGACAGGAATCAACTATAAAGAGATCTTTTCTAAGTAAACTCAATCACATGTGATATTTTCTTTGCTTTTTTGTTCCTGGGGCTGATTAGGGAAGACAACCTGGGGAGGGACTGCATTCTAAACCTGGCTGCCTTTCAGTCCAGAGAAAGAGAGGTATGCTGTTTCTCTCAGCAGGAGAAGAGTCTGCCTGATTACCTATGTAAAGTGTCATTGGAGACTACGGTCTCAGTTGTCAGATCTGAATAAACTTGTACGTCTTTGCAAATACTGCCATGAATAGGAATAAGACAATCTGCTACGTGGCTTTATCTTTGTTTTAACTTCTCTCATAAACTCAGACAGGTGGAATCTGGGCAGAGAATGTGCCAGTGAGAGTTGGAAGAACAGCCAGGAGATAGATCTTGCTTGGCTAGCTGGGTAAATTTGGGTAGGAAACTGCCCTTCTCTGGGCCCTTTTTCTTGCCTGTGAAAGTAGAGGATTGGGACTGATGGATGCTCGGCAGGCCTTTCTTGAGTCAATGATTCATAGAATGCTGAGAGTCCAAAGTCCTGAATCTTGCTATGCAACCCAATTCAGCAGTTCTCAAAGGTGGGTTCTCAGTGCTGCCTAGAGATATCACTTTGCTAACAAAGGCCCATATAGTCAAACTTATGGTTTTTCCAGTAGTTATGTATGGATTTGAGAGTTGGACCATAAAGAAGGCTGAGTGCCAAAGAACTGATGCTTTTGAACTGTGGTGTTGGAGAAGACTCTTGAGAGTCCCTTGGACGGCAAGGAGATCAAACCAGTCAAACAAAGGAAATCAACCTTGAATAGTCATTGGAAGGACCGTCACTGAAGCTCCAATACTTTGACCACCTAAGGCGAAGAGCCGACTCATTGGAAAAGACCCTGACTCTGGGAAAGATTGAAAGCAAAATGATAAGGGGGCAACAGAGGATGAGATGGTTGGGTAACATCACTGACTCAATAGACATGAGTTTGAGCAAACTCCAAGAGATAATGGAGGACAGGGAAGCCTGGCACACTGCAGTCCATCGGGTTGCAGAGTTTGCTATGACTTAGCAACTAAACAACAACAACTGTGCTCCCCAGGGGACATTTGGCAATGTCTGAAGACAGTTTTGGTCGTGACACTGAGTAAATAGTGCTACTGGCATCCTGTGGGTAGAGGCCAGGGATGCTGCCTAACATCTGAGAAATGGAATACTTCCTGCTATATTAGAATACATGAACATCACAGGCATCAGTGATTGCAGCCCTCCAATGTGGGCCAGGGAACCCTGAGGACACTCAGGAAGGAAAAGAATACCTGCCATCTAGCAGCCATCAGACTGCAGCCACTCCCCACGGTGAGCCTGAGGAAGCTCAGGATATGGAAACACAGGAAACCAGCCCCAGATAGCTAGGTGCATATCAAAAGAACAATTTCAGTGAGCCCAAACTCTTGCAACTCCCCATACATAGAAAATCACTGAATTCCTTAACTTGAGATATCTGGTTTTCTTTAATTCACAATAATCTTTTGACATTCAGACTTCCCACCCTTTGTTACAAAACTTCTATAAAACCTAGCTCCTCCCCTTGCCTCCTCAGAGTTCTCTCAGGGTTACTTGAGATGCTACCTGCCAGGCTTATGTCCTAAAAATTGCCACCAAAGAAAACATAACTCTCAACTTTCAGGCTGTGAATGTTTTTAAGTCCAGTCATCCTACAATACACAGGACAGTCCCCACAACAAAGAATTATCTGACCCCAAATGTCAATAGTGCTGAGGCAGAGAAACACCACCTTAAACTATCAATTAGACATAAACTCATATCATCCCTTCAAGTTAACATATATCCAGAGGAGATGTCCTGAGTAAAGTTCCTCCCCAAGCCCTGTAAACACACAGAAAGTCACCCTAACTATTATGTCTGTGTGAATTCCTTCGGGGAAAGCCACTCCATGAATCTGGAAGCATCTGGTATGAAAAGTTAATGTTAAACATGCATTTGCACTGGTAGGGGAAAAAAGCAGAGCACCGTCCGTATTTTATCCAGAAGGAAAAAGTCTATCTTGACCTCCCTTGCCACCCCCTGAAAAACTGTTCTGTGGCCTCCCCCAGCTGCCTGAGTTATGCAGAGAGGATAAGCAGCTTTGTTTCTTTCAGTATTCAGAATTCTAATGTTTAAACTAATGTATTTATTTATGCTGAATGCAGCTTTCCACCCAGAACATTATGAATCTTTCTTCAGGAGCCCGGAGTGAAATCAACCTCCCCAGTTTTTGTCGAAGCCGCTGGTTTCTACTCCCTGTGTTAACAAGACCTGACTTTGTGGATCATTTAATATTTATCCCAAATATTTGATACACATATAATGACATAATCACTCAGTTCCTTAGCCCGACATGGTTGCCTAAGCACCTACCAGCTTTGAAAATCTACATTTTTCAGAATATGTTGTCAGTTAGTATAATGTATTCCAGAGCATAGATTTCTTGCCAAAATAATTCCGCTTGGTGAATGATAAATGTGTTGTGATTATTTCTTCAGCTTTTGTGAAAGCATACAGTAGGGACAGTGTCTTGAAAGCAACACACAGACCAGAGGAACACAGTGCTCCTTTGTTTGGTTCTGCCATACTCAGAATTTGTTCTCTACATTCTTTCCCCAAACTCTCTTTAACTAGTTTCTACTCCCGGTGATTGGTGCTGGCAATGGAAAGCCGTGTTCAGCTAATAAGTTCTTCTTGGCTCCAGCATGTGTCTCTTTTAGTTAAGCCCACAAGAACTTAACGAACTGTTGTGTCTCTCCTGGGTAAAGGTCACTGTAGCTCAGGTTTTAAAGTAACCTCATCTTTCAAAACTGGCTTGACAAATGGAAAAATCCAGAGCCCCAGATGTCTGCAGTTTCTGGCTTCTTCCAGGGTAAATGAGACTGAGTATCACACAACAGCATGGAAACTGGGAGTCCTGAAAAGAACTCTAAGGCACATGATGTTTGATTAAAAATGTAAATGACCAACTTGTAGAATGTTGGCCAAGGCTATAGAATTAAGGGGAAACCAAAGACCACTGAAATCACCATGTGTCTGGACCACCAAAGAGACCTCTTGGGTGACTTCAGTCAACCTGAACACTTGAGAAGCTTCTCTAGGTATAAAAAGCAGATGATATTCTGCTCCAATAGCAAATAGTCATTGTTGATTCTCCAGTTTCCCTCCCCCATCCCTTCATCCATCACAAGCTCTACTCCCAAAGCATCCCCTGAACTACTCTACTTTGCTCCAACCCCACAGCTACCCACTCATCCAAGCCACAATCCATCTTTTGCCTGAATGTCTATAGTAACTTGGGGCTTCCCAGGTGGTGCTACAGTAAAGAATCTGCCTGCCAATGCAGGAGACACAAGAGATGTGGACTCAATCCCTGGGTTGGGAAGATGCCCTGGAGAAGAAAATGGCAACCTGCTCCACTATTCTTGCCTGGAAAATTCCATGGACAGAAGAGCCTGGTAGGCTAGAGATTACAGGGTCCCAAAAGAGTCAGGCATGACTGAGCAGGCATGTGTGCACATGTACATGCACACACACACACACACACACACAACAATAACTCTCTCCCACTTCTTTTGCTCCACCACAATTCACTTTCCCCATAGCAGCCAGAACAATCTTTTAAAAATGTGAGTCAGTTCATGTCCATCAATCCTTAAAGTCTGTGATGACTTCCTGTTGTTCTTAGAATTAGTTCCTAAGAGCTCACTATGTAGGGTTGCCTAATATAGCAAAAAAAAATACAGAGCCAGGGACTTCCCTGGTGGCCCACTGGTTAGGAGTCTGCCTTGCATTGCAGGGGACATGGGTTCAATCTGGTCAGAGAACTAAGATCACACATGCCTTGGGACAATTAAGCCCATGAACCACAACTAGAGAATCTGCACTGCAAGGAAAGATTCCACATGACAAATGAACCTGAGGCAGCCAAGTAAATAAATAAATATTAAAAAAAAATACAGAGGTCCAGTTATATTTGGCTGTCAGATAAACAGTGAACCCCAGTTTTTAAAGCAAAAGTATGTCCCATGTTTGTTTAATCCATGCGCTGAGCACATCATGAGAAATGCCGGGCTAAATGAGTTACAAGCTACAATCAAGATTGGCAGGAGAAACATCAACAATCTCAGATATGCAGGTGATACCACTCTAATGGCAGAAAGCAAAGAGGAACTAAAAAGCTTCTTGATGAGGGTGAAGGAGGAGCGTGAAAGAGCCGGCTTAAAACTAAATATGAAAAAAACCAAGATCATGGTATCTGGCCCCATTACTTCACATCAAATAGAGGGGAAAAAGGTAGAAGTACTGATAGATTTCCTTTTCTTGGGCTCTAAAATCACAGCAGATGGTGACTGCAGCCATGAAATCAGAAGATGTTTGCTTCTTGGCAGGAAAGTTATGACAAATCTAGACAGTGTGTTGAAATGCAGAGACCTTACTTTGCCAACAAAGGTGCATACAGTCAAGGCTATGGTCTTCCTAGTGGTCATGTATGGTTGTGAGAGTTGGACCATAAAGAAGGCAGAGTGCTGAGGAATTGATGCTTTTGAACTGTGGTGTTGGAGAAGACTCCTGAGAGTCCCCTCGGCAGCAAGGAGATCAAACTAGTCAATCTTAAGGGAAACTAACCTTGAACAATCATTGGAAGGATCAATGCTGAAGCTGAAACTCCAGTATTTTAGTCATCTGACATGAACAGCTGACTCATTGGAAAAGTGCCTGATGCTGGGAAAGATTGAGGGCAGAAGGAGAAGAGTGAGTATAGTAAGAAGATGAGATGGTTGGATGGCATCACCAATGCAATGGACATGAACTTGGGTAAACTTCGGAAGACGGTGAGTGAGAGGGAGGCCTGGTGTGCTGCAGTCCATGAGGTCACAAGGAGTAGGACATGACTGGGCAACTGAACAGCAACGACAACATTCCATGCAATATTTGGGACATCAGTTCAGTTCAGTTCAATTCAGTCGCTCAGTCATGTCCGACTCTTTGCGACCCCATGAATCACAGCATGCCAGGCCTCCCTGTCCATCACCAACTCCCGGAGTTCACTCAGACTCACGTCCATCGAGTCAATGATGCCATCCAGCCATCTCATCCTCTGTCGTCCCCTTCTCCTCCTGCCCCCAATCCCTTCCAGCATAAGAGTCTTTTCCAATGAGTCAACTCTGCACATGAGGTGGCCAAAGTGCTGGAGTTTCAGCTTTAGCATCATTCCTTCCAAAGAAATCCCAGGGCTGATCTCCTTCAGAATGGACTGGTTGGATCTCCTTGCAGTCCAAGGGACTCTCAAGAGTCTTCTCCAATACCAGAGTTCAAAAGCATCAATTCTTTGGCGCTCAGCCTTCTTCACAGTCCAACTCTCACATCCATACATGACCACCGGAAAAACCATAGCCTTGACTAGACGGACCCTTGTTGGCAAAGTAATGTCTCTGCATACTTAGCAAAAAATTATTTGCTGTTTATCCAACATTTGGTGTAACTGGACATCTTGAATTTTATTTAGCAACCCTACTTAACAGACTTTCTATGGCCTGGCACCTGCCTACTTTTCCAACTTCAACTCATACTCGTTTTCCTCTCACTCACTCCAGCAACATCAGCCTCCAATATTTCAATATTTCAAGCCTCTGGTTTCCACTCCCCATGTTAACAAGACCTGACTTTGTGGATAATTCCAGCTTCTGGGCCTTTGTTCCAATGTTTGCCTCTGCCTGGAACATTTTATCTTTGGTGCTTTGGGTGGCTTTCTCCTTTCTGTTTTCAGGTCTCAGTTCAAATGCTGCTCCTTAGAAAAGCTTCTCTTGATCACAGTAAGGACTCCTTTCCCCATACCTTAGAGCTCTTCATTATCTCACTTTGTTTTATTTTCTTCATGGTGATTTAGTCACTAAGTAGAGTCAGACTCTTGCAACCCCATGGACTGTAGTGTGCTAGGCTCCTCTGTCTATGGAATTCTTCAGGCAAGAATACTGGAGTGGGTTGCCATTTTCTTCTCCAGGGGATCTTCCCTGACTCAGGGATCAAATCAGGGTCTCCTGCATTGCAAGGAGTCTCCTGCATTGCAGGCAGATTCTTCACCGACTGAACCACCGGGGAAGCTTAGGTGAGTCTATATTTATCTTTCATCTGCTCGTTTGCTTTTTGCCTGCTTCTTTTAGGGGAAGAAGAACAGGGCTTTGTTCCAGAGTCTGACACAAGCCTGATGCATGGCAGAACCTCAGGGAATAACTTATGAATGAGTGAATAAACCTATGTTTATCCTTTTGCTCTTAGAATAAAATTCATTCTTTTCCATGGCCTACAAGGCTCTTTGCCTTTTGGTTTAATATCATCTCAGATGGAACCCTTTCTTTTCTTTTCTTATTTTTTTTTTAGTAGAGTATAATTGCTTTATAATGTGTTAGTTTCTGCTGTACAACAAAGTGAATCAACTATATGTATACATATATTCCCTCCCTCTTGAGCCTCCCCTCACCCCTCCAGGTCATCACAGAGCACTGAGCCAAGCTCAGATGGAGCCCTTTCTAAGGAAGTCTAGAATGTGTTTCATCCATTTGGTAAACTGAATCACACTCACATCCACCATGGAGAAGCTGCATTGGTTGGTGGAAAGACTGTCACTTTGGGTGGGGGAAAGATCTGGGGTTGAATCTCAGCTTTGACTTTGGTTAAGTCACTTAATCTTTGAGCTCAAGTTTTCTTATTTATATTACAAGGGATATCCATATGTTTGTGGGAATATAATGAAAAATGCAAGGATATGTGTAAGGCACCAGTATGAGGCCTGACATACAGTAGGCCCTCAAGAAGTAGATGTTGAATCTGCCCATCACAAAGGGCTCTCTCAAATACTGTGGTAGAACATTATGCTTCAGAGGCTGTTAAAACCCTCCATGTACCATAGAATCTCCTGCTAACACTGTATAGCTCTCCTTTCTCACTGCCTTGTTATCTACTATATCCTTGCACCATTTCCACTGGGTTCCAGTGAGCCCTTAGCTCTGTTTGTACAGCTCTGTGTTGTCTGCTTTCTTAGAGAATAGAATAGGCAGAGGTCAATCCCAGAAAGACCCTTTCTAGTCTCCTGCTTGCATCCAGGTTAGTACCCATTCCTGTCTGATCAGGTGCTGCTCCTTAAATATCCTCCAGGCTAGATCTGCTACAGATGTTGCCGTTGCCATGGTAACTATTATGGACGAGATTTTCTCAAACTATGAAAGGAGAATAGCAGAGTTCCAAAGAGCAAATATAATTACTCTTCTACTTGGCTTCAAGGGCTCCACGTTAGGTGTTGGATGATACATACCTGGACACCTGGGTCCTTTAAACCCTCTTCTCATGATAACCAATCACGTCATATGGATTCATTGGTTAGTGGAGAGAACTTCCATTGAAACCAGGCCATTCACTAGGTTATTGTCATGCTGTAGTCAAAAATTTATTCTTCACTGTTCAGTCACTAAGTTGTGTCCAACTCTTTGTGATCCCAGGAGCTGCAGCATGCCAGGCTTCAGTGTCATTCACTGTCTCCTGGAGTTTGCTCAAACTCAGGTCCATTGAATCAGTGATGCCATCAAAAATTATTATCCATCTTTTAGAAAATTTTCTCTTGAAGTTTGAAATCATTTTATTAAGGTCTTAAAGTACATCTGTAGTTTATTATTATATTTTTAACTTTGGCCCAGAAATACTCACACTTTCGCTGAGAAGTCTGAACTATTTCTCCACTCCTTGAATCAGGGATCAAGTTTAGTAAGTGGCTTGTAACCAAAGGTATGCGGTGGAACTGACACGGATGCTATGTGACTTCCAAGGCTGCTTAACAAAAATGCCTTGCTTGCATGGGCTTTTGGAATCCTGATTGTCACATAAACTTGCCTACTCTGAGGCCACCATGCTGTGAGGAAGCTCAAGCTGCTTGGAGAGATCACGGGTAGATGATTCAGCTGACAGCCGCAGTGGAGGTCCCAGTCATAGATAGCCAGCATTAGTCACCAGACATGTGGCACCCCCAGATGTCTTCAAACCCCTGTCATTGACCACCCAACCATGAGTCACTTCCAGATGTTGTGTCTTCCCACCTGGGATGAAGCAGAGACAGCTCTGCCTCGCCTGGATCCCTGATCCCTAGAACCTGAGACCTTAATTTAAAAGATCCTTTTAAGCCACTAAGTTTGAGGATCTCTTGCTATTCAGAATAGTATCTGGAACAGATGGGCTGGCTCTCATTGGCTATCTCAGGGACACTTGAGATTCAGCCTGTTCCAACATGGAACCATGACTTTGTCCTTCCTGGTACAAGCTGATGGCTTTGCATGAATAGCATTGGGCTCTCTTGGAGTAATATTTCCAATGCCACTGAATTCAAAGTCTTTCAGCCTAAGGAATAATGATGCTTTAGAGACTCCTGCATTGGAAGGACTGATGCTGAAGCTGAAGCTCCAATACTTTGCCCACCTGATGCAAAGAACTGACTCATTGGAAAAGACCCTGATGCTGGGAAAGACTGAAGGCAAAAAGAGAAGAGGGCAGCAGAGGATGAGATGGTTAGATAGCATAACCAACTCAATGGATGTGAGTTTGAGCAAACTCCGGGAGATAGTGAAGGACAGGAAAGCCTGCATGCTGCAGTCCATGGGGTTGCAAAGAGTCAGGCACAACTTAGTGGCTGAACAAAAACAAGAGACTCCTGCAACAATGAGGGGTTTCCCTGGTGGTTCAGTGGTAAAGAATCCACCTGCCAATACAGGAGACATGGTTTCAATCCCTGTGTCAGGAAGATACCCTGGAGAAGGAAATGGCAACCCACTCTAATATTCTTGCCTGGGAAATCCCATGGACAGAGGAGCCTGGTGGGCTGCAGCCCATGGTCACAAAGAGTCGGACACGACTGAGTGACTGAACATGCACATATGCAACAATAGGGGGGAAGGGGAGGGCGGGTAGCATGGTGGGCTACACAGTACTGGGGCCAGAGGAATTGGGTCCATTTGACGAGGGCCTTTGGAAGATTTTGCTTTGAGTGTGGGACTTCAAACCTTCATTAGGTTTTCAGCACTTTTATTGGACCCCAGAGTGAAGTGCCCATGGGTATAATTGTGGACTGAATTCCATCAATCAACCGTTCATTGCCCTGAGGCCTTCAATTAAGAAAAGAAATATAGTTTCAATTTGGGACTGAAAAGACTGCCTTCTCTCATATTGATTCTGCTAGGGGGTGTCCATTTTAGCCAAAATCTTACATGCATTCTGTTTTCCTCTCAAAAATAATTTGGTGTTATTGGTGTGATCCCTGGTGGATGCACTCACTATATATTTACCATTTGATTCCTGGAATACCGGCTCTTAAGTCTCGCAGCCATTGCTCTGCAACTTTTGTTTCCATAGAAACTAATGTTTATGTTTATATCTATGCCAGTTCTGTTTCTATCAGATTTTACTTCTTGGAGCAGCTGTTGTAAGTCATTTCACCAAGATGGACATTAGTGATAGGGAACAAAGCCCCTGCTCTACTGAAATGAGCATTTTCTTTAGCATCAGTATAGGCTCAAAAGTCAGAGTGATCCACAATGAAAATAAAAGGGGTTCAAGGAGGGATCTCAAGCATCAGTGTGGTCTAGAAAGCAAGAGGTCCAGTTCTGAAGATGATGGATCCTATGGACAATTATGCCCTCGCTCTGCAAACCAACAGGAACACTATCAATCTCTCTCCCAAGGGAAATCTAATGCAATGTAGTATTTAAGTGCCAATCTGTTCTCTGCAGCCAAAGGATATAGCAACTAGGTGGAATGAAAATCTGTATTCATATAGGGCCATACTGAGCATCTCTTTTATGCAGATGCATCACAAGAGGAGTGACTAGTTAACATTCTCTGATGTCCTTATCATGATTCAGCCACATATTTCCTGAACTGCCTTTGAAAACAGGGCTTCCCTGGTAGCACTAGTTGTAAAGAACCTGCCTGCCAATGCTGGAGACATAAGAGACATGGACTTGATCTCTGGGTCAGGAAGATACCCTGGATAAGGGAATGGCAACCCACTCCAGTATTCTTGCCTGGAAAATTCCATAGACAGAGGAGCCTGGCGGACTACAGCCCATGGGGTCACAAAGAGTTGGACACGACTGACTGATCATGCATGTACACCTTGAAAACGGTATATTCACAGTCTCCTTTGCAAAGCTGAAGCCACTGGCAAGTCTAACAGGCAGCCAGCATATCTTATTCTACTTAGTCTTGTTTGTTTTGTCATGACTGACAATTTATATGTACACGTACACAGTTTTTTCCCTTATTTTGTTCATCCATTCAACAAAGACTGAGTTGCCGCATGTCCCTGATGCTGTGCTTGGCAGTGAGTGATCATGATGAGAGCTAAAATTTATTGAGTGTTTAAGGTAGGTATGCAATGCTTGCAAAGGCTTCTTCATTTAGCCCATATAGGTACACATGGTACTGACCCCATTTTTACATTTGAAGAAAGAGACTAAAACCTAGAAGGTAATTTGCTGGAGGTCACACAATGGGGAATGGCAGGCTGGGAGTTGGGGCTCAAGTGTCTGCTGTCTGAACAACAATACTCCATGGTTCTCTGCTCTGAAGTTCATAGGCCAGTGAGAGAGACAAGTGTATAGAAAACACTTACAGCATATGATATACAGTAGTAGCTTCACACGCTATATATGCTGCCATACAAACATAGAAAATACGTGATTAAGTTTGCCTGGGGGAGTGTAGCCAAGGCTTAAGCAAGGCGGGTTATATCAGCTCGGTCTGAAAGAACAATTAAGAATTCCTCAAGTAAGGAAAAAAAGTGCAGCTCAAGCCAAGGGAGTAACCCACGAAGTGCCATGGATGCACAAAAGGACAAGCTGGATCATCTTTGCTGCTCTCCCTGCATTGGATCCCGAATTAACTTCTTATTCTATCCTATTCTATTTATTGTGGTGCAATATACATCACATAAAATTTACCATCTTAACCATTTTTAAGGGTAGAGTTCAGTGGCATTGAGTACATTCATGTTGTGCAACCCTCACTACCATCCCTCTCCAGAGCATTTCATCATCCCAGACAGAAACTTTGTAAAGGTTAAATAGTAACCCCCACTCTCACCAGTTCTTGGTCACCATTTCCCTGCATTCTGACTATGAATTTGACAACCCTAGTTGGAATCATATAATATTTGTTTTTTGCATCTTGCTGACTGGACTTAGTCTTCAACCCTAGTTAACTTTTGAGCTTGTGGTTTTATGTTTTCATTGTTTTAGTCAATATTGCCATCCAGTTGTGGATGAAGTCACATGTCACAGTAGGAGAAGGTACAGTGGACATCGCTCGGCTCGTCTGCACGTCTTCTTGGATATGCCCCTCTACCTCCTTCTATCTACTTGCTCACAAGGGGAGGAGCCATATTCAGGCCTCACCTCCTGGCCTTGGTTGATTGGATCAGAATGGCCTCTGATCTAAGTTGACTCTTAAGCCTCTTCTCTGGGAATTTGGAAATGGGATGAAAAGAATCCCTCCTCTGTGGCTATTCTTGGAAACAGGGGAGACATCAAGCAGGGACATAATCAAGGTAGTTATTTCCCACCAGGGCAGCAGAGAAGCCCTTTTATAAAGTAAAAAGCAGAAAAAAGATGAAGGAGAGGCTTCTGAGTTCCTCACTGAGCTGCAGTATTGGCTGATCTTTCCTGCCTGAGGTTAAGCTTGTTACTGTCTTTAGAATCCAAGGGACGCTTTGTAACCTTGTAATCAGATCTCCTTTCTGGTGAACTAGCTCAAGTCACATTCTATTACCTGCAACCAAATGAGTTCCAGTTGATTCAAGAATATAAAACCCCTGCTCTGCTGATATCCACCTGAGCCATGAGCTTGATCATGAGGGTAAAAGAAGAAACTCAATTTACAGCTCTTTACCTGGGGGCAAAATTGTTGATCAACTGGAAAGAACCCTGGGACTTTTGAGAAGATGCCTCACACAATAACAGAGTGATGCATGAATTCAAAGCTTCCACAGGAAGATGGGTTGTTTCCAGAACATTTTCCCTCCTGTCCATCCCCATGAGTAGCTTCTCTTCCTACAAATAGCTCTTCCTCTGAGATGCTCTTATCTCTCCTTGGGTAGCAGATCCCATCACATCAGCTGTTGCCACTCCATGTTGCACCTTCTCCCGACTTTCTTTCTAGAATTCAGTTTTCCAACTTAGAACTCATTTGTTGGAATTGATTACTTGATAACTTCTTTCTCCACAAGCAGGATGCTTGGCATTAATCCTCATTACGCTAGTTTCACTTCTTTCCATGAATTCCCCTGTCTACTCTAACATCCTGTAGCATTTTAACTCAAGGCCACTGGCTTTCTTAAAACTCATCTCACTGCCAACTTTAAATCAATGGTGAGTTTGGTCAGTGCCAGCTGCTGAATTAAACTGGACTCAGTGTCGACTCTTGCTTCCCTATTACCCCCAAGTCTCTTTCCATTTTGTAGTTTAGAGACACTGTAATTTTGGCAACTGCAAATACAAACCATGATACTTTGTTCTCAGTGTGTTAAGAGCTGTAGGCATCTTGAGAGGGGATATGATCCGGTCTGGGATTAGGGTGAGATGGGATTAGGATTTTTATAAACTTTTTATTTTACATTGGAGTATAGCCAATTAACAATTCTGTGATAGTTTCAGGTGGACAGCAAAGGGACTCAGTCATATACATGTATCCATTCTCCCTCAAACTCCCCTTCCATCCAGGCTGCCACTTAACATTGAGCAGAGTTCTCTGTGCTATACAGTAGGCCCTTCTTGGTTATCCATTTAAAATATAGCAGTGTGTACATGTTGATCTCAAACTCCCTAACTATCCCTTTCTGCACCCCTCCTGCCAGGAACCAAAAGTTCATTCTTCAAGTCTGTTTCTGTTCTGTAAATAAGTTCATTTATTTCATTTCTTTTCAGATTCTGCATATCAGTTCAATTCAGTTCAGTTGTTCAGTCACGTCTGACTCTTTGTGACCCCATGGTGTCCAACTCTGTAACTCCATGGACTGCAGCATGCCAGGCCTCCCTGTCCATCACCAACTCCTGGAGCTTGTGCAAACTCACGTCCATCGAGTTGGTGATGCCATCCAACCATCTCATCCTCTGTCATCCCCTTCTCCTCCTGCCTTCAATCTTTCCCAGCATCAGGGTCTTTTCCAATGAGTCAGTTCTTTCCATCAGGTGGCAAAGTATTGGAGTTTCAGCTTCAGCATCAGTCCTTCCAATGAATATTCAGGACTGATTTCCTTTAGGATTGACTGGTTTGATATTGCTGTCCAATGGACTCTCAAGAGTCTTATCCAACACCACAGTTCAAAAGCATCAGTTCTTCGGCACTCAGCTTTCTCTATGGTCCAATTCTCACATCTATACATGACTACAGGAAAAACCATAGCTATGACATAGCCCAGTCATGGATGTGACTGGTGATGGAAGATTCTGCACATGAGGGATATCATATGATATTTCTGTTTCTCTGCCTGACTTACTTCACTCAGAATGACAATCTCCAGTTTTGTCCATGTTGCTGCAAAGGGCATTACTTCATTCTTTTTAATGGCTGAGTAATATTCCATTGTACATATGAACCACATTTTCATCATCCATTCCTTTGTTGATGGCCATTTAGGTTGCTTTTATGTCTTTGCTATTGTAAACAGCACTGCAAAGAACACTGGGGTACATATATCCTTTCAGACCATGTTTTTCTTCAGATATATTTAGGGCACAGAATTTAAGGAGGTGGTCAGTCTCACTTGCCACCCTTGCCCTTGCATGACCCTGGTAGAGAACAACTCCTTAAGTTTTGTGTCTACGTACCCCGCATATTTCATTCTTGTTATGGCCTAGGTTTCAGCTTACCACTATCCCCTGGTTTAAATGCCATCATGTGATCAGACCTTAAAGGTGAGAAGTTGTCTTGAGAAGGAAACTGTTCCAAGCCCTGAGGAATGTGATGGGTTCTCCCAACAGGGAGGCTAATAACATCAATTTGCCAAATCTTTTTCGCATCTCAGGCTTTGTGATCTTACCCTCGGGTTTATCATCTGGAACATAGAAAGAATGACTCTTCTCTGCTTTCATAGCGGTCAGGTGGGCTGGATATGGGGGCTGGAACATGTTTATCTGGTGTCAGGCATCAGGTAAGTTGACCAGATCCATTGTAATTGCTATTAGGCCCATGGCATTTGATGAGGGAATGTAATTGATATTTATTGGTGACGTTTATAGCCAAACCCTGCTCTAAGCACTTTACACACATCACCCTCTGAGACTGAGATTGCTACTGACCCATTTCTTAGAGGAGAGAATGGAAACAAAGAGACATAGCTGGCAGGTGCAGAAATCTGAAACAACATCTGCTCCAGGGCCCACAGCCTGCATTGGTGACTTATTGCTTTGCATTGGTAAGGCTTTTAGGTGTTCTGAAGGCAGAATACAGATGGCAATGCAGGAAAAGGGAATGCTCATGGGTTTTGGAGCCAGGTGAAGCTGAAGTGAAAATTCTGGCTCCTCAACCCATTGACTGTCACTGGGCAGTTGTCTATGAAAGGTGTCTATAAAATAGGGACTGTAAAGTTACTGGGAGGATGGGATGAGATGATGCTTGTCAAACTCCTGTGCAATACCTGGCTGGTATTAAATGTCCTGCCAACATTGGCCATTTAGCTTTGCTGTTGCTGTGACTCACCTTGCGGGGTGGCTGTGGTCATCACACATGTTAACTGAGAGTTAATGTGTGAGAGTCCCCTTTGAGAGTCCCCAAATAAAGTAGGGAGCACCACAAAGGTAAACATTTTAAACTGACCTTTTGCCAAACAGGTGACATTGTGATAAGCACCATGGATTGGATCCACCAGGTACTTGAACTACAGGCCCTAAAACCAACAACAAAAACAAATTATTTCTCTACTCCTGCTCCCACCCTCACAGTGCAAGAAAATGTTTAAAGAGATGAAATTCAGAAATAAATTTCAAGTGAGTGTGAGTGACTGTAAGTTTGCTGAGGGCAGGGACCTCATCTGTCTTCTCTAGTTCTCTATCCCCAGGGTCTAGCAGAGAGCATGCATGACATAGGGTAGGCACTCAGTTAATATGTGGCGAATGAATGAATGAATGAATGGACACATCAAGACTCTTCAGTGCAGAGACTCATTGTTAGCAGAGGAATGTCTTGAAGGGGATGGAAAGAATGAGCACAGATTTCATTTAATTAAAAACAGACCCATAAGGGGCATTCCCAGCAGTGACTCCCAGCAAGGACATTTTAAAATGTAACAATTTTATTGAGCTATAATTCACATATGAGAAAATTCACTCCCCTCCCCCATTTTTCTACTTTGCTGCTGCTAAGTCGCGTCAGTCGTGTCCGACTCTGTGCGACCCCATAGACGGCAGCCCACCAGGCTCGTCTGTCCCTGGGATTCTCCAGGCAAGAACACTGGAGTGGGTTGCCATTTTTTTTACTTTAAGCAATGTTATTTGTCAATTTTACCTCAAAAAAGCTGAGGGAAACAAAGAAGATGGAGTTTGAATAAGCAAATAAGAGAATAAATGAAAGGGCAAGGATAATTAGAAAACTCACCCTTTAAAAAGCATAAAATTCAGTAGTTTGTAGTGTATTCACTGTTGTGACACCATCACTATCACCTGATTTCAGGACTTATTCATCATCCCTAAAGGAAATTTTACCCATTAAGAGTCTCTGTCAGCAACAGAAATAAGTTAGAAAGAGAAAAACAAATATCATATATTAACACGTATATATGGAATCTAGAAAAATCGTACTGATGAACCTATTTGCAGGGAAGATTTATAGGGACTCAGACATAGAGAACAGACTTAAGGACACAGCAGGGACAGGAAAGGCTGGGACGAACTGAGAGAGTAGCACCACCATATGTAAAACACATACATACATGCTGCTGCTGCTAAGTCGCTTCAGTCGCGTCTGACTCTGTGCGACCCCATAGACGGCAGCCCGCCAGGCTCCCCCGTCCCTGGGATTCTCCAGGCAAGAACACTGGAGTGGGTTGCCATTTCCTTCTCCAATGCATGAAAGTGAAAAGTGAACGTGAAGTCGCTCAGTCATGTCCGACTCCTAGCGACCCTATGGACTGCAGCCTACCAGGCTCCTCCGTCCATGGGATTTTCCAGGCAAGAGTATTGGAGTGGGGTGCCATTGCCTTCTCTGACATACACACATCATCACATGTAAAATAGACAGCTAATGGGAAGTTGCAGTGTAACTCAAGGAGCTCAAGAGCTCTGTGACAAACTAGAAGGGTGGGGTGGGGTAGGAGCTGGGAGGGAGGTTCAAGAGGGAGGGAACATAGGTATACCTATGGCTGATTCATGTTGATGTGCGTTAGAAACCAACACAACATTGTAAAGCAACTATTGTGTGTGCTCAGTCGCTCAGTTGTGCCCGACTCTTTGAGACCCCGTGGACTGTAGCCCATCAGGCTCCTCTGTTAATGGGGATTGTCCAGGCAAGAATACTGGATCAACATGTGCAAATACATTTATCTTTTTAATCTGGAAGGCTTTTATGTTCTCTTCTTGCCTGATGTCTAGAACCTCCAATACAGTGTTGACTAGAATTGACGAGAGCAGACATCCTTGTCTTATTGCAAGAATACTGGAGTGGATTGCCAGGCCCTCCTCCAGCGGAATCTTCACGACTCAGGGATCAAACCCAGGTCTCTCACATTACAGGTGGATTCTTTACTGTTTGAACCACCAAGGAAGCCCATAAAGCAATTATCTTCCAATTAAAAATAAATAAATAAATAAAAAAGAGTCTCTCTCCATTTACCCCTCCCTCCACTAGCACCACCTGGGAAGTTCTCTCTGTCCCTATGGGCTTGCTATTCATGTAAACAGAATAATAGACTTTGGTAACAGGCTTCTTTCACTTAGCATGATGTGGTCCAGATTCATCCACATTGCAGCATGTATCAGTACTTCATTCTTCAGGGTTGTATGACATTCCACTTTTTTAGATTGACTAAAGTTGGGATTTTGGTAGAGATTTTTGTGTTGAATCTATCAGTTTGGACAGCAATGTCATCTTAATATTAAGTCTTTCAGCCCATGACAAGGGATACTATTTTCATTTATTTCATTCTTCTTTAATTTCTTTCAATATGTTTTGTAGTTTTTAGAATAAAATTCTTTCACATCTTTTGCTAAATTTATTCCTATTTTATTCTTTTCTATTGTAAAAGGAATTGCATTCTTAATTTCATTTCTGGATTATTCATTGCTAGTGTAGAGTAGAAATACAATTAATTTTCATATGTTGATCTTGTACCCTGAAATCGTACTGAACTCATTTATTAACCTTAACAGTTGGTTGTATGTGGTGTGTGCATGTGTGTGTGCATGTGAGTGTGTGTGTATTCCTCATTGTTGTTGTTCAGTCACTAAGTTGTGTCCAACTCTTTGTGACCCCATGTACTGCAGCACATCAAGCTCCTGTGTCCTCTACTGTGTCCCAGAGTTTGACTCCTTTGAGTCAGTGATGCTGTCTAATCATCTCACTCTCTGCTGCCCTCTTCTCCTCCTGCCCTCAAGCTTCCCCAGAATCAGGGTCTTTTCCAATGAGTTGGCTCTTCACATCAGGTGGTCAAAGTTTTGGAGCTTCAGCTTCAGTGTCAGTCCTTCCAGTGAATATTCAGGATTGATTTCCTTTAGGATTGACTGGTGTGATCTCCTTGCAGTCAAAGGACTCTCAATAGTCTTCTCCAGCACCACAATTAGAAAGCATCAGTTCTTTGGCACTCAGACTTCTTCATGGTCCAATTCTCACATCCGTCCATGACTACTGGAAAATGATAGCTTTGACTATACAGACCTTTGCTGACAAAGTAATGTCTCTGCTTTATAATATGCTGTCTAGTTTTGCCTTAGTTTTCCTTCCGAGGAGTATCTTTTAATTTCATTGCTGTAGTCACCGTCCTTAGGAAGATCAAAATGTGTAAATACATTTATCTTTCTAATCTGGAAGGCTTTTATGTTCTCTTCTTGCCTAATGGCTAGAACCTCCAATACAGTGTTGACTAGATGTGATGAGAGCAGACATCCTTGTGTTATTGCCAATCTTAAAGGGATACCATTCAGCCTTTACCATTAGGTAGGATACTAGTTGTGAGTTTTTTGTACATGCTTTTGATGAGTGTCTGGAAGTGTCTTCGATTTATAATTTGTCTTAGATGCTTTTTTGGCATCTGTTAAGATTGAGTGAAGAGTGAAACTCGCTCAGTCATGTCCTACTCTTTGTGACTCCATGGACTGTTCACGGAATTCTCTAGGCCAGGATACTGAAATGGGTAGCCTATCCCTTCTCCAGGGGATCTTCCTGACCCAGGAATTGAACTGGGGTCTCCTGCATTGCAGGCAGATTCTTTACCTATGGTTTTGGCTGTGGTTTTGGCCCTTTATTCTGTTAACATAGTAGACTTCATTGATTAATTTTCATGTGTCAAACCACCTTTGCATTCTTGGGTTCAAACCCACTTGGTCATAATTTTCAGTCCTTAGATATATTATTAGATTCCATTTGCTAGCATTTTGTTGAAGATATTTGTGTCCATATTCATAAGAGACCTTGGTCTATCGTTTGCTTGTGCTTTTTTGATCTGGTTTTGGTATTGGGGTAGGTAATACTGGCCTTGCAAAATGATCTGGGAAGTGTTCTTTCTTCTTCTAATTTTTGGAAGAGTGTGTGAAGAATCAATTTTAATTCTTTTTTTAAACATTTATTAGAATTCACCATTGAATACATCTGGGCCTGGGATTTTCTTTGTGGGTAGTTGGCAGTTTTTTGATTAGTAATTCAATCTTTTTACTTGTTATATTAGTCTATTCAGAGTTTGTATTTCTTTGTAAGTCAGTTTTTATAGTTTGTGTCTCCTAGGAATTTTTCCATTTTATCTAAGCTGTATCATTACTTGGCATACAATTGTTTATGGTATCCTTTTATAATTAATTCTATTTGTAATCATCTTTATTTTTATAGGGCTGATAGGAATATCTCCTCTTTCATCCCAGGTTTTAGTTGTCTGAGTCTTCTCTCTTTCTTTCTTGGTCAGTCTAGCTAAAGACTTGTCTATTTGACTGATCTTTTCAAAACTTTTAGTTTTGTTGACTTTCTCAGTTGTTTTCTATTCCATCTCTCATTTGCTTCTGCTCTTATCTTGATTTCCTTTGGGTTTACTTTACTCTTTTTTTTTTTGTCTGATTTCTTAAGGTAAAAATTTATGTTATTGATCTGAGATCTTGCTTCTTTAAAAAAAAGTAGGCATTTATAGTTTTAAATTCTCCAGAGGGGCTTGAAAATAGATACAAGTTTGTACTATTTAAGTTCTGAGAGGTTATCAAGTCTAGAAAGAGAAATAAAACAAACGAAGTTTAGATTGGTATTTCTCCAAGCATTCTGAAGTCAAGTAAGTTTGGAACTAGCTGACTTAAACAAAGAGAAAGTCGATTCCTTCACAGCAAGATGGCTGTGGTCCTTTGATCTGCTATTGTATGATGTGAATCTTCCAGGGGAGGTGGTGCCTTGGGTTTCCTAGATTTTATTTGCCCTAGGAGTGTCTTCAGGGCTGATGTTCTGCAGAGCAGGGCAGTATTATCACTTTTGTGGATCTTTGGCACTTTTGTCTTTGTGGGGCCTTTCCTTCATAGACAGTATTAAAAATTATATCAAACAAATACATTGACGTAAAGCAAGTATGATCCAGGCTGGATATTTTTATTATATATTTATGATTATTGTTTTCACCTTTTCTTCTGAGTTGAAAAGAAATTGTCTGTAAACATTTTCCCATGTCTTGAATAGTACTGTGGGTCCCAAAATCAGGTGGGTGCAGAGAACCCCCAGGAGAAGTGAGGGACCTACTCAGGTCAGCAGGGATCTCTAGACAGGCTGGGAATACAGCTTTCTGAGGCCCAAGCCACATGGACCAAGCCAGAATCATTGCCAGGATGACTGCCCTGAATGATTTTCAGCATTCAGAAAATATATATACTTGGTCAGGAGTAGAGAGTATTTTCATATGAAATAAAATAACTTCTCTCTGTGCATATCTGCCCCCTCTTTTTAAAGACTTTACTTGCTTTAGGAAGGAGGGAGAAGGAAGGGGGTATGAAATGTGCACCAGTTCTAACCCAGTTAGACTGCAGAACAATCGATAATGAGACAGCGGGCCATTGTTGTTCAGAAATACTGCCCTTGCACACAATTGCTAAGTCTACAGTCAGCTCCTCACACAAAGAAAGGCAGGACAACCATTGTCATGGGATCAATATCTCTTAGCTGAGGAGGCATTGATCCCATGGCAGAGCCGCAAGGCTGACTTCTCCCTATCTGAGACTCACAGCGGGTGGGGAGGGTGATAAGCATCCACCCCAAAAGCAAGGTGTGCAAAAGAGGTGCATTGGGTCATGATGGGGATTGTAGAATGGGTCTCAGAGCTCTCTACATCTAAGTCCCCTTTTATTTTGGAGAAAATTTGGGAGAAGCAGAAGCTGTTATCATCTCCAAGCTGAAGGGGGAAGGAGAGATTTCTAGAATGTGAAGAATTTGAACTCTGGGGGAGGGGCTACCCCACTGGAGTGCTGTGTGTGTGCTCAGTCATGTCTGACTCTTTGCAATCCCATGGACTGTAGCATGCCAGTGGTCTTTTTTTAATTATTATTATTTTTAGTTATTTATAATTATTTTTACTTATTTTTGTGCGGGGTCTTAGTGGTGGCACTCGGGATCTTTAGTCTTTGTTGTGGCATATGAACTCTTAGTTGCTGAATGTGAGATCTAGTTCCTCAGACCAGGGATTGAACCTGGGCCCCCTGAATTGGGGGCCTGGAGTCTTAGCCATAGGACCACCAGGGAAGTCGCTAGAGTGGTGGTCTTAGATAAAGGTTTATAGCCACTGCCAACCAATGGCTTATAGGAAGAGAGTCATGGGAATAAACACCCTGACCCTTCTTTCTTCCCATCCTCTACCTTCCATTTTTTATCTCTACCCTCTGGCCTGGAAGCCAGAGGACAATGTTCAGTTTAGCATGTTTTAATTTTACAAAATACATTCAACAGATGATGAGCCTAAGCCAACTAGAAAGCCAGAGCAATGAGCTGGCGTGATAGTCTACCCTGGGGCACAGAGCAGGGAGGAGAGGGTGGAGAATGGTCTGAAGTGGCAAGTGGACAATAATCAGAAGATCACAATAAATATAAGGATGGAGGAGCCTGTCGTTTGGGCCAAGAGTGGAGGGAACATGAAAGAAAAATGCTGAAGACGGGACCAGTGAGAAAAGTCAGAGGTTCCCAAAGACAGGACCTTGAACTGAGTTTTGGATGTTGAATATGAATTAAGTGATGGAAGAGCAGCTTGTGGTGGCTTCCCTGGTGGCTTAGAGGTTAAAGCATCTGCCTGGAATGTGGGAGACCTGGGTTCGATCCCTGGGTCAGGAAGATCCCCTGGAGAAGGAAATGGCAACCCACTCCAGTACTCTTGCCTGGAAAATCTCATGGAGGGAGGAGTCTGGTGGGCTACAGTCCATGGGGTCGCAAAGAGTCAGACATGACTGAGCGACTTCACTTCACTTCTTCAAGAGCAGCTTGTAAAAGTGCAGGCATGGGAGCCATAATGGACCATTGGCAGAAATAGGGCCCAGGCTGCAAAGTTTGAGTTCTAACCAGAAGGTAATGGAAAGGCATTAAAATGTATTATGTGTCCATGGGCAAAAGACTGAGATGATTTCTTCCTAATAGTGGGTTTTGGTCACTCTGGCTTTCCCTCCATATAGTGGACACTATATTCTGCCACATATTGTTTTAGTTGCCCAGCAGTTCCCAAGGGGTCACTCCACAGTCAAAGCATTGACCCAGCAGCTTTATTGGAACTTAAGTCCTGGCCCTCTAAGTGTTTCAGATTCTTAATTCCCCTTGGCAATCTACTCTTCCAAATAATATATCTTCACAGGCTGAATGGGATAAGCAGTCCTCAACAAGCAGTATTAAATTCCCTACCATTTCACTCTGTTTTAAATTCTGTACTCATTCATATGGCCAACTTTAAATTCAAATAAATTATTTTCCTGGTTATTCAATCTGAAGTTAAAAACCTCCGGAAAGTAATAGAAACTCAAGTTCTAAGGTAGTCAAGTGACTGATTTACTTCTGCAAAATGTTTTCCCTTTTAAAATGACTTATAACAGTTTGCCACTATTCAAATCTCTTTAAGTTTTTATAGCTGAATTAAAAAATATATAAATATATTTTCCTTTAGTAACAGAACTAGGTAAAGTATTTAAAAGACCAAACTCCATAAGCGCAATATCTCTCATAATTGAGATTCAATTTCACTTTCTCCTCTGTCTCTGCTTATTAGTCAGAATCCCAGAGCAAAAAGGGTGGAGCTGGTGTTTTATTGCTATCAGACTTGGAAAGGGAATGAGCCTTATGGGCTTTTCTGTACCTCCTTTGTGCATGCTCTCTAATCGTCTAGTGTTCTTTTGGTGGATATTCAATACCAGTAGATTGAATTTTGGCAAATAAAACACAAAGTTGCATTCAAGTACATATAATACTTTCGTCTAAGCAAAAGAATGATAAAGATGTATTTCTCAGTTGTCAAGCTCTAAGATCAACGCAAGGAAATGGAGCCAGCAGCTTCATAGATTCCACATGCAGCTTCCTCTTAGCTCCTGGATTTTTAATTCCAGCCCTTTTGCGAAGCCTGTAAAATGCTGATTCTGCATGTTCTGCGGGAAACTGTGTGCACGTGAATGCCATGCTTTGCGCTCAGGCACACACACATTTTCATGTATGTCTCTGCTCTGAAGAGCTGCTTCCGTGTGATTGAAAGTACCACGCAGCATCCTTAGAGTCATTGCCAAGTTGTTTTAGAGCTGAAAATTTTCAAGGGAATAGCAAATTAGGCTTTTATTTCCTTTGTCACTGCTCTGCATCTATCATTGTAACAAATGTATCCAAGAGTGATCACAAACCTTTTCAAGAGCAATAATAATTAGTCTTTCAAGAAGCTTCTCTGGTCTTCAAAGGAAAAAGCCTTATATTTCTCTGGGCTTTATAAAAATAAAAAATATCGAGGATAATATACAGTCTCCTGCCTCCTAACACCTTATTTACCAGCCTATGAATATCAATCTGAAGAGTATATTCACACACATAAGCACTATCCAACAATACTTGATTTATTTCCTTCCCCCCATAGAATTTTTGCATTCCTTAACGCATTTTCTGTATTGTTTCCAACATCCCTTGTTTCCATTTTGATTCGTGATAAGCAAGGAGGAGAGGTTCAGAATCTTTTTCCTTGTTAGATTCACAGCAGGATTTTTTTTTTTTTAATATGGAAACTACGGCAGAGTTTGATTGTATGTGAACTGGCAACCAGCAGCCCCTTTAGAGTATAATTTATTAAAATTAAAAAGCACACACGTGGCAACAGGGATCCTTCTTTATTCTCTTGACTCAGTGAAAAGTGAGTCTGGGAAAATAAATAGTAAGCCTTGGAAAATCCTAATAAACTCAAAATACTGGGTTGGGTAAAACATACTTTTAGAAAAGTCCTTGACTATCAAGAAGAGAAAAGAAGCAAAAAAAAAAAAAGAAAGAATATTTTACTCCTAAAGGCCCACAATTCAGGGTTCCATGGGCTTCCCAGGTGACACAGTGGTAAAGAATTTGCCTGTTAATGCAGAGGGTACAAGAGATGTAGGTTCAATCCCTGTGTTGGAAAGATCCCTTGGAGAAGCAACCCACTCCAGTATTCTTGCCTGGAAAATTCCAGGGACAGAGGAGCCTGGCGGGCTATAGTCCATGGGGTCACAAAGAGTCAGACACAACTGAGCACGCATGCACTCAGCCCTGAAGACAAGTGATGAGAAAGAAAAGCCCCTTAAATCTTCAAACGCTGTAATTCCTGGATTCATTTTGCAAGAACTTGAATCACTCTGTAAGACCTAAAGGCAATTTCATTTTCTAGAAACCCTTTTCTACTCTAATTTCCTAAGCAAGTCAATGGTGGATCACTGAACTGCAGGTTCCTGGGCATCTCATTTCTTACTGATTTCCCAAGGCGCCTTCTAATAGAGCAGGAAAGATAGAGAGACCCACACACACACGAGGAGCCTAATATAATCACTTCTGTCAAACTAAAATTCCGACTCATACTAATTCACCATGACTGATCATTGGGAATTCAAGAAATAAGCTGGATCTACACTGTTAATTTAAATTATTCCAATGTGCCCCATCTACCAGAGAAGAAAGGAACAAGAGTTTCTTCTCTTTGCCTGGGGGTATGGACTGAACCATCTGAGTTAAGAGGGGAGCTAACACTCACTTGGGGTGAGGTTCTTGATGGAAGATAGAGCCTGGCACCCTTGTCTTCATTTATAGCCTTCCTCTAGTGCTCTCCAGGTCTTAAGGAAGGTCTGATTGAGCCAAAAAGATTACTGTCACAGAACTTTTTTATGGTTTTCTTTTAATCGCCAAGCCTGGATAAAATTACCTATTGATTGACCTTAAATGAAATCTACTTTAACCTGGGAACTCTATTAAAAGAATAATTCAGGAGGCTATCTCCCTACTAGCTAGCTCGTTGTTAACCTGACTGCCTTGGAATTAATGATGCATACTATTTCAGGAGGCTCATAATTCCTTCCTTGTTTAAATATTTATCTGAACTCCTTGAAACCTTGGGGCTTCCCAGGTGGCTCAGTGGTAAAGAATCTGCCTGCAATGCAGGAGATGCAGGAGATGTAGGTTCGATCTCTGGGTCCAGAAAATCCCCTGGGGGAGAAAATGGCAACCCAATCCAATATTCTTGCCTGAAAAATCCCATGGACAAAGGAGCCTGGCAGGCTACAGTCCAAGGGGCCACAAAGAGTCAGACATGAGTGAGGACGCACACGTGCTTGAAACCTTGCTCTATCTTCATTCTTCACTTTCGTTTCTTCTTTCCTTCTCAGAGAAATGAATTTTTGGTTTCCCCTCCTTAGAATCAGATACACTGGTGCTGTCTGGGCCCCAAATTCTAGTGGGTCTGTTGTGGGAGCAGTTCCTCAACTTACTTGCCTCTTCACATCATCCAGGATGTCTGTATTAATGACCAGAGGGCATCAGAAATGCAATATGCCTTCCATAGTTTCCTTGAACACCTCACCAAATACATTTCAGTAATATTGGAAGGGGCTGCATTTTGGAAGACTCTGTCTATTCTGGACTGATTTACTCCAGGAGAGTCCTAGAAATAATGCCTGCTGGAGATTTCAATTTTGCTTGGACAACACAATTGATTCAGGATTCCAGAGAGCAAAGTGTTGAGGGCAGAAGATCTTACTTAATGTCAGCAGAGAGAGGCAATAAGAATATCTGCCTCTCTGTGCTGGAGGTTGGACCAGATGCTGTGGACATCCACCTGTCACCTGCCTGGGCATCTGAAAGGACATTTGAATGACACTCAAACACCTAGTGAGAAGAAGGGGAACTCACAACATTCCATCTGTTACTACATAAGAAGCTCGCGTCAATCAAGGCTCATTGAATGCAACTGAAGTAAGGAGAAAAAACGCTCAAACTCAACAACACGGGCTGCGAGAAAAAACATCTCAGGATAAGAGAAGGTGGTGTCATCTCCCCAATTCCATTTCTGTAGTTGACAAGATTATTCATGACTACTGTGTGCCCCTGATACCAACCACATGTGCCCTGTCCACAGCATTTGTCATATTATTGAAATTGCTTGTCTAGTTGTTCAGTTCCTTTATTTGACTCTACCATTTGTGGGGACTTGCTGGCTATCAATTACCTCCTGGTAACTAGTTCAGGGCTAGGTACCAGGGAAATAGTCAATACATTTCATGAATGAATGAATGAAACATCCATAATATTCAAAGGAAATGTATGCTTCCGAAAAGGATTACTTCAGCAGCCAGAAGAAAAGTGTAGAAAAGGTTAAAAGACAATGCAAGAAGACACGCATGTGAAGAAAAGGAACAGAAAGTCCTAGGAGAGAAGGGGCCGAGGCTGAACACTGCCCGAGTGCAAATATTACTTGGAGATAGGACAGGGGAGACAAGGATGTACTGAAAGGAAACGGCAGAATTTAAATCCACTCTTGAGGTGAAAAAAGACAGAATCCACACTGCAAAAAAACAAATCAATGACCCATATGTGAACTTGAGGAGCTTTCCCAGAATTCAGAATAAGAAAATCTATAAAGAAATAAGATATAAAAACATAAAATATAAGAGATATCTTTCAGGAGCCAGAGAAGGGCTTTGGGAGCAAATAGATATGACACATCACATTTCAGGCCAAATGAATAAAAAGGATGAGCTTCCCTGGTAACTCAGATGGTAAAGCATCTGCCTACAATATGGGAGACCCAGGTTTGATCCCTGGGTCAGGAAGATCCCCTGAAGAAGGAAATGGCAACCCACTCCAGTACTCTTGCCTGGAAAATCCCATGGACTGAGGAGCCTGGTAGGCTACAGTCCATGGGGTGGCAAAGAGTCGGACACGACTGAGCGACTTCACTTCACCATTTCTAGACACATTTTGGCCAAACTTAAAGGATAGAGGCAAAAGTCATACTTGAGTCTGTATGAAATGCTTGGTGAGGAGAGAGGACTTTTCCCCTCTTCTTCTTGTCCCACCCCTCACTCCCTCCCCTAAGGTACAGAGCATGGCCTGAGGTGTTCCAGAGATGAATGAGGCTGGAGTAGCTCAGCCCTTTCTCCCTTCCCCCACTCTTTAGGATCCACCTGCAGAGCATACCCGCCCTGTCCATCATTCTCTAGCACCATCACCGCCTGTATCACATACCACTTCCCTCATTCATTCTTTAAACAAATACTCATTGAGTTTCTACTCAGTGCTGTGCTCTGCTCTCTGAACCAAAGATCCTGCAAAGAAAGATCTTGCCCTCAAGGAGAGAGTGTGCGTGTGCATGCTGGGTCACTTCAGTTGTGTCCAACTCTTTGTTACCCGCCAGGCTCCCCCATTTATGGGGTTCTCCAGGTATGAATACTGGAGTGGGTTCCCTGTGCCCTCCTCCAGGGGATCTTCCTGATCCAGGAATCAAACCCTCGTCTCTTGTGTCTCCTGCATTGGCAGGAGGGTTCTTTACCACTAGGGCCACCTGAGAAGCCCCCACTAGAGAGAGACAGACAATGAACAAAGACACAGATAAATATATACACCACAGGGTCAGGCGGTGCTAAGAGTGATGAGGCAAAACAAAGCAAGGCAAAGGATCTGGGTGATTGTGGGGGTTGGGGGGGGGAAGGGGTACTGCCTTATATGGAGAGGGTGGTTGGCAAAGGCTATGCTGATGAAGTAACACTCAATCTGACCTGAGATGTGGGGAAGTTTATGGAACATCTTGTGGAAGAGCATCTAGGCAGAGGGAATATCCAGTACCAAAGCAAAGAGAGAAGCACACCTGGTCTATTTGAGGAGTGTAGAGACCAAGAGGGTGGAACTCAGAGAGCAAGGCAGAGAGAGGAGTTGAAAAGCTAGGAGGTGGAGGAGGGTGTCAGTTTATGTAGGACCTAAGTGTCATGGAGGAACTTTGGATTTTCTTCTACGTATAATGAGAAGTCATTAGAGGAGGCTTCATCCACGACACCACCATTTGCAATTATCCTGTGCTTTTGCTTGGTGTCTGCTCCCTCCTTTAGAATATGAGTTTTGTGATGGCAACTACTTTTCATGTCTTCTTCACGGTTGATTTCCCAGTTCCTGAATGACACCTGATACGTAGAAGGTGCTGAAAAACTATTTGCTGATGGAATGAGTGAGTGAATGAATGAAAGAGAAGCTACGAATAGGTAGAAACTATAAAGTGGAGAAAAAGAAAGTAGAGGAGGAGCAACTACTTTCCTGAATTAATGGTGGTGCCCTAGTGTGGGATCTGCAGGTTCCATGGGGTCCTAAAGTTGTCTCAGTACAGAAGTACCCAAACCCCTAGTCTCCCTGAGGCCCAGCTGATTGACTCTCCTTGGGTTATCTTGAGTGCATATCTATGTGATTCACCTCCTATCACCCTGGGCAACCTTGCCGGAGCCCCTAACTGGGCCAGACCCTCCTGGGAGCCGCTGCTGCCCCAAATCTCCCACAGCAGCACCCATTTCAGTCTGGGCTGTGGTGCATCCCTTCTGGCTGGTTCTCTCTTTTTTGTATCCCAGGGGCCTGATCCAGCATTTGGCACAAAGTAAGCATGTGGCTTGGGGCTTCCTCAGTGGCTCAGCATGTAAAGAATCTGTCTGCAATGCAGGAGACACAGGAGACCCGGGTTTGATCCCTAGGTGAGGAAAATCCTCTGGAGAAGGAAATGGAAACCCAGTCCAGTATTCTTGCCAGGAAAATTCCATGGACAGAGGAGCCTGGAGGGCTACAAACCAAAGGGTTGCCAAGAGTCAGACAGGACTGAGCTACTAAGCGCCAAGAGTCAGACAGGACTGAGCTACTAAGCGCCAAGAGTCAGACAGGACTGAGCTACTAAGCGCACTCACACAAGCATGTGACCCACGCTTACCAATTGTCGGGTTGAACAAGATGCTGAATATCAATGATACAAAAACTTAAAATCGCAGAGATAGGCCAAAAAAATTAACAAATACAAACAAGATTAAAAAGAAAAGGCAGTGGTATCCATTCTAAACAGAGCAGAACTCAAGGGGGAGAAACCATTATCAAACAGAACAAAAGGGGAGGTCATATAGATAAAAGATATAATCACAGAATTTATAAATAGCCAGGCACTGACAGTGTATTAGGTAACATTTAACACCCACTCCTAATTAAAAGGGGGCAGAAAACCTCTCTGAGAGCTAGGAATGTAAGTCCTCTTAATCAGGATGATAAGTAATATCTAGTTTAAACCAGCAGCTACTATCATATTTAATGGTGAATACAGAAGATACTCTCATTAAAATCAGAGGGAAGCCAAATGTTCCTGATGACATCAAGAGTTTCATCTGGAAATCTCTTAGAGTTAATCAGTGTTTGATAAAGTGGATGGATTAAGTATAAAACAGAGAAAAAGCAATAGCTTTACTTATATCAGCAATAACCAGTTAGAATATCTGAAGAGGAAAAAAAAAACTCACTTTGTTAATTATCTTAGCAAACCAAAAATGCTTAGAAAAAATATATTACAGGACCTCATTTTATTCAATATGCTGAAAACTAGGAAAATCTTTTTGAGATATACAAAATGAGACACAAACAAATGTATGAACACATTTTTCTAGAAGAAAAACCTAAAATCTGTGACAATGCCAATTCTCTTTATGTACATCTATAAACTTATTATCTTCTCAATCAATCATTTAAAAGGTAAACTGCAAAGGAAAAGAAATTGTAATGAACACAGGAAAAGGACAAATTTCTTTCTTATACAAAGAGCTCTTAAAGATCAAAAAAAGGGCTTTCATCCATTAGCAGAACAAAAGGGCAGAAGATATGAACAGAAAATTCACACAAGAAAGGGCTCAATTTGACTAGTAATCAAAGAAATTAATAAATCAAGTCACTGCCTTTTTATGCCAATCAAACTGTCCAGGATGAAAAGGCTGAAGGATGGAGAAGTTAAGATTCTCTGTCTTCCTTCTCCATTTGGCATCTGATGACTTAAAGGGCTACACTCCCTCAAAAACAATTTGACAATAGATAGTAAGAATTTAAAATGAGTTCACATCCTCTGACAGAGATACTTCATTCCCAGGAAGTCTGTCCTGGAGAAACAGATATCCAGGCAAAGATTTATAAACATAGACATTTATTTATGGGAGAGATTAATATTAAAAATCATATTTTGAATAGTATTTGAACTATGAGGAAATTCACCTGAAATAATATTAATTGAAAAAGTGATTTCAAAACCATTTATTCAATTTTATCTCAAGCTATATAGATATATAGAACATACATAGGTGTGTAGAACGTACATAGATATATAGAATATATAGATGTATAGAATATATGTAGATATGGCAAAACTAATACAATATTGTAAAGTAAAAAAAAAAATAAAAAAAAAAATAAAAATACAAAGGGAAAATTAAAAAAAAGAAAAAAAAGGACTAAAAATCATTGATGACAAAAATAATAAAAATCTAAATAAAGTGCTGTCCTATGGATCAGAAAAAATAAAAAAAAGAATATATGTAGATCTATAGAACCCCAAAATATTATCAGCAATTATCTCTAGTGGAATGATGAGTAATTATTACTTTAGTTATATTATTTTATATTTTTTCACTTATCTAAATTTTATACAATGTACAGAGATTGCCTCAATAATAAGAAAAAGCCAATGCTATTTTCAAAAAACAAAATAAAACATATCCATACCAACAACTGCCAAGCTATTTGTTCTTTGAGGTGGGACAAAAGTTAACCCTAGCAATATATGTTCTCCCCACTCTCTCAGTCAAATTCAGGGAAATTCAATTAAGATAATCATAAGTGGCTCAGATGGTAAAACGTCTGCCTGCAATGCGGGAGACCGGGGTTCAATTCCTGCGTCAGGAAGATCCCCTGGAGAAGGAAATGGCAATCCACTCCAGTACTCTTGCCTGGAAAATCCCATGGACAGAGGAGCCTGATAAGCTACAGTCCATGGGGTCGCAAAGAGTCGGACACGAATGAGCGACTTCACTTCTAATAGATGTTTGGGGGCTTCCCTGGTGGCTCAGATGGTAAAGAATCTGCCTGCCATGTGGGGGACCTGGGTTCGATACCTGGGTTGGAAAGATCCCCTGGAAAAGGGAATGGCAACCCACTTAAGAATTCTTGCCTAGAGAATTCCATGAACAGAGGAACCTGGTGAGCTACACTCCATGGGGTCACAGAGTCGGACACAACTGAGCAACTAACACACACACACACACACACATAATAAATGTTTATCTTTGACAAAGGAGGCAAGAATATATATTGGATTAAAGACAATCTCTTTAACAAGTGGTGCTGGGAAAACTGGTCAACCACTTGTAAAAGAATGAAACTAGAACACTTTCTAACACCATACACAAAAATAAACTCAGAATGGATTAAAGATCTAAACGTAAGACCAGAAACTATAAAACTCCTAGAGGAGAACATAGGCAAAACACTCTCTGACATACATCACAGCAGGATCCTCTATGACCCACCTCCCAGAATATTGGAAATAAAAGCAAAAATAAACAAATGGGACCTAATTAACCTTAAAAGCTTCTGCACATCAAAGGAAACTATTAGCAAGGTGAAAAGACAGCCTTCAGAATGGGAGAGAATAATAGCAAATGAAGCAACTGACAAACAACTAATCTCGAGAATATACAAGCAACTCCTACAGCTCAACTCCAGAAAAATAAATGACCCAATCAAAAAATGGGCCAAAGAATTAAATACACATTTCTCCAAAGAAGACGTACAGATGGCTAACAAACACATGAAAAGATGCTCAACATCACTCATTATCAGAGAAATGCAAATCAAAACCACTATGAGGTACCATTTCACACCAGTCAGAATGGCTGCTATCCAAAAGTCTACAAGTAATAAATGCTGGAGAGGGTGTGAGAAAAGGGAACCCTCTTACACTGTTGGTGGGAATGCAAACTAGTACCGCCACTATGGAGAACAGTGTGGAGATTCCTTAAAAAACTGGAAATAGAACTGCCTTATGACCCAGCAAGCCCACTGAAGGAAACCAGAATTGAAAGAGACACATGTACCCCAATGTTCATCGCAGCACTGTTTATAATAGCCAGGACATGGAAGCAACCTAGATGTCCATCAGCAGATGAATGGATAAGAAAGCTGTGGTACATATACACAATGGAGTATTACTCAGCCATTAAAAAGAATATATTTGAATCAGTTCTAATGAGGTGGATGAAACTGGAGCCTATTATACAGAGTGAAGTAAGCCAGAAAGAAAAACACCAATACAGTATACTAACACATATATATGGAATTTAGAAAGATGGTATCAATAACCCTGTACACGAGACAGCAAAAGAGACATTGATGTATAGAACAGTCTTTTGGACTCTGTGGGAGAGGGAGAGGGTGGGATGATTTGGGAGAATGGCATTGAAACATGTATAATATCATATATGAAACGAGTCACCAGTCCAGGTTCGATGCACGATACTGGATGCTTGGGGCTGGTGCACTGGGACGACCCAGAGGCATGGTATGGGGAGGGAGGAGGGAGGAGGGTTCAGGATGGGGAACACGTGTAAAGCTGTGGCGGATTCATGTTGATATATGGCAAAACCAATACAATATTGTAAGGTTAAAAAATAAAATTAAATTAAAAAAAAACTTTATTACACCATTAGTGTATTTAAGGCACAGGGCTAAGAGCAATGAAGGAGTGCAAAGATGAGCAAGACAGGGATCTGGTCCTCAGGTACAGAATAATCAAGTGTCAGGAGATGGACTGCACCTTGAAAGCCCAAAAAACATGCAGACTGGGTCAACGGGTGATGGGAAGCCAGAGGCAGATGGAAAGGACCAGTGGGAAGGATGTCTGCGGCAGAAACACCTCATACTTCTCAGGGAAGTGAAAGTGTTAGTCGCTTCAGTCGTGTCCAACTTTTTGTGACCCCTTGGACTATAGCCCACCAGGCTCCTCTGTCCACGGGATTTCCCAGGCAGTACTGGAGTGGATTGCCATTTCCTCCAGAGGATCTTTCCTACCCAGGAATCAAACCTGGGTCTCCTGCATTCCAGGCAGATTCTTTACCAACTGAGCCAGCAGGGAAGCCCATACCTCTCAGACCTTACAAGAAATGCAGTGAAATGGAGAACACTTTATTCTCTGGGACTCCTTTCAGGAACAACATTTTATGGGGTTGGAAGGCAGAGGTGGCTGATGAAATAAACAGCCAACGTTTGGAGAGTGTTTCCCATGGGCTGGGTTCTCTGCTAAATGTTTAATTGTTCTATTTTGTTTAATCCTTGAGTGAGTGAGTGAGTGAAGTCGCTCAGTCGTGTCTGACTCTTTGCGACCCCATGGACTGTAGCCCACCAGGCTCCTCCCTCCATGGGATTCTCCAAGCAAGAGTATTGGAGTGGGTTGCCATTTCCTTCTCCAGGGGATCTTCCCAACCCAGGGATCGAACCCGTTTCTTCTGCATCCCAGGCAGACACTTTAACCTCTGAGCCACCAGGGAAGTTAGTTTGTTATTGGGATAAACTCCACATTTTACACAAGGAAACAGAGGCCCAGCAGTTACATAACATACTTATGGTCACACAGTCAGGAACATTGTGGAACCAGGATTTGAATCCAAGCAAGTTCACCTGGGGGTGGTGGTGGTGGGGGGGCTTCCTCCATGGCTCAAGCAGTAAAGAATCCACTTACAATGCAGTAGAACAGAATACATGGGTTCAATCACTGGGTCAGGTAGAGCCCCTGGAGGAGGAAATGACAACCCGCTCCAGTATTCTTGCCTGGAAAATCCCATGAACAGAGGAGCCTGGTGGGCTATAGTCCATCAGGCTGCGAGAGCTGTACACGATTTAGCAACTAAACCAGCACATGGTGACTGTAGTTAATAATACTTTATTGTATATTTGAAAGTTGCTAAGAGATAGATCTTAAAAGTTCTCATCACAGGGAAAAAAATTGTAACCATCTCATATATTTTTGAATTGTTTCACTGGTTGCTATGAGCATGAGTTAACTTTATAGTATCAGGAAAGGAAATTAATAAAATATGTTTAACATGTTGGTCATTATTTAAAGAACGGGAGTCATTTGGTTAGTTATATGGAAATCTTTAATGTAATGATACTTGCCTTCTCTTTTCCAGTGGCTTCCCAAAGAACCAGGTCAAAGAAAATAGGAAGTAAGGAGGTGGCCTGAGCACTCGAGTTGAATCAAGGGCTTTCAACTGTGTATAGAAGAAAATAGTAACCCTGTTTGTTTAGCCCTAGCATCCTGAAGTGCTGCGAGAGAATTTGTGATGTAGCTGTTGGAGCTGATTTATGGAATCTCATCGAGACCATTTTCAGCCCCACCAAAAAAAAAAAAGGTTGGTATTCCTGAATGCACATGCTGCTGATGGATTTCTCTGTTTCAACTTGGCCACAAGCAAAACTAAACTGAATGTGAATAATTGCTTCAGATAAAACGGCAGAACCCACAATTTACAGGAAGCTACCAACGAATTTAGGATGGAGGGGAAACTCATGGCCCGACAATATTACGTCTGGTGCTTCTCAGTGGTTGGTATTTTGGAATTCGGCCAGGCAGCTTGTGAAGTTCAGCACAAAGGAAAAAGGACAGAATTCTCCTCCCAAACCAGAAGGTATTAGTGGCATGGTGTCAAATCTTATTACCTAGTTAAAAATTGATTATCAAAATGTCTATCCTCTGAGTCTATCTGACTCAACCATCTTCACTGCACATTATCTTTTATGGATCTTAAATGTACAGGCTATTAAAGTGGCAGCGCCTCTTATAAAACAACACAAGAAAAGGAAGAGTGTTTCTCAGATCTCAGACAGTTTCTATGTGAGAAACACACTGTAGTGAAATAGTCAACAACGAGTCTTTATTTTCATCATGGATTTTACTTTCCATCTTCAATTTATTTCCCTGCAATCTATAGGAGGCACCAGGATTTCAACCACAAGGCATGGTTAATGCAGACCAAGAGACCCACAACATATATCATGTTCAAAATGATTTCATTTATTACTTACCCAGAGGGTCTTAACTGAGAGTTGGTGGAAGAGAAGAGTCAAAGGAGAGTTCTCAAACTTTCATGCCTAAATTAGAGTCAGACCTCTTTGAAATGGGGAGAAATTTTGATTTCTTTAATGTTACTTTTTATTTTCACATGGATATGTAATTCCTGGAACAGTAAGGTCTTGGAACAGGATGACTGGAAAATGGTCCTCTGAAGGCATATCTGGATTCATTCAAAGTAGGTGGGACTGGAAATGTTGAGAGAGATTTTAAGATGGAAAAGAGTGAAATGTGAGAATTGGTGTTTGACTCTGAAAGGTCTATAAAAGATTTAACACCCTCATTTAATCCCCTCAAAGTTGCTTATTTTGCTTTCCTTTCAGTAGATTTGATCTCTTTTATAATTTTTCTCTCTCCTGCCATCAACGTTGGCAAGTTCTTTGGGATATATGATTGATCAACTTGATGGGCTCAATTCTTTACCCCTTCCTGGTCCTAAACCCTTTGCTGTGTAACTTGCATCATTCCCCATACCCCTGCACCACCCTGATTGTGCGTGTGTGTGTGCATGTGTGTGTATGTGTGCATGTGTGTGTATGTGTGCAGGTGGTATTCTGTTCCATATCTTGACTTTGTGCTCAGTCATGTGAGTTCTTTTGGCCAAAGAAATGATGGCAAATGTGAAACAGAAACTTAACCGTGCACTTCTGCATTCCCACTCACTCTTTGCTCGCTGTGGCGGCATGCCTAAGCCAGTCTGCTGGAGGATGAGGTCTGTGGAGCAAAGCTGAACAACCCAGCTGAGGCCCCGGGTGTGTGAGAGAGCAAAGCTGCCTGAATTTCTTGCAGCTAATCATGGACTTGTGAATGAGCCCAGCCTCAGATCAGCAGAACCAGTCAGCCAGCACACAGACCCATGAACCCAAACAAATGTTTACCATATGCCACTGAGCTTTTGAGGTTGATTGTTATGCAGCATTATTTGGACCGTAGATAACAGATACAAAATGTAATTATTTTTCCCTCACACTCTGTTCAAGGAAGAAACACAAGCACAGAATATCTTCCACGAAAAAGTTGTTCTTTTGTTTCTTTGATTGGTTGTATGTTAGTGTGTTAAGCCCCTAACTTTGGGTAGGAGGCACCCTTGCTGATTTTTATGCTCCTTTCTGAAGCACAAGTGAGAGAGATGACCTGAGTGCATGGAGGAGGAAAGCCCCACTTGCTATCTTCATGTGACTACTGGTGGCTTTGAAATTTTTATTTTGATGTGACTCTCCCTTGCTGGAAAATGGCCTGGAGTTTGGATATTTTTTCTTTTGGAAAAGAAATCAAATTTGAGATCCTGAGATTTTAGCGCTAAAGCGTAAACTTGGATGAAAGCAAAATCAGAATAATAATAGCTAATGTTTAGAGCATGCTTTAGCATGCCAGGAATGAAAGCTTAGAGATGTTATTTACATATGTGCATTAATTTTAAGCTTCAGGACAACTTTATAGAATAGGAACAATTATTAATGACCCCCATTCTACAGATGAGGAAACTAAGGTACAGGGAGGTTATGTAATTTACCCAAGGACACTTGCCCAGCTAGTAAATAATGCCAACCTAGGCACTAAGATGCCAGGGCCCATGACTGACTAAAAAATTATATTAGCTCTGACCAGCTTGGAGCACACGGGAACCACATACTTGTTTGGTAGACATGTAAATTCTGCTCCTCTGCCCCCTCAGCAAATCAGTAAAGGACCCACCATGTCCTACATGGGGTCATTCTCATGCATCTTTACCGCCAGAACTAACAACTCCATGAAGACCTCCCCCACAACCCTTACCCAAGACTCCTCCCCAACCCTTCCCCTTTTCATGATGTACTAGCTTATTTGTTAGCCTACATTTATTGAATACTAGCTCTCTAGGGGTTTATATGTAATTTTTCTGTTTAACACATACAATCAATTAGGGGGTATAATACTATGCCCATTTTACAGATGAGCAAAAAGACTTTAGAAGAAAGTAAGTACCTGATCAGCTTACAAGAGACAGAGCCATGACCAATCTTTTAAAACAAAGCACCCGCATTCCTAACCTAATGAGTTCTATCCACTGTCTCCATACAGGGCTCTCTGATTTAGTGTTTGTTCTGAGTAGCTATGAGAAATATGCATTTCTATACTTGAACCTACTTTTCCTTTGGGTCCTAGTTCCTCTGCTGTAGAAATTTCATCTCCATCTGGAGTTCTTTGCTTTTCTTTCAAGTGAGAAGGGGAGAGGATGAGATGCTGAGGATGTGTTCTCAGTTGCTGTCATCTGTCCAGGAGGTAACTCTCTTCCCATCTAGTCTTTGGCCATCCATCCATGCAGTTCACTGCTGCATCCTCCCTCACCTGTCAAGCATTATCTCATGCCTGCTGGTTCTCAGAGCTACATTTGTGCAGTTTGGGGGAAGTATTACACAGTCCCTGGCCACTCTGGGCTGAGGAAAGCTGTGAGGGTATCTCAGGCTCATATGTCTGGATACTCACTCCATGCAGTCGCGTAATTTGCTCCCACACCTCTGGACCTGTGTGACTCTTCACTGACCTGAGACTCCCAGTGATCTACCTGGGGATGGGAATTCCAGAACATTCTCCAGGGAGTCAGGTCCTAGGACCCCTTCACAAGCATCGTCCAGCACCCCTTCTCACTCATTCCTCCATCCCACTTTGAGCACACCACTCACTTAGTATTCTCTCTCATCATTCTTTCTGGGTGTTCTATATTTACAGGTCCTATTTTTCCAAATGGGGTGGAATTTTTTTTTTTTTTTTGGCCTGAGATGATCAAGAACCATAATAGGCACACTCAGTAAACTACTAATTTCAAACAAATGAAGTACTTTGCTGTGTTCCTCCAAGAAAAATTAATTTGCCAGTTGTATTCCTTTTTGTCTGAAAACTTGGGATCAAAAAATAAATCAAGGGGGCAAAGATGACTGTTATCACTGATCTCTGAGATTCAGCAGAGAGAAGTTGGAACCTGTCCCCTTCATTAGACTAAGTTCTCATATTTTTAAAAGAGCTTTCTAGAAAATTGGCACTAGCACTCTGCTCCTAAGTATTGTGTATGCTTAGTCGCTCAGTTGTGTCTGACTCTTTGTGACTCCATGGACTGCAGGCTGCCAGGCTCCTCTGCCCATGGATATTCTCCAGGCAAGTGGGTTGCCATGCCCTCCTCCAAGGGGTCTTCCCAATGCAGGGATCAAACCCAGGTCTCCCACATTGCAGGCAGATTCTTTACTAGCTGAGCTACCAGGAAAGCCTGCTCCTATGTAATAATCTTGAATAATAATGATAACAATAAAACCATTAATAATAACAGCTAGCCTTATTGAAGGCTTATTATGTACCAGGTGCCTTAAAAGCTTTTTCATTTACTAACTCATTTCACCTTCAGAAAAATTCTATGAACCAAGGACTTTTATCATCCCCAATTTATAGGTATGGAAGCTAAGTGGGCAGATAAAATGCCTAAGATGACACAACATGTAAGAGCCAAAGGATTTGAATATATAGATGGTTGAGCACTGTAGCCTTCCCTTTTAAACATTTGAGATTGACCCATTCATTATAGGCTTACTCGGCTGGGTTAAAAAGAAAAGGGGAAAAAAAAATCTGTGTTTATGGAGTAAAAGACAGGAAGTACAGGATGGAAGGGCAATTGACCAAGTATCCATTCATTTATCCTAGAATATTCTGTTAGTGTAAATTTCTCCTAGAGCTTCCATTATCCCTTGCAGATCTGTGCAGCCTCTGTACACAGTATGCCTTATGTTGAGTGAGTGAGTGAAGTTGCTCAGTCATGTCCAACTCTTTGCAACCCCATGGACACCAGGTTCCTCTGTCCACGGGATTTTCTAGGCAAGAGTACTGGAGTGGGTTGTCATTTCCTTCTCCAGGGAATCTTCCCAACCCAGGGATCGAAACCAGGTCTCCCGCATTGTAGACAGACGCTTTACCGTCTGAGCCACCAGGGAAGTCCATGCCTTATATCGGGTTGGCCCAAACTGAAAAAGCCGAATGAACTTTTGGGCCAACCCGGTATTACTGTGGTCGTGACACCACCCTGTCATGGTGTTCCTGGACCCTTATCTTGACCGCTAGAGTATAAGGGACCCCTGAGCACAGGGATGGTCCTCCTGTGGGCACAGTGGCAACACGTGCCTGGGGCTTAGTAAAAAAAAAACTGTTGTGGGCTGTAGCTATCTGCCTGTGACATAGGAACTGCCCTGCCTGTAATGGTCTCCCTTACAGATTACAGGTGAATGCTCAGCTGGCTGCCCTTGCCCCATCTGGGTGCCTGCCTGTGAGCACAGAGGGTGGATCCTGTCTGTGACACCTGAAGGCCGGCTGCCTGGGTAGTCTATCTCTGCCCTTCTGTGCAGCTCCCCAGCTCTGGTCACACAGATGCCCTCAGGCACACCAGGTATTTTTGTCTCATCTTCTTATTCTGTGTCTAAAGCAGTGACTCAGCTCTTCAGCCGTCCAGCAAATGTTTGTTGAAATTGAATTCACTGTCGGAACTGTCACCTTCTTGATGGGCACACGGGAGATGGTTTATGTGCCCTTAAACAATGGTGAACAGATGGCGCAGACTATTCAGATTGGAATACAGTGAGACATCAAATCAAGATGCCCTTCATCATGTGGGTTTTGCTTCCCCTTGAAGGCACGATCCTTTCTAAGTAGCCATTATCGCTTTCTGTTGAATAGATATAAAAGAAAGACCACCTGGCCCAGGAATTCCCTGGCTGTCCAGTTAGGACTCAGTGCTTTCACTGTTGGGATCTGGGTTCAATCCCTGGTCAGGGAACTAAGATCCCACAAATAATGCGTATGGCAAAAATAATAATAATAAAATAAAGCCCCGAGCTTTTGTGTATGTGTCCAGCCAGCCATCCTTTCAGCAACTACTCCTCTGTGCTAGGTCTTCCCTGGGAATTGAGGAAACCAAGATGAAGAGGACCCTGCCATTGCCCTCTATGAATTCACCACCTAAGTGGTGGTGGTGGTGAAGGAAGTCCCTGAACTGGAGATAATTATTAAAACTGCAGTGGGAACAATGCTAGAAACAGGTACAGGGGGTCTCATTCTCCCTGAGACAGTCAGGAGAGGAATCTTGAAAAGTTGTCTAGAGAAGCAACACAAATGGGAAGAGAATTCCAGGCAAGGGAACAGCACAGGCAAAATCATGAGGTGAGAATCGTGAATGGTGTGGAAAGTCAACCCAGAGTGGGCAGTGGCCATGAAGGAGATGCCAGCAGAGGCTGGGCTGGATGATAGATCTTTGACAAAGACCATCACAATATTGTAAAGTAATTATCCTCCAATTAAAATAAGGTAATTAATTAAAGAAAAAAGAAAGCAGGACATTTCTCTCTAGGCTCAGGGGAGACATCAGGGAGTCATACCCTTTGGGAAACACAGCTGCATATGCACTTTAGAGATGGTTCTATAGCAGACAGCTCTGGTGTTGTGTCAAACACACTGCCTCAAAGCACTTCTGGTTTCATCTGTAGCTGAAGTGCACAGTTTCTCAGAGGCTCAGACTCACCTCTGGCCTGTATGTCCTTTTCATTTTCTGTCCCAGGGTCTTTCCTACCACCACAGGGCCCACTTAGCCTGAACACAGGTCTGGAAGTGTAGGGCAGTTAATGCCACCATGGGCAAGCCTGAACCAATGGAGTGGAGGCTGGTGGATGAATGCTCCTGCTTCCCATCCTCCAGGTGGGGAATTGTTAGAGGCATTCTGCGTACTTCCCAGGAGGTCCCAGGGGACCTCCACAGCAGCAACCTTGATAATATACCTTATGTTGATCCGATTTACCTTCTTACCTGATTCTCTCTGCTTCTCCACCCCTGTTTTCTCGGATCTCTTGGGGCTTCCCTGATGGCTCAGAAGTAAAGAATCTGCCTGGAATGCGGGAGACTTGGGTTCAATCCCTGGGTCAGGAACATCCCCTGGAGAAGGGAATGACTACCTACTCCAGTATTCTTGCCTGGAGAATTCCATGGACAGAGGAGCCTGGTGGGCTATAGTCCATGGGGTTGCAGAGTCAGACATGACTGAAGGGACTTAGCACACACAATCACATTGACCCTTGAGTGCCTGAAACTGCCATCCTCCCATTTGTTTATCCATCTAACCTTCCATCCATCCATCCCTTCATCCATCTATCCATCCAGCCATCCATACCCCACCTCCACCTGTCCATCCATCCAAACTCTATATTGTTGATTGAGTGCTTCGTAAGTACTAAGAAATGTTTCCAGTACTGGAGATTGCCTTGGTCTACATTCTCCAGGAAACAGAGCTTGAGACAAAGATTAAAATACTAATGTTTCCAAAGCCTGTTTTCTATGTCTGCTTCTTTATTTCTGCCCTGCAATAGGTTCATCAGTTGTTGTTGTTGTTCAGTAGCTCAGTCGTGTCCTACTCTTTGTGACCCCATGAACTGCCACACACCAGGCTTCCCTGTCCTTCACCATCTCCTGGAGCTTGCCCAAACACTGAGTCAGTGATGCCATCCAATCAGCTCATCCTCTGTCACCCCCTTCTCCTCCTGCCTTCAATCTTTCCCAGCATCAGGGTCTTTTCCAATGAGTCAGCTCTTCACATCAGGTGGCCAAAGGTTCATCAGTACCATTTTTTCTAATAGTGGGGGAAGGAGAGGATAGGACAAATTGAGAGGGTAGCACTGACATATGTAACATATATACACTACCATGTGTCAAAAATAGATAGCCAATGGGAAGCTGCTGTATGATCACAGGGAGCACAACCTGGTGCTGTGACAACCTAGAGGGGTGGGATGGGGAGGGGTGGAGGGGGAGGTTCAGGAGGGAAGGAACATATGTGTACTTGGGGCTGATTCACATTCTTGTATGGCAGAGGCCAATGCACTATTGTAAAGCAAGTATCCTTCAATTTAAAATTTTTTAAATTAAAAAAAATTAATGTTTCATTTTAGAAGTACAAACCCAGGACAGTGAGAATGAGGGAAAGGAAGTGAGGTGAGTAAAAATATGAATGATATGTTACTGTGTTGACTTTTGCTTAATGATGAGCTGTGGAGAGACAAGGCTAGTTGCTCAGCAGATGTGCCAAACTTGCCATACGGAACTTCTCTGGATGGCACACAAGTAGAGTAGTTCCTGGGAGCAAGAAGGGAAAAGTGATTTATATGCTGACTCCTCTGCCTCATTCATTTCCTATTTCCTATTGGTTATATGTAGTTTCTCCCATGGAGAGTCAGCTGTGCTGGACATTTAGTCCACAGTTAGTCCTGCTGGTGGGTTGACCTTTGATGGTTACACAGCCAGATACCATGCTCTGTACCATGTGATTCTTTCACATTTGGAAATAGCAGAAAGGTTGGGCATGTGACTGGTTAGTCTTCTGCAGAAGGCAGAACCTAGTGCCTTGAATGGGCACAGTAGGGCATTCAGTTCTGCTCAGTTCAGTTGCTCAGTCATGTCCAACTCTTTGTGACCCCACAGACTGCAGCATGCCAGGCTTCCCTGTCCATCACCAACTCCTAGATCTTGTTCAAACTCATACCCATTTAGTTGGTGATGCCATCCAACCATCTCATCCTCTGTCGTCCCCTTCTCCTGCCTTCAATCTTCCCCAGCATCAGGGTCTTTTCTGATGAGTCTGTTCTTTGCATCAGGTGGCCAAAGTATTGGAGTTTCAGCTTTAGCATCTGTCCTTCCAGTGAACATTCAGGACCGATTTCCTTTTAGAATTGACTGGTTTGATCTCCTTGCAGTCCAAGGGACTCTCAAGAGTCTTCTCCAACACCACAGTTCAAAAGCATCAATTCTTCCATGCTCAGCATTTTTTATGGTCCAACTCTCACATCCATACATGACTACTGGAAAAACCATAGCTTTGACTAGATGGACCTTTGTCGGCAAAGTAATGTCTCTGCTTTTTAATATGCTGTCTAGCTTGGTCATAGCTTTTCTTCCAAGGAGCAAGGGCCTTTTAATTTCAAGGCTGCAGTCACCATCTGCAGTGATTTTGGAGCCCAAGAAAATAAAGTTTCTCACTCTTTCCTCTGTTTCCCCTTCTATTTGCCATGAAGTGAGGAGACTGGATTCCATGATCTTAGTTTTTTGAATGCTGAGTTTTAGGCCAGCTTTTTCACTCTGCTCTTTCACTTTCATCAGGAGACTCTTTAGTTCTTCTTCACTTTCTCCCATAAGGGTGGTATCATCTGCCTATCTGAGGTTATTGATATTTCTCCCAGCAATCTTGATTCCAGCTTTTGCTTCATCCAGCCTGGCATTTTGCATGATGTACCCTGCATAGAAGTTGAATAAGCAGGGTGACAGTAAACAGCCTTGACATACTCCTTTCCCAATTTGGACGCAATCTGTTGTTCCATATCTGATTCTAAGTATTGCTTCTTGTCCTGCATACAGATTTCTAAGAAGGCAGGTCAGGTGGTCTGGTATTACCATGTCTTTAAGGATTTTCCACAGTTTGTTGGGATCCACACAGTCTAAGGCTTTGGCATAGTCAATGAAGCAGTAGGGTGTGGTGTGGACCAAATGACTGGCAGCTCCAAGAGAATCAGAGGAGGTGCAAAAGATTTGTGTCACATACAGAAGAGAGCAGTAACAAGACAAGACTGTGCCCAGTGAAAAGTAAATGTAAGAGATGTATTCCTGATGCACCCATGGGGAGAGATGCATTCCATGTCCATCTACTCCTCTGCCACCCTCAGAAAACCATAATTCAAAAAGACCCCAATACTCATAGCAGCACTATTTACAATAGCCAGGATGTGGGAGCACCTAGATGTTCACTGACAGATGAATGGATAAATAAGCTGTGGTACATATATAAGGCTTCCTGATGGCTCACTGGTAAAAGACTCTGCCTGCAATGCTGGAGACACAGGAGGTGTGAGTTCAATCCCTGGGTCAGGAAGATCCCCTGGAGTAGGAAATGGGAACCCATTCCAGTATTCTTGCCTGAAAAATCTCATGGACAGAGGAGCCTGGTGGTGTACAGTTCACAGGATTGCATGGAGTCAGACATGACTGAGCACACACACAAAAAACGGGTACATATATACAGTGGAATATTAGTCATAAAAAGGAATGAATTTGAGTCCATTGAAGTGTGGTGGATGAACCTAGAACCTGCTGTACAGGGAGAAGAAAGTCAGAAAGAGAAAAACAAATATCACATATTAATGCATATATATGGAGTCTAGAAAATGGTACTGATGAACCTATTTGTAGGACAGGGGAAGGAGAAGGTGGGATAAACTGAGAGAGTAGCAATGACATATATACACTACCATGTGTAAAATAGATGGCTAATCTAGGAAGCTGCTGTATAACACAGGAAGTTCAACCTGGTGCTCTGTGACAACCTAGGGGTGGGGGATGGGTTGGGAGGTGGGAGGAGGTTCAAGAGGGAAAGAATATATGTATACTTATGGCTGATTTATGTTGACATATGGCAGAAACCAACACAACATTGTAAAGAAATTATCCTCCAATTAAAAATAAATTTAAAAAATGACAATTAAAAAAAAAAGTAAATGTAAGAGAGACAGAGAGAAAAAAGGATTGCCTGGGTGGATAAGGTACCTTAGGTAGTCCCTTTCAGGTGGGTGACATTTGCATTGAGACATGGATGATGAAAAGGAGATGGTCAGACACAGGCCTTCAGAAAGAACTTTCTGGGCAGAGGGCATGGGAGGTGCAAGGCCTTGAGGTGGGAACAAGTTGGTAAAGTTGAAGAACAAATAGAATGCCACCATAGCTAGAGAAAGTGGAGCAAGGGAGAGAGTGGAAGGAAGTAGGCAGGAATTAAATCATGTAGATCAAAGAGCCTGGAGCCCCACTGCCAGAGGCATCGTCATATTATCCACACATTCCTGTCTTTCATCCAAAAGGGGGGTTAATGGGGTTTTAGACTGGAATTAGGTTTGATCTGGAAGTTGAATGGGGATGGCAGCATTTGAGAATCAAGTCATCATCTTGAAGAGCTTTTAAGCAAACTGAATACATAACATCTGAATTGTATTGAAAGATGAACTGTTACAGTTTATAGGAAATTGTTATTATCAGTAATTATAACTACATCAAGGAAAGTAATTACTGATTCAAGTTTGAGAAGTTCTTGGCTACATTCTGCTCATTCCCTGCTATCTGTTCTCTGATAGCAATCCCACAGAGCACTGGGTGGAAAAAACATATTTAATCTAATAAAGGTTGCCCTCACATCACTCCTGTTCTGTGACATGCCATTTACTGAATCATCTATTATTGCCCAAAGAACAAAGATGAGCTTCACTAAGCAAAGGGATGATAAAGTTCACTTGAAAATTGGGGAAGAAATTGCAAAACTATTTGAGGCCAACGGTACAATCAGGCACAGAAATCAATAGCTGTCAGTCAACGAGGAGGGCGGAGAATGAATAAAAACAGTAAGTAATGCTGAGAAATGACTCAGAGGCAAATAGCCAATCAAGTGGAAGTCCAGGAGCACTGCTAAGAGCTCTTGCACTGGAATCAGATGGGTCTGAGTGTGAAACTCTGTTTTGCTACATGGACATCTAATGTATCCTTTGAAAGCCTCAGCTGATTCATCTGCACAATCAGATCAGATCAGATCAGATCAGTCGCTCAGTCGTGTCCGACTCTTTGCGACCCTATGAATCACAGCACGTCAGGGCTCCCTGTCCATCACCAACTCCCAGAGTCCACTGAGACTCACGTCCATCGAGTCAGTGATGCCATCCAGCCATCTCATCCTCTGTCGTCCCCTTCTCCCTCCCCAATCCCTCCCAGCATCAGAGTCTTTTCCAATGAGTCAACTCTTCACATGAGGTGGCCAAAGTACTGGAGTTTCAGCTTTAGCATCATTCCTTCCAAAGAAATCCCAGGGCTGATCTCCTTCAGAGTGGACTGGTTGGATCTCCTTGCAGTCCAAGGGACTCTCAAGAGTCTTCTCCAACATCACAGTTCCAAAGCATCAATTCTTCGGCGCTCAGTCTTCTTCACAGTCCAACTCTCACATCCATACATGACCACAGGAAAAGCCATAGCCTTGACTAGACAAAACTTTGTTGGCAAAGTAATGTCTCTGCTTTTGAATATGCTATCTAGGTTGGTCATAACTTTCCTTCCAAGGAGTAAGCGTCTTTTAATTTCATGGCTGCAGTCACCATCTGTAATGATTTTGGAGCCCAGAAAAATAAAGTCTGACACTGTTTCCACTGTTTTCCCATCTATTTCCCATGAAGTGGTGGGACCGGATGCCATGATCTTCATTTTCTGAAAGTTGAGCTTTAAGCCAACCTTTTCACTCTCCTCTTTCACTTTCATCAAGAGGCTTTTGAGTTCCTCTTCACTTTCTGCTTAAGGGTGGTGTCATCTGTATATCTGAGGTTATTGATATTTCTCCTGGCGATCTTGATTCCAGCTTGTGCTTCATCCAGCCCAGCATTTCTCATGATGTACTCTGCATATAAATTAAATAAACAGGGTGACAATATACAGCCTCGACATACTCCTTTTCCTATTTGGAACCAGTCTGTTGTTCCATGTCCAGTTCTAACTGTTGCTTCCTGACCTGCATACAGATTTCTCAAGAGGCAGATCAGGTGTTCTGGTATTCCCATCTCTTTCAGAATTGTCTACAGTTTATTGTGATCCACACAGTCAAAGTCTTTGGCATAGTCAATAAAGCAGAAATAGATGTTTTTCTGGAACTCTCTTGGTTTTTCCATGATCCAGCGGATGTTGTCAATTTGATCTCTGGTTCCTCTGCCTTTTCTAAAATCAGCTTGAACATCTGGAAGTTCACGGTTCACATATTGCTGAAAATGAAGAGTAATTCTACCTGCTTCCCAGGTTACAGGGAGCACCTCATGACACAATGAGTATGAGTTCTTTATGTGTGTCCGTAGTAAATGTCCAGACAATGAGATCATCATCATCACCATTGTCCCAGTCCTCCTTCTCTCCTTTCTCCTTTAGGCAAGGTTTATCAAAATAACACAGAAGATAGGCTAGTGCAGTGAGGAATCTTCCAAAACTTACTTTCTCCAACTGTCTGAGAAGACAGGAATAATTTTTTAAAAATCCTACAAAAGTATTTATTGTGAAAAAGATGCCCTTTGGGCTTTCCTTTACCTCACATCATTGACGGTTAAATGAGTTTCTCCCACCTCATGCTCAAACTCCAAGTTTAATTATTCACACATACTCACAAGAGCCCTCCCTATATTAAAAAAACTATCAAAGGGAATTCAGGATTGTGAATAAAAAAAAATTGAAATACTGAATAGTTTATAACTCTTCCCACACTGCATCGTTTCTCTCTTTCATTAAAAAAAAAAAAAGTAAAAAACGAACTTTAAACATTTGATATAAATGTTTTTGTTTGTTCTGGGTTTTGGTGCAGGCTGGGAGTGTGAACATGAAAGTAAGTGATAGTGAGAGTGATGAAAAGACAGCTTGATTGTTACAAACTGATATGCAAGATACTAGAGGTAAATAATAATAACCATTGTGTTCTGGCACTGGCATAATGACTCAGTAGACATTATCCCTTTTATGCCTCATGCCTTTTTGATAATGCATATATTACTATTCCATTTCTTTGCAGATAAAGAAAGTAAGGCTTCTTAAAGTTGAGCTAGTTCTTCAAGGTTGCCCTGCTAGTAAGCATATCAGCTATGGGACTCAAAAGGCGATTGGCCAGAATTCAGAGCCTAGGCTTTTAAGCAGTGTGTTCTACTTCCTCATCCATCTACCACTCATCCACCCATCCATCCACCTATCCATCTGTCCATCATCTACCATCCATTTGCCATCTATCACTCATCTTCCTATCCATCCGTCCATCCACTATCTATCCACCCTTCTACTCAGTCATGCATTCTTCCATTAACTGAGCAATTTTTGATGGCAATGCCTCACACTTATGTCTTAAATGTGTCCCAGTCTCTCTCCCCTGCCAATGCCAAAACCCAGACTGACCCATCATTTTCTCTTGCCTGGATGGCTGCAGTGGCCTCCTATCTGGTCTCCATATCTCCATACTTTTTCCTGTACAATCTGTTTTCATTCCTATACCCATTTGAATGCAGAGTTCCAAAGAATAGCAAGGAGAGATAAGAAAGCCTTCCTCAGTGATCAATGGAAAGAAATAGAGGAAAACAATAGAATGGGAAAGACTAGAGATCTCTTCAAGAAAATTAGAGATACCAAGGGAACGTTTCATGAAAAGATGGGCTCTATAATGGACAGAAATGGACCTAACAGAAGCAGAAGATATCAAGAAGAGGTGGCAGGAATACACAGAAGAACCATACAAAAAGATCTTCATGATCGAGATAACCACAATGGTGTGATCACTCACCTAGAGCCAGACATCCTGGAATGCAAATTCAAGTGGACCTTAGGAAGCATCACTATGAACAAAGCTAGTGAAGGTGATGGAATTCCAGTTGAGCTACTTCAAATCCTGAAAGATGATGCTGTGGAAGTGCTGCACTCAATATGCCAGCAAATTTGGAAAACTCACCAGTGGCCACAGGACTGGAAAAGGTCAGTTTTCATTCCAATCCCAAAGAAAGGCAATGCCAAAGAATGCTCAAACTACCACACAATTGCACTCATCTCACACACTAGCAAAGTAATGCTCAAAATTTTCCAAGCCAGGCTTCAACAATACATGAACCATGAACTTCCAGATATTCAAGCTGGTTTTAGAAAAGGCAAAGGAACCAGAGATCAAATTGACAACATCTGTTGGATGATTGAAAAAGCAAGAGAGTTCCAGAAAAACATCTATTTCTTCTTTATTGACTCTGCCAAAGCCTTTGACTGTGTGGATCACAACAAACTGGAAAATTCTTCAAGAGATGGGAATATCAGACCACTTGACCTGCCTCCTGAGAAATCTGTATGCAGGTTAAGAAGCAACAGTTAGAACCAAACATGGAACACCAGACTGGTTCCAAATTGGGAAACGAGTACGTCAAGGCTCTATATTGTCATCCTGCTTGTTTAACTTATATGCAGAGTACATCATGAAAAATGCTGGACTGGATGAAGCAAAAGCTGGAATCAAGAGTGCCAGGAGAAATATCAATAACCTCAGATAAGCAGATGACACCAACCTTATGGCAGAAAGTCAAGAGCCTCTTGATGAAAGTGAAAGAGAAGAGTGAAAAAGTTGGCTTAAAACTCAACATTCAGAAAACTAAGATCATGGCATTTGGTCCCATCACTTCATGGGAAATAGATGGGGAAACAGTGGAAACCATGATAGACTTTATTTTTTTGGGTTCCAAAATCACTACAGATGGTGACTGCAGCCATGAAATTAAAAGACTCTTGCTCCTCAGAAGAAAATTTATGATGAACCTAGACAGCATATTAAAAAGCAGAGACATTACTTTGCCAACAAAGGTCCATCTAGTCAAAGCTATGGTTTTTCCAATGGTCATGTATGGACGTGTGAAAACTGAGTGCCGAAGAATTGATGCTTGTGAATTGTGGTGTTGGAGAAGACTCTTGAGAATCCCTTGGACTGCAAAGAGATCAAACCAGTCCATCCTAAAGGAAATCAGTATTGAATATTCATTGGAAGGACTGATGCTGAAGCTGAAGCTCCATACTTTGGCCACCTGATGCAAAGAACTGACTCATTGGAGAAGACCCTGATGCTGGGGAAGATTGAAGGTGGGAGGATGTTGGGGGCCAGCGTGAGGCACTCTGCCCGTGGCAAAGGTCATGAGGAAGGAGGCTCGACATATGCAAAGGCGGGATCGAGCCTCAGGAGTCCCCCTGGAACTCCTCGAGCATCTACTCCCATAACCAGAGTATGCCTACTTTACTACTTTGTGCTCTCACCTACACCTCTGACTTTATGGGGGGCTGTCCCCCACCACCTCTTTCAGAGAAGGAGTTAACTTAGAGCTCCAGTTAATAAAAACTCCTGGGCATGACAAGAGTGTTTTAACCTACAAACTCCTCTGAAGTTTCTCTAGCCTGCCTGACAGGCTTGTCCGGCCACATGTGATTGCTCACAGCCTCCCAACCGTGAGAGGCACGAGATGCTTTAAACCTTCTAAAAACAGGTTCCTTAGAAAAGTTAGAAAACCATTAGTATAAGTATAGTGGGCTGATTAGAAATTGTATTGGTGAAGGGTTTTTCATTTGTTGAGTCAATGTTTGTTGCTAAGTCTCCACATCCCTTGCCCTTACACACATTAATGAATATATAGAAGAACTAAGTATTAACCTTTGATATTAATCATGTTAGTCCTTAGGCTAAGCAAATTCTTTCCTTAATTAAAACCCACTACACCCTCACCCTATAGGAATGTAACTTTATCTGGTACCTTCGGAAGGTGGAGTCTTTTTTAAGAATAGTCACCCCTGGAGAAATAAGTGTCCTGGTTGACTGACTGCTGTCACAAGGAGAGGGTCATAAATTGTCAGCAGGCCCCCCTGGCCAGAAGATGATGTAACACCCCTAAGACCTCTGTATACATTTGTATGAAGCACCTGACTTTGATAAAAGTCAGGACAGCTGACCCCGTGTGACTTTTGCATAACATCTCAGTGTATAAAAGTAGACCATGGAAAATAAAGAATAGGGATCAGTTTCTTGAAATACTGGTCTCCCCATGTTGCTCTCTCTCTCAAACTCTGGCTGAGTCTCCATCTGGAGTGCAGAACCCACCAAGCTTACTAATTTTGCCTGGGCTTCTAAGATCCGACCGGGGAGGCCTCAGTGTCTCCTCTCCTTTGGGAGAATGGAAGGACGCCTGCGGCCTACGTAAGTGGTGCAAACTTCTTGTCTTGAAGTTTTATTGGTCTCCCACGTAAACCAAGCTACTCAGCCTCTTTTCTCCACTGAATTTTCCTACTGAGCTATCCTCATTCTATTATTCTTTATATCTCTAATTAATATCTAATTGAAGCTCTTGTATCCTGATCCTCGCCGATGCCGTCCCCGCTTTGAACTCTCTGGATCAGCCGGGGCTGGACCTCAGCAGGAGGAGAAGGGGATGAGAGAGGATGAGACAGTTGGATGGCATCACTGACTCAGTGGACATGAGTTTGAGTAAGCTCCAGGAGTTGGTGATGGACAGGGAAGCCTGGTGTTCTGTAGTCCATGGGGTCACAAAGAGTGGGACACAACTGAGCAACTAAACTGAACTGAACTGTTTTCATTCCAGCTATCAAGGTGATCTTCTCGAGGGACATATTACTCCCTTCATTAAAGTCCTCTAATGTATTACTCTTGTATTTGAAGTAAAACTGAAACCAAACCGAACCTTCTCTGGCTGTCCTCTGCCCAATCTCTCTCACTGGCTGCTTCTGATGTCATTCTAGCCATGCTGATCCACTGTCCACTCCTCAAACAAGGCTGTTCTTGCCTTAGGAACCCTCCAATTACCACTATGCTCTGAATATTCCTCCCTTGGGTGGCTTCTTTCTTTTCATATAGAGAACTCAGCTCACATCACTTCATCAGAGATGCTTTTCCTAATCACTTCAATGAAAGGAGAACCTATCTTACTTAGCATCCCAGTTGACCTTCAATTCACTGATCCACTCATTTGTTTTCACCACATTTATCCTTAACATAAATTATATCATTTGGTTTCCTAATTCCCCTCTCTTTAGGCCCCCCCCTCCCCTGTTGTTGCTTTAGTCACCAAGTCGTGTCAGACTCTGTGACCCCATGAACTGTAGCCAGCCAGGCTCCTCTGTCCATGGGGTTTCCCAAGCAAGAATACTGGAATGGGTTGCCATTTCCTTCTCCACCCCCACCCTATCCCAGGTACACCAAAAAAAACTGGCAAACAGGAGCCTATGCTATGCTATGCTATGCTAAGTCACTTCAGTTGTGTCCTACTCTGTGTGACCCCACAGACAGCAGCCCAGCAGGCTCCCCCATCCCTGGGATTCTCCAGGCAAGAACACTGGAGTGGGGTGCCATTTCCTTTTCCAATACATGAAAGTGAAAAGTGAAAGTGAAGTCGCTCAGTTGTGTCCGACTCTCAGCAACCCCATGGACTGCAGCCTACCAGGCTCCTCCGTCCCTGGGATTTTCCAGGCAAGAGTACTGGAGTGGGATGCCATTGCCTTCTCCAAACATGAGCCTAGAGCAAATCAAAGCATAATTCAATTCACAGATGTTTATTGCTCACCTGTAGTCCATGCTTCTTGCCCTGTTGTCAATGGCAGAATATAGTGAAGAACAAAACAGGCATGGGCCCTGCTTCCAGGGAGGGTACATTATAGTGAAGATAGGCACACACACACAATGAAACCAGGATAACTGCAAACAGTGGTAACTACTATAAATTCAGTGATGTGATGAAGAGCGAAGGCAGGGCAAGAGGGTTAAACTTTACATCATCTAATCAGAGGAGTCTCTCTGGAGTAGCAGCATCTGAACTGAGGAGGAGAAAGAAGAAGAGGAGTCAGCCACTCAAAGAAACATGCAGAGGGAAACACATGCAAGGCCCCTGAGGTCAGCTCATGCCAGGTGTGTTAAAGGAACAGAAATGAGGTCACTGTGTCTGGTGTGGCACAGTGGTGTGGTGGTAGCAAGGGAAGTGATACAGAACGAGGTTGAAGGTTGGTGGTGCTTCCATGATGATGAAGGATTTTTAAGGTAGGGTTGCCAGACCTAAATGTTCATCAACAGAGAAATGGATAAAGAAGATGTGGTACATATATACAATGGAATATTATTCAGCCATTATCAAGAAAGAAATGATGTCATTTATAGCAACAAGGATAGACCTAGAGATTATCATACTAAGAGAAGTTAGTAAGACAGAGAAGGAAAATATTGTATGATATCCCTTATATGCAGAATCTAAAAAGAAACTATACAAATGAACTCATTTATAAAGCAGACTCACAACTTTGAGAATAAACTTAAGGTTACTGGGGTGGGGGTGGTGGGGGAACTGGGGGAGGAGGCATAGTTAGGGAGTTTGGGATGAACTTGTAAACACTGTTATATTTTAAAATGAATAACCAACAAGGACCTACTGTATAGTGCAGGGAAGTCTGTTCAATGTTATTTGGCAGCCTGGATAGGAGGGGAGTTTGGGGGAGAATGGTTAAATGTATATATATGGTTGAGTCACTCTGCTATGCACCTGAAAATATCTTAAATTTCTAATGGACTCCACTCCAATATAAAATAAAAAGTTAAATAAATAATATTGCCAGATTTAGCAAATAAAAAAAGTAATGCCCAGTCACACTTGAATTTCAGATAAAAATCAGAAACTTTTTAGTAGAGGTATGTCCCAAATATTGCATGACATATGCTTATGCTACAAATTATTATTTGTTCATTTGACATTCTAATTTAACTAGGTATTCTCTGCTTTATCTGGCAACCTTGGTTGAGGACCACATTTCACATCTAATCAAGGTACATATTCTAGATTCCTGGACCATGCTGCTATCCATGATCATAGAAAAGAATTCAGAGAAGAAGTCTAAACTGCCAATTAATTGAATTATCACTCACTCCCATCTACTTCAGGAAAAATGATGCTAGGAATTTGGAAAGTGTATTTACCTCTGGAACATATTAAATGATGATTATTCCAGACAATTTACTCTCATAATTGTGTTAAAACAAAAAGGCCATCTGCTTCCCTTAAGGGAAGGACCATACCTGATTGACTTTTATCTCTTCTACGGCACCCAGCATAGTACCTTGTATATACATAGTTCCTTAGTGAATAAGTGTTCATTCATTGAGAAGAAGATAAATCAGTCTAGGACTCACCTCACTTTATTTCTGTCTCCTTGAGAGACAAAGATCTCAGGGACTCAAACTGTGGTTCCCAACTTTCTTCTTACTCTTCTCATTAAATTATGAAGAAGAAAAAAAAAGGAAGCTTCCTTGTTGTAGGCATTACTGATACTTGTCAATATTCTGTTTTCTTCTTCTTCAAGGTATGGGCACAATAACACTTCCTCACCTCCTGGAGGATGGTGCCTCCTGGAGGAGGATCTGACTAGCTTTGGCTAATGATATGGAAGGAGAAATGCCATGTGCCACTCCTAGGCCAAAGCATTTAATTCCAGCCATCTTTCTTCTGCTGTAGCAGACCAGAAGCCTCATGTTAGTGGAGTCCCAGGATGCTAGAACCTCCATCAGCTCAGGAACCAGAGTGATTACAGTAAGCAGAAACTCCTCCACTCTGTGCTGGACATGTAGCAGGATCAAGAATGAAACCTTTTTGTATTAAGCACAGAGCTTTGGGGGTTATTTGTTGCCACAGCATAACTGACTGATACAGTTCCTAAACCTTCTGAGAGTCTATAATGTAATGCTGTGACATTTCTAATGAGTTTTCAGGCTAAGTTAGGCAGTCTCAGAGCCAAAAAAAACAGGATGGTTATAGCTTTTCTGAACACTTTCGGGTAAGCAGAGTGCTCTGACTCTCCCCCTAGTTATCAATACCCATTTGAGGATAAACCCTAAGGTACAGTCGAAAGGGAAAGGAAGAGTGATAGTTTTCCTGGTGGGGTTGAGTGTAAGTGAGCCTGGGAATACCTAGAGGGCAGAGGCAGAGAGCCCTTGGCACATATTTGAATACACAGTAGTCTGGTACACAGTCTTGTCTCCTGGACACATCAGTTCTATTACGTCTCTTCTCTGCTCAAGACCCTCCAACGGCTTTTCCATCTCATTCAGAGCAAAAACTGAAGTCTATGCAATGCCCTATTAGACCTTACCTTATATGTGATGTAGTTTGGAGAAGGCGATGGCACCCCACTCCAGCACTCTTGCCTGGAAAATCCCAGGGACGGAGGAGCCTGGTAGGCTGCAGTCCATGGGGTTGCTAAGAGTCAGACACGACTGAGCGACTTCACTTTCACTTTCCACTTTCATGCATTGGAGAAGGAAATGGCACCCCACTCCAGTGTTCTTGCCTGGAGAATCCCAGGGATGGTGGAGCCTAGTGGGCTGCCCTCTATGGGGTCGCACAGAGTCGGACACGACTGAAGTGACTTAGCAGCAGCAGCAGCAGTGATGTAGTTTAGACCTCCAGATGAGATTGCACACACAGGATACTGTTTTATCTGGCTCTTGTGTAGGGTAATATATTAGGGCATGGAATTTTATCCCATTTATACCTAAATTTATGTTGCTTGTTCTATTATCTTTTCATATAAAAACTTGATATACTTTTAAATTATAATTACAGAAGCAAATCCCAAATCAAGAATTAGAGTCAGTTGTATTAGTCAGCTCTTGCTACATAGCAAATTACTCTAAAATTCAATGGCTGGAGACAAACAAACACAAATTATTATCTTGCAGCTCCTGTGGGTCAGGAATTTGGAAGTGGCTTAGCTGAGGAACTCTGACCTGGAGTCTGCCATAAGTTTACTGTTATGATGTTGGCTGGGGTTGCAGTCATCCTAAAGGTAGGCTGGATACAGAGGATCCACTTCCAAGATGGCTCATGTACATGGCTGTTGGTAGCAGGCCTCCGCAACTCAGGACATGGGCCTCTCCAAAGGGCTGCTTGAACATCCTCATGACATGGCAAGTGGCTTCTTCCAGAACAAATGCTCCAGGAGAGCAAGATGCAAACCACAATGTATTTTTTTTTTAAATAATGTTATTTATATATTTTGGCTATGTTGAGTCTTTGTTGTGGAGAAGGAAATGGCAACCCGCTCCAGTATTCTTGCCTGGAGAATCCCAGAGACAGAGGAGCCTGGTGGGATGTTGTCTATGGGGTCGCAGAGTCGTACACGACTGAAGCGACTTAGCAGCAGCAGCAGCAGCAGTCTTTGTTGTTGCACAGGCTTTTCTCTAGTTGTTGAGGGCGGGGGCTACTCTCTGGCTATGGTGCCTGGATTTCTCATCGCAGTGGCTTCTCTTGCTGCAGAGCACAGGCTCTAGGGCTTCAGTGGTTGCAGCATGTGGGCTCAGTAGTTGTGGTCCAGGGGTTTAGTTGCTCTGGGGCACATGGGATCTTCTCGGATCAGGGATCGAACCCATGTCTTCTGCATGGGGAGGCAGATTCTTCATCACTGAGCCACCAGGGAAGCCACATAATGTCTTTTATGACCTAATCTCAAAAGTCACACTCTATCATTCATGCAATGTTTTTTCGGTTTTACAAGCCATCCTTATTTAGTGTGAGTGCAGACCACACAGAACATAAATAACAGGAGGTGAGAGCCACCTTAGAGACTGACTATATTTAGTGGATGGTGCCACAATAGAGGAGCACTAAGGAACTCCAGAAAATAGCTTCCCCTCACTATCCATGATGCTGTGTATGTGCTCGGTCATGTCTGACTCTTCAACCCCACAGACTGTAAACTGCCAGGCTCCTCTGTCCATGCAGTTTTCCAGGCAAGAATGCTGGAGTGGGTTTCCATTTCCTCCTCCAGGGGATCTTTCTGACTCAGGGATCAAACCCACATCTCTCTTGCATCTCCTGCATTGGCAGGTGGATTTTTTGCCACTGAGCCACCTGGGAAGACCATAACTTCCTTTGCCTATGAACGTAAACTCTGGTCAAAGTGGCAAGTTGTTTATCTATGTAGATTTTCCAAGAAAAACAGAACACAACAAAACATTCTCTCTCCTCTCAGAATAGAGCTGAAAACTGTTGGCTAATATGGCTCTTCTACCTAAATAAACAAACTTAGACTCAGTCCAACATTTTCTCCTAAGAAAATTGCCCACTCTGATTGGCAGGTCTGGATGGTCCAATGGTAGATTTGATACATCATCTCTCTGTGCTTTGGTGTAGGAAAATTGCTGGTTTTCCATCCTTTTGTCTTCTTCCTTGTACCCTGGCCCATTTCCACGGCCGCACCTCTTTATACCTTTCTCAAGTATTTGCTGCTGTCACCAAGAACTAAGTATTTACAGAGGGGACCATGGACACATCTCTTCTGAAGAGGCTGTTTTGTGTTTCATCCATTTTGCTGACATAGTATTCTGCCTGTATCTATATTTCCTGTTTTTCATAACGGGACTTTCAAACTGGGCTATCTGTCTTAACTCAGCATTCATTCTAATTCTATTCATTGTACCTCTATGGACATTTCTCAAGCACACTGTTTATGAAACATGTAAGCACATGGCTTTAAAAAGAACCTGTTCCTATGAAATGCTCAACAATGGTAACTTTGCTGTTCAACATTATCACCAGGCAGTCACTTATCCCCCCCAAATAGTGTTGGCTATATCAATGTAACAGCATCCATTTTGCTCTCAATCATTCACCATTTCCTGGTGTTTTACAAAACAAGACATTATTCAAAGCCAAAAACCCACACAGAATACTGATAAAGAAGAGCTAACCCAGCAAGGAGAGAGCAAACAGTCACTCAATCCTGACTCTTAGTCCCAAATCATCCAGGGAGATTTGTCGTCTAAGATTCAGAGCTTTTTTCCAAGCAACTCATTACTAACGATAATAAAAATCTGACATTATGACCTATTGTCCAGAAAACTCTGGTGTCCATCAGGACAAGCTCAGGGAGAAAACAGAATCCACCACCTATGTTTCTGCCTAGGAGACCAAAACTCATTATTACCGTCCTGGAACCTAGAATTTTTTTTTACTTGTTAATGCTGCTGAGGATGGCAAAATAATGTCTCTGGCAACCCTGTATATTTGCTGTTGCCATCTTCACTGATAAACTGCCCAATTTTCTTAGCAAATTCAGCAACAATAACAGTTTTCTGCTAGCAAAATAACCTTTCATTTCATAGGGAAAAAAATGGGATGAAATGGAAACGAGTGAGAGAGGTTTCATGTCTCCTAGAAAGCCAAGTTTCTAATTTTCAGTTTTCACTAGCCATGGGTGGGGACTGAATTTTCATTCCTGATAAATGAAAGTGCTACATTTTACATTCAGACAATTGCTGTTCTTGAACTGCTGGCCAAATAATTTTGGTACAAAAGATCTATTGCATCACTTTATAAATTCATAGAGAATGTAGTGGGTGCTTTCTCTTTTGGTCTGCCTGACATACAGCCCTCCATAATCTGATAGCATCACCCCACTTTTTATGCCTGAGATTTTTAGGAATTGTGTTCAGCAGAACATATTGTAGGAATTGTTGCCTTAATCCATCAAAAACGAGAGAAGTGCTTTCAAGGAAAGCTCTGGATGAAGGAAACTATCTGATTTCAACATTGGTTATCTACCTCTGCCAAAGAGAAGGCATAAGGATGAAAATAGAAAGAAAAAGTAACTATGACAATCCCAGTTTTCATCACAACTCATCCCTCATAAGTAGATGAAGCCAAAGACTGAAACTTTGATGTGATATGAGCTGGAACCAAGAGACAAATAAAAGCAAGAAGCATGAGCCATGCCATGAGGAGACCATCTTGCAAACTACTGACAATGTCTTACTTCAAAGATGTCTGGACACACAAAATATGAATACACAAGTTTCACAAACCAATAACCAGACATTTATGGTAAATTAATTTCCCAGTAAAGTGAAAGACTAGAAATCACGACTTTGTGATTCACTGGTGCTCAATCTTTAATTCTGCTGCTTTAGCTATAATCCTAATATTTAAACCCAGGTTTGCAGTGAAGCCAAAGTCTCCCTGGGCACATCTGTGTCTTCTTTCTAGTTCTCACTTGAACATAGAACATGCAGGAAGACACACAGCTGAGGCATGTTGCACAATATGGTGCAGACAATGAAGTATGGAGAAAAGAATTTCAGGCTCTGAGGCCAGGTTGACTTGGATGGCAATCCAGACCCTGCGTGCGTGCTAAGTCACTCCAGTCATGGCCGACTCTTTGTGACCCCATGGACTGTAGCTAGCCAGGTTTCTCTGTCCATGGGATTCTTCAGGCAAGAACACTGGAGAGAGTTGCCATTCCCTCCTCCAGGAGATCTTCCCAACCCAGGGATCGAGCTCAAGTCTCTTGTATCTCTTGCATTGGCAGGAGGGTTTTTTATAAGCAGCACCACCTGGGAAGCCCAAATCCAGATTCTACCACTTGACAAATGGGCACATTGACCAAATTAATGATCTCCCCAGTTTCCTCTTTTTCAAAGGCTGAGAATTCCATCTAGTTTGGGCTTCCCTGGTGATTCAGACAGTAAAGAATCTGCCTGTGATGCAGCAGACGTGGGTTTGATCCCTGCATCAGGAAGATCCCCTGGAGGAGGGCATGGCAATCCACTCCAGTATTCTTGCCTGGAGAATGCCATGGACAGAGGAGCCTGGCAGGCTACAGGCCATGGGGTCAAAAAGAGTCAGACAGGACTGAAAAACTAATGCTTTCACTTTCAGAAGAGTGTCACATAGCTTGAGTAAGATTAAGTATGTATAGGGTCCTGGTATAGACTTAGCAGCAGCAGCAGCATAGAGCCTATGCTTCAAAATATGAGATTCCTTCTTCCCTTTTCCCATTTTCTTAGAACTCCACTCAAGTATGTTCTATACATCAAGGCCACTGAAAAGACTCTTTAAATTAATTGAGAAACTCTTTAGTACAATTAAAACATGAACATGAAAGCATAGTTTAAACTCTTCAAAGTTTACTTAGCTTTGCTCTTTTCCATAGTCAAAGAACATCTCTCCAACTCCAGTTGATGCAAAGCACGTGTGGTAGGCACTTACTGTTAGTGCCCAACTGATAGTTCAATCTCCCTTATGGTTATAGCCTCCTGGACTTCATTGTTGAAGCACCCCTTATCTACCCTCAGGTATATTGCTCAAGAAAGGCTAAGCCAAACTGCCTCTGAATCCAGATACAACACACGCTTGATCATGGAAACTAGCTTAGGTGTGGACATTTAATCCAAGCAGGCCAATGGAACTCAAACCAGGAAGTTTACTGTTATTATAGAGAAAGATAAGGTAACTTGCCATTGGAGTTGCTAGGCCAGAATCTTCAGGAAGGGGCAATCAGGGGAAGCTGAATCACTCGAAAATGGAATTTACACAGAAGGAAGTTAAATGAGTGAGACTGAGTCCTGACCACATCATTGGAACTCCCAGAACTAGCTGAGCTTGGTGTAAGGTCTACATGAGCCTTTTTGGATACATGACTCAAGCACTTATTTTTCGTTCTTTTACTTTCCATCTAATTGTGCCTTTGAATCTAAAGTGTGTCCCTTGTAGACGCTACATAGTTGCATCATGGTTTTTTTTTTAATCTGCTCTGTTAATCTCTCTACCTTTTAACTGGAGTGTTTAATCCATTTATATTTAATGTACTTACCAATAAGGTAGAATTTACATCTGCAACTTTGTATTTTGTTTTCTGTATAGCTCATGTCATCTGTGTTCGTTCATTTCTCCATTAATGATTTGTTTTGTGTTAAATACATATTTTCTATATACCATTTTACTTCCCATGTCTTTTCTTTGCCATATATTTTAAGTTATTTTTCTTAGTGGTTGCCCTGGGGATTGCAATTAGCATTTTAACCTAAAAGAATCTAATTTTTATAAATGCTAACTTAATGTTAATAGTATACAGAAACTTTGCTTCAAATAAAGCACAATTCCCCCTGTCCTCCTTCATGCTATTTTTATTATATAAATTGCACTTTTATGCATTATAAGACTTTGACTCAGTTTTTTAATTAATGCTTTATGTTGTTGTATTTAAAATCAAATAGAAGAGAAGAATGAACAAAAACACATTTATACTGTCATTCATATTCACTTATGTATTTCCTTTTATTGGAATCAATAATGTCATCTCTTTTTTTCCTTACAAAAGCTTGAAGTGCAGTTCCTTATATTCTAAAGTGTTCTGTGTGATATTGCACGCCATGGGGACCACCTAAAAGGGAAGTGGGCATGTACCTCCTATACTAACCTATCTTTCTGCTTCAGGGGTCAGAGGTATCATGTTTGTGAAATGTAGTGAATTATAAGATACATTTGTTTGTCCTAATCTGTATCTTCTAATTCAGGAGAGCAGAATTTTAATAATAAACATGTAGATTAAAGATGCTATAAATTATTTTCTACACTTCCTGCTGCTGCTGCTACTGCTAAGTTGCTTCAGTCGTGTCCAACTCTGTGCGACCCCATAGACGGCAGCCCACTAGGCTCCCCCGTCCCTGGGATTCTCCAGGCAAGAACACTGGAGTGGGTTGCCATTTCCTTCTCCAATGCATGAAAGTGAAAAGTGAAAGTGAAGTCACTCAGTCATATCTGACTCTTAGGGACCCCATGGACTGCAGCCTACCAGGCTCCTCCACCCATGGGAGTTTCCAGGCAAGAGTACCGGAGTGGGGTGCCATTGCCTTCTCCGAGAACTGTGTGTTAACATCCTCTGAAAGCTGGAAGCCCAGGTCTTCACTGCATGGTCCAGGGTTCTTGACACGGCTCTATAGTGTTTGGTCAAGACAGAGAATTCTCAGATAGGTTCTACTTTCAAAAATTAGCAGAACCACAGCTCAGAACTCCTGAAAATCCAAGATGATACAGGCTTCAAGACTTCTGTCTCATTTATATGTGCTTGCCAGTAACATTCGTTTTGTGCCACAATTTTATTGAAACATGTAAAGTGTTTGTTAGAAGGAAAATGAGTACATATGGATAGATACATGAATGGGCTCAGAGAGAGAGAGCTGCACCCTTGTGGCAACTTAAATCACTCATATAGGACATTTCTTCCTGGTTTTCTTTGGCGAATCATTTTGATTTGCCTGGTTCAGAGTCCATATCTGGTACAGCTCAGGATCCTCCCGTGTGTGTGTATGCATCTCTTAGCCAAGACGAATTCCACCAACGAGGCTTATGGGTAGTTTTCATCAGTTAGCGTCCCTCCCCTTTGGATCTTCAAAGAGCCTGTCTGGGCATGTGTGTACCACAAATTTTTATGGTAAAGGATAGTATATAAACTGATATCTTGGTTTATCAGAGCCTGTTGGGGTGGCACCCCTGTAATTTACCTAATTTGTCTCCAAAAAAATGAAGATATCGGTATTAATTAAGGTAAGTTCACTTCTATACCCCTAATTTTAAATACCTTCACATAATTTTAAAAATTGCTCTTGTCCATACAGCAGTTCAGTGTGGGCATGAGGGTTGGACAGCTCTTTGTGGCCCTTTAAATGGAGACTTGCAGGCCAATCTTCTTCTGTCTCTTGCCTCTGTTGTCACCTTGAGTCTTCGTGACACTTCCAGCTTCATGGATGGGAAAGTCTCAAATATGGAGAGTTGCTTTGAAGAGTTTAAAAAATAGGCTAGGCCTGAACATCCATGCACATCAGTTCTGCTCGCATCTCATTGGCCAGAACACAGTCATGTGAGCCTAGTCTATCGCAAGGCAGCCTGGGAAATGAAGTCTAACTGTGTGTCCAGGAGAAAAGGGAATGGGGTCCTTGCAGTATCATTGTTGTCAAGCTTCTTCAGCATTTTAAAGACTATAGAGCTACCTGCTGCTTTTATCATAGAAAGATTCCTGAGATGGGGACTGCATTCAGATTTTATCTCGCTGTTGAGATTAGACACAATAATAATTTTTACAGAACATTGTCTGGAAATTGTCATTCTATATATTAAAAGCTCAAGGGGAACATATGCTGCTGATTCTAAGGACCATATTATTAATAATAATCACTAACATTTATTGAGAGCTTACTATGTGCCAGGAACTGCTAAAGAAAAGCACTTTACAGGAACAAACTAATCTTAGTTAGATTCACATAAGGAAGCTTCATGAAGAGGAAGGGATTTAGGTGGGTTTAAAGGAAAAGAAGAGAAGCGAAAAGCAAAGGAGAAAAGGAAAGATATAAGCATATGAATGCAGAGTTCCAAAGAATAGCAAGAAGAGATAAGAAAGCCTTCCTCAGCGATCAATGAAAAGAAATAGAGGAAAAAAACAGAATGGGAAAGACTAGAGATCTCTTCAAGAAAATTCGAGATACCAAGGGAACATTTCATGCAAAGATGGGCTCAATAAAGGACAGAAATGGTATGGACCTAACAGAAGCAGAAGATATTAAGAAGAGGTGGCAAGAATACACAGAAGAACTGTACATAAAAGATCTTCATGACCCAGATAATCACGATGGTGTGATCACTGACCTAGAGCCAGACATCCTGGAATGTGAAGTCAAGTGGGCCTTAGAAAGCATCACTATGAATAAAGCTAGTGGAGGTGATGGAATTCCAGTTGAGCTATTTCAAGTCCTGAAAGATGATGCTGTGAAAGTGCTGCACTCAATATGCCAGCAAATTTGGAAAACTCAGCAGTGGCCACAGGACTGGAAAAGGTCAGTTTTCATTCCAATCCCAAAGAAAGGCAATGCCAAAGAATGCTCAAACTACCGCACAATTGCACTCATATCACACACTAGTAAAGTAATGCTCAAAAGTCTCCAAGCCAGGCTTCAGCAATATGTGAACCATGAACTTCCAGATGTTCAAGCTGGTTTTAGAAAAGGCAGAGGAACCAGAGATCAAATTGCCAACATCCGCTGGATCATGGAAAAAGCAAGAGCGTTCCAGAAAAATATCTATTTCTGCCTTATTGACTATGCCAAAGCCTTTGCCTGTGTGGATCACAATAAACTGGAAAATTCTGAAAAAGATGGAAATACCAGACCACCTGACCTGCCTCTTGAGAAATCTGTATGCAGGTCAGGAAGCAACAGTTAGAACTGGACATGGAACAACAGACTGGTTCCAAATAGGAAAAGGAGTACATCAAGGCTGTATATTGTCACCCTGCTTATTTAACTTATATGCAGAGTACATCATGAGGAATGCTGGGCTGGAAGAAGCACAAGCTGGAATCAAGATTGCCGGGAGAAATATCAGTAACCTCAGATATGCAGATGACACCACCCTTATGGCAGAAAGTGAAGAGGAACTAAAAAGCCTCTTGATGAAAGTGAAAGAGGAGAGTGAAAAAGTTGGCTTAAAGCTCAACGTTCAGAAAATGAAGATCATTGCATCCGGTCCCATCACTTCATGGGAAATAGATGGGGAAACAGTGGAAACAGTGTCAGACTTAATTTCTTTGGGCTCCAAAATCACTGCAGATGGTGACTGCAGCCATGAAATTAAAAGACGCTTACTCCTTGGAAGGAAAGCTATGACCAACCTAGATAGCATATTCAAAAGCAGAGACATTACTTTGCCAACAAAGGTCTGTCTAGTCAAGGCTATGGTTTTCCCTGTGGTCATGTATGGATGTGAGAGTTGGACTGTGAAGAAGGCTGAGCGCCGAAGAATTGATGCTTTTGAACTGTGGTGTTGGAGAAGACTCTTGAGAGTCCCTTGAACTGCAAGGAGATCCAACCAGTCCATTCTGAAGGAGATCAGGCCTGGGATTTCTTTGGAAGGAATGATGCTAAAGCTGAAACTCCAGTACTTTGGCCACCTCATGCTAAGAGTTGACTCATTGGAAAAGACTCTGATGCTGGGAGGGATTTGGGGGCAGGAGGAAAAGGGGACGACAGAGGATGAGATGGCTGGATGGCATCACTGACTCGATGGACGTGAGTCTGGGTGAACTCTGGGAGTCGGTGATGGACAGGGAGGCCTGGCATGCTATGATTCATGGGGTTGCAAAGAGTCGGACACGACTGAACGACTGAACTGAACTGAACTGAACTGAAAGGACTTTGGGATCATGGTTGGAATGGAGGTACTCAGATAGTGTTCTAGGTCTTGATAGAATGAGGTTCATATTAGCAGGGTTGATAAATGGGTTGATCTCCATTACTTTTGAAATATACAAGCGGAATAACAATTGGCAAATACATAGGTTACAGAAAATCTACCCCATACAAACTAAAGCAACTGAACTCAGAGTTGTCTGGAATTAATCTAGGGCCCTCTTGCCTAAGTTATAGACATTCTTCACTCTCAGCCCCTTGCCCTGGTAGTCAGGAGACTGGGGAAAAAAGAAGGGAAACCAATGCAGTTTAATTCTTTCCCTTTTGCAGATAAGAAGGGCATTGAGGTTTAGCCTTGCATGTAACTGTAGAAGAACAAAAGTATTCAAAACCAGAAGGCTCCTCTTGCTTTTTTTGGGAGGGCATCTCAGGTTGATGATCAAAGAGTCAGGCAGGTTCGTTTTAAGAATGTTTCCAATTTCTGTTTTCTTGATTTGCTTTATTTTAACCCCTTCCTGGCTTCATGAAGAACTTTCATGTTTCTGGATGTAACAGGATGGGCAAGGTCAAGTTCACAAAAGTGGGCATCATTCCTGCCCTCCATCTCCATTCAGCCTCTTTCTCTGCTTGTGTTAACTGCAGTTATGACCTGATACCTCAGTTCAAAGGAGAGCATTGAATAAATTAATTCCAATTAAATTGTAATTATCTGAATGTCTTATCTCTCCTAGGAATATCTAAACCCTGGAAAAAAAGGATGACAGCTGGGAGAGGGTAATTTCTCTGTTGCTATATTTCAGGTACAATGAAGGAGTTAGCTCTCTGTGGGGCTAAAAAGCATTGACAACTTCATAAGACACAAAAAGTGGCCCTAGGAACCACGTTTACAGTCAGTGTAGCTGCAAATGAAAATTTAGGCCACACTGCCTGGTGTGCAAAAGATCAAGTATGGAGTCCAGATGGGCTGGGTTAGAGCCCTAGCTCTGCCACTAACTCATTGCATGGCCTTGGGCAAGTTATTTTACTTTTCTGAGACTCAGCTACAAACAAGCCATTGTGAAAGTGTTTTGTGATTTAATGAGATAAAATTAATAATGAGATCACATTTGCCAAAATGCTCTTGAACTGTAAAATGTTGTATCAAAGTGAGGAATCTTTGTTTTCCTAAGGAGGCTCTATTTCTGATTTCTCATTGGAGAGTCATTTATTTTTTCTGTGTCTTTTCATTTATTAGGGTTAGAAACATACACACATAGGAAGAGAACCTGTGAAAACTGATGCTCAAATAATGTAAACTGGCCTGGGACATCCATCTTTCAGGGTGTTTACTGATCCATTTTATACCCCGGTCTATTTAGAAGCCACTGAGTTTAATTAGTACCACATACAACATCCGATCCCATAAGCATTTTCTGCCATCTCTTGTCTCTTTTGAAACTTTTCCTTTAAATTAATTTTTATTGGAGTATAGTTCCTTTACAATATTGGGTCAGTTACTGCTGCTGCTGCTGGTAAGTCGCTTCAGTCGTGTCCAACTCTGTATGACCCCATACACGGCAGCCCACCAGGATCCCCCGGTCCCTGGGATTCTCCAGGCAAGAACACTGGAGTGGGTTGCCATTTCCTTCTCCAATGCATGAAAGTGAAAAGTGAAAGTGAAGTCGCTCAGTCATGTCCAACTCTTCACGACCCCATGGACTGCAGCCTACCAGGCTCCTCCGTCCATGGGAGTTTCCAGGCAAGAGTACTGGAGTGGGGTGCCATCGCCTTCTCCGGTGTCAGTTACTACTGTGGAGCAAAATGAGTCAGCTATAGGTATACATATTTGTTGTTGTGTAGTCACTAAGTGGTATCTGACTCTTCTCCGACCCCATCGACTATATAGCCCACCAGGCTCCTCTGTCCATGGGATTCTCCAGGCAAGAATACTGAAGTAGATTGCCATTTCCTTCTCCAGGATATCTTCCTGGTCCAGGGATTGAACCCACATCTCCTGTATTGGCAGGCAAGTTCTTTATCACTGAGTCATCAAGGAAGCTTCTTTTTTTTTTGGATTTCCTTCCCATTTTGGTCACCACAGAGGGCTGAGTAGTTTCCTGTGCTATACAGTAGGTTCTCGGTAATTAGGTATAACAGCCTTTGACTGTGTGGATCACAATAAACTGTGGAAAATTCTGAAAGAGATGGAAATACCAGACCACCTGACCTGCCTCTTGAGAAACTTATATGCAGATCAGGAAGCAACAGCTAGAACTGGACATGGAACAACAGACTGGTTCCAAATAGGAAAAGGAGTAAGTCAAGGCTGTATACTGTCACCCTGCTTATTTAACTTATACGCAGAGTACATCATAAGAAACGCTGGGCTGGAAGAGGCACAAGCTGGAATCAAGATTGCCGGGAGAAATATCAATAAGCTCAGATATGCAGATGACACCACCCTTATGGCAGAAAGTGAAGAGGAACTAAAAAGCCTCTTGATGAAAGTGAAAGAGGAGAGTGAAAAAGTTGGCTTAAAGCTCAACATTCAGAAAACTAAGATCATGGCATCTGGTCCCATCACTTCATGGGAAATAGATGAGGAAACAGTGGAAACAGTGTCAGACTTTATTTCTTTGGGCTCCAAAATCACTGCAGATGGTGACTGCAGCCATGAAATTAAAAGACACTTACTCCTTGGAAGGAAAGTTATGACCAACCTAGATAGCATATTCAAAAGCAGAGACATTACTTTGCCAATGAAGGTCCGTCAAGTCAAGGCTATGGTTTTTCCAGTGGTCATGTATGGGTGTGAGAGTTGGACCGTGAAGAAAGCTGAGCCCCAAATAATTGATGCTTTTGAACTGTGGTGTTGGAGAAGATTCTTGAGAGTCCCTTGGACTGCAAGGAGATCCAACCAGTCCATTCTGAAGGAGATCTGTCCAGGGTGTTCTTTGGAAGGACTGATGCTGAAGCTGAAACTCCAATACTTTGGCCACCTCATGCGAAGAATAGACTCATTGGAAAAGACTCTGATGCTGGGAGGGATTGGGGGCAGGAAGAGAAGGGGACAACAGAGGATGAGATGGCTGGATGGGATCACCGACTTGATGGACACGAGTTTGGGTGAACTCTGGGAGTTGGTGATGGACAGGGAGGCCTGACGTGCTACAATTCATGGGATCGCAAAGAGTTGGACACGACTGAGCAACTGAACTGAACTGAACTGATCCATAGTATTAATAGTGTACATGTGTCAACCTCAGTCCCTCATTAAGGATTCTTGATGTGGAAAGACGCAGTATCTTCTTCAGTTGCTAGAGGGACTCATGCTTGCTGTGTGGGGCACACAGAGGTATCCTGGGCAGGAACTTACAGGATATTAGGGACAAGAATGTCAGAGAGGAGAGGTGGGACATTCTAGGCCTGCAGTAAGTGGTGATGGGCCATTTGGCCAGAAGACGTCAGGACACGGGGACATAGAACATGGCCTGGGGATCCCATTCTGGGTCTAAGTTGATGCTGGTGCCCTTTGAAGGGTGAGCAGAGCCAGAGAAAGAGAAGCAATATCTCTGAGAAATAAACAGCCCTAAAGCTGGATTCTCAGTGCCATGCTGGACCTTCTAGGTGCTACCAGGCTCCGTGTGGGCCCTGCCAGCTGGGCTGAGCACCTGGGTATTCTGCATGGGGATTGGCTCAAATAGGCAGATGGGGACTATGTGTCCCTGTATGCTTGGGTGGATGTTGTCTCATGGATTACTGATGATCTTGTACCCTGTCAGGGTGGCAGGGCCACACAAGTACACAGACGCATGGTGTCAGCTAACAGCCCCTGGGCTCAGGCACTGGAGTGCCTGCCAGTCTCAGAAACTCAGGAACTTGAAAGCAACCCCTATCAACTGATTTGAATTGGCGGATAAGAAGCAAACTGATCTGCTGTTCTCTCTAAATGCACCACCTGCCTAACACTTACTCCACTTGTTGAGTATTAATTACTCATGTGGCTATGGTTTCCATGGGATCATATGAATGCAAGGAAGATAAAAGAATGAAAGGAAAAAAACAATCCCAAAGAAATTAGAACATGGGTGACAGCAGCTCAAATCTTGCCTTTCTGTCCTTCCTCCCCTTTCTATTTGTGCAAACACAGCTTAATTATTCCCTGAAGCTATTTAGGTATGCGTTTATGTTGCAATACACAAGGACCTTTGTTTTCCCTGGGAGGCCAGAATATTCTAGCACTTTTATTGCTCTGAGGGTATAGGACCAGCATCTCCTGCTGTGGCTTGTAGATAACTTGTCAGTTGCCACTCACCTTTCCTGTGCTCAAGGAAGACATGATTAATTGATCATGTCATGCTTTTCTGCTGAGCTGGAACACTCAGAGTCCCTCATGACACAGCAGTCCAGACAGACAATACAAATTGATTGGAACTCGCATAAGAGGTAAAATGGTGTGTCATCCTCGATTTAATTCCCCCTACCCTATGTTAACTTGGTAAGGGAAAGAATGCAGGAGCTGACTGCCTTTCCCCACCTCCTTCCTTGACCACGAGGTCTGCTTCCCATTCATCAGAGACCTTTGGTTCAATGAGGAGTGAGGCAGAGGTAGGAGCATAAATTTTGGAAGCTGCACACACACACACACACACACACACACACACACACACAAACATATCCACATGCTTTATTTCTCTCAGTCTCCCTCTTCATCTCTTTCTCCCTGAATTTTAACTCCCAGGGCAGTGGGAGGTCTGGGATAAGAGGGTGGGGAGAAATGCAAAGTATAAGAAAGAGCCCACTAGTGGGAGAGGAAGCTAGAGGGCTCAGTAGTATCTGTTTCTCTCTGAATTTAAGCTAAGGAAATGGGCCAAAGCTTGCAGGAGCCCAATCACTAAAGTTGTCAGGCAGGAAGTGTGTAATGGGGCCACCCAGTTTGAAGAACAAAAAGGAAACCAGGGTTGCCATGGCTTCCTTCTTCTTCAAGTTTGAATTTTGCCAGAGTTGGCTAACTTGAGACTCTTCAAAGACTGAGTCCTCTCTTACACTAGATGTGTTTCTAGGATTGCTTCTTCATTCCTTCATTCGACAATACTTTCTGAAGACCTGATAAGAGACCTGCCCTGTACCAGTTACTGAGGATATTTCTGTAAATAAGAAAGACCCACTCCTGTCTTCAGGGTTGCTATAGGCAATCAGGAAAGATTGATATAAATGTGTGCTGTGCTGTGCTAAGTCACTTCAGTCATGTCGGACTCTTTGAGACCTTACGGATTATAGCTCAGCAGGCTTCTCTATGGGATTCTCTAGGCAAGAATACTGGAGTGGGTTGCCGTCCCCTCCACCAGGGGATCTTCCGGACCCAGGAATCGAACCTGTGGCTCTTACGTCTCCTGAATTGGCAGGCGGGTTCTTTACCACTAGCATTACCTTGGAAATCCCTAATATCAATGTGTAAATGTCATGAAGTCGGATGAGGTCCACAATAAGCAAAGTGCAGGCAACTGCAGGTGCACCTTTATCTAAACATACATCTATACACTGGCATAAGGTATTTCAAACCCATGGATTGCCTTGAAATCATGGTAATTTTCTTTTTCTTTTTTGGTAATATTCACTTTTAACTCTGCCCTTGGGAGCTAGGACAAGAACAATATCAGAGAGTCTGGTCTGCTGAGATAGCATCTGACTTGCAGTCTCTTGTTCATTGAACAATGATGCATTAAGCGCCCACTAATGGACTTTCTTCTTCAACAAAACCTGCTTTCAGCGAATTCACAGAGAATGACCGTTTAACATTTATAGCCAAACCCCCTGTGAGCCAGAGGAGCACAAATGGGACACAGTCCAGGTCCTTGAGGAAGTGGAATTCTTCTGGCTTGAGGAATGCTCAGATTTGTGTGTCAGTCTCAGCTCTGAAAGTGCAATTAGACAGAAGAGCTTCTCGTTAGCCCCATGAGGCTGGAACAACAGAGGTTATCTTCCCAATGTTTTTCTGGAACAGCATATTCCAACTGACAGAAATTTTTCTTTGGATCACTGTTCAGATTCACTCAAATAAGCTAATATTCCCACTTCTTCAATAGAGAAATCAATTTTACTCTTTGCCCATGCAAAGAGAGGAGGAAGAGCCGCAGATATAGGAGCAGCAAAAAGGAAATTTTTATATCGTTTTCCAAGACAGGAGTCTCCAAGCCTCTTTGAAAACAATACCAATTATTGAATACACTCATTTAACAAATGTAGCCCCCAAGAGGGCCCCCAGTTATCCCAGCCACCTGATATCCTTGACCTTGCATTGTTCTTCCACACTGGTATGTGATTTCTTAGAATGCAAATGCATGTATGCTCAGTGGTATCCAACTCTTTGGGACCGCATTGACTGTAGCCCACCAGGCTCCTTTGTTCATGGGATTCTCCAGGCAAGAATACTCCAGTTGGTTGCCATTTCCTACTTCAGGGGATCTTCCTGACCCATGAATCAAACCTGTGTCTCTTGTCTGCATTGGCAGGAGGATTCTTTACCACTAGCACCATCTGAGAAGCCCAACATAACTGTTTTATTTTTTCCTATAACCAAGAATGGCCAACACACAGTTCAGAGGAGATAACACCTCTCTCATTTTTGGCCTTAAAATGTGGTAGATTTATTAACCAAGTAGCTGATTTATTTGTCAGTGAACATGTTTGCACTAATATATCCTCAAAAATGGCAAATTTCCACTGAACTCCATAGTCAGTGGAGTTTAGTTACTCAATCAACTTTACTGGAGTCCTACTATGGGCAAGACAGTGCCTGTGGGCTGGGATATAGATGAGTAAACACATTCTCTCTAAAGAGGGGAGATATTTCATATAGGATCATAATGCAGAGTAGAACTTTTCAGATGATCTGGGAATTTGGAATGAGACATGACATTTCTGTCCTCAAGTAGCTTACTGGATTCCAGTGGGGAAGATAAAACTTCTAAATCAGAAACAAGAAGACACAATACTCTTAGCACATTGTCCGAACTTGGTAATTTTATGACCACTGAATGGATATATTGTTGCTAATAAATAAACACTGAATGATAAGAGATTATGTAAATATGAAATATTTGCCAGGTTCTTATTTTTCTTTTAAGTTCCTTAGGGTTCACAACTTAATGGAGAAAAAATATATATAACAAGAACAAAACCCTCCCATTCTATCCCTGGACAAAGTTACACCTTTCTCTTCCCCTAACAGGACACCATGGACTATAGCCTGCCAGGCTCCTCTGTCTATGGAATTCTCCAGGCCAGAATGTTCCCTCCTCCAGGGGATCTTACCAACCCAGGGATCAAACCCACATCTCCCGCATTGCAGGCAGATTCATTACCAGCTGAGCTACCAGGGAAGCCCATCCCTACTGCATGTACAGAAAATTAATCCAAAATGTCTCAATTTTGTAAAGCTCCATGGAGAATTTCCTATATTGGCTTATGCCACCCTATTGTTCAGACGAAGGAAGGGCTCATTGCATGTGAAATATACCAGAACCTCACTATAATACTGTCCTAGAAATGCATGTTGTAAAAGTTCTTTGTTGCAAGGTTGTTTTATATCTTTGTTGAATATGGTAATAGAAAAAGCTATATGAGAAGTTTTATGTCTTGTTTTCATCTCCACTTATATTCTTGGTTTGGGCCTATGACAGATTACTGAATGTAGAGTGCGCATGGTGGGGCAAGTTTACAGTCATGGTAGACCAGATGTCTTAAACTAGTACATTTGGTCTGCATGCTGAGGTTGTTGTGGATGTTATTATTTTTAATTAAGCAATAAGTGAATATTTACATTCTCAATTATTACTCTTATGCTATGGCTAAGAAGTACTTTAAAAACCCTTATAATAGAGAAACATTTCTCTCTACCCACATTTCTATCAAAATAGGAAAATTAAAAGCAGACTTAAAAAGGTGCACATTTCAAGAAGAATGGGACTTGTAAAACATTCATTTCTGGCTTGCTTTACTTATTACCTTCACTTGCCTGGTCCTTGTAGGCAGTTAAGCCTATGACCCCAGCATTGTGTCTTGAGATGGCTCCTTCCTAATACTCTTGGGAATCCCTTGATGTTTGGTCCTACCGTAGCATACAATGTCCCCCATAATATGCAGTCAAAGGTAACTTAACCAGAGTGGCTTAAGCAGAGTGTACATGTGAACAGAACTCAGGGGTGAGATTGCTACGCTGGGCTGTCAGCACACTGACTCCACAATGCCCACCATTAAAGGTCCTGCTTTTGCCAAATGACCACTTGCTACACCAGGAGGGCCTTGGTGAACAGTCACACGTCCAAACCTAAAGGTCTGTTGTGACTGTGTCCCAGAACTGTGTGTCCTTTGCCTGTCCTTGCTAACTAGATCCACCAGGCTCTGATAAATAAATCCCCTTGGGTAAAAAGCCAGAAAAACTTTTTGTTAAAAATGGGACTCACTCTATAGAGATTAGCTATATAATCAGAGGTCAGTACTTTCCAAAGGTGCAGGAAAGTCTCTTCAAATAGAGGAGAAATGGATGCTCAGAGAGTGTATGCCAAAAGACACATTTTTAAGGTTGCCTAGACAATAGGATAGGAGAAGGCAATGGCACCCCACTCCAGAGTACTCTTGCCTGGAGAATCCCAGGGATGGGGGAGCCTGGTGGGCTGCCGTCTATGGGGTCGCACAGAGTCGGACACGACTGATGCGACTTAGCAGCAGCAGCAGCCAATAGTATTGGAGAAGGTGATGGCACCCCACTCCAGTACTCTTGCCTGGAAAATCCCATGGACAGAGGAGCCTGGTAGGCTGTAGTCCATGGGGTTGCGAAGAGTCGGACACGACTGAGCGACTTCACTTTCACTTTTCACTTTCATGCATTGGAGAAGGAAAGGGCACCCCACTCCAGTGTTCTTACCTGAAGAATCCCAGGGACAGGGGAGCCTGGTGGGCTGCCGTCTATGGGGTCACTTAGAGTCAGACATGACTGAAGTGACTTAGCAGCAGCAGCCAATAGGATAGTGAAACAGGTGAGGGCTGTTTGCACATCTCATTTGGGGCAGAGCCCAATAGTGTGTTTACAGAGCTTTCTGTAATTATTAAAAGTGAATCTGCCTGATTTCATTTATCAAACTCTGAGTTTCAAATCTTTCTTATCCACCAACCAATATAATTTAATAAAAGAGGGCAGAATTAAGGAGGAAGAAAAAGGGAACTGACATTGGCAAATTCCTTACTATATGGGTCAAGCTCTTTTCATATCTAGTCTTAGCCTGTGAGGTAAGAATTATGTGTCCTGTCCTTCAAATAATACAAGACCCAAAATGTTAAGCAGATTGTTCAGTCTCAATAGATAAAGTTTCAGAACCAGGACAGGCTGGCTCTATAGTACAGTCTTCTCAGGAGAAGCGACTAGAATTCTGATGCACGCATCCATGCTATTTCCTTTTTCCCTCTGCTTAGAATCTTCTCATCTGTCTACTTCCTACTCTCTGTTCCCTGTTCATCTTTTAAGATCCACATCAATTTCACCTTCTGGTGAAACTGCCCTGGAACATCCATCCACCTTGACATCTCCTTTCTCCAAACACTTCTGTCTTTGAAGAAGTTCCCACTGGGTAAATGTCTGTTCTGCATAATGTAACACTTTATTGTATTGGTAGAAAATGCTATAATATATGGCACTACCCTATTTTTTAATCATTTTGTGCTTGATATTGTGCCTCTTCAGCTCCTTGTGTGCAGGGAGCTTATTTTATTTGTCCTATACTTGATGTGTGTGTGTGTGTGTGTGCGCGTGCACGCGTGTGCATGGGCTTCTCAGCAAACATTCCTCCTTCCTGAAGCACCGGAGTCTTCCTTTGGGGAAATACCAATTCCCCATTGTGCATGGTTTTAGACAGAAGAAGAGTACAGACAGTAGCTTTGAAATAGGGAACTGAGGAGGCTAAATCCTCTTTCTTGGTACCCTAGTACAGCCAGAGGTGAGCACATGACCTAAGCTCAGACAATCAGGGGCTTCCCAGTGGCTCAGTGGTTAAGAATCTGCCTGCAGTGCAGGAGATGAGAGTTCAGTCCCTGGATAGGGAAAATCCCTTGGAGGAGGGCATCACAACCCACTCCAATATTCTTGCCTAGAGAACCCCATGGACAGAAGAACCTGGCAGGCTATGGTCCATGGAGTTGCAAAAGGTCAGATACAACTGAAGTGACTGAGGATGTACACATGCAGCCAGTTAGATGCTCCCTTCTGAGGATGGAAGTTCTAACTCATGTGACATGTCCATCAGGCTGTCCTGCTATGAGTCCAGGGCTGAGCTTCCCATTTTCACTGCTGCCTTTGTTCTTGCTCAGTTCTCGGCCTGGTCCTCTGGCTTCCCACCAGTTCTGTGGGCCCTAAGACCTTCCAAAAATGTTCCATTTCCTTTTGGTTTGTTTCAGTTGTTTATAACCATATGCTCCCACAGAAACTCAGCCCTGGGCTGGGCTCAGTGAAGCAGTGTAAGTATAAATTCTTGCTGATTGCCTTTTTGAGGTCACAATATAATTTCCACCCAACATATGTGATGAATAATGGGTATTTGAATCTGTTTCAAACCCTAAGCTTATGAGGGGGCTGGGGAATGAGTTTCAGATAATAATTGGGTGTTCTCTGAGCAGCCAACACCCTTTTTCCCTGTCCCTCCTTTGCAAATACAAACAGCCTACCCTGTTTTCCCTGCACTTTACTCCTGGCCTGTGTATGGCTTCAAAAAGTGGTGGTGAAGACTATTTCTTCCGCTTCCTCCCATCATCACAATGGCACTGCCACACGGCAGCTCTGTTAAGTCAAGGGCCCTGTGCTAGTTTGTCATAAAACCACATCCCATTCCTCAAACCAGTCAGAACCTGCAGAAAACAGAAATTAAATGTGAAGCAAGAGGGATGGAGACTGGCCCGGAAAGGACAGGCCAGGTGTGGATGGGTGACATGCAGGGGGAGCTATAGGAGGGGTGCATTGCTCTCCCCAGCATCTCCTGGAGCATGCTCTGCCTCATATTTGCATGAGAGTACTCGCCCAGAAAGAGCAAATTGGAGCCAGGCACAAAACAATAAACTTCTCCCCAGAGAGCCCATTAAGAGTTAAACTGGCAAAATTCTCTTCACCACAATTTCACTAGAAGTTGGGAATGTATGCCATCATTTTTTTCCCCTCAAACTTAAGAGTCAGAGGGGGCTCATTAAAGTCACTTACACATTCTCCAAGTGCATTGAAATAACAGGGATGAGGTCAAGGAGGAATCATCTCTTGGTAACAGCCTGATGCTAGAAAAACAGCAGTCTGGATGGCCCCTGACCTTGCAAACATCCCTTGTTTCTAGGTAATTATGGCTGAAGATGACAATATTTGAAATTTGGTCCTTATCCCAAGTGAAATTCTCCAAATAGTCCCAAAGGAAATTTTAGTTTTGTTGGTTCTCTACCCCTTGGAGAACACATTCCCCCACCCCCCAACACACATCCATATGGATGCGCACACCCAACTTTGCATAGAGTTACATTTAGGACAAATCCTTATCCTTGTGGCTGAGGGTAACAAAGAAGCTCCCCTCTCCACCCCAACTGAGAACCTCTGATGCATATATGTGGAATCTAGAAAAATGGTATAGATGGACCTATTTGCAGGGCAGAAATAGAGATGCATATGTAGAGGATGGATATGTGGACACAGTGGGGCAAGGGGAGGGTGGGATGAACTGGGAGATTAGGATTGACATATATACACCATGTGTAAAATAGATAACTAGTGGGAATATGCTGCATAGAACAGAGAGCTCAGCTTGGTGCTCTGTGATGACCTAGAGGAGTGGGATGTAGGGGATGGTAGGAGACAGGTCCAAGCTGGAGGGATGACACATGTATAATATAGCTGATTCACACTGTTGTACAGCAGAAACTAATACAATATTGTAAAGCAATTATATCCCAATAATAATAATAATAAAAGAAACTCTGAGCTAGAAGCCAATGCAAGGACATAACCTAAGTTTCTGAGGGCAATGGTGAAAGATTCCCACAGACTGGTATTCTGTTCTGTACAAACTCTCAGTCTCTGGAAGAGAAGCAACAACTCAAGAGAGGGGTTGATACAGATGAGGCTGAGATGCAAGAAGAGTCCAGGACTGCCAGCACCCATTTAAACAACTTGTGGGGCAGCTTACTTGATAATTAAGCCAACCCAGAAGAAATTAGAGACAAGAGGAGGAGGAACAAAGTCCTCATGGCATGGTCTAAGATCCAAAATCCAGCTATTCCTGAAGCCATCACCCCTTGAACTTTCCAGTTATGGGAGCCAGTAAATCCTCTTTGATTTAGCTTATCAGACTTAGATTTCTGTTAAAACCCATGCAGTCACCAATATTTTATCATGGTGTTTCATGAAACCAGGTCAGGAGCCCCAGAGTGGCCAACCTAAACTAGCTCCTGGCACTGGACCCACTTTGGGGAAGTGTTTTCTCTGGGTGTCTGTTTTCCCACCTGTATAATAAGGGAGTTGGGGGGAGATGCCACTTTGGCAGCTGATTTTCATTTTCTTTTTCCAGTTTTTATGTTCTGTGATGAGGAGCTGAAGTGTGACCTTGTCCCTCAGCTACTTGTGAATGACAGGTTGGGAAAAGTAAAAACTGTGCATGTATGTACATGACAGGAGAGGTGAAGGGAAGGAATCACACGCCTCATCTGGAACTGTTAGAGGACACCTGGAGTCCTTAGCACCTGTCTCTACCAGCCCTGCAGGCCCCTTTGGTTGCTGCTGTTCTGTGCAGAGCCACTCCTGTGCCAACAACCTCTTACTCTCTCTCCAGGCTGGTGTCAACACAAGAGTTGTTGGGAATGCCTGAGAGGTGATTGAAGTTTGGAATGTGTGTTTGGTAGATTTACCAAGACAGGGGTGTTCAGATCCTTTGCACTGGTCTTTGTTTGCTTGTGTTTTTATTTTTATTTATCTGTTAATTAATTTGTTTGCCATGGTGTGCAGCTTGCAGGATCTTACTTCCCTTACCAGGGATTGAACCCTCGTACCCCACAGTGGAAGTATGGATTCGTAACCACTGGACTGCCAGGGAGGTACTTTCTTTGCTTGTGCTTTTAAAGTTAAGTTTCCAAACATACAGTTAGAACTGAAACAGGAGAGAATGAAGCAGGACACAACATTTAAAAGGATGACATAAGACAAGGACATGACATAAACTGATTAGAACCAAATGGATTCAAGATGGTGGACTGGTTGATTTCTTCTAGACCTTGAGTATGCACTTATTGTAACACATCAGCAAGCTAAATGACACACCCACAGGTGCTATGACAGTTCCAAGGCTGACCATCAAGGTCAGAAAGTTGCCAAATTTCTGGAAATCGCCTCTCCTTTCCCCAAATAGCTTGAATTCTCCTGCGACTCATTAACCTATGAAATTACCCACGCCTATAAAAACTGACAACCACATACCCTGGGGCCACTCTCACCTTCTGAGATGGCCCACACTTGTCTGCGGAGTGTGTTTCTCTATAAATAAATCCACTAACTATCATTTTGTCTCTCACTGAGTTCTTTCTGTGATGAGTCATCAAGAACCCGAGCTTCATTAAGTCCTGAGGCCAGGTGTGTAATTTTAGTTAAAAGACTGTGGGTTCAAGTCCTAGTCTGAGTTACATGATTTCAGCACAACTGTGTAAGCAATAAAGATTCATCTCAGTGACAGAGGATACATGCCAGGTCTCTCCTGGTTAACATGGACATAGGAAGTATCAGAACATGTCCTTCTGGTCACTGCTTCCCACTCTCCCTCTTGTTCTCTGCCCACCTCCTGATCCCATAGGTGTAAGGATGGCACAATCTGGGGCTCTACACACTGGGATTTGGACCAGAAAGATCTAAGTTCAGGTCCCTGCTCTGCCACTTACCAATGGTATGGCCTTGAGCTAATGACCTAAACTCCCTGGGTCTCAGTTTCTGCTTCTGTAAGATGGGCAGTTGTATTGATGGAGTGCTGTACTGCAGGGGAACCATGCCCAAAGTGCTTGGCATAGACCTTAACACACTGTTGTTGTTATTCAATTAGTGATTCCAGGAGCTGCTGAGAATAATTTAATCCCACTTTGTCCTATGAACAAGCTTCAGAGTGGGTATCACACTTACTGATCTTCCAGAGCTCACATCACAGATGTTCTATCCTCTCCTGTTATCCAGCTACATTTGGCTGCACCTCTGTTCTAGGTTTTATGTTATAATGTGACAGTGATCGAGATGAGTTCTAATATCTCCTCATCTACTTCATAGCTGGATGAACTTGGTCAAGTTGTTTAACTTCTTTCAGCCTCTTTTATTTTTTTCTGTTTCAAAATGCAAATCCAACTGACCCTGCAGAGGCACTGTGAGATTTGAAGTGGGTGATATATCTAGAATATATAGGACAGGGCCTGATCTGAGAAGAAGAGATACGCACATGACTGAGGAGGGGAGCTGAATTTCTGAGCCAGAATGCAGGCTTTGCAATGACGAACTGTGGCCTATAAACATGGCAGACAAATATTAAAAGTGAGAGACAATAGAGGAAAATGAAGCCCAGGGTATATGTTTTCTGCACAGGGTGCAGAAAAAGTTGTAACAGAAAAACCAAGATTCTAAATGTCTGGGACCTGCTCAGAATTAAAACTTCAGCACAGACATTTGAAGAATTAAGGATCTTAATAGACATAGCTAAAGAAGTAGGCACATGGTATTTTGTAACTGGGAGCTTTACTACTTTATAATAATTGAGGATTTTAGGAGGAAAAATTATCTACTTTCCTCCCTTGATTTTATTAGTTATCTAAAAGAAGTTTGGGACAGTCTCAAAATCAGTTTTTATTTATTTTAATTAAAATCATGAATTTCATTTATTTTGGAAACGGGGGAGGAGAAGGGTGGGTGATCCCAGAGAAACCAGACAATAAGGATCACTGTTCCAATGAATTTTGATATCATTTTTCTTAAAAGGTATATATTTTATAAAAGTTTCTGCTGAAAATTTTTGTATCTCTAAGTTTGAGAGTTTGTATAATATACCATGAAATCTGTCAAGAAACAATACTCTTAAGATCTAAGTACTTTCAGGGGCTTCCCTGGCAGTCCAGTGGTTAAGACTCTGCCTTCCAATACAGAGGGCACAGTTTGCATCCTGAGTTGGGGAACTAAGGTCCCACATGCTATGGAGTGTGGCCAAAAATTAAAAAAAAGATCTAAGTATATCCAAAAAGAAAAATTATGCTCTGCAGTTAGGAAAGGCATCAAGGTGACCAGATTCCTTCAGTTTCACAACTTTCAATTTACCTGTCTTTAAATTCAGCAAAATCTTATTATTTCTTGGGAGGGGCTTATGCTTATTTAAAGAAAAATTTTTTGAAAGGACAGTTGAAGCCCTGGAAACCCTTCTATTCAAAGCGCAGGAAGGGGTAACAACCCTGTATAAAATTAACAAGAGAAACACACCAGTTTGGCAACAGGAAGACCACAGAATGTAATTAGAATTCTAACAAAGGAAGCAAAATACATAGGTCAGAGGAATAAACAATGCACCTCTAGTGCCTCGGCATCCCCGTGGGAGGCTCAGAAGGAATGAGTCACTGGGGATTAGCTTCTGGAACTGAGAAGACGTGCTTCTCTCCATTAATGACTTCTAGCCTTATCTCCCCATCCCAGGGAATAACACAATCGCATTCCATCCAAGCTCCAGAGGGTGGCAGAAAGGCCAGCAGCCTCCTACCGAATGGCAACTCTTCCTTGCTCTTTCAGAGGTCTGCAGGACCCCTGTTAGACTGATTTCTCTTTGCAAATAGGATGGGCTGCTCCTGATGTATTTCATCGCATTTGCAAAGCTCCGCCCTTCATCTCTGGATGTGTCTTGTGTCTTATCTTCCCAGAGTCCCTTGGTCCGCAGAGGTAGCCTGCTGGCTGGAACTTAATTAGGCAGCGTTTGAAGATCAGGTGGCCCTCTGGCAGCCAGCTACCTTATCTCCCAGTGCAGAAATCCCTTGGGGAACTGTTACTGCCGAGCAGTGGGGCCTGATCAGGAGGGGCTAGAGATGGATTTCTGATTTGCCAAACAAAACAATAAAAAATAAAACCTATCTTTTAGTATATTATCTGGAACACTCAAGTCACCTTTTGGGAAAAATAAAAATATTTCAGGGTTGCATGACATCTTGAAGGTTCTATAATTTGGGGGGTGAAGGTGGAAGGAAAGGTGGGGGCCAAAGAGAGACGTCGTGATTGGCCAAGTTCACCCTGATTATCCAGATATCTCAGTGACACAGGCTAATGGTTCCTCTGTCCCTCAAAATGGAGACCGGGGAAAATAAAATACAGCGGGCATTCCCAAGGAAGGGAAATGCTACGCATGTCCCAAGCGTCCAGGAAGCAGGTGTCAGCTCCCCCTGACCAATGCTACAGTGCCAAGCTGCCATAAGGTGGCAGTGAGCAAGACCACACTTGCTTTTACAAGAAAAAGTGCTTTTGATGCTCTATTTTGGGTACTGAAACTTATGAAATCAGGCTTCCCTGGTGACTCAGTGGTGGAGAATCTGCCTGGCAATACAGAAGGTTTGGGTTTGATCCCTGGGTTGGTAAGATCCCCTGGAGAAGAAAATGGTAACCCACTCTAGTATTCTTGCCTGGGGAATCCCATGGACAGAGAAGCCTGGCAGAAAAGGGTCCCAAAACAGTCAGACAAGACTTAGTGACTAAATTTATGAAATAAGGTCATCGGGGATTCTGCAGTAACCTAACAAGGACATTTGTTGTCCCCAGCACAAATATTAGAAAGGGTCTTCTTCTCATGTGTGTGCTAAGTCACTTAGTCGTGTCCGACTTTGCAACCCCATGGACTGTAGCCTGCCAGGTTCCTCTGTTCATGGGATTCTCCAGGCCAGAAACTGGAATGAATTGCTATGCCCTCCTCCAGGGGATCTTCCTGACCCAGGGATTGAACTTGTGTCTCTTTCATCCATACCACCTGGAAAGCCCTGTCTTTTCCCTTAAGCACACAGTAAACAGAGGTCCAGGCCTGGCTCACCTCCACAGATCTTGTGACCTGAGCCTCTGGCTTCCCAGGCATTTGGCTCTCTCCCTCCAGGTATACCGCTCAGCTCCAACAAGGTGAGGCCCCAAGGATCTGCCACTAAGTACTCAGACCTACTGGTTGAGAAGCTTCGACTATAACATCTTACAGACGTTAGAGGCCTCAGACAGGCCTTTGTGACTGTCTCATAAACTGGCAAAACCTGCAGCCTGTAGTGGGCTACTGTGAGAGTCCCTTTTCCAGAGACTAACATGTCTTGCTGGCTTTTCAACCATGACAGTGAGAGCTTTGGTAGATGGATAGTGACTTGTGTTCAATTAACATATCAGGCATTCGGTCCAGCTGAGTGAAATGGTCGAAATACAAGCATACCACTGCGGCAACAATCAAAATAAGGTCCTATCTTTTATTTATACAACACCTTGTAGTTTTGAAATTGCTTTCTCACTCATTATTTCTTTTGATCCTCTAACTCAAGCAGGCAGAGACAGATATTGTCAGAGCTTCAGCTGATTCATAGGGTGCCTCTGGGTGAAACAGACAAAGATGCTCCCTCCTCTGGGTTTGGGCGGAGGTGGTGGTGGCAAAGCCTGGCTCGGCTGGACGTCAGCTTCCACTTCCCCTCAGCTGATCCTGTTGTGTGGTGCACAACCTGTCCAGCCATACATAGCAGCCCTGGGTATTATCTCCATTTTTGGTGGAAAAAAAATTAAGACTTATTTAATTGACTTGTTAAGGTCACATGTTTTGTAGATCTGGCACTTTACCTCTATACATCTATCTTCCTAATTTTCTTCTAGCTTTCCATCAATGAACAGTCCTTTAAAGAACGGACTACTCTGGTGGTCCAGTGGTTAAGACTTTGTTTTCCAATGCAGGGGAAATGCAATACAGACAGTTTCAACCCCTGGCCCAGGAACTAACATCCCACATGCCTCATGGTCAAAAAACCAAAAACAAAACAGAAGCCATATTGTAACAAATTCAATAAAGACTTTAAAATGGTCCACATAAAAAATCTTTAAAAATAATAAGAAACACTTAATATAAGCATTCACCTTTCCTCTCTTATTCTTATCCAAATGCCCTACTTCCTGAGTTGGATAAAGGCCTATATCAAGAGCCAAACTTGTAGGATTTTGACTGGCTATGTAAAATTCTATCACAAAATTTAATCCTTCTAAACATTTAAGACTGCAGCTGCAAACTATTAATCTGTGTTAAAATCCAAGTGCATCTGGACATGCATTCCACTAGGTCACTGCTTTCCAAACTGTCTTCCTTAGAAAACTAGTGCTTTCCCGACAGCTCAGCCAGTAAAGAATCTGCCTGCCAATGCAGGAGACAACAGGAGATGCGGACTTGATCCCTGGGTCAGGAAGATCGCCTGGAGGAGGAAATGGCAACCTGCTTCAGTGTTCTTTCTTGCCTGGGAAATCCCATGGACAGAGGAGCCTGGTGGGCTACAGTCTGTGGGGTCACAAAGAGTTGTACGTGACTGAGCACACATGTACACACTCTCAGATGAGGTGCCTCAGAATCACCTGAAGGGCTTGTGAAAACCCGAATCCCTGAGCCCCAGCTCCTGGGTCCCTGATGCAGTAGGTTTGCGGTTAGGCCTGAGAATTTACAAATTTTACATTTCTAGAAAGTTCCCAGATGGGGCTGAGGTTGCCTCTTCCAGAACCAAAGGTTGGGAAGGAAGTTTCCAGAAGATGCTAGTTTAGGAGTTCAACATGACTTTAGTTTTTTTTTTTTTTTTTTAAAAAACATACTTATTAGTGTACTCATGGAAGTTAATTCAGAATGTAGTTTGAAAAATCCTATCACAGGCCATAAGGATCCAACATTGCCCGTCTTGAGTTAATTTATTAATTTATCCTCCAGTCATTTAAACAGACATTAATTAAGTTCTGAAAGTGTTCCATGGTCTGTTTATGTCCTTGGGGACACAAAGGTCTGGTCCTTGTCTTCCTGGAATTCTCAATCCATCCGGCACAGAGGTGCAAACAGACCATTACAACCCAATGGGTTACTTACTCTGCCTAAGTAAGGAGGATGCTAGACATCTGAGGCTGGGAGCAGGGGGTGGTTTGTGAGCCAACAGAAAGGAAAGAGGAAAGTGGACACCCACCCCAAAGAACCTTGTTTGAGTCACTCTTTGCTTTAAAGGTGATGACTTTTACATGACCTGGGGCCACTTCCTTTATAGGTTTAGGCTGCCCAAGGAATTGACAGGACATCAACAGTGGCCAGGGCCAGCTCCATGGATGTCCAGCTGGTGTGGACCCACAGTCCCTGTGCACAGGAGAGGCCCAAGCTGGGTTTAATGATCTGCTTTAGCCATCCTGGCAAGAGACGCAGGTTCAATCCCTGGGTCAGGAAGATCCCCTAAAGTAGGAAATGGCAACCCACTCAAGTATTCTTGCTTGGAAAATTCCACGGACAGAGGAGCCTGGCAGGCTATAGTTCATGGGGTCACAAAAGAGTTGGATACAACTGAGTGACTGAGCAGAGCAGCACATTGCCATCTCAAAAGGCTCACTAATGTTTGAACAAGGGGCCCTAATTTTCACTTTGCATTGGGCCCTACAGATTATGTAGCAGGTTCTAATGGTGACTACCTTAGCCATTCCACAAAATCTTTTTGATCACCAACTAAGTGTTATTTGCTGAATTGGGAATTAGAGAGTCTTGATTTAATTGGATGGGGTTCCTGACAGAGGAGCTATAAGCTGAATACAGAAGACAGGAGTGAAAAGGAATTGACAACCCTGTGTGGGAAGTTAGAAGAGAGTATAACACACCCAATTCCTCATGCCCACAGGAGAGAATTTATCTCTGCCAAACCATGTCAGGCTGTCAGCATAAAGCTCTGCATCTCCTACCCCATCCACGGAGGACTGGATTACTTGCCCAGGTAATTTACAGTAAGAGGAGAGGGGGAGTCTCCATGACACAGAACACCACCCATGCCAGGTTCAGCATTCGTCAAAGTAATGTCATTAATGTGCATTTTTGTCAGAGGCTTGTCCAACAAGCCAGATAGTTCTGACATTGTAACAGATTTACTTTTAAGAGAAAAGTCAGCTTTTGATTGTTGTACGGAATCTCTATAGCTGTTTGAATATAAGTCAGCAAATACATAACTAGTTGGTTGACTTGAAATGGAACAAAAATCTAGATGATTGCAAGGTATAGGTGGCTTGCTTGTCAAGATTGTTTTGAAAAGAGTGGTTCACAGACCACAGGCATGAAGGTCACCTGGGGTGTGTGTGTGCTCAGTCACTCAGTTGTGCCAGCTGTTTGCGACCTCATAGACTGAAGCCCACCAGGCTCCTCTGTCCATGGAATTTTCCAGGCAAGGATACTGGAGTGTGTTGCCATTTCTCCCTCAGAGGATCTTCCCACCCAGGGACTGAACCCGTGTCTCCTGCATCTCCTGCAATGGCAGGCAGATTCTTTACCACCATGCCATCTGGGAAGCCTCAAGGATCACCTGGGGTCCTTGTTAAAAAGGCAGATTCCTGAGCTCCAATCCATTCTGGGATCTGGCGTTTTAAAAATTTTACTTGCTGTCCTGGAAATTCTTAAACAAACAGAAGTTTGAGAAGGTTCTTAGGAGCCTTGACAGGAGTAGGGCAGTGGAACCCTGGAATTTAGTAGTAAGGATATTTACTGCACTCTCCAAAATACTCAGCAGCCTATTGGGGAGGTCAGAGGTGAAATTCCCCACCGGAAAGTGGACTTCTGTGGAAATAAGACTCGCATGTGGGCAGAAACCAGAGAGGGCAGAGCTGACACGAGTGTTGCAGGCCAGAGGGCTCTATGTAGAACAGTATGGAAGTTCCTTAAAAACTAAAAACAGACCTATCACATGACCCCACAATCCCACTCCTGGGCATATACCTGGAGAAAACCATAATTCCAAAAGGCACATGAATCCCTAAATGAAACCTAAATGCTTATCAGGAGAGGAATAGGTAAAGAAGATGTGGCACATATATGATGGACTATTACTCAGCCATAAAAAGGAACAAAACTGTTCCATTTTCAGAGATATGGGTGGACCTAGAGACTTTCATACAGAATGAAATGTCAGAAAGAGAAAACCAAATATTGCATATTAATACATATATATGGCATCTAGAAAATAGTACAGATAAACCTATTTGCAAAGCAGAAATAGAGACACAGAAAGTGTTAGTCACTCAGTTGTGTCTGACTGTTTGTGACCCCGTGGACTGTAGCCCACCAAGATCCTCTGTCCATGGAATTCTCCAGGCAAGAATACTGCAGTGGTTAGCCATTCCTTCTCCAGGGGATCTTCCTGACCCAGGAATCAAACCTGGGTCTCCTTCCTGCATTGCAGGCAGATTCTTTACTGTCTGAGCCACCAGGGAAGATGCCAAGAGAGACACAGATGTAGAGAACAAATTTATGGACACAAAGTAGGGAGGGTAGGATGAATTGGGAAATTGGGATTGACATTACACACACACACACACACACACAACTATTTATAAAATAGATAATTAATGAGAACCTACTATATAGTTCAGGATACTCTATTCAGGGCTCTGTGATGACCTAAATGGGAAGGAAATCCAAAAAAAAGAAGGGGATATATGTATACATGTAATTGATTCACTTTGCTGTACAGCAGAAACTAACACACCATTGTGAAACAATTATACTCCAATAACAATTTTTTGTAAAGCACCTGGAATGTTTGGGGTTGATGAAATTTCTTAAGGAGCCATCAGAGGACCTGAGAATTAGCAGAAAAGGTGGAGTTCCAGGCCTCAATCTGCCACCAGAATAGCTTCACTTATATCAGCTATTTGGGAGCTTCTGTATAAGCTCTCACTTGAAAATGTTTCACAGTTTAAAAGGTATTTGAGACAACGAATATTCTAAGAGCTCAAGAAAGAAGGAGATTGGAGCCAGCTGCAGTGACAGAAGAAGAGATCATAGACCTGGCATAGCCCTGCCTGAACTGGGCCTGGTTCACCACTCAGTGATCAACCTCATCTCAGAACACACAGAATCTGGCTCAGCTACCCATCACATCTTAGAATCTGGCTTCTTCTCACAGCAAGGCCCTCAACTTTTGTCTTTTCCCCTCTCTGTGGCACCTCTTCCTGGCTTCCATTTAGCCAGGTCCTTCTCTTTCTTCCACAGGTCCTCTTTGTTCTCATTTTCTAGGTTCATCCCCTTGACCACCATCATTTTTCCCCATCACTGTACTTGCTTCTTTTTAGCACTTTTCACACTCTCCCTACCCTATTTGCCCATTCAGTGTCTATCTTTGAAGCAAATGCCCACTCCCTTGCCTGCCCTGCTCACTGCTGTCTCCAGAGCCCTGACACCACGCCTGGCAAACAGCAGGCAGTCTTTGATTATCTGATGGATGAGGAATGAATGTGGTTGGAGAGGCAGCAAGTAGCTTTCTGAGAGGGTAAAGGCAAACATAAGCATGACTGATGAGGACCTGGAGCCAGCAGGGAGTGGCCAGACTTCATTGATTTAGCTCTTTTTGCAAATATTTATCAAGCACCTTCTGTATATCAGTGCTCTTCAAGGTGCTGGGGACCCAGCAGTGAAATAGATAAGGTCTGTCCTAGTAGAGCTGGCCTTCTTGAGAGCAGTTACAAAACAAGAGACCCAAGAAATGAGGGAATTGTGTAACCTGTTAGGAGGTGAGATGCATTGTGAACAAGAAATAGTAGAGTAAGGCAAGGAGAATGGAAATGAATGAGGGTGAGGGAAGCTGTACTGCAAATGCAAGAACTGTAGGAGGTAAGGCGCTAACCATGCAGACATCCAGGGAAGGACCCTCCAGGCAGAAGGAACAGAACCTTGAGCAGGACTGAGCCAGGTATTTTGGAGGAACAAATGGTAAGAGGTCAGAGTAGCTGGGGTGGATAGGTGTGGGCAGCAGCGGACAGGAGAAGAGGTCAAAGAGCTGGAAGGGGCCAACTCATTTAGGCCTCATAGGCTTGCAGTGTCCAACATGGTAGTCACTGGGCACATGTGACTGTTTAAATGGAATACAATGTACAGTGGAGTTCCTCAATCTCACTGGGAACTTTTTCAAGGCCTTAGTAGCCACATGTAGGCTGTGGCTACGATATCGGACATTACAGATAAAGAACGTTGCCATCACTGCGGAAAGCTCTGAGTTGGACAGACAGTTGTAGACTTCGACTTTTACTCTGAGTGAAATGGGGAGCCATGTCAGGCTTGCATGGAGGAGTGGCATTCTGGCTTCTGTGTTGAGACTAGAGTCTTGGTGGGTAAAATCAGGAAGCTCCCAGTCACAATCAGAGACTGTGGTGGAATTAATGATAGCGGCTCAGGTCAGGGCAGCAGCAGAGGAGGTGGTGGGTCATGGTCAGAGCCTTGCTATTTTGAACGTAGAGGCAGCGGGACTTGTCGACAGATTGAATACAGGAAATGATAAAGGAGAGAGAGAGGGGTCAAGAATAATGCCAAGGTCTGCATAGCCAGAAGGACAAGGGTGCCATCTTTTGGGTGGGGAAGGCTGTGGGAGGAGCAGCCTTGTGGTATGGAGGGAAATCAGGAGTTTAGTCTTGGCTATTTTTGAGGTTATTTCTGATAGACATCCACGTGAAGACACTGATCAGACAGTTGGGTATATAAGTCTGGCATACAGAAGGGTCTGAACCAAATATATATATTTGACCATTGTTAGAATATACACAGCAAAAAGGACCCAAGACTGGATGAGCTCATCAAGGGAGTGAAGACAGAAGACCTCTGAGAAGCAAGCAGAGGGCTACCCAGCACTAAAGGCCTCTGTGGGGCAAGAGCAAGCCCTAGGGTAAGTCTTCACATTGTGAGGAAACTTCTATTCCATCCCAGCAGCCCTGGGGAATTTGGAAGGTTTTTTATCAAGCACGTCACAAACCCACTCTGACTCTTTATTATGATTTCTCATTCATTTCACAAGGTTAAGGGAATGTCTGAGTGAAGCTTCAGGCCTTACAATGGCCGACAAAGCTCTACATGAACAGTTCCCCAGTCCCCTCACTTCTTCCATCTCCCGAGATGCTCCAAATGTGCTCACAGGGCTCCAGCCACACCCTGGCCACCTGCAGTCCCTCAGACACATCAGGTCTCTCTGCCCCAGGGACTTTGCACTGACTGTTTTCTTGATCTAGAATGCCTGGGGATTACTTTCTGACCACTCCACACTCCCTGTCCACTTACTCCATTTTATCTTTCCCTGAAGGACTTGTCTCCATCTGCCATACTAAGCATCTTTATTTTTTAGGTATTGACTTATTTTTAAAATATTTACTCATGTACTTATTCATTTGTTTGGCTGTGTCGGGTCTCGGTTGCAGCACGCAGGGTCTTTGTTGCATTGTGTGGGCTCTTTTGTTGTGGTACACAGACTCTCTAGCTGTGGGGCATGGGCACTGGAGTGCATGTGCTCAGCTGCTCCGCAGCATGTGGGATCTTAGTTTGCCGACCAGGGATTGAACCCGTGTCCCCTGCATTGCAACGTGGATTCTTAACCACTGAACAACTAGGGAAGTTCCTTCTTCCTTCATTTATTGGCTGTCTCCTCTCAGCAGAAAGTCAGACCCTTGAGAGCAGGGATGTTTGTTTATTTTTGCCCAGTGAGGTACTTCTGGCATAGGAGACAGTGCCTGGCATGTGGGAGATGCCCAGTAAATACCTGTGTTGAATAAATCAACATTAGAGTGTGTCCACAGGACCATAAAAAGCTATCCACAAATGGGCAAATCATACACAGGGAAGCAGGTGTTTCTCCATTTTTTTTCTCAGCCTCAGGGAAATACGGACTTTTGACTCCTCTCAAAATTTAATTGGGGGCAAGGAGGATGAAGAAAGCAACAAAATAGGGAGGAGAATCTGAGATAAGAGCTGACTTGTTGCTTTCAGGAGAGCTTGTGTCATGCTACCACCTTTCAGGGGACACGTGTCATCCCATCTCCGGAGATGACTGCAGCTCTTCCTCCTCTGTCTCCACCTCCTCTTTCTCTCCCATCTCCCTTTCTTGCTGTCACTTCAAATGCTGCCCTCTGTGGCTTCTTCTAAATAGCCAGGGTGGGAATATACAGGGGGGAGGTATCAGGGTTCCCTTTGAAACCTGGCCTAGCTACTGCTGCCCATGTACATCTCTCAGTGGGACAAGCGCCCGGCTTCTCATGTCTGATGGTGGGTGGGTGTGGGGAGGGTCTGCAAGGCACTCAGCTCATTGCAGATGCCTTGACTTTGACACAGACCCTGAGAGGTGGAGGCAAAGGGTGGGGAGAAGAGAGCTTGCTTGACAGTGGCTCCCTTCTTTTCTTTCTTTTAAAAAATTACAGCAAATCGATCGTGTTGGAAAAACTGGACAATTATTTTGACAGCGCCTTGTTTCTGACGGCCAGGGGTGAGGTGACAAGGAGAGAGAAAAAAGATGCAGGTCTCCCTGTCTAATTCTCTTTGTCCAGCATAAAGCATCATTTCTCCTGATTGTTGAAAATGCCTCCCCTGCCTCAGCAAGGACTTTGAAGAGAAGCTGAGGCCCTGAAACATGCACATTTCACAGGCTTTGTTCTGAATATTATCCTCATCACTGCAGATATGCTTGAGTCTTAGGAGTTAAGGAGCGGGAATAGACTGGGAGCAGCTCCAGTTCCTGGCTGCAGGCTGTGGGCTGAGTGGGAGTCGGATGCCTTAGAGCAATGGGGGAGTGATTCTCAGATCAGAAGCTGACATGGTTTTATCCAGAAAAGACACATGGTTCTCTGACTCACTGCATTTCCATGCAGGCTTGAACTGGGACACATCAAGGGAACATGAATGTTTTTAGAACCAGCTTCACGGAGGAGGAGAGTGAGACATGCTTTTTACCAAATTCCCCTGAAGGACAAAAGGTCTTGATCCAGGGTAGATGGTGAAAGAAGGTAAAATGTCAGGCAGAGAGATAGGACTGAAAATGCTAATAAAGTCAAAGTAAAAACATCTGGGAGTGCTGGTGGCATCCACGTGTAGCATCTTGGTTGTGAAGTAGTGTCTGGAATCAGACCCATGTTAAATCCTATTTCCTCCAACGACCAGTTGGCCAACCTCAGGGCTTCCTCTTTCCTCTCTATAAAATGGGTATAATAATAGTACCCAAAGTGAAAGAGTAGTCACTCAGTCATGTCCAACTCTTTGAGACCCCCATGGAGTGTAGCCCATAAGGCTCCTCTGTTCATGGGATTCTCCAGGCATGAATACTGGAGTGGGTTGCCATTTCCTTCTCCAGGGGATCTTCCTGACCCAGGGAATGAATCCAGGCCTCCTGCCTTGCAGGCAGATTCTTTACCATCTGAGCCACCAGGGGAATCCCACTAAGGTTCCTGTAAAGAAGTCCTACTTCCTGTGCCTCAGGGACCCCAGTGTTCTCAGCCAGCTGTTATCTATAAGGATACAGCCAGGGCCCACCAAGGTGTGTGGATGGCCCTCTAGCAGAACTTGTCTTGGAAGAGTGTGCATAAACCACTAGAAGTGATGAGGGGAAATTTCTTCCCCCAAATGCATAGGAAAATTCTTTGTTCCTCTTTTTGTTCTTTATGAGAATTCCCAGTACTAGGCAACCAAAGAGATGTGAAAATATGGCACCGGCTGACTCTCGTCAACTCCACTGACTCTTAGAACCCAAATTTACCCTGGTGTCTCTGCCAAATGGACCCCCAGTCCTGGGAGCTCCTTTGGAGAAAATCCAAGAGTCAGATGTTCTTTCTCAAAGAGGCTTACTCTTTTTGAGACAAGACCTCAGGGAAGAGGCCTGGGTCACCTCTCAAGCAAACCTTGCAAAGTCTCACTTCCCTGGAAGCTTTTCAGAGGTATGGCCAGAATCCAGAAAAATCCCAAAGGTTTGTCATGTCTCTCCTCTTTGATCTGACCATGGATGTCTCAAGATAAGAAAACCTACCAGGTGTGATCACAGAGTTGCAAGAATATCTCATTAACCCCTCTAGTGGAACAAGCTATGTGCCCCAAAGGGCAAGCTGAGGAGCAGGTTGCGCTAGACAGTGGCTGGAATCTTAGCTCCAGCAGTGGAAGGTCTGAGTATCTTTGCATTGACCTGTAAATCAATTATTTTAATGTTTTAAACCTAATGCTAGGTGTTTTATGTTATTTTGTGTTCTTACTTTAAAGCACTATATATGCATGAGTCAGTTTTTCTTTGTACATTCCTTACTGTTTAATATAGCCTCAAAATATCACCCTCATTTGAAATATTAGCTGACCACACCTCCTCTCTTCTTTGCCTTTTCTCTGCCCCACTTCTTCCCCTCGTCTTTGCCTCTGATATCCATAAGACAATGTCAGAGCATTCTATCCAGTGAACCCTCGTTAAGGGCCGTAAACAACCATAACCTTAATGAATGTGGCTAGTTAGCTGAATCCAGAAGAAGGGCAGTAGTGAAATTGTGAGAGTGCAGATATCTGTGAGTCCTTGGTCCCAGGCTCCAGGCCCTGGAGGGATGGTGGGGCGAGGAGTTTGTTCTCTGGCTGCTTCCCTTCCTGGCTTTCCCCCTTCTCATTTTGTGCTCTCTATTCCCCTCTCTCTGGGCTTCCCTGGTGGCTCAGTGGTAAAGAATCCACCTGCCAATGCAGGAGATGTGGATTTGATCCCTGGGTCAGGAAGAACCCCTGGAGAAGGAAATGGAAATCCATTGTCTTGCCTGGAGAATCTCATGGACAGAGGAGCCTGATGGACTACAGTCTTGGGGTGGCATAAGAGTCAAACATGATTTAGCCACTAAAAAACAACAGCAAATTTCCCCTCTCTAGAAATGCAGACTTGGATGGCTAGGGAGAGATTTTCATGAAACGCAGCTAAAATCTTTGATGGGTGGGCAGTCGGAGTGGGGTGGTGCAGAAGAGTACATCTGGTGATAAGCACCCCTGGGCTTGAGCATCCTTCTAAGACATCCTTGTGAAGATGTCAGGGGGCTACAGGAAACTTTAAACACAAATTCTCAACCAGTCAGAGAAGGGGCAATGTGAGAGAGAACAGAGAGGAAAAATCAAGCAGTCAAGGGTGTTCATAGTAATTTGATCTGTGACAGCCCCAAACTGGAAATAACACAAATGCCTATGAACATGAGAGTGGATAAACAGATTGCAGTAGGTTCCTACAATGGAATGAAACGGAAGTAAAAAGAATAAATGTATTACTCTACCCAGGCTGCCATAACAATACAGCAGCCACTGTGGTGGCTGTTGAAGCCAGCCTCAACACAGATGCCTTCATAGTTCTGAAGGCTGGAAGTCTCAGATCAGCTGTAGGTAGGGCAGGATTCAGGTGAGAGCTCTTTTCCTGGCTTGCTCACTGTCCTCAAAGGGCCTTTCCCTGTGCAAGTGTTCAGAGAGAGAGCAAGCTCCCTGGTGTCTCTTCTTATAAAGGCACTAATCCCAACCTGAGGTCCCCATCCCTATGACCTCACCTAACTCTAATCACCTCCCTAAGGCCCCAGCTGCAAATATCATCATATTTGGGGGTTAGGGCTTCAACATATGAATTTTGGGGAGACATTTCAGTCCATAATAGTGAACTTTGGATAAAAGGAGCAATATGAATGAATCTCAAAAGATATTTTGCCAAGTGAAAAAGGGAGCACAAAAAGTGAATACACTGTTACTTTTAAATGAATTTTTATAATAACAAAATCTGTGATGATAGAAGCCAGAAGAGAAGTTGGCTCTGTGGAGAGCTATGCATGCATGCTAAGTTGCTTCAGTCCTGTCTGATTCTTTGCAGCTCTATGGACGGTCACCAGGCTCCTCTGTCCATGGGATTCTCCAGGCAAGAATATTCAAGTGGGTTGCTATTTCCTCCTCCAGGGAATCTTCCTGACTCAGGGATAAAACTCAGGTCTCCTGCATTGCAGGTAGATTCTTTACTGTCTCAGCCACCTGGGAAGCCCAAGAATATTGGAGTGGGTAGACCATCCCTTCTCCAGGGGAACTTCCTGAGCCAGGAACTAAACCAGGGTCTCCTGCATTGCAGGCAGATTCTTTACCAGCTGAGCTATCAGGAAAGTCCTGTGGAGGGGTAGAGGGTGAGTATTGATTGGGAAAGGGCATGATGGAACTTTGTGGGAAGATGGACATGGTCTCGATTTTGACTGGGGGAATGGACTCAGTGTGTACATGTTCAGAACTCATTGAATTATACACTGAACGCTGTGCATTTTAAGTAAATTATGCCTCAATAAAAACCAGCGTTGGGGAAAACAAATATATATTAACCCCTACATGTGGAATTTATAAAAACGGTACAGATGAACCTATTCCAAATTGGGAGATTAGAATTGACATGTATACACTACCATGTGTAAAATAGGTAGTTAGTGGGAGCCTGTTATAAACCACAGGAAGCCCAGCTCAGTGCTCGATGATGACCTAGAAGGGTGGGATGGGGGGAGGGGTAGGAGGGAGGTCCAAGAGGGGGGATATATACATATATTCATATGTATATACATACAGCTGATTCACTTCATTGTACAGCAGAAACTAACACAACATTGTAAAGAAATTATACTCCAATTAAAAAATATGTATATATATAACAGAAAAGAAACCAGCTATGGTATAATGTTGTAAATAAACTATATTTCAATAAAAAAATAAAATAAGTAGGTCTATAGGAGGGGTGTTATGAGGTCCAGGGAGAATAGAGAGAGAGAGACTTATTGTTTGTGTGTATGTGCACACACATGTGTGATTGTGCATATACACAGGTATGCATGCATCTACCTCTACATGCACATACATATATAGATTATATATGTATGTAATATATGTATATATATGTATGTTATATATGTATGTAATTATATATAGATAATTACCAAGAAGGAAACCACAACCAATCACAACAGTGAGACAAAGAACCAAAGGAGAGCATGCCCCATGCCCCCGTAGGAACCCTGTACATCTCAATACAAAGAGGGGAATTTTTGCCGGTTTACCAGGAGCAGAAACACTCACGAACCTGGTGAACTAAATTCAGCCTGGATTACAGGTGTGATTAAAGGGCCACCACCCACTGAGTTATACTAGAGAGTTCCATAGCAAATAGAAGGGGGGAAAGTGGAAGCAGTGACAGATTTTATTTTCTGTGGACAGTGATTGCAGCCAAGAAATTACCAGACACTTGATCCTGGGAAGGAAAGCCATGACCAACTTAGATCCATATAGTCAAAGCTATGGTTTTTCCAGTAGTTATGTATGGATGTGAGAGTTGGGACACAAAGAAGGCTGGGCACCAGAGAACTGATGCTTGTGAATTGTGGTGCTCACAAGAACACTCTTTTTTTTAAAAATTTAATTGGAGGCTAATTACTTTACAATATCATATTGGTTTTGCCATATATCAACAAGAACACTCTTGAGAGTCCCTTGGACAGCAAGGAGATCAAATCAGTCCATCCTAAAGGAAATCAACACTGAATAGTCATTGGAAGGAATCTGATGCTGAAGCTAAAGCTCCAATATTTTGACCACCTGATGCAGAGTTGACTCACAGGAAGAGACCTTGATGCTGGGAAAGATTGAGGGCTGGAGGAGAAGAGGGCAACAGAGGATGAGATGGTTGGGTGGCATCGCCGACTCAATGGACATGAGTTTGAGAAAACGTGAAGGACAATGAAACTTGGTGTGCTGCAGTCCATGGGGTCACAAAGTGTCAGACCCAACTCAGTGAGTGAACAATAACAACAACAGAGAACTTGTCACTTTGCTTTTCCATACTGGTAAAAAAAATTGTAATTTTTCACTGCTGAAGAATTGAACTGTGATTTAATGTTTTGCAATTTACATAGCTGATTTCATATGCTTTTGGCAGTTCTGCCACATTTTCAGTCATTACTAGAAAAAAGTTGTTCCTCTAGGAAGTTAAAGAGATGTCTATTCTACTTCCCTATTCCTCCCCACTGGCTCTTCCTTCCTACTAGGCTCATGAGAGAGTCAGAATTGAAGATGAGAGATGTGAAAGTGACTTTGGGAGACATATTCTTCATGCCAGCATTTGGGTCCCTGTTATCTGCCCACATCATCCGCATTAGCCAAGCAGGGGCTTGGAACATCCCCAGTGCGCAAGTAAAAGTGTTGCCTCCACAATTCCTTAACAGTTTGGTCTTGGATGTGCACTCGGTTGCTCAGCTGTGTCTGATTCTCTGCAACCCCATGGGCTGTAGTCCTCCAGGTTCTTTTGTTTGTGGGATTTCCCAGGTAAGAATACTGGAGTGGGTTGCCATTTCCCACTCCAGGGGATCTTCCTGACCCAGGGATTGAACCCAGGTCTCCTGTATTGGTAGGAAGATTCTTTACCACTGAGCCACCTTGGAACCCTTTGGTCTTGGATAAGTTAACTGATTTCATCATTTGTGAAATGGATCCAAAAAAAAAAAAAAAAAAAAACCTGCCCATCTCCAATGGATACTCTGAGAATTAAATGAGAAATTGTCTAGCACTATAGCCAATGCTAAGTGGATGCTTGGAGGCTAGAGTTTCTCTTTGCACCCACCTTTCAATATCATCACCTAATTGAGATGCACGGGCCTATCTTTAATTTTATTTATTTATTTTGGCTGTCCTGGGTCTTTGTTACTGAGTGGTCTTTCTCTAGTTGTGGTGAGCAGGTTTCTCATCACAGTGGCTTCTTTTGTTACAGAGCATGGGCTCTAGGGCATCCTACACATGTGCCCATTCCAGCCTCTATGGCTTTGTCTAGATAGTTCCGCACTCAGGAATGGGCTTTTCCATCCACTCCACCAATTCCAATCCCTTAGAGACCCAGCTTGACTCCTATCTCTTCCATGAAGTTGGTTCCCAATGAGGCTTGCTTGTGCTCAGCACCCTGATGTGGACCTAGTATCTGCCTTACACAATCCATGAGTGAACAGACTGTGTTATCCGCTGCTTGAATTGTGTGTCTTATCTTCCCAACCCAATCATAAGCCCTGAAGAATAGTGGTCATTTTGTCGTTCCGCCTCTCATATAATCTCTGTGATGCTGGAGGATGCGCGCGCCGTGTGTGCTTAGTCGCACAGTCGTGTCCGACTCTTTGTGACCCCACGGACTGTAGCCTGCCAGGCTCCTCTGCCCATGGGGATTCTCCAGGCAAGAATACTGGAGTGGGTTGCCATGCCCTCCTCCTAGGGATAGAACCCAGGTCTCCCACATTGCAGGTGAATTCTTTACCATCTGAGGCACCAGGGAAGCTGGAGGATGAGAGGTTATGAAAGAACTCTTTGCTGCCTGGACTTCTGTAAGGACAAATGTCATGTCATGAATGAAAGATGTTGGCACTAGCTGTGCATGGAGGTGGTTGGTGTGCCTAAGACCTTGAGAGCCTGGTTGTTTATGGACTAATTTGTTCTTTCCATATATCTTCACAGATTGTAATAGGTCAGATATGGTTTCAGGTGTAGGGAATGTATGAACAAAGCAAAAGTTTCTGCTCTGGGAGAAGCTCTCATTTAGTAAAGCCCAACACATATACAGAAAACACATAAATAAGTTAATTCTATGTAGGTTAGAAGGTGATAAGAGTGAAAGGGAAAAACAATTGGCCAGGGTAAAGAAGTTTGGGAGGTCCCAGAGCAAAGGTGGTGGTAGAACCTTAAATAGGGGAGTCACAGTAAGTTTCTTTGAGAAAACATCTGGGCACATTCCTGAAGTTAGTCATGTGGTCACTGGGGGAAAAAGTTCCAGACAGAGGGGATGGCCCATGCAGGAGCGATGTGGATTCTGTGAAATGGCCACATGAGTAAGGCTGGAACTGAGTGATCAGGAGACTGACGGGGAAACAAGACAGACAGAAAATGAGAGAGACAGGACCAAATCAAGGAGGTCCCTGTGGGCATCACAAGGAACTTGGCTTTTACTCCAAGTGAAATAGACCTGTGTCTCGTTGCTCTGTTAGCTGTGAGAACTGGGGAAATGAGTTCACTTCTCCAAGCCTCAGTGTTCTCATTTGAAAAGCAGAAATGATGGTGCTGATGATAATACTTCCCCTAGAGGTGCCTGTGGTGAGAATTATAGGACTCTAACCCTGACGACTGGTACCCAGTAGTCCCCTAAATGTAGACAATCATTGTTTCCATGGTTGCAGTGCCATTTCTGTTATTGTGTTGTTGTTTAGTCTGACCCTTTCGTGACCCCATGAAGTGTAGCCTGCCAGGCTCCTTTTTTCATGGGATTTCCCAGGCAAGAGTGCTAGAGTGGGTTGATATTTTCCTTCTCCAGGGGATCTTCCTGACCCAGGGGTCAAACCCATGTCTCCTGTATTGGCAAGCAGATTCTTTACCACTGAGCCACCAGGAAAGGCATTACTAGTAGCTCTATTAATCTTGGAAAGGGAAAAGCACCACCCTTTAGTGAACTCATTCTGCTTGTCAGAGACTGTGCCCTCCATTGTATACCATATAAGCCAGGGGGCTGCAGACTTTGAGATCTAATGCCTGATGATCTGGGGTGGAGCTGATGTAATAATAATAGAAATAAAGTACACAATAAATGTAAATGCACTTGAATCATCCCGAAACCACACTCTTCCCTGCCCTCATCCAAGGAAAATTTGTCTTCCATGAAACTAGTCCCTGGTGCCAATAAGATTGGAGACTGCTGTTCTAAGCCAGTTCTTAACACTATGGAAAGAGATCATACTCCTCTTTTAAGTAATGAGTAAGCAGATAATCACAATGGTGTGATCACTCACCTAGAGCCAGACATCCTGGAATGTGAAGTGAAGTGTGCCTTAGGAAGCATCACTATGAACAAAGCTAGTGGAAGTGATGGAATTCCAGTTGAGCTATTTCAAATCCTGAAAGATGATGCTGTGAAAGTGCTGCACTCAATATGCCAGCAAATTTGGAAAACTCAGCAGTGGCCAGAGCACTGGAAAAGGTCAGTTTTCATTCCAATCCCAAAGAAAGGCAATGCCAAAGAATGCTCAAACTACCGCACAATCGCATTCATCTCACATGCTAGTAAAGTAATGCTCAAAATTCTCCAAGCCAGGCTTCAGCAATATGTGAACCGTGAACTTCCAGATGTTCAAGCTGGTTTTAGAAAAGGCAGAGGAACCAGAGATCAAATTGCCAACATCCGCTGGATCATGGAAAAAGCAAGAGAGTTCCAGAAAAACCTCTATTTCTGCTTTATTGACTATGCCAAAGCCTCTGACTGTGTGGATCACAATAAACTGTGGAAAATTCTGAAACATGGGAATACCAGACCACCTGATCTGCCTCTTGAGAAACCTATATGCAGATCAGGAAGCAACAGTTAGAACTGGACATGGAACAACAGACTGGTTCCAAATAGGAAAAGGAGTACGTCAAGGCTGTATGTTGTCACCCTGCTTATTTAACTTCTATGCAGAGTACATCATGAGAAACGCTAGGCTGGAAGAAGCACAAGCTGGAATCAAGATTGCCGGGAGAAATATCAATAACCTCAGATATGCAGATGACACCACCCTTATGGCAGAAAGTGAAGAACTAAAGAGCCTCTTAATGAAAGTGAAAGAGGAGAGTGAAAACGTTGGCTTAAAGCTCAACATTCAGAAAACAAAGATCATGGCATCTGGTCCCATCACTTCACGGCAAATACATAGGGAAACAGTGGAAACGGTGGCTGACTTTATTTTTCTGGGCTCCAAAATCACTGCTGATGGTGATTGCAGCCATGAAATTAAAAGATGCTTACTCCTTGGAAGGAAAGTTATGACCAACCTAGAGAGCATATTCAAAGGCAGAGACATTACTTTGCCAACAAAGATCCATCTAGTCAAGGCTATGGTTTTTCCAGGGTCATGTATGGATGTGAGAGTTGGACCATAAAGAAAGCTGAGCGCAAAAGAATTGATGCTTTTGAACTGTGGTGTTGGAGAAGACTCTTGAGAGTCCCTTAGAATGCATGGAGATCCAACCAGTCCATTCTAAAGGAGATCAGTCCTGGGTGTTCATTGGAAGGACTGATTTTGAAGCTGAAACTCCAATACTTTGGCGTGAAACTCCAATCACTTTCACGTGATGTGAAGAGCTGACTCATTTGAAAAGACCCTGATGCTGGGAAAGATTGAGGGCAGGAGGAGAAGGGGACGACAGAGGATGAGATGGCTGGATGGCATCACCAACTCAATGGACATGGCTTTGGGTGGACTCCGGGAGTTGGTGATGGACAGGGAGGCCTGGCGTGCTGCAGTTCACGGGGTTACAAAGAGTCAGGCACAACTGAGCGACTGAACTGAAGTGAAACTGAGGTTTCAGAAAAGTTAAGAGTGTCACTTTTGCCGAATGTCCTAGAGCTAACTTGCAGCTAAGGAAGACTTTGAACCCAGGCATTTCTGACTTGACTGATTAACCACTTTCTACTTGACCAGAACAAGAGAAAAGGGAGCAGAAAATGACTGAAACTGGAGGAGGAAATGACAATCTACTTCAGTACTCTTGCCTGGAAAATCCCATGGGCAGAGGAGCCTGGCAGGCTACAGTCCAAGGGGTTACAAAAGAGTCAGACGCAAACTAGTGAGTGAGTACACAGGCACTGACGTGTAACCCTGTGTAAGTTTAAGGTATGCAACCTGATGATTTGATATATGTATGTGATGCAGAATATTATCACAGTAATCTTAGTTAACAACCTCACCTCACATAGTTACAGACTTTCCTTGTGATGAGAATTTTTTAATTCCACTCTCTGAGCAATTTTCAAATATACAATGCAGTGTTTTTAACTATGGCTTCCCTCGTGGCTCAGTGGTAAAGAATCCACCTGTCAATGCAGGAGATGTGGGTTTATCCCTGGGTCAGGAGGATCCCCTGGAAGAGGAAATGGCAACCCACTCCAAGTATTCTTGCCTGGGGAATCCCATGGACAGAGGAGCCTGGCGGGCTACAGTCCATGGGGTTGCAAAGAGTCAGACATGATTGAGCGACTGAACAACAACAACCAACATGACTTCAGGGCCGGAATGCTTCTGCAGCTAAAGCTTTCCCTCTTTATTGTGAACAGAGCCCAGAGACCCAGGAGGGCTGTGTGGGGCCTCATTTCTGAGAAATGCTGATGGGATTTCACACTCTATTCTTAGGAGGTGAGCATCCTCTCTATTCTGTTTATAACTTAAAATCCAATTTTCTAGAGCTTTGCTGAAAGATCATAAAACTATATGACACTGTCTCTCCTTGAATTCGAAGGGAGAATAAAAGCCATCATTAATTCCAAGTATCGACAGAGACCTAGATATTTAGATATTTCCTGAAACTATTCTGGCTTCTTCATGGAAGAGAAAAGAGATGATTTGTGTCTGGCTCCAGCAGTTCTGCCCTTGTCCAGAAGGAAGAAATGTTGGCATATAAAGGTAACAAATTAAAGGCTTTGCAGAACTTAGAAGAGATCTGTGTGGAGTTCAATTTGAGCTCAATAATAATGAATTGTTTGTACTGAAGTCTTGCTTGAGCTGATTGAATGTATCTATCTCTTTCATGTCATTCCTATACATTTTTATGTCCAGAAATTGCAGTGACCCTCTAGAAAGAATTATGGTTTCTGGTTAGAAAAAAATTTTTTTTAAATTTGTGGGGTGTGTCCTGCAGAATGTCTATAAGAACCTAAGTCATTGGTATGAGTTCCCTTGATGGAAAGCATGGACCTTTCTGAGCTCATTTATTAACCTAAACTCCTGAGTTAGCACCTTGAAGAGTCATGGAATATTCAGAAATTAAGAGCAGAGAATGTGCTAACTTCATCTTGCTGAATGAGTTCATTCCTTCCCACAGTCTTTAATTAAGATAAGCTATCATATAGGGTATTTTAGACTTGACATAAATCAGAATGCGAGAGTTACATAGAATATAGCTATAACTTTGCCAGAACCCTTGTTCAAACTTGATAGATGTTCAGGTCAAGGAAGCCAGCCAAATGCTTACTGAATCCACCGAGTAGGGCTGTTGCCAATGGCCATCTTGACAGAAAGCCATTCTGAACATCTTGAGCTGCAGTCCATTGCAGTAGAATGCATTAGGAAGAAGACAGTCTGAAGTTCATTTACAGGTAATCCATTATGAATTGGAGTAATCATTCATATCACTGAGGTCCTAGAAACCTGAGTACAACCACAGGGTGAAGAAACCTTCATAATTTTGCCTTGTGGTGGGTATGGGCCTGCTTGCTGGGCAGCAAATATACAACCAAACATATTCTTCCTAAACTGTAAACCTCACTTAAGAGTGACCATCAATTCTATATAGACTATACTTTGTACCTGCATTAATACTAATATATATATATATTATAAAACATATATATCAATACTAACACACATATATACACACACGGGCTTCCCTAATGGTTCAGATGGTAAAGAATCTACCTATAATGCAGGAGACCTGGGTTTGATCCCTGCGTCAAGAAGATTCCCCTGGAGAAGGGAATGGCTATGCACTCCAGTATTCTTGCTTGGAGAATTCCATGGACAGAGGAGCCTGGCAGGCTACAGTCCATGGGGTTGCAAATAGCTGGACACGACTCAGCGATTAACACATACATACAACATACACATGTATGTATATATTAAAGACTTTGCTAGTTAGTTTTTCCTTTTCTTTATGGTTGGTTGAAAGGCTGGGTGAGTTTGGATCAAAGGAAGTCCCCCCAAATATTTATAGTATTGCCTACCCTGTGTTATTTTCATACTGTTCATGAAAAACCAGAGACATTACTTTGCTAAAAAAGTTCCATATAGTCAAAGCTGTAGTTTTTCCAGTAGTCATGTATGGATGTGAGAGTTGGACCGTAAAGAAGGCTGAGTGCCAAAGAATTAATGCTTTCGAACGGTGGTGCTGAAGAAGACTCTTGAGAGTCCCTTGGACTGCAAGGAGATCCAACCAGTCCATTCTAAAGGAAATCAATCCTGAATATTCATTGGCAGGACTGATGATGAGGCTGAAGCTCCAATACTTTGGCCACCTGATGTGAAGAACTGACTTATTTGAAAAGACCCTGTTGCTGGGAAGGATTGAAGGCAGGAGGAGAAGGGGATGACAGAGGATGAGATGGTTGGATGTCATCACCAACTCAATGGACATGAGTTTGAGCAAGCTCTGGGAGATGGTGAAGGACAGGGAATCCTGACACGTTGCAGTCCATGGGGTCACAAAGAATTGGACACGACTGAACAACTGAACAACAACAACACCCTGTGTTGTAAAATTTTTGTATATACTAAGCACCATAACAATACAAGGAGGCAGGAACTATTATTATCCCCAGGTCATGGAGGAGGAAGAGAGCTTAAGTAATTTGTCTGTTAGTAAGTCTTCTAACAGCGACTGGGGAAATCAGAGGGAAGAGACAGGCACTATGAACCTCAGGCTTGATGATATTAACACACAGACTAGAGGTTCTACCTGAAAATTCTCTTTCTTAGGAGAGCATCTTCTGACCCCTGCAGACGGTCAGCTCCACTTCAGGGCTTCCCTTTACAGACTTCATGAAAGTTAACGATTCTACATCCACTTGCAGGACTGGTAGGTTAATATTGGTCTCCTCAGTAGGGGGTGCTGGAGACACATGCTCACCATTGCATGTCCAGGACCTAGCTCAATGCCTGGCACACAGTAGGTGCTTTGTCCATAACTGCTGACTGAATGAAAGAGTAATCCAGAGAGAAAAGTTAAAGGAAATACAGGGACAGAAGACATCACAACAGCAGTCCCTGAGGTCATAGCTGGTGCAACTAGAAGCAGCCAAGGCATTCTCAGGGGCTGACCGCTTTCCTGAGTTAGATCTGAGCATCATAGCCTGGAAGGCACTGAGCTGGAGCCAGTGGGGTTGGACCCAAAGTTCTTTACTTCTTTTGTCTCCCTCCTGGCCATTGTGGACCCTGCAGGACCAAGCAGAGGTCTTGGGGCAACACTGGGCTTTGCAGTCTATTGGCTCAGCATGGCTGATGAGCTGATTCTTGAGTAATTAAATGTAACTGCTAATCCATGGAAAAGGGAGTGCTACAGCTGAATCAGCCTGTGGTCTCAGTGTGTCATTCATTCATTCATGAACACTCATTGAGCAATTCTTGCCCAGCTGGGTTCAGGCTGGTATCCAATGAAGCCATAAACCCAGCAATGACCGCCTTTGACCATTTCAGCCCTAAACAATGCACTTTCAGTGAGTCCCAGAAATCCATCTGGTCAGGTATCTTTGAAAGCCAGAGGGAACTTTGTTTTGTTAAAATGACTTACAGTTTTTCATGATGTGCTTTTGCCCAACTTTCTTCTCTGTTGGAGAAAGTCAAAGAATAGAGGATGATTTATCTGTGATATTGGAATTGCTTACACTAAACCAAAGCCTGTTTGTCAGCACTCAGACCAGGCTGGCAGTGGCTTAGCAAGCTGTGGGGACCTGGGAATCTGTCTGCCCTTCTCTCCTCTGGCAATGTAGCTTAGGAGACTTCAGTAGGACCAGTTGAAGGCCTGGGCCAAACACAGGAAATGGGAAGATATTGAGATGAGGTTTAGATGAGCAAATGGGTCCTTTGCAATGTAAACATCCTGAAGAGCTCCCTGGTGGTTGTCCTTACAAGGTCCCCTGTGTGTCTGCGGCTTTTAGGACAATTATGTAGGAGACTGTTGTGCACGACACAACTCTAGGGAGCACCATCTGTGCCAGCGTCTACGTGAATGGCCCCCAGGCAGACTGGGCAGCGGTGGCTCCGAGCAGTGTGGGTGAATGAACTTCACCTTGCAAGAGAGGGGGCCTGCTCACCGGGAAGCAGTGTGCCCTGGTAAAAAGTGATGAAAAGTGCCTGGGCCCTGGAATCAGACTGATCTGTGCTTAAGTTCTAACCCTGTTACTTGCTATAGACTCTGGATGAAGGGCCTCATCTCTCTCGCTATAGTCATCTGATCTGTGCAGTGAAGATAATTCACTTGTGAGCTCAGCTATGGAGAGGATTAAATGAACAGCATAAGTGAAGTATAATGGTCTTGAGACATTATTTGTTGGGTGTGATCTTTGTGCTACTACCTCCTTTAATCTTAACAGCCTCTGACATGTCCATTCTCATTTCCTGGAAAAGAAATTCAAGGCTTCGAGAGATTAACCATATCACATTAGTTGGGACTCTTTTTTTTTAAGAAGATTTTTAAAAATTGGAGTATAGTTGCTTTACAATGTCATGTTATTTTCTGGTGTACAATAAAGTGACTCAGCTATATGTATACATATATCCTCTCTTGTTTGGATTTTTTTTCCATTTAGGTCTCCAGGCCAGAGAACAATGAGTAGAGTTTCCTGTGCTCTATAGTAGGTTCTCGTTAGTTATCTATTATAGTATATATGGGGCTTCCCTGTTAGCCCAGTTGGTAAAGAATCTGCCTGCATTGCAGGAGACCTGGGTTTGATCCCAGGGTCGGGAAGAGTCCCTGGAGAAGGAAATGGGAAGCCATTTCAGTACTCTTGTCTGGAAAATCCCATGGACAGAGGAGCCTGGTGGGCTGCAGTCCATGGTGTCACAAAATGTCAGGCACGACTGAATGACTAACACTTTCACTTTCACTTTTCATAGTGTATTTGGGCTTCCCCAATGATTCAGTGGTAAAGAATCCACCTGCAACGCAGGAGACGTGGGTTCGATCCCTGGGTTGGAAAGATCATCTGGAGGAGGGCATGGCAACCCACTCCAGTATTCCTGCCTGGAGAATTCCATGGACAGAGGAACCTGGCAGGCTACAGTTCATGGGGTCACAAGGAGTTGGACATGACTGAAGTGACTGAGCTCTAGCATCTATAGTATACGTATGTCAATCCCAGTCTCTCATTTCCTCCTGACCTTTTCCCTCCTTGGTGTCCATACGTTTGCTCTCTACATCTGTGTCTCTATTTCTGCTTTGCAAATAGGTTCATCTCTACCATTTTTCTAGATTCCACATATTTTGATTATGTCAGAAACTCCACTCAAACTAGCTCAAGCCAAAAAGTGACATTTGTTGTGTCAGGTAACAGAAGTGTCCAGAGATGGCTTCAGGCATATTTGTATCCACGGGCTCAAGTTATGTACCTAGCACTCTGTCTCTGCCATCTATTTTTATTGTTCTGGTTCTTGGCTTTATTCTCTTTTTCCAAAGAGATTCTATGTTTACTAGTATTTGCTCTATTGCTATTTCAGGGACATTTTAACAAGAAAGGAAATGAACAGATGTGAAAGTACGCTGAAAAGCACAAAATGACCACGATGTCAACTATTTCATTATATTTGAATATATCCAATATATCACAATCACCCTGTGAAAAAAAGAGGGCACATGCTATTTTCTTCCGTTTTACAGAGAAGAAAAGAGAGGAACTGAGAGTTCAAGTAACCGGGTCAACTTCAGCCTGAGGTTTGTGGTCCAACTCGGGTAAAACCCACATTTCTTGACTTTCAGTCCAGAAGTCTTCTCATCAGATAGTATTTCTCAAATTCTATTCCAAGGAACACCAGGGTTCCAAAGAAGTACATGGTGGGCATCAGGTGCTAAGTAAGCAGGGAAGACCTTAGGATCTTCAAAAGTCTCCATGAGACCAGCTCCTGGCCTCCTGTGTTTATAGAAATACTAATTTGAGCAAGATTTTATATGAAAAGGGTTGCATTATTCTTAAAATCTGGAAAACCATTGCTACAGACTAAGTAAGCCTTTAGGCAAAGAAACCTCAACTTGAGTTTCATAGTCAGAAGCCAACCAGAGTCATGGAACACAACCAAATGAGGCTCCACAGAGGAAATTTTTCTCCTACTAGAATCATAAGGAAATCCTAAGGGAATAGAATCTGAGACAAGACTAGGGTCTCAGAATGTTGCCAGTGCCATAGTTTTGTCTCTTAGAAACCTACCTCCTGCAGGACCACACAAGAGAAGGTCATGAGGGATAAGGTTTTCTCTATGTTATACTTTCTAGGTGTAAGGGTATTACACAGATGCCATGTAAGTGAATTTGAATATAGGCATCACCTGACTGGATGAAGCACAAGCTGGAATCAATATTGCCAGGAGAAATATCAATAACCTCAGATACGCAGATGACACCCACCCTTATGGCAGAAAGTAAAGAAGAATTAAAGAGCCTCTTGATGAAAGTGAAAGAGGAGAGTGAAAAAGCTGGTTTAAAACTCAACATTCAGAAAACTAAGATCATGGCATCTGGTCCCATCACTTCATGGCAAATAAATGGAGAAACAATGGAAACCATGAGATATTTTATTTTGGGGGGCTCCAAAATCACTGCAGATTGTGACTGCAGCCATGAAATTAAAAGACACTTGCTCCTTGGAAGAAAAGCTATGACTAACCTAGATAGCATATTAAGCAGAGATATTACTTTGCTGACAAAGGTCTGTCTAGTCAAAGCTATGGTTTATCCAGTTACATATGGATGTGAGAGTTGAACTATAAAAAAAGCTGAGTGCCAAAGAATTGATGCTTTTGAACTGTGGTATTGGGGAAGACTCTTGAGAGTCCCTTGGACTGTAAGGAGATCCAACCAGTCCATCCTAAAGGAAATCAGTCCTGAATATTCATTGGAAGGACTGATGCTGAAGCTGAAACTCCAATACTTTGGTCACCTGATGTGAAGCACTGACTCTTTGGAAAAGACCCTGATGCTGGGAAAGATTGAAGGCAGGAGGAGAAGGGGACAACAGAGGATGAGCTTGTTGGATGGCATCACTGACTCAATGGACATGAGTTAGAACAAGCTCTGGGAGTTGGTGATGGACAGGGAAGCCTGGCGTGTTGCAGTCCATGGGGTCGCAAAGAGTCAGACATGACTAAGCAACTGAACTGAACTGATCATCTGTTTTTAACCCTTTCTGGGGGTATCTGGACCAAATATAGCCACACAATGAGATTTTTTCTTTTTGTTTTCTTCCCTTGCATGTGCAAAGCATGAGACAGAGGTCAGATACAAAGACCTGCTTAATGTTCAGCACTGCAGATTAAGAATCTCCTTTAGATTCTGGATGGTGCGACTTGAGCCCACGTCTTGGACACTGTGTGGTGCTTTGTTCCAGGCCAGGCTAAGATGTTAAGTCATCTGCCTGTGCTGCTGAAGGCAAAAGGAGAAGTTCTTCCCCATTGGGCTTTTTACAGTGATTTAATTCATGCTCTCATGCTGACTGAGCAAGTGTTCTCAGGGCAGTTAGCTGAGTAAACACAGATCATGGATGTTCTTGGATGCACACTCAGATCACATCTCATCAGAACCCAAAACATGAAACTCACCAGCCAAAGCCAAAATACAGACTACATTTTAGGTGTAAAATAACAAGGGTAAGACATGAATTTGCTTATTTTCTTCTTTTTCACTATGGTTGACTGAGTTCTTTTACTGGTGAAATGTCTCAGCACCTTTACTATGACAAAGCACAGTGGGAATACCCAACATAGACCTTCTAAGTCACAGTCACTGGGGTTAACAAAATTCACTTTTCAGAATAATGACATTGATTTTGGAGGATTAGCTTGACAGCCTGCACATCGCCCAACATATTTATTACTTGGTTATATATACAAGCTCATTGGGTGGTTAAACCCGCTTAACATAAAACTACTTTGGAACCACGTGGATGTTTAGCAGTTCATTTGTACCTGTTTATTCAGACTTTGGAAAGGAGTGTCCCCTAGACCTAAGGCTATACATAAGAGTTGGAGGGCTCAAGGCCTATGTCAGCATTTCAAAAAGTGAGATTTGCCAACTATTCAAGATGTACATAAGAATTCTGTGGGAGACTCTTCTGTGAGTCACAGTGCCCACCTGCACAATGAAGGTTCTGAGAAATTTTGAAGAGAGACAACTATTCAGCAATATTTAACCGCGAATCTTTTAAACTTATTGATACAATTTGCTTATGACCTAAAGACTGCGATTTGGGAAATTTGGTTTTTAAACATATAATGTCTCACAACTGTCGTTTGCTCACTATTCAATGATAACACTAAAGAAAACAATTAGCTGTGCTTTCATGCATTGGAGAAGGAAATGGCAACCCACTCCAGTGCTCTTGCCTGGAGAATCCCAGGGATGGGGGAACCTGGTGGGCTGCCGTCTATGGGGTCGCACAGAGTCGGACACGACTGAAGCGACTTAGCAGCAGCAGCAGTAGCAGTAGTAGGGTCTTTATGGGAAAGTATGTTCCAGGTCCTAACTAGGGAAACACAAATGTGCCATTTCTCAGTGATGCTCTCTTTGTGTTCCCCAGGACAGAGATTTCAAAGCCACTGTTGGTAGACAGATTGTAACACCCCCAATAAAAACATATAACAAGAGAACATAAGATGATATGTGATCAATAGCCAAGTGTTAAATGAGATGTTAACAGTGCTCCTGCTATACAAGAACCAGGCCATTGATTACTCCAATTAATGTTTCAGAACTCACTGAGAGCTCTTCCCTGAATAATATGAGAAAACAATTATTTATAATTGATGTAAGTTGATTACATGCAATTTACATCCTTTTAACTGGTGTAGTAGCTCTAGCTTTAACTCCAAGCACACTGTGTTCGACTAATCCTTATACAGAGAGAATAAGCCCCACCCCTCTGCCCCAAATCCAGGAGAAAGGTAAATGCTTTGTGGAGTGGCTTGGACAGAGCCACTCAGGCACTCGTGTCTTCTCTGGGATGGATATGACTTCACAGGCAATGGCATGGGAGATGGTAGGGCAAGGTAGAAAGTACACAAACTCCAGGCCAAATAAGGTTCAGAGTCTGCCTTTCCACTGTGTGACTTGGAGAAAGTCATGGACCTTCTCTGAGCCTAATTCACTTATCTGTCCAAGTTTACTTATGTTACTGCATAACAACAAAGAGCTGCCAAGAGACAAACTTCTTCCTGTTGAAGATGATCAATAAAACTCACATAGGAATGGAAAACACAGCATCAGTTATCCTTTTCCATATGCCTACTGAGCACTCAATATGGTCAGCTGCATCTGAATGGAAGGCAGGCTGGAGGTTGCAGATAAGAATTCACAGAGGGACAAGTCCTAGATGGGGAGTGAAGTGAAGTGAAAGTTGCTCAGTTGTGTTCAACTTTTTGTGACCTCATGGACTATACAGTCCATGGAATTCTCCAGGCCAGAATACTGGAGTGGGTAGCCTTTCCCTTCTCCAGGGCATCTTCCCAACCCAGGGATCGAATCTAGGTCTCCTGCATTACAGGTGGATTCTTTACCAGCTGAGCCACAAGGGGAGCCTCTAGATGGGGAGGGCTCAGCCCAAACCCCCATCTGGCCATGACTGTTACAGATGCAGAAGCCTGATTTTTATTAAAACAGAGAAGCATCCTGGTGACCAACTCAGAAGTCACAGAGGGATGAGCCAGAAGCTGATTTCATGACTTCCGTGGGAGAAAGGCCTAGTTTCAGAGTTAGGGACAGCCATCTGTTCTGCCTTCCTTAGATCAAGTCACAGACTAGAAAGTTGCTTGGGGAGTATACAATTAAAAGACAGGAGTTGGATCTCCTGAAAAATTTCTCCCTCTAGCCAGGAAAGTCAGATTAACTGTCTAAAGAGTGAGGCTTGCTGTCTAGAGAGTCTCATTTTCCTTGCTTGATGCTGATAAATTCTGACAAATTCCTAATATCCAATTTCCTTTTCCTTTTCTTTGTACCAAGAGTGCCAGAAAATTGACAATGTACTTACGGGGTACACTTCCCTACAGAATTCCCTATAGATAGCATTTTCTTTCCGTTGGTTACATTATGACAGTAATAATAACTGTAGCAGCCACTATCTATGGAGTACTTACTATGTTCCACACACGAGTTAAAATACTTTAACATATAGTATCTCCTTTAACCATTGCAACAAGTCTGTGTGACTTTAGAATTTACCGATGAGGAAACTGATACTTGACTCAGAGAGGTTAAATAACATACTACTGTGAAACTGTGGGGTTGGAATCTGAACTTGGATCTTCCTGACTTTGAGCTCCTAACTTTTAGACCTTGCCTGTGGTAAGATCTCGCCAAGGTTTCATAATACTCACATCAAATGGACCCAGAGATTCTTTGAATGGCTGTGGGATGTACCCTGGTTCCATTAGTAACTCTGTGGACCATCTGCTATGGAGACGTCTAGAGGTGGCAAATTTTTACACAGAGTTTTCTTGTAGTTTCCATTTCAGATAATAAGGTTTTCTGATGGCCCCAAAGATCAGGCCTGCTCTTCTGGGGGTCTCCTTTCATAGCCTGTACCTACAATGGCCACCAGGTTCTCTGCTTTACTCTGGCCAGCAAGGAGAAGACAGTATCTCAGGATTCTTCACTGATGATCATCTGAACTGATGTGTTTCATTGACTCCACAGCACTGTTTAAATACACTGTAAACTGAGAAAGCCAAGCTGATTTCCCTAGGGATTTGTTTATCCACCTTTGTGAGATGGCAAAGTCAAGTTAAGTATCTTTCCTTCCAAATCAGCAGCCACAGACATGCCAGGAAACTCACCACAATGCTTTTGCTATTGAAAATAGTCAGATTGACTCAGTTGTCAGGTGCAATGGATTTAGATCTTAAAAAAAAAATCACTCTGCTTAAAGGTGAAGTGTTATCTGCAAAATAATACATGACGAGAATACCTATGGCCTTATTTGTTTGTTTACATATAACACAATTTATAATTTGAGCCATAATTTTTCATGTTACTGTCAAGGCAAATATTTTTTAATCCACTGCTGAAATCTCCACATTGGGGAAACTGGACTGATGCTTTATCAGAAAGTCATTCTCTAGTGACATTCAATAATATTTTCTATCAAAGCAGAATCCATCAGCACCAAATCCTGCTCTATAGACACGTCTGGAATGTGAATGCAAATAAATTACATTACAGTAGGATTAGACATAGGATAGCATGCAATAAAGCCGTGTTAAATTCCTAACTCAGCCAAAGAAACCCCCAAATGAGGCACTGTTGTGAAGGCTAGCAGAGGCTCAGAGCTGCTGCCATTGGAATTTCACTTATTTCCATGATGCAGGAAGGCATCATTTCTCTGCAAATTCTTTTTTATTATTATTATTTTTAAACTTTACACTATTGTATTGGTTTTGCCGTATATCAACCTGAATCAGCCACAGGTATACACGTGTTCCCCATCCTGAACCCTCCTCCCTCCTCCCTCCTCGTACCATCCCTCTGGGTTGTCCCAGTGCACCAGCCCCAAACATCCAGTATCGTATCGTGCATTGAACCTGGACTGGCGACTCGTTTCATATTTGATATTATACATGTTCCAATGCCATTCTCCCAAATCATCCCACCCTCTACCTCTCCCACAGAGTCCAAAAGACTGTTCTATATATCAGTGTCTCTTTTGCTGTCTCGTATACAGGGTTATTGATACCATCTTTCTAAATTCCATATATATGTGTTAGTATACTGTATTGGTGTTTTTCTTTCTGGCTTACTTCACTCTGTATAATAGGCTCAAGTTTCATCCACCTCATTAGAACTGATTCAAATGTATTCTTTTTAATGGCTGAGTAATACTCCATTGTATATATGTACCACTGCTTTCTTATCCATTCATCTGCTGATGGACATCTAGGTTACTTCCATGTCCTGGCTATTATAAACAGTGCTGCGATGAACATTGGGGTACATGTGTCTCTTTCAATTCTGGTTTCCTCAGTGTGTATGCCCAGCAGTGGGATTGCTGGGTCATAAGACAGTTTTATTTCCAGTTTTTTAAGAAATCTCCACACTGTTCTCCATAGTGGCGGTACTAGTTTGCATTCCCACCAACAGGGTAAGAGGGTTCCCTTTTCTCCACACCCTCTCCAGCATTTATTGCTTGTAGACTTTTGGCTCACAGCCATTCTGACTGGTGTGAAATGGTACCTCATAGTGGTTTTGATTTGCATTTCTCTGATAATGAGTGATGTTGAGCATCTTTTCACGTGTTTGTTAGCCATCTGGATGTCTTCTTTGGAGAAATGTCTATTTAGTTCTTTGGCCCATTTTCTGATTGGGTCATTTATTTTTCTGGAATTGAGCTGTAGGAGTTGCTTGTATATTTTTGAGATTAGTTGTTTGTCAGTTGCTTCATTTGCTATTATTTTCTCCCATTCTGAAGGCTGTCTTTTCACCTTGCTTATAGTTTCCTTTGCTGTGCAGAAGCTTTTAAGGTTAATTAGGTCCAATTTATTTTTGCTTTTATTTCCAATATTCTGGGAGGTGGGTCATAGAGGATCCTGCTGTGATGTATGTCAGAGAGTGTTTTGCCTATGTTCTCCTCTAGGAGTTTTATAGTTTCTGATCTTACATTTAGATCTTTAATCCATTTTGAGTTTATTTTTGTGTATGGTGTTAGAAAGTGTTCTAGTTTCATTCTTTTACAAGTGGTTGACCAGTTTTCCCAGCACCACTTGTTAAAGAGATTGTCTTTAATCCATTGTATATTCTTGCCTCCTTTGTCAAAGATAAGGTGTCCATAGGTACATGGATTTATCTCTGGGCTTTCTATTTTGTTCCATTGATCTATATTTCTGTCTTTGTGCCAGTACCATACTGTCTTGATGACTGTGGCTTTGTAGTAGAGCCTGAAGTCAGGCAGGTTGATTCCTCCAGTTCCATTCTTCTTTCTCAAGATTGCTTTGGCTATTCGAGGTTTTTTGTATTTCCACACAAATTGTGAAATTATTTGTTCTAGCTCTGTGAAGAATATCATTGGTGGCTTGATAGGGATTGCATTTAATCTATAAATTGCTTTGGGTAGTATACTTATTTTCACTATATTGATTCTGCAAATTCTTAAGCAGCCTTTTGTCTCTACTTCTCCTCAGTCATGCTTTCCATCTCTTGCATGTGGCATGTCACCCATTCACCTGCCCAGAGCCTTTGTAATCTTTGGGTGTTTCCCCCTCCCTTTGCCCGACTGGGAGTGATATCATGGTGCTTGGGGGCATGTTGGCATGCTTTGGAAGTGGGCATGCTTGGGCAGTATGCTTGCTGTCTTAGTGTAGGCTCTCCCAGAAGTAGATCCAAGACAAAGACTCAAATAAAAAAATGGTTCATTGGGAGAAGTGGGGCTAACACTGATTGGCAAGTGAAGAAGGGATAAAGGGAAGGGAAGATAACCTAAAAGTGAATACTATTAAATCTACTAACTTGGAGGGTGCCTAAAGCTTAATTCTATGGGGAAACTTTGGACAATGGTGTGAAACACAAGCCTCAGAATTATCCTAGCTGAGAGGTGTGGGAGCTAGAGTATTTACACGCCAACTTCTGAAAATCACTGGTTGATGGCTGCATTCCTTAGCACCATGAGGGCAGTGAAGCTTTTGACAGTTGGAGATCGGTAGGGGGAGAGAGTTCATCTTTCAGTGTCTTATCTTCTTGCCTTTTCATACTGTTCATGAAGGTTCGTAAGGCAAGAATACTGAAATGGTTTGCCATTCCCTTCTCCAGTGGACCACGTTTTGTCAGAACTCTCCACCATGACCCATCTGTCTTGGGTGGCCCTACACAGCATGGCTTCATTGAGTTAGACAAGGCTGTGGTCCATGTGATCAGTTTGGTTAGTTTTCTGTGTTTGTGGCTTTCATTCTGTCTGCCCTCTGATGGATAAGGGTAAGAGGCTTATGGAAACTTCCTGATGGAAGAGACTGACTGATGCTGAAGGTGAAACTCCAATACTTTGGGCACCTGATGCAAAGAACTGACTCATTGGAAAAGACCCTGATGCTGAGAAGATTGAAGGCGGGAGGAGAAGGGGATGACAGAGGATGAGATAGTTTGATGGCTTCACCGACGTGATGGACATGAGTTTGTGTAGGCTCTGGGAGTTGGTGATGGACAGGGAAGCCTGGCGTGCTGCAATCCATGGGGTCGCAAAGAGTTGGACTTGACTGAATGACTGAACTGAGGGGGAGAGAGACCTCAGCACAGAGATGCAGACACTAGTAGTTGGGAACCTACTGGAGCACCCAGAAAGGGCAACAGAGCACGGAGCATGGACAAGACAGTGGCTGTGTCTGTCATATCTGTTGTATGAGACAGCAAATTTACCCAAGACCATCAATTTTACCTCCAACATATCTTGGCTCAATCCGTTTCTCTGTCTTCTATTTGCACTCCTGGCCCTCGTGTGTATTATTTCCCTATTGTCTGAATTAATACAATAGCATCTGGACTGATCTTTCTACTTCAGTGTTGAAAGTGTTAGTCATTCAGTCATGTCTGACTCTTTGCGACCCCATGGACTGTAGCCCATTGGGCTCCTCTGCCCTTGGGATTCTCCAAGCAAGAATACTGGAGTGGGTTGCCATGGCCTTCTCCAGGGGATCTTCCCAACCCAAGGATTGAATCTGGGTCTCCCACATTGCAGGCAGATTCATTTCTATCTGAGCCACCAGGGAAGCCCTTTCAATTTTTAAAAGTCAAATACATTTTAAAGTTAATTAAAAAAATTTTATTATAAAAGTATTTCTTGCACACAGGAAAAATAAAGAGAATAATGTGCATACACCATTTCAACATGTTATCTAATTACTTCACTTACTTACTTAATAGCATTAAAGTTTTACAGATACCATTGAAGCTCCCTGTATGTTCCTTCTTGATCTCATTCTCCTTCAGTCCTCCCAGAAGGGCTGATACTTATCACCGACACGCTTGCTCTTCTACTCTTGTAACATATGTGTATATCCAATGCATATGGGTATAGTATTGTACATAGGATTGCTTTACCTTGTTTCAATGTAAAGCAATTGTCATGTGGATAAATCATAAATCACCCTGAATTTTTCTTTTTCATTATGTTTTTGCAGTTGCATCTATGTTAGTACAGTTAGCCCTAGTTTAATGATTTTAACAGCTGTAAGATACTGCATTGTACAAATATACTACAAATTATTCATTAGTTTTCTATTAGCAGATTATAAACTCCCACTCTTGCCCACCACAACCAAAAGGTCTTTTTTTTTGTGTTACCAATAGTGCTGCAATCAGTACTCTTCAGTTTTACCAGTTTCCTTATAAAGGTTCCCTTACAAACACATGGGAGCCTTTTTTGGGTATATTCCTTAAAATGGAAATGCTGAATCCTCCAGTGTTACTAAATATTGCCAAATTCCTCTCTAAAATGAACTAATTTGCTCTTCCATGGACAGGGTATAAAGATTCCTACTTCTCTACATCCCTATCCAGCTCTTGATGTTGTCATTAGTATTCTTGCCAATCTAGTCTAAAACAAGTCATGTGCCTTGGACATTGCTCTGCTCTGGCTTTCTGCCCTTCCTGTAGCATCTGGGCAGAAGGGCCTGCCAGAGCTGACAGGGGTGGAAAAGATCTCCCTACTTTAGTTTGCATTTCCCTGATTACTAGTGAGGGCCAACATCTTTTTTTGCATGCTGAAGGGACATTCAAGTTTGACTTTTTCAAATTTTCTATTCATACCCTTTATCTTGGTTGTCTTGCTCTCACTGAATAGGAGGTATTGTTTATATATTATGGATACTAACTTTTTGATTTTATATATAAGTATCTACTCCATTCTAAATTGTAGATATATCCTCTGTACAGTCTAGATGTTAACTTTTTTTGCTTTTATCCACAAGTATCTACTCATTCTGTGATTTGTGTTTTTACTGTTTGCAGTGACTTTGTTTTCTAGATATTTCAACTGTAATGTAGTCAGATTTATCATATTTTCTTAACCCTCTATATGTTTTAAAGAAATTATCAAGAAATTATAAAAATATGTTTCTATATTTTCTCTTAAACATGTTAAAGCTTTGCCTTTTTTATTGAGGTTTTATCCATGTAGGATTGATATTTGTGTATTGACATATGAATCCAATTGATATTTTTTCCATATGGAGAGATGGCAATCACAGTACTACTTACTGTCAGTTCATCCCTTTTCTCACTGATTCATAATGCCAAACGTATTATAGATTGAGTTCTCATACACCTGTGGGATTACATTGGAGCACTCTATTTCATTTCATTGATCTATTTGTCTATCTCTGAGTCAATATCTTGTTGTCTTTATTACTATGACTTTATATTGCCTTGATACCTAGAAAGCAAAGCCCCTTCCCCATACTGCTCTTTCTAAGAATTACTTGCCTCTTTGATTTTCCTTATATGATTTTCATGGAAAATTCTTTTAGAGTTGTAATTAGAATTATATTAACTTGTACAATGATTTGGAAGAATTTTCATTTTACAATATTGATTCTTTAACTAATGAATATGACCCATCACTTTTATTTCTATTCTTCCATTTCTCTAGGTCTTCTTTTATGTCTTTCAATAAAGTTAAAAATTTCTCCATAAAGGTTTATTCCTAGGTATCTAAGATTTCATTGCTAGTGTATATGGTGTCTTTTAAAAACTATATTTTCTAATTGCTGTGGCTGATGCATAAAATTGATTTTTGTGTACTTGAGCTTGTTCCTAGCAAGAGTGTCGAATTCTCAACTTAGCTTTATTAGCTGGGAGGTGTATCACGTTGGCCAAAAAATTCATTTGGACTTTTCAATAGCATTGCCCAATAGATTCTTTGAGTTTTCTATGTAGATAATTTTGTCTTTGCTGCTGCTAAGTCGCTTCAGTCATGTCCGACTCTGTGTGACCCCATTGACGGCAGCCCAGCAGGCTCCCCCATCCCTGGGATTCTCCAGGCAAGAACACTGGAGTGGGTTGCCACTTCCTTCTCTTTAAATTTTGTCTTTAAATAATGAAAAAGTTGATTTTTTTCTTTCTAGTTGAGTATTTGAGTTCTTTAATTTTAGGTATTTCCTAAAGTGAAAGAAAAGTGAAAGTTAAGTCACTACTTCAGTAGTGTCCGACTCTTTGTGACCCCGTGGTCTGTAGCCCATCAGGCTCCTCCGTCCATGGGATTCTTCTCCAGGCAAGAATACTGGAGTGGGTTGCCATTTCCTTCTCCAGGGGATCTTCCCAACCCAGGGATTGAACCCAAGTCTCCCGCATTGCGAGCAAACGCTTTAACCTCTGAGCCACCAGGGAAGCCCGCGGGTATTTCCTAAAACAGAGCAAACAGATTTTGTTTGTTTACCAAGGAGTTGTTTACACGTTTTGTGATTTTTGATAAAGTTAGATTTATTTACTGATACACAGATTTTTTGCTGATCTTATTTTGCACTTGCTGTTTACCGTGTATTTTCATTGTACCCTTTCCACCTCTTTCCTGCTACCTATTGTGGTGGTTAAATTTCTTTATTGTGTATATATTTTACTTAATAAAGTCTGAACTTAATCAGTATCCTTCGTCTACTCCTGGACAAGGCAATGACTTTAGAACTTTTAACCTTGAACATTTCCCTTAAATCTAACATATTATTAGTTAGGTAATTTCACCTTCTTTTTTTACAGTCTCTTTAGTCATAGTTTTATTTTTGCTTTTGCTGTTTCATACATTTGATGCTTATTTATATTTCATCACATACTTTCCAGTTTCATCACTTAGTATAGCTTCTCATATCTTTCTATGTCTTCCTGGTTTTTTTTCCACTTCTTTCTGATGTTCACCTCTTAGCAGTTCTTTAGGTAAGATTCTGTTAGTGGTAAACTCAGCCTTACCTGCTGGAAAATGTCTTTATTTCATCTGTACTTTTAAATAATAATTTGTCTTCATGCCTGCATGTATGCATGCTAAGTCGCTTTGGTCATGCCCAACTCTGAAACCCCATGGACTGTATGTAGCCCACCAGGCTCCTCTGTCCATGGGATTCTCCAGGCAAGAATACTGGAGTGGGTTGCTGTGCCCTTCTCCAGGTGATCTTTCTGACCTAAGAATTGAGCTCGAGTCTGTTATATCTCCTGCATTGGCAGACAGGTTCTTTACCACTAGTGCCACCTATAAAGATAACATTTCATTGTATTCTAGATTATATCAACACTTTGAAAAATATACTATCTTCCTGGTCATTGATCCCCTGTACTTTTCTCTTTTAAAGTATTTTCTCTGTATTTGGTCAACTCTCCAGTTTCATTGTGTATCTAGTCGTATATCTATTTTGTTCTTCCTGTAAAACTGTGCATTCTCGATATATAAATGCATGTGTTGTTTTATAAGGTTGCTATAACAAATTACTACAAACTTGGTGACTTATAAGGACTTAAATTTATTCTCTCCAGTTCTTAAGGCCAGAAGTCAAAAATCAGTGTCCTGGGCCAAAATCCAGGTGTTGGCAAGGCCATGTTCCCTCCAGAAGCTCTGGGGGACAATCTGGCCCTTCTCTCTATCCATTTTTGTCTTTTTCAGTGGCTGCTGGCATTCCTAGGTTTTATTGGCCATGCCACTCCCATTTTCAAGGTCAGCATTTTCAATCTCTCTCTACTCCATCTTTCCATTATCTTCAATGTGTGTGCCCCTTCTTAAAAAGACAAGTGTGATTTTATTTAGGGCCCTGTGTAATTCAGAATAACATTTCCATCTCAAGATCCTTAACTTAATCATAACTGCAAAGACCCTTTTGCTTATAAGGTGACATCTAAGGGTCCCAGGGATTAGAAATTGGTATATTTGTCGATGTTCAGTGGCTAAGTTGTGTCTGACTCTTTAGGACTCCATGGACTGCAGCATGCCAGGCTTCCCTGTCTTTCACCATCCCCATGAGTTTGCTCAAACACCACCCTTATGGCAGAAAGTGAAGAGGAACTCAAAAGCCTCTTGATGAAAGTGAAAGTGGAGAGTGAAAAAGTTGGCTTAAAGCTCAACACTCAGAAAACAAAGATCATGGCATCCGGTCCCATCACTTCATGGGAAATAGATGGGGAAACAGTGTAAACAGTGTCAGACTTTATTTTTGGGGGCTCCAAAATCACTGCAGACAGTGACTGCAGCCATGAAATTAAAAGATGCTTACTCCTTGGAAGGAAAGTTATGACCAACCTAGATAGCATATTCAAAAGCAGAGACATTACTTTGCCAACAAAGATCCATCCCATCTAGTCGTTTTTCCTGTGGTCATGTATGGATGTGAGAGTTGGACTGTGAAGAAGGCTGAGTGCCGAAGAATTGATGCTTTTGAGCTGTGGTGTTGGAGAAGACTCTTGAGAGTCCCTTGGACTGCAAGGAGATCCCACCAGTCCATTCTGAAGGAGATCAGCCCTGGGATTTCTTTGGAAGGAATGATGCTAAAGCTGAAACTCCAGTACTTTGGGCACCTCATGCGAAGAGTTGACTCATTGGAAAAGACTCTGATGCTGGGAGAGATTGGGGGCAGGAGGAGAAGGGGACGACAGAGGGTGAGATGGCTGGATGGCATCACTGACTTGATGGACATGGGTCTGAGTGAACTCCGGGAGTTGGTGATGGACAGGGAGGCATGGCGTGCTGCAATTCATGGGGTCGCAAAGAGTCGGACATGACTGAGTGACTGAACTGAACTGAACTGATGTCCATCAAGTCAGTGATGCTATCTAACCATCTCATTCCTCTGTATCCTCATGCCCTAAATCTTTCCTAGCATCAGGGTCTTTTCCAATGAGTCAACACTTCACATCAGGTGGCCAAAGTATTGGAGCTTCAGCATTAGTCCTTCCAATGAATATGTAGGGTAGATTTCCTTTAGGATTGACTGGCTTGATCTCCTTACTGTCCAAGGGACTCTCAAGAGTCTTCTCCAGTACCACAGTTCAAAAACATTAGTTCTTTGGCACTCAGTCTTCTTTATGGTCCAGCTCTCATATTCGTACATGACTAATGGAAAAACCATAGCTTTGACTATATGGACCTTTATTGACAAAGTGATGTCTCTGACTTTTAATATGCTGTCTTTTCTGATATCTTTGGGTGGCCATTATTCAGGTTATTGTACATGTCTATCATTTAAATTCTGAAGATTGTCAGTCACAATAATGTTGAATATTGCCTTTCCCCAATTCTCTATTCTCAGCTTCTGGGAGTCCTATTAAAAGTAAATCGGACCTTTTCATTTGATCTTCTCTTTCATTTAACCTTTCTTTCATGCCTTTTACCTTTTAACTCCATGCAGTACATTCTGAGTAGTTTCCTCCCATCTTCTAATTTATTTTATTCTTAAATCTGACTAACCTGTTGTTAAAACATGTGAACATTTGATTTAATTATTATTTTAAAACTGAAAATTCAGTTGTCATTTTAAAAATCTGCTGTGTTTTTAATCTTTAGAGGATCTGTCCTCTAAAGATCTTTATTTTTAATGGCCTTTTTTTGACTTCAATCATTTTAGGTACATTATGTAGCCTTTTAGATGGTTCTTTAAACTGGAGTTCTTAGGGAGAAATATCTAGTCTACAGTTTATTATACTTTCTGACTCTTACACATGGTGAAAAATTTACTTGTGCATTTATAATTTGAGATTGAGAGCTCATTCTTGGCAGGCCCTTAACTGATCTGTGGGAATTTTGCGTGACCTGGGTTGATGGTGTGTCTTTCCCTGGAATTTTTGTGTCTGATTCTTCTAGATTCTCCAAGGATATCCCTTTTTGGCACTGATGTTTGAGTTCCTTCTCAACTTGAAGATTCTAGGGAGTTGTGGGTAGTATAAAAATTTGAACCCCAAACCTATCTTGGTATTGATTTTCAGAGCATTATTTTCTTTTAACAGGACCTACACAAGGTAATGGCACCCCACTCCAGTACTCTTGCCTGGAAAATCCCATGGACGGAGGAGCCTGGTAGGCTGCAGTCCATGGAGTCTCGAAGAGTCAGACAAGACTGAGCGACTTCACTTTCACTTTTCACTTTCACTTTTCACTTTCATGCATTGGAGAAGGAAATGGCAACCCACTCCAGTGTTCTTGCCTGGAGAATCCCAGGGATGGGGGAGCCTGGTGGGCTGCCATCTATGGGGTCACACAGAGTCGGACACGACTGAAGTGACTTAGCATAGCATACATAAGGTAATACAAGCTCTGTCACTATCTACCTGGGTTCACAGGTAATCTCCCTTTATCTACCCTTTTATGGAAGAGGAGCTGTTATATTTTCAGAGTTCTAGCTTCATAGGGAGACTCTCCTTTCTCATGACCTACTTCCCCTGAGTCTAAGACTTCAATCTCTATACCTTTCAAGGCATTAAATCTCTAACACCTGTGTCGTCAAGATAGCTTTTCACTTCCTCTTTTGTTTTTGGTCCTTTGAAACACTTTTACTTTCTTGGGAGCTCATCTGTGCATTTAAAATGATGCTTGCTATATTTGTGATGCATTCTGAAGTGTTTGTGTGGGAGAGTTCCCTCCTTAAAGACTATGCCCAAGCCATGCTAGTCTTTCTGACAGTTCCTAGAACACATTGTGATATTCCTTGAATAAATACTCTGCATTTAAGAAAATTCCCTCTGCCTGAAATGCTTTCCCATGACTGGCTCTTCTACATCCTTCTGACCTCAGTTTAAATGTCATCTCCTCTGGAAGGGCCTTCTTGATCTCATCTCCATAAACAACTTCCATTATCCTCAGTCACACCCTCTCCACTTCCTTCATGGAATTGATCAGGATCTATTGATAGCTTACATGATGTCTGATTCATTCTGAAGAAGAAGATTTAGCTTTGGGACCAGGGATCAGGCTTGATCATTCAAGGGCTTTTGTGTAGCAGAGTTTTATTAAAGAGAAAGAGGACAGAGAAAGCTTCTGACATAGACATCAGAAGGGGAACAGAGAGTGCCCCACTCACTAGTCTTAGCAAAGGAACTATATACTTTTGAAATTGGTTATTACAATAAATTAGAAGAATGTCTCAAGATTGTAAAGACTAAACCCACTCCCACAATTTACATTTTAAGATGACAGTATTAGAACTAACAATAGAAAGATCTTACCACACCTACTCCCATAATACACATTTTAAGATAACAGGATTAGTCAGAAGGTTCTCAAGAAGGAGAAACTCTCTTCAAGCAGGATTGTTGTTATATAATCCTGAGTACAGAGCTTAAACTGAGCTGTTTTGTTGCATAATCATCAGCTCTGGGCTTAAAGAAAAAAAAAAAAAAAAAAAAAAAAAAAAAAACCACCTTTATGTGACTAAGACTAAGAAATGTAAGGAAAAAAATTTGTCCTTCTCCTTGAGAATTTCAGACCCCTATCTCCTCCTTCAGAGCCCCAGACCCCTTTCTCCTCCTCAGGGACCCTGGACTTCTTATCAACCTGCCTAGGAATTGACTTTCTCATTCTATAACTGCCTTATTTATTTATGTACTTGTTCATGGTCGTCTTGCCTCCTAGAATAGATGATGAAGCAATCTTATTTGATTTGCCCCACTCTGTATCTATAGCATCTACTGTAACATAAGACACATAGCAAATTTCCAATAAATGTCTCCTGGATGAACAAAGGAATGTACCCTAAACTTCAGGCTTTCAATAGGCTCCATTCATGCCCAGGACATGCTCATGATAAGGCCATGATGTTTTACAGAGCTAGGAAAGTTACATCCCCATGGCCTACGGGCCTAAACTCTTCCCTTGTTCCCATGCACAAACTCTTAATACTCAGAAAATCCAGGCTCCAGAAAAGGTAGAACAATGGAATTTGCATATAACTTTTAATTACAATCAAACCATTAGGTTTCTTCTTCCTTATATGTCCCTACTGGAGATTACACTTACTTTGTGCAAGCCTTGGACCTAGAGACGGCCTCTTGGAAATCAGGTACCTGCCTGTGTTAACTGAAGTCCAACAACTCTGTGCCCCAGCTCCCCATGGAGGGGATGCACTGAGCTGAGAGGTGTGTGAGTAAATAAAAGTAGCACATGGCAACCAAATAACATAGCAAATATGGAATCTTTAAAAAAACAAGTTCATTTTCCTATTTTGAAAGTAATAGAATCACTTTTCAGGAGCTCTACATATAGAAAAAGATACTGCTCATAATTTAAGACCTACATAAGCCTCAGTAATCACTCTAGTGCATATTTGTCAGATTTTTAGAATTATGTTTGTTTTTTTTGGGCCATCAGTATTGAGTACTTACTATACGCATGAGCTCAGTTTATATGGTACTCTGAACTAGGTGTGATTTATGACTCCCATGTAAACAATGTGATCCCAAGGGCATATAGAGATCAAGTTATTAGCTCAAGGTTTCGGTCAGGCAGTGGGCAAGTGAAGGCTTGACCCCAGGTCTGTCTGATTCCCAGACCCTGTTCAAGCCTTTTCTTGCAACTCTGATATTATATTGCTTCTTATCTATGGAGCTGTGATCACATTTAATTGTAAGCTCTTATTTACCCTACTTAATATCATAAACTGTTTTTACCCATTCTTGGATAGTCTTTATAAGTACCCATTTTAATGATAAACAAGAGGATCATTATTTCCTCATTCAACAGGGCAAAATGACCACTTTGGGGAACTATTTACCCTGATCTTATAAAATGGAACGCTTGCCTATCTGTGACTCAGCAATTCCACATCCTAGAGAAGGCACACTGGCCCCACTTTCTATAGCAAGACTACTCACAGGAGCAATGTCCATAATGGAGAAACTAGGAAAGAACTCCAAATCAATCCACGGGATGGATATTCTCAGTAGTATCTGAATACCTACAGTTACATGCAATAACATGGGTGAATGCTGCTAATATAATATTGACTGAACAAAGCAAGTCTCTGAAAAGCTAAAAAAGCAAAAAGATGCTTACTCTTTGGAAGAAAAGCTATGACAAACCTAGACAATATATTAAAAAGCAGAGACATTACATTACCAACAAAGGTCCATATAGTCAAAAGTATGGTTTTTCCAGTAGTCATGTATGGATGTTAGAGATAGATCAGAAAGAAGGCTGAGCACCAATGAATTGATGGTTTTGAATTGTGGTGCTGGAGAAGACTCTTGAGAGTCCCTTGGACAGTAAGGAGATCAAACCAGTCAATCCTAAAGGAAATCAACTCTGACTATTCATTGGAAGGCCTGATGCTTAAGCTGAAGCCCCAGTGCTTTGGCCACCTGATGGGAAGAGCTGAATCAGCAGAAAAGACCCTGATGCTGGGAAAGATTGAGGGCAGGGGGAGAAGGGGGCAACAGAGGACGAGATGGTTGGATGGCATCATCAACTCAGTGGACATGAGTTTGAGCAAACTCTGGGAGATAGTGAAAGACAGGAAAACCTGGTGTGCTGCAGTCCATGGAGTCACAGAGAGCTGGATACGACTTAGCAACTGAACACAAAACAACAAATGTAATCTACTGTTTAGATACTCAAACATGACTAGTAAAACTGTATAAAAAAGGCAAGAAAGTGAGAAACACAAAATTATGACTAAATGCCACTCTGAGTTCTATGTACTAACTCATTTGGTAAATATTTGTTGAGCATCTTCTAAGTCCCAGCTCCTCTGCATGCTCTTTATAGACACCAACTTATTTACTCCTTATTTCAACTCTATGAGCTATTTATTAGTATTGGTAGCCTTTTATAGATGAGGAAACCAGGGCTTAGAAAAGCTTAGTGTAGTGGTTAATTGTATGGATCAATTGGACTGAGCCAATGGATGCCCAAAATATTTGGTCAAACCATATTCTGTGTGTTTCTATTAGGACATTTTTGCATAAGGCTAATATTTGGATTAATAGACTGAATAAAGCAGAACGCCCTCCCTAATGTAGGTGGGCTTCATCTAATCAATTGAAGGCCTGAAGAGAACAAAAAGGCTGACCCTCCCCTTGAGTAAGAGAAAATTCCTTATCTCTAGCTGCCTTTGATCTGAAACATCAGGTCTTCCTGGGTCTCCAGGTTACTCACTCACTCTGCAGATCTTGGGATTTGCCAGTCTCCATAATTGCATGACCCAATTCCTTGTAATAAATGAATTACTATGGATATATACATACATCTCATTGGCTCCATGTCTCTGGAGAACCCTGACTAATATAGTAAGTAATCTGCCCAAATGTCACACAGCTAGGAAGCAGGGAAGCAGGTTTGACCCCAGAGTGAGAATGCTTATCCACTCCACTCTACTGCCTCTCCAACACAACACATAACTAGTCATATAGGACTCCTAAGATTCAGTGAGAATTGTAACTGTCAAAAGTTTTAATCTGAATGGACATATAGGTTTCCTGAAAATCTGTATCATTCTTAGTTTAGATGCTTCACAAATCATACACTTTCTTCTCTGCTGGGCATACAACCAATTTCTAACATCACATTTGGACTTAAACAGGCTCACATCCAACACAAAGTATCCTGCATTCCACACTGGTTTCCATCAGAGTAAAAGAGGAAGAATCTGCATTTCAAATCATTGTATTTGTTGTTATGACAACACAGCCTGGATCTGTTCTGAGAGGCAGTATGCAAAGTTCTAAGTTTGAAAGCATTTCGATTATGTGATTCAGAAGGTTTCTGAGAGAGGTGAGTCTAATTCACACACACTGCCCCTCTCCCCACCATGCACAAAGATGAAAATATTTCTCTAATACCTTAATGAAAGGTAGAAAACATGAAGAATGCACAAAAGCATCACACAAAAGTATAATAAGTGAAGCTCTCCCAGCAGGGAGGCTGAGCATTTTGCTCTTTCTTCCTCACTCATCTTAACAATAAAGTGACGAAATGTCAGGCACCACACAGCACAGTGAAACCCGATTTCTTCTACTGGATTATTGAGTGTCCTTTAAGTCATTTCCTTATTCTTTTACATATATACATATTAGTGACAGTGCACGATTTTCATTTGCATACATGTGTTTTATTCCACAGTTTGAGGTGTTTGTTGCTACTGGTCACTCATGTTTTTGGGAAGTTTTGATAGCTCATTCCTTTAGTTGTGTTAAATAATCATCTTATGAATAGAGCCCATTATTTCTCTCCTATTTATAGATGCTTAAATTGTTTCTATGTTTTTGTTTTCCTTCTCTGAGTAAATGGTACTGCAATGAACATCTTCATGGATGCATCATGCACTTTTTCAGTTTAACTAGATAAGCACAAGGTATTAAGATCTTGTGCCAAATTTCCCATCAAGGAAGTTGTTTCAGCACATCTAGATCCTGCCAAATTGCCCATCAAAGAAGTTGTTCCAGCACATTCGTCCATCAGTAGTGTATGCAAGTTCCTGTTTCCCCATCCCTCACTGATGCTTGACACTATCAGATTTTAAATTTTCCTCCGTGGATGACCATGAAATGATAGCTGGTTGCAGCTTCCACACTGTCAGTGAGGTTGAGCCTCCCCTCTGTGCATCTGGCCCAGTCAGTTCACATTCCTTTACTGTTCTGCTTGTTTTTCGTTTGTTCATTTTCTTCTGCTCTTGTTAGTCTTTTTCTTATTGATGACTTGAAAATTGTTTATATATTCCAGATACTAATTCAGCTATATACTGCAAATATTTATTTCCAGTCTATAGTCTGTCTTTAAACATGCTTACAAAAGTCATGTGTTTGGAATGAACAAAACTTATGAATATTTCATATGCTGATTTTTTGTGGGGATGGTGGTAGATCAGTGGTCTTACTAAGATCTCCTTTCCTTGCCTGAAGACTTAAAGATACTTTGTTTCATTTTTTTCTAATAGTTTAAAATTTTCTTTTTTGTATCTAGGTCTTTGACCCATCTGAGTTTTATTTTGTGTATGGTGTGAGGTGTGGCTATAGTTTCAATTTCTTTCTTCCTATGGAAAGTTAATTCTCAGAATCATTTGTAAAGGTATTTAATGGATCATATTTTTCCTGTTAGTTTGCAATGTAAATTCTTTCATTTATTAAGTTTATATATGTATATATGTTTGTGTCTATCTGTGAGTTCTTTATTCTTTTCTATCAATCTATTCAAGTATTTCTGTATTACTCCCATGATTTATGAGGGTACTATGAGAATATTAGTCTGGTAACTGAGAGAGCAGGATTTTCTTCTTTGTCTTTATCAGATTTTTTTGGCTGTTCTTAGATGTTTACTCTTTTCTAGGAATTTTAGAATCAATTTGTCTAGTTTTGTTCCCCAAAACTTTCTGTTAGGACTTTGATGGAACTGTATTGACTTTACAAACTAATTTGGGGAAAAGTTATGTTTATGATTTTATATGTTGATTCTCTCATCAAACTTATTTGAGCCCTTTATGCCCTTTAATAACATTGTTTAATTCTGTCTATAAAGTTCTTCTAAGTCTTTTGTTAGATTTATTCATAGTTAGAAGTTATAGAATTGTTAAGAGAATTAAATAGAATGTAAATCCTTAGAACACTAGAAAGAATTCAATAAGTGTTAACAATTACTAATACTGTCTCATAAATTTGTTGATATTTTAAACAAGCTACTTTTGAAATTATGTTTTCTAGTATCAGTTCAGTCCCTCAGTTGTGTCTGACTCTTTGTGACCCCATGAACTGCAGCATGCCAGGCTTCCCTGTCCATCACCAACTCCTAGAGCTAGGTGAAACTCATTGAGTCCGTTGAGTCAGTGATGCCATTCAACCATCTCACCCTTTGTCATCCCCTTCTCCTGCCTTCTATCTTTCCCAGCATCAGGGTCTTTTCCAATGAGTCAGTTCTTCGCATCAGGTGGCCAAAGTACTGGAGCTTGAGCTTCAGCATCAGTCCTTCCAATGAACATTCAGGTTTGATTTCCTTTAGGATGGACTGGTTGGATCTCCTTGCAGTCCAAGGGACTCTCATGGGTCTTCTCCAACACCACAGTATATTTTCTAGTATATTTTATGGTAAAGATTCTTGTGCTTCTTCTGAACATTTTTTATAAGAAAAGGATTATCTTCTTTTTTCAAGCTTTGGTAAAACTCTTTATCACCTTTTAGACTTAAGATTTATCCTCTCTTCTTAGAATTCTCCTTCCTGATTTAAAAGTCTCACTCAAATGTCATCAGCTCTTTGAAGCCTTATTTGAATCCTTCCCTTACCACCACTCCACTCCCTTACTTATTAGGAAATCCATCATTCTTGTTCTCTCCCTGGCAGCCTCAGACCAATTTGTTTGTTCCATGCTTGTAGCATTTATTCTCCATTTTGGGGGAAATATCCCCATCCCTCTCAAAGTGCCTAACACAGGCCTTTATCTTAGATGTTTAACATGCAGTTTGTTAAATGAATGTATATATAACATTATTGCTCTTGTTCCACATTCCAAATATAGACACACATACATATCAGGCAACTAGGAATATCATGAGAAAAATATGTTTTTATTTGTAATAGGTTTCTGATGCTAATTCTTATGATTTGCCCACATCTGGCAGAGCCTTGCTCTTATGCAAGAAATGCCATTACTTAGGCTCCAAAGTGATGGGCAATGCAGCAAGGGCCAGGCCTGGGAGAGCATACTAGGCAGAAACATTTATTGAGGGTTAATGGGCCGAATAAAGCTTCTGCATTGCATGCTTATCAGAGGTTTATTACTCTGTACACAAGTAATTACAGCACCTGTTACAGTCAATGGCATGCCTTGGACACAGTAACCCATTCCCTCCCTACAATCCCAACTCACCACGGGGTGGTGAATGAGCACTAGTTATGAAGTTGGAGAGCTAGATTTCAGTCACAGCCCTACTACTGGCTCTATGTCCTTGGGCTACACGCATCTGTACAATGCATGAACCCTAAGAGAAAGTATCTCCCAAAGAACGCATATTTTAATGGACGGACTGGAAAGATGACTTCTAAGTGTCTGTCTAGCTCTATGTGTTTATGATTTACGAGAGCTTAAAGTACAAGGAGCATAATACCAAGAGCCTCGCTTGACAAGCTTTAAATTCACTGACAATGGGACTTCTCTTTGCGAAGTTATTTTCACAATGCTTTTTTTTTTTTTTAAGTCTTCTTCTCTTAGTTTCTTTTCTTTTTAAAAAAAATTTATTTGTTTGGCCATGTTGGGTCTTAGTTGCCACATGCAGGATCTTCGTTGCATCACACAGCATCTTTCACTGAGATGCATGGACTCTCCAGTTGTGGGGCACAGGCTACAGAGTAAGCAGGCTTCAGTTGTTGTGGCACATGGGCTCTCTAGTTGCAGCATGCAGGTTTCAGTAGTTTGGCATGTGAATTTAGTTGTTTTGTGGGATCTTAGTTTCTGGATCAGGGATCAAACCCCTGTTCCCTGTATTGCAAATTTGAATTCTTAACCACTGGGGCACCAAGGAAGTCCCACACTTCTCTTAAAGATGCTTATATTTCTTCCTTTGTGATTCTTATAGGACAAACACTGCCTGAGATGGCATCAAAGAAAGACTTTAGAGCGAAAGGGCATGCTAGCCCTTTGTCCCTGTCCCATATACCCAAGGAGGATAGGAGAAATGGTTCAGTACTTCTGGAAGCCACAGGAACATACCAGAGGCCTGGGTTTTGGGGATTATCACATATTTATGGGGAAGGACACAAGGAGATTCAGGGCATCTATGGTGATGGTGGTGGCAGTCCCAAGACTTTGGAAGGGAGGAAAATCTTGGGCAATTTAGTTGAAAAAGTGTAAGAACCCCAAGTGCCTAAATGTGGGGAGAAAAGGAAGGAAACAAAGAGGGGTCTGCAGCTTTTAGGCAGTTATCTACACTGGAGTCACCTGGTTGCTGGCTTCTCTCTTCCCCATTACTTCTACATGGGAGAAGGAGTAATGTCATCAAAACATTAATGCCTATTTCTCAGAGAAGATTAAAAAAAAAATAGTCATCTCAGAATTCTAAAACAGTCTTGATTGCATTTCCTATATTTGGAAAAGTGAGCTCATCTCATGTTAAAATGAGAGATCACTTTTATTTAAGAGTGGAGTTAATGCCACCTGGGCATTAACCAACTTCACCTCCAGCCAGCTCTCTTCGAGTCTCAAGCACTTTGGAAGGAATAATAGCAAACACTTATTCAGTGCTTGCTCTGTATCAGGCACTGAAGTACTTTATATGCATTAACCCATTTAACATTCATAACTGACCTATATGATACTGTTATCATATCCGTTTTATAGATGAGAAGATTGAAGCATCTTGCCTAAGTAAGTGGCAGTGGTTGGTGGTTTAGACATTAAGTTGCATCCAACTCTTGTGACCCCATGGACTGTATTCCACTAGGCTTCTCTGCCCATGGGATTTCCCAGGCAAGAACCCTGTAGTGGGTTGCCATTTTCTTTTCCAGGGGATCTTCCTGACTCAGGGATCTAACCCAGGTCTCCTGCATTGCAGGCAGATTCTTTACTGACTGAGCTGCCAGGGAAGCCCATATAAGTGGCAGAGGCAGGAATAAAATTCAAGAAGTCTGGATCCACTTCATGCTTTTAAACATTGCACTCAACTTCCATTCTAGGAAGAGTATAAATAGGTTAGGGTTAGGGTTAGGGTTAGTAACCAAGCTATATCAGTCAGGTATTGCTGCATAACAAACCACTCTAATATTCAGCAGCATAAAACCACAATCATTTATTACTGTAACTCGTGCATTTGTAGGTAGGTGAGTGAGTCACCTGGTGTAGGCTGGACTTGGTTGATCTTGGCTAGGGTCCTTCGTGTAGCTACAGGTCAACTGAGAGCTTAGTTCTAAGCTGGAAAAGGCTGGGCCACATTAGCCAGGGAGTTTGGCTCCATAAGTCTCTTATCCTCCTGTAGTAATGCAAAAGTGCAAAATAAACCCCACGAGGACTTTTGAAGCCTAGTCTCAGAACTGGCTCACTGTTTTCTGCCTTCTACTGGTCAAAGTTAAGTCACATGATATCATGGAGTGAATGTTTGTGTCCCTAATAAATCCACATGTTGAAGCCCTAACCCTCAGCATGATTGCACTGGGAGGTGGGGCAATTAGGGTTAGATGGGAGACAATCAGGTTTAGATGAGGTCACGAGGGTAGGTCCCCTGTGATGGGATTAGTGTCCCTTTAAGAAAAAGAAGAGACGAGATGAAAGCTTTCTTTCTCTGCCATGTGAGGACATAAGATAGTAGCACCTGCAAATCAAGAAGAGAGGTCTTACCAGAACCCAACCATGCTGGTACTTTGATTCTGGACTTTCAGCCTGCAGAACTGTGAGAAAGATATTTCGGTTGTTTAAGCCACCCACTCAATGGCAGTTTGTCATGGCAGCCCAATCTGACTAAGACAAACAGGAGACAAAATATCCTCCACCTATAGGTGGCTCAGATGGTAAAGAATCTGCCTGCAATGCAGAAAACCCAGGTTTGGTCCCTGGGTCAGGAAGATCCCCTGAAGAAGGGAACGGCCACCTCCTCCAGTACTCTTGTCTGGAGAATTTCATGGAGAGAGGAGACTGGCGGGCTACAGTCCATGGGGTCACAGAGAGCTGGACACTACTGAGCGACTAACACTACTACTACCCATAATGTCTACTGCTACTACTAATGAGAAAGGGGACAGGTATAAAGGGAACTGAGTGGAGCCATTAATGAAATCAGTCCATGTGAGTCTTCCAGAGGCACATTGACTCTAGGCTCTTGAAAAAGGGGAGAAATAAATCTTCAGAATCCAATGTCACTGAAGTCTCTGAAGGAAGAGTATATTGGAATAGATATGGAGACAAACACTTTCTATATACCTTACTTTATTTTTTAGATGCCAATCTTGTTCTAAGTAATAAAGGTTCCTAGAGCAGAGAAAATGGAATCTGTCTAAAAAACGGCTAGCGTTAGTGGAAAGGCATTTAGGTGACAGCACTTTTTCAATCTCATTGCTATAAACAGACCCAGGCTGTACAGCTTTAATTGAGTGGCATATTCCCCCACATTTATTATAGATATTCATGACCAACCCGAAGTTTTCTTCTACATTTATAATGTGTTAAAGGGGTAAGATGAGGACAACGCTGGCCTGTTTCTCCATTTCAGATGATCTTCCAGAAAACTCAAGTACACAGCCATAGAAATTATCCCCAGTAATTTCAAGTTGGCGGAGCCAGGCTAATTATCTGCAATTTTATCTGTCAAAATAGTTTGGAAAATCGTCACGTGCTAGGGGAATGAGTTGGATGGAAGAGTTTCTCCAAAGCTCTGGAACTTTCACAAGTTTGAAATGGTGTTAGATGTTGGTCTTGCACCATCCATTTTGTGAGCCCCTCCATCTGAGCCATGTAGTCACATTCTGTGGCCAGTGGGGACTTGATTCTGTCCTGTCTAAACCACAGTTGAGGCCACAGAAATTCCTATAAGTGGCCAAAGTAGAGAAACTGTGTGCGCAGTCATATGAATTGCCCTGGACTCATGATCATGCCTTTTCCAGGGACTCACCTTCAGGGTGCACCAGTGTGAGGCTTCAGTTCTACAAAGTCTCATTATGCCTGGTACTGCTCTGATTGACCATTGCTGTTCGAGTTGCTAGATACCTAACAAAGGACAGAGTTAAGTTGCTCTTCCAACTCTGTCTGGGATATTCTTGTCTCTCCAAATCTACTCTCCATCTTTCCCCGGCAGGCTGGTTTTGACCTTAGCAAGGCAGCAATGAGCAGTGGCATGAAGTGAGACCTTAATTCTCTGCCCAGGAATTGAACCTGTATAACCTGAATGAGAACCAGGAATCCTAGCTACCAGGTGAGTCAGGGCTATTGGCTAGAAGCTATTTTTCCCTGAATCTTTGCCCTCAGTGAAAAATGCATTTATCACAGAGGCAGAAACTGTAAATGCAGGTACAGAGTTTATTATTAGAGATATAGCACAACAATAAGTGGGAGAGCACTCAGAAAAATGATTTGTTTAGTTAAGACAGAAGCAAGGCAGAGAAGTACTCCTGGAGAGAAAGGGTGTGGGTGTGCCCCCTAGTGAGGAGGAAAGCAGTAAAGAGTTAAGTCATTTACATAGGTCAGTTCTTCTGGGTCTTTGTCTCCTTCAGGCCAATTATCTGGTTTCTTTCTCCACGTCTGACCTACCCTGGGACACTCCACTGGGGTGCACACGCACCTCTCAGACAAGATGGGTCTCAGAGTGAAGGCTTCTGGGAGGAACAAGACTCATGGTCTGGTGTTATGCCCTAACTTTTAACCCACAAGGAGCCTTTCCACACATGCGTAGGGTCTCTCTTGTTCCAAAAGAGGGGAGCAGAGCTCCCGTAATCCTTTACTGACACAGGGTTTTTCCCTTCTTTGTCCTTGTCATCACTATTATCTTGACTATTGCTATGAGAATCACCTTAAGGTGTTCACAAGAGACAAACACTGGCTATTTACCCTGTTTCTATTGTTATTTCCATTTTGGAGGGCAAACAGGAAGCTGATTGTAAATGTCTTAACTGGAGCCCACTTATCTCTTGTCTCAGAAAATGGTCGACACGTGGCCATGGGGATGGCCATGGTAGGGAGTGGGCACTGCCAGGGACTGAAAGGTGAGAGGGAAGGAATGGATAGGTTATTCCCACCAGTTGCCTTTCATCATAGCTGGGCAGCAGCTGCGCCCCCCCGCCAGGGGCCACAGCTCCCTCCAGTCCTAGAACAGCTCCTTCTCTGGTTTCCAAGAAGCTCTCCTGGAACCCTAGTCATAACAGCACTCCCTCAGCCCAGCGTGCTTCCCGGGCTCTCACTGGTCTCCCTTAAACCTGTTCTCACCTTTGTAAATAGACCCTAAATTAAAATCTCCTCAATGATCCCATTTGACTGCACCATCTGTTTCCTGCTAAGACTCTATTTAAAAAAAAAAAATAGTAATGATGGTGGAGAACCCAGTGATATGGCTTATATGTGAACAGAATAACAACGAACAATAACAACATCAACAGAGACTCCTTATTCTATTTTCAGAGATAAGGAGATGCCTTTAAAACAGAACTGCTTCCTTCCCTCCCATTCCTCTCTATCCCTCTCTTTTTCCTTCCCTCCCACTCTTCTAAGGGCCTCCATCTCTTTCTGTCTCTTCCCCCCTCTTCTTCCATTCTTCAGCCCTAATTAGGGCCCGTTCTTTACTAGGCACAGTGCAAAGTTCTGGAGAGGGAGAGATGAGTTAGACGGTCTTTGACCTCAAAGAGCTCCCAGCCTAGCACTTCACACATCCTGGAAGCACAAACCCTGTACTGAGCAGAGGTTCTGAAGTCCACAGACCCTGGGTCACATTGCAGTTGTGTTGCTCACCAACTGGGTAACCTTGACTATATCTTTAGTCAAACTTGTCTGAAGCCGTTCCCATATGCATGAAATAGGAACACTTCTTGCCTATCTCACAGAGTTCTTGAGAGATTTCAGTGTGATAATATATGTGAACGATCCCTGGTAAGCATATAATAGGTGGTGATAAACATTGGGATTGTTCACTTTTCTTGGTTTGTGTGTGTGTGCTCAGCCATGTCTGACTTTCTGCGACTCAGACTGTAGCCTGCCTAGCTTCTCTGTCCATAGAATTTCCCAGGCAAGAATACTGGAGTGGGTTGACCTTTCTTGCTCCAAGGGATCTTTCTGACTCAGGAATCCAATGGGGAAACAATGAGAGCACCATTTAATGATGGAGCGTTAAGATCTTACGCAAGCTACTTAACCTCCAGGTTTAACGGGGCAAATAGAAACTACTTTCTACCCATAACTCAGAGGGGTTATGATGATTATATGTGAACATGTGATTACTTAAGTATATGCATGTTCTATATATATCTGTATATGTATATTATATATGTATGTAGAAAGTTCCAGGTAATAAATATAGTAAATATCAACCAAATACCAGTACATATTGTTATATAATGCTGGTGCATTTTTTTTAACAAGTTCTTTACTTGTTTTCTTCAATCACTGGACAGGTGATTTCACCTACCATCTCATTCCCAGGTCCCTCATTGTTTATTTATTGAGTACCTTGAAATAGTCTGACCAGGAGAAAACTGGAAATCAATTTGTCTGCTGAAGTGGCAGGTGTGGTAAGAGGGTCCCCAGGTTCCAGGCCATTGTCATCACCCTGCACATAAGAGCACATGACATTTTTATCCCCGGTGCAAGCTCCCGTAACTTGTGAACCTACTAAGGAAACAGGAAATCAGGATTATGAACACTGATTCCCTTACTAAGCTCAACCCTGTGCTTCTGGGGGAGGGGGATCCCTCCATCAGAACTGAGGTTTTCCTCCATCCTGCCTATCAGATGATGGCAGGAAGACATCAAAAAGCCCAAAGCAGCTGCACAGTGTCAGATAAATGCCAGTTGGGCTGGCCTGCCTTTGATCATCACATCCTTACAGCAAAGCTCTAATTCCCCTGGTATGATTAAAATTAGTTTAAAGGGTTCACAAATGCTTTTTTTAAAAAATAAAAAACCTTGCCTCCACATGAGGAGTTTGCAAGTTCAGTTTTCCATGACTTTCATAAGATTCGCCCAGTGCTGGTGCTGTATGATACCAGTGGCATCCGAGGGTTTTCTGAGAAAACATCTGTCAATGCTAAATGTCAGGGAGCAAAATATGAATCATCGACGATTGGGGAGGGGTCCACGAGTCACTCTTGAAAACAGGTGCCGTGGAAGAAGCACAGAATAGCAGGATACCAGTTATGGCAAACTCATGGTGAGACTGTGCTACACACAAAGTCTGCATTTCCTTGGCATTGAAAGTTAGCTGCTCAGTTGTGTCCGACTCTTTGCAACCCCATGGGCTTTAGCCCACCAAGCATTTCTGTCCATGGAATTCTCCAGGCAAGAATACTGAAGTGGGTTGCTATTTCCTTCTCCAGGGGATCTTCCCAACCCAGTGACTGAACCAGGGTCTTCTGCATTGCAGGCAGTTTCTTTACCATCTGAGCCACTGGGGAAGACCTCTTTTAACGTTAGAAGCATGGCTTATTGTCATAGTCCTGAAGGCACAGGGAAGATACTGAGCATCATGTGACTCTTCTAAAACTAAATCATATCTGCAAGAGTTTATGACCTAAATGTCTCTACTTATATACATTTATTCTTGCTATATATTGATACAACTATTATAAGGATACTAACACAGCAACATCTATCATTTGGTGAGCATCTACTCTGAGCCAAGTACTTAAATGCTTTACAGGAATTATCTCAGGGTCTCAAACCTGTAGAATAAGAAGTGCCACACACACACACACACACACACACACACACACACAAAGGGTTTCTTGGGCAAAGAAGTTTGAGAAGGGGCTTTGACAAGTCCTATAATCTCTGTGTGAAGGCTGGCCATTTGGTTTGGCCTTGATGAACGTCTGCAGTGGAGCCCAGAGCAGCTGTGTTAGAATCTTAAAGGAAACAATGTTTTGAGTTTGGATAAATTATCCAGCAGTGAAAAATAGCCTGGGGGGAGGGGGTAGCGGGTGCAGAAATTTCCCTTTTGTCTGCATTTGACCAAGTGTGCATTACCCTCTGTATACACTGAAACATATCCTTAGGGCAGAAAGAAAGTCAAGGGGAAATGTCCTCCATTTCCACCAGAAGTCCCCCAACTTGAAAATAGATGGACTTACTCTGTACACTGAAGTAGTAATGCTCTGCCTGCCCGCATTAGAATCACCTGGGGAATTCTGAAAAGAGAAGGGTGTCTTCAATTGGGCCAGACCAGCAGTTCTCAGGGTAATTTACATTCCCTCCCCGCCCTAAGGCAACATTTACCTATGTGTGGAGATATTCTCAGTTGTCACAACTGGGAGGGGGGTTTGATGCTGGAATCTGGCAGGTAGAGGTTGATGCTGCTAAATGTCCTACGATGTACAGGGCAGTCTCTCTCCCCTGCCCACCCTCTGTCTCCCAACAAAGAGTTATCTGGCTGTAGATGTCAATAGTGTCAGTTTGGAAAGCCTGTCTAGATCGAAGTTCAGTAAAATTCAACTAAATAAGATTGAACCCTGTCTACCTTATTGGATGCTGTGTCTCCAGCACCCTACACAGGGGCTGGCATGAAATAGGCCTTTATTAAATGCCTGAAGACTGACTAATCAAATATGAACTAAATCCAGCTAGAGGAGAAATGAAAATGCCACCTCTAATAGTCACGGTAGGGTATTCTTCAGTCTCTCCCTATTAGAAGCATCACAGAGACTTGAGAAAGGTAAGTTATTACAGAATATACTTTAATGTACATTTCTAACTCAAATACCCTTACCTTCTCCCTCCAAAATATTTGACAAAGAAATAACTTTTTTCCTCTATATGATTTCCTTGTTTTCTCGGGAAGTCTATTCTATCAATAAAATGCTTGTGTGAAAGAAAGTGTGAAAGTGTTGGTTGCTCAGTCATGTCCAGCTCTCTGTGACTCCATGGATTGTAGCCTGCCAGGCTCCTCTGTCCATGGGACATCCCAGGCAAGAATACTGGAGTGGGTTGCCATTCCCTTCTCCAGAGGATCTTCCTGACCCAGGGATCAAATTCGGGTCTCCTGAATTTCAGGCAGAAGCTACTGTCTATACTATCAATAAAATGCTTGTGTTCCCCTCAAATTCATATGTTGAAGTTCTAACCCCCAAGACAATAATATCAAGAGGTGTGGTCTTTGGGAGGTTATTAGGTCATAAGGGTGGAGCCCCCATGAATGGCATTTGTGCCCTTATAAAAGGGACCCAGAGAGTTGCCTTGCCACTTCCACCATATAAAATTACAGGGAGGAGATGTCTGTCTATGAACCAGGAAGCAGGCACAGACAGTGGATCTGCCAGTGCCTTTGTCTTGGTCATCCCGGCCTCCAGAAACATGAGAAATAAATACTCATTGTTTAAGCCACCCAGCCTGTGGTATTTTTGTTAGAGTAGCCTAATGGACTGAGACAGTCTGTCTCAGGATGTGAAGAGGTGACAGCTGTATTTAATGAAGGAAAATCAGAAGTTGTGCTTCCACACCTTGGCCACACTCACCATGCTTTCCATGGCACTGAAGGGGCCTGTTGCTGCTTGAATCTATGGAAACTCCCAAGGACAAGTCATATTCCTGGATGTCAAAGTCCACAGCTGGCCAGGAATGACTTGTTCCCAATGGGGATTTGAAGACACGAGGCTGAGAACTGTGTGTGCAAATAGTGTAACACTGTATCTACTGATTAATATCTGGGGTTGAAATTGTGAGGGGGCAAAACAGGAATAAAAAGACTCAGAAATACCCTGGCTCCAGCAAGAAGAGAATAGCCAAATGCCCAATTGCTGTGAGAATTCAGGGTTCTGGTATGTGTCTCTTGATCCCACGTCTGTCAATGATTATATACACAAAGTTAATGTGTGGGCGGCTTACACAAGCTGTTAATGGAGAGGGTGGGATTGCTGGAGACTCTGTTTCTAATCACTTTCCCAGTTATATTTTGAAGGTGATGCCAATAAGATTTCCTGGCAGAGCAGAGGTGGGTGTGGGAGAAGGAATGAGGGGCTGGAAGAGGTCTCACAGGGGACAGGTGGGAGGAAAAGGTTGGGGTGTTGGGTAAGTTAAGGTTGAGATGCCTAGTGGACATCCAAGCTGAGAGGTGGGGCAGGTGGTCAGCCATCTCTATGAGTCTGGGGAGAAGTTGACTGTAGATACAAAGATGTGATGAGATTGCCAGGAAATGAAGGGGAGGCCTTACAAATAGCTGTGAAAAGAAGAGAAGCGAAAAGCAAAGGAGAAAAGGAAAGATATAGACATTTGAATGCAGAGTTCCAAAGACTAGCAAGAAGAGATAAGAAAGCCTTCTTCAGTGATCAATGGAAAGAAATAGAGGAAAACAACAGAATGGGAAAGACTAGAGATCTCTTCAAGAAAATTCGAGATACCAAGGGAACATTTCATGCAAAGATGGGCTCGATAAAGGACAGAAATGGTATGGACCGAACAGAAGCAGAAGATATTAAGAAGAGATGGCAAGAATACACAGAAGAACTGTACAAAAAAGATCTTCACGACCCAGATAATCACAATGGTGTGATTACTGACTTACAGCCAGACATCCTGGAATGTGAAGTCAAGTGGGCCTTAGAAAGCATCACTACGAACAAAGCTAGTGGAGGTGATGGAATTCCAGTTGGGCTATTTCAAGTCCTGAAAGATAATGCTGTGAAAGTGCTGCACTCAATATGCCAGCAAATTTGGAAAACTCAGCAGTGGCCACAGGACTGGAAAAGGTCAGTTTTCATTCCAATTCCAAAGAAAGGCAATGCCAAAGAATGCTCAAAATACCGCACAGTTGCACTCATCATACATGCTAGCAAAGTAATGCTCAAAATTCTGTAAGCCAGGCTTCAGCAATATGTGAACCGTGAACTTCCTGATGTTCAAGCTGGTTTTAGAAAAGGCAGAGGAACCAGAGATCAAATTGCCAACATCTGCTGGATCATGGAAAAAGGAAGAGAGTTCCAGAAAAACCTCTATTACTGCTTTATTGACTATGCCAAAGCCTTTGACTGTGTGGATCACAATAAACTGTGGAAAATTCTGAAAGAGATGGGAATACCAGACCACCTGATCTGCCTCTTGAGAAATTTGTATGCAGGTCAGGAAGCAACAGTTAGAACTGGACATGTAACAACAGACTGGTTCCAAATAGGAAAAGGAGTACGTCAAGGCTGTATATTGTCACCGTGCTTATTTAACTTATATGCAGAGTACATCATGAGAAATGCTGGGCTGGAAGAAGCACAAGCTGGAATCAAGATTGCCTGGAGAAATATCAATAACCTCAGATATGCAGATGACACCACCCTTATGGCAGAAAGTGAAGAGGAACTCAAAAGCCTCTTGATGAAAGTGAAAGTGGAGAGTGAAAAAGTTGGCTTAAAACTCAACATTCAGAAAACGAAGATCATGGCTTCTGGTCCCATCACTTCATGGGAAATAGATGGGGAAACGGTGGAAACAGTGTCAGACTTTATTTTTTTGGGGGTTCCAAAATCACTGCAGATGATGATTGCAGCCATGAAATTAAAAGATGCTTACTCCTTGGAAGGAAAGTTATGACCAACCTAGATAGCATATTCAAAAGCAGAGACATTACTTTGTCAACAAAGGTTCGTCTAGTCAAGGCTGTGGTTTTTCCAGTGGTCATGTATGGATGTGAGAGTTGGACTGTGAAGAAAGAAGGCTGAGCGCCGAAGAATTGATGCTTTTGAACTGTGGTGTTGGAGAAGACTCTTGAGAGTCCCTTGGACTGCAAGGAGATCCAACCAGTCCATTCTGAAGGAGATCAGCCCTGGGATTTCTTTGGAAGGAATGATGCTAAAGCTGAAACTCCAGTACTTTGGCCACCTTATGCGAAGAGTTGACTCATTGGAAAAGACTCTGATGCTGGGAGGGATTGGGGGCAGGAGGAGAAGGGGATGACAGAGGATGAGATGGCTGGATGGCATCACTGACTCGATGGACGTGAGTCTGGGTGAACTCCGGGAGTTGGTGATGGACAGGGAGGCCTGGCATGCTGAGATTCATGGGGTTGCAAAGAGTCGGACACGACTGAGCGACTGAACTGAACTGAGTGAAGAGAAGAGGGCTGAGGACTGAGCCTCGGGACTGTGCCATTCAGAACCAGAGCCTGAGAGGATCCCTCAGAAGCGACCGAGGAGCAGCCAGAGCTGAGGAGGAGAGCCAGAAGAGTGTGACCGGCCTCTCTGTGCTACCTCAAGGGCCCTCAATACTCCAAGTGCCAATCACCCCCTCCCCACACTCACCCCACAACCCTCCCTCTTCCTGAGTATGGCGATGGCCTCCTGCTTATAAAGCCTTATAAACCCTACCCCAGCCAACTCTCAACACCTTCACCAGAGTAGCCCTGTCTGTGCACTTTCACAGGCTCCTACCTCACTCCAAGTCAAAGCCAAGCTCCTCACAATGAGCTGGCCTCACCATCTCCCTGAATTTACCTCCACCAGCAGCACAAGGCCGGTGCCCCCTCAGGGCTCTCACACTTGCTGTTCCCTCTGCACGGAATTCTCTTTCTCCAAATATCTGCACACTCACTCTCTCACCTCCCTTAGATCTTTACTCAAACGACCCATCTCAAAGAGGGCTCCCACAGAGCACTGTACCTCCCTTCATCTTGGATTATTTCCCCCTTGCCAGGGAGGTAGGCTTTCTTCCTTAGAAGTTTATACCATAGATCACACTATGCATTTTTCTTATTGATCTTATGTTCTGTCTTTCCCACTAGAATACAAGCTTCAGAAGGGCAGAGAAATTTGCCTCATTTACTCACCACTTTGTCCCCAGAGCTTGATCAATGTCAGCATGTAGTAGGTGTTGGATACAGAATTAGTCTACAACAAAACTTGCTATAATGTTTATTTTTTCTTACATGTAGCAGATTTTATTGTAACTGGGGGAAAAACAATGGAATTTACCTATCTATTTGTTTATCACAATCTCAACTACATCCATATACTTATTTGGTTTGTCCATTTGCTTTTTAAATACATTTTCTTTAAAAGATTTTTATTTTTTTGACATGGATCATTTTAAAAGTCTTTTTTGAATTTGTTACAATGTTGCTTCTGTTTTATGTTTTTTTGATATTTTGTTTTGATATTTTGGCCATGAGGCATAGGGATCTGAGCTCCCTGACCAGGAATTGAATCTGTATCTCCTGCATTGGAAGAATGGAGTCTTAACCGCTGTAGCACTGGGGAAGCCCCTAAGTAAGCCTTTCATTGTAGCTAGCTTCAAATGAATTTTTGCAGTATGAATTAAATAATCAAATTTTGTTTCTAACATTGATAATCGCATTCCATGAAATTTATCCATTCTCGATGAGAGAAACTCTATAACTTCCCAGGTTATGTTTTTGTGTCAGTGTCCCTCCCAGAAAATCAGCTCCACTAGAGTAGGAACCTGGTTCACTGTTGAATCCCCAGTGCTTAGAATGGCACCTGTTACATATGAGGGCCTTATTGAATGTTCAGTGAATGAATGAATGGATAAATAACTGAAGAAATAAATTTCAAAATACTAACCCCTGAAATGTTGGCTTATAAGGTCATAAACCAGTGGTTCTAAACTGGGGAGATTTTGCCCCCTCAGGGAACACTTGGCAGTATCTGGAGATGTTCTATTTTACCTTTTTTTTTTTTTTTTGTTGATGTGGACCATTTTTAAAGTCTTTATTGAATTTGTTACAATATTGCTTTTGTTTTCATTGTTGTTGTTGTTTTGTTTTTTGGCTGTGAGGCATGTAGGATCTTAGCTCCCCAACCAGGGATAGAACTTGTACCTTCTATATTGGAAGGCAAAGTCTTAACCACTGGACAACCAGGAAAGTCCCCCTAGAGGTGTTCTTAGTTGTCTCATCTGGGGAGGGGTGGTACTTCTGGCATCTAGTGGGTAGAGACCAGAGATGATGCTACACATCCTATAACACACAGCACAGTCCTCATGACAAAGAATGATACAGACCCAAATGCCAATAGAGCCAGGGTTGAAAAGCCCAGAGTCGAATCAAATAGGCAAGTTGTTACTGTGTGCTTGGGAGCTAGATTTTGGCAGTGGAATAGCAGTGGGTCTCTCCACAAGGGCAGTCTCTTCTCTGCCCTAAAAGTCATAATGTTTTGAAGTCTTGGTTCTGCTGCCCAGGCAGTCAAGTTGTCCCTGACTCACCAGTAGCCTGAGCTTTAAGTCAGCTGCACAGGTACCTCCGCTTACTGTTAGTGACCTGTCCCATTGTGAAAATGGGGTACAAGGAGTTGGAATTGTTGACAATGGGAAAGGGTAGAGGCTGGCTTCTCCGCTTGGTGGGATTGCTAATTCTTACATTTTCTGACTGTCATTGTTGCCATGGAGAGCATTTTCTTTGAGTGAAAGGAGAGTGGGACTGATAGCCGTCATACTGCACAGTCTTTCCACTGATGTGCTGGCCCCTTGGACCTGCCCCCTCCGTTTCCTACAAGGCTCTTCCACATCTGTCATCTCCGAAACAGACAGAAGCTTACAGAGTGACTGACTGATGGATAGGAAACCAATTACCAGTTAAAATGATCTTTAAGGTGGGTTGATTCCCACTCCCATGCTATTTTAAAATGTCTATATTATACTGAACAGCTAGATACCTTAGAATGTCTCCCATGTAACTACCACAGCAAAATGTTGCCATTCCCATAGGCTGGCACACAGAAGTAACAGGAAAGGGAAAATGGATAAGTAGCTGCCTTTCTTCAATTATTATGGAAGATGGTATTTCTTTTCCAACAACAAAAAAGTACAGAAATGTCTGGCTGATAGGGAGGATTCTGGTACTAAAAAATCCCATTTACTATTTGGCACAAGCAGACATTTAACGCCACTGGGAGTATCTGCTTTGCAAATGAAAACGCACACGCCCAAGACAATCTCATTTCGCATAATGCTTCGTGGTTTGCCGTCACCGCTCTGCTGCAATTATTTCACACCCAGAATCTAAGGGCTGATTCGATTGCCTCCATTTATTGAGCACTTACTACAGTTTATCCGATTTACTGTATTTAACTGCAGGACATGACTCTGGGCATTCGCGTGATCTGCCCAAGGTTTTGTAGCCAGGATGTGGGGTTGAGTGATGCCAGCTCCTACTGCTGCAGCTTTTATTTCTTGTTATAGGAATGTGCTGTTTCTGGGTACTCTGCATGTACTGGCCACTCACGTTCAGGAGCTGAAAGTACGTTTTCTTTCTTTTTTTTTTAGTTTTAATTTTATATTGGAGTACAGCTGATAAACAATGCTGTGACGGCTGTCAGGTGGACAGCAAAGGGACTCAGCCTGCATATACATGTATCCATTTTCCCTCAAACTCCCTCCCATCCAGGCTGCCACATAACATTGAGCAGAGTTCCCTGTGTTAGACAGTAGGTCCTTGTTGGTTATCCATTTTAAATACAGCAGTGTGCCTATGTTTATCCAAAATTCCCTAACTATCCCTTCCCCCCATTCTTCCCCTTTGGGAACCGTAAGTTCTTTCTCCAAGTCTGTGAGTTTGTTTCTGTTTTATAAATAAGTTCATTTGTATCATTTCTTTGTGGAGTCCACATATAAGGAATGTCATAAGATATCTCTCCTCTGTCTGAACTCACTCAGTGTGACAATCTCTAAGTCCATCCATGTTGCTGCAAATGGCAATATTTCATTTTTTTTAGTGGCTGAGTAATAGTCCATTGTATATATGTCCTGTGTGTGCATGCCTGCTAAGTTGCTTCAGGTGTGGCCGATTCTGTGCAACACTATGAACTGTAGACTGCCAGGCTCCTCTGTCCATGGGATTTCCCAGGCAAGAATACTGGAGTGGGTCGCCATGCCCTCCTCCAGGGAATCTTCCTCACCTAAGGATTGAACCCATGTCTGTTACATCTCCTCTATTGGCAGGCAGGTTCTTTACCACTAGCACCACCTGGGAAGCCCCATATATGTACAACGTCTTTATCCATTCCTCTGTTGATGGACATTTAGGTTGCTCCATGTCTTGGCTATTGTAAACAATGCTACAGTGAATATTGGGGCATGTGTATCTTCTTCAAGATGTGCAGTTTGGCTAACATATTCTCCAGAAGCTCCACACCCTTGCCTCGGGTGGATATGAGAACCATGCAGGCACTCTTTCCTTCTCCCTTTGGGATGGGGCTTGAGACATGAACCGCAAACTATCCTGGGTCAAGCAAATAGGAAATTGTTTGCTTGCTGCCCACTGTGAGATTAGCTTCCTCCTGAAAAGTGTCTCATTTGCCTGGGGTGAGGGCTCCATGGGTGGTGCGTCCAGAGCTCATACAAGGACAAGTAGGTGGAATTTTGTGGAGCTCACACTGAACACGTTTGTTTTATGGTCTGATGTCAGCTTGCTACTATTAATAAATGTCTGCCTGTGGTTCAGGGTTTGGTCTGAAATGTGCTTTCATTATAACCCACCAGCTAGGCTGCAGGTGAGTAACTAAGTCCCAACTCTCTTCAACTACTGTCAGTAGCTACCAAAAAGTACTTAATAGATGCACAGGCTCAAATTGGCTTATGTCAGTTTATAATACTACCTGGTAGTTTTGTAAAAAAGGTAGGGTTCTTTTTTTCAATTCTCTACAAGATTCATTTAGGAAACCTGGATAACCAAATCCCTAGCAAATTTCACCCTGCTTAGCACAGAGGTATGACTTTATTCTTTGGGAAAAACCCTCAATTCCCTATGAAATTGGAAGCCATCTTTTCACCTGATGCATTGCCTTGGAGTCAGAGAGGCAACACATCATTGGGCCTGTCACCCCACACTCCAGGACTGCGTAGGATTCACTCTTCCCTAGAAGAAAAACTTCCCCTAGGCCAATGAGGTTATATCTGATTCCTAGAAAACTGCCTCTTACAGTCCTCATGTACTGTTCTTTCTTTGCTTCAGTCCTTCCCCCTCCTGCCTTTTTCTGCATGTACTATAGTTCCTCTAGCTATTCACATGGCTGCCTCCTACTTATCCTGCAGGATTCAGCCTCAATGTCACCTCCTCAGGGAGGCCTTCCTGGATTACTCTGCCTACATAGGCTGTTTTTGTGTTAGCCTCTAACCCAAATCTTTGTTTCCATCACATGATTTTATATTTTACAATTAATTACTAATTTGTTTACTTATTGGCCACTTGACCATCCCACCAGGATGTAATGTTCTTTAAGGCAGAGCCCAAGAAAATATACTGAGCACAATTCATCATTCCTTTGTGACTATAGAAACATTCCATTGTTTTATTGACCTCAAATTGATGGTATAGCAATCATGATTCGACAAAAACTTTCACTAGAAGGAATCACAGAGATGGCCTGAGTTGACCCAGTAAAATTCACAGCAGACATTTAACAATGAATCTCTGCTATAAACATATCATTTGCTTTTCCCAAAGTAAGAATGCTGACAAATTCCTCTTACTTGCATTTTCAGACTCTTCAAATCTACCAAAAAAAAAAAAAAAATCGAAGCTAATAAGGTCGATAAATGAGAGGGACAATTATTCACATTAGTGAGTGATTCTTTGTTCTTCAGGATTCTCTGCCATGTGCCTTTAGACAGTTGGCTCTTCTCATGCATTTAAAATCTAACTTGGTTTACAAAAGCATTAATTTATGTGCACACTTTCAGGCCCACTTCCACTGGGAGACGCAAACTGCATCTTTCATGGGAAGTACATCAGCCTTACCTTCTCCTGTTTCTTGGTTTTCTTTTCAGAATATGGTCTCTTTGAAGGGCAAGGTCCATGTCTCTTGGATGTTTGGTTCTGCTTCCAGCACCAAACATTTTAGGGAACCAATAAATATTTATTGATTGTGCTGAGGTGAACAGAACCAGAGAGGTGTTTTCTCTTATTCTTGTCATATTTTTTATGGGACATTTTTTGTCAGCATCTGCAAAACATGCATCAAGAAACTCTTTTCTGGGGCTTCCCTGGTGGCTCAGTGGTAGAGAGTCCATCTGCCAGTATGGGAGACAAGGGTTCGATCCCTGGTCTGGGAAGATCCCTCAGTCACAGGGCAGCTAAGCCCGTGCACTGCAGCTACTGAAGCCTGTGCACCTAGAGCCCATGCTCTGCAACAAGAGAAACCACAACAACTGGAAGCCTGCGAACTGCAGCCAGAGAGGAGCCTCTGCTTGCAATAACTAGAGAAAACCCCGTGCAAAAACACAGGCCCAGCACAGCCAAGAAATAAATGAAGAAAATACAATTTTAACTATTTTTCTTCAAACATTCAGCCTCTCAAAGGGACTGGGATGCTTTCTAGAAGTCCTGTGACCACATGTCTCCAATTTAGCCCTTTTTCATCTCCTATCATGGAGAAGCAATGGCAACCCGCTCCAGTACTCTTGCCTGGAAACTCCCATGGATGGAGGAGCCTGGTAGGCTGCAGTCCATGGAGTCGCGAAGAGTTGGACACGACTGAGCGACTTCACTTTCACTTTTCACTTTCATGCATTGGAGAAGGAAATGGCAACCCACTCCAGTGTTCTTGCCTGGAGAATCCCAGGGATGGAGGAGCCTGGTGGGCTGCCGTCTGTGGGATCGCACAGAGTCGGACACGACTGAAGTGACTTAGCAGCAGCAGCATCTCCTATCAGATATTCTGCAGGCATAATTCCCTGCCCACACATAGCATCTCAGCTGCAGGGAATGGGCTTTGCCTTGACCCCTAAGAGCATAGACACCTTGGATCAGATGGGATTAAGCATGGACTTAATGTCTCAAGATCACGAAGAAGAACTCAGAGACTAGTAGAATTTTTTTATTTGCTTTCCATTTGAGGAGTGGAAGAGCAATAGCTCTCGAGTGTGGTCCTAGGACCAGGAACATCAGCACTTGTTTTAACTGAATCAGTATCTCAAAGCAGAGACCCAGTTCTCCTACAGGTGTGTGGAGATGTTGGATTTACTTTATGTAACTGGCACTAGGGCTGTGGTCAGGTTCAGTCCCTTGAGGTCCTTGCTCCTGTATGAAACATCTTCCCCAGGAGATGTGATGTGTCTATTGATCAATGCTGTCCTGAAAGAGCAGTTCACAGTTCTGAGCCCATCCCAGCCTAGGAAGCCTTCTTATCCTTTCCTTGTCACTCTCTAAACACCTCTCTTCTCTGTTAACCACTTTCCTGACAGAGAAGTCACTTGACAAACATGGGGGAATACATTGAAATGTCCTTCTTTGAAGCAATATATATTCTGCGATAAAGTGTCTCCTTTTGGGATGCCAACGTTTTAAGCACTAGGTCATGCACATCTTTTAAGATAAATACAGGCAGGAAAGCATTTGGCTAGTATTAAACTTAATGACCCAGTGTTGAGTGAGGAAATTAAAGCACGAACAATACGCTTCTGACATTTCTGCCACCTAGATGGCAGCGGTAGCTTCGCCATCACACACACAACATAAAGAACCTTTCTTCTCAGAGGAAATGCTCAGATGGAGGATCTCTCATTTTCCATTTAGAAATGTGTCCCAGGCCTGACTCTTTCCTGGGGTGATCCTGTAGAAGCACATCTCTGCACTTCCAGTGGGTGCGTGTCGGAGCTGATGAAAGCCAACATTGTTTATCCAACTCCTGGGAAGCCTGGAGCTCCATATTAGCTGCTGTTTGAAACATGGTCCAGAGAAAGTTGAGCTAGGTAAGATATGGACAAGAAATGAACATGTGGAACACAGGGGCTGTTAATATGCTTGGGATGGAGAGAGAGAAAGAAAGGGAAAGAGAGAGAGGTGGTGGGGAGCAGGGAGAGGAGAGAGAGGTAGCTAGTATTTCTCCACTTGACCATCTTACATTTTTTTTTTTGCAATGAATTCTCCAGCAGATAATCTGATAAGTAGCTTTCAACAACTATGAAAACCGAATTGCTGAAAATTAAAGCAATACATTCTCTCCTCCACTTTTTTTTTCTTTTGGCTTGGTTGCATACTCTAGGCAAAAGACCCCAGGAGCCAAACAGCCTGAAGCAGGATTGAGCTGGAGGCCTGGCAGGTAGGAGGCACATCACAGGTGATGCCCACCTATGCACACTACCCAGATTGCAGCGTCTAATTCTCAGCTATCGACAAAGTGTTTTTTCCAGCCCCCATGATGGTTCCAAGGGTCCAGTTCTGTTATAAAAATTGTGAGAGTCGATTCTGTATTTTGACAGAGTCAAAACTGTCAGGGATCTAGAAGCTTCATCAGCCACTACATCACGGGAGAGCCTAATGGATGGTTCATTCATAAACACTCTGATAACACAGTGTCAACACATGCTTCTCAGTAAACAACTGTTTTTCATGGACTGATGCTCAGCAGTTAAACTCAAGCTCTCTGGGATGTATCCCATAAGTAAACAGATTTACACTGGGGTCACTGCTGCTTTCCAAATACAAGATTGCTTTCCAGATCACAGAGAAGTGCAACGTAGTGGTTGAGAAGAAGCCAAGCCTGTCTTCGCCTCTATCTTCCTTTCTTGCACTGTCCCTCATAGCTGTCAACACTCTCATATCGAATGCCCTTATGTCTGGGGTATCACACTAGACATTTGCTGTATGTTCTATCCAGCTATTTAGATTCAGATAAAGTCAGCTGTTCATGTCTTCACAGTAGAGCTGGATGGTGAACTTGGATGGTAAACTTTACATTCGCAAGTAGCTAAAGCTAGGAAGTGGAACAGAGCTCTGAACTTAGATCAGACCTCCAAGCTCTGGCCACCTTTCTCCTTTTAGGCCTCTCGTACTTCACACGCCCTGGTCCATTCTGATATAACGGGGCCAAAGTTCAGACACAGTCAGACAGAAGCATCTCCATGGAACTGAGAGAAAAGGGAGCACTTAGGGAATACAGTGGAGGGATGTAGGGGGAATACAGACACAAGTGGGGTGCATATGCAGCAACAGGAGTCTCCCTGGGGTCCCTCAAATCACACAACACACTGGAGTACCGTTGCCTATGTACTAATCCAGGGAAAGTCTCAGCTTTTGGCTGGTTTGTGTGAAAGCCAAGAATCTCACTGGGGAGGGAGTTGACACCAGTGACAGATAGGCTGGGTCACTTCCAGGATATCTATGACACTTTCCTTGAAAATCTTCCACGTTTCCTATAGATGGATGAAGAGCACTGACCATTTAATCGTCTAGAAACTTGCCACTCCCTGCACTGCCCCCTCCAAAATTTGAACTGGGGACACTGGATGGCTAACAGCCTCAATGGGGAGTTAGTCTACAAGACTTAATTTTCCATTTGAACATCCAGAGGGCTCCATAACAGTCACATACACCAAATAAACTACACTTAATTGCTAAACCATTTCCACAGACTTCATGAACATGTTCTCTATAACTTTCCACTGTAAAAGATTATGTTTAGATCTTTAGTTTTTAAATGGGAACAGCTGCAATGGACTCACAGGCAGCTCTAATGAACAGATGTGTATTTCTAGAGAAATCGATTTTCCTTTTTATTATTATGTCACCAAATTTGGTTGACTTCCAAGCAATTTACATTTTAAGTGATGACTCGCTTATGAACTAACAATAATAACTATGTCCTCCAGGTAGGGAAATTTATCTCAGCAAAAAGATCTGCTAAGCAATGCAAAATTTTTAGTTATTAGTATTAGCAATATGCCATAAGAAGAAAAGCTAGATTTTACAATGTAACTGCAATGCTAGCCACTTCTGCAGTCTCTCCTCAGAGTAAGTCTTTTTGTTTTGAGTTGGGGTCCCCGACACCTGGTACTGCAGTCAGTTAGGAACCAGGCTGCACAGCTGGAGGTGGGAAGAGGGCAAGCAAGCCAAGCTTCCTCTGCTACTGTCCATCACCTTCATTACCACCTGAACCATATCCCACCCCTGCCTCTGCCCCAGTCCATGGAAAAATTGTCTTCTGTGAAAATGGTCTCTGGTGTTAAGAAGTTTGGGGACCACTGGTCTAGAAAGTATCATATTTTTAACCCAGTAGTTCTCAACTGGGCTAAGTGATATCTGGAAATATCTAGAGACGTTTTTGATTGTTGTGACTGGGGTGGGGGATGCTGCTGATATCAGTTAGTAGAGGCCAGGGAAGTTACTAAACATCCTATATGCACAGGGTGGCCCCACAACAAGGAATTATCTTGCCCCGAATGTCATTGGTGCCAAGGTTGCAAAACATTGCTGTTGAGTTGAATTAAGTTGAGCTGTTGAGCTGTTGAGTTGAGTTTCCCTACAAAGATATGCTTAAGTCTGGACCCTCAGAATGTGACCTTATTTGGAATAAGGATCACTGCGGGTGTAATGAGTTAAGAGGAGGTCATATTGGAATAGGGTGAGTCCTTAATCCAATGTGACTGGTGTCTTTTTATAAGTGGAGGAAAGATGGACTTCCCTGGTAGTCCAGTGGTTAAAAATACGCATTCCAGTGTAGGGGACACAGGTTCAATCCCCGGTCTGGGAAGATCCCACATGACTTGGAGCAGCTAAGCCCATATGCCACAACTACTCAGCCAGTGCTCTAGAGCCTCAGCTGCACAAGAGAAGCCACACTGGTGAGAAGCCTGCACGCCGCAGCTGGAGAGTAGCCCCAGCACCACAGCTAGAAAAAGCCCATGCACAGCAACAGAGAACCCACGCAGGCAAAAATAAATGAATAAATCCCATTGAAAAAAAGATGAGGTAAGACATCATGAAGACAGACACAAGGGACAGCACTGCCTGAAAATGGACGCAGAGATGGGAGCGGTGCTGCCATGAGCCCACGCATGCAGGCAGTCACCAGAAGCCGGGAAAGGCCAGGAAGGGTCCTTCCCCAGAGGCATCACGGCTCAGATGGTAAAGACACTGCCTGTAGTGCAGGAGACTGGGTTCGATCCCTGGGTCAGGAAGATCCTCTAGAGAAGGGAATGGCAACCCACTCCAGTATTCTTGCCTGAAGAATGCCATGGACAGAGGAGCCTGGTGAGCTACAGTCGACAGGATCACAGAGAACTGGACATGGCTGAGCAACTGTCACTTGCACAGGGATCATGGCCCTGCTGCCGCCTTGATTTCAGACTTCTGGCCTCCAGAACTCCAAGAGAATACCTTTGTTTTAAATCACTCCATTGGTGGTCTCTTCTTACAGCAGCCCTAGGAAACTTATACACTTCCTTTAAACCAGTGAAACTTTCTTTTTCTTAGAAAGGTCATAGTCATATTTTACTAAGAAAATACACTGTTTCCTCATTATGAATCCCTTCCCCATACATTATTATGCTAAATATCTCTCTTAGGCAGACATCACGACTCTCCTTGTAGAGATGTGCTGTGCTCTGCTCAGTCTGTTGTGTCTGACTCTTTGTGACCCCATGGAACTGCAGCTTGCCAGGCTCCTCTGCCTGGGATTTTCCAGGCAAGAATACTGGAGTGGGTTGTCATTTCCTCCTCCAGGGGATCTTCTCAACCCAGGGATCGAACTCGCGTCTCCTGCGTTGCAAGGGGATTCTTTATCACTGAGCCACTGGGGAGCCCTGTAGAGATAAGTATTAATGACAGCAGTTGTTGCCATTTCTCCAGAGCTTACACACGCCAGCCTCCCTGCTATGATTTTTACAATCGTCATCTCACGTGATTGTTGCCATGACCCTGGGGGACAGTTGCCATGGTTACTTCATTTTGCAGTGAAGAAAACTGAGGCACAGAGAGGTAAAGTGCATTTCCTAAGGTCCCACAGGCAGTAAGTGTAGGAAATTTCAAACCCAGTAAGACTCTAGAGCCTGAACTCTACCACAAGCTCTCTGGCTCTGAAGTGCAGCCAGTCAATGGCAATGGCAGGCCCCTGCCCAGCCAAACTCCTAGGTCTTGTTAAGAACACACCTCTGGGGCCTCCCTGGTGCTCCAGCAGTTGAGACACCATGCATCTAGTGCAGGGGGCTTGGATGGGATCCCTGGTCAGGGAACTAGATCCTTGCACGTGGCAACTAAAGATCTTGCATGCCACAACTGAAAACCCCATGTCCTGCAACTGAGACCCAGCACAGCCAAAATACAAAGCAAAAACACATCTCTAATGAAGAGGGGATATTAATATAATGCAGTTCCAGAACCTCCTCCCACAAGAAAGGGGTTCTGAGGCAAAAGGAGAGTGGAATCATTTCATACTCTATCCCTCTCTTTGAGATTCAAAAATGTTTATTAATAAAGGCTCTGATAAGGTGAGCATTTACAAAAGACTACTAAACCCTGTTTGTTGTGTTAATCCAGTAAGAGCAATTTGGGGAACCAGTAATTTGGTTCCCCAAGTTATTTGGCCGTGAAAATATTTTTTCTTTTGTAGGACACTATTGACTATGCCAAAGCCTTTGACTGTGTGGATCACAATAAACTGTGGAAAATTCTGAAAGAGATGGGAATACCAGACCACCTGACCTGCTTCTTGAGAAACCTATATGCAGGTCAGGATGAAACAGTTAGAACTGGACATGGAACAACAGACTGCTTCCAAATAGGAAAAGGAGTACGTTAAGGCTGTATATTGTCACCCTGCTTATTTAACTTATATGCAGAGTACATCATGAGGAATGCTGGGCTGGAAGAAGCACAAGCTGGAATCAAGATTGCTGGGAGAAACATCAATAACCTCAGATATGCAGATGACACCACCCTTATGGCAGAAAGTGAAGAGGAACTAAAAAGCCTCTTGATGAAGGTGAAAGAGGAAAGTGAAAAAGTTGGCTTAAAGCTCAACATTCAGAAAACGAAGATCATGGCATCTGGTCCCATCACTTCATGGGAAATAGATGGGGAAACAGTGGAAACAGTGTCAGACTTTATTTTTTGGGGCTCCCAAATCACTGCAGATGGTGATTGCAGCCATAAAAATAAAAGACACTTACTCCTTGGAAGGAAAGTTATGGCCAACCTAGATAGCATATTGAAAAGCAGAGATATTACTTTGCCAACAAAGGTCCATCTAGTCAAGGCTATGGTTTTTCCAGTGGTCATGTATGGATGAGAGAGTTGGACTGTAAAGAAAGTTGAGCGCTGAAGAATTGATGCTTTTGAACTGTGGTGTTGGAGAAGACTCTTGAGAGTCCCTTGGACTGCAAGGAGATCCAAACAGTCCATCCTAAAGGAGATCAGCCCTGGGTGTTCTTTGAAAGGACTGATGCTAAAGCTGAAACTCCAATACTTTGGCCACCTCATGCTAAGAGTTGACTCATTGGAAAAGACTCTGATGCTGGGAGGGATTTGGGGGCAGGAGGAAAAGGGGACGACAGAGGATGAGATGGCTGGATGGCATCACCGACTCAATGGATGTGAGTTTGAGTGAACTCTGGGAGTTGGTGATGGACAGGGAGGCCTGGCGTGCTGCAATTCATGGGGTTGCAAAGAGTCAGACATGACTGAGCGACTGAACTGAACTGAACTGAGCACACTATTATTAATATTATCTAGATCAGAGAGCAGCAAAATTTTTCTGTAAAGGACCGGTGACCATTTTAGGCTTTGTAGGCCACATATTGAAGAAGGCAATGGTGACCCACTCTAGTACTCTTGCCTGGAAAATCCCATGGAAGGAGGAGCCTGGTGGGCTGCAGTCCATGGGGTAATTAAGAGTTGGACACGACTGAGTGATTTTACTTTCACTTTTTACTTTCATGCATTGGAGAAGGAAATGGCAACCCACTCCAGTGTTCTTGCCTGGAGAATCCCAGGGATGGGGAAGCCTGGTGGGCTGCCATCTATGGGGTCGCACAGAGTGGGACATTAAGCGACTTAGCAGCAGCGGCAGCAGCATCAGGCCACGTATGGTCTCTGTCACTTATTTATCTTTTCTTTAAACAAGCCTTTAAAAATGTAAAAACTATTCTTAGCTTGTGCTCAGTCATCAAACCCCATGGACTGTAGCTCACCAATCTCCTCTGCCTGTGGAATTTTCCAGGCAAGAATATTGGAGTGGGTTGCCATTTTCTACTCCAGGGGATCTTCCCGACCCAGGGGTCAAACGAAAGTAGCTTGCATCTCCTGCATTGGCAGGTGGATTCTTTACAACTAACACCACCTGAGTAATCCATTTTTACCTTGAGGGTCATAAATTTAAAAAAAGCCAGCTGCTGGCCAAAATTGGCCTTCTGAAATTGGCCTGACACCCCTAGACTCCTCTAGAAGGACTCCTCTAGAAGGACAGAGTTCAGAATACAAACAGAAGACAACTTTTTGATATACTGTTTTTCATTAGGACAACATTGAGAAATTCATTGTTAGATGTCCAGGAACAGAAAACCAAAATTCTCTACGTTACTACTGTTCTGTGTAGCAGATGAGAAAATAAAAATCTGAGCAGTACCTTGTTTTGGATTGAGATTCCTCCCTTAGAGGGAAAATGACTCATGGCCAGAGGGTGAGTGGGTGTGAGCTTACACCTACTCAGACCCTTGAAATGTCCTTCTACCCATGAGGTGGGCGATGGGGATGTTTAAACGTTGTCTCGACATTAGACAGATGATTTTCTCTCTGTCTACCAGGCTAAGGTGGATGCTTGCCAGGAGTAGTTTATAGAGATTCCAGCTATTTCAGAGTTCCCAACTGCCAACCTTAGCAGGATAATGAGGACTTTTATGGGCACCAAATTGATTTCCTTTAAAAATGCAACCATGGCTCCCTGGAGTTTCACTCCAGGGCTTTCTGGAGCCAGGATGTTATCTTGGAGATCTATTGAGAGGTAGTTGCTTCTTTGTGGAGGAAATATCATGTAAGATAAATCATGGGCTATGAGGCAAGACTTGGAATCCTGTGTGGGCTCTGCGAGCACTTCACTGAAGGACCTCCTAGAGGCAGAGCCTCCTTTCTGTGTCAGTTTCACTATCTGTAGGTGAGAAGTGGTGTCTCATTTTGGCTTAAATTTGCAATTTTCCTACTGATATTGAGCACAGATGCTGAACACATTATCACATCTTTATTGATCATTTATATACCTTCTTGTATGAACTATTAGCTGTCTATTAAAGTGTTTGGCCCCTCTTTAAAAATTGAGTTGTCTTTTTATTACTGATTTATAGAATTTTCTTACATATTTTAGATACAAGTCTTTTGTTAGAGACATTGTGAAGTTTTCCTTTCAGCTTATGGACTGTCTTTGCATTTTCTTAATGGTGTCTTTTTAAAAATTATTTTGTTATTGTTATTTTATTTATTTTTACTTTTTTTGGCCATGCTATTCAGCATGAGGGATCTTAGTTCCCTGACCTGGGCTTGAACCTGTGCTCATGAATTGGAAGCATGGAGTCTTAACCACTGGACCCCCAGGGAAGCCCCCCTTAATGGTAAGAGAACATCTCTTATCTCTTTTGATAAAAGAACAATTTTAAGTCTAATTTATCAATCTTTTTTCACGTTTTGTGCTTTCTAGGCTCTATCCAAGAAATCTTCGCCTAACTTGAGGTTGTGAAAATATTTCCCCATGTTCTCCTATAAAAATTTTATGGTTTGTGTCATTTATATTATTAGGCTTGGGCTTCTCTGGAGGCTCAGATAATAAAGAATATGCCTTCAATGTGGGAGACCTGGGTTCGATCCCTGGATGGGGAAGATTCCCTGGAGAAGTGAATGGCTACCCACTCCAGTATTCTTGCCTGGAGCATTCCATGAACAAAGGAGCCTAGCGTGCTACAGTGCATGGGGTCTCAAAGAATTGGACATGACTGAGTAACACTTATCAGTTCAGTTCAGCCACTCAGTCATATCCAACTCTTTGCAAATGAACTGCAGCATGCCAGGCCTCCCTGTCCATCACCAACTCCTGGAGTTCACCCAGACTCATGTTCATTGAGTCAGTGATGCCATCCAACCATCTCATCCTCTGTCGTCCCCTACTCCTCCTGCCCTCAATCTTTCCCAGCATCAAGGTCTTTTCAAATGAGTCAGCTCTCCGCATCAGGTGGCCAAAGTACTGGAGTCTCAGTTTCAACATCAGTCCTTCCGATGAACACCCAGGACTGATCTCCTTTAGGATGGACTGGTTGGATCTCCTTGCAGTCCAAGGGACTCTCAAGAGTCTTCTCCAACACCACAGTTCAAAAGCATCAATTCTTCAGCGCTCAGCTTTCTTCACAGTCCAACTCTCATATCCATACATGACCACTGGAAAAACCATAGCCTTGACTAGATGGACCTTTGTTGACAAAGTAATGTCTCTGCTTTTTAATGTGCTGTCTAGGTTGGTCATAACTTTCCTTCCAATGAGTAAGGACTAATATTTATAATCTATCACAAATTAATTTTTGTGTATAGTGTAGGGTAGGGATTAAAGCTGTACCCCCTGCCCAAGATATCCAGTTGTTTTGGCCCTTTTTCTTGAGAAAATTTTCCTTTTCCCTTTGAAATGGTTTGGCATTCTTGTCAGCCATATATGTGTGTATCTATTTATATTCCTGAGTCTCCGGTCTTAAAATGTCACACTATCTTGATCACTGTAAGTTTATATTTTATTAAAAAAATTTTTTTATGTGGACCATTTGAAAAGTTTCTATTAAATTTGTTACAATATTGCTTCCTTTTTTTGTGTGTTCTTTTTGGCTGAGAGGTATGTGGGATCTTAGTTCTCCAACCAGGGATTGAACCACACCCGCTGTATTGGAAGGTGAATTCTTTGCCACTTGACTACTCAGAATGTCCCAATCGCTATAACTTTAAAGGTGTGTTTTGAACTTGTAGAGAGTACATATACTCCTTGCTTTATTTAATATTATTTTAGCAATTCTTTGTCTTTTGAATTTCTAAGTATAATCATCTTACTCACTCCCTGGGGGAAAAAAAAAGCCAGCTAAGATTTTGATTAGAATGGCTAGAATTTACAGACCAATTGTGGGAAAACTGATACTTTTGTAATACTGAGTAATATGTATCTATACTTATTTTGTTCTTTAATTTCTATCCATGAGTTTTTACATTTTGATGTAAAAATCTTGGCATTAAAAACAGTATTCCTGAGTATTTTTGTGAGTTTGGATGCTATTTTAATTAATTAATTAAAATGTCACAAATTGTGACAGTGATAAATTCACTTATTAGGTCTAGTAGAGTTCTTGGTAAATTCCTTGTAACTTTCTACATACAAAATTACATCACCTGCAAAGACAGTTTTACTTCTTCCTAATTGTGGTGCCTTTATTTTATTTTCCTGCCTTCTTGTACTAGCTAGGACTTCCCATAAAGATGTGAACAGATACTGCTTGACTAATCTCCAAATTCAGGGGGAAAATGCTCAATATTACAACAGTAAGTATGCTGCTTACCACTAAATTTTCATAGATACTCTATGACAGATTGATAAAATTTATTCCTATTCCTAAATTTGCAAAGTATATTTCATTTATAACTAGGTGTTAAATTTAGTAAAATGCTTTTTCTCCATCTAGTAAAAATAATTGTGTCATATTTTCTTTTCATTTGTTAATACCATGAATTTCTTAATTGATTTTTGTTGGTTAAATAAACTTTGCATTTCTGGGATAAATCCCAATCAGCCATGATGTATTATCCCTTTTAATAGGTAGGTCTACAATTTTCTTATCTTGTAATATCTGTCTGGCTGTAATTTTTCACTTATTTGTTTGTTTGATTAAAATGTGTTTGTGTCATGAACCGGGGAATCATGTCTTTTTGGCTCACTTTTTTTTCTTATATGGTAAGAATGTAATAATAGTTTGTTGAATGAATTAATGAATGGATGAGTAAATTATTTCTGGTTATAATATGTGAAAAGTACTTTATGAGCCCTGAAGCATAAAGCACACACAAGTAGTAGATTAGGTTTAGATTAGAAACATGGGTTTCACAGTAGTAGCTTAGAACTATATTGGTACTTTTATAGCGCTCAGAGTCGGAAGTAATCAATTTTATTGTAGTTAATGAATTCAGAATGAGGAAGCTTCACCTAGCTTGACTTCGAGAAAACTCTATTATTTTCTTTCCTCTACCTATGGGGCCAGTAGGAGCTCGGGCAGCACTTTGCTATTTATACACACAAATGTTTAAGACTCTCCTTTTCCACAGGGGGAAACAATGCTACTGATCTGCTTCTGTGTCTAAATGTACATAACCCTGCACATCTACAGACCTGTAAAACTTTCCTTTCACAGTGAGATCTGTTATAGGCATATTATAGAGGACCCACGAGATTTTTCAGGGATATATAAAAATGTCTGCAACCTGAAAATATGTCATGGCTTTAATATATTGGGAACGTGTGTATGTATGCTCAGTCACTAAGTCGTGTCTGACTCCTTTGCAGCCCCATGGACTGTAGCTCACCGGGCTCCTCTGTCCATGGGATTTTCCAGGCAAGAACACTGGAGTGGGTTGCCATTTCCTTCTACAGGGGATCTTCCCAACCTAGGGATGGAACCCGAGTTTCCTGCATCTCCCACATTAGCAGGCAGATTCTTTACTATTGAGCCACCTGGGAAGCCCCATATATATATAACTGAAAAAGAGAAATAAACAAATACACAATGTCTATGAAATGTCACATTATCCAAACTTTACCAACTATTCAAATTGGTGTTCAAAATTTTTGTGGCATTTGAAAATAATCTATATGTTTAGTTTTTAAATTTTCTGCTTTAGAAGAATTCCTGGGTATATTATGAGTCCCTAAGTGATCAGAGCCAATCTTAAATTAAAATGGGCTTCTAGAAGCCAGCTAATTTCAAAAACTTCAAAAGTTATAAAAATTCTTGCAAAATATATGCAAATCAGCAAGTGCATCGTGTGATCCAGTCACTGGTCACAGTGTTTAGTGTGGTGTGGGCTGGGCCTCAGACATAAGAGTGCCTCCTGTTAGCCTAGAAAAGATCATGAAATGGCCTGTTCTTTGTCTGGGGGAACACGTGTGTTTCCTTTCAGAGATGATGTACTGTGCTTTTGCTTATGATGATCAAGTCTTTGGTTCTGATTATTTTATAAGTAAAATAGCCTAAGTTTCAAATGAGAGGAAGGAGTTTTCCCTTTCTTCCAATGCCTTTTGGCTGTTGGTTAAATGGCAAAAGCGTCTGAGTTTATGTGTTGGAGATTTATTGAAAATAGGAAGGCAGCTTCTGGGTTGAGGCAGGCTGATGGAACTTTGAGGGTTTAGAACACAAGACTGCTCCCCATTTGAAGGACCAGGCCAGGTTCTGGTCAGGTCATACACTACTCTTTCACAGACAGGTCTTATGTATCTACTAAGTCAAACCAGGCTAAGCTTGTCCCTCCCAGTGGACCACAGACACCTCTGCCTGAGAGACATGCTCAGTATCCACAGGACACCTGTTCTTGGGAGACCCCAGAGTGCATGAAAACCTGCTGCCTTTAGGTCCATGACTGCCAAACATGGCTAACAAGTGAAACTCTGGGGAACTTTGCTAGAACATGAATTGCAGGGCCAGCTTCCAGATGGGCTGACCCAGCATCTTGGGAGGAAGGGCTAGGAATCTGTGTCCTCAGCACATTTCCTGGGTGATTAGAGAAGGAAATGGCAATCCACTCCAGCACCCTTGGAAAATCCCATGGACAGAGGAGCCTGATAGGCTACAGTCCATGCGGTCGCAAAGAGTTGGACACGACTGAGCGACTTCACTTTCTGTGAAGTTGGTTCTAGGTAACAATTGTTCTAGATAGGCTTTCTCTGTCCACACTATGGACACCTGGGGCTGGATCATTCTTTGTAGTGGGGGCTGTCTTGTACATTGTAGGATGTTTAGTAGCATCCCTGGCCTCTCCTTGCTAGATGCCGGGAGCCAGCGTGAGGAACTCCGCCCATGGCAAAGGTCATAAGGAAGGAGGCTTGGCATACGCAAAGGCAGGATAGAGCCTCAGGAGTCCCCGTGGAAATTCTTGAGCATCTACCCCCAAAACCAGAGTCTGCCTACTTTCTGCTTTGTGCTCTCACCTACACCTCTGACTTTACGGGGGGCTGTCCCCCATCACCTCTCTCTGAAAAAGAGTTAACTTGCAGCTCCAGTTAATAAAGTTCCTGGGCATGACAAGAGTGTTTCAATCTATAAACTCCTTTGGAAGTCCTCTAGCCTGCCTGAACAGGGTCTTCCGGCCACATGTGATTGTTCACAGCCTCCCAACCGTGAGAGGCATGAGACGTTCTAAACTGTCTAAATACAGATTCCTTTGAGCAGTTAAAAGATTGATTAGAAATTGTATTGGTGAAGGGTTTTTCACTTATTGGGCCAATGTTTGCTGCTAAATTTCCATATCCCTTACCTACTGTGTCCCTGGGAGTGTATTGATTAATATAATTGGTATATAGGAATGTAAGTAGTAGCTTTAATGTTTGTATCCTTGGACCCTTGAGTTAATTCTTTTTCTTGTTATAGCCCACCACACCTTTGCCCTATAGGAATGCAACTTTATCTAATGCTTTCGGAGGGTGGCGCCTGACTTTAGAATAATCACCTTTAGAGAAAAATAAGTTTTCTGAAGAAAGGGTCATAAAATGTTAACAGGCCTCCTGGCCAGAAGATGATGTAAATCACCTAAATTTTTGCATATGATAAGTTTGAAAGCCTGGCTTCGATAGGGATCAAGGACTGCTGTCCTTGCATGACTCTACCCCTTCCCCCATTATCCTTTATGCACAACTTAAGGTATAAAAACTACTTTGGAAAATAAAGTGTGGGCCTTGCTCACCAAAGCTTTGTCTCCCCATATTGTTCTTTCTCTCACTTTCTGGCTGAATTCCCATCTGGAGCGTGGAGGCTCGTCAAGCCTACTAATTTTGCCTGGGCTTCTAAAATCTGACTGGGGAGGCCTTAATGTCTCCTCTCCTTCAGGAGAACGGGAGGATGCCTGCGGCCTACATAGGTGACCCAAATTCCTTGTCTGGAATTTTATTGGCTTTCCACGTAAACCAAGTTATTCAGCCTCTTTTCTCCACTGAATTTTCTCACTGAGCTATCCTTATTTAACCACTCTTTATATCTTTAATTCTATCGTATCCTGATCGCCGAAGCTGTCTCCCCTTTGAATTCCCTGGATCCACCGGGGCTGGACCCTGGCAGCTAGATGCTAGTGGTACCACTTCCTGAGCTCCTCCCAATTCATGGAATGATGACCAAAAAATACCTCTGGACATTGCCGCATGTGCTCAGGGGGACAAATTCCCTCCCCAATGCTGGCCACTATTCTAGACCATTCTATATTATGTCAACTACAAATTGACACTTGCCATGGGCATTTTCCATCTAACTCTACAAGGATTAAGTCATATGCTGCTGCAGCTGATGACCTTCAACAACCCCTGAAAGGAGTTCAGGATGGTGAGCAATGAGGTACTCTATCCATAGGGAAAAACTGGCAGGGTGGGTCTTCATATAGTTAGATATTTTCAGGAGCTGATTTTATGAGCCCAATTATAGTATCTCCCCATATCTAGAAAAGCACTAAAATCCTTCATGGTGATGACTCCTTATGACTAGGAAAAGCTTCATGAGACTAGTAGAAATCTGCTGGGAAAATATATGGTTGATTGCATGTACTCACCCTTTCCCAAACCACATGTATACTGTCTTTTCCCCTTAACTCTTTGAAACAATTTCTCAGGGCTATCTGAGGTGCTATTTCCTGGGCTACAGCAATCATTCTGCCCCAAATAAATCTCAACTTGCAACTCGAACATTGTACATCTTTTTTTAAGTAGACAATTATAATATTAATGCTGACAATCATGATAATTAAGACAGAGATTATTCAGAGCCAGGCTCTGTGCCAACAAGTTACTACAGCTTATTTTGCTTAATTCTCATGATAATATTGTTAGGCATCATTCTTATCACCATTTTATAAGGTTTGGAAAAGATTAAGAACACTTAAACACTTTTCTCAAGGTCATGTGTAATCAGTGATCATAGTTTGAATCCATCTGTGTTTGACTTGAAAGTGGGTGCTGGTGTCAGCTAGATCCAGAGGGGCCATGAGACTCATACTCATCCTAATCATCCGATCTGTGTTCTTGTCACCATTTAACAACTCACAACTCCTAATGTCTAGTCCACAAGATCTGTGTTCTTAACCTGGCAGGCCAGGCTGGCTTTGATCTGCTGTTCTGTTCTGACCTTAGACCAGTCTCCTCTCTGACCCTGAGTGTGTCCTGCTAATTTCTACTCTAGGGCTATTTCTTTCATTCTAAGGTCTCAAACTCAAAAGTCTACAGAGAGCTAGAAGGTAAAAATTAAAAAAGAAAGTAGTACAAGATGCTTAAGGGCAGATAACCTTTTTGCCTCATTTGGGGAGACCTTGCGAATGGTGGCTGCTGCTCTCAGCCGCTCAGTCATGTTCAGCTCTTTGCCACCCTATGGACAATAGCCTGCCAGGCTCCTTTGTCCATGGGATTCACCTGGCAAGAATACTGGAGTGGGGTGCCATTTCCTACTCTAGGGGATCTTCCCAGCCCAGGGATCAAACCCAAGTCTCTTACATCTCCTGCATTGGCAGGCGGGTTCTTTACTACTAGTGCCACATGGGAAGCCTTGGGAATGGTGGTGACTTTGGCAAATTAGAGGGAAACTGCTTCTCCATCTCACCCTGTGACAATGTGTACTGCAATTATTGGATTTTTGCACCATTTCAAGAAAACCTGGCAATTGTAATAATACATATCACACCAATTTTTAAATTTTGGTAGATCATTTAAGTGAAAAAAAAAAAAAAAAAAAAACCTGTGGCCTGGTTCTGGGCTGAATCTGGGCCTTCACTTTGAAACTTCTGCCCTAACCTCCTTTCTAAGACTTTTGTGTATTTATTTGCGTCCTTCTCATACTCCAAGGCTGGTCTCAGGGCCAACAGCCATATATCTTCCCTGGACCACTTCTGACTCCTCTCCAGTATCTTTATCATTTACACCACATATCCTGGCCCTTGGTGATGTAAATGGTTTGATTTGTCCTTTATTTCACATGTTCTTTAATTTTGTCTCCCCAGATCAGATCAGATCAGTCGCTCAGTCATGTCTGACTCTTCGCGACCCTATGAATCGCAGCATGCCAGGCCTCCCTGTCCATCACCAACTCCCGGAGTTTACTGAGACTCACGTCCATCGAGTCAGTGATGCCATCCAGCCATCTCATCCTCTGTCGTCCACTTCTCCTCCTGCTCCCAATCCCTCCCAGCATCAGAGTCTTTTCCAATGAGTCAACTCTTCGCATGAGGTGGCCAAAGTACTGGAGTTTCAGCTTCAGCATCATTCCCTCCAAAGAAATCCCAGGGCTGATCTCCTTCAGAATGGACTGGTTGGATCTCCTTGCAGTCCAAGGGACTCTCAAGAGTCTTCTCCAACACCACAGTTCAAAAGCATCAATTCTTTGGTGCTCAGCCTTCTTCACAGACTAACTCTCACATCCATACATGACCACAGGAAAAACCATAGCCTTGACTAGACGAAACTTTGTTGGCAAAGTAATGTCTCTGCTTTTCAATATGCGATCTAGGTTGGTCATAACTTTCCTTCCAAGGAGTAAGCGTCTTTTAATTTCATGGCTGCAGTCACCATCTGCAGTGATTTTGGAGCCCCGAAAAATAAAGTCTGACACTGTTTCCACTGTTTCCCCATCTATTTCCCATGAAGTGGTGGGACCGGATGCCATGATCTTCATTTTCTGAATGTTGAGCTTTAAGTCAACTTTTTCATTCTCCACTTTCACTTTCATCAAGAGGCTTTTGAGTTCCTCTTCACTTTCTGCCATAGGGGTGGTATCATCTGCATATCTGAGATTATTGATATTTCTCCCAGCAATCTTGATTCCAGCTTGTGTTTCTTCCAGTCCAGCGTTTCTCATGATGTACTCTGCATATAAGTTAAATAAACAGGGTGACAATATACAGCCTTGATGTACTCCTTTTCCTATTTGGAACCAGTCTGTTGTACCATGTCCAGTTCTAACTGTTGCTTCCTGACCTGCATACAAATTTCTCAAGAGGCAGATCAGGTGGTCTGGTATTCCCATCTCTTTCAGAATTTTCCACAGTTTATTGTGATCCACACAGTCAAAGGCTTTGGCATAGTCAATAAAGCAGAAATAGAGGTTTTTCTGGAACTCTCTTGCTTTTTTATGATCCAGCGGATGTTGGCAATTTGATCTCTGGTTCCTCTGCCTTTTCTAAAACCAGCTTGAACATCAGGAAGTTCATGGTTCACATATTGCTGAAGCCTGGCTTGGAGAATTTTGAGCATTACTTTACTAGCGTGTGAGATGAGTGCAATTGTGCGGTAGTTTGAGCATTCTTTGGCATTGCCTTTCTTTGCAATTGGAATGAAAACGGACCAATACCAATTAAAGTTGCTTCAAGAAATAGGACCCTGATGTCTATCTTCTTTTGAATTCCTTACACCATAGCGCAGAATTCAACACTCAAAACACCCTCAGTAAATATGCATGTGTGCCAAGTCACTTGGTCGTGTCCGACTCTTTGAGACCCTGTGGACAGTAACCCATCAGGCTCCTCTGTCCATGAGATTCTCCAGGCAAGAATTCTGGAGTGGGTTGCCCTGCCCCACTCCAGGGCATCTTCCTGACCCAGGGATCAAATCCACGTCTCTTACACCTCCTGAATTGGCAGGCAGATTCTTTACCACTAGCACCACCTGAGAAGTTCCAGTAAATATGCGTTCAGCTAAATAAACATCCTTCTTCACAGCCAATCCTGATCTCCTGGGTTGGCATGTACACCTGTTTCTCTCATTTGTTCATTGCAGACTATATGACAGATCTGCATTCAGCCTACAGGACCTTTTATAAATGTAAAAAAACATGACTTAATCACCCGTAGCCTTCTTTATCTCTAGGCTAAGAGCTCCAAATACTTTGAGAAAATTATATGAGACCTTGATTTGCTCAACCTTGGTTATTGTTCAAAAACTAGACCCCTGTATGTATGTATGTATGCATGTGTGTTTGTATAAATATAGATTATTCCTCCTCTCTCACCCTTTTCTAGTTAAAGTGATAGATTCAGAGATGTATAAAACTAAGGTTGTTTTGTTGATCATGATGCAGAGAAATGGCTAACATTCAAATCCTCAACCACCTGTCAACAGGCATTTGCAGTACTATGACTTGAGAACCCTCTAGGAAAATGTAAATTTATTAATAACTTTATTTACATTTATTTATTTATAAGTGGAGCATTGGCTCAAAATCCCTATGGTCTCTGTTAGGTGTAAGCTATGTGCAGACTTTAATTTTCCTGTTAAAAAGTAGTACATGATCCTTATAGAAACTTTAGAAGATACAGTTAATCAAAGAGAAGATAGAAGTCATCTATGATCTGAGTACCCAGAGAACTGGTTTTTTTTAGTCACACACACATATTCATATATACACATGTATTGGGTTGGTCAAAAAGTTGTTCGGGTTTTTCTCTAAGATGGTACAGTGAAACATGAACAAACTTTTTGGCAAACCCAAGAGTGTAGGCATAATGTATAATATTTTATATATATATATATATAGTATAATGTATAATATTATATGTATAATATAATATATATATTAGAGTCAGAAATGGTAACCCACTCCAATATTCTTGCCTGGAAAATCCCATAGATAGACAGAGGAGCCTGGTGGGCTGTAGCCCATAGGGTCACAAAGAGCTGAACACAACTGAAGCAACTTAGCACACAAGCATAATTTTTATATAAATGGAATAGTTTTATACATATCATTTCAACAAGGAAGCCATCAGAATTTTGTTGTTGTAAGTAACAGAAACAACTCTGACCTTTGCAACAAAAAGGAACCTATTGGAAAGACACTAAGAAGGCTCGAAAATCAAATACTAATCTGAACAATCAGGCTGTGAGGAGGCTGGGGGTCAGGTTAATCTTGGAATCTAGGTAACAGGACAAATTTTTCACACTGTTTCCATTGGGAAGACTCAGTTCCAGTCATTTCCTGGCATTATAGCACTCCACTCAAGATATGAGTTTCTGGAGGTCTGATTGGCCTAGCTAGACCACATGCTTGGACTGCTGGTATAATTTTCCAGGTTTTTCACAACATAATCCTTGGAAGCATCTTCACATTGGAATCTAGGAGGGTGCAATGCTCTGCTAAAACAACCTACATGGTGGCTTTACATATAAATACTCACTCTGAATGACAGGTACCATCCCATGTCACTGAGGCGGGGGCAGGGAAGTTGCAAAAGCCAAGGTGATCATCAGTAGAAGAGAGAGGAAAGGACTTCCTTGGTGGTTCAGGGGTTAAGAATCCTGTTGCCAGTGAAAGGAACAGGGATTCTGTCACTAGTCTGGGAAGATTCCACATGCCTTGGAGAAACTAAGCCCAGGCACCACAACTACTGAGTCTGTGCTCTAGAGCCCATGGGCCACAACTAGAGAAAGCCTGAGAGCAGCAATGAAGACCCAGAGCAGCCAATGAGTAAATGAATTTCTTTGAAGGAGAGAGAGAGGAGAAATACCGGGCAGCCAAAACCCAAATGTCCACTGCATATATTTTCTTGTGTTATTATCTTATAGGCATCCAGAATGTAACTGAACATTCTCCCTTAGCAGTTTATCTTTTGGTTGTATAATATTCTATGACATGGCTAGACCATACTTTATTTGGTATAATTAGACATTTTTTTCTATTTTTTTCAGTACTCTATCCCTACCACTTAGTCCCTAGCACAGAGTAGATGCCTAGTAAATATTCATTGAATTAGTTTGTATTTTAATTGTTTATATACTGTTACAAGGACAACTTGGGCATTGTTCTTAGGACACAGTCATGATTATATCTAATAGGGTGACCAAATTGCCCTGGCTTGCCCAGGGCTTTCTTAAGATCCCATGTCCTGGGCCCCACCTCAGCCCTGGGCAAACTGTCACCATATAAGGGGTTTTGCACACAATTCCAGTGTAGCAGGGTTGGGGGTGTTACCCTATACCATCAAGCAATTTCCTGACACCAGCTGGGAGCCCTCCAATTCAACTCAATTCTAACACTATCTACTTGGAGATGGATCTTATAGGTTAAGGGCTTAATCCTGCAAGACTGCACCTGACCCCCCAATTCAGAAGACAATCACAAGTCCAGGTTGTCACTTGTGCTTCTGACCAACTGGCTGAGGTCAGACATTCCAATAACTCCAACTCGGGGGTCAGAGAACTCAGAGAAACATTTTACTCACTAGATCACTGGTTTATTATAAAAGGATATAACTCAGGAACAGCCAGATGGAAGAGGTATATACAGCAAGGCATGGGGAAAAGAGACACAGCTTCCAGGCCCCCTCCCCAAACCCCCATGTGTTAATCAGTGCAGAAGCTCTCCAAACCCCCTCCTTTTGGATTTTTATGGAGGCTTCATTACATAGGTATGTTTGAATAAATCATTTGCCATTGGTGATTGATTCAAACTCCAGCCCTACTTCCTTCCCCAGAGGTCACCCTCTAACCACCTGACTTATTCCTCTGGTAACCAACCCCATCCTCAGATGCTTCCAAAAGTCACTTTATTAACACAATAAGAGATACATTCTGCCCTTATCACAGGAAATTCCAAGGGTTTTAGAAGCTCAGTGCCAGAAAACAAAACAGGCTGAAGACCAAATATATATTTCTTATTATACAACACAGTATCCCACACTACTAAGAAACCACACTCTGAACTGCATTCTGGAGGTCTTATCTGCTGATGGTGAGCGGACATACAGAAAATTCACCCAAGGATAAAGAAGGCTGCCCAAAGCTCTGAGAAGCTACTAAAACCATCTCCATCATACTTTCTTCTCTGTGCCCCGACTCTTCTTCCATCATGCCTACCCAGGGCCAGTCATGAGGAGCGGTGAGAAAGAACATCAGGGTAAAGGCAAGGCAGGGGCCAGCTGAGAGGCATAGTCTCCAGCCTGGAGCTATGACTCATCCCTTAGTCCTCCCTCTTCGAGTTCCACTCTGTCGTCAGGCACTCTAGCTGTACCCTAGAGAACAATAGTGTTAGAGAAAACACTGACTGAAACCACCCAACCTAGCCAGGTACCATAGTAACCATTTGCAAGAGTTATTTCATGACAGGAGGCTCTGATAAGGAACCTGGAACTAACAAGCCACCACCAACCAGAAGAATTCAGGAAAGGTCAAAAGGAGATGCCACCTGTCCTACCAACCCCCCAGAATCCTTCTTGCTGAAATGCATCCTCGATGAGCAATGAGGGCGCCACCAGAAAGAACCCTAAGTCAGAGTGACTGGCCAAAGACAGCCTGGAAACTAATCCCATCACCATAAAACCTGACACTGTGAGCCATGTGGCAGAGCAGTCCTCCTGGGTTCCCTGACCCTCCTGCTCTTCTCCCAGGCACCCCTTCCCCGTAAAGTCTCTTGCTGTTTCAGCAGGTGTGTCCCCTCAGACAATTCATTTCTGAGTGTTAGACATGAGCCCACTCTCAGGCCCTGGAAGGGGGTCCTCCTTCCTGTAATACCTTTGTCTCAGTTTTCTCATCCCTTTAATGGGGACTGTGGTCCAGTGGGCACAGTCAGGCAGGGCTGGACCTTAGCTTCCTCTCTGATGGGCCACAGGTGCCACCAGCATACCCCTGGCTCCACCAGCCTCATGGCCTCACATCAGCCCGGGTGCTCACTTTCTTCCCTGGATCGGCCCCAGGACCATGTGAACTCGTGACCCCCTACTGAGCATTAAATTAGATAATATATTTTTACAGGGATAGCCATTGAAATTCATCTTGCCTGTATTCTTCTTTTTTTAATTATTTATTTTTAATTGGGGAAAAAATGGAAACAGTGACAGACTTTATTTTCTTGGGCTCCAAAGTCACTGTGGACAGTGACTGCAGCCATGAAATTGAAAGATGCTTGCTCCTTGGAAGAAAAGCTATGCCCAACCTAGAGAGAGTATTAAAAAGCAGAGACATTACTTTGCTGACAAAGGTCCATATAGTCAAAGCTATGGTTTCTCCAGTAGTCGTGTACAGATGTGACAGTTGGACCATAAAGAAGGCTGAGCGCTGATGAATTGATGCTTTTGAACTGTGGTGCTGGAGAAGACTCTTGGGAGTCCCTTGGACAGCAAGGAGATCACACCAGTCAATCCTAAAGGAAATCAACCCTGAATATTCATTGGGAGGATCAATGCTGAAGCTGAAGCTCCAATACTTTGGCACCTGATGCAAAGAGCCAACTCACTGGAAAAGAACCTGATGCTGGAAAGGATTGAGGGCAGGAGGAGAGGCGGGCAAAAGAGGATGAAATGGTTGGATGGCATCACCGACTCAATGGATATGAGTTTGAGCAAACTCCGGGAGATAGTGAAAGACAAAGAAGCCTGCTATGCTGCAGTCTATGGGGTCGCAAAGAGTCAGACAGGATGGAGCAACAAACAACAACAAATAATTAATTCGAGGATAATTGCCTTACAAAATTGTGTTGGTTTCTACCATACATCAACATGAATCAGCCATAGGTATATATACGTTCCCTCCCTCTTAAACCTCCTTCCCACTCTACCCCATCCTACCCGTCTAGGTTGTCACAGAACATGGGTTTGATTTCCCTGCATCATATAGCAAATTCCCACTGGGAATCTATTGTACTTATGGTAATGTATATGCTTCCATACAACAATAAAGCCAAGCATTTCTTTCTCCTGCTTGTGAATAAACTGAGTTCAGTAGTAGGAAAAGAGCCTGTGCCCCTCTGCAGGCAGTGATGAGGCCCCCAAGTCTCAGGAAGCACCCAGAAAGACCGTCCAGCTGGGGTCACTGTGGGACCAGGATCCACCTGGAGGGTGACCTCATAATATATTACCACACCTCAAGAATGCACATCAGGAACCATCTACTGCCTAATGGCTAGTACTGTCTTTTCAGGTATAATTTTTTCTGAAAATTCATCTTTTATTTTTATCAAATAGTACATATATGGAGTTTTTAAAAGCCCAACAGTACCCATAAGGCTTATAACAGACATTAGCAGCCTTCTGCCCCTCCTCTCTCACTCCTGATTCCATCTTCCCTAAGACAAACCTCTTTTTGCTCTTTGAACTATTTCTCACATTGTCATCACCACATTTTCAGATAGCACACTTATTCTTCCACTTGTTGGTTTTAAAAATGTATGTGTTGAACTTCCTTGGTGGTACAGTAGATGAAGAATCTGCCTGACAATGCAGGGGACTTGGGTTTGATCCCTGATTGGGGAAGATGTCACATGCCGAGGAGCAGCTAAGCCCATGTGCCACGACTACTCAGCCTGGACTCTAGAGCTTGGGAGCCACAGCTACTGAAGTCCATGTGCCTAGAGCCTGTGCTCCATAACAAAAGAAGCCACTGCAATGAGAAGTCCAAGCACTTCAATGAAGAGCAGTCCTGCTTGCTACAAATACAGAAAAGCCTGAGCTGCAATGAAGACCCAGGGTGGCAAAAAAACAAAATAAGTAAAAAAATGAAAAAAAGGAATGAAGTACTGACACATGCTACAACCCTGGATGAACCTTGAAAACATAAAAATACAGTAATAAAAAAAATATATATATAGATGTCCTCTAACTCAGTGGTGCTCAAAGGGTGGCCCCTGGACCCCTAGCATGAGTAGCACTCGGACACTTACCAGAAAAGAATTCTTGGGTCCATCCCAGACCTATGGAATCAGAAGCTTTGAGGGCTTCAGACAAGTTCTCAGGTGATATTGATGCAGCAGGAGTTTGATAAACACGCAGATATCAGGATGTCAGAGAGACTGGGGAGGGTGTGTATTTGTGTGTTTAGAACCCCTGAAGCCAGCTCCACCCATGAGCTCCCCATCTACAAGAGACAAACTAAAGATTCCTTTTTTTGCCCCCTTAACCTGGTAGGAGTTTTTGTCAGTTTGAGAGTCCTGACCAGTGAGGATGCTATTAACATTTTCTTCCCTGAAATGGCTTCTTGCAAAACAGTCTCACTTAGCACTGGCTGTTCCCACATTGAAATTCTCTTCTCCCCAAAGAGTCTCAGTTTTGTTGCAGTCTTCCTGAACTCCCGATTTAAATGACCTGTTTCCTCCCCCTCTTTAGCCTCCTCTCCTGTATTATTATATTTTCCCCATAGCATGCATCACAATTTTACAGACTATGCATTTTAATTCTTTTTGTTTTCAAAGTCCATACTCTCTCCACTAGAATGGAAGTTGCATGAAGACAGGAATTTTTGATTTGTTTTTCCTGGTGGATCCCCAATTCCCAGACCAGCATTGTTTCATTGGCATGTAATATGAAACCACAAATGTAATAGTAACCTTAAGAAGCTGATGAGAGGGTGGGATGATTTGGGAGAATGGCATTGAAATATGTATAATATCATATATGAAACGAGTCGCCAGTCCAGGTTCGATGCACGATACTGGATGCTTGGGGCTGGTGCACTGGGACGACCCAGAGGGATGGTATGGAGAGGGAGGAGGGAGGAGGGTTCAGGATGGGGAACACATGTATACCTGTGGCAGATTCATTTTGATATATGGCAAAACCAACACAATATTGTAAAGTTAAAAAAAAAAACTAATATGCATGAAAAAAAAAAAAAAAAGAAGCTGCTGATTACTGTCTTAGCATGGGCCTGCACAGGGCCTAGGCTATAGTGTCCTTTAATGTGTATTTGGTGAAAGATGGGTGTAGCATCTGAAAAATGAATAAATACTCCTCCTCTGGAGGTTAGAATGCCCATAATACAATTCACAGGGAATGTGATGCTATTGGCATGGATGGAAGAGTAAAAATTCTGGCTGGTGGGGCCAGAGGATGAGGTTCTGTTTCTGGATCCATCATCTAGCAAGAGAAAGAACAGCTGAGCTGGAGAAAATTCAGAAACTCATTCTAATGTAACATAGCCATTGTGGTTAAGGTCCAGGGCTTTTAAAAAACAAAATGGCACCCAATTTCTTTACATGAAAATGCTATAATGTATTTTTAATTGGATGAGTTCTCTAAAGGAGATGAAAGGGAAGTGGCTGCCTGCCAGTGTTAAGTGTCTCAAAATGGGTCTCAAAATCAATTAAAGCTAAAACTAATTAGCAGAGGAATTAATTGAAAGAGAGATTTAAAAAATTCTGTTGGTTTCCAAACTACCTTATGAACAAAATTCAGTTTGTGGCTCCAATTTAAATCAATACAAACTGAACATGCTTCTCAAAAGTCGGGTTGCCAGGATTGGAATGATGATCGGCTTTTAGGGCAGCTGGCTAATGGACCTGAAGTTTTACAAGCACGGCACTTACAAGCAGTGTGGTGCCACACGAGGAGACGGGAAACGCCAGCGTCGGTGCCACTTGGAAGACTGTCACAGAAACCCATCACCCACATCTGCATTGCCTGACCTTCATATCAATAGCTCTTAACCAAGGAAGAATTATCTTTCACTCCTGCAATCAAGCACTTCAGTGCAAAGCAATCTCCATTTATTTGCGCCAATTTTCCTAAATTACTTGAGTGTGGCTGAAAAAAATGCAAGAAGTGGACAGAAATCGTCTTTCTGATGTCTTTCCTCGACATTCCCCCTCCCACACCCACAATGATTGGATACTCTTACAAATGTATGGTTTTGACTTTAGAAGACAGCACTGGGCGGGACATGACCCTTGATTAGGAGAACTGCAGCTCTAGGGTTCCCTTGGATGGTTCTCATCCCTTAGGTTTTCCTGAAAGTGCTCCTGACTTGTGTTCTTCCTCATTTCTTTAGAAATCTACTTCTCCCAATCTCCTTGCAGACTGATGCTCCTCTCCTCATCCTGTTGATTTACAAGTGATACAGGTGATCATTTAAAATAAACAAGATGAGGAAGTGATATTTGGGGGCCCTTCCTGTCAATATATGCCAAGCATTGGACTAAGCACTTTATGTGAGTTATCTCAGAGCCTCCATTTATGGAGAGCCACTATGTGCAAGGCATGTTGTTGTTTAGTAGATAAGTCGACGTGAGTTTCTAGGCAAGAGTACTGGAGTGGGTCTGCTGGTGGCTCAGTGATTAAGGATCTGCCTGCCAATGCAGGAGACAAAGGTTTGACCCCTGGGCAGAGAAGTAAATGGCAACCCACTCCAGTGTTCTTGCCTGGGAAATCCCATGGACAGAGAAGCCTGGCGGGCTACAGTCCACTGGGTCACAAAGAGTCAGACACGACTTAGAGACTAAACAACAAGTGTGTGCAAGGCACCACTGTAGGCACTGGGGACATAGTCTTGAACGAATGGACAAAATTTCTCCCCCTCATGGAGCTTACATGCTAGTGGGAGAGGCAGGAAATGAATGTAATATATTAGGACTGTATTCAGATTGTCGGGAAGGGGTCAGCACTAAGGAGAATGGAGCAGGACAAAGAATTGGAAGTATTGTTTGGGGGAGGTGAGTGGATTGAGGTCCTAGATGGGTAGCTACACGAGGCTTTCTGTGAACATGAGAGCTGAGTCAAGACCTGAAGGATGTGAATGATTAACTACATGGATGACTGAGGGCAGGGTACCCAGGTAAAGGGAAAGACCTGTGCCAAGGTCTGAAATCAGGAGCATCCTTGAGTGTTTGCAGAACAGCAAAGAGGAGCATGCAGCTGGAAAGGATTCACAAAGGAAGTGTGCGGGACAGGGAGGGGTCATGGGAGCATGTGGACTTGGTGGGCTGGGAACCACTTCAGCACTCCGAGTCAGGGAGCAGCATGGCCTGACTTAAGGTTCCACAAGGTCACAGTCTGTATCATGAAGAATGTGGCGAAGAGCGTCAATACAAGTGGATATTGTATTTGATCATTAAAACGATCCCTTGAGGTCATCACTGCTATTGCCCTATTTCACAGATGAGTGTTTTGCAAATACCAACTAAAAAGGAAAACCAGGGGGCTTCTCTGGTGATCCAGTGTTTAAGAATTCACCTGCCAATGCAAGAGGCATGAATTCAATCCCTGGTCTGGGAAGATTCCATACACCCCAGAGCAACTAAGCCCATGTACCACAACTATTGAAGTCTGTGAGTCCTGAAGCCTGCGCTCTGCAACAAGAGAAGCCAGAACAGTAAGAAGCCCATGTACTGCAACAACAGAGTAGTTCCTGCTCCCTGCAACTAGAGTAAGCCCTTGCAGCAACAAAGACCCAGTGTAGTGGGAAAAAAACAAAAAATGAAAATCATGACACTCATGCAGATAGGTTGTGGTACTCAGTCATTCAGTTGTGCTCGACTCTGCAAACTTTTGGACTGTAGCCCATCAGGTTCCTCTGTCCATTTTTCAAGCAAGAATACTGGAGTGTGTTGCCATTTCCTCCTCCAGGGGATCTTCCCAATCCAGGGATTGGACCTTGGTCTTCTGCATCTCTTGCAAGTGGATTCTTTAACTACTGCATTTTATATCATTAAGATACAAAATAAACAAATAACCCCAAAATGTTAAATTCACTCAGAATGAGTGAACCAAACAAATGTTAAGAGGTCAGAGAACAAGCACATTTGTAGCTCAAGAATGTTGGAATGAATAGCAGATGAAGGAAAAATTGGCTTCTTCCACAATGGGCCAAGAAAGATCAGGATACCTCTACCACCACAGGACAGAGCATGACTTGCATGTCTACTGACAAGCAATATTTTGCATCACTATTGGTTGTTTGCAACTTACATGAGATCAGAATCAGGTCAACTAGAGAGGTGTCTTCTAGACAGTATATAACTTTGGGAAAAAGAATGCACACTTTTTTCTCCTTAGAGGAAAAAATAATTTAAGGCTTAGAGAGGTTAAGTGAAAGAAAGAAAGTGAAGTTGCTTAGTCATGTCCGACTCTTTGTGACCCCATGGACTGTAGCCTACCAGGCTCCTCCTTCCATGGGATTCTCCAGGCAAGAGTACTGGAGTGGGTTGCCATTTCCTTCTCCAGGGGATCTTCCCATCCCAGGGATCGAACCCAGGTCTCCCACATTGGAGGCAGATGCTTTAACCTCTGAGCCACCAGGGAAGCCCTAGAGAGGTTAAGAAACATGCTAAGCTCATTGAGCAACTCTACAGCTGGGGTCTGAATCCAGCTCTTTCTAACTCTCAAGCTGGTGCCCCCTACATCCCACACTGACCAAGAAGATGCCTAGTGATTCAGGAAGAGTCCTGAGAAAATATTTTCAGAGATTTGGAGGGCAATAAAACTTGGTTATATAAGCAAGCCTTTTAAAAAGAAATGCGTAGCTTAATATCTAAATCAACAAATATTTCAAGAATGTCTTCTCTGTGCAAAGCATGGAAATAGGGCATGGGGGACCCAAAGATAAATAAGAAATAGCTTCCAATGAGCCAGCAATTTAATGATGCAAAAAGCAACTCTGGCACAATGGAGATGTTTATAATGCACTGAATGTATTCATCCAACGCACTGATGGAAGACCCTTCAACCTTCCCTCACATCCCTGTTGTTTCCAGCTACATATTCAGTAACAAGAGGAATAAAACATCCAGATACTTAAATGTGTCCATTGCCCTGCAGAATTCCACAGAATACTACAGCTGGGAAAATTCACAGTGAAGTGTGCTGGGACTGATGCTTAAAATAGCTGGATAAGGAAGACAGGTATCTTGTGCATATTTGCATCCCAATTTGAGAGGTGTTTTATTTACCATGGTAAGAAGTTAAGGGCTTATGGGCAACTTGTGGAAGGAGGGAAGACTGTATTTTTGGAGAAAACCCATTGCTGCTTGTGATGGTAAATTTCATGTGTCAATTGATGAAGGCCATGCTGGGATGGGAGGGCTGATATTTGGTCAAACATTATTCTGAGTGTTTCCATGAGAGTGGTTTTCGATGAATTCAACACAATAAAGGACCAAAATGATATGGACCTAACAGAAGCAGAAGATATTAAGAAGAGGTGGTAAGAATACACAGAAGAACTATACAAAAAAGACCTTAAAGACCCAGATAACGACAATAGTGTGATCACTTACCTAGAGCCAGACATCCTGCAGTGTGAAGTCAAGTGGGCTTTAGGAAGCATCACTACGAACAAAGCTAGTGGAGGTGATGGAGCTTAGCTATTTCAAATCCTAAAAGATGATGCTGTGAAAGTGCTGCATTCAATATGTCAGCAAATTTGGAACACTCAACAGTGGCCACAGGACTGGACAATGTCATTTTTCATCCCAAAGAAGGGCAGTGCTAAAAAATGTTCAAACTACCACACAATTGCAATCATTTTATATGCTAGCAAATTAATACTCAAAATTCTCAAACCAAGCCTTAAATAGTACACGAACCGAGAACTTTCTGATGTTGAAGCTCATTTTAGAAAAGGCAGAGGGACCAGAGATCAAATTGCCAGCATTCTTTGAATCATTGAAAAAGCAAGAGAATTCCAGAAAAACATCTATTTCTGTTTCATTGACTACACTAAAGCCTTTGACTGTGTGGATCACAACAAACTGTAGAAAATTCTTAAAGAGATGGGAATATTAGGCTGCCTTACCTGCCTCCTGAGGAACCTGTATGCAGATCAAGAAGAAACAATTAGAATCGGACATGGAAAACCTGACTGGTTCTAAATTGGGAAAGGAGTACATCAAGGTTGTACATTGTCACCCTGCTGGATGAAGCACAAGCTGCACTCAAGATTGATGAGAAAAATATCAATAACCTCAGATATGCAAATGACACCACCCTCATGGCAGAAAGTGAAGAGGAACTAAAGAGCCTCTTAATGAAGGTGAAATAGGACAGTGAAAAAGCTGGCTTAAAAGTCAACATTAAAAAAACTAAGGTCCCATCACTTCATGGCAAATAGATGGGGAAACAATGGAAACAGTTACGGACTTTATTTTCTTGGGCTCCAAGAAAATCACTGCATATGGTGACTGTAGCCATGAAATTAAAAGGTGCTCACTCCTTGGAAGAAAAGCTATGACCAACCTAGGCAGTGTATTAAAAATAAGAAACATTACTTTGCCAACAAAGGTCTGTCTAGTCAAAGCTATGGTTTTTCCAGTAGTTATGTATGCATGTAAGAGTTGGGCCGTAAAGAAGGCTGAGCACTGAAGAATTGATAACTTTGAACTATGGTGTTGGGAGAAGACTTTTGAGAGTCCCTTAGACTGTAAGGAGATCAAACCAATCAATTCTAAAGTAAATCAATCCTGAATATTCATTGGTGGGATTGATGCTGAGGCTGAAGCTCCAATACTTTGGCCACCTGATACAAAAAAGCCGACTCACTGGAGAAGACCCTGATGCTGGGAAAGAATTGAAGGCAGGAGAAGAAGGGGACAACCAAGGATGAGATGGTTGGATGGCATCTCTGACTCAGTGCACATGTGTTTGAGCAAGCTCCAGGAGATAGTGAAGGACATGAAGCCTGGCACGCTGCAGTCCACGGGGTTGTAAAGAGTCGGACATGACTGAGTAACTGAACAACAACACTTAATTTGACAGGCTGTGTAAAGCAGATTGCCACCTCAATGTGGATGGGCCCTTCCCAATCAGTTGAAGGCCAGAACAGTGCAAAGAGCTGACTCTTCTCTAAATTAGAGGAAATTCCTTCTGCCTGCCTGCCTTTCCTTTAGACTTAAACTGAAACATTAGCTCTCCCTGGGTCTTGAGTCTACCAACCTTTGGGTTGAAACTATACCATTGTCTTTGTTGAGTCTCCAACTTGCTGACTCACCCTGCTGATCTTGGGACTTGTCAGTTCCATAAGCATGTGAGCCAATGCCTTATAATAAATCTCTTTCTATAAATATTTATATTTTATTGGTTCTGTTTCTCTGGACAACCCTAACACACAGCTCCACAGAATCTAATTTCCCTCCCCTCCTGTGCCTAATATATAGTAGATACTTAATTCATATTCATGGGATACTTAATTTGCTGAGGGTCTAAAGTGGTTCAAGCACTGATTTTTTGACTGCCCTTTTCTCCTCCTCACCATTCAGAGAATGAGAACAAGAGCATCTCCTAAGGGACAATAGCAGTTGGGAATTTTGAATGTCTATGCTGTGTGTGTGTATGTGTTTTTTTTTTTTTTTCCCTCTTCAAATTGCTTCTTTTTTTATTTCATAAAGAATCCAATCTCTCTCTTTTTACCACTGATCATGTTCATCTATGAATTCCAATAAAAATAAGAGCCTTGTTGATTTTTCCTTTATTGGTTTCTGGGTAGTGGAATCTTTACATCTTTTCCACATTGGTCCTAAAGATTGATTTGGTTACCTGCCCAACTAGGAGAATGCTGCTTTCCACCATGGGTTGCATATGTGGGTCTCTCCTGATATGGGCTTCTCTGGTGGTTCAGCTGGTAAAGAATCTGCCTGTAATGTGGGAGACCTGGGTTTGATCCCTGGGTTGGGAAGATTCCCTGGAAAAGGGAAAGGCTACCCACTCCAGTATTCTGGCCTGGAGAATTCCATGGACTGTATAGTCCATGGGGTTGCAAAGAGTCAGACACTTTTTGTGACTTTTACTTTCACTTTCCTGATATTGTGCATCCTGTAGGGTGCTTTTAACTATTGGCCACAAGAAATGTAACTGAAAGTGTGTAAACAGGAAGGACATTTGTCATCTCCCCTCTATTATGGATTCTGAAGATGAGATGAATCCAGGGTTGGCTCATTTGCTCAACACCACCAACAGAAGATCCAGGTCTTCTGTGTCACTGTATTTGACATGGTGGATTCTACTTGGGGTCACATATTGGCTAAAAGAGTTCCTGCCTTTGTCTGCAGACATAATGGCATATAGCAAGAAGAGGAACATTTTCTCCCATCAGCTCTCTTTATTTCTAAGGACACCTTTCCCGGAAGCCACATAGAAATCTTTCTTTTGCATATTATTGGCCAGAAGAAGGTCAATGCCATTTCTAAACCAATACCTGGGAAAGAGGACAGAGAAACCTCCTTGACTAGCTCAGGAAGATGAACTTCTCTCTTTGGAATATTGGAATGGGTCCAAGCTCACCAGATGATATGACTACTCTACAGAATTTTGATATAATCATCTACTAGGATCAAAGAATAGACTTGTGGTTCAGTGGAAAAGAATTCACCTGCAATGCAGGAGTGGTGGGTTTGATCCTTGGGTGGGGAAGATCCTCTGGAGAAGGAAATGGCAACCCACTCAGTATTCTTGCCTGGAAAATCCCATGAACAGAGGAGCCTCATGGGTTGCAGTCCACGGGGTTGCAAACAGTCAGACATGACTAAGCTACTAAACAAGAACAACAACAGGATCAAAGAAAAGAGGGAGATAACCATTAGGTAGATAATCAAGAGTGACAGCCACAAGCAGTCCTGAAACAAATTTCTCAGACGGAGAAGGCCATTTCTTTCTTACATATAGCTGCTTGCTAGAGAGGTAGAAAAGAAATAAGGGAAAAGAATTTTAGGGATGTCCAGACCTGTGCATACATCTAGACTCAGCTTTAAGTCTTGACAACATATAAAACTGATTGAGGAAAAATAGTATTTGTAAAATAGAACCCTAAACATATTTTCCTCCCTAAAGACTGAACTATTAAACTATTGCCAAGTCAAAAAAAATTCAGATTCTTTTCCACTAGGGATGCTTCCAATTTTCTCCCTCTCTTCCCCTAGACAATCTACTTACTCTGGACAGAGACCAAGAGACAAAATGCAGCATCTGTCTGTACCATATTTATTCTTTCCCAAATTACACATCAAACACTTGTGCTAGACACAAATAATAAGAGTTAACATTTATTAGGCACTTACTCTGTGCTAAATGCTTGGTATGTGTCATCTAATTTAATTGTCTAACAACCTGTGAAGTTGCTAATTGTGGTGGATGTTTGTTGTTTTGCCCACTTGGCATATATTCTCACCTCATTCTGATAAAGCCATCAAATTTTTGACTTGTATAAGATTTCACCCACTGTCCAGACAAGCAACAAACAAAAAATTGGATAAATCAGACTTTATCAAAATGGTAAACTTCTGTGAATCAAAGGACACTATCAAGAAAGTGAAAAAAACCCTACAGAATGAGATATGGTATTCATGAATCATATAACTAATAAAGGTCTAGTATCCAGTTATACTTACAATCCAACAAAATGATAAACAAGTAAATTTTTTAAAAATGGGGAAGGGTTTGAGTAGACATTTCTCCAAAGAAGATACACAAATGAACAACAAACACATAAAAGGTATTGGACATTATTAGTCATTGTTGTTGCTGTTTAGTTGCTAAGTTGTGTCCAACTCTTTTGCGACCCCATGAACTGCAGCCCACTAGGCTCCTCTGTCCATGCGCTTTCCCAGTCAAGAATACTAGAATGGGTAGCCATTCCTTCTCCAGGGAATCTTCCCAACTCAGGGATCAAACCTGAATCTCTTGCATTAGCAGGTAGATTCTTTACTACCTGTAATGAAGCCATCAGGGAAGCCACTAGTCATTATTTGCTGTTGCTGCTAAGTCGCTTCAGTCGTGTCTGACTCTGTGTGACACCATGGACTACAGCCTACCAGGCTTCTCCATCCATGGGATTCTGCAGGCAAGAACACTGGAGTGAGTTGCTATTTCCTTCTCCAATGCATGACAGTGGAAAGTGAAAGTGAAGTCCCTCAGTCGTGTCTGACTCTTAGTGACCCCATGGACTGCAGGCTATCAGGCTCCTCCATCCATGGGATTTTCCAGGCAACAGTACTGGAGTGGGGTGCCATTGCCTTCTCCCAGTCATTACTAGGGAACTGCAAATCAGAAGCACAGTGAGATACCACTTCATAGATACTAGCATATCAAAAATAAAAACAGACAATAACAAGTGTTGACAAAGAGATAGAGAAATTGGAAGCCTCGTACATTGCTGGTAGGAATGTATTAATGAGATAGTGAAGCTGCTATGGAAAAGAGTTTTATGGTTCTTCAGAAAGTTATCCATATAACACAGCAATTTGACTCCCAGATATATACTCAAAAGAATTGAAAATAGGTCAACATTTGTACATGAATGTTCATGGCTGCTGTATTCATTATAGCCAAAACATGGAAACAACCCAAATGTCTATAAACTGAAGAATGGAGAAACAATATGTGATATATCCATATTATGGAATATAATTCAGCTGTAGAAAGGAATCAAGTACTGACACATGCTAAAATGTGGATGAACCTTGAAAACATTATGCTAAGTAAGACAAGCCAGATTTAAAAAGTGACATATTGTATGATTTCATTTAAATGAAATACCCAGAATAGGTAATAGAAACAAAGCAGATGTGTGGTTTCTAGGCACTGGGGAAAAAAGGAGGGATGAGAACTAACTGTTTAATGGGTACAGGGTTTCCCTTTAGGGTGATGAAACTGTTTGGGGAACTAGATCGAGTTAAGATTGCCAACATTGTTAACATACTAAATCGCACTCAATCACACCCTTTGAAAGGTTAGTTTTATATTATGTGAATATCACCTAAAAAATTTCCCCCAGCTATTATCCCCACAGCCAAAGAGAGACCATTCACTCAAGCTAACTAAGCTACTCAAATCTGCTCCCCCTGGAATTTGCATCTCCTTTTCCAAACTGTCTAGGTAGCATTCATGTCCAAACGGTAGACCTATTTTCTCTTCCAATCCTGAGCTGTGCTAGCTACTATTAAACCATCTCAAGTAAGGGCAACTCCACCCTTTAGCTAAAACCCTTGGAGTCATCCTTACCTCATTTCTTATTCTTATACCTCACATCAAATCAGGCAGGGGATTCCCTTGGCTTTATGAACAAACTGTACCCAGAGTCCCATGATGTCTTCCTCCTCTGCATCTGCCTCCCTGGTGAGAGACACATCAGCAGCTCTCTCCTGAATCACTGCAGGAACCTTCTAACCAGTTTCTCTGTTTCTGCCTTTGTTCTCCTTTTCCTAGGTTGTCTCCAGGAGGATCCTTACTCCCTGGTATTTGTTCTCTGGTTGAATCAGTCTTCCTGTTGAGTGTGGGGCCGGACTTAGTGCATTGCTCCAAAGGAACAGAATAAAGCAGAAATGACAGTCTCTCTTCTTGCCTCTCCCTACTTTATCTCTTATTCTAGGAGAAGCCAGTTGCCAACTTATGAGTGAATCTATGGAGGGGTCCACATGGCAAGGAACTAAAGCCTCTGCCAACAGTTACATGAATGAATTTGGAAGCAGATCCCCAGCTCCAGTCCCACCTTCATCTGGTTGCCACCTTGTCCCATCCCTCCTCTGATCCTAACCCCGTGTTGACTTCCCGTGTAAGACTTTGTGATGCCTCACAGCCCCCTGCAGGATCTGACTCCTTATTCCCTACTACCCTGAGCTCTCTCCCCTCTGTCACTCACTCCACTCCAGTTGGGTTCTTGGGGCCAGATTAAGCCTCAGCCCAGGTCTTTCACCCAGTTTTCCTTTGCCTGGAACACTCCCCCTCCAAGGTGACCACACTCTCCTTCTTCCCCCTCTTTCAAGTCATTCCTCAGATGTCATTCCCACAACAAACTCCACCCAGTCAACCTTATTTAACATACACAGCGCCCTCCCCCTCACCACTCATAACCTTTTTTCTTGTTGTACTCTTTCTTTACCCATGACACACATTGACTTCTAATACAGTCTATACTTACTGATCATGTCCATTGGCTTTTGTCTGTCTCCCACTAGAATGTCAGCCCTTCAAGGGCAGGGATTACCATTCTGTCCCCTGTTGTACTGCAAGCACCTAGAATGGTCCCATCACTTCATGGCAAATAGATGGGGAAACAATGGAAACAGTGACAGACTTTATTTTCTTGATCTAAAATCACTGAGAGTTGGACCATAAAGAAAGCTGAGCACTGAAGAATTGATGCTTTTGAATTGTGGTGTTGGAGAAAACTCTTGAGAGTCCCTTGGACTATGAGGAGATCAAACCAGTCAATCCTGAAGGAAATCAACCCTAAATATTCATTGGAAAGGTGGATGATAAAGTTGAAATTGCAATACTTTGGCCATCTGATGCAAAGAGCTGACCCATTGGAAAAGACACTAATGCTGGGAGAGATTGAGGGCAGGAGGAGAAGGGGATGACAGAGGATGACATGGTTGGATGACATCACTGACTCAATGGACATGAGTTTGAGTTAGCTCAGGGAATTGTGAAGGATGGGGAAGCATGGCATGCTAGTCAATGGGGTCCCAAGAGTCAGACACGACTGAGTGACTGGACAAAAGAACAGCCTGGCAAGAAGCTATTGATGTTGTTGTTTAATCACCAAGTCGTGTCTGACTCTGTCAGACACCAGACTCCTCTGTTCATGGGATTTCTCAGGCAAGAATATTGGAGTGGGTTACCATTTTCTTCTCCAGGGGATCTTCCTGACCCAGGGATCAAACCAATGTCTCCTTTACTGGCAGGTGGATTCTTTACCACTGAGCCACCAGGGAAGCCCTTGGCAAGAAGTTGATGCACAATAAATATCTTATGAGTCAATGAAAAGTGGAGTGCTCCAGAGCCCGACACCAGTTTCTGCCAGGAGCAGAGTCCTGAGGAGAGTTCCACGAGTCTCTTCTATGAGTCCCAGAGAGGCTGTCACTTCTCTGGTTCTTACTTACGCTTCCATCTGGTTTCATTTTTCTTAAGTGATTTTCTCTTCTTTACCACCACATAAGGAACTGGGGCACTGGTATTCTCACTCCTTTACAGAGGTAAAAATTCAAGTTCAAAGCTGTAAGTGACTTGCCCTTGGTCAAACAGCAAGAAACCAGCAAAGCCCAGATCCAAGGCCAAGTCTAACGCTGGAGCCCATGTTTATATCCATAGGACAGTAGTACAATCACGCTGCTCCAGGATGTGCCTGGGAAGGAATTACATTTGAGCTGGGTTGTGAAGGCACAAAGATAATACAAGCAGACAAAAAAGCAACGTAATACATGAATATCCTGCAGCAAAGACAGCCAGGGAAATAATTTCAGAGACAGCAAATTTCAATGAGAGGAAGGTTGGTACATTTGCTGTCCTCTGCGTTCCTCCCGAAGATGGACGTTCACATCTCCCATTATTCAGCAATTCCACTTTGGGAAAGTTCTCCAAAGAAACTCTTGCATGTGTAATACAGGAGATACTAAGAATACACTTTGCTCAAGAACAAAAGCCTGGAGATAAACCAAATATCGTAAATGATAGAACCCATTAATAAGTCATAGTACAATTAATATGATATAGTAATCACAATGGGTGAACCAGAGCAGGGGCCAGAAAACTAGGTGGTCTATTTCTGTATGGTCTACAGGCTAAGAATGGCTTTTTACATTTTTGTGTGCGTGTGGGCTAAGTCACTTCAGTCGTATCTGACTCCTGTAGCCCACCAGGGTCCTCTGTCCCTTGGATTCTCCAGTCAAGAATACGGGAGTGGGTCGCTATGCTCTCCTCCAGAGTTCTGCTCACAAAGCAACCTATAAATGTATATGCATGCACCTTTATTTATGAAACTGTATATACCCTACATAAGCTATTGCTGTTCTGCAGGTTGAATTTTTCAGATAGCAATATATTCTACAAGTCTTTCCAGATGGCCACATAGAGTGTGTCTCATTTGAAATAATTATGCAGTGTTTTATTGCATGTATGTAGCATAATGTATGGGCTTCCCAGGTGCTTCAGTGGAAAAGAACCTGCCTGCCAATGCAGGAGACATGGATTTGATCCCTGGGTCAAGAAGATCCCCTGGAGAAGGAAATGGTACCCATTCCAGTATTCTTGCCTGGGAAATCCCATGGACAGAGGAAACTAATGTACATAACCATCCCTTTTAGGGATGGTTTATCCAGTTGTCTGGGTTCTTCTGAAAGACTTGATGACCACATGCACGTATTTAAGAGGGTCACAGTTCCTGATGAGAAGTCCAGCTTTCCAGGTGTGCATCCTGGAATGGCCCTTCCATGCTTCAGCTTCAAATCTTCACCTTGTTCCTGACACATGCAATGAAGCTCCCAGGGCGATGGCTGTTCCAGCTGTTCCACACAGGAAAGGGCCTGTGTCAGTCAAATGCTACTTCCCTCCATGGCTACAGGGCACGGCTGGAGCAGTAGGGATGGTGAGCACTTCATTATTCTGAGTCAGCCAGCACTAGCTTTGGGGAATTTTGAGAAGAAGGAAAAAAAGGGATGCCAGTAGAAAGAGAAACAGGCAGTGAACTCTGTCCTCTAACTGGCCAGCAAGCAGTTATCTCCCACAGTAAGATGAGAGCTCCCCTCTTCTCAAGGGAATAGCGTTTCATTTCCCCCCATCTGACATGACGATTCTCTCTTTTTGTCACGGGGCTTCCTCTGCTTCTGTACTGCGGAGGTGTCATTCCAAGGAATTCACAGGGAACCCGTACAGCTGTCACAGCTGTTGTGAGCTGAGGGTGCCCCAAGCAGCTTCCAGGTGTTCGGAATTGGCAATACTCTGTCCTTGTTAATGCATGTGATTAGCAAGCTTTAGGAAGTGTTAGGGATTCTTTAATTACAAGTGTTATTAAATTAGACGCTTCCGTCCCACAAGGCAAACCTGAAACAAAATCCTATGCAACATGCTGAAAGGGGAGGGGGTGAGAGACACACAATGAGCCATAACTCCTAGGGCTGAGTGCTGAGCTGGCGGGGAGCCAAGCACAGGCTCATCAATGACCTTGAGATCCATCCTTTAAACTGGGGGGAGCTGACATCTAGGAAGTTAAATGACTTGGCTGAGTTACTTAGAGGCAGGGCTGGGCTTCAGCTTTGGGTCAGGTTGGCTTAGCGGCCTTTGCTTTTGCTGTCCAGTCAAATGTGCTCTGCAGGCTTTGGAAGTGGCCACACCTGGCTCACTCCCGCAGCTCACTCCCATTCTGCTGCATTCCTGTAGGTTACATTTAAGTGATCTTCCCCCACCAAGCCTTTCACAATGTGTTCAGTATTTCTTCATATGAAGTACACCACTTCATAGGGATAGGTATCACTTTTGTCTGGTAATATCTAGTCCCTCTCCAGGCAATAGCATCTGAATTTCCATGGGGGGATATCCCCTCTCCCAGTGTCAGTTTATACATGGCTAAAGTGGGATTGACCTCAGCCTCCTTCGCTGGCCACTGAATGGCTCACTGGTGAGAACATTCTCCAAACTGGGCAAAGGAAAGACTTCCCCAGGAATTGTTCTGGAACCACTGAAAAAAGACAGTCTCCTTCTGCACTAACTTCTAACCTGACAGATTGCAGGCTCGGTGTTCTTAATGGCCATTTCATCACCTTGTGGGAAGGTCACCCCTAAAATTGGTGCCAATAAAGGGGAAAAAGAGATCTGAGAGAAGGAGAGATTTCTGACAATGCTATTTCAGCACCTGGATCTATCTAAGTCTGAAGTTGGGATACACAGATTGTTTGATCATCTGAATAGTTAAAATTCCTTATTTGGTTAAGGTGTTAACAGTTTGAATTTCTTACTTTTCTTTTTTTTTTTTTTTTTGCACCCAAGTCTTGAATATATGTTCTATATCCTTCTACAAGTAGTGTTAATCACTCGGTTGTGTCCGACCTTTTGTAACCCTGTGGACTGTAGCCCACCAGGCTCCTCTGTACATGGAATTCTCCAGGCAAGAATGCTGAAGTGGGCTGCCATTCCCTTCTCCAGGGGATCTTTCCAACTCAGGGATTGAACTCAGGTCTCTTGCATTACCATTTGAGCCTCCTTCTACAACCTGATAACAACTCCTTCTGTGTAATCATTTTCCTAATGTTTCTCGTAAATGTGGCAGCCTTCCAATAAATTTTGCAAATTATGTTTTGGAGGTATGGCTTTATAGGGATATCTTGATTAAGATACAATCCTTCGATCCACCAAGTATACATAGAATCTAGAGTTTCTTAAGTTAGGAATGTCTTCTCTACATGTGCATGTGTGCGCACGTGCACACACACACACACACACACACACACACGACTTTACAAAGTACGGGGAGATTTGGAGGGGGGAAACAGAGCAGAAAAGAGATTCAGAGAAAAACGGAAAAGCATAACAAACACAGCAGTGTATTTCCTTTGAAATTCATACATGTATATTTACTGCAGCTAAAGAAACTTAAGACTGGAAGGAGGAGGAACATTTGGACCAAGGACAGAGAAAACTCAAAGTAGTAGGTGAAGGGTAGCATAGACATCATTGGAGGCTTAAATTGTTACTTCATAGGGAAAAAATAGGATTTTTTTTTTTAACTTTCTGGTCTATAGTTGAAGAAAAATATTAAAAGTTTTTCCCCTTACATGAGCCAGAAACATTTCTGTTCACTGAACATACAAAAACATTCATAAGGAAAACGCAAGTGATCCAAGGGCTTAGATAGCAGAATTTCTGATGCTAATGTAATTTTATTCAGCTTAGCAAGTCCATCTTATTTAATTTCCCCCTTCTTGAAGCATGCTTATGTGAGCACTATTTTTCCATGGCTCATGAGAGGAGACCTTTATCTGTGGCTACTTGTGAATTTAGTATTGGAGATGCTGGATGAGTATTTGTACAGGTGACAATGTGGGGCAGGTGACATTGTGGGGTGGATGACAGCCCATTCTCCTTTAAGGAAATACAAGGATCACATCCAAGGTCCCAGGAAAGAGTCTTAAACAGTGAAGTGGGGAATCAGTCCACTGCAAACTCACAGGTTCTTTATTTTTTTTAATAAAAAAATAAAGTAAAAAAAAATTTTTATTATTTAAAAAAATTTTTAATGTGGACCATTTTTTAAAAGCCTTTATTGAAATTATTATAATATTGCTTCTGATTTGTAAGTTTTAAAAACTTATTTTTAGATGGAGGATAACTGCTTTACAATACTGTGTTGGTTTCTACCCTACAACAACATGAATCAGCCATAAGCATACACATGGACCTTCTCTCTTGAACCTCCCTCCCGCCCCCCACCCCATCCCACCCCTCTAGGTTGTCGCACAGTACCAGGCTGAGCTCCCAGTCTTATTCAGCAGCTTCCCACTGGCCACCTATTTTACATATGCTAATGTACATGTTTCAATGATACACTCTCAATGTCCCACCCTTTTCTTCCTCAGTGTATCCACAAGTCTGTTTTCTACATCTGCATCTCTATTCCTGCTCTGCAAATCAATTCATTAGTACCATTTTTCTAGATTCCATATATATGCATTAATATATGATATTTGTTTTTCTCTTCTGACTTACTTCACTCTATATAACAGATTCTAGGTTCCTTCACCTCACTAGAACTGAATCAGATTTGTTTCTTTTTATGGCTTCTGTTTGATGTCTTGGGTTTTTTTGGCCCTGAGGCATATGGGATCTTAGCTCCTCGGCCAGGGATTGAACTCGCAATCCCTGCATTCGAAGGCAAAGTCTTAACCACCGGACCACCACAGGTTTTTGATACACAAATCTTTATGGCTACCTGTGTTCAAAGTGCTATGGGGAAATCAGGCATGAATAGGAGATAACTCTCAAAGAATCAGACCCTAGGAACTGAAAAAGGCAGGCCCACATATTCTTAGGCCACAAAAATAGAAAAGGGATAGAAGTTTAGCTCTAAGGGAGAACAGAGGAGGGAGAGACTGAGGCCACCTGGGGGAGTGGGAGGGTTTCTTGAGGAGGTGGCATTGGAGCCAGGAATGGGATTAGCCTTGGCAAGTGAGTTGGGCTGGGCGTGCCAGACAGGGGCATTATAGAGAGTGGGAAGGGCAGGGCATGTGGGGGAACAGGAAATACAGTCTGGGATGGCTGGAGCTCAGGATATGTGTGATCATGGGTTCCTGACCTGCCAGCTGTAATTCTACCCTTTCTCTACTATTTAAGAGAACAAATGAAAATACAAGCCAGTTACAGTGACACTGGATTATGGCTAACTTTGAAGCCCCTCTTATTTCTAATAAGATGACCATTTGGAAACATCAACACTTAATCTTTCTAAAAATATTTATTTACTTATTTGTGGCTGTGCTGGTGCTTTGTTGAGGTGCCTAGACTTTCGCTAGTGGTGGTGAGTGAGGGAGTGGGGCTCTTCTTTGCCACAGTATGTGAACTTCTCACTGTGGTGGCTTCTCTTATTGCAGAGCATGGGCTATATGTTCGTGGTCTTCAGTAGTTGTGGAGCACAGGCTTAGTTGCTCCTTGGTATGTGGAGTCTTCCCAGACCAGGGAAGCCCCAGACACTTTATATTTCTAAATACACAGTTTCTTGGGGCATACCTCTTAACTGACACTGACATATTTCTCCAGTCGTTGTGTAAAGCATTTGCTGAGCACTGACTCTGTTCCAGGTGCTAGTCCAGGCACTGGGGATGTATGAACACAAAAGACAAAGAGCTGCCCTCATGGAGCTGATGTTGATAGGAGGAGACCCATGATGAACAAACCAAGAAATAAACATGCAGTACGAAGGCTGTAGAGCAAATGAAGCAGAACAAAGGGAATAGATAATGAGGAAGGGGGTTCGTTATATATGTGACAATCATAGAAAACCACCTGAGAAAACTAGAAGCTTACAGATGAGCTTAGTCCTAGAAGAAAGGAGGGAAGGAGCTGCACCCAGACCAGGTGGATGGAGGTGCACAGCCCTGAAACAGGGGAGTGCTTGGCATGGCTGAGGACACACAGGGCTCCAGGGTGGCTCAGGTAGGTGGAGGAAGCAGAGAGAGGGAAGGGGTGAGGCGAGAGTGAGCAGGGAGGCCAGAACAGGCACAGTCTTGTTGGGAGACGTAAGGATTTAGAATTTTGAGTGAGATAAGGAAACAAAGGAGGGATTTGAGCAGAGATATGACTTAAAAAGGCTTCCCAGGTAGTGCTAGTGGTAAAAGAACCTAACCTGTCTGCCAGTGCAGGGGATGTAAGAGACATGGGTTCAATCCCTGGGTCAGCAAGATCCCCTGGAGGAGGGCATGGCTACCCACTCCAGTAGTCTTGTCTGGGAAATGCCATGGACAGAGGAGCCTGGCAGGCTACAGCTTGGGAAATCCCATGAACAGAGGGGTTGCAAAGAGTCAGACACAACTGAGGGGCTAACACGCACACACGCCTTAAAAAGGGTCTTTCTAGCTTCCGTTTTGTTAAGAAATGAGTGCTGAGGGCAAGGATGGGAGGAAAGAGACCCATTAGAAAGCCATGGGCTATAATTTTATACAGCCTAATGGAAAGTGTACATTAATTTTCAATAAGGTTACACAGATAGTTTTGATATTGAGTAACTATTCAGAAAACAACATCTATATTTGCACCTGTAAAGCCTGAATATTTTAAATGGAGAAATGATCACATAATTAACATGGTTTGGCTGGCAAAAATCCTTAACAACCTGAAGGAGGGGGCTAGGCAGTAACAGTGATAGGGTAGAAATCTATAGTTTGAGTGCTTTCCTCCTTTTCAGAAACCTAGCAGGTTGGTACTCCCATGCATACCTGAAGTCAAACAAAGTCACATGTCTTGTTTTAGCCAAAGAAATGTGAATAGCTGGGATGCCTGGTAATTTCTAGAAAGAAGCCTTTAAGAGTCAGTGTACCTTCATTTTCCTGTCATGGTTACTGGAGATATTTCAGATCGCCAAGGATTCATGACTGTGGGCCCCTGAGTGAAAGCTTCATGGAGTAGAGACTTCTAACTGGAAGTGGACATGTGGTATAAGTAGGAAATGAATCTTTGTTGTTTAAAGACACTGAAATTTAAGGATGCTTTTTACTGCAGCCTATGTAGCCCATACTCACTCTTCAAGAAACTGGTACCTTGCAGAAGCTGTAATTCAAACCTAAAACCTGTGGCACTGGGTCAGCAATCACTGCTACTGCTAAGTCACTTCAGTCGTGTCCGACTCTGCGCGACCCATAGACGGCAGCCCACCAGGCTCCCCTGTCCCTGGGTTTCTCCAGGCAAGAGTACTGGAGTGGGGTGCCATTGCCTTCTCCACACTAGTAAGTAGCAAAGAAACTGTAGTCAGAGGTTGAGGAGATGGTGATCCATGTTAGGGAGTAGAACTATCATCTGTGGTGACATCAGGAGGTACATCACATCCCTAATGATGTGATGGACATTTAGGTGAATAGGTTGGAAAACAGAACATGACTAGGGTGTAAAGATTGCTATTGACTGCATTTGACAAGTATGAGATTAACTCAGAAAAGTGTTGGCCACTTACAAACAGGAAAGGAAGGGAAAGGGGTCTGTGAATTCAAAGACTTATAAGGTTGGAATGAACAACTGCTTTTCAACTATAGGGTCTATGGATTCAAATCTTGGAACAGTAAAGGTCAAAAGTAAAACTCAGTCTGTGGCAAGGATGAGATGGAGGGTGTAGACATCATACACAATGGTTAAATCTATGACTGGATTGAGGTGTTTTGAGTAAAAGCAGAGGCATCATTTTGCTGACAAAGGTCCATGTAATCAAAGCTATGGTTTTTATAGTGAAAGTGAAAGTCGCTCAGTCATGTTGGACTCTTTGCGACCCCAAGGACTGTACAGTCCATGGAATTCTCCATGCCAGAATACTGAAGAGGGTAGCCTTTTCCTTCTCCAGAGGATCTTCCCAACCCAGGGATTGAACCTAGGTCTCCCACATTGTGGGTGGATTCTTTACCAGCTGAGCCACAAGGGAAGCTCCTTGTGGTTTTTCTAGTAGTCATATACAGATGTGAGAGTTGGACCATAAAGAAGGCTGAGTGCTGAAGAATTGATGCTTTCAAATTATGGTGCTGGAGAAGACTCTTGAGAATCTCTTGGACAGCAAGGAGATCAAACAAGTCAATCCTAAAGGAAATCAATCCTGAATATTCCTTGGAAGGACTGATGCTGAAGCTGAAGCACCTATTTTTTGGCCACCTGATGTGAAAAGCCAACTCACCGGGAAAGACCCTGATGCTAGGAAAGATCAAAGGCAAAAGGAGAAGGAGCACCAGAAGATGAGATGGTTAGATAGCATCAACAACTCAGTGGACACTAATTTGAGCAAACTCTAGGAGATAGTAGAGGACAGAGTAGCATGGTGTGCTGCAGTCCATGGGAATGCAAAGAGTTGGACATGACTTAGCGACGGAACAACAACAACACAAAAGTAAAGATACAGTTAATCCTACCAAGTAAGTCAAATATCACAGGGAAAAAAAAAGGATGCAATTCTCTCAGGAATACCTGATAGGTTTAAAATGTAGTGATTTATTTTGAGAAAGAAGGAGGCAGGCAGAGACACACAGCAACTATGAGGAAAGAATGATGGGTGTGACTATCAACACAAGTTGTTGGGGGGAATTCAAATGATAACTAGGCATCTGTTTGGGAGCCAAGTTGTAATAGTAAGAGATCTACCTGACTAATAGAGGATGTGATGGTTCTAGACTTCAAATGACCTTTTGGGTCCTAATTCTGTACATGCAGTGTGAGCTGAGAAAAGCATTCCTCTCTGAAGGAGGACTTATGCCCTGATTCAAAATGTGGCCAAGGAAAAAGTTTGCAAAGGAAGAATCTCTGGGAGGATACAGATGGGCTTCTCAAGGGCCAATGGGCAGGGGAGAGGCTCCCAGAGATGGGATCATGCTCTTTCTTTTGGGCAGGGAAATCTCATAATGTCTTCCCAGTGGGATTATCAAATTGCCACAGACCAATGTCCTTGCCCTTTTGGAATGGAGGCACTTATTAAGCTTACCCTGTCCCTATGCCATCATTACAGAATACCTGCGAGATAAACAGCTTCCTCATCTTCTTGGTGCTGGACCCAGACTACATAGTCCAGAGATTCTGGACCTTGAGCTTGATGTTCTGCCTGAAAGGAATGTTCATAAGGAACAAGTGGTGTCTGACACTTTGTGACCCCCCCCTGGACTGCAGCCCATCGGGCTGCTCTGTCCATGCGATTTTCCAGGGAAGAATACTGAAGTGGGCTGCCATTTCCTCCTCCAGTGGGTCTTCCTGACCCAGGGATCAAACTCACATCTCCTGTATTGGCAGGTGGATTCTTTACCACTGTGCCACCTGGGAGCCCAAGGGACAAGGGTATTTTTGTGCCTAAGAAAGAAGGGAAACTGTTCACTTCAGATTGAGACTTGAACCCATGTGCCAGGAATAGAAGCCACATGGCTGGGACTTGAGCCCAGCCAAAATCCATGGTCTTCCAACTGAGATGACATACCTGGTTTCAGGACCCAGTGAAGCTCAGGTTCTTGATATCTCATGGCAGAAAGAATTCAGTGAGAGACAAAGTGATACATAAGAAGTGGATATGTTTAGAAAGAAACACACTCCACAGAGTGTGGGAGTACTCTGTTTCCCATATTCAAAAGGTGAGAGAAGTCTCAAAATGTGGTGTGGTTAGTTTTTATGGGCTGGGTAATTTCACAGGCTAATGAGTAGGAGGATTATTCCAACTATTCTGGGGAAGGGGAAGAGATTTTGAGGAACTGGAACATTGCCAACTTTTTGGTCTTTGATGATCAGCCTTGGAACTGTCATGGTACCTGTGGGTATGTAGTTTAGCTTGCTGATGCGCTACAATAAGCGTACACTGAGGCTCAAGGTCCAGTGGAAGTCAACTAGTCCACCATCTTGGGCCTGTTGAGCCCTGCCTGCCTTCTTCCCTCCTGTTTCAAAATAGTAGATGATGTGGTTATTTGTGCCATTCGCTGATATTTTCAGGTCTTCTCTGCCTGGGCCTTTGGTAGGATCACACTTCTCTGCTCATCCATCAGGTAGCTTGATGTGACCTTGTGCAATGCAAGTGGGTGTACTCGTAAGAAAAAGTCTTTCAAGAGAAAATGTGTGATTTGCTCTGTTCCCTCCTGCTGCTGCACTGATTGTATGCCATTCCAGATGGTGACAGCGGCTCCATTTGTCTTGGCTCTTGAGTGAGAAGATATTAGAACCCCTACCCCATCACCATGACTTAAAACTGCACCTATTATGAACGAGAAATAAAGCTCTGTTGTTCAGTTCAGTTCAACCACTCAGTCGTGTCCGACTCTTTGTGACCCTGTGAACCACAGCACGCCAGGCCTCCCTGTCCATCACCAGCTCCAGGAGTCCACCCAAACACATGTCCATCGAGTTGGTGATGCCATCCAACCATCTCATCTTTTGTCGTCCCCTTCTTCTCCTGCCCTCAATCTTTCCCAGCATCAGGGTCTTTTCAAATGAGTCAGCTCTTCACATCAGGTGGCCAAAGTACTGGAGTTTCAGCTTCAGCATCAGTCCTTCCAATGAAAACCCAGGACTGATCTCCTTTAGGATGGACTGGTTGGAGCTCCTTAGAGTCCAAGGGACTCTCAAGAGTCTTCTCCAACACCACAGTTCAAAAGCATTAATTCTTTGGCACTCAGCCTTCTTTATAGTCCAACTCTCACATCCATACATGACTACTGGAAAAACCATAGCCTTTACTAGATGGACCTTTGTTGGCAAAGTAATGTCTCTGCTTTTTAAATTGCTGTCTAGTTTGGTCATAACTTTCCTTCCAAGGAGTAAGTGTCTTTTAATTTTATGGCTTTAATCACCATCTGCAGTGATTTTGGAGCCCAGAAAAATAAAGTCAACCACTGTTTCCCCATCTATTTGCCATGAAGTGATGGGACCAGATGCCATGATCTTAGTTTTCTGAATGCTGAGCTTTAAGCCAACTTTTTCACTCTCCTCTCTCACTTTCATCAAGAGGCTTTTTAGTTCCTCTTCACTTTCTGCTATAAGGGTGGTGTCATCTGCATATCTGAGGTTATTGATATTTCTCCCACCAATCTTGATTCCAGCTTGTGCTTCTTCCAGCCCAGCATTTCTCATGATGTACTCTGCATATAAGTTAAATAAGCAGGGTGACAATATACAGCCTTGATGTACTCCTATTCCTATTTGGAACCAGTCTGTTGTTCCATGTTCAGTTCCAACTGTTGCTTCCTGGCCTGCATACAGGTTTCTCAAGAGGCAGGTCAGGTGGTCTGGTATTCCCATCTCTTTCAGAATTTTCCACAGTTTATTGTGATGCACACAGTCAAAGACTTGGGCAGAGTCAGTAAAGCAGAAATAGATGTTTCATCAGTCACTAAATTGGGAAACTAAGCTAGTCAATCCCATTAGAAGAGGCCTTTCCTTCAGATAAAAGATGGAAACAACTCACTCTGAGTTCAGATGTCACATTCCTATAACATGGCAATCAAGAGGTTGTGTAGCGAATGGACTTGAGATAAGGAAAACTGATTCCAGGAGGCTGTTTGGAGGCTGTATGAGGAGCAAAGAAGGGCAAATAAAGTTATAGGAATGGAGAGGAGACCTAAATAAGTCTTTAAACATGAACAGAAGTTTGCCTCAGATATAAGAGTATTTTCTCCAGTTCAAATGCATCTGGCGGGATAAAGTGATAAAATATCATCATTCCATACCATAAGTCCCCTACATGCAGATGCTTAAGTTGCAAACTTTCAAAGGTTGCAAACACATTACTACCTAGACATCACCAGATCATTTTTTTCAAGAGGGTAGATAGAATTGAATCCAACAAGGAACCAGAACCTGAGCCATCAACATCAGGCATGAGTGAAATTGCAGCCTGCCCTACATCTCCTATTGCTGACGATCCTTCAGCTCTACCATCTCCCTTCTCCTCTCCCTCCTCCAATTAGTAACTCTTCTTGCCTTTTCAGTTCAAGTTTTTCAGATAGCCTCTAATAAGTTTGTCAGGATTGAACAAACAGTGGATAATTTGGGTGTTAAAAATGAGATCTCGAGTCTTCACAGTCATATTTGGCTATAAAGCCCTTTGTTGTTGATGTTTAGTCATGTCTGATTCTTTGTGACCCCATGGACTGTAGCCCACTAGGCTCTTCCATCCATGAGATTTCCCATGCAGGAATACTGGAATGGGTTGCCATTTCCTTCTCCAGAGGATCTTCCCAACTCCACGATCAAACCCGCATCTCCTGCCTCTGCAGGTGGAATCTTTACATCAAATAACTGTGAAATGTCTAACACTGAAGTGCACTAGTCCTTGATAGGTGAACCAGTGAACTTGTGCTGAAGGAAGCCAGCGAGTGTTAGTTTCTCTAGGGATGCCCCTGGGTGACAGCTACTCTTTTAGGATCTGGTGTCTGCCTTCTTTCTAGGTCTGGGGCTTCTGAGTCTTGCATCCTGGCATTAAGCATTCATTAATAGGAAATCTGCTCTCTATAATGAGCTGTAATCACTGAATTTGGACTATATGATTAATCATAGAAAAATATAGCCCCATCACCTGCCATTTGAAATTCTTGGCAAGATCTGAGTGAAACTCTCCAGAGATCAATGGTAATAAGAAATGAATGATGCTTTTATAGCACACGGTGATCATGTTCTGATCAAATAAATGCAGTAACTTTGACTGCACAGCTGGCTAGGGCTGCGTGAGTGAGTCAGGGACAAAATTAAAAATACTAAGTTCCGTTACTATCTTTCACATCCCCAGAAATAAAACAGGTTTTGGCTTTAAAATGCTGTTTGTCCCTCATAGAGGAGCAATTAAATAACCTCTATGCTACACTTTAAGTAAGAACTACTCAACAATTCACAGTATTTTAGAACCCAAACACTCCCATTTGAATTTGAATAGAAGGACAAAAGCACATCTTAGCACAGATAAAATTCTGTTTTTTTCTTTGCTTGGCCATTCTCCATACAAAATGTTCTTGGCTGGTTTTGACTTTAAGATGGATCTTTTTTAAAAAAGACAAACACTCAGCATTTCCTTTGACTTTTTGGCTACACCTTGATCAATAAATCTTCTTTACCTTGACAAACCAAATTTTGTAAGCCCTGATGAATGAACATTTCAGAAGAGGAAAGGGTATTTCATGGTACATTTTGATCATGGGGTCGCCAGGAAATGCTACTGTGCATTCTTGTGACTGGTTGTATTAAATTGAAAATTTAATTTTAAAACAAAATCTCTTTAAAGTAGTTTAAAAACAAAGTGAAAACACTGATAATTTTTTCTATTAAAAATTAATATTTTAAATAATAAAGTTTTAGAGCTGCAAGAGACTTCAAATATCTAACCCACTAATTTGAAAAACATGGAAAACTTGAATCTGTAGCATTGAATGCCTCAATCCAGTTTAAAACACTGTGTTCTGATATAAGCATAACTTTGTAGGTGGAAGCTTTATGATTCAAAGCAAGTGGTATCCAGGTTAAATGAAAGCTAGCCAACTGTTGGTTTCTTTCTAACAAAAAAGTCACTATGCATGCGTACTAATCCTGTCAGTCATGCCCCATATATACAATGGAATATTACTCAGCCCTGGGTATGTGCTTAGTCGCTCAGTCGTGTCAGATTCTTTGTGACCCCATGGACTGCAGCCCACCAGGTTCTTCTGTCCAGGAATTTTCCAGGCAAAAATACTGGAGAGGGATTGCCAAGCCCTCCTCCAGGGGATCTTCCCAACCTAGGGATTGAACCCAGGTCTCCCGCATTGCAGGTGGATCCTTTACCATTTGAGCCACAAGGAAACCCAAGAGTGCTGGAGTGGGTAGCTATCCCTTCTCCCAGGGATCTTTCTGACCCAGGAAGTGAACTGGGGTCTCCTGCATTGCAGGTGGATTCTTTACCAGCTGAGCTACCATTTAGTCATCCATAAAAAGGAACAAAATTGTGTCATTTGCAAAGATGTGGATAGATTGAGAGACTGTCATACAGAGTGAAGTAAGTCAGAGAGAGAAAAACATACATATTAACACATGTATGTGGAATCTAGAAAAATGGTATAGATGATCTTATTTGCAAAGCAGAAATACAGACATAGATGTAGAGAATAAATGTATGGATACCAAGAGGGAAAGGGGAGAGGTGGGGTGAATTGGGAAATTGGGGCTGACATATATATGTATTGATACTATGTATAAAATAGATAGGGCTTCTCTGGTAGCTCAGCTGGTAAAGAATCTGCCTGCAATGCAGGAGACCCTGGTTCGATTCCTGAGTCAGGAAGATCTGCTGGAGAAGGGATATGCCACCCACTCCAGTACTCTTGGGCTTCCCTAGTGACTCAGATGGTAAAGAATCCACTTGCAATGTGGGAGACTTGAGTTCAACCTCTGGGTTGGGAAAGACCCCTGGAGGAGGGCATGGCAACCCACTCCAGTATTCTTGCCTGGAGAATCCCCATGGACAGAGGAGGCTGGTGGGCTGCAGTCCATGGACTCGAAAAGAGTCAGACACAACTGAGTGACTAAGCACAGCACATGAAATAGATAACTAGTGAGAACCTACTATAGTGCACAGGGAACTCTATTCAATGCTCTCTGGTGACCTAAATGGGAAGGAAATAAAAAAAAAAAGAGGGGATACAGATACATGTATACATTATGCTGATTCACTTTGCTGTATAGCAGAAACTAATACAACATTATAAAGCAACTATACTCCAATAAAAATTAAAAAAATAGTGATACTGTAAAGAATAACAGTAAAATGCATAGCACCATAACTGACAAATAATAAACATTCAATAATGGATAGTCATAATTCTTTTATGACTTCAATAACAGTAACAATCATGACAATAATATTCTGACCAAATCAATACATAAGATTACAGTCGGAATAAATTACTAATGGGTCAGGGTTAGTAATAAGATAATCAAATTTTACTCTGCTTAAGAATGTATTCTACTAATGACTTCTGCTTCTAGTCATAATGGGAAAACTGGGAGCTTATTTACTATTCTGCTGTCAATAACTGGAAAATTAGACAGTGTATGAAACAGTTTTCAGACATTGGACAACAGACAAACCAGATCTGTGATCCCTGAGAGAATGGAAACAAACAGGGCAAGCCTTATGACTGCCCTGACTTTATGCCTTGAGGCATAACTCAGACTGTGGAGAAGGAGGTGGAGTCCTGAGTAGAGTTCTGAGGACCGGCTGAGTTGAGGTGAGGAGACAGAAATGCTATCTTCTCACAGCGTTTGGAGAAGTTGGAATTTGCAGGAAGAGAACACCCCAAATCTGCACAGGGGTACCCCAGAGTCTTTGCTGAAAACAGAGACATGCATGTAGAGAATGAATCTCCATGAAGCAGGCAAAGACCCAACAGTGAGCCATGAGCTGACCAGTTCCCAGAGCTCACACAGGCTTGTGACTCATTTGATTCCAGCCAGAGTTATCACTGGTGATTCAGCAATCATTTGGGATATTCAATAAAGACCATCTCTCCCTCTCTATGAAAGGCTACACCTAAGAACATTTTAAGAGAGTAACGGCTATCGTAGACCCACTATAACAAAGCTTAAAAACAAGCCTAGAAAGGATGAAACTGACTTGCATGCAAGTAAAATGATACCCCCATCCAAAATACAGCCCAGCACTTATTAAAAGGAGACAGCAAAATCTAATCCCAGAAATGCAAATTTTATATGTCTAACAATCAATAAAAATTACTTGACAGACATGTAAGTGGGAAAATAATAAATGATCAAAGATATTGGCCCAGAAATAATAAAGATGATGGAATTAGCAGAGAAGGAGGTTAAAAAAGTTATTTTAACGATTTTCAAGTATTTAAAGGAAAACATGAATATATTGAAAAGAGAAATCAAAGCTGTAAAGAGACCCAGTGGAACTTCTAGAGATGAAAATATCTGAAATTGCAGGGGGAGGAGCCAAGATGGCGGAGGAGTAGGGCGGGGAGAACACTTTCTCCCCCACAAATTCATCAAAAGAGCATTTAAACGTCGAGTAAATTCCACAAAACAACTTCTGAATGCCGGCAGAGGACATCAGGCACCCAGAAAAGCAACCCAACTCTTCGAAAGGAGGTAGGAAAAAATATAAAAGACAAAAAAAGAGACAAAAGAGGGAGGGACGGAGTTCCGTCCCGGGAAGGGAGTCTTAAAAACAGAGAAGTTTCCAAACACCAGGAAACCTTCTCACTGCCGAATCTGTGCCGAGCTTTGGAAGCACAGAGGGCAACATAAAAGGGAGAAAAAAAATAAATAAACAATTAAAAATCGCAGATTGTGAGCCCTAAGGTAACTCCCCCAGCGGAGAAGCAGCACAGACGCCTGCACACGGCATTAGCAAGCGGGGGCTGGGCAGGGAAGTGCGGCGCGGGCTGTGTCCCTTAGAGTAAGAATTGGGCCCAAATGTCCTGAGCGCTATCTGAGCGAAATAATTTGGGCTAGCAAACCAGACTGTGGGATATCTACCACGCGACAAGCCAGCCCTAACCTAAGACACTGCCAGGCCCACACACAGAACAAAGGACTGAACAGAGATAGCTGGCTGCAGACCTTCCCCCTCCGGTGACAGGCAGCCAGAGCCGGAAGGGGGCAATCGCAGCCCCAGAGAGACACTATCTATAAAACTGTAAGCAGGCTTCTTTGCTAACTAAAACTTCTTGGGGGTCTGGACGGTCAACATCTGCCTGAGAAGGTGCGCCGGTTTTACACCCAGATAAACGAGTGGCGGGGAGGCAATAAGTCGCAGCATTGGCGCTTGCCAAACACCTCATCACCTGAGCTGCTCGGATCTGGGAAGAGCACAAAACGCAGGCCCAACCGAGTCTGCGCCTCTGAGGACTACCCGAGTGCCTGAACCTGAGCGGCTTGGACCTGGGAGCTCAGCCCAGGGCCAGCCTCGGATTGTTCCCAGCGGAACAACCTAGAGCCCGAGCAGTGTGGGCAGGGAGGCTACACGCGCCGTGAGCGGGGGCAGACCCAGTGTGGCTGAGGCACTGCGAGCGCAGGCCAGTGTTATCTGTTTGCAGCATCCCTCCCTCCCTCCCCACAGCACGGCTAAACAAGTGAGCCTAAATAAAAAAAAAAAAAAAATAGTGTCCTCCACCGTCCCCTTTGTGTCAGGGCGGGAACCAGACACTGAAGAGACCAGCAAACAGAAGAAGCTATAACAGAGGGAACCGCCTTGGAAGCTACAGGCCATAGATTAAAACCCTGTGGTTATTACGGACTACATAGGAAGGGGCCTATAGATCTTGAGAAATATAAGTCAGATCAAGGAACTAGCCAAAAATGAACTGAACCCACAATACTCACAACAAAACCAGAGAGAGACCTAGATATATTTTTACTATTTTTACGATCAATCTTTCTTTCTTTTTTTTTATTTTTTTTTTAAATTTTAAGTCCTCTATTGTCCTTTAATTTTCACTTTTATAACTATTACTTTGCAAAAAAAAAAAACAAACCGTATTTGTTTTTTCTTCTTCAGCAAACTTCATATATATATTTTATAATTTTTTGACCGTGTTTTGTTTTTTTTTTTTCTTTTTCTTCTTTTCTTTAACATTGTATTTTTGAAATTCCAAACTCTACTCTAGATTTTTAATTTTAGCCTTTTGATATATGTTATCAATTTTGTACCTATAGTTTTTTTCATAATTTCTGTGACTTTTTTTTCCCCTCTGTTTCTTTCTCTTCTTCTTTTATATAACATCGTATATCTGCAATTCCAAACTCTACTCAAGATTTTTAATTTATGCTTTTTGGTATTTGATATCAATTTTGTACCTGTATTTTCTTTATAATTTTTGCGACATTGTTTTTGTTGGTTTATTTGTTTTCTCTCTTTATTTTTCTTCTTCCTTTTTTTAACATTGTATTTTTGAAATTCCAAACTCTACTCTAGATTTTTAACTTTTGCTTTTTGGTATTAGTTATCAATTTTATACCTGTAGTTTCTTTATAATTTTCGCGACCTTGTTTGTTTTTCTTTGTTCATTTTTTCTCTCTTTCTTTTCCTTCTTCTTTTCTTTAACATCGTATTTTTGAAATTCCAAACTCTACTCTAGATTTTTAATTTTAGCCTTTTGGTATATGTTATCAATTTTGTACCTATAGGTTTTTTTTATAATTTCTGTGACTTTTTTTTTTTCTTTTTTTCCCCTCTGTTTCTTTCTCTTCTTCTTTTATATAACATCATATATCTGCAATTCCAAACTCTACTCAAGATTTTTAATTTATGCTTTTTGGTATTTGATATCAATTTTGTACCTGTATTTTCTTTATAATTTTTGCGACATTGTTTTTGTTGGTTTGTTTGTTTTCTCTCTTTATTTTTCTTCTTCTTCTTCTTTTTTTTTAACATTGTATTTGTGAAATTCCAAACTCTACTCTAGATTTTTAATTTTTGCTTTTTGGTATTAGTTATCAATTTTGTACCTGTAGTTTCTTTATAATTTTCACGACCTTGTTTGTTTTTCTTTGTTCATTTTTTCTCTCTTTCTTTTCCTTCTTCTTTTCATTAACATCACATTTTTGAAATTCCAAACACTTCTCTAGATTTTTAATTTTTGCTTTTATGTATTTGTTACCAATTTTGTACCTTTAATAACCCAATCTTCAGGACCCATTTTTCACTAGGGAACGAGATTACTGGCTTGACTGCTCTCTCTCCCTTTGGACTCTCCGTTTTCTCCACCAGGTCGCCTGTATCTCCTCCCTAACCCCTCTCTACTCTACCCAACTCTGTGAATTTCTGTGTGTTCCAGACGGTGGAGAACACTTAGGGAACTGATTACTGGCTGGATCTGTCTCCCTCCTTTTCATTTCCCCCTTTTATCCTTCTGGCCACCTCTGTCTCCTGCCTCCTTCTTCTCTTCTCTGTATAACTCCGTGAACATCTCTGAGCGGTCCAGTTGTGGAGTGCACATAAGGAAGTGACTACTGGCTAGCCCACTCTCTCCACTACTGATTCCACCTCATCTCATTTGGGTCACCTCTAACTCCCTCCTCCCTCTTCTCTTCTCCATGTAACGCTGTGAACCTCTCTGAGTGACCCTCACAGTAGAGAAACTTTTCATCTTTAACGTAGATGTTTTATCAATGGTGCTGTATAGAAGTAGAAGTTTTGAAACTACTGTAAAATTAAGACCGATAACTGGAAGTAGGAGGCTTAAGTCCAAACCCTGACTCCAGGGAACTCCTGACTCCAAGGAACATTAATTGACAGGAGCTCATCGAACGCCTCCATACCGACACTGAAACCAAGCACCACACAAGGGCCAACAAGTTCCAGGGCAAGACATACCAAGCAAATTCTCCAGCAACAAAGGAACACAGCTCTGAGCTTCAAGATACAGGCTGCCCAAAGTCACCCCAAAACCATAGACATCTCATAACTCATTACTGGACATTTCATTACACTCCAGAGAGAAGAAATACAGCTCCATCCACCAGAACATTGACACAAGCTTCCCTAACCAGGAAACCTTGACAAGCCACCTGTACAAACCCACACACAGCGAGGAAACGCCACAATAAAGAGAACTCCACAAACTGCCAGAATACAGAAAGGACACCCCAAACTCAGCAATTTAAACAAGATGAAGAGACAGAGGAATAGCCAGCAGATAAAGGAACAGGATAAATGCCCACCAAACCAAACAAAAGAGGAAGAGATAGGGAATCTACCTGATAAAGAATTCCAAATAATGATAGTGAAATTGATCCAAAATCTTGAAATTAAAATGGAATCACAGATAAATAGCCTGGAGGCAAGGATTGAGAAGATTCAAGAAAGGTTTAACAAGGACTTAGAAGAAATAAAAAAGAGTCAATATATAATGAATAATGCAATAAGTGAAATTAAAAACACTCTGGAGGCAACAAATAGTAGAATAACAGAGGCAGAAGATAGGATTAGTGAATTAGAAGATAGAATGGTAGAAATAAATGAATCAGAGAGGATAAAAGAAAAACGAATTAAAAGAAATGAGGACAATCTCAGAGACCTCCAGGACAATATTAAACGCTACAACATTCGAATCATAGGGGTCCCAGAAGAAGAAGACAAAAAGAAAGACCATGAGAAAATACTCAAGTAGATAATAGTTGAAAACTTCCCTAAAATGGGGAAGGAAATAATCACCCAAGTCCAAGAAACCCAGAGAGTCCCAAATAGGATAAACCCAAGGCGAAACACCCCAAGACACATATTAATCAAATTAACAAAGATCAAACACAAAGAACAAATATTAAAAGCAGCAAGGGAAAAACAACAAATAACACACAAGGGAATACCCATAAGGATAACAGCTGATCTTTCAATAGAAATTCTTCAAGCCAGGAGGGAATGGCAAGACATACTTAAAGTGATAAAAGAAAATAACCTACAGCCCAGATTATTGTACCCAGCAAGGATTTCATTCAAGTATGAAGGAGAAATCAAAAGCTTTTCAGACAAGCAAAAGCTGAGAGAATTCTGCACCACCAAACCAGCTCTCCAACAAATACTAAAGGATATTCTCTAGACAGGAAACACAAAAACAGTGTATAAATTCAAACCCAAAACAATAAAGTAAATGGCAACGGGGTCATACTTATCAGTAAATACCTTAAACGTAAATGGGTTGAATGCCCCAACCAAAAGACAAAGACTGGCTGAATGGATACAAAAACAAGACCCCTACATATGTTGTCTACAAGAGACCCACCTCAAAACAGGGGACACATACAGACTGAAAGTGAAGGGCTGGAAAAAGATTTTCCATGCAAATAGGGACCAAAAGAAAGCAGGAGTAGCAATACTCATATCAGATAAAATAGACTTTAAAACAAAGACTGTGAAAAGAGACAAAGATGGTCACTACATAATGATCAAAGGATCAATCCAAGAAGAAGATATAACAATTATAAATATATATGCACCCAACACGGGAGCACTGCAGTATGTAAGACAAATGCTAACAAGTATGAAAGGAGAAATTAACAATAACACAATAATAGTGGGAGACTTTAATACCCCACTCACACCTATGGATACATCAACTAAACAGAAAATTAACAAGGAAACACAAACTTTAAATGATACAATAGACCAGTTAGACCTAATTGATATCTATAGGACATTTCATCCCAAAACAATGAATTTCACCTTCTTTTCAAGCGCACATGGAACCTTCTCCAGGATAGATCACATCCTGGGCCATAAAGCTAGCCTTGGTAAATTCAAAAAAATAGAAATCATTCCAAGCATCTTTTCTGACCACAATGCAGTAAGATTAGATCTCAATTACAAGAGAAAAACTATTAAAAATTCCAACATATGGAGGCTGAACAACACGCTGCTGAATAACCAACAAATCACAGAAGAAATCAAAAAAGAAATCAAAATTTGCATAGAAACGAATGAAAATGAAAACACAACAACCCAAAACCTGTGGGACACGGTAAAAGCAGTCCTAAGGGGAAAGTTCATAGCAATACAAGCACACCTCAAGAAACAAGAAAAAAGTCAAATAAATAACCTAACTCTACACCTAAAGCAACTAGAAAAGGAAGAAATGAAGAACCCCAGGGTTAGTAGAAGGAAAGAAATCTTAAAACTTAGAGCAGAAATAAATGCAAAAGAAACAAAGAGATCATAGCAAAAATCAACAAAACCAAAAGCTGGTTTGTTGAAAGGATAAATAAAATTGACAAACCATTAGCCAGACTCATCAAGAAACAAAGGGAGAAAAATCAAATCAATAAAATTAGAAATGAAAATGGAGAGATCACAACAGACAACACAGAAATACAAAGGATCATAAGAGAGTACTATCAACAATTATATGCCAATAAAATGGACAACGTGGAAGAAATGGACAAATTCTTAGAAAAGTACAACTTTCCAAAACTCGATCAGGAAGAAATAGAAAATCTTAACAGACCCATCACAAGCACGGAAATTGAAACAGTACTCAAAAATCTTCCAGCAAAGAAAAGCCGAGGTCCAGACGGCTTCACAGCTGAATTCTACCAAAAATTTAGAGAAGAGGTAACACCTATCCTGCTCAAACTCTTCCAGAAAATTGCAGAGGATGGTAAACTTCCAAACTCATTCTATGAGGCCACCATCACCCTAATACCAAAACCTGACAAAGATCCCACACACAAAAAAGAAAACTACAGGCCAATATCACTGATGAACATAGATGCAAAAATCCTTAACAAAATTCTAGCGATCAGAATCTAACAATACATTACAAAGATCATACACCATGATCAAGTGGGCTTTATCCCAGGGATGCAAGGATTCTTCAATATCCACAAATCAATCAATGTAATACACCACATTAACAAATTGAAAAATAAAAACCATATGATTATCTCAATAGATGCAGAGAAAGCCTTTGACAAAATTCAACATCCATTTATGATAAAAACTCTCCAGAAAGCAGGAATAGAAGGAACATACCTCAACATAATAAAAGCTATATATGACAAACCCACAGCAAACATTATCCTCAATGGTGAAAAATTGAAAGCATTTCCTCTAAAGTCAGGAACAAGACAAGGGTGACCACTTTCACCATTACTATTCAACATAGTTTTGGAAGTTTTGGCCACAGCAATCAGAGCAGAAAAAGAAATAAAAGGAATCCAAATTGGAAAAGAAGAAGTAAAGCTCTCACTGTTTGCAGATGACATGATCCTCTACATAGAAAACCCTAAAGACTCCACCAGAAAATTACTAGAACTAATCAATGACTATAGTAAAGTTGCAGGATATAAAATCAACACACAGAAATCCCTTGCATTCCTATACACTAATAATGAGAAAACAGAAAGAGAAATTAAGGAAACAATTCCATTCACCATTGCAACGGAAAGAATAAAATACTTAGGAATATATCTACCTAAAGAAACTAAAGACCTATATATAGAAAACTATAAAACACTGGTGAAAGAAATCAAAGAGGACACTAACAGATGGAGAAATATACCATGTTCGTGGATTGGAAGAATCAATATAGTGAAAATGAGCATACTACCCAAAGCAATCTATAGATTCAATGCAATCCCTATCAAGCTACCAACAGCATTCTTCACAGAGCTAGAACAAATAATTTCACAATTTGTATGGAAATACAAAAAACCTTGAATAGCCAAAGCGATCTTGAGAAAGAAGAATGGAACTGGAGGAATCAACCTACCTGACTTCAGGCTCTACTACAAAGCCACAGTTATCAAGACAGTATGGTACTGGCACAAAGACAGAAATATAGATCAATGGAACAAAATAGAAAGCCCAGAGATAAATCCATGCACCTATGGACACCTTATCTTTGACAAAGGAGGCAAGAATATACAGTGGATTAAAGACAATCTCTTTAACAAGTGGTGCTGGGAAATCTGGTCAACCACTTGTAAAAGAATGAAACTAGAATACTTTCTAACACCATACACAAAAATAAACTCAAAATGGATTAAAGATCTCAACGTAAGACCAGAAACTATAAAACTCCTAGAGGAGAACATAGGCAAAACACTCTCTGACATACATCACAGCAGGATCCTCTATGACCCACCTCCCAGAATACTGGAAATAAAAGCAAAAATAAACAAATGGGACCTAATTAACCTTAAAAGCTTCTGCACATCAAAGGAAACTATTTGCAAGGTGAAAAGACAGCCTTCAGAATGGGAGAAGATAATAGCAAATGAAGCAACTGACAAACAACTAATCTCGAGAATATACAAGCAACTCCTACAGCTCAACTCCAGAAAAATAAATGACCCAATCAAAAAATGGGCCAAAGAACTAAATAGACATTTCTCCAAAGAAGACATACAGATGGCTCACAAACACATGAAAAGATGCTCAACATCACTCATTATCAGAGAAATGCAAATCAAAACCATTATGAGGTACCATTTCACACCAGTCAGAATGGCTGCGATCCAAAAGTCTACAAGTAATAAATGCTGGAGAGGGTGTGGAGAAAAGGGAACCCTCTTACATTGTTGGTGGGAATGCAAACTAGTACAGCCACTATGGAGAACAGTGTGGAGATTCCTTAAAAAACTGGAACTAGAACTGCCTTATGATCCAGCAATCCCACTGCTGGGCATACACACTGAGGAAACCAGAAGGGAAAGAGACACGTGTACCCCAATGTTCATCGCAGCACTGTTTATAATAGCCAGGACATGGAAGCAACCTAGATGTCCATCAGCAGATGAATGGATAAGAAAGCAGTGGTACATATACACAATGGAGTATTACTCAGCCATGAAAAAGAATACATTTGAATCAGTTCTAATGAGGTGGATGAAACTGGAGCCTATTATACAGAGTGAAGTAAGCCAGAAAGAAAAACACTGATACAGTATACTAACACATATATATGGAATTTAGAAAGATGGTAACAATAACCCTGTGTACCAGACAGCAAAAGAGACACTGATGTATAGAACAGTCTTATGGACTCTGTGAGAGAGGGAGAGGGTGGGAAGATTTGGGAGAATGGCATTGAAACATGTAAAATATCATGTATGAAACGAGTTGCCAGTCCAGGTTCGATGCACAATACTGGATGCTTGGGGCTGGTGCACTGGGACGACCCAGAGGGATGGAATGGGGAGGGAGGAGGGAGGAGGGTTCAGGATGGGGAACACATGTATACCTGTGGCTGATTCATTTTGATATTTGGCAAAACTAATACAATTATGTAAAGTTTAAAAAATAAAATAAAAAAAAAAAGAAAACATCTGAAATTAAAAATTCACTGGGTAGGATTAGCAATTTAAATGCCACAAATTAAATGCTGAAGAATAAAAGGTTAGTGATCTAGAAGATGTAGCAATAGAAACTATCCAAAATAAAGTATAGAAAGAAAAATGAACAGAATTTCATTGAATTATAGGATAATATCTAGTGGTCTGATATATGCTTCATGGGGAGGAGAAAACTATTTGAAGATAATAGATTCATATATTTTCCAAATTTAATTAAAACTATAAATTGCAGACCCAAGAAACTCAATGAACCCCAAGCAGGATACACACAAAGAAAACCATAGAGGGGCTTCCCTGGTGACTCAGTGGTAAAGAATCCACCTGCCAATGCAGGAGACATGGGTTCAATCCCTGGTCCAGGAAGATTCCACATGCCACTGAGCAACTAAGCCTGGGAGCCACAACTACTGAACTCATGAGCCACAATTACTGAAGTCTGTGCACCTTAGAGCCCATGATCTGCAATAAAAAAAAAAACAGGGCAATGAGAAGCTCATGGACCATAACTAGAGAATATCCCCCCCTCACCACAACTAAGTAAAAGCCCACACAGCAATGAAGGCCTAGCACACTAAAAAAAAAAAAAAAAAAAAAATTAACATTATTTTTTTAAAAAAGGAACCCATACAAAAGTACATCATAATCAAATTATTAAAATAAATATCAAAGGAAAAAATCTTAAAAGCAGAAGGGAAAAAAGACATATTAAATTCAGAGGAGTAAAGACAAAAATGGCAAAAATCTTCTTGTCAAAAACTGTGCAATCCAGAAGCAAGTGAAATGACATTTTCAAAATGCTGAAAGAAAAACAAAGTTAATATAGAGTTTTATAGCCAGGAAAAATATCTTCCAAAAATGCCAGAATCAAGACTTTTTAGACAGATGAAATTTGAGAGAATTTGTCACTGAAAGGCCTGCACTCCAAAAGATACAAAACAAATGTACTAATGAATAAATAACTGAAAATGATGAATAAGTAGATAAATATTAAAAAACAGCATCACTATTTACAATATCCAAGACATGGAAGCAACACAAGGGCCCATCAACAGACACTTGACTTAAGAAAATGCAGTGTATATATACAATAGACTATTGTCCAACCATAAAAAATTAAATATTGCCACTTATAGCAACATGGATGGACATAGAGAATATTATGCTTAGTGAAATAAGTCAGAGAAAGACAAATACTATATGATACAACTTATAAGTGAAATCTAAAAAATAATACAAATGAACCTAAATTTGAAACAGAAATAGACTGACAGACATAGAAAAAAAATGTATGGTTACCAAAGGGGAGAAATAAATTAGGAGTATGGGATACAAGTTACTATGTATAGAATAGATTTACTGTAAAGCACAGATGATTATACCCAGTATCTTATAATAAACTATAATGGAATATAATCCAAAAAAAATCACTATATTGTATACCTGAAACAAACACAATATTGTAAATCAACTAAGTGTGTGTGTGTGTGCTAAGTTGCTTCAGTTGTGTCTGACTCTTTGTGACCATATGGACTGTAGCCTGCCAGGCTCCTCTGTCCATGGGATTCTCCAGGCAAGAATACTGGAATTCTTACTGGAGGGTTGCCATGCCCTCCTCCAGGGGATCTTCCCAACCCAGGGATCAAACCTGTGCCTCCTGTGATTCCTGCATTGCAGGTGGATTCTTAACCACTGAGCCACTGGGGAAGCCCAAATCAACTATACATCAATTAAATACATTTATTTCTCATTTTAAATTTCTTTAAAAGATAATTGCCTGTTTAAAAAAAAAACAGTAACACATTTGAAGGAAGGTTATAACATGTGCTGAAGTAAAATCTAAGATAAAAGTAGCACAGAAAATGGGAGGGAGAAAATAGAAGTATGCTGTTGTAAGATTCAGGAAGTGCTAACATATCATTTGAAAGTATATGTGATACCTTAAAGATACATAATACAAACCACAGAGTGACATTTAAAAATAAAGTATAGATAATAGATAATACATAAATAATGGAGAGGTAATTTTCTGGCAGTCCAGTGGTTAGGACTCCATGCTTTCACTGCTGAGGGCCTGGGTTCAATCTTTTTTTAGGGAACACCCAGGACTGATCTCCTTTGGGATGGAGTGGTTGAATCTCCTTGCAGTCCAAGGGACTCTCAAGAGTCTTCTCCAAAACCACAGTTCAAAAGCATTAATTCTTTGGTGCTCAGCCTTCTTTATAGTCCAACTCTCACATCCATACATGACCACTGGAAAAACCATAGCCTTGACTAGACGGACCTTTGTTGGCTAATTAATGTCTCTGCTTTTTAATATGCTGTCTAGGTTGGTCATATGCACACGTGTAAATAATACATCAAATGAAAGTGATCTAAAAGTTACAATCAAAAGGCAGAGACTTTCAGACTACAATGAAAAATGCAATACCCAACTACATATTATGTACCAGAAACCTATTTTAAATATGGAGACACAAATGGGCTGAAAGTCAAAGGCAGGAAAAAGTCATAGCTTGTAAACTACAATCATAAGAAAGCTTCAGAGATTATACTAACATCAGTAAAATAGACTTTTGAACAAAGAATATTAACAGGGTAAAGATGAACATTACATAGTGATACTCAGGTCAATTCATCAAAATGTCATAACAATCCTAAATAACAGAGCTTCAAAATTGATCTTCATGAAACAAAACCTAAACAGAAAAAAGAGAGCCACATACCTACAATAGCTAGAAACTCCACCACTCTTCTTTCAATAATCAATAGAAGTAGACAGAAAATCAGTAAATATATGGAAAACATGAACAACACTTTTAACCAATATGACCTAAGTGACATTTATAGACTGCTCTATAAATGCACTCTATATACATGCACTTCAAATACACATGTAACGTTCATCAAGATAATTCAGTCACCGAACTCCAAAAAGAGGCTTTCAGCACATTTAAAAGATTTAAAATCGTACAGACTATGTTCCTTCAGCATTCATTCTAGACTTAAATAAGAAATCAATAGCAGAGCAATATGTGAAAAGTTCCTAGATAATTGGAAATTAAAGAAAATACTTCTAAATAATCTATGGGTCAAAACCAGAATTGTATGAGAAATAGAAAATATTTTGAACTAAACTAAAATGAAAACACAATATACAAGATAGGGATTTATAGCTTTAAATGCTATAAAAAGATTTTTTTAAAAGGCTCATAATTAATGAATCAAGTATTCCATGAAGAATCTAGATACAGAAGAGAAAATTAACACAAAATGAGTAGAAGAAAATAATAAAGAGCAGACATCAATGAATAAAAAATGGACAAATAATAGAGAAAAATTAGTTAAACTATAATTTCTGAAAAACCAATAAAATTAATAAATGATTAGTTAGACTGATTAAGAAATAAAAAGAAGAGACATTATCAATATTAGGAATGCAATAGTGGACATCACTGGATCCTACATTATTAGAGATTCTATAGACAGTAAAAGAATAGCAAAGCATTTTGAACAATGCTTTGTCAATACATTTTAAAACAATTGAAATAGATTTTTTTCTTTTTTAAAATTTTCATACAATTTTTAAAGGTTACTTTCCATTTACAGTTGTTGCAAAATATTGGATGTAATACATCCTGAGTCTATCTTACAACCGATAGTTTATAGCTCCCACTCCCTCACCCTTACATTGCCCCTCCCCATTACTGGTAACCACTAGTTTGCTGGTTAGATAGCATCATCAACTCAATGGACATGAATCTGAGCAAACACTGGGAGATAGTGAAGGATGGGGAAGCTTGGCATGCTATAGCTCACAGTCAGACATGACTTAGTGACTGAACAACAACAAAACTTGTTCTCTGTATCTGAATCTGCTTTTGGTGGGGGGGGATATATTTAGTAATTTGTTGTATTTGTTATATTTCACATGACATTATACAGTGATTATCTATCTCTTTTAATGCCAAGTCCATCCATATTGCTGCAAACAGCTGTGGCTGAGAAGTATTCCACTGTGCATATATACCACCACGTCTTCATTCATTCATCTGTTGATGGACACTTGAGTTTCTTCTATATCTTGGTAATTATAAAATATGCTGTTGTGAACATTGGGATGTGCATATATTTTCAAATTAGTGGGGTTTTTTTTTTCAGATATATATCCAGGATTGGAATTGGGTCATGTGGTAGAATCATGTTCCCTGACCTCAGACTATACTACAAAGCTATAGTAATCAAAATTGCACAAAACAGACTTATAAATCAATGAAAAAGGATCAGTCAGTCAGTTCAGTCTCTCAGTCATGTCTGACTCTTTGAGACCCCATTGACTGCAGCACTCCAGGCTTCCATGTCCATCACCAACTCCCAGAGATTTTTCAAACTCATGTCCATCAAGTCAGTGATGCCATCCAACCATCTCATCCTTTGTTGTCCCCTTCTCCTCCTGCCTTCAATCTTTCCCAACATCAGGGTCTTTTCCAGTGAGTCAGTTATTTACATCAGGTGGCCAAAATATGGAGCTTCAGCTTTAGCATCAGTCCTTCCAATGAATATTCAGGGTTGATTTCCTTTAGGATGGACTGATTGGATCTCCTTGCAGTCCAAGGGACTCTCAAAGGTCTTCTCCAACACCACAGTTCAAAAGCATCAGTTCTTCAGTGCTCAGCCTTCTTTATGGTCCAACTCTCACATCCATACATGACTACTGGAAAAACCATAGCTTTGACTAGATGGACCGTTGTTGGCAAAGTAATGTCTCTGCTTTTTAATATGCTGTCTAGGTTGGTCATACCTTTTCTTCCAAGGAGCAAGTGTCTTTAATATCATGGCTGCAGTCACCATCTGCAATGACTTTGGAGCCCAAGAAAATAAAATCTGTCACTGTTTCCATTGCTTCCCCATCTATTTGCCACAAAGTGATGGGGCCAGATGCCATGATGTTTGTTTTCTGAATGTTGAGCTTTCAGCCAGCATTTTCACTCTCCTCTTTCACTTTCATGAAGAAACATAATAGAAAGCCCAGAAATAAACACATGTACTTATGGTCAATTAACCTATGACAAAGGAACCAAGACTATACAAGGCAAAAGAGACAGTCTTTACAGTAAGTGGTGCTGGGAAAACTGGACAGCAACATGTTAAAGAACAAAATTAGAACATTATCTAATATTGTATATAAAAATAAACTCAAAATGGATCAAAGACCTAAATATAAGACCCATACTATAAAATGCCTAGGGGAAAACAAGGCAGAACACTCTGATATAAATCACAGTGATATATTTTTGGATCTATCTTCTAAAGTAAAGGAAATAAAAGCAAGAGTAAACAAATGGGACCTAATTAAACTTAAAAGCTTTTTCACAGCAAAAGAAACCATTGATAAAATGAAGACAATCTACTGGATGGGAAAAAGTGTTTGCAAATGATATGACTAATAAAGGATTAATATCCAACATATATCAACAGCTCATACAACTCAACATCGAAAAAAAAAACAAACAAACACAAACAACCCAATTAAAAAAGGGGCAGAAGAACTGAATAGACATTTTTCCAAAGAGGAAATACAGATGGCCAACAAGCACATGAAAAGATACTCAATATCACCAATCACCAGGAAAATACAAATCCAGAAATGCAAAGGGACAACATGATATCACCTCATACGTGTCAGAATGGCTATCCTCAAAAAGAACATGAATAACAAATGTTGATGAGGATTTGGGAAAAAGGGAACCTTTATACACGGTGGCAGGAATGTGAATTGGTGCAGTCACTATGGAAAACAGTATGGGGGTTTGGAAATTTTCTTGAAGGACACAAATAAACAAAATGGAACCCCAAAAGTGGAATGTATGAATAGATCTCTATATACTAAAGAAATTAAATTTATGTTAAAAAATCTTATTATAAAGAAAGCTTTGTGCCCAGATGACTTCATTTATGAATACTATCAATCATTTAAGGAAGAAATTAACCAACACTACAAAACTCTTTCAGAATATAGAGGAGGAAGCTCATCCCACCTAATTTTGTGGGGTCAGAATCACTTTGACATCAGAACTAGACAAAGATATTGTAAGAGAAGAAAACTACTGGAATACAGACTGAAAAATTCTTAACATAATTTTAGTAAGTAAAATTGTACATTATATATAAGGAGTACTACATTATGATAAAATAAGATGTATCCTAGGAATGCCAAAGTAGTTTAAAACTTGAAAATCAGTCAACATCATTCACCTTATTAAGAGAATAAAGGAGAAAACCATAGGATAAATACAACACATTCATTTGACTTTTTCAATGTACTTACATGATAAAAAGAAAAAACCTCACAGATTGGAAAAGAAGAAGTAAAACTTTACTTTCAGATGATATGATCATCTATACAGAAAATTAAAAGGAATCTTTTAAAAAGCTACTATAAATAATAAATGTCTAGCAAGATAGCAGGATACAAGGTCAGTACATGAAATCAATTCAATTTATATATGTTAAGATGAATAATTAGAAATTAAAGTTTAAAAATAATTAGAAATTAAAATTTTAAAATAGTAGCATACAAATATGAGATATGTAGGGATAAATACACGAAAACAGGTATAAAATCTGAATACTTAAAACTATAAAATATTGCTGGAAAAATTTAGAAAACCTTAAAAAAAAACTCAAGAGATATAATATATTCATGGATTGAAAGTCTTAAGGTTTTTAATGTGTGAATTCTACCCAAATTGACCTGCCCATTCAATACAAACTGAACCAAAATCATATGAGGATTTTCTTTAGAAATTAACAAGATTTTCTAGCCATATAGAAATGCAAAATACTTAGACTAGCAAAATAAGTTTTATAAATAATAAAAGTGGAGGATTTATACTACCAGATTTTAAGCCTTACTACAAATCTATAGTAATCAAGACAGTATTGCATTGACATAAGGACAGACATGTTGATCAATGGAACAGAAGTAAGAGTTCAAAGATAGATGCACACATGTATGATCAATTGATTTTCAACAAGGAGCCAAAGAATTAAATGGGAAAAGAACAGTCTTTTCAACACATGATACTGGACCAAATGGGTACAGATGAGTAAGTCTCAACCCTTACTTTATATCATACACAGCATTAATACAAAGCCCACTTAGACCTTTACACAGAAGCTAAAACTATACATTTCTAGAAGAAAACAGGAAAAAAGTGTTTATGATCCTGACAAAGGCAAAGAATGCCTTAATTGGGATGCAAGAAAGCATAATCCATAAAGGAAAATAGGAAAAAAATGATTATTGGATTGTACCAAATTTAAAATATTTTGTTTTTTTGAAAAACTATTAGAAAAAAAAAAAAAAACAAGCCAAAGTATGAGAAAATATTTCCCATATATATATCTGAGAAAGGTCTTAGAATCAGAATATATAAAGAACCCTTTAAGAAAATAAGCAACAAAAGAATGGGAAAAAGATTTAAACTGATACCAAAGTAAAAAACAACAACAACAAAAAAACAACATGTGAAGGATGCTTAATATCATGAAGCCATGAAAGAAATTCAAATAAAAACCAGAAAGAGATACCAATACATATCCATCCAGATAACTAAAATATAAAGATGGATAATATCAAGTGCAGTGAGTATGGAGAACTTTTGGAAAGTTCATGTATTGCTTATAGGAATATAAAACATTGTAACTATTTTAGGCAGTTTCTATAAAGTTAAATGAGAATTTCCACTGATGCAGCAATTCCACTCGAGTTTATACATAAGAGGGAAAAAAAAAGGCTCACACAAAAACTTGTACACAAGTGCTTATACTCACATTATTCATAAAGCCCCAAACTGGAAACAATCCTAATACACCTTATCAAATGAACATATAAATACATTGTAGGATATACTTCCAGTGAAATACCACTCAATCATAAAAAGGAACATGCAACTGGTATCAGAGGGCTTCTCTGGTGGCTCAGACGGTAAAGAATCTGCCTGCCAGTGCAGGATAACTGGGTTCAATCTCTGGGTTGGGAAGATTCCCTGGAGAAGGGAATGACTATCCACTCCAACCAATATAGGAAAGAAGAAGGATATGTATCAGAAAGATGTTAAACAAAAGATTTGAGACAGACAAAATGCATAGTATGGGAGTCAGTTGATACAAAATTCTAGCAAAGATCTTGTTCAGTAATAGAAAGCAGATCACTGTTTGCTTAGGGTGAGGATTGGGGGTTAGACTTGGACCGAAAGGGACAGGAGGAAATACTTTAAGGTTATGTTAATGTTTTACATCTTGACTGTGGTGTTTTTAATTTTGATTATGATGATAGTTATACAACTGTTTACATCTGTCAAAACTTACCAAATTGTACACCTAAAGTGTATATGTCTTATTGGGTATAAGGTTTGTAAGTATTGGATGAAATTTATTGTAACAATAAAGTTAGTTTTAAAAATATATTCTATACTATCTGCTTCACTGTTTTGGTATTTCTGTATTCACTTATCATATATTCAGTTACCAGGCACAGTAACAAGGTTTTGGGGAAACAACAGTAAATGAGACAGATGAAGAATCTGCCCTCATGGACATTTCATAATAATGGTGAAGACAGAAAAAAGAACAAGTGAATAGAAGAAAATAAATGTCAGACAAACATTTGCAAATGAATGTTCACAGCAGCATTATTCATAATTATCAAAAAGTGGAAAGAACTCAATTATCCATCAGCTGATTAATGGATAAGCATATGAGGTATACCCATACAACAAAATGTGGTATATTCTTACAATGGAGTTGACAGTGTATTAAAAAGCAGGGACATTACTTGGCCAACAAAGCTATGGTTTTTCCAGTATTCATGTATAGATGTGAGAGTTAGACCATAAGGAAGGCTGAGTGCCAAAGAATTGATGCTTTTGAACTGTGGTGTTTGAGAAGACTCTTGAGAGTCCCTTGGACTGCAAAGTGATCAAATTAGTCAATCCTAAAGGAAATCAGTTCTGAATATTCATTGGAAGGACTGATGCTGAAGTTGAAGCTCCAATACTTTGGCGGCTACCTAATGTGAAGAGCCAACTCATTAGAAAAGACCCCGATGGTGGGAAAGATTGAGGGCAGGAGGAGAAGGGGAATGCAGAGGATGTGATGGTTGGATGGTATTACTGACTCGATGGACATGAGTTTAAGTAAGCTCTGGGAGATGGTGAAGGACAGGGAAGCCTCATGTCCATGGGGTCAGAAAGAGTCAGACATGACGGAGCAATAAAACAACAATAAAAAAACGGAATAAAATTCTGATACAGGCTACATGTAGAGGAAACTGGAGAACATGCTGAATGAAAGAAGCCAGATACAAAAGATCACATATTATAGGATTTCCTTATATGAAATGTCCAGAATTGACAAATTCACAGATGCAGAAGGAAGATTAGTGGTTTCCAGGGGTTTGAAGGAAGAGAAAATTGGGAATGACTGTTTCTTTTGAGTGAAGAAAATGTTCTGGAAAATATTTTGGTGATGATTACCCACCTTGTGAATATACTAGAGACCACTGATTTGTACTATTTTTTTTAAAATTTGTACTCTTTAAAAGGGCAAAATTTATGGCATGTAAGTTATAGTAAGTCCCCTACACACAAATCTTCAAGTTGTGAATTTTCAAAGATGCAAACATGTGTTTGCCTGTCCAAACACATAAGCTAGTTCACGTCTGGTGTACATTGTCACGAGTGTGCGTCCTCTACAAGTGGTTGTGCTTTTGTGTACGTTGCTGTGCTGTGTGGTACACAGCACAGTAGTGCAATAGCTTTATTTCAAGCCCAGGATGTCTGGAATCGAGTGTAAAGGCAGCAGTGATGTACCTGGCAGTACTGTATTTTAAAGGTACTGTACTGGAATTGAGCTGCAGGAGTCGCTTGTATATTTTTGAGATTAATTCTTTGTCTCTTGCTTTGTTTGCTATTATTTTCTCCCATTCTGAAAGCTGTCTTTTCACCATGCTTATAGTTTCCTTTGTTGTGCAGAAGCTTTTAATTTTAATTAGGTCCCATTTGTTTATTTTTACTTTTATTTCCAATATTCTGGGAGGTGGGTCATAGAGAATCCTACTGTGATGTCTGTTGGAGAGTGTTCTGCCTATGTTCTCCTCTAGGGGTTTAATAGTTTCTGGTCTTACATTTAGATCTTTAATCCATTTTGAGTTTATTTTTGTGTATGGTGTTAGAAAGTGTTCTAGTTTCATTCTTTCACAAGTGGTTGACCAGTTTTCCCAGCACCACTTGTTAAAGAGATTATCTTTTCTCCACTGTATATTTTTGCCTCCTTTGTCAAAGATAAGGTGTCCATAGGTGCGTGGATTTATCTCTGGGCTTTCTATTTTGTTCCATTGATCTGTATTTCTGTCCTTGTGCCAGTACCATGCAGCTCAATTCCAGAAAAATAAAAGACCCAATCAAAAAGTGGGCCAAAGAACTAAACAGACATTTCTCCAAAGAAGACATACAGATGGCTAACAAACACATGAAAAGATGCTCAACATCACTCATTATCAGAGAAATGCAAATCAAAACTACCATGAGGTACCATTTCATGCCAGTCAGAATGGCTGTGAGCCAAAAGTCTACAAGCAATAAATGCTGGAGAGGTTGTGCAGAAAAGGGAACCCTCTTACACTGTTGGTGGGAATGCAAACTAGTACAGCCACTATGGAGAACAGTGTGGAGATTCCTTAAAAAACTGGAACTAGATCTGCCATATGACCCAGCAATCCCACTGCTGGGCATACACACCGAGGAAACCAGAAGGGAAAGAGACACGTGTACCCCAAAGTTCATCACAGCACTGTTTATAATAGCCAGGACATGGAATCAACCTAGATGTCCATCAGCAGATGAATGGATAAGAAAGCTGTGGTACATATACACAATGGAATATTACTCAGTCATTCAAAAGAATACATTTGAATCAGTTCTAATGAGGTGGATGAAACTGGAGCCTATTATACAGAGTGAAGTAAGCCAGAAAGAAAAACACCAATACAGTATACTAATGCATATATATGGAATTTAGAGAGAAGGTAACAATAACCCTGTATGTGAGACACCAAAAGAGACACAGATGTATTGAACAGTCTTTTGGACTCTGTGGGAGAGGGCGAGGGTGCGATGATATGGGAGAATGGCATTGAAACATGTATATTATCATATGTGAAATGAATCGCCAGTCCAGGTTTGATACATGATACAGGGTGCTCGGGGCTGGTGCACTGGGATGACCCAGAGGGATGGGATGGGGAGGGAAGTGGGAGGGGAGTTCAGGATGGGGAACACATGTACACCTGTGGCGGATCCATGTCAATATATGGCAAAACCAATACAATATTGTAAAGTGTAATAAATAAATTAATTAATTAAAAAATAAAACAAGAGGCTTAAAAAAATAAAGGTACTGTACTATTAAGATAAAAATGTTTTTCTGTTAGTTTATTTTTAAGGTATTATTTGTGTGAAAAGTATTATAAACTGATTACAGTACAGTACTATATAGCCAATTGTGTTAGTTGGGTACCGAGGCTAGCTTCGTTGGACTTAGAAACAAATTGGACTTAAGAACATGCTGTCAGAACAGAAGTCATTTGTATGTGGGGACTTACTGTATACTTAATAAAGATTTTACTTTTAAACAACAACAACAACAAATGAATGGAAGGATGATGGTCTGTCATTGTAAGAATTAGGATGCTGTAAGAGAGATGACCAGGGGAGAAGCTACTGGTTAGGGTGGGTAGGAGATGCTTCTTGAAAGTAGCATTTAGAAGGGGCTAATCATGTGCCATACTGTTCATACTTCATGGGAAATAGATGGGGAAACAGTGGAAACAGTGTCAGACTTTATTTTTTTGGACTCCAAAATCACTGCAGACAGTGATTGCAGCCATGAAATTAAAAGACGCTTACTCCTTGGAAGGAAAGTTATGATCAGCCTAGATAGCATATTCAAAAGCAGAGATATTACTTTGTCAACAAAGGTCCTTCTAGTCAAGGCTATGGTTTTTCCAGTGGTCATGTATGGATGTGAGAGTTGGACTGTGAAGAAAGCTGAGTGCCGAAGAATTGATGCTTTTGAACTGTGGTGTTGGAGAAGACTCTTGAGAGTCCCTTGGACTGCAAGGAGATCCAACCAGTCCATTCTGAAAGAGATCAGCCCTGGGGTTTCTTTGGAAGGAATGATGCTAAAGCTGAAACTCCAGTACTTTGGCCACCTCATGCGAAGAGTTGACTCATTGGAAAAGACTCTGATGCTGGGAGGGATTGGGGGCAGGAGGAGAAGGGGATGACAGAGGATGAGATGGCTGGATGGCATCACTGACTCGATGGACGTGAGTCTGAGTGAACTCCGGGAGTTGGTGATGGACAGGGAGGCCTGGCGTGCTGCAATTCATGGGGTCGCAAAGAGTCGGACATGACTGAGTGACTGAACTGAACTGAATCATGTGCCAAAAAGTCCTAGAAGCTTGAAAGTGTTTTGTCTAAGTGTTCCTCTAAGAACTGATGGGAATCCATGTGACCAGGGCTTAGGGAGCAGAGGCAAGGGTAATTCACAATGAAGTCCATGAGGAGCAAGGCAAGTTCCAGAAAAACATGAGAGTAATGGGTTTGGAGAAAGTTTCTTTTCACTTGCTTTAATAAAAAAGTGAGTTTGTAAATAAGATGTGGAAATTTGACAGTTCTAAGTTTGATGAGGCTTAAGTAGAAAGCTACCATATAAATTTTAGACAAATCTAGCTGCAAGGTGCAGAGAAGGCAATGGCACCCCACTCCAGTACTCTTGCCTGGAAAATCCCATGGGCAGAGGAGCCTGGTAGGCTGCAGTCCATGGGGTCACTAGGAGTCGGACATGACTGAGTGACTTGACTTTCACTTTTCACTTTCATGCATTGGAGAAGGAAATGGCAACCCACTCCAGTGTTCTTGCCTGGAGAATCCCAGGGACGGGGGAGCCTGGTGGGCTGCCATCTCTGGGGTCGCACAGAGTCAGACATGACTGAAGCGACTTAGCAGCAGCAGCAACAGCAGCTACAAGGTGACCCAAGAGATGTCCTAGGTTCAGGATAAAATCAACCACTGAGAACTCACTCTCCTTTCCTACAAGTAGTACCATATTTTCTTGGTGTGAGTATAGGCAAGCACAGGACTCTACAAATTCCAGATAACCAACAGAAAGTATTACATGTACAGAAGTGGAAAGAAATTGCCCATGGGAATTAAAGTGTTTTTATTCAAGGCTAAATTTTCAAATCTGTGTCTAATATCATAGAGCAAATGGCCTTTTCTGGGACTAACTGCCCAGTTACCCACTTACCCATAATTTGCCACTGATTAGAATTAGGCAATTACCATTGTAATTTGTCTTTATTGGCCTCATTTTCCACTTGAAAAAGCTAAGCCATCATTTTTTTCCAGGCCTATGATTCCCAACCCTTTTGAATTCACATCCTATTTATTATTTATTTCATTTCATAATCTCTCTCCATCCCAAGTGGTCAATTTTATGTGTGTTCAGGATGAATTAAAATTAAACTAGATTTTGAAAATTACTTATATTTGTCAACATGTCTGAGTAAAGGGGTAACATCACAGGGTGTGTCATGATCTAGAGGTTCTCCTTGTAAGTTTAGGACTCCACAGTGGGAACTTAAAACTAGGTCAAACTGCCTAATTTTGCACAAGAGGAAACCTTGGCCCAGAAAAGTTAAAGTGACTTACCCAGAATGTCCTGGTGAATTTAGGACAACAAAGGACCAAAACAGAATCCCTTAAGGGTTGTTCAATTTCCTTAAATGATTTTTATAAAAAGTATAAGCATCACATCTCTATAGATAGGAAAAGCTGAGCTTTTTCTCAGTTACATTTTGGGGATATTTGCTATGCAGAATAGATAGAATTATTATATGGGATAGATAAAATACACAGAATTAGTTATGTGGGATAAAGATCATAGCGAGATAAGACTAACAAAGAGGATCACTTATTCCACTGATGAGGAAATTTAAGGGAGAGATTCAGAAGTCAGGGCCCAAGACAGAAGTCACACCCAAAGAGTACTTACTCCACGATTCCATTTTTATGAAGTTCAACATCAGGCAAAACTAATCTACGGTGACAGAAATCAAAAGAAAAATTTTCTTTGGGGTGGAGGGGCATGGGGACCAGGAGGTGTTATGAGCACAGCTTTTGGGGTCCTGAGATGAAGTATTAGTTGCTCGGTTATGTCTGACTCTTAGCAACCTCCATGGGCTGTAGCCCCTGCCAGGCTTCTTGTCCATGGGATTCTCCAGGCAAGAATACTGGAGTGGGTAGTCATTCCCTTCTCCAGGAGTTCTTCCTGACCCAGGGGTTGAACCCAGGTCTCTTGCACTGCAGGCAGATTCTTTACCACCTAAGCCACCAGGGAATATTCTATCTCTTAATCATATCAGTCAATTCATGATTATAGTGCTGATTACACAGGTGTGCTTCCTTGGCAAGAATTCATAAAGCTGTCCAATAATGATTAACATACTTTTCTTTATTCCTCTTGTGTTAGTTATCTACTGTTACACAACAAATTATCCTAAAACATAAGACCTGAAACAACACCATCTATGATCACACAGTTTCTGTGGGTCAGGAATCTGATGGGGTTAACTGGGTCTCCTGCTTTAGAGTCACAGACGGAAGATGGCATCTGGGGCTGCAGCCTCATCTCAAGGCCCAGCTGAGGTGGCTTGACTTTCACCTCACACGTGGTTGTGGGTGGATTCAGTTCCTCATGGGCTGTTGGACAGAGGGTCTCCCATTACTTGCTGGTTGTAGACTAGAGGTCACCTGCAAGTTCCTGCCATGTGGGCTTCTCCAATATGCCAACTTGCTTCACAAAAGCATCCAAGCCAAGAAGGAAACAGAAAGAGTGCTCCCAGGGTGGAAGTTTCAATCATTTGTAACCTAATCTTGGAAGTAACATCTCATCACCTGTCATCTTCCACTGAGAGAAGCAAGTCACTAGGTCCAGTCCAAGCTCACTGGCAGCGGATTATACACAGATGTGAATATCAGGAGGGGGGAGTTATTTTAGGAGGCTACTCACTATGCAGATTACATGTTAGTAAAAGATTTATGAGAAATAATGTACCACAACTTCCTTACTCATTCATCTGCTGATGGACAGCTAGGTTGCATGGCACCAAAAGCTGGTGCTCTGGGACAACCCAGAGGGATAGGGTGTGGAGGGAGGTGGGAGGGAGTTCAGGATAGGGCGGACACACATATACCTGGGGCTGATTTTTGCTGATATATGGTGAAAACCATGAACAATATTGTTAAGTAATTATCTTCCAATTAAAGCAAATCATCAATTTAAAAAAAAATAATGAATGCAACATCAGGCATCATGCCAACCTGAGTTTATTTTATTTTATTTTTAATTTTATTTTATTTTTAAACTTTACATAATTGTATTAGTTTTGCCAAATATCAAAATGAATCTGCCACAGGTATACATGTGTTCCCCATCCTGAACCCTCCTCCCTCCTCCCTCCCCATACCATCCCTCTGGGTCATCCCAGTGCACCAGCCCCAAGCATCCAGCATCGTGCATCGAACCTGGACTGGCAACTCATTTCATACATGATATTTTACATGTTTCAATGCCATTCTCCCAAATCTTCCCACCCTCTCCCTCTCCCACAGAGTCCATAAGACTGTTCTATACATCAGTGTCTCTTTGGCTGTCTCGTACACAGGGTTATTGTTACCATCTTTCTAAATTCCATATATATGCGTTAGTATACTGTATTGGTGTTTTTCTTTCTGGCTTACTTCACTCTGTATAATAGGCTCCAGTTTCATCCACCTCATTAGAACTGATTCAAATGTATTCTTTTTCATGGCTGAGTAATACTCCATTGTCTCTCTCATGAGCTGAGACAGATCGCACAAATCATTAAGCTTCCCTAAATCTCAGTTTCTCCATCTATTAAATGGGGGCAATAATATCTGCTTCCTAGAATTGTTGAAAGCATTAAGTTAGGGCAAGAAGATAAAGTCTACAAAGCTCTGATACCAAGCTTTCCACTAAGGAAGTACTCAGTATTAAGTGTTATTATTTAAAGAAAGTTCCAAAGCAAATTTAATTGCAAGGAGAAGGGAATGGAACTATATGTCAGGCATTCTGAGGAAACACCAACTCTGAGATGTTAGGCAACATGTCTAATGTCACACAGCCAAGCCAGGATTTGAACCTGGGCCTGCTAACTCCTCAGGTCATTTCTATTTCTTGCACCCTTTGCTTCTCCATAGTAACCTCTGGCTGGCTTGTCCTCTTTCTGTTACCTCTAGGTCTTTTGTTCACACTGCTGTCAGACTATAACATCTTTTTTTTTTTTTTTTTTCCATCTAATACTCTCTAGCTGAAGATGTTCCAATTAACTTTTTTATCAGGTGAGCATTTCTTTCCAGCCTACAGAAGACCCTGTGTTTTGTTCTGATTTTGAGACATTTATATTCTTGTGGTTCCCTAGTACACATCCCTTGTTCCAAGTATCATGAACTCATTATTAACCAAAGCAAAGTCATGGCCCATCTGATCCCCATGTCCATACATTTGCAGTGCTTTCTTCTTTTTTAGGATGTTAATCTCTTAACATTTCTGTCATTAGTTCCACCTACTCATTCATCCACTCATATTTCCATCCATCTACCACCCACCTATCCATCCATCCATCTGTCCATCCATCTACCCACTCATCCATCCATCCATCCAATATATATTAGACCATTCAAGGGTGCCTTTTTCTATGCTAAGCATTGGAACCACTACAAGGAAGAATCAGGCATGTTCCCTGCTCTTGAGACTCCAGTCATATTTCAGTTGGAATACACAACATTAAATTCTACAGGAGAGAACTACAAAGCCCTGTTGACATACTTCTTATGACTCAATACCGAGTTACAATTTCTGATCTCCATGATGCCTTCCTGATTATTTCAATTTACCAATGCTTCTTTAAATTTCCTCACTCCCTTGATTCCTATTGTCCATCTAATGGCTTAATGTAGAGAACTGCCTTCAATATTGTTATAAGAGAAGAGGATTTTTAAAGCATTATTGGGAACTTATTCTGAGATAAAAACTGTGTACAAGTAATGAACCCCAAAATTTCACAAAGTAATTCTTATTATGTGATTGTGCAGGTAAGGACATGAGAGACTTTGAGAGGTAAATTTCAATGTCTCATGGCTAATACAGGATAGAGCCTAGACTCAAACCAGGTTTATCCAACTGCAAATTTGCAAATTCCTTGTTTAATCATAATCTTTCACTCTACTCCTTTTTTCCTCTTGTGGTGCATGCATATTGGTCCTGCAGCTCAGTAAGTGATGAGAACAACATTTAACCTTTAATTTCTCAACACAGTCATGGAGACCTTTCACATCCACTATTTCATATATCTATTGAGTGACTGAATGGCCCCCAGAAGTCCCAAACAGATCATCTCATCAATGGGACAAAAAGCCCGATGGGCTCTTATCAATATTGTCATTGTGGTCTTCCTTTGCTGTTGACTTCTCAAAATTGTTGGCCACACTGTCAGGTTCAGTGCCTCTGTTGTGACAGTTTCACTCCATCACAGCATCTGCGAGGCACCTTTGGAAAGAACTGAGGCTGTCAGGCCTTTTACCAACAAAACCCTCTTTTTCTTAGGAATTCTCAAATGCAGCAGCGAGCAGATGTGCTCACAGAGTCTCTGAATGCAAGCACAGAAGGAACGCTCTGCATAGAAATTGCAAGTAAACTTCACAACTGGGAAACATAAAGATCTTTTATTCGCAGAAGTTGGAGGTTGTAATTTGAATGTGTGGAATTGCCAGTAGTCTGGTAAATACGCCGGCCCACCAGCAGCCTTAAAAGGGAATTGAAACCGTTTTAAAAATCAGTGAGGTAGACAATGTGTGCATGTGTACGTTTTCCATGGAACCAATACGAAGATTTATGCTGGATGCAAAATACCCTTTAAGTCATTGATTACAGAATGGGTCATTAGGAAGGTGGTGGACTTGTTCTAACCACTGGAGGCCTGCTGGGAATTTTCTAATCTGTTAAGTCCTGTGGTGGCTCCATATTGTCTGCAGAAAGAAACTCATTTTCTTTAGTTGGGCACATTCTAGCTCAAATCATATACCCCAGACTTTTCCCTTCGGCTTGTCATTCTCCAGAAAGATTCCAGTTATTCCTGTTTCCTTGGTCATGGGTGCCATTTTCTCACTTCATGCTCATACTTTTCTTCCTAAAACATCATCCTTCCTACTCCTGCATGTTAAAATCCTACTCTTTTTTAAAATTAGGGCCATTTTTGGCTCCTACCTTTCTCTCATTGCCCCTCACTCCAACCCAATCCAGTACTGTCCAATCCAACCCAACCCAATCTCACTGGCAAGTCACAATGGCTCTACCTGCAGAATAGCTGTGGAATGGGACCTGGGCTCTCTCCCCATTGTTCACCACCAACTAGCAGCAGCAGCATCCCTTGACTGATAAACTACAGCAGCTTCATATCAGATCTTCTTGTTTTGAACTTGACCCATACAACTACCAGAAATTTTTGTTTTCAAAATGTAAATCAGTTAATACCACTCCTGTGCCTAATACTCTTTAGTGGGTGCCTGTGGCACTTAGAATCAAACCCAAATTCTTTCCCATGGCTTTCAAGGCCCCAGAAATCTGGGTCTGTCCATTACTTTGAGTTCATCCCACTCCACTCTCTTACACTGGTCACTCTGTTACAGACACTGAAGTCCTCTACTGTGTAATTTGAGAATAGGTGCATATTTTATTCACCTTCAAGTCCCCAGTTATGTCTTGCACAGCACCTTACAACTATTAATAGTAGGTATAAAGTAGTCTTTAGACTGAGGTTTTAGATTTCAGTTTTGTTTTGGTGCATCACCAAAATCTAACTATCATTTTTTAAAGGGCCCATCCTGTTGCATTTTGGGGAGACTCCATTCCTTTTTCAAAATTATAGTTATTTTTCTCAGGCTCCAAAAACTGTCAGGTAACTGCCATTTGTAAAAATAAATACATAAATCAGGCAAGCCTACAGGTGGCATTGCTCTGGGAAAAACGCAGAGACTTAATTAGCAGTAAGACTCCACACATTTTGACTGGGCCAAAAATATGAGGCTGCCAATGTCTCATTAATTATTGTTAACTGCACTGCATTCAAGCCCTTCAAGAACAGCGTGTGTTTGATAATGGCCTCCAAATCTAAAAACAATTGGCTCATCTTTAGAACTGCACCCCTGGAGATCATCTGACAAACCAGGAATTCATACATATTAGGATGACACCAAAGAAATTGGTATAGTTGACCTTCACATTTATTGAAAATCTTGGCTGACACTTAGTGAGTGCTTATCAGGTACCAAGTTATAATCTACATGTACTAGTTCATTTAATTATCAGAAAATCCTAGGAGTAAGTATGGTATTAGCTCCAGTTTACAAGAAAGGAAACTGAGACACAGAGGGGTTGGGTATCTTGCCTAAAGTCACACAGCCAGTACTAGGCAGATCCAGGATTTAAGACCATTTAGTCTATCTTCAGTGCCTATATGATCAACAGCTACTCTAAAAACGTTTTCAATTAACTTTGAAAATTATAAAGTTGTAAGAATTGCACATGAAACTCCTACATACCTTTATCCAGATCCACCTACTATTTCTACTTTGTTTCACTGGCTTTATTATTCTTTTTATATATTTTGTATACATATGCATATTATGTTTTTCTGAACCATTGAGTTAGTTGGAGATATTGTGCCCATGTAACTCTAAGTACTGAAGTATGCATTTCCTAAGAATATTCTCCTATATAATCACAGTACAGTTATCAAAATCAGAAAATTTAACATTGATGCAACACTGTTATCTAATTACAGTACATGTTCAAATTTTACCATTTGTCTCAGTAACGTCCGAAACAACTATTTTTGTCCTGGTTCAGGCTACAACCCCAGAACACGCACTGTACCTAGCTACCTTTAAGCTGGAATCTTTAGTCTCTTTTAATCTGGGACCACCTGATCTGCCTCTTGAGAAACCTGTATGCAGGTCATGAAGCAACAGTTAGAACTGGACATGGAACAACAGACTGGTTCCAAATAGGAAAAGGAGTTTGTCAAGGCTGTATAGTCACCCTGCTTATTTAACTTATATGCAGAGTACATCATGAGAAACGCTGGGCTTGATGAAGCACAAGCTGGAATCAAGATTGCTGGGAGAAATATCAATAACCTCAGATATGCAGAGATGACATCACCCTTATGGCAGAAAGTGAAGAGGAACTAAATAGCCTCTTGATGAAAGTGAGAGAGGAGAGTGAAAAAGTTGGCTTAAAGCTCAAAATTCAGAAAACTAAGATCATGGCATCTGGCCCCATCACTTCATGGCAAATAGATGGGGAAACAATGGAAACAGTGGCTGACTTTATTTTTTTGGGCTCCAAAATCACTGCAGATGGTGACTGCAGCCATGAAATTAAAAGATGCTTACTCCTTGGAAGGAAAGTTATGACCAACCTAGACAGCATATTAAAAAGCAGAGATATTACTTTGCCAACAAAGGTCTGCCTAGTCAAGGCTATGGTTTTTCCAATAGTCATGCACGGATGTGAGAGTTGGACTATAAAGAAAGCTGAGCACAGAAGAATGGATGCTTTTGAACTGTGGTATTGGAGAAGACTCTTGAGAGTCCCTTGGACTGCAAGGAGATCCAACCAGTCCATTCTAAAGGAGATCAGTCCTGGGTGTTCATTGGAAGAACTGATGTTGAAGCTGAAACTCCAATACGTTGGCCACCTGATGTGAAGAGCTGACTCATGTGAAAAGACCCTGATGTTGGGAAGGATTGAAGGCAGGAGGAGAAGGGGACAACAGAGAATGAGATGGTTAGATGGCATTGCTGCTGCTGCTAAGTCGCTTCAGTCGTGTCCGACTCTGTGCGACCCTATAGACGGCAGCCCATCAGGCTCCCCTGTCCCTGGGATTCTCCAGGCAAGAATATTGGAGTGGGTTGCCATTTCCTCCTCCAATGCATGAAAGTGAAAAGTGAAAGTGAAGTCGCTCAGTCATGTCTGACTCCTAGCGACCCCATGGATTGTAGCCCACCAGGCTCCTCCATCCATGGGATTTTCCAGGCAAGAGTACTGGAGTGGGTTGCTGTTGCCTTCTCCGTAGATGGCATTACCATGGGGTAATTATCATGGGGTTGCAAAGAGTCGGACATGACTGAGTGACTGAACGGAACGGAACTGAACTGAATCTGGGATAGCCCTTTAGTCTTGCTTTGTATTTTCTGACCTTGATATTTTTGAACATGTACTAGTTTTTTTTGTAGCATGTTCCTAACATTTCCTTATGATGAGATTCAAGTTTTTGGTCTTTGCAATACTTTGGCCACCTGATGCAAAGAACTGACTCATTCGAAAAGACCCTGATGCTGGGAAAGATTGAAGGCAGGAGGAGAAGGGGATGACAGAGGATGAGATGGTTGGATGTCATCACAGACTCCATGGACATGAGTTTGAGCAATCTCCAGGAGTTGGTGATGGATAGTGAGGCCTGGTGCACTGGAGCCCATGGGATCACAAATAGTCGGACACAACGAGTGACTGAACTGAACTGAACTGATTTTTGGCAGGAAGATCAGAGTGATGCTGTATCCTTCTTGGTGTCTCACACCAGGAAGCACAAACTATCCTTTTTCTGTCTCCATACTGATGATGTTTTCTTTGATCACTTGGTCAAGGTCGTATCTGTCAGTTCCCTCCCATATGAAGTTACTATTTCTCCCTTTCTAGTTAATGAATAATTTGAGGGGAGATCTTCTGGGACTCCACACCCATGCTGTTTCTCATCAAATGTTCACCCCCTACTTTAGTACCACTGGTAGCTAACCACTATATGTTATTGCTTCTTTGTATGGAGAGTTTGTTTGCCAACTCAGTGGTGGGAAGCATCACCCAGCTGGAGGCGCTGTCATGGGTATTTGAGGACAGTCAGTGTCCCAGCAGGATTAATAACACAATCTTAGGAGTTAAGTAGATTGGAGTTCAAGTCTTGCACTAGCATAGTTAATGATCTTGATCTTGGGGGAAGCACCTCGGTCTCTTTGAGACTTGGGTTTCTTATCTGTGTGTGTGTGTGTGTGTATGTGTGTGTGTGCACACACATGCTCAGTTCCTCAGTTGTGTCTGACTGTTTGTGACCCCATGGACTGCTGCCTTCCAATCTCCTCTGCACATGGAAATTTCCAGGCAAGAATACTGGAGGTGGCTGCCATTTTCTACTCTAGGGGATCTTTCTGACCCAGGATCAAACCCATGTCTCCTGCACTGCAGGCAGATTCTTTTTCCACTCAGCCACCTGGGGAGACTATAAAAGAGGATAATTATCTTCTCCACTAGAGGGCTATAGCAAGAGGTATACGTACAGGATGCAATGTAGACAGACTGCCTGGACCATAGAGGTGTCAGCGATAGCTGTGTGATTATCATTAAAGGGGGAAGCAGCTCAAAACATCAGGCTTGCTAGACTTTAACCAAAATGTTCATGCTAGTTATTGAGTGTCTAACATGGCACTGGGAAAATATAGCAAGGGGACTCCCAGGGGAATGAACACGTCATGCTAAAGCAGTGTAGAGTATTTTATCAGACAACTACAGAGGATGGCATCTGTGAGAGGGAAGAAAGGGTTTATTTCAGTAGGAGGATGAGATAGGACTTCACAGAGGAGGTGGCAGAATATTAACTCCTGGGACCACTTAGAGTCAAGATCTCTTTGTTGAATACCCTGCTGTGTACTCTATTTTCTGCTCCATGCTTTAGGGTTCAACTCAGTATAATGAGATGAACAGATCCTGGAGAACAAATGAATAGGAACGGATGGCAGAATTGCACTCCTTGACCACAGCATTGAGTGAAACAGAATAAATTGGGGACATGAAGGTCAAATTATGCTGACTTCATCCCTAAACTTCAAACAGGGGGCAAATGCCTGAAAAAGCCAATCTGAACCTGGTGTACTCCAGTCCATGGAGTCCCAAAGAGTTGGCCATGACTGAGTGGCTGAACAACAACAATCCTGTCCTTCAAAGAATTAATTTTGATCGTGAAGGTGTCTTTGTAGGTAGAACCCTGGACTTTACAGATGCTGCTTCGTTTGGAGCTAAATGTGGCAAAATCTAGGCCTTTTTGGGAGAGGTAGTGTCAGCAGCTTACCCATCATATGCTGGTCTGTGCCTGGCTACTCTTGGTTACTCTGCTCACCTTAGTTTCTATCCCCTGTGATCAGGGAGGGGATTGTTCCTCATGGTGGCATAGAACTAGGCATTGCTTTTCCAGGAGTCACCTGGGATTGCTTACTTTCACAGTGAGGGAGGGCTGGGCAATTTTCAATAGCAGGATCTCAGATCCAAATAAGCTAGAATCAGGAAGGGCTGCAATGGAGACCAAAGCCCATTTCAGCCCAGGTTCACTTCCTCTCTTCTGAAACATCCCTCTCACCCCTTTCTATGTGGCCTGTTGGAGAGGCTATAAGCCTCTGAAAAACTGGCTGTGAGCAGTGAGGACCACAAAGCAATGACCAGCTGAGATGAGCTTGTGTATGGTCCAGGAGCTCTCAGAACCAGCCTCAACACATTGGCCTTTGCCAAAGCCTCCTTTAAAAGGCTGCACTTAGGGAGCAGTTGCAGAGATGGAGAAATATGGGGATTTAATTTTCCCACAAAGAACTTTTGCCCAAGCTGTGCTAATGTTCTCCAGTTAAATACCTTTCAAAACAATCCACCAAAAAAAAAAAAAAATTGCAGCTACACATTCCATTAACGATGTCTGCTTTTGTCCCACCCAGGGCCACAACAGTCAGCCAAGCAATCTAATCTCTCGAAACAGAAATTGTTATATTTCCTCCCCTTATGGGGAGAAGGCACAGTGAACAGACAGACAAGATGAGTGTGCTTTCCGGAGGGAGGCAGAGGTCTCCTATTTTCTGAACTCTCATGGGGTTTCCAAAAGCTGCAAGAGCATCTCTATTCCATTCCATTAACACTGGAGCTCCTTGCTGCTGAACCCAAGCTGCTTCTGTCAGATTTTTCCTGCAGCAGAGCAAAAATATGTGAACCATCATTTTAGAAGCAGAGAGGATTGCCTTGCCTCTCACTGTAGACTATGAGCCCATTAACGATAAAGCTGAGGCTAATCCATCCTTGAAACTTTGGTTCCTAGCAGAGACCTTCCTTGCCACACAGATGTTCAGTGAAATTTTCATGATTTTTTTTTTAATAAATAGAAAAGCTTACTCCTGTCCCTTATATCAGGGGTCCCCAGTCTGTGGCCTGTTAGGAACTGGGCTGAAACTGAAACTGCTAGTTGCTCAGTCGTGTCTGACTCTTTGTGACCCCATGAGCTGTATGTAGCCTGCCAGGCTCCTCTGTCCATGGGATTTCCCAGGGAAGAATACTGGAGTGGGTTGCTGTTTACCTCTCTAGGGGATCTTCCCGACCCAGGGATCGAACCCATGTCTCCTGCATTGCAGGCAGATTCTTTACTGCTGAGCCACCAGGGAAGCCCTAGGAACTGGGCTACATAGCAGGAAGTGAGTGGTGGGTGAGTGAGCGAAGCTTCGTCTGTATTTACAGCTGCTCCCCATCACTCACATTACCACCTGAGCTCCACCTCCTGTCAGGTCAGCAGTGACATTACATTTTCACAGGAACTCTCACCCTACTGTTACTGTCTCCCTTCACCCCCAGATGGGACCATCCAGTTGCAGGAAAACAAGCTCGGGGCTCCCACTGTTTCTGCATTATGGTGAGTTATATAATTATTTAATTACATATCACAGTGTAATAATAATAGAAATAAAGTTCACAGTAAATGTAATATGCTTGAATCATCCTGAAACCATCCCCCACCCTGCCAACCCCGGGGCCGCGGAAAAACGGTCATCCACATAACAGGTCCTTGGTGCCACAAACACTGGGGACTACGGCCTTGTATCATTCTCTAGTCAGACAGCCAGATCCCCTACGTGACCTGGCTTAATGTCAGATATTTTCCCCTACTGTCTTCAGAATTAATATTGCTTTGACATGTGATGCAGCCTGCTTTTAGGTTCAGCAAATAGGCACACTTGATCTCGAATGAAGGATTACTTTTCCTTTTTCAACCTTTCCTGGGGGATACAGCATGCGTGCTAAGTCGCTTCAGTCATGTTCGACCCTTTGCAATGTTATTAACTGTAGCTCACCAGGCTCCTCTGTCCATAGAATTCTCCAGGCAAGAATACTAGAGTGGGTTGCTATGCCCTCCTCCAGGGGAGCTTCCCAACCTGGGGATCAAACCTGTGTCTCTTATGTCTCCTGCATTGGCAGGTGGGTTCTTTATCACTAGTGCCAACTGGGAAGCCCAGGGGTCACAGATTCCTTTGAAGATTGAATGAGAGTTAGACCCTTTCCCCGTTAAAACTTAAGTGTGCACACACATTTGCAGTCTTGTGTTTGTCTTCAGGGAGTTGTCAGTTCCTCTAAAATATCCCTAAATATCAAGGTACAAATTGCTTCAATAATATTGGTATCATGGCTTATATTTTATTTCCCAAAATATGCAAGCAGATTCTGCTCCCAACATGGGTGTTATTGAGTTGTACATTACTGTAGTCCTATGTTATTGCAGTCTTTTCTTCAGCTGGCTGTTTTCTAGTGAGGAAGAGCTCACTCCAGTCCAAGTTGCAAAAGCTTAGCTGACACAGGCTAATGAAAACACAGTAGAGTAGAGTTACATCCTTCTTAAATGTAGAGGTGTGTGAATATGTAGAAAAAGAGAAAAGTCATGTTATATGTGTTATTAAGTTTTTCATGTTAATCCTTCTTTCAAAGGTAAGAACAAGCTTTGGCTGCGGAGTAATCACGTTTCTTAAAACTTCCAAAAGGAATGTTTTTTTGAAAGACGCCATGGTCCTGGGACTTCATCAGCTTCCACAGTTGACATCCCTGTTATGAGTTCCAAGAACGGCTACCAGGCCAACTGTTCAAGAATGATGGGGAAAGGCAAACGTTTATTATGTCATGCACTAAGACTGGTGTGGTAATGCCCCATGTACTAGGAAAGAGATTTTGAATGGTTTTATAAAACTCAGATGTACCCTTGGAAATATATTTAAAGTCCACTAGTTTCAGAAGCCTAATGGATCACTGGGAATGCACTGAAATGAATCCAATGTCCAGTTCCTTATGGATGACCTCTGAAAGAAAAATAGCAATGCTTGACACGATGCTGGGGAATGACCAAACTTTCTCAGAATGGAATGTGATTTTAGCAAGCTTCAAAAATTCCAGATGCTTACTGAAGCTTATTGAAGATATTCAGGCCCCATGAGATAGAAATCAAGGGTGAAGGGTGATGAGCACACAGATGTGCAGCCATCCTGTGTATATTTTGGCCTAAGCCCCAGTCAGATTTTTTTCTCAAGATCCTGACCAAGTACTCAGGGAATGCTGAACTCAACACCCTTTCCTTGAAGTCTTTGAACCTCAAAGAAAAGCATCCAGTGGAGGTATTATTGTATGAAAACAAACATGAGTAGGTGAAACTCTTTGAGCTTCTTTGCAAACTACTGAGCCAACCAGTTTCTCGTACCAACTCTTTGCACCAAAGAATGGAACTTGAGTTCTTCTGGGCTCATTCCCTATCATTTCAAAAGAAAATACCAACAGGAAGGGCAGCCTTGGGAAACCAAAAGGAGGAGATTGGGATTTCCAAATGACAAGACACAGCCACCATTAATACTTGAATTTGGTAAACTATATGGTTTCTGTTTTGTAGAGTCTAAAATATGCTTGCTAACATTTTGAGAATCAGGTATGGTCTGGAGGAAGTGTTGTTTATTGAAAGTCCTTCTTGCCCCTAGAGATAAATGAGGTGCCGGGTAGAGTGCAAAGCAGCCTTTGAGGAGGAGCCCATTGCTTATGATGGAATTGAAGAGATCAGAGTTACACATGTGAAAAAGAGCAGAAGGCAAGAATTTTAGATGCTGGATTCATTTTTTTAAATTTTATTTTATTTTTAAACTTTACATAATTGTATTAGTTCATTTTTAAAAAGTCAGTGAAAGCTGGAGAAGTCTGAAAGCTGAAAAAGGCTTCTTGGATGCAATGGGAGATGAGATAAGCTTGGAAGATAGATAGAATTGGATAGACATCATTAGGAAGGGAGAAGAACTCAAGCAAAGGCAGGCTTTGTTCACTCTGGAATCAACTTGGAAAATGTTTGAGAGCTCCTACTAAGACTAAGGTTCAAATTTTTTTGTGCATCAGAATGATTTGAGGAGCCTCCTGGACTTCCCTGTTGGGCCAGTGGTTAAGAATCTACCTGCCAAGGCAGCGGTCATGGGTTCCATCCCTGGTCTGGGAAGATTCCACATGCCACAGGGCGACTAAACCCATGTGCCACACCTCCTGAGCCTGTGCTCCACAACCACAGAAGTTACCACAATGAGAAGCCCACACACCACGGAAGAAGACTCTTGACAGTCCCTTTGACTGCAAGGAGGTCAAACCAGTCAATCCTAAAGAAAGTCCACGTATAGCAATGAAGATTCAGCACAGCCAAAGATAAATAAATAACCATTTGTAAAAAGTATAGATTCCTGTATTGTTGTAGTTCTTTAGTCACTAAGTCATGTCCAGCTCTTTGCAAACCCATGGACTGTAGCCTGACAGGTTCCCCTGTCTGTGGAATTTCCCAGGCAAGAATACTGAAGTGGGTTGTCATTTCCTCCTCCAGGGAATCTTCTGGACCCAGGGATCAAATTCACATCTCCTGCATTGGCAGGTGGAATCTTTACCACTGATCCACCAGAAAAGCCCATCGATTCCTATACCACCCTTATAGAGCTCAGACCCACTAAACCAGTCTATAGATACCTGTACTCCATCTTTATAGACTCTGATTTAGTGGATCTGAGCTAAAGCTCAGAGATCTGTATTTCTAACAAGTATCCCAGATGATGGTCCATGGACCACACTTGATGAAACACTGACATCAACTTCCTTTGGCTTCTTTGTTTGATCATTGAAAACACCAAGCAAGAATACAATCCTTAGATTATAGACTAATCCTTAGTCTATAACCTGGAATGAAATGTATTTCAAAGAGCTAAACCAAGATGGGATGTGGACGGCCAAGGCATCTAAGTAAAGATATATGTAAAAATGCCATGAGCTCATATCATGTTCTACTTTTCCCCTGGCCCACCACATAACCCCATCTAGCCACCCTCCTTCCAACTCAGACTGTTCTCAACAATTGGAAAGGCAAGGGGAGGGTTGATCGTTGGTGATCAAGAAGCAAGATATATTTTTACCTTTAGTTTCTATGAATTTATGATCTATATTATTGTCTCCATAAGGGACCTATGAGTAGCAGTCCTTAACCTTTCTTGGAGATCATAGACATTCTTTGAGAAAATTATGATCCTCTCCCCAGGTAACTGTATATGGACACTTGGCTGTATATTTGGCATATAATTTCATGGAGTCTGGGCTTCCCTTGTGGCTCAGCTGGTAAAAAATCTGCCTGCAATGTGGGAGACCTGGGTTTGATCCCTGGGTTGGGAAGATCCCCTGGAGAAGGAAATGGCAACTCACTCCAGTACTCTTGCCTGGAAATCCCATGGATGGAGAAGCCTGGTAGGCTACAGTCCATGGGATCACAAAGAGTCAGACATGACTGAATGACTTCTCTTTCTTTTCATGGAGTCCAACAGGAGTGATCAACTAAAACATTCTGGTTATAGAGGCCTAATCTTTTCCAGTAGTCACATATAGACGTGAGAGTTGGACCATAAAGAAGGCTGAGTGCCAAAGAATTGATGCTTTTGAACTGTGGTGTTGGAGAAGACTCTTGAGAGTCCCTTGGACTGCAAGGAGATCCAACCAGTCCATCCTAAAGGAAATCAGTCCTGAATATTCATTGGAAGGAGTGATGCTGAAGCTGAAGCTTCAATACTTTGGCCACCGGATGAGAAGAGCTGACCAATTAGAAAGGACCCTGACGCCGGGAAAGACTGAAGGCGGGAGGAGAAGGGGACGACAGAGGGTTGGATGGCTGGATGGCATCACTGTCACAAGAGTCTTGAGTTTGAGCAAGCTCTGGGAGACGGTGAAGGTCAGGGAAGCCTAGTGTGCTGCAGTCCACAGGGTCACAAGAAGTTGGACATGTCTGAATGACTGAACAACAACAACAATCTTTTTATTTATTTTCAAATTGGACTATAATTGCTTTACAATGTTGTGTTAGTTTCTACTGTACAACAATGTCAATCAGCTATAAGTACACATATACCCGCTCCATCTTGAGCAGATGCCCACTCCCACCTTCCCAATCCCATCCTCTAGGTCACCACAGAGTACTGAGCTGAGCTCCCTGTGCTCTACAGCAGCTTCCCACTGGCCATTTTACACATGACAGTATATAAATGTCAATGCTACTTTCTCAACTTGCCCCACCCTCTCCCTCCCCGCTGTGTCCACAAGTCCATTTAGAGGGGCCTAATGTTTAGTCATACAATTTCCTTAGTGTTAACGACCTCATCCACTCAACCTCTGGGCAGATACATCTGTTTCAGTGTCATTGCTATATGTCCTGACTCTTTTTTGGGATTCTGGAGCAATGCTCATGAACCTCCATTTGAGATTCCCGCTTGCCTATTGATCTCAACTCACTTTCTCAAATCCTTCCTGGTGCAAGATGGGAGATACCATACCTGTTTCCACAATACAGTCTATTGATTTGAGAATAAGTGACAACTTCATTACAGACCTGTCTGCTCTCTCCCACTCTTTGCTATGACTCAAGGCACTTCAGCTCCGAACTTGTCATGCATTTCAACTACAGCATGTAGTTGGAAAGGTTTTGGGGAAGTCTGTCAGTTCTAAAACAGGGAAAGATATTATCAGTGAAGAATGGCCTTGTTCCCTGTGCATGTCCCACTTTTTCATTCATATATTCATGCTTCCATCAAATGTCCAAGTGCCAGATCCTATACTAGGTAGCAGAACACAGAGAAGGAGGAGATCTCCATCTTTCTGAGGGATTCCCTGGTGGCTCAGACAGTAAAGAGTCTGCCTGCAATGTGAGAGACCTGAGTTCGATCCTTGGGTCGGGAAGATCCCCTGGAGAAGGAAATGGCAACCCACTCCAGTATTCTTGCCTGGAAAATCCCATGGATGGAGGAGCCTGGTGAGAGACAGATATAAAACAAATATACAAAGAAGTTAAGTTCTACAAAGGGAAAACAAGGTGGTGTAAAACGAAATGACACAGGGATCCTGACTTTGGCAGAGCAATCAAGGAAGGCCTCCTGGCAGAGGTGACATGTGGGTCGAGACCCAAAAGATAAGAAGGGGCCAGCCTTGGAAAGCAAGAACTGCCTCAGCCTTGATTAATTTCCGAAGTCTGGGACCTGGTTTCCGTACATGCCTGCCAAGCGTCTTCTATTTAGAACAGGACGGTACAACCATGATCTGAAGAGGTTTCCGTGTTTAAGGCATGCTTCCTGCTGCTGGCATCTGTCTCACTTCATCTGCTGACAGGGCTGTGAAGCATCAAGCCAAGGTTCCCGAAAGGAAAAGCAGACTTGCCAACGAGTAAAGAGGGGACCCCGAGCCTAATATGAGTCCTGGGAACAGACAGATCCCTGCAGGGCCCAGCTCGGGGTCATTCTGAAGGGGTGCAAAGAGTCAGACACAACTTAGCAGCTGGACAACAACTGTTCTTTTCCATTGAGATTGCTGCCTTCTTAGTCAAGGTCTTCATCTCTAACCTACGTTCCTTGGTGAAGCTACAAGCACCTTTTGAAAATAAAAATCAGATTAGAAATCTAAGAACTTTCCTGGCAGTTCAGTGGTTAAGATTTCTTCCAATGCAGGCGGTGTGGGTTCAGTCCATGGTAGGGGAGGTAAGATCCCACATGCCTTGCGGACAAAAAGCCAAAACATAAAACAGAAACAATATAATGTAATGAATTCAATAAAGACTTTAAAAATGGTCCACATCAAGAAAAATCTTAAAAAAAAAAATATCACATCATTCTGCTGTGGCTGCTTACTGAACTTGGACTAAAAGTCCAACTCTCTAATCCCTGTAGGATTCTGTCCTAGGTCATATACCCACCTCTTCCACAGCCTACTCTCCTCCTTGCTCACCATGCTGCCAACACTTTTCTGTCTCTGGGCCCTTGCATTTGTGGGAGGTCTCTCTGCCAAGCACACCATTCTCACCTCTTCACAGGGTGGATATTTTTCAGCTCCAATGTCCCCCAACTCTCCCCAAACAGGTCTTTCTTTTTTCAAATATACTGATTTATTTGGCTGTGTAGAGTCTTAGTTGCAGCACACAGGATCTTTGCTGTGTTACGCAGGACCTTTCATTGAGACTCATGGACTCTCTGGTCATGTTGGGTGAACTCAGTAGTTGCAGCACATGGGCTTCTCTAGGTGTGGCACGTGGGCTCAGTCGTCCCGTGGCATGTAGGATCTTAGTTCTTCGACCAGAGATCGAACCTGAGTCTGCTGTATTGCAAGGTGGATTCTTAACCACTGGACCACCAAGGAAGTCCCCAAAGAGGTCTTTCTTAACCATGTTACATAAAACAGCCTCCCAACCACTGTTGCTGCTGCTAAGTCACTTCAGACGTGTCCGACTCTGTGTGACCCCACAGACGGCAGCCCACCAGGCTCCCCCGTCCCTGGGATTCTCCAGGCAAGAACCCTGGAGTGGGTTGCCATTTCCTTCTCCAATGCATGAAAGTGAAAAGTGAAAGTGAAGTCGCTCAATCGTGTCCAACTTTTCGCGACCCCATGGACTGCAGCCTACCAGGCTCCTCAGTCCATGGGATTTTCTAGGCAAGGGTACTGAAGTGGGGTGCCATTGCCTGCTCCCCCAACCATTGCTACTTCCTTCTTAATACTTGTGATAAACTCGACGACTATTTGGCCAGTATTTGCTCTCCTCTTCCTGGATATTCCCTGCCCTGCTGACTTGGGGCTTGGCCATATGACTTGTTTTGGCTAACGGACTTTAGCAAATGTCATCTGAGTAGAAGTTTTACAGGCCAGGACTGTTTTCTTGAGGGCTCCGCAGGTGGCACTAGTGGTAAAAAAAAAAACCCAGTTTGCCAAAGCAGGAGACAAAAGAGATGTGGTTTGATCCCTGGGTGGGGACAATTCCCTGAAGGAGGGAATAGCAACCCACTCCAGTATTCTTGCCTGGAGAATCCCATGGACAGAGGAGCCTGGTGGGCTACACTCCATGGGGTCCCAAAGAGTCAGACACAACTGAAGTGACTTGGCATGCACATACTGTCCTCTTGAACTCCTACAACTCCCTATGAGAAAAACTGAGTACTGTTTTCAGATACTGCTTAGCCAAGAAGGATGAGAGACTCAAACCTGAACTTGATCAGCAGAACCCACAGTTTCCCAGCAGACTGTGAATGAGAAGTAAGCCCCTGGGCTTTAGGAGTGGTTTGTGATGCAGCTTTGTTTTCAGCAATGATTGATGAAATGCAGTGCTGTAGCACAGTCTAATAATTTTTGCTATTTGTCTCATTTCTTGTTTATGTCCACCAGCATATAAGCTCTAAGAAAGCAGGAATTATCTTTATATTCTCCCTTTGTATGCTTCCCAGCCTCCAGAGTCTAAAGCCTGATGATCTGAGGTGGAGCTGATGTCATAATAACAAGAAATAAAGTACACAGTAACTGTAATGTGCTTGAATCATCCCCAAACCTTTCCCCCTGCTGCCCTGGAGCAGGGAAAAATGGTCTACTGTGAAACAGATACCTAGTGTCAAAAAGGTGGGGGACCACGGCTCTAAACTGAAGACAGTGCTTGTACATAATAGTAGCTCAGTAAAGAATTATTGAATGAATTGATACTTCTGTGTGTGTGTACTAAATCCCCTCAGTTGTGTCTGACGCTTTTTAACCCTATGGACCATAGCCTGCCAGTCTCCTCTGTCCATGGGATTCTCCAGGCAAGAATACTGGTGTGGGTTGCCGTGCTCTCCTCCAGGGGATCTTCCTGACCTAGGGATTGAGCCCCTGTCTCCTATGTCCCCTGCACTGGCAGGCAGGTTCTTTACCACTAGTGCCACCTGGGACCACCCCAACTACTCACTTTATATTAGCAATAGCCTGGCTCCCCTTTGCGGGTGTGTGCTCAGTTCTGTCCAACTCTTTGCAACCTCATATACTGTAGCCCACCAGGCTCCTCTGTCCATGGGATTTCCCAGGCAAGAACACTGGAGTGAGTTGCCATTTCCTTCTCCAGGGCATCTTCTTGACCCAGGGATCAAACCTGCACCTCCTTCAAGGTGGACAGATTCTTTACCACTGATCCATCAGGGAAGCTACACTCTCCTTTGGCTACAGGTAAAACATGTTTTTCCTTAGCAGCAGTATCCTACTCACCACAAGGACACCCCTGCCCTTATTAAAAATCTTGAACAGCATGCTACTAAAAAACCAGTGGATCAACGATGAAGTCAAAGAAGAAATTAAAAGTCTTGAATTTGCTCCAGCTTATTAAAAAGGAAAAGAGTAAATCATTTGTTGGCTCTATTATTAGTAACCGATTACATGCACAACACCTCCTACCATGGTTGAGAACCACCGCTCACATTTGACAAAGCAAGGGGGGACTTGACCCCCGCCTCTGCCATTTCCAAAGACTTGGATGTCTGTACAGAGAAACAGCATTAAGCAGAGGCCACGGGCTTCCTGCCGGGTGTGCTTTTATTCCTTTCCAAAATTTTAGTCTGCAAACTAAAAATAATTCGTGGAGTAATTAAATGAAAATAAGAGACACGAAGAACAGGCAGAGATATATATCAAAAGAACATTAAAATAATGTGTGTGTGTGTTGTGGGAGGAAGGAGAGGTAGTTCATAAATCTAAACTTATAAAGAACCTCATTCCCTTAACCGTAAATCAGAGGCGTATCCTCTGTTTTCAACGTTATCTGATGAGTTTTTATGTACACGCCATCTTGAGTTTCATTCGAGAGGAGACTGAGGAACCCAGAGGTGATTCAATGAGTGACATGAGCCTATGACATTTGGGCTTATTTCTACGCCATTTACAAGGAAGATTATTTCAAATAACAGCCGTGAAGACAGAGCCAGTTTTACTTACTTTAAACTGATTTAATGGCCGCGTTTTGGCCATTTCCACCCGCTATTCTCACCCACCATGTCACAACCCACTGAGATGTCTCCTGTAATTTGTTACTCATCAGAAACTCTGATGCTTGTACCAGACTTACATTTTTAATGTAAACTTGAGTAAATTCAAGGCCATGCGATTTATTCTGTGTTCTAATGGGTAAGAGTGAAAGTGAGGAGATGAAGCTGTTAGCTAATGTGGGGGGCAGGGGAATGTGGGTCCACAGGGCGGGTGGTACAAGAGAACAGCATCTGGCACCAGGACTGCCGCTGAGCGTGGGGGTGGGGATGGGTAAGGACCATCGTAGGGGGTGGGAGCCACCTGAGCCCCCGGCACCACAGGTAGCTCTCCCAAACTGCCACCTTGATACAGTTCAGGGTAACAAGACACCAGTGGGAACCTGTGTTTGCTTTTCTGACAAGAGAGGATGGACCTACTCATGCCATCCTTGCTCCATTTTCCCACCTTGATGTAAACCGGATGCCTGGACTTAGCCCAGCACTTACTTTTAACAGAAGCAACAATCCAGGGAAAGACCTAGAGGACTACAGCAACGTTGGCCCTGACGTGGAGGAGACCGGGAATCCTGCTGGCAACTGCCCACCTTCCGATCCCTTATTGTTTAGTCACTAAGTTGTGTCTGACTCTTTACGACGCCATGGATTGTAGCCCACCAGGCTCCGCTGTCCATGGGACTCCCCAGGCAAGAACACTGGGGCAGGTTGTCGTCTCCTCCAGGGGATCTTCCCGACTGAGGGACTGAACCTGGGTCTCCTGCATTGGCAGGTGGATTCTTTACCACTGAGCCACCAGGGAAGCCTTCTAACTCCTTATTAGCAGAAAGGAAAAAATAAGCCTCCTATATGAGCCCCAGGAGTCAGGTTTTCTATTTCTTGCAGCTGAAGTCATTGCTGATTGATATATAACTAAGCCCAGGGCCTTTGCTTCTAGATAATTTCAACACAACACGGCATGCCACACACATACACATACATAATCGTGCTAGTCTTTATTCACAACAACCACACAACTCATCTTCTGAAAATGAAACGCAAAAACTCAGGTCCATTTTATTTCCAAGGAGTAAAATTTTGAGGAGGTTCCTTGGTGGTCCAATGCAAGTTGAATGCCTGGTCAGGGAACTAAGATCTCACGTGCCACAGGGCAACTAAGCCCTTGCAACACAACTAGAGAAGACTGAACACTGCCAAATAGATGCAGTACTAAAAAAAGGAGTATAATTTTGAGATGTCTGGCCAGAACAAAGGTAACAGCCCATGGTCATCAACAATAATGGAGGGAGGAGGGGGAGTTTACTTTCCCTGATTGTGGACCATGAATGAAGCACATGAGTGAGCTGGTCACGTACAGGGTGTCACCTCATCCAGAACTCACAACAAGCCTATGAGAAATGCAGTGAGACTTACAGAGATTAAAGCTCTGGCTACAGAATTATGGACATGGTGCTTAGACCACAGACAGGTTGGTGCAGAATCCTAACATCTTACCCACTGCTTACACCTCTCTACTGGAGAGCTAAAATAACCAGCTAGTGACATGCTGACCCACCACCGCAGCACTCACCTGAAAAGTTGACCCACATGCAGTGATAGTAATAATACCATGAGTAGTCCCTACCATCTGTTCAGTAACTTATCTGCGCCAGACATCCATTTATTCATCAAATAATCATAGATGACTCTCATACAGTATTTCTTTGAAGGCTGGCACTGCTTTAAGTGATGTCACTAGCATAACTTGTTTAATCCTTATGACCTTTGAGGTATATACTATTATTTGACATTTTACATATGGAGAAACTGAGGCACAGAACAGCGACCTCATCCAAGGTTACCCAGACAGTAAGCAGTGGAGCTAGGATTCCAACCTGAGCAGTCACGGTTGTGAGCAGATGTGGGCTCCTGCCCACCATGGGAGAGGAGCCGTTGGTGCTCTGGGATTCCGGAGGGAGTAAATGCAAACAAACACAGTGAAGGGAAGGAATGTGGCTCTTTGCAATTGTTTAACTGAGAAGTCTGACTTCTGGCAGGATTTCCTGAGAAAAACGAGCTGAGAATTAAAGAATGTGTAGGGATTAACCAGGTAATGTATGTGCTTCCTGCATCCATGTGAATGTGTGTGCCTACGTGAGTGTGTGTGTCTGTCTCTGCAGTGTGTGTGTGTGTTGTGTGCACATATATACGTGCATGTGTGCATGCATGTATTTGTCAAAGGAGAAGCTGGGAGGGTCTGTGTTTTTGGCAGAGTATGGACAGTCTTCCCTGACAGCTCAACTGTAAAGAACCTGCCTTTAATGCAGGAGACACAGGAGATGCAAGTTCAATTCCTGGGTCAGGAAGAGCCCCTGGAGAAGGAAATGGCAACCTATTCCAGTATTCTTCCCTGAGAAATCCCATGGACAGAGAAGCCTGGTGGGCTCTAATCCATGGGGTTGCAAAGAATTGGACATGACTGAGCACAAAACCACAATGGACAGTCTAAGAAGCAGCATATGGAAAGGATTTTGAGCAGGAAAAACAACTGTACATTTGAGTAATTGAATAAAAATTATTGAAGTCCTCCTTAGAGATACAGAGGCTGTGTATGGAGAGCCAAGATGCTGTACTCAGGGAAGCCTGGCACAGGGGTTGGAGGTACGGTGGGGAGGTCAGAGGGACCTGAGGGCCACAGCTTTGTGGTTGCAATAAGGATGTGTAATTATGTTCTCTTCCTCTTCATTCACCCTTTGACTTAAGTATCTATATCCTCATTTGATAGAGGTAGCTGAGGCTCAGAGAGGTTAAATAACTTGTCAAAGATCACACAGCTAGAAGGTAATTGAGTTTGTCTGACTCCAGAGCCACATATCTTTCTATGACATCAAATGTAGTCACACCCATTGGGAACTTCTGTGCCCAGGGCTCTTAAAGGAAGATCTGAGCCAGGTGGAGACAAGGAGTTGTGATTCTAGAGGCTGTCTATGATGTAGGCGCTTTGGGTTGATGCAGAGTTATTCCCACAGATAGTTGACTCATAAAGTACTTGCAGATGAAATATACAGAAGTACCAGGAGGTACTTCTTAAAGAGATGGGAATACCAGACCACCTGAACTGCCTCTTAAGAAATCTGTATGCAGGTCAGGAAGCAACAGTTAGAACTGGACATGGAACAACAGACTGGTTCCAAAGAGGAAAAGGAGTACATCAAGGCTGTATATTGTCACCCTGCTTATTTAACTTCTATGCAGAGTACATCATGAGAAACGCTGGACTGGAAGAAGCACAAGCTGGAATCAAGATTGCTGGGAGAAATATCAATAACCTCAGATATGCAGATGACACCACCCTTATGGCAGAAAGTGAAGAGGAACTCAAAAGCCTCTTGATGAAAGAGAAAGTGGAGAGTGAAAAAGTTGGCTTAAAGCTCAACATTCAGAAAACAAAGATCATGCATCCGGTCCCATCACTTCATGGGAAATAGATGGGGAAACAGTGGAAACAGTGTCAGACTTTATTTTTCTGGGCTCCAAAATCACTACAGATGGTGACTGCAGCCATGAAATTAAAAGACGCTTACTCCTTGGAAGGAAAGTTATGACCAACCTAGATAGCATATTCAAAAGCAGAGACATTACTTTGCCAACAAAGTTTTGTCTAGTCAAGGCTATGGTTTTTCCTGTGGTCATGTATGGATGTGAGAGTTGGACTGGGAAGAAGGCTGAGCGCCGAAGAATTGATGTTTTTGATCTGTGATGTTGGAGAAGACTCTTGAGAGTCCCTTGGACTGCAAGGAGATCCAACCAGTCCATTCTGAAGGAGATCAGCCCTGGGATTTCTTTGGAGGGAATGATGCTAAAGCTGAAACTCCAGTACTTTGGCCACCTCATGTGAAGAGTTGACTCATTGGAAAAGACTCTGATGCTGGGAGGGATTGTGGGCAGGAGGAGAAGGGGACGACAGAGGATGAGATGGCTGGATGGCATCACTGACTCGATGGACATGAATCTGAGTGAACTCTGGGAGTTGGTGATGGACAGGGAGGCCTGGCGTGCTGCGATTCATGGGGTCACGAAAAGTCGGACACGACTGAGCGACTGAACTGAACTGAACTGAACTGAACCAGGAGGTGAGGTATTTCATATTATTAGTATTATAATTTACTTGGCCTGATTTTTCAGAAATGTCCTGGACAGGTCTGGACAGTATCCTTGGTAAGATCCCCATTCCACCTGTTAGATGGAATCAGACAAATCTAAGTGTGAATTTCAGGTGCTTTTCATACCACCTGCCTGACCTTGGGTAAATTGAAAAACCTCTCGGATCCTCAGTGGCCTTGTCTGTGAAATGGGAGAGCAGCAGATTGCAAGGATGCTGTAAGCTTCAAATACAGGTCATTTGTAGACACATGGATGGACCTAGAGTCTGTCATACAGAGTGAAATGAGTCAGAAAGAGAAAAATACCACTGTGATACCACTGTGCATCATATATTAATGCACATATATGGAATCAAGAAAAACGGTACTGATGAACCTATTTGCAAGGCAGGAATAGAGATGCAGACATAGAGAATGGACTTGTGGACACAGTAGGGGGAGGAGAAGGTGGGGTGAATTGAAAGAGTAGCATTGACATATATACACTACTGAATATAAAATGGACAGCTAGTGGGAAGCTGCTGTGGAGCACAGGGAGCTCAGCTCTGTGATGACTTAGAGGGGTGGAACAGGGAGAGAGGCTCAAGAGGGAGGGGATATGTGTATACATATAGTTGATTCATGTTGTAGAACAGCAGAAACTAACACAACATTGTAAAGCAATTATACTCAAAAATATATTTAAAAAAAGAAAAAATTAAAACTTTTGTCTCTATATGAGATGATGGATGTTTACTAAACTTACTATGATAATCACTTCATGATGTAAGTCAAATCATTACATGGTACACCTTAAACTTATACAACGCTGTATGTCAATTATATCTCAATAAAACTGGAAGAAAAAAAAGAAATAACTATCTGCAGGATATGGTACCATGCCTGACACACAGCAGCTGCCAACCATGCCAGAAACTATTTGTTTCATTGCATCTGAGCCCAGGGACCTTTGTATGGAGAGCAGAGAGAGGGAAAAGTCAGTCATACTCCCTCACAGTGCACAGAGACCTAGTGTGGTGAATGCTTCTGATGACATACAGGCACAAAACAAATTTATACGATGGTTAAACAAATGGGCTCCGGGCTCCAACTGCCTATGTTCTTCTGCCACTTACTAGCTGTGTGACCGAGACCAGGTTATTTCACCTCTCTGAGCCTTAGTTTTCTCATCTATATGTAGCAATTATAGTAGTACTCCTCATCAATTTATGGCGAAGGTAAGTTAATTCATGCAATACACTTAGAACAGAAATGTCACAGAGTGAATATGCAATGCAGTTCACTTTCATTGTTATCTTATTGGTCTGTCGGAAAAGAGAATCTCATTAGGGACACCTCTGAACAGAGGTGGGCAATGGATTTACTTATGGCTATTTTTAACACTTAGAAGCTTCCAAAAGGCTTATCACCTCCTTAGAGACACAGAGGCTGTGTATGGAGAGCCAAGAAGCTGTATCTGCCTTATCAGGTGCTTTTCATACCACCTGCCTGACCTTGGGTAAATTGAAAAACCTCTCGGATCCTCAGTGCCCTTGTCTGTGAAATGGGAGAGCAGCAGATTGCAAGGATGCTCTAAGCTTTAAATACAGGTCATTTGTAGAGACATGGATGGACCTAGAGTCTGTCATACAGAGTGAAAAGTACCTGATAAGGATAAGGCAGAGAGGAGGCACGTGGACAGCAGCTATCTGGGGCTTCAAGAAAATGTTGATCTATGAGCTTGGTGACTCCAACAAAACTGTTTTTTAGTAGTTAAGTAAAGTCTGACTCTCTTTTTTGACCCCATGGACTGTAGCCTGCCATGAGATTTCCCAGGCAAGAATACTGGAGTGGGTAATCACTTGCTTCCCTAGGGGATCTTCCCAACGCAAGGATCGAACCTGCATTTGCTGCATTGGAAGGTAGGTTCTTTACTACTGAGCCAACAGGGAAGCCTTCAACAAAATTAGTCAATGGTTTAACCTTGGACCATTTTACTCTGTATCTTTGGTGCTTCTCAGATATATAAAACACACTCAAGAAAAGTCAAATAGGACAGGAGAGCTTGGTAAGAACAATGGACCAAGATCAAGCACTTGGGGTAATCTTGACAAAGACAAGGAAAATGGACAATATCTATCCCATCTTCTAAATGGTTTCATGAACCTGTGAAGATATATGGCAAGACCCCAGCCAACAATGTCAACAAGGGATTCAAAATGTATAGAGATGCTGAATTTCCTTAAAGGAAGAAGAAGGAGGTGATAATGAATAAGGAGAGGAAAATATAAGAACGAAAAGAAGGAGCAGAAAGCAAAGAAACTAGAGATGGAGTTATTGGGGCAGAGGGAAGATGCCACATGTTAAGGCATCATTTAGTGCTCTAGTAGCTCATGTCATCCATGGTGGCCTCGAAATACAGAATCTCAGATTTGAAGGGATATTTCATAGACATTTAATCTAGTCCTTGGCAGTCTTTGGGGCTAGAGAAGTCAGCTTAAATTCTAGCTGTTCCACTTAGTATCTGTGCCAGATACTCATATAAGCAATATAGTTTGAGACTGTTTCTTCGCAAAGTAGGAGCAAATCTACCAGGGTCGAGTGAGACTTAAACACAACCAGACTGCAAGTTCTGTCTCACTGCTGGTTCTCACAAGCATTAGATCAGCTGTCATCTCCCCAACCCCACAATCCTAGCATTGCTCAGCGGTCACCAGGACCTGTTAAGTCCACCTAATACAACATAACCACATGCCCCAGTGGTATTTTTCCACCCTAGCTAGGCTGCCCTCAGACTCCTCGTGTTTGCCAGACACAAAACTGAGGCTATGGTGTCTGCCATGGGAGTGGGGTGGGGGTGGGGTTGAAGGAAACAGGTGCATGGAGGAGACAGCAGCATTCCAGCTCATCCATCAGCGTGTGCCCGCGTCTGACATGAGGAATGATGTGCCCCGTGCACAGACACACAGAGAGAAGAGGCAAGGGGGCGAGGCAGGAGCCCATCCATCACCCAGAGCCTGTCATCCCTGCCTCTGCACCTCCGCAGGGGAGGCGAGCCCAGTCAGCCTGGAGGGTGGCTTCTGGAAAGTCAGATGCCCACAGGGAGGCCGCACATCCACTCTGAACCTGCCTTTACTCACTGAGTATAGATCATTCCCTGCCAGCCTGCATCAGCCCATCCCTTGGAGATTCTGCTTACCCTCTGGTCTCATGGCTCCTTTTCCTCCCAGCTTTTGTGGAAGGAAAACCCCAGAAGGGCCCCTAAGCAGAGGAGTCCTGCTTAGGGCACTTGGGCAAGTTTTCATGAGGCTCTTCCTTGGGGTGCCATCCAGCATCTCAGCCCATCTATCTCCTCCCTGCTTCCTTTGCCCCATAACATCGCTAGAATGAAAAACAGCTGGACTGTTCAGAAAACAAAGGAAATGCTAAAATGCTGTGCAAACCTCAGAGTGAAGAGCACACATGGCTTGATTCTACTGCTGTTGTGACAGGGCAGCACGGGAGCAATGTCAGCAGACAACACAGACAACACACGCTGGCAGAACAACGCAGCCCATTCTTTGCTCTAGCACTGCGGAGAACCATAGAGAAAAGGTGCTGCGTTTGCAGTCATTCTGGGCTCCCCTTCCTAATTCACCCACATCTCCACCCCAGCGTCAGCTTTTTCTTGTTGTTTTCTCACTGAGCTGAGCCCACTTGGTCATCTGCCTAAGCTATTCCCCTTGAGGTCACCCAAAACCTAGTTCAGGGGTTTCTCTGGGTTATGTTTATAGAAACTTTCCTGGAAAGTACTCCGTAGGGCACTGAGGATGTGCATCGAATTACATGTCCATTGGGAATGCATGTGACTTCAAGTCTCAGAAAACCTGCTAATGGTGGCTTATGAGGATCAGGTTTATGTTCTTATGTGACAATGAGTTCAAGGTTGGCTCAACTGCTTAAGGACTCAGTCTCTTGTCTTCCCATTCTGCCATCTTTAGCATTTTATCTTGTTGCCTTATGGCCCCAAGATGACTCCTGCAGCCTTAGACATGATATCTGTACTCAGTGTAAGGGTGAAATGAGAGAGATTGGTGGTGGCAGCATCTTCTATTTCTTTTCATCCAAAAATGAAAATGTTTTCTAGTATCATCACCTCCAGATCTCTGTTTGGTCCTCACTGGGTCAGAATGGTGTCACATGACTTCTTCTGGTTGCAATGCAGGATGGGAAAATGTTCATAGAGAAAGGCAAGCGGGAGGGAGCCCACAGCAGATGTGGGTGTTGGGCGAATAACTGCAGTGTCTGTTACAGACCATAAGCCTGGATCAAGTTCAAGGAACCAATCATCTTCAAAAGTTTCAAGGTCAGTGGTTCTCCCTTCCCCACAGTTCTTATCATCCCAGGCTCACCTGAAGAATATAAAACTGTCATTCAATTTCTAAGTCATTAAGTGGATTTGCAAACACTAATAAAAATATTAGCATATATAAAAAAATCTTATTTCAATTACTGTCCCCATCACCAGATTAAATTTTCCCTCAATTCATACATGGTTTCTTATGAGGAGTAATTTTCTCTCCCTGCACACCTAAAGAAAAGTTAAAATCCATTAGCATAATTCACACAAATACTTACAGACAAGATTATGAAAATAACCACAGGCCTACAAATTAGAAAACTGAAAAATCAAGACTAATATAAAGAAAATTCAAGCAATGAGTTATCATCCAATCTCCTCACCAAAAAAAATCAGGTCAATTCTGTGCTACATCAAGAATTCAAGTTCTCCAGCAATGTTGATCTAGGGGCTCTGATTGATCCAAAATATGGGTTTAAAACTGCATTCTGGAAATTGCATGGCTTTTGAGGAATTACATATAATTTTTAAAATAAATATTGTACATAAATAAGTCTTTTAGAAATTAATTAATTAACTTTTTTGGCTGAACCAGGTCTGAAATGCAGTACATGGGATCTTTAATTGCAGCATGCAAACTCTTATTTGTGGCATGTGGGAACTAGTTCCCTGACAAGGGATCAAATCTAGGATCCTTTCATTGGGAGCATGGAGTCTTAGCCACTAGACCACCAGGCAAGTCCCTTCAGTTCAGTTCAGTCACTCAATCACTTCTGACTCTTTGCAACCCCATGAACTGTAGCACGCCAGACCTCCCTGTCCATCACCAACTCCCGGAGTCCACCCAAACCCATGTCCATTGAGTTGGTGATGCCATCCAACCATCTCATCCTCTGTTGTCCCCTTCCCCTCCTGCCCTCAATCCTTCCCAGCATCAGGGTCTTTTCAAATGAGTCAGCTCTTTGCATCAGGAGGCCAAAGTATTGGAGTTTCAGCTTCACCATCAGTCATTCCAATGAACACCCAGGACTGATCACCTTTAGGATGGACTGGTTGGATCTCCTTGCAGTCCAAGGGACTCTCAAGAGTCTTCTCCAATACCACAGTTCAAAAGCATCAATTTTTCTGTGCTCAGTTTTTTTTATAGTCCAACTCTCACATCCATACATGACTACTGGGAAAACCATAGCCTTGACTAGATGGACCTTTGTTGTCAAAGTAATGTCTCTGCTTTTTAATATGCTGTCTAGATTGGTCATTACTTTCCTTCCAAGGAGTAAGCTTCTTTTAATTTCATGGCTGCAATCACCATCGGCAGTGATTTTGGAGCCCCAAAAAATAAAGTCAGCCACTGTTTCCACTGTTTCCCCATCTATTTGCCCATCATGAAGTGATGGGACCAGATGCCATGATCTTAGTTTTCTGAATGTTGAGCTTTAAACCAACTTTTTCACTCTCCTCTTTCACTTTCATCAAGAGGCTCTTTAGTTCTTATTCACTTTCTGCCATAAGGGTGGTGTCATCTACATATCTGAGGTTATTGATATTTCTCCCAGCAATCTTGATTCCAGCTTGTGCTTCATCCAGCCCAGCGTTTCTCATGATGTACTCTGCATAGAAGTTAAATAAGCAGGGTGATAATATATAGCCTTGACGTACTCCTTTTCCTATTTGGAACCAGTCTGTTGTTCCATGTCCAGTTCTAACTGTTGCTTCCTGACCTGCATATAGGTTTCTCAAGAGGCAGATCAGGTGGTCTGGTATTTCCATCTCTTTCAGAATTTCCCACAGTTTATTGTGATCCATATTTACCCATAATTTTCAGACTGAATGAACAGGCTATGTGAAAGCTGCAGATGGTATTTAATAATGCTTATTAGTTACTGAGTGCCATGCGCTAAGTGCTTTACCTGGGATATCTAATTAAATCCTTGTGGCAGTTGTAGAAAGTACCTCCTTTTTTCAGATATGAAAAGTCAGAGCTAGGATTGCAGAGCCATTTTTTAAGAAATTTATTATTTGTCTGTTCTTAGTGCCACCCATGTGGTGCTTTGCTAGATGCAAAAGCCTGGTAGCAGGTGAGCAGAGCAGAGAACCTGGATTTAATGCGGGCCTATGAGACTTGTGATCATTCACCTAGAGCCAGACATCCTGGAATGCGAAGTCAAGTAGGCCTTAGGAAGCATCACTACAAACAAAGCTAGTGGACGTGATGGAATTCCAGTTGAGCTATTTCAAATGCTAAAAGATGATGCTGTGTAAGTGTTCCAGTCAATATGTCAGCAAATTTGGAAAACTCAGCAGTAGCCACAGGACTGGAAAAGGTCAGTTTTCATTCCAATCCCAAAGAAAGGCAATGCCAAAAAATGTTCAAACTACAGCACAATTGCACTCATCTCACACGCTAGCAAAGTAATGCCCCAAATTCTCCAAACCAGGCGTAAACAGTACGTGATCCGTGAACTTCCAGATGTTAATGCGGGTTTTACAAAAGGCAGAGGAACCAAAGATCAAATTGCCAACATCCGCTGGATCATTGAAAAAGCAGAAGAGTTCCAGAAAAACATCTATTTCTGCTTTATTGACTACACCAAAGCATTTGACTGTGTGGATCACAACAAACTGTGGAAAATTCTGAAAGAGATGGGAATACCAGACGACCTGACCACCTGAGAAATCTGTATACAGGTCAGGAAGCAACAGTTAGAACTGGACATGGAACAGCAGATTGGTTCCAAATAGGAAAAGGAGTACATCAAGGCTGTATATTGTCACCCTGCTTGTTTAACTTATATGCAAAGTACATCATGTGAAATGCCAGGCTGGATGAAGCACAAGCTGGAATCAAGATTGCCAGGAGAAATATCAATAACCTCAGATATGCAGATAACACCACCCTTATGGCAGAAAGTGAAGAACTAAAGAGCCTCTTGATGAAAGTGAGAGGAGAGTGAAGAAGTTAACTTAAAGCTCATCATTCAGAAAACAAAGATCATGGCATCCAGTCCCATCACTTCATGGCAAATAGATGGGGAAACAGTGGAAACAGTGACAGACTTAATTTTGGGGGGCTCCAAAATCACTGCAGATGGTGACTGCAGCCATGAAATTAAAAGATGCTTGCTCCTTGGAAGGAAAGCTATGACCAACCTAGATAGCATATTAAAAAACATAGATATTACTTTGCCAACAAATATCTTTCTAGTCAAGGCTATGGATTTTCCAGTGGTCATGTATGGATGTGAGAGTTGGACTGTAAAGAAAGCTGATTTAACCTAGATGTCCACCAGCAGATGAATGGATAAGAAAGCTATGGTACATATACACAATGGAGTATTACTCAGCCATGAAAAAGAATACATTTGAATCAGTTCTAATGAGGTGGATGAAACTGGAGCCTATTATACAGAGTGAAGTAAGCCAGAAAGAAAAACACCAATACAGTATACTAAGGCATATATATGGGATTTAGAAAGATGGTAACGATAACCCTGTGTATGAGACAGCAAAAGAGACACTGATGTATAGAACAGTCTTATGGACTCTGTTGGAGAGGGAGAGGGTGGGAAGATTTGGGAGAATGGCATTGAAACATGTATAATATCATGTATGAAATGAATTGCCAGTCCAGGTTCGATGCACGATACTGGATGCTTGGGGCTGGTGCACTGGGACGGCCCAGAGGGATGGTATGAGGAGGGAGGAGGGTTCAGGATGGGGAACACATGTATACCTGTGGCGGATTCATTTCAATATTTGGCAAAATTAATACAATATTGTAAAGTTTAAAAATTAAATTAAATTAAAAAAAAAAAGAAAGCTGAGAGCTGAAGAATTAATGTTTTTGGACTGTGGTGTTGGAGAAGACTGTTGAGAGTCCCTAGGACAGCAAGCAGATCCAACCAGTCCATCCTAAAGGAAATCAGTCCTGAATATTCACTGGAAGGACTGATACTGAAGCTGAAACTCCAATACTTTGGCCACCTGATGCAAAGAACTGCCTCATTGGAAAAGACCTTGATGCTGGGGAAGATTGATGGCAGGAGGAGAAGGGGATGACAGAGGATGAGCTGGTTGGATGGCATCACTGACTCGATGGACATGAGTTTGAGCAATCTCCAGAAGTTGTTGATGGACAGACCCTGGCATGCTGCAGTCCATGGGGTCTCAAAGAGTTGGACACGACCGAGCAACTGAACTGAGCTGCACCACGAGACTTGTTTCAGAGGCTGAAAGCAAAGCCTTTTTGTGAATTCTTGTATCAATAGACACACATGGATGTGGCATTTGCCATTCGAAGGTCCTGAGATGGCTCCATCCCCACTCCCTTTTTAAGAAGCAGTTGCTGTCTCCAAGGACATGGCCATAGGCTGAACTATGGCCTCCTCTGTATTAGTCAGGGTTCTATAGTACCAATAGGCTCTCCTAGATGTGTACACAGGAACAGGTTTATTACAAGGAATTAGTTCATGCAATTTTATGGAGGATGTGAAGTCCCATGATTTGATGTCTGCAGGCTGGGGACCCAGAGAGCTGGTGATGCAATTCAGAGAAATCTGAAACCCTGAGAATCAGGGAAGCTGAGGGCAGGAGAAAACAGTTTCATCTCACTCAGTCAGGTGGGTAGCAAATTCTTCCATCCTCTGCCTTTTTCGTTCTGTACTTGGTTGTAGTTGTTCAGTTGTTAAGTCGAATCTGACTGTGACCCCATGAACTGCAGCACACTAGCCCCCAACAAACTGGATGATGCCCACTCACATTGGAGAGGGCAAATCAATTCATTGAGTCCACTGATTCAAAAGTTACTTTCATCTGGAAATACCCAAACAGGCACTCCTAGAAACAACGTTTAGCCACATATGTGTGCAGCCCAGGATCCAGTTAAGATGACATACTAATTAACCATCACACACTTAAATTCACATTTTGAAGTCTTAACCTCCACTACCTCAGAAAGTGATTTTATTTGGAGATAGGGTTCTTTAAGAGGTAATTAAGTAATGCCATTAGGGTTGGTGCTAATCTAACATAACTGGTGTCCTTATAAGAAGAGGAGATATGGACACAGAACACATGAGAAAGTGTGTAGATATAGGGAGAAGATGGCAATCTATAGTCATGGAGAGAGGCCTTGATCTTGGCTGTCCAGCATCCAGAAGCGTGGGACAACAATTTCATTTGTTTAAGCCACCAGTCTGCTTACTTTATTATGGCAACCCTAGGACATGGTCCTGGTTCTTAGCCTGAAGAGGTGTTGTTGTTTAGTCACTAAGCCACGTCCGACTCTTTACGATTCCACAGAGTGCAGCATGTCAGGCTCCCTGTCCTTCACTATTTCCCAGAGTTGGCACTAGTGGTAAAGAATCTGCCTGCCAAATGCAGGAGACACAGAGAAATGGGTTTGATCCCTGGTTGGGAAGATCCCTTGGAGGAGGAAATGGCAACCCACTCCACTATTTTTGCCTGGAAAATTCCATGGACAGAGAAGCCTGGCAGGCTACAGTCCATGGGGTCACAAAGAGTCAGACATGACAGAGCACACACACACAGGTTCCCCTGTCCTTTAGAGTTTGCTCAAATTCATGTCCATTGAGTCAGTGATGCTATCTAATCATCTCATCCTCTTCTGTCCCTTTTTCCTTTTGCCTCCAATCTTTCTCAGCATCAGGGTCTTTTCCAATGAGTTGGGTCTTCCCATCAAGTGGCCAAAGCAATGGAGCTTCAGCCTCAGCATCAGTCCTTCCAATGAATATTCAGGGTTGATTTCCTTTAGGATTAACTCGTTTGATCTCCTTGTGGTCCAAGGGAGTCTCAAGAGTCTTCTCCAGCACCACAATTCAAGAGCATCATTTCTTCAGTGCTCAGTCTTCTTTATGGTCCAACTCTTACATCTGTACATGACTACTAGAAAAATCATAGCCTTGACTATATGGACCTTTGTTGGCAAAGTAAGTCTCTGCTTTTTAGTATGCTGTCTAGGTTTGTCATAGCTTTCTTTCCAAGTAGCAAGTGTCTTTTCATTTCATAGCTGCAGTGGGGCACTAAACAGTAAGAAGGAGGGAGGGAGAGGGGTCAGCGAGGAGAAAAAGAAAGAGAGAGAGAGACAAAAGAATGCTTCCTGAGCCCTCTTTGCCTCTTGGCTACTTTAATCTTAACCACTACCTCAAATCCTTGCTTAGAAGGCAAGCATACGCCCACAGCCATAGCCTGCGCCACGTGTCCCTTGCTTAATCTAAATCAGCTAATAGCTGGTCTCCTCTACCACCACACTTCCTGTGCTTGTTAGTAGCTGGAGGGGCATCAGTGTCACACTATAATGATACAATTTTCAGGTGCCAGTGTAAAAGGAAAAGGCTGAGAGGACCCCTTGTTCAAAAATTACTAAGAATTTCAAGACAGCAAGAGCAGAGAATTGAACCAAGCGTTGGCCCCTCTAAGAACACGGTTCTAGGCAACTACACAGGATGCACACCCAGGAAGCCAGCCCTGGTCTCATGTCTGTGCTTGACTGAAGTGGTTAGAGATCATTTTCAGAGGGAGCCTTCCACTTCCACAGGAATGCAACAGGGACAATGTAAAGATGCAAAGGGACAGACACTCCTCAGTCAGGGACTTTAGATCCACATGACACCTGGCCACCAGAGCACCAGCCTCTTGGGCCTCTGTCTTGGTCAGTTCTGGCCAGATTTTGAACTGTTGGTTGCTGCACAGGAAATGCAAGAAGAGAGTTTTGCTTATAGAGGTGCCAGTGAAATGCTGAAGCCAGCAAATGCTGGGATGGGAGGAGTAGCCTGCTGTTCTATGTCTGCTTTGTGTTCAAAGTAATAATAATTGTAAAAATTGTAACAGTGGCCAACTTTTATTGGGCACTTGACATATACCAGGCTCTGTCATAAGTTCTTTATGGAAATTATTTTACTTAATTATCTCGACAACCCCTGAGCGCTGTTGAGCAAATCAACAGTTCACTGACTGGAAGCCTGATGCAGAGAGAGGTTAAGGCCAAGGTTCTTCAGTGGGTGAGCTGGGATTCCAATGGAGATTGTGTCTCCCGGGTGCATGGTTAAGTTATTTTGCATTGTGACATTTACTTTCAGCAAATCCAGGAGAGAACCGTGCCAACTTGGCACCAATCAAGAGCCAAAAGAGATTTGTTTTTTCAGGGGTGAGGGTGAGGGGAGCAGGATTTCCTGTTTCAGTTAAGGGTAAAATGGAGAGAGTTAAGAGTTAAAATGAACCTCACATATAACCATTTCTTCATGTGTCAAATGAAGATGGTAACTGTGAAACAGGAGAGAAGGGAGAAGTGTACAACCTTTAAAAGAATGACATGACCATAAGATATGACAAAGACTAGTTAGAACCAACTAGGCCCAGGATAGTGGAAAACTTGACTTCTAGTAGATCTTGAGCCTCATTATATGCTCATTGTAATGCATTAGCTTAATGACACATCCACCAACACCATGACAGTTCTGAGGCCAACCATAAAAGGTCAAAAGGTGGGAGGTGTCCTAATTCGTGGAAATCCCCTCTCCTCCCTCAAAATAGTAGGTATGGTACTCCCGCTCATTAGCCTATGAAATTACCCAGCCCACAAAAACTAACCACATCGTATTTCAGTTCTCTCACATTCTGAGATGGTCCACACTCTGTGGAGTGTTTCTCTCTAAGTATATCTACTTCTCACCTATCACTTCATCGACAAATTCTCTGGAGATGAAGCAAGAACCTCAGATTCACCAGCAACAACTGCTGATGTGCTTACTTCTCAAGGTGCCTGTGAGGACCAGACACTCCCGGGTGCTGTTTGCCATCGATGCCTGATCTGCTCCATGATCTGCCAATGGTCATTCACTTTGCTCTCTACCTTCTCTCCAATCTGTTCTCCACACTGCAACTCAGTCCATCTTATCATAAAGTAAATCTGATAGTCATTTCCTGTAACAACTTTCTGTGCTCTCAGGTTAAAGACAAAACTCTTCCCTGGCCTGCAAAGTTCTCTAGGACCTTGCCCCCCACTGCTGCCCACCCTCCCCTCACTGTTTGCTCTTCATCACTTCTTGGATTTCAGCCCCACTGGCCTTTTTCAGAACCCTGAACTCATCATGCTTTCTCCTCACACAGGGCCTTTGCACAGGCTGCTGCTGGAAGGCTCTGCTCTTCATCCTTCACCTTGGTGACTACGACTCAGTCCTACACAACCACTTCCAGAATCAATTCCTTCATTTCCTTTCTCAAGCAACTACTTTATAGAGATTTTATTCAAATACCATACAATTAATTTATCTAAAGCATACAATGCAATGGTTTTTGGTACATTCAGAGGCCATTATCATAATCGGCAATTTTAGAACATTCTCATCATACCAAAAGAAATACCTGTCCATTAAAAGTCACCCTCCTCATTTCCCCCTGCTTCCTTCTTCCTTACTCCCTGAGGCAATCATTGACCTATTTCTTTCTTTATGGTTACAAACAGAATTATATAATAAGTGGTTTCCTATATCTGGTTTCTTTGACTTAGCCTAAGGTTCTTAAGGTTTATCTAGATTATAGCATGTATCAGGACCCATTTCTTTTTATTGCCAAACAGGATTCCATTATGTGAATATACCACATTTAATTTATTTATTCATCACTTGAAAGTTATTTGCGTTGTTTCCACTTGAATAATTCTGGTATGAACATTTACATACAAGCTTTTGTGTGTATATGTATTTTCGATCCTCTTGAATTTCTGGGCCACATGGTAACTCTATGTTTAACCTTTTGCGGAACAGCCAGATTGTTTTCCAAAGTGGCTGCACCATTTTCCATTTCCACCAGAAACGTATTAGGGTTCCAATTTATTCACATCCCCAAAAATGCTTGTTATTATCTTTTTTTTATTACAGTCATCCTAGCAGATGTGAAATGGTATCTCATTGTGGCTTTGACTCACATTTCCCTGATGGCTAATGATCTTGAGCATCTTTTCATATGTTTATCGACCCTTTGTGTATGTTCTTTGGAGAAAGGTCTATTGATCCTTTGCCCATTTTTTTTTTAATTGGGTGGAGTTATTTCCTCTTGAAGTCAGTTGCCTCCATTATCAACAACCTCTTTAAGAAAAGCCTTAGAAAATGGGGCTTTTCCTCTTAGAATGAAGAACACGTTTCTGCTGTGACAAGTGGGAGTTTGGTCTCAAAAAATAATTTAAAATCTGGGGACTTGACAAAAATGCCTTGATAGAGTCGGCAAGTCCAGAAAGGAAGATTCAGACTTCAGGGAATTGGTCTGTCTAAAAAAAGGAAATGGCAGCCCAATTAATATTCTGTGAAAGTAAAAAAGAAAATCTTGGAAGTGCCAACTTCTGGATAATATTACTAATTGTGGTTTTCTCCCCAAATCTGCCTTTGCTCTGCGACCCTTCCATTCTGGTAGTCACCCAAGAGAATAAATAAACTCATTTGTCTGACCTCATTCCCCAGCAAGGGCAGATCAAAATTCCAGGGGGAAATTACAGAAACAGCACTCCATTTCTTGCAAGGTGATTCTCTCCCAATTCTGATTCATTCCCCTCAGGGTTCCCCTTATGACATTAGCATCTATTATCTTCCTGGCTGAATTCTTCCCTAAAGGGCACCCAGTGTCCCTAGGCAATGCCAGTGTCAAGGAAACCTCACCAACTGTGAAGGAAGTGTGACCTCCTAGAGGAGGCAGAAAGGAACCCTGGGGGAAAGATTTTGGGGTCAGTGCAAAGCTGTCCTGACTTCTGCAGTGAAATGAGTCCCAGGAGCTTGCGGTACACACCATGTCGAGCTACGGTTTCCTCGGTAAAACTGTGTCTGCCCAGGCAAGAATGCTCAGAGCCTCAGGGCTTCTGTGTTTTTGTTGAGTGGGGCATCAGTGTCTTGGAAGGAATTAGAGCATCCTTTAATGAGGATCATTGGCCTGAATCCCTAGAATGACAGAGCTGCTTAGAAATACCCTTGCAGAGTAAGATGCTTGAATACACTCAGGCACAAAGGTAGACTGTGGCTTCTTTATTCTCACAAATAAGGTCTCATTCAATAGTAAGGAATAAGGAATCATTCAAGCACATAGATAAACTGAGAGGACTTCCTGTCTAAGACATATGTTTCAGGTGGAGTTGTATTTACAGCAATAATTTTCAAGTTCAAGTTGTTGTAAGCTCTCCTCTCAGTGGGAATTTTAAACAAGTACTGATAACCCCATTTTGTAGATGGAGAGAGCAGTTCCGCATGTATGTCCTATCCAGCAATTCAGTCACATCTGGTGCATGAGTGTATGGTATGAATAAAATGTGTGCAAAAGAAACAGCTCAGAGAAAAGGGCAAGGAAGTGAAGGTGTCCAAAAATAAAAGATCTTTTATGCAACAAAAATATTTCTTCTGACAAAACCATCCTTGGGAATTCACTATATATAAGAGAGAAAAGCAGAATTAAGCTGATTCAAATGGATTACTTAACACTATATGTATGGGCATGGGGGAGCTGGGGTGTTGGAACAAAGGCAACCAATGATTCCTCTTGTAATGTGCCCAGGACCTCCCTAATTTTAGCCCTAGGTCCCAGGATACTTCTTCAAGCCTGGGCAGACTGAACAGTAGGTCACCCCTTGTGGGAAGTGGGCTCACTGAACCAGTAGGCTGTGGCTTCCCATGTCCCATTGGAACTTCAAGGGCTCCAGCAAGTGACACAACAGTAGGGACCAGGGTTTCTGTTGTTCATTTCTTTACCCCTTGTGCCAAGCTGTGTGCTTTGTTTATGGAAAGCACTGAATCAATGTTGCTTGAATTGAAATGACATGACCCCCAGAACATACTTTAAATCTCACTGTCATAGAGGAAAAGGCAGAAAGAAAAGGGGGAAAGGAAGGTGCATCTATCGAACTTCTAGAATGCTCCAGGGCCTGGGCCAGATGCTTCATATGCATTGATCTCAGCAAACCTATATGCAGGATTAAAAAAAATATTTATTTTTGGCTGTGTTGGGTTTTAGTTGCAGCAAGAGGGATCTTTAATGCAGCATGTGACCTCTCTCTAGTTGTGGTGGGCAGGCTTAGTTGCCCTTCAGCCTATGGGATCTTAGTCCAGGATCAGGGATTGAACCCACATCCTCTGAATTGGAAGGTAAATTCTTACCCACTGGACCACCAGGGAAGTCCCTGTGGTAAGATTTAGAAACAGCAAAGTGAGTTGGTGTGGAAACTGGCCTGAAAATGCAAATGTGTCTGTTCCAGCACCTTTGACATGGTCATCACTCTATATTTCTGTACAATTCAAAGGCATCCCCAAAGTCTCCCACTTTCCTCGCCACCTTCTGCACATGCCTGGGATCACCATCCTTTCCACAAGCTGACTTGCCCCCAACTCCCCACCGCCTACCAGGGCTGCTGGCCAGGATGCTGTTCAGCAACGGTGCTTCACCTGCCCACCCATCCATCCACCCCAGGGCTTAGAAATGCTCAGCCACTTCTGGCTTCAGATGAGGGCTGGTCAAATAAAATCCCAGATTCTCAATCCAATAGTTTAGGGCAGCTGCAAAGCCCCAGAGTGCAGGCTGGGCCAGGCTCTGCAAAAACCCCAACCAAAGGGTATGGTTCAGGGGGACAAAATCACCTGGTGGGGTCAGAGGTCAGGGGCAGGAGGCGGCTCAGCCTCATGCTACCCCTCGGGGTCTTGTTTGGTGACAAAACAACCATCCTTGGGTCCTGGGTCAAGTCAGGCAATGGCAGTCCTGGGATTCCTGTCCTGCTCAGTGGCACTAAAGTTCCTTCAAAGGGATGTGGCTGCAATTTGCCTTCCAGCCGGCTTGCCTTGTGTGTGTAGCAGCAATCCCTGAAGCCGCTGCTGCTGATAAAATATACATGTGCATCTCAACCACCTTCACCCTTCAAATCTGGTAGAGAAACAGGCAGGCAATTTTCAGACTTGGAGGCATGTGTGCTCTTTCAGGGAAACCCAAGTGGGCTGGCCCCTGGACTTTTGTTTTGACCAAGAGGATTTAAGAAGCCAAGCGAAATAGAACACCTCTTGACATGACATTGTGCCAGTCGAGAATGGTTAGAAATTGTTCCAGACATATCCAGTGAAACTGTTTTCAAGTGCCTTTGGACAAACACTCAGTGCTCTGAGTGTAACTGGGATTGTGTGAGCTTAGAGTTTGGGCTCGACAGATTCCAGGCATGCTGGCTTTGAATCCTGACTACTTACTGCCTATGTGACCTCAGGGGGGCTGCTTGGCCTCCATGCCCCGGTTTCGTCCTCTGTAAAATGGTGATGATAACAGTGTCCACCGCCTAGTGTTGTCATGAGGCATAGGTGAGATGAAGCAGCGCTTGCAGAATGCCTGGCATGGACAGAGGCTCTCACTCAATAAACGTGGGCTACTGGCATTTGGGGCTTTCCTGGTGGCTCAGCAGCAAACAATCTGCCTGCCAATGCAGGAAACCTAGGTTTTTTCCCTGGGTTCTTTTGCCTAGAGACGGAAATGGCAAGCCACTCCAGTATTCTTGCCTGAGAAATCCCGTGGTCAGAGGAGCCTGGTGGGCTACAGTCCATGGGGTTCCAGAGTCAGACATGACTGAGCGACTAAACAACGGCAATTGTCATTTTACCAAATGAACGGCTATGTTCGGCTATCTGAGTTTGCTAGGGCTACAGTGCCTATGTACCACAAACTCTGTGGCTTAAACAACAATTTTTTTTTAACTTTCAAAAAAAATTGGGGGTTTGTTTATTTATTTTTGGCTGCAGTCGGTCTTTGTTGCTGAGAGCGGGTTTTCTCTAGTTGTGACACGTGTGGACTACGCTCTAGTTGCGGTGTGAGGGCTTCTCATTGCAGAGGCTTCTCTTGTTGCAAAGCATGGGCTCTAGAGCTCAGGCTGAGTACCTACCGCACATGGGCTTAGGCGCCCTGCAGCATGTAAAATCCTCCTGGACCAGGGATGGCACCTGTGGCTCCTGGGTTGGCAAGCAGATTCTTAACCACGGGACCACCAGGGAAATCAATGACAGAAATTTGTTACCTTATAGTCCTGGAGGCTAGAGGTCCAAGATCAAGATGTTGACAGGGATGATTTCTTCTGAAGGCTGTGTAAGAATCTGTTCCATGCCACTCTCCTAGCTTCTGGTGGTTTTCTGGCCATCTTTGGTATCCACTGGCTTGATCTCTGCCTTCTCATTGACATGTATGCATGTCTCTGTGTCTAAATTTCCTCTTTTATAAGGATAGCCATCATACTGGAATAGGGGTCCATTCTTCTCCAGTAGGACCTCCTCTTAATTAATTACATCTACAATGATTTGTATTGTATTTCCAAATAAGGTCCCATTCTGAGGCCCTGGGGATTAGGATCAGGACGTCAACACAGGAGATTTGGGGAGATAACATTCAACTCCTAACAGGGATTTACCCTCTACACTTGTGAGTTCTTTTCTTGCAGTAAGGGGGTAAAGAGGGTGGTCAACATCCCACCCCACTCCACATCTTCTAGAATAGCCAAGATGCTCCTGCTCTGCCCTGTAACCTCATCCTACATCCTTGCTACTACTGGATGGGTTCAAGGCCCATCTCCCTCCCTGTGGCATCTTTTCCTTCTCTTTCTCTTTCCCTGCCCATCTCAGGGTCCAGGACACTGCCTTGCACCTAGCAGACACGCCATAAATATTTAAGTGAATGGATGTGCCTTAATCCTCAACAATTCCAGGGGGTAAGCATCACTATCTTGTTTTATGATAAAGGGAATAATTCATTTACACTCAGAGCTATTGTCTTTGGACTGAGGCACCACTTGCATAATTGCTGGTTTTCTAGAACCCTTCACATCCCTGACAGTACTGAACTCACATGACAGGTCTACCTAACATATTCCAGGGCCCCCTCCATGAATCTCTGAATGAGAATCTCCCAACATGTCCATTTCTAACATCTCAGAATTACCTGTGATTCTGAGACCAGCTCTGTTTGAGAGCAACTGCCTAAGGATGTAAATATAAGGGTAGAGAGGGCAGGAACCTCTTTTCTTTTGATTTCATGTTTTCCTCAGAAGGAACAGTAGTTTAGGACTATCCCAAGTCTCTCTCCATCAGTAATTCAGTGTCTTCTCTGATTTCTGGGTTGGGGATGAGGGACTGGGTATGCCTAATTAAGCTCCTTGCATGGTCTGCCTTTCTCAGTCTGCCTGCTGAGATCTCACATGCTGTCTGCTCCCTGCCAGGTGATACAGGGACTTGTCAGGAAGATGAGGGAGAGGCTGTTAAATTACTTTAGTGTTTAGATTACATTGGATAAATTTAAATGAGTAATATGACATTTTTCATCAATATTGATAATATGCCAGAAGTTATATCCTTTGAAACTCCTTAAACCTATGATAAATACAAATTATATGGCCACTCAAAAACTCTGTGAGATAGTTTTACAAAACAGGCATTCTATGCCTCCTGATTGACACAATACGCAGAACCATTAGTACTGAGGAATTAGTCTTGCCAAAAAAAGAAACTGATCAAGCTTCTGGATTTACCTAACGCTGTTTTACAGAAAATACAGGAGAAAGAAGAAAATGTTAACTGATACCATGTATGGACTTAAATATATCCAGAATGTGGGAAATTAATAGGGCAAATGATTTAGTTTCTTCAACAAATAAATGGTCCAAAATGAAATACATAAAAAGAGAGATGAAAACTATGCATGTTAAAAGTCATAAGAAGCAGATCAACTAAATGCAACATCTAGATTTTGTTTGCATTTGATTCAAATACAACAACAGTTAAAAAAATTCTCAGACATAAAGGGAAACTTGAACACTGATTAGATTTGATCCGATTAAAGAATTATTGTTAATTTTTTGGTATGCTAATGTACTGCAGCATTCTTAAAGAATAAAATCCTTTTCAGTTAGACATAATATTAAAAATTTAAAGGTAGAATTACATAATGTCTGGGAGTTGCTTCAAAATAATTTGGAGGGGGTAATGGGTATGAATTGAAATGAAACAAAATTGGTGATGAATTGATAATTATCAAAGCTGAGAAATGTACAGATGGGAGTCCATTATACTGCTTTTTCTAACTTGGTATAATTTTGAAAAAAATTTAGGTGTTGTAAGTGGCATTGTGGCTGTGTTTTTAAGAAGACACTTTACCTTTTAGAGATAGGTACTGATATATTTTTGGATGAAATGATATGATCTATGAGATTTGCTTTAAAATAATTCAGAGTTGGGTGTGTATTATGGACTGAAAGTTTATATTCCTCCAAAATTCATGTGTGTGTGTGCACTGGCTCAATTGTGTCTGAAGCTTTGCAACCCCGAGTACAGCAGCCCTTCAGGCTTCTCTGTCAATGGAATTTTCCAGGCAAGAATACTGAAGTGGGTTGCCATGGACTCCTCCAGGGGATCTTCCCAACCTGGGAATCAAATCCACATCTCTTGTGTCTCCTGCGTTGGCAGGTAGCTGCTTTACTGCTGTGCCACCTGGGGAAGCCTGCAAAATTCATATGCTGAAACTTAATCCCTAATGTGGTGTTTGAGGGTGAAATCTTCGGGAGGTAATTAGGTCATGAGGGTGGAGCCCTCATAAATGGAATTAGTGCTCCTACAGAAAAAGACACAAGGGAGGTGATCTCTCTCTCCATCACATGAGGATATACCAAGAAAGCAGTCTTCTACAAAGTGGAAAGAGGGTCCTCACCAAGAACCAAATCAGCTAGTATCCTGATCTTAGACTTTCCAATCTCCAACCAAAACTAGGGAATAAATGTTTGTTCAAGTTACCAATTAATGGTCATCTCCTATAGTGGCCCAAGCTGATAGAGTATATAGTAGATAAAATATAACTGGTCATATATTGTTAATTGTTGAAGCTGAGTAATGGGTACATGAGGGTTCTTTACATTATTTCCTCTATCCTTATATGTTTGAAAATTTTCATTAGTAATTTTAAAGTAGAAAAAAGAAAAAGAACTCTTCTCTAAAACTTACTTTGTGAAACTCCTATAACTTTGATATCCAAGCCATACAAAATCAGTTCAGTGAAGAAAATTAGAAGCCAATCACACTGGTGAATATATATAGAGGCATCCTAAATTAAATTTAAATAAAATATTAGGAAACTAAAGGACTGATCCTGAAGCTATAGCTCTAATACTTTGGTCACTTGTTGTAAAGAGCCAACTCATTGGAAAAGACCCTGGTGATGGGAAAGATTGAAGGCAAAAGGAGAAGGGGGTGACAGAGAATTAGATGGCTAGACAGCATCACCAACTCAATGGACATGAATCTGAACAAACTCCAGGAGACAGTGAAGGACAGGGGAAAACGGCATGCTATAGACCATGGGCTCACAGAGAGTTGGACACATCTTAATGACTGAACAAAAACAACAAACCCAAAAATGTATGTATCAAATAATAACATGATAAAGGAATGGAAGGTTTGTTCACTATAAGTAAATCATTCAGTTCAGTTCAGTTCAGTCGCTCAGTCGTGTCCGACTCTTTGAGACCCCATGAATTGCAGCACGCCAGGCCTCCCTGTCCATCACCAACTCCCGGAGTTCACTCAGACTCATGTCCATTGAGTCAGTGATGCCATCCAGCCATCTCATCCTCTGTCGTCCCCTTCTCCTCCTGCCCCCAATCCCTCCCAGCATCAGAGTCTTTTCCAATGAGTCAACTCTTCACATGAGGCGGCCAAAGTACTAGAGTTTCAGCTTTAGCATCATTCCTTCCAAAGAAATCCCAGGGCTGATCTCCTTCAGAATGGACTGGTTGGATCTCCTTGCAGTCCAAGGGACTCTCGAGAGTCTTCTCCAACACCACAGTTCAAAAGCATCAATTCTTTGGCGCTCAGCCTTCTTCACAGTCCAACTCTCACATCCATACATGACCACAGGAAAAACCATAGGCTTGACTAGATGGACCTTCATTGGCAAAGTAATGTCTCTGCTTTTGAATATGCTATCTAGGTTGGTTATAACTTTCCTTCCAAGGAGTAAGGATCTTTTAATTTCATGGCTGCAGTTATCATCTGCAGTGATTTTGGAGCCCCCAAAAATGAAGTCTGACACTGTTTCCACTGTTTCCCCATCTATTTCCCATGAAGTGATGGGACCAGGTGCCATGATCTTCGTTTTCTGAATGTTGAGCTTTAAGCCAACTTTTTCACTCTCCACTTTCACTTTCATCAAGAGGCTTTTGAGTTCCTCTTCACTTTCTGCCATAAGAGTGATGTCATCTGCATATCTGAGGTGATTGATATTTCTCCCGGCAATCTTGCTTCCAGCTTGTGTTTCTTCCAGTCCAGCATTTCTCATGATGTACTCTGCATATAAGTTAAATAAGCAGGGTGACAATATACAGCCTTGACGTACTCCTTTTCCTATTTGGAACCAGTCTGTTGTTCCCTGTCCAGTTCTAAACTGTTGCTTCCTGACCTGCATGCAAATTTCTCAAGAGGCAGATCAGGTGGTCTGGTATTCCCATCTCTTTCAGAATTTTCCACAGTTTATTGTGATCCACACAGTCAAAGGCTTTGACATAGTCAATAAAGCAGAGTAGATGTTTTTCTGGAACTCTCTTGCTTTTTCCATGATCCAGCGGATGTTGGCAATTTGATCTCTGGTTCCTCTGCCTTTTCTAAAACCAGCTTGAACATCTGGAAGTTCACGGTTCACGTATTGCTGAAGCCTGGCTTGAAGAATTTTGAGCATTACTTTACTAGTGTGTGAGGTGAGTGCAATTGTGTGGTAGTTTGAGGATTCTTTGGCATTGCCTTTCTTTGGGATTGCAGTGAAAACTGACCTTTTCCAGTCCTGTGGCCACTGCTGAGTTTTCCAAATGTGCTGGCATATTGAGTGCAGCATTTTCACAGCATCATATTTCAGGATTTGAAATAGTTCAACTGGAATTCCATCACCTCCACTAGCTTTGTTCGTAGTGATGCTTTCTAAGGCCCACTTGACTTCACATTCCAGGATGTCTGGCTCTAGGTGAGTGATCACACCATCGTGATTATCTGAGTTGTGAAGATCATTTTTGTACAGTTCTTCTGTGTATTCTTGCCATCTCTTCTTAATATCTTCTGCTTCTGTTAGGTCCATACCATTTCTGTCCTTTATTGAGCCCATCTTTGCATGAAATGTTCCCTTGGTATCTCTGATTTTCTTGAAGAGATCTCTAGTCTTTCCCATTCTGTTGTTTTCCTCTATTTCTTTGCATTGATTGCTGAGGAAGGCTCTCTTATCTCCTCTTGCTATTCTTTGGAATTCTGCATTCAGATGCTTATATCTTTCCTTTTATCCTTTGCTTTTGGCTTCTCTTATTTTCACAGCTATTTGTAAGGCCTCCCCAGACAGCCATTTTGCTTTTTTGCATTTCTTTTCCATGGGGATGGTCTTGATCCCTGTCTCTTGTACAATGTCACAAACCTCATTCCATAGTTCATCAGGCAGTCTATCTATCAGATCTAGGCCCTTAAATCTATTTCTCACTTCCACTGTATAATCATAAGGGATATGATAGTTCAAAATAAGTAAACCATTAATGTAAATCATTATGGGTTGACTTGTGTCCTTTCAACAGATGTTAAGGCTTAATCCCAATACTTGTGAATGGGAGCTTATTTGGGAATAGGGTCTTTGCAAATGAACAAGTTAAGATGAGGGTTATTAAGGCAGACTCTGATACAAAATGACTGTGTCCTTATAAAAAGGGGAAATTTGGACAAAGAGACCAACATGCACAGAGAAGATTATGTGAAGAAACAGCAAGTACACATCTACAAGTCAAATAATGCCTGGGGTTACCAGAAGTTAGAAGCAGGCATGAACAGACTCCCTGGCCCTTAGAGGGAATCAACACCGCCAACTCCTTGATCTCAAACTTCTGGTCTCCTGAACTCTGAGACAATAAATTTTTGTTGTTTAGGCCACCTGGTTTATGATACTTTTTATGGCAGCCCCTGGAGAGTAATACAATGTAATTCATCATATTGATAAAGGACAGAAAAACACAAGATCATCTCAATAGATACTGAAAAAGAAATTCATAAAATTCAGCTGCTAATCATGAAGATGATAATGATGATGATGATATAACTTTTAGCAAACTAGGAATAAAGGGACTTTCCTTATTTTAATAAATTATATGTACGAAACTAACTGCAAACAACATACTAAGTGTCAAATTCTTTAAAACTTTTTCTTTTAAATAAGGAATAGCACAAGAACACACCTACTGTCAAAACTTCTATTCAACTGCAGAGCAATTACTCGCCAATTAAAAATAAATAAGCTTGAATTTGAAAGAAAACAAACTTCTATTCAATATTATACTAGAATATCTAGGTAGCATAGTAAGATTTTTTTAAATGACAGTAAAAAATATAATGATTAGAATAATAAAATTGTTAATTTTCACAAATAATTTTCAACATAGAAAATTCAAAAAATTATAGACAAATTATTAGGATGAATAAAGGAATTTAGCAAGTCTCCTCATGTATAAAAGGCAATGAATTCTATACACCAGCAATGGAACATGCAATTTAAAAACAGCATTTATCTTAGCATATATTAACTAAGTACCTAAGAATAAATCTAACTAAAGATGTACAAGACTTATGTGTAGGAAATTATAAAATTGTATTAAAAGGCATTAAAAATATCTTTGTAAAGAGACATCCAATGCTCAGGGATATAAATACTCAATATTATAAAGGTATAAATTATCCTAAATCTAATGGACTTCCAAGAAATAAATCGAATAGAATTTTCATGGACCTAGATAAATGGATTCAAAAATTCAAAAAATGGAAGGAGAAAATACTCCCAATAGCCAAGGCATTTCTTCAAAAAAAAAAAAAAAAAAAAGCCACATAGGAGAATATGCACTCTTCTCACTATCTATAATTATAAAGCTATACTGGGAAAACAATGGAAACAGTGACAGACTTTATTTTCTTCAGCTCCAAAATCACTGCAGACGGCGACTGCAACCATGAAATGAAAAGACGCTTGCTCCTTGGAAGAAAAGCTATGACCAACCTAGACTGTGGTGTTAGACAAGACTTTTCAGAGTCCCTTTGACTGCAAGGAGACCAAACCAGTCAATCTTAAAGGAAATCAATCCTGAATATTCATTGGAGGGACTGATACTGAGGCTGAAGTCCCAATACTTTGGCCACCTGATGCGAAGAGCTGACTCACTGGAAAAGATCTTGATGTTGGGAAAGATTGAAAGCAGGAAAAGGGGATGGAAAAGGATGAGATGGTTGGATGGCATCACCGACTCAATGGATATGAATTTGAGCAAGCTCTGGGAGATGGTGAAGAACAGAGAAGCTTGGCATGCTGCAGTCGATGGGGTCATAAAGAGTTGGACTCGATTGAGCAACTGAACAACAAGTGGGAAATAAAATGTGATATTCATCGAGGGATATTAGACAGAACAATGGAATAGAATAGAAGCCGAGAAAGAGACCAACACATACATGGAAACCTGGCTATGACAGAGGTGACGGTACAAATCTGTGGGGCGCTCAAAAGGCTGGTTATCCATAAGGGGAAAATATTAAACTGGGCCCTTTCTCACCACAGAGAAACACCAGTTGCAAATGGCCCAGCAACTAAAAAGCAAGACAGGACTCCAAAACTTCTACAAAACAATGTGGGATAATATCTTTCTCACCCTGATAAGGAAGTATTTCTTAAATAAAACACAAAACTCAAATTCCATCAAAACCTAAAGGAATAAAAAGACAAATCATCCAAAAAGGTGAAGATATGTGCCATTATAACTAGTGACAAAGGATTATGATCCAGAATGGGCAAAGAACTCCTGAAAATCAATGTGATAATTACAAACAACTTTATTTTAAAAAGTGAGTTGAACACATGAACAAGCATTGCATAGAAAAAGAAATAAAAATTGATAATCAACTGTTATTACTCTTTTTAATAAGCAATTGGTGGTCTAGTTACTATGTCGTGTCCAACTCTTGAGACCCCATGGACCATAGCCTTCCAGGCTCCTCTGTCCATGGGATTTTTCCAGGTAAGAATACTCAAGTAGGTTGAAATTTCCTTTTCCAGGGGATCTTCCCAACACAGGGATCAAATCCCAGTCTCCTGCATTGCAGGTGGATTCTTCACTGACTGAGCTACCAGGGAAACCAAATCCTTTAATAAGTAAATAATGTAATTACTAATTACATCTTTATTAGTAATAAATAAAAATGCTCATCACAACTACAATAAGGTATTATTTCAGACTTTTCATACCATTTCACACCTTGGCCCAAATCAAAGGGCTTCATAGTACTTGTTACATGTGCCTTAGGACAACAATCCTGTTATCCTCAGGGAGGCAGGTGGACTTTGGGAATAGATGGAATTCCAGGGTCGCTGCCTGGGGCCATAGATTAGTCAGGGCTTAATGCCTCAAGTGCTTCCCTGGTGGCTCAGAGGTTAAAGCATCTGCCTGCAATGCTAGAGACCTGGGTTCGATCCCTGGGTTGGGAAGATCCCCTGGAGAAGGAAATGGCAACCCACTCCAGTATTCTTGCCTGGAGAATCTCATGGACGGAGGAGCCCGGTGGGCTACAGTCCACTGGGTCGCAAAGAGTTGGACACGACTGAGGGACTTCACTTTCACTTTCAATGCCTCAAGCAAAAGCTATTCTAAGGATTTAGAATAGAGTGTTTTACTACTGGGAGCAGGGCTACCCAGGTGGCACAGTGGTAAAGAATCTGTCTGCCAGTGCAAAAGACTCTGGTTTGATCCCTGGCTTGGGAAGATTCCCTGGAGGAGGAAATGGCAACCCACTCCAGTATTTCTGCCTGAAAAGTCCCAAGGACAGATGAGTCTGGTGGACTACAGTCCATGGGGTTGTAAAGAGTCGGACACAAGACTTAGAGACTGAGCATACAGTGCCCCAAACAAAAGCCATTCTATGTTTTTAAAATAGAGAGCAAGTTACCACTGGAAGTTAAGTGCTTAGAAAATTTTTGGAGGGATTAACTTTCTTGCCACCATGACCCCTCAGGAATATACAGAATGGAGCCACTTTGGGATTTACTGCCCCTAAATGATGCTTCAGGAAGTCATCTTCATGTTCCTTGAAACTGCTGGCTACACCCAGGACAGAAGATAGGGGTTGCAAAGCCTCTATCCCATGATTAGGAAACCAAGTCTAGAAATGAGCCCTTCCCATTATTTCTTTTTTTATTTTTATTTTTTAAATGAGAATCTAATTCACATACCATGAAAATCATGCTTTAAAACTGTACAATGCAGAAGTTTTTAATGTATTCACAAGCTGTGGAGCCATTGAGAGGTATGTGTGTGTGCTCAGTAGCTCAGTCATGTTTGACTCTGCAAACCCATGGACTGTAGCCCAGCAGGCTCCTCTGTCCATCTAATTTTCCAGGCAAGAATCCTGGAGCGTGTTGCCATTTTCTACTCCAGGGGGATCTTCCTGACCCAGGGATTGAATTCGTGTCTCTTGTGTCTCCTGCACTGGCAGGTGGGTGCTTTACCACTGCACCACCTGGGAAGACCCCCTCCAGAACATTTCCTTTTCCTCTAAAAGAAGACTATTAATAGTCAGTTCTGATTCATCCCTCTCCCCTCCCACCTTCAGCAACCACTGATCTACCTTCTATCTCTATGGATTTGCCTGTTTTGAACATTTCACATAACAGAAGCATAGAATATGCAGTCTTTTGTAGGCTTCTTCCACTTAGCATACTGTATTTAAGTTTTATCCATATTTATCCACTTCATTCCTCATCCGTGTATCACTTCTGCAATTCTTTTCGTGGCTGAATAATAATCCACTGTATGAACATGCCACTTTAAAAAAATTCTTCAATTGGTGGACATTTGGGTTGTTTTTACTTTGTGGTTGGCATGAATAATGTTGCTATCAACATTCATGTACAGGTTTTTGTGTGGACACATGCTTCTATTTCTCTTGTGTATATACCTAGTGTCAACTGGTAACTATGTTTAACCTTGGACAGGCTTTTTCAAAATGCTATGCTGTTGTTCAGTCACTAAGTCATGTCTGACTCTTTGTGACTCTATGGACTGCAGCATGCTAGGCTCCCCTGTCCTTCACTATCTCCTGGAGTTTGCTCAAATTCATATATACGGAGCTTTTTTGGCAAAATGATGTCTCTGCATTTTTGAAAATGCTCTACCATTTTCTTTGTCTGCCAGTAAGGAATGAGGGTTTTGATTTCTCCACATCCTTACCGACGCTTGTCATCTGTCTAATAACAGCCAGCCCCACAGGTGTTAAGTGGTATTCCACTGTGGGTTTGACTGGCCTTTACCCTGCTATTGTTTCTTGTCTCTCAAATACATGAGGAAAGGCACAGGGAGGTTATTACAGGTAACCTGAAGGAGCATCCAGAAACAAGGATGGCTTTGGACCCTCTAAGACCTTCCCCAACTTGGGGGAGTGCATCTAACTGGCAAAGTCTCATTTGCCTCTAGAAGCCCAGTCACAAGCCAGTCTAGGAGTTTTGGAGTTTTGTGTAGATTTCCTACCCATCCACACCGAAGGACAGTTCAAAAGGAGTTCAGGAGTTCCATGATAGACCCCAAGAAGCCTGTTTGCCCCTGTTTACAAATATTATCATTTCCCACATTCACTATGACATGAAAAAAATCTGAGACGCACTTCCCTAGAGAGACTCTTTTTTACACAGGTGCATCAGTTAAATATTCAAGAATGTTCATGGTAGCACTGCTAAACACAGAAAAGCATTAGGAAAAAATCCAAATGTTTTTTGGCTGCAAAATATATAAATAAATTGCCATATATTCAATAATGGATACTATAACTGCCAAATGAATGACCTTATGAGTACACATATGAATACATATGAACATCACAAAGCATAATGTGGGAAAAATATCAAGGAGCAAATAATAAATAAAGGATGATTTCATTGACACAAAGGTCAAAATCAGGTAAAAGTAAATCACACACTATTTAATCTCTCTCTCACACACACATACTACTTGCTACAAAGCTGTGGTTTCCAGCGTGCATCACAGTCTCCTGGGGCTTTTATAACCCACATTCCTGGGTCTCTCCCTCAGAGCTTCTAATTCAGTGAGTCTGAGACAGGGCCTGAGAATTTGTATTTCTAGAAAATTTCCATGAGCAATTGATGCTGCTGGTTCAGAGGTTATAGTCTAAGGACCACTGCTGTAAAGAAATGCATGGGAATGATAAATACCAAATACTGGACAGTGGTTTCCCTGCCAGGGGAGGGAGACAAGATTAGGAAATAGAAAAGAGGAAACTTTAAAGATCTTGGTCATGTCCTATTTATTAAACCAGGTGGCAAGTGCCTGGTTATTTGACACAGGTGGTTTTTAAAAAATGATTCTTTAAAATATTAATATGCATTATAGTTACATTTTATAACTATAATCTATGTTGTCATTTTAAAGTGTAAGCAAAACAACACATGAAAGAAATTGATCCCATGCAATTCTTTCATTTCATGCTAACTTTTCTCTGTTGAGTCATATTCTTGAATAAGAAATGAGCCATGGAACACTGGAGCTAAACTTAAGAACTATTGAAGAGATTTTTAAAAAGGAACATTTATTGAGCTCCATCTGGATACCACAAACACTTGCTCAAGCCTCATGATGGTGCTGCAATATAGTTTTTGTTTAGTTGCTCAGTCGTGTCTGACTCTTTGCAACCCCATGGACTGCAGCACCCCAGCCTTCCCTGTCCTTCACCATCTCCTAGAGCTTGCTCAAACTCTTGTTCATTAAGTCAGTGATCCATCCAACCATCTAGCCCTGTCGTCCCTTCTCCTTTTGCCCTCAATCTTTCCCAGCATCAGGGTCTTTTCCAATGAGTAGGCTCTTGGCATCAGGTGGCCAAAGTATTGGAGTTTCAGCTTCAGCATCAGTCCTTCCAATGAATATTCAGGACTTATTTCCTTTAGGATGGACTGGTTGGATCTCCTTGCAGTCCAAGGGACTTTCTAGAGTCTTCTCCAGCACCACAGTTTGAAAGCTTCTTCAGCATTCAGCCTTCTTTACGGTCCAGCTCTCACATCCATGTATGACTACTGGAAGAACCATTGCTTTGACTACATAGATATTTGTTAGCAACGTAATATCTCTGCTTTTTAATATGCTGTATAGGTTTGACATAGCTTTTCTTCCAAGGAGCAAGTGTCTTAATTTCATGGCTCCAGTCACTGTCTACGGTAATTTTGGAGCCTGAGAAAATAAAGTTTGTTGCTGTTTCCATTGTTTTCCTATCAATTTGCTCTGAAGTGATGGGACTGGATGTAAAGATGGCAGTTTTTTCAATTTTGAGTTTTAGGCCAGCTTTTTCCACTCTTCTTTTTCACCTTCATCAAGAGGCTCTTTATTTCCTCTTTGCTTTCTGCCATTAGGATGGTGTCATCTCCATGTCTCAGTCAGTTCAGTCACTCAGTCGTGTCCGACTCTTTGTGACCCCATGGACTGCAACATGCCAGGCTTCCCTGTCCATCACCAACTCCTAGAGCTTGTTCACAGTCATGTCCATCGAGTTGGTGATGCCATCCAACCATCTCATCCTCTGCATGTTTCAGGTGTAAACATTAACACTTTATTTTGCAGACAAGGAAACTGAAGAACACAAAATAGTAATTTGCACTCAGAGCATCACACTTATTCTATGATGGAGCTAGAATTCAAATCCACTTTTGTGGCTGAAGGTCCACACTCTATGAGCACACCAGTGTTCACAAAGTCTTATCTACTGATGATCACTTGCATCAAAATTGTGCAGTATTTTATAAATCAGATTCCCAAGCTTCAAGTCAGCAGATCACAGTAGATTTTGTGGAGGTGGGCCCCGGAATTTGTATTTTATTGAGTTCCTTGGATGCTTCTTTTGTCTAAATGAAGTCAGAATCAGGATCAACATTTTTCTATATCATGGTTGGCCATAGAATTCATTAGATTCTTGGCTGGCCTCACTCTGTAGGCCCTTGAAATGAGAAGCAATACAATTAAAAAAATACATATATCTAAGGTGAACATAGAGTCTGGGGTGAAAAGGATGTGAGTGATGAAATATACTCAACAAGAGAAGCCAGTTGACTACAGACGTAAAACATTAAGATCATGCTGACATGAGCAAAGAAGCTATTTTGCTTCTTTCATTCAACAAAGTGCATGAGCGCTAAGTCGCTTCAGTCATGTCCAGCCCTATGGACTGTAGCCCACCAGGCTCCTCTGTCCATGGGATTCTCCAGGCAAGAATACTGGAGTGGGTTGCCATTTCCTCCTCCAGGGGATCTTCCTGACCCAGGGATCGAAGCTGGGTCTCCCACACTGTGGGCAGATTCTTTACCGATTGAGCCAACACGGAAACATGTTCAACAAAGTACTTCTACTTAAAAAGAGTTGTAATAATTAAAGATGTGCAAATGTCCATTTCATCACATTTTTCATTTACAAAAATATTAACCCTGAGGCAATGTTTGTAGCTCATAACTTGCATTTTTTTAATGTTCAAAAGCAAACAACAAAGACATCAGAATCATATGCAGTGCTACAGTCTTTGTGTGCCCTAGCACAGGGTACCTTGGAAAGAAATATATCAATAGGAAAAGCAAACCTCCAGCTCTCCCAGATGGGAGAATCTCATTTGATGGCAATAGAGTTTGGCTCCTGATATGACTACCGAATGAGTGTTTCATAATTTGCATATTTTGAATCTGTTACTTTTACCCAAGTACTTTTACTTAGAAGATTTTTTTTTTACCAAGGCCCGAGAGAATAATAAAAATACTTTCCCCAGCTTTCAGAATTTGAGAAAGATCTTGTTTCCAAAATGACAAGCTTGGCCATCAGAAATGTTAAGAGAAGACGATGGAGAAGAGGGTGTAAGAAATGGCTCAAAGGAGGGAAGACATCTGGCATCTTTCTTGTAGTTAAGACAGCTCTTTGTGTTTTGTGAGGTGGAGAACATTAGGATTTATTTTTGCCCTTTTGTATATTTATTCAGAGAAGGCAATGGCACCCCACTCCAGTACATTTGCCTGGAAAATCCCATGGACGGAGGAGCCTGGTAGGCTGCAGTCCATGCGGTCGTGAAGAGTCGGCCACGACTGAGAGACTTCCCTTTCATTTTTCACTTTCATGCATTGGAGAAGGAAATGGCAACCCACTCCAGTGTTCTTGCCTGGAGAATCCCAGGGACGGGGGAGCCTGGTGGGCTGCCGTCTATGGGGTCGCACAGAGTTGGACACGACTGAAGCGACTTAGCAGCAGAAGCAGCAGATGATCATCTAACATTTTCTTAATCTCTGATTCCCCTACCAGTCATTCTATCAAGGTTCATAATCAAATCCCAGCGGTAGAGAAGCACAGATAAGTAATTTAGAAATTAGAGGTTTGTATGTGTATAACTGCATGCATGCATGCTAAGTGGCTTAAATTGTGTCTGACTCTTTGCAACCCTATGGACCATAGCCTGACAGGCTCATCTGTCCATGGGATTTTCCAGGCAAGAATATTGGAGTGGGTTGCCGTTTTCTCCTCCAGGAGATCTTCCTGACCCAGGGATGGAACCTGAGTTTCCTGTATTGGCAGGTGGGTTCTCTACCACTAGTGCCACCTGGGAAACCCGTATGTATACTACTAAGACTTATTTCATAAGGAGTTTTAGAGCCAGGAGACTGATGAAAAAGCTGGAGAGCAGATAGAAAATAATCTTCTCTGTGTGGCAACTGAACTGCATGTTTTCTATATTCCTATCCCACTTACCAACTCATACCTTTCCACTGAATTTCCAGATGGGGCCCAAGAAACAATGAATAACACCTCTAAGCTAAACCAAGTTAGGTATGATCCAAGACAAAAAAAAAAAAAAAATCCTCAGGTATATTAATGTTAACCTCCAGTTCCCAAGCAGCATTTCCAGATTTAGCCTGATCCATGTTTCATTCAGATAAATAATAAATACATTTGGACTTCCCAGTGGTGCAGTGGAGAAGAATCCATCTGCCAATGCAGAGGACACGAGTTCCATCCCTGGTTCAGGAACATTCCACATGCCCATATGCCACAACTACTGAAGCCTACATACCCTAGATCCCATGATCTGCAACAAGAGAAGCCACTACAACGAGAAGCCCAGGCACTGCAATGAAGAGTAGCCCCTGTTCACCGCAACTAGAGAAAGCCAGTGTGCAGCAGTGAAGAACCAGCACAACCAACACACACACACACACACACACACACACACACACACACATTTGGAACTTCTTGTGAGGCCCTGGATAAGTCATTTCAGCTTTCCAAGCTTCAGTCTCCCTATGAAATGAGAGATATTAGGTCTTTCCCAAGTCTCAGAGCTCTAACTTTTTCTTTTGGAGTCTGTATTTAAATGAAAAATTCTACAAATTCTACATCACTGAGTAAGTAAAATTTGATTGAATTCACAAGGACCTTGAACTTTATGTGTCTTGCTTTTTGGAATAAGAAGCCCTTGTGAAAAATCATGCACTCACATGAATTCAAAGGAAACCCTGACTATATTTCAGTTTTGACCATGAACGTGTTAGTGATTGATTTGCCACACATTTAACATTTATAAAGCTACGACCCAGATGGTCTAGTTCGAGGATGGTATCACATTTAAAGAGAAAAAATATTTTAAAAAATTAAAAACAGATTCCTGAGATTTAAGATGCCTTACTGCTTCTACTTGCATTCTTGAACTTTGCTATCACCATGAGGAGGATATACCCGAACTAATCCACTGGTCCCAGGAGGAGAACCACACCCACCTGAGTTCAGCCTACATTAGTCAACATCAGATACCTGACAGATCCATGAGAACAATGATTGATGTTTTACATCACTGGGTTTTGGTGTGACTTGTTTCACAGCAATTCTGTGCTGAGAGCTGATACAGTGCTATGCTGTGCTTTAGCTGCTCACTCATGTCCGATTCTTTGTGACCCCATGCACTGTAGCCCACCAGGCTCCTCTGTCCATGGGGGTTCTCCAGGTAAGAATACTGGAGTGGGTTGCCATGCCCTCCTCCAGGGGGGATTGAACCCAGGTCACCCACACTGGAGGCTGATTCTTTACCATCTGAGCCACCAGGGAAGCCCAACTGAATCAGAGACATAGCAATGAAATTGGTAAGCTCCTGTTGAACTCTGCACAAACTTTACATGGCGTAGGTCATCAAAGAATTCTACAGCTCATTATTTCATTTATTCATTAGAATGACTCTGTGACATGTATATTATCACATCTACTTGACAAATGAGAATGCCAAAGTTTATGTTACACTGTATACACTGCTTGTTCATGCCTCCATTCCCTTACATAGGAACTCCCTGCCTTAGAACTTGCTGAATGGACTGGCCTGAGACATCAGTTCTGAATTACACAGCCCTTATGGCTCAGACACAGCTGACTAGACCAGCAATGAGGACTGGCTTAAGATCAACCAATTAGGGCTGACCAATGGCCAATCAGCTTTTTCTCTCTTGGGAATTTCAATTTAAGACTTTAGAGACCAAAACTGTTTAGTGTAAAAGATCATATTATCCTGAGACTAGGTGTCTTGTTGGACCCCATGGAAATAGAAAACAAGATAGAAGGAGAGAGAAAGAGAGAGAGAGTATGAATAATAAAGCAGGGGTGAGAAACATGTTGGGAGAGATACGGAAACAGGATAGATGGAATTCAGTTCCTGTCTCAGGGGATTACACCTTGAAGCTCTCCAGTAAACTCTCCTTTTGCGTGCAGTGGCTTAAGTGGGTTCCAGTTCAGTGTATCCAAAAGAGTTTTAATCTGCTTGAGTGGTCTGGAGCCCTGTTGGTGGGATCACAGCTTATAAGATGCTCTTACAGGCTGAACTGTGTTTTCCAACTTCATATGTTGAATTTCTAACCCACAGTACTTCAGAATGTGACTATATCAGAGATAAAGTCTTTAAAGAAGTCATGAGGGTATTAGGGTGAGCCCTAATCAAATATAACTGGTCACCTTATAAGAAGAGATTAGAACATAGACATGCACAGAGGGACAACCATGTGAAGACAAAGAGAAATGATTCTCATTTGCAATCCAAGGAGAGAAGACCTCAAAAGAAACCAATTCAGGGACTTCTTTGAAGGTCCAGTGGTTAAGACTTCACCTTCCAGTGCAGGGGGTGTGGGCTTGATCCCGGGTTGGGGATAAAAAATCTTTATAAAGTTATAAAGAATTTTTAAAAAATGGTCCACATCCAAAAAATTAAAAGAAAAAAAAAAAGGAAAGAAACCAACCCCACTGGCACCTTGATTTCAGAATTCCAGAAATGAGAATTGTGAAGCACTGAATTTCTATTTAAGCCTCCCTCTTGAGAGTCCCTTGGACAACAAGGAGCTCAAACCAATCAATCCTAAAGGAAATCAATTCTGAATATTCATTGGAAGGACTGATACTGAAGCTGAAGCTCCAATACTTTGGCAAAAAGCCTACTCATTGGAAAAGACCCTGATGCTGGGAAAGATTGAAGGCAAAAGGAGAAGAGGATAGCAGAGGAAGAGATGTTTAGATAGCATCACTGACTCAATGGACATTATTTATGAGCAAACTGTGGGAGACAGTGAAGGACAGGGAAGCCTGGCATGCTGCAGTCCACGGGGTTGAAAAGAGTTGAAAATGACTTAGCGAACAACAGCAACAAGCCTCTCTGTGGTCCCTTGTTACAGCAGCCTTTGCAAATCAATACAGGGGCAGATCCTTTCTTGCTGCACCTTGAGGACTCTTCTCGTCTTCACTGGCTACATCCCATTTCCTGGAAAACGATGTTATTACCAGGCACTAATCTGCTCAATGAGCTCGATAAAGGACAGAAATGGTACGGACCTAACAGAAGTAGAAGATATTAAGAAGAGATGGCAAGAATACACAGAAGAACTGTTCAAAAAAGATCTTCACGACCCAGATAATCATGATGGTGTGATCACTGACCTAGAGCCAGACATCCTGGAATGTGAAGTCAAGTGGGCCTTAGAAAGCATCACTACGAACAAAGCTGGTGGAGGTCATGGAATTCCAGTTGAGCTATTCCAAATCCTGAAAGATGATGCTGTGAAAGTGCGGCACTCAATATGCCAGCAAATTTGGAAAACTCAGCAGTGGCCACAGGACTGGAAAAGGTCAGTTTTCATTCCAACCCCAAAGAAAGGCAATGCCAAAGAATGCTCAAACTACTGCACAATTGCACTCATCTCACACGCTAGTAAAGTAATGCTCAAAATTCTTCAAGCCAGGCTTCAGCAATATGTGAACTGTGAACTTCCAGATGTTCAAGCTGGTTTTAGAAAAGGCAGAGGAACCAGAGATCAAATTGCCAACATCTGCTGGATCATAGAAAAAGCAAGAGAGTTCCAGAAAAACCTCTATTTCTGCTTTATTGACTATGCCAAAGCCTTTGACTGTGTGGATCACAATAAACTGTGGAAAATTCTGAAAGAGATGGGAATACCAGACCACCTGACCTGCCTCTTGAGAAATTTGTATGCAGGTCAGGAAGCAACAGTTAGAACTGAACATGGTACAACAGACTGGTTCCAAATAGGAAAAGGAGTTCATCAAGGCTGTATATTGTCACCCTGTTTATTTAACTTATATGCAGAGTACATCATGAGAAACGCTGGACTGGAGGAAACACAAGCCGGAATCAATTTGCCGCGAGAAATATCAATAACCTCAGATATGCAGATGACACCACCCTTATGGCAGAAAGTGAAGAGGAACTCAAAAGCCTCTTGATGAAAGTGAAAGTGGAGAGTGAAAAAGTTGGCTTAAAGCTCAACATTCAGAAAACGAAGATCATGGTATCTGGTCCCATCACTTCATGGGAAATAGATGGGGAAACAGTGGGAACAGTGTCAGACTTCATTTTTCTGGGCTCCAAAATCACTGCAGATGATGACTGCAGCCATGAAATTAAAAGAGGCTTACTCCTTGGAAGGAAAGTTATGACCAACCTAGATAGCATATTCAAAAGCAGAGACATTACTTTGCCAACAAAGGTTCATCTAGTCAAGGCTATGGTTTTTCCTGTGGTCATGTATGGATGTGAGAGTTGGACTGGGAAGAAGGCTGAGCGCCAAAGAATTGGTGCTTTTGAACTGTGGTGTTGGAGAAGACTCTTGAGAGTCCCTTGGACTGCAAGGAGATCCAATCAGTCCATTCTGAAGGAGATCAGCCCTGGGATTTCTTTGGAAGGAATGATGCTAAAGCTGAAACTCCAGTACTTTGGCCGCCTCATGTGAAGAGTTGACTCATTGGAAAAGACTCTGATGCTGGGAGGGATTGGGGGCAGGAGGAGAAGGGGATGACAGAGGATGAGATGGCTAGATGGCATCACCGACTCAATGGACATGAGTCTGAGTGAACTCCGGGAGTTGCTGATGGACAGGGAGGCCTGGCGTGCTGCAATCATGGGGTCGCAAAGAGTCAGACATGACTGAGCAACTGATCTGATCTGATCTGATCTGAATCTGCTCAAAATTCTCCAAGCCAGGCTTCAGCAATACGTGAACCATGGACTTCCAGATGTTCAAGCTGGTTTTAGGAAAGGCAGAGGAACCAGAGATCAAATTGCCAACATCTGCTGGATCATTGAAAAAGTAAGAGAGTTCCAGAAAAACATCTATTTCTGCTTTAGTGACTATGCCAAAGCCTTTGACTGTGTGGATCACAATAAACTGTGGAAAATTCTGAAAGACATGGGAATACCAGACCACCTGACCTGCCGCTTGAGAAACCTATATGCAGGTCAGGAAGCAACAGTTAGAACTGGACATGGAACAACAGACTGGTTCCAAATAGGAAAGAGAGTACGTCAAGGCTGTATATTGTCACCCTGCTTATTTAACTTATATGCAGAGCACATCATGAGAAATGCTGGGCTGGAAGTAGCACAAGCTGGAATCCAGATTGCCAGGAGAAATATTAATAACCTCAGATATGCAGATGACACCACCCTTATGGCAGAAAGTGAAGAGGAACTAAAAAGCCTCTTGATGAAAGTGAAAGAGGAGAGTGAAACAGTTGGCTTAAAAGTCAACATTCAGAAAACGAAGATCATGGCATCTGGTCCCATCACTTCATAGCAAATAGATGGGGAAACAGTGGAAACAGTGTCAGACTTTATTTTTGGGGGCTCCAAATTCACTGCAAATGGTGACTGCAGCCATGAAATTAAGATGCTTACTCCTTGGAGGGAAAACTATGACCAACCTAGATAGCATATTAAAAAGCAGAGATATTACTTTGCCAACAAAGGTCCATCTAGTTAAGGCTATGGATTTTTCAGTGGTCATGTATGGATGTGAAAGTTGGACTGTGAAGAAAGCTGAGTGCCGAAGAATTGATGCTTTTGAACTGTGGTGCTGGAGAAGACTCTTGAGAGTCCCTTGGACTGCAAGGAGATCCAACCAGTCCATTCTAAACGAGATCAGTCCTGGGTGTTCATTGGAAGGACTGATGCTGAAGCTGAAACTCCAATACTTTGGCCGCCTCATGTGAAGAGTTGACTCATTGGAAAAGACTCTGATGCTGGGAAGGATTGGGGGCAGGAGGAGAAGGGGACAACAGAGGATGAGATGGCTGGATGGCATCACCGACTTGATGCACATGAGTTTGGGTGAACTCCGGGAGTTGGTGGTGGACAGGGAGGCCTGGCATGCTGTGATTCATGGGGTCGCAAAGAGTGGGACATGACTGAGCGACTGAACTGAACTGAACTGAATCAAGTGAGGATGGCAGGAGAAAAATATAAAAATCAAAGCAAGGCAAAATATTGAAAGGAAGATGAGAGTGTATCAGTGCCTTCCAAAGTCCAGAAAAGAAGGAGGATATTGAAAGTGAAGAAGACAAGTAACCTTGTTGAGAATTCACGAGTTAATAAGCTCATTGAAAGCACATAGTTAATGAATTATGAATTTCATCAGTGATTCTCCTCATTCAATTACTTATTGTGGACACATATTAATCAATACAAGCTACACCTTTGTGGTGGGAGGACAGAATTCCTCAGTTGGGAGGAAGAAGTCTCACATTTACCGAGGACTGACTAGGTGCCAGCAACATGACCTACACTGAATCATTCAACCTTCACTGTAATCCTGTAAAGCGGGTCTGCTATCACCCACAGTTAATATGAAGGGTGTAAGCGAGGCTCAGAGACATGGAGTATTTTGCCAAGGTGCCTGCTTTGGAAAGCAGCTCTGTGTGACATGATAGTCATCAGCGGTCCCCCCTCACCCAACCTCAATATTCAATCTCTGTTTTTTGGCAATAACACATCCTAATCTAAATCTTCCTCCATTCACTCCCCACATGGTTTGATTGGGGCTGGGTTTTCCAAAAGGACTGATCAGGATTGAGCACATGAATTGAGCTGATCTGATTAGAGGTATTAACTAACACTTTGGAAAAATGACAGAAATTTCAGAAATATGTCTTATTTTATCCCCTATACTGTGGGCTTCCTAAGTGGCTGAGTAGTAAAGAACCTGCTTGCCAATGCAGGAGATGGGAGTTTGATCCCTGGGCGGGGAAGATTCCTCAGAGAAGGAAATGGCAACCCACTAAAGTATTCTTATCTGGGAAATCCCATGGACAGAAAAGCCTGACAGGTTATAGTCAGTCGATGGGGTCGAAAAAGAGTCAGACACAACTGAGCAACCTAACAACAATGCTACCTTTCCTAAAGTACCCATACAGAAATTCCCTTCCTGCCTGCCCTTATGTGAGGGGGATGGTCAGCCCCATGACCTTGTCCATTATTTCATTAACTTCTGTTCCCTACCACCAACCCTTAACTCGTACTTCCTTGGTTTCCCTATTGTCTCCACAGCTGATTCTCTGCAACACAGCTCTCTGAGTTTTTCACGGCATTTCCTCTCACCTCCATCATTCCCTTTCTCTGATCCAACCCAGATGTTTCCAGCACTGTCTTCAAATGGCTCTTCTTGCCATTTGTTCTTTCCTTCAAACCTGACTTTCTCCCAGTTCTCTAGCAGGATGTTCATCAGTTCACACCAACAATGGACCCTTTTTAGTTTTATTTCTGTTTTTTGTTTTTTTAAACCTATTTCTCTGTTTTCTCTGTATAGTGCCTATCTGAGCCTGTCTGGGTTGCTGTAACAAAGTATCATCAACTCTTCAGCTTATAAATCTCTCTCTCACTGTTCTGGAGGCTGGAAGTGTGGGATCAGGGGGCTGACATGATTGGATTATGGTGAGGGCTCTTCTTTGGGTCTTATGGGTGTTAAGAGATGAACCATAAAGAAGGCTGAGTGCCAAAGAATTAATGCTTTTGAACTGTGGTGCTGGTGAAGACTCTTGAAAGTCCCTGGGACCACAAGGAAATCAAACCACTCAATCCTAAAGGAAATCAACCCTGAATACTCATTGGAAGGACTGATGCTGAAGTTGAAGCTCCAATACTTTGGCCATGGATGCAAAGAGCCAACTCATTGGGAAAGACCCTGATGCTGGGAAAGATTGAGGGCAGGAGGATAAGGGGGGGATAGGGAAGAGATGGTTTGATAGCATCACCAACTCAATGGATATGAGTTTGAGCAAACTCCAGGAGATTCTGAAGGACAGGGGAGCCTGGCGTGCCGGAGGCTGTGGGGTCTCCAAGAGTCAGAACTTAGCTGATGAACAACAACAATGAGATATACTCTTTATCACAAAGTAGATGGATGGTTCAAAATCAAGTGTTACATAAGCCATCCTATTAGAGCAGATTTTCTCAAGCTTTGTAAAATCACTATCATCTCTCTAAGGAGTCTTTTCAGACAGTTTTTTCTTATTCACCACCCCATTCCATGAAATGTTAATATCACACATATACTATATATCTGCTTATGTATTGTGGCCCTTTAGAGGGCCATGAAATAATGACATTTAAGTCTCCCCTCCCAAGAGCCAATTTTTACCCCTTTGGAGGAATTTTGCCCCAATTAAAAATGCATGTTTGAGAAAGAGAAAATTAAAAAATAAATTTAAAAAAGTGATTATAGGTTTTTCTATTAAATGGTAGTTTCAGTTATAGAAAGAGAGAGAAGAGAAAAAGAAATTAAGATAACCTAGCCAAATCTAAAATTTACTTATACTAATATTAGTCGCTTGCTGCTGCTGCTGCTGCTGCTAAGTCGCTTCAGTCGTGTCCGACTCTGTGCGACCCCATAGACGGCAGCCCACCAGGCTCCCCCATCCCTGGATTCTCCAGGCAAGAACACTGGAGTGGGTTGCCATTTCCTTCTCCAATGCATGAAAGTGAAAAGTGAAAGTGAAGTCGCTCAGTCATGTCCGACTCTTAGCGATCCAATGGACTGCAGCCCACCAGGCTCCTCCGTCCATGGGATTTTCCAGGCAAGAGTACTGGAGTGGGGTTAGGCGTGTCCAACTCTTTGCAACTCCATGGACTGTAGCACGCCAGGCTCCTCTGTCCATGGAATTCTCAAGGCAAGAATACTGGAATGGGTTGCTATTTGTTACTCCAGGGTATCTTCCAGACCTAGGGATAGAACCTGTGTCTCTTATATCTCCTGCTTTGGCAGGCAGATTCTTTACCACTAGCACCACCTGGGAAGCACTGATACTAACACCACCTTAATTATTCTGTACTTTATAATGGGCAGAGGTGGCCCCAGTAGCAAGTCTGGTAATTTGTGCTCAAACATACTGAAAGACATTAAAAATCTTTCATTTGCTTCTAGCACATTAATGATTCTGAGCATGAGAGATAGGCTTATTCTGGCTTAGGGTACTCTTCTTTGAAAAATGATGGAAGTTGCTTTTTTAAATTAAGGTAGCAACACCATTGATAATTTAAACATTGCAGGCATTCCAAAATGCTGTGATTTGCAACACCAGTTTTAATTAATGCCTGCAACCTGGCTGTGAAAATTGGGACCTGTAATTTGTAAGTTACAGTAACTGCTAGTGTTTATTAACCTAGCAGGTCAAATTCTGGTTTCATGCTCTTATATATACATATATATCATCATCCTATTAAACTTCAAGTTGAAAGCCAACGGGAGAGGGGAATAATAACCCACAGGTAATGTGTCACCTTTGAAAAGAGAGGTGAGAGCACCTCCCATCCTGATTCTCCTGGTTAACTCTTTCCTCTCATTGTGTTCTTTAATTTCTTCCTCCTTTGCCACATGACTCAGATGATAAAGAATCTGTCTGCAATGAGGGAGACCTGGGTTCAATCCCTGGGTTAGGAAGATCCCCTGGAGAAGGGAATGGCTACCCACTCCAGTATTCTTGCCTGGAGAATTCCATGGACAGAGGAGCCTTGCAGGCTACATACAGTCCATGGGGGTCACAAGGAGTCAGATGTGACTAGTGACTAACACTTTGCCGCATACTGGCAGCCCTATTACTGTATTGTCATTCTTCTCTTCCATTGCAAAAAGTCCCCTGGTATTCAAGCCATATTATCGGATAACTCCCAAGACTTCCTAAGTTCCCTCAATTCTGTTGAGGATGAGCACTCACTATGTGTTAGCCACTACCATGGACCCTGGGTACAATGAGAATGGCATTAATACCACAGTTAGCTCTTACAGAGCACTGTGGACAGGGCACTATGCACATCACTTTATATATATTAACTTGTTTAGTCCTGGCAACCTCCTGTGAAAAACCAGACCTAATCATCAACCTCTGGGGGTTTATTATGCAAGAGAATCAACTGCTTTAGCCTAGCTTGACTGCAGGTTCCTGAATGGTTCTCAGGGCCTTGCACAGTACAAGGACTGGGTTCAATATATGTTGACTGATCCAGTCTAACTGGAAGGAAATAGCTTGAGAACCTCTCCAAAGTGGGGCATGATGGGATGTAATAGAGAGACTTTAAATATTGCTTTTGCCCTTGAAGAGACTTGTAGCATGGTAATTAAAAACACAGGCTAAGATGTCAGGCAAATAGTAGCTGGCTTGCTGGTCCCAATATTTATGAGTTGGGTGACCCTTGAGCAAGTTTTCCAATCTTTCAATTTGTTTCTTTATCTAAAAAATGGGGATGATATCATTCCTAACACATAGGACCATGTGGTGATTCAATGACACAAACATAAGCAGGGCTTAATGCAGTGCCTGGCACTGACTGTGCTGTCAACCACAGTCAATACGTTTGGCTACTATTAGAAGAGTAATCCATCATGTTCTCTATGACAGCCCAAGGAGATCCTTTCTGTAATATCAAGACACTTGAAGCTGTCAATTAAGTAAACATTTTTTGAGCATCTACTCTTTACAAACCACAGTGCAGTCATGGTGGGGGTTAATTCAATATCTTATAATTTGGCTTATGGAATCTGAACTAATCTCAACTGTGGTTATAGATTTGTGTGTGTGTTAGTATCTGTCTTCTTCCCCCAGGGCCAGCTGCATGGATATGTAACCTGTGCAGTCACACAGGGCCCCGTGTTTGGTGGGGTCTAATGCTTGGTTTAACACTCTATGGTTACCCGCCTTGAATTTCTGCTTTTGAATAAGGGATCCCCTATTTTCATTTTTCACTGGGCCCACAAATGATGTCCTGACTCTATTAGACTGTAAGCTCTGTGAAGATAGGTTCAAAATCTGTTTTGCTCACCCTTGTACCCCAGGTCCCAGCAAAGTAAAGGGTCAAGAAAATTACTGAATAGATACTACTACTACTACTACTAAGTCACTTCAGTCGTGTCCGACTCTGTGCGACCCCACAGACGGCAGCCCACCAGGCTCCCCCGTCCCTGGGATTCTCCAGGCAAGAACACTGGAGCGGGTTGCCATTTCCTTCTCCAATGCATGAAAGTGAAAAGTGAAAGTGAAGTTGCTCAGTAGTGTCCAACTCTTCGCGACCCCATGGACTGCAGCATACCAGGCTCCTCTGTCCATGGGATTTTCCAGGCAAGAGTACTGGAGTGGGTTGCCATTGCCTTCTCTGATTGAATAGATAGAAGAATGCAAATGGCAATGCAGACACACTGGGAACTGGCACTCATGCTTTGGCTCCAGAATATCCTAGATGGGAATAGATGAGGGGCCACTAAAAACTCCATTGTGAGTTGAGGGCTTGGTCATAAGAAATACTGCCTTTTTAAAAAAATAAACCAGCCACATGTAGCTTTGTTAACTAAGCCAACCCTAACAAGGCAAGAAATTCCAGAGTAAAAATTTTTGTTTCATTTGGGCTATGTCACAAAAATTAATATATATTATTTTAAAAATATACTACCATCTCTAAGGGGGTATTGGTGGACAATAAAACATATATAAATATATAAAGGAACAGACATAATGTTTTTAAGAGAGCTGATGAGAAAAATATTGGATGTGTTGGATGTGTGGGGATAAAAGAATAAGATACTTAGATGTTTCTGTCCTTGGAAGGAATTTTTCTCCTTAAGTCTTTAGTGGTGTAGAAACCCCTTAAGTATCATCATGTGCTTTTTATGAGTCCCTACATTCATTCAGCAAAGAGGTACTGTCAGGCTAACATATGCAAAGCATTGCATCCCTGTGTGCAGCAATAAAAAGAAGACTCAGACATGGTGACAGATGTCATTCAATCATTCCGGTGCTTCCAGGGAGAGATGTATTGTTGTTGAGATATCACAAAGAAATAAGCAGGTGACCTGATCTGAAGGATCAAAGGGCTTCACCAAGGATGTAGCATCTGAGCTGGCTTCCAACTTATTTGGGATCTAGGCTTGATTTCCTCTGAAAATGGGCACAGCAACTTCTATTTGAAAAGGTTGCTATGATGATCAGAAATAGTAACTGCAATACCTTTGCAAAGAGCCAGACCATTGATATGTATGAAAGTGAAAGTGTTACTCAATCATGTCCGACTCTTTGCAACTCCATGTAAGGTAGACTGCCAGGTTCCTTTGTTCATGGGATTTCCCAGGCAAGAATACTGGAATGGGTAGCCATTCCCTTCTCCAGAGGATTTTCCTGATTCAGGGATCAAACCTGGGTCTCCCACAGACTGCAGGCAGACTCTTTACGATCTGAGCCACCCTGATGTGCGTGAGTAGATATCAAGTGGCATTGTCCCAGGCACCAATGTTGTTGCTCTTGAGAAGGACCCCAGAAAACTCCCGGCTCCCATTAAGGATCTCTTATGCTTGCTCATAATCTCACTTGCCCACTAGCATATTTGTTAATCAGGAAGATATAAGTTGAACAGTGAGGGACCCTTAGAAAGAGTAGCTATGAAAGAGTAATTTACAATTGGAAAGGAAATGGTGTTGCAGAGAGACACCGAGGTTTTGATTCTTAACCAGCAGTGTTAAAAAGCACCAGCGATATCCTCTCTTTACTCTTTCACCAGAGCACAGAAGAGTGGTTACCTGACATTAAAAATAGACAAAAACAAAGCAAAATGTTATGAACATGATAAAACAGCACCCTCCTTATCAAATTAAGGGTGTGCATGTATATTTGTGTGTGATAGCAAAGAAAGTGGGGAAAAATGTTTGTTAATTACCCTCTGCCACTAATCTAATGAATAATGTCTAACAGTGTAGGACATTCAGGAAGGACATTCAGTGTAGGACATCTCTTCCACAGGAAGAGACAAGTAGTTTCAAGAACACAAACCACAAAAAAAATTTTTTTTTTTGCCATGGTAACTTTCTTGGATATTGTTTCTTTTGTTCTTTTAATGATTATATATTTTCTCTGTATAATTTCCCCATGTGTGCTCAGTTGTGTCTGACTCTTTGCGACCCCACCAGGCTCCTCTGTCCATGGGATTTCTTAGACTTTGGTTATATTTATTCTTGGATCAAAGATACTGTTCTTTTTATGGTTGCTGAGGGGAAGGGATAGTTAAGGAGTTTGGGATGGACATGTACACACTGCTATATTTTAAATGGATACCTACTGAATAGCATATGAAACTCTGCTCAGTGTCATGTGGCAGACTGAATGAAAGGGGAGTTTGGGAGAATGGATACATGTATATGTATGGCTGAGTCCCTTTGATGTTCACCAGAAACCATCACAACATTGTTAATTGGCTATACCCCAATACAAAATAAAAAGTTTAAAAAAATTCATCTTTTTAATCTAAATCTGCATTTAAATTAAGTTTCTCCCCTGTCTTTGGCCTAAAAAGTACTGTTCTTTTAATCTGTGTCTTTTATAGTGTGAGAGCAATGCCAGCAGTCTTGATATGGTTATATCTTGGCTGCATGATTAAGTTTAGCATCACAAATAGATATATGTAAAGGCATGCCAGGGGACGCCCTGGTGGCTCAGATGATAAAGAATCTGCCTGCAATGCAGGAAAGTGAAAGAAAGTGAAGTCGCTCAGTCGTGTCCAACTCTTTGTGACCCCATGGACTGTAGCCTACAAGGCTCCTCTGTCCATGGGATTCTCCAGGCAAGAATAGTGGAGTGGGTTGCCATTTCCTTCTCCAGGAGATCCTTCCAACCCAGGGATTGAACCCAGGTCTCCCTCATTGTAGGCAGATGCTTTACCGTGTGAGCCACCAGGGAAGTTTCCAGAAGCAATGGAGGAAACCCAGGTTCAATACCTGGGTTAGGAAGATACCCTGGAGAAGGAAATGGCTCCCACTCCAGTATTCTTGCCTGGAGAATTCCATGGACAAAGGAACCTGGTGGGTTACAGTCCATGTGGTTGCAAAGTGTTGGACATGACGAGTGACTAACACACAAAGGCATACCAAGTCATAATTATCCATAATATTCATCTCTCCATACCTCCATCTACCTCCTCATGCATTCATCTATCCATCCGTTTACCCATCCATCCACCCATTTATCTATCCATTGTCCGTCTATCCATCCAACCATCCATCCATCTATCCTCAGTGCCAGATACTTACTGTAAGATATTCAGATCCAGAGGAGTCAGGATTCAAACCGTCATCTTTGATTTAAAGGAAATGATACTCCAGGGAGTATTCATTCTAGGTAAGCTCCAAACTGAAATACCTAGCAGTTGTTCTCTTTGGAGAGTCATATATGGTTAGTTACTTTTCTGATTGATTCACTAAGAGATGAAAGTGGAAATTAAGGGAAAATTTCAATCACTGCCTGCTTGGTAACCCCCACTAGAGAGCATCACCCCACTGGCCACAGTCAGTAGTCCCGAGTCCTGGTCTAATTTTTGTCATGGTGTCATCTTTGATGAATTACTTAATCACTGTCTGCATCTGTTCCCCCCTGAGTCACAGGAGGCTGTGGGGACATGTAGAAAATGGATTACTGGGAGAAAGGTAGAACACTTCCATGCCAAGGAATACATTTCTGTTTCTCTGGCAGGGACTAGAGGAAATTTGCTTTTCCAACCTGTTGGGGTTAAGCTTGAGTTGAGTAGAGCTGTTAGAAAGCATCCTGTTGGCCATGCTTAATGCAGTTGCTTGAGCGTACCCAGAGGTACCTACTCAAGAACAGTGCTTTCTGTACTTTCATCACCATTGTGCATCTTACCATGACCAGCAGGCTTGGGTACCCTCTACTATCAAATTTGTGAGTTTATATCCATACCTACTATGGTTGTCATGAAGTACACGTGGTATAATAATCTTGGTGCCTTTTATAGCCATTTTTTATATTATCAACTTATCATACTTGATTAATTAAACCAATGTCCAGAGCCCCAAAGTGCTAGCATCTCTGAACTTGCAAGACTGGACGTTTACAGGGAGGTCAGTCAGATGCCTTTAGATCAAGAACAGTAGATCCCTTTTTCTTTTTTACTTTGTGGAACTTCATTATTTTGAACCCCACTAATCTGGAATAATCTCAGTAGCTGAGATACTGCCTGGGGCAAAATTTAACATAGTGCTATCTATGAAAATAGGCAGGAGGAGAAGGGGACGACAGAGGATGAGATGGTTGGATGGCATCACTGACTCAATGGACGTGAGTTTGAGCAAGCTCCAGGAATTGGTGATGGGACAGGGAAGCCTGGCGTGCTGCAGTCCACGGGGTCACAAAGAGTTGGACACAACTGAGCGACTGAACTGAATTGATCTATGAAAAAGAAAGCGTTTGTTAAATTAAAATTATGAATGCAGATAAGATCCAGCGGAGAACATTTATTTTTTTTTTAATTTTATTTTATTTTTAAACTTTACATAAATATTTTTGTGCATGTACTGTGCTGTGCTTAGTCACTCAGTCATGTCCGACTCTTTGCAACCCCATGGACTGTAGCCTGCCAGGCTCCTCTGCCCATGGGGATTCTCCAGGCCAGAATACTAGAGTGGGTTGCTGTGTCCTCCTCCAAGGGATCGTCCCAATGCAGGGATCAAACCCAGGTCTCCCACATTGCAGGCAGATTCTTTACCATCTGAGTCACCAGGGAAGCCCAAGAATACTGAAGTGGGTATCCTATCCCTTCTCCAGGGGAACTTCCCAGCCCAGGAATCGTGACCCTGAACTGGGGTCTCCTGCATTACAGGCAGATTCTTTACCAGCTGAACTACCAGGGAAGCTCTCATGCATGTACAGTCATGTGGAAATCATTGTTTATCTTTCTCAAAAGATGTTTATGCCCTAACCCCTGAATCTTGTGAAGATGTTCTGTTACATGGCAAAACGGATGTTGCAGAGATAACAGGTTATAGACCTTGAAACAGGGAGATAATCTTGCATTATTGGGACTGTTTCAATCTAATGACAAGAATCCTTAAAAGAAGAGAACTTTTTGTAACTGGGGGCAGAAAGTTGAGGCAGAAGAAGTTGGAGAGATGTGGAGTGTGAAAGGGACATGACCAACTATTGCTGGAAGCAGGACACATGGAAAGCATAAGGGTGCAGATAGCCTCTCGGAGCAAAGACCACCTCCTTCCCCTTGTCCCCATGACAGCCAACACGGAATGGAGACTTTAGTCCAACTGAAAGGAACTGAATTTGACCAGCAACCCAAATGAGCTTGGGTGCAGATTTCTGTCTAGTATTTCCAGAAAGAAACATGGTCTTGCCACAGATTAGATTCGGTCTCCTCAAAGCAGAGGACCCAGCTGAGCCACACTGCACCAAGAATTCTGATTTACAGAAGAGACCTTAATGTGTATCGAGATCCATTAACAAGATCATAAATGAGGATCATATTAAGCTGCTAAATTTGTGGTAGCTTGTAATAGGAGCAATAGAAGATGAATACAATGTGGAAAGTGGCTGTTAAAAATATTTGGTAGCAAACATAGCCTAGGAACTGATGGCCTACACATCAGAATGGCCAGAAGGTTGATTGGCTGGGTCTTGTTTGAATTATCAGTGTTGCAGATGAAGAAATTAAAAGATGGTGCAGAATCCCTCTTAGCTATTCCTGCCAGCAGGTCTCTAAAAGGGCTGTTGCTACTGTTGTTTAGTTGCTAAGTCATGTCCCACTCTTTTGTGACCCCATGGACTATGGTCCATCAAGTTCCTCTGTCCATGGAATTTCCAAGGCAAGAATACTAGAGTAGGTTGTCATGTTCTCCTCCAGGGGATCTACCCAACCGAGGGATCCAACTCCTGCTTGGCAGGCAGATTCTTTACCACTGAGCCACCTAAGAGGACATCCCCAGGGGAAGCACTTCTTTTTTTTTTTTTTCCCATAGTTTTTCATAGTAGGACTTCATCTTTTATTAAACATTACTTTTTCTACTTATAGACAAGTAGGTTCCTTTCCATCTTTTGCTATTAAAAATATTTTTTAGAACCTGAATTCATTGATAAAGTATTGCTCAAATATTTCTGAATAGAATCATTTGAAAAGGACATACATACAATGCTTAAACCCCAAGGAATGAGTTTTTCTCAAAGTGAGCAATGTAAGTACCAGGTAAAACAACGGGAAAGGTAATTATTAATTTAACAAATACATATAAAGCACTTCCTATTCCAAGTACTTTAAAATTAGCTCATTGTTCATAACAACCCAAAGAGGTAGGTACTGCTATCATCCCCATTTTACAGCTAAATAAACTGAGGCATATTGACCAACTTATCCAAGGTCCCCGAATAGACATATTGGATACAATATTTATAAACTTGTGAAAGAATCATTAAAACCAATTTTAGAAAGATTAGGTGTTGGTGATGTGCAGAGTTAGAATCCAAATATGATGAAAGGAGAGCAGATAGGAATAGAACTGAAGGAGCAGGTTTTAACCTTAATAAGAATGGCTACACAAAATGAAATGATTGTATGTAGGCATTCTAAGGATAGTATTTTCAAAGATAAACCAGAAGTTTTATTCTAGGTGATTCGTAGGGTGATGATTTTCTATTGTTAGGTATAGGGTGGTTGAGATTTAATATTTATTTATTTGATTGCATATGGTCTTAGTTATGGCACACAGGATCTTTGTTGCATCATTCAGGATTTTTGTTGCAGTGTGCAGACCTTCTTGTTGTGGTGCACAGGCTCTAGAGTATGGGCTCAGCATGGGCTCAGTTGCCCTGTAGTGTGTGGGATCTTAGTTTCCCGACTAGGGATTGAAATTGCATCCTCTGCATTGCAAGGCAGATTCTTAACCGCTAGACCACCAGGGAAGCACTTCTAAAAGGATACCCTAGGCAACATTCTATCAACTTAGGCTCTGTGTAATCCAAGTCCTTAAAAGAAATAAAAGGGATATTCCTTAATAGAGATTTAGCAATTCGGTTTACCTTTCCACCTCCTCCAAACAAAAATCATCCTGTTTGCATGTTCAGTTTTGATTTGACACCGCTCTTGCCCAGCACACACACGCTCCCCATCCTCTCCAGTCAAGATCCCTGCACCCACAAACCATTTCTAGATGGAACCAGACTTGGGTCTTTGAGTTCAGAAGCCTTCTTCTCTGTGCCACAGGGGCCAGCCAAGGCTGACATGGTTACATGGAAACTCCATGTTGCCAGCATCATATTCGTGTGAATGAAATGAGGCTAATATGTTTGTCAGCCGCCAGCAAGCTCAGCCTCCCCAATTATCCTGTCTAATTAGATTAGAAGCTGACAGCTGAGGGCACACCCTGTGACATTTCAGCTTGCCATCTAGAAATGAGGAACGCACAACCCGGCTTGTTTTCCTTATTTAAACCCAGTTCCTCTTTCAAGTTGTTAGAAGAAGTGATTTTTGTAATTAGCTGTTGTTTGTATTACATCAGTTTATTATCTCTGCTCAACATAAATCATGCCTAGAGGGGTAAAGAAAGATGATATGAAACCCTGGGCAGGAAAGCTGAGCTCCAGGAATCTTCAAAGAACTTTATAAAATGCATAGGGTCACTTAATTTGGGTTTGCCCTAAAATCTCAGAGTAAAATTACAAAAGTCATTACAAAAGTCACAAACGGTCATTGGTGGTGTGTAAATCAGCTCGTAGATTTGAAAACTGACACACACACATACCTACTGCATGGTCTGAGCCAGAAATAGAGCTCATGGATCGCACAGTGGGCATCGTCTGGGTTATACAGTATTATACGGAGGTTGCACAGATGGTAGCATATTTCCCCTCTGATTTTAAAGAAGAATGAAACAGCCAACACTCGGATGCTAATCTCAGTTCTAGCTGCAGGCCTGGTATTGCTGGAGGTTTCATTATAACTTCTCATGGCCACAACTGAGCGATTTACAACTCCTACAAACAACCTTACAAGAGAGAGCTTGAGGAACGGCTCTCAGAAAGGCCTGTATTTCTTACTACAGAACAGTTTCAAACAGTAAATTTGGAGAGAAGGCTTAACAAGGGTTTTGAAGAGAGATTTAAAGTGGTTTTATCAGGGGGGTCCTTCCAGGAATAGATGACATTGGACAAGGTCCAAGGCAAGGCGACCTCCCTGACTTCTACAGCATAAAATGAGAACAAAATAAAATGTTCAAACAAGGCTCTAGTTCAGAACTTAGTGAGCAAGGAAAGCAGGGTGAAGGAGCTGATATCACTAGCACCGTGTAGAAAGTCTAACTTTTGAAAGTTGTGATTATCAGAGCGGTGCCCCTGTGTTTATAAGTGCCCACATGGATTGTCTAGTGCCTCATGTGTTTTTCCAAATTTTTGTCACTTTTCCCTGCATACCATTTGCATGATTTGTTTAACATTTTCAAAATGCAACTTCTTTTTCTTTTTCATACAAATTTAATTCAGAAAGTGGGCACCAGGACTTCCCTGATGGTCCAGTGGTTAAGACTTCATGCTCCTAATGTATGGGGCACAGGTTTAATCCCCGGTAGGGGTATTAAGATCCCACATGCTGTGTGACCAAAAAGTAATAATGATGAAAAAAAAATTAAAAATAAAATGATGAATTATAAAAGCAAACAAACAAAACCTAAAGTTTGCACTATTTGTTTGATTTGCTGGTCATATTAGTGTCTATTGTATGTTGGCTAAATGTATGGCTATTAAATTCTTAGTACTTCTCCATATGTGCCCTAAAAGCACTCCATGGACAGCAGTCATCTATTCATCACCACCAGGGACTCTGGCATTTGGGTAAAGTGAGTCTCCAGGTATCTCCCTGCCGATATCAGCAGGAATTGAGTCAGAGTTATTGTGACTTTTCCTATCAAATTCTAGAACTTCTCAAGCAAAGAGGGAGACAGCTGTGTGGAACTCTGGCATGCCAGAACTTCCAGAACAGTTTGTTTGAAACTGTAGCTCAAATCACAGGACACTCTTAAGCTAAGACAGAGACCTTTGGAAGAGGAGAAGGATCAGTCTTGGAGAGTGATGGGAAGGAAGGAGTTATGTCTCACAGTGACACGCACTTTCCACCCGCAAATGTCAAAGTGATCTTACAAATGACCATTCAGCCTCCTCACAGCCTTCTGGAAGGGTCTCCTGGGTGGAGAATGAGCACAAAGGGAGGTGAAGCAACTGGACAAGCAGCCATGTGGTGAATCAGTAGCTGAGAAAACAACTCTTGTGATTAACAAATTTGATTGCCTGTGGGAACTGCCTGGCTTCTGTCCTGAGGACTTAGCTCACCTTAACCCAAGGCCTGGGCACTCAAACATAGTGGAGAGAATGTTAGGCAAGGAAATGGGGACGTGAGATAAAAATGATGATGGTAAGTTTATGGCTATGATCAGAGCTGAAATTTACTGATTTTTTTTTTTTTACTGTGTTCCAGGACTTTAGGGCTTCCCTGATAGCTCAGTTGGCAAAGAATCCGCCTGCAATGCAGGAGACCTCGGTTCGATTAGGGATAGGCTACCCGCTCCAGTATTCTTGGGCTTCCCTTATGGCTCAGCTGGTAAAGAATCCACCTGCAATGCAGGAGACCTGGGTTCTATCCCCGCATCAGGAAGATCACCTGGAGAAGGGAATGGCAACCCACTGTAGTGTTCTTGCCTGGAGAATTCCACGGACAGAGGAGCCTGATGAATTACAGTCCATGGGGGCACAGAATCAGACAGGACTGAGCGACTAACACTTTCACACAGAACTTTGAGATACACTGTCTAATTGAACCCTAGACCTTCCTCCTGAAGTACACATTCTGTTACCTCCACCTGTAATTAGTGTGTCAGGCTGCTGTAACAAGGTGTCACAAGCTGGGGGACTTAAACAACACACACGTGTATTGTCTCACAGTCTGCAGGCTGGAAGTTCAAGACTGAGGTGTTGCAGGATTTGTTCCTTCCAACTCTCATGAGGAAAAGACCTGTGCCAGGCCACTCCATTAACTTGTCGTGCTTTGCTGGCCATTCTTAGCATTCTTTGGGTTGTAGATACATCACACCAGTCTCAGCTTTCATCTTCATATGGTGTTGGGTGTGTGTGTGTATCCAAGTTTCCTTTAAAAAAAAACCAAAAACTTACCTATGCATTTAGTCTGTGCCAGGTCATAGTTGTGGCATGTGGGGTCTTTAGTTGCAGTATGTGGGATTCTAGTTCCCTGACCAGGGATTGAACCCAGGCCCTCTGCACTGGGAGGCTGGAGTCTTAGCCATGGACCACCAGGGAATTCTCTAGATAACCTTCTTTGATAAAGACACCAACCATGTTGGATTAGGGGTCCATTCTCCTCTATCATGACCTTATCTTAACTTTAGCTGGGCTTCCCTTGTGGCTCAGCTGGTAAAGAATCCACCTGCAATGCAAGAGACCTGGGTTCAATCCCTGGGTTGTGAAGATCCCCTGGAGAAAGGAAAGGCTACCCACTCCAGTATTCTGACCTAGAGAATTCCATGGACTGTATAGTCCATGGGGTCACAAAGAGTTGGACATGACTGAGGACTTTCAATTATAGGAGGCTGGAGTCTTAGCCATGGACCACCAGGAAAGTCTCTAAATGAACCTCTTTGATAAAGACAGCAATCATGTTGTAGGGGCCCATTCTCCTCCATTATGACCTTATCTTAATTTTAGTTACATTTGCAAAAGCCCTACTTCCAAATTAGGTCACATGCTGAGGCACTGGAATTTGGACTTGAATTTGGGGGGAGGGGTACACAATTCATCCCATAATGTTATTTTCAGTTCAGTTCAGTCACTCAGTTGTGTCTGACTCTTTGAGACCCCATGAACTGCAGCACACTGGGCCTCCCTGTCCATCATTGACTCCCAGAGTTTACCCAAACTCATGTTCATTGAATCAGTGATGCCATTCAACCATCTCATCCTCTGTCGTCCACTTCTCCTCCTGCCCTCAATCTTTCCCAGCATCAGGGTCTTTTCAAATGAGTCAGCTCTTCACATCAAGTGGCGAAAGTATTTCACAGCTATAGGAACTGTGTCTCAGGATTTTAGATCCCTTGTCCAAGGTCACACACTATGGAGCCAGGATTGGAACCCAGAAAAGTCCAGTTCCCCATCCCATCTTCTTAAACAGTACTATAGGCAAAATGTTTGTCTTTCCCCCAAATTCATATGTGATGGTATTTGGAGGTGGGGCCTTTGTTTGGTTATAACCTAGACAGTGTATTAAAAAGCAGAGACAACACTTGGCTGACAAAAGTCCGTATAGTCTAAGCTATGGTTTTTCCAGTAGTCATGTACAGATGTGAGAGCTGGACAATAAAGAAGGCTGAGCACCCAAGAATGGATGCTTTTGAACTGTGGTGTTGGAGAACACTCCTGAGAGTCCCTTGGACTGCAAGAAGATCAAACCAATCAATCCTAGAGGAAATCAACCCTGAACATTCATTGGAAGGACTGATGCTGAAGCTCCAATACTTTGGCCACCTGATGAGAAAAGTAGACTGAATGGAAACGCCCCTAATGCTGGGAAAGATTGAAGGCAAAAGGAGAAGTGGGTGACTAAGGGTGAGATGGTTAGATAACACCGACTCAAGGGACATGAGTTTGAGCAAACTCTGGGAGATAGTGAAGGGACAGGGGAGCCGGCGTGCTGCAATCTATGCAGTTGTGAAGAGTCGGACGTGACTTAACAACTGAACAACAACAGCAAAGTGTATATATATCCGTGCTACTCTCTCAATTCGTCCCACCCCCTCCTTCCCTGTGTCCGAAAATCTGTTCTCTGCATCTGCGTCTCTATTCCTGCCCTGCAAATAGGCACGATACAGTTCTGATTTCCTAATAGTTCCCACCCATGCTGTCTCCCCATCCCCACCCCAAACCTGCAGGAGTTTGGTAACTGGTCTCCTGTTTCCATCCTCACCACTTTAGGACATATTCTCAGAACAGCAGCCAGAGGGAGCATTTTAGCACAGAAGTCAGATCATGTCCCTTCTTGTCTCAAAACCCTCCACTGACTTCCACACCAGTTAAGGTCAGCTCACACCCTTTGCCATGGCCCTTGTGTGATCTTTCTCGTCTCTCCCCACTGTTCCTTCATGTCTTACTCTGTTCCAGGCAAACCGGCCATCTGGCTGATGCGAAATACACCTGAGTGCTCCTGCCTCAGGGCCTTTACAGGTGCTGTTCTGCCTGCCTGGCATGCTCCATGGGTGGCTCTCTTACCTCCTCAAATCTCTGCACAATGTCCAGACTGCCCTCCATCCCTTATGGCTCTTCATGTTCTCCATGCACTTACCCCATCTGACATTCTGTGTATTGGGTTGGCCAAAAAGTTCTTTTAGATTAACCTGAATGAACTTTTTGACCAAACCAATATTTGATTTGTCTCTTGTCTCTTGTCTGCCTCCTGCACTGGAATATCAATTCCACAATTGTGGGGATATTTATCTTTTTAGCTCATTTCTGTAGCCTCAGTGTCTAGAAGAGCATGTGACATATCCTGATAAGCATTTGTTGAATGAATAAGAAATAAAGAAGCAAAGAAAGGAGGAGATGTCCTGATAATTTTGCTAAGATACTAGAATGACTGTTTGGAGAAACCAAAAGCAATGACTGTTTAGAGAAATCAAAAGGGACTTTCTTGGTGGTTCAGTGGTTAAGAATCCACCTTCCAATGCAGGGGATTCAGACTTGATCCATGTTAGGGAAACTAAATTCTCACATGCTGTGGGGCAAGTAAGCCTGCCCACCACAAGTAGAGAAGCCCACCCACTCTAACTAGAGAAGCACGTGCACCACAATGAAGAGTCTGCATGTCAAAACAAAGACCCCAGACACAAAATACATAAATCAATAAACAAAATTTTAAAAGAAAAAAAATACTCCTTATAAAAAAAGTGATAACAGACGACTCAGAAAATAGAAATAGAGTCAGCGGTGTACTCCGTTTTCAAAAGAAACATCCACTTGCTTTGTGCCTCTGTAAAACCTCACAATTTGGCAACAGCACATTTGTGCATTAAAGGGGAGAATGAACAACATCTCAGCAGCTCTCGTGTTTCCTAGAATCAGTCAAAAGGCTCAAAGTTACCCAAAGTCATCATCACACAGTAGAGTGGGATTAAGTCACAGAATTTCTGGAGCTCACAGAGGAACCCCCCAGTTCTTCCAAAGCCTTCTCAAGGCTTAGAAGTGACTGTCTGTCTAGGCTTGGAGTAAAGATTCCTTTCACGTCTCTGCAATTTCTTGATCTGAGAGATGGGAGCATTCAAGGGAGCCATGTCTGCTGAAAGTGTGGAGTTTCTGACACCTCCTTTGGGAAAGCTGATGAACCCCAGATGAGCGCAATGAATGTGCCGCTTCCAGATGGTTACTGAACCAGAGCCAGGTCAACGTGACGGATGAGGGTCTTGCCAGGACACCTGGGGAGGGGTGCTAGAATGTTCCTAAGCCTGGACGAGAAAGGCATCCCACAGAGGCCTGGACAGTTAAAAAGGAGGCCTTGGTACGGGTGTCTGGGTAGCCTGGGACATCACGTGCCTTTTTCTGTGCCATGGCCGTTGTCCCAATTCTGCACAGTGAGAGCCTGTGCTCGGCTCCATCCGTCCCAGTTGGGGAAGGAGAGAGGACAATATACCTCCTACAGAGAGCCTGAGCCTTGGCCCTCAGAGGCTCACAGCTGTGTGCATCTGGGACAGACTGTCCCGTCCAGAGCCACACAAGCAGTCCCAGGACTCTTCAGGCTTTCGTGGCTTCATCTTAGGAGTCATTCACCTGCTCTGTGGCTCATCTTATGTGTCAGTAACCTGAGACCTTGGGGTCTCCCTACCAACCCCCATTATTACCTTTCCCTGCCTCCTGAATCTGAAGCCACTTTGATTTAAACTCCAACACAAGAGACGTTTATTGAACAGTTACCAAGAAGTCAGCCATGTTGGTTTCTCTCATTTCTATTAAAGCATATAACGCTTACATATTTCTGTGAGGTCACAAACAGCTACAATTCAGGTGAGATCCCAGAGCAAAACCCACTTGCATGAGGCTTCACAGCCAATAAGTGGCAGAGCTAGGACTTAATCTGGGCTGACAATACCCCTCCTCTGCTGCTCCATCCCAGCTGCCATAAAATTCAGTCCTTGAGAAATGAATTTAATATTCTGAAGCCAAGTATCTCAACTCACCAATGCATTTAGCTCTCCCTGGTAAAGATTCTCAATTAAGCTAATGGCAAAAGAAGTCCCTCTCCCAAAATTACAGTTGACCTCTGTCTTAAGAAAAAAGCAAAAAAGAAGCAATAATCTAAAATACAATTTTAGGACTGTGGATGGTTCATTGTGAGATATTGCAATGAGGGTCTCTATCTCTCCTTCCCTGTCTTCTCTTTTTATCTTCCCAGCTCTGACACTTCATAGAAACAACTAGCCTTCCATTAAATTGCCTAATTTTTCCTTTCTTAGCCTTCACCCTTCTTTGCAATGCTGCTTTGAAAAATAAAGACATACTACATTCAGGGCTGAACAAGCAAAAATAAACTAAATTATAGCAGAAGGGACTTAAGAGATAAGGATGAACTTTCTGGTCAAAAGGGTAATTAAGCATTGACATGGCCTTAGAACAAGGCATCAGCTAGTCAGACATGCTGATTGTCATGTTGGGTGAATACAGCAAGGACTCCAATCGTACCACTTGGGGCAGGGAGGGGGAGAGGAAGAGTTGCTAAAGAAATGGATGAATGCCTATGTCTTTATAAATCTTGCAATTCAATGATGAATTCATAAGTAGAAAAGACTCAAGCCCTTCCTGGGAAAAGAAACAATATTTGGGGGGCAGGAGGACCTACTCTGTGTCATATCCATTGAATATGTTATCCCATTTAATTCTCCCCAAAATTCTTTGGGGTGCATGCCATTATTTTTTTACCACTGTACAGATGACAAAGCCTTCCCTCCTCCCTCCTCTCCTTCCTTTTTCCTTCTCACCCTCCCTTTCTCCCTTCCTTCCTTTTGATTTCAAGATAAGACCATTATTTCATTATACAAAAGTTGGTGGGGTGAGATAGGGTATCTATTTTCTGACATCCATATGTATATTAAGTGTTAACTGTGGGCAAAGTCATTTGGCTCATCCTTGAGGGTACAAAAAGTGCTATGGTAGGTTGTGATTCCGTGTATTGAAAAAACCTTTGTAACTCAGATCAACCAGCAGATGGAGGGTTAGAGAGTGTATCCTTCCTGGGTTGCAGGCATAGAAGGATACTGAAGAGAACCAGGTAAGATGTTTTGATACTAAGGAAAGAGAAATGGAATCTAAAGAGTAATGAGCACTTTATTTGGTACTACATGCATGCAGAAACCTAAGGATGAGAGAGGCTGGAGCAGGGACACTTTATGCCAGAAATGAAAAACCCAGCTTCTCTTCTGGGTTTAGCTCAATTCCACCCACCCTCTTGCCTGGTGTGAGGTCATTAGTGATGACTTGCAAGTGGTGCAGCACTTTGGAGGCAACCAAGTCTTGGTTCTAATTATTTTGCTCACTATTTACTTTAGCAAATGATACAACTTTTCAGTAATTCAATCAGGCTACCTTATCTATAAAACTACCTAACTCATTAGGTTCTTGAAAACATAAAATTATATCACACTTGTAAAAGATTAGCCCAGTGCTAGGCACATTGTAAGTGTTCAGTGAATGATCGTTGTCTAAGTCATACCACCTATCACTTACTTAGGGTGACTTCAACAGTGTAAACGTGAGATAGATGGATAGATCATTCTGATTGTTGCAAGTAAAGCCGCCCCCATTCCTCTCAATGTGCTACATAGTGGAAGATGGCAGAATTACATGTGATTCCTTCATAGATCTCAGTTTCTGTCGTTCTCCATCTTGCTGGGAGGGCTACATTTGACCATATGGATGCGCCTGTATAAAAGCTCCTGAGGAACTTCCCTGGTAGTCTAGTGGTTAAGACTCAGCACTTTCAGTGGAGGGGATCCAGGTTTGATCTCTGGTCAGGGAACTAGATCCCACATGCTATAACTAAGAGCGCTCATGCCACAACAAATATCCTGCATGGCACAACTACAGCCTGGCACAGCCAAATTAAGAAGAAAAGCTCATGAAATCAGTTCCCTTTTATTTCGCCCAGTGCTTGGCCATCAGAGAGCTATCTGTCCCAGTTCTAGGAGGACAAGGCAAAATACTGTATGGGCAGCTTAAGGGACTACATTTTGACCATTTGCAGTGTATTCACTAATTTCTGAACCTGTATTGTGATTGTTACTGCTTTTTGGGTCAATGGACCATTAGGAGGGTTGGCTTGAGTTGCCAACAAAAGGAATGGTTTCCTGCATCTTTGACTTCTACAAAACCACGTGGAGAGTACATTCAGAGATCCAGGTCATAAATGCTGGGATTGGGCCTCTCTGACTCCCTGCAGATGTCAGTGCAAACTTCAAAGAGATGAGATTCCAAGTGCATCTTATTAGCACAAGTTGCTGGATATAATAAAGTCTCTCAAATTATTTGATAAAGATCTATTCATTATCCTTATCCAGCCAAAAGAAAAATATAATTGAAACACAGTCACACGCTATAATGGGCACGGGAATAAAACTTTCTCTTCTTGCCTCCTAATTAGAAAACCAGGGACTTAGAAAAATGCAGAAAGGCAGATCAGATAGAACAGATTTTTTTATTTGTTTTTGTTTTTTAGATAGGAAATCTTTTCTGAGAGACTTGACAGTTAAAACATTTTATAAACTCCAAAAATGAAATAGCCTGAACCCAAAATACGTGTTCCTCCCCTTGTGTTACAGAAACGGAATGACTCCTTCACTCAAAGAAACCACTCATTAAATATTTGTTGAGTGTTCCGTGATGGATAATGGCTGGAGGAGCTCACACATCTGCAATATGTCTATCGAGTCAGGGAGGCCTCTGTGAAATGAAAGGAAGCACATTGTTCAGGAGGTCGAGGTCCTAGTTTGTATGCAGAAGGTGCCCTTTCGGCAGTCTGGAGAGGGGAGAATAAAAGATTCTACAGTGTGGGCAGTAGAAAGCCAGGGCACGTGGAGGCAGAGAGGCGGCCTCCCCTACCCAGAAGTGCCTGTTATATCTTGAAAGGAGGGAGGAAAGAACAGTCTGTCATCAAGGTCTCCACTTGAACTTCACCTGCAAGGACAAGGTCACACCTTGCAGAAAGCCCAAATAGCTACTCCTTTCTGCCCCCAACCAGGATTCTTATTTCAATTACACATTATACATTAACCCATTACTAGCCAATCACTCAGAACTAATGACTTTTTTAAAAAGTTGTTTTCTAATGTGGGGGGCATTTCTCTATGATCATGGTTCTGTAATTCTAAAGAGAGAGGACGCTAGGCACATAAGTGTCAATGGTTAGGAGGGAACTTAGGCAAGGCAGGGTACTTTCTAGGGAATACATGCCCAGATAGATTGCTTAAATGGGCCAATGGGCTTGGGATAGCTATTATAATTGTAATAATGTAGCAGAAAACCTTAGTGCTCACTAACATCCACAGTTGGTTCTTCTCTTCTTTCTGGACATATAGCTAGACTACATACATATCCCTACCCCAGGTAATAATGTGGGGCTATGCGGGAAGCTCAAGTGTTTGCTACTTCCAGGCCAGCCTGCAAAATCTCTTACCCAATCCTCTACCTTCTCTCCTCTCACTGTCCACTGATGCAAATAGTTCAGTGGTGGATTCTGCAGAAGATGATGGAGCTGGACAATGAATGGAGTCTGGAGCCCTGAATGTCGTGAGGAATTGTGCCCCTCTGCTGGCCCATACTGGATTGTGAGATGAGGGTTAAGCCCTTGAGATGTTTAGGTTTATTTGCTGAAGCAACTATTAATTCAGTTCAGTTCAGTTCAGTTGCTTAGTCATTTCCGACTCTTTGCGACCCCATGAACCATAGCATGACAGGCCTCCCTGTCCATCACCGACTCCCGGAGTTTACTCAAACTCATGCCCATTGAGACGGTAATGCCATCCAACCATCTCATCCTCTGTCTTCCCCTTCTCCTCCCACCTTCAATCTTTCCCAGCATCAGGGTCTTTTCCAATGAGTCAGCTCTTCACATCAGGTGACCAAACTACTGGAGTTTCAGCTTCAACATCAGTCCTTCCAATGAATATTCAGGACTGATCTCCTTTAGGATGGACTGGCTGGATCTCCTTGCAGTCCAAGGGACTCTCAAGAGTTTTCTCCACCACCACAGTTCAAAAGCATCAGTTCTTCAGCACTCAGCTTTCTTTATAGTCCAACTCTCACATCCATACATGACCCTGGAAAAACCATAGCCTTGACTATGACTTGACATTACTTTGTTGGCAAAGTATTGTCTCTGCTTTTTAATATGCTGTCTAGGTTGGTCATAGTTACCCTAACTAATAATATAATAATAATTAGAGTTTCACAGGTGGCCTAGTGGTAAAGAACCTGCTGGCCAATGCAGGAGATATAAGAGACTCTGGTTTGATCTCTGGTTTGGGAAGATTCCCTGGAGAAGGACATGGCAAGCCACTTCAGTATTCTTGCCTGGAGAATCCCATGGACAGAGGAGCCTGACAGGCTACAGTCCCTGGGGTTGCAAAGAGTCAGACATGACTGAAGCAACTTTGCATGCACGCAATTATTATAGGTAACACCTACTGGGTAGTATCCAAGGGTTTGTTTGAGTATTTTAATCCCTTCAATAGGCACATGTAATATGTACTATAGATGCGTGCTTAGTCATGTCTGACTCTTTGTGACCCCATGGACTATAGCCTGCCAGGTTCTTCTGTCCATGGAATTTTCGAGGTAAGTATATTGGAGTGAGTTGTCATTTCCACCTCCAGGGGATTTTCCTGACCCAGGCATCAAAACTGAGTCTTTTGCATCTCCTGCATTAGTAGGTGGATTCTTTACCACTGGTACCACCTGGGAAGCCCAATATGTACTATAATCATCCCACTTCATTGGTTAGGAAACTTAAGCTCAGAGAGACTAAGTGTCTTGCCTAGGACCAGGCAGCTAGAGAATAATGAAAACCCTGGGTACAGTGGAGAAGACAAAATATAGAAATGAAGACAGGTGGGCAACAGATGACAAAGTTTACAAGCTTCCTGAGTTCATGAGGAAGCCTTAGGGCTCTGTGGAGACATGCTGTGCTATACTCAAGGGGCGAGGCTTTAGCAGCAGATGGTAGTGGGTGCTGATCCTGAGTCATTCATAGGCCACCTATGTGCCCCTGCCCAGACACCTAGCTTCCACAAGCTTCTGCATCATCACCTGGCAGTGGGGTCAGGGAAACAGCCCCTCCTTGGATGTTTGTGAGGATTACATGAGATCAGTGTCCATTGCCCCCGTGGAACTGGTTGCGTGGTAGAATTGAATGAACGTTGGTTCCCTTCCTGCATGGCTAGGAGGTATTTTTGATGGAAGAGGATTATTAGGGGCTGGTGAGAGGCCTGTTGTCCCCTGTGCTTACAGGTCCCAGTTGCACTCAGAGAGCCTTGAACCCACAAGAGAGGTGGCTAGTGGCTCACGGGGTCCTCAGCAATGCCACGAGATTTGTAACCCAACCAAATCAGCAGCACTCGCCTGATGCTTTCCTCTGGGATCCTTGCCTTGAATCTTTTCTCATGTATTCAGGCACTTAATGCAGGTTTATTGAGTACTCACCTATGCCAGGCACAAGAGATACACACAGTGGGGAACCAGAGAGGAAACACACCTGCTCTCATGGACCTGACTCTGTCACCGGGGCTGGAGGATGAGCAGATAGTAAGCAAACAAACCAATGAGGTAGTTACACTCGCTGTGTCATATGTTACCAAGCATGTAAACAGAGACATGGGAGAGAATAAAGAGAATGGGGTTGGGCTTTGTGTCAACAGAGGGACTAGAAGAAGTGAAACCTTGAACTAATGTTTGAAGGATGAGCATGAATCCCCCATGCTGTTGGTGGGGGGAGTCTTCCAGGTGAAGGGAACAGTGTCTGCAAAGGCGCTGGCTTAGGAAAGACCTTGGTATGTTGGAGATAGAAAGAGGCCAGTATAATTAAGAAAGCAGGGGTGTGAATTCAGCTTCTTTTTTTTCCAGGAAAAACTCAGTATCACTCACATTCTGGGCTGTAATTAAAGCCATGGTAATGAGATTCTGCTGCAGACTAATCACACTGGGTTGTGTGGATTCCAGTTTATCCAGCAGCTTGTTACTGCGGAGGGGACAGATCTGAATATAGAATGAAGCTCCATGTCCAACCCTGTGACTGAGATGGAAACCAGATGGGACAGGCATCCCTAGGAACATCTGGATCCTTAGAAAATAGTTCCTAGCTTGAAAAACACATTTCCAGATAAAAATCATACTGCCATGAAGACACAAATACAATACATGATGTAAATGCAAGAGAGGAGTGGGTTTATTCCCTCTCACTCTTGACCCTATGTTGAGGTCTGGGCTCCTCTGGCCAGACTGGGCTATCCTCTGATCCTGGCCATTGTCTAGCAATTGGAGAAACTTGAGCTTTGCCTTCATGGTCTGCCCTAGGGATCCAGGAGGAACTTCAGGCTGTGCCTGGATATCCCTGTACCAATGCCAGAGACCAACTTGGCCTTCTGAGTCTTCCCAGATGTTACATGAAGGAAAATCTCAGAAAAACACAGGAGGCTCCCCTTTCTCTTCCCTAGGATGTCTAACATGGAGTCTGAGCAATTTGACAGCAACCTGATTTTCTCCCTTTTCTCTACCCAAATGATAGTGGATCCAACATGATGTGAGGGGGAGGATATGTTGCCTTCCTGAGGTGATGACAAGACCAAATCAGATCCAAGGGAAGGAAATGATTGAGAGCTTTCTGAGAGAATTTTATTTCAAGCAACCTTATCATCTTTAAAGAGGACAGGAGCCTTTTCTTCATGTAATAAAATGATGGTAATCATAGCAGATCAACAGATGCTGACTCAGGCAGTAATATCAATGCTATCACTTTTGTGGGTGGGAATTCTAAGACACTCCCAAATGAGGAAGGTCCCTGAATTATGCCAAGGAATGAAGCAAACATAGGTCACATATATTAGATTCAATTCCAGGGCCAGAATCTTTCCTGCTAGTTAGTTCAGGTTCACCATCGAGCATGGAGCTTGCCAGGAGGGGAGACATGGGCTTTTTGTTGTTGTTTGTTTGTTTTAACTCTCATCATACAGTTTCTATCATGTAAGTTGTCTTTTTCCCTCCTTAGATCTTTGTGTTTCTTCTTCACCTTTTATCCATAATGTATAAGCTATCTCTTGAAAGACTTGCTGACTTTGGTTCTCTTTTTGTTCCATTTTATTGACTGGTCTAAATAAAAAGTTCTACTTCTCATGCATATGTGTTTTAGAATCCTGAAGTTGACAGTGAGATCCAACATGGAGAACTTAGTTGAAGCAAAGGAACATGAATAAAAGGTGTATATAGGGCTTGGCAGCTTTACACCGTATCGTTTGAGTAAAACATAATTATTAGAATAATATCCTTGAAACTATTTTCTGATTTTTAACCAGAGACTATTACTTGGAAGGAAATTGAGATAAACTATTTCAATGTTTAGTACTGAATAAAAGTGTGCAGAGAGGAACTCACTAAAATTCAGAAAAAGTGAAGTGAAAGTTGCTCAGTTGTGTCCCACACTTTGTGACCCCATGGACTATATAGTCCATGGAATTCTCCAGGCCAGAATATTGGAGCGGATAGCTGTTACCTTCTCCAAGGGATCTTCCCAACCCAGGGATTGAACCCAGGTCTCCTGCATTGCAGGCAGATTCTTTATCAGCTGAGTCATAAGGGAAGCCCAAGAATACTGGAGTGGGTAGTCTATCCCTTCTTCAGCGGATCTTCCTGACCCAGGAATTGAACCGGAGTCTCCTGCATGGCAGGTGGATTCTTTGCCAACTGAGCTATCAGGGAAGCCCAAAATTCAGAAATGTTTATTAATTAATGACAAAAACAACAAAAAGAATGACAAAAAGAATGGATTAGTATTAGGAATCCTCAAAACTCTAAAGTCTGAGAAATACTTTTCTATAGCCTATATCAGAGATCTGTTTTGTTGCTTTGGTGTTAACAAAACCCATACAAAGGATAGTTCTATGAAACCTGAGTAGTTTCAGGTCATGTCAAATGGGTGTCTGGTTCAAACAGAACAAGAAGTTTCTGCCTAAGAGGATGTATAATTTTTTTTTTAATTTGGTAAGCCACCCTGGTCGCTAAGTGGTAAAGAATCCACCTTCCAATGCAGGAGATGCAGGAGATATGGGTTTAATCCCTGGGTGGGAAGATCCCCTGGAGTAGGAAATGGCAACCCATTCTAGTATTCTTGCCTAGGAAATCCAATGGACAGAGGAGTCTGGCAGGTTACAGCTCATGCAGTCACAAAAGAGCTGGACACGAATTAGTGACTAAACAACAACAAAGCATCTATTTCTCCTTCTGATAAAACAAGAAATTGGAACCTTGTTTCTTCCACTGTTAGGAAGTCATAAACAATGCCTTTTGACTCAAAGGTGGAAATGTGGCCCAGGCCTGGCCAATCCAGGTACTTCTTTCCCATGGCTACAGTCATGGATCAAAGGTAGCTGTGGAATCTGAGTGGGGTCAAGACTAGTGGACATCAGTCAGCCCCAGGAGATTTGATGAAATTATGGAGAATGACACCCTTTCTTTCTGTAAATGCTGATGGTAGCCATCTTACTACCACCTTGGGAGTGCTGACTGAAAAATGAAGGCAACACAGAGAAAAGCACAGGGCAGAATTGGAGGGAATCAGATTCTGATCATCACTTGAACACCTGGCAGCTGATCTGCTGGATTCACGCCTTGATCTTCCAGTTGTGTGAATCAGACATTGTTTTTATGACTTAAATCAATTTGGGATTGTTTACTCTAATTTCTCTGGAGATTTCAATGTCTGTCCTGATGTTTCTACAATCATTTCCTCAAACCAAAATTTCATGGAGTCAGAGCTTTCTTTTGGAAGAACAGAAGGATATATTTGGGTTTTACAAAACATCCAAATTTTAGAGCTGAAAGGGACTTGTCCTCATCCTTTATTGCTGCATGGAAAACCACCTCAACATGTAATGGTATAAAAAACCCACAGTTGCATGATTCTCCTGGATCTTATGGGTCAGGAATTCATAGAACACATCAGGGATGGTCAGTCTCTGCTCCATGATGTTGGTGGCCTCTGCAGACAATATGTCAATCATTTGAGGTTGGAATTATGTAGAGGTTTCTTTGCTTATACATGTGGTGCTAGGGCAGTTATGATTCAAAGGCTGGGCTTGGCTGGGATTTCCAAACAGAGCATCTATCCATGGCCTCCCCAAGTGGCTAGCTTGTGCTTCCTCACAGTATGGAGGCCCTGGGATAGCTGCATTTTTTACATGGCTGCTCAAGTTCCAGTGAATAAGATAAAACGTACAGTTAAGACAGATGGAACATAGACTCCCACCTGTCCATGGGAAGAATGTCAAAGAATTTAGAGCCATGTTTTAAGAGCACCATGCATGCGTCTTTCTCTCTCTTTCTCTCTCTCTCTCTCTCTCTTTCTCTCTCTCTCTCTCTCTCTTCCTTGCCTTAGCACATACTTCTCCTGTCAGGTAATATTCTTCTCTCCTCCTTCTCCTCTCAGTGTCTCTCACTTCATCGTTCATGGCTCTGTACCATGTTACTTCCCAAACAAGAATCTCTTTAACTTCTTCCAAGTTGGCCTAGGGGTTGTTTTGCTCTGCTGTATTCACACCTCTGCTTGTCTTGCCAAATTGAAATTGTCTCATTCTTCTTTGTCCCTCTTCTCTAAATTATGCATATTCTAAGCAGTGCAGATCATGCTTTTTATTATTACAAATATTTTTTGGCTCCTGGCATATAGAAGATGCTAAAAAAAAATACATATTTAGTGAGAATGTCTAACCTCCTCACTTTGCAAATGACAGAATATCTGTCCAGAAAGGCACATACATTGTTCAAAGTCACACGACTCATTTGTAGTCATCTAGAACCCACGTCTCCTGTCTGGAATTCTCATGGTCCTTCACCTATACCACCACACTGTTTCAAACATAAAGCCCTGAGCAGTGCTCAGAAAGGCTTGCATATGGTGGTCATGAACCCAAGAGCATCTGTGCAGTCACTCTCTGCTAGGAAAATCTCTGGCTTCCCAAACTAATTTGTGATGCTTTTAGACCGGGGAAAAAACACAATAGATTGAGAGTGGCATTGTACACTTGCAAAAACGAGAACCAATTGCGTTAGTTCACGCCTAATTACCTTATGCATTTTGTCAGCAGGCTCTGTACTTCTCAGCTGAGATGTGCAGTACAAACACCACTGGTTCCCTGCACATATGCGGCAGATGTTTGGCATGCCAACATGCGGGCAGGTTATCACCAGGAAAAAAAAAAAAAAAAAGGTGAACAGTTGTTCTGAAATGCTTTAGAAATACACTCTGAGCAACTTTCATTTTCCATGAACCTGTCCCAAATGCAAAGTAGAACCATAATATCAAGGAAATCTACATATAAAGAATCTAAATTAAATCTAAATCTAAATTAAATCTGCAAGTCAAGGGTATGAGAACCAAGCCTGATTACTTGACAACCATGAAAGTAGGTGAGCTGCTGCTGCTGCTGCTAAGTCGCTTCAGTCGTGTCCGACTCTGTGCCACCCCATAGACGGCAACCCACCAGGCCCCACCGTCCCTGGGATTCTCCAGGCAAGAACACTGGAGTGGGTTGCCATTTCCTTCTCCAATGCATGAAAGTGAAAAGTGAAAGTGAAGTCGCTCAGTCGTGTCCGACTCTTAGCGACCCCATGGACTGCAGCCTACCAGGCTCCTCCATCCATGGGATTTTCCAGGCAAGAGTACTGGAGAGGGGTGCTGCAGACTTCAAAAGGGCTTCCCAGGTGGCACTAGTGGTAAAGAACTTGCCTGCCAACACAGGGAATGTAAGGGATGTGAGTTCGATCCCTGGACTGGGAAGATCCCCTGGAGGAGGGCATGGTAACCCGCTCCAGTATTCTTGCCTGGAAAATCCCATAGACAGAGAAGCCTGGTGGGTTACAGTTCATAGGGTCACAAAGAATCAGACAAGACTGAAGCGACTGAGCACACACACACACACACACACACACACACACACACAGGCTTCAAAAAGGAAGAAGCTCACACGCATAACAGTTTTTGAAAAACACAGATCATGAATGATTATTTGCAGTGTGATCTTATTTACATAATATGCAAAACCTTGTAAAACTAAAACCATGTTGTTCAGGAAGATGTAAGTGTTAGCTAAAACTATAAATAACGGCCAGGGAATCATCAAATTGAGGAGAGTGATTAGCTTGGCTGAGGGGGGAAAAGGGAACGTAATTAGAGTACCAGAAATGTTCCATTCCTCAAGATGGGTGATGGGTACACAGAGGTTTGTTTCATTATATTTTATACCTCTCATAAGCATCTTTTTTACATGCATGTAATATTTCATAATTTCTTGAAAAAAATGGAAGGATTATATGGAAACATCCTTAAAAATTTGTAACATCCATGACAATATGTCTTTAATATACTAAATGCTCTGAAAAACTAATTTTAAAAGTTCAACAGCCCAAATAATATATGTGCAACGTCATGAAATGGCCATAACAACAACAAAAGATACCAAATTTTAATCTATGGAATTAGCAGAGAATAAAAATGGTGGTCATACCCAAAACTGATGGGTGAGTAAGAAGACAGGCACATGGCTAGTGGGATGTCCTATTTGCCAACCTGAATAAAAAGCCCTCGTGTATTGATAGACTTTGGCCCAGTGATTCTATCTCTAGGACTTTATCTCAAAAAAATACTCGGAAAAGTAAGTACTCAGGGATGTGTGTTTAAGAATGCTCACTGCAAGGATTGTTTATCACAGTGAAAAATGTGAAACTGCTGAAGTGTTTAATTCAAGACTGGCTAGATAAATTATGATACAACCATGCAAGAGACTAATACAAACAGATTAAAATTATGATAAAGCTCCATATTTATTGATATGGAAAGATGCAGATGACACATTGTTGAGTAAGGAGTACAGTGATAGAATGGAATATGTGAGCACAAATTCATTTTGTTGCAAAAGTGTAAGTGTATGCACGTGTGTGCTCCCAAACTGACGCCTGCCTTCACCCTCCCTTGCCCGGGTGAAGGTCAGGGCCTCCTAAACAGTCTTCTGCCATGCCTTCCTGCAGCCCCTTCTCAACACAATAGCCAAAATGGACCTTCTAAAACACAAGCCAGATCATGTCACTCCTCTATTCAAAATGCTCCAAGTGCCCTCCGAGTGTCAGCTCTTGGAAGTCAGGTCTTTTTTGTCTTCTGCGGTATTTCCAGAACAGCGCTCAGCACATGGTAAGCCTTCAATAAATAGCTATGGCATGAATAAGTCACTAAATAAAGGGGCATATGAAGAAAGTCAATTCAGATGGTCAAATGTAATGAAGAAGGTAAACAGATTAGAGAGTCCCTGTGAGGCCAGGCAGGCAGGTTGCTTCTTTAAATCAAGTGGCCAGAGGTGGCTTCTCTGACAAAGTGTCATTTGAGCATGACATGAATGAAGAGAAGAAGCCAGGTGTTCAAAGACCCAGAGGGAGAATGTTCCAGGTGGGGGGAACAGTGAGGCACAGGTATGTCAAGCCAGGAGTATCTGGAAGTGTTTCAAGGGACTAAAAGAAGGCAATTCAGTACCTTAGGAGGTTATCTTGTTTTCTATAAAAGCTATGACAAACCTAGACAGTGTATTAAAAAGCAGAGACATCACTTTTCCGACAAAGGTCCTTCTAGTTAAGGCTCTGGTTTTCCCAGTAGTCATGTATGGATGTGAGAATTGGACCATAAAGAAGGCTGAGTGCTAAAGAATTGATGCTTTCAAACTGTGGTGCTAGAGAACTCTTGAGAGTCCCTTGGACTGCAAGGAGATCAAGCCAGTCAATCCTAAAGGAAATCAGTCCTGAATATTCATTGGAAGGACTGATGCTGAAGCTGAAACTCCAATACTTTGGCCACGTGATGCAAAGAACTGACTCATTGGAAAAGACCCTGATTCTGGGAAAGATTGAGGGCAGGAAAAGAAGGGTATGACAGAGGATGAGATGGTTAGATAACATCATCAACTCAGTGACCTAAGTTTGAGCAAACTCTGGGAGACAGTGAAGGACAGAGAAGCCTGGCATGTTACAGTCCATGGGGTGGCAGAGTCGGACAGGACTTAGCAACAACAACACAGTGACAACATTGCAGGTGATTATGAATGATTCTTTTATCTCTGTTTAATGGTTTTTTCCACCGCTTTAGCAATGAACATGGATTAACTACAAAATCAGTAAGCTCAATTTTACTCATCTATCTGAGACTGAGCCCTGGGTCAGGAAACCTGGGTTTTTATGGGCCCTGAGGGTAGCTGTGTGCTTTGTGATCATGCATAAACTACACGATCCTCTGCAAGATGACAATATCAGGGCTCCACTGCCTATCTAGTTTGAAAAACCCGTAATTACATGTTTTCCCCATTCTCCCCAGAGTGAGATTAGAAACTCCTTTCCCCTGTCATGGAGCACAGACTCTATTTTAAATTTACAAAGAGATAAATAATGTTGTCCCTAGCAACAGCTGCTGTCATTCCTTTACACACTGGTTCCCAGAGCCAGCAAATTCTATTAAGTTATTTGTTTGTCTCTTTTATTGATGTAAGAACACTTAACATGAGATCTTTCCTCTTAACCAATTTCTAAGTGCACAATAACAGAGCATTGTTGACTACATGTAAATTTCTAACATGATTTTGCAATTTCCTTCTCTCTTAGATTCACTAGGATAAGTACGCATGGAAGGGAGAGTTATGTGAAATCAAGACCCAGCATGGCTGCTTTGATGGTCTAAATGAAGGAGCATACTTTTTTTGGTTGATGTTCTAATAAATCACTCCATTCTCTCCCCTTCCTTCTTCTCTTCCTCTCCCTCCTCCTCTTTCTCCCACAGATAGGATGGGGGTGGGAAGGAAGAGAAAGGAAGGAGGTTTTGCCTTTTGCCTGTGGGCTAGTGCAGGGCCAGCCTAGGAACCCACAGGTCAGCAGACTTATCTAATTGATGCTTCAGGGTTTGCAGGAGCTCTGAGAGAAGAGAAGGTGAATGTGTGCTCCAAGAAAAAAGAAGGATGCTGAGTTTATGGAGGTGGCCCAAGAGGGAAAATGGTTTCAAACAAGAGAGAAGCAAACAGAAAACAGCAAGGCAGTGTGTGTGTGTGGGAGGGGGGGCGGCGCGGTGGTGGGGTGTGAAGAGTTGGGGAGGGGGCAGCAAGTTACTCTATAGTCCCAGCTGGCAGAGAGTGGGTACTCAGTAAATATTTGTTGTTTTAATAGACATGCAATTTTTTCCATGGGTTTTCTTTCTCTTCTTCCTTGAGAAATGATGCACAAATATGCTGGAAGATAATTCTCATGCAAGTTGTATTTGACATTGACTGGGCTTCCCCACAAGGAAACCTCAGACAACCTCTCTGATTTTGCCCTCTGGCTTCACAGGGTGATTTTCAGGTTGTTTTTTTTTTCCCATCTGTTACCATTTCCCACAACTGGCAGCTACAAGGTGAGGTATTATCTGTTTATCTGTGTAACTCTCCTCTCAGTTGGACAGCTTACAATATTGGGATTTACTTCCTTCTCCACTATTTAGAATAAATTTTAAGTGTAGGAGTATGACATAACTTCAGAGGGAATCTGTGTCTTTTGGCCAAAGGAAAATGTGAGCTCAGGCCACACTTTCTGGAAAGCATCATGAAGATGATACTTCACAGAGCAACAGGTCAGAAAACAGAGCAGAGTCGGATCAGGCAAATGATTTGTGTAAACGATGCACGATTTCCCCACAGCTGCTTTATGTAAGAGCCCCAAGCTGTTATCCACAGGGAAGAAGGTTTCACACACTTTAGAGGCAGGGTGGACGGGAGGAGATGGATAACAAAAAGCAAATATCATACCACATTTTAAGAAAGTTTGGTCTCATATACACTGTTATATTTTAAATGGATTACCATCAAGGATCTACTGTATAAAACTCTGCAATGTCATGTGGCAGTCTGGGTGGGAGGGGAGTTTGGGAAGAATGATATATGTATATGTAGGGCTGAGTCCCTTTGCTGTGCACCTGAAACCATCACAATATTGTTAATCAGCTATAGTTTAAAGTAAAATAAAAAGTTTTTAAGAAATTGGGTCTTTTTGAGAAAATAAACATTATGAAACGCAAGTTCTGTTTTCTGACCCTTGCCAGGAATTCAATGTTTCTTTTAGAGCCCACTTTCTTTCTTGCTTCTGGACCGCCCTCACTTGCCATAATGGTCCTGATCAAGACCCTCTCTGAGCCTCTCTCTCTCCTATCTGTAAAATGAGCAGAATGATAATACCACCCACCCCCACCCACACATGGACTGGAAGAATTCAGTGAGCGAAAAGCATGGGAGGGTAGCAGAACCAGTGCTGGCTCAGGCAAGATGTGCAGGAACTACCTGGTAAAGAGATGAGTACTAACTAGTTTTATTAACAACTTGTATCATTACCATTATTCTGAATCTGCTTCTGTCTTCCAAAAAGGATTTGAAAGTTGCTTTCAGTGCTGTAACCCACAAGAGACAACATGAACTTTTCAGGACCACTAGAAGATGAAGGGCAGCAAGGGCTTCTAGTGGATGGGGTGGCTCACTTAATTGCTCTTTTTTCCTAATACAAAAGAAAAAAACACAGCCAATTGAAGTTAATTGATATCCTAAGACCTGCACATCACTGACTCGATGGACGTGAGTCTGAGTGAACTCCGGGAGTTGGTGATGGACAGCGAGGCCTGGCGTGCTGCAATTTATGGGGTCGCAAAGAGTCGGACACGACTGAGCGACTGAACTGAAGAACTGCACATACTTAGTATGTATAATTTGATGAATTTGGACATAGGCAAACACCAGCGATATCATCACCACAAGCAAGGGAATAGACATATGAACAACTCTTAAAGTTTCTTTGCATCCCTTTGGTTTTAGGTTTTGTTTTGTTTGTTTTGTGGTATGAACACTTAACATGAGAGCTACCCTCTTACCAAATTCTGAAGGCATAATGCCATCATACTAACTCTAGGTATTGCATTGTACAGCGGATCTTCTAGAACTTAGTCATCTTGTGTAATTGAAACTTATACCAACTGAACATCAACTCCCCACTTCTGCCTTTCCCCAGAGCCTGGTAACCACTAATGTATTTGCTGCTTCTATAGGTTTGACTATTTTAGATGATTCATACAGGTGGAATTATGTAGGATTTGTCCTCTGATTAGCTTATTTCATTTAATATAATGTCCTTCAGCTTCATCCATGTTGTCTCAAATGGCAGGATTTCCTTCTTTTTAAGGCTGAGTAATATTCCATTGTATGGACATATCACATTTCCTTTATCCATTCATCAGTCAATGGACACTTGGGGGTTTTTCACATCTTGGCTATTGTGAATAGTGCTGCAATGCACATGAGAGTGTAGATATCTCTTTAAGACCCTGATTTCAGTTCTTTTGGATATATACCCAGTAGTGGGACTGCTGGATCATGAAGCATTCACAACTTTGAAGAGACAGCAGAGCTTTGTAGTGGAAGCCAGAGCATGGTAGGAACCAGAAGTCGAGTACTTGTATTGATTCTTCACTTCCTAGAATATGACCTCTCTGGACATTGCTTTTTGTATCTGCCAAATGAGAGGGACAACAAAACCACCTTAGCCCAAGATTGCTCATCACACTTGACAGATGAGACAAGTGTGATAGAACCCAACACCTCAGCACAATAGCCTCTGTAGCCTCTTTCATTTAGCCAGGCCTTTAAGCAGCTGGCATTTATGATTTCATTTAAATTCCATGCCTACCTTATGAAGGGGGTACCACTGTGATCTCCACTTTACAGATGAGATAATGAGGTCTTAGAGAAATTTTTAAAAAACTTGCTGCAGATTATATCCTTAGTCACGGTGGAGTTGGGATGTGAACTCATGAAGTGTGTATCCATGGTACTTCTGTTCATGAAATGTCCCTCAGTCAACAGAAATAGATTGTTCCTGATTTCCTACAAAGCTGGCTCCTTTAGGAGATTCTATAACCTCTAGTCTAGACATAGATAAAATGAGATGGCACAGCTATGGCCCAGAAGGAAATTTGAGATCCCAAATGTGGACATAGGCTCAACAGATGTGGATTTCCAAGTTGAAGAAAAACAACTTCACATGATGGCCAAGTTTGTGGATGCTGACGAAGTAGGTTTTTGTAGCAACAGTAAGGAACATGGCAGTGGGGTCAGGGAGGGGGATGTCTGTCTGAGTCCTGTTATTCCTTTGTTTGGGGCACCTTGGGCCAGGTAGATGTCTCATCCTGGGCCAGCTATCATCACCCCTCCTGGCATCTCCATGAGGAACAGAGAGAAACCAAGCAGGCCCCTTCTGGTGGCTGCCTGGCGGAAGTGTATGGAGCAGCTGAAATCCAGAGATGCCCTGCCTCTATCCTGTGCAGCTGGTGGGAATTCCATCTGTCTGGAGGATGGTGCCCACAGGGCAGCATGAACATCCGTGTCACAGAGATGTTCCATGGGCATGGGAGGGCCCTTGTACCAAGGAGCTTGTCCTTGCCCAGATGTTACCTGTCTTCCCAATCCTCAATTCATTTTTGCTGCTGATACAGTCTGGGCACATAAATGACTAGGATCCATGCCCTTCGTCTCTGTTATCCCTGAACCCAGGTCCAGGCCTCTCAGATTCAAAGCACCTTCTCTGATCACTGGGCCATATTGTCTGTCTATGAGATCAAGTCTCACTGGGTAAGGCTAAGAGACAAAGGATAGCAAGTTGATCATCATCACCACTGGTCCAGGTGTCCATTAATATCATCTTCAGTAAGCATACAATCCTGTCTCAACCTAAGCATGGTTGACATTTGGGACCAGACAACCCATTGTTGGGGGAGGAGGCGTTGCTGTCCTGTGCTCTGTGCCATACTCAGCAGCACCTCTAGCCTCCACCCACTGTGCGCTCAGTCATTCACTTGTGTCCCAGTGTTTGTGATCCCACGGACTGTAGCCCACAGTGCTCTTCTGTCCATGGGATTTCCCAGGCAATAATACTGGAGTGGGCTGCCATTTCCTACTCCAGGGGATCTTTCCAGCCCAGGGATCGAACCCAAATCTCCTTCATTGGCAGGCATATTCTTTACCACTGCACCACCTGGGAAGCCCTCTATCCACTAGATGTCTGTAACCCCCACCACCTCTACCATCCAACCAAAAATATCTCCAGCAAATGTCCCCTAGAGGCAAAAATTGCCCTCACATGGTCTAAAGAGTGATCTAAAGAACTCCAACTTATGTTTTTAATTTACTGACAAGGAAAAAAAAAGTCAATTCAAACTCTTGCATCCTTTTTAGATTTCAGGTTCCCAAGCTTTGAGTGCTTGGAGAGCAGACAGCAATGATACAGAGAAAATGACACCAGGTGAACCAGACTCCAACAAGCCTTCTGGGGTGACTGCATGAAAAACAGAAATGATTAAAAATCACTCTTTTGCTGAAGACTAGAGTCAAGGTACTGTCTCTGCAAGTCCCTGTCTATTAGAGCAGACTATCGATTGCCACATTGAAGCAAAAACCAAAAGCATGAGTTACTGAAAATAAGGAGTTTTGGCCTTTGTTGAATTTTTTAGTTTTGGGTTGGAAAACACACAGTTCGGCAATGGAGTGCCAGAAATAGAGAGAACCATTCATTTGAAATTGCTAGAGAATGTATGAAATCACAGCCAAAGTTTTCATCCAGCATGAAAGTAATCAAAATCCCAAAGCCCTTGGCTACCTGGGTGCTCAAAGAAGTGACAGTTTTGAGAGCTTGTTTGCCATTCAGAAGAAAACGGTCAGCCTTGATGATGGATTGTTCCTCTGCCCAGGGTAACAAATACAAGAGTGGTATTTGTGCTGGTGATTCAGCCACACATAAACACTCTAAAAATAATGCTGAAACTGGAAGAGCCTACATCTTCCATCCTCTCCCCATCAGGACCCCAAACAGAGCAGTCCATTTGGTTTGAAATACGACTGCTGTGCTTGGCCACATACCCTGTGCAGGCCAGCTGTACTGCTTTAGCAAATGAGAAACATCCAGAGGGATGTCTGGCCTCCCATGGGCTCCAGCCATAAGGGCTAAAAAGAACTAAATTTAGCTTAACTATTGTTCGTCTCAGAAGTATGTTGCTGCTTGTTTGTTTGTTAACATGTTGGTATGTGGCCGCCAGCCCTAATGATACACAATTTTGAATTTAATTCACCCAAGCTAGTCCCAAATGACTCCCATTGAATCATGTTAGTTGGCTTGATATTGGGGCTGGAAAGTAACCCACTAACTGTTAAGACAGACAGTCTGTCACTCCCATCTGGTAAGGATACCCAGGCAGTGGGTCCCACGTGCTTCTTTCCCCTCACATTTGGCTCCATCACCTCACTTTTTCCGTCTTCCATGATACAATCCCCAACTGCAACAGCAAAAACAATAATCTCCAGTAGCAAAATGCCTAAATGTCCTGCACTCTGTCTCATGCCTCATATATGTTATCTCACTGAAGCTCCAAAATGATTCGATGAAGAGCTGGTGACGGTGGCAACAGCTGCATGAGTCTGTGAACATACTCAACACCACTGAACTGTACACTTTAAAATGGGTGTGCTGTCTGGTTTGTGAATTATATCTCAATAAAGCTGTTAAAAATGTTATTTAAAAAAATTTGGAGGCTGCCAAAGAGAGAAATGTAGAGCCTTAACTTTGCATGTCAGAGAAGAAAGAAGGCAGAAAATTAATGAGCTCAGTATCCCACTTTATATGCTGGGAAAAAAAGAACTGCTTGAGGCAGAATTTATTCCTACAGCCAGGGTCACGCAGCTTGCATGTGCCACAGCCGGATTCCCAACCAGGCTTCTCTGGTCTTGTGGCTGACATTCTTATAGACCTTGGAGAGCTCTCGGTCGCCCACGGTTCTGGCTCAAGCAATCATGAACTAGGAGGGTAGAATGAAGACCAGGATTCGTCTTCATATCCCCACAGCCTCACACTTAGTAGGCACTTAATAAATGTTTGTTGAATAGATTATCTGCTTGAATTATTTTATCACACTGATTACACCAATCCATTCTATACTCAATTGCTCCAATGCTTTCATGGGTGATTTATGCTGCCTTCTAATAGAGTATCTTTGTTCACTGCCTGGGAGAGGGCATCACTAAATTAAAAATACTCAGAAAACTTTCTGTGAACTGAGCTCTCCAAATGGGTTTGGAAATGAAAGAGGCCAAAGACCAGGGAAGGCCTGAAATGATTTTCCTGGGACTAGGAAATGATTTAAAGCAAAAGGTCAGAGCTGTTTGCAATTAGTTTCCTAAGCAATTGGTACTCAGGGGCTTTCCAGGCCTGGCTCTCCCCTTAGCTAACGATCATGTTAATGGGAAAGTACACCGGCCCTTCTGTCCAGGTCACTCCAGAGATTCATTAGCATTTCCTCCCCTCTGTTTCTTCTGTTCTGAACTCAATTTTCATTTGAGGAACAGGAAGAACTTCTGAAGATCAGTGAGTGAGATGTTAAAGGTCTCCAAACAAATTCATATCCCTGGGCCCCGTCTTCTGAAAACAAATCTTAAAAAGGGTGAGGGAAACAGGAAAGAGATTTCCTGCAAAACAGCAAAGAGATTTTCTGATGACCTTGGGAGTTTTAAATTCAGACATTTCCCCCATTGGTTAGTTTATTTTTGTGTTTGCATGTTATTACTTATTTTCTTTCTTTCTTTCTTTTTAAATTTATTTATTTGTGGCTGTGCTGGGTCTTCATTGCTACACTTGGGCTTTCTCTAATTGTGGTGAGTGGGGGCTACTCTTTGTTGATGTACGCAGGCTTCTCATTGCAGCGGCTTCTCTTGTTGCAGATCACAGGCTCTAGGCCTTCAGTAGTTGTGGCCCATGGGCTTAGTGGCTCCACGGCATGTGGAATATTCCTGGATCAGGGATCGAATCCATGTCCCCTGCACTGGCAGGCAGATTCCTATCCACTGCGTCACTCAATTTATTTTAGTAACAGTTCCTTTCGTTGAGGCTTAATCATTATAAACTATGATGTTGGGTGGGACTAGCCCCAAACTCTTGAACCCTTGATGAAAAGTACCTTGGAAAGGGGCTGGATGAAGCTGAGTAACATGTTTCCTAGTCTGTTTCCACCCCTTGCATTAAGTACTGAGCACAGTTATGCCATCATGGCTTCCCAAGTGGCGCAATGGTAAAGAATCCCCCGCCAATGCAGGAGATGAAAGAGATGTAGGTTCAATCCCTGGGTAAAGAAGATCCCCTGGAGGAGGAAATGACAACCTGCTCTAGTACCCTTGCCAGGAGAATTTCACGGACAGAGGAGCCTGGTGGTCCACAACCCATGGGATTGCCAAAGAGTTGGACTTCACTGAGCATCTGAGCACAAGTCACATACTAAAAAAACTCACCTTGTAAAGCATACAATTCAGAGGTTTGTAGCATATTAAGAGTTGTATAGCCATTGCCACCATCAAATTTTAGAACCTTTTTGTCATCCTCTAAAGAAACCCCTTACCCATTAGCAGTCACTCACCATAAGCCATCCCCCATTCCCAGTCATTAATTTACTTTCTGTCTCTACAGATGACCTATCCTAGACATTTGATATGAATGGAGCCATACAATATGTTGCCTTTTGTGACTGGCTTCTTTTACTTAGCACAATATTTCCAAAGACAATCCATGTTTTAGGACTTCACTGTTTTTATGATTAAATAATACTCCATTATATGAATATACCCTGCATCACCAATCCATTCATCAGCTGATGAAAACATTTGTTTCCACTTTTTGGCTCTTATGAATAATGGTTCTATGAACATTTGTACACAAGTTTTGGTGTGGACATATGCTTACATTTCTCTTGGGTATATACCTATGAGTGGAATTGCTGTATTATATGGTAACTAGATGTTCATCATTGTGAGGAACTGCCAAACGATTTTCCATTTTATAATCCTATCAGCAATGGAGCTTTTCCCATTTTGAGGATTCCTTCCATACAATAGATTTCCAGACATGGAATTCCAGACTCTAAGGGGATGTACATTTTAAAGCCTCTTGATACAGACTGTCAATTTTCTTTGCTAAAAGGTAGCATAAGCAATTTGTTAATAGTTTTCTTTTGGCTTCATTAACTCAGATCCATCATCTTCCAAATCAGGAAAAAGTTTCATTTGGTTCAGGAACCAGTTTATCCCAACTTGTCTTTTACTCTGCTCGCTGTGTACCACCCACATCTGCCATCATCCCCACCAACCTCACACCCTGCCCAGATCCTCAAGTTCAATTTGTAAATTAGTTGGGAATTTTCTCAGTCTTCATTTGTATGTGCTTTTCAAGCTCCTTAAGGTCAGGTACCATGCCTTCAATTTATTTTCTCTTTTTGGCAGAACAAGCAGAGAAGGGCTCTGCATACAAAAGTCACTTAGCGAAGGCTTTCTGACCAGTAATTTAAAAAGCATGTGAATTGGGCAAGTGGCACAGAATTTATATTATTAAGAACACTGCCCAACAGGACAGAGGTTCCTGCTTCTGGATCCTCTGCTGGATTGAGGACCTTTGCAGGCAGAGAATCAGCCTGCTTTGGCTTTGCAATTCCACCAACCATGTCAGAAGGTGAGGAAGTGATTTTGCAGTAGGCAACTACCATGTGCCAGATGCTTTTGCTATATGCTTTATAATTTTCCTCATTTAATCTTCAAAAAGTCAATGCAGAATTAGCAGCCAAGTACCACTGCTGTCATTTAGACATGAGAATACTGAGACCAAAAAAGTAGATAGTCATGAAGAACACAGGATAGCTGTGCATGGTCCACCATGTCCGACTCTTTACAACCCCATGGACTGTAACCTGCCAGGCTCCTCTGTCCATGGGATTCTCCAGGCAAGAATACTGGAGTGGGTTGCCATGCCCTTCTCCAGGGGATCTTCCCAACCCAGGAATTGAGTCCATGTCCCAGCATCTCCTGCATTGGCAGATGATCCTTTACCACCGAGCAACCGGGAAGCCCTGTAGAACACAGGGGTGACCACAAAACCGGATCTCATTTGATGTTCTATGCTGCTTATAGGTATACATACAGACCCTTAAAAATCTAGCCCCACCATTAAAGTTATAGAACAAAAATCAAGTATTCCAAGTATGAAAGAAGATTCATTATTTTACCTTTTCTTTTATCTTTTCTAAAAGTTCTTTACCCTGAAAATGGTGAGCATATTTGCATGTGATATCACTGACTTCTTACCTAGCTTTTTCTTTGTAACTGTTATGAGTCTAGAGAAATTAGTATATTAAACTATTTTTATTTTAAAATATTTATTGTTTTCTTTAAATTAGAAGTACTATGAAAGAAAATTAATAAACCAGTAATATAAGAGAGAAAAATCAAGCAACAACAATTAAGAACAGTGACAGGAGTGTGCAAGAGAATTGGGATGGTACAGAACATTCTTCTAAGCCAGAGAGAAATGCTTTAGAAGGATGCAGTGAGGAAAGGACCATTGTACCTCAGTTCTGTACCAGTTGGGATAAAGTCCTGTGGAAGCAGCCAAAGAGAATCTGCACAGCCCTGAGAACCTGGAATGTGTGGCAGAGTGTTTGTGTTCTTGGTACCAGGTACTAGCAACAGGGGATGGAGTTTCCAGGTGATTTGTCAAGAGACTAAAACCTAAGAATCTACAAGAAGTAAAAAAAATAATAATAATTCACCAACTATTTTCAACATTTCAGAAAGTTTAATAGAAATGTCATATCTCCAAGCCACCCTTAGATAAACAAACATATACACAAACCCGCATACACACAAAAGCACCAAACTACCCAAAGCTTCAAGTTTCATTGCTTTTGGCTATAATAAGAGAAACTGAGGGTGTGGAAAATTCTGAAAGATGGGAATACCAGACCACCTGACCTGCCTCTTGAGAAATCTGTATGCAGGTCAGGAAGCAACAGTTAGAACTGGACGTGGAATAACAGACTAGTTCCAAATAGGAAGAGGAGTCCATCAAGGCTGTATATTGTCACCCTGCTTATTTAACTTATATGCAGAGTACATCATGAGAAACACTGGGCTGGATGAAGCACAAGCTGGAATCAAGATTGCCGGGAGAAGTATCAATAACCTCAGATATGCAGATGACATCACCCTTATGGCAGAAAGTGAAGAGGAACTCAAAAGCCTCTTGATGAAAGCGAGAGAGGAGAGTGAAAAAGTTGGCTTAAAGCTCAACATTCAGAAAACTAAGATCATGGCATCCAGTCCCATCACTTCATGGCAAATAGATGGAGAAACAGTGGAAACAGTGACAGAGTTAATTTTCTGGGACTCCAAAATCACTGCAGATGATGACTGCAGCCATGAAATTAAAAGATGCTTACTCCTTGGAAGAAAAGTTATGACCAACTTAGACAGCATATTAAAAAGCAGAGATATTACTTTGCCAACAAAGGTCTGTCTAGTCAAAGTTATGGTTTTCCCAGTAGTCATGTATGGATGTGAGAGTTGGACTATAAAGAAAGCTGAGTGCTGAAGAATTGATGCTTTTGAATGGTGGTGTTGGAGACTGTTGAGAGTCCCTTGGACTGCAAGGAGATCCAACCAGTCCATCCTACAGGAAATCAGTCCTGAATATTCATTAGAAGGACTGATGTTGAAGCTGAAACTCCAATAGTTTGGCCACCTGATGCAAAGAGGTGACTCATTGGAAAAGATCCTGATGCTGGGAAAGATTGAAGATGGGAGGAGAAGGGGACGACAGAGGATGAGATGGTTGGATGGCATCACTGACTCAATGGACATGAGTTTGAGTAAACTCCGGGAGTTGGTGATGGACAGGGAGGCCTGGAGTGCTGCAGTTTGTGGGGTTGCAAAGAGTCGGACATGACTGAATGACTGAACTGAACTGAACTGAACCGAGGGTGTTAGCATTAGTCATCTAATACTAATGAGAGGCTTTAGCAAAAGCACTAGTTGATTACCACATCTATTTCCTCTTCCTCCTGGGTGCTCAGCCAGACTATATTTCCCAGTCTCACCTAGTGATGAGATGTGCTAGTAAGCCTGAGTTCTACCAATGGAATGTAGAATGTAGTTCTACCAATGGCCTGGCCCATAACCCCTCCTCCAACTGCCCCCCACCAAGCCATCATTCAGAATCTTCCTAGAAGCTGGCAGCCTTGGTATGAATATTGAATACTTCAGGGTCACAAAGCAAGAAGAGCCTAGATTCCTGAGTCACCATTTGAAGGAGCATTATGAGCTGATCAAGAGCACCTGTTTAGGCTTTAGATGCATAAGAAACTCTCACTATTTGCAGATGACATGATCCTCTACATAGAAAACCCTAAAGACTCCACCAGAAAATTACTAGAATTAATCAATGACTATAGTAAAGTTGCAGGATATAAAATCAACACACAGAAATCCCTTGCATTTCTATACACTAATAATGAGAAAACAGAAAGAGAAATTAAGGAAACAATTCCATTCACCATTGCAACGGAAAGAATAAAATACTTAGGAATATATCTACCTAAAGAAACTAAAGACCTATATATAGAAAACTATAAAACACTGGTGAAAGAAATCAAAGAGGGCACTAACAGATGGAGAAATATACCATGTTCATGGATTGGAAGAATCAATATAGTGAAAATGAGTATACTACCCAAAGCAATCTATAGATTCAATGCAATCCCTATCAAGCTACCAACAGCATTCTTCACAGAGCTAGAACAAATAATTTCACAATTTGTATGGAAATACAAAAAACCTTGAATAGCCAAAGCGATCTTGAGAAAGAAGAATGGAACTGGAGGAATCAACCTACCTAACTTCAGGCTCTACTACAAAGCCACAGTTATCAAGACAGTGTGGTACTGGCACAAAGACAGAAATATAGATCAATGGAACAAAATAGAAAGCCCAGAGATAAATCCACGCACATATGGACACCTTATCTTTGACAAAGGAGGCAAGAATATACAATGGATTAAAGACAATCTCTTTAACAAGTGGTGCTGGAAAATCTGGTCAACCACTTGTAGAAGAATGAAACTAGAACACTTCCTAGCACCATCCACAAAAATAAACTCAAAATGGATTAAAGATCTCAACGTAAGACCAGAAACTATAAAACTCCTAGAGGAGAACATAGGCAAAACACTCTCTGACATACATCACAGCAGGATCCTCTATGACCCACCTCCCAGAATATTGGAAATAAAAGCAAAAATAAACAAATGGGACCTAATTAACCTTAAAAGCTTCTGCACATCAAAGGAAACTATTAGCAAGGTGAAAAGACAGCCTTCAGAATGGGAGAAGATAATAGCAAATGAAGCAACTGACAAACAACTAATCTCGAGAATATACAAGCAACTCCTACAGCTCAACTCCAGAAAAATAAATGACCCAATCAAAAAATGGGCCAAAAAACTAAATAGACATTTCTCCAAAGAAGACATCCAGATGGCTAACAAACACATGAAAAGATGCTCAACATCACTCATTATCAGAGAAATGCAAATCAAAACCACTATGAGGTACCATTTCACACCAGTCAGAATGGCTGCGATCCAAAAGTCTACAAGTAATAAATGCTGGAGAGGGTGTGGAGAAAAGGGAACCCTCTTACACTGTTGGTGGGAATGCAAACTAGTACAGCCATTATGGAGAACAGTGTGGAGATTCCTTAAAAAACTGGAAATAGAACTGCCTTATGATCCAGCAATCCCACTGCTGGGCATACACACTGAGGAAACCAGAAGGGAAAGAGACACGTGTACCCCAATGTTCATCGCAGCACTGTTTATAATAGCCAGGACATGGAATCAACCTAGATGTCCATCAGCAGATGAATGGATAAGAAAGCAGTGGTACATATATACAATGGAGTATTACTCGGCCATGAAAAAGAATACATTTGAATCAGTTCTAATGAGGTGGATGAAACTGGAGCCTATTATACAGAGTGAAGTAAGCCAGAAAGAAAAACACCAATACAGTATACTAATGCATATATATGGAATTTAGAAAGATGGTAACAATAACCCTGTGTACAAGACAGCAAAAGAGACACTGATGTATAGAACAGTCTTATAGACTCTGTGGGAGAGGGAGAGGGTGGGAAGATTTGGGAGAATGGCATTGAAACATGTAAAATATCATGTATGAAACGAGTTGCCAGTCCAGGTTCGATGCACGATACTGGATGCTTGGGGCTAGTGCATTGGGATGACCCAGAGGGATGGTATGGGGAGGGAGGAAGGAGGAGGGTTCAGGATGGGGAACACATGTATACCTGTGGTGGATTCATTTTGATATTTGGCAAAACTAATACAATCTTGTAAAGTTTAAAAATAAAATAAAATTAAAAAAAAAAAAAGAAAGAAACTCTCACCATGCTAAAGAAAGAAAGAAAGTGAAGTCGCTCAGTCGTGTCCAACTCTTTGTGGCGCCGTGGACTGTAGCCCACCAGTCTCCTCCATCCATGGAATTTTCCAGGCAAGAGTACTGGAGTGGGTTGCCATTTCCTTCTCCAGAGGATCTTCCTGACCCAGGGATCGAACCCAGATTCTCCCACAGTGCAGGCAGCCACTTTACCTTCTGAGCCACCAGGGAAGCCCTTTACCATGTTAAGCTAGTGAAATTTGGATAATGATAGGAGAGTTGGACCATAAAGAAGGGTGAGCACCAAAGAATTGATGCTTTCAAACTGTGGTGCTGGAGAAAACCGTTGTGAGTCCCTTGGAATGCAAGGAGATCAAACCAGTAAATCCTAATGGAAATCAACCCAGAATGTTCATTGGAAGGACTGATGCTGAAGCTGAAGCTCCAATATTTTGGCCATCTGATGCAAAGAGCCAAATCATTGGAAAAGACACTGATGCTGGAAAAGACTGAGGACAGGAGGGTAAGGGGATAACAGAGGATGAGATAGTTAGATAGCATCACCAAGATGGTTAGACAGACTCAATGAACATGAATGTGAGCAAACTCTGGGATATACTGAAAGACAAGGAAGCTGAGTATACTGCTGTCCATGGGATTGCAAAGAGGTGAACCAGACTTAGCGACTGAGCCGTAACAATTATAGTCGCTTGCATTGCCCTAACTCACCCAGCTATAATTAAATTGCTGTTAATAAAACAGTTTTTGAATCATGATTGGTATACTGGACACAAATAACCAGCTACGTTATCACCATGGATTGTGTGAGGAGTTCTGGGGTTTAAATTCTTCATCTCACAGATGGATCAACTGAGGACTCACATAATTTGCATGGGGCTGTAGAGCTGGGAGTTCCCCGGAGGCTCAGCAGTAAAGAATCTGCCTGCAGTGCAGGAGACATAGGATGCTCTGGTTCGATCTCTGGGTTTGGAAGATCCCCTGAGGGAGGGCATGGCAACCCATACCAGTATTCTTGCTGGAAAAATCCCATGGACAGAGGAATCTGGTGGACTAGGGTCTATGGGATTGCAAAGGGTCAGACACAACTGAAGTGACTGAGCACGCAAGCAGAGCTGGGACTCGGATCCTAGTCTTTTTCATTCTTCCATAGGCTCTTTCTATTTGGAATAGGCCTATTCTAAACTTGACCTTTCTTTATATTTGCATGCTACACCAGCGTGGACAGATACAAGCTAGAGGTGAATATTAAATAGCCAAGAAATAAAACTCAGAAAGAGTCTCCTCTTCTTTGAGCATTTTGTTAATTACAAGGGAAACTAGCATTTTCTCATTTTTTTTTCCATTAGATACAAACCAGCAATTCAGGGACTCATTTTACTGTATTTACATCTCAAAAGAGAGAAAAAGTTAGCTGACAACATCTCATTGGCTTTGATTCATGTGCTTTCTATTGTCAAGATCTCTTTTCCCTGCTAGTAAAAATCAGGTAAGAGATGAACAGTCAACCCACTATCAGCTGAAATGGATATAGAACAATAATAATAACTAACCTTTTAACATTTACTGAGTACTGACTTTATATTAGGCATTGTGCTAGGTACTTCAAATATATTCTTTCATTGACTCACAGAAAGGGACTCATGAAGTAGGAAGTATTATGCCCTTTTGATGACAAAACAGAGGTTCCAAGGATGAAGTAACTTGTCTGAGTCTACACAATGCCCTTAATGCATCTTTGAGACCATAATCTGTGATATAGCATGAAACTGGACTGCCATGTGACTATATAAATATGCAAATGCAATGTTTTTTTAGCATCTCAAGAGGTCATGGATGATTTCTCTAACTTTTGTACTGGAAAAATTGTGCTACTGAGGGGCTAGCAGACATTTCAGAAACTTGAAAATTAGAGTCTTAGGGTCACCACCATGGTAGGGCTTATAATCTTATGAAAAGAATTTCATATGGAAATAGAAATTTCCAGTAAAAAGTTGTTCAGTCAGTAGACCCTTTGGAATTTTTAATTAGAAGAAAGTGTGAATTCTGAAAAGCTATGAGAGTCCCTTGGACACTAAGGTGATCAAACCTGTCAATCCGAAAGGAAATCAACCCTGAATATTCAATGGAAGGACTGGTGCTAAAGCTGAAGCTCCAGTACCTTGGCCACCTGATGCCAAGAGTTGACTCATTGCAAAAGACCCTGATGCTGGGAAAGATGGAAGGCAAGAGGAAAAGGGGAAGACAGAGGATGAGATGGTTGGATGGCATCACTGACTCAATCGATGTGAGTTTAAGCAAACTCAGGGAGACAGTGAAGGACAAGGAAGCCTGGCGTGCTGCAGTTCGGGGTCGCAATGTCGAACATGACTGAGCAACTGAACAACAATTTAAGAATGTGAAGCCCTGTACACAGGCACTGGTCTCAGACCTGAGTTCACGGCCTCACTGTGCCCAGAACAAGCTGTGGTCTGAATCCTTTTAAGCCACATTTTTTTCATCTGCAAATAAAAAAGGTGGGGGGAGATCATAATGCTTCCCTCATAAGGAGGTTATGAAGGTTAAATAAACGAATAAAAGAAAAATGCTTCTGCTAAAGCTTTTACTTTACAACTTGCCTGGCTCTTGGATGGTGCTCGTTAAGTAGCAGTATTTCAAATGTTATTAGTTTCTTGAAAAAAGACAACCTCTCAGGTAATCCTGGAAGTTTTATTCAACTCAGATTGAGCTGATTATAAATATTAACCTTTGGGTCTTCCCCCCCCCCAAAATTCCTGAACAGCATGGTCAATAGGTCAATATGGTAGTCACTAGCTTCACACATGAAGCTATTTTAATTTAAACAAATTCAGAAGTCAGTTTTTTGGTCACATTAGCCACATCCAAAGCACTCAATAGCCACATGAGGCTCATGGTTACTGTATGGGACAGAGCAAATGTAGAATATTTCCATCAGTATGGAAAGTTCTGTTGGACATCCTGGGTCCAGAGAAAGAAAAGAGAAAGAATTTAGGGAACATACTCACTTGCAAAGGGCAGTTGGTACATAGCTCTGCTGAAGGACAGTTGATGGATCAGATAGGCCAAATGGGTCCCTCTGCATCGCTGAGAATTTAATGCTCCTTGGAAAGTTAATCAATTTTTCAGAACATCTCCCTTTGTGGATATTTCTTAATAATGACAGTAGATTTCCCAAGGCAGGAAATCTCAGAAACTAAGGTTGAAATCTCCCAAGTACTTGATTCCTGTTCAGGGCTTGGGTCCTGAATGGATTTAAGTGACAGTCAAGATATAGCTGAGGACATCATCAGGGGGCCCTTGCATAAAGAAGATATGCATATATTTTGTGAAAATACCATTCAAGGAAAACAAGACATCAGAGACACTGTGTGCCTTCGAATTAATGGTCCGAAAGCAAACAGGAGTATGAATTTTGTTTACATCTGTTCATCTTTTGCATTTTCCCCCACAATATGACCATATTTTTATATAAAATATGTTACATGGGCATAAAATATGTTATATTCAGCCTGTTTTTTTTTTTAATTCAGAGAACAACACCAAGATAACACTTATTTCTAAAGATGTTGTTATATTTCCAAGAAGCATTTGAAGACTTTTACAAACACACTTCTATAAAACAGATATGCAATGTTAGAGCAGGATGTGTTATGTGCCAAAAAAGCATTTATATTATAAAATTTTTTTTAAAGCCAAGAGAGGAAATCCAGCTGGCTGCAATTGAATTAAAGAACAGTAAGATATTTTTCTTTCTGTCTTTTTACAGTACACGGTGCAGTTTTATTTTTCCCATTTTTAAAGATTATACAAAATAGAGTTTATAAACCATTTTCTTGCTAAATGAAGGCAACTAACTCATTAGTAGATATACTGGTGCATAAAATATTTCTAAGGCTTTGTATTTTCTTCAGTTGAGCCATAGATCTTCAAAGCTCTTCCGCTGGCATGTAATGGTAAGACACATGGATAATATCCTGAGCGCAGTTCTGGAAATGTGGACCAATGGAGACAAAGAGAGTGGTCTAGGCAGGGATACCTTGTCCGCCTAATAGTACACAGAAAACATTGCAGAGACCTCCTTGGCCAGGCACCAATAAATAGACAAACATGACTTCCTTTCTCAAAACACGATCTAGAATTTTTCATCAGGCTAAAGTAGAAAAACTTCACCTGCCTCCTTTTGTTCAGTATTAGAACCACATCTGCTTTATTTTCCAGGATTTCCAAAGAATATGGGTGGGATTCTGCCATCTTCTCTGAGAGTCTAGGAGATAATTTATCTGGTCCAGGAAAGCATGCTAATGTTTCCTGCTAATTTCCACATCTATTTTTAAACTTTAATTTCCTCTCGCCCATTGTACCAGAGATGCTGATCACTGTGCCTGCCTGTCTACAGCCCCTCTCTGGAGGGAATCACTCCCAGTTATATACAGGACACCACTTCTTTCCCCTCAGCCAAAGCCGATTGGACAGAATCTCAATGTCACCTGGCGTTGTCCAGAGCCCTGGAGAACATCTTGGTTTCCCAGTTTCTAAACTTGTGATCTTATATAGGTTAAGTTTTCTAAGCCTTCATTTCTTCATCTGGGAAACAAAGACAATGATACCAGCCTTACGATTATTGTCAGCGTACAGTGAGATGGTGCACACCGATACAGTCCCTGGTGAAATGGAAGCACTTGGGTAAGGCTAGCTGCTGCTGGCACTGGCATGATCATCGCCATCATCAACAATATTAATATCATCACCAATATAAATATCATGACCATCACCATCATCATTACCATCCTTATCACCATCATTGTCATTGCCAACATCACCATCTGAACCCAGTTGAGCAGGAGCAATAAACTGAAAGGCCTGTAGATTCAGGGTTGGGAATGCCATTTTGGTCTATAAGCAATTTACTGAATAAGCAGAGGGAGCCAGTCTGCAGGAGAAACATAAATGACCATACTGACAGTACTGGCATTTAGTGATCAAAGGTCAAGGATACACAGAATCCTGCAATGTACAAGAGTATTATATATAACAAGGAAGCATCCTGTGTCCTGCACAATCTTCAAAAGTCCTACTGGACAATGTGTATAAAGAGTCAAGCCTAGAATCTGACTCTATATTACATATATACAAACCATATTGTTTACAAGGTTTAAATACATGCTGAATTTCCCAGGAATGCAATTCATGTATAACTTAAAGAAAGGCCCCAGTTTGTCTTGTCGGCAGTTTACTAAGCGCCAGTCACTGTGGTGGTTGCAAACAGAGCTGCAAATTCTTTGTCAGTCCTTCCATCAAGAGGTGGGATCTCTATAGTCACTTCCTCCTCCCTCCACCCCCAATCCCACGTGACTGCTTTGACTGGGACTATGAAAGAAATGATGTGACTGTCGAGGCTAAGCAATAAAAGCTTAGGCAGCTTCAGCTGGAACACTTGTCCTAGGAGCCCTGACTGTCCTGTATGAAGCCTGAACACCCTGAGACTGTCATGTAGAATCACCACAAGCAGGCAGCATGCTCTTAACCTTGCAGCTCAGAGGCCAGATGAGTAAGTGATGTGGAACCATCTTGGATGTGATTCCTTCAGTTTCAGCTGTTCCGGGGTCAACCACTGGAATCCTCCCCACTGAGGCCCCACTGACATCACAGAGCTAGGCAGAGTCATTCTTGCTGTGCTCTTGCTGAATTCCTGACCTACCAGACCCATGAGCATCATAGAGTGATTGCTCAGGGATGTTGACTTTTGATTTGTTATACTGCAATAAATCACTGAAAGAATCACCCTTTGGGAAAATTATATCACCAGCACAATCTGACTTTATCAGTTTATATTTGAAGTCATTTATTCATGGTGATTCTACACACAGGTGCAAATGTGGGGCTGTTTCATTTTTTCCATCTAAATGTTTATACAGTAAGCTGTACCTTATTTTTTGTTTGAAATGAATTATTCTCCTTGTAATATTTTATCTTTCAGGTAGAACATTGTATCAATTTTATTTTATTTATTTATTTTAATTGGAGGCTAATTACTTTACTGTATTGTAGTGGTTTTGCCATACATTGACATGAATCAGCCATGGGTGTACATGTGTCCCCCATCCTGAACCCTCCTCCCACCTGCCTCCCCATCTCATCCCTCAGGGTCATCCCAGTGCATTGTATCAATTTTATTTTAAGATTATCTATGAAGTTCATTCCAAGATAGGGAAGGGGATGCTGTAAAAATATCTGTTACAAAAAGGGAGCGTTTGGTCCAGTAGGTCAAAGCACTTTTCCCCCTGAGACCTGGACAGGGCAGTCATTTTTGTTAGCATTTTTCTTTCTGGTTCTCCTGAGATCCATCTGTACTTGGTTACCCTCCTCCAAGTCTCCAGTTACTTGAGACTTTCATTAGCGTTCTCTTCTGTTTTTTGCCTTTTTATTGGAGTTTCTTTGCTTCATAATGTTGTGTTAATTTCTGCTGTACAATGAAGTGAATCAGCTATGTGTGCCTGAGTACTAAGTCGCTTCAGTTGTGTCCAACTCTTTTGTGACCCCATGAACTGTAGCCTGCCAGGCTCCTCTTGCCATGGAATTTTCCGGGCAAGAATACTGGAGTGTATTCCCATGCCCTCCTTCAGGGGATCTTCCCAACCCAAAGATTCAACCAGCATCTTTTATGTCTCCTGCATTGGCAGGTGAGTTCTTTACCACTAGCACCACCTGAAGTGAATCAGCTATATGTATACTTATATTCCCTCCCTCTTGGATCCCCTCCCCCACCATCCCACCCATCTAGGTCTAGAGCACCAAGCTGAGCTCCCTGTGCTAGAGAGCAGGCTCCCACTAGCTATGTTACACATGGTATTGTATATAGAAAGTGAAAGTCACTCAGTTGTGTCCAACTCTTTCTGACCTCATGGACTGTAAAGTCCATGGAATTCTCCAGGCCAGAATACTGGAGTGGGTAGCCTTTCCCTTCTCCAGGGGATCTTCCCAACCCAGGGATCAAACCCAGGTCTCCAGCATTCCAGGCAGATTCTTTACCAGCTGAGTCACAAGGGAAGCCCAAGAATACTGGAGTGGGTCGCCTATCCCTTCTCCAGCAGATCCTCTCGACCCAGGAATCAAACCGGGGTCTCCTACATTGCAGGCGGATTCTTATATATGTCAATCCTAATCTCCCAGTTCATTCCACTCTCCTCTTTCCTCAGTGTCCACATGTCTGTTCCCCACATCTACATCTCTGTTCCTTCTCTGCAAATAGGTTCAGCTACACCATTTTTCTATATTCCACATATATGTGTTAATATATGATATTTTGTTTTCCTCTTTCTGACTTCACTCTGTATGACAGACACAAGGTCCATCCACATTCTTGTAATACCTTTCCCTAGCTAGCTGGGATAGGTTCCTTCAACTCAGGGAGTGACTAGGGTGACCAATTTAGATCCAGCCTCCATAGGCTCTTTTTTCCCCCTGATAGAGAAAATGAAAGCTCAAAAAGATTAAGGAAAGCTATGTTTTCTCCAGCATCTGCTGGCATTTCTCAGTTAGATCCAGGTGTCCTAGGTGTCCTCTTCCATCTTTATCTTCTTACTCCTGATATAACCCTTAAAAGTTAAATTATATTTCTTTTGGTTTCTCTTAGAATTTTCTACTCTTCTTTGTTTGATTTACTATTACCTTCAAAACCCAGACAATATTTCTCGTGGTTTCTCTCAGCATATTTCTGCTCTTTATTCTGTGCTCTGGTCTGCCTTTCTTCCCACAGGTTCCAGGCTTACATTTATCCTTAACTATGCCCTGCTCCTTTTATTAAGTCTGAGCTCATTGTATGTATCCTGGGTATTACATTAATATACCTCTTGACTTTCACATCAAAAGCAGTGGCAGTTGGGGTGTCAGAAATTCATTTTTGACAGTCATTCACCCTTTGGAGTCTTTAAAAAAAAAATCTCTGCCCGTGGACATACTTTTTTTTTTAAGCTTGCCTTGCTGAAATACAAAAAGGCTGTATATCCTGTTTTAGGAGGTCAGTGCCCATGCCCCAGCTGTCATAAATTCTAAATGGCACATGAAATCCCTCTGTGTTTGTTGAGAAGCCTTTTTGTGGTGTGTTCCCATCTTACGTGAATTGCTTTCCTTGTCTACTGATGTGGGATCCCAACTACTCTGTTTGTACCAAATATGACTGTGCCCCTCTGACCACAGCAGTTTAGGTCCACAGTGGACCAATGATAAAGTTACACCAATAAGAATGCCTTTTCAGTGCACTTCAAATTGATTCTTAGAAATCAACAAGATTTTAGTGTAGTTTGGCCTGGTCACTTGAAGGAAAAAGAAAAAAAGTAAATGCAGGGACTGTGGTTCAGAGATGATCTCTCTCCAGAAAAAGAAGAAAAGGTCAGACATGTGCAAGAGGCTTAAATGAAAGATAGACAGAGGGCCCTGGTGCTTTTGAGTTCCTGGTTTTAGTACCTAGCCAAGGACCAGGGCCTTGGGTTCCATTAGAAACTTTATAAATCTCCTCTTACTTTTTGTTCTCTCCCACCCAATCAATGACATTTCCCTCAGATGCAAAAAGTCTTAACTAATCCAGAGATTTCCATTTTGGATCAGTTCAAAGAAATTTAACAGCAATTTAAGCACAATTTCCTATCAAATTTAACCTAATATTTGGAAAAAGAATAGCAATTTGGGAGACATTCAAATTTTGGAGTTTTTTCTTAGGGGGAAAAAAAAGTGACCAAAGAATGCAAGGGAGTGGAATATACATAACTGTAAACTGCTGAGTTCTGTCACACCAAAAGGAGCATGGGTAGGCAGCTCATGTTGAGGGTAAGCCAGTATCTAGCAGCACCAAGCGGGTCTCTGTCAAATGGCTTGTTGATGGTGGTTCATAAAACTTGGCTTCATGCACACCCCAAATAAGTTCCTCAGGCACTGATACTGGGTTCATGGCTTGTGCCAGAAAAAAGCCTACTATAGTGTTTTGATTTTTACAAAGCTTAAGGAAGGAAGCATATTCACAAGATCTTGCCGCTAAGTAACCATTCCAGGCTGCCATCTTTGTTTCTGCAAGATAACAAGATAATAAGCTTTCCTTGCCCTCTCAGGTGGTTTCTAAGTTTTCTGATGACTGTGTACCAGCTCTGCTCTTAGTCACCCAGGGGACTTCTCCAAAATCCAGTGCCTGAAACCACACCTTCTCCAACATGAGCAAAACCCCATCCTGGGGGAGGGGCCCACCTTCCACATTTGTCCTTCCAAAGCTCTCTTCCTCAGCCTAAGTATATCCTGCAGGGTTTTCTTTATATCTTGGCAGTCAGTCTCCTCCCATAGCTTAACAATACTTTAATTTCTCCAGTTGAAATAATGATGATGATAAAATGTTTTGGTTTTAGCTTGCTAAATACTAAATCATAAAATTATGTCAAAATATCTAGGCATCATGACATTTGCAAATTCAAATACAGACAGCATCGGACCTTGGTCAATTCAAAGACTAAATCTGTCATTTGAAGACTGCTATCCTTGGATTTCAGAACAAATAACCTGACATCCCTCTTGAGAGATCTGTATTTGATCCTCAAGGCCAAGACTTCCTCTGTTTCACAAAGTTTATTTTAATTTTGAGGAGGGAGACCATACCAGCCAGATAATATCCCACAGTACAATGAAGTATCATACTGATGTCCAGAAGGTTCTTCTAATGTTTGGCCATGAAGCCAAGTCGGATGGCCCCAAAGGTAGGCTGAACTAGGACTCATAACCATCACCACCTTCACCCAACCCCACCACAGACAAACAGCTGGAAAATGTGTTCCTTTATGAAGGAACAGCAGGCAATTAAGCAGGCAACTACTAGATAATGCAAGGCATTTATGGAGTTAAGTGTTAGCATTAGTGTTAGTCACTCAGTCATGTCTGACTCTGCAACCGGGCTCCTCTCTCCATGGAATTCTCCAGGCAAGGTTACTGGAGTGGGTTGCTATTCCCTTCCCCAGGGGATCTTCCCAACCCTGGGATCGAACCCGGGTCTCCTGCATTGCAGGCAGATTCTTTACCATCTGGGCCACCAGAGAAGCCCAAATGCAAAGAGGGGAGTGTGGAAAGAGGCTCTTAATGTCAGCTTCTAATAAAGCATTGGCCTCCAATCTGTTCCTCTCCACATCTCCCGGGGCAGGGCTGCAACCAGCTGGAACATTAACCCTACAGGTATAATCTTATCACACGGAGGATGGAACTGGTACCCCCTGAAGAGATATCTGGAGCCAGAAATTCTGAGATTTTATACCTTCCAGGCCTAAATTTGTCAAGGAACCCAGAGGAAATTAACCTATTTCTCTACTCAGGAGAGAAGACAAAATATTTCCATCTTCACTCACAAGGTCTTCTGGCAATTTGGATGAATGACACTGAGAGCATATAACGATGGAATAGGAACTTCCTAAATGAATTTCAAAAGAAATCCCAAACATCACGAACCACAGCTGCTTTGTTTTCTTATTCATGACCTTCATCCACCTTCTCTTCCATAAAGCAAACGGAAATGTGTCATTCTGATTAACGGTGATTGCCTCCTTGTCATACATCACCTAAAATGAGATGTTTTATTGTGACAGATTTAAGGGGACATGGGCATATTTTTAAGAGGCACTTAAAGAAAAACACTCTTGATTATCCACAGCACTAAAAACATCCTGTTATCGTCTTCCAACCCTCCCAGCTTCCTGAAAATCCTTAAAGGTAGAGAAATTACATGGCATTCAGTAGTAGCTGATGACTGCCTTGTCTGTGTAGCTTAAAACACTGCTCTAATAATATTGACCAGTATCAGGATTGTGATTAACCAGCCTATAATCCTGCCTGGCAAGCTCTGCAGTGATTTTTCCTACAGGAAAAATATCCCCAAATCCTGTTTTTAAGGAGAAATTTGTGTGATGTATTATTTCCCTTCTTGGAAACAAGAGAAAACTAAAACAGTTTAGACTGGTCATGGTTATAGCAGGTATGATTTTTTAACATAACTTCCTAGAAGGCAAGGAGAGTATGGAAGCCTGTGTAATGTTCACAGAAAACCATTAGCCATGGATCATGCTATCGGTTTATTACCACATTCTCAAGCTCTTGCACTATATCTGTATAAAGTTTGGGACCCAGTAATTATCTGCTGAATGTACTTGTGAAGTCAAGGACTTGGAAAGTACTTGGAAAGTCAAGCAAGGAATCTAAACACACTGAAACATCTACAAAGGGAGAGTAGCTAAGGATAAAACAAGAGGAGGAAACTGGAAAGTAAGTGAATGGAGGAATGAATGAATGAGTGATTACATCCTCAAGGCCAATAACCATTAAGCAAGCAGATAGAATTAGTACAACCATGACCTAGAAAAGGAACTCCTTGGGGACAGGAAAAGAACCACACCATCCATCTGGTTGACCATCATCAAGCACCAAAGTCAGCTTTCAATAAAGCTTGTTGAATGAACAAACAGATGGATAAATGGATGAAGCTGATTCAACCCAAACCTTTACCTCCAGGCACAAACAACATCTGCTGTGCCTGTAATAAATCTTTAAAAAAAAAAAAATCAATGTAAATTTAGGCTATTTCTTCCACAGAAAATGAAAAACCTGACAAGTATGGTAAGAAACTGAAGCCTTGAAGGCTAACTATGGGACTGTCCATGCTTGACATCCACCTTCACAGAGAAAGCATTTGCAACTTTGTTCATTTTAAGCTAGTTAGGTAGCATTACTGGTCATGATAACTCTGGTACTCATTGCCTAAGCCAAAGCTATAAAATACTTAGTATTTATCTGGAATCTAAGTACACCATCACCAAATGAGAGGCAGACATGACATGATCCAGCAAAGAATGAGGGTAGATTTTGCCAATTAAGCCACCACAGGGAATCTTTTCATTGGGTTTGGATGAAGTCTGTTTAAAGCCTTGCATAGGGAGGCTCCAAAGAGCTCATAAACAAACTCGATACAGAGAAATAGAAGCTGTCCACTTTGGGAACAGCAAATATATCCACAGCATAATTAGGGATGAGTCACAAAACCATTCGAAGTCAGGACCAGGAAGGTGGAGAAGCTATTCACTGAACTGGCAAGGTCAGGAGGATGATTTGTTTCGGGGAAGAAAGTGGGTTCAATTTGGGGCATGTCAATTTTGATGTGACAGATGAACATCCTGAAAGAAGTGATGAGTCAGAAGTGTATATCTGGGGCTCCTGTAGGGCAAGAGTCTGATAGATATTTCACTGTTGATAGCATATGGGATGGCAGGTGAAGCCAAGGGAAGGGAACAGAGAGAGAAAGAGCAGAGGGCATAACCATGGAGGTGGAAAGAGCAGCCAAAGAACCCTAAAAGGGCAGTTGGAAGATAGGAGGGAAGCCAGGGTATGTGATGGTTCAGGAGAGTTTCAAGGAGGCAATATTCAACACTGGTGATTTTGGCAGAGTTTAACCCCACTCCAGTACTTTTGCCTAGAAAATCCCATGGATGGAGGAGCCTGGTGGGCTGCAATCCATGGGGTCGCAAAGAGTCGGACATGACTGAGTGACTTCATTTTCACTTTTCACTTTCAGGCATTGGAGAAGGAAATGGCAACCCATACCAGTGTTCTTGCCTGGAGAATCCCAGGGATGGCAGAGCCTGGTGGGCTGACGTCCATGGGGTCGCACAGAGTCGGACACAACTGAAGCGACTTAGCAGCAGCAGCAGCAGCATAGTGATAAGACTTCACTTGGGCAATACGGAGATCAAACCAATCAATCCTAAATGAAATCAACCCTGAATATTCATTGGAAGGACTGTTGCTGAAGCTGAAACTCCAATACTTTGGTCACCTGATGCAAAGAGCTGACTCATTGGAAAAGGCCCTGATGCTGGGAAAGACTGAGGGCAAAAGGAGAAGAGGGCAGCAGAGGACTGGTTAGGTATCTATCTAACCAGAGATGGTTAGATAGCATCATCGACTCAATGGACATGAATTTGAGCAAACTCTGGGAGATAGTGAAGGACAGGGAAACCTGGCATGCTGCAGTCCATGGGGTCTCAAAGAGTCAGACATGACTTAGCAACTCAACAACAACAACGCTGTTACAAAGCCAAAGCACAGGTCCCACTGTCATTGGCCAAAAAAGATCAATCCTGTGCAACAAGTTAAGGCCACTCAAATGAAACTCAGTGGAATATTAAAATTCCCTCTAAAATGATACTGCCAATCCATGGCTTCAGAATATCAATAGGTATTAGAATACTTGGTTTAAGGACTGGTAGTACTAAAGCAGACCTAACAATGCAATGATATTCAGATAGCTCTAAGTCTCTTCACCTCATATTCACCTAATGGGTTGGTGTCAAGTACAAAAAATTACTGGAAGATTTTCTGAAGCATTTTGTCAGTCCAAATCTAAGCTTTGTCTATTTTATAGCTTCCAACACTAGAAATGACTCTTACAGTGAATGCCTAATAATGAATTACTAATTAATAAATAAAATGAATTAATCATGGGGGTTCCCAGGTGGTGCTAGTGGTAAAAGATCTCACCTGCCAATGCAGGAGGCATGAGAGACTCAGGTTTGATCCCTGGGTCGGGAAGATCCCCTGGAGGAGGGCGTGGCAACACATTCCAGTATTCTTGCCTAGAGAATCCCATGGAGAGAGGAACCTGGTGGGCTACAGTCCATGGGGTCTCAAAAAGTCAGACATGACTGAAGTGACCTAGCACACATGCACGAATGAATGAATCTCCAAGAACACTTCAATTAGAAACAAGAGAATTTGTTTATTTATTATTTCAATAAACATTTATTGACCACACAGTGTTTCAGATGCTGTCCTTGTGCTGGGATAAAGCTGGGCACAAAACTGAGTCCCCACCTGCATGATCTCACCTTGAGTTGGAGGACACTAACAGAAAACAAGTAAGGAAAAGCATATGTCCCTCCATCTCAGGTAATGATACACACTCTGAAGACGGAGCCAGAGGAGGTGCAGTGGAATAGAAAGGGCCAAAGAATGACCCTCTACAGGAGTGAAAATTAAGAAGAAAGAGGAGTGAAATGAGGAGGTAAACCACACACCGATTTGGAGAAACAGGGTTCCAGAGAGTGGGAACAGTAAGTACAAACGCCCTAAGGTGGGAACGTGGGCCAGAGCAAGGTTCTTGGAGCATTTTTTCAATTCCTTTACACTCACAGTTTTCATGATCTCATCCACTCTTAAGGCTTCAAGCACCAATTGAAATTTTCAGACTTACATGTCCAGTTGCCTACTCTGACATCTTCCCTTGGCTGTCTCACAGGCATATCAAACTTGGCATTTCCAAACCTGAATTCCTGAACTCCACACCAAATCTGCACCATCTTGACATCTTGGCAAGTGGCCAGCTCCTGGACACCTCCATCCTTTCATTTGTTCCTGCTCTTTCACATTCCACAAACTGGACAATCCATCAGTAAATCTTGTTGGTTCTTTAAAACAGGCCTAAACCCCTTCTTCGACTGTTAGTGTGCTAATCCATGTTGCCACCATCTCCCCTCTGGATTACCATCGAAGCAGCTTAACTGGTCACCGTGCTTCTCATCTTCTTTATTCTCACATTGAATAGACTCCACCCAACACAGTTAGAATGTTATTTCTAAACCTCAGTCAAATCATGTCACTCTGCCTTGAAACTCTCCTCTAGTTTCCCAGAGTAAAAACCAAAGCCCTCATTAGGACCTAAAAGTGACCTCTGCTCCTGGCCTGTCTCTGCATCCTGTCCAGTTTCTTCTGCTTCAACCACACTGGCCTTCATGCTGCTTCACAAGCATGGCAGGTGTACTCTGGCCTCAGGACCTTTGCACTTGCTGTCTCAGTCCTAAATACACCTACCCATACATTTCCATGAACCACTCCTTCATCTCCTTTAGGTTCAAAAGAAGGCTTCTCTCTCATACCTGTCGGAACAACTTTCATCAAAAAGTCCACAGATAACAAATGCTGGTGAGGATGTGGTGAAAAGGGAACTCTGGTACACGGTTGGTGGGAAAATAAATTGGTGCAGCCATGACGAAAAGAGTATGAAGGTTCCAAAAAAACCCTAAAAGAACTACCATATGATCCAGCAATTACACTACTGGGTATACATCAGAAGAAAATGAAAACACTGAATTGAAAAGATACATGCACCCCAATATCCATAGCTATTTACAATAGCCAAGAAATAGAGACAACCTAAGATACGTTCATCAAGATACGAATAAAGAAGGTGTGATGTATTAATACAGTGAATACTACTCAGCCATATGAAAGGATGAAATTTTGCCATTTGCAACAATATGAATGGACATGGAGGGTATTATGCTTAATGAAATACATCAAAGACAAATATTGTACGTTTTTATTTATATGTGAAATCTAAAAAATACAGCAAATGAATGACTATAACAAAATAGAAACTGACTCATAGATAAGAGAAAACAAGCCAGTGGATGCCAGTGGGGAGAGGGAAGATGGGAAGGGATAAGAAATGGATAAGAGATAGGAGGTACAAACTACTGTGTATAAAATAAATAAGCTACAAGGAGATATTGTACAGCACAGGTAATACAGTCAATATTTCATGATAACTTTAAAGGAAGCATAGTTTAAAAATATTGAATCATTATGTTGTGTACCTGAAACTAATATAATATTGTAAATCAATTACTGTTGTTTTTGTTGTTCAGTTGCTAAGTAATGTTCAACTCTTTGTAACCATATGGACTACAGCACACCAGACTCCTCTGTCCTCCACTACCTTCCAGAGTTTGCTCAGATTCATGTCCACTGAGTCGGTGATGCTCTCTAACCATTGCATCCTCTGCCACCTCTTTCTCCTGCCCTTTACCTTTCCCAGCAGCAGGATCTTTTCCAACGAGTCAGCTCTTCGCATCAGATGGCCAAAGCATTGGAGCTTCAGTTTCAGTCCTTCCAATGAATATTCCTTTAAGATTGACTGGTTTGATCTCCTTGCAGTCCAAGTGACTCTCAGGAGTCTGTTCTGTGCTTAGTCACTCAGTCATTTCTGACTCTTTGCAACCCCATGGACTGTAGCCCTCCAGGCACCTCCATCCATTGGGATTCTCCAGGCAAGAATACTGGATCAGGTTGTCATGCCCTCTTCCAGGGGATCTTCCCAATTCAGGGATCAAACCCAGGTCTCCTGAATTGCAGGCAGATTCTTTACTGTCTGATCTACTTCCAGCACCATAATTTGAAAGTATCAGTTCTTCAGCGCTCAGCTTTCTCCAAGATACAACTCTCACATCTGTACATGACTAATGGAAAAACTGTAGCTTTGACTATATGGACCTTTGTCAGCAAACTAATGTCTCTGCTTTATAATATGCTGTCTAGGTTTGTCATAGCTTTCCTTCCAAGGGGCAACTATACTTCAATTATAAAAGGAGGCCTTCTCTGACTATCCTATGTAAAATTGCATTTCTACCTCCGTGGTATCCTCCACCATGCTTCCTGCCCTAACTTCCTGTAAGAATTGGAAGAAAACTAGTAAAATAAATATATTGGTAGCAAAGAGACGTGCCCTGCATGAACCAGCAATGATGAAGTCAGCAACTGGAGCAGTACAATAAATTCAACTCTGCACGTCTGATATTCTTAAAATAAGATCCAAGTGCTGTAAAAATAAATGGTTTTCTCTATCTACTTAAGAAATAATATGCTAAAAAGCCTTTAAATAAATAGAGAAAATTTACATGTAAGGAAATTTTCCCAAGTAAAGACTCTTAAATACAGGTGTACACCCTGCTTTATAAAATCAACATGTTCCTGAAAAGTAGAGTGTACATTTAATTTCTGAATACCAGATGTCATTTTGAATTCATTTAAAGAATTTATTACATGAAAGAATTCTCTAAGAATCCTAACGTAAAATGAATTATCAATATCTTCTTTAACTTCATGTATGAAACTAGATTTTCATATATTCTCATTGCATAAAATCAGGATAGATAGACCCTAGAAGTCACTTGATGTGAAGAGCTGACTCATTGGAAAAGACCCTGATGCTGGGAAAGATTGAGGGCAGGAGGAGAAGGGGACAATAGAGGATGAGACAGTTGGTTGACATCACTGATTAAACGGACATGAATTTAAGCAAACTGGGAGATGGTGGAGGACAGAGGAGCCTGGCATGCTACAGTCCATGAGGTCTCAAAGAGTTGGACATGATTTAGCAACTGAATAGCAAAAACTGAAACTAGATTTTCATGTATTCATATTGAATAAAATCAGGGTAGATAGGCCCTAGAATTGACTAGGTGAGGTGGTGTGTTTTCACAGAAATTTTAAGGACAAAATTCATAAGATTTTCTACTAGCAGAGACAGACACGTATAATCTGCTTCATTACTGGAGGCAGAAAGTTAGAAACAGGAAGATTTCCTGATTTGGGATGGTGTTGGCATCTGATGACTGGAGAGAATGGAATTCCTTCAGATTCATCCTACCTGCTCTCATTTCCCTGCTAGCACAGGGAGCCTGCAAAATTTATCAAATAGATCTCAGAGCTAGCTGATGTCACTTTCCATACATTCAAAGAGAATCATTATTTAGGGCTTAATTAAAAACAAACCCAAACAAAATCTCATTTTACTCCTTTCCCCCTGGTTTATCATCTGTATTATATCGACCCACAGAAAAAGAGCTAGTCCTTCTTAAAAGCCTTCTTTTGTTTTTCTCCAAAATGAAACTTTAAAGAGAATTTGTGATCGTTTAACATAATTTCCCTTAATTTCTAAGGCAGTGAAAGCAGTGCCTAGAAGCAAACGAACAGATGGTAAGTGAGAGATCTGTAAATCACAGCTACCCATTCCCCCTCCTGAAAATATGGAGCTCTCATTAATTTCCAAATAATAGTAAATCCTTGCAGGGGATAATGCCAACCGTCTGCGTAAGGTAACCCATGCCAGGCCCTGGTGCGACTTTGTCTTCAAGTGAAGAGGATGGGCTGCAGTTCTTAAACCATTTCACCAAAACATCAGAGGCAAACACCACCCCTATGACATGGGCAAAAGTAAAAGCCATTAACTTTTCAGAAGAGACATTCCAACCCCCACACATAGAAGGGACACACGGAACCACAGAGAAAATCATAAATGCCTATGAGGTCAGGCTTACAGGAAAAGTGTCCACATCAATGTATGAATCAAGCTAGGGGTTAGGACAAAACAAACAAACAAACAAAAAAACCTATGTGAGGGAGCTTGTCTGCCTATGTACATGGCAGATTAAAACAATAAAAGCAAAATAAAAATCTACTATACTCCATTAGCTTGGTGGGTAAAGAATCCACCTACAATGCAGGAGACACAGAAGATATGGGTTTGATCCCTGGGTCAGGAAGATCTCTGGGAGGAGGAAATAGAAACCCACTCACAATATTATTGCCTGGAAAATCCCATGTACAGAGGAGTCTGGCAGGCTACAGCCCATGGGGTCGCAGAGTTGGACGTGACTGAGCACGTGGAAGATGCCTGCGCAGGCTCACTAACAGCAAACAACAACAAACAAGTTGGGTGGGTTACGTCCTGGGCTGCCGCGTTGGATCTCCGAGTGTGATCTGTACGTGGTGGGCTGCTAATGCAGCTCTCTGAGAATAAAAAGGCTTGGATATGTAAACTTTGCTTATTTCCATGGTATAAATACTCCCGCCATGGCAAATGCCCAGCTACTAATAGTTTAACAACCGGCAAAATTCCTGAATGTTCAAAAATCAGCCAGCTCCAGAACACCACTGTCCCTCATTTTCTGCTATCAATCTTTTGTCCAATCTCATTTTTCCTGTCTTGGTAATGAAAATTAAAAAAAAAAACAACACAGGTTTAAACTTTGAATAAATATTTGAATACTGTGATTCAGTTCCAAAGAACCCTATCACTTTGGGTGCACGAGTACCCTCAGTAAATGCACACGTGTGATAGAATTCCACACAACTGGCATTCCCAGAGTGTCATCTGGGCAGCACTAAAGGGCCCCCAAATCCTTTCATGGTATCTGTGAGATCAAAACTATATTTATGATAATTCTAAGATGTCAATTTGCCTGTTCACTCTTATTCTCTCATGAGTATACAGTGGAGTTTTTCAGTGCCTATGTAACGTGTGATATTGCAACAGAGTAATTGTAGAAGCAGATGTAAGAATCCGAATGTCCTCCATTAAGCCACACATTAAAGAGATTTGCAGAAACATAATGACACTCTTCTCAAGATTTTTTGTTTAGCGGGATAGTAATTTTTAATAGATTATTTATATTAACATAATACAGGTTTTATGTTTGTTGTTTTAAAATAAATTAATAAGCAACTATAAAATTCCTCAGGTTTGATTGCTATGATGGTAAATTTAATGGACATAAGTAAAATCTTTTAGGGGCCATTAGGATTTCCCTTGGAGAAGGAAATGGCAACCCACTCCAGTACTCTTGCCTGGAAAATCCCATGGACGGAGGAGCCTGGTGGGCTGCAGTCCATGGGGTTGCGAAGAATTGGACACAGCTGAGTGACTTCCCTTTCACTTTTCACTTTTGTGCATTGCAGAAGGAAATGGCAACCCACTCCAGTGTTCTTGCCTGGAGAATCTCAGGGAGAGGGGAGCCTGGTAGGCTGCCGTCTATGGGGTCACACAGAGTTGGACACGACTGAAGTGACTTAGCAGCAGCAGCAGCAGCAGGATTTCCATGGTGGCTTAGATGGTAAGAATCTGCCTGCAATACAGGAGACCCAGGTTCGATCTCTGGATTAGGAAGATCTCCTGGAGAAGGGAATGGCTACCCACTCCAGTACTCTTGCCTGGAGAGTTCTAAGGGGTCGCAAAGAGTCGAATATGACTGAGGAACTAACACTTTCACAGACAGACAGTAATAAAGAGTATAACACAGTTGGTTTTAAGACCAAGTTTAAAAACCACTGCCACATAGTAATGCATCTCCAATTAATACATCATTAGAAAGAAGATCTATGTTCCCTTGCTCCAGGTGTTTCACCTTTGCTATGGCTGGCATCCCAGGGGGGGATCATTATAAATGGAAGTGTCTTCCACTCTCTCTAGGTTACAAGAGCCAGCACCACCACTGGCCCAGAGCAGGTATTCCAGTGCTCTTGAAGGCATGAACAGGAGCAGGAAGAAAATAAATTCACATCACAGGCAAACCTAAGAATCAGTCACCTGTTCCCATCATCCCAGCCTCTTCATTCTTTCTGGAGCTATTTCCCCACATAATAAGGAAGGCTGAGCACTGAAGAATTGATGCTTTTGAACTATGGTGCTGGAGAAGACTCTTGAGAGTCCTTTGGACTGCAAGGAGATCAAATCAGTCAATCATAAAATAAATCAACCCTGAATATTCATTGGGAGGATTGATGCTGAAGCTGAAGTTCCAATACCTTGGCCACATGATGTGAAGAGCCAACTCATTGGAAAAGACCCTGATGCTGAGAAAGACTTGGGGCAGGAGGTAAAGGGGGTGACAGAGGATGAGATAGATAGCCAGGATCACCGATGCAATGGACACGAGGTTGAGCAAACTCCAGGAGACAGTGGAGGAGAGAGGAGCCTGGTGTGCTGCCTGCCATGGGATAGCAGAGCCAGACATGATTTAGTGAATAAACAACAACAGCATGATTCCTGACCCTGAAAACAGTAGTGTCTCATCTGTAAGGACAGCTCTCGAGGGTACCAAGTAGAGAAACTGGCCTCATGTAAATGTTCACAGTCTCATCCTTGCGGGACTGCCAGCACTCAGGACACAGCACCTCCATGCAGGCCACCTTTGCCCGGGTCTACCCAGCCAGACGCATGTTAACTGGTATCCAACTGCTATACAAAGAGCTACAATACCCAGCCAGACACATGTTAACTGGTATCCAACTGCCATACAAAGAGCTACAACAATCCATGCCAGGTACATACACTGTTATTTTGTCCATCAAATTGGAACTTGGGTCCAGATCTAAAGATAAATTGTTAGCAGTAAATGTATTATTGTACTACAGTTATGTACAAAAATCACCTACCTATTTAAAGTGATGTTTGTACCTTTATTTAGTATTGTACTTGTTGCTATGAAAGAAAATACTCATAATTTCAGAAGTGTCTGTCAATGGCTGGCAGATTATTTTCAAAAGAAAAAAATCCAGATGACACAGAGTTTTACTTATTGTAAGCAAGAAGGGATAGACAAAGATGGGTGTATGTTGGGAAAAAAAACCTTCACTGATTCTTGTATTTCCATGTGGAGGGATCTCCAGGCCTTGTGGAACATTCCCTTATATGCCACACCAAGGAGTAGTGAGCAAGTCATTTAATCCATAGATGAATAGTCACTGGTTCCTGCTTCTCAAAGGGTGGAGCTAATCTAGAAAATCTGTAAGCACTTGGGATGGGTTCTCATTTCAATGAGTCAGAGTGAGGCTGTGATATGGGTGGCTACATACAACCATTGAAGATTCCGTAATTACTCGATGACCTACCCTCCATTCTAGAGTGGCATCATGGTGGGAGTACAGGGGGAAGGGAGCAGAGGGTAAACAAACATATCAGTTGCACAGCAAAACTGTTCTCCAAACAGCTTTGTGCAAAAGGGACATTGTGATGTCTGTCCACTAGGCTCCTGTCATCAACTCTCAGGATAGTTCCAAACACAAAGGCAGGGAGGCAGGTAAGTCATTTGTAGACCTCTTAGAACCTCAAAGGGCTTCCCCGATGGTGCCAGTGGTAAAGAATCCAATTGCCAGTACAGGAGATGCAATAGACATGGGTTCCATCCCTGGGTTGGGAAGATCCCTTGGAGAAGGAAATGGTAACCCACTCTAGTATTCTTCCCTGGGAAATCCCATTGACATAGGAGCCTGGTGGGCTACAATTCATGAGGTTGCAAAGTGTCAGACACGACTGAGCACGCACACACACACACACACACACACACACACACAAATGAACCTCAAAAGGGAGATTGGGTGGGAGTTGGCTGACGAATGATTGGAGAGAAGCCCATAGGGAGATAAGACAAGGAGTCAGTCCGCTGGTATAAACCCAGCTATACTTCTCCCTGGTTCTGGGAGACCCAGGGCATGTTGTTGGCCTACACCAGTCTTTATTTTCTCATCAGTTAAATGCAGGAAATTATACCTACACCATTGGCATTACTCCGATGGTGAAAGCACAAAGCACCACGCAGCAGTGCACAGGCCGTCTGAAGGCCCTCAGAAGACTCTGCTCTTTTCTTAGACTCATTAAAGCCTGTGATCACAAGGTGATTATTACAGTTGCTTATTATCTCTCTCTCCCACCCAACTGTCAACCCTATGAGGTCAGAGACTAGTGGCTTTTTAGTTCACCCCATTTACCCAGACTCTAGCCACAGTCCTGGCATGGGATAATTGCTCAGTAAATTTTGAATGAGTAATTTAATGAATGGGAGTTATTATTTACTGTCCCATAAATTACCTTTATGTAGCATTTTGTAATAGCTATTTTTTAAATCGGGGTATAGTTGCTTTACAATGTTGTGTTATTTTCTGCTGCAGAATGAAGTGAGTTGGCTATATGCATACATATATCCTCTCCCTCTTGAGATGGGAGCGGGTAGGAAGGAGGTGTAATAGCTATTTTTATATATAGCCTTGAGCACTGACAACCATGTAGTATATATTTACACGTTAGAAACACGTTGGGATTAGAATGAGGTCTTGATTTCTAAATACAAGATGATCTTTTCCTTTTATATAGTTTGTTTCACTTTTTCTATTTCATATTCAGTGCTCCCATTTCATCTAGTTTATGTTTTTCAATTTTCTCCATCACTTTTTTTTTTTTTTTTAATGTTCTTTCTTAAGCCTTTCTGAGAGATAGTGAAGGACAGGGAAGTCTGGCATGCTGCGGTCCATGGGATTGCAAAGAGTCGAGTCAGACACGACTGAGCGACTGAACAACTCAAGCCTTTATGAAGCATAGTAGAAAAGCTTTTGTATACATATATATACACACTCTATGTATAATATATATATATTTTAGAAAGCTTGTGAATTTCTGCCTAACTAAAAAGTTTATGACAATTTGATTCCATTTGTTTGACTTAGTATGAATGCTAGATTTCTAATTTAAAAACTAGATATGCAGTAAAGGTTTACTGTATAGCCGAGGGAACTGTAGTCAGTATCTTGTGATAACCTATAATGGAAAATAATCTCAAAAATAATAACGTGTATATGTGTAACTGAATCACCTTGTTGTGCACCGGAAACATTTTAAGTCAACTATACTTCAGTAAAAAAAAAAAAAAAAAAAAATATATATATATATATATATATATAATACAAGACAGCACAATATGACCAGCTAGCACCTCTCTGCTGTCCATTAGCCTCTGCCTCCTCCACACCAGGGGATGGAGAAGCATCATTAAGGGCACAGGAGATAATCCTCATTTTCTTTGTTGTTAAATCAGTCCAAACAGCAAAGGAGCTCTTTTAGTCTGTGATCAGATTCAAAGAGATCAAAGCTGAAATTAATAGGGTACATGGCTCCAGTAAACGATATCTTTAATGGATGAGAGGGGAATGGGAGTCTCGGGAGAGATCTTTGTGAAGTGTTTGCATTGGGAAAAGAAACCAGCTTGTTGCTAAAGCTTCAGGGCAAGTAGTAGTGAACTTCCATTCTCTGCCATATGCCAGTTTAACCCCTCCTTAGCCTGCCCATGCTCTGCCACTTAGATAGTAAGTGTGCACACACATCCCTAAAGAGGTCTCAGAAAGCCCTCTGGTATTTGACTCTCCTTGATCTTTGCTTCTGCTTAGTCATGTCTCTTCTCTGGTGCTATGTCCCTGAACACATCAAAACACCCGTTGTGGGACTTCCCTGGTGGTCCAGTGGTTGAGACTTTGCCTTCCAATGCACGGGGTTTGGGTTCAATCCTTGGCTGGGAAGCTAAGATCCTACATGTCTCATGGTCAAAAAACCAGAGAATAAATAACAAAAGCAACATTGTAACAAACTCAATAAAGGCTTTAAAAACAATCCACATCAAAAAATAAGAAAACCCACCTATTGTGTGTCCTGGTTTCAAACCACTAGGGTCAAGACTACAGAGAGGTAAATGGGGGAAAAAAATGTGAAGGATACCAACAACCTCAGTAATCAAGATAAATAATATTTTAATACAATCTTTTTAAAAATCAAGATTAATGCAAAAACAACCCATGAGATACAAAATATCACAATTTGAAATAAAGATAGGATTCAACACAGTCAGAATTAGGTAGGGGTGAGTGAAGTCCAATTGAACAACTGTAGGTTTGGATCCTGAATTTATTTCAGTTTTTGATATTTTGGTCATCATGACAAAGCTTTACAAAGCATGAAGGTCTGGAGAGAACATTTACAACTGTTACCAGCAAATGCACTGGCATTCTAAAGGTCTGGAACTTGGCAATAAGCAATACAATTCTGTAAAAGTGTTCATTCCCTTTGACCTCCTAGAATCACCTTTAGCAATTTATTGGAAGGAAAGATTAGAAACGCACACAAAGAACCATTTACAATGACATTTATCACTGTGTTATTTATAGCAATGGGAAACCTAGCGGGGTGTGTGGGGGACCCTTAGTGCCCAGATCCATGGGAATGGTTAACTGAATGCTGACACAGCCATACGCTGACATGTTATGCAGCTGAAACACTAGAAAACACCTATAGCTTTCTTCCCGAATAGGGAAGAATCCATTTCTTCTCTACTGTGGTTCTGTCTAGTGAGCCTTGTTTACTACTTAGAATACGTCACTTTGGACACTTCCAGTCACCAAATGCATGTGGGTTTTTCACCACATCAAGTAATTTTCTTTGATGGCACTTGGGTATCATACAATCTAACTTACCTGGAGATAACCAGACCCTACAGGTTAAGGGCTCAGACCTGTAAGGCTACTCCCACCTCACTTCTGATGCCAACTACAGAGTAGGTCCCCAGGTAACCCACAACTTCTGTCCAATTTGGCTACAAATTGGAGGTTCTCTGCCCTGACTCCTTCCTCAGTTCGATTAATTTGCTAGAGTGGCTCAGAGAATTCAGGGAAACACTTACTTAAACATGTCAGTTTATTAAAGAATATGATAAAAGATACAGATGAACAGCTAAATAAAGAGATACCCAGGGAGGGTTCTGGGTGCAGAAACTTTTGTCCCCATAAATTCACAGTGTGTAACCCTGCCAGTGTGGAAGTGTTCACCCATCTGGAAGCTCACCAAGCCTCATATTTCCGGGATGTTTTAAATAGAGTCTTCATCACATAGGTATGATTGATTATTAAGTCCATTTTCAGCCCTTCTCCCTGATCTCAATAGAAATGAAGGTTTGGGGCTGGAGATTTTAAGCTTGGTCTTTCTTGTGCCAAGCCCTCATCAAGAAGCCACCCAGGAGATCACTCAGAGTCACTTCATTAGAACAAAAGACACTCCTACCATCCAGGAAATTGCAAGGGTTTCAGGAACTCTGTGTCACAGATGGAGGTCAAAGACCAAATATTAGAACAAAAGATGCTCTTATCAATTAGGAAATTACAAGAGTTTAAGGACCTTTGTACTATAAACAGAAGACAGAGACCATATATTTTCTATTGTCTCACAGCAGCCACTAATAATTCAATTTTGAGAAATGCTTAATGACATGGGGAAAATGCTCATGACATTAGGTAGAAAAAAACAGTACAAAATGTATATACAGAGAATACTTAACCAGGGTGCAGGGTGGTGGTGGTGGTTTAGTCTGTAAGTCATATCCGATTCTTTGTGACCCTGTGGACTGCAGGGGATGATGTCTAATCACTGCAGACTGTACAGCAGTTTCCATGACACTCCAAGTAACGATAGGGAGGGGTTGTTAGAAATCACCGAACAGCCCACAAAGAGAACTGCACAATTTTGCCCAAGATTTCCTTTCCTCCACTGGTATATGGCAAGGTTATTGCAATGAACAATAAGCAGGGAGCACTATAATTTTTTCTCTTATTATCCACTGAAAACCAAAACCACACATAAAGTATAAATGCAACCACATGTTTTTGGGTGTTTATGCAGACACTTATATTCCTTCAGAAAAACAAACAAACAAACAAAAAACCGCAAACTGATTCTATGGACTAGAAAACAGATATGATAAGTCATTAAATCATGAAAACCAAGTAAGACAGATATCCACCATGACCCCCACCTCTTGCTTTACCTTCTAGGTCTCCCTGAGTCCCAAAGAACAAATTTAGTCAGAGGAGTAAGAAAAGAAAGAAACAAAGGAAAACAGTCAAGTAAGACAAAATAATAATTGTTCAGCCATAAAACAAAGTCAAAACCTTTAGTTCCTTCTCAAGGTCTGTAGATAATATCCTGAGCCATATCCTTGAGTTGTCTTTCAGAGATTAAAACCACCCTTAGGTGGAATAAGTTAACTGCTAACTACAAATACATAAGCACTTCCCACAGGTGGATAATCCACCTGCCAATACAGGAGACACAGGTTCGATTCCTGGGTTGGGAAGATCCCCTGGAGAAGGAAATGGCCACTCTTTTTGTTCAACTCCAGTATTTTTGCCTGGAGAATCCCATGGACAGAGGAGACTGATGGTCTACAGTCCATGGGGTTGCAAAAGAGCTGGACATGACAGCAACTGAACAAAAACAGCAACCAGCGCATAGATCCAATACTGGTTGGAACCAGAAGGTTGATGACTGAGATTTCTGAAACATCACCCTATTACCTCATCAACAACCAATCAGAGAACTGTGTATAAGCCAACCAGGCACCCTGCAGCCCTCTCCCTCACACTGTCATTAAAACCCTCCCCCAAAGGCATTGGGTCTTTTGAGTATGTGTTGCCCATTCTCCTTGCTTGGCCCTGAAATAAATGCTGTATTTTCCTTCACCACAATCCAGTGTCAGTCGATTGGCTTTGCTGCATGTCACATACATAGATTCAGGTTTAGTTCTCTGACACTTGTACTTTCCGAATTTTCTTTTACAGTTAGAGCACTGAAAGAAATGAAAACATAGATGGATGTGGACTGGGTTCTGTAATTAGTCCACTGCTTTCTCATTAATTTTATGTGTGAGTATATACTGCCCATGCAGTAATGCTTGCTTATCTTTGAAAGGAATTTTAATTAGATATATGTGTTTACCAATAGAATAATGTGTTCAAGTAATGTTAGTTATAGAGAAAAATCCTGTTTTTACCACTGCAATGTATCATTTCTATTTTAAAAAATCTTTACAACAAACTAAGTTGGAAATTTTTATTTAGAAAGAATGAAGATGCAAGGCTTAAAATTCAACATCCAAAAAACTAAGATCATGGCATCTGGTCCGATCACTTCATGGCAAATAGATGGGGAAAAATGGAAATAGTGACAGGCTTTATTTTCTTGGGCTCTAAAATCACTGTGGACGGTGACTGCAGACATGTAATTAAAAGATTCTTGCTCTTTGGAAGAAAAGCTATGACAAACCTAGACAATGTATTAAAAAGTAGAGACATCACTTTTCTGACAAAGGTGCACATAGTCAAAGCTATGGTTTTTTCAGTAGTCATGTACAAATGTGAGAGTTGGACTATAAATAAGGCTGAACACCAAAGAATTGATGCTTTTGAACAACTGTGGTGCTGGAGAAGACCCTTGAAAGTCCCTTGGACTGCAAGGAGATCAAACCAGTCAATTCTGAAGGAAATCAACCCTGAATAGTCATTGGAAGGACTAATGCTGAAGCTGAAGCTCCAATACTTTGGCCACCCGATGTGAAGAGCCAACTCATTGGAAAAGATCCTCATGCTCAGAAAGATTGAGGGCAGGAGAAGGGGACGACAGGGGATGAGATGGTTGGATGGCATCATCAACTCAATGGACATGAGTTTGAGCAAACTCCAGGAAATAGTGAAGGACAGGGAAGCCTGGCGTGCTGCAGTCCATGGGGTCAAAAAGAGTCAGACATGACTTAGGGACTGAACAACAAAGATGGAAGGAGATCAAACCAGCCATATAATTGGATGATCTTCCTTTGAAGATTAAAGTCACCTGCACTAACCCTTTCTCTAGACCTCTGAGATTTCTTCTTCAGAGGGCAGGTGTAACAAATGAATCCTGGCACATCCTATACAAGGCATAGAACAGAATTGTTCTATTTGTTTGTGAGGAGGAAGAATAACAGTAAAGAAGTAGTTTCTGGAGATTAGAAAATAATGAAGAAATTAAAGTGAAATAGGAAACAAACCTTAAGTTTAATAAAACAAGCAAATATTTCAAAAGGGAAAAATGTCAAGAATGTTTTAACTAGTCTTACCTACACTACTCCACTCCCAGCCTTTCTCCTTCAAAAGAGTGATGACATTTAAGTTTACAAAATCATACTTATTAATGGGCTTCCCTGGTGGCTCAGTGGGTAAAGAATCTGCCTGTAATGCAGGAGATGTGGGTTCAAATCCTGGGTTGGGAAGAGCCCCTGGAGAAAAGCATGGCCACTCTTTTTGTTCAACTCCAGTATTCTTGCCTGGAGAATCCCATGGACTGAGGAGCCTGGAGGGCTACAGTCCATAGGGTCGCAAAGAGTCGCACATAACTGAAGCAACTGAGCACACACTTATATTAACAGTAAATAAGCCATCATGATCTAATGCACAGGTTAATGAACAAGAGACAATACTGTACTATAATTATCTAATGGAATAAAGATTATTACATCAGCAACCATATTACAACAAATAAATGGATCAAAGGGACAGGTTGTACACTTTAAACTTATACAATGTTGCATGTCAAATGTATTCAATTTTTTAAAAATAGCAACAACCCATAAAATAAATGGGTAAAGCTTCTATCTTTGGTTTTCTTTTGAAAGTTTAATTTGCCATGCATCCAAATATGGGTTCTGTTGCACTCTCTGGAGAAAATTGATGGACCCTCTGTCCTGGAAGGAGCACAGGTTGGTGGTTAAGGAGAGGCCCATTCATTTCTCTCCATGACAGGAGGCCAACCACAATGGTAGCTGCAACCATGCTTGCTCCTGTTGCTATGAACATTTGGGACACTAAAATAAATTGACTGCACAAAAAGATTCTTTCACTTTCCCCACCACATCATCTTAATGGGGAATTCATACCACTTTGAGCTGCATTTACTGCCGGAATGGAATAATGGCTTCTAAAATTACTTTAGCACATAATGAATTGTACCTAAGTTTACTGGGTTATCGGACAACATTTTGGTTCTAGTGAAGGCCATTTTCCAGAAGGCCTTGGACTCTGAATCAATTATTCATTCATTGAATTCAGAGATGTGAATCTTTCCTTTAGCTTGAAATCTCCATCTCTTCTGCTTGAAAAGCTTCATTTCTTAAACTCACAAACATGGTCTCATAACAAAAACTAAGACTGAAAAATGTTACAGATCTCAGAAGTGGGCAATTAATTCAAATCAAATACAAAAGAGAGGATAAAAGGAGTGAAGGCAAACGATTGCAGGGTAATAAGGGTATCCTTCAGTCCTAAGTACGCAGTTAGGAAGGGTCTTACAACTTAATTGGTTGCACACTGAAGCTGTTCCCTGTTCTCCACTTTAAAATATTTATTGAGCCCCTACTGTGTGCAAGTACTAGACATTTCATCTTGCACTCCCTTCTCGAGGCAGATCTGCTTTGTGCATCACTTAGTATAATATGTGTTTCTATTTGAACAACTCCTTATATTTGCAGAGCATTTAATTTTGTAAAATACTTTGCTATTGATGATCATGATTTTTTTTTAATTTTATTTATTTATTTTTGGCTGTGCTGGGTCTTCAAAGCTACGTGGGCTTCTCTCTAGTTGCAGAAAGTGGGGGTTGCTCCCTAGTTGTGGTGCATGGGCTTCTCACTGTGATGGCTTTTCCTGTTTCAGAGCATGGGCTCTAGGGTGTGGGGCTTCAGTAGTTGTGGCTCTTGGGCTTTAGAGCAGATGCTCAGTAGTTGTGGCACATGGGCTTAGCTGTTCCGTGGCCTGTGGGATCTTCCCAGATCAAGGATCGAACCCATGTCTCCTGCCTTGGCAGGCAGATTCTTTACCACTGAGCTACTAGGGAAGCCCAAATGATCATGATTTTTTTTTAATGTATTTATTTTTTAAATGAAGGATAATTGCTGTACAGAATTTTGTTGTTTTCTGTCAAACCTCAACATGAATCATCCATAGGTATACATATATCTCCTCCCTCTTGAACCTGCCTTCCGTCTCCCTCCCCATCTCACCCCTCTAGGTGATCTTATGGTTATTGCAAACTTCAGGTGGAGAAATGTAAAAATATCTAGTGCACCAACATATGTCCTTCATAAATATTAGTTGCTTCCTTCATTACACTCTTGAGGCTGCTACCTAAAATAGCGGTGTCCCCATTTTTGCAGACATGAACACCAGCCCTGGAGACGAAAGGACATTTCAGAAAGTCATCTAGCAAGTGAATCACTGCCTGGACCTGGAGCTTGTTCTCCCTCTCCTACCCCTTCCCTTTCGCCTGTGTTGGCTCCAAGTGCCCAGGGCATTTCAGAGCTCTGGAAGAATAGGGGAGCAGACCCCCTTCTGACCACACTCATTCACCGATAACTCCCTGCAAAGGCAAGATTGGGTCAGAAATACTGTCTCAGCAAGTTGCACAATATTTAGTATTAGAAAGCCTTCTCTGAAAACCTCAGAGAAAGAATGAGTGGAAATGGATGCCTGTTCCAAAGCCATCCCTGTTGTAGAGGAAGACAGCCAAGCCTCCAGAGGTTCTGACCAAGCTAAAGAGGACCCAGGGGTAGAGTGTGCAGGTTAAATGCAAGAGCTTCTGAATCCAGTGTCTTATTTCTAAGCATGCCTCCAGCACTTACTATCTGCTGTTGTTTGCACAGGTCAGTAACTTCCCTCTGCCTCTACTGTGCAATCATAATATGGGAAAGTTTTACATCAGTTTATTGCATTTAGCAGATACTGTGTTTTTTGTTGTTATTGTTTATTTTTTTACAAATTGAAGGTCTGTGGTGACCCTGCATGGAGTAAATCTTTTGGTGCCATTTTCCAACAGCTTCTGCTCACTTTGTGTCTCTGTGTCACATTTTGGTAATTCTCAAAATATTTCAAACCCTCCACCAGCAAGTGATTATGACTCACTGAAGGCTCTGACGATGGTTAACATTTTTAGCAATAAAGTATTTTAAAATTAAAGTACAGCAAGTCTCCTACATATGAACTTTCAAGTTGCGAACTTTCAAAGATGTGAACGTGTGTTCCATCGATGTCAGGCACGAGTGAAACTGCAGCTTGCCCTCCATCTCCTATTGCTGACAATCCTTCCATTCTACTATCTCCCACCTCCTCCTCTCCCTCCTCGACTCAGCCTGTTCATTCGATGCCAGCCCCTGTATGCCAGCTACTGAACTACACTGTTGTACTTTTCAAGGGGGTGTATTGTAATATTTAAAATGCTTTATTTTTTGTGTTTTTTATGTATTATTTGTGTGAAAAGTATTATAAACCTATTACAGTACAGTACTATATGGCCAGTTATGTTATTAATAGTTGGGTACCTAGGCTAACTTTGTTGGATTTACAAATTGGACTTACGAACAAGCCCTTGGAATGGAACTCATTTGTATGTAGGGGACTTTCTGTATATATATATTTTAAGATATAATACTATTGCACACTTAAGTGCAACACTACTGTAGAGTGTAAACACAGTTTTTATATGCACTGGGAAACCAAAAGATTCATGTGACTTTCCTCATTCACTTTATTGGGAGTGGTTTGGAACTGAATGCACAAAATCTCTAAGGTATGTCTGTATTTGTCTCATTGGGTTTTTAAGAGGATTAGATAAATAAACATGCTCAGAACAGACCTTGGCATTTAGGAAGCTCTTTGTATTTGTGAAAACAAGATAAGTAAAATAAGGGAGGAACAATGTATCAGGGCAAAGAATCCCACTTGGCTTCTTAGATCAAGTGAGTTGGTACTGAAGGGATTTAAGTATGGAGTAAACTTATGCTGGAGCTTTGTGCATGGAACCCATCCACAAAGGCCCCTTTCAGGAGCAGGTCAGGCTGGCCCAGGTGGGATGTTGGTGGGGGAGAGTGACCTGACCTGCAGAATAGTTCTCTGCCAGCTGCTCCAGGGCAACCAGGGCCACATGCCAACCAACCACCTTGTCTGAATTGCTAGGACTTTCAAAGGCCCCTGAACAAGAGAGCTGGGTGCCAGATTCCTCTAGTGATAAGCACCCCATCCACTCCCTGGATAAAGAAAGAAAGAGACTGGAGATGGAGTGGGAGAGATGAAGAGAGAAGGGGGAAGAAAGGAAAGAGAAAAACACAGAGCTTTACCTGAAAAAGGAATGGCTCAAAAGAAAGTCTACTACAGGCATTTGGGAGCCAAGAATGTATTATCAGTCAAGATGCAAAGTCAGCCCTCTAAAGGCTATTTTTGCTCAACATTCATTATCTAACTCATTGCCCACCCTTCCCCCTAAGATTAATTGGGTTGAGAGAGGCCTCGCACCAATCAAATGAGAGAAGCACAGGTGTGTTGGGAGCATTCTTAAGAAAAGATTGTGTCTGAGTAACAAATACTAATGATCCTGGCAGGGGCTCCCTGGTCCTTGGTGGAGTGAGCCAGCCAGCTGGGTTCATCACCTTTCAGGAAAGTCTTACCACCAACAACAAAAAAAGCAAAGTAAGATTATTGGTCCGCATTCACTTCCAGCCCAGGTATGACAAGAAGGATTAGGATGTGAATCGATTATTTGAATCAGATATTCATTAAGCATTTCCTTTGAAAAATAAAAAATCAGCTTCCCTGGTGCCTCAGACAGTAAAGAATCTGCCTGCAATGCAGGAGACAGAGGTTGGATCCCTGGGTCTGGAAGATCCCCTGGAGAAGAAAATGGCAACCCGCTCCCTTGCCTGGAGAATTCCATGGACAGAGTTCAACTCACCTTTCAATTTTTCAATTTTTGTCTTTATTCTTGAAAACTGAAATGTCACTGTGATATTTCAACATATGAGTTGTTCCTACTACTACTACTTGTACTATTACTACTACCCCTATTATTATTATCCAGCTCTGAGAGGAAGCTGGAAGCAAGTTTAGTTTGAGAATACAAGACCTCATTCACTCCATGAAAACTCCAGCTGTGAGGCCTTCCCATGTCGCCTGCTCTTCACCCCTCTGTTCTTTTTCCTGTTTCTCCTGTTACCTCTGGTCCACATTGCTTCACTTTGCTTTTAGAGTTTGCATTTTTCTCCCTTTGTGCTGTGTTCTGGGCGAATCTCAGTCTGACATTCCTGCTGGCTCTTCATAACTGTTCATTCTTCTAGTCTCTTAAAAAATGACGTGGTGGTTTTAACATTTGTGTTTTTTATTTCCAGGATCTCTAATGGGTCCTTTCTTAAACTTACTCCTCTTTTATCATCTATGCAAGGACATCACGGCTGCCACAATCCCACTCGTTCCTGCACGTCAATCCTGCTCTTTCTGCTTGGTCTTTCTCATTAGCAGGATGTAATATACCCCATTAAAAAATAATATTTTTAAGAAATTGTCTTATATTTCTTCTATAAGAAATTTTTGTTTTAACAGAAAATTTCTGTAAAAAGAAGTCCCTGACAGACTGACCTCTCTGGGCAAAATGCATTTTCCAGTCAACTGCACCAACAGCTTAACTGTGCTCCCTTGAAATGAAGCTACTCTTGAATCAAAAAGACAATTACACTCATAGCTGATTCCTGTTGCTGTTTGACAGAAAATGACAAAATTCTGTACAGCAATTTTCCTTCAATTAAAAAATAAATGAATAAAAAAATACAACAAATAATAAGCATTGTGAGGATGTGGAGCAAAGGGAACCCTCATGCACTGTTGGTGGGAATGTAAACCAGTGTAGCCACTTTGGAAAACAGTATGGAGATTTTTCCTAAAAATTAAACATAGAGCTATGATACAATCCAGCAATTCCCCTCTGGTTATTTATCCAAAGAAAACAAAAACATTAATTCAAAAAACTACCTGCACTTCTATGTTCACTGCAGAATTATTTACAACAGCCAAGACATGCAAGCAACGTATGTGTCCATCAAAAGATGAATGGATAAAGATGTGGTACACACACACACACACACACTCACACACATACACACTCACACTCACGCACACACGCACACACTCACACACACACACTGGAGTATTCCTCAGATATATAAAAGAATAACATTTTGCCATTTGCAGCAACATGGATGAACCTGAAAGGTGTTATGCTAACTCATAAAGACAAATACTGTATGATTTCACTTATATGTGGAATCTAAAAAAAACAAATGAACACATACAACCAAACAGAAATGAAGTCATAGATACAGAGAAGAAACAGGTGGTTGCCTGAGGGGAGAGGGGAAAGGGAATGAGAGAACAGGTGAGGGAGGTTAAGAGGCACAAACTTTCCGTTACAAGTAAATGAGTCACAGGTATGAAGGTACAGTGTGGGGAATATATTCAATAATTATGTAAACTCTTTGTATGGTGACAGATGGTAACTAGACTTACTGTGGTGATCATTTTGTGATATATAGAAATATTGAATCACTATTTTGTATACCAGGAACTAACGTAGGGTAGTAGGTCCATTATACTTTAAAAATAAACAAACAAACAAACTCAGGAAAAAGAGATCAGATTTGTTGTCACCAGAGGCAGGAGTTCAGTGAAAGGGGAATTGGATGAAAACATTGAAAAGGAACAAACTTCCAGTTACAAATAAATAATGTATAACATGATTTATATAACTAATATATAAACGTTACTGAGTTCAGTTCAGTTCAGTCACTCAGTCGTGTCCGACTCTTTGCAACCCCATGAATCACAGCACGCCAGGCCTCCCTGTCCATCACCAACTCCCGGAGTTCAGCCAGACTCATGTCCATCGAGTCAGTGATGCCATCCAGCCATCTCATTCTCTGTCATCCCCTTCTCCTCCTGCCCCCAATCCCTCACAGCATCAGAGTCTTTTCCAATGAGTCAACTCTTCATATGAGGTGGCCAAAGTACTGGAGTTTCAGCTTTAGCATCATTCCTTCCAAAGAAATCCCAGGACTGATCTCCTTCAGAATGGACTGGTTGGATCTCCTTGCAGTCCAAGGGACTCTCAAGAGTCTTCTCCAACACCACAGTTCAAAAGCATCAATTCTTCGGCGCTCAGCCTTCTTCATAGTCCAACTCTCATATCCATACATGACCACAGGAAAAACCATAGCCTTGACTAGACGAACCTTTGTTGGCAAAGTAATGTCTCTGCTTTTGAATATGCTATCTAGGTTGGTCATAACTTTCCCTTCAAGGAGTAAGCGTCTTTTAATTTCATGGCTGCAGTCACCATCTGCAGTGATTTTGGAGGCCAAAAAAATTAAGTCTGATACTGTTTCCACTGTTTCCCCATCTATTTCCCATGAAGTGATGGGACCAGATGCCATGATCTTCGTTTTCTGAATGTTGAGCTTTAAGCCAACTTTTTCACTCTCCACTTTCACTTTCATCAAGAGGCTTTTGAGTTCCTCTTCACTTTCTGCCATAAGGGTGGAGTCATCTGCATATCTGAGGTTATTGATATTTCTCCTGGCAATCTTGATTCCAGCTTGTGTTTCTTCCAGTCCAGCGTTTCTCATGATGTACTCTGCATATAAGTTAAATAAGCAGGGTGACAATATACAGCCTTGACGTACTCCTTTTCCTATTTGGAACCAGTCTGTTGTTCCATGTCCAGTTCTAACTGTTGCTTCCTGACCTGCATACAAATTTCTCAAGAGGCAGGTCAGGTGGTCTGGTATTCCCATCTCTTTCAGAATTTTCCACAGTTGATTGTGATCCACACAGTCAAAGGCTTTGGCATAGTCAATAAGGCAGAAATAGATGTTTTTCTTGAACTCTCTTGCTTTCTCCATGATCCAGCAGATATTGGCAATTTGATCTCTGGTTCCTCTTCCTTTTCTAAAACCAGCTTGAACATCAGGAAGTTCACAGTTCACATATTGCTGAAGCCTGGCTTGGAGAATTTTGAGCATTACTTTACTAGCGTGTGAGATGAGTGCAATTGTGCGGTAGTTTGAGCATTCTTTGGCATTGTCTTTCTTTGGGATTGGAATGAAAACTGACCTTTTCCAGTCCTGTGGCCACTGCTCAGTTTTCCACATTTGCTGGCATACTGAGTGCAGCATTTTCACAGCATCATCTTTCAGAATTTGGAATAGCTCAACTGGAATTCCATCACCTCCACTAGCTTTGTTCATAATGATGCTTTCTAAGGCCCACTTGACTTCACATTCCAGGATGTCTGGCTCTAGGTGAGTGATCACACCATCGTGATTATCTGAGTCGTGAAGATCTTTTTTGTACAGTTCTTCTGTATATTCTTGCCAACTCTTCTTAATATCTTCTGCTTCTGTTAGGTCCATACCATTTCTGTCTTTTATTGAGCTCATCTTTACGTGAAATGTTCCCTTGGTATCTCGAATTTTCTTGAAGAGATCTCTAGTCTTTCCCATTCTGTTGTTTTCCTCTATTTCTTTGCATTGATCACTAAAGAAGGCTTTCTTATCTCTTCTTGCTATTCTTTGGAACTCTGCATTCAGATGTTTATATCTTTCCTTTTATCCTTTGCTTTTTACTTCTCTTCTTTTCACAGCTATTTTTGTAAGACCTCCCCAGACAGCCATTTTGCTTTTTTGTATTTCTTTTCCATGGGGATGGTCTTGATCCCTGTCTCCTGTACAATGTCACGAACCTTATTCCGTAGTTCATCAGGCACTCTATCCATCAGATCTAGGCCCTTAAATCTATTTCTCACTTCCACTGTATAATCATAAGGGATTTGATTTAGGTCATACCTTTATGGTCTAGTGGTTTTCCCTACTTTCTTCAATTTAAGCCTGAATTTGGCAATAAGGAGTTCATGATCTGAGCCACAGTCAGTTCCTGGTCTTGTTTTTGCTGACTGTATAGAGCTTCTCCATCTTTGGCTGCAAAGAATATAATCAATCTGATTTCGGTGTTGACCATCTGGTGATGTCCATGTATAGAGTCTTCTCTTGTGTTGTTGGAAGAGAGTGTTTGTTATGACCAGTGCATTTTTTTGGCAAAACTCTATTAGTCTTCGCCCTGCTTCATTCCGTATTCCAAGGCCAAATTTGCCTGTTACTCCAGGTGTTTCTTGACTTCCTACTTTTGCATTCCAGTCCCCTATAATGAAAAGGATATCTTTTTTGGGTATTAGTTTTAAAAGGTCTTGTAGGTCTTCATAGAACCATTCAACTTCAGCTTCTTCAGCGTTACTGGTTGGGGCATAGACTTGGATTACTGTGATACTGAATGGTTTGCCTTGGAAACGAACAGAGATCATTCTGTCGTTTTTGAGATTGCATCCAAGTACTGCATTTCGGACTCTTTTGTTGACCATGAGGGCTGCTCCATTTCTTCTGAGGGATTCCTGCCTGCAGTAGTAGATATAATGGTCATCTGAGTTAAATTCACCCATTCCAGTGTATTTTAATTCGCTGATTCTTAGAATGTCGACATTCACTCTTGCCATCTCTTGTTTGACCACTTCCAATTTGCCTTGATTCATGGACCTGACATTCCAGGTTCCACGTTACTGAGAGTAAATCCTAAAAGTTCCCATCATGAAGAAAAAAATTTTATTGAAAAAATTTGTAATCTATATGAGATGATAGATATTCCCTGAACTTACTTGGATAATCATTTCATGATGTATATAAGTCAAATCATTATGCTATACACCTTGAACTTATATAGAGCTCTTTATCAATTGTATCTCAATAAAACTGGAATTAAAAAAAATGCTATGCTTGAATACTCTAACAAAATCCAGAAACAGATTGACACAAAAGAAACAAGATTGTCCTACAGTTAGACTAAGAAGACAGTCACTTAATAGGATGAGATTTCTCAACCCCATTCTCTACCTACAACAGACCTTAATGATGTCCACACTACTTGGATTCAAGCCTCTTGGAAGTACTGGCCAGCATCCTTCCCCATTCTGTCAGCTACTCTAACTTGGGTTCCTTACCCTCTTCCCCAGCTCTCTACATTTTTTTCTTCCATGCGTCTTTCCACACTACTCTGCAGGACTAGAAAGAATGGGCAGCCACACTGTCCAGCACAGGATGCTGCTGCTGCTAAGTCGCTTCAGTCGTGTCCAACTCTGTGCAACCCCATAGACGGAAGCCCACCAGGCTCCCCCGTCCCTGGGATTCTCTAGGCAAGAACACTGGAGTGGGTTGCCATTTCCTTCTCCAATGCATGAAAGTGAAAAGTGAAAGGGAAGTTGCTCAGTCGTGTCCAACTCCTAGTGACCACATGGACTGCAGCTTACTAGGCTCCTCTGTCCATGGGATTTTCCAGGAAATTGTGCTAGAGTAGAGTGCCATTGCCTTCTTTGAGCACAGAATGAGCATGAAACAAACCCTTACTAGAAGAGTTCCATTTGCCCTGAGCCTTCCCTCCTTCAAAATGTAAATGTGATAACAGATGAACAGCCTTCCCAGGGTTTGGTGGGAGAGTAGGGGTCTGGGGATACAGAAAACAACGTGGGAGGGGTAAGCCTGATTGAGGGAGGCTCACTGAGAGTCAGAAGAGACAGAAGCCTGATGTGGATGAAGGGGGTGGCAGTCAGGGGAGGTGGAAAAGTCCAGAGGCAGAGATTTAATCTACACCACAATTCCCCCAAAGGCAGAAGATGCTGGGGGGAAGAATGACAACCAGTTTTGCCACACTGAGACAGATGCTCATTCCTGGGAGAGAGCCAGCATGCCTGTCTTGGGGTAGCAGCTGTGACTCTGTCTGAGGGCAACTGCACCGGTGAACTTTGCTAAATCTCCATTTCACTTGCTTATTTGCCCCCAGAGTCCTACGAAAGTATCAAAGTTCAGCTGAAACTGATTAAGAGGCCCTCCTGATGATCTGAAATGTCAAGTGCTTCTCCATCCTAATAATATGCATCTGGAAAACTTCCCAGATGAGAGAAGACACACTTCCCTTTGATTTAGAGTTGGAAAGATGACAGAGTAGAGGCAATAATGATGATAAAAAGCAAAGCATAAGCCAGGTGACAACTCCCATGACACAGAGAAACCAACAATAGGGAATCAACAAATTATGTGAGATGTTGGCATCTGTGGCATAAACAACAGGGACATCACCTACAACTGCAGATAAAACAACGTCACCCGGTCCTTATCAGACCCTTTCCTGAGATGAAATACAAGCTTCTAGGTCCAGCATTCAGGACTGTTACTGCTTGGAGAGGAAGGAAACATGCATGCTGGTCTTCAATAGCAATCACTTTCATGCCATTAAGGAGCTTCCCTGGTGGCTCAGATAATTAAGAATCCACCTGCAATGCAGGAGACCTGAGTTTGATCCCTGGATCGGGAAGACCCCTGGAGAAAGGAATGGCTACCCACTCCAGTGTTCTTGCCTGGAATATTCCATGGAGAGAGGAGCTTGATGGGCTACAGTCCATGGGATCACAAAGAGTTGGACATGACTGCATGACTAACACTACGTATCATGCCATTAAACCAAAAATAATAATAATAATAATAATAACTGAACCACACTGTACCTGGTATAAAAATGTCTCATTCTTTCTTAGTCTGTGATCTTCTCATCAGTAAGTGTGCATTAGTTTCCTGTGGCTGCCATAACAAAGTACCACAAACCAGGTGGCTTAAAACAATAGTAATTTTTAATATTTTAATGTTAACTAATAATTTAACTAATGTTATGTTAGTTTCTGCCATACATCAACATGAGTCAGCCATAGGTATACATATGTTCCCTCCCTCCTGAACCTCCCTCCTATCCCTCTCCCCATCCAACCTACCCCTCTAGGTTGTCACAGAGCACTGGGTTTGAGCTCCCTGTTTGAGCAAGTTCCCACTGGCTATCTATTTTACATACGGTAATATATACATTTCAATGTTATTCTTTCAATTAGTCCCTCCCTCTCCTTCCCCTACTGGGTCCACAAGCCTGTTCTCTATGTCTGCATCTCCACTGCTGCCATGCAAATAGGTTCATCAGTACTATCTTTCTAGATTCCATATATATGCGTTAACATACGTTTGTTTTTCTTTTTCTGACTTACTTCATTCTGTATAATAGGCTCTAGGTTCATCCACCTCATTACAAGTGACTCAGATGCATTTCTTTTTATGCCTGAGTAATATCCCATTGTATATATATACCACAATTTCTTTATCCATTTATCTGTCGATGGACATCTAGGTCATTTCCATGCACTGGTTATTGTAAATAGTGCTGCCAGGAACATTGGGATATTGTGTGTTTTTCCATTATAGTTTCCTCAGGGTATATGCCCAGTAGTGGGATTGTTGGGTCATATGGTAGTTTTATTCCTAGCTTTTAAAGGAATCTCCATACTGTTTTCTATAGTGGCTGTACCAATTTACATTTGCACCAAAAGTGCAAAAGGGCTCCCTTTTCTCCACACTCTTTCCAGCATTTTTTGTTTGTAAATTTTTTGATGATGGGCATTCTGACCAGTGTGAAGTGATATCTCACTATAGTTCTGATTTGCATTTCTCTAATAATCAGCGATGTTGAGCATCTTTTCATGTGTTTATTAGCCATCTGTATGTCTTCTTTGGAGAAATGTCTTTAGGTATAGTGCCTACTTTTTGATTGGGTTATTGAGCTGTATGAGCTCCCTGTATATTTTGGAGATTAATCCATTGTCAGTTGTTTCATTTGCTCTTATTTTCTCCCATTTTTATGGTTGTCTTTTTACCCTGTTTATAGTTTCCTTAGCTGTGCAAAAGTTTTTAAGTTTAATTAGGTCCCACTTGTTTATCTTAGTTTTTATTTCCATTATTCTAGGAGGTGAGTCATAGAGGATCTTGCTATGATTTATGTTAAGTTGCTGCCTGTGTTATCCTGTAAGAGCCAAAAATATTCCAACAAATAAAAGCCCAGGGCCAGATGACTTCACAGGTGAACTCTACCAAAAGTTTAGAGAAGAGCTAACACCTACACTGCTCAAACTCTTTCAGAAAATTGCAGAAGAAGGAAAAGTTCTGAACTTGTTCTACAAGGCTGCCAGTATCCTGATACCAAAACCAGCAAAGATGACACCAAAAAAGAAAACTACAGGCCAATACCACTGATGAACAAACATACAAAAATCTTCAACAAAATTCTAGCAAACAGAATGCAGCAATACATAAAAAGGATCATACAGTAAGGATCAAGTGGGCCTTATCCCAGGGATGCAAGGATTCTTCAGTATACACAAATCAATCAATGTGATATACCACATAAACAAATTGAAAGATAAAAACAATAGCAATTTATAGGCTCACTGTCTTAGAGGTCAGAAGCCCCAAACCAAGGTGGTATTAGTTTTGGTTCCTAATCAAAGATTTAAGGAATAACCTGGTCCATGTCTTTCTCCTAGCTTCCTGTAGCTCCAGTGATATCCATCACTCCAGTCCTTCTCCTTATGGAGGTATCTCTCCATGTCTTCACATGGTCTTCTATCTGTGCATGTTTGTCTCTGCCTCCAAATTTCCCCTTTTTATGAAGACACCAGTCATATGTAATTAAAGCTCATTCTAATGACTTTATTTAACTTGATTACCTTGGTAAAGACCATATGTCCAAAATAAGTTCACTTTCTGAGATTTAGAGGGTAGCACTCCAAGACACCTTTCTTTAGAGGACACAATCCAACCCATAAAAAGAAGGAGTTGGTCCATTTTGATGAAGCTAGAAAAAAACAGTGTGGGCCATCCATGTCTAAATTGTATTCTGCATAACTGTGAGGTTTTGAAGAGATATGCCAAAAGTTCTACACACATTGATTCAACTTTCATTTAAAAATACATTGAAAATTGGGACTTCCCTGGTGGTCCAGTGGTTAAGACTTTACCCTCCAGTGCAGGGGGTGCAGGTTTCATCCCTGGTTGAGGAGCTAAGATCCCATGTGCTTTGTAGCCAAAAAACCAATACATAAAAGCAGAAGCAATATTGCAACAAAGTCAATAAAGACTTTAAAAATGGTCCACATCCAAAAAATGTTTTAAAAGTACGTCTAAAACCCACCAAAGGCATTCAAATGTGGTGCACATCACTCATAAACACCAGAGTACAGCTTGTGCTTCCAGAATAACACATGTTTTTTGATTGGTTGGTTTTTTGCCCAGGTCCAGAAATAAAACTCTTTGTGCCACATCTGTGCATGTATTCAAACTTCAAACTAGTAGGTTGTTGATTTAATGCAATTATCACTCTGTACTGGTCTTCTTGGGATTCAAGCCCTGTGCTTGACTGCATAAGTATATAAACAAATTGTGTAATATCACATGAATTTGTAAATGCATAGGCAAGAAGTATCCTAGAACTTAATTAAAAGTGTCTAGATGCCTCTGCTTAGGGTCCTCCCTTGGCTCCATTGTTAATCATGTAAGGGGACACATGGCATATTGACGGGATGACAATGGGTACACTGGGTAGGAAGGACGGCATTTCTATAAAACTCAGGTACCCCATTAATCAAGCCTATTTAGATCACAAATAACAGATACTCAGGTCAATCTAGTTTAAGTGAAAAAGAGACTTTATTGGCTACTCCCCAGAGTGTTTCTTCTCCTGTTCCTCACTGTGGAATTCCCCTGTGTGATTATCCCTATGCTTATGTTGGGTGGGGAGGTGGGGACCATGCACTGGCCCATCCATACACATTCCAACTCTCAGGTCCACGTCCTTGAACTACAGAATATAGAAAGCTAAAACTACATTTCCCAGATTCCCCTGTGGTGAAGGTTCCCAGGTTCTTGCTGAATGAGGTGGAAATGGACAGACAGGCAGCCACTGCAAGGGAGGAGACTGTCTCTTTCAGTGAGCTGCAGGCATAAGCTCTTGGTTCTTCAGGACATTTCTGGAGGAGGCTCTATTGAGTCCTGTGCTCAGTGTCAGGGGTGCTGTGCTGTGTGAGGCAGTAGCTGTGGGAGTTAGATGGTGTCTCCTGGCTACTTTTATTCCTGTTTGCTGCTGCTGCTAAGTCACTTCAGTCGTGTCCGACTCTGTGCCTCCCCATAGACAGCAGCCCACCAGGCACCACCGTCCTTGGGATTCTCCAGGGAAGAACACTGGAATGGGTTGCCATTTCTTTCTCCAATGCATGAAAGTGAAAAGTGAAAGTGAAGTCGCTCAGTCGTATCCAACTCTTCGCGACCCCATGGACTGCAGCCTACCAGGCTCCTCTGTCCATGGGATTTTCCAGGCAAGAGTACTGGAGTGGGGTGCCATTGCCTTCTCCTTATTTCTGTTTACATAGCCTCAAAACCTAGTTGTCAAGACCTTCTGGAGATTCTGTGGACTACCAAAATATCTTAAAGGCTTTTATTTTTTCTTCAAAGCTTTTTTACTTAAGTTAAGAGTAGATTCTATTGCCCGCTGCTGAGAACTGTGACTGATAACTCCAATTACCAGTTCATACACTGATGACACCAGCTCTATCTCTACAGCCCGCAGCTTTCTCTAAAGCTGGAGAGAGATATTTGACTGTTTGCTACCCAGTGCCATCTAGAGGTCTCATAAGTTCCTCAATCTTCATAGACCTGAAACCAAACTCCCCCTCCAAGCCCGCTTTTCCTACTTCCTTTATCAGATGCTACCATTTTCCCAAGTAGGCAAGCCAAAATCTAAGATCCATCTAAGACATGTCTTTTCTTTTTCACATCCAAATGTCAGTTAGTGACAGTACTACTTAAACAGTTTCTGAATGTCCCTTCTTCTTTAATCTTCCTGCCCCATGCTACAGTTTCCTGTTCTAACATCCCTTGCCAAAACAAACTGTCTCCTGTCTGCAATCTCACTCTAATCCATCCACCCATCACACCTCCTCCATAGCAATCTTTCAAACACCCAAATATAACGGTGTCATTCCTTCACTTGGAAGCATTAAAGATTTTTCCCACCATTATTGTGGTTTCAAGCTGGACGAGTGGTATGAAACCAGAGGGCATGTGTGGCAGAGACTAACTGCAGACTCACCAAATCGAGTTTCTCTTTCTCCTGAGTGCATGGCTAGACCACATTTTCCAGCCCCTCTTCCAGTCATAGGACTTAGTCATCAGTCAAACTGACTTCAGATACTGGCTCTTCTATTATATCAGTTAGCTCCTGCCGTGTAACAAACCACCTTGAAACTTAGTGGATTACAACCACCACCACTTGTTACTTCCTACAGGTCTACAGGAGGATTGGTGATTCTGCTGCTCTGGACTGAGTTTGGGTAACTTTAGCTGGGCTTGCTCATATACTGACACTTTAGTAGGTCAGCTGGGGGCTGCCTGGTCTGGGATGGGCTCAGCAGGGAGATTCATATCTGCTTCATTCTGGAGATTTCCTCTTCTAGTTGGCTAGCCCAGAAGCAAGGTTTCAAGAAAGAGCAGAAAGAGGCATGCATGCCATCTTGAGGTCTAGGCATTGAACTGACTCACCTTTTTTTTTTTTTTTTTTCCAGTCAGATATTTATTTTTAATTGAAGGATAATTGCTTTACAATATTGTATTGGTTTCTGCCATACATCAACTTGAATTGGCCATAGGTATACTTGTGTCCCCTCCCTCTTGAACCCCACTCCTGTCTCCCACCCCATCCCACCCCTTTAAGTTATCATGAAGCCATAATCACCCTGATACCAGAGCAAGATAAAGATGCCACACAAAAAAAGAAAACTATAGGTCAATATCATTGATGAATATAGATGCAAAAATCTTCAACAAAATTCTAGCAAACAATCCAACCACACATTAAAAGGATCATACATCATGATCAAGTGGGCTTTATCCCAGGGATGCAGGGATTCTTCAAAATACACAAATCAATCAATGTGATACACCATGTTAACAAATTCAAAGATAAAAACCATAATACCTTCTCAAGAGATGCAGAAAAAGCTTTTGACAACATTCAACACCCATTTATGATAAAAAGTCTCTGGAAAGTAAACATAGAAGGAATATATCTCAGCATAATAAAGGCCATATGTGACAAACCCACAGCAAACACTTTTTTAAATGGTGAAAAACTGACTCACCCTTTACCACATTCTTTTGACCAAAGCAAATCACAGGACAACTCAGATTCGAGTGGGTGGGGAAACAGACTCTCCTTCTGAGTGAGAACGGCTGCAGAGTCATAGTGCAAGGGAAGAAAACAAAGGAATGCAGCTATTTTTATAAAGTAGCACACCTACTCCCTAGATGCATAACCTTAAGTAAGTTTCCTCTCTGGGCCTCATTTCCTCTTCCATAAAATAGGGGAAATAACATGTACCTCACAAATGAGATAATGGAGGTATAAGATAAAGTCCTCATCAGAGGCTTTGGCACATAGTAAGTATGCAATGATCTTTTATTACTTATATTCTTCACATCTCCCTGCAATGTTTACCATTGTTCCTTTCACGCGGTTGGAAGCATTTGTTGAACGAATCAGTCATGCACCTGGCTCCAATGCCCAGCTAGAAAAATGGTCTCTAAATGGCTCATCATGTTTCTAGAGCTAACATAAACCCACACTTCTCAACTTGGTCACGGGCCCATTTGAAATCATTCCGTCCAAACTTGACATAGATCCCTCCTAAAATATATCCTCCAGCTGTTCAAACACAGTCTGTCTTCTGTGCATATATCAGGACAGGAGAGTACAATTCATGTCCCTCTAAATAAACTGACTGGAGCAGTCTTTCCAAAAGAGAATGTGCATGAAGCTTGCTAATTAGGACACTTCAAACTCCTATTTCCAACAGATCAAAAATCATCCAGAATTATGTATGCTAAGAAATCTTCTGATTTGCTTTACGTGATAGACTGATTGCATTGATGGCCCATGCTTCACTCCCTTTGATCCTGTCTTTCCACATTCAATGGATTTGCTCTGGCTAATGCAATGGAAGCAAATTTGATACAGACGTGGTCTGGAAACGTAGTTGCTTTTGTCCATTTCCTCTTTTTATGGACCACAATGAGAATACTCCAGAGTTAGCCCACCAGAGGAATGTGAGAGATTTTGCAGAAAAGCTAAATTGTACCACATGAGGCTACTATAGACTGCCCAGTAACCACAAATATATGAATGAGACCAGTCAAGACCAGCCACCCATGTCATTTTGGCGGAATGACCTAATCAATCCATAGACTTAGGGACTTCCCTGGTGGTCCAGTGACTAAGACTCTGAGCTCCCAATGCAGGGGGCCAACGTTCAATCACTGATCAGGGAACTAGATCCCATGTGATGCAACAAAAATTGAAAATCCTGCCTGCTGCAACTAAGACCCAGTGATGCCAAATAGAAAATAAATTTTTTAAAACTCCATAGACTTATAAGAAGTACATCAATAGTTATTGTTTTAAGTCATTTCATTTCAGGATGGTTTGTTACACAGCAGCAGTTAACTGATTCAAATCTATGTCATGATTCTCATCATCAATTCTATCCTGAGTGTCTTCTCTTTGTCTTACACTTTGAGGGCCTGAGGGGAGAGGAATTAGGTTCATTTCAGTAGCCGGAGACAATAATATTCACTCAGAAATTAAATACCTGTACTACAAAGCTGGCTAAAATGAGTACATTTGTTTCAATTTCCCCACGAATAAATGAGAGCTTGGAATAGCCAGGTCACTATATCACACTAAGTTGTTTTTAAGTGTGATGACTCCAAGACAATAAAGTGAAAGAACATGAAATCTTGGCTTGAGTTGGCATTTAGGTGAACCTGATGGCTCCAAGCCCAGATCTAACATTGAATTTGAACAATGACACTTAACAACACCATGCCTCAATTTACCTGGCTGCTCTATGGGAAATGTTTGAGTTAAACATGAATGGGAAGACCCAAGAGCTCTGTACAAGAATTACTGTTCTAAATGTAAGTTAATTTAGAATTATAACTATCTGGCATACACTAGACTTTCTATTATCTGACTAATGGATGGGAGCCACAGCTTAAAAAAAATACCAAATAACCAATACTAAAAGTCTGTATTGAATTCCATAATGGTGAAAAAAATATATTGACAACAAAATTACCTTTCTAATTATGTTTAATTCAGACAAGCATTGGTTTACATTTCTGGAGAGCATACCACCAGGAAAGGAATGCTTTGCCTCCTGGTGATTTATAAAGTTATTAATCTATAGGTGTATAATTGAGAATTAACTATTGACCAGGTGCTATACAGCAGCTCTTCAGTTAAGTAACAGTGGCTTCAGTTCATTGTGTTCTTGTTCAAAATAATTCTACATCTTCCCTACTTTCCCTTCATCTATTCTGACCCCTATGTGTTAAGTAGTTCAAAGAAAGCATGCTAGCCTTTTATTGTGTGTCTCTATGTCCTTAGACAGCAAGGAGATCAAACCAGCGAATCCTAAAGAAAATCAACCCTCAATATTCACTGAAAGCTGTTGCTGAAGCTGAAGCTCCAATACTTTGGCCATCTGCTGAGAAGAGCCAACTCATTGGAAAAGAGCCTGATGTTGGGAAAGATTGAGGGTGGGAGGAGAAGGAAGTGATTGAAGATGAATTCAAACAAACTCTGGGAGACAATGAAGGGCAGGGAAGCCTGGTGTGCAGTAGTTCATGGGGGCAAAGAGTTGGACACAACTTAGCAAATGAACAGCTATGTCCACAGCATCCAGCAAGAAAAGACAGAGATCCTGGTTCCTCAGTGAACACCCATAGGCAAAGGATGAAAGATTTTCTGTTCTCAAGGGACCAGATGGAATTTTTAAAATCCCTAACTTAAATGTAAATTTCTGGAATAAATAATTTGCTCAGATTTTTATGCAACACTCCAGGAGATCTATTTCCAGTTACTCATGGAGTAATGTTAAACATACACAAGTAAATTAAAGTACAGATATATGTAATAAAACACTAGAAGAGGCTATGCACTTTCTCTCTCCCTTTCTCATCTCATATCTCAATTTAAATGTCACATTCAAAAGAGACAGCATTTGAACCCTTATCGAAATTAGGTCCTAATATATCTTTAAGACAAATATTGAAACTCATTATTTGTTTGCTTACATATTGAGTCATTCTTCCCCAGTTGAATGCAAGACCCGTTGAGAGCAAGGATCTCTTTTGTGTTCACTGATCTTTCCCACAATCTAGCACAGAGCTCAGGACACTGTACACACTCAATGAATGAATGAGAAAATGAATAAATGGATAAGTAAGAAATATCTTGAGGGTCAATTATGATCAATTGTAGGGCTTCAAAGAAAATGGTTCTAAGGCTGGAAGAGTCCCGTGATCAATGAAAAAGTCAGCCTTGGGTCTAAAAGTAGGCTTTCACAATGTTTACACTGTTGACATTGAGGCTGGGACAGCCAGCCTGTGCATTGTAGGAAGTTTAGCCAGGAGGCCTGGCCTCCATCAGCTAGACTCCAGTAGTACCGCTACCTCTCCCACTCTTAGTGTGACAATCAAAAATATTTCTAGACCTTGCCAAATGCCCCCAGTGGGGGCAAAATTGCTCTCTTCCATCTCAACTCATCTAAATGGCAATGGTGAGGTTGGGTATTATTTTAGGAGCCAAATATTTGCCAGTGTGACAATGGGCACCATAAGGAGACAATAATATTTTGGAGGAAAAGGTAATACCTTTTATATTCTATTTAAAGATTTTTGAAAACCATGTTCTTGGTACCCTAAACCTATGAGAATTCTGAGGGGGTAAGGTTTAGCTTTGGGAGTGTATAATTCCTACAATAGTTAAAAACATTTGAGTTATGAGTGCTGTTGTATATCTGAAGCCAGGTTTTAATCTTTTTCTTTCCCCTAATTACACTCTCTCTTTCTCCCTATTTAAAAACCCCTTCAGGAAGCAAAGACTCTGAGGGTCACCACCTCCAAGTAGAAAATCAATTACACTTCTTTTTTGACGGGCTGGATGGAACAATATTAAAAAGGGCTATTTTATTAAAGCTTAATAGCTGGTTTGCAAGACAGAAATGATAGTAATACCCAACCTCCTGTACCTCTCTCATGGTTGAGTGGAAAAGATGAGAAAATGCTGGCTATTATGCTTTGTAAACAAGGAACTGATCTACAAATATAAATATAGCTGGGTGTTTCTCTGAGATGCCAAAGCCACCCACACCTGACTGCAGGACTCTTCGGTGTCTGGTTGTCTGCCCCACTATATTCTGAGTCCCTCTAGGGCAGAACCAATGTTCTGTCCCTCTCTGTCCCTAGACCTTAGTGCAGTGCCAAGCTCTGTGCTTTTTTCATAATGTCCATGGGGTTCTCCAGGCAAGAATACTGGAACAGGTTGCTATTTCCCTCTCCAGCTACGGTTTTTCCAGTAGTCATATATGGATGTAAAAGTTGGATCATAAGGAAGGCTGAGTGCCAAAGAACTGATGCTTCCTAACTGTGGTGCTGGAGAAAACTCTTCAGAGTCCCTTGGACTGCAAGGAAATCAAATCAACCAATTCTAAAGGAAATCAACCCTGAATATTTATTAGAGGAATATTTATTATTTATTAGAGGAATTTTTATTAGAGGAATATTTATTAGAGGAATATTCAGGAATATTACTGATGCTGAAGCTCCAATACTCTGGCCACCTGATGTGAAGAGCCAATTCATTGGAAAAGACTCTGATGCTGGGAAAGATTGAAGGCAACAGGGGAAGCCGGTGGCAGAGGATGAGACAGTTAGATAGCATCACTGACTCAATGGACATGAATCTGAGCAAACTGGGGGAGATAGTGAGGACAGAAGAGCCCGGTATGCCACAGTCCCTGAGGCTACAAAGAGTCAGACATGACTTCCACCTGAACAACCATAACAAGCTCTGTGCTAGGACATAAGCACCAGGTTTTTGTAGGTGGAATATATGGTTAGTTTATTGTTGTCTCCATCTGCCCCACATCCATGTACCCATCTTGTAGTAATAATGCCTCCCCACACTGTGCGTGGTTTTGGTGGGAATATCCATCAACATGTCCACTCTCCCATGTCCAAGGAGGAAGAGGATCCAACAATCTAAGACAGGTCAGTCAGACTCTTTAGAATGTGAATCCTGATCAAAGTGATAGAAAGAGAGGAAATTCTTGGAGCTAATTTATCCCCATCAAAGCACCCTGCTCTTTAGTTCCTAATATCCAAATCTCCATAGGTCCCCTCTTTCCTGTCTTTTCTGAGATACAGTTCTGCAGGTTTTCCTCAGGGCTACTCTATCTGCTTCTGTTAAATGTTTCACCTGTTATGTTAACCAGAGCTCATCTCTGCACCTGACCAAAGAGTTGTAGCCATTCCTCACCCTGCCAAGGTTTTGTTACTCTGTCAGATCCCCCTCATTGTAACATGAACCATCAATGGTCAGACCAACGTGAAGTCCATTATGTTATCATTTTCTCAAGTACAAATTAGCACTTGCCGTGGGGGCTTGTCATCTACCTCTACAAGGAGACAGGGAAATCACATGCTGCTATAGCTGCTGACCTTCAGCACCCCCTGAAATTAGTTCAGGGTGGAGAGTAGAAATGAGGCCCTCTGGGTATGGGTAAAAACTGGCAGGACAGGTCTTCAGATAGTGAGATTTTTTTCAGGAGAAGATTTTATGAGCTCAATTCTTGTATCTCCTCTTATCTAGAAAAGCATTAAAATCCTTCATGGTGATGACTGCTTCTGGTGACTAGCAGAAAGTGTCACCAGACTAGCAGAAACCTTCTCGGAAAATGTGTGCTTGATTGTATGTACCCCCCCCCCCCTTTACCAAAATCACATACATGCTGTTATTCTCCCCTACCTCTCTGGAGCAGTTCCTCGGAACTATCTGAGGTACTGTCTCTCGGGGGGCAGTCCTCATTTTGCCTCAAATAAAACTTAACTTTCAACTCTCGTGTTGTGAGTTAAGTCAGCAGTTTGAAAGGTATATCATTCAAATAAACACTCAGTACCTAAAAATGTAACATAAAGGTTCTATGACTTGAAAATAAATTCTCAAATTGCTCTTTAGTCCTATGCAGATTATTAGAAAATAAACCAGTTTGATACAGACTATTCCATTCAAATATTACCCATCCTGAGGGATTATCCTGAGTATTCATTGGAAGGACTGTTGCTAGAGCTCCAATACTTTGGCCACCTGATTCTAAGAGCTGACTCACTGGAAAAGACCCTGATCCTGGGAAAGATTGAAGGCAAAAGGAGAGGAGAGCAGTAGAGGACAAGATAGGTAGCATCATGGACTCAACAGACATAAATTTGAGCAAGCTCTGGGAGATAGTGGAGGACAGAGGAGCATGGTAGTGCTAAGTCCATGGGGTCACAAAGAGTTGGACACAACTTAGTGACTGAACAACAACATCCTGAGAGATGCTCTTTTCCATCACAATTTAGCAACGGACAGAAGTCCCACTTTTTGAACCTTATTTCCAGTTAAACCTGGACCTTTGCATGGTGAACACTGAAAGCAATGTTCAGCATTTCATAATTTCTCCTAAAGTTCTGCCTCGTGGATTTTGCAAAGGTGCCAGAGGTCTCAGAAGAGGCTACCTTTCTCTATTACCTTAAAAAAAAAAAACAAAAAAAACACAAGCTTAACAGAGCCTGTATTACAATTTCATATCTCACCCTCCATTTCTCCTGAACAGGAAAGGTGATTGCAGAAGCTCTATAACTGATGGGATCACATTTAAGCCTGACAATGCCTGTAGGTTAAATTGTATTTATTTTTTAAAAAAAGACTTTAAAAGATCAAAACCATCATGGCAGAATGGGAAGTGGACTTGCACACATTATATAAGAAACTACAAGCTTCATACCTGCTGATTTTATAGTTTTGAATCTGAGAATGGAAAATAGCATTGCCTTTTCAAATGCACAGGGAGAGGATGGGTAACCGAGCCCAGGGATTACTGGAGGGGATAAGCTAAAACTCTTTTGAATAATCAGCTTACCATTGTAGCTTTCCTGTTAGCTGAACTTGATTCTTCAGCATCCATTTAAGTATTTCTTTCTTCTATGACCTTTAAGAAGTGAAAATCTGATGGCATGAGTAGACTTAAAAATATCCGTGGGTAATTTTCTTAGGATGAAAACTTTGCCTCTTTGCCCTCATTCTAACTTCAGAGTCTCTTCTCTGCTTGTTACTACACTGGGGAGGGTTCCAGTTCTTGCCTAAGCCAGGTGTCACATTTCAGAAGATAAGCAAAAACTGCACTTGGGTTGCTACTCATAGGCAGTGTCTGTGACCTTGGGAAGTCAAACATCCGTCTGGTGCCTCAGTTTGTGCAATGTAAGGACCAGACATTCTCCAGAGCTGCCAACAGGGTCTCGTTCATGACTATGAAGCCAGTTGCAGCTCTAAAGCACCAGATAACTGCATTAGTAATAACCACAGGGTCCAGACCATGAGCACAGGTTGAATTCAGAAAGGATGGAAAGTGCTGATAACAAGAGAAGTCGTCGTGATATTACCTCTGTAATGAGTGTGTGTCAACTACCTCACACCCAAGGTCCATTTCCCAGCATGTGTTGAAACCTACTGCGCAGATCTCACTGTCCTATTGGTCAGGAGCCTGAGCCCAGGTTTGTTCTGGTAAACGCTTTGCTCCAAACCACACTTCAAGGTCAGTCTGATCTTGGATGGCCTCGGCCTGCAGCAGCTTGAAGCAGGGCCTCAGTTCTCAGCCAGAGATTGAGGTCAGTCACATCAGTGAGAGCACCCAACCATCACAACTAGACCAGTGGTCAGCGATAAAGCCTGGACCTTCAGCTGTGCAGAAAAGAGTTCCCACAAAGACGGAAACTAGTGAAACAAGTAAAGTATTTATTAGGAGGAAAAATGATAGTATGTGTATAGATAGGCTCACAGGTGGGCTCAGAGAGAGAGAGTAGTGCCCTGGTGGCAGTTTCAATCACTTTTATGGGGTATTTCTTCCAGTTTTCCTTTGGACAATCTTTTTTTTTCCTTTACTTTGAGATGTGTGGTTTTTATTTATTTTTTTTTAATTTAAATTTATTTTTTATTTACCTGGTTCATAGTCCATATTTGGCATATCTTAGGGTTCTCCCATGTGTGTGCTCACATCTTTTAGCCAAAATGGATTCCACTAAAGAGGCCTATGGGTAGTGAGCATCAGTTAGCATCACTCCTCTTTTGACCTCCAAAGAGTCTTTATGCACATGTGTAGTCAGGGATGTTTCCTGAATTTAAAAATGAAAACTATTTTGTCTCTTGTCTTCTATCTGGCAGGGCCCAGCCTCCTCTCTCAATTGTCCTGCTCTTGATATTTGGGAGTATTGCTTCACAGGGAATGAATCTCCCATCATGTCACCCTGGGGGGCCCATCTACCTCCTACCTCAAGTCTAGAGAGGGAGGGTGTCCAGGTAGCTCAAACAATCAAACTATTTCTGTTAAATCTGCCTGATTCTTGCCAGAAATCAACCAGAAAGCATAATCAACCAGGGGAGACTTCTCTAGAAAACAAAACAAGAAAGGAGAATGAATCCACCTAAATCATATCAAGTCTCTGATTCTGGCAGGGCCCTCATTGACCTCCTTGAATGCCAGGCTGGCCTCCTGCCCATTGCCCCCTCCTGATGTTCTCTTTCTTGTCTGGCAAGGGGAATATAGGTCCTTGGCAAATATGCTCTCAAGTTCCCTAAATACAAATAACAGAAAGAGAAGGGAAAGGAAGGGAAGGGGAGGGGAGAAAACACAGGGGAGGGAAAGGGAGGAGAAGAGATAAGGTAGGGGAAGGGAGGAGAGGAGGAGAAAAGAGAAGGGGAGAGACAGGAAAGGGAAAGGGGAACAGAATCTCATCCCACATCTCAACTAAGATTTATTTTGTCAACTGAGAAATGAGGCGGCAGGGGAGGAAAAAAAGTGAAAGTTGACAGAAGGAAGGAAAATGCTGAAGCATGGGGAGAAGTGAAAGAGGAGAGTGAAAAAGATGGCTTGAAACTCAACACTCAGAAAACTAAGATCATGGTATCTGGCCCCATCACTTCATGGCAAATAGATGGGGAAATAGTGGAAACAGTGACAGACTTTATTTTTTTGGCCTCCAAATTCACTGCAGATGGTGACTTCAGCCATGAAATTGAAAGACACTTGCTCCTTGGGAAAAAAGCTTTGACCAACCTAGACAGCATATTAAAAAGCAGAGACATCATTTTGCCAACAAATGTGCATCTAGTCAAAGCTATGTTTTTTCCAGTAGTTACATATGGACGTTTGAGTTGAACTACAAAGAAAGCTGAGTGCCTAAAAATTGATGCTTTTGAACTGTGGTGTTGAAGACTCCTGAGAGTCCCTTGGACAGCAGGAGATCCAACCAGTCAATCCTAAAGGAAATCAGTCCTGAATATTCATTGGAAGGACTGATGCTGAAGCTGAAACTCCAATACTTTGGCTACCTAATGTGAAGAACTGACTCATTTGAAAAGACCCTGATGCTGGGAAAGATTGAAGGCAGGAGGAGAAGGGGGTGACAGAGGATGAGATGGTTGGATGGCATCACTGACTCAATGGATGTGAGTATGAGCAAGCTCCAAAAGTTGGTAATGGACAGGGAAGCCTGGCATGGTGCAGGCCATGGGGTCACAAAGAGTCAGATGTGACTGAGTAACTAAACTGAACTGGGGAGAAGGAAGGACAAAACACAAAGCAAGAAGAAAAGGGACAATGAGGACAGAGCAGGGGAATAAGACAGCCCAGAAGATAAAGCAGGTTTCATTTCTCTTCTGCCTAACACCTGACTTTTGTCAGCCTGTACATGCAGACTTGCTTAGAAAAGACGGTTGTACAGTTTATTTTTGCCTTTAAAGACTTGCTCACTTCATTCTTAGACATAGTCCTCTGGGAAGGGTGCCCCAGTGACTGAGTCTCACTTAAACTGAGCTCTCCCTTCAGACCTGGACAAGCCACACTCCAGGCAGAGAAGGCTGAGGCACTGTCAGGCCTGGCCAGTGGCCGAAGGTCAGTGGAGCACAGGACCTCCTTGACCGCTCCATATCCCAAGTCCTGTGGAAAGAGCCCCCCACCCACAATGAGGCACAAAAGATCTCTGCTTTTCAATACCCAGCCTTCCAGAGAAGGACCTTACTGCCAACAAAGCGATCTTATTGTTTTCCCAAGCATTTATTTACCCCTTAATAAATAATGATATTAGGTCTTTGGAGGAAAGAAGGAGAGAACTGCCAATAGGAGATTTAATTTGCTATAATCAACCCCTCTTAGCATGCAGAGTCACATAGTACAAGTAAAAGAATTAATCTGTACCAGAAAGAATTGCCTCTTTGGTGTTATGAATCTAATCACTTACAAAGCTGAGTCGGCATTTTGGGTTTAGATGGAGCTCTCAGGAATAAAAGCCACAAGATCAGGTTTCAAATGTGATCTGAATGGTACCCTTCATTGAATTTGGGGGCCTTTGGATTATACAGGGAATGAAATGCAAATAGAGGCACTGGGCCTCTTTTAGACACCCCCTAAATGTTCAGACAGACATGTAGGGGATGAATAAATACTTGCAGGCCTCTGGGCTGCCTGTGTGAGATATTCCTTCTTGATTCCATTCTCTAGGATGGATTGTCAGACCTGCCAATCATCTCTGGCACCCCCATTATATTTGGGAGATGTGTTTGCTCTGTGCCTACTGTTTTATAATCCTCAGAGGTGGAATTTCATAGCCCAGCAATGCTTTTGCCTTTGACATTCTCCTAAGCAGGATTTATTGCTTCCAAGATAGATGTGACTTGAATCGATTATGTCTTTTAAGCAGTCACTCTGGAAGCAGCCTCCAGGTTCTCTGGAATACTTTTTGCCTGACTTCATTCAACTTGCAAGCTGATGTCAGAGTATTTCATCATAATCTAATACTATTAAGAGTCCTCTGGGTATGGAACTAAGAAGGTTATTACACCAACTAAGTTCAGGATGTGGTTGCTACTCTTGAAGAGCTTATGGCCTGCAACACACAAACATCTATTAATATCACAAAATGCAGCTGAACGGAAGGAGGTACCTAGAAGTTATATTTACCTGCTATTGACCTCTCATTATTGATGAACTTAGAAAATGAAGTAAGTACATTTGTTCATCTTTGGAACTGAGACAAGAGGCAATGCCAAAAAATGAATGGAAAAGACCCAAATTTCCAAAATGCTCAATAAAGATTCTCATTAAAAATCATATAGCTGTGGTTGTCTATTTCAGAATTCAAAACTACACATCACCCCAGCCATTCCAAAAATGTTGGGGTTTCTCAGTATTTTATAAGTTTGGCAACATTAATCTTATAAAGAGTTATTTCAGAGGTGACTGAGCCTGGGGGTATTAGATAACATGAATCTAATTGACTTCAGCCATAGACCTAGATTCATAATCACAAATAATGTTTCAAAAAGTTAATGGCTTTAGAAGAAAATAAATGTTAGTATTTTTAGATTGATCACAACTCACCTCATCCTATATTAGTCCAAAAGATAAGAGGGAAGGATCTTTGAAAAAATAAGAGGCAAAGAAATAACATTTCCAGATACTATACCACTTTCTTACTTGAATTTCTATGATCATTTTTCTCTGGAGAAAGATTCAACTGATCTTCCTTTTAGAATGTATGACTTAGCAGAATATCCACCATATCTTGCTCCATGTTTCCCTAGCTATTTAAATGAGAAAATTCTAGCAGGCATTGATTTGGTACCAGGAGAGAATGAGATAATAAAATATTCCCACACAGTTCAGTTCAGTTACTCTGTCATGTCCGACTCTTTATGACCCCAGGGACTGCAGCATGCTAGGCATCCCTGTCCAACACCAACTCCTGGAGTTTTACTCAAACTCATGTCCATTGAGTCAGTGATGCCATCCAACCATCTCATCCTCTGTCACTCCCTTCTCCTCCTGCCTTCAATCTTTCAAAGCATCAGGGTCTTTTCAAATGAGTCACTTCTTCACACCAGGTGGCCAAAGTATTGGAGTTTCAGCTTCAGCATCAGTCCTTCCAAAGAACACTCAGAGCTGATCTCCTTCAGAATGGACTGGTTGGATCTCCTTGCAGTCCAAGGGACTCTCGAGAGTCTTCTCCAACACCACAGTTCAAAAGCATCAATTCTTCCCACACAGTAACCACATAAGATATTTTAGCCCCACTTGATAAATAAAGAAAAATTTGTAATCAAAGCCATAAAGGATACAAGTGGTTAAATGAACCCTGTACTTAGGGGGAGAAAATATTTCCTTAAGCAACATTAAATTCTCAAAATCCACTTCTAGGCACTAGTAAGCTCATATATAAGGAGAGGGGAAAGATGAATGATTTCTTACTCCCTTAATATTTTGCAAACAGGAGTTTACACAACATCATCAAGGATGCATTCAGATGGTTCCCTTGGCTGTTGTATTAGCTATAGGATTGGGTCCAGGCACTGATGAAAGCTAATCTTTTCAAGAACAATTTGCTCTCTTTTATTTGGTAAATTGTTCTAAATTTCCATTTTTTCCCCTGAGTTTCAAAATTGGTGGTTGTAGCTTCACAATCTTCCCTTTCTCCACTAGTCAGGCCTGGGGAGAAAGGAGAGGCTGAATGGGTTGCTCATAATAAAGGGGAAAGGGGAGAACAGTGAATAAAAATGAAAGGCTTTGCATAATTTGGGCCACCTCAATACAGGGGCTCAAAATGCCATGGGACAGCTTCAAGCATTGACAGGTGAGAAATGAACAAAACTTTGCTGGTCAAAGTCTTATTGGTGTAAGATCAAGGCTTCACGATTAATTTTAAATAATAAAACATAAAAAACCACCATGATAGAAACAAAAGCAAAGAAACCACAGTAGAACATCTGATACAGAGCAGAACACAGGAAATCACCAACCATTCTGACCTCTCTGCTGTTGAACAGAAAAAAAGCTCAGGAAGAAAGCTCTATGAGAAAATAGAACAACATCACCAGACCCAAAGAAAATTTTCTTAAACATTTCTAGATAAGGAAGAGGCAGACATGAAAATAAAATCTAGTTCAGCTTGGCTTCACAAACACAGAAAACCATCAATTCTCTTAAGACACCTGGTGTTTGTCCATCAACATATCGGGAAAGACCCACCAACAAAACCAGGAGTAGATACATTATTTTTTAAATATTTCAATAAAAGAGTGAACAAGGAATAACCTTGAAGAATCACATCTCAACAAAGCATGCAATGAACTAAATATCTTCTGTAATTAATTCACTGCTAGAATTAAAAAGAAAAAAAAATAGTGCTGCTTCGCTTACTGGTGGTGCACCAAATGTACCAAAATATTCATTAGTTACTCAGTGATGCTGTTTGGGATAAGTACTGCTCCACTCCAAAGCCTCTGCCAGCTTTGATGCCTGCCAAATTTGTATGTAAATGGGTTTTCACTTTCCAAGGCTAATGGGAGATCTGTTAAATTCTCAGAGACAACACATATATTATTTTAAGCCCTGTTACTTTGACTTAAAACCAAGCCACTTTGATACTAAATCCAAAATAATACTTAATTAGAAATCCAATACTCAATATATCAGAATGTCCATTACACAGCTGTTTATCACAAAGTCAGTCATAATGAATGTGACAGATGAGTGTTTTTGCACAGCTTATACCAAGAAGAAAACAAAAAAGGTTACCACCCACTCTATATAGGATTTATTGATCTTTGTACCTGTGCATCCATTAAGAGGTGCCTCATCAATATCATGGAACTCTTGAGCGTCTCCTTCTCAGTGGGAAGAAAAGGGTCTTGGTCCTCCTCCAGCGCCTTTGACTTGGTGACAATAAAATGGGATATCTGGTCATTTAGGGTGTGCAGTGACTGGACTGCTGCAAAAAGAAAGAAAGAAAGAAAGAAAGTCGAATCACAGTAGGTAACTTTCAAAGAGAAATTGGCTATAATTTTTGAAGGGAAAATTGAGGGTGAACACATAAGGTATAACCCAGGCAGGTGTCAAGAACCCTTACATCCATGGGTCTCTCCAACACACATTTTTAACGGGTAATAGACTGAACACTCTCCAAATCATGAGCCTATATGGAAATGCTTGGGGGTGCAGTTGTGGGCAAAACCAGACTGGATGCTTACCCTCATGGAGAGTTCAGTCTTCTGCCAGTCACTGAAAATAAACAAGTTAGCAAATACTTCTATGAAGATGACACATAAGTGTTTATGAATTAAACAGAGATTAGTAGGGCATGAGGGGAGAGCTCTATGGTAGATTTACATTTACAGTAATACAGTTGGCTATTTTACCTCTAAACAGATGGTCTCTATCATTAAGTTTAATGAAGGGATAGTTTGGCCATGCTTTCCAATCAGTACCACACGTGTACCAGGAGGACTATTGTTTCTCTACCATCCATGTGGCGCTTGCTATCTAACATGGTACAGATTTTAAGATTTCACTTTTTTAATGCTTTTTACCTCCTTTTCTGCTTTCTCCATAATAAATGTGGTAAGAGTAGAGATTTTCAAAATAATCTCTTGGTTTATGTTTGGTGTATGTCCAATAACTAGGAAAGGTCCTAAAAGTTAGAGGGTGCTTGATAAATGTTGGTGAATTAATTTCCTTACATTCCCTTGAAATAAAATTTCTTTCCTTATTGAATTTCTATAACTTTCAGGTAAATCTATCCTTTCAAACCAAGAATAAGTAAAACCTACACATTCTCAGGAAGTCACTGCACTAATCACCATTCTGAGGATGCAGAGTAATTATCAAAAACTAGTATTCAATAGAATCACTCTGAGAACATCTGCCTTTGACCATGAGGGAGTAAGAATATTCAGATTACCCACTTGCTGCAAATAACTAGAAAACTGTATAATATATCAGAAACAAATACTTTTATTTTTTTTTAATTTTATTTTATTTTTAAACTTTACATAATTGTATTAGTTTTGCTGAACAACAGCAAAACACTGTGATCCTTTAGAAAAGATGAAAAAGTTGAGTTCTATCATCACCAGCATTCTGCAAAAATGGAATGTCCAGACCACAGCATGGGAAGAGAAATTCAAGGAGAACCCAGCTCTCACACTGAATTGAGAAGATAGAGATTGGAAAGACTAAGTCTGCTCTAATTTGCAAGACAAATCACTAAGAAAGAAGGAATTACACAGAGATGTCTAGAAATCTGCACAGGAGTCTCTCTGAGTTGCTGGCTAAATATCAATCCTATATATGGGTAAGATTAAACCCTACATATCTGGCAAGAGAAAGTTCTAGGAAAAGACAGTCACATTTTGGGGAGCTGTAAGCCCAATAATTCCAAGAGATCTTACAGGAAAACAAATTGTTTTTATGCTCACTGGCCAAAGCGGAGGGTCTTGGTTGGAATTCACAGCACATTCAGCAGAGACTCCAAAAGGATAAAGGTTTAGAAATAAAGCTAAATGATCCTTAGAATAAAGGCAACTCCAGGTCTACCCAAAAGGAGTTTAAAAGTAAGCCTTGTAAGGATCAAACTGATCTGCCCGTAACTAAAATACTTGCCAGGGACGACCCAGAGGGATGGAATGGGGACGGAGGAGAGAGGAGGGTTCAGGATGGGGAACACATGTATACCTGTGGCGGATTCATTTTGATATTTGGCAAAACTAATACAGTTATGTAAAGTTTAAAAATAAAATAAAATTAAAAAAAATAAATAAAATAAAATACTTGCCAGGAAAGAAAAATGAGCTTTTTTTTTTTTTTTTTTTTTTTTTTTTTGGTAGAGGTATAACACAATCTGGGCTTCCCTGCTGGCTCAGACAGTAAAGAATGTGCTTGTAATGCAGGGGACTCAGGTTTGATCTCTGGCTCAGAAAGATCTCCTGGAAAAGGGAATGGTTACCCAGTATTCTTGGTTATCCAGTATTCTTGCCTGGAGAATTCCATGGACAGAGGAGCCTGGCAGATTCCAGCACATGGGGTCAGATAGAGTTGGACACGACTGAGCAATTAACATTTTCACTTTTCATAACAAAATCTAGCACTCAAAATGCAAAATTCATAAGGCTCTGTATTCAATAAAAAATTACTAGACATGTAAAGAAACAAGAAAGTGTAGCTTGTAGCCTGGAGAAAAATCAGTTTATAGAAACAGACTCAGAAATAACAAGTGATAGCATTAGAAAATATGACTATTAAGATAGCTACTATAGATATTCTTTGTATGTTCAAGGTTGTAAAATAAAACAGTATTACGACGAGGATAAAAATATAATATTTAGACCAGAACTAAATAGAGCATCTAAGGATGAAAAATGCATTATCTAAAATGAAATTTTTACTAGAGGAGATGCATAGCAGATTAAACAATGAAGAAGAAAATATCAATGAAATTGAAATTTTATAATAAAGCTATCTATAATGAATAAACAGAGCCTCTTTGACAATATAAAGCTGTCTGATATACATGCACTTGGAATCTGAGGGGGTAGGGTAGTGGCAGGGACAGAAAAAATGTTTGAAGAAATAGTGAAAAATTTTTTTTTCCAAATTTGATAATACTATTAACCTCTGAATACAAGAATCTCAATAAACTTCAGGCAAGACAAATACAAAGAAAACTACACCAAGGCATATTATAATCAAATTGCTAAACAAATCAACACACAGTGAGAAACAGAAAATCTTTTTTTTTTTTTTTTGGCAATGGCATGGAGGATCTTAGTTTCCTGACCAGGGATCAAACCCACACCCTGTCCAGTGGAAATACAGAGTTTTAACCCCTGGACTGCCAGAGAAGTCCACAAAAATCTTAAAATCAGCCAGAAGAAGAAGGCATATTGCATTTGGAGGAAGAGAGATAGGAATATCAGACTTGTCATCAAAATCTATGAAAACCAGAAAAGAATCTATGACTGTTAAAAATACTGAAAAAAACACTTGTCAATCTAGAATTCTATAACCAATAATAGTATCTTTCAAAAAATGAAGGTGAAATAATGACTTTTTTAGATAAACAAAAGCTGAAAAAAACTTCACCAACAGACTTTCATTAAAAGAAATGTTAACTGTCCTTTCTGTGTGCTTAGTCATTCAGTTGTGAACAACTCCTTGTGACCCCATGGACTATAGCCTGCCAGACTCCTTCTATCCATGGAATTTTTCCAGGCAAGAATATTGGAGTGGGCTCCCATGCCCTCCTCCAGGGGATCTTCCCAACCCGAGGATCAAATCTAGGTCTCCCTCATTGCAGACGGATTCTTTACTGTCTGAGCCACCAGGGAAGCCCAAGAATACTGGAGTGGGTAGCCTATCCCTTCTCCAGGGAATCTTCCTGACCCAGGAATCAAACCAGGGTCTCCTGCAATGCAGGTGGATTCTTTACCAGCTGAGCTACCAAGCAATCCCAGAGTAAGCACTACAAATAGAAAATAAATCAATGATGATTTTGAGCAATAGAGAATCAGTCTCAGACAACTGAGCATAGAGTTGCAGCTACAAGCCATGAAATAGGAAGAATACAGAATATGACATCAGAGCAGATTTTCATTGCACAAGAAGGCTCTAAAATACTTTCCTGGACTAGGGAATAAGCTTGGCTAAGACAGAGAAAGATGAACAAAGAAAGGAAGTATGGGACCTGATTCCTGCCTAACTTGAATCCTTGAACTCAGAAGGAGATGGTAGAAAAACACTCAGATAGATTTGGGGATCTGAAAGCAGAGTGACTCAAAGTCTTATGTCCTACCCTGGGCACTGGGTGGGGGGGGACAACCTCACAGTGCACCTGCTCATATGAGGGTAGAAACAACAGTCGCATGACATTTCAGGTCCAAGAGGATCTGAGATGGCACTACTGCCCTACCACCCTCACTCCTCCACCTCCAGTCTCCCTTAGCATAATGAAGACTGGATATATCTCCAGCGAGTCCAGAAGTACTCAGAAGGAGATTCATGGACCCCAAGATAGGATAATTCACTAAGTCCCCTACATACAAACTTTCAAGTTGCAAACTTTCAAAGATGTGCTATGCTTCTGGTTCCAGCAAGAACCAAAACTGATGCCATCAACATTAAGCATGAGTGAAATTGCAGCTTGCCCCTGTCTCCTAATTGCTGATGATCCTTCAGCTCTACTATCTCCCACCTCTTTTCCCTCCTCCATTCAGCAATTCTTCTTGCCTCTTCACTCAATGCCAGTCCCAATATGCCAGCTGAGGTACTGTCTACTGTACTTTTCAAGGCACTGTACTATCAGATCAAAACTTTTTTTTGCATTTATTTGTTGTATATGTATTATTTGTGTGAAAAGTATTATTAACCTATTACAGTACAGCACTATATAGCCAAATGTGTTAGTTGGGTACCTAGGCTAACTCTGTTGGACTTGTGAACAAATTAAACTTAACACACTCTCAGAACAGAACTAATTCATATTTAGGGGACTTACTGTATATATTCCTCCCAATAACCCAGAGAGAAGAGAAAGAGAATGGGCAGGGGAGTAATTTGAATTTATTTATTATTTATGCAGAAGGTACTAAGTTTTCAAGCAGAAGGGACTGAGTTATTATCAGTTGAAATGTTGGCTCCAGATCCAAGTAGAATTTCATTATAGAAAGGTGAAAACAACAACAAACAACTTTTTGGAATTGTGACTATAAATTTTTAAACACTCTATATATCTTTTCTCTCTTACTTGCACACAGGAAGGTTGGAGCACACTGAGCTATCAGTTCAGTTCAGTTCAGTCACTCAGTTGTGTCCGACTCTTTGCAACCCCATGGACTGCAGCAAGCCAGGTTTCCCTGTCCATCACCAACTCCCTGAGTTTACCCAAACTCGTTTCCATTGAGTCAGTGATGCCATCCAACCATCTCATATTCTGACATCCCCTTCTCCTTTCACCTTCAATCATTCCCAGCATCAGGGTCTTTTCAAATGAGTCAGTTCTTCACATCAGGTGGCCAAAGTATTGGAGTTTCAGATTCAGCATCAGTCCTTCCAATGAATATTTAAGACTGATTTCCTTTAAGATGGACTGGTTGGATCTCCTTGCTGTCCAAGGGACTCTAACACCACAGTTCAAAAGCGTCAATTCTTCAGTGCTCAGCTTTCTTTATGTACAACTCTCACATCCATACATGACTACTGGAAAAACCAAAGCTTGTTGTCAAAGTAATGTCTCTGCTTTTTAATATGCTATCTAGGTTGGTCATAGCTTTTCTTCCAAGTAACAAGTGTCTTTTAATTTCATGGTTGCAGTCACCATCTGCAGTGATTTTGGAGCCAAGAAAATAAAGTTTTTCACTGTTTCCATTGTTTCCCCATCTATTTGCCATAAAGTGATGGGACCAGATGCCATGATAGTTTTCTGAATGTTGAATTTTAAGCCAACTTTTTCACTCTCCTCTTTCACTTTCATCAAGAGGCTCTTTAGTTAGTTCTATGCTTTCTGCCATAAGGGTGATGTCATCTGCATATCTGAGGTTATTGATATTTCTCCCAGCAATCTTGATTCCAGCTTGTGCTTTATCCCGTCCAACATTTCTCATGATGTATTCTGCATATAAGTTAAACAAGCAGGGTGACGATATACAGCCTTGACGTACTCCTTTCTCGATTTGGAACCAGTCTGCTGTTCCATATCCAGTTCTAACTGTTGCTTCTTGACCTGCATACAGATTTCTCAGGAGGCAGGTCAGGTGGTCTGGTATTCCCATCTCTTTAAGAACTGTCCACAGTTTATTGTGATCCACAGAGTCAAAGGCTTTGGCATAGTCAAGAAAGCAGAAGTAGATATTTTTCTGGAACTCTCACTGAAGTATAAGGCATCCAAATAACCTAACAGAATCTAGCACCAATCTCTGCATGATTTATGCCTCATTTTCCATCCTGCCTTCCCTTCCCCTACCTTCCAGTACATGGACATAGCATTCTCACCAACAAGCCTTTCTCCCCACGTCATTCTGAGAATACCTCAGTTCCCAAGTCCTTTGCCTATAGACACCACTATTAACAAAACTCATGTGATTGCTTGGAAGGAAAGAATTATTGTCAATGTATTTCACTCTAACCAGGCTAGTGAATTTGCAGTTTTCAGAATGCATCTATTACAGGCTTTCTCTATTCTTTTTCCAGAAAATCGAGGCTCAGTAACTAACATATGCACTAAATTTCACTTTGTTCTAAATTCAAGGTGCACTGAAAGTGTCAACACTCCCTTCTCTTCTCTTCTTTCATAGAGCTTACCATATTATGTTGTAATTGCCTAAGAATCCATCTGTGGTGGATTTAATTATTGGTTCCCAAACTCTTCCTCTTGAACCTGTTCCTGTAAAGCCCTCCCTAGGGACCCTTCTTTGTGGAGACACAAACTTCCTGTCCTAAATGATATCAGGATTTGCCATGTGACTTGCTTTAGCCAATAATTGTGAGCAGATATGAGTCATGCCATGTCCAAGCAGAAACTTTAAAAGTCATCATGTGGTTCCACTATTGCTATTTCCCCTTTGCCAGAATGTAGAAGGCATGCAAGTGAAAAGCAAACCCTTGCTACTATAAAGCACCAAAACTGGGGGAGAGCGGCATTTTTTATTGGAGCAGAGCCTCATGGGGAGAAGGCGATGGCACCCCACTCTAGTACTCTTGCCTGGAAAATCCCATGGATGGAGGAGCCTGGTAGCCTGCAGTCCATGGGGTCTCGAAGAGTCGGACACGACTGAGCGACTTCATTTTCACTTTTCACTTTCATGCATTGGAGAAGGAAATGGCAACCCACTCCAGTGTTCTTGCCTGGAGAATCCCAGGGACGGGGGAGCCTGGTGGGCTGCCGTCTATGGGGTTGCACAGAGTCGGACACGACTGAAGCGACTGAGCAGCAGCAGCAGCAGCAGAGCCTCATGAATGCTGACTGCTACACAGTCTCTGGACTAGATGGTGACTCAAAAGCAATAATGGAATTTTGTTCATCATGTATCACAGGTGCTTGGCAAAGAAGAAACACTTGGGAAAAGTTTAATGGACAAATAAATATAGTTGTTTTGAGAGTATGGATCCTAAATAATAATAATTAGAAGAATTACAGTTTGTTGAATGTCTATCATATCAGGGGCTTTTAAAGCCTCTGTGCACAATGAGGAGGCGCTAATAATGTGAGTTCTAGGACCAGAAGCCTGAGTTCACACTCAACTCTGATATTTACATAACTGGCAGTTATATAACATAACTGCCCAGCACAATGTAAGCATCCAACAAATATTGGCTGTTATTATTGTTAAAGATAAATCATAGATGCAGAATCTGAAGCTCAGAAACGTGCACAACAGATGAGACCCAAAGGCCATGACATGACTTTCCAACTCCCATTCTCATAATCTTGCCACAATACCCACACTCCTGATCCAGAATAATGTCTGGTTAGAGAACACCACCACAAGTGGGGTGTTATCCCACCAACACCAGCCAAGTGGGACATAATAAAAGTAAAGGCAGGGAACAAGTCTAGAGGGTTTTTTTCTTTTTTGGCAAATGTAAATTAAGCAGATGGCAGAGTGCCTTGCACAGTAAACATTTCATGTACTAAAAATATCTAGGACTGAAGCCCTTCACTGATGCTCCCCTATCTCTACTTCTTGAATCTTCTCTCTCCATCACATAGTTCCTTCACTGATAATAATTATTATTATTAATAATATTACAGCAAACACCTATGGGGACTCAATATTTGCAACCATGGTGTTACATGTTTAATAGGCATTATCTCACTTAGTCACCCCAATGATTCTATTGAAGTGTCATTATCATCGTTCCTATCATACAAATGAAGATACTCAGGTTAAGAGATTCATCAAGGATTATGTACTAGTCAGAAGAAGACAGGACTCATATCTATGCAGAGCCTGCTCACAGAATTCCTGCATTATAACACCTCCACCCCACACACCCCTTGTTGCTCCATTGTGCTGTGTTCTCCTTTGGGCAAACATACTGTCCTTCTGGTCCCCTACCTCTTGCCATTCCATTTTCATCATTTCCTTCAGGATGCAGCCAAGGAGGCTGAATTGATGTGTTTCCACCTAGGGTACCACACCGAGAAATCCTAGGCATAGAGAGTGTCAGGCTGGCTGTGGGGTATCACTTGGTGATATCCTCATAGTTTTAAAGGTGAGAAAACCGAGACCAAGAAAGATGATCCAGCTCTCCAAAGATGCTCTGGCCGTCAGTTTGAGAGTATGAATTCTAGAAGCCTGGTCTCAATCTTGTCCACCTCTCCAACTAGCTGTATAACCTTGAGTAAGCTGCTTAAGGCCTCAGCTTCCCCATCTCTAAGTGGGGATAATAATAGGAACAATTTCACAGGGTTTCTGAGTTACAATAAATGAGATCATTTGCACAAAGCTTGTGGCACGTAACTCTTACGTGGTATTTACTATTATGATTATTCTAGTTTGTACCTCAAGTCTTTAACTTACTGATATTAACTAGTTGCTATGTTTGTAACTGAGTGAAATTACTGAATCTTTGTTATATAAATAAATCAAGGTGGTCTCTGTGTATTAGTCTACGGTGTTTATTTCTTCACTGCAGGCTGAGACCCATTAGCTCAAAAGGCAGCAGGTGCCAAACGCAAATGTTTTACATCCAAATATTTTAAATACAGACTAAATAAGCAGATTGTTAACTATTTAGAGCCTTTCTGCTTTGCAAGGGCTTCCCAGGTGGGCTAGTGGTAAAGAACACACCTGCCAATGCAGAAGACATAAAAAGAAGTCTCCGGCTTCCCTGATGGCTCAGATAGTAAAGAATCCACCTGCAATGCAGGAGGCCTGAGTTTGATCCCTGGGTCATGAAGATTCCCTGGAGGAGAGCAAGGTAACCCACTCCAGTATTCTTGCTTGGAGAAACCTTTGGACAGAGGAGCCTGGCAGGCTACAGTTGAAAAGGTCGCAGAATCGGACACAACTGAAGCAACTTAGCACGCATACACAAACTGCTTTGCAAACCCACAAAACTGTGCCGAATCTCTGCTAGCCATTGGTGAGATAAACCCTGGTACATAAAGATCCCAAGACCCTAGTGGTCTCTGACCCAGACTCCCCACTGTGCTGGTGAGTGACATCACCCGGACACCTAAGTCCCCTGGAAGACCCCTCTCTCCCCAATGAGTTCCTTGCCCTCCTCCTCTCTGAGTATTGACCTTCTGCATTTCTGGATAGTCTCTGGCTGTGCAGGATTTCACATGCGAACTACCAGAGGGTCATTCAATAAAGCCTGTGTGAGCTACTGCCACCTAGTGGTCATATCTTTCCCTTGATGAACCCCAAGATCTCTTGAACACCCTCCATTACCCATTTGTCTATTCGTTTTATATCCCAACTACAATGAGTCCAGTGCATCATACAAAATGAAAATGCAACAAATGTAAGTTGAATAATTAGAAGTAATAACACAAGGAGGAACCTTTTCTTCAAGGCAGGTCACTCTGTGTTTTTAGCTTCATGTGTGTGCTAAGTCATTCCTGTCATTTTTGAGATTGCATCCAAGTACTGCATTTGGACTCTCTTGTTGACTATGAGGGCTACTCCATTTCTTCTAAGGGGTTCTTGCCCACAGTAGTAGATATAATGGTCATCTGAATTAAATTTGCCCATTTCAGTCCATTTTAGTTCACTGATTCCTAAAATGTCAGTGTTCATTCTTGCCATCTCCTGTTTGACCACTTCCAATTTACCTTGATTCATGGACCTAACGTTCCAGGTTCCTATGCAATATTGTTCTTTAAAGCATCGGACTTTACTTTCATCACCAGTTACATCCACAACTGGGCATTGGTTTCGCTTTGGCTCTGTCTCTTCATTCTTTCTGGAGTTATTTCTCCACTCTTCTCCAGTAGCATATTGGGCACCTACCGATCTGGGGAGTTCATCTTTCAGTGTCCTATCTTTTTGTCTTTTCATACTGTTCATGGGGTTCTCAGGGCAAGAATACTGAAGTGGTTTGCCATTCTCTTCTCCAGCAGACCACATTTTGTCAGAACTCTCCACTATGACCTGTCCGTCTTGGGTGGCCCTACATGGCATGGCTCATAGTTTCACTGAGTTAGACAGGCAAGAATACGTGAAGTGTGCTAAGTCACTTGAGTCATATCCAACTCTTGTGACACTATGAACTATAGCCCTTCAGGCTCCTCTGTCTATGAGATACTGTAGGCAAGAATACTGGAGTGGGTTGCCATGCCCTCCTCCAGGGCATCTTCCAACCCAGGAATTGAACTCACATCTCTTATGTCTCCTGCATTGGCAGGCAGGTTCTTTACCACCAGGGCCACCTGGGAAGCCCTCATGTAATTTGTCTGGTTACATCTATTTCCCTCTTCTTCTAATAAAAGAAACTCTCATTACATTTTGGAGAAACACCCATCTCCACTTGTGGTTCATGTAGGGCTGATGCCATTCCCAGGTCACAGAGGTGAACATGATGTCATCCAGACCTTGCCATCCAAAGCATTTCATCTCCAAGGCAACAGTGGTTGGTCCAGGAGCGGCCTTGTAACCTAAACATGCCCAATAAGATTTAATTCCAGAATCATCTGATGTAACTATTAAAAAAGAGAAAGCCTCTTTTCCAGTTGAGTTTGCTAAACTGGTTGAGTTTGCTAAGAATGTGGAGCAGCCGGTGGTCTTCTTAGCCATCAGCTAAGGAGCCCCAGCCTGAGAATAAAGCCAGTGGAGTGAAGAGGGAATTCTCATCCACAGACAGGGAGCGAGATTCTTGATACTATCAGTACGGCTTTGGGATTCAGCCACAGACTTCTCAGGTGGATCGCTAAATTTCCTTCTTTTCATTAACACATTTGGGTTGGGTTTCTGTCATCTGCAATCAAGAAGTCCTGATGACTGGAAAGAAGCCTGTACTTTGTCTTCATTGTAATAGTTATTAATGTGAATAACTTTTAAAGTCTGCCTCTCTGGCAGATTAAAGAGGATCTTAAATTTTGTGAGAAAAACCAGGAATCCAGTCTTCCGCCATAAGCAGGACTTTAGACATATGGTTTCAGCCATCTCTAAGCACCACAGACGACAGCCCAGTCACTCTGCAGCAGGGCTGAACCCCTTATCTGGATGATACCCTAATTCCTGGCCCACAAAACTGTGAGCATAATAAGGTGACATTCTTTTTTGGGGGGATGGCTTGCTCTGTAGCAATGTTGTTGTTCATTTGCTTAGTCGTGTCCAACTCTTTGCAACTCCATGGACTGCAGCACTCTAGGCTTCCCTGTCCTTCATGATCTCCTGGAGTTTGCTCAAACTCATGTCCATTGACTCAGTGATGCCATCCAACCATCTCATCCTCTTTCACCCCCTTCTCCTCCTGCCTTCAATCTTTCCCAGCATCAGGGTCTTTTCTAATGAATTGGTTCTTCATATCAGGTGACCAAAGTATTGGAGCTTCAGCTTCAGCACCAGTCCTTCTGGTGAAATATTCAGGGCTGATTTCCTTTAGAATTGACTGGCTTCATCTTCTCTGTGGGGCCTGCAATGCAGGAGACCCAGGTTCAATTCCTGGGTCAGGAAAATCCTCTAGAGAAGGAAATGGCAATCCACTCCAGTATTCTTGCCTGGAGAATCCCATGGACAGAGGAGTCTGGCAGGCTACAGTCCATGGGGTCGCAAGAGTCGGACATGACTTAGCAACTAACTACACCACCACCACCACCCACCTCTTCTGTAGCAATTGATAACTGAAAGTTCCATGAGGTCAGCAACCAGGTATTTTCTGTTCATCACTGCTTCTCTAGCTCTAAGCACAACACCTGCCACACAGGGGTGCTTGAAAAAATAAAGATTTGTGCAAAAGAAAAAAATGAATAAACAAACGAAGAAAACAGCCAGCTTCTCTCCACTTTGTCTGCTCCACGAGCCCATCATTCTAGAATCAGCTGTTATGCACATTTTTCTCCATTTGGCCTATAAAAATCTCGACCAAATAACGCTGTTCTTAAAATGTATGATGGATTATAGAATGAAAAGCCATATATATGCTTTCTTACCTACCTGAGTTTAGGCAATTGAATCATAAAACCCAGTTTATTTGGTTGGTGGTTCTGCATGTGAAATGATGTTAAATTTATTTCATGTTATTCTGGTCTACAAATTTTAAGAAACATGTATTTTTATAGCAGGCTTATTTGTATGAAGTGCTCATTTGAATTTCACTGTATATTAATGAGTATTTATTTAGGTTTCAGATAAGGGTAGCACATTCATGGGTTGGCAGAGGGAAAAATAACAAGTTTCAATATTTTGTGTCATTAGCAAAAATTGAAGGTACACAGAAAATGTCTTCATGTTTTCAGAAGAGGGATAGCAGCTTAGCATACTATGCCTCTGTTTTTATAAATCAGATGAAGTGTAGGCATGAAATAGTAATATTATGACCCTAAACACTCATTTTATACAGACGAGTCCAGAAGTCACTAAGATGGGCTATTGTACATTTTACAGAAAAATATACCAAATGAATCATATCATGGGGCACAGCCCTGCCGCAAGAAGCACCATGGATTTTATGATCTTGTCATTTATATGGTCCATAGATATGAACTAATGATCAAATTTATCCCTACATGTTGAACAACCTTTGCTTTTCGAGTATCTCAAATTCTTTGATGTATTTTGCATTAAAATGCTAACCAGTTTCCAATTCTTGCTTTAATATAGTCTCATTAAATAAATGAAGCTTAAATAATTCAGGTATTTGCCCCCACTGTTGTCATAAAACTCATTCTGCAAGTCAAAAGTTGATACTGGAGTCAAGGATGCAGAGAAATTGAAACCCTGATGCGTTGCTGGTGGGAATACAAAACGGTTCGGCCACCATGGAGCACAGAGTGGCAATTCTTCAGTAAGTTAAATGGAGAAGTTCCATGTGAACCAGTGATTCTACTCCTAGGTATATCACCCAAAGAACCGAATACAGGTGTTCAACCAAACACTTACCCGTGAACGTTCATAGCAGCACTCAGTGGTCATAACAGCCAAAGGTAGAAACAACCCCAAAGTCCATCAACTGATGAGTGGGTATGCAAAATGTAGTGTATTCATACAGTGGAATATTATTCTGGGATGTGGAGCATTCTTTAAAAGGAATGAAGTTCTCATACATGTTACAATGCAGATGAGCCTCAAAAACATTATACTAAGGGAAAGAAGTCAGTCACAAATGCTACAAATTGTATGATTCCATTTACACGAAATGTCCAGAACAGGCAAATCCGGAGAGAGAAAGCAGATTAGTAGTTGCCAAGAACTAGGGGGAGAGAGGGAGGGATGAACTAATTACTGGGTACACGGTTTTCTTTCACAGGGATGAAATATTCTGGCAGTAGACAGCAGTGATGGTTAGACAACATTGTGAATGTACTAAATTCTATTGAATTGTATATTCTAGGATGCCTAAATGGTAAATTTTATGTTATGTATGGGCTTTTTATGTATGGTAAACTTTATGTATGTATGGGCTTCCCAGGGGGCTCAGTGGTAAAGAACCCACCTGCCAGTGGGTTTGATCTCTGGGTCGGGAAGATCCCCTGGAGAAGGAAATGGCAACCCACTATAGTAGTCATGCCAGGGAAATCCCATGGACAGAGCAGCCTGGTGGGCTGCAGTCCATGGGATCACAAAAGAGTCAGATATGACTAAGTGACTAAACAACAACATTATATATATTTTACCACAATTAAAAAAAGCTGGATGACCAGCTCAAGATTGCAGACATAAAAACAATGATATTGGAATACCCCTCTAAATCAGACAATTTAGTGGTCCCTGACCTCTAGGGATGACATTTTGGACCTTTTAACTGTGGTTTGCCTTATGGCAAAATGTAGACAGGACCCAATATACTACCCTGGCACCAATGGAAAAGACACGAATTACATACTTAGTCAAGTTTGAAAGTAGACATTAAAAAAAAAAAACCAAAAACCTTAAAACCAAGGATCCAAAGGTCATAATAAATCCATCGACAACTGCTTTAAATGAATATATTTTCAAGAGACCCAGAGTTACACAGTGGCTGCTGAGAAACACATGTGGATTTGGATGAAGAGCAATAATGCAGCAGAAGTCACGACGCAGGCAGAGACAAAGAGTGCAAGGGCGTGAAGGAAGTCCAGGCAAGGTGGTGACAGAATCAGGCCCTGATAGAGCCTGCAGGGCTTGAGAGCAGATGGCCTACACGTCAAGGGGGAGCTGGAACAAGTCCCAAGGTAAGGGAATGCGGTTAAGGATACATCATGGAAGATAAATGTGGCCCGGGTCCAAATCCAAACCCATGGCCAGAGAGAAGCCTGGGGGAGCTCCGACCTGCCTCCTGTTGAAGAGGGGCCTTTCAAGAGCTGTGTGTTTTGGAGTCAGAGATGCAGAGTCCAAGTCCTGCCTCCATCTGTTATGAGCTGTATAAATGACTTCAACTCTCTGGGATTCACTTTTCTTATCTGTCACACGGAGATAAAGCTATGCCTAATTCACAGTCATGAAGCTTAGCCTAGTTAATGCAAATAGAGGACTCAAACAGTGCCTAACCTAGAGTTAGTATTCAGTGATAGTACTCAACCATCCACCATGATTATTACCATGCCCACAGCTTTATTTCTGTGAGCCTGGAGCAGGTGTAGCCCACAGCCTTATTTCCATGAGCCTGGAGCAGGTGTAGTCCTGACTTGACCCTCTGAGTCTGCCTGCCACAAAGGGAAGCTCCAGGGGATTGAAGCCCTGGTAACATCGAGGTTCTCTAGAAGTCAACTGTCCATGCCTACAGCCCTGGGTTTCCCCCTACACCATGTCACCCTTTTTATTTCACTTGCAGCCACTGGGCCTGGACAACACTGCCCAGGGGTCTACAATAGGAGCTGAGACATGGAGTGAAGTGAGGTGGCTGGACATACAGCATCGAAACTCGGTGTGAATGGGTGGCCATGTTCTAGTGTGTGGTCTGGTTGTCAGAAAGGCATCTAGGAACTTCCCTGGTGGTCCAATGGTTAAGGATCCACCTGCCAATGCAGGTGACTAGAGTTCAATCCCTGGTCCAAGAAGATCCCACAAGGCATGGGGCAACTAAGCCCATGTGCCACAACTACTGAGCCCATATGCTGCAGCTAGAGAAGCCCCCATGCCCAAGAGCTCAGGCTCCACAATAAGAGAAGCCGCAGCAGTCAGAAGCCCACATACTGCAACAGAGTAGACCTTGCTCACCACAACTAGAGAAAGCTTGTGCACAGCAAAGAAGACCCAGCACGGTCAACAATAAATAAATAAAAGGCATCTAGAGAAACAAAGAAAGACAGCAACATGAAGGGGTAAGGATTCAAAGCAGCACAGAGCTGAGGCACACCTGACACGTTTCTTACCTTTGGTTTCAGTGCATCCTGACATCAAGCTGCCTCTGCTTGACCCCTTATAATCAACCCCCTCCTTTCCCTAGTTAGCTTGAACTGATGTCTGTACCAAGAGAGCTCTTCTTCATACAAGACCCATATCTCAACTCCTTTGTACTCCTACACAATTTGCCTTCTATTTCTCAAGGCATCCAGACTATACAGGAACTATGTTAACTTCTTAGGTTGGTGCTGCCCATGCCTTGCTCAGAAGAAGGCAATGGTAACAACAGAAACACCAGCACTATGGGTGATGGCAGCTGCTTTGAATACTTATTAAGTACTTACTGAATGTCAAGCATTTTGCTGAACATTCTTCATATATCCTCACACTGGATCTTCATGCCATGCATGCTTTGTGTACAACTGGACTGTAAAGAAGGCTGAACTCCAGAGAATTGATGCTTTCAAATTGTGGTACTAGAAAAGACTTCTGAGAGTCCCTTGGACTGCAAGGAGATCAAACCAGTCAATCCTAAGGGAAATCAATCCTGAGTATTTATTGGAAGGACTGTTGCTGAAGCTGAAGCTCCAATACTTTGGCCATCTGATGAGATGAGCTGACTCACTAGAAAAGACCCTGAGGCTGGGAAAGTCTGCAGGCAAAAAGAGAAGAGGGCAGCAGAGGATGAGATGGTTGGATGGCATCACCGACTCAATGGACGTGAATTTGAGCAAACTGAGAGATATTAGAGGACAGGGGAGCCTGGTGTGGTACAGTCCAAGGGTTGCAAAGAGTCAGACATGACATAGTGACTCAACAACAACAACTACTGGCTTCATTCTCCTGTTGAGGAAACTGAACCCACTATCTTTATCCACCACTGCCATGAGAAAGGTCTGTGCCTGCCAGTCCTGCCTGTTTCCTCCAGAGTCTGCATAAAAGGCCATCTCCACTGGAACACAGCCCTGAGCAGGCTCAGGAAACAGCAGATGAGCTCCAATTAGCACAAAGATGATTAATAGGTGCTCTCACTTTCACAGTCTCCCTCTTGGTCCCCAAACACCATACAGAGCTAATGAATTCTCCATCATTCTGCAGTCACACCTAGACAGGATCTAACCAAGCACTGGCCTACTGGCCTTCAAAAAAAAATGCTCCTCTTCTCTTTATGTGCAGCCTCCAAGCATTACCAAGGCCAACTCCACTTTAACTTCATGGAAGCTGCAAGGGGATAAGTTAAAATAGAGTCACTCTGTGAGAAAGGAATTGTTACAAAATCATGTAGCCAGAAGACCTGCCTGGGCACAGTGTGCACATTTTCATTTCAGTGTCACTGTTCAGGTAAAGACTGCAATGAGAAAATGGACTTTGGCTCAAGGAGGAGAAATCGGAGCCAAGGACACGTCAACCTTATGGTGACGGAAGACTGAATATCTGAATATCTTAACGGGGGTCCTGATGGAATGTGCAGTCCATTGGTGGGAGGTTCACTTCACTCCTGGAACCAACTGATTCCCTGAAAAGAAGCTGAGAGGCCATTGTCGTTTGATGGTCAGTGCAGTTCACACATGATAGGCATCCTAAGAGAGGTTTTGGGGCTCACAGTCATGGCTGGGCTATTTCTTCCAGGTCCTGATTTCAACCTAGAACTCTACCCCAAGACCTTTCTCTTCTTCCTTCCCTTATCCTTCCTTATTTCTCTAAATCCATTTTCCAGATGTCCTTGGATTCTACCTTTGTATTCAATGCAAGGGCTTGGCCTCTCTTTTTCTGTTAATACTGATTCCCTGGGCTAGAAATGACTATGCCCCCACCCTCGCCCCTGCTCCCCTGAAAGGGGATTAGGCTTTTTTGGGGAGGCCATTCTTTCCATCATAAAACAAACACCATGAAATACAGAAAGGAATGCAACATTCCTGTGAAATTTTAAGACAAAACACAAGATTTCCAGGAAGATTCCTGCTCTGTCCTCTGCTTTGGGTTCCTTCCCTCTCCGGTAGCTGTCTTTTTTGTTGTTGTTGTTTCTTTTGGCCGCACTGGGTCTTAGTTGTGGTGTGAAGGTTTCTCCTGTTGCAGAGCATGGACTCCAGACTGTTCAGGCTCAACAGTAGCTGTATTTTGTTGGTAAAGTTTGAGGCTTCTGCAGATTATAACCTGAAGTCCTGGAACATCTCAACCATTTCCCACAGCCAAGGATGAGTTGTGGCCCTTGCGTTCTTCACATAGAATTTGTCACCTACTCTTCACTTTCTATGGAGCAAGAAATGGCAACCCACTTCAGTATTCTTGCCTGGAAAATCCCATGGACAGAGGAGCCTGGGAGGCTACAGTCCATAGGGTCACAAAGAGTTGGACACGACTGAGCACGCATGCCCTGCACTTTCTAATTGAATCCATCACAGATATTCTAAGAAGTCTAAATTAAAGAAATTGATAAAGTGACTATATTCCCAAGTATATAAAGCTGAAAATAAATCAAACATATGTGGATAAAACCCAAGGGCTTTCTTTGGATAACAGATAGTATTTGCAATCAGTGTGCCAACAATACCTAAACAAGTATTACTATAATGTTGGGGAGTGCTTAAAAAGTTGAGCTCTGTTACAATTCAAATATAGAAGCAATTTATTTACCAAACACTCTATAATAAAAATAACTCTTATTTCCTCATAGGAGATGTGGGTTTGATCCCTGGGTCGGGAAGATTCCCTGGAAAATCCCACGGACAGAGGATGGACAGAGGAGCCTGGCAGACTACAGTCCATGGGGATGCAAAGAGTCAGACATGACTAAGTGACTAAGCACACCCATAATGTTATCATAGTACCAACTTTCTGTTGTAATAAAAGCAATTTCTTATCAATTTCTTTAATTTAGACTTCTTAGAATATCTGTGATGGATTCAATTAGAAAGTGCTCTTGCTCATTAAACACTTTCTGTGTCCCCAGATCCACGCTTATTCTGTGTAACATAAAAGTTGCTACAAAGACATGACGGGGGTCTGATGACCTGAGTTTTGCAGATGAGAAACTTGAAGATAGAGACATGCCCTGTCCAATGTCACACAGGCAATCAAGAGCAGAAGTGGCATCAAACCCACTTTTGTCCAATTCCAAGCCCCTGGGCCAGCATGTGGAAGCATCACCCAAATTTAAATTGTTTAAAATTGTGAAATGAGATGCACTCTGTTAATTTTTTTTCTTCTTCACTTTGGGATGTTAAGTATTCTTTCTAACCTTACTATGTTCCACACTGCTGTTGGCTCTCAGTACCATAGTGAAAACACCCGCGGGAAGGTGCTCAGTGTCCCAAAACAAGACAATAGTCACCCTCCATGAAGAGCTTGTATGGCAGTTATAAAACTCCCCTCTTCCAGCACTGACTGTCTGACTGGCCCACTTGCAGAAATCACCCCATCATGAGATGTCCTCTAAGATGCTGAGCTGTGAATAAGGCAGACAATCCTAAGATTCCAGGCCACTATAAAGGAGCAGTGTTTGCCCAGAGACGAGGAGGACAAGAGGAACAGCTCCGAGTCTGAGGATGTGGGTGACAAGAGACTGTTCTTTCCTTTTCAGAACCACCCTGAGCAGCTTCCTGTGCTTTGAGGGGCAGCACCACTTCAATACCTGACATGAAGGGGCTGTGGATATTTTATCATGCAGGGTTGGACACAGAGTTGTGGAGCTCAAGGATGCTATCTGCATGCAAATACAATTTAGAGACTCCTAGAGACCTGAGCACTCCATGGATGGCAGGCTTCCTGCCAAGAGTCCATGCTGAGGTGAAGAGTACAGATCTGGGGAAGTGAGTTGCATGTTAAAGATGCTGTGATTCTGAATTCTGCTTCTGACGGGGTATGGGGGTGAGGGCCCCACACATAGCATGCCAAGGGGGTGGGGGCCAATGAGAAGCATAATGTCCTCAAGTGGAAGAAAGGTTTAAAGCTGCAAGATGGGATTTCCACCTGGTGGACCAGTGGCTAAGACCATGCTCCCAATGCAGGGGGCCTGGGATCGATCCCTGGTCAGAGAACTAGTCAGAGATTCCAGAGATCCCTGGTCAGAGATTCCACATGCTGAAACTAAAAACAGAAGATTCCACATGCTGCAACTAAGAACCCAATGCAAATAAATAAATATTAAATCAAAAGAAAACAAAACAAAAACACCAAAAAACTGAAAGACACATTCCAAGATGGTCAGAAATACATAAACCTATGTTGATGTGACTCCTGGTTCTATGAGTTCAGTGATAGACTTAAAATTGCACAGATGGCATCAAGACAGTTTTAAAAGGAAAAACTGATCCTTTTGCTGTAACTTAACATGTAATTATGATTCTGTTGAGCCGTCTCACAGATAGACCAACACCATGGGAAAAGAATCCACAACCTTCCCTGTCAATATTTTATTTTAGCCAGAGCTGCTTCTAAAGAATCAAAGTGAATATCCTTAGGACCAAAATGTTCCCAATCATGAGCTGCTCTCCTTTATTTTAAGAGAGAACTCAAGGCTCCTGAAAAGTAGGCTGTGGCAGAGAAAAAGCCTGCACTGTCCGTGTCCATCTCATGGCATGAATGTTTACACCACGTGTTTACAAACAAGATTTCCTCTCCCCACAAATCATTTTACTGTAATAGAACCACATCACTAAGAGCCCAAGCAGAGGTCAATCTAACAACCAACTAATCAAGTTTCTATGCGGCACTGAGTCTGGGGCCAAATTTCCAAGACTGCAGGAACCAATCTCACCCACACAACTTTAAAGTCTCTGTAGGGGTCATGCTAATTGTTCTTGTATAGATTAGGGTTGGGTGTGAGACTGCTGCTGCTAAGTCACTTCAGTCGTGTCCGACTCTGTGTGACCCCATAGATGGCAGCCCACCAGGCTTCCCCATCCCTGGGATTCTCCAGGCAATAACACTTGAGTGGGTTGCCATTTCCTTCTCCAATGCATGAAAGTGAAAAGGGAAAGTGAAGTCACTCAGTCGTGTCCGACCTTCAGAGACCCCATGGACTGCAGCCTTCCAGGCTCCTCCATCCAAGGGATTTTCCAGGCAAGAGTACTGGAGTGGGGTGCCATTGAGATTAGGGGGTGGCAGTGTTCAAAGGAATCCTATAATCATTGCAAGGAAAAAGAAAAACAATAGTAAGTGGGTTTTCTCTTCTCCAAACAAAAGGTGTAATTTATGGGCCATGACCTTCTGAAAAAATAAGCACAAGCTAAATAAAAAAAGAAATTTGGAGATCCTGTGATCTTTTATTGAAGCCCTAGAGACTGTTGTTAATTCTTGGCTAGCAGAAAAAGTTTATCAAAGAAATCTTATTCTTTTTTTCCTTGTTCTTGATTTTGATTCCCATCTATGCTATTTAATTGGGGCTTCGCAGGTGGCACATAATCTTTTAGGATGCACTCGATATGCCAGCAAATTTAGAAAACTCAGCAGTGGCCACAGGACTGGAAAAGGTCAGTTTTTATTCCAATCCCAAAGAAAGGCAATGCCAAAGAATGCTCAAACTACTGCATGATTGCACTCATCTCACATGCTAGTAATGCTCAAAATTCTCCAAGGCAGGGTTCAACAGTATGTGAACCGTGAACGTCCAGATTTTCAAGCTGGATTTAGAAAGGGCAGAGGAACCAGAGATCAAATTGCCAACATCCATTGGATCATCAAAAACGTAAGAGAGTTCCAGAAAAACATCTACTTCTGCTTTATTGACTATGCCAAAGCCTTTGACTGTGTGGATCACAATAAACTGTGGAAAACTCTTCAAGAGATGGGAATACCAGACCACCTGACCTGCCTCTTGAGAAATCTGTATGCAGGTCAGGAAGCAACAGTTAGAACTGGACATGGAACAACAGACTGGTTCCAAATCAGGAAAGGAGTACGTCAAGGCTGTATATTGTCACCCTGCTAATTTAACTTATATGCAGAGTACATCACAAGAAACACTGGGCTGGATGAAGCACAAGCTGGAATCAAGATTGCCGGGAGAAATGTCAATAACCTCAGATATGCAGATGACACCACCCTTATGGCAGAAAGCAAAGAAGAACTAAAGAGCCTCTTGATGAAAGTAAAAGAGGAGAGTGAAAAAGTTGGCTTAAAGCTCAACTTTCAGAAAACTAAGATCATGGCATCTGGTCCCATCACTTCATGGCAAATAGATGGGGAAAATGTGGAACCAGTGTCAGACTTTATTTTTCTGGGCTCCAGAATCACTGCATATGGTGATTGCAGTCATGAAATTAAAAGACATTTGCTCCTTGGAAGAAAAGTTATGACCAACCTAGACAGCATGTTAAAAAGCAGAGATATTACTTTGCCAACAAAGGTCTGTCTAGTCAAAGCTATGGTTTTTCCAGTAGTCATGTATGGATGTGAGTTGGACTATAAAGAAAGCTGAGTGCTGAAGAATTGATGCTTTTGAACTGTGGTGTTGGAGAGTCCCTTGGACAGCAAGGAGAACCAACCAGTCCATCCTAAAGGAAATCAGTCCTGAATATATACTGGAAGGACTGATGCTGAAGCTGAAACTCCAATACTTTGGCCACCTGATGCGAAGAACTGATTCATTTGAAGAGACTCTGATGCTGGGAAAGATTGAAGATGGGAGGAGAAGGGGACGACAGAGCATGAGATGGTTGGATGCTAGCCAAGAATTAACAACAGTCTCTAGGGCTTCAATAAAATATCACAGGATCTCCAAATTTCTTTTTTTATTTAGCTTGTGCTTCTTATTTCTTCAGAGAGTCATGGGCCCATCACCAACTCAATGGACATGAGATTGAGTAAACTCTGGGAGTTGGCGACAGACAGGGACACCTAGTATGCTGCAGTCCATGGGGTTGCAAAGAGTCAGACACCATTAAGCAACTGAACAGAACTGAACTGTGGTGGCACAGTGGTAAAGAATCCATCTGCCAATACAGGAGACACAGAAGACTCAGGTTCAATCCCAGGGTCTGGAAGATTCCCTGGAGTAGGAAATGGCAGCCCACTTCAATATTTTTGCCTGGAAAATCAGAGCTTGGCGGGTTACAGTCCATGGGGTCACAAAGTGTCAGGAGTGACTGAGCATGCATGCACATGCTGTTTAATTGCATTTGATTTGTTAACATTTCAAATGCATTTTGTTTTACTACAGACTATAAAGAAAGCTGAGCACTGAAGAATTGATGCTTTTGAACTGTGGTGTTGGAGAAGACTCTTGAGAGTCCCTTGGACTGCAAGCAGATCCCACCAATCCATCCTAAAGGAGATCAGTCCTGAGTGTTCATTAGAAGGACTAATGTTGAAGCTGAAACTCCAATACTTTGGCCACCTGATGCGAAGAGCTGACTCATTTGACAAGATCCTGATGCTGGGAAAGATTGAAGGCAGGAGGAGAAGGGGACGACAGAGGATGAGGTTGGATGACATCACCAACTCAATGGACATGAATTTGGGTAAACTCTGGGAGTTGGTGATGGACAGGGAGGCCTGGCATGATGTGGTCCATGGGGTTGCAAAGAGCTGGACACAACTGAGCGACTGAACTGAACTGATCTACCTGTATTCTAAAGTTCAGAAAACCACTTTGAATCTCAAGTAAATTTTATTTTTAGCTTAGGGTAGTTTACAGATTTATGGAAGGATGAAGAAACCAGTTAGCTTGGACTGATATTTTTTTCCAGATAAATATTTTGTGTGAAAGACTCTACCGTTATTTATTCAGTCAACAAACACAAAGGCATTGTGGTTAGAAATCAGGCTTTGTAATTTCAGATTATTGCTCCTCTACTTCTTAAGTACAGGCCTTGAACAAGTCAGCAAATCTTTCTGAGCCTCAGTTTCCCCATCTCTAAGGCAGAAATTATAATGTTCAGTTCAGCTGCTCAGTCATGCCTGACTCTTTGTGACCCCATGGACTGCAGCCATGGCTTCCCTGTCCATCACCAACTCCCAAAGCTTCCTCAGAAAACTCATGTCTTTTGAGTCAGTGATGCCATACAACTATCTCATTCTGTCGTCCCCCTATCGTCCTGCCTTCAATCTTTCCCAGCATCAGGGTCTTTTCAATTGAGTCAGTTCTTTGCATCAGGTGGCCACAGTACTGGAGCTTCAGCTTTAGCATCAGTCCTTCCAATGAATATTCAGCATTGATTTCCTTTAGGATTGACTGGTTTGATCTCCTTGCAGTCCAAGGGATTCTCATGAGTCTTCTCCAACATCACAGTTCAAAAGCATCAATTCTTTCGCGCTCAGCCTTCTTTATGGTCCAACTCTCACATCCATGCATGACTACTGGGAAAAAACATAGCTTGACTATACGGAACTTGTCAGCAAAATGATGTCTTTGCTTTTCAATACATTGTCTAGGTCTGTCATAGCTTGTCTTCCAAGGAGCAAGCTTCTTCAGGGAGCTTACATTGCAACAAGAGACTGACTGTGAATAAGTAATACATTGTAAGGAGTTCTTTGAATCAAAGTATAGAAAGCAGGAATGGGAGGCACATCCATGTGCAAATACAGATTGGAAACATCCTTTGGTTTCACAGTGATAATTTTTTATTCCCTACCATTATGGTGTACTTATGCATCTGTTCCCTTCCACAGTACCAAGAAATCCACAATGAGCATGAAGCTCACTTAATTTTTATTGCTTTTAAAATATTTATTTAATAAATCCATTTCAGATTTTCAGTTAGAGCTAGATGGTTGAACCCATGAATTTACCTCCTCACTCTCCCAGCATCCAACAAAATGACACTAAGTAAAAGTATTGTTTTTTTAAAAAACCAACAAATCCACAAGACAAAGGAAAAGGATGAAAGGTTATACAAACAAAATGCTAGCAGCTGAAAACAGAAGGACAACAGCCCTGAAAAACCAGAACCCTCAGCCAGTGGAGGAGTAGGCTGAGAAGCAACCTGGTTGGCAGCGTCAGAGGGAAGTCAGGGCTGAGAACAGAAAACCTAACTCAAAGTCTAGTCCCTCCTCCCCATGTGTACCTGGCCACGTGACTCCCCACACCACCCAGACTGAACACTGGAAATTTACTCTCTGAAAAAGATGATAGAGTGAGTCTCTAGACTTGGAGACACCAGGCATAGTAGAAGACAGGGATGCCTTATTAAAAAGAAGGGTACATTGGCTTACATACTGAATGTTGAGATCCCCAACTTTATTTATTTTTTACATCTCCATGTCGTCTTCTGTTTTTTTGTTTTGTTTTGTTTTGTTTTTTGAGGATAATTGCTTTACAATATTGTGTGGTTTCCACCATACATCAACATGATTCAGGCAGATTCTTTACCAGCTGAGCTACTATGGAAGCCCTGAATCAGCCACAGGTGTACATATGTACATATGTCCCCTCCCTCCTGAACGTCCCTTCCCATCTCCTTCCCCATTCCATCTGTCTAAGTTGTCACAGAGCACAGTGTTGAGCTCCCATGTCACACAGCAAATTCCCACTTGCTATCTATTTTACATATGATAAGATATATGTGTCTATGCCATTCTCTCAATTTGTCCCACCCTCTCCTTCCCTCTCTGGTCCACAAGTCGTTTCTCTATGTCTGCATCTCCACTACTGCCCTGCAAAGAGGTTCATCAGTACCATCAATTGATACAGCCATTATGGAGAACAGTATGGCGATTCCTTAAAAAGAAAAACTAGGAACAGAACTACCATATGACCCAACAATCCCACTACTGGGCATACACCCTGAGAACATCGTAACTGAAAGAGATGCATGTACCCTAATGATCATTGCAGCACTTTTTACAATAGCCAGGACAAGGAAGCAACCTAGATGTCCATCGACAGATGAATGGATACAGAAATTGTGGTACATATACACAGTGGAATATTCAGTTCAGTTCAGTCGCTCAGTCATGTCCAACTCTTTGCAACCCCATGAATCGCAGCACACCACGCCTCCCTGTCCATCACCAACTCCCGGAGTTCACTGAGACTCATGTCCATCGAGGCAGTGATACCATCCAGCCATCTCATCCTCTGTCGTCCCCTTCTCTTCCTGCCCCCAATCCCTCTCAGGATCAGAGTCTTTTCCAATGAGTCAACTCTTTGCATGAGGTGGCCAAAGTACTGGAATTTCAGCTTCAGCATCATTTCCTCCAAAGAAATCCCAGGGCTGATCTCCTTCAGAATGGACTGGTTGGATCTCCTTGCAGTCCAAGGGACTCTCAAGAGTCTTCTCCAACACCACAGTTCAAAAGCATCAATTCTTCGGTGCTCAGCCTTCTTCACAGTCCAACTCTCACATCCATATTAGTCAGTTATAAAAAGATCCCTGACTTTATTCCCTAGCACATCAGATCGGGTATTCCCATCTGATGAAGATAAGGGTGATGACATCATCTGCTCAGTGTTCATTGTGTGCCAGGGACTGTTCTCAGTGCTTGAGGTACAGTAACTCATTTAATCCTCACAATGCTGTTATTAGGTAAAGGCAGATTCTACCAGTGTTCTCCATTTTACATATGAGGAAATTGAGGCACAGAGAGGTTAAATTACTTTTTCAAGATACACAGTAGGTGTTTGAATCAGGGTTTTAATCCAGGCCAGTAGCAGGAAGGATGATTCTACCCAAAATATGAGACTGACAGTTGTTCTGGGAACTGAACCAGCTTAACAGACATGACCTGGAGATGCTGACAACAGATTCGCCAATGAAACAACACAGATTTACCTTACAAAGAGACCCAGAGTTAGTAAGTGGTCCCTATGTGCTTAGAACTTCTTTTTTTTTATTTTTTTTAAATAGCTTAGAACTTCTAATGACACATTTAGTGTCTTCTCTGAAATATGAGCGGATAGCAAAGGATGGCCAGATATATGAGGAAAACCTGTGATGAGAAAGAAACGAAGGAAGGAAGAAGAAAAGAGGGATAGGAAGAGAGAGAGGGAGGGAGAAAAGAAAAGAAAAAGAAATGAAAAGGGAGGCAGGGAGGAAGAAAGAAGGTAGGAAGGAAAGTGAGGGAACAGAGATTTTGCAGGGTGATGAAAATGTTTTACAATTCCCACTAATATCCATACAGAGTATATTATTCTCAGATATTACAGGTGAAGGGACTAGGAGGTATAAACTACCAGGTATAAAATATTAATAAGCAAGATACAAGGACGCAATGCACAAAACACAGAATAGAGCCAATATTTTATAATACCTTAATATGGAGTATGATCTCTAAAATTATTGAATCACTCTATCATATACCTGAAATTCATATCATACTGTAAGTTGACTGTGTGTGTGTGTGCTCAGTTACTCAGTTGTGTCCAACTCTTTGCAACCCCATGGATTGTAACCCAGCCAGGCTCTTCTGTCCATGGAATTTTCCAGGCAAAAATATTGGAACAGGTTGCCATTGCTTCTCCAGGGGATCTTCCCCACCCAGAGATCGAACCCAAGTCTCCTGCATCTCCTGAACTGGCAGGCAGATTCTTAACCACTAGCACCACCTGGGAAGCCCAAGTCAACTATTAAGTGAAAGTCACTCAGTCGTGTCCAACTCTTTGTGACCCCATGAACTATACAGTCCATGGAATTCTCCAGGCCAGAATACTGGAGTGGGTAGCCTTTCCCTTCTTCAGGGGATCTTCCCAACCCAGGGATCAAACCCAGGTCTCCCACATTGCAGGCAGATTCTTTATCAACTGAGCCACAAGAGAAGCCCAAGAATACTGGAGTGGGTAGCCTTTCCCTTCTCCAGCGGAGCTTTTTGACCCAGGAATCAAACCAGGGTCTTCTGCATTGCAGGCAGATTCTTTACCAACTGAGCTACCAGGGATTTAAATTTAAAAAATAAAATAAAATTAGAAACTGTTCCCCCAAAAAGCCATGGGTAATTATTCCAGATCCTTAAGTCCTAACATGGAAGAGTCATCCTGTGCCTGCTGTGCTTTTAGAATTTGTATGGTCCAAGGACCTCCTTTAAAAACAAGAGTGTCTACAGCAGTTTTCCTATGTTTATTCCATCCTTGTACGTGTGGGAGAAAGACAACTTGCTTCTTAAATCTACAGGTCTTTAAACTGTGAAGAATGATCCCAACAAAACTGTACCTAAGACATTACAGCTGGACCTGATTTAGATGACAGATTTCAGACTTTGAACTAATGCTAATAAGATGATATTTAGGTGGGGAGTGGGGGAGGGCTGGAGGGAGAGAGTGTATTTTGTGCCTGCATCATTAGGTGCAGAAGGTGGACTATGATAATCAGCCTCCAAAATAGCACCCAGTGATTCACACTGATATTCACACCCCTGTCAGACCTTCGACACTAAACAGGCCTATTCTATCAACAGGATATTGTAGAAATGTGGAAGTTTGACTTCCAGAATGGGATTACAAAAACTTGGAGTTCCCACCTTGCTCTCTCTTTGATCACTCACTTTGTGGAAGCCAGCTGCCCTGATGGAAGGAGTCAAGCAACCTTAGGAAAAGGTCCTTGTGCTAAGAGACCAAGGTCTCCTGCTAAGAGCTAGGACAAACTTGCCAGCCATGTGCATGCGCCATCTTGGAAGCAGACCCTTCCGTTCCAGTCAAGTATCTAAGAACTCCAGCTAAGCCGGCCAAAAGTGTGACTGTGTCTTCAGGAGAGAAAGTATACCAGGCAAGATACTCCAGAATTCCTGTCCTATAAATATTGTGAGACAATAAAGATTTGTTACCGATTTAAGACACTCAGTTTGGATGTAATTTTTATATACTGTAATAGATAACTTATGCAATGATTTAAATTCTATTGGAGTCTGAAGTTTTGACTTTGCTCCAATAACCTGACAAAAACTCATCTTTTGTGCAATAGTACTCTCAAAGTCTTATGTTTCAGAAGCACTTAATTCTGCCTATTCTTTCTTCATCTTCTTCCAGAGTAAATAAGTAGGGCTCCATCCACCAGGGAAATGGTTTCAGCACTGGTGTGTTTGAAGGACAACTCATAACACAGCCACCAAGATTCTATCACACCACATAGATAAGTCCTCTTATCAGCAAGGAATTATTTCCACTGATAGAACTGGGGAAAGATGGAGCTTTTTATTTGTCATCAGATGCAATCTTCTAAAAAAAAAAAAAATACTCATACAGAAAAAAAAAAATGCAGCTTCAAGAAATGGTAGCAGTTGAATAGTCACCCATCTACTCAGCATCATTTAGGAGGATTTATCCTCCCTGTGAACAGAAAGATAAAAACTGGAACCCCTGAATGAGTTCACAAATTCACTTACTTCCAGATCAGCAAGAGCTGTAAGGCAAAACCTTTATTAAAGGACTTAAAAGAAATGGACAAAAACAGGAAACAAATTAATCAAATTCCCTTTCTTCAGGATGTTATTATACTTTTTTTTTTGTCTTTCTACAACTAACTCTGTATCATCTATCCCATGTGAACAACTCCTTCTAGCCTCCAAAAATAAAGTGTGCCATTAGAGAGCTCTTCAGCTTGAGACAGCCAAGGCAGCAGAAATGAGTTACAGGTGGCCTCATCCTCAGGGTTGGCCAAAGCCCCAGGAAGGTGACCCCAGCCTTCTTGCAACCCTGTCCACTTCTTCCAATTTTCTATAAAAATAAAATCACTTCCTCTGCATTCCACGAGTTGGGGAGTGCTGGTCCATAGAAATCACTGTTAATTTGTTCATCACACTAGAAGTTCTATGATGGGCGGGATCATATTTTGTGTGTGTGGTTGGTTGTTTTCCCCACATCCAAAGTGCCTAGCACAAGAGCTGGAGACTCAGTTAATGGTAGTTCAATTAATAGTTTAACTTCCTACAAGAGCAATATATGGAGTCAGCCAATTCCTGACAGGCAGGTATGAAAATACCAAGCTGAACACTTTCATTGCTTCTAGAGCAATGCACTGTTCCTAACCTTTAGAAAGGAATTGGAACAAGGAAAACAACTCAGAAATGAAACAATCAAAGACCTTTCTGGGCACTAAATCATACAGAATGTTTCCTGAAAAACAATTAACCTGTGTTTCAGAACTATTAATTGAGTGTCTTGCTGAGGATACTATTGAGACCATCAAAATTATCAATAGTTCATCTTGATCATTCATATTCCCTTAAAATTTATTTTTCCTCTGTAATAGAAGATAGAATTAGTAAATGAGATGAAACTCTATGATGCCATCAAAATTGATATTGTAGAAAAAGACTGCATGTCATGGGAAAATATGTTCAAAACAATGGGAAGAGCGTGACCTCAACATGCAGTTAAACTGAAATGAGGCCACAGTATCCATACAGTTTTGTAACACAGGTAAATATATGTATAGTTATATATGTGTGTGCTCAGTTGCTGAATCATGTCCATCTCTTTGTGGCCTCATGGCCTGTAGCCCAACAGGCTCCTCTGCCCATTGAATTTTTCAGGCAAGGATACTGGAGTGGGGTGCCATTTCCTACTCCAGGGGATCTTAGTATATATATATAGTTATATATCCAAATATACTTATATATTCAAATATATATGAGTTATATAACCATAACTCATAAATACAAATATAAGTCATTTATAAGTTCACTTCAGTTGCTCAGTCATGTCCAACTCTTTTGTTGAGTTTTAAGTAATATATTAATATATATGAGTTATATCTCTAATATATTAATAGTAATAATATATATGCTGTTGTTGTTCAATCACTCAGTTGTGTCCGACTCTTTGCGACCCCATGGGCTGCAGTATGCCAGGCTTATCTGTCCCCTTCACCCTCTCCCAGAGCTTGCTCAAACTCATGTCCATTGAGTTGGTGATGCCATCCAACAATCTCGTCCTCTGTCATCCCCTTCTCCTCCTGCCTTCAATCTATCCCAGCATCAGGGTCTTTCCTAACGAGTAGGTTCTTTGCATCAGGTGGCCAAAGTATTGGAACTTCAGCTTCAGTCCTTCCAATGAATATTCAGGGTTGATTTCCTTTAGGATTGACTGATTTGATCTCCTTGCAGTTCAAGGGACTCTCAAGAGTCTTCTCCAACACCACAGTTCAAAAGCATCAACTCTGGTGCTCAGCTTTCTTTATGGTCCAACTCTCACATCCATACATGACTATTGGAAAAACCATAGCTTTGACTAGATGGACCTTTGTTGGCAAAGTAATGTCTCTACTTTTTAATATGCTGTCTAGATTAGTCATAGCTTTTCTTCCAAGGAGCAAGCATCTTTTAATTCCATGGCTGCAGTTGCCATCTATAATGATTTTGGAGCTCCAAAAAATTAAAATCGGTCACTGTTTCCATTGTTTCCCCATCTATTTGCCATGAAGTGATGGAGCCAGATGCCATGATCTTAGTCTTGTGAATGTTGAGTTTTAAGCCAGCTTTTTCACTTTCCACTTTCACTTTCAAGAGGCTCTTTAGTTCCTCTTGACTTTCTGCCATAAAGGTGGTGTCATCTGCATATCTGAGGTTATTGATATTTCTCCCAGCAATCTTGATTTTGGCTTGTGATTCATTCAGCCCTGCATTTTGCAAGATGTACTCTGCATATAAGTTAAATAAGCAGGGTGATATTATACAGCCTGGATGTACTCCTTTCCCAATTTGGAACCAGTCTGTTGTTCCATGTCTGGCTCTAGCTGTTGCTTCTTGACCTGTGTACGGGTTTCTCAAGAGGCAGGTAAGGTGGTCTGATATTCCCATCTTTTTAAGAATTTTCCACAGTCTGCTGTGATCCACACAGTCAAAGACTTTAGGTACTCCATGAAGCAGAAGTAGATGTTTTTCTGGAACTCTCTTGCTTTTTTGATGATCCAACGGATGCTGGCAATTTGATCTCTGGTTCCTCTGCCTTTTCTAAATTCAGCTTGAACATCTGAGAGTTCTATTTACAACTATATATTTATACTTATATATATAACTCATATATATTTGAATATATAACTATATATATTTGCTCAAACTACCGCACCATTGCACTCATCTCACACGCTAGTAAAGTAATGCTCAAAATTCTCCAAGCCAGGCTTCAGCAATATGTGAACCGTGAACTTCCTGATGTTCAAGCTGGTTTTAAAAAAGGCAGAGGAAACAGAGATCAAATTGCCAACATCTGCTGGATTATGGGAAAAGCAAGAGAGTTCCAGAAAAACATCTATTTCTGCTTTATTGACTATGCCAAAGCCTTTGACTGTGTGGATCACAATCAACTGTGGAAAATTCTGAAAGAGATGGGAATACCAGACCACCTGATCTGCCTCTTGAGAAATTTGTATGCAGGTCAGGAAGCAACAGTTAGAACTGGACATGGAACAACAGACTGGTTCCAAATAGGAAAAGGAGTACGTCAAGGCTGTATATTGTCACCGTGCTTATTTAACTTATATGCAGAGTACATCATGAGAAACGCTGGACTGGAAGAAACAGAAGCTGGAATCAAGATTGCCAGGAGAAATATCAATAACCTCAGATATGCAGATGACACCATCCTTATGGCAGAAAGTGAAGAGGAACTAAAAAGTCTCTTGATGAAAGTGAAAGTGGAGAATGAAAAAGTTGGCTTAAAGCTCAACATTCAGAAAATGAAGATCATGGCATCCAGTCCCATCACTTTATGGGAATAGATGGGGAATGTACAGATGTGAGAGTTGGACCATAAAGAAAGCTGAGCACCAAAGAGTTGATGCTTTTGAACTGTGGTGTTGGAGAAGACTCTTGAGATTCCCTTGAACTGCAAGGAGATCAAACCAGCCAATCCTAAAGGAAATAAACCTGACTATTCATTGGAAGGACTGAAGCTGAAGTTCCAATACTTTGGCCACCTGATGCAAATAGATGGGGAAACAGTGGAAACGGTGTCAGACTTTATTTTTTTGGGCTCCAAAATCACTGCAGATGGTGACTGCAGCCACGAAATTAAAAGACGCTTACTCCTTGGAAGGAAAGTTATGACCAACCTAGATAGTGTATTCAAAAGCAGAGACATTGCTTTGCCAAAAAAGGTCCGTCTAGTCAAGGCTATGGCTTTTCCTGTGGTCACGTGTGGATGTGAGAGTTGGACTGTGAAGAAGGCTGAGCACCGAAGAATTGATGCTTTTGAACTGTGGTGTTGGAGAAGACTCTTGAGAGTCCCTTGGACTGCAAGGAGATCCAACCAGTCCATTCTGAAGGAGATCAGCCCTGGGATTTCTTTGGAAGGAATGATGCTAAAGCTGAAACCCCAGTACTTTGACCACCTCATGCGAAGAGTTGACTCATTGGAAAAGACTCTGATGCTGAGAGGGATTGGGGGCAGGAGGAGAAGGGGACGACAGAGGATGAGATGGCTGGATGGCATCACTGACTTGATGGACGTGAGTCTGAGTGAACTCCGGGAGTTGGTGATGGACAGGGAGGCCTGGCGTGCTGCGATTCATGGGGTCGCAAAGAGTTGGACACGATTGAGTGACTGAACTGAACTGATATATAACTATATATTTAAATATATATTTCAGTATCTATATCTATAACCATAAATATATACAGACATTATAGGATTTATCCCTACTTGGTGTTATTACCTCTGTACATCCGTCTTTGCTCTTTTTTAAACATTTCCCAAGTTGACTATATATTGGTTATACTATGCAGTTAGATTACAGTTATTTATCGATTGCATTAAAAATAAAAATGAAGCTAATGCCAGTAACTATTAGGATGCGTATAAGCTTGTCTACATCCGGTGATGTCTCCTTAGTTATCTCCAAGTGAGGTAAAAAAACTGCTGTCACATTTCAGTGGTTTGAAGATTGGCAATGGGAATGTGGAATTATCTCTCTCCAGACATAGATTCCAATAATAGGTGCACGCTGGTCTGGTACTTGATACCATCTTTTCACAGGCCCAGCTGTATTAACACATAAATGGATATGCAAGATGTAGGAACTGTTTCTCAGGGAATCATTCAGAGGAAAATGCAAAAGCACAGATTTGAAAGCATAGATTTCATGGGCACAATGGAGTTGGAAGTTCAGAGGGCATATGGCTTTTTGTTGTAAGGCCAAGTGAAAGAGCATAGGTTTGGTTCACATAGCGATAACTCCTATTGTTTCTGGAAACCTTCTACCATAGAGGGGAATAAAATTGCCCCTGAGAAACAGTAAGCTGATACTAAGATTTCGGGTTGTATAAAGTTACACAAGTTACTTGGCACCAATTTTAAGCTAAGTGACTCACAGGAGTTAATGCCATGCAAATAATTAACAAACAGAAGGGTGGGACTGTGGTACAGTAGAAATCACACAAAAGCAGTGTTTAGCCTGTTGTGCAACCTTCAGCAAATCCTCATTTTCTGTGATCCTGGATTTCTGTAGCTGAAACATGTAGATAACAATACTAACAGGAAATATGGTGTCTTAATAAAGATGAGATGATGCTTGTGAACATGCTTTGAGAACCCATAAAGTGCTGGGAAAATAAACTATGTTGTTGCTGTTATGACCACAACTGCTGTTGGCATCATCATTTTCTGAATTAATAGAGAAATACTTGGTCCAGAAGATTTCAGACTGTTTTAAGAGTTTTCCTCTAATGGGCCTCTGAGTTGCTCTGAATGCAAACCACACAAAAATGCACATCTCTGAAAACAATGTATTTTCATTCCACGTTGTAGTCTTAGTTCTTCAATTAGGCTTTAAAAGCATCATGGTATTTGATCAAGAGGACAGACTAATATTTATTTATCTCCCTGCCTTGCTCCTTAAAATGATGGTAGGGAAATTAAATGAGCACAAATGCACACTTATGAAATGGAGGCTATCAGCAGCTTAGAGAGGACAACAAACTTTCGCACGATATAAATCAGGTGAGGTAGTGGTGACTAAAGAAGGGTGCTTCAGGAAATGCAGTATCAAGTAGACCAGGGAGTGGTGGCTAGGAAAATGAGAACACACTGCACCAAAGCAGGAGCCCCTTTGCTCTGTGGATGCCTGGAAGGACTCGGGACTGGACACCATCACAATGGAATGATCATTTCTTGACCTTTTGGCTAAGATCAAGTATAGTAAGGGGGCTTCCCTGCTGGCTTAGTGGTAAAGAATCCACCAGCTAATGCAGGAGACACAAGAGATACAGGTTTGATTCCTGGGTCAAGAAGACCCCCCTGGAGAAGGAAATGGCTACCCACTCCAGTATTCTTGCCTGAAAAATTCCATGGACAGAGGAGCCTGGTGGGCTACAGTCCATGGGGTCACAAAGAGTCGGGCATGACTGAGAGACTGAGCACAAGCATACCTGCAACAGTGGGATTAACAGAAAGGCTGTGAGTGGAAGCAGCAGTTCCTGCCTTCACTCCAACAACAGAACACCCTGCAGCCAGGCCTAAATTGATCAGGCCAAAAGACGAAAGCCAAAACAGTATCCAGTTAATCAAAAAGTAAATTTTTTTGTCAAAGGAATGAATTGAACTCTCTAAGAAGGGAAAGGGCACCTGACACGGGTGTTGGCACCTGAGAGCAGAACCGCAGAACAGCAGGAATTCTGGCATTTGGGAGACTCTGGCATAATGGGTGGCCCCACCCATTCACCATAAAGCAAAGCCTGCCATAGTTCCCCATTTGCTTTTTCACCTCCTTATTCTTCAACAAACAGACCACCAAGGATTTCTGACATTGAAGGACAGACTGAAACATGAAAGAGACATTCACAAAGAAAACAATATGGCCCTAGGGAAAACATTTTAGAAGCAGAAGGTGATATACGAAAACACACACACACACACACACACACACAAAACAGAGATTCTAGATTCTATTTTATCCATAAAATAAGAATGGATACTATGACAATGGGACAATGGAGAACAAGAGAAAGATCTTTGAAATTTTATAACTGTTATTTTCAAAATAAAAATTTAATATAGAGGCTAGATTTTGAAGGTATCATCTATCAAGTAAAACAAAAAGCCAAGGAAAAGATGTAGGGGCAATCTAAGCAACAGAGAGAATATGCCAAAAGTCTCAGAGACAGAGAACAAGGATGATGAGAAAAGCAAAGATGAAGAAAAACAATAATGCAAGTCCACATCACAGAACTGAAATTTGTAATGTCTCAGGTTTAAAAATAGCCTTACAATAAATGGCAGTAATAGTAACAATTGTTGTTGTTGCTGTTCAGTCGATAAGACATGTCTGATTATTTGTGACCCCATGCACTGCAGCATGCCAGGCTTCCCTGTATAGTAAAAACAGCCAAAGGTTGAGAACCCATTCTGAGCCAGGCACCACTCTCAATAGTTGTACACATAGTGACTTATTTCATCCTCTCAATAAATCGAAGCAGTAGCTACTATTTTCATCCTCATTTTACAGCTGAGAAAAACAGAATCACTAACTGGTTAAGACATTTACTCAAGTTAGTAAGTAAAACAACCAGGATTTAAATGTAGGCATGCATAATCTACATTCTTAACTATTATTATACAACGAGTCAATCCTAAAAGAAATCAACCCTGAATAGTCATTGGAAGGACTGATGCTGAAACTGAAGCTCCAATACTTTGGCTACCTGATGTGAAGAGCCAACTCATTAGAAAAGACCCAGATGCTGGGGAAGATTAAGGGCAGGAGGAGAAGGGGACGACAGAGGACGAGATGGGTGGATGGCATCACCAATTCAGTGGACATGAATTTGAGCACATTCCGGGTGATGGTGGTGGACAAAATGTGGTCTACTGGAGAAGGGAATGGCAAATCACTTCAGTATTGCTGCCTTGAGAACCCCATGAACAGTATAAAAAGGCAAAAAGATAGGACACTGAAAGATGAACTCCCCAGGTCGGTAGGTGCCTAATACACTACTGGAGATCAGTGGAGAAATAACTCCAGAAAGAATGAAGAGATGGAGCCAAAGTGAAAACAACACCCATTGTGGATGTGACTGGTGATGGAAGCAAGATCCAATGCTTTAAAGAGCAATATTGCATAGGAACCTAGAATGTTAGGTCCATGAATCAAGGCAAATTGGAAGTGGTCAAACAGGAGATGGCAAGAGTGAACATCAACATTTTAGGAAACAGCTAATTAAAATGGAGTCGAATGGGTGAATTTAACTCAGATGACCATTATATCTACTACGGGCAAGAATCCCTTAGAAGAAATGGAGTAGCCATCATAGTCAACAAAACAGTCCAAAATGCAGTACTTGGATACAATCTCAAAAATGACAGAATGATCTCTGTTCTTTTCCAAGGCAAACCATTCAATATCACTGTAATCCAAGTGTATGCCCCGACCAGTAATGCTGAAAAAGCTGAAGTTGAACAGTTCTATGAAGACCCACAAGACCTTCTAGAATTAACACCTAAAAAAGATGTCCTTTTCATTGTAGGGGACTGGAATGCAAAGGTAGGAAGTCAACAAACACCTCGAGTAACAGGCAAATTTGGCCTTGGAGTACAGAATGGAGCAGGGCAAAGGCTAATAGATTTCTGCCAAGAGAATGCACTGGTCATAGCAAACACCCTTTTCCAGAAACACAAGAGAAGACTCTACATATGGATATCACCAGATGGTCAACACCAAAATCAGATTGATTATATTCTTTGCAGCCAAAGATGGAGAAGTTCTATACAGTCAGCAAAAACAAGACCAGTTCATGCTTAGACCATGAACTCCTTATTGCCAAAGTCAGACTTAAATTGAAGAGAGTAGGGAAAAGTAATAGACTATTCAGCTCAGTTCAGTTCAGTCGCTGAGTCGTGTCCGACTCTTTGTGACCCCATGAATCGCAGCATGCAAGGCCTCCCTGTCCATCACCGACTCCTGGAGTTCACTCAAACTCACGTCCATCAAGTCGGTGATAAAATCCAGCCATCTCATCCTCTGTCGTCCCCTTCTCCTCCTGCCCCCAACCCCTCCCAGTGTCAGAGTCTTTTCCAATGAGTCAACTCTTCGAATGAGGTGGCCAAAGTATTGGAGTTTCAGCTTTAGCATCAGTCCTTCCAAAGAACACCCAGGACCGATCTCCTTTAGGATGGACTGGTTGGATCTCCTTGAAGTCCAAGGGACTCTCAAGAGTCTTCTCCAACACCACAGTTCAAAAGTACCAATTCTTCGGCACTCAGGTATGACCTAAATCAAATCCCTAACGATTATACTGTGGAAATGAGAAATAGATTTAAGGGACTAGATCTGATAGACAGAGTGCCTGATGAACTATGGACAGAGGTTCATAACATTGTACAAGAGACAGGGAGAAAGACCATCCCCAAGAAAAAGAAATGCAAAAAAGCAAAATGGCTGTCTCAGGAGGCCTTACAAATAGCTGTGAAAAGAAGAGAAGCAAAAAGCAAAGGAGAAAAGCAAAGATATACCCATTTGAATGCAGAGTTTCAAGGAATATAGCAAGGAGAGATAAGAAAGCCTTCCTCAGTGATCAGTGCAAAGAAATAGAGGAAAACAATAGAATGGGAAAGACTAGAGATCTCTTAGAGAAAATCAGAGATACCAAGGGAACATTTCATGCAAAGCTGGGCTCAATAAAGGACAGAAATGGTATGGACCTAACAGAAGCAGAAGATATTAAGAAGAGGTGGCAAGAATACACAGAAGAACTGTACAAAAAAGATCTTCATGACCAAGATAATCACGAAGGTGTGATCACTGACCTAGAGCCAGACATCCTGGAATGTGAAGTCACGTAGGCCTTAGGAAGCATCACTACGAACAAAGCTAGTGGCGGTGATGGAATTCCTGTTGAGCTATTTCAAATCCTATAAGATGATGCTGTGAAAGTGCTGCACTCAACATGCCAGCACATTTGGAAAACTCAGCAGTGGCCACAGGACTGGAAAAGGTCAGTTTTCATTCCAATCTCAAAGAAAGGCAATGCCAAAGAATGCTCAAACTACCGCACAATTGCACTCATCTCACACTCTAGTAAAGTAATGCTCAAAATTCTCCAAGCCAGGCTTCAACAGTACATGAACTGTGAATTTCCAGATGTTCAATCTGGATTTAGAAAAGTCAGAGAGATCAAATTGCCAACATCCACTGGATCATTGAAAAAGCAAGGGAGTTCCAGAAAAACATCTATTTCTGCTTTATTGACTATGCCAAAGCCTTTGACTGTGTGGATCACAATCAACTGTGGAAAATTCTGAAAGAGATGGGAATACCAGACCACCTGACCTGCCTCTTGAGAAATCTGTATGCAGGTCAGGAAGCAACAGTTAGAACTGGACATGGAACAACAGACTGGCTCCAAATAGGAAAAGGAGTACGTCAAGGCTGTATATTGTCACCGTGCTTATTTAACTTATATGCAGATTATATCATGAGAAACGCTGGGCTGGAAGAAGCACAAGCTGGAATCAAGATTGCTGGGAGAAATATCAATCCCCTGAGATATGCAGATGACACCACCCTTATGGCAGAAAGCAAAGAGGAACTAAAGAGCTTCTTGATGAAAGTGAAAGAGGAGAATGAAAAAGTTGGCTTAAAGCTCAACATTCAGAAAACAAAGATAGTGGCAGACTTTATTTTTGTGGGGGTTCCAAAATCACTGCAGATGGTGATTGAAGCCATGAAATTAAGACTCTTCCTACTTGGAAGCAAAGTTATGACCAACCTAGACAGCATGTTAAAAACCAGAGTCATTACTTTGTGAACAAAGGTCTGTTTAGTTAAGGCTATGGTTTTTCCTGTAGTCATGTATGGATGTGAGAGTTGGACTATAAAGAAAGCTGAGCACCATAAAGAACTGATGCTTTTGAACTGTGGTGTTGGAGAAGACTCTTGAGAGTCCCTTGGACTGCAAGGAGATCCAACCAGTCCATCCTAAAGGAGATCAATCCTCAATGTTCATTGGAAGGACTGTTGTTGAAGCTGAAACTCCAATACTTTGGCCACCTAATTCTAAGAGCTGACTCATTTGAAACAACCCTGATGCTGGGAAAGATTGAAGGCAGGAGGAGAAGGGAACGACAGAGGATGAGATGGTTGGATGGCATCACCAACTCAATGAACATGAGTTTAAGTAAACTCCAGGAGTTGGTGATGGACAGGGAGGCCAGGCATGCTGCAGTCCATGGGGTCGCAAAGAGTCAGACACGACTGAGTAACTAAACTGAACTGGACTGGGTGATGGTGAAGGACAGGGAAGCCTGGCGTGCTACAGTCCATGGAGTTGCAAAGAGTGGGACCCAACCGAGTGGCTGAGCAACAACAAATACAATCTAAAACACCCTCAGACAAATCATTTGGAAATTTAAGAAGACTAAAGATGAGGAATATGTCCTAAGATCTTCTGGTCAAAAAAAAAAAAAAATTGAAGATTACCAAAATAAATGAATATCAGAATGGTATTAAATCACTCTCAGCATCCTATAATGTTAGAAGACCACGGAACAGTGATTTCCAAGACATGAGAGACAAATCATTTCAACCTAGAATTCCATACTCAGCCAAATTATCAATAAACGCTGAGGATAAAATAAAGATATTTTTGGATTTGCAAGGGTTTTAGAAAATTTAGTTCAATACCCTCTTTCTTTAAAAGTTATTGATTTCTTTAGTAAAGGAGAAGTAATATTAGAAAAAAAATACATGGGATTCAGGAAAGAGACACTACATCTAGAAGAGTATTAAAGGACAGTCATGATCCCATTATGAAGAAGACATTCCCTAAAAAATTAAAAACAGAGCTACCAAATGGTCCTGTAGTCTGACTCCTGGACATATATCCAGAGAAACCATAATTCGAAAAGATACATGCATCCCAATGTTCATAGCAGCACTATTTATAATAACCAAGATATGGCAACTACCTAAATGCCCATCGACAGTGGAATGGATAAAGAAGACGTGGAATACTACTCAGCCATAAAAAGAATGAGATAATACTGTCTGCCACAATACAGATGGACCTAAAGATTGTCATACTAAGTAAGCTAGACAGAGAAAAACATATACCATATGATATCACTTATATGTGGAATCTAAAAATATGATACAAATGAATTTATATACCACACAGTAGATCCACATACATAGAAAATAAGCTTAGGGTTACCAAAGGGGGAAGGGGGTGAGGGATAAATTCGGAGCTTGGGATTAACATAATGCACTACTACATATAAAATAGATAACCAACAAGGACCTACTATATAGCACAGAGAACTATAGTCAATATTTTGTAATAACCTATAAAGGAAAAGAATCTGAAAAAGATACACACACACATCTGAATCACTTTGCTGTGTATCTGAAACTAACACAACACTGTAAATCAACTCTACTTCAATTGAAAAAAAGGTAAGTCATGATCATGAAGGTGACCCAGAGAGACTGGAACAGGAAAGGAGGAAAATAGAGGTCCTCAGAAGAAACATATCCAGAAATAAAGATGAATCATGAGAATTGATACTTTGAGAAGTAGAAAAAGTTAAGGATGAGATAAAAGTCAGTAAATTTTTTAAAGACAACTTCCCAGGTGGCACTAGTGGTAAAGAAGCCAATTCAGGAGACCAGAGTTCAATCCCTGGGTCAGGAAGATCCCCTGGAGAAGGGAATGGCTACCACTCCACTATTCTTGCCTGGAGAATTCCATGTATAGGGGAGCCTGGCATGTATAGAGAATCCATAGGATTGCAAAGAGTCAGACGTGACTGCGTGACTTTCACTTCACTTTACTACTTCAAAGCAATAAATAAGCAGAGTTAATTATGGTTATAGAGAAAGTTTTGTTTTTTGTTTTTTGTTTTTTTTGCTGTAAAAGTAAAAATAATACCAGGAGAACATTATAAAGCAAGACACATTGAAGTTAGGAAGATCAAAAGTGATAAAAGGAAGAGTAAAGGTAATAACTTTAACGTAATAATTTTATCTTACAGGAGATATGGTCTGGAATAGATTTAAGAAGTAGAATTATTATAGCAAAGTAACCAAGATATGAGCTAAAAGGGACATAACTATTATATTCATATATCCAGAGTCTCTTTTTCTCTGGAAAGTTCTAGAAGATGTGGTCCACTAGAGTGAGAGTAAGACATGCTATCCAGGAACTAGGGGATCCAAAACAGAGCAAAAAGCGAAGGGAATTTTAAGGATGATTATAAAGGAAAACCTCAGGAAAATGGCTAAGGGGCAGACCCAGAGATCCACCAGTCTGGGTTAACTAAAAAATGAAAATGAGAGATGACGTGATGTTCTTGAACAAATTTAGAGGAGATTTATAAGTACATATAGAGCTGGGGGATGAACTGCTGAAAGGTACACAGCAAAACAAAAGAAAAACTAAAAGGCAATTATAAGCTCCAGGGAAAACAAATTTTTCAAGACAAAAAGTGCAGTGATAACTCAGTTGTTAACAAAATGTATGCTGTCATATTAATAGAATCCCTGAATAGTCATTTCATGAACACTCTGACATAATAACATTGGAGGAACTGAGAGAATAAGGATAATTGTGTGTATGTGAAGGGGCAGGGAAGATGCATGCTCTAAATCCTCACCTTTCACAGTAGAAAATAAGAAATATGCAAGACCAGAAAATCAACAAAACTGTAGTATAAGTGTACTCATTAGAAATATGGAGGTACAAAACTGGAAAAACAGCCCAGAGTTGACAATGGTTTTCTAGGGAAGCAGTTCTATAGTGGGGTGGAGGAATTTGTAGAAGGTTGGTATTTTTCATTTCAAGATCCAGAGAATTATCTGACTTTTTAAAAATTATGTATACATATCCTGGGCTTCCCTGGTGGCTCAGTGGTAAAGAATCTCCTGCAACACAGGAGATGCAGGCTTGGTCCCTGAGTTGAGAAGATCCCTGAAGGAGGAAATGGCTACCCACTCCAGTATTCTTGCTTGGGAAACCCCTTGGGCAGAGCAGCTGGTGGGCTACTCCATGGGGTCGCAAAAGAGTCAGACTCAACTCAGTGACTGAACAACAATAGCACTTATATCCTAAAATAAAACCAAAAGTTAGATTAAAAATTTCAAAATCATTGTATGTTATGGTTCAAGTAACAGTGCTATTTCTACCTAGATAATCACAATTAGGAACCATTGTTCCAAGCAATGTTCCCAGCCCTGGCAGCCGTCCAGTATCACTGTCATTGTGGGGGCCAAGATGAGAGGTGCCTTGGAACCCACACTGACCTCATTAGATGATGTCCCTGTAAGTGCTCCATCTCTGAGATAATTACTGTAAACTGTGACTCACATTGACCTCAATTAGACATGTCCTTCCTTTCAGGGGCATAACGGCCTGGTGGCAGTCCAGCCAGAAAAATCAGTGAACACTTGAGAAGAAATGTGGGCCCATCTAACTGAAGGGATGAACACGCAGCTCAGAGTGGCTTCCTCTAAAAACTTAATTATAGAGGCAACTCCTACAACTCAGCACTCTGAGAAAATGTACTTTGTACAGTTGTCAAGTTAAGGGGCCACAGAGGGGAGAAAGGATTTTATCGTCTTCAATGAGTATGAGAGGTCTTCCACTCCAGTGAGCCCATCAGTCTCACATGATGATGTCCATGAACATGAAGTGAGATAAATATCATTTAGAGAGTTCTTCCGCTCTCTTGAAGAGCTAACAGCAAATGCTGGGGGCTAAAGAGCTTTCAAGCTGAGTGTTTCCTTCACTCATGAGTCTTGGCAGGGATTTGAAAAGTGCACAAATCTGGCACCTGCTCCCCCTCCTCCAAGCAGCAGCCACCCCGCCTATCCGGTAAAGGTGTGTGTGCTGTACATCCTGCAAAGTGCATCAAGGCTCGTAAACAGGAGGTACTTGCCCAGTTGTGTACAATGATATTGACATACTTACAAAGGCTTTGCTGAGAATCTCAAGCTCTCCATCTGTTTACATTTCTTGTTAGGAATGACCTCATAGCTAGAGCTAAGACATTTTTAGATTGTATGTTTTCTTGGTATTTTAAACGTTTCTAACTGTGAATGCACAGGCAGGTATTGAAAATGGAAGTTTTAAAGACTTCAAGCAGGCACAGCTAGATATCTCAGTTGAAAGCAGCGGTTTCCTGAATTATATTTTGCAATGGTGACATGTTGTTGAACCTATAATTCTACACGCATCTGGTTTTGTGTGTGTTAAGTCATTTCAGTTGTATCTGACTCTTTGCGATCAAGTGGACTATAGCCTATCAGGCTCCTCATCCATGGAATTCTCCAGGCAAGATTACTGGAGTGGGGTGCCATTCCCTTCTCCAGGGGATCTTCCCAACCCAGGGATCAAACTCGCATCCCTTGCACCTCCTGCATGGGCAGGTGGGTTCTTCACCACTAGTGCCATCTAGTTTTAAGGCAAGACAAAAAAAAAAAAGAAGAAGAAGATGAATAAAAGAAAAGGAGGGAGGAGAGAGAGAAGAAAAGGAAGGGAAAGAAAGAAAGAGAAGGAAAAATCCTCAGTTCTAGAGTAAATAAATTTACTCTAGCAAATTAAATAAATTTACATAGACTTCTCATTAAAAGTATATCCTTCACAGCAATAAGAGAACAGAAAATGAAGCAAAAAAACCCTCCAATCCCCACAAGTACCAACTCTTAACATTTTCACTCACAGCCTCAAACTTAACAGCATCCAGCAATTTTCCATCATTTCAGTAATGGCCACGACATCACAACGTGCTGTGATAACAAACAAAAACACACCATTATCCATGCACAGCTGTAGCCTCATGCCACAAAGATTTTTCTCTAGGTCTTTAAAAAAATTGCCTTCAGTTGCATAGGCTGCCAAAATGTACTTATTTTTCTTCTTATTTTTGTTCTATTTGCCCTAGGCTAAAACTCTTGACAGTCCAAAGAGGGACTAGACCCCACAGGGTCACAAATTATTGAAACCAAATGGCTTCCAGGTCATTTTCCCTCTAACTTCAATTCTCCAAGGCCCACAGAGTGATCTCTAGGGGAATCTGTTCCACCATCATCACTCTGAGAACTCAGGTATCCCCAGGAGATCAAAGAAATCATTGGGGTTTTTTGTAAATGAACACTTTCGTATGGCTTGTTCCATCAGCAAGACACATTTTACCTCCCCCCAAAAGCCCTATGGGCTTCCCTGGTGGCGCAGGGGTAAAGAATCCACCTGCGAACACAGGAGATGCAAGAGACATGGGTTTGATGCCTGAGTCGGGAAGATACCCTGGAGTAGGAAATGGCCACCTGGAAAATTGCCTGGAAAATTCCATGGATGGAGGAGCCTGGCAGGCTGCAATCCATGGGGTCACAAAGAGTTGAACATGACTGAGCAATTGAACACACACACACGAAACCCTATAGGTGTGCCTCTTGGAGAGGCTCTGGGCCAACAGATGGGCTTCAGAAACCCCATGCACACATGCCGCTCAGGCCATTAAGCTCAAGCACATGGCCCCATCAGAGTCCATGACCAGGGTTACCCGAGCTATATAAAGGCTCATGTCACCAATAGTGGTAAGCCTGTCAATTACTCCAAGCCACGATCTTTAGCTTTTACTGATAATCACTTCCACAGTGGCATGGAAGAGAGCCAAATACTTCCCCACAATTTCCAGGTTTTCGAATTCCTTTTCTGGGGATTTTATGGGGTAGTTTGGAAGAGTGATCCAGAAACAGCTTGGCAGGAGAATTAAGCGGCCAGAATGACGCCCGAGGTGGAGAGCTATTTGGCAGCACACAGATTCTTGGCATCACTCCTCCAGGGCCATGGGGACCATCCTAGCAGAGCTTGGGCATCTGCCCAGAATTGCTGAGCGGAGCCTCGTTCACATGCCACTCATTCTTGGCAGGAGGGATCCTGAAGGCATCAGTCTGCAAGCATCCTCTCTCCTCCACTGCCTGCCAAGGATTAGACAGGATGCCTTTCTTCCCAGAAAAGGAGGGCATCTTTCCAGCCAATCTCTCATCACCTGGGCAGGTACAAATTTGGGCTGCATGTCCTTAAAAGGCAGTATAATGAAGGGCCCTAAGTAAACCTTAAGAAGAAGCCAGAAGCTTCTAGGGAGGATTTACACCAAGCATAAGACCCACAGGCAGAGTGGGCTTAAAGAGCCGCTATATAAAATGTGTTAAACATGTATTAAAACTTTTAAAGAGTAAAATTGGGTTATTTTTCTTTTAAAAGTCAAGGAGAGGGAAAATAATTCATAAGAGCGAAAGAGATGAGGCTTCCTCTTCACATATACCAGGGCCATAAATTAATTTTGTTGTTATCAGGAGGAAATGGAGGGTAAACAAACATTGTTTACTCAGTCTTTCAGTCATGTCCTACTCTTTGGGACCCCATGGACTGTAGCCTGCCAGGCTCCTCTGTCCATGGAAGTTTTCAGGCAAGAATACAAGAGTGGGTTGCCATTTCCTCCTCCAGGGGATCTTCCCAACCCATGGATCGAACCTGCAGCTCCTGTGTCTCTTGCATTGGTAGGCAGATTCTTTACCACTGTACCATCTGAGAAGCCAATCAAAAACCTGTGCTGTGCTGTACTTAGTTGCTCAGTCACATCCGACTCTTTGTAATCCCATGGACTGTAGCCCACCAGGCTCCTTTGTCCATGGAAGCTTTCAACCAAGAATACTGGAGTGGGTAGCCTATCCCTTCTCCAGGGGATCTTCCCTACCCAGGAACTGAGATAGGGTCTCCTGAATTGCAGGCAGATTCTTTACCAGCTGAGCTACCACAGAAGCCCCATCAAAAATCTACTTGACCATAAAAAATTTTAAGAGACAATTTTATCCAATCCTTTCATCTCATTATTAAGGAAAACTGAGCCCCAGAGCATGGCCAATGCCACGTTGGAATTCTTAATTCCTCTTTTCCAGATGATGCTCTTTATGCTACACCCCAAACCCCATGCCCTGGCTGAGTCCTGGGTAGGAGGCAAACATAAAAGGTCACGGACATTGGCCTCTTCTCCAGAGATAACTGTCCAAAGGAGACAAGGGACAAGTTTATCAATAACTGAAATATCGGTCACATGTCCTAGGTGCAGTGGGAGTGAGACACAGCAACAGGACTGACGCATCAGGGGAGGGGAGGGTAACCCTTAGCAACCAGTCAGCAAAGAGGTCGTGTGTGAACCAGACTTGGAAGAACCAGTAAGATGTGAACAGAAGGTGATGGGAAGGACATAGGCAGGAAGGCTGAAGACACTGATTTCAGACACATATAACAAAACAAAGACAACAGGTTTTGCCAGAAACCTGGGGAGCACCAGCCATGATCATAATTGTCTTAGATCCCTCAGGCTGCTACAACAAATTACCACAGACTGCGTGGCTTCAACAACAAACACTTATTCCTCGCAGTTCTAGGAGCTGAGAAGTCCAAGATCAAGGTGCTAGCAGATCTGGTATTTGGTGAGGGCTTCCCTCCTGACTCGGAGAAGGCAATGGCACCCCACTCCAGTACTTTTGCCTGGAAAATCCCATGGATGGAGGAGCCTGGTAGGCTGCAGTCCATGGGTCACTAAGAGTCGGACACCACTGAGCGACTTCACTTTCACTTTTCACTTTCATGCATTGGAGAAGGAAATAGCAACCCACTCCAGTGTTCTTGCCTGGAGAATCCCAGGGACGGGGGAGCCTGGTGGGCTGCCATCTATGGGGTCGCACAGGGTCGGACACGACTGAAGCGACTTAGTAGTAGTAGTAGTAGTCCCTCCTGACTTGGAGAGGCTGTGGTCTTGTTGCATCTTCACATGGAGGGGATCAGAGCTTTTGTGTCTCCTCTTATAAGAACACTAATACTTTTCATAAGGCTTCCACCCTCCTGACATAATTACCTAAGGCCCCATGTCCTAATACATAATCCACATTGTAGATTAGAATTTCAATGTATGAATTGTGGGAAGATACAAGCATTCAGTCCATAACAATAGTAAATAGCTTGGTTTATCACTTCAGCCTGTTTTTTCCAGGTGCCTAGAACCTGCTCTCTATGGGTGGTCACTAGGGATGTGGGAGGGGCTGCTGCTTCTCTGGGCAGCCCCGGTCCTGTGGGCCTGACCTGTGTTCATGGAGACCCTGACTCCACTGACATGGGATTGCCTGTGCATCTTTTTAAATTATCTTTTATCAAAGTATAGTTGAATTACAATGCTAATAATTACTGCTGTATAGCAAAATGATTCAGTTATACATATACATATATGTGTGTATATATATATACACACATCTATTTTCATATTCTTTTCCATTATGATTTATCATAGGATACTGAATGTAGCTGCCATGCTATACAATAGGATCTTGTTTTTTATTCATTCTATATACACCAGTTTGTATCTGCTAATCCCAAATTCCCACTCCTACCCTCTCCCCTAACTCCCACCCCTGGCCAACCTTGGCAACCACCAGTCTATTCGTATGTATGATTCTGTCTCTGTTTCATAGATAGGTTCATTCACATCATATTTTAGATTCCACATCATATCATATGGTATCAAGTGATATCATATGGTATTTGTCTTTTTCTTTCTTCACTTAGTATGACCATCTCTAGCTGCATTTGGGTTGCTGCAAGTTTGCCCATGCATCTTTGAGCCCATCAGATCAGGCAGTCTCTATTAATCTAAATTTTCCTGAACCGATCACATGAAGTCCAAGACTAGATTCACCTTTAACACTGGAAGGACAACCCTGCTCTGAATGTGGTAGCACTTATTAGTATAGGAAACATGGGGCTGGGCTCATTCATTCCACTAGTGGGAATAAAGATGCCTGGGGAAGAAAGAGCATGAGGGTGTCCTTTTAAAATTTGAAAAAGGGGCTAAATATGCCCTGGGTAGAGAGGGTGTGAGCGAGAAGCTACTGAAATATGAGTTTAGGCTCTGGAACGACTGTTGTCGTCTTCCCATTTTCTGTTCCCCTTCTCTGTTCCTAACAGAATCCCAACAGTATTCATACATCCTCTCTCCCCTTTACAGAAAAGACCTCATAGTAGAGGTTTAGATCCTACCTAGATTTACCTCTAGATCCAGGTAGATTTGTCTGAAGGAATCCCACATTCCCCTTTCAGTAACTGGATCTGGTTTAGACATGAGATATAAATGTGGTCAGCGAGACACTAAATCAGATCTGTTCGGGGTTGGGATACTTCCAGGGCATTTTTCTTACTCCTAAGAGGAAGCCACAAAAAAAGCTCATCTTTCCTCATCTCTGGATGTGGTCATACCTGGATAATTCCTAGATAATGCTTCATCCATTTGGCTACCAACCTGGGAATGGCAGATCAAAGAAATGTAATAGAAGGAACCTGGGTCCTTAATGATATCATGGAACTTCTGAATCAAACAGCCCTGAAACGTACCCTGCCCTGGAACTTGCTGTTAGATGCTATGATACGTTTCTCTCTTACTGAAGTTAGATTCAGGTAGATTTTCTATTGCTTGCCCCTGCATACATCTTAGCATATAGGATATATGTATTAAAACACACATACACAGAAACACACACAAACACTGCAATACTTACTTTATGCTGGACAAAGTGTTTTACATGGAGTATCTCACTTAACCTTTCCAACAACTTTGCAAAATCGATGCTACTGATAATATGATCCCCATTTTACAGTTGGGGAACTACACCTTAGAAAGTGTAACTGCCTTGTGAAAAATAGATATTAAGTGGTATAGCCCAAATAAACACCTAAAACCCTTGAAGAAAGAATTCCCTCATACTTAGGCCTAGCCAAGTTTGGAATGGGCTGCCTGGAGAAGTAGCAATGAAAATGGCGCACATTTGTCAGAGGCTTGTTATGCACTGGGGCTTCCCTGGTAGCTCAAATGGTAGCGCATCTGCCTGCAATGCAGGAGACTCAGGTTTGATCCTGGCTACCCACTCTAGTATCCTTGCCTGGAGAATTCCATAGACAGAGGAGCCTGGTAGGCTACAGACCATGGGTTCACGGAGAGTCAGACATGAGGGAGCAACTAACACTTTCACACTTTTACTATGTGCCGGATACTGTTGCATTTTGTTACACAACTGGACCAATGTCCTATGAAACAAGAATTGTTATTATCTCCATTTCACAGACAAGGAAATTAAGATGCAGAGAGGTTGAGCAACTCGCCCGAGGACACCCAGCTGGGAGGTGGAAGCAATAGGATCAAAATCTAAGCAGTTTGGCTCTAAAGTCTGCATGCCTAAGCCCTCAGGGTCACCCCTTGCAGGGAACCTGCCAACCAAACATCTCCGGTTGTGACAGTAGGTGGTTGATTACAAGCCAGGAACAGCCAGGACAGCAAAGCCGCCCAGGGCAGCAGGGCTTGCTGGCTCATGCACCTGGAGAGAATGTCTTACCTCTTACTGGAACTTGTGTTCTGGATTTGGGAAATGTCGCTCTTGGCTGCTTTGAAAGCTAGAGAGGAACCCATGGGTCTAAACCTGCCTGACATCTCTGGTGTGAATAACTCCACCCAGGCAAATTCCTAAGGGCTGGGCTTGGAAAAATTCCTAGGATCTTTGGCTAGGATCTCTGCTGAACGAGAGCATTTCCCTTACACCTCCCAGCAGCTTCCCTGGGCTTTGTCCCTTTTTGGGCAAATCGGGGGCAAGTTAGTTCCTGCTTTGGAAAACAAAGAGAAGAAATCCTTCGTGAGAGTTTCAAAGGAAATTTTACAACCCAGAAGGGAGCGGTGGCCTGGCTCTGAGTGGTCTTTATTGACTCCTAGCTTCACCTCCTACCCTGTCCTTGTGCTAGTCTGATGAGCAGCCTCCTCTTCTGCAACCTCACTCCTCAGGCATACTCTGCAGCAGAGCTAGTGACAGCAATTACTGATGCCTTGGCTCATCACAGGCTCTTCCCCCTTGGGCAGGGGATTGGCAAAGAGTGGCAATTTGGAGCTTTCTGTTTACAAACAAACTACCCTTGTTGACACTGAGCCAGGCGGCAGCAGCTGGGGAAAAGCACCACACACCTCTCCTGCCCTTCTCCTTCCTGATGGTTGAGCTGTCTTCCGTCATTTTGCAAAAGCTGTGCACCCAGGACTTTAGAGTCAGGGCTGAAGGAGACTCTTGGGTGTTTATGGAATGCCTTTCTGCAGCATTCTGTCCTATTTGCATGAGTAAGGAGGATTTTTGCAGCTGATCCACTATATTTCAGCACACTGTCCCACCTGCATCTTCTTACAGATGTTTTGCAATAGTTTAATGATACTAATGTGCCAGGGGCTCCCCAGGTGTTTCAGTGGTAAAGAATTCGCCTGCCAATGCAGGTGATGAGGGTTCAATTCCCTGGGTCAGGAAGATCCCCTGGAGAAAGAAATGGCAACCCACTCCAGTTTCCTTACCTGGGAAATCCCCTGGACAGAGGAGCTTGGCAGGCTACAGTGCATGGGGTCACCAAAGAGCAGGACATGACTGAGTGACTAAAAAGCATCAACAACGTGTCAGGCTCTGGGTTAAGGACTTGATAAGTTTCACTTGAATCACCTTGTTAGTTCCATGGACAGTATGTCAGGTGGGTACTGTCATTGTTCCTGCTTTACAGGTGAGGCATCTGAGAGTCTCAAGGAGGCTGAATAATCTGCCCAAGGTCACAGATTGGGGATGATTCAGGGGAGGATCTGCTGTGCTCAGCTGAGCTGCTGCTGCTAAGTCACTTCAGTCGTGTCCGACTCTGTGCGACCCCATAGATGGCAGCCCACCAGGCTCCCCCGTCCCTGGGATTCTCCAGGCAAGAACACTGGAGTGGGTTGCCATTTCCTTCTCTAATGCATAAAAGTGAAAAGTGGAAGTGAAGTCGTGCAGTCGTGTACGACTCTTCACGACCCCATGGACTGCAGCCTACCAGGCTCCTCCATCCATGGGATTTTCCAGGCAAGAGTGCTGGAGTGGGGTGCCATTGCCTTCTCCTCGGCTGAGCTGGGCACCCCCATAACTCTACATACTGCTTCACCCAGAGGGAGATTCAGTTCAGTTCAGTCACTCAGTCGTGTCCAACTCTTTGCGACCCCATGAATCGCAGCACACCAGGCCTCCCTGTCCATCACCAACTCCCGGAGTTCACTCAGACTCATGTCCATCAAGTCAGTGATGCCATCCAGCCATCTCATCCTCTGTTGTCCCCTTCTCCTCCTGCCCCCAATCCCTCCCAGCATCAGAGTTTTTCCAATGAGTCAACTCTTCGCATCATTCCTTCCAAAGAAATCCCAGGGCTGATCTCCTTCAGAATGGACTTGTTGGTTCTCCTTGCAGTCCAAGGGACTCTCAAGAGTCTTCTCCAACACCATAGTTCAAAAGCATCAATTCTTTGGCGCTCTGCCTTCTTCACAGTCCAACTCTCACATCCATACATGACCACAGGAAAAACCATAGCCTTGACTAGACAGACCTTTGTTCACAAAGTAATGTCTCTGCTTTTGAATATGCTATCTAGATTGGTCATAACTTTCCTTCCATGGAGTAAGTGTCTTTTAATTTCACAGTGCAAACCAAATGGTCAACCTAGAAACTGACACATTGGGCAGTGTTACCTTTCCATCAAAACAGGTTCCTCTGACTTTGCTGTCTGAGGTCTTAACTGGTTACACAAAGGATCTCATCCTGTCTTCCCCCCAATCTTCATCTCCTATCCCTCCTCCTCTCCTGCAAAGACACCAAAGTTGGTCATTTCTTAGGAAACAGCCAAAATAATACCAGTTCCCTACCTGGCATGAACTAAATTTATATCAGGAGCTTTATGATATGAAAGTATTACTCAGAGCAAGGTCCTTATCTCTGACTTCAACTCACACCCCAAGTGTCAGCAAGACAGCAGATACTTCCTTTTGAAATCTTTTAAGCAGGCTCCATTTTTGATTCAAGATGACAAATGAATCCATACATTAAATTTAAGCTACAGATCTGCCTCCTCTTTTAGAAGTAATCCCAGTTTGGTCAAAAGCAGCACTCTTCTCTAAAAGTTAGGGTGGGGCAGATAAACAGAGAAAAACAAAATGCCCGTGGAAGCTCCTCAAACGGAACCTTGCTTCATTCTGTCAAATAGTGAGAAATTAAAACAGCTTCCGAGTAGAACCTTCAATGCCTCAGAAGGCAACTTTCTGGAGGAAAATCATGGCTCTTCAAGATGCTTGTAAATAACACCACAGTCCTCAACCTCAAAGGCCCCAGGATTCCTCAAATCTTTGATCATCTAAATGTAGCTGTTTTCATAAACATTTCAGACAGCAGGCTAATTTTTATTCCCTAGAGAGCCTCGTGCAGTCAGACTGCATGTCCAGAAAGAATGTCAACTTTTTAGAAATAGCCGGAGCCGTGCCAAGACTAAGAGCCAGATAGCAGTGAAGTTGGCTGACTTTAAATCAGTGTGATTACTCACTGTCCGTTGGAGAGGATCATAAAATTTTACTATATGCTGCTTATAATTCAACCAATAATTACTGAGCAGGTAATGAGGGTAAGGCGTTCAGGGTACTGTGGGTGAATCAGAGATGAACCAGGCCTGGACCCTGCCTTTGCAGTTCAGTAAGAGAAAGAAGATGTGATCCTATCTAACAAGCTGTGTGCATGTGTATGTGTGTGTGTTATACATGTATGCATGTGTGGAACTGGACACTCTAAGGATAGCTTCCTAGAAAGGAGGCATTTAGTCTGAGATTTAAAGAATAGATAGAACTACAGGATATTTTTCTATCTTTCAGTATTTCTGTTTTATTGCTGTCAAATTGTTTGTGGCATTGATAACAATCAAGCAGGGGACAAACTTATGGACACAGCAGGGGCAGGAGAGGGTGGGATAAACTGAGACAGTAGCATTGAAATATATACATTACCATATGTAAAATAGATGGCTAATGGGAAGTTGTTGTATAACACAGGAAGCTCAACCTGGTGCTCTGTGACAACCTAGAGGGGTGGGGTGGGATTGGGTGGGAGGTGGGACAGAGGTTCAAGAGGGAGGGAACGTATGTAAGCTATGGCTGATTCATGTTGATGTAGGGCAGAAACCAACATAAATTGTAAAGCAATTACCCTCCAATTAAAAAATACATTTTTCTAAAAGTGAAAAAAAATAAGCAGGGGGAAACTGGGCAGGAGATGATCAGTGCCCTTCAAGAGCAGCATGAAGACAGAAGCCTCGAAGCTGGAAAGCCCAAGGTGAGTCTCTCAGGAAAGGACATGCTGTTATCATCTTACTTTGAAAACAAAGGCATGAATGTGTACCTTATCCACCTGCAGCATGGTGTTTGGGAACCCCAACTGTCAAAAACACAGATTTCTATCATAACTCGTGGACCTTCTCATAAGATGAAATGGTGATCTGCAGTAAGGACCAAGAGGCCCTGATGTGGAGTCAGCCTCTCTGCAGGAAACCTTGACTTGACTGAGTCCTGGCAGTGTGACCTTGGACTGGTCCCTTCATCTTTTTGAGTTTGTTTCCTCATATCTGATTTAAGAATAACAGTAGTACTTGAGATTAAATGAACTAACCCCTCTAAAGTAACTTGTGGGTTGCTCAGCAGAATGTCATATGAATATGAACATCCATAGTTGCAGCAGCCAGGGATGCTCCTTTTAGGCCATGCTTTCATGAAGCTATTGCTCTGACCATACGGACCTATTAGATGAATTCTTTGTGTCATTTAATGAATAAAGGCAGCCATACCCATATTCTCTCATTTTACTTCATTTTGCCATTTTATATTATCTGGGTTTGACCTTCTTGAAAATGGAACCCCAGTCACAGAGATAAGAAAATTGGCTTTGATTCCATCTCTAGCTGGAAAGTGATGGCACCAGGCTAAATCCTAGCACATGTGATTTAAAACCAGTTATTTTCCCACTATTTGATACAATCTATTAAATATCTTAATGTCATGACTGTATTAATTAGGATTCATTTTGTAACAGAAGCAGAAATAAGAAATGTATTGTCTTGCATGATGAATAGCCCTCACTAGATTTTCAAACCCAGCAGGACTCAGAAGCCAAAAGGATGTGATTAAGCTGGCTTCCTGCTGTTGCCTGCTGCTCCTTGGGTCTTCAGTCTCAGACTCCATGTGGTAGCAAGTGGCTGCCAGCCTCTCCAGGCCTACATCCTCAGAGGCATCCCAGATGCACCACCGTGAGCCTGTATGTCCCTCCACGAATCCATCATGGTGGCCAGGGATGGGGTTGTGCCAATTGGCCAGGCCTGAATCACAGCTCACCATTCAACCAACTCTTTGGAGAGGGGCAAGAGGACACTGGCTGAGAGCAGACCACATATTTCACCATGTGTCCATCCAAGCCTCACCCACTGAACACAAAAGTAGGACTGGCTCCTCAGAGGTCATTCAGGATTCTGTTCCCTGACACTGGGGAGGTCAAACCAGCATTTGTCCACTGAGTTCCATTGTACAAAATGAGTCAACCTAGAGATAAAGCTTTGATAATAGTCAAAGAGTTAGCCAGATTGGCTCAGTGGTAAAGTATCGGCCTGCCAATGTAGGAGAGGTGGGTTCAATCCCTGGGTTAGGCAGATTCCCCTGGAGTAGGAAATGGCAACACACTCCAGTATTCTTGCCTGGAAAACTCTCATGGAGGGAGGAGATGGGCAGGCTACAGCCCATGGAGTCACGAAGGAGTTGGACACATCTTAGTGACTAAACAACCACAGCTATTACTAGGTAATGCAGAAGGAAAGTATTTTCCAATGACTAGAGAGTCATATGTAGGTCCTCTACTTTCAGATAATTAGAACATCATAGAATATTCTTCAAGTGACATCACAGGATGTCCACAATATCTTTGCCCAGGGTTATCTGGTGCATATCCATTCTTATGATGGATCTGATTCCATCCTTCCTTCTGTGCTCAGTTGATGGAATAACAGGTTAAGAAGCCTAGTGATGGGGATGTTGGGAGGGGGTGCCTAGGATCACAGAAGGCCCTAGAAGCCACATCATACAAAGAACAGTTAGAGACTTCCCTGGTGGTCCAGTGGTTAAGATTCTGTGCAGGCGGCATGGGTTCCATCCCTGGTCAGCGAACTAAAATCCCACACACTGTGTGGTACAGCCAAAAAAAAAAAAAAAGAACAGTTAAAGAAACCAAGTGTGTCTGAACCGGATTAAGAAAAAGAAGACCAAAGGTAGATACGCTAACTATCTCCTAATACTTTAAAGGCTGTCACTTAAGGGGGGGCGGGGGGAACCACTGTTGATTCTATATTCTCTTCAGAGTCAGCATTCATTCTAACTGATGGCCCAAAGTTGTGAGAAGACAGATTTCTGGCTCAACAGAAGTACAGTGGAGATTTTTCAATTTTGTTCCCCAACATGCTTCCTTCCTTTGTCTGGATATAGTAGCCATTTTTTTTTTTTTTTTTTTCTGATTTTGTTCTTGAGTAATGCTTTCTTTCATTTTCATCACATGTAGTTTGGGCAGTTTCCATCCCTAGCTTCAAGGACACAGCCTATGATCAAAGTTTAAGCCAAGCAACTCAGTCCATGCTCCAGGCCACCATCCCTGGTCAGCGGTGGCAGACAGCTTCTGTGCCCTAGGCCCACCTGTGATCTCATCTAAGCTGAGGGCCCTGTTCCCAGGACACTGGTAACGTCCTTCATCAGGCACCAGCTGTGTCTCTGCATTCTGCCTCAGGTGGTTTTCAGAAGCCCACTCCCCACCACAGCTCTTCCAGTCTGAGTTGAGGGCAGCTCAGAGTGGCATGGGGAAGGGATGCAAGTGGCCTCTACAGATAATCTTCAAACAACAGGGATGGGAGATGGAGTAACAAGGACCCATTGCCCTCTCCTTCAGAGGACCAATTCAGACACATTCCACACAGTTTCTCAGGGGGTCCTGGTCCTCAATGGGACCGAGCCTTGTTTGTTTATGGCAATAACCAACTCAGTAACATAAGCTTTATTTCCTTTTCCTCCTTTCCTTGGCCCTACCTTCCAAATTAACTACCTATACTCAAGTCTTAGTCTCAGGCTTTATGGATGCACTTAACCCAAACTAAGCCATTAAGGAATGGATATATTATCCAGTTTGGGCCAATGAGATATATTACTTTTTGTGTGTTTTGTGACTGGTGATATATGAATAAAACACCTTTGTAAGAGGAATTTTAATTAATATTCAAAATAATGTAGCAAAATGAAATTTGACAGATATGAAGGCCTAACTCTATTGTGTTCCTTTCACTTTAATGGGTAACAGTTATTGAGGATGTGCCCAGTTTGGGCTAATGGGCTTTCCCCAAATTAGGAAGGAGATATTGGTCTGATGTCATAAAAAAAAAAAAAGAAAATCAGCCTGAATTTATCAGAGGCCATGAAGTAGAGCTTGAGAATGGAGTCATCTAGGAGGCAAAATAGTTCTGAGATGGGACCTGACAATACCTTTGGAGTCCTGAACCAAGCTGCACCAGAAGCCCATCCTACCTGGAGTCTTGAAAGTATGTGAACCAGAAAAATTTCCCTTTAAGCTTAATTAGTTTGGGACTGTAGCCCACCAGGCTCCTCTGTCCATGGGATTCTCCAGGCAAGAATTACTGGAGTGGGTTGCCATTTCCTCCTCCAGGGGATCTTCTTCACCCAGGGATCGAACCCACATCTTTTGCATCTGCTGCATTGGTAGGTGGATTCTTTACTACTGTGCCACCTAATTTATCTAATTGTTTATTTATGGCTGTGCCGGGTCTTCACTGCTGTCTGCAGGCTTTCCCTAGTTGCAACGAGCAGAGCCTTCTCCCTAGTTGCGGTGTGCAGGCTTCTCATTGCAGTGGCTTCTCGTTGCAGGGCATGGACTCTACGGTGCCTGGGCTTCAGTAGTTGTGATACACAGGCTTAGTTGCTCTGAGGCACATGGAATCTCCCTGGACCAGGGATCGAACCCATGTTTCCTGCATTGGCAGGGAGATTCTTAATCACTGGACCACCAGGGAAGTCCTCCTTGCCATTTTCAACCAAACAATTCTTAGTCAAAACTACAAAGAAGTAAGTTTCAAACTATTAGTACTGTCCAACAATAAAAAAGTCTGACATGGAAAGTGTCGCATTCCCCATAACTGGAGAGATTCAGGCAGAACACAATCACATATGCATCTGATGTGCTGGAGGTTTTTCTTCTACCTGAGTTAGTTTGAGGTGTTTGGGAGATAAAACTACACAACTTCTAAGATCCATTTCATCTCTGAACTAGCTGATTGACTGAAAACCGAATTGGTGCAGAAGCTCTCTGGCTAAGAGACCAGGTGACAGCATCTCTGACTCTGTCCTACTCCTCAGTCTGCCGTTCTAGCTTTGTCATTAACCAACGACACTTCCTTGGTGAGTCACTGTTTCTCCTGCTGTCTCCCTACCCTCTGGACAATCTGGATTGCTGGTCCTTATTTAAAGATGTTCTGTTCAGAATTACATAAGTGCTTTATGCTCTATTTGTATCTGAGGGTTGATAGCACAATCAGCTCAGATGGTATTAACATAAGGATCACCGCCCCCCTCCCCCAGTAAAGCTTTCATGAAAGAAGAATCAGTTGACTTCAGAGGCAGTCAGAAGAGGGATCCACAGCTTTCTGGCTACTCAAAGAATAACTCCAAACAACATGCTTTCACTCGAGGTTAGCCTGATTATCATCTTCATGGCAGGAAGTTCAGATGTTCTATACAAAGGTGCACCGACCTCCCCCAAAGACCTGCTCAGGCAAGGCATGCGACATTAATATTTATTTTTGTAGGATTAACATGCAATAACCAAATGAGGACAGAAGCAGGAAAAACAACTAATCTCAGAATTTTTTAAATGAAAAAAATGACCTATTAATGGTGAAAAATACACCAACAGACTCTTGTTCTTAAGGGTGACATTCCCACCTTGCATACAGAACAAGTCGCCCAGCCTGGTTATGAGCTGTAGCAGATTACAGGTGGGAGCAAGTCCCCACTGATGGCTGGATGGAGGAGCACCAGTCACTTGCCCTCAAATTTGGGAAAAAGAGACAATAAGTCTGCGCTCAGAGCTACATGAAGGAAGATAGGAAATAAGGAGATAGGTGGTATCTCTTTAAACTTTTGGCCAAGGGGAAAAAGCTTGGAATCAGAAGGTACTAATTCAGTTATGGCCAGCAGAAAGAAAATAAAAGTAAGAGACAGACTTACTAACAGCTATAAAATGTAATTGACATGGTTTCTGAATCTTATTCTTTAAAAAAAAAAAAAAGTTCTATCTTGTAAGCTATTACATGTACAGTTCACTTGCTCTGTTTGTTCACTTTCTTTCAATTATCTGCACACATAAAATGTGACAAGGGCGGCCTCTCTTTTAATTTATTTTCCTGATCTGTTGAGTTTCACTCATCAGGGAGCAGAAACGTGAAATGTTTTCCTTTATACAAAGGCTAGCATTTCAGTAAACTCACAAATGGGTAGAAACACACAGATTCATTTTCTCTCTCTCTCCTTCTTCCATTCTCCCCACTATCTTTCTTTCTTCCTGTTTTCTACCTGATGGCCTTTCTTTTTCAGTGACTGCTGGGAAAATGGAGAGGTTGGTAATACCTGTCACACAAAGAACATAGAGAAGATTGATGGGATGTGCTGAATGAGCTCCAACCAGGATGCCTCCCCCTTGAGGCTGCAGTCCCAGACTCATTTTAGCTCCAGGAAGACACAGCACAGCTCCACCGATGGGCAGCCAGCCAAGAACCACCTCCCCTCCCCAATTCTCTCCTAGGGAAGCAAAGGATCTGGAGAGAATCTGAGGGGAAGGGGTCAGCACATGGCTGTTCCTGCCTTTCACATCCCAATTAATTAGGCCTGAAAAGAATATCCCTGGACTTGCCTGGTGAGAAAAGGAACTGGCATACTGACTGGATTTTTAGGATCGGCAGCGTGCCTATTGACAGGGTCACAGGGACCAGTGTCAGGGCAACATGGGGTCCAAAGGCCGATATTTGTCTGGCTTCTCTGCCACTTAACCTCCAATTAAGCATCCCCTCTCACACCCTTCTTTCTAGGTACAGAGACCAACTCAACATCAGACAACAAATTCAGTTCCACAGTTTGTTCCCGCTATGTGCTGGGCTTGAAGTCTCTGTCCTTTAGGAGCCTGTGTTTAGCAAGAGAAGTGCTCAGTCACTTCAGTCGTGTCCAGTTCTTTGCGACCCTACAGACTGTAGCCAACCAGGCTCCTCTGTCCTTGGGATTCTCCAGGCAAGAGTACTAGAGTGGGTTGCCATGCCCTCCTCCAGAGGATCTTCCCGATGCAGGGATTGAACCTGCAACTCTTGTGTCTCCAGCATTGCAGGCAGGTTCTTTACCCACTGAGCTACCTGGGAAGCCCTCAGCAAGAGCAGCAGATACATAAACAATTAGGAAACAAGTGCATCAGCATTACCAGCTGTTGGGTTTGTGTTGAAATGCCCTAAAGATGGCACAGCCAAGTTCAGGCAAATCCGAGTTCACACAAATTGTGTCTCTGGCTCCAAGAGAGCTTTGTGTTCTAAATTCGTGATCCACCAGGGGTGTCCTCAGAGGACACCAAACCTGCTGACTCCTTCATCGTGGACTTCCAGCCTCCAGAGCGCTGAGGAAGTAAATCTCTGCTGTTTCATCCACTGGGTTTGTGGTATTGCTATGGCAGCCAGGCAAACTGATCCAGCAGCGTTTCCTATCGTCACACCTTCCGTCCAGAAGCCAGGAGTCTGAAGAGCTTATTGACCACATCTCCCCACTCTGGCTGACCACTGAGGAGCATGTAGCCAGCCTGAGGCACCCCTTCCATTGGCTGCATGTACCACAAGCTGAAGTACCAAGGCAGTGTAGCCCTGCCTTGGTCCCATGGAAAGATACACTGGCATCCAGCACCAAGGAGATGTCATCCTGCCTGCTGTTCAGAGACTGGCACTGAGCCCTTGCCCTGATCAGCAACTGCCACTGAGCTCCAGTGACTCCTGGGCTTTATCTTTTATTTTTATTTACTTATTTATTTTTGGCTGTGCTGGGTCTTTGTTGCTGCACTCAGGCTTTCTCTAGTTGGGGCAAGCAGGAGCTACTCTTGATTGCGGTGCAAGGGCTACTCATTGCAGTGTCTTCTCTGGTTGCAGAGCACAGGCTCTAGGGAGCATGGGCTCGGTAGTTGTGGCCCAAAGGCTTAGTTGCCCTGAAGCATGTTGGAATCTTCCCGGACCAGGGATCGAACCCGTGTCTCCTGCATTTGCAGGCAGATTCTTAACCACTGGACCACAAGGGAAGTCAAAGTCTTGGACTTTTTATTCCAGCCCCACATTCCCATTTAGCCTCTGGAGGGCTTTGAGATTTTAGGTTCTGCAGCATCCTGCCTGCTCTGACTGTGGCTCCTTTACCTCCTGCCCCCGCCCTTCTACTCGACGTTGTGGGGACTACTCGGTTCTCCTGCACCACGAGCTGAACAGGGTCCCTCTGTCTGTGTCACAGCATTCGCCCACCTCTCCAAAAACTCTCATCTCTTCACACTGAACAACCTCATAAGCAGAGAGCCCAGTGTTTCCCCAGCACCCACACAAAGCCTGTTTCACAGAAGCGGCTTGATATCTATTTCATGATCAAATCTGTAGAGTGGATAAATAAACACGGGACAGTTTTTCTCTAATAAGCATGTGCATTCTTCTCAAGGCAGGACTCAAGAGGCAAGTGATAGCATTTCAGATTATCTATTTAGAATGCAGTGTCTTTCTTATCGAGGATGAAGGGGTAAGGTTAAGAGACCCTGGAGCACTTTTCGACCAAATACAGATCTAGACAAGAGCACAGCATCCACAATTAATTTCCCCTGAGTGAGAAATACCCTGTCATTCTCAGCATCACATCTCCCAGCCTCCTGCTTTATCACTGCTTCCTAGTTATGTGAATCTTTGCTCTTACATTGCACACACACAGGCTGGGAAGGAAAACAGTTAAGGGTAAAGCTTTTCTCAGCTCTCAGGAAATGTATATTTCATGGACCCCACATTACCTCTGAAATTGTTTTCAGATCCAACACAACCTACATTAACCCCCTTCCTTGTTCTTTTTTCTTTTTAGTTGCAGCTTACACTGTGAAATAGTTTTGCATCTGGACAATGAAATCGAACTTGCCTGAAGGGCAAGGAACATCATATAATCATAAATTGAAAACTTCTAAATTGGAAAGAAGTCACTGGAGGCAAAGAAATGGTGAAAGACATTAAGATTTAGGTAGCTGTGTCATTCCCAGCAGGTGAAATTGACATTTCTGGGAGGGATGGAAGACCCAAGATTGATTGACACATCTGCTCCCTTGAAAGCTGTGTGACCTTGGGAAAATGACCTCACCTCTCTGATCCTTATTTTTTAATTTATAAATATTTTGCATTTATAAAATAAGAATTATGTGAGGGACAGGGAGGCCTGGTGTGCTGTGGTCCATAGGGTTGCAAAGAGTCCAACATGACTTAGCAATGAAACAACAAGTTCATATCTCACAGGAGGGGTGTGCAAAATTCAAATGATACCCTTAATCAATGTGCTACTCTGTACAATTAATGGAAGCCGACCAGGAAAGAACAGGGGGAGGGTCAAGAGCAGGTTTCAGCTCTGCCTGTGAAAACTTACCAGCCTGACAATGTTAGGTCCATGTCATTTCCTCCTTTAAGCTTCAGTTTCCTCATCTTAACATGAAATCAATGAATTAACCATCTCTGGGGTGTCTTTTGCCTTTGTTATTGTTGTTATTCAGTTGCTAAGTTGTGTCTGACTCTTTGCAACCCCATGGACTGCAGCACACCAGGCTTCCCCGTCCTCCACTATTTCCCAGAGTTTGCTCAAGTCCACTTCCATTGAGTCAGTGATGCTTCATGGATCACAGCGTTGTCGTGGCAAAGGGGCTTGCGTAACTCAATGAAGCTATAAGCCATGCCGTGAAGGGCCACCTAAGACAGAGGGGTCATACTGGAGAGTTCTGACGAAATGTGGTTCACTGGAGGAGGGAATGGCAAATCACTGAAGTATTCTTGCCTTGCCATGAGAAACCCATGAACAGTACAAAAAAGCCTTTTGTCTTTAGGATCACATAAAATGCCAAATGCAAAGCCTGGTCATTGGAATAACTAGAGGAGGAATTGTGTTCACCCCCAGGAACGCCCTGGATGAGAGGAAGGTCTGCAAGGCTCACCTGGTCAGAAGCCAGTTAAACGGCAGCCCCATCCTAAGGAATCTCAGCTTTGCATCACTCCACCACACACACCGTCCACAAGGTAGTGGGGAAAATCAGCTAAACACATATGCTGACTTCCTGAAATCTTCTGTGCTCAACATTCCTCACATGTGCAATAAACCCTACAAGTCCTATTTGCTGTGGCTCCGCCCACTTCTCTGGCTTCACTTCATTATGGTCTCAACCCTCCCTGTGGTTCCACAGACTGGCTGCAAACTTTCTCACCTGAAAGCAATGGTTCTTATCAGAGGTGATTTTGACCCCTGTATTTCTTTTCTGAGATGGCTGTAAAAAACCACTGCTAGCTGGGGACTTGAAAAAACGAAGTTGATTCTAGGACATGCCTGGTGGTCCAGTGGTTAAGAATTTGCCTGTCAAGGCAGGGGACACGGGTTCAATCCCTGGTCTGGAAAGATTCCACATGCCGTGGGGCAACTAAGCCCGTGTGCCACAAGTACTGAAGCCCGCTCACCTAGAGCCCATGCTCAGCATCGAGAGAAGCCGCTGCAACTGGAGAGTAGCCCCCACTCACTGTAACTAGAGAAGACCCATGCACAGCAAAGAAGATCCATCCAGTGCAGCCAAAAACCAAATAAACCAAATTTAAAGTAAAATTTTAAAAATATTTTTTTTTTTTAAAAGAAATTGATTCTCTGGAGGTGAGAAGTCCAAAATTCAGGAGTCAAGAGTTTTAGCTCCCTCTAAAGGTCCATAGGACAATCTGTCCTCATCTCTTCCAGCTCCTGGTGGCTGTCTGTGTTCTCTGCCTTCTCCTCTGCATCTATGTCTTTCCTCTCCCCTGTCTCCACTTTATCACTGGATTATCCCCACCTGGATAATCCAAGATGAAACTGTCTCAAGATCCTCAATGTAATCAATCCACAAAGACCTTTCTTCCAAATAAAGTCATGTTCACAGGTTCCAGTGGTTGGGTCCTGAACATATGTTTAATTTTCTTAATTTATTTATTTTTGACTGTGCTTGGTCTTTTTTGCTATGCAAACTTTTCTCTAGTTGCAGAGAGTAGGAGCTACTCTCTAGTTATGGTGCCTGGGCTCATCATTGTGGTGGCTTCTCTTGTTGCTAAGCAAGGGCTCTAGGGCACACAGGCTTCAGTGCTTGAAGTACATGGGCTCAGCAGTTGTGGCTCCCGGGCTCTAGAGCACAGGCTCAGTAGTTGTGGCACATGGGCTTTAGTTGCTCTGAGGCATGTGGCATCTTCCTGCACCAAACCTGTCTCTCCCAGGATCAAACCTGTGTCTCCTGACTCACCAGGGAAGCCTATGAACATTTCTTTTTGGGGTCACCATTCAACCTAGTATAGCCTGTCTTGCCAGATATTTGCCAGTGTCAGAAGACTTGTTGGCTGTGTCTCTCTCTTCCCTCTTACACACAGAACACACACACACACACACACCCCAGACCACAAGCTCCACGAGAGCAGGACTCCATGCTGAGAGCAAAGTGGATGCTCCATACACCTTTGCTGATGGGAGGATGGATGAACAGGTGAACCCAAGAAGGGGATGGTACCCAGAGGCATCAGTTATGGCAACCATCTCCTGCAACTTTTCAATGTGGCAATGCCTTTGTGGGGTGCTGCTGATGGGTCTCCAGGGACTGAGAGGAGCCACCAAAGATATATTGAAGTCTCCTTTTCCAGAGCTCTTAGGCAAGAAAAGCTTTTTCTTTTCCATCTGATGAGTTTAAGTCAACACAAGGATTTAATGTGTGTCTACTCTGTGCTCAGGATCATGGTAAGGAATGTGATGTTACAAATGCAGTTGGAAGCACTATCCTTGACTTCAACAACTAGATTCAACCACTAACTAGATTGTAGTTAAGGAGACACAACTGAACACTAAACAGTATTGAGTGAGTTATATTAGAGTCCTTTACACACTGACCTTGACCACTGGGATCAAGAGTATTGTTTGATACATAGATAATATGGTGTCACTGAAGCCTTTTTGTAAAGACTCAGTTTTCCTTGAGCAGTTTTAGGTTCACAGCAAAATTGAGAGGAAGGTAGACATTCCCATATTCTCCCTGCCCCCAGGTGTGCACATCACCCCCACCCCACCATTATCAACATCTCAATATCCCTTACCAAAGTGGTATATTTGCTACAATTGATGAACCTACACTTACACACCAGTATCACCCAGGGTTCATAGTTCACATTAGGGTTCACTCTGGGGGGCTACAGTCCATGGGGTTGCAAAGAGTCGGACACGACTGAGCGACTTCACTCACTCACTCACTTGGTGATGTACATTCTATGGGTTTGAACAAATGTATAAGGACATGTATCCATCATTATGGTATCATAGAGAACAGTCTCACTGCCCTAAACATCCTCTGTGCTCTATTCATCCTTCCACACCCTCCCTAGAGGCTATTAACTCAGGGAGGGCACCAGAGAAATGGTGATTTTGGCAGATTAACTTTAGAGAATGGAAAGATCAGAGGACCATGAAGAGGGGTGGCTGCCCTGGTCACGGGCCATCACAACAATCCAGGCAAGAAATGGTTAACTCCATTGGACTTGCATGTTTATTTCACAAAGACATCCTGAACTGTGCTCACTTTTCCCTCCAGTCTCTTTCATTTCCTCTCCTCTTCTACATAGCAAGGATTCTCACTTAAAAGTTCATTTGAATATACACACACTCTCTTCTCTACAACAGTGCATTAATTTTCACTGATGAAAACAGGAATCACAGATGTACAGGAAGACACTCTCCTCCTGATGAGGCAGCATAAGGTACATACTTGTTAACAAGGCTGACACCTCCAGAGACAAATAACTTACAGAAGTCTCCACATTCACTTTTCTTGACTTAGTTAAACTCTGTTGCTTTAACACTTCATGAATGTAGCTTAAAATAAAAGTCATGCCTTTGTGTTTTATTTTATGCATTCAAAGAGGAGAGTGCAGAGATGAGGGGGACACGCTCTGCAGGAAATTGGCAATGAAAACCACAACTATGTAATTTGTCCCAACAAGAAATGCTCGTTGCCCAAGTAGGGATATAGTAATAGAAATAGTGATGGGAATTCCAGAAAACAGCTGGATTTGTCCTTGGCATATACTCTCAAGTAATGTGTGCATTTTTTCTACATTTTTAAAGCCATTTCTGCCTACCACCCAAGCCTTCACTATCAAACATAGTCATGCTTATAAAACACCCTTCGCCATCAAACATAGTCTTGCTTATAAAACAAGCAAAGTTTCAGCTTCTGAAAGAGAGATAATCAAGTTATTTGAATCAAACTTGGGAAAAACAAGACTGTCAGACAGCAGCAACCACAACCCCAAAACAAACAGCAGCAGCAGCAAAGGCAGGCATTCCAATCAAGCAGAACGTAATACATGTACATTTTTATATGAAAACAAGGACAAAAACTCTTGATCTTAAGGCATGATGTTGCAGAAAGTTAAAAGCAAATGGAAATTGTGTTTAGAGAGACACCTTCAGAAGGACAATCCATTTCAAGGATTTTGATGGGCTTGCAGCTTAAAAGGTATAGACCATAAAGATTATGAAAATGAATCTGGTAGGGCTTCCCAGGTGGTACAGTGGTAAAGAATCTGCCTGCCAATGCAGGAGATGCAGGTTCTATTCCTGGGTTGGGAAGATCCCCTGGAGGGGAAAATGGTAACCCACTCCAGCATTCTTGTCTGAAAAGTCCCATGGACAGAGGAGCCTGGCAGCTTATAGTCTACAGGGTCACAAAGAGTTGGACACAACTGAGCATGCACAGATGCAATTAGCTATTTTTATCACCAGGATATTTTTGCTTCTACTGAGACATAATTAAAGCAGAACATTCTTCTACCACAACAGAATAAAACAGAATATCAGTTCATCAACTATGTGATCTGGGTTGGATGAACCAACCATCTTCTCGAGCCTCAGTTTCTCTGGTTGTCAAATGGGAGAAGAACCTCAAGGTTGGGGTGGGAATGAAATGGGATGATGCATTTAGGAATTCTTTGTTGTGAAGCATCATACTCCCCCCCCAACACAGTACTTTTGCACAAAATAACACAAAAGTGACCCCCAACAAAAGAGGTTTGGTTCTTTGGCCATAGGAGTAAAGTTCAAATAATTTGTTTTTAATTGAATTAGTCAAGCTTTGCCCCCATCACTGTTCACCTGAATTAGGGCTGTGTCTAACCACTGACTTCCTGTTCCTCCACTTTCCTTCAACAGCCTGTTCTCATTCAGCAGCCTGAGCCAGGCCACGTCCCTGGCCAAAACCTTGCTGAGACCACTCTCTTTATCCCCACCAGCTATCTCCCCACCCTCGCAATTGCTTCTCTGACCTCACTATCAACTGCATACTTGGTTTTAAACTCATTGAGCATCCTACTGTTCCTGAAACACACCAGGGGTGCTCCAGCCTCTGGACCATTGCACTGGCTTATCCTCCCATCTGGAATGCTCTGTGCCCAGATAGCCCTGTGGCTAACTCCTTTGCCTCTTGCATTCCACCTTCTCAAAGAGACCAAATCTGACCAACCTACTAAAACCCAGAACCCACCCAACCTGACCCCTTCCTCCTTAACTTGTTTATATTTTTTCCACAGAATTTACAAACTTCTAACATTACTTATTATTTTTGTTGTTTGTTTTCTATCTTTTCCATCCACAGACATCCACTTCAGTGCTCATGCAACGAGGGATGGGTCTTTTGTGTCTTATTCATTGATGTTTTCCATGGTAGGTCCTCAACAAATACTCAAAGCGCATTGACTTGACCAAAAAGTTTGTTTGGGTTTTTCCATAACATCTTAAAGAAAAGTCCAAACGAACTTTTTGGCCAACCCAGTCTTTATTCATCATAATGATTAAGACTTTGAAGTCTTGGCCTAGGTCATCTGCTTTTGAATGCTGATTCTCCCATTTCTTGATGTAATCTCTCCATACCTGACTTTCATTCTGGATATTTAAACTCTCTTTTCTTTTGAAATAATCCCTGTGGATGTGTTGCTTTTCACACCTCAGGTTGGTATGTGCTAAACCAGAATATGAGGCTTCATTTACTATATTGACCAGGTAGATGACCAAGGAAAAGCTTTCTAAGGGAAGGCTTACACACCTTCCCCTAGCTAATCATTCTATAAAGGCATGACATGGATAAGCTTACAAAATCATATTCATATATGAGAGACTACATCAATTAAGATTCTTTGATGAAGTAACATAGATGCACAAACTCAGTTACCATAGTAGGCAAAGTTTGACATGAGGGTTCTCCACTCCATCTCTTGGCTCTCTTTCCACTGGTTTGGGCCTCATCCTCAGCCAGCTCTTGCCTCATGCTGGTAAAACTGCTGCCACAGCTTTAGACTAGACATATTTGCAGATTGTGATCAAGTGAAAGACTGTGAGGCATTCCCATTTGGTTCTCCTGCTATTATCAGCTCCTGTACCCATCCCTGACTCAATAACTATGGTAGAATATGATGCTCTGCTTATTTAAAGCCTAAGTCAAATGCTTACTAAGTCATGGCTGAAGTCACTCCAGGGGCCCACAGGTTGAAAACCAGAAGAGTTGGATACTGGAACCCAGAAGAGCACACGTCCTCTGCCCCAAGAATACTGCCAAGACTCTCATGAGTCTTTCCTCCATGAGGAATTTGCAATCTACTAAAGTATTGTTTTAAAATTAATTAAAAGAAATTAAAAGACACTTGCTCGTTGGAAGAAAATCTATGACAAACCTAGACAGCATGTTAAAAAGTAGAGATATCACTTTGCCAACAAAGGTCTGTATAACAAAAGCTATGGTTTTTTCAGTAGTCATGTATAGATGTGAGAGTTAGACCATAAAGAAAGCTGAGCACCAAAGAAATGATGCCTTCAAATTGCAGTGCTGAAGAAGGCTCCTGAGAGTCCCTTGGACAGCAAGGAGATCAAACCAGTCAAACCTAAAGGAAATCAGTCCTGAAGATTCATTGAAAGGACTGATGCTGAAACTAAAGCTGCAATCCTTTGGCCACCTGATGCGAAGAGCCAACTCATGGGGAAAGGCCCTGATGCTGGGAAAGATTGAGCACAGGAGGAGAAGGGGATGATAGGGGAGCAGATGGTTGGATGGCATCACTGACTCAGTGGACATGAGTTTGAGTAAACTCCAGGAGATTGTGATGGACAGGGAAGCCTGGTGTGCTGCAGCCCACGGGGTCACAAACAGTCAGACGTGACTTAGCAACTGAACAATGACAAAAGTATTGTTCCATGGAAATACAGATTCAGAGACCCTTGAGCCCAAGGACGAAAGATGGGGATTGAACATCTACTGACATTAAATCTAATCTTCAGGTAAGATGAAACCCAAACCCTTGTGAGAAAACTACATATAGAAGCACAAATCACTGGCAACTGGAGTGGGTCGCCATTTCCTTCTCCAGGGGATCTCCCTGACCCAGGAATTGGACCTGTGTCTTCTGTATTGTGGGCTTCCCAGGTAGCACTAGTGGTAAAGAACTCGCCTGCCAATGGAGGAGACATAAGAGACTTGGGTTCGATCCCTGGGTTGGAAAGATCCCCTGGAGAAGGGCCTGGCAACCCACTCCAGTATTCTTGCCTGGAGAATCCCATGGACAGGGGAATCTGGTAGGCTACAGTCCATGGGGTCGCAAAGGGTCGGACATGACTGAAACGATTTAGCACACACACGTGCACTTCTGCATTCCAGGCAGATTCTTTACCCCTGAGCCACTGGGGAAGCCCAAGAGTCCCTTAATGTCTCCCTAAGATGAACGTTTTCCTCAAGTGTCAGCTACTGAGACATTTACAGATACACCTTGTACCAACATCCCACACAGGAATGGACTCTCACTAACTCAAATTAATCTGTATACTCAGTAAAAGACTCCAGCCCTTGTCTGCTGCTGGCTTATAAAAAGAAGGCTGAGTTCATGGTGGTCTAAGACAAGCAGAGTGGAAGAGGGAAAGAAATCCACCCCTCAGGGCACCTGCATCAAGTCTTGGGAGAAGCTCCAACATTTGGTCCAAGCTTGACATGTACACACCAGGTGGCTGCAAATCCCTGCTGACCTTTCTGTGTCCCATAATTAACTGTCTGAGCAGGGAAAGTAATGACCTTGACACAGTCATCTTACCTTGATCTGATCTGTCTGTAGCCCCTGCAGACTCTGCTGAGGGCAGGGGACCCAAGCTCTGGACTTTGGTGGTGGAAACAGTCAAGGGTAAGCCCAAGACTCTGAGCTATGCTTGTGACTCTTGACAAAGGTCTGCAGACAGGGAAGAAATGCTCTCTACTGCCCCAGCGAGAAAGGGTCTGCCTGCTCCCCTGCAAACCCTTGGGCAAGACTGCCTTCTTATTATGAAAACCCCAAATCTAGCCTACAGGAAAGAATAAATGTTAAAAAGCATTTAAAGCGGAATGTTTTTCATTGGTGACTCACCTTATCTGATCTCTCTAGAAAAGATTGAGACAAAGGATTTTGAAATGGACAGACTTTTTTTCTTTTTAAAAATACTTCCAATATTTCATTTCCTTTGTTTTTAGTCGGAGCATAATTGCATTCTGGGCTGGGCTCCTCGTTTTATACAGCAGCTTCCCACTAATTATCTGCTTTACTTATGGTAGTGTATATATGTCAACGCTGCTCTCTCAGTTTGCTCCACCCTCTCCTCCCCTGCTGTGTCCAAGAGTCTGTTCTCTTCATCTGCATCTCTACTCCTCCCTGCAAATAGGCTCATCAATACCATTTCTCTAGATTCGACATATATGCGTAAATATACAATATTTGTTTTTCTCTTTCTGATTTACTTCACTCTGTATAACAGGCTCTAGGTTCATCTGCCTCAGTTCAACTGACTTACATTCATTTGCTTTCATGGCTTCATAATATTCTGTTGTAGATATGGATAACTTTTATAATACCCATTGTAGAATGGATAACTTCTTTATCCATTCATTTACTGATGCACATCTAGGTTGCTTCCATGTCCTGGATGCTGTAAATAGTACTGCAATGAACCCTGGGGTACACGTGGACATGGACAGACTTTCTCAGGCTACTACCATCTGAGGGTACCTCTCTGGTTATACTACCAAGTCTGAAGCCAGCTGTTTTCCAAATAATAATGCCAAGTTGTTTCCTTCCCAACTCTAGGACACCTACGACATTCTTTCAAAAACCTTCACATTTTTTCATCAAACTGCAGGTCAGATGTTTAATCAGCAGGCAAAGAACCCAATGCCACAAAAACATTTCCAGTTCTATACTAAGTATTATCGCAACCCACCATGATCCATTTGTTCCCTCTGGCGCTGAGTTTTTCCTTCTGTAAAGTGGAAGGATTAGACCTGACAAACTGGGATGAATTGAGATTCTGTCCTGGTCAAACATCCTCATGGGTGTTCTGCTTCTAAGAAAAGGTCAGCATTTACTGTCAGTAGGTAAGGCAAAAATTACTCTTATAAACTGCATATATTACACCCTGGCTTTGGGCTTTGTTTACTCAATCCTATGTATTAGATTTATGTATCAAATTTCACTCTGTCCAAAGCTTGAGAACCATTGAGTACGACAAAAAGAAACCAAAGGGAAGTCTATCAGGTGGCATCTGGGCCTTCCAATTGTCCTGCCTTTAAGATAACTACCAAACCTTTGGTGGGGTCAGGGAAGAATGAAAAATTTCTCCTATTCGACTGTGAAATTTGACCTATTCCATTTTTAAAACCTATGATTTGGGGGATTTCCTTGGTGGTCCAGTGGTTAAGAATTCACCTTGTAATGCAGAGGACGTAGGTTCGATCCCTGGTCAGGGAATTAAGATCCCACATGCCACAGAGCAGCTAAGCCCACACACAGTAATTACTGAGTGCTGCACATCCTGCACATCACAGCTAGAGAGTCCGTGCAGTGCAATGAAAGATACCAGATGCAGTGAAGATCCCGTGTGCCACAACTAAGACCCAACTCAGCCAAATAAATCAGTCAGTTCATTTGCTCAGTCTTGTCTGACTCTTTGCGACCCCATGGACTGCAGCATGTCAGGTGTCCATGTCCATCATCAACTTGGAGCTTGCTCAAACTCATGTCCATTAAGTCGGTGATGCCATCCAACCATCTCATCTTCTGTCGTTCCCTTCTCTTGCGCTCAATCTTTCCCAGCATCAGGGTCTTTTCTAATGAGTTGGCTCTTAGCATCAAGTGGCCGAAGTATTTCAGCTTCAGCTTCAGCATCAGTCCTTCCAATGAATATTCAGGACTGATTATTCAGCCAAATAAATATTAAAACAAACAAACAAAAACCGAGGGTTTTTAAATCTTAGCCCCTGCTATGATTTGTTTCTTGCTGTAAGGATTAAATAATATTTTGCATGTAAAACAACTATCTGGCACAGGACCTAGTAGCTGGTAAGAAGGTAATACGTGTTGGTTTTAATCTAAAGGTTGCATTTTCAACATTCTTTGGAAAATTGTGGAGGAGAACATGGCTACCTTTCAGCTGGTCTTGCAAACTGGGTTTTCCCATCGGGAGCCCACCACACAGCTCTGCCAAAAGCGTGCCCTGGTCTCATGTCCACTGGATCCTGAGATGACATCCTAAAGTTAGTGGAAGGATTAACGATGCAGTTCCATGCTGGGCTCACACGCAGGAAACCTCTTTGCAAACTAGGAAACAGTACACACTGATGATAAAGTATTATTACCATCCATCTGGCCAATGGGACTGGGCTGGACCCTCCTGGTTTGGTTGCTAATTAGCTAATGCTTGAGTCAATGATTTACCTTCAAATAGAGCCCTGAATAGCCACGAGGTGCTTGCCATCATTGCTGCCAGTCTTATTTGTTAGAGGAGGAAAGAAAAGATCAGACAGGCTAACTGCCTTGGCATGGTCACTCTTTCACAGCAGCAGAGCTGCAATTTAGACTCAGGTGAAGTTGCTATTTAAGAAGCAGCCCATCTTTGTTCTTCACATCCCTTCTCCCTGAGTGAAACCTGCTGACCCTCCTCAAGACCAAAACTCTGCTAGAATCTGAATTGTGTCCCCCAGTTCACACACTAAAGCCCCGACCTCCAGTGTAAGGGTATTTGAAGATCAGGCTTCTGGGAGGTGATTAAAGTTATATGACGTCATGAGGGTAGGTCCCTTTAGTGACTCTATAAGAAGAGGAAGAGAGACTTCCCTGGTGGTCTAGTGGTTGAAGATCTACCTTTCAATGCAGGGAACATGGGTTCAATCCCTGGTTGGGGGACTAAGAACCTGCATTCCACTGAAGCAACTAAGCCTGTGAACCACAGCTAGAGAGTCTGTGCATCACAATAGAAGACCCACATAACACAGTGAAGATCCCAAATGTTGCAACTAAGACTGATACAGCCAAATAAATAAAGACATTTTTAAAAAAAAGAAGAAGAGAGAGAGAGAGAGAGAATTTGCCATGAACAAGCTAGGAAGGGAGTTCTTACCAGAAAGTAACTCAGTTGGAGCCTTGATCTTAGACTTCCAGTCTTCCTACCTGTGAGAAAAAAATGTCTGTGCTTAAGCCCCCTGGTCAATGGTATTTCGTTACAGCAGCCAAGCTGACCAAGGCAGATACCAACAGAGGCAGGACATGAAAAGCAGCTCTGGGTGTGGTATGTGTATATTACACTCCTGCATCTGAGACAGGACCTCCAAACAGTCACTGAGCAAGTTGACTGACCTCCTGGTCTGAGTTTCCTTATACATACACAGGACTAGTAATAGCATTTACCTTATAGAACTATTGTGGGGACAAAATTAGAGGTGTTCAGCATTTTGTTGTACACAGTAAGCTCTCAATAAATGTTAGATTAAAAAAATAAGCTAACGCCACGTCTAAACTAACACTGTGTCATCACTTTTAGGGGTCAAGATAAAGAAAGTTTCTGCTGAAATGACAACCTGGTAGGGACTTCCCTGTTGGCCCAGTGGCTAAGGCTCCACACTCCCAACACAGGGAGCCAGGTTTGATCCCTGGCAGGGAACTAGATCCCATATGCCCCAACTAATAGTTAACATGTCTCAACTAAAGATTCCACATACTGCAGCAAAGATCGAGGATCCCGTGTGCTGCAATTAAGACCTAGTTCAGTTCATTTCAGTTCAGTTGCTCAGTCATGTCTGACTCTTTGCGACCCCATGGACTGCAGCACGCCAGGCTTCCTTGTCCATCACCAACTCCCAGAGCTTAGTTAAACTCATGTCCATTGAGTCAGTGATGCCATCAAACCATCTCATCCTCTGTTATCCCCTTTTCCTCCCACCCTCAATCTTTCCCAGCATCAGGGTCTTTTCAAATGAGTCAATTCGTCATATCAGGTGGCCAAAGTATTGGAGTTTCAGCTTCAGCATCAGTCCTTCCAATGAATATTCAGGACTGATTTCCTTTAGGATGGACTGGTTGGATCTCCTTGCAGTCCAAGAGACTCTCAGGAGTCTTCTCCAACACCACAGTTCAAAAGCATCAATTATTTGGTGCTCAGTTTTCTTTATAGTCCAAATCTCACAACCATACATGACTACTGGAAAAACCATAACTTTGACTACAAAGACATATGTTGGCAAAATAATGTCTCTGCTTTTTAATATGCTGTCTAGGTTGGTCATAACTTTTCTTCCAAGGAGAAAGTGACTTTTAACTTCATGGTTGCAGTCACCATCTGCAGTGATCTTGGAGCCTAAACCAATAAAGTCTGTCACTGTTTCCATTGTTTCCCCATCTATTTGCCCATCTATTTGCCATGAAGTGGTAAGACCAGATGCCATGATCTTAGTTTTCTGAATATTGAGTTTTAAGCCAACTTTTCACTCTCCTCTTTAACTTTCATCACAAGACTCTTTAGTTCCTCTTTGCTTTCTGCCATAAGGATGGTGTCATCTGCATATCTGAGGTTATTGATATTTCCCCCGTCAATCTTGATTCCAGCTTGTGCTTCTTCCAGCCCAGCGTTTCTCATGATGTACTCTGCATATAAGTCAAATAAGCAGGGTGACAATATACAGCCTTGATGTACTCCTTTCCCAATTTGGAACCAGTCTGTTGTTCCATGTCCAGTTCTAACTGTTGCTTCTTGACCTGCATACAGATTACTCAGGAGGCAGGTAAGGTAGTCCAGTATTCCCATCTCTTGAAGAATTTTCCACAGTTTGTGGTGATCCACACAGTCAAAGGCTTTGGCATAGTCAATAAAGCAGAAGTAGATGTTTTTCTGAAACTCTTTCGCCTTTTTGATGATCCAACGGATGTTGGCAATTTGATCTCTGGTTACTCTGCATTTTCTAAATCCAGCTTGAACATCTGGAATTTCACGGTTCATGTACTGTTGAAGCCTGGCTTGGAGAATTTTGAGAATTAATTTACTAGCGTGTGAGTTGAGTGTAATTGTGTGGTAGTTTGAGCATTCTTTGGCATTGTCTCTCTTTGAGATTAGAATGAAAACTGACCTTTTCCAGTCCTGTGGCCACTGCTGAGTTTTCCAAATTTGCTGGCATATTGAGTACAGCACTTTCACAACATCACCTTGTAGGATTTGAAATAGCTCAACTGGAATTTCATCACTTCCACTAGCTTTATTTGTAGTGATGCTTCCTAAGGCCCACTTGACTTCACATTCCAGGATATCTGGTTCCAAGTGAGTGATCACACCATAATGGTTGTCTGGGTCATGAAGATCTTTTTTGTACAGTTCTTCTGTATATTCTTGTCTCCTCTTAATATCTTCTGCTTCTGTTAGGTCCATACAATTACTGTCCTTTATTGTGCCCATCTTTTTTTTTTTTTAAGCGTTTAATTTCTTTTTTTAAAATTTAATTTTATTTAACTTTACAATATTGTATTGGTTTTGCCATATATCAAAATGAATCTGCCACAGGTATGCATGTGTTCCCCATACTGAACCCTCCTCCCTCCTCCCTCCCCATACCATCCCTCTGGGTCGTCCCAGTGCACCAGCCCCAAGCATCCAGTATCATGCATCGAACCTGGACTGGCGACTCATTTCATATATGATATTATACATATTTCAATGCCATTCTCCCAAATCATCCCACCCTCTCCCTCTCCCACAGAGTCCAAAAGACTGTTCTATACATCAGTGTCTCTTTTGCTGTCTCGTATACAGGGTTATTATTACCATCTTTCTAAATTCCATATATATGCGTTAGTATACTGTATTGGTGTTTTTCTTTCTGGCTTACTTCACTCTGTATAAAAGGCTCCAGTTTCATCCACCTCATTAGAACTGATTCAAATGTATTCTTTTTAATGTGTGCCCATCTTTGCATGAAATGTTCCCTTGCTATCTCTAATTTTCTTGAAGAGGTCTCTTGTCTTTCCCATTCTATTGTTTTCCTCTATTTCTTTGCATTGATCACTGAGGACCCAGTGAAGCCAAATAAACAATTTTTAAAATGACAATCTGATATGTGAAAGGAGAAATCCATCAAATCATTATCATCATTATTGGTAGATGGGTGAATGCAGGAGGGAAGGGGGGATGCAAGCAGTTAAGTACAGAGTAGGCTGAAGTGTGATTGTAGAGGGTGGGGGGTGGGAGGCATGGGGACTTGATATGGACACCTGGAATGTGGGATTCATGAGAGTTCCAGGCTGGAGAGGTGAGAATGGCATCAAAAATCTGAACCACCTCCTTCCCAGTTCTAGAAATGGCCCGGGGTCATTCCTCCTCCCAGAGTTGAAGGGGAGCCATGGGAATGGTCAGAGCTCTGCTCCAGAAGTGGACTGGGCACTGCCTTGCCTCCAAAGTAGCTGAAACATAACAAATTCAGTCACCCCCTCACATGCTGTCCAAGTGGCCTTCATGTGACCAACCTGCCTTGGGTCTGGGCGACCTAATGGATCCAGGTTTAGGGCTGCTGCTCACACTGCCACAGCCTGGAGCCCAGCACTTCTGAGAGGCTGAAGGCCCGGTGGCAAGACTGTTCTCGGAGCCCTTCTTGGTGGAGCTACACAGTGAGGCCACAGGCAACTCACCCAGCAGCGAGTTAGGAGCGCCCTCCCCTGGATGTTCATGGCCAGATTCACAGTTCTCCACCAAAACCACTGAGGTTCGCCCTTCCTCTCAATCTAGGGGGCACATTCAGGGCAAAAGTCCCTAGAATTCTGAGAGGCCACAGAGACCCAACCAATAGATGTCCTGCTGTCTTCTCTGTTCCACTGTCTCACTGAGAGCTTCCACTGTGCACAACCTTTCTCATTAATGATTTCATTGGGTTTTCACCAAAACTATCACAGAACAGGAGACTCAGGTTCAGGAAGGTTCAGTGGTTGCCTAAGGCCTCAGAGCTCATCAGCCAAAGAGTTTGGATGGCTTCCCCACACCTTGGTTAGGAGCGTAGACTGCAGCCAGATCACCTGGGTTCTCAGCCGATCCCTTTCATTCGTTGTTTAGTTGCTAAGTCATGTCCGACTCTTCGTGAACCCATGGACTGTAACCTGCCAGCTTCCTCTATCCATGGGGTTTCCCAGGCAAGAATACTGAAGTGGGTTGCCAGTTCCTTCTTCAGGGGATCTTCCCCACCCAGGGATCGAACCCACGTCTCCTGCATTGCTGGTGGATTCCTTACCACTGAGCCACCAAGGAAGCCCTGCCCTTTCATTTATTACTTGTGCAATTCCGGGACAGTGACTCAACTTCTCTGAGTTTCAATTCCCTTGTGTGGAAAACAGGATAATCACTTTTAACATGGAAATATAAAAAAATGCCAAACATAGGGCAAACATTTAATAAATGTCATCAACTGTCACCCTGATTTGTCTGATCTCAGAGCCTGGCTAACTGTGCATCTACATTCTTAAAGTTCTTTAAATGTCACTATCTGTATAAAGACAGAATTTACAAAGTTAAGCTGAGAATGTAGCGCAATGTTGGGTCATCTGTCCCCGTACTCCTCAGCTTCATGTCTCAGAGTTGGCACAGAATTTGCCACTGCATATCTGCATTCTCAGACAGCGCTGACTCCCCCACAGACCATATCACATTGCTTTCATTCCAGAGAAAGTGCTGAGAACCAAGCATCTCTACTGCTATCATACACTTAAACAGCCCCAAAGTTGCACAGGGGTTCCTGGTGCTGAGGATGGGGAGGGGAGGATAGAAAGAGCACCCCCCAGAGACAAATCTACACATAGAAATAAAAAGCAAGGCTTTATTTTATAAGGATGCACATAGAAAATGTGGAGGAACTTTGGTTGAGGTCCTCTTGGACCCACTACTGCCCTGGGCACTCTTCATGCATTATCTCCTTTCCTGCTCATGAGAGTTGGAGTGAGGCAGGACTACTATTACTCCCCCTTTTTGCAAATGAGGAAACTGAGGCTCAGGGAAGTGACTTGGTCATGGTCATCTAGCTATGATGATACCTTATTCCCTAGCTTAGACTCTTGGGCTGCACTCTGGGATGAGTGAATGGGGAGCATTTCTACAAATCTGGCTACAGTACCTACTCCATTTACGGAGCCCTAGTCTCAAAGTCAAGGGCGTGCTTCTGTGTCCCGGTGGCACACAGCTCATGAAGCCGATAGTAAATTACTGAGCCAAGACGATGTGTAGAAGAGTGATACAGAAACATGACAGACCTCTTTTGCTTTCCTCCCCCCCTCCCTCCCTTTCTCCTTTCCTTCCTTTCTTCTTTCTTCCTTCCTGTTCATTCTTAATGGACACTTACTGTGTGCCAGGCAGGTACTGGGTCCTGATGATACACTGGTAAACAAGTTTAGCAAAACAAGTCCCCTGTCCACATGACTATATGGTCCCAAGTGGTGTCACCAAACTTTTTCTGTAAAGAGCCAGAGAGTAAATTTTCCCAGGTTTGCAGGCCTCAATAATGACTATTCACCTCTGCCTCTGTGGTAGGAAAGCAGTTGTAGATGACAGTAAAGGAATGGCAGTGGCTGTGCTTCAATAAAACTTTATAAAAACAAGTAGGCAAGGGATAAATTAGGGTTGGGGATTAACAGATACACACTACTATATATGAAATAAATAACCAACAAAGACCTACTGAATAGCACTGGGGACTCTACTCAATACTCAGTGTTAACCTATAATGGAAGAGAATCTGAAAAAAGAATATACACATACGTGTGTGTGTGTGTGTGTATGCAAGAATGGGGAGCATTTCAGTTATGTAACTGAATCACTTTGCTGTACACCTGAAACTACACAATATTGTAAATCAACTATAATTTTTAAAATGGCTTTAAAAAGTGGTAGCCACCTTAGGCCTATAGAACATGTATACCTGTGGCAGATTCATGTTGATATATGGCAAAACCAATACAATATTGTAAAGTTAAATAATAAAATAAAATTTAAAAAAACACACAAAAAATAAATAAAATAAAATAAAAATAATTAAAAAATAAAAATAAATAAAAAGCCAGAAAAAAAAAAAAGAACATACTTACCATCTCTTGGTTTTATGGGTAAGACTAAGAAAATACAGGCAAAAAAATAAACAAGATCACTACAGGTCATTTCAAGTTCCTTGAAGAAAATACAAAGGGTACTGTGATAGAGAATAAAGTGGAGGATTAAATCATAACTTTAGACGGGATAGTTAAGGAAGACATCTCTGAAGTGACTTTTAATAGAGACCTGAAACAACGTCCTATTGTTTAGCACAGGAAACCCTGCTCAATGTTATGCGGCAGCCTGGATGGGAGGGGAGTTTAGGAGAGAATGGGTCCACGTGTAAGTGCGGCTGAGCCCCTCTCCCGCGCACCTGGGGATGTCACAACACTGTTAATTGGCTAATGGCAGCGTTAGTCGTTCAGTCACATCTGACTCTATGTGACCTTATGGGCTGTAGCCCACTGGGCTCCTCTGTCCATGGAATTCTCCAGGCAAGAATACCAGAGTGGTTGGCATTCCCTTCTCCAGGGGATCTTCTGGACCCGGGGATTGAATCTGGGCCTCCTGCATTGGCAGGTGAGTTCTTTACTATCTGAGCCACCAGTGAAGTCTCTAATTGGCTAGACTCCAATATAAATCAAAAATAAGTAAATAAATACATAAATGGAGAACTGAAAAAGAAATAAGAAGGAAGAGGGTAACAAAGGAAAGAGTTCTGAGAGGAGGGCCAGCAGGCGCAAAGGCCCTGAGGCCAGAGGGAACCTGAGGTGCCCAGCAGGGAAGAGAAACCAAATTGCGGCTATGAAGATACCACGGCAACACAGGACCTCAGAGCCAGGGCAAGGAGTGTGGACTCTGCTCAGCACGGGGTGAGCAATCACACAGGGCTGAGGCAGGGGAGTGACAGGATCCGATTTATACAGCACCCTAAAGCCCTAGCTTAGGAAAAGGGACTGTGGACCTGAGTTGAAACAACTTCTCCCTAAAGGGTAGAAGTGCCAACATCACACACACAAAACTTTCAGACGATCATTTCAGACAAATGAACAGTCACTTCGGAGAAACATAAAAACGTAATTTGAGGAGCTGGGGACAAATGCTGCCATTGTCACGTGCCACGAACTCAGCTTCACCTTTCTGTGCCAGGCATCCTCTGTGCCCGGTGACACGCTTAACAGAGATCCACTTACAGTGGTCTGATCAAAGCAAGATGGAGATTTCATTACAGGCAGGCTAGATACCAAGAGAACGTTCTGATCATAGCACCACCCTCTTCCAACAACACAAGAGAAGACTCTACACATGGACATCACCAGATGGTCAATACCAAAATCAGATTGATTATATTCTTTGCAGCCAAAGACAGAGAAGCTCTATACAGTCAGCAAAAATAAGACCAGGAGCTGGCTCAAATCAGAACTCCTTACTGCCAAATTCAGACTTCAATTGAAGAAAGTAGGGAAAACCACCAGACCATTCAGGTATGACCTAAATCAAATCCCTTATGATTATACAGAAGTGACAAATAGATTCAAGGGATTAGATCTGACAGAGTGCCTGAAGAACTATAGATGGAGGTTTGTGACACTGTACAGGAGGCAGGGATCAAGACCATCCCCAAGAAAAAGAAATGAAAAAAGGCAAAATGGTTGTCTGAGGAGCCCTTACAAAGCTGAGAAAAGAAGAGAAGCTAAAGGCAAAGGAAAAAGGAAAGATATACCATTTGAATGCAGAGTTCCAAAGCGTAACAAGGACCAAAATGAGCCTTCCTCATTGATCATTGTAAAATAGAGGAAAACAATAGAATGAGAAAGACTAGAGATCTCTTCAAGAAAATTAGAAATACAAAGGGAACATTTCATGCAAAGATGGGAACAATAAAGGACACAAGTGGTATGGATCTAACAGAAGCAGAAGACATTAGAAGAGGTGGCAAGAATACACAGAAGAACTATACAAAAAAGATCTTCATGACCCAGACAACCACGATGGTCTGATCATCAGACCTGGAACCAGACATCCTGGAATGTGAAGTCAAGTGGGCCTTAGGAAGCATCACTACGAACAAAGCTAGTGGAGGTGTTGGAATTCCAGTTGAGCTGTTTCAAATCCTACAAGGTGATACTGTGAAAGTGCTGCACTCAATATGCCAGCAAATCTGGAAAACTCAGCAGTGGCCACAGGACTGGAAAAGGTCAGTTTTCATTCTAATCCCAAAGAAAGGCAATGCTAAAGAATGTTCAAACTACTACACAATTGCACTCATCTCACATGGTAGCAAAGTAATACTCAAAATTCTCCAAGCCGGTCTTCAACAGTACATGAACCATGAACTACCAGATGTTCAAGCTGGATTTAGAAAATGCAGAGGAACCAGAGATCAAATTATAAACATCCGTTGGATCATAGAAAAAGGAAGAGAATTCCAGAAAAACATCTACTACTGCTATATTGATTACACCAAAGCCTTCGACTGTGTAGATCACCACAAACTATGGGAATCAAGAGATGGGAATACCAGACCACCTTACCTGACTCCTGAGAAATCTATATGCAGGTGAAGAAGCTACAGTTATAACTGGACAAGGAACATCAGACTGGTTCCAAATTGGGAAAGCAGTTATGCCAAGTCTGTATATTGTCACCCTGCTTATTTAACTTATATGCAGATTATATCACACGAAATGCTGGGTGAAGCACAAGCTGGAATCAAGATTGCTGGGAGAAATATCAATAACCTCAGATATGCAGATGAACCACCATTATGGCAGAAAGTGAAGAGGAACTGAAGAACCTCTTGATGAAAGTGAAGGAGGAGAGTTGAAAGCCTGGCTTAAAACATTCAAAAAATGAAGATCATGGCAGCTGCTCCCATCATTTCATGGCAAGTAGATGGGGAAACAATGGAAACAGTGACAGACTATTTTCTTGGGCTCCAAAATTACTGCAGATGGTGACTGCAGCCATGAAATTAAAAGATGCTTGCTCCTTGGAAGAAAAGCTATGACCAACCTAGACAGCATATTAAAAAGCAGAGACATTACTTTTCCAACAAAGGTCCATCTAGTCAAAGCTATGGTTTTTCCAGTAGTCATTTATGGATGTGAGAGTTGGACTATAAAGAAAGCTGAGTGCCAAAGAATTGATGCTTTTGAATTGTGGTGTTGGAGAAGACTCCTGAGAGTCTCTTGGACTGCAAGGAGATCCAACCAGTCCATCCTAAAGGAAATCAGTCTTGAATATTCATTGGAAGGACTGATGCTGAAGCTGAAACTCCAATATTTTGGCCACCTGATGTGAAGAACTGACTCATTTGAAAAGACCCTGATGCTGGGAAAGATTGAAGGCAGGAGGAGAAGGAGACAACAGAGGATGAGATGGTTGGATGGCATCACCAACTAAATGGGCATGAGTTTGAACAAGCTCTAGGAGTTGGTGATGGACAGGACTGAGAGACTGAAGTGAACTGAAGCTAGATACCTTCCCCAACCAATTACAAGTCCCTTCAATGGCTACATGTTCTATTAAAAGAAAAGAAGAAGAACCAAAAATAAGTCAACAAGAGATCTAAAAACTCAGAGCCATTAATATGGATTTACCTTTGTATGATTTGAGTGAGAAATATTCAGAGCTGGGGACACTAATGATCAGCCTTGGTCCATGAAAGCAGTGGTTTCTCAGGCACACGTCTCAGGTTCATTCCTGGGCAGGTGCAATGCTGAGTTTGCCCTCCCATGAGCTCTGTGGGATCTTTGAAGCTGTGGAGCCACAATGTAGCAGTGGCCTTTCAAGAACATCTATTGCTCAATAGGTTGAGGCTGTCCCGCATCTCCCACTCCAGTACTCTTGTCTGGAAAATCCCATGGACGGAGGAGCCCGGTAGGCTCCAGTCCATGGGGTCGCTAAGAGTCGGGCATGACTGAGCGACTTCACTTTCACTTTTCACTTTCATGCATTGGAGAAGGAAATGGCAACCCACTCCAGTGTTCTTGCCTGGAGAATCCCAGGGACAGAGGAGCCTAGTGGGCTGCTGTCTATTGGGTCGCACAGAGTTGGACACGACTGAAGCAACTTAGCAGCAGCAGCAGTCCCCCATCTGTAAGTGTTATACAGTCTCATGAGCATCCCCTGGGCTCAGGGAGCCTCCTATTTCTTTTTATTCGATGTCACTGTCCCCAGCATCTGGCACAGATTCAGTAAGTAAGCACACAGTGCTTAATAAATGATGCAAGAACTGGGTCACAAGCAGGAACAGGGCCCTCACATCCCCATGTGGAGATGGCTCAGAGCTCTCTGTAGATACCTGTGTGTGTTAGTCTCTCAGTTGTGTTCGGCTCTTTGCAATCCAATGGACTGTAGCCCTCCAGGCTCCTCTGTCCATGGAATTCTCCAGGCAAGAACACTGGAATTGATTGTCATTCCCTTCTCCAGGGGATCTTCCCAACCCAGGGATTGAATCCAGGTCTCCCACAATGCAGAATGTTTCTTTACTGTCTGAGCCACTACCAAGAACAATCTGAAAGTCAACCAACCCACCATCTAAGGACATGTAAATATCATCAGTGGCAGATCCAGGAGTAATTATGAAAAAATAAGTAATGCCCCCAGATATGGGTAGAATTCTCCCTCAGTGGGAGGTGGAATGTAAAGGTTGAGTTAATGATCCTAGAGCACAGCTCAGAAGGAAACTCTTCTCTAAGAAACACCTGGAAGAAGGGAAAGAATGTGCCACTTCTAGGTATTTGGGCAAGGCCCTCTGCCATCAAAATCCAAGGATGCTGTGAGTGGTGGGTGAGGCTCTGCCTTCCATCAGCACAGCACTTTGCATGGTCTTTTCCCTCTAGACCCTCCATTTGGGTGAAATCAGTACTCAGTACACTTCCCAGGTGGCACGGTGGTAAAGAATTCACCTGCCAATGCCAGAGACACAGGAGATGCAGGTTCGATTCCTGGGTCAGGAAGATCCCCTGGAGTAGGAAATGGCAACCCACTCCAGTATTCTTGCCTGGAAAATTCCGCAGACAGTGGAGCCTGGCAGGCTATAGTCTGTGGGGTCTCAAAGAGCTAGACATGACTGAGCAAGCACACACTTACACATGCACACACACACACACACACACTACTCAGTGCATAGTTATCCAGAGCTTTCTACAAGCCAGGCACAGGGCTAGGGGCTGAGATGCAGTGAAGATTGTAGTTACTCAGAAAAGATGGAGACACAAGAGCAAAGCTGAAGGATGGCAGAGACACATGGGAGCCACCAGACCCCAGGCATCAATGCAGCTCTGTCCCCATAGCTTGGGTGGGAAAAGCGGTGGTGGGGAAGGTGGAGGATCCACAAACTCCCAGCAAAGTCTGGGAGTGTGAAAGTCAGGCCATCAGATGTTAGAAATGAAACAGGTAACAAATGAAACAGTGACCAAAAAGGCATAAGTATGCCAACAGCTCCTCCCTCGTCCTGGTGTGATGGATTTGTACTCTGCACTGCAGTTACAGAGCATCCCGTACATTCAAGCTGTGTTTTCAGTGCTGCACATTCCCTAAAGAGCACAGTACACAAGGAGCTTGCATTCTAGTGAAGGGAATCAAGAAAACAGTAAAGGACAAGATCATTTCAGACATAATAAGAGGACAAACGAGGAATCTTACTGGCCAGCCCCATTGGGGCAGATTCACATGGGGAGGCTGGAACCAGCCTTAGGTCACAAGTCTGTGGTCAGGCAAGGTAGAGCACTAAGCCTGGATGGTGCCAGGCTCAGGGATTCATGCCAGAGGTTAGAATCTAGGCAAAAAGTGGGGTTAACAGGCATAGGGCTCCAGAAGTCACTCAGGAGCCTGGGACTCATAATCTACCCAACCTGTGAGGGTGGAGACTGGGTAGTGTGTGCTTAATGGCTCAACCGTCTCTGACTTTTTGCAACCCCATGGACTGTAGCCCGCTGGGCTCCCCTGTCCATAGGGATTCTCCAGGCAAGAATACTGGAGTGGGTTGCCATGCCCTCTTCCAAGGGATCTTCCCAACCTAGGGATCAAACCCAGGTCTCCCACATTACAGGTGGATTCTTTACCATCTGAGCCATCAAGGAAGCCAGAAACTGGGCTGGGGAGGCCCACAGAGGCTCATGTTCAAGGTTCCCTGGTTAGACAAATGCAGTCTCTAAGAGACATGGTTGGAGAGAGATTTCTCCATTGTGTGAATAAGAAAAATGAATCCCTTCCTTCAAGTATGACCACCCTGCCCCAGAGTCCCACTTAGTGGGCAAGGTATGGGTTAGACTGCCATAAATGGCCATATATGCTTTTGGCTGGCTCTGATGCAGAGGCCTGGAAAATCCCATGGACGGAGGAGCCTGGAAGGCTGCAGTCCATGGGGTCGCTGAGGGTCGGACACGACTGAGCGACTTCACTTTCACTTTTTACTTTCAAGCATTGGAGAAGGAAATGGCAACCCACTCCAGTGTTCTTGCCTGGAGAATCCCAGGGACGGGGGAGCCTGGTGGGCTGCCGTCTATGGGGTCGCACAGAGTTGGACATGACTGAAGCGACTTAGCAGCAGCAGATGCAGAGGCCCTGAGCAAAGATTCTGTTTCTCCTGTTGTCCTTTTATCCCCAGCATTTTGCCTGACATCTGGTATGAAGCATGCCCTCAATGAATATCTGTGTCAGTGGGTATCAGATAAACACCATTGCCTCCCTGGCAATGATGGCATATGTCATACTTTGAATGAAGGCAGAAACCAGATGAAGCTATTGCAACCCCTATGAAACTAAGATGTATTTTATACTTAGAGCACAACTCAGGCTAGCCACAGTTCAAGTGCTCAGTGACTCATGGATACCATATTAGAGGAAGCAGATTTAGAACCTATGATTTCAAGAGGAAAACATTCTAGAGATCTAGGGGAAAACTTTTGCTATTCTAAACCTTGCAAATAAAACACCCCAGGAGAAACAGATCAACATGCAATAGAGATCAAGGAAAGTTATGACAAACCTCGACTGTGTATTAAAAAGCAGAGACATCACTTTGCCAACAAAGGTCCATATGGTCAAAGCTATGGTTTTTGCAGTAGCCATGTATGGATGTGACAGTCGGACCATAAAGAAGGTTGAGCACCAAAGAATTGATGCTTTCAGACTGTGGTACTGGAGAAGACTCTTGAGAGTCCCTTGTACTTCAAGGAGAACAAATCAGTCAATAGTAAAGGAAATCAACCCTGAATATTCATTGGAGGGACTGATGCTGAAGCTGAAGCTCCAATACTTTAGCCACTTGACACGAAGAGCTGACTCACTGCAAAAGATCCTGATGCTGAGGAAGATTGAAGGTAGGAGGAAAAGGGGCAGCAGAGGATGAAATGGTTGGATGGCATCACCGACTCAATGGACATGAATCTGAGCAAACTTCAAGAGCTAGTGAAGGATAAGGGAGCCTGGCATGCTGCAGTCCATGGGGGCACAAAGAGTCAGACAGGAGTTAGTGACTGAGCGACAAAACAACGTGGACTAGAGGAACATTGAGAAATAGATCAACATGCAGTAAAGGTCAACAAGTTAGAAAACTGGATCATAAGAACATTTTTTAAGGCTCCTAGCATTAGGTTTCCCTGGTGGCTCAGCTGGTAAAGAATCTTCCTGCATTGTGGAAGACCTGGGTTTGATCCCTGAGTTGTGAAGATTCCCTGGAGAAGGGAACGGCTACCCACTCCAGTATTCTGGCCTGGAGAATTCCTTGGACTACATAGTCCATGGAGTTGCAAAGAGTTCACACATGACTGAGCAACTTTCAAAAAAAAATTACAGTACATTGTATGTAAGTCAGAATCCAGGAGACAGTTGGGAGCACAGCAAGATTTCTTCTTTTAAAAAAATTTTTTAAACAATTAGTTTGTATTGGGGTATAGCCAATAAACAAACAATGTTGTGATAGTTTTAGGAGAACAAGGAAGGGACTCAACCATACATCTACATGTATCCATTCTCCCCCACACTTCCCTCCCATCCAGCCTGCCATATAACAGCTATTAGAGTTTGCTGGGCTATTGGAGAAGGAAATGGCCACCCACTCCAGTATTTTTGACTGAAGAATCCCAAGGACAAAGGAGCCTGTGAGCTACAGTTCATGGGGTTACAAAGAGTTGGACAGGACTGAGCAACTAACACTTTCACTTCCTTTCCCTGGGCTATTCAGTAGGTCTTTGTTGGTTATCCACTTTAAATATAGAATTCTTATGTCAACCAGTCAAATGTAACTCAAGTCAAAATTCTCAGGTAGGTCTACTATAAAACTGCATTTAAAGTGGGATGTGGATGCATGTGATGTGAAGTGGGATGTAGCCTCCACAAGCAAGTGTCTCTAAGATGAGGAAGCATTAAGCATTTCTGGAAACTATCCTCAAGCTGTGCAAGCTTGGCATTTGCAGGCGAAGGGAAATGGAATAGCCAGCTAAAACAGGGAGCTAAGGGCCAAGGAGCTAGACAAAAACCATCCTGCTGACTATATACATTTTTCAAAAACAGAAAATTTGCACAGCAGCACTGATGCAATGAATGAGATTTGCTTTTTCCTGCCCGTCAAGCCACTTATTAATCATAACATATTATTGCTCTGCTAGTTCAATATGTGGAGTGAAACACCAGAATCCAGCTGAGAACAGAACTGAAGAGAAGAAAATTGGATATCAAGAAAAGAACAAAATTAACATAGGCTAAAGTGGAAAACGGAAAGGAAAAAACCCCCTCTGTCCTCTTATAAAAGATTTTCCCAGCTATCAGAAAAATAAAGGAAACTTCAATAAAAATTTTAGTGCAGCTACTATTTTATGCTTCAGTCTTTTTGATAAGTAATGGCATTTTAAGGAGAAGGGGCTAGCAGGCGAGGAATTTAGGTTGAATGAAATAGTGGCTCAGTCTTCGCCCATCACCTTTCCTATGTAGCTGCAAATTAGAGTAATTACCATCAGGTTCATGCTGGGCTGTGCAGGTAGGAATTCAAATTTATGTTCCAAGGAGAAATGGAAGAAAAATATCAGAGCGTAAAGAAGGAAGGATAAGGGTCAAAATCACTCTTGATAGAAAAGAAAAGACATTGTGGATTTTAGCAGAGAATAAATGACAAGAAAGGAGTTAGATTATGAGTCCTGGGAGACACCTACTGAAACTTCAAAACAAGCTAAGGACCTGAAAGAAGAAAGAGGTTTAAACACACACACACACACACACACACACACACTGCTCAGATACACAATGAAGACCTCAGGAAGTAGACCTACACTCAGCTGTGGTCCAAATCTATATACAGGACGGGAATAGAGACGCAGACATAGAGAACAGGCTTGTGGGCACAGCAGGGGAAGGTGAGGGTGAGATGAATTGAGAGAGTAGCGCTGACACATACATGACCATATGTAAAACAGGTGCATAACACAGGGAGCTCAAGCAGATACCTGACAACATAGAGGGATGGGGTGGGGTGAGAGGGCGGTTCAAGAGGGAGGGGACATATATACACACTTATGGCTGTTGTATGGCAGAAACCGACACAACACGGTAAAGCAGATATCCTCCAACTAAAAATAAATTTTTAAAAAAGGAACTTAGAAGGAGGGCCAGTTTTCATATCATCTCAAAGGTTTGAAATGATAAATGGATCACTGCCAATACTGACGGAGAAGGCAATGGCACCCAACTCCAGTACCCTTGCCTGGAAAATCCCATGGATGGAGGAGCCTGGTAGGCTGCAGTCCATGGGGTCGCTGGGAGTCGGACATGACTGAGCGACTTCACTTTCACTTTTCACTCTCATGCATTGGAGAAGGAAATGGCAACCCACTCCAGTGTTCTTGCCTGGAGAATCCCAGGGATGGGGGAGCCTGGTGGGCTGCCATCTATGGGGTTGCACAGAGTCGGACACGACTGAAGCGACTTAGCAGCAGCAGCAGCCAATACTGAAGACTGCCAGCTCATCCCTTCACAAATTCCCTTTGTCCTCACTGTGGAGTCTTTCCTATAAAGAATGGACTAGGAATACCCAGACAACTTGACCTCACACTGGACTTGATGCTATGCTTCGGTCCAATTCACTCTTAACTCACCACTCAGGAATCTTTGGTACCCAGGTTCCCAAGCATGTCTCAGCAATGCAGCCTCTTTGCTACCATCAGATTGGACTGTGGTCCTTACCTAGTGACTAACAGCCAAGAGTGATTCACAGATGCTGGTGTGGCCATACTGCATACATAATTCAGCCTGAACACTCCCAGTCCTGGCTGTGAAACACTCACACACACATTTTTTTTTTAATTTTATTTTATTTTTAAACTTTACATAACTGTATTAGATTTGAAAGAATATATTTGAATCAGTTCTAATGAGGTGGATGAAACTGGAGCCTATTATACAGAGTGAAGTAAGCCAGAAAGAAAAACACCAATACAGTATACTAACGCATATATATGGAATTTAGAAAGATGGTAACAATAACCCTGTGCACATTTTTTTTAAAGCATCTTAAATTCCTATGGCATAGGTGGCACACATCCAGCCATGCTTGATAGAATTAGAAATATGTTGGGGTTGGCACATGCAAAGCTGTGTGTTCTCCTTCCTGCCAAAGATGGAAGATGATTGACTGAATGGGAACAGGAAACCAGCTTGCCAGAATGCATCTAAAATGGAACGTGTGTGCTTGGTGGAGTGTTACCATGCTGCAAAAAGAAAAACTAAAAAGCAGTTAAGTCCCCATGATTTCCAGTCCTAAAGATAAAGGGTCACACCAGGGATACAAGGGAAGATAGGGTGCACAGGGAGTCTATTCCACCGCCTTGGGAGATATTTAGGTCTTTTAGAAAGCAGAATAACCATCATTTAGAAATAGTCTGAATCAGTTCACTAGAGAGCCTTTGAAATGTGGTCCACTCCCTGCCTCCTGGGAAGAAAACATGTGCTGGCATAATGCCATGTTCTGGGCAGCAGCACATCCGCTTAAAAATAGTTTAGGTGACAAATATTGATTGCTTGTCTGCTACATGCCAGGTACCATGTTAGGGCCTGGGACAATGTAAGCAGGACACAGTTCGATCCTTCGAGTTGCTTATGATTCAGTAGGGGAGACAGAGAAGTAAACAGGAAATCACACTATCCTATAGTAAGAGCTATGACATCAGTCCTCCCCCAGGATTAGAGGGGGTGGTGAGAAGGATTCTCAGAAAAATGTGACTTTCCAGCTGAGACCAGGAAGGTGAATAAGAGATAGCCAGCTGAAGGAGCAGTGGGGCCGGAGGAGTTCCAGGTGGGAAATAATAGCATTCACTGAGGTCTGGAAGCTGCGGCAAGTTTCCAGAGCTTTGTGTGGTCTGCTATGGCTAGGTTGCAGGGGCACAGGGGGTCTTCCCCAATGGTTCAGTGGTAAAGAATTTACCTGCAAGGCAAGAGATGTTGGTTCAATCCCTGGGTCAAGAAGATCCCCTGGAGAAGGAAATGGCAACCCACTCCAGTACTCTTGCCTGGATAACCCCACAGACAGAGGAGTCTGGCAGGCTCTAGTCCACAGGGTCACAAGGAGTCGGACACAACTGAGCACCCATGTCTGCAGGTGACAGGAGGAAGTGGCAAATGATGGAACCACGGGAACCAGATCTTAAAGGGCCATGGATGCCTCACTTATAGACGTGGACTTCACCTTGGAGTCAACAGGGAATTGCAGATGTGTTTTAAACAAGGGAGAACCTTAGCCAACCATGTGCTCCAGAATGAATTTTCTGGCTACAACATGGAAAATAATTGGAGTTTAGACCAATATAGACACTCAGAAATGAAGAAGACAGAGAGTCTTAGAAACCTTGCTCAACACCCTTGCTTTATATGTAAGGAAACTAAGGCACAGAAAGAAACTACTTGCTCAAGAACATAAGGTATGTGTGTGAATGCAGGCCAGCTAGGTTTCTTGAATTCAGGTGGTGGTATTCAGTTGCTAAGTTGTATCTGCCTCTTTTCGACCCTATGGACTGTAGCACACCAGGCTTCCCTGTCCTTCACTATCCCCAGAGTTTGCTCAAATTCATGTCCACTTAGTCAGTGATGCCATCCAACCATCTCATCCTCTGTCGTCCCCTTCTCCTCCTGCCCTCAATCTTTCCTAGCATCAGGGTCTTTTCCAATGAGTCAGCTCTTCGCATTAGGTGGCCCGAGTCTTGAAGTTTCAGCTTCAGCATCAGGTGATCAGGCTGCATTTACAGTTTCCTTGTTCCTTTTCCTACTTGGATAGTCATCAGCAGGCTCAATTTCTCTGGGCCACACAGCACAGCATACAAAGGAAGGACATGCATGTGCTTACTCATGTCTAACCCTTTGTGACCTCATGAAGCCCACCAGGCTCCTCTGTCCATGGGATTCTCCAGGCAAGAATACTGAAGTGGGTTGCCATTTCTTCCTCCAGAGGATCTTCCCAACCCAGGGATTGAACCCACATCTCTGGCGTTTTCTGATTTGGCAGGTAGATTCTTCACCACTGAGTCACCTGTGAAGCCCACAGCATACACAGCTCATGAATTTATGTGCTTTGATCTGGTTTAGCAACAGTTTCCCCCAATACCATTTTGTAGGATCTCCATCCTACTCATCTTAGGCAGTGTCATCCCAAGATCACACTCCTGAATTACTTGAGAAATCAACCAAAATGGCCTTGAGTAGAAGCCTGTCTGGGAACTGCAGCATTGACAAGGAGACCCACACACCATATGTCCCTCTTCAGCTCCCACCCCCAAGTCCCTCAAATGTGTTCATCTCAGCCGCTGAAAGTGAAAGTCATTCAGTTGTGTCCAACTGTTTGCGACCCCATGGACTATATAGTCCATGGAATTCTCTAGGCCAGAGTACTGGAGTGAGTAGTCATTCCCTTCTCCAGGGGATCTTCCCAACCCAGGGATTGAACCCAGGTCTCCCGCATTACAGACGGATTCTTTACCAGCTGAGCCACCAGGGAAGCCCATTCCAGCCATTGTCCCACCCATAAATACAGGTGCATAGGTCTAGAAAGGGCTTCCCTGGTGGCTCAGGTGGTAAAGAATCCACCTGCAATGCAGGAGACCTGGGTTCTATACCTGGGTTGGGAAGATCATCTGCAGAAGGGAAAGACTACCCACTCCAGTATTCTAAAAATGGAAATACTTTAATAAGATCTTCCTGCTGTGAAGAAGGATCTTGATGCAAGAAAACAAAGCAGGTACAAAGAGATCTTGGGCTAATGGGAAATGACGGAGCAGTTGTGACAATTGCTGGTTCTGGTTGACTCCTGGCAGCTTGCATCCCACACCAGTTCCAAGTGCTGAAATAAGATGGTGGGGTGGTGTCACTGACCTCAGAAAGGCTCTCAGATTCAGGAAACACCAGACCTCTCACCTGGGTGCTGAATAGACCAGGGAGAAAAATCTCTAATGATGACCAGTCAGCCTATAACACACACTTATGAGAACAGGTGGTGGGAATAAGACAACAAGAGTGAGAAAGAAGGAACGGAGAAGAGAAATAGTTAAGTGGACTATCGAAAAACAAAAGAAAAAGGACTTATTCTGCCTGCCCCAATCCCACTGACGTTCACCAAATGCGTACACACAGGCAGAGGTTACAAGATTCCCATTTTAGGGCTTCACGGAAAACTTATCTTAAAATATGGCCCCCACACCTTCTGGAACCCCACCAAAGGGAGACTCACTTGGGTTTACCTATTTAGCCAAAGCGAAAATACCTCTCCAAGAATGATGGGGTTGCCAGTTATCAAACCTCTGTGGAGATTGATTTAAAATCAGTTTTACATAATTATAATGCTACAATATAAGACAACAGTAGTACTGAGGAATATGGTGTGTCTCTCCATTTGTTTAGCTTTTAAGTAATGCTTTAGAGCTTTCTTCATATAGGTGTTGCTTTTTTATTCATTTAAATCATATACATTTTTTAATTTCTTAATTGTGAAAAATACAAACAAAAAATTTACCACTTTAACCACTTCAAGGTGTATATGTACAGTATTTTATAGCTTTTAGTTGCTATTGGAAATAATATCTTTTAACTTTTATGTATTTTGGTCATGTATTATTGGTCTGTAGGATTATTATTGATTTTTATATGTTGATCTTATACTGGCCACTTAATTCTCTTTTTCATTATAATAGTTTTTCAGTTAACTCTTTTCTAGGTACATAACAGCAACATCTGCAATTAATAATATTTTGATTCTTCCTTTCCAAAAAGTAGACTTTCTTTGTATCATCTTGGACCTTCTGTATAATGTTGAGTAATATCAAAAACAATGGACATTTCTGTCTTGGTCTTACATTTTATGGGAATGCTTTTAATAATTTAACATTAAGTATGGTATTAATTTCTGGTAGTTTCCCTTTCTGTCATGTTAAGAAATATTGTTTTTTCCATTTCTGGCTTGCTGAAGTCTTGTTGCTGTTTAGTCACTAAGTCATGTCTGACTCCTTTGTGACCTCATGGACTATAGCCCACCAGGCTCCTCTGCCCACTGGATTTCCTAGGCAAGAATACTGAAGTAGGCTGTCATTCCCTTCTCCGGGGGATGTCCCTGATCTAGGGCTCAAACCCACGTCTCTTGCATTGCAGGTGGATTCTTTACCACTGAGCCACCTGGGAAGCCTAATGAATTCTAATAAAGCTGAGATCCTTAAAAAAAATAATAAATAAATAAAATATATTTTATTCTCAGTTTTGATCCTACTGAAAATTGGGAGCTTGGATGCAAAAGGGACGGAAGAGGAAGGAGACATTTTGGGGGCTGGGTCCATGGAGGGTGACCCTGAGCAGCTACAGGATTCAGTTCTCAAAGGCAGGGAATGGGGGCTGGCAGTAGGCAGGCTGAGAAAAGGGGCACGGATCACTCCAAATGGAATACATCAAGCAGCCACATATAGGCACTGGCTAGCTTTCCTGGAGACTGTTCTAAATACGTAACAACTTTCAGCTGAGCCCCTGCCTTCCCCTCCCCCCCAACTGTTAAAGCCATTTTCTAGAGCCACCTGGGGATTGCAGAGACACATCCCTTTGTTTGCTCTGAAAATACCAGAAAGGAAAGGCAGCGTGGGTCAGAGTTATATTGGGCTTTGTTGGGAGGCTTGGAGAATGCTCAGAAACTGCTCAGATTTGCAAAGGAAGTGAATTTAGGTATTTTCTGCCCAGGCTACCTGGTTTCATTCATGGCAGGTTAAAGAATTCCACATGGAACATTTTTCCCCTAATGTTCCCATCCTCTATTGCTTTTCTCTCCAAAACATTAGGTGGCTATGTCATAGTGCTTAAGTCAATTTCAAATATTTTATGCCCAAAAAAAATTGCGGCAAGGCACATGGCAAGTGGGTGGTAGGTTGAGGGTGAGTGGTGAGGAGATGAAGAACAGAAGTCATTTATTAGGTTATAAATATCCTTCTCATCACTTCAAATCCAACCGTGATTTCAATTTCTCAGAGCTTCTTTTGGGGGCTGTAGCTTATCTGGTATTCCAAACAGGACTCAGCCACCAGAAGACCACTTCCCAGTCTCAACCCCCAGAACAGATTGGTTCCTTTTGCTACAGACACTCAAGAATCCACATTCCTTCCTTCAGATCGCGTCTCCCGGCCTGTAACTATGAGCTCATACATGTGACTGAATTATGCCCTTCTCTTCCTGCCAGACTGATCCCTCCTGGATGGCAAGGGTCTGGTTTCCTGCTTAGCACAGAACTTGGCATGTAGTGAATTCTGAAAAGCACAATAGAGGAACAATGAGACGCAGAAAGAAGACAGTGCTACAAGAGTTCAAACAAGACCGCCCTGCACAGAAAAGGCAGATATTCAATTCATTTATCTAATGATAGTCGACCTCAGGCTTCCAAGAAATGAACAAACAAAATACACACAACTGCCAAAAAAAAGGGGGGGCGGGCAGATAAAACATAGTTTCAGGAATGAGGGCAAAAGGAAAGCTGATTTAGATAAATAGTAAAAATGCATTAGGAATAAAATGAAACCACTCAACAAACACGTAACAAATGATTTGCTCCTTCAAGAGGGAAAAAGAAACCAGTTACCTGCTCTGAAAAAATAACAAACGAGACAGATTCTTTAGACAAACACCCTTTAAATAGAATGATGGCAAGGTTGATACTAAATGGCTTTAAAAACCTGTTATGAAGGTTGTAGTCGGGACACCTGGGGTTTAGGTTCTAGGTTGGCCATTAAGAGCCCAGGCCCGGGGTATCTCATTCATGACCCAAGGCTCCCCGTCTCTTCTTTGATTCCAGCTCTGAGATTCTGTTCCACAGCAACAGCAAGAGCAGGGAGCTGCTCTCACATCACCTTTTCTAAACCAGATGGCAGGAAACCTTTTTTTTTCCTCCCCATCAATGTACCTACTTGTGTATCAAAGTGCTCCTCAGGAGGGTGTTCAGGAGCAAAGTGGATAAATGCTTATGTAAGGCAAATCATTTCCCTCAGGAGGAGGGAAGTTGTCTGCATAGTTCGTGTGGGGGCAGAGCCAAGAGAAGAAGACTGACTCATCCAGCCCTGGAAGACACGCAGGGTCCTAGAGGAGAGGAGCAGGTCAGTGGTGCAGAAATGGCGCGCTCCCTCCTCACCAGCTCCAAGGCGGGGCTCCTCTCTCCTGCACCAGCTCCAGTGAGTTACACCCCATCTGGCCTGCAGAACCCACCCCCCCTAGCAAATCATTACAATGCTGCAGTTAGTGGAAACTTGCTGTCTCCTAAAGTCCCCACAGCCCTACAAGGGCAGTGCAACAAAATCTTTGTTAATAAGGTTCTCTTTTTCTTTCTGTCTGCCCATGAAGTAAAGGGATTTTCCCTACATTTGGCAAGCTTTAGCACAGAGAGACAATCTGGGTTAAAGCATACAGGTAATCTGGTATGCTTGGCAGGATAATGGCCCCCAAAGATGCCTATGTTCTAATCCCTAGAATCAGTGACTATGTTGGGTTACATGGCAAAGAGGAATTAAAGTTGCAGATGGAATTAAGGTTGCTAATCAGCTGACCCTAAGAGTATCCTGGATTGTCCAGGTGGCCCCAATGTAATCGCGGTTCGTAAAAGTGGAAGAGGGAGCCAGAACAGAAGGTAGAGGGACTGTGGAAGAGGTTGGAGTGACATGATCTGAGAAGGATTCACCTGCTGTTGCTGGCTTTAAAAATGGAGAAAAGGTGCCTCGAGGAGCTGGAAGAGGCAAAGAAACAGATGCTATGCAGAGCCTAGAGAAATGAACTGCCATACCTTGATTTTAGCCCTGTGAGGTCCAGGTCAGATTTTGACCTACAGAACTGTAGCATTATAAACTTATTTTGCCTACATTTATAAAACTTATAGGAATCTGTTAAAGCAGCTGTTAATGAACTGAACTGTGTCCTCCCCACCAAATTCACATGTTGAAATCCTAAGCCCTGGACTTTGGAATATGACTGCATTTGAAGATATGATCTTTAAAGAGATAGAATGAGGTCATTAGGGTGAACAGTAATCCGACAGGACTGGGGTCCTTATAAGGAGACAGGGACAGATTTACAGAGAGGGAGGGCCTTGTGAAGACACAGGGAGAAGAGAACCATCTAGAAGTTAAGGAGAGAGACCTCAGAATGAAACCAATCCTGTTGACACGTAGACCTCAGGCTTCTAGTCTCTGGAACTATGAGAAAATACATTTCTGTGGTTTAAGCTGCTCAGCTGGGGTACCTGGCAGTCCTAGGAGACGAACAGAGCAGCCCTGGGAAGCTAATACACAGGGATGCACAGAATTCACCACAGAGGCCCCCAAGGCACCTAGATGAGAGCCCCTAGCCCAAGATGCCAATTGGGGAGATATGGGGCGGCCTAGGTGAACGCGGTGGCCACTGGACAAAGTAAAAAGGAGCAGGACCCTACGGTCCTTGTCCCCCACATCCTCTGCCTGACTTTTGTTGGGGGAAAAACTTTGGCCAAAGAAGTTTAATCAGAGAAGTGAGAACATGCCGAAACAAAACAGTCAAAGGAGACCGAGTAATAATAATGTAGTCATTAAGCATAGTCAAGGACTTTAAGCTCCTCCTCAAGGGCCATGGATCATATTCTCAGCCATATCCTGTGAGCTGTCTTGTAAATACTGAATCCCCCACCACTTGGAAGAAGTTAACTACACGATGACCAGACTATAGCCGTGAGAATTCTGAGAACTGGCCTCAAAGAAATGGGAATAAAATGAGCATGGAACTAAAGATCAACTGTACTTAAAACAATCAAGATGACACAGGTCAGACCCCTGATGACCAATTTGGAGATGATTGTCAGGGCTGAGTGTACTGTTTATGCATGTAGCCCCCTCCCTCTGTCTATAAAATCTCTTGCCCCCCTGACTATCAGGGTGCTGAGTCCTGGACAGGTGTTTCCTTTTGCTCTGGTTGCTGGCCTCTGAAATGAAATAAACTTTCTTTTCCACCAGCCTGGCCTGTTTAAAGGCTTGTGAATATCAAGCAGCCAGACTCCACTTTCAGTTACAAAAGAACACAGCAGTGGTCTGCAAACCCAAAGACTCACAGAGGCTCCTGAGCGCGGGAAGTGAACTCACCCACTCTCTCCCAGGTCTCTGTCAGATTGAATTAACAAGGATCCTCAATTTCTCTTATTCCTCTGAGCAGCACAAGGAGGCCCTTGTGGGCAGATAAACTGTATTGGGGCACCGTGTGGCTTCCTTGGGACATTGGGTTTTGTGCTGTTGAAAAGTTGCTTTGGGTCTAGCTAGTCTGTTTCTCCTTGCATGCGTGCTAATTCGCTTCATTCCTGTATGACTCTACTCTGAGCTTGTAGCCCTCCAGACTCCTCTGTCCATGGGATTCTCCAGGCAAGAATACTGGAGTGAGTTGCCATTCCCTTCTCCAGGGGAACCTTCCCAACCTGGGAATTGAACCTGCATCTCTTGCGAATCCAATGGCAGGTGGGTTGTTTACCACCAGCCCAACCTGGGAAGTCCATCTCTTCTTGAATTATCTGTAAAAGTCCCATGAAATAATATCCCATTTGAATGACACCAGGACCTCATTCACTCAAGTTGGTAAGAAATCATTTTTTATGATATTTTACAATATCTAAATCTTCCTAGCTTGGGAGCATTGAGGATTGATAAAAGATCTTTGCTTACAGTGATTATCCCCTCCGAGCTATTTCAGCTGGCGAAGCTGCCATTTACCTCTGCCCTATCTTGGAAAAAAGGTTTTACTAAACAAACACAATGTGTAAACAAGCATCGTAAAGAACTTGTTTAACCTGCTCAAGAGAACAAACTGGCTTCAAGTAATTTAGCCGCATTCATTTGCATCCTGACAGTTCATTTGCCTTTATAATTGGGTTTGTTTATATATTAAAGGAGACTCACCAAAAATTCTACATCAAATTATTTTAAACTTTTCTGATTAAACAATGTATGTCTATTGAGGAAGAAAAACAGATGATAACAATGCCCAAAGAAGAGACCAGAAATCATAATATTGTTACTTGGAAAGAACTATTATTTACATTTCCTCCCTACCTCGGCCTTCACTCCCTCCTTACCTCCACCCCTCAACAACCTTTCAGTAGACTTTGGAATCAAATTAGCTTGGATTCGAATCCTGCCTTCACCACTTGGTTGCTGTATCACCTTGAGCAAGATAATCAATCTCAAATTTTTCATCTGCAAAAGGAGATCAAAATAGTGTGTATGTGCCATGATTCAAAGAGATGACTGATGCAGTTCAGTTCAGTCACTTAGTCGTGTCCAACTCTTTGTGACCCTATGGACTGCAGCATGCCAGGCCTCCCTGTCCATCACCAACTCCCAGAGCTTACTCAAACTCATGTCCACTGAGTCAGTGATGCCATCCAATCATCTCATCCTCTGTCATCCCCTTCTCCTCCTGCTTTCCATCTTTCCCAGCATCAGGGTCTTTTCAAATGAATCAGTTCTTCACCTCAGGTGGCCAAAGTATTGGAGTTTCAGCTTCAGCATCAGTCCTTCCAATGAATATTCAGGGCTGATTTCCTTTAGGATGGACTGGTTGGATCTCCTTGTAAGGGACTCTCAAGAGTCTTCTCCAACATCACAGTTCAAAAGCATCAATTTTTTGGCGCTCAGCTTTCTTTATAGTCCAATTCTCACATTCATACATGACTGCTAGAAAAACCATAGCCTTGACTAGACGGACCTTTGTTGGCAAAGTAATGTCTCTGCTTTTTAATATGCTGTCTAGATTGGTCATAACTTTTCTTCCAAGGAGTAAGTGTCTTTTAATTTCATGGCTGCAGTCACCATCTGCTGTGATTTTGGAGCCCCCAAAAATCAAGTCTGTCACTGTTTCCACTGTTTCCCCATCTATTTGCCATGAAGTGATGGGACCAGATGCCATGATCTTAGACTGATGCAGTACCTTGCACATAATAAACACTTAATAAATAGTAGGCAGTGGTTATGAGCTGTGGAGAGGCATTAATATAGCAGGAGTGACTGCTCTTCTTTGAAAATCCTACTTACAAGGTTGGTCCTTGGCTAATATCTGGGAGCTGAGATTTGGAGATGGTTCCAAAGCTTCCTGTATGATAAAAGTGCCTCTCTGTGCTTCAACTGTTCGTGCAAACAATACACTCTAGGCTGAACACCTGGTTTCCTTCTAAGAGTCTGGAATCCGGGTACAGATAGGGAGCGCCTGCAGACTGTTGTTGAGTTGCTGTCATATAGGACTCTTTGCCACCCTCATGGACTGGAGCCTCCAGGCTTCTCTCCATGGGGTTTTCAAGGCAAGAATACTGGAGTGGATTGCATTTCTTTCTCCAGGGGATCTTCCTGACCCAGAGATTGAACCTGCATCTCCCACCCTAGAAGGCCGATTCTTTACCACTGAGCCACCAGGGAAGCCCAAGTCCCTACATGAACAGGCCCTTATAAAAATCCCAGAGCACTGAGTCTCTAAGGAGCTTCCCTGGTGGAAATCATTTCCCACATGTCACGACTCAGTGCTGGGAAACTAAGTGTGTCCTGTGGGACTCCACTGGGAAAAAGTCTTAGAAGTTTGTGCCTGGTTTCCTCCAGATGACACTCCATGAACCTTTCTCCTGGGCAGATGTTGCTTTGCTGCCTTTTGCTGTAATAAATCACACCTGTGAATATGACTAGATGGAGTCCTGTGAGCCCTCCTGGAAAATCACTGCACCTGGGGGTGGTCTTGGGGATCATCCAACATGTGAACATCTCTCTGAAGTCAGGCTGCTGGGCTGCAATCCCAGTTCTACCATCTACTGACTCTGCGTCTCATTGAAGTTCCTGGCAGGACTCAGCCTGCCAGCTCAAGCAGGGGATTTCGAAAGCCTTTCGTAAAAGACTATGTATTCTTGTGAGGTCAGGACCTAAGGAACCAACAGGGATAGTGCAGTATCCTGGGGCTGGTTGGGGGCCAGATGCTAGCAACTGGTGAAATGGTAGGGGTCAGGAGCAGTGGTTGGTATCATACTGCTATTATGTTGACTGCAGATGCGGTTTTCATGTGATTATTTCTCCATTACTTTATATCCATCTCCAAAGAAATCCGTTCTGAAAAGAGAGAAAGGAGAAGAGGGTGTTGGAGGAAGGAAAGAAGGAGGAAAGGAGGGAGGAAGGGAGGATAGATGGACTGAGCCTGGGCTTTTCCAGATTTGATTCTTCTCCTGCTCTACTCTTACACTAGTGTTTCCAGAATCTATCATACAAAGGCAATTCTTAGATTAAAACTCTTTTTGGCCAGCCAAGGGACCTGGCTTCCGTTGTTACTGACCTCTGCTCATCAAACCTCAAAGCGGGTATTTCATGTCACTTTTCTAGGAAAACTGTCGCAGGGTGTGTGGGTGTGTGTGTGTGTGCGTTAGTCACTCAGTCGTGTCCGACTCTGCCACCCCATGGACTGTAGCCCACCAGGCTCCTCCATCCATGGGATTTTCCAGGCAAGGATACTGGAGTGGGTTGCCATTTCCTTCTCCACGGGATCTTCCTGACCCAGGGACTGAACCCGAGTCTCCTGCATTGCAGACGGATGCTTTACTGTCTGAGCTACTAGGGAAGCCCACTTAGCAGCAGCAGAAGCAGTCACAGGGAGGCTGCCCAATTAAATCCCAAGTGCGGGTGATGCCTCAAGCCTGAGCCCACGTCCCAAACTCTGAATCCCCATTTAAGAGAGGGTAAACACCCCTACACATAGGGTTAATGAGCAGATAGAATTTTCCCCTCCCTTGCCCTTTGAATGCTATGTGCCTGGTGTGTCTATCCCACAGGCAACACTTCATAACTCTCTCCCATTCCTTCCCTGTTGTTGTGGTTCAGTCACTCAGTCATTCCCGACTCTTTGTGACCCCCATGGACTGCCTGGCTTGACTTCCCACTGCACCCCTGTTCATTCCCCAGAGAGGGAGGAAGCAAAAGGTATATACGAGAGACTATAAATTGAAGTAAATCAAAGATAGGCCTTGGGTAATGAGGTAGCTGGAGAGCCCTAGGAAAACTCAGCGGTGGCCATAATGCATGATTTGTTTGTAAGAACTTAAAGGCACAGTCTGAATGAAGCTCCAAGAGGGGAGGCCAAAGGGCCCCAACCCTTGAGCAATTATGAAGGAGCAAATCAAGTAAAGGAGAGATAAAGGGTAATGGTTCTGGGCAGGTGATACTGGAGGGCATTTTGAAGGGAAGCCAGAAGCAGAAACACAGGGAGAACAGAGTCAGTTTCTCAACCTCCCAGGTTGCCCACAGCGGCCCTTTTCCTTGCAGTCATTCACATAATGTTGCAATTTTCACTGCTGCTTGTTTTACTGCAAAGGGAGACTCAGCATCAAAGGAACAGAGGATAACTGCAGAGTTTAATTCAATCCTCATTAACCACTGGCAAAATAAAATCCATTTAATCACCTACTGAAAACTGTGTTTGGAAGGGGGTTTCAATGGGCATATGCCTTTCAGCAAGCCACACCCTTGGTCTTCAGGCAGGGATGATAAGCTGAAATTTTAGAAGACACTGCCATCAGAAGGGGATGTAAGAGTCTTGAAGCTAAGACAGGCAGCATCAGGAGCCAGCTCTATGCTAGCTAGGAGGCCTTGAGCAAGTTAACATCTTTGGGCCTCAGTCTCCTCTTCTGCAAAGTAAGAATAGTAATTTAAAAATCCAACTTATACAATTGTTTTGTTGCTGTTCAGTCACTACGCTGTGTCCAGCTCTTTGTGACCCCACAAAGTATAACATGCCAGGCTTCCCTGTTCCCCAAGTTTGCTGTTCAGTCACTATGCTGTGTCCAACTCTTTGTGACCCCACGAAGTATAGCATGCCAGGCTTCCCTGTTCCCCAAGTTTGCTGTTCAGTCACTACGTTGTGTCCAACTCTTTGTGACCCCACGAAGTATAGCATGCCAGGCTTCCCTGTTCCCCAAGTTTGCTCAAAGTCATGTCCATTGAATGAGTTATGCTATCTGGCCATCTCATCCTCTGTCACTGCCTTCTCCTTTTTATTTCAATCTTTCCCAGCATCAGGGTCTTTTGCAGTGAGTTGTCTCTTTGCATCAGGTGGCCAAAGTATTGTGGTGAGGGTCAAGTGAGATAATATTGGATTGGACAAAAAATTCATTCGGGTTTGTCATACGTTAGAGAAAAACCCAAAAGAACTTTTTCGCCAACCCATATAAATTTCTCCAAATGTCCTGGCACATTCAATACACGCTAGTTACCATTATTTTTATTATAGTCCCTACTGCCACCACTGTCGTGCCATGCCACTGTGCCCAAGGGACACCATTTTCATGTCCAAGAAGCTGTAGAAGAAGATAAGCTCTTGACACATCTGAGGAACTGATTTAGCTTCTCTGCCTGAATTTGCCAAAGGCTTCAAATAGCTTAACTGAACTTTTCTGGATATTAACTCAAACTGCTGGCCAAGATAAACACATCTGAAGGCCATATTTAGCCAACTGACTGGATAGGAGAGACAGCAAAGCATTCCGTAATCCAAGTTCAATTCAAAAAATAAAGAGTAAATCAGATGGAGAAAGTTCCTGCATAATCAACAGACATATTATTCTGTAACTGGGGACTGGCGCTTACTACCACCACCGTCTGCACAATATCAGCATCTTTCAGGTAGAGAGAAATCCTCTGAACCAGAGCTATCAGCTTGCTTTGACAGCAGAGTCTGCATAAGCAGTGCTGCATGACTTTCAAGGCTGGATCATATGGGACCATGGAGCTCCTGTTTATTAGTTTGAGGCTGCCACATTGTGAGGAACCCCAAGTCACATGAGGAGGCTTTAAGGAATCATAATATGCCACTACAAAACAGGAGGAGAGGCTCTCTTAGACTCAATCACTAGAGACAGACAGCTCCAGTTCTTTGCCCAGAGGCAGCACTGAGAGGATAGCACAACAAACCTTTCTAAAATAGCTCTTCTTTTCCATTAGTTCCCCATATATTTATCTTTGCTCAGTTTGCAGCCCTAGAGGCCTAAACCCTTTGTCTCATCACTTCTTATCACTTCTTTATAAATGTGCTCTTCTTTGTTAAGATGCTATATACACCCCAAGTCCTAACCACTCCTTTCAGTTACTTGGCATTGAGTTTCTTTCACATACAAGCACACTGCATGTGTTAATAAACTCTGTTTTTCTCTTGCTAATCTGTTTCTTGTCAGTTTAATCCACAGGGCCCCCAGACAATGAGCCAAGGAAGGTAGAGGGAAAAACATCTTTCCTCCCCTAAGAGGCCATGTGTAGGTGCTCAATCCCAGGGACGGGGGAGCCTGGTGGGCTGCCATCTATGGGGTCACACAGAGTTGAACATGACTGAAGTGACTTAGCAGCAGCAGCAGCAGCAGGTGCTCTAGCCCCTTTGGGTGGGATGGACTGCTTCACCTCAATCCAGCCCTGGAGTTCTTCTCAAATCCCAGGAGCTCAGGAGACAGATAAGTGAATGAAGATGCCTCTAGATAATCCCAGCCCCTCGACATTGCGTCTAACCCAGCCTTTCAAGTCTTCTGACCCAAAGCCCCAGACATTGTAGAGCAGAAGCAAGTCACTAGGTCTTGTGTGGCCTCCTGCTCTATGGAATCCATGAGCTTAATAAAACGGAGTTTGCTTATGCCACTACATTTCATATGGTTTGTCATAAAGCAACAGATAACTGCAACAGCAGGGTGACACCCTTGGCGCATATGAATTCAATTATGGAGGCTCAGAAAGAAAAAGTGAGAACCAAATCCTATTTAAACAAATAGAGCAGTAGACTCCTCTCAGTGACCCTTGCATTCAGTGAGCAAATGCCTACACAAGAGTGAGAATGAGCTAGAAGATGTAACGTCATTCCACTGGTGTTCAGACGAGGGAAGCACTGCCCCCTGGGAGGCATTGAGAAAGATTTGGAAGAATATTTGTGTCTGCAAGCAAGTGAATGGGGACAGTAAACATCCAGGGCCGTGAGGGAGGGATGCTAAATCTTGCACAGGGCCACCCAACATCGACTGTCCTGACCTACATGTTAGATGCTCCTGCTGGGAAACACTGCCTGATCTCAGCTCTGGATGGCCTGCCATGGTATGAGCGTCGTAAAGACACATCCTTCGTTTTGCTTGAACAGTGGCCCCCTAAATGAAATCTGCTGTCTTCATCTGCTGCTTGGAGAAAGATCCAACACAGCAGGAAACATTACTAAACTGCACATGACTTAGTAAAGATACAGTCTGATTCCAAAGTGGTTTTTTCTTGAGGAATTTGAGAAATAAATTTTGACCGCATCCAATTGTCACCTTGTTCACTGACTTGTGTGGAATCTCTCTGTTATGTGACATTCATTTCTACTAGAAGGAAATAGATACATTGTGTAATACAAATCCACAGAAATATATAGATTTTAGTGGGATTTATTTTTAAATTATAAATGGCGTGACTAGTCATATTATTTCTAAATGCTTCTTAATTTAACAACATGTTTTGTAGAATTTTGTTACATTGGAACTAGAATAGGCCAATATAGGAGTTCATCGTCTAAGAATTCTGAGGAGAGGGAGATGGCCGTGGGTCCAGGTGTTTGGGAAACCTTCCTGGAGGAGGTGTGCCTCAAACTGAATATAAAGGTTGGAAGGGATTCACTGCTTGCTAATGCTGGGGACACAGGTTCAGTCCCTGGTCTAGGAGGATTCCACATGCCACAGGGCAACTAAGCCTGTGTGCCACAACTACTAAGTCCCCGCTCTAGAGTATGCGAGCCACAGCTACTGAGCCCATGAGCCTGGAGCCCGTGCTCCACAACAGGAGAAACCACTGCAGTGAGAATCCCATATGCACTGCAACTGGAGAGCAGCCCCAGCTCACTGCAGCTAGAGAAAGCCCATGCACAGCAACAAAAGCAACAAAGACCCAGAGCAGCCAAAATAAAATAGAAATTTGAAAAAGGTTGGGAGGGATTCCATTATCTGAAGAGCAGGAGAAACAGAATTCTGGACGGGTTGTAACTGGAATGGAGCACAGGAATAAATGGCAAGGGAAAAGGATGGAGAGGTGGATCAGAGGGAGATAGAACAACATGAAGATGGGCATAACATAGACATGCATGTGGGGTGTTGGGGGCAGAGGCAGCTATGGTTTCCTTCTTGCTAACAGAGGGCAAGGAAGAAAGAAAAACAGCACAGGGCTAGCCTGAAGCCCAGACACGTTCCCGCATTATTAAAGAACATAGCCAATACTGAATAACAAAATGAAACTAGTTCAGAGACATACCCAACAAAGATAATTCCATAAATTGCATCTTTATTGACTTTAATAGCACAGAAAAATGAATGTCACAAAGCACATTACACAACACTTACTTGCAAATCAATGCAAAAATTGCATAAATGTTTTGGACCACTACTCGACCAGAAGATATTAATACAAAATTGAGAGGAGAAAACAGAGAATAAGAACTATGTTTTCAGTGCAAATAGGTGGTTACACTGTTGTAAATCCTTTTAAAAAATAAGTTATGCGTGTACTTGCATATGTGTGTACACATTTATGTGTGTATGTGTACAAGTTTCTTATAAAGTTAAGAAAAAACTAAATTTTTACAAGAATTAACCACTATAAATGATAATGATAGTAAGAATAGTAAGAGCAACCACTGTAAAAAAAAAAACACAATATGCTTCCATAACACACTGTGATCTTTCACAATAACTCTGAAAGGTAGGGCAGGGAAGAAATTACAAAATTTTCTGGTCACCAAAGTAACACACAAAGCTAATAAGAATTAGAGCAGTTTCTTACTTGGAGAACAAATATTCCTCCTAGGTCGACAGGAGAGATTTAGATATTGGGTACTTTTTAATCTGCATGTTAATGTGTTTGTATGACCATGTGCATATATTTAGTGAAAATGGCCCATGGATTCTCTAATGAATCCATAACCCCCTAAAAGTAAGAACTGCTGAAAGGGAAAAATAATAGCTCCAAGCTTAACATTAACAAAGTGTTTTGAACATTCAAAAAAATGTTACAGTAAGATATGTAATAATTGATCCCTTTTACATGTAGCTACAAAGATATATACAAATAAAGTAAAATCTATGATTTCTACTCCTGGCTATAATGGAATACTCAAGGCAAATTTTACATCTGATAACTATAAACTAATATATATATATATATATATATATATTCAAACATTGAACAACACACAGCACAAGAGAAATACCCTTGAAAGAAAAGAAGCCTTACAATTTTATAGCTTCTTTTGTAAGGTGAGCCTTAGAATTTTGTAGCTTATTTCCTAGAGAGAGTTCAGAGTTCAGTGAGAGGAAACCAAACAGAGTCTGGTGGCTCCACTGAGCTGAAGAAACAGTGTGGAGTTTGAGGTCAAGGTAGTTGGGATTTGTAGAAGGTTCCCTTGAGTCTTTGGCAGAATACTGATCTGTGCACATGAGAGGAAACCATTTGAGGCCAGAAAAGAACAAAAGTAAAAAGACAGAAAAAGATACAGCATGCAACCACTAATCAAAAGAATGCTGTCAAAGTAAAATTTATCTCATTCAAAGTAAATTTCCAAACAAGGAATATTAACAGGGAGAAAAGGAGGCATTACATAATGTTATGAGATGGTTGGATAGCATCACTGATTCAATGGACATCAGTCAGTCAGTCAGTTCAGTTGCTCAGTCGTGTCTGATTCTTTGTGACCCCATGAATCTCAGCATGCCAGGCCTCCCTGTCCAAAACCAACTCCCGGAGTTCACTCAGACTCACATCCATCGACTCAGTGATGCCATCCAGCCATAAGTTTGAGCAAATTCCAGGAGTTGGTGATGGACAGGGAAGCCTGGCGTGCTGCAGTCCATGAGGTCACAAAGAGTCAGACACCACTGAGCGACTGAACTGAGCTGATCATAACCTTAAAGCGGTCAATTCATCAAGAGGACAAAAAGATACTATGAACCTAGTAACAAAATATCAAAGTAGACGAAGCAATAAACGGTAGAACTAAGAGAGTAGACAAATCCACTATTATAATTAGAGTTTTCGACATCCTTCTCTTAATAATGGATAAAAGGTATATAAATAATAAGATAGAAAAAACATGAACAACACTCAACCAACTTGACCTAAACAGTTTTATAGATCACTCCACCCAACTACAGCAGAATACAAATTCTTTGAAGTGCACATGGAATGTTTACCAAGACAGGCCATGGTCTGGACCATAAATTAACAACTTCCAGCAAATTTGTAAGAATTGAAACCAAGCAAAGTATATTCTTTAAACAGAACAGAATTAAACTAAAAGTCAATGACAGAGTAACAGAAGCATTGCAGGCAGACATTTTACCGTCTGAGCCACCAGGGAAGCCCTGAAAGAAATCTGGAAAATGTTAAATATTTGAAAATCAAACAACACAGTTCTAAATAATCCATTGTTCAAAGATGAAATAATAATAGAAACTAGAAAATGTTTTAATAAAAATGAAAACACAATATATTCAAATTTATAAAATACTTGTGAAATTTTATATTTTACACTTTCTTTTTACTTTATAGTGACATGTAAAATATAAAATGCTATTCTATTCATGTGTATATATTTATAGTGTAAAATGCTATCAGAAAAACAAAAAGGTCAAAGATCAAAAGCCTTAACTTCTACTTTAAGAAACTATGAAAAGATGAAAAGATCAAATCTAAAACAAGAATAAAGAAAATAATTCTGATGCTGGGAAAGACTGAGGGCAAGAAGAGAAGTGGGTGACAGAGGATGAGATGGTTGGATGGTATTACCAACTCAATGGACATGAGTTTGAGCAAACCCCGGGAGATAGTGAAGGATAGGGAAGCCTGGGGTGCTGCAGTTCATGGGGTCACAGAGAGCTGGACACGACTTAGCAACTTAGAAATCAATGAAATGTAAAAGAAAAAAATAATTCAGAAAATCAATGAAACCAAAAGCTGCTTTCTTATAAAGATCAATGAAATCAAAAAAAGTCTCTAGCCAATAGTAATTAGGACACAAATGACCAAAATCAAGAATGAAACTACTACAGTTCACTCAAAGGACAAAAATAGACAGTTGGAATAGTCTCATATCTTTTAAAGAAATTAAATTAGTAGCTAAAAATAGTCCCACAAAGAAATCTCCATGCCCAGGTGGTCATTGATGAATTCTACAAAACATTTAAGAGTGAAATAATGCCAACATACATTGAGAGGAGGAGAGAGAGGGAATCATTCCCCAGCTCAATTAATGAAGCCAGCATTACCCTGATGCCAAAACCAGACAAAGATAAAACCACAAACCAGTGTTTCTCAAAAATATAGATACAAAAATATTTCATAAAATTTTAGCAAATTAAGTTCAGCAATATATTCAAAGGATAATATGTCATTGCCAAGTGAGGCTAGTGCCAGAAATGAAAGGTTGGATTAACATTTGAAAATTAGTTAGTGCAATTCACCATATTAATGGGCTAAAAAGAGAAAACCATATGACTACCTCAATATATACAGAAAAGAGGTTTTGAAAATTTTAACACCCACTTGATAAAAACTCTTAGCAAACTAGAAATAAAAGTATACTTCCTCAACCTGATAAAATACATCTACTAAAATAATACATCTAACATTATTCTTAAAAGACTTAATGCTTATCTTAGAATATATGGAACAAGATGAAGGAGGCTACTGTCTCCACTCCCATTTCAACAATGCTTAGGAGTTCTAGCCAGTGCCATAAGGCAAAAGAAAGAAATAGGTACGCATAAATGTTGAAAGAAAGAAAACTGACTTCATTTGAAGAATAAATGATCATCTATACAGAAAATTCAAAGGAAGCTACAAAACAGAGTCTCAGGCCCCCTCTTCTCTTTCCAGCTGACCCACTAACCCTGGAGACTGGGATTCCTCTCCCAAGACTGGCTAGGAAGTAGGAAACAGCCACCCCAGTGCTTCTTCCACTCCTTGCTACTTCTGAGAGCATCAGGGTAGAAAGAGCACAGACATGGGAGAGCTGCTTGATCTCACTAAGCCTCAGCTCCCTCATTGGCAAAAGTGGATCCGTCCCCCTTATAAGAGTTTCACTGAATTTCCACAGGAAATAGCTAAGGGATGTAACAAAGTTAACCAATGTGAGAAAATTATGAAGTTTTCAGAAAACATAAGATTCTTGCAGTCCCTAGTTGTTTATATAGATACATAGAAAAAAAAATATTTTACTGTTAAATAGATTATTACATATGGTTAAATGCATGTATATTATATATGTAATATAAATATTAAATATATTATATTGCTAAATATAGAACTTCCTTGGTTGCTCAGATGGTAAAGAATCTGCCTGCAATGCAGGAGACCCAGGTTCCATCCCTGGGTGGGGAAGATCCCCTGAAGAAGGGAATGGCAATCCACTCCAGTATTCTTGCCTGGAGAATTCCATAGACAGAGGAGCCTGGCAGGCTACAGTCCATAGGGTCACAAAGAGTTGGACACAACTGAGGAACTAACAGTTTCACTTTTACACACGAAACAATGAATATAGACCCTTCCACACCATATGCAAATTTGTGTGGAGAATTCCATGGACAGTTGAAATCCATGAACAATTCTCCAAATTGGTGCCTGGAGAATTCCATGGACAGAGGAGCCTGCCAAGTCTATTGGGTTGCAAAGACTCAGACACGACTGAGCAACTAATACACCATATGCAAATATTAACTCAAAATGTATCACAGACATAAATGTAAGAGATAAATTATGAAGCTTCCAGAAGAAAACAGAAAAAGAATTTTAAAATCCTTGGGTTCAGCAGAGTCTACCTAAATAGGCAAGGATTACTTAACAGTATAAAATGCAAACTAAATAAATAATATACTTCATCAAAATTAAAAACTGTTGAACTTTAAAAGAAACTGGAAAGATTCTGGAGATTGCACAATAGTGTGAATATACTTAATAAAACTGAACTGTAGACTTGAAAATGGTTAAGATAGTAAACTTATGTGTATTTTAGTGCAATTTTAACTTTTTCTAATTTTTAAATATATATATATCCAAACTAAAAAAATATATATACTACTAGGGAAAAAAATGAAAATGAAAGCTACAGACTGGGAGAAAATATTTAGAAAACATATTTGATAAAGGATACATATCCAGAATATATGAAGACCTCTTAAAATTCAGTTACGTGGTATAGAAATTAAATAAAGAATTCAAATAGTCAAAAGTTTTGAACAGATACTTCACTAAAGTATATGAAAGGTAGCAAATAAGAACATAAAAATATATTCAAACTAAATTATCACTAGGAAAATGCAAATTAAAGCCACTATGATATGCCACTTCATACCCTGTGGAATAACCATAAATAAAAAGAATTGGAGAGGATCTAGAAAAACTGAAATCCTCCTGTGGTGCTGAGGGAGAATGTAAATGTTACAAAGTGAAAGTCACTCAGTTGTGTCCAACTCCTTGAGCCCCACGGACTATACAGTCCATGGAATTCTCCAGGCCAGAATACTGGAGTGAGTAGCCTTTCTCTTCTCCAGGGAATCTTCCCAACCCAGGAACTGAACCCAAGTCTCCTGCATTGCAGGTAGATTCTTTACCAGCTGAGCCACGACAACTTCTTTGGAAAACAGGTTAGGAGTATTCTTATAAAGTCACAAACACTTACCTTACGAGTCAGTAATTTCACTCCTAGGTATTTATTACAGAGAAATGAACTTCCACATAAAGACTTGTATATGAACATCAACAGCAGCTTTAATCATAATTGCCTAAAACTGGAGAGAACCCAAATGCCCATCATTTGTAACTTGTGATAGAACCATAAGATGGAATGTCACTTGGCAATAAAAAGGAACAAATTACTGATTCAAGCAACAATATGCATGACTCTCAAATACATCATGGTGAGTGAGACAGAAAAGTTTATATACTGAGTGATTTCAACCATATAAAATTCTAGAACAGGCAAAACTGTAGGGATAAGAAGCAGGTCAAGGGTTGTCAGTGATCAGGGAGTATAGAGAAGGGGCTGACTGTAAAGGGGCCTGAGAAAACTTGATGGGGTGATTGGTTTTGTTCCATCACTAAGTCGTGTTCGACTCTTTACAACCCCAAGGACTGAAGCACACCAGGCATCCTCCGGAGATGCCATCCAACCTTGTCTCATCCTTTGTTGAGCCCTTCTCTTGTTATCAATCTTTCCCAGAATCAAGGTCTTTTCCAATGAGCTGGCCCTTCACATCAGGTGGCCAAAAGTATTGGAGCTTCAGCATCAACGTGCTGATGGAATGTGCTGTATCACCACTATGCTGGCAGTTACAAGATGATATGCAAATTCTCAAAACTCAAAGAATTGTACAGTACAAATGAATTAATTTATTGTATGTAAATTATACCTCAATAAGAGTGACAAAAAATCAGAGTCCAATATGCTAAGAATTGCCCAATTACAGTGGGAGCAAAATAACTTAGCTCACACAAAGCACTGTGGTTCTCAAAGAGGAATGGATTTATTTTAACATGGCAGCAAACTCAAGGGCATTCAGCGTGACTGTTTTGCTTAGGGAATAATCGTCCAGGGGAAGTACTGGGAATCTTTGAATCAGAGAATCATGGGTGAACCAGAGGCGTAGAAGACATCTTGGAGAAAACCTTCCTTTTTTGTAGGGATCAAATTTACTTGCTGCATCATAACAGATCCCAGAATCATGTGCTATCACAGGGCAAGAAATAATTACTGTTTTTCATGATGTTTACTTGAAGGATGAGTGTTACCTGTGTGTGGTTACACATATGTCTATGTAGAAGAATTAGGGATGCATTTTTCCATTGTAAATGGTCAGGTTGAATGTGTCAAAGAGAAGGGACAATCCTTCTGAGGCCCAGATAGCTAACATCTGATTGGCACTCCACCTGGGTATTCAAATGGAATGCATGCCTTTTGCTCACAACCTGGCCTTTTTCTGGATCTCTCTCCTCACAGGGCCATACCTAGAATCCTCTAAGGGTCATTCCTGATCATGTCCATCTTCACACCCAATCCTAACCTGGTCTTCTTGACTTTACCTTCTGATCATTCATGGCCACTTCCTTCTATCCTACAGGGCAACTCCATCTGATCGGCTATTATCTGGTTCCCAAGGAGGCCTCCCTGCCTCCATCACTGCCTTCCATCCATGCTCCTCACTGAAGCAAGATGGGTCTTTAAAAATGTAAATCTGTATGTGATGATTTGATTAATGTCTGTCTGCTTCCAACTGGACTGTGGAACAGACCTTGTCTGTTTTGCTGACAGGTCCTAGTATAATCTGACACACAGTGAGTGATTGATAAATATTTGCTAAATGAAAGGATATGTGGGAAGGTTGCTTGATTTTATGAAGATAAAGGAAAAAGAAGAACAAGGCTGAAAATAACATCTGGGTCAGTGTCAGTCCCCATAGATGCTGTAAGTGAGATGGCATATTAAAGCTGCCATTCCATTATACCAGGCTCAGGGGAGGGTCTTTGAAGCTAGTGACCAATGTGTGTGTGTTTATGTGTGTGTGTGTGCATGCTCAGCTGCTCAGTCATGTCTGACTCCTTGCGACCCTATGGACTATAGCCCGCCAGGCTCCTCTGTATGGAATTTTCCAGACAAGAATGCTGGAGTGAGTTGCCATTTTTTCCTCCAGGGGATCTTCCCAACCCATGGATCAAATCTATGTCTCCTGTGTCTCCTGCATTGCAAGTGGATACTTCACTGCTTATCCACCAGGGAAGCCCATGTATATTTGTACATGCACATATTTCCAGGGAAGGGCAGCGATGACTCCTGTGACCTTCCTAGCTCTAAGTTACTCAGAGGCTTCCCATCCCAGGACAAATTCATAGAAAAACTCTTAGTTACCTGAAAATACAACATTATTTTCATGTCCTACTTACAGACCACTAACTCTGAGTTGGACACTGTGCTAGGAAGTTACACAAAATCGCTTATTCTTCAAAGCCAACCTATCAGACATTCATCATCCCATGTTTTAAGAAAAGGCAACTGAGGTTCCAAGAGATTTATAAATTTACCAAACACATATAGCTGGCAGGTAACAGAGGGAGGTTTCAATTCTAAGTTACTGATTTCAGAGTACACTCATCCAATGTCTATGTTGCTTTCCACATTTGTTTTATACTAAAATGTCTCTATCTCCCATCCATTGATGTTTTATTGTCACATGACTATGCCAAATTGATAACCTATGAGAAAATGCTTTATGCATGAATAACTTAGACACAGAGATCCTGGGTGGCTTAAGAGCAGCAGGAAGAAATGGAAGGGTGAGGGCAATTTGGTTTGGTCTCCTGGGGAGACCTTCAATGTCTATTAGAGGCAGTAGGGGACCTCGGGTCAGCCAGCAAAGCACAAGCAGCAGCACACTGCTAAGAATGAGTGGCTCCAGTGCACAGGCGGTTTGGCAAAAACACGCATCACCTGCTTCCCAGGTGGCTCAGGAGTTCACCCTAAGATTCAGTTATCATGGACCCATTGCAATTCTGCTTCCCCCTTGGGAGCACACAACATTAACTCCACGGGATGCAGTTAAGGGTTGGCTGGGGTTTCAGGACAGATGTGTAAGAAGGCAGACCTGGCCCTTCTTGTAAGACAAGGAGGGGTGTTCACTCTCATCTCCCCATAGCTGGTCCCTCTTGCCTTTGCGATTTCCACATTCCTCTTTTCTGGACTGCCTGGGGGCAATGCTGGTTTTCTCCTCCTTCAGGAGGATGGCACCTGAGAGGAGATTGTGGGAGTTAACACATCTCTGAGAGATAGAAATTGATTCCCAGCAGGCCTTGTGCAATCACTTCAAGACCACAGATGGGTTTACATTATTGATGATCCTGCTTCACCCTCCAAGGGATAAATGCACCAGGGAATGTTCAGTGTCAAGGCAGCCCTACTAGAAAGATTCTAGAATGGACAGTGTGTATGTGTGTGTGTGTGTGTGTGTGTGTGTGTGTCTTCAAGTCAAGCTTCAGTGTCACATTGATTATTTAAATCAGGATGGGCCATAGCCAACATGTCAGTGAAGGGCTCTGTCTGTGTTCCAGTAAAACTTTAAGAACACTGAGATGGGCCTAGAGATTATTATACTAAGTGAAGGAAGTCAGACAGACAAAGACAAATACCATATGATGCCACTTATATGTGGAATCTAAAATATAATACAAATAATTTATTTCCAAACAGAAACAGACTCATAGACACAGAACAAACTAATGGCTACCAAAGGGGAAAGAGGGTGATGAGGGATAAATTAGGAGTTTGGATTTAACAGATGCACCCTACTATATATCACATAAATAAGCAATAAGGACCCACTGTATAGCATAGGGAACTATTATTATATTCAACATCTTGCAATAACTTATAATGGAAAAGAATCTCAAAAAAGAATGTGTATATATATATATGTAATATATATATTTATATATAGTATATATTTTTATATATATAAAACTGAACCACTTCACTGTATCTGAAACTAACACAACACTGTAAATCAACAATGCTTCAATTTAAAAAAGGACAGTGAAATTTCAATTTCATAAAATTTTCATTTGCCATGAAATATTTTTTTTATTATATTCAACCATCTAAAAACATAAAGCCACTCTTAACTCAGGGATCACACAAAAACAAAGGACAGGATGTGACCTACAAGCTGTGACCCTAGTTTAAATTATACTAAGAATGTGTCTCATCATTTAGAGAAAAACAGAGTGTGTGATATTTATATAGCAGACTTCATCTTAAGTCTTCTGTCTTGTGTCCCAGGATGGTACCAAGTGGCCATGTCATGCATAATGCATCACAATTCAGGACCATCTTCAACAACGGGACCCCAAGTGGCAGATTGATCCTGAAGAGTGCTTGGACATGGCCATTTTAATTAACACCCACATTTAACTGACAACTAATAGCCAGCAGGCTTTTCTGCTTACTAAAGCAAACAAAGGATTTATTTGAAGAAGGGGGAGCTTTTAAATTTAATTTCTCTCAAAAAAAAAAAAAAAAAGAAAGAAAGAAACTCTGCATGTGCCCACAGAGTGATGGAAAGAGATGTATCCATTGGATAATTTTTAATTAAGGTGAATGAACCTTCACTAGCTAAAAGGTTTTCTTAGGGGAAAGGTCTCAAACTGTTCACACATCAATATGTTTCTGTCCATTAGCTTTTCCCAGGGTGACAAGTATGGCCTTAATGGCAATTTCGAGGAAGGTTCTTTCTACATCTTCAGGGCTGTTTAGTGATGAGGTCTTAGAAAACACGGAAACTTCTCCAGAGAGGTCAAATTTCAGCTGTAGCTCTTAATGACAAATCATTACCTGGGGTTGTCAAAACAAGTTACACAAGCTGGCTCTGTACTGACCCAAGATTCAGACAGGTTTGTGTGCCCCAAACTCTATGTGCCACCGAGGTTTTTATAGAAGGATCCAGGAAAGGAGTCAAACAGAAAACACTCAGACCGCCATGATTATGCACCATCCCATGACTCGTGTATAGTACCTCTTTTAATTCTCAACATCATCAATGGCGTAGGTACCACGAATATTTTCATTTTCCAGATTGGGAAACTGAGGTTCAGAAATGATAAAGGACTTGTCCAAGGTCTCTCAACAAATACTTATTGAATACCTGCTGTTTGCCATGGATGGAACTCACATCTAGTGGGAGAAGCAGACAAATAATTACAAAGACACATATATAATTATGGTGGCACAGTGGTAAAGAATCCACCTGTCAATGCAGGAGACACAGGAGATTCGGGTTCAATCCCTGGGTTGGAAAGACCCCCTGGAATAGGAAATGGTAACCCACTCCAGTATTCTTGCCTGGAAAATCCCATGGACAGCAGAGCCTGGCAGACTACAGACCCTGGGATCACAAAGAGTTGGGCATGACTGAGCACACACATGCAGTACACATATGTAATTACAAACTGTGATAACTGCTAGGTGGAAAAAGTACAGGGAGCTGCAAGAGTGTATAAGAGCTGGTAAGTGTCAACAGCATAGTAGACCTCAAAGTCAATTAATTGCTAAGCCACACTGAGCAGTGTAAGATGCAAAAATACATATTTTTCATAATAATTATTGTACAGTAAGTCCTCTATATACGAATGAGTTCCATTCCAAGAGCGCATTCATTAGTCCAATTTGTAAGTCCAACAAAGTTAGCCTAGGTACCCAACTAACACAATTGGCTATTTAGTACTCTACTAGATATAATAGTTGGAGAAGGCAATGGCACCCCACTCCGGTACTCTTGCCTGGAAACTCCCATGGACGGAGGAGCCTGGTGGGCTGCAGTCCATGGGGTCGCTAAGGGTCAGACATGACTGAGTGACTTCACTTTCACTTTTCACTTTCATGCATTGGAGAAGGAAATGGCAACCCACTCCAGTGTTCTTGCCTGGAGAATCCCAGGGATGGAGGAGCCTGGTGGGCTGCCATCTATGGGGTCACACAGAGTCGGACACAACTGAAGCGACTTAGCAGCAGCAGCAGATATAACAGTACTGTAGATAAAATACTTTTCACACAAATAATATATAAAAAAAACGTTTTTAATCTTACAGTACCTTAAAAAGTACAATAGTACAGTATAACAGTTGGCATCTAGGGGCTGGCATCAAATGAACAGGCAAGAAGAGTTACTGACTGGAAGAAGGAGAGGAGGTGGGAGGTAGTAGAGCTGAAGGATTGTCAGGAATAGAGACGGAAGGCAAGCTGCAATTTCACTCACTCCAGATGTTGATGGAATGCATGTTCGCATCCTTGAAAGTTCACAACTTGAAGGTTTGTATGTAGAGAACCTACTGTATTCGTGTTTTTGTTGTTGTTGTTCAGTCACCCAATCATGTCCAACTCTTTGTGACCCCATGGACTGCAGCACGCCAGGCCTCCCTGTCCCTCACCATCTCCCGGAGTTTGCCCAAGTCCATGTTCATTGCATCAGTGATGCCATCCAGCCATCTCATCCTCTGGCGCCCTCTTCTCCTTTGGCCCTCGATCTTTTCCAGCATCAGGGATTTTTCCAATGAGTCGTCTGTTTGCATCAGATGACCAAAATACTGGAGCTTCAGCTTTAGCATCAGAATCCTTCCAGTGAGTATTCAGGGTTGATCTCCCTTAAGATTGACTGGTTTGATCTCCTTGCTGTCCAAGGGACTTCAGGAGTCTTCTCCAGCACCACAGTTCAAAAGCATCAATTCTTTGACATTTTGCCTTCTTTAAAACTGCCATAATAAAGTGCCACAACTGGCTTAGGAAACAGAAATTTATACTCTCACAGTTCTAGAAGCTAAAAGTCAGAAATCAAAAGTGTCAGTAGAGTTGGTTCCGTCCTGAGCCCTCAAAAGTGAATCAATTCCCTCCTCTCTCTGTGCTGCTGACGAGAGTCAGCCATCCTTGGCATTCCTTGGCTTGTAGATACATTACTCCAATCTCTGCCTCCATCTTCACATGGCTATGTCCTTGTGCATATTTCTGTGTCTCCTCTTCTTTCCTACAAGGACACCTCCTATACTGAGTTAGGCAGCCATCCCCAACCTTTTTGGCACTAGGGACCAGTTTTGTGGAAGACAGTTTTTCCAAGAACCTGGGGTTGGGGCATTTTCAGGATGATTCAAGCACATTACATTTATTGTACACTTTATTTCTGTTATTATTACATCAGGTTCATCCCAGATCATCGGGCATTAGATCCTGGAGTTTGGAAATCCCTGGATTTCATACACCATAATGACTTCATCTTAACTTTGAGTATACCTTCAAAGATTGTATTTCCAAATTGCATTTCACAGGTACAGGGTGAGGGGAGGATTTGACTTCCAACGTATCTTTTCGGGGTACACATTCAATTTCAAACAACTATCTATACTAGCTTTTCTGTTTTTGCTTTGGTTTTCCCCCCAGGCTTTCAGTATCACCTCAGAGACCTTCTAGGTCTTAAAAGCAAGCCAGTCCCAGGGGAACAATGGACAGCTTTAAATTGCTGCTGCTGTAACCGCCAGGCTGAGAGCCAGAGAAATAGGAAATGAGGCTGAGGATCAAGCTTCTGAGTAACATGTGAGTCTTCTAAGAAGCAGCCCTCCCTAACATGTCTATAAAACCCTCCTCCTAACTCACATCTAGGAAAAACTCTACAGGCATTTCTTACAGAGGGCATTTTTAGGAAAGAAGGCTCCCATCATCTGCATTTCTGTGGATGGTCACAATAGCACACCATCAGAACACTTAGGACCCATGGAACTGCAGGGAACAAAGTCCATGAAAAGAAAAAAAAGGCATGCATGCTCAGTCGTGTCTGACTCTTTGTGACCCTATGGACTGTAGCCTGCCAGGCTCCTCTGTCTGTGGAATTTTCCAGGCAAGAATACTGGAGTGGGTTGCCATTTCCTTCTCCAGTGAATCTTCCTGGAGGCAAAGCAGGGATCGAAAACACATCTCTTGCGCCTGTTGCACTGGAAGGTGGATTCCTTACACTTCACTACCAGGGAAGCCCAAAGTCCACAAGGGGACAGCCTAAAGCTCCATTTAACAGAAAGGCTAAACTGAGAACCTTTCTGACAGTCACAAACTGTTACAAGAAGGCAACTGGTTCAACAAAAGATGTCCATCCCAGACAATGGAGCTCAATAGCTGTGTGAGAGGCAGGAAACAGAATAAAGGCGGAGAACGAGGACTGTGAAGTCAGGACACCTAGATGGACTCCAGTGCAAGATGAACTGCTGGCTAGCTGTGTCAAGGTCAAGACAGTGTCCCCCTGTGCACACCAACATCCTTGCCCTCATCTTTATTTCCATCCTCTGCAGCTCATGGACCAGTTCTGCAGCCCCAGACTGAACCAGGTGTGCCTCCAGCCCTGCACCCATCTTTCAGGGGCACCACAGAACAGTTTCAACTGGCGGCCCAGGCAACCTTTTCTATAAAGGATCAGACAGTAGATAGTTGAGGCTTTGCAAGCCATAGTCTCTGTTGCTGCTGTTGCTGCTGCTGCTAAGTCGCTTCAGTCGTGTCTGACTCTGTGCAACCCCATAGACAGCAGCCCACCAGGCTCCACCGTCCCTGGGATTCTCTAGGCAAGAACACTGGAGTGGGTTGCCATTTCCTTCTCCATTGCATGAAAGTGAAAAGTGAAAGAGAAGTTGCTCAGTCGTGTCTGACTCTTCATGACCCCATGGACTGCAGCCTACAGGCTCCTCTGTCCATGGGGTTTACAGGCAAGAGCACTGGAGTGGGGTGCCATCGCCTTCTCCGATGGTCTCTGTTACCACTGCTCAGTTCTTCTGTCACTGGATGAAAGCAGCCATGGGCAATATGTGCTGCAGGCAGAACTCAAACAGAGTTGATTACCCCCAGATGACAGCTGGCAATGTCTGGAGGCATTTGGGGTAGCAGACTAGGGCCTGCTGTAACAAAGCACCACAAGCTAGGTGGCATAAATAAAAGAAACGGATTGCCTTGCAGTCCTGGAGTCTAAAAGTCCAAAATCAAGGTATCAGCAGGGTTGGTTGCTTCCAAGGGCTGTGAAGGAGAATCTGTCCTCATGCCTGTCTCCTAGCTTCCAGAGGGTTTTGTCTTATTTTGTTTTGTTTGTGTGTTTGTTGTATTTGGCATATGACTCTTTTCTCTTTGAAAAAAATTTAATTTATTTTTTAAATTGGAATATAATTGCTTTATAATGTTGTATTAGTTCCACTGTACAACAACATGAATCAACTATATGTATACATATATCCCATCCTTCTTGAGCCTCCCTCCCACCACCCCATCCTACTCCTCTAGGTCATCACAGAGCACCGAACTGAGCTCCCTATGCTATACAGAACTTCCCACTAGCTGTCTATTTTACACATAATAGTGTATATATGTCAATCCAACTCTCCCAATCTATCACCCTCTTCCTTCTCTGTGTTCATACATCTGTTCTCCATGTCTGTGTCTCTATTCCTGTCCTGCAAATAGTTCATCTCTACCATTTTTCTATATTCCATATATATGCATTAATACACAATATTTGTTTTTTTATTTCTGACTTAATTCAGTCTATATGAAAGACTCTAGGTTCATCCACATCACTACAAATGACTCAGTTCCATTCCTTTTTATGGCCAATATTCCAATGTATATATGTACCACATCTTCTTTATCCATTCCTCTGTTGATTGATTGTTTCCATGTCTTGGCTATTGTAAATAGTGCTGCAACAAACTCTAGTTTGCTAGAAATTGTTGGCATTCCTTAGCTTATATATGTTAAGCTAAGGTCTCTGCCTTAATGTTCACAAGAATTCTCCCAGTGAGTCTGTGTCCAAATTTCCACTTTTCATAAGGACACCAGTCACACTGAATTAGGACTTACCCTCAATGACCCTATCTCAACCAACCACATCTGCAAAGAACTTATTTCTAAATGAGGTTACATTCTGAGATACTGTCACCAGCAAAGCCCAGTAACAATTCTTGGAAAATAAAAACAGGACCTGAGTAACAAAGTCTAACTTTTTTTCCCTTTGTGCTTAAGTCTAGGACTTCCCTGGTGGTTCAGATGGTTAAGCGCGTCTGTCTGCAATGCGGGAGACCTGGCTTTGATCCCTGGGTCGGGAAGATCCCCTGGAGAAGGAAATGGCATTCCACTCCAGTACTATTGCCTGGAAAATGACAGAGGAGCCTGGTAAGCTACAGTCCATGGGGGTCTCAAAGAGTTGGACACGACTGAGGGACTTCACTTTCACTTTCTTTCTAGTGTTACTTGCTCCCAGGCTTCCCTGATGGCTCAGGCTGTAAAAAGTTCATTTGCAATGAGGGAGACCTGGGTTCAATCCCTGGGTCAGGAAGATCCCCTGGAGAAGGGAATGGCAAGCCACTCCAGTATTCTTGCCTGGAGAATCCCATGGGCAGAGGAGCCTGGTGGGCTACAGTCCTTGGGGTCACAAAGAGTCAGACATGACTGAGCAACTAACACTTTAACTGTTGATTTGCTCCCAGGGTGGCCCGTGCAGAGGCCTTGCACCTGGCTCTTAAGACCAGAGTTGCCTGTGCAAAAGGGCTGTGCAGACTCCTCAGCTTGGCAGGCCATGTGCAGAAAGGCTGCACCCAACACCTCAATTCCAGAAGGCTGCAGTGGGCCAGGTGCAGAGGTGCTGCACTGAGCACTGCATAGCATCTGGAGAGGTCAGCTTGCTTTGCCTGGGGAGCTCTGTCCTCAGTCATGAGCATTCTCATTCTCCGCCCTTTGTCCAGGGGAACACCGATCTCCAGTTTGCCTCCCATGAGGTGGATTAGTAGCTCCCAATTTATGAAGGTATCTCTTTCTAGCAGGGATATAGGGCATTCAGGAACATACAGGAAGGAATGGGTGAATGTGTGTTCATCCAATTTACATCCTGATGGCTCTATGAGTGCCTGTTCTAAGGTCTTCCCTGATACCCCATCATTTTATAACTCATGTGACTGAGTTTGCCTGAGCTGGTGTTCAGAATAAAGTTAAGTGGCACCAGTGTCAACTAAGAGTTTGATAGGTTTGCCCCTCACATCCAGTGTCAGCTGGGGCTCCTTGGGAGTCAACTGCAGTGCCAGCCCAGGAGTCTCCTGGCCCTATCATTCTCCATCTATGTGGACCATCTTTCTTCAAGGGTAGTGGCCAGGATCTGTCATTTCCAGCCCCTTTTCAGAGGTGGCTGGGGCATTCTCTCTTCCAGTGTCCCTCTTGTTTGCATATGATACACTGATTCAGTCCCGTTTCCTTGGCCTGCTATCCCTCAGTGGGGATTAGGGTCACTCACTGGAGTCGGGAGTCTCTGTGGGTGGTTAATCTAGATTCCCCTGCTGACAGGTTGATGGCGGAGGGCAACAGTCAGTAGGTGGGCTTGCCTCCAGGCCTTTTTATTGTCTGACCTGTTCCTCCTGTATATCTCAGTTATTAAACATTCAGTAGGGAACCTTGATCTGGTGAGAGGCGGGGGTATCTGGTTCTATGTTCAGTTTCTGAAGTTCACCTCTAATGTCAGAGGCTCTTTGGGTGATTAAATGCAACCTCAGGATTCTTTTCTCTTGCAATGATGCAAGGTCAAGGGTGGTACAGATGTAGAGGCATTTCTTGAGGTGCTATTGGAATGCTAAAGGCTTTTCTGTTGGCTCCTGATTGATTTCCTTTATCTTGTTCCAGTTGACAGGTTTCTTTCCTGCTGCCTGGATTCCCTTTTTGGATCATATTTTTACAACAGGTCAGACTCTGCCTTCTGCCCCCCTCTCCATGGTCTTGGTGGTCCCAGTTGGTTCATTATCTGGGACCACTTGATTCTCTGGTCTGAAAATAGCATGACCTGTATTGTTTCTGTTCTCTTTGTCTGCTTTTTGGGGGGCTTTTGAAAAGAACATGGCCTTTTCTTCCTGAGGTTAGGGGAATGCTAGCCCCAGGAAGGCTTTGGATATCAGCCCAGGTGGGGTCACAGGTCTGAAAGATTTCCCTAATCAGATTCAGGAACCTTTCTGGATCTTCCCTCAACCCCTTACTATGATTCTCAGTACCAAGGATTAGAAGTGGTCAATGGTGTGTGTAACTGGATGACCATCCTTCTCCATCGGGGACCTGCCTCAAAGATGGCATTTTTCCTGGCAGGTTGCTGGCTCCTGGCTAATGATTAGTCCTGCTTTGTGCTGCTGCTGTACTGGATTCTGCAGGAGGGGACTGATGTGGAGGGAGTCCTTTGGGCCTGTGGCCCAAATTGGAACATTATGAAGGAAGGGAGTGGGAGGGAGCAAGAGAAGGAGGCTGAGGGAGGAGATCAAGAAGGTCCTGGGGGAAGGTGGGGTCAAGGACTGGTATGACCTCATATCCTTCTTGAAGACCTCTGTTTTGATAGAAGACTATAAAAAACTGGACATAGGGAATTTTATCATATTTCTTTTGTCTTTGGCACAGTGGTCCAACTGTAAAATGATGCTGTAATTTAGAGACCCACTGACAGGCCAACTTTCTCCATCTCCCAGCTGTTATTGGGACCAGGCTGTATTGCATGGGCAGATTAAATGCTACCCAGAAAAACAGGGCCCCTGGAGCTTGAATGTATGGAAATCCTGATCTATTTGAGTTGCCCTCACCTAGGAATTGGGCCTCTCCCAGATGCCGAAGAGGAATGGTTTACAGATGAGAGCAGTTTTATGAGGGGGAAAAGTCTGGCAGGATACACACTAACCTCTAAGACCTGAGTCATTGAAACAAAAAGCCCACCCACAGGGACTTCTCCTCAAAAGGTGAAGCTGAGAGCCCTCCCCTGGTCTAGTTCAGGACAGGGAAGATCTCCTGTGCTTACAAAGACTCCTGGTATACCTATACCATCCTACACAATTGTTTAGAAGGAAAGAGGTGTGCTTACTGTGGAGAGTAAACAGGTGAAATGTGGCTTAAGCATTTCAAGTTCTGAAGCAGCACAGCTTCCCAAAAGCAGGTGGCAGTGACTCACCATAGGGGTCACCAAACGGGCATGCAGAGGTGTTATAATAAAGGGAGACAATAAAGTGGATGTAACTGCCAGCAGGGCGGCCCTAGAGCCCACACCTGGCAACTACCCCTCAAACCCTGAAGGCCAGATCCACCCAATTACTCCCTAATCTACACAAAGGAAGAATTAGACAAAGCCTCCAAATGGGATTTCAATAGAGAACTGGGGTGGGGAGTGGTGGCAATGGGTGGCTAGTTAATTAAGATAAGTGATGGTTTTTCCCTGAAATTCAGCTTGTCAAGCCATCAGGGAAGCTCATCAAAGCACTCTCGATGGGAGGGAAGTCCTATATAACTGGTTAGTTGAGGTCATGGTAACTACTAGCATGAAAAGTATAATCAGTGGGATGGTCAAGACATATCCCTATTTACACGATGAACAATCCCAACACCAGACGCCTCCAGAGATCCCCAGATAAGGTCCTTTCAGACCAGAAGGACACATCTTAGAAAAGACTGGCAGACTGATATATCACTGTCTGCTGAGAGTACCAGGTAATTTCAGCTGTCTCTTAGTGCTAGTAGACACATTTACTGGGTGGCTAGAAGCATTCCTTATTAAAACTCACATAGCAGCTGAAGTGGCTAAGGCATTACCCAAATAAAGAATCCCCAGATTTGGCCTCCCGGGATCTCTGCAAAGTGATAATGGTCCAGCATTTGTGTTGCAAGTGATGAAGGGGATAACAAGTGTCCTGGACATAAAATGGGACTTCACACTCAATGTGGAGACCCCAATCGTTGGGAAAAATGGAGAGAACCGATCAGACCCTGAAATGGGCTTTGCTGCTGCTGCTGCTTAGTCATTTCGGTTGTGTCCAACTCTGTGTGACCCTATGGACTCCAACCCATCAGGCTCCTCTGTCCATGGAATTCTCTAGGCAAGAGTACTATTTTGGGTTGCCATGCCCTCCTCCAGGAATCTTCCTGACCCAGGGATTGAACCCAGGTCTCCTGCGTTGCAGGCAGATTCTTCGCTGAGCCACTAGGGAAGCCAGAAACGGGCCTTAGCCAAGTTGTATCAGGAAACTCAACAAAACTGAATTAAGTTGCTTCTGATGGCCCTACTCTGCATGTGATTATCTCCAAGGGATTAGTTCAAGTTAAATGCATCTGAACTCATATATGATAGACCCATTCCCCATCCCCAAGAGAAGGGATAACTTAGTCTCCTTGAAACGGAACAACTCAAGTGTGCCCTCTGGGTAAGAGAAATCAGATACCCTCTCACAGAATAAGAATGCCCACATCCCCAGGCCTGGTTCTCCAGCACTTCTGGTCAGGAGCTTGTGTGTTAGTTGCTCAGTCATGCCCGACTCTTTGCAACCCGGTGAACTGTGTAGCCTGCCATATTCATCTGTCCATGGAATTCTCCAGGCAAGAATACTGGAGTGGGTAGTCATTCCCTCCTCCAGGGCATCTTCCTGACCCAGGGGTCAATTTCAGGTGTCCTGCGTTGCAGGCATATTCTTTACCATCTGAGCCACGAGGGAAATCCAGTCAGGAGCTTGGGTTTGGATGGACCTTAAAACCTAGAAAACCAGCAGCCCAAAAGCCCAGCTCCTTCCTAAATGGAACAGACTCCAGTCCATGATCCTTAGCATGAATCTTGCCTTAAAGTTGCAAGGGGTGGCTCCATGGACACACCAGACTTGAGTGAAAGGGGCCCCTTGAGCCCCAGACTCCAGACAACCTGGGGCAACAGACCCCTGTCACTTGTGCAGTCCTCTCTCTGACCTGAAGCTTCTCCTCTGAAAAACAACCAAAGTGCAACCAGGAAGATGTAGGCCCTGGCAGTGAGCCTCAACATAAGGGCACACTTGCCCACAAGCAAAACGGACACACCTTCATTTTTTCCTTTGTCTTCAAAAGGTTAGACAAATGGGGGTTGCTCAGAACTAGGAACAGTCCGGACCAAGGCCTGGTGACCACTGCACACAAATCTAAAGGAACTGGGTGAGCACTTCCACTCCTCTGCCCGAGATTGTGACAACACCTACCTGCAGCAGGAAGCAGTTACAGGGGACGGACGTGTGCCCCTGAGGCAGGAGGTAGATGCCCTCCCCCGCCAGGGGTGAGCAATTTGAGTTCATTCCCTGTGGATAGAAGTTCCAAAATATTAATAGCAGGAAAATCAAGAGATGTGGCTGGTCCCTGTGCAGATGAGAGACCATGTGTGTCTCACACTCAAAGTCAAGGAAACCTCAACCAGAAAAAGTCCTTAGAGATCAAAAGGAGAATGATGTCAAGTCTACCCATAGGCCTCTTGGTGGAATCTACTTTGACTAAGAGATGCGTGCACACACATGAGAGGATCCCTCACTGATAAGAACCCAACCTCAATCTCTGGCCAGGAACCGAAGCCCTGCTTCAAGCCACTGCAGGCCAAGGCCACCCGAGGTCACCCCTCAGCACACCTCAAGAATGATCAGTGGAATGAAAGACAGAGGAGGGATTTGTCACCAGCAAAGCTCATTAACAAGTTTCAGGGAATAAAAATCAAAGCTGGGTAAGAAAGTCTAAACTTTTCTTTCCTTTGTGTTTAGTCTGGTGTCACTTTTCAGAGAGTGCCACTTGCAAAGGCCTTCAAGACCAGAGATTCTAGTTTTATATGCCTGCTCGGACATCTCAGCTTGGTGGGTTGCATGCATAAGCTCTGCTCTACACACAACATTGCAATTCAAGATGGTGGCAAGGGGCCATGTGTAGAGAGGAGCCCTCTGCAGTCCTGATCAGCCCAGCTGCACCCACCCTGTCCTGTGAGAGTTCTACCTTTCCCCCCTCCCACATGAGAACCAATAAAGCAGCCCCAACCATGGCCTATTGGGAAGAGCAGGTGCTCTAGAGAATGAGCTCCTGCTTCTCTGATCTTTGATCAAAGAATAAAGCTTCTCTTTGCTTCTGAACCAAACTAGGTCTCATTCTATTGGTGCTAGGACACCAGCCAGGAGGACCCTTGTTAGGACTCTACTCTAGAGGGGTACCAGTAATGATACAAGGGGTTACGACTTTAACATGTGAATTTGGGTGAGCACAATGCAACCCCAAAGAGATAACTATTGATATTTAGTGAGCAGAGTTCAAGGACCTGTCAAACATCTTAAAATGCACAAGGCAGCCCCTCAGCAAAGAACCAAATGTCAGTTATGCCAAGGCTGAGACTCCCTGGTGCAGACCTGTTCTGGGTGGGTCACTTTCCAACAGAACTTCTCCCTGGGAAAGTGTAAAACCACCGTTTGTAAAAAAAAAAAAAAAAAAAAAAAAACAAAAACAAACCTTCCATTATCATTCTGAGTTTGCCTGTGTCCATAAGCTTTGGTTACTTTTTTAAGGTTTACCCAAATCATTATTTTTTTAAGTGCAAAATTCATTGTAGCATCTTTAGGTTCAATACCCAACCATTATCTGCAACGCTTCGAAATTCTCAAGGAGTACTGCTGGTGTTTTATTTTGTGTACCTTGATGTATGCAGAGGTAGATTAATACTACTTCTAAAGAAATTCGTTTTCTCCTGTCTTGCAACAAAGGTGATATACAGAAGAAATAAATCACAGGAAACAACCATTAGTACAAGAGTGAGTTCCACCAGCTGCACCAGGAGGAATCCAGGCGGTGGTTGCTTTAACTTATGTATATTTCAGCAGGGAGACCAAGTGGTAAATAAAAATTAAAATTAACATTTAAATGAACTCTGATTGCGTTTGAGGATTTTTGTTATTCATGTGGTTAAGTGTTAGACTAAAAAGAGAATAGATTTATATTCAAAGTCCCCATTATACAACCACTTAGTACAAGTAATTAGCAATTTGAGTCAAATATTTCATTCCTGGCATCTCTCCCACCCTAACTTTTTTCTCTTTAGTGACCGAAAAGAGGAAGCAACTATTCTCAAATGAGAAATAAAATAGCAGATTTAAAATTACTTCCTCTCTTAACTTCTGCACAAAATCAAAGTTTATCATGAGTCAATGCAAATGACAGCAAAACTGTTTCTTTTCAGGGGCTGGAAAATCATACTTCAGATGGCCTCATTCAAGACCCTCATTTCATGGATGAGAAAACTGAGGACCACAGATAAACAATTTGTCCAAGGACACAAACTTAATCTAGCAGCAGATGCTAACCTGGAATTACGGTCCGCATATCTCAGTCCACTGCTGTGGAGGACCTGTAGAGAACCTGCTCTTGTCCTTCCCCAGTTTTGCGCTCCCACAAGGCAGAGTCCAGAGGGCATATAGGGACATGCCCACGCACAGCCTACAGCCCCAACCTGTTCAGACCTTCTGATACCTGGAACATCAGAATGACCTCATTTCCTCCCAAGACTGAGGCACACTCTTACTCAAGTTTATTCCCAGGTGAAGGTCACATCAGTGACTTAGCATGCCTTGCACCCCCATTCCCTAGCCTGAGGGATGGTGAAGGGTGATGGTTTGCAGAAAATCCAGACAGACTTTTGGCACACAGGTTAGGATGGGCACATCCTATGCAGGAGGCTCCTTGTGTGACAGAACACAGCCAGGGACAGGGAGAGGGGGCTGGTGGCTGGGGAGCTGGGCCAGAGGGCCAAGAGCCCACGCTCCCCAGTAGCCACCAGCCAATGCAGGCCTTAGCAGAGTCCAGAGCTTTATGTTAGAACCTGGCTCTTCAGGTCAGCATGTAGGTACATCTGCAAGGTAGGAGGATAGTATGTAGCTTGTTGCATAACTACTAAATATTTAAACAGAGTATATGGGCATTTGTACTATTTGTACCCACAAATGTTAGGGGTAAGGTAATTTGAGACACATTAGAAGCCTGGTCGCACAGAGTCAGACAGGACTGAAGCGACTTAACAGCAGCAGCAGCAGCAGAAGCCTGGAGGGCTGGATCAAGCCAGAAGAAATGTTTTGTTCTGTTCTCAGAATGTTGGCCAAAATAAATACATACATAGATAAATAGATTAAGATGATAATGAAATAAAATAAAAAAGAATCTGAATCTCTTTAGCTTTCAACCACACAGAGCTCACTGCACACATTTATTCCTGTGCACTAGTTCGTGGCCACTGCTTAGCTCTGCAGCTCTATTCACATACACACGGTTAATCATTCCTGTTACCCAGTCTTCGTAAACTTGTTGTTTTGGGCTTTCAGATTTCAGCAAGTATTAAAAACATTATCAGTATTTTTCCCTCTCTCTCCTCTCACCCATTGTTCTAGCTGCATTCCCTTGCAGAGTTAATCACAGGAGCCTTGGGTGGGTGCTGCTTTCTCCTCCACTTGATCTCCTCCACAATGACGGTGTTAATCCCCCATCATTTGCTGTGGTTTAGCCCCTCCTGCCCTGACTTGGGCAACAGTAACTACAGTAAGTCCCCTACATACAAACTTTCAAGTTGTGAACATTCAAAGACACCAACATAGGTTCACATGCCCAATCAGATTAGTTCATGCATCTGGCATACACTGTCACACGCATGCATCCTTTACAAGTGGTTGTGTTTTTATGTACTTTACTGTACTGGATCGTATAGAATACAGTAACTTTATTTCAAGCCCATGGTGTCTGGAAGCAAGCGTAAAAGCAGCAATATATAGTTAATTGTGTTAGTTGGGTACCTAGGCTAAGTTTGTTGAACTTATGGACTAATTGGATTTATGAACACACTCTCAGAATGGAAACTGTTCATATGTATGGGACTTATTAAAGAAGAGAGTGAAAAAGCTGGATTAAAACTCAACATTCAAAAAATAAAGATCATGGCATCCAGTCCCATCACTTCATGGCAAATAGATTGGAAAAAAGTGGAAGTAGTAACAGATTTTATTTTGGGGGGCTCCAAAATCACTGCAGATGGTGACTGCAGCCATAAAATTAAAAGATGCTTGCTCTTTGGAAAGAAAGCTATGACAAACCTAGACAACATATTAAAAAGCAAAGATATCACTTTTCTGACAAAGGTCTGTATAGTCAAAGCTATGGTTTTTCCAGTGGTCATGTATGGATGTAAGAGCTGGACCATAAAGAAGGCTGAGCACCAAAGAACTGATGCCATGGAATTGTGGCGCTGGAGAATACTCTTGAGAGCCCCTTGGACTGCAAGGAGATCAAATTAGTTAATCCTAAAGGAAATCAGCCCTGAATATTCATTGGAAGGACTGATGCTGAAGTTGAAGCTTCGGTAATTGGCTACCTGCTTCCAAGAGCCGACTCATTGGAAAAGATCCTGACACTGGGAAAGATTGAAGGCAAAAGGAGAAAGGGGAAGCAGAGGATGCAGTTAGATAGCATCACCAATTCACTGGACATGACTCTGAGCAAATTCCAGGAGATGGTAAAGGACAGGGAAGCCTTCCATGCTGTAGTCCCTGGAGTCACAAAGAGTCGGACATGACTTAGTGACTAAACAACAAGGGGACTTACTGTGTTATACATTCAAGATCAATCTTGATTAGGTAAGGCTTCTGCCATTGGCTTCTGGCCATGGGAAATGGCCTTTAGAAGCTGTGACTTTTGGCTAGCAAGAGCAAATTTGATAAGGCAATGGACTCCAAAGCATGTTTGCAGAATCTTACAAAATCTTTCACAAAAACAGTTGTGTTAGCTCCTGATGGCAGTACCCCTTTCCCTCTTGGAATCCGTGGGGTCTGGCAAAGTCCAAAAGCCTGCCAGTGTGCCAACCCCATGCCTTCTCCCTGCTCCTTCAGCCAAACAACCTGGCAAACTCCAATGCACCGTGACTGGAGAACAGACATCAGTGAAGTCCTGACCTTCTGGTTCTAAAAACAGACCATGAATCCCAATTTATCTCCATCTGAGATCCTCTAAATGCAGGAAAGAGTGACTTCTGCAGTTAAAGTCTGTGTCCTGAGTCTCTTTTCTATGACTGCCTGTGCCTGACTTCTTCTTCTATTATATAATTGTACACGTGGACTTCACTCTGGCCCTGCAAGAAAAAGAAAGCCTGGGGTCCTTCCAGGTGGGGTTTATATTTGTGAGAATCACCATAGGAAAACAGAAATTTTCAGGGGGACTCTGGTTTGAACCCTGACTCATTCTCTGAGTGGCTGTGAGATCCTGGGCAGATTGCTTAATCTCTGCTCTGTCCCTCTTCTGTACGATGAAATGGTGATACTCTGAGGTTTTGGAACACTCAAATAAGATAATTATGGTTTAGGTGAACCGAACATGATGCAGTAACACATCAGTTCTATAAACCAAATGCCTTAAAATAATCTGCATAGCCCATGACCTCAGAAATGAGCAAGACATGTGCAAAACTCTGAACTCTTGAGCAAGCATATATTGGAGTTGCCAAAAACTTCATTTGGGTGTTTTTCATAATTTGTTATGGAAAACTGTACAGGTATTTTGGCCAACCCAATATTTTATGATGCCTGCATTGGAAAAGACTCTGATGCTGGGAAAGATTGAAGGCAAAAGGAGAAGGCGGCAGCAGAAGGTGAGATAGTTACATAGTATCACTGACTCAATGGACATGAATCTGAGCAAACTCCAGGAGACAGTGGAGTACAGAGGAGCCTGGCATGCTGTAGTTTATGGAGTTGCAAAAAGTCAGACAAGAATTAGCTACTGAGCAACAACAATATCAAACTTTATTTCTGATATTAATAACAGTGGCAAAAGAGTTGTAGAAATGACTTTTTACAATGGGAAGGGGAGGGAAGCATCATTTTAACCCTCATCATTAAATTCTATCATCTTGCCTTCCTAACCACTTCTCTGCCATCAAATTATCCCTTCCAATGAAACAGTGATACTTTACCACTATTGAATTTCCAATACCTTTCCAATTAGGGTATACTCAAATGCTTTTCCTATCTGTATGAATTGGAGGATCTCTGAAATTCCTTACAAATATAAGATTGTTTCTGCCAAGAGGTACAGTTTTGTTTGGGTTTCAGAATAAGCAAATAAAAAATAATCAAATCTCTTCCCTAGCATTTTCCACCTCTTTTCTTCCTCTGTCCTTCCTGTATCCCCCACACAAAGAGCAACAGAAGATGGAAACATTCATGGCATTCTCCAGCTTTCTCTTAATGAGCTTCCCTGGTGGCTCAGTGGTAAAGAATCCTGCAACGCAGGAGATGTGGGTTTGATCATTGGGTTTAGAAGAGCCCCAGAGGAGAAAATGGCAACCCACTCCAGTATTCTTGCCTGAAAAATCCCACGGACGGAGGAGCCTGGTGGGCTACAGTCCATAGGGTTGCAAAGAGTCGGACACTTCTGAGCACATGGCTTTCTCTTTAGGATGGCCTTGTCCACGGCTGATAAGGAATAAACAGGCAGTCGTAGTAAACCCAGAAAAGGTTCTCCTTCCTTCTTCCTAAACAGCTCCTGCTCTTCAGAAATCCAAGGAGCATTTTTCAGAAATAAAAGTGAAAGATTAAAAGAAATGAGATATGCTAGTCTGAAAATATGAGGCTTTCAACATTTCCCCTGGTTGCAGTTAGGTCTGCAGCCACTCCGAAAGCCTGCTAAATCTTCCAAGGACCACAGACACAGCCCCAAATAACAAATCTCTATCATTTGGCTTCATTTGGATAGCACAGATGAGTTGATATTTGTAATTACACCAGTTTGGAAGTCAACAGGTCTTACTTGTAACGCTTGAGTAAAAGCTTTCTGAGTCCCAGGGCGCTATGCATGAAAGCCAGCCCCGAGGACCTCTCACCACTCTCTTCTAGGAAATAAGTGCAGTTGTTTCAGGAGGTGTCATTACAGAATGAGCAGTTTTCATCATGGAACACTGCTAGCAAAATCGTGTAATCATTCCACTTGCCATGCCTGGGACACGAGCTGTCTGCCCCCACACTTAACTGAGGAACATGCATGATACATGTGGTTATGGATCTACCTAGCCTGTTTCATTCTTTCCTATTGACCCAAATCAGCTCCTGGGTCAATAATGAAATCCATTAGTGGACAATTAGCAGAAGACCTTGGTTAAGAACTCAACAATTCCTCACTTCTCCACTTGTCAGACACAAGACGTTGATAAAAGGTCAAAGTTGTTCTCTATGGTGAAGAAAGCTGCAATTATAACAAGATTGGGAGGGCAGTAGAAGTTCGTGAAACCCCCAAGACTCTCTCCTACCAGAGAATCATGATACCACTGTTCCACCCAACTCAGCCCCAGAAATTCACCAACAGGTCAAGCCAATGGTTTCCTAACCTGGTTGCATGTTCAAATACCCTGATAAGACTTTTACAAATGCACATCCCTGACCCCACTAAAGACTTGCATAAATTCTTTTGGGGTGTAGTCTGAAAATCTGTTTTTGCTTTTATTAATTTTATTGGAGTATAGTTACTTTAGTACTCTTGCCTGGAAAATCCCATGGACGGAGGAACCTGGTGGGCTGCAGTCCATGGGGTCGCTAAGAGTCAGCCATGACTGAGCGAATTCACTTTCAGTTTCACTTTCATGCATTGGAGAAGGAAATGGCAACCCACTCCAGTGTTCTTGCCTGGAGAATCCCAGGGACTGGGGAGCCTGGTGGGCTCCCATCTATGGGGTCACACAGAGTCGGACACGACTGAAGCGACTTAGCAGCAGCAGCAGCATAGTTACTTTACAGTGTTAGTTTCTTTTTTCATTTTCTTTTTTTAAATTAATTTGCATTGGAGAATAGCAGCTTTACGATGCTGGGTTAGTTTCCATTGTGTAACAAAGTGAATCAGTCATACGTATACATATATCCACCCTTTAAAAAATATTTTTTTTCTTCCCATTTAGGTCACTACAGAGCACCAAGCAGAGTTCTCTGTGCTATCCAGGAGGCTCTCATTAGTTATCTATTTTATACATAGTAGTTATATTTGTTGGAGAAGGCAATGGCACCCCACTCCAGTACTCTGGCCTGGAAAATCCCATGGACGGAGGAGCCTGGTGGGCTGCAGTCCATGAGGTCGCTAAGAGTCAGACACGACTGAGCGACTTCACTTTCACTTTTCACTTTCCTGCATTGGAGAAGGAAATGACAACCCACTCCAGTGTTCTTGCCTGGAAAATCCCAGGGACGGGGGAGCCAGGTAAGCTGCCCTCTATGGGGTCGCACAAAGTCGGACACGACTAGAGTGACTTAGCAGCAGCAGCAGCAGTTATATTTGTCTGCCCAATCTCCTTATTCATCCCACCCTCACTTCCCACCTTAGGATCCCTAAATTTGTTCTCTATGTCTGTGACTTTGTTTCTGTTTTGCAAATACATTCATCTCTCTGAGAATCTGTGTTTTTAAAAGTGCCCCATCTGATTCTGAGACAACTTCCCTGGTACATTTCCTAACTGGTGCTTAGGAATCACAGATTAGAAGCACAAGTAAGAACACTCTTTCTAGAAAGCAATGATAAAACTGAAACTCACTTGTACATAAAGGGGCTGCTTCCTCCAAAAGTTTATTATGTAGATGAATTTACTGGACAAGATAGGGATATCTTTGTCTCTAAGACAGAGTTCAGCATGAAGGAGGTTAGTAGGCAAGAAGACACTTGAGGTTTTTAGACTCCTTATTGTTGTTGTTCAGTCATGTCCAGCTCTTTGCGACCCCATGGACTACAGCACATCAGGCTTCCCTGTACTTCACTTTCTCAAACTCATGTGTTTGTTCAAACTCAGGACCATCAAATCAGTGATGCCATCCAACCATCTCATCCTCCATCATCCTCTTCTCCTCTTTCCTTCAATCTTTTCCAGCATCAGGGTTTTTTCCAATGAGTCAGCTCTTCACATCAGGTGGCCAAATTATTGGATCTTCAGCATCAGTACTTCCAAAGACTATTCAGGGTTGATTTCCCTTAGGATTGGCTGGTTTGATCTTGCTGTCCGAGGGACTCTCGAGAGTCTTAGGGTGGCAGTGATGGTTTAGTAACTAAGTCGTGTCCAACTCTCTGTGACCCCATGGACTGTAGCCTGCCAGGTTCCTCTGTCCGTGGGGATTCTCCAGGCAACAGTACTGGAGTGGGTTGCCATTTCCTTCTCCAAGGGATCTTCCCGACCCAGGGATCGAACCCTGGGTCTCCTGCACTGTAGGCAGACACTTTTACCATCTGAGCCACCAGGGAAGTCATAGTAGTCCATATATGTCTACTGGAAAAACCATAGCTTTGACTATATGGTCCTTTGTTGGTAAAGTGATGTCTCTGCTTTTTAATATGCTGTTGATGTTTGTCATTGTTTTTCTTGCAAGGAGCAAGCATCTTTTTTTTTTTTTTTTTTTTTTTTTTTTTAATTTTATTTTATTTTTAAACTTTACATAACTGTATTAGATTTGCCAAATATCAAAATGAATCCGCCACAGGTTTACATGTGTTCCCCATCCTGAACCCTCCTCCCTCCTCCCTCCCCATTCCATCCCTCTGGGTCGTCCCAGTGCATCTTTTTAATTTCATGGCTGCAGTCACCATCCATGGTGATTTTGGAACACAAGAAAATAATATCTGTCACTGTTTCCATTGTTTTCCCATCTATTTGCCATGAAGTGATGGGATCAGAGGCCATGATTTTCATTTTTTGAATGTGAGTTTTAAGCCAGCTTTTTCACTGTCCTCTTTCACTTTCATCAAGAGGCTCTTTAGTTCCTCTTTGCTTTCTGCCATAAGGGTGGTGTCATCTGTATATCTAAGATTATTGATATTTCTCCCAGAAATCTTGATTCCAGCTTGTGCTTTATCCAGCCCAGCATTTCATATGATGTACTCTGCATATAAGTTAAATAAGCAGGTGAAAATATTTAGTATTGATGTACTCCTTTCTCAATTTTGAACAATTCTGCTGTTCCATATCCGGTTGCTTCTAGATCTGCATGCAGGTTTCTCAGGAGGCACGTCAGGTGGTCTGGTAGTCCCATCTCTAAGAATTTTCCACAGTTTGTTGTGATCCACACAGTCAAATGTTTTAGCGTAGTCAATAAAGCAGAAGTAGATGTTTTTTTGGATTCCCTTGTTTTTTCTATGATCCAAAGAATGTTGGCAATTGATCTCTGGCTCCTCTGTCTTTTTTAAATCCAGCTTGTACATCTGGAAGTTCTCTGTTTACAAACTGTTGAAGCCTAGCTTGGAGAATTTTGAGTATGACTTTGCTAGTGTGTGAGATGAGTGCAATTGTGTGGTAGTTTGAACATTCTTTGGCATTGCTCTTCTTTGGGATTGGAATGAAAAATTATCTTTTCCAGTCCTGTGGCCACTGCTGAGTTTTCCAAATTTGCTGGCATACTGAGTGCAGTACTTTCACAGAATCATCTTGTAGGATTTGAAATAGCTCCACTGGAATTCCATCACCTCCACTAGCTTTGTTCGTAATAATGCTTCCCAAGGCCCACTTGACTTTACACTCCAGGATTCCTGGCTCTAGGTGAGTGATCATACCATCCTGGTTATCTAGGTCATGAAGATCTTTTTGTATAGTTCTTCTATGTGTTCTTGCCACCTCTTCTTAATATCTTCTACTTCCGTTAGGTCTATAATGTTTCTGTCCTTCATTGTGCCTATCTTTGCATGAAATGTTCCCCTGGTATCTAATTTTCTTAAAGAAATCACCAGTCTTTCCTATTCTATTGTTCTCCTCTATTTGTTTGCATTGTTCACTTAAGTAGGCTTTCTTATCTCTCCTTGCTATTCTTTGTAACTCTGCATTCAGAAGGGTATATCTTTCCTTTTCTCCTTTGTCTTTCACTTCTCTTCTTTTCTCAGCTGTTTGTAAGGCCTTCTCAGACAACCGTTTTGCCTTTTATCAAATGGTTGCCTTTTTGCAAACATTTTGCCTTTTGGTCTCCTACATCCACATGTTTGGAAATAGCACCTCAATTTTCCTTTTGGAATACAGTAAGTCCCCTACCTATGAACAAGTACCATTCCTAGAGCGTGTTCATAAGTCCAGCAAAGTTAGCCTAGGTGCCCAACTAACACAATCGGCTCTCTAGTACTGAACTGTAATAGGTTTATAATACTTTCACCCAGATACTACGTATTAATAGAAAACAAGCACAAAGTAAAGAAAACACTTTTAATTTTATAGTACAGTACCTTGAAAAGTACAGTGGTACAGTACAACGGCATACAGGGATTGGCACTGAGTGAACAGCAAAGAGAGCTACTGACTGGAGGAAGGAGAGGAGGTGGGAGATGGTAGAACTGAAGGACCATCAGCAACAGGAAATGGAGGGCAAGCTGCAGTTTTACTCATGCTGCAGTTTCACTCAACAGGTTCTGGTTCCTTGCTGAAACCAGATGTATGTTCGTATCATTGAAAGTTCACAACGTGAAGGTTCATATGTAGCAGATCTACTGTGTCCCATCCCTTCCTCGCTCTCTTGCCAGTGGGTAAGGTGGGTTTTACCCCTCCCTCAACTCCAAGAGGGGTATGTAATCCAGGCTCACCCAGCTGGAACACTCCTGGTGCTGGGGAGCCCTAACTGGTCAGGAACAAGAGTGTGATGTTAGACCAACCTCAGATATTCTTCCTGCAACACTACAGAGCAAAAATGCTTCTGTCTCCCAGAAGTGCTGGTTGGGCAGAAGCGGGCTCCCACATGGGGAGGATCTGCCTGACACAGAGAGACTGAAATGAAGCAAAGCCAGTCCTTACGACATTGGTAGAACCTTTTGCCACTGTCATTACTCCAGAACTTTCACGGTCTGAAACCGATTCATCCGTCCCCCTTAAGATGCCTCACTAAGCTTGAGCTGGACTCCTGTCGACCAAAAGAGTCCAGGAAACAAAATGAGACAAGCCCAGAAGCCAGGCTGGAGCCTGGTGGCACTGGGGCCGAAGAAGCCAATATTAATTAATCAGTGTTTACAGAGCCCCCACTAAGCACAGGACTAGGTCAGGCACTAGAAATACAAGATAAATAAACCTCAGTCTCTACCTTGGAGGAGCTCACGGTCTTGCAGGGGACAAAAATACAGTCAGACAATTGGGGTTTTATGGACTTCATTGTTTGAGGAAGAACTGGTTGGAAATCTACAGTTCTATTCCTCCAACTGTAGGAAATATCATGAAATAACTTTCAAGTTTTAATCTCCCAAGAAGCTGAAATATCTCTTACATGTTATCCCAAAAAGACACGGAAGAGTGTCATACTCTATCTACATTGTACCCAGACAATTGTTGTTGTTCAGTTGTTAAGCTGTGTCTGACTCTTTGAGACCCCATGGACTGCAGCACACAAGGCTTCCCTGTCCTTCATCATCTTCAGTTTTCTCAAACTCATGTCCATTGAGTTGGTAGTGCTGTCCAACAAACGTATCCCCTGTCACCCCCTTCTCCTCCTGCCCTCAATCTTTCTGAGAATGAGAATCTTTTCCAATAAGTCGGCTCTTCACATCAGGTAGCCAAAGTATTGCAGCTTCAGCTTCAGCATCAGTCCTTCTAGTGAATATTAAGAGTCAATTTCCTTTAGGATTGAGAAGTTTGATCTTGCTGTCCAAGGGACTCTCAGGAATTCAGCACCACAATTCTAAAGCATCAGTTCTTCGGGGCTCAGACAATAAAATCAGCAAAAGGAAAAAGTATGAAAGAGTTCTTTCACTCATTCAACAAACATGTACTCAGTGCTGTCAAAGCCAGGCACAGTGCAGGCTCTGTTTACAACAGTTAATAAGACAGCAAGACCTGGTGCTCGTGGGTCTTACTTGGGGGAGACGGAAATGTGGAGGGAAGAACAAGCAAATAAATGTTACTAGATGGTGGTTTCTGATATTAAGGAAATAAACTGGGTAATGTGGTAGTCACCCAGTAACCAGGGAGGATGTAGGGAGCTACCTGAACTGGATAGTGAAGGAAGGTGTTTCAGAGCAAGTGACACTGAAGCTGAGTCAAAATTATTTTTTCCTTTAAAAAAATTTTTTTTGATGTGGATCGTTTTAAAAATCTACTGAATTTGTTACAATATTGCCTCTGTTTTATGTTTTGGTTTTCCGGCTACAAGCCATGTGGGATCTAACTTTCCAACCAAGGACTGAACCATAACCCCTAGCATTGGAAAGGAAAGTCCTAATTACTGGACCACCAAGCAAGTCCCAAAATTGTTTCTTCTGCTCAGGGGAAACTAATCCAAGGTCCTTGTTGAAGCACATAAGCACAGCAATCAAGGACTTGGCTAAGCTTACAGACTCAGGTTCTCAACTATTTCTATGCCAGGTTCCTTATACATTTTTGTACCCATAGCAGAATTCAACCTGAAATCTACTTTCCTTAACATATTGACTAATATGGAGGTTGTAGGGGAAGGGATAAGAGACTCTCACCTACCAGTTCCCCATATTCACCCAAACAGCCTGAAAGTCCTACCATCTTCCAGCACTGGAAGCTTGTGAAGGACCACAGCTAAAGGCAAATGAAGCTCAGCTCAGAGAACTTAGGCAATGAAGAGTTTTCTGATGGTGAAAGACCAAGACCATGTCTTAACCATAAATTAACAGCTTGTTCTAACCATAAATTAGCAGCTTGTTCTCCTGCCTAGAGCAGGAGCAAATCTCATACTCATTGGGCAAAAGACCCCCAACCTTTTGGAAGCAGGAATGAGAGGATTTGATGCCCATTCCTTTCCTACTTTGAGAGAAGTCACAAGCATGCTGGCAGCAGAGTATAGACAGCCAGGAAGATGCCAAGCCAGCTCGTACGCATCATTCCTCAGACAAGTCCAAAGCAATGTGGATTAGGTACTGGCTGGAACCTGCTAGAGTAATTGGAAGATCAGACATTGGCTTTTATGTGCTATTTGAAGCAGTTTTCCTTTGGGGGTTTTCTTTTTTAATGCATTTCTGATTTGGCCCAGGATTTTAAGAATAACAGTAGCTTATGTGTGCTTAGAAAGCTAAGAGAAGAAAAACAAAAGATTCAAATCGTCCTTTTAGCTTTCTAAAGCAAGCAATCTTTTTGGAAGTGCCTATTTCAAAATGCATTAGCCTCTTTTACCCTAAAACAGTTTGCTCTGCCCAGTCTCATATGTGTGTGTGTGTGTGTGTGTGAGAGAGAGAGAGAGAGAGAGACAGAGAGAGAACATAAAAGACTTATGCTTTCTGTTCTAAGGTTTTAAGACCTGCCAAAACGATGCCAACACAGTCACCCCAGCACATTTCCTCCAAAAATTCTCTGTCCCTTTGTCACTCATGTGTCTTTGGGAGCTTTACTGTGCTATCAAAAATAGAGGGTGATGCTGAATGATGCCCCGATGAGAATCCTGCAATATCATCGCATTGCATGAAATCACACTTGTTGTCACAGCAGGTCCCACCATAACATTTGCAGAAACCAGGACAAGAGTACAAATGGAGCCCCATGCACGCCATGTCTGAATATTTAAAAGTAGCAATTGACATCTACCCAGGATCCCCAGCGTGTCCCCCAACACCCATTCTCCTTGAACTGGAGGTTAAAGGAGACATGCTGTACCCTCAGTGGCCACTGGCAAGCCTGAGTGATGCCCTGAGCCCAGGGTAGGATGGAAGCTGAGCCAGGGGCCAGGATTCCTGGGGGTGAACAGACCTGCCCACACCTGGGATAGGGACAGACCTGAACAAGCTCCCCAGGGAATGCAGGGTGCAGGTTTCCTTCTGTTGCCTGAGGATGCCCAGGCCTGTAGGACTTTCCAAACTACACCATCCCAGGAGAAGGGGAGAGACAAGCCCAGTCACTTGGGGAACGCAGTCTGGGTGATTCGAGGCAGGCAAGCTTACAGCACTGGCATTTTCCCGATTTCCCAGGCTTAGCCTCTGACTGTCTAGTCCACCGACCCCACACACCTGTGTTCTCCATTCCACACTGAATGGAAGCCCCATTCAATTTTCCCACCTCTCATGCATAATGCCTACTTGCTCAAATGGGTACCAGACATTCCAAATGCTTCCTTATAAAACCCAAACAAACAGAAAACATGGTCTTCATGTTGATGGTCCCTCTTGGACAGATCTAAGGATGAGTTGTAGCAGAGTGAACCGAATTAGATGTTGGCCTGGCCAAAGTTTCCTGTTGTGCCGTGCTGTCTTGTCTGACTCTTTGTGACCCCATGGACTGTAAACCACCAGGACCCTCTGTCTGTGGAATTTTCCAGGCAAGAATACTGGAGTGGGTTGCCATTTCCTCCTCCAGGCGATCTTCCCCAACCAGGAATCGAACTCACATCTCATGTGTCTCCTGCGTTGTCAGGTGGATTCTTTACCACTGCACCACCTGGAAAGACTGCCAAAGTTTGCTGGCCATTAAGGTGGTTACCAGTTGATGTTGCCTCTTTGATAATAGAACTTTGATCTTCCATTGAAGACGTACTGTCTCAAATCTGGCAAGAAGCCCTGAGGTCACTATCTGTCAAGACAACCTGACTTCCACTGACCTGGAGGTGGACCACTTAGAGCTTGCTCCTGGCCATCTGAATACCAGAGCAGAAAACAACGGGGGATGCTCCATCCTGATGGTGACACCCTGGAAAGACCACCTGTGTGTCCACTGGTTCCTGCTTCCTGGATTCTCACAGCTTCCATGGTTTCTGCTCTTACCAAGGCCCGTTCTTCAGCTCTGCCTTCCACTCTGTGAGCTACAGCTTATATAACGTACAATAAATTCCATTTGATTAAGTTAGCCAGTTAGTTTCTATCGCTTGCATCCAAAAAGCTCTAACAGGCACGTTAATCATGCAACCTTCATGGTGTGGAGGACAGAGCTGAACTTCATTTACTCCAACACAGGAGCATAGAATCAAATTTGAAGGAATATTACTTTTCCTTTAGACTATGTCACTCGCCTGCTAAAAACTACCAATGGATGGATTGCTTTCCCAGTCTCCCCATCCGGCCACTGCCACAGTCTATTCCCTCAACATAACCAAAATCTGAGTGTGTTTTAATGTGGCTCCCCATCCTTATTTATCATATTCCGTATACAAACCCTCCCGCCTACAAACACCATGCTACTTTGTCACCTCTGTAGAAGTCCCACTGTAATTTACTTTTTCTTAAGATATTTTCTTTTTGACGTGGACCATTTCTAAAGCTTTTATTGAATTTGTTACAATACTGCTTTTGTTTTATGTTTTGCTTTCCTGGCTGAGAGGCATATGGGATCTTAACTTCCCAACTAGGGATCAAACCCTTACCTCTTGCATTGGAAGGCAAAGTTTTAACCACTGAACCACCAGGAAATTCCCAGTAATTTACTTTTAAACACTTCTGGGTAGATAGTATGATATTAGGAATGTAGCAGGTGAATTTTCTACTCTTAAGGGTCTGGGCTATTCTATAAGAAGAATCACCCTCCAGACCTGATTGTAACAAAGAGATAGTCTCATTTTGGAAGGCACTGGTCTCATTGTGTGTGTGTATATACATTTGATCTCCATTTTGAACAAATGAAGAACATGCCTTAGACTGAAAATCTTCCACAGGTAGCAAAGTCAGTTAGGGAGGTATTACACAGCATTTGTTTTTTAATAATTGTTTAATAATTTAATAATTAACCTGTATTGTTACCTCCTAATTATGGAAAATAGCATTCACAGATGTTCAGCTGAATGAAATGCTGGAGAACACTTCAATGTTAGAGCTCTCTTATTAGGACATTAGGTAATATAGAGCAGTGAGAATATTTTATTTACCTCTTCAAGTCCTAAGTAGCTGGCCCAATGGCTGATAAATGGTAGGCAATCAGAAGTTCAATACAAAATAGCTGAATTAATAACTTAAGACCTGATGCTGGGAAAGACTGAGGGCACGAGGAGAAAGGGGTGACAGAGTATACTGTAACAGAGTATGAGAGTCCCACTCAATGGACATAAGTTTGAGCAAACTCGGGGAGATGGTGAAGAACAGCAAAACCTGGTGTGCTGCAGAGCATGGGGTCGTAAAGAGTGGGACGTGACTTAGCAACTGGACAACAACAATAACAGAAAGATCATTAACTCACTGTCAACAATTGGGAATTGATAATACAGCTTGAGCAAAGAAAAATAATAACAACAAAACAATGTTAAGATGTACATACCAAATATACTAAAGGTAACATGTTTTTAAGCATTTTGTGATTTCCTTTGCTTAAAAACCATTGCCTCCAATCACATCTCACCTACTGATAGACACAAACTTGGCTGGCTCTTGAAACGTTCTTCCTCAGCTTACCTATTAACTGGACTCACAGCGTGTGTTGGCTCAAATGTCCGAGCATTGGAGTTGCCTGCTCTGAACGCTGTCCCTGCTCACAAACTCTAGTCACTGTTCACGCTAGATGATGTCCTAGCTCTCTGAGCTGTTCCCTTGTGGCAGTGACCACCGTTTAATTATAGATTGATTTGGATGACCATGTGATCACTGTTTACCTTTTATGCTAGACTCAGCTTCCTGAGCAGAGAGGCTGCATTTATTAATATTTTGTTTACTCTTGATTCCCAGCGTCCAGCTTTGGGCTTTCTTGAAGTCAGTGCTCAATAAGTACCTGAAATATTAATGAACAAATGTTTCACATGTGCCATTTAAACAATTAGCCAGTTCGGGCTGTTGCAGCAATTCAGATTGGCCTTGCTGCCGATTTGCCTGAATAAATAAACACGGTTTTACAACCATCTATAACGCAAGACCCCAACAAAGCCGTTTAGAAAGTACTAAGTTTAACCTCAGTGGGAAACTAAGAACTCATTTGTACGCAGTCCAGCACCTCACACAGAGCAGGCTACTCTTCTTACTCAGCCTTTGACCAAAGTATAAAATCACTGCAGGACAGACCCTCTGGGAACACCAGATACAACTTTTCCTTGGCTTTGTCCTGTCCTTTGTGTCATCCTTGAAAATGCACTGTTTTGACCTGAATCGCTCTGGTTTTCATGCCTCAGGGATGTTTGCTCATACTTAGCCTTACGTTGTTATTCTTTGTGGTTAATATTTCTAATGCAGAACTGATCCTTGTGTGGACTCTTCTCCTTTCCATCGTGCTGCGGTTTGGGATACCATTTCACCCATCTTCAGTGTCCTTTGTGTTGGGATTTCCAAAAACAGCATCCCATGAAACTAACCAGATTTTCTCATGTCTCCTTTTCAGCAACAAGATGCTCTGGATTTGCAAACAGCATGCTGAACACTGTGTTCACAATGCTCTTGAGGAGGAAAGGGACTTTTGCAGGGGAGCTCCATTACCAGTCGAATATTTATGCAAGAATTTCAGAGTATGACGCATGCTTCTCCCCCAAAGTAGCATGGTAAATGGTAAAAGGTGATTGTTCCCTCAGCTCCTGCCAAGCTGGCTCTTGGTGGCTGCAACAGCTGCCTGATTTCTCATTTCCTGGGTCCCCACCCCTTACATCCACTCCCCCCTCTGCATCTGTGTGACATTTCTTAAAGGAAAATCATGTTCAGCCCCTTGCTTAATACCCTGCAATCTACCCATTCTCTTGACACATACTTACTAAGCACCTGCTGTATACCAGGCACAGGACTTCTGAGAACACATGGAAAACAAGATGTCATGTCTTTGCCACCATGGTTTCTATTTTCTGTTGGGGGAGCTGCACATGGACAGGTATCAAAGCACCCCATCACCCTTTGGATTAAATCCAAGCCTTCCTTGGGAGGCATTCAAGGGCCTTCAGGATGTATTTCTGCTTTTCCAGAATTTTTTCATATGTTCTAGAACCTTCCTCTGTGTCACATTTAATGCCATGGGCATTCTGAACTCCTGGCAGTTCATCAGACATGCCATCTTCTTTTTCAGCTTGGTCTTTGTCAACCCTGTCCCTTCTGTGTGCCTTGTTCTCTTTTTTTCCTTCTCTGATCTTTTTCCTAAAAAATCTCCTAGTCATTCTTCAGTGCTGGGCTTATGCTTCACTATCCATCTAGAAATCCTTCTTTAACACCTCCTTCCCCATCACCCTTTTTCTACCCTCTCCCCAGGTAGGTATAGATGTCTCTCCTCTCAGTTCCCCGTGCCTTAAGACAGCCATGTCACAGCATACAAAACATCACAGCACAAAACCACTGGTCTTGCTTGTTGTCTATACTCCCCCAACGCCTGGCAACTGGCAGTGTTAATCTCATCTCCTCTCCTAGATCCATTACACTTTTAGACTTTTCTCTGGGAGAAAAGTTGATACAGAGCTTGCGAGGTTCACTGACATGTCAGAGGCAATACACTGGTGTGAGGTAGGGATGGACTTGAACCCATGTCTCCTGTCTCTGAGATGCACTAACTGCAAAAGCAGGAGATCACACTTAGGAATGGCTGACAAGGATTCAGGTGACTCATATGGTGACCACATGTCCCAGTTTGCCCTAGACAGTCCTGGTTCATGCCTGGTGTCCCAGTATAATCATTTACAACATTTTCTTTCACTTTCGAAAGTGACCCTAACTTATATAGCACCAGGTATAATTTACGTGCCTATTTATATGGTATCAGGATGTCCTCTGAATCTCACTTAGAAGGTATTCTAAGAGTGTTGGAGATACAGCACATGGTTTCAAAAGCCCACAAACCAGTAAGAGCCTTCCTGACAACCAGACCAGGCAGTGTTCCTTCAAGTTCTCTGTAACAAAGCCCATGTGGGGGTGAGTGTTTGGGACTCACTTGCCTAAAAGTTTACATGGCACTCTAGAAAACGTGCATAATGATTACTAGGAAACCAACTGGGGAGGTATCCAGATGTGGAAGTGAATATGACTGTGATGGAAATGGAGTTTGGTTCTTTAAATAACACTGAGAAGCCCTGCAGATGGCACCAGCCACTTTGGCAGACTTTGCTGCTTAAGCAAAGCCAAGAAAGAAAAGTAAACCAAGAAGAAAGGGTCCTCTCCAGCCAATGACAGAGAGGTTTTCCATGATGTCCAGTGAAGAGCAGACTGGCTCACCTCCCATGGGAGAGTCAGATAGAGGGAGAATGAGGGAAGCCCTTGTGTGAGGAACCTCCAGCCAGGACTGGAGACTTCAATAAGGTCTTCAAACATAAAGTTTCCCCTTTGAACAGTTACAGGAATCCTTCATCCTACTGCCCCAGGCTGCCAGAGGACAGTGGGCAGAAATAAGAGAAGCCGGGCACCTTGTCTTTACCCTCAAGGAAATTCAGAGCAGAGACTGCAGACCCACTGCCCTCCACAAACTCTTCAGTTAAATTCTGATTGGAACAAGTACATTCTGATGATCTGACTCTAAAATGGCACAGTCAACATTATGAGAAAATATTCGAGAACCAGCTTTAGTCTTTGTAGCTCTTGTAAAGAGAGAACATGGGGACTTCCCTGGTGGTCCAGCGGTCATGATGCAATTCTTTCAATGCAGGAGGCCTTGGTTTGACCCCTGGTCAGGGAACTAGATCCCACATGGTGCAACTAAGATCCTGCATGAAGATCCAGTACAGCCAAATAATTTAAGTAAATATTTTAAAAAGTAGAGAATATGAAAGTCTAACTCTTAAAAGAACTACAGAACCATGGAAACCCAAGCCATTTTTCGAGATAGTGATGGGAAGTCAGGGAGTTTAAAAAAGGGAGGTGAAAATTTTTCCACCAAATTGAGTCTGAAAGAAAGAAAGGTGATGACTTGAAGTTATACTGCTAGACACCAGTCCTGGCTCCTCCAAACTAAGCAGAGGAAAGCAAGGGGAAGTGGTCCTTATCATCAGGACTCAAAAAAGGGACTTAAAGTGTGTTGCAAGATGCTTCCCCAGAAACAGATCACCATCAAGGAGTTTTAGCCCTCAAGGAACTCTAGAGTGCTGTTTTCTCCAGCTCCTGAAATCAGCCCCTCCTAAGTTCCTTGCATTGGGGAGCACGGGATAGAAGGACCACAGTATCATAGAACATTGAGGTTTGGAGATAGTTATAATTCAACCACAAAACCTGCTTCCTTCTTCTAAATCCCCAGAACATTAAAGAGATTGGAACTTCTTTTGTTTATCCCAAATAAGTGTTTTGAGGCAGCATCATAGCAATACTTCCGGTCTAATTTTATGCTGCTGCCAACACTAGCAATTTTTCAGTTCTTTGAATATTACAAAGTGTTTCCTGCCTCAGGACCTTTGCACATGCTGGTCCCTCTGCCTGGAAAGTCCGTTCCTTGGTATATTGACTCCTTTTCATCCCATAAATATTGCCTAAATATCATCTTCTAAGAGAGACCTTTTCTGATCACTCTGTTTAAACTAGGTCCCTCTTCTCCTTCTTGCTCTTATGTCAGCATGCTAGTCATTTCTTCTTGGCACATACAACAATTTATCTGTTTTATATACTCTTGCTTCTAAAGGCCCTAAATAGTTACAGAATTAAACATAAATGAATTAACATTTCTTTGATTTCAGTCTCCTCTCCCAGATTATCGTATCAAGGATCACATCTTCCTTATTCATTGTCACATGTCAGTACTGGGCCTGGAGCCCAGGACACAGTAAGTATTTAGCAAAGAGTTGTTGTGTGTCTGGGTGTTATCTGGAGATATCAACCTAAGAAATTTCTCCTTCTTCTTCATCATATATTTTCCCTTTCCCATGACCAATGTCATAAGGAAGACATATAGGAAACAACAGGAGAAAAGGAGCCCACATCTTCCTAGCTTTGTTTTTATTGCTAAGACCTAAACTCTTAGTGGATTTAGAAGTAAAGCAGAAATATAAACTTGGGTGAGGAAGGATTTCTTCCAGGTTAAAGGATTCCCTGGAGAGAAGGAAGGAGAAACAAGAGACAGGGTCTGTATGAGGGTCACTAGGGCTAAGAGGACCAGCCCCTATGGGGAGAGGAGAGAGAGTTGGGAGAGAAGAGGGCTATGGCCCAGAAGTGGTACATGCAGGAGGATGGGCTCTCATACACCTCCACTTGGGTTCATGGATGGTTCAAAGGCAATATATATAGACAGTTGATAAGGGACCAGATGAAAAACCTGTCACCAAAATGCCTTGATGCTGCTCAAGCCATCAGAACTGCAATATGACCTGCAAAGCATGAAGGAAGCCAGGAAAGACTGAGGGCTCAGAACATAAAATGAAGTTAAGATAATGAGTTTGCATATGGAGAGTCAGACCTGTGACAACAGACTAATAAATAATATATGGGTGGGTGAGCTTTACATGAAGTTTAGGGGTATGTCCTTTTGAGACCCCATCAAGTGCTATTAAATGCATGGATGCTCTTAAAGACCATGCACAAGGCAAGTCTCCCTACCCATGAATAATTTACACTCTAAGCAATAGACAAAAGTCCAGATTTTGCAGTGAGATAGCTCTGCCACTTTATGTATGTGACCTTGAGTGAGTTACTTCACTTCCCTGAGCCTCATGGCTTTTGAGTGGGTCAATGAGCTAATGCTTACATTTACCCAATACAATATTTACCACATAGTAATGTCTTGTAAATCATCATTACAAAAAAAACATTAAGTGAAATAGCTATGTATCTGGTCTCAAACACCAAAAGGTACTAAAAAAAAAAAGTAATATTTTTTCCCAATATAATGAGGAAACTGACAAAATTTAGAGAAGATAAGAGCAAGCAAGTCACAAAACTATAACTTGAATCCAAGTCCATGAGACTCTTAGTCTAAAATCCTAGTCACATTTATTTTTTAAAGAAAAATATACAAGGACCAGGTACTAAGTACACAGCAGAGAAATAAAAAATGCAAAAAAAAATCCCTTCCTTCCTGAAGCATATTTCTAGAAGAAATACCAAAGCCTAGCCCATCATTAACAAATCATTTGAGGGACTTCCTTGGCAGTCCAGTGGTTAAGACTTTGCCCTCCAATGCAGGAGGTGTGGGTTTGATCCCTGGTCAGGGAACTGACAAAATGTGTTGCACTTGAGGAGGGACCGGCAAACCACTCTAGTATTCTTGCTGTGTGAACTCCATGAAGAGTATGAAAAGGCAAAAAGATATGACACTGGAAGATGAGCCCCTAGGTTGGAAGTTTCCCAATATGCTACTAGGGAAAAGAAGAGGGCAATTACAAATACTCCCAGAAAGAACGAAGAGGCTGGGCCAAAGCAGAAATGACACTCAGTTGTAGATGTATCTGGTGGCAAAAGTAAAGTCTGATGCTGTAAAGAACAATATTGCATAGGAACCTGGAATGTTAGGTCCATGAATCAAGGTTAATTGGAGGTGGACAAGCAGGAGATGGCAAAAGTGCACATTGACATTTTAGGAATCAGTGAACTAAAATAGATAGGAATGGATGAATTTAACTTAGATGACCATTATATCTACTACTATGGGCAAAAAATCCCATAAAAGGAATGAAGTAGCTCTCATAGTCAACAAAAGAGCCTGAAATGCAATACTTGGGTGCAATCTCAAAAATGACAGAATGATCTTGGTTTGTTTCCAAGGCAAACCATTCAGCAACACAGCAATCCAAGTTTATTTCCCAACCACTGATGCTGAAGAAGATGAAGTTGACCAGTTCTTCTTCAAATGAAGATCTACAAGACCTTCTAGAACTAACACCAAAAAAAAGATGTCCTTTTCATCATAGAGGATCGGACTGCAAAAGTAGGAATTCAAGAGATACTGGAGTAACAGGCAAGTTTGGCCATGGAGTACAAAATGAAGCAGGGCAAAGGCTAACAGAGTTTTGCCAAGAGAACACACTAGTCATAGCAAACATCCTCTTCCAACAACACAAGAGATGACCCTACACATGGACACCACCAGATGGTCAACACTGAAATCAGATTGATTATATTCTTTGCAGCCAAAGATGGAGAAGCTCTATGCAGTCAGCAAAAACAAGACCTGGAGCCCACTGTGGCTCAGATCATCATCTCCTTATTGCAAAATTCAAACTTAAACAGAAGAGAGTAGGGAAAACCACTAGGTCTTCCGAGTATCATCTAAATCAAATACTTTATACAGTGGAGGTGATGAATAGAGTCAAGGGATTAGATCTGATGGACAGAGTGCCTGAAGAATTATGGATGGAGGTTCATAACATCATACAAGGAGGCAGTGACCAAAACCATCTCAAAGAAAAATAAATGCAAGAAGGCAAAGTGATTGTCTGAGCAGGCTTTACAAATAGCTGAGAAAAGAAGAGAAGCAAAAAGCAAGGGAGAAAGGAAAGGATATACCCAACTGAATGCAGAGTCCCAGAGAATAGCAATAAGAGATAAGAAGGCCTCTGAAATTAACAATGTAAAGAAGTAAAGGAAACAATAAAATAGGAAATACTAGAGATCTCTTCAAGGGAAAAAAAAATGGAGATATCAAGGGAACATTTCATGCAAGGATAGGCGTGATGAAGGACAGAAACAGTAAGGACCTAACAGAAGCAGAAGAGATTAAGAAAAGGTGGTAAGAATACACAGAAGTTTTATACCAAAAAAAAGTCTTAATCACCCAGATAACCACTATGGTGTGGTTACTCACCTAGAACCAGACATCCTGGAGTGTGAGGTCAAGTGGGCCTTAAAAAGCATTACTACAAACAAAGCTAGTGGAGGTGATGGAATTCCAGCTGAATTATTTCAAATCCTAAAAGACAAGGCCATTAAAGGGCTGCACTCGATATGCCAGCAAATTTTGAAAACTCAGTAGTGGCCACAGGACTGGAAAAGGTCATTTTTCATTCCAATCCCAAAGAAGGGCAGTACCAAATCATGTCCAAACTACCATACAATTGTGCTCATTTTGCATGCTGGTAAGGTTATGCTCAAAATCCTTCAAGTTAGGCTTCAGCTGTATGTGAGCTGAGAACATCCAGATGTACAATCTGGGTTTAGAAAAGGAAGCGATATCAGAGATCAAATTGCCAACATTCACTGGATCATAGAAAAAGCAAGGGAATTCTAGAAAAACATCTACTGCTTCAGTGACTACCCTAAAGCCTTTGACTTTTTACTGTGTGAACCACAACAAACTATGGAATTCTTAAAAGAGAAGGCAATACCAGACCACCTTACCTGCCTCCTGAGAAACCTGCATGTGGGTCAAGAAGCAGCATCCTCAGATATGCAGATGATACCACCCTAATGGCAGAAAGTGAAGAGGAACCAGAATCTCTTAATGAAGATGAAAGAGGAGAGTGAAAAAGCTGGCTTAAAACTCAACATTCAAAAAACCAAGATCATGGCATTCAGTCCTATCAATTCATGTCAAATAGAAGGGGGACATGTGGAAACAGTGACAGACTTTATTTTCTTGAGCTCCAAAATCACCGTGGACGGTGTTTGCAGCCATGAAATTTAAAGACCTGTGTTCTTGCAAAGAAAGCTATGACAAACCTTAGACAAACTAGACAGTGCATTAAAAATTAGAGACATCACTTTGCCAACAAAGGTCCATGTACTCAAAGCTATGGTTTTTCCAGTAGTCATGTACATGCAGATGTGACACTCTGACCATAAAGAAGGCTGAGTGCCAAAGGACTGATGCTTTCAAATTGTGGTGCTGGAGAAGACTCTTTAGAGTCCCTTGGACTGTACGGCAATCAAACCAGTCAATCCTAAAGGAAATCCACCCTGAATATTCATTGGAAGGATTATTGCTGAAGCTCCAATACATTGGCCACTTGATGTGAAGAGCCAGTTCCTTAGAAAAGACCCTGATGCTGTGAAAGATTGAAGGCAAAAGGATAAGAGGGCAGTAGAGGATGAGATGGTTAGGTAACATCACTGACTCAATGAACATGGATTTGAGCCAGCTCTGGAAGATAATGAAGAACAGAGAACCTGGTGTGCTGCAGTCCATGGGGTCACAAAGAGTGGGACACAACTTAGCGACTGAGCAGCAACAACAGGGAGCTGAGATCCCACATGCCTCAGGGCTGAAACAAACAAAACATAAAACAAAACCAAAACTGTAACAGATTCAATAAAGATTTTTTTAAAAATGGTGCACATCAAAAAAAATCTTAAACATATCAAAAAAGTAGCATTAACATTTATATACACTGCTGCTGCTGCTGCTGCTAAGTCGCTTCAGTCGTGTCTGACTCTGTGCGACCCCATAGATGGCAGCCCACCAGGCTCCCCCGTCCCTGGGATTCTCCAGGCAAGTGCACTGGAGTGGGTTGCCATTTCCTTCTCCAATATATACACTAGCAGGTGTAAAGAGATAGCTAGTGGAAACCACTATATAACACAGAAAGCCCAGCCTGGAGTGCTTTGATGACCTAGAGGGGTGGAATGGTGGTGATGGTGGAGGAGGCAGGGGCGGGGGGCTCAAGAGGGAGGAGATATATACAATTTTAACTGGTTTGCATTGATGTAATCTGCTGTAGCACAAATCATCACAACATTGATCCACTATAACACACATCATCACAACATTGTAAAGCAATTATCCTCCAATTGAAAACAAAGTATCATTTGAGTTGTCTTTCTGTCAATGAGAATGGATCCTATCCTTTCATTGGCTCTCTTCATCCATTCCTTAGGAAACACAGATTTGCTGGATGGAGAAAGGATGCATGTTTGCTAAGCACCTATGATGTACTAGGCAATTTGCATGTACCTTTGTATTTAGAGGCAAACTGGATTCAGGACCACAGACACACCCCTATATTACAGGGCAAACCTAAATGTGGCCATGACCTTGACCACATTCTAAACATTCCCAAATGAAAGAGTTCATAGCCATAAATTACCAAGAACCTTAAACATGCAAGTCCCCTTCTGTAACTGGCCCTAGCTTTGAGAGTTGATCTTCAAAGCTGAATGTTTTCTGTTCTTTCACGTGCTTGTTTACGTTTGAGAGAACTGATGGTGTAACATGAGACAAGTCCATAGTTAGTTGGGTCCCCAACTGTGTCTGAGAAAGACTGTTTCCAGCCAGGTGTCTCAAGACAAACATGAGCTTTGGGGTCAGACCTGTTTGTGTCTCAGGATTCTCCCTCACCCACTACGTGATCATGAGCAAACCACCTCAGCACTTCTCTGAACCTCTGTCTCCTCATCAGTGATATAAGGGTTGGTGTATTAGTTTCTGTGTTGTTGCTATAACAAATGGTCACAAACTCTTTGACTAAAAATGGTAAAAACATACTATCTTATACAATTCTGAGATCAGAAGGCTGAAATGAATCTCTCCGGATAGAATCAAGTTTTCAGTAGGGCTGGGTCCTCTATGTGGGTTCCAGGGGTGATCTGTTTTTGTTTGTTTGTTTCCCTAGCTTCTAAAGGCTGCCCACTTGCTTTGAGTGAGTCACTGAGAAGTGTAAAAACTAAGAATTGGGATTAGGGTGGTGATGGAGTAGAAAGCAGGCTGTCTTAACCAAGACTAAAAGATTGAACAGTGAAGGAAATAATTAAGACTCTGGCTGGGAGTAGGGGGAGAAAAACAGACCCAGTAGCAATTTTTTCCCCAGAAAGTGAGGGAAAATGCTAACATTTTCTTTTGCAGAACTAAATACATTCACCCTTGAGGGCTGATTTTCTGTTGTAAACAGTAACATTGCTTTCTCCCCGTCCTGTTGACTAGGAGAATGGAGATTCCTGAGAGCAGCACCAGGCCCACAGAGCTCTGATCCACTCCCTTCCTGGCAGAACTCCAGGTCCACCTGCTGGGAAGCCACAGCAAGCAGCCTGGGCAGCCCTGGATGGATCAGGTTTCCAAGGAACCATTAGCAAATGCCCCCTCTGATGGCACAATGGCAGCAGAAGGGCCTCCCTGTATGGGTCCCTGAGAAACCTCTACTCCCCACTAAACACAGCTCAGAAACCTTCAAGATCCCTCTCACCTCCTGACTCAGAGCTCAGATTTCTTCTGCAGGTATTCAGGGATTCCCATAATCGTCAATCACTCATCCAGTCAACATGCATGTGTCTTACACCCCAAAGCCCTTCAACACATGGATTATATACCCAGATCATCATTAAGTGCAGGCTCTGGCCCAATCCAAACCATGTGCTCCAGCCTTTCTCTGCAATAATGGCACCAATCACCTCTTACATTTCTTGGGTACTTCCTATGTGCCAGTTGATATTCTAAGAGTTGTGTACACATCATCTCATTTAATCCTTTCGATAAGCCTCTGAGGGGCTTCCAGGTGCCTCAGAGGTAAAGAACTTGCCTGCTAATGCAGGGACATGAGTTTGATCCCTGTGTAGGGAGGATCCCCTGGAGAAGGAAATGGCAACCCACTCCAGTATTCTTGCCTGGGAAATCCCATGGGCAGAGGATCCCTGTGGGCTACAATCCATGGGTTTGCAGAGTCAGACACAACACAGCAACTAAACAATAAACATAAACCTATGATATAGGTCCAATTTTGTCCCTAATTTATAAATTAGGAAACTGAAGCACTGACAAATTAAATAGTTCACTTTAGATCACACTGTCAACTCTAAAGCAGTGGTTCAATCAGGGACAAATTTCTCTCCCTGGGGACATTTAGCAATGTCTTGAAACATTTTTAGTAGTCACACTGGAGGATGGAGGGGGATACTATTGGTACCCAGACAGTAGAAGCCACAGATGCTGCTAAACATCCTACAATGCACAGGACAGCCTATAACAAAGGATCATTTGGCCCAAAGTTTCCACAGCACCTAGGCTCAGGAACTGTGTGCTAGAACCAGGTTTTACACCCAGGCAGCCCTATTGAATATGCATTGATGATAGCCCTCACCACATGGTATTAAAATCATTTATCTTCTACACTAGCTCATGAGTTTCTCAAAGGCATAGACCACTTCTTATAAACATTTATATCTCTCATGCATGACCTATAACTCAATAAAATGTTTGTGAAACAAATGAGCCAACCAACGAGCAATTGAACAAATAATTTCTGGAACAGAATCTTTTCTTTTCATGAATGATTTATCCCCTTTTCTTTCCTTTGGCCCTTATTGCCTTCCATCTTACCACCTTCCATCTTTTAGGGCTTCCCTCATAGCTCGTTGGTAAAGAATCCATCTTCAATGCAGGAGACCCCGGTTTGACCCCCGGGTTGGGAAGATGCCCTTGGATAAGGGAAAGGCTACCTTTTTAGTAAATATTTGTTGAGACAGAATGCTCTCCATTGCTTCCTCTCCTTCCCATTTTCTACTTTATCTATCCTGTGCTTATCTTATCTTCATTTCCTCATTCAATCTACTGAAAATTCTGAAGTGGCTAACAGACTGGGGAGGTTGCAGCCAAGGTGATTTATCCATCAGGCATCCTAGGTACATACTGGCTACCCAACAGACAGTTAAGAACCCATGAAAATGTTCTCATTTTTTTAATCAGAAGAAAAATAAAATAGTAATGGACTCATCATGCATTATATTTATCTTTGTAAAAGCGTTGGTCCCTCAGGTTTATCCCACTCTTTGCAACCCCATGGACTGTAGCCCACCAGACTCCTTTGTCCATGGAATTCTCTAGGCAAGAATACTGGTGTGGGTAGCCATTTCCTTCTCCAGGGGATCTTCAGGACCCAGGGACTGAACCCTGGTCTCCTGAATGGCAGGTAGATTCTTTACCATCTAAACCATAGGAAGTCTATCTTTATAAAAAGGCAGGCATAAAACATCATAATTCTCAATTTTTAAAAGTAATAAATGATAAAGACCAAAGTGACAAAAGTGCCCAGGGCTGATGAAAGCCATAATACAGCCCTGAGTTGTGGTCAGTACTGGAGCCTTCTGCTCCCCATCCCAATCATTGCCATCAGACACGTTCCCTCACTGCAGAGCAGAAGAAAATGTTCAGAGCCTGGGATATTAACTGCACTGGTTATCTACTTCTGTTACTTGGATACATGTATTCATTCTCCCCCAAACTCCCCTCCCATCCAGGTTGCCACAACATTGAGCAGAGTTCCCTGTGCTATCTAATAAGTCACTGGTGGTTATCCATTTTTAATGTAGCAGTGTTTACACGTCAATCCCAAACTCCCTGACTCCTTTTCCTCACTTCTTACCCCCTGGCAACCATAAATTTTTTCTCTAAGTCTGTGAGTCTGTTTCTGTTTTGTAAATAAGTTCGTCTGTTCATTTGTATAATTTCTTTTTAGATTCTGCATATAAAGGAAGCCTGTCATATGGTATTTCTCCTTCTCTGTCTTCCTTTGCTCAGTATGACAGTCTCTATGTCCACCCATGTTGCTGCAAATGGCATTATTTCATTCTTTTTAATGGCTGAGTAATAGTCCATTTTATATATGCACTGCATCTTTTTTATCCATTCCTCTGTCAGTAGACATTTAGGTACAACAACCCATGTTATCTCATACTCCCTGTGGGTCAGGAGTCTAGGAGCATAGCTTAGCCAGGTTCTCTGCTTCAGGATCTCACCAGGCTGTTATCATGGTGCTGGCTGGACTGCCTTCTCATCTGAAGGCTCAGCTGGGAGGAGTCTGCACCCAAGCTCACTCAGGTTACTGGCACCATTAAATTCCTTGTGGTTGTAGGACTGCATTCCTTGCCACATGGGCTCCCTCACATGTCTGCTTGCTTCTTTCAGGGCAACAGGAGAGCAAGAGTGACTCTCACAAGACAAAGTCTTATGTAATGTGATGTAATCACAGGGTTGACATCCTATAGCCTCTGCAATGTCCCAGAACAAAATAACAGAAGTGGCACCCCATCATCCTCACTGTGTTCTATTGGTTGGAACAAGCCACAGGTCCTGTCTCCATTCAGGAGAGGGAAATACACCAATGCATGCATACCAGAAAGTAGGGATCATGCAAGTCACGTTAGATGCTGTCTGCTAGGCCAATGTCATGGGCATTCTACAAACAGTAGGAAGATAAGAGCCTGCCAACCTGCAGGTGGGTGTGTGAGCATTTCACTGCCTAGATGTCTGGCTTCCCCTTGGGATACACACATGAAGCACTCCCTTGCTTCATCCAGGTCTCTGCTCACATATCACTTCCTCAGAGAGGAGAAGGCATCCCCTGAAGACCCCCTTCCACCTTTGCTCTACAGCCCCCCTCTGCTGCTCTGTCAGAGATGGTCAGAACTGAGCAAGCAGTCTTGCTCTTGTGCACATCCCAGCTGCCCAGGCTGTTGGATGAGGGCCAGAGCATTTGACCCCATAGAGCACACAGTGCAAGCATGTCACCTCCCTGAGAATCTTCTCTTATGCGTTCCACCTCAGCACCTCTCCTTCTTTTAATCAAAGAGCTTGTTAGCATCCTAGTATATGATCTCCTACTGGAAGGTATCCTTGGTATGGCAGCAGGCACCAGCAGGCCACAAGAAATAGGAGACGAACAAATGACTTTTCTTTTTTCTTTTTTTTTTAATTGTGGTATAATTACTTTACAATGTGTTAGTTTCTGCTGTTCAACAATGTGAATCAGCTGTGTGTATAGATATATATATCCCCTCCCTCTTGAACCTCCTTCCCAAACCCCTCCCCATCCCACCTTTGTATGTCATCACAGAGCACCAAGCTGAACTCCCTGTATTACATGGTGGCTTCCCACTAGCTATTTATTTTATACATGGTAGCATATATTTGTCAAAGCTTTTTGATTATTGTCATGATGCCTATAATCACTTTTTTCTTTTTTTTTTTTTGGACCCAGTTCTGAAATACCGATGAGCTCAACTGAAGGAGGGGACTCAATAAAGTTGATGTCTTTGCACAAAGCATAATGCATAAACACATGGATAATGATGACACACATCATGCTTTATAAAGGCATTCTATGTCAGACTCTCCCTCTGGCATTCAAACTTAAGACCCTGACTCAGCTGTCTGGTTGACCCCAGCAGAGAAAAGGAACAAGGCATAAGCCATGTACCAGCATTAGTGTCAGGAACACCTGGAGATTTTGGTTCTGCATTCAAGGTGCTTACCCTGCAGCAGGGGAGAGAATAGGTACATGAATTTGAGACCTCAGGGCTAAGCAGCCCATCAAGTGATTGCTGCAATGTCCAGAGCCTGTGGTTGGCCTCTGCTATTCTAGTGCCTGTCCACATTGAGCATTAGTGGAGGTGAGGCTTAGCAGAGCCCCTGCATATAATATGCACTTGGCAGATAGCAGCCATTTTCAGATTTATTACCTTTTGGTTGAAAAGAAAGAGAATCAATACACTGCAGTGCACGATGCATACTATCACACCAACATACCACCTCCCAGCAAATTTTCTCTTGTACTTTACCCTCAAGGGCAGCACAGAGGTGGGTGCATAGGAAAAAATAAACTACAAAGACTCCCCCTTGAATAAACTGAGGCTTCTCTGAGCCCTTTCTCAGCTAAGTCTCATCCTTGGGCCCTGTCCTCAGCCTGCACAGCCAGTTTTAGCAAGAACCCTGCTAAGTAAGTGTAGTTAAAACCCTACCCTCCGCACTTTGATGTCTCCTCTTAGTAATTTTCTATCCAGATTCCCTACTGTGCACCTGGCTATAAATCCCCACTGCCTTTGCAATATTCAAGGTTGAGCTCAGCTTGAATGAGTCTCCCCTGTTGCAATGGTACTGAATAAAATCTGTCTTTACTGACTTTCACTAGTATTGGGCTTAATTTCTCTAATATAACAAAACAATATAAAAACCAACAACTTTTGAGATAATTTCAACCAGATAATGCTTGCTTGTTGTAATACCACGCCATTGATTTTCTGGATAGTGCTTTCAGTCTCCTTTTTTGTTCCCAAGATGTGGAGGTGCAGCTGGGCTATGAAGCTAAAGGGAGGATGCTGCGAGACAGGCCTGCATCTCCGCCTGTCAGACAGGCAGGCCTGCCCTCAAGTCAGCTGGAATCTCAGTGGTGACAGGGAAAGAAGGCTGAGTTCAGTTTGAAGGTTCTAACTCATTTGGTGGGCTGGCCTTTAGAGAAGTGGCAAGTACTTCAAACTGTAGCACACATACACTTGGGCACATGCACACAAGGCACATACACACACATGCACACACACACAAGCACATATATGCACACACACAAATATACACAGAGTCCCTTCTCCTTTACTTATTCCTGGGTAACTCCTCAGTTAATGCAGGACCACTTTCTCTCAGATCTATCTGTGACCTCCCTGACCAGGTCAAATATCCCTATCACTTCAGGCCCTTCAGGTAGCATGGTCAGAACCCGTGACTGGATGCTTGTTCCAAGATTCTTTGATCAATGTCTGGATTCCAATCTATCACATGAGCTCCCTGAGGGCAGGGGCACTGTTTTCCTCACCATCACACACCAGTACCAGACAGAGATCCTTGCACATTGAAGACCTCAGGAAATCTCAACTGAGCTATGGAAAGGAGGACAGAAGGAAGGGAGGAAGGAAAGGAGGGAGAGGAGAAGAAAGGAAGGAAGGAAAGAAGGGAGGGAGGGAAGAAGGAAGGAGGGAAGGAAGGAAGGAAACAAGGGAGGGGGAGGGCATGGAGTATGGGTATTAAGATCAGAGAGGGAAGCAGAGGTACCCCTGGGAATTATGAACAACCCAGTGTTCCTTGCTGAGGAAGTGGAGATTTTTCCAGTAGGCAACAGGTAGTCATTGAAGGGTTTTTACACAGGAAGTTGAAGGTATTGCAGTAAAACATGCATTTTAGAGAAATCAGTTTGGCTGTTCAGAATGGAGTGTTGTTAGATAGTCCAGACCAGAAAGTCTGGAACCCTGAATTAGGACAGTGATAGAAGGAATGGAGAAGAAGGGTCTTAAGATGAACTTCGAAGCTGAGATGCATTTGGCCGGAGTTGTTGATGCGAAACTGATGAGAAGGGTTAGCCAGAGCTCACCAAGCACTTCCTTCATGCCAGACATGCTCTAGGCTTTGCAAATATTAATACTATGCCATCTATGTTCGTTTCCAAGGCAAACCATTCAATATCACAGTAATTCAAGTCTATGCCCCAACCAGTAATGCTGAAGAAGCTGAAGTTGAACGGTTCTATGAAGACCTACAAGACCTTTTAGAACTAACACCCAAAAAAGATGTCCTTTTCATTATAGGGGACTAGAATGCAAAAGTAGGAAGTCAAGAAACACCTGGAGTAACAGGCAAATTTGGCCTTGGAATATGGAACAAAGCAGGGCAAAGACTAATAGAGTTTTGCCAAGAAAATGCACTGGTCATAACAAACACCCTCTTCCAACTACACAAGAGAAGACTCTATACATGGACATCACCAGAAGGTCAACACCGAAATCAGATTGATTATATTCTTTGCAGCCAAAGATGGAGAAGCTCTATACAGTCAGCAAAAACAAGACCAGGAGCTGACTGTGGCTCAGACCATGAACTCCTTGTTGCCAAATTCAGACTTAAATTGAAGAAAGTAGGGAAAACCACTAGACCATTCAGGTATGACCTAAATCAAATCCCTTATGGTTATACAGTGGAAGTGAGAAATAGATTTAAGGGCCTAGATCTGATAGATAGAGTGCCTGATGAACTATGGAATGAGGCTCGTGACATTGTACAGGAGACAGGGATCAAGACCATCCCCATGGAAAAGAAATGCAAAAAAGCAAAATGGCTGTCTGGGGAGGCCTTACAAATAGCTGTGAAAAGAAGAGAAGCGAAAAACAAAGGAGAAAAGGAAAGATATAAACATCTGAATGCAGAGTTCCAAAGAATAGCAAGAAGAGATAAGAAAGCCTTCTTCAGCCATCAATGCAAATAAATAGAGGAAAACAACAGAATGGTAAAGACTAGAGATCTCTTCAAGAAAATCAAAGATACCAAAGGAACATATCATGCAAAGATGGGCACGATAAAGGACAGAAATAGTATGGACCTAATAGAAGCAGAAGATATTAAGAAGAGATGGCAAGAATACACAGAAGAACTGTATAAAAAAGATCTTCATGACCCAGATAATCACGATGGTGTGATCACTGACCTAGAGCCAGACATCCTGGAATGTGAAGTCAAGTGGGGCTTAGAAAGCATCACTACGAACAAAGCTAGTGGAGGTGATGGAATTCCAGTTGAGCTATTCCAAATCCTGAAAGATGATGCTGTGAAAGTGCTGCACTCAATATGCCAGCAAATTTGGAAAACTCCGCAGTGGCCACAGGACTGGAAAGGTCAGTTTTCATTCCAATCCCAAAGAAAGGCAATGCCAAAGAATGCTCAAACTACTGCACAATTGCACTCATCTCACATGCTAGTAAAGTAATGCTCAAAATTCTCCAAGCCAGGCTTCAGCAATATGTGAACCGTGAACTTCCTGATGTTCATGCTGGTTTTAGAAAAGGCAGAGGAACCAGAGATCAAATTGCCAACATCTGCTGGATCATGGAAAAAGCAAGAGAGTTCCAGAAAAACATCTATTTCTGCTTTATTGACTATGCCAAAGCCTTTGACTGTGTGGGTCACAATAAACTGTGGAAAATTCTAAAAGAGATGGGAATACCAGACCACCTGACCTGCCTCTTGAGAAATTTGTATGCAGGTCAGGAAGCAACAGTTAGAACTGAACATGGTACAACAGATTGGTTCCAAATAGGAAAAGGAGTGCGTCAAGGCTGTATATTGTCACCCTGCTTATTTAATTTATATGCAGAGTACATCATGAGAAACGCTGGACTGGAAGAAACACAACCTGGAATCAAGATTGCCGGGAGAAATATCAATAACCTAAGATATGCAGATGACACCACCCTTATAGCAGAAAGTGAAGAGGAACTCAAAAGCCTCTTGATGAAAGTGAAAGTGGAGAGTGAAAAAGTTGGCTTAATGCTCAACATTCAGAAAACGAAGATCATGGCATCTGGTCCCATCACTTCATGGGAAATAGATGGGGAAACAGTGGAAACAGTGTCAGACTTTATTTTTCTGGGCTCCAAAATCACCGCAGATGGTGACTGCAACCATGAAATTAAAAGACGCTTACTCCTTGGAAGGAAAGTTATGACCAACCTAGATCGCATATTCAAAAGCAGAGACATTACTTTGCCAACAAAGGTTTGTCTAGTCAAGGCTATGGCTTTTCCTGTGGTCATGTATAGATGTAAGAGTTGGACTGTGAAGAAGGCTGAGCACCAAAGAATTGATGCTTTGAACTGTGATGTTGGAGAAGACTTTTGAGAGTCCCTTGGACTGCAAGAAGATCCAACCAGTCCATTCTGAAGGAGATCAGCCCTGGGATTTCTTTGGAAGGACTGATGCTAAAGCTGAAACTCCAGTACTTTGGCCACCTCATGCGAAGAGTTGACTCATTGGAAAAGATTCTGATGCTGGGATGGATTGGGGGCAGGAGGAGAAGGGGACGACAGAGGATGAGATGGCTGGATGGCATCACTGACTCAATGGAAGTGAGTCTGGGTGAACTCTGGGAGTTGGTGATGGACAGGGAAGCCTGGCGTGCTGAAATTCATGGGGTCGCAAAGAGTCGGACACGACCAAGCAACTGATCTGATTTGATCTGATGCCATTTAATCCTTAAAAACTCATCAGGGTAGGTACTCTCCGATTCTGTGGTGGATAAAAATGAGTCCAAGATAGGTGAAGTAATTTGCACAAATCACACAGCTAGAGATTGGTATAGCTGCTTCCAGACCCAAACCCCTATGAGATAAAGTCATGCCAGACACAAGTCCTGTATCCCTTAATGGAGCTCACAGTCCAGTGTTTTTAAACCTTTTCAAGCACAGAAATATTATAAGAAACCAGTCTGAATTCCAGGCTTGGGTAAACAGGTAGACAGTGGTACCATTAGTTAAAAGTACAACAGAGGTTGCTTGTTTGAGGGTGATGGCTTGCACGTGGAGTACTGTGTCTGAGCAGCTGTGGGACATCCTGGAGATACTGACCAACAGGCTCCTGGATGTTCAGGCCATAATTTAAGAAGGACCTAAATAGACACTTGGGAATTAAATTGGAAGTGAAAGCTAAGGATTAGACAAATGGCCAAGGTCAATGATGTGCTCCTCAGAGCCTAGGGTTCAGTGGAGCTTCAGGAGCCCCCAGTGGGGGAAGAGAAAAGGAGTCCATGTTTCCCACTCTCTACTTTCACCAGGGCAGAGCTCTAGGTTTCAGTTTATAATTCTATTAACTGCTTCTAGGCAAAGAGTTTAAGATGGATATTTGGACAAATAAATGGATGGCTGGATAGATAGATACATGGTTGGATAGCTGTTGTTCAATCGATAAGTCGTGTCTAAGTCTATGCAACCCTGTGGACTGCAGCATGCCAAGATCCTCTGTTCTCCACTATCTCCAGGAGCTTGCCAAATTCATATCCATTGAGTCGGTGATGCCATCTAACCATCTCATCCTCTGTCATCCCCTTCTCTTCCTGCCTTCAGTCTTTCCCAGCATCAGGGTCTTTTCCATTGAGTCAGCTCTTCACATCAGGTGGCCAAAGCACTGGAGCTTCAGCTTCAGAAATAGTCCTTCCAATGAATATTCAATGTTGATTTCCTTTAGGATTGACTGGTTTGATCTCCTTGCCATTCAAAGGACTCTCAAGAGTCTTCTCCAGGACCACAATTCAAAAGCATGAATTCTTTGGCACTCAGCCTTCCTTATGGTCCAACTCTCACATCCTTACATGACTACTAGAAAAAAACCATAGCTTGATTATACAGAAATTTGTCAGCAAAGTGATGTCTCTGCTTTTTAATACACTGTCTAAGTTTGGCATAGCTTGAACACAGATGGACAGACCAAGGAACAAATAAAGTGGACCCACTAAGCAGGGAATGCTTTGAATGAAAGGGCTCACACAAACTCCCCTTGCACCCCAAGCCCAAGCCAGGTACATGCAGAGTTTACAAGAGTATTTCAGATCTTTCTCTCTGATAGGAATGAAAGCTCTGGCAAAATAGCTGCCTTGGTTAATGTTTGCTCAGCCAAATTCAAAGGCTATGAGTAATGAGACATAAGGCTTGTGACCTGCTGACACTGAGAGAAGCCAAGGTTAAGCCCTGACCACACCCTCATCTGGGAAAACTCAGGGACTAAATGAGAAAGAGGCGCATGGCTAGTCCTGGATGCTGACCACATACATCTTGCTAAGTAAACCCCCATCATCTACTATAATAACAGTACAGGGAGACTGTGGGTCCACACATTGAGTTAGATTCATGCAGCTGTCTTCAATAATCTCTGTAAGTGAAGTTCCAAAAGGTGTCAAAAATCCCATACATATGCCCTCAGACTTTCTTCCTTGTTTTCTTTTTAGTGAGGGGAATTTTTTTTATTTAGTAATAAAAAATATATACGTACCTGTTGTTGTTTAGCCACTAAGTCATGGACAACTCTTTGGGATCCCATGGACTGTAGCCCATCAGGCTCCTCTATCCATGGGATTTCCCAGGCAAGAATACTGGAGTGAGTTGCTATTTCCTCCTGCAGGGGATCTTCCCCTCCGAGGGATTGAACCCATGTCTCCTGCATTGCAGGCAGTTTCTTTGCCACTTTGCCACCATGGAAGCCTATATGTGCCCTGTTCCTGCTGCTGTTTAGTCGCCTCAGTCATGTCCAACTCTGTGCAACCCTATTGACTGTAGTCAGCCACGCTCTTCTGTCCATGGAATTCTCCAGGCAAGAATACTGGAGTGGGTTGCCATGCCCTCCTCCAAGGGATCTTCACAACCCAGGGGTCGAACCTGGGTCTCCTTGCAGGCAGATTCTTTACCACTGAGCCACCACGGAAGCCCCCATATGTGTACTTGTTCCTGCCTAAATTTTTAACAGCAGACATGGCTATTAAGCCACAAGGGCACCATCTCCTGTACCTACTTTGAATGTATTTTCACCATTTTTGACTCCAGGAATGTTTGTTCTGGCTGCAACTTGGATGAGTATCTTTAAATTAATTTTTCATTGGGGGAGAAAGAGTGCATCATATTGAAAATGGCTCCCTGTGAACCTGTAACAGATGCTGTTGCCACACAGTCATCACTGGATGAAACCACGGCCCGTGATTCCTATTAAATTTTTTATCAAACTGCTGGTGATTTCCAACTGGATAATTGAAACTAATTTTTTTGAGAATTCACATAAAAGGGCCTTCCCTAGAAATAGAAAAATTGGGACAAATGGACCTTGTCTATTCTCTGCATGAGCTAAAACTTTCAAGCCCTCCTTTGACAGTGTGTTCTTTCTCTCTTGATTTCATATCACACTCATTTGTGAGTAGGAGAATAGTAGATGTTGTAGTTCATCTGTATGACAACAACCCTATTATTATTCACATTGATTGTGTAGATGAAAAAATTAAGGCTCAGTGACACGACTGAGCGACTTCCCTTCTTTTCACTTTCATGCATTGGAGAAGGAAATGGCAACCCACTCCAGTGTTCTTGCCTGGAGAATCCCAGGGACGGGGGAGCCTGGTGGGCTGCTGTCTATGGGGTCGCACAGAGTCGGATACGACTGAAGCGACTTAGCAGCAGCAGCAGCAGCAGATAAGCAATCTGATTGTAGAAATATAAACTAGGAAGTGACAAAACCTAGATGAAAACCTGATTCCACACACATACACACCCCACTGTAGGTCAGCTCCCAAGGAAGTGTTCAATCAGATTCAGAGAACATGGACTCAGATCTGCTATCAGTTACCACTTGTAATCATAACCATAGACATTTATTGAGTGTTTACTACATACCATTCATTTACAAGCATATTATTTCATTTAATTTTTACAACTGGATTATAATATTTAAGATTAAGAATTTTGCTCCAAAAGCAAATTATTTCAACTCACGCAATTGAGTCTAGAGTCCGTGCTTCTAACTTTCACACCAAACTGTCCTCAGTGGATGAACCTGCTTCTCCTCTCTGGACCAGTACCTTTCCATGTAAACATTCAACTCTTGGCTGTACTTCCTGCTCCAGTTATCTAAGAAGTGTTATAAACTCCCCAAGACTTAGTGGCTTAAAACAACCCTTTTATTTTACTTATGGACCTGTGAGTCAGGAAGAGCTCTGCTGGGTGGTTCACCTCTGATGCACAAGGTGAGCTGGGGCCAGAAGTTACACTTCTGCATGACTTTATCACCTGTAGATTTGGTCCCTTGGTGCTCCTTGGTTTTTCTCTTCCCACACAGCATCTCGTCCTCCAGGACTTCTCTGAGTGGTGTAGGCTTATAGCACGATGGTCTTGGAGCAGGTGGGCAACTTATACTGTGATTGGATTTCCCCAGAGCATTGAATTCAAGCCACCTAGGCAGAAGCATCAAGTCTTCTTCTGACTCAGTTTCAGAAATCCTATAACATCACTCTGTCACATCCTATTGTCAAGCAGGTCACTAAAGTTAGCCCAGATTCAGGGGGAGAGGAATTATCTCTCAGTGGGAAGAGTTGCCAAGAATTTGCTGCTGTTTTTAATCCATGACATGGTCTTATATATAGATGGAGAAGTATATTCATCTCCTTTCAGTGGCAACACAAGTAATTGAGGGAAAGGAGCTTCATTTACCCATTCCCAGTTTAGTGCATCTCCTGGTTTATCATATGAGACTTACCAGTCTCAATAGTAGTAATAATAATAATAACAACAGTTATCATTCATTGAGCCCTTATAAATGCCAGTCACTCTTCCCATCACTTACACATATTAATTCATCACAATCCTTTAGTAGGTTTTGCTACTAATACTCTTCCCATCTTATAGAGAGAAAACTGAGCCATGTGAAATTTAAATAACTTGTACAAGGTCACATGGCTTAAAAGAAAGGAGAACAGTGAGTTCTCTCAGCCTGTGACTTTATGTGATTTACTCTTAACTGCCTCATAAGTTCTCATTTCAGGAAAGGACTCAATATTCTTTTAACGGTTTTGAAAACCACTGGACTAAGTGATCCTTAATGAGTCTACTGGGTTGGCCAAAAGTTTGTTTGGGTTTTCAGTAAGATGTTATGAAAAATCCAGAATGAACCTTTTGGTGAACATAATATTTCTTTAGACTCTGACAACTCCAAGAGCAAAGATAAAATGAACAGGAACACAGGAGTCCACGTAGGTCTGGAGCCAGATGTCTGGAGGCTCAGATTCTGATAGTGGGAGATTTTCTTTTCTAAGGATGGCAGTGCTAGCTTCGCCAGCTCCACACCCTCTTTTGTGATGTGCCTTCACTACTCCTTCCTGAGAAGGTAGAATATCCTCCTCCTGGATCTTAGTGGACCCTGTGACTGCATCCAACAGGATGGGGGTGATGCTGTGTCAGTGCCAGCTCAGCCCTAACCTGGTAGCTACCTGACCTGGTAGCTACCACTTCTTACCTCTTGGAGCCCAGAACTTCCATGTAAGAGGTCCAGCTACTTGACTGGAGAGAAACCACATGGAAGAGCACAGAGAAAGCAAACATGTGCATAAAAAAGCCAAAAGAAAAAGGAGAAGGGGAAGCCACTGGATGTCCATCCCAGTCAAGCCTTCAGCTGACCCCAAGAACAAGCACCATCCGGCCCAACCATGTTGAAGACACACTTGAGAAGTGTCCAGCTGAGCCCAACCAACACACAGGGCTGTGAAAGATTATATAATAGATGCTTGCTTCTAAGTCCCTAAGTTTTGGGTGGTCTGTTGTACAGTGATGGATAGCTAGAACACTACCTCTGCCTCTTACTCACTACATCACCTTGGGGAAGTCACCTAACATCTTTGGGCTTCAGTTTTCTTATCAGTAAAATGGGAAGAGTTATATAGTGCCTTCCTCTATATAGAGAGAGCTGGTGTAAGGATTAAAGAGATAAGGCATGTGTTAATACTTTAAATGGCACTCCATAAAAGTCAGTATGTGCTTTTAAAAAGTCAATGATGTTACATTCATAATGATTAGGATGATTGTTATTAAAAATATCCTGCAAAAAAAACAACAAAACCCAGAAAATAACAGAAGTCTTGGTGAGGATGTGGAGAAATTAAAACTTCTTCATTGCTGGTAGGAAGGTAAAATGTTACAGATAGTATAGAAAACAGTGTGGCAGTTCCTAAAAGTTTTCAGGTAGAATTACCACTTGATCCAGTAATTCCACTTCTCGGTATATATTCAAAAGAACTGAAAGCAGGCACTGGAACAAATATTTATACACCCATGTTCCACAGAAGCACTATTCATAGTAGCTGAAATGTGGAAGCAAAAGTCCACTGCTGGAGGGGGGATAAAGAGAATGCAGTCTACACATACAATGGAATACTATTCATCCTTTAAAAGGCACCTTGAATATATTATGTTGATCTTGTATTCTGCAGGAGCCATGAATACATTATGATAAGTGGAATAAGCTAGTCATAAAAGGACCAATATGGTATGATTTCACTTATAATCAGTATCTGAAGTAGTCGAATTCATAGACAGAAAGACAGAATGGTGGTTGCCAGGAGCTGGGGGAAGAAGCAGGATAGGTGGTTAATGTTAATGGGTACAGAGTTTCCGTTTGGGAAGGTGAAAAGTTCTAAAGATGGATGGTAGTGTTTGCATAACAGTGTAAATGCACTGAATGCCACTGAACTATACACTGAAAACTGGTTTAAATTGGTCAATTTTATGTTATGTATATTTCACCACACAAAAAAATTGTCAATTACAATCATTATGGTGATAGATAATTAAGGCCAGTTAAGTAAAAGCAGGAACACAATTTGCACTCATTGCTAAAGTTCAGTAACACTCAAAATATTTGGAGGAATGATACTTTGAGGGCATTTTTTTGTACTTAAAGAAAACTGAACTTCTAATAAATAAAGTGGGTACTACTAGGAATGGTTAATCTTGTAGCAAATGATCTTTCATTTTATTATCCAAAGAAGTAGCTTAAAGAACTCATTTTTTAAAAAAGCAGTTTGATTTCCAACTTCAAGATGGCAGAATTTAAAAAAAAAAATTCTGTTCCCATTTCCTCTCACAAATCAATTTACAGCAAAAAAGAAAGATCCAAGTGTAGCTTGGATTAAACTAGATATTATCTGTATCACTGAACCACAACACAGAAAATGAGAACATAGAATGGGCAGAAAGTAAATGAGAGAAAGAGTTCAATTTAAGATCTGGCAGAGGGATACATTACTGATAAGTGAGTTGATTTGTCCTGGGAACCATAGAAATTCCTAGAAACTCTAAGGCACCAGATACAGAGGCAGATGGGCTGAGGTAAGGGCTAAAAACAGTAGAATGGGAAAGTCTGGAACAGGAGCTGTTAGACAACTGTTTTTCTGCCTGCCCCCAACTTAGCATCATTAGTTTCTACCCCTTCTCTATTCTTAGAGGAGATGTGGGTATATTTTCTAAAGAAATTGAACTAAAAGTGCTCTGGAATCAAGGGTATGATGTCCCATAAAAAAGCCTCCCCAGTGGATCAGCAGTAAAGAATCCACCTTCAACGCAGATGTGGGTTTGATCCCAGGGTTGGGAAGATCCCCTGGAGGAGGAAATGGCAACCCACTCCAGTATTCTTGCCTGAAACATCCCATGGACAGAGGAGCCTGATGGGCTATAGTCAAATGTCAAAGGTAGTCAGACATGACTGAGCACACACACAAAGGGGTAGACAGTTATACTGAGGAAATTTCCCATAATTGAAGGAGGGGGAGAAAAAGGAAGATAAAAAAGAAGATCCATCCTGGAAGCCCTTCATGTGACTAAAAGATTTGTGGAAACAGAACAAAGAAAATAGACAGCAAATTAACAAAGGAAAAATACAAGTAAATTTTCGAGTACCAGACATGAACCCCTGTTGAAGAAACAAAAGAAAACCCACACTAAGACCCATCATCATGAAACTTTCAAAGTAGATATAGAAAATACACTAAAAGCATCTAGAGAGGAATAAAATGTCACATACAAAGGATGGGCAATCAGAAAGGCATTAGACTTCTCAACAACAGTAGCAGAAACCAGAAAATATTTGAACTATGCCTTCAAAATTCAGAGAAAAAAAAAAATCTGTAATTTCATACCCAACCAAACTATCCACCAGCATGCGAATAAAACATGACACTTTTAGACATGCAAGGTCACACACAGTTACTTCTAGTATACACTGTAGGAAACTCCTGGAGAAGGAAAGCCACTAAAATGGGGGCAGTCGGCTAAGAAAAAATCAGACAAGGAAGCACAGGATCTGGCAAAAGAGAAAGGCAAGAGGAATTCTGAGACAACAGAAGAGAAATCCCAGGATGAAATTTGTGCCACAGTTCAGATGATAGCAAAAGAAGTGAGGAGAGAGGTGACCAGGAGAAAAAAGTGAAACTTACAGACTATCTGACAGGATTGGCTGGATGGAAATTTGTAGCAAAATTGAGAGGCATTTTACAGAATTGCTGGTGAATATATGAAGACTGAGATGCAGATTCAAAATAAATCTGGGAACTGAAATAAGATTTTATCTGTAGGCTGAGAAGGAAATGAAATCATGGAAGGATCATCTTAATATACTCCTTGACTCAACAGTAAACAATATTGTCATAGTAATAATAATGGAAACACTGATAATTACAAAATGTGCAATTATACTGTTGGAAGCATAAAGAGAAAGGACATGAGGTCATAAGAAAGCCAGCAATCCTTGTCTACACCTAATACAAAAGAAATGGACAATGTCCAAAACTGATCATTCAAGAGATGATACACTGATGTTATTTGGAAATATGGGAGCAATTACAGAAGAAATGATAGAAAATAGAGGTGGTTGCTTCTGAGGAACGTGATGGAGGAAGGGTGCAGAGGAAATCAGGGCACTGCTGTTTTCTTTAGCAGCCTTTCAGCACTGTTTGATGCTTAACTACATGATAAAAATCATCTTAAAAGTAAAAAGTAGCTTCTCTGCCTACTCAAAAATGCATGTAATTTGATTTTCATATCAATTCTATGAACTCCCAGGATCTCAGGAGAATATTTAAAGCAGGCAAGACTTGCAAGGCTTCCTAAAGATCCTTAGGAATCTCATCCAGGCTTTTGTGTTTACTCAAGTCAGCTGGCAGGAGGCCCTCCATTCACCCCACCCCACTCTCCCCTAGCCACAAGGGCTTTAAAAGCTCCCAGGCTGGGCTCCTTTTACTACTCTTTCAGCTTGTCCCTTTCCTCTCCATGACCTTCAATTTCCTGCTCCAGAGCCAGCTGTCTCTAAACTGAAAAGGTCAGGTGTGAGTGCTATTTCTGGCATTCACATTTAGTGCAAATGATTCAGGCAGGTTTAGGTTTATTGCCTGAGCCAGGTAAACATGAACTCTCTCTAGTTCAAATATCACAAGCAGAAAACTCTCCCTCTCCCTCTCCCTCTTCCTCCCTCCCTCCCTCCCTGCCTCCCTCCCTCTATCTCTCCTTCTTTCTCTCTCTCTCTCTCTCTCACACACACACTTAATTTATAACCCAAGTAAGATTTATTGAAAGTTAACATAAGAATCTCAAGCCTAAGAGTGATATGCATGTCAGTACCACTACCAGAAACTTGATGTTGAAACAGATTTGCAGTACAAGCTTGTCTAGACGGATTGGAAACAGGCATACACGATAATGCAGAAAAATCTAGATAACCACGGTCATCTGTGTTCCTCTCCTCTGTGCAAAAGAGGACCAGAGAGGTCACCCAGGGGTCCACATGCACTGATGGGAAGTCTGTTCTAAGTTTCCAAGGACACAACAAAACAAGGCTGTTTATTTTGATCAACAGCACATGTAGAAGTTAACATAAATCAATTAGCAAAATGTATATGTGGCAGCTATTGCTAACCTGTACTGTGTAAATAACAGCTTTAAGTGCAAAACATGATGATAAAATCTCTTAATGGAGATCAGCCTGGTTGAGTTCTTCTGTGACCTTCAGCGGCAGAATGTTCAGCTGTCACTCAAAAGCCACTGCCGGCTGATGAGGACAATGTTCTCTTGTAGACACCAGGGTCATCTCAGAACTTAACCCCAAGTCCCATCTATAGTAACAATAACAACGTACATTTACACAGCACTTGACCATCTGCCAGCCCCTTTCAAATACCTTATTAGCTGACAGCCTTCCCTGTAAGTCTGGGAAGCTTATTAGGAGCAGGAAGGCATGGGGGAATTTGAAGGCAGACAGTTTCCTTCAACCCTTGGCTCTGCCACTCTGGGGCTGGTATGAATGCAGCAAGTTCATTTCCCTCTAATAAGTATACCATACTCAAAGAACAACTATTACTGCAATCCTCAGTTTTACCAAAACTGAGGTTTGGAGAAGGTAAGTAATTTGCAAATGTAAGAGGAAAAAATGGAGTTTGAAGCTGAATCTATGTATCTCATTTCCAGTCCCATGCTCTACCTTGCACTTCTTCCATGTGGGTTACTAGTGCCACTGCAGCTTCAGGACAGTGATGCTCCAGGATTCTTCTCAATGGATCCCAGGAAGGGAGGTGCTAATGTCTAGAGTTGGCATCCAGCTCTCCACTATCCCATTTCCAGGACCCAAACAATTGCTGTCCCCTGCTGTGCTAACGTTACTGTCAACCGTGGAAGGTATGTTGAGCTAGAGCCTTTTGCTCAGACCTTGTCTCCTCTCACTGCTGAGCTCATTCTGCCAAGGTCGTCTGTCCCAGGTGCTGTTCCCTAAACACACAGGATGCTCATCCTTAGGTCCTTTGCCCTGACTGTTCCCTTTGCCTGAAACTCTCTTCCTCCAAATATCCACAGGGTTGCTTCATTCCCTCCTCTGGCTCATCACTGGAGGGTTAATTTCTCAATGCAACCCACTATTAACAAATAGCTTATGAAGTTCAATACTGAAAAAAAAATCAAAACATGGGGGGAAGACCTTAGTAGACCTTTCTCCAGAGAGGACATACAGATGGCCAAGAGACACATGAAAAGATGCTCAACATCACTAATCATTAGAGAAATGTATATCAAAAACTACTGTGAGGGATCACCTCACACTGGTCAGAATGGTCATCACCAAAAAAATCTAGTCACTGTGGAGAACAGTATGCTGCTGCTGCTAAGTCGCTTCAGTCGTGTCTGACTCTGTGCAACCCCATAGATGGCCTCCTACCAGGCTCCTCTGTCTCTGGGATTCTCCAGGCAAGAACACTGGAGTGGGTTGCCATTTCCTTCTCCAATGCATGAAAGTGAAAAGTGAAAGTGAAGTCGTTCAGTCGTGTCCGACTCTTCGCGACCCCATAGACTGCAGCCTAGCAGGCTCCTCCATCCATGGGATTTTACAGGCAAGACAGTATGGAGGTCCTTAAAAAACTAAAACAGAACTACCATATGACCCAGCAATACATATCCTGGATATACAGCCAGAGAAAATAAAAAATAGGCATCCCAATATTCACTGAAAAATGATTTACAATAGCCAGGACATAGAAGTAACCTAAATGCTTATCAACAGAGGAATGGATAAAGGAGATGGAGTGGATAAAATACAATGGAGTATTACTCATGCATAAAAAGGAACAAAATTGTTTCATTTTCAGAGACATGGATAGACTTAGAGACTCTCATACAGAGGGAAGTGAGTCAGAAAGAGAAAAGCAAATATCATATGTATGCATGTACATGCTGTCACTTCAATTGTGTCCAACTCTTTGTGACGCTGTGGACTATAGCCCACCAGGCTCCTCTGTCCATGGGATTCTCCAGTTAAGAATACTGGAGTGGACTGACATTTCCTACTCCAGGGGATCTTTCCAACCCAGGGATCAAACTCGCATGTCTTACGTCTCCTGGATTGGCAAGAAGAATCTTTACCATTAGTGCCACCATTAACACATACATGTGGAATCTAGAAAAATGGTACAGATGAAACTATTTGCCAAGCAGAAATAGAGATACAGACTACAGAACCAACATATGGATACCAAGGGGAAAAGGGCAGGGGTAGGATGAATTGGGACATTGGGGTTGACATATACACACTACTATGTATAAAATATACACTACTATGTATAAAAATTAACTCATTAGATAACTAATGAGAACCTGCTGTAGAGTACAAGGAACTCTACTCAATGCTCTGTAGTCACCAAATGTAAAGGAAATCCAAAAAGGAGGGGATATATGTATATTTATAGCTGATTCACTTTGCTGTACAGCAGAAAATAGCAAAACATTGTAAAGCAACTATACTCCATTAAATTTTTTTAAAAAATTATTCAATGACATCCGTTAAAGGCATGGTAAGGAAGACTTTATTCAAGGCAGAGGGGCAGGGTATGGCAACAGGTACAGGGACTGGAGCAATGGGGTCTTGTAGCGGGGAAAAGTGATTGGACTCAACTAGAAATACAAGAGAAATTTACAGCCAAGGAGCCAGTGTGGGGATGAATGGTTGGGAAATTACTAAGAGGCAGCATCAGGGATAGAGAAGATTCTGGCTAAACTGATCTACCAGGATTCCTGTGGAAGACAGGACAGGGTGGTCAGACATCCCCTGAGGGATGGTGCAGGATGAGGAGTCTGACAAGGTATCAAATATGGGGCTTTCTGGCTAAACTGACTTAGCAATATTCTTACTAAAATTAGAAATGAAGAGATGAACATGGAAGTCCAAAAGTCAAAGCCTGGTTGGGAAAGAGTTTAGGAGAGCCTGACTTGAGTTTGGTCAAAGTGAGAATCTTTATCATTACCCTCACCCTAACCCTAGTTAAAATCACAACTGCACTTCCCCATCCTGACTGGGGACCCAGAGTCCCCTCCACTGCAATTTTCCCAGATCCCTTGAAAGTGAAAGTCACTCAGTCGTGTCTGACTCTTTGAGACCACATGAACTATACAGTCCATGGAATTCTCCAGGCCAGAATACTGGAGTGAGTGGCCTTTCCCTTCTCCAGGGGATCTTCCCAACCCAAGGATCGAACCCAGGTCTCCCACATTGCAGGCAGATTCTTTACCAGCTGAGCCACAAGGGAAGCCCAGATCCCTTCAGTTCAGTTCAGTCACTCAGTTGTGTCTGACTCTTTACGACCCCATGAATTGCAGTACACCAGGCCTCCCTGTCCATCACCAACTCTTGGAGTTCACTCAAACTCATGTCCATCGAGTCGGTGATGCCATCCAGCCATCTCATCCTCTGTCATCCCCTTCTCCTCCTGCCCCCAATCCCTCCCAGCATCAGAGTCTTTTCCAATGAGTCAACTCTTTGCACAGGTGGCCAAAGTATTGGAGTTTCAGCTTTAGTATCAGTCCTTCCAAAGAACACACGGGACTGATCTCCTTTAGAATGATGGATTGGTTGGATCTCGTTGCAGTCCAAGGGAATTTCAAGAGTCTTCTCCAACACCACAGTTCAAAAGCATCAATTCTTTGGCGCTCAGCTTTCTTCACAGTCCAACTCTCACATCCATACGTAACCACTGGAAAAACCATAGCTTTGACTAGTCAGACCTTTGTTGGCAAAGTAATGTCTGTGCTTTTCAATATGCTATCTAGGTTGGTCATAACTTTCCTTCCAAGGAGTAAGCATCTTTTAATTTCATGGCTGCAATCACCATCTACAGTGATTTTGGAGCCCAGAAAAATAAAGTCTGACACTGTTTCCACTGTTTCCCCATCTATTTGCCATGAAGTGATGGGACCAGATGCTATGATCTTTGTTTTCTGAATGTTGAGCTTTAAGCCAACTTTTTCACTCTCCTTTTTCACTTTCATCAAGAGGCTCTTTAGTTCCTCTTCACTTTCTGCCCCCTTGATTCCAGCTTGTGTTTCTTCCAGCCCAGCATGTCTCATGATGTACTCTGCATATAAGTTCAATAAGCAGGGTGACAACATACAGATCCCTTAGTACCTTCTAAATACTATGAAACCTTTATTTATTATGCTCAAAGTGTTATGCCTGTCTCCCATCATCAGATGTAAGTTCCAAAAGTACAGAATGGCAGAACTTTAGTCACTTTTGGTCATTAAGTGTCTTAAGTGCCTTAAACAGAGCCTAGCATACCCTGTGTGTGCTTGTGTGTATGCTCTGTCGTGTCTGACTCTTCACAACCCCATGAACTGTACCAACTAGGCTCCTCTGTCCACAGAATTTTCTAGGCAAGAATATTGGAGTGGGTTGCCATTTTCTATCTCAGGGGACCTTCTGACCCAGGGATCAAACCCACCTCTCTTGCATCTCTTGCAGTGGCAGGTGGATGCTTAACTGCTGTATCACCTGGCATACAGTAGACATCCAACAAATAATGTAAAATGAGTAAAAATAAATGGGGGAGTGGGTAGATGGATGGACAGATGAGTGGATGTGCAAAAAGACAGGCAGAATTGTTCTACTTTCTCCCCCAAGGTCATACCAAGGTGGGACCTCCCCTGCAGGCTTCTCTCTAGAGGTCACATGTAAGAGACACCAGATTTTCAAGCCTGTCATGAAGCTGGTTGCCTAGGTAGTCAGTTTCTTGCCCTGGAACTCAAAGCCCTCTGGGTCTATACACGTGCTATGACGTGCACACACACAGACACACAGTGAATCTCAAGATTTCAGTCAAACACAAGCCCACTAGCAAGCAGCCTAAAGAAATTCACTGATGCAGAAACACTTCCATTTGGCCAAGGTCGGCAGAGCATGGACACAAATGAAAAAACCAACTCAGGCAGCATGGCCAGGAGGCTTAAGGGGCTTAATTGAACCTCATTTCTCCACAATGTGGGTGGCTTTTTTCTAGCTAGGCTGCCACCATGTCAAATTTACCATGACAAGCTGTCTACTGCCTCTGTGCTGTGGTTCTTGGAAGCAGCTGGAGAAGGGGAATGGACACATCTGAATCAAAGATTCTTTCTCCCTACAAGCCATAGGAGCCATGGATCTCAGGGATTTGGGGTCTAAATTTGATCCCTATTCCTCCACTGACGAACAAGGGGTGTTGCTGCTGCTGCTGCTGCTGCTGCTAAGTCGCTTCAGTCATGTCCGACTCTGTGCGACCCCAGAGACAGCAGCCCACCAGGCTCCCCCGTCCCTGGGATTCTCCAGGCAAGAACACTGGAGTGGGTTGCCATTTCCTTCTCCAATGCATGAAAGTGAAGTCGTTCAGTCGTGTCCAACTCTTTGCGACCCCATGAATTGTAGCCTACCAGGCTCCTCCATCCATGGGATTTCCCAGGTAAGAGCACTGGAGTGGGGTGCCATTGCCTTCTCCGAACAAGAGGTGTTAAGACAGAAAAAACAGCAAAGAAGAAGAGCTTCAGACCAGAGTCAGCACTGGTTTACATGAAAGCATCAGAAACAGTGTTTCTACCCTGTGGGTATTGCTTTAGGTGAACTTAGAGAATAAGGAGATGCAAGCACATGGAATGTAGGTGGAGAGATATGGTGGCCTGTCATGCAAACTGAGTATCTTAATAATCAGCATCTGGATAAATAAATTATTCTGCCTGTTATCAAGGGACTAGCATGTAGCCATTAAAACTAATATTGAGCTTCCCTGGTGACTCAGTGGTAAAGAAGCCACCTGCCAATGCAGGAGACATGGGTTCGATCCCTGGGTTAGGAAGATCCCCCGTCCCACAGGACAACTAAGCCCGTGTGCCACAACTATTGAGCCTGTGCTCTAGAGCCCAGGAGCCACAACCATTGAAGCCCACATGCCCTAGGTCCCGTGCTCCACAACAAGAGAAGCCACTGCAATGAGAAGTCCATGCAACACAACTGGAGAGTAGCCCCCGCTCACCACAACTAGAGACAAGTCCGCGCAGCAATGAATACTCAGCACAGACAAAAGTAAATAAACAAAAATATATTTTAAAAACCTAACCTCATGTATTGGCATGGAGAGAGGCTTATGGTGGGTTTAGTAGAAAAATAAGATTATAAAATAACCCATAGTATGTGATCCTATTTTTGTTCAGAAAATGTATGTATATAAACAATAGACCCCCAAAGATTATCAGTAGTTACGTTCAGATGATCAGGTTATTCACATTTCTATTTTATTGTGTTTTCTAAATTTTCCGCAAATTTTTTGTCAAAAAAGAGTTTAACATTCAAATATTAGGTTAATACATGGAATAAAACCTGTCCACATGGGACACACACGGACCAGTGTGCTCAAATACACAGACTCTCCACTGACTGCAGGACAGGCTGAACCACACTGAGCCTGGAGAGCCACATGTTCTGACCTCTGAAGCTGAATTAGTTCGTCTCAGTAAAGGTCTTGCCCATCCCAGCTTCCTTCCTCCCACCCCAAACTGCTACAATCCCTATATGAGGCCACCCTAGCTGGAACACAAACCCTTCCCCACCACACCAAACTCTAGCTTCTCCCAAAAGCATATTTTTGCATCTCCTCTGCTTTATAAGTGCTCGTGTGCTTAGTAGAGATGCTCCTTCTTTCCAAAGTTTACCTAGAAAACACCTCTTCATGCATCAAAACTCAGCTCAAATGATGCCTCCTCCATATACCCTGAGAAAACCATGATTCAAAGACATATGTACCAATGTTCATTGCAGCACTGTTTACAATATCCAGGACATGGAACCAACCTAGATGTCCATTGGCAGATAACATGGGTAATGTTGTGGTACATTTATACAATGGAATATTACTTAGCCACTAAAAGGAACAAAACTGAGTCAGTTGTAGTGAGGTAGAAGGACCTAAAATCTGTCATACAGAGCGAAGTATGTCAGAAAGAGAAAAACAAATATTGTATATTAACACATACATATGAAATGTAGAAAAATAGTACTGATGAACATATTTACAGGGCAGGAACAGAGACACAGATGTAGAGAACAGACTTGCAGACATTAGCAGGGGAAGGAGAGGGTGGGACGAACTGAGACAGTAGCAATGACATATACACATTACCATGTGAAAACCAGATAGCTAGTGGGAAGCTGCACTACAACACGAGGAGCTCAGCTTGGTGCTCTATGACCTAGATGGGCAGAAAAGCGGCGGAAGGGGGTGGTGGAATGGGAAGGAGACTCAAGAAGGAAAGGATATGTGTATACTTAGAGCTGATTCATGTCATTATACAGCAGAAACTACCACAGTATTATAAAGCAATTATTTTGCAATTAAAAAGTTTAAAAATGATGCTTCCTCCATGACTCCTTCCCAGATTTTCTCAGAGAAACACTACTGAAGATTTTTGTAAATATTTAGCTCCAGCCAAAATAGATCTCAGACAGGCTAAAGCCTGAACTTGCTGATGCCCCTAGGAAATGGTCTCCCTGCATCGCACAGTAAATATATTGGAGGGCTTTTCAGAAGATATTAATCTTTGCATCTGATGAGTGGGCAGTCACATAGCCAGAAACCTTGCTGGGGGGACAAAGGATGGATAAGAGAGACTGAAAGTCCCTATAAGATTAGCAGAAGATACGTCTCATGTCTGGCCAAAACCTTGCTTTGGGGCAGGTGACTTATCTTCAGCTCTAAGTCCCCAGGGACATTAGGACGACCTGGGAAGCCATCTGTTCCTCCATCCAGGAGCACTTTGTATTATTTCCTGCCTTCTGATAAATAGCCTTTGGCATTAAGGCAACTGTACATCCTTAAATGCTGTCTTTGCCAAGTTTTTGTCAATCACTGCACAATTCCAGAGTGGCAGCCATGGACGCCACCAGCAGCAGCCTATCGCATGGCAGTGGAAACAGCTGCATGACTGTCTGCTCTTACATCACACTAGGGCCTATGGCAAGATCAGAGATGCAGTTATACCTCCTGGGGTCACTGTAGAAGGAGCAAAAGAAGGTGTACGTTGTGGGGGAAGGGGAATGCCAAGATTTTCCTTATCGCTTTGTAAAAGCTCAGTCTGGAGGTGTAAGAGAAAGAAACTTAAGCCTACTGCCTCTCTGTCATCTCTCACCTAATGAAAACTTTGTTGTTGTTGCTCAGTCACTGTTAGTTCTGACTCATTGTGACCCCCATGTACCGCAGCACATCAGACTTCCCTGTCCTTCACCATTTCCCAGAGTTTGCTCAAACTCATGTACATTGAGTAGGTGATGTCATCCAACCATCTCATCCTCTTTCATACCCTTCTTATCCTGCCTTCAATCTTTTCCATCATGATGGTCTTTTCCAAAGGGTTGTCTCTTTGCATCAGGTAGCCAAAGTATTGGAGCTTGTTGTTCAGTTTCTAAGTCATGTCTGACTCTTTGCAACCCCATGGACTGCAGCACACTAGGCTCCTTAGACCTCCACTGTCCCCTGGAGTTTGCTCAAATTCATGTCCATTGAGTCAGTGATGCTATCTAACGTCTCATCTTTTATTGCCCACTTCTCCTTTTGCCTTCAGTCTTTCCCAGCATCAAGGTCTTTTCCAATGAGTCAGCATTTCTTATCAGGTGGCCAAAGTATTGGAGTTTCAAAGCATCAGTCCTTCCAATGAAAAGTCAGGGTTGATTTCCTTTAAGACTAGTTTGATCTCCTTGCAGTCCAAGAGACTCTTAAGAGTCTTCTCTAGCACCACAATTTGAAAGCATCAGTTCTTCAGCACTCAGCCTTCTTTACAGTCCAACTCTCACATCTGTACATGACTACTGGAAAAACTATAGCTTTGACTATACAGACCTTTGTCAGCAAAGTGATGTCTCTGCTTTTCAATATGCTGTCTAGGTTTGTCATAGATTTCCTTCCAAGCAGCAAGCACCTTTTAATTTCATGAAAGCTTTATCAAACCTTATCAACCCCCTCCCACAGTGCTGGCCCCTGCCAGTGCTGGGGGCACAGAGTCTTCCCCCATCTTTGTCACCTGCCCGATGAGTGCCACCGAGGATATCACCACATGGCCAATTCTGTCTTCAGAACTTAATGCTTCTGGTCAGTCCTCACTGGGTGAAGAAAGGACAGCAAGCCTAGCCTCATCCCTTAATTACACAGAGCAGGCTGATAATCAAGGGACAAATTGGATTGATGGCACTCTGCATTCTGATCAGGCACTAAATGTGTCCAATGAACCATGAACTCTCTCTTTTGGCTGTGCGTTTTAACTCCACCAGTCATAATCGGCAGCATTATGTATATAATCTAGTGGGAAAAATAAACACACCAAGGCCCATCAACTAACATTAATGACCACTAGAATGTTCAAACCCAGCACATGTAATTCAGAGTGTAAGTGGCAAATGCCTTGTCGGCTGAAAAACAAAGAACCAAATTGTGCATGACCCAGACCAGCACCTTCGAATTATGCCATTTGTTAAGTATACTCTGCATGCATATAATTAATCCAATTTGGCTCCACGGAAAAGAAATCATTTCCCTTAATGATGCAATATTAGAATTAACCAATTCAGTCCTTAGCCCACATGCTCTTGTTACAGCCAGGCTAGATGACATCTCCTAAGGGCTCTTGAAAAGTTCTTGCAAAAGCACAGGAGGAAAAAGAATATTAACTAAAAGGTAACACCCACATGTCTCCTGCTACATTTAAATTAGCTCATGAAACTCCTATATTTAAAATAGATAACCAACAAGATCCTACTGTACAGCACAGAGAGCTCTGCTCAATGTTAAGTGGCAGCCTGTGTGGGAGGGGAGTTTGGGGGAGAATAGATACAAATCTGCCTGCAATGTAGGAGACCCAAGTTCAATCCCTGGGTCTAGAAGATCCCTTGAAGAAGGAAATGGCAATCCACTCCAGTTTCTTGCCTGGAGAATCTCATGGACAGAGGAGCCTGGCGGGCTATAGTCCACAGGGTCGCAAACAGTCAGACATGGCTTAGTGACTAAATCACCACCAGATACATATATGGATGACTGAGTCCCTTTGCTGTGAAACTATCACAACACTGTTAACTGACTATGCTCCAATAAAAAGTTTACATAAAAATAAATAAATTAGCTCATAATCATGTACAGTTCTTTTTCCTTTTGTGGTATGGGACTAGGTCTAGCTTTGCCCCTGTGTACAGATGCCTGAAATAGGGTGTTTGGAGAGTCAAGGCAAAAAGGAGCCTTTAACTGTTAGGGATAGGAGATTTATATTTAGAGGACATTCTTAGTGGAGCTAATAACTTGTTTTAGCAATCAAAGGCACACAATGGAAACACAGCCTTGCTGGGCCCTACATCATTCCAGCTCAGAGATTTCCATGTTCATCCCCCTGACTGCACCACCCTGCTTGGACAGAGGGGGAAATCTGCTGGTTCCACCTCTGGAGTCGGGTGAGCTGGGTTAATAGGGAACTAAACCCTGCTCCCCAGGTTTACTCCCCTTTACAAACTCTGAGTCTCCCTTAAGTGTGTTTGAGGAGGGGAGAAGTAAGGAGAAACTGCTTTTGCTAGGGGAGGATTTCAATTTCACCTGCTTTGCTTGACATGGGCTTCTGGAAGTTTTGCGATGGCTGCTGTGATTAGGTATTTATCTAAACTTCCCAGCAGGCTGGGGAGAACCTGGGTGCTTCAAATTACCTTTCAGTGGCTCTCCATAGCTTCCACAGTAAAATCACAAGCTCTTTGGCAAGGCTTTGCACCAGGCTGCCTTTTTTTTTTAGTTTTATTTTTGGCTGTGCTGGGTCTTCATCGCTATGCACGAGCTTTCTAGAGTTGCAGTGAGCAGGGTCTACTTGTGAGTTGCGATGCGTGGGCTTCTCACTGCAGTGGCTTCTCTCTCGTGTGGAACAGAGGCTCTAGGACGCGTGGGCTCCAGTAGTTGTGGTGCGTGGGCTTAGCTGCCCCACGGCATGTGAAGTCTTCCCGGGCCAAGGATTGAACCCGAGTCCCCTGCATTGGTAGGTGGATTCTGAACCACTGGAACACCAGAGAAGTCCCTTCACCAGCTTGCTTTTAACAGCCTTTGCTGTTGTTGTTCAGTCACTATGCCGTGTCTGACTTTTTGCAACCTCATGGACTGCAGCATGCCAGGCTCCTCTGCCCTCCACTATCTCCTGAAGTTTGCTCAAATTCAAGTCCATTGAGTTGGTGATACTATCAAACCATCTCATCCTCTGTCTCCCTCTTCTCCTTTTTCTTTCAATCTTTCCCAGCATCCCATGTCTAACATGATACTTGCACAGCCAAGAGAAGATAACCCCTGCAACTCAGTCAGTCAGTGGGAAAGAATCGATTCTTCAGAGTCAACTGAGCTACTTTACTGTTTCCAGGAATGACACAGCAGCCCTCAACCCCACTTTGTGGCTTTCAGAGCCTCCCAGTTTGACACCTAACCCCCACAGATCATCTTGCTGTCTATTCCCTACATTACCTCTCAGGCTGGAGACAAAATCAGTTGCCCACTTTGGGTCTCAAGTCCTGTCTTCTCTTACCTCTGGTTTTTACTCTTCCTCCATAGGCAGTCCTCCCGATCACTGGCTTCTCTTTTGGTTTGATTTTGTTTTATTGAACTTGTTTCCTGCTCTGATACATTGCCTGGTGGCTCAGATGGTAAAATAATCTGCTTGGAACAAAGGAGACCTGGGTTCAATCTCTGGTTCAGGAAGAACCGCTGGAGAAGGCAATGGCTATCCACTCCAACATCCTTGCCTGGAGAATCCCTTGGTCAGAGAAGCCTGGAGGGCTACAGCCCATAGGGTCACAAAGAGTCAGATACAACTGAGTGACTAACAAACACACTGATATATCAGTGGCCCTAGTGGATTCTGAACAGTATGGCATCTTCTATGAAATTCTTCCATTCATTCAACAAACATCTTTATGCACCAGGCACAGTGCTAGGAATGGGGAGGCTCAAGGTAAAGGCCCAGAGGTGAGATAACACATAACCCAAGGGAAACTGCAGTTTGCTCAGTACATCTGGCGTGCAGAAGGCATGGAAAGAAGGAGCAGTGGTTAAAGGTCGAGGGCCAGGAGTCGCATAGCCCCCATCTGAAGCCAGTCCTGCTCTGGTTGGAGTTGTTGAGAGGATCCCGTGAGAAGATCCCCACCATTCATCTGGCATTTGTATATGCTTTGTCAATACAGGTTTTCATCATTATCAAGTTAAGGGACATTTTCACTATCATTTTCACACAGGAGTCACCTACACAAGGAGTTAGGGCCATATCCAGGTGGCATTGAGGTTCCACTGAAGGGGATGACCTGGGATGGGATGGGGTGTAACTCTGATGGAAATTTAGAACAATCACTATGGTGGTTGTGTGCAGAACAGATGGGTGACAGGCCAGACTGAGAGAGAGGAACAGGTTCAGGAGGCCGGGGCAATGATTTTAGCAAGAGACAATGGGACTCTGAGCCAGGGTGCTGGCGATAACAGAGGTTGGTGGATTCTACAGGCACAGAGGAGCCAGGATGCGGGTCCTGCAGGTACAGTGGTTAGGAGCACAGGCTCTGGGTTTGAACCTTGACCCTGCCATCCCTATTCTATGCGACCTTGAGCAAGTAACTTGGCCTTCTTAGGCCTCTGTGTTCCTCTCTACATGTCAAAAAAAAAAAAAGGAATGTGATCAACCTCACAGGGTTGAGCCAAAGTTAAGTTTCATATTGCACATCATGCACTCAGGGTGGTGTCTAACACTGAGAAAGCACTCAACAAATGCTGCTTATCATTCTAAAACTGACAAGACATGATAACCCATCAGACAGGCCAGATGGGAAGGATCTAGGAAGATCCCAGGAAGCATAGAAGGTTGGATGGACCAAGGAAATAGAAGGTATCAGTGATCATTAAGAATTACCAGCCATCAGATGTAACATCCCCAAGTTGAGAAAGGATCTTGTTTGGGGAAAAAAGTATGGCCCAGCAGTTCTGAGAGATGTTAGGTATATGAAAGTGATTTTGTTAAATGAGAAAGCCAAGTTTCTTTTCTTTTTTTATAAGCCTTTTTTTAATAGTTTTATTTATTTATTTATGGCTGTGCTGGGTCTTAGTCGCTGCTGTGCGGGCTTTTCTCCAGTTGTGGCGAGTGAGGGCCACTCTGTAGCTGTAGTGCACGGGTTTCTCATGGCAGTGGCTTCTCTTGTTTCAGATCACAAGCTCTAGGGCACTCAGACTTCGGTAGCTGTAGCAGGTGGGCTCAGTAGTTGTGGTTCCCGGGCTCTGGAGCACAGGCTACATAGTCGTGGTGCACTAACTTAGTTGCTCCGCAGCATGTAGGATCCTCCTGGACCAGGAATTGAACCCATGTCTCCTGCATTGGCAGGTAGAGTCTTTACCACTGAGCCACCAGGGAAGCCCAAAACCAAGTTTCTTTAGATTTTTCTCTCGAGCACAGAGACTCGAAAAGTCCACTCTGTCATCACCCAGGAAGCCAGGCAAGCCTCATACCTGCTCTTTCATCTTATACATAAGCTGCCAGTCTGTGTGGCCTTGAAGCCATTTTGAGAAACTTTCAGCAATTCTTTAAATAAAAGTAGCATCGAGAAATCAGCTACAATATCACAACTGCAGCACAGGATGCATTGCCATGACAACCCAACTCCATTATTTTCAAATCCTATAGCAAAAGTCTAGCTAGCAATAGGACTGAAGGGAAATCTCTCTGCCTTTTATTCTCGGGAGGGAAGAGCGCATGTCCTAAAACGTATCTTCTCATTTTTCTTGAAAATTAGACAAGACCGAAGCACTCCCAGAACAAAGAGAACCATTCTCTCTGCCTATGCAAGGCAATGAATTCCATCAGTGCTGGCCACCTGCAGAATCTTCACTGGACCTCCTTCATCTGGCCAAAGCTAGCCACTCTGAAGGGATTCACTCATGAAGCCTCATGACGAGGGAGGATACAAAAATTATTTGTTCCAGGAATTATCCCTGCACTACTGATTGATTCTTTTTTGCATATAATTATATCAACACAGGACTTTATTGAAATTAACTTACTGATACACATGTGGTATTTGGACATACTGCTTCACACGCCTCAAAACCAACCCTGTGAAGTAAATGCCTGATAATTATGAATAGATGATAAGCAAATATTAGTGCATGCATGCTAAGTTGCTTCAGTCCTGTCTGACTCTAGGGACCCTATGGACTGTAGCCTACCAGGCTCCTCTGTCCATGGGATTTCCCAGGCAAGAATATTGAAGTGGGTTGCCATTTCCTTCTCCAGGGTATCTTCCCAACTAAGGGACTGAACCCACATCTCATGTCTCCTACATTGGCAGGTGGGTTCTTTACCACTAGCACCACCTAGGAAGCCCCAAATATTAGTCAAGCCCTCCAATTTGGCACACCAGGTGGCATGTGAAAGTCTGACAAATGGCTTTTTGACCAATTGCTGATGCATCTTTGAGTTAGCGAAGCATCACATCTATTTTTAAGTCAGGAGAAATGACAGGCACAAAATAGATTAGAGGCTTTTGCAGAGACATATAGAATTCAGAACCTTAAAATAAATATTCATTAAATGCCTACAGTGTAGTGGTTGCTAGGTCGAAAGGCATAGCTGCTGGTTTAGGGGAGATTGTAAATTCAATTTTCCTGCATACATAAAACAGGTAGATCCCCTTATCCTTGTAAAACCTGCAAAGTCATTTTTTAGCAACCTGTCCTTAAATCTTTAGTAACTTGTGGTACCCTCATTCCTGTAATTCTTTATTTGGCAATAAACACCCATCTGCCCAAGTTGGAAGAGAAGTGGTTATAACTTGAGGAAAATGGATACATTGAGAGGTGTGTGCATGTGTGTGCATGCGCTATGTAGATGTTGTTGGTTGTCTTTTTATTTTTCTTCTCTTTCACCTCCCAAGACAAACCTTTGTAAACTACAGATAGGAGCAAGGTTTGACAGAGGAAATATTTAACTTTGGAAGATGAAAGTCTTTAGTGACTGTAGAAAGTCAGAAGGGGTCTCCACAAATCAATAATAGAAATGATAAGCCTGTATTGCTCTTCAACAAAATCCCAGTGAGAAAGAAGGGGGTCATGTCCTGGCTCTAATAGAGGTAGGCTTTGGGCAAATTTTGCTTGTTCACCTCTCAATCCCCAGAGCCTAACACAGAGACAGGCCTGGGCAAGAATGCACTTGGTCAACATCCAGCTGATTGGATAGATGTGCAGGGGGAGGTGCTTAGAGGGTAGACAAATTGAAGCTCCAGAATCTACAAGGATAGAAGGTATCATATATAAGGCTACAACACGAGCAGATCTCTGGTACACCCAATTTAACAAGTGCAATGTTGAGTCACTGGTAGAAGCCTGGGTGGCCATCAGCCTTCCCATAGCGCCACTTCCTGCCAGAATGAAGAAACCAGCCATTGGTCAGTAGTATTCGCCTATGTGCAGTTTCCCAGACACCAGATTTTACTTTAAATAAAGAGCTGTGCCCCAAAGCTTGGGGAAAGAGGCAAGTATGCTTAAAGCTATGCAAAGAGAGTCTGGGGGAAAAGAAGTTGCTTCAATAAGATTAGCAAAGCACACATTAAACTTGGCAACCTCTGCTGCCCTCCAGCCAGTTCAGATTCTAGGAACATAATCTCATTTGGAGCAACCAGTTTTCCCACCATATCTACAAAGACAGAAAGTAAAGAAAGGCAAAAATTGGCCCAGAATCCATTGGTATGTTTGACATTTCTCCGAAACTAACCTTTTGGGAATCATGATTCCTGAAACGGAAACTCAATGTTGCAGGGCGAAGTCATCACTAGCCTGAGAGAGAGATGGCTGGGTTTTGAGAAAACAATTGAAAAATGAGACATACTGATATATTCAACACAATTAGTTGTATTAGCAGCCACGGCTTTTCCTTCCAATATTTTGGCTACATATTTTATTTTTAAAAATCCAAATTGTTATAATTACACGGTAACTATCTGACAAGACAGCTGACTGTAGACCTATGAAAAGCAATTATTTTGACATTGATTACTTTCTACACAGGAGCAAAGTATTGTAATTGCAGTTTGCTGGAAGCTATTACAACCTTCTCTGATGTGCTCCCAATTTGGCTGGAGTTAATTAATGGGTGTTGGGGGAGGAGAGGGTGAAGTCAGCATGCAGCTTAACATACAAATTAATTGACATGAAATAAATTAATATGTTTAATTTAAATGTTATTAATTTACCAAACAGAGAGAAACAGGCACATGGTTTGGGGAGCTACGGGCATTAGCATCAGCTACAGAAGGATGTCACTGGGTTACCATGGCAACTGCCTCATTAGGCTTCCAAGGGACGCCAGAACATCGCATGGGGCTGAGGAGCAGTGGGCAGAGGATTCCGAACATCAAACGGGAAATCAGAAATATCAACTAAAACCAAGCAGTGCTTTGAGGATGGGATTCGGAGTAAGCTGTTTATCTGTAGGTGACCTGGGCGCTAGCCTGCAGCCAAGAAAAGGCAGTGTTTGAAATCCAACACGCCATCCTTTAGATAAGGTGTTTGCCCTGGGAGAAGCAGGTGCACCATAGGATGTCAAGACGGTTTTCTTATGCCCAGATGCTTCATCCTAGCTTAAGCCTCCCATTCTTTTCACATGCAGTTCCATCTTCCTGGATGGACCCTTCTGAGACTTTCTTTATGTGCCTCACCTTGTATGCCTGTTTCATTAATAAGTCTCAGCTCGATGTCACTTCCTCCAGGAATCAGAATATGCATTTCAACAAGAACTTTAGGAGATTCATACGCACATTAATGGTGATGAAACACTGATACACACCAGTGCTTCCCGAGAGTGTGGCAAATGGCAAGCAGTCAACAAACATTTTAAAATCAGGTCTTTCCTTTATATCTAAACATCGTCCCTGCCTCAGGTAGCATAGGTGAATCCAGAAGAAGCAGCAGGTGGACCATCATTTATTAATGTGGTTAAACAGGCTGTCTATCCATGCATGATGCTGAGATGGGATTTGGAGCTCTACAGAGACGTAAGCACTACAGAGATTTAAATCTTTGCTGTGTCACTCTATGGCCTCAGGAAACTTACTTAACTGGTTTGTGCCTCAGTTTTGTCATCTATAAAATGGGGATACTAGCTCATCCATCCATTTAACTGTTACTTGAGCATCGGCTTTGTGCCACTCCCTGTTTCAAGCACTTGGAATCAACAGTGACCAAGAAGACAAAAATTTCTATCCTCTTGTTGTGAAGATCAAATGAAATTATGAATATAAAGGATGTAGCCTGGGACACAGGGAAGGTTCAATACATTATCATTCTTATTCTTTCAGTTCAGTTCAGTTCAGTTCAGTTCAGTCGCTCAGTCGCGTCTGACTCTTTGCAACCCCATGAATCACAGCACGCCAGGCCTCCCTGTCCATCACCAACTCCTGGAGTTCACTCAAACTCATGTCCATCGAGTCAGTGATGCCACTTCAAATACCTTTTTCCTGCCTACAACACATTTTCTTTGCTTGTTCAAATGGAGTTGCATAGTCATAACTGTGGTCTGTCTTGCTGGCATAAGCTGAAGGTGAGCTCAGTTGTGGGAAGAATGGAGATCAATCCTCCCATAGTATAGCTCCACACTCTTTACACTCAGTTGAAGAGTATAGCTAGAGGTTGATTTCTTTTCTTTTGTTTTTTGTAAATACAAGTAACCATAATGCAGAAGATCCACTAGAGAGGTAAGATGGAGCCAAATTTTTAGAAAGAATTAGAACCATGCAACATGGTAGCCACTTGCCATACATTACCCATATGGGCTATTTAAATTTAACATAATTTAATAAAAAAATTTAATATAATAAAAATTAAATCTAAAATTCGGCTCCTCGGTTGCACTAGCCATATTCAAATGTTCAGTGGCCATATGTGGCTAACAGCTACCATATTGAACAGTACAGATATAGAAATTCCTATCATTGCTGAAAGTTTTGTTGGCTAGCACTGGTCTACAGCCAGGCTTCCCCAACTTGAATATGCATATGAAATCCTGAGAGCCTGTTAAAATGCAGATTCTGATTGAATAGGTTTGCCTTGGAGCTCAGAATTTTTGCATTTCTACTCCTAGATGATGCTAATCATGCTGGTCTATACTTCAAGAAGAGAATATACATTGTTATAATGAAGACAGAGTCAGAAAGATAAGGAATTTCCAAATCTTATTAAAACAATTCTCAGTAAAGTTCCCTCAGAGTATGACTTATTAAGCATTTGACCAGTAATCTTCTGTTGATAAGTGGTGTAAATTATGGTCTTCAGAGGAGCAGTAAGAATATAATGATGACTGCTGAGTGAGATATATAATGTTCATATTCTTGACCACCTCAATCTCTCCAAATTCAAATCCAGAAAAACCTCTTCCAGCATGGACCAACTCACCAATGGCCTGTTCTGCTCAGAATTTCAGAAGGAACTTGGTTCAGAAAAACTTAGTGGAAATACAGGGAAGTTATTCCAAATGATATTAACCTAAGACAAAGAAGATATGCTCTGATCTGACCTAATTCTATTTTAGTACACCACCAAAAATATCACTGGGGGTATTGTCTAAGGTTGTTCTTTCCCTCTTTGGCGCCTTAGCCTTCAACCTCAGGTGCATATTATAATTAGCTGGAAATATTGTTTAAAATATGCATTCTTCTGCATAAAGATGTGGTTTATATACAATGGAATACTATTCAGCCATAAAAGAAAATGCCCTCTGCGGCAACAAGGACAAACCTGGACATTATCATACCGAGTGAAGCAAGTCAGAGAAAGACAAGTACCATATTATGTCACTTACATGTGGAATCTAAAATATGATACAAGTGAACTTATTTACAAAACAGAAACAGACTCACAGATTCAGAAAACAAACTTATAATTACCAAAGGGGACGAGGGAGTGGGATAAATTAGGAGATTGAGATTAGCAGATACAAACTACTGTATCTGCTCTGCTGCGCAAGCGTAGTTACTCAGTCGTGCTCAACTCTTTGTGACCTTTGGACCCTTAGCTCACCAGGCTCCTCTATCCACTGGGATTTTCAGGCGAGAATACTGGAGTGAATAAAAAGAAGAAGAAGAAAAAAAAAAAAGAATACTGGAGTGAATTGCCATTTTCCTCCTCCAGGGGATCTTTCCATCTCAGGGATCAAATCCATGTCTCCTATATCTCCTGCATTGCAGGTAGATTCTTTACCCTCTGAGCCATTGAAGGAGCCCAAACTACTATATAGAAAATAGATAAACAACATGGTCTTACTGGATAGTGCAGGGAACTATATTCAATATCTTCCAATAAACCATAAGGGAAAACAACATGAAAAAATTATACATATATACATACACACACACATATACATACACACATATGACTGAATCACTTTGCTGTATACTAGAAAGTAATACACTGTAAATCTACTGTACTTCAATTTTAAAAAAGAATGCTATGTGAAAAAAAAAATTTTTTGTAGTACTAGAACAAAAACAGAACTGCAGATCAATGGATCAGGATAGAAGCTCAGAGACAAACATACACACCTATGATTATCTAATCTATGACAAAAGAAGCAAGAACATATGATGGAGAAAAGACAGTCTCTTCAATAAGTGGTGCTGGGAAAACTGAACAACTACATGTAAAAGAAGAAATTAGAACACTCCCTAACACCATGCACAAAAAATAAACTCAAAATCGATCAAAGACCTAAATGTAAAGCCAGATACTATAAAACTCTTAGAGGAAAACATAGGCAGAACATTCTTTGACATAAATTGCAGTAAGGTCACTTTTTACACACCTACTATAGTAATGAAAATAAAAACAAAAATAAACAAATGGTACTTAATTAACTTAAAAGCTTTTGCAGAGCAAAGGAAGCCATCAACAAAATGAAAAGACAACCCTCAGAATGGGAGAAAACATTTGCAAATGAAGCAACTGACAAGAGATTCATCTCCAAAACATACAAACAGCTCATGTAGTTCAGTATCAAAAAAAGCAAACAATCCAATCAAAAAATTGGTGGAAGATCTATAAAAATATTTATCCAAAGAAGACATCTAGATGACCAACAAAAAAAATTTTGTAATGCATTACTTGTTGACACTCCCAGAGATTGGTTTAATTGATTAGGAGGAGAGTCCAGGAATCTGTTTTTAAGCATCATCCAGTTTATTCCAATGGGCAGCCAGGGTTGAGATCCCCAATTCTGAAAAGCAAGTTTCCTCATACAAATGGGCGGCTCCCTCCTCTGGGTTTATCCTACAACTTGACTACCGCTCTGCTACCCTCCACACTGACAGAGGATGAGATGGACTTGAATTTGAGCAAATTCCAGGAGATGGTGAAGGACAGGGAAGCCTGGCGTGCTGCAGTCCATGGGGTCGCAAAGAGTCGAACACAACTTAGCAACTGAACTACAATCCTCCATACTGACAACCTGGGGTCTAACTTGCTTTGAGCTCCACACCTGCCCCAGGAATTCACCTTCCAGTTCTGCGTGCTCTGACACCTAGTGAAAAACACCTTCTCCCTCTGATCCCTGCCCCTTGCCAGGTAACCAGTGTCACAGGGAGAGGGACTGAATTGATTTTTCTAAATTAATGAAAAGACATGATACAAACTGGATTATTTTTTAAAGAAATAAAGTATCAGTATCTTGACCACTGCCAAGGGATTTGCTGATTTTGTTTGTTTCTTCTTAGTTCCTATGCATGAATATATGGAAGCTTTCAAATACTTTAGATATTTTGAAAGTTTTCTGTTAGTAATATTTTCCATAAGGCTGTCATTTTCATGGCCATCACTTTAAATGTTTGCATAAACTCTCATTTAAATGATTAATCATAATTTATTTCCATGCTGTTGCATGTTGAGGTTGCCTTCAATTTGTCACTGTTGATACACAAAGCTGCAATGAAAGTCTTTCTGTATCAGACTTTTTCTGAGTCATGGGCTTTACATTTCTGTCTTGTCGGCCCATGTGAATTTCCAGCTTTGGTCATGCCACACCTTCTCTTTGTCGCTGGATCTACATGTCTTAACAAGAGAAGCCAAAGCAGAATTTCCATGGATGTTTTCAGTGGGGGTGCTCTAGGCATTGGGTAAAATGATGCTTTACTGAACGAGATTTCCCTGTGCTCTGTAGGAAGTTTGGCATCCTTGTCCCATCCACGAGACGCCAATCATGTCCCTTGTTTACCATTGAGAGGGTAACAGGCAGGAAGGCCAGGGGTCTCCAAATGGAGGAAATAGCCTGCAAGTGTCAGACATTTTTATCTCTCTTAAGCGGCAGGAGGAAACAAACAAAAGCAATATTTTTTTCCTTCTCTATACAAATTTAAAGAGAGGTTTCTCTTAAAATACTGTGTTGCCATAATGACACCTGGTTTCTCCTGAAGTTAGCTATTCTTGAGCCTAGAGATAACCAATGCCTTTTTCTTATGGAAATGTTTGTCTTAAGCTATGCTAATGTACTACGCCTTTACCCCAAACTCTGTCTCCAAGTCGGTTCCACCTCTTGGCCCAAAACCTACTTGACAAACCAGTATGTTATACTCAGATATTGTTCCCCTAATCTATGTAAATGAAACTATTTGTATGGTGGTCTGCCCTTCTTTAAGATTCAAGTTAATTATTTTATGGCCCAAGATAAACCATTTGGTGCCATTCTAAATTTTAAGACATTCCTTTCTTTCATTAACAGACTGCTAGTGACTATATAACATCCAGCTGAAGACTAGCAAGGGGGTACTCTTTCTGCCCCCTTCTGATGCCTATGTCAGAAGCTTTCTCTATCTCCTTTATACTTTAATAAAACTTTATTACACAAAAGCTCTGAGCGATCAAGCCTCGTCTCTGGCCCCGGATTGAATTCTTCTCCTCCGGGGGCCAAGAATCCTGGTGTATTCGCGTGATTCAACAACAACCTTTCACCATGACAACCCAAAGCACCCCTTCTCTGTGGCCTGAGAAGCCAGGGTTTGTTGACCCCTGCACATTGCCCAGTGGGTTCTGTCTTGCTTTCTCAGACTCTAGTCAGAGTCCCTCAGGGGAGAATCTCAACAAAAGAGGCTTTAAGAGTTGGCCACACATCAGCTCTAACCCCCACCCAGGCAGGCACCCTCATTCTCACTCACCCACCTCTCTTTCCAGCACCTTTGAGTTTGGCTTTTGGCCACTCCATTATACCCACTTTTGCTTTTGTGTTTTTTGGTCACACTGTGTGGCAAATGGAATCTTAATTCCTTGACTAGGGATCAAACCCATACCCCCTGCATTGGAGGCACAGAATCTTAACCATCTGACCGCCAGGGAAGTCCCACTATTCCTTTTTTAGAAGACAGTTTCCTTTACACCTTTCCTTAATTTTTCCTCCACTGACATCTCCTCCTGCATCTTCTCTTATGCAATCCACATGCAGGACACTTTCCAGCCAGTATCCAGCATAGTCTATGGGTTAAGATTGCAAACTCAAAACTTGGGTTTTAATCCCTCCTTGAACACTTTCTAGTTTGTCACCCTAGGCAAGGAGGGTATTTGAGGCCCAGAGAGGCACATTTCCTCATCTGTAAGACAGAATGATGATACTAATAAAACCTCATTGGGAGCTGGTTGAGGAATGGGCTTAAAAGTCATCAAGATACCTCAGAGTGGAAGTGGGATTTAAACCCAAGGCAATTACAAGAAAAACATCAGTATCTTTCCACCAAACTAGTTCACCCATCTTTCATGAAAATATGGAAATCTTTTTTATGTTACACCATCATTAACTATTTAAGCCATTTGGAAGAAGAATATTGGGGCTTCCCTGGTAGCTCAGATGGTGAGGAATCTGCCTGCAATGCAGGAGACCTGGGTTCAAACCCTGGGTCCAGAAAATCCCCTGAAGAAGAAAATGATAACTCCAGTATTCTTGCCTGGAGAATCCCATGGACAGAGGAGCCTGATGGGCTACAGTCCATGGGGTCACAAAGAGTCAGACACCGAGGGATGGTATGGGGAGGGAGGCAGGAGGGGCGTTCAGGATGGGGAACACGTGTACACCTGTGGCAGATTCATGTTGATGTATGGCAAAACCAATACAATATTGTAAAGTAATTAGCCTCCAATTAAAATAAATAAATTCATATTTTTTTTAAAAATTACATTTTTACTTTCAAGATTGGAAATAGTACAATCTTGAGAGATGTAAAGAGAACAGTTCTGTGTTTACACTACCTGTATAAGGAGTGCTGAGGTCTTCGCTTTCAGTTACAAATGCAATGATATAGAAATGCGATATCACATGACATTTGAAATCCAGAGTTTGTTTGTTGCTTCAAATAAAAGAGTTTTATAATGTAATCCTCTATTTTCAAGACCTGTACTCTGTATGGGTCAAAGACTTCTTGATAATCAAGATTGCTATCATTCATTCTGTCCTTGCAGTTCTCTTATAATTGCAGCCTTCAGGCTAACATTTAGACAAAACTTACAATGGATTTGCAAAGGTGAAGTTATTGAAAAAGATTTTAAACCACTCAGATTAGATATAAACACCATGACTGAATTTAATAAACTGGAGGAAAAGAAAAGTCAATTTTTGTCATGTATTATATAAAGAAATAGCTAGAAAGAATGTGTATTCATGCCACACACACACACCAAGATCCAAGTTATTATGCAGTCCCACCTACCCCCACCATCATTCAAAACGATGTGAAATCAATTGTCATCCTCTCTCTATTTACCAGGTGTAGCATGGGTAGCCTCGCTGACAGTGATGCTTATCCAACGAATAGACAAATGCAATGCACCTGAGGAATCTGGGCCAAAAAACAAAGAAAAGCATGTTTATTCACTTCCCATTTCCTCTTGGAGAATATCAACCCCAGAGAAAACCATTTCCAGTTTACATTTCATGATTGCAAATACTTCCTGAATTTCTATTTGGAATGCAACCCTTGGAACAAACTGGCTTTCCTCAAGGAATGTGAAGTCTATCCCCTCCAAAGCTTGAGGTGTGATGAGACGCTGGCCACCAGGATACCTTGCTTGGTCCTTCAACATGATTACTGCATCTAAACTTTCCCTTTCAGAATTTTAAAAGAATATCCAGGCATTGATCTCAGCATAGACGCTGGTTTATTTCCTGATCTTGTGGTTTTATGGTAATGGTTCTCAAACTCAGTATCAGATCACCTGGGAAACCTGAAAAAGATACAAGTAGTTTCTCCCCTACTTCAACAAGTCTGGTGCCCCCATTCTTCCTTAGCTATCAAGGTGATTTTGATACACATCAAAGTTTGAGAACTACTACCGTAAGTCATTAAACTACTAAGCTCCTCCAATTGTTGCATATACCCATGCTCAGTCACTTCAGTCATGTCTCACTCTTTGCACCCCATGGACTATAGCCCACCAGACTCCTCTGTCCATGGGATTCTCCAGGCAAGAATACTGGAGTGGTTTGCCATTTCCTCCTCCAGGGGATCTTCCCAACCCAGGGGTCAAATCTGCATCTTCCTCTCAGATAATGCATTGAATGTGGAGTCTTTACCCACTGAGCCATCAGGGAAGCCTCGTTAAACTGTTGTGTGCATACATATCACCTGGGAATTGAGTTAAAGAGCAGACTGTGATCCAGCATGCTAAGGGAAGATTCTCCGCTCAGGATGATTTTGCCCATCCCCCTCCCCCCAAAGGGGACATTTGGCAATATTTGGAGACATTCTGGGTTGTCAGAATTGGTGGGGAGACTGGCATCTAGTGGGTACAGTTGGTTTTGTTGTTTAATCACTAAGTCATGTCAGCTCTCTGCAACCCCATGGACTGGAGCCTGCCAAGCATCTGTGTCCATGGGATTTCCCATGCAAAGAATGCTGGAGTAAGTTGCCATTTCCTTTTTCCAGGGGCTCTTACTGATAGAGGAATTGAAACCTCCTCTCCTGCATTGGCAGGCAGGTTCTTTACCACTGAGCCACCTGGGAACCCCAGTGTGTATGATGCTGAATATCCTTCAATGAACAGGACATCCCCTCATCCCACCCCTGCCTAACCAGGAATTGTACAGCTCAAAAGATCAATACAGTTAAGATTAAGAAACCCTACTCAAGGATATGTACACTTAAAAAGAAAAAAAATGGTAGGAAACCAGGCTCATAAAAGAGAATTAAAATAGCAAAGTCACCACTTTGTTTAACTACAAGAAACAGTAAAATGAACATCTTCTCTCAGAGTTGCAGCCACAGAAGGATTTGTGACTTACAGAATATAAAAAGAAACCTACATGTTTGGCCCTCAGGTTCTGAAGTCTCAGACACCTAAGGGAAAAGTGGCAAGTTCTGCCAACCATCAGTATTCTTACACGAGCCTACTGTTTTTGGATTCCAGACAACGGTCTACATTTTTCACTTTCCACCCAGATATTGCAAAATCATGTATACTCACAGAGGAAAAACTCTCCTGTAAATCAGATTTTTAATGGTCCTGCTGACACAGTTAATTAAAACCAAAATTTAAGGAAGGATAGGTACATGCTGAAATGGTTAGATAGCACCACTGACTTAACGGACATGAATCTGAGCAAATTCTGAGAGACAGTGAAGGACAGGGAAGCCTAGCATGCTGCAGTCCATGAGGTCACAGAGAGTCTGACACAACTTAGTGACTAAACAATGACACAGTACATGAAGGTGAATTATCTTGCTTTTCCTGAATTGTTCTAAGAAATAAACCAGACCTTCACTGTGGATATCCAAAATAGTATATCCAGACTTCACTGCTAAATTTCACAAAGCAGTTTGCTAGTTACCTTGACACATTTAGTTTTATAGCAGTTTTACAGGGTCTGGAGTCCTCAACCATTTTACAAAGAAATGATACTGTCTGTTCAGCCTGTCCAAGTGTGAAAACAGGCTCTGTCTACAGGTCTGGTGATGAGGTGAGATGAGATGGGGAGAAAGGGAGTGGATAGCCAGCCCGAGATATTCCAAGAAGCTCCTGCCCAAGTTGGTGTATAGTCCAGAGAAAGAGATGGGTGTGGACAACTTTGGGACATAACCCTCTGCCCTTGTCCCCATCCTGCTAATTAGAATAACATGAAGAAGAGATTTCATGGCAGCAGAAAAAGAGTTAGACTAGAAGACTCTGGAAAATACCTTCCAATCAAGAGTAGGGCAACATGGCACCATGGGATCAACCAGAGTGGAGACCACATTAACCTGCTCAGTAGTCCATGTAGATGAAAAGCTCTGAAGAAGAGTTCTCAGCTACTCCATGGTGCATATGTTCTTGGCACCACCTGTTGGCTGGAGGAGGTCATGCTGGATGAAGTCATGGTGGTCATGGTGGAGGAAAGGGAACCTTGGCTGAGGTGTGTCTATAGAAGCTTAGGGGTAAGATGAGTTGATAATTAAAGAAGGGAGAATGGTCAGAAGACTGGTCACAAATATCCCCAGATGTGCTGTGCACAGTCTTCAAGACCTGGTTTGAATGTCTCTGCTTAACTTTCCCAAGAACGATGATGGTTTCCTCATTTGCATTCCCATTTGTATTCTTGGTACATGGCTGGATCATACAGTTTATCACAGGCACCAAACTTCAGTGTATGTGTGTGTAGATTGCGAGCTCTGGGTGGGAAAGACTTGTACTTTTACTCACCTTTGAGCCTACCCCAGTGGCTATCTCAATGGCCAATGGCCAATAAGTATTTCAACATAGTGATGTCTCAGAGATAGGAGAAGGGAAAAGAACAGCCACAGGCTGTGTGAAACTCACTGCAAAATCAGACCCAAAGGTCTAGTGGACCCATGGGGAAGTCATCTGTTGTTTCTGAAGCCCAGTGATCATTCTTTCTTCCCTTTGGTAACCCTGCTTGCATGCTAAGTTGCTTCAGTCATGTCTGACTCTTTGCGACCCTATGAATTCTAGCCCACCAGACTCCTCTGTCCATGGGATTCTCCAGGCAAGAATACTGGAGTGGGTTGTCACACCCTCCTCCAGGGAACTTTCCCAAGCCAGGGATCAAACCCACATCTCCTGAGGCTCCTGCTCTGCAGGTGGATTCTTTTATCGCTAAGCCACTGGGGAAACCCCTTTGGCCATCCTACCTCCTCCTTAATTTTCTGTGGAGGAGCACCTAGATATCAGTCAATATGGCCCAAAGAGGAACTTCATTCTCTCTAGATCTGAGGAAAGGGCACATGACCCAAGCCTGGTCAATGGGGCATTCTGTCCTCCTGGGCTCATATTCAAATATGGACCCATAATCCAAGTAAATCAGCAAACCTTAAATCTGGGTTTTGTTAGAATTCCTCTCTCTGCTGGGATTGCTGTCTATAAAGGTTCTCCTCTATGGAGAACCTGCTTGAAGATAAAGATGAAGGCGGCATGAAGCAGGACAGAGCTGAGACTGGGGAGAAACCAAGTCCTAAAGGTGTTGGCAAGTCCCAGCAAACCACTCTGTCTGTTCACAGACCTCTATTTACATGAACCAAAACCTTTCTTTTGAGCTCTGCTTGCAATTAGTATATACTGAGTATATACTCTAATCCAATGGGGTGCTTCTAAAGGACCCCAAAACAAGGCAAGGTCTGGTCATTCTTCTCTTGCCATTGGCTACAGGCCACCAGTCAAAACCCTGAGCTGCATCCTAATCAGACAGGGATGTATAATACAGCCATAGTCCATGGGGTCGCTAAGAGTCGGACACGACTGAGCGACTTCACTTTCACTTTTCAGTTTCATGCATTGGAGAAGGAAGTGGCAACCCACTCCAGTGTTCTTGCCTGGAGAATCCCAGGGACGGGGGAGCCTGGTGGGCTGCCGCCTATGGGGTTGCACAGAGTTGGACACAACTGAAGCGACTTAGCAGCAGCAGCAGCAGCACATCCCCCACCAAGGCCTCATGCTGTCATTTAAAGGTCTATTAGTGTGTGTCACTATTCCTTGACACACTAAGCCAGCGACTGCAACAGGCTTGATGGTTTTCTCTACTTGGTTACATATTCAACCTATATGGTAAGCAGTAGAGTTCAGATAAGAGAAGAACAGAACTATCAGATCCAATCAACTGGGATTTTCTTTTGTTGATATATTTCACCCTTCTGGCCAAAACAGACACACAGAGGCACAGATTCTAATATTATTGAAACAACAGGCAGCTGTTATCAGGAGTTGTTGTTCAGTTGCTAAGTCATATCCAACTCTTTGCGATCCCATGGACTATATGTAGCATGCCAGTCTCCTCTGTCCTCCATTATCTTCTGGAGTGTGCTCAGATTCTAGTTCATTGAGTCGGTGATGCTATCTAACCATCTCATTCTCTGTTGTCGCCTGCTCCTCTTGCCCTCAATCTTTCCCAGCAGCATGGTCTTTTCTGATGAGTCAGCTCTTCGAATCAGATGGTCAAAGTATTGGAGCTTCAGCTTCAGCACCAGTCCTGCCAATAAATATTCAGGATTAATTTCCTTTGGGACTAACTGGTTTGATCTCCTTGAAGTCCAAGGGACTCTCAAGAGTCTTCTCCAGCACCACAATTCAAAAGCATCAATTCTTTAGTGCTCAGTCTTCTTTATGGTTCAACTCTCACATCCTTACATGACTACTGGAAAAACTATAACTTTGACTATATGGACTTTTTTGGCAAAGTGCTATCTCTGCTTTTTAATATGCTGTTTAGGTTTGGTACAGCTTCCACTTTTCCCCCTTATATTTGCCATGAAGTGATAGGACCAGATACCATGATCTTAGTTTTCTGAATGTTGAGTTTCAAGCCAGCTTTTTCACTCTCCTCTTTCACCCTCATCAACAAACTCTTTAGTTCCTCTTCATTTTCTGCCATTAAAGTAGAGTGGTATCATCTGCATATCTGAAGTTGCTGATATTTCTCCTGAAAATCTTGATTCCAGCTTGTGATGCATCCAACCTGGCATTTCACACGATATATTCTGCATAAGTTAAATAAGCAGGGTGACAGTATACAGTTATCACACTCCTTTCCCAATTTTGAACCAATTGTTCTATGTCCAGTTCTAACTGTTGCTTCTTGACCTGCATACGGGTTTCTCAGGAGACAGGTAAGGTGATCTGGTACTCTCATCTCTTTAAGAATTTTCCACAATTTGTTGTGATCCACACAGTCAAAGGAGGAGTGGTTCTAATTATACCAACACATCTGGAACATGGCAACTAATAAACTGTTTGGGGTGTATGATATTTTTCAAGCATCCAATATAGATTTTAAAAACATGTTAAATAAAACAAGTCATTCATAAGCAGTAAGTCTGCAAGTAAGAATGAAGTTTTTCTTGGCCTTTTGTGGGTCCGTACTAATTAATTCTATAATGAGAAAGTGCTTTTCAAACTTAAAATGTCACATATGCATAAATTATCATGACTATCAAATTATAGTCGCTATTGTTAGTTCTATAGTATTGCCCAAAAGGATAAGAGCCTTAAGTTTACAGTTAGAGATTAATAATTTCTGTCTTTATGTCTTTACTTTCCTTGTCAGTAAGTTTTGCCTAGAAGCCAATATCATCACATCAGAACATCAAATCAGCCACTGTGTGCTGGGCCATAAGCTATTGAAACAAACTCCACGTGGAAGATCAGTTCAGTTCAGTCACTCAGTCGTGTAAGACTCTTTGCAATCCCATGGACTGCATGTATCATACCAGGCTTCCCTAAGATAGGCAAAAAAAAAAAAAAAGGAATAAAAGCCAGTTGTACAGCCAGATAGACACATGAAAAAGTTTTTGTCTTATTCTGATTCAGAGGACTTGCCCCACTTGCATCAAATCAGAATCCCTCCACTCGCCTCTGTTACAAGATTATGCATCATTTTGTTCTTGTTTAGTCGCTAAATTGTGTCTGACTCTTTTTGACCCCATGGACTATAGCATTCCAGGGCTCCCTGTCCTTCACTATCTCCCAGAGTTTGCTCAAATTCATGTCCATTGAGTCGGTGACGCTATCTGACTATCTCATCCTCTGTCACCCCTTCTCCTCCTGCCTTCGATCTTTCCTAGCATCAGGGTTTTTTCCAATGAGTTGGCTTTTTGCTATCAGGTAGCCAAAATATTTGGAGAAGGCAATGGCACCCCATCCCAGTACTCTTGCCTGGAAAATCCCATGGACGGAGGAGCCTGGTGGGCTGCAGTCCATGGGGTCGCTAAGAGTCAGATACGACTGAGCGACTTCATTTTCACTTTTCACTTTCATGCATTGGAGAAGGAAATGGCAACCCACTCCAGTGTTCTTGCCTGGAGAATCCCAGGGACGGGGGAGCCTGGTGGGCTGCTGTCTATGGAGTCGCACAGAGTCAGATACAACTGAAGTGACTTAGCAGCAGCAGCAGCCAAAGTATTGGAGCTTCAGCATCAATCCTTCCAATGAATATTCAGGGTTGATTTCCTTTAGGATTAACTGGTTTGATCTTGCAATCCAATGGGCTCTCAAGAGTCTTCTCCAACACCACAATTGAAAAGCATCAGTTCTTCAGCACTCAGCCTTCTTTATGGTCAGACTCTCACAGGCACGTGAGATATTTAAAGATATTAGTGTTGGAATGAGAGATCATCTGTGTGTGTGTGTGTGTGTGTGTGTGTGTGTGTGTGTGAAAGAGAGAGAGAGAGAGAAAATGATGGAGCAAAAGAAGAGAGATTTGTTGCTCTAATCTCCTCCACAGGTAGAATTTCTTTCCTACAATAATAACCTGGGTAAACTGCTCCTAACTCAGCTTATCTGTGGAAATTAGTCTTCTCATCAAACCTTGGGGAAAATCTTTCTATAAGGTGTTCATCTGTGTGATGAAGTGGACCCTTCCCAATTACACACCCTGTTTTGTTGTTAAAAGTCTTGCAAACACAAATGTCAGTATAGGGGTTAAGCAAGTTCATTTAGTTTTGTTTGCCAAATTTTTATTAGTGTTTCTTTTTGCAGTGCTTTTGATAATTAGTCAAAATCAACTAAAAGGTAAGAAAATACATATGATCTAAATAAGTGAGGGAGAAGAGATGGAAACTCTGCTAGGAAAATGTGCATCCAAAGTTGTGGCAGCTTGGTCCAAGGTTGATGAAGGGAGGAACAGAGATGCCTGGGAAGAAAGAGGAAGGGGGCAGGCAAGATGGGAAAGTTTCCTAAGAAAAGGGGTTTTTGTTTCTTGGGAGTTTTTAGGCAAAAGGAATGCTCCTTCCTCTCTAGTCTCACTTCCTTACCTTGATTGTAACTTCCTGACTACTTTGCACAGTTACTTGCATGAAATTTACCATAACTGAGTGGGATGCTTGTGTGGACAAAAAGTTCCTGGAGACCTAAGGCCATGTTGATATGGGAAGTACTCAGTGGATACATAACCAGGTTCCTCTAGGGAGGAGCCATCTGCCCTCTATCACCATTCCAGTCTGATTCTGGTATGTTTCCACTCCACAGAGTTTCCCACCATTGGAATTACTCATTTGTTCATTCATGCAGAGAGTTTATGCCTTCTGAGTGCCAGGCACTTAACTTGGCCACAGACAGTGCTTGGAAAGTCACAACTATTCCAGGCACAGGCAGCTACAGGCAGCATCCATCTTCCCACCTCTAGATGCTCAGGAACAACAGGTCAGTTGAACCAACTGGCTAGAGATCAAAGTAAAACCTGGAGCTTCTGGAGGACAATCCAACTCAGCTGGTAAGCTGGCTTCTCTCTAGGCTCTGTTCTGCATGACTCATTTCATCCCACACTATTTATGGACCACCTACTATGTCCCAAGCAACTTTCTAGGCAGTGGGGGTACAAGAGTGAACAAATAAAAAACAAGCCCCAAAACTCTGCCCTCACAGAGCTTACCTTCTAGAGGGAGTGAATGCATGTGCATTCTCAGTCACCTCCAACTCTGCAACCCCATGGAGCACAGCCCCCCAGGCTCCTCTGTCCACGGAATTTTCCAAGCAAGAATACTGGAGTGGGTTGCCATTTCTTCCCCCAGGGGATTTTCCTGACCCAGGGATTGAACCCATGTCTCCCACATTTCCTGCAATGGCAGGCAGATTCTTTACCACTAAGCCACCTGGGAAGTACCCTAGAGGGAGAGAGGAAGATAAATAGGACTTCCCTGGTGGTCCAGTGGTTAAGACTTCTCCTTCCAATGCAGGGACTATGAGTTAGATCCACAGTCAGGGAGCTAAGATCCCACCTACCTTGGGACCAAAAATCCAAAACATAAAACAGAAACAATATGGTAACAAATTCAATAGGGACTTTAAAAACAAACAAAAACTTTTTTTAAAAAAGTATGAAACAACTACATGTTAGCCAGTGGTAAGTGCTAACAACTTCTCTGAGCCTCAGTTTCCTCATCTGTCAAATGGGGATAATAATGGGATCACAGGAATATCGCAGGACTAAATGAGTTGATTCACAGAGAGCATTTTGATTTCTGCCTGGGTCATACATGCTCAATAGATGTCAGCCATCAGTGATCATTACTCTGGTCGCTGCCCAGCATTCAGGTGGCCATAGCTTAGCAACAGTGCGTGGCTTCCGTATAGTCTTGGCAACAGTGCTTGGCACCTACGCACCCAGCCGTGACAGCTCTGGGTGAAGATAAATCACGCTTTGTTTGGGCTCGACAAGTGGAAACAGAACACTAACACAGTCTTCTCCCACGCTGGAAAAAATCCACACAGCATGTGCAACACTCCTTCAGATTAGTGGGGGAATAGATTAGGACACAATGAAGGGTTTTAGTCAAAAGGGCAAGAGCTGACTTTAACCCAATAGAGCCTCTAAATCCAGTGAGGCATCAGGGCAGAAGAGCACACACTCTGCATATTCAGGTCAGACATGCCTGCGTTATGTCTTAGTTGACCACTTACTTGGTAAAGTGACTTGAGGAAGTCATTTTTCCCCTCCAGCCTATAAAAATAGGCTAAGAGAATGCACAGGTTCAAAGGGAAAATAAATGCATGTGCGTGGAATATGTTGTTTAGTTGCCAAGTTGTGTCCAACTCTTGGCAAGCCCATAGACTACAACCCACCAGGCTTCTCTATCCACAGAATTCTCCAGGCAAGAACACTGGAGTGGGTAGCCATTCCCTTCTCCAGGAGATCAATTAATGTAGGTTGCCCCTTCAACTCTCCTAAGAAGGAGAAAGAGTTTCTACACTGCAATTGTACACACTGTACAAGTTGCTTTGTGACCTAGACTTGAGTCAGAAGGTAAATGTTTATAGACACATATTGAGGCTATGTAGTCTTCTGTAGAGAAGTAAAAGTGAAACTAAGCAGTAAAGGGGCTTCCCTTGTAGCTCAGTTGGTAAAGAATCTGGCTGCAATGCAGGAAACCTGGGTTTGATTCTTGGGTCGGGAAGATCCCCTGGAGAAGGAAATGGCAACCCACTGCAGTATGCTTGCCTAGAGAATCCCATAGACAGAGGAGCCTGGAAGACTACAGGCAATGGGGTCGCAAGAGTCGGACACGACTTATTGACTAAACCACCACCACCAAGCAGTAAAGACATAAAAGTCTTGAGGATGGCATTTGTGACGGAAGATTCCTGGGAAACAGGTTGAAAAAGTCCCCAAGGCTCTGCCTCCGATAGGCCAAACATTCTTGAGAGAAGTAGAAGAGACGTGATCTATTTTTGCAAGCATATTACCTACTCCTGAGAAGGAAAAGGGAAGACACATGTTCTACGTGCCTTCCACCAGACTGACAAGAAATAGACCAGAAAAGCTGCCAACTCCTCACAAGAAGACATTTTTTAAAGAAATTAAGAGAGACAAGCTCGATCAAGATAAGCTAGTTCCAAAACTGTGCCAAAGCAGTAAAGTCATTTTTATTCATGGTAACTGCCTTAGAATAACCCAGAAAAGAAAACCCCAAGTGCACACAAAAAAATTACTGCACTTATTTTTAATTCAATCAGAGTAGCATGAGAGCAAACCCCAGTTTCTCTGTTTGTTTTCTGGATCTTCAAAGAAACCATAGGTTTGGGGGAATTGTATAAAATATGCACACACAGCAGATACTAGCTCTGAGAGGCTACTGGGAAACGAAGGCCATTAACACAAGGACAAAGGTGTAGGGGAAGCAAAACCACGTAAAATATGTTTGGGGAAATAGCTGGTGGAAGCCTGTAGGAGGAAACTAGGAAAATGCATCCCAAAGGGGATGTCCTGATAATTCATGGAGGGTCCACCTTGGTCCACCTTATCAATGGGCCCCAAGCATTGACCTTCTGGGAGTCAGGAAGCTTGAGCTGCACCTGTACCTCTGATCTCTAGTTATGGAACCCCAAGTATGTCACCATAGTCAGCTGTTCCTCAGTTTCCTTATCTGTAAAATGGGTATAACATTTAACCTTGAAGGGCTTCCATAGGGTCTTGTTCCTAAAAAATGCTTTGTGGGCCAGAATCCTGTGTGAGGGTTAGATCACACATAGGGAGATGCACTTGCATTCTTCTTGGTACGACATGGAGTATGTGTAAAGTTGACACATGCAGCAAGTTGTCCTTTTCATTTCACACCAGGCTTTGGCAACACTTCCTGCTTTGGGAGAGAAGAGACATAAACATCCCACCCTGAGATGTTCAGAGCTGAGATGTGCTCTCATTAGCATGCCTGGAAACCCCGCTAGCCTAGCAACAAGACTCAGAACTATCACACTCTTAAAGGGACTCTAAAATATGACACAAATGAACTTAGCTACAAGACAGAAACAGACTCAGAGATAACTTGTGGTTGCCAAGAGGGAGGGAGAGGGGTGGACTGGGAGTTTGGGGTTGGTAGATGTAAATTATTACATTTAGAATGGATAAACAACATCGTCCTAATGTATAACACAGAGAACTATTCACTATCCTATGATAAACTATAATGGAAGAGAATATTTTTAATGTATAAAAAATATGCATGTACTACTGTAAATCTTGTTATAAATCATTTCAAACATAGTATTAATCCAAGAACACTGTTTTGTTACAGATTAAATAGGGGGCTCAGTGGTAAAGAAGCCATCTGTCAATGCAGGAGATTCAAGAGATTCAGGTTCAATTGCTGGGCTGGGAAGATCCCCTGGAGAAGGGAATGGCAGCCCACTCCAGTATTCTTGCCTGGAGAATCCCCATGGACAGAGGAGCCTGGTGGGCAACAATCCAGAGGGTCTCAAAGAGTCAGACATTACTGAGCACACATGCAAATATTTAAAGAGGAACATAATAATGTAACTGAAAAAAATGAATTATTTTATATTTTGTATTTAGTATACCCACTGTATTTACTTTGCTTTCACTTATTTAAAGAAATGTTAATTATTTCTTATAAATATTGTTTTCCTCTTAATGAAAAAAAGGGGAGAAGGACATAGACCGCTCAAGTCTGGGGGCATTCAGCCCTACATTTCAGACCTCAGAGGTCCCCATGTTGTCTCTGGTCATGTGGAGGTAACTTCTAGGGAGGCCCTGCATCCCAGAGTGGTGGAAAGATCCTGGAATCCATGGGGTCAGACCCCCTCACTGAATCACATGGCAGCTGCCAGAGCATGAGGACAGGGTTTTAACTCAATGGGCCTAATTTCCCTCCTTTGTAACATCTCACCATGAACCCTACCTACCTCCAAGGGTTTCATAAAATCATAGATGTAATGCACTGGGACTCATTAAATAATTTAGGACAATAGGGAACCACTAAAGGGTATTGCCAGAGCCACCTAGGCCAGCAGAGAGAATGCTGATCTTTGTTCTCAGAAGCTTTTCAAAGCCCTTCCCAATAGACAGGGCCCTCAAGGGGACATTCCTGGCCTCTTCGGCCCTCGTTTTAAGACACAAAAAAAAAAAGATTAAGGAGAGAGACAAGTCTAGTGACTCAAAAATATATTTTTTTCTGTCAGCACACACATACTATTGGTCAGCAGTAGTAAAATATAATTATCATAATACGTTTTCTCAAAGGTTGGTTTTTATATCTTCAACTGTGTTAAAAAGTGAATTTTATCCACATCAAGAAATAACTTGAAAAGTGTAAAAAAGGTAAAGAGATTATAGCAAAATCAATATTAGCAAGAGTGAAATTGCAGGACTAGAGGCAATAAAAACCTTTCCTAAGCCAAGGAAAGAGATCTCCTCGTAAAATTATAATAAATTACTTTAGTTTTATCACTTGGTAAATTGCTTGAATATTAGTATCACTGAGGCTACATTTCCTTTCAACCAAAGAATGCATTTCGGCCTTGGCTCTGGTACAAATAAGATTAGGGTGGCATCATCCTGACAGTGCTATCTTATTAACTTGTAAGGAGCTCATTATTTTAAATACAACCCCACTTTCTTGCCATCTCAGACTTTCCTCCAAGATGTCATTTTTATTTAGATGCTGCATCCTGGTCCTTCTAGCAAGATTATTTATGGACATCGATTGTTGAATCTCGTCCTTCCAGCAAAATTATTTATGGACATCGATTGTTGGATTTCACATCATTTTCATGTGCTACACGATACTACTCTTCCTTTATTTACTCCCCAACCATTTAAAAATGTAAAAAAATTTTCTCAACATACAGGCTAAAATTTTTCTCACTCCCAAGAAGCAGGGAATGAGCTGGATTGGACGTACCAGCTGTAATCTCCTGATCTGCCCCAATTCTTCAGAAATCATCACCACTCTGACCTTGCAGAAGGGTCCACAGCTAGGGGTCCAGGTATCTGTCCTCTGCCTGTAACCCTGGGTGGTCCTGGGATAGCTCAGTGTCCTTACACATCTCTGACATTTTGACAGGTGATTCTTTCTTGTCTGACTCAGAATGATAACATTTTTATTATTATTATAAATTATTAATTTATTCATAAGACATTTAGCTTTTCAGATTTATTTTTAGATTGGAGGATAATTGCTTTGCAATGTTGTGTTGGTTTCTGCCATGCAACAACGTGAATCGACCATAGGTATTTAAAAAACAGACGTTCACAAAGAGACCTAAGATCAGAATGTTGTATGAAGGACAAAATTCTGGCCTTGAGGAGAACTGCATTGTTCTTACAGTTAACTTTGAAGGATTTAGAATGAGACACTGGGGGACCATTAATTCTTTATAAGCCCATGTTTACATTAAAAACAAAAACAAATGCAATGACAGAATGATAACACTTCTAAGCTCTATCTCCTGCACCCTCATCTAGATGACTTTGAGGTTCCTTGTGTCTCAGATTGTCCAGAAAATCCTAGATTGTGTTGAATAATGACAGTAGTCATAACCTGGCATTCAGCCTTCCTCTGCTGTAAAATTCTAACTCTTCACTGCGGTTTAGTGAAAAGGATGCAGATGGTGGGCTGGCAGGGTAGAGAGTTGTCATGAGAAAGAAATGGGAAAATTGCAAAAAGTAACTACGAAATAATCTTCCAAAGCAGAGCTGCCCGGTACAGTGTAATGCAAGAGCAGACAACCCACATTCCTGAGGCCCAAGGGAGCTTTGCTAACACTGCCGTTGTTGGGCAGCAGGTACCATGCTTGAACCAGAATTCACTGGGCCAATCCCAGGTCGGTGAAGGGTCCCCAAACCCCCAAAACCAGCATCGTCAAGTTCTAGAGGCTGCCAGTGAACATGCTGCCTGGTGAGGTCAGCATCATGCCTCTCTGGAGGGAACTCTGCCCAGAGTGAGAGGCCCATAGCCAGTGTTGGTCTCTTGGCACAAGCTCACTGAGCGGGTGCCTCCAGTTCATCCAAGACCACGGGAGTGTCAGCGCGGCTTCTACTTGATTATGGAGTCGGAAAAGTATGGTAATGGCAGAGATGAACTGGGAGATTGGGACTGCCATGTATACACTATTGATACTATGTAAAAAATAGACAACAAGTGAAAACCTACTGTATAATTCTGCGGTATAAAACCTACTGTATAACTCTGTACTCAATGCTTTGTGGTGACCTAAATGGAAAGGAAATCCAAAACAGAGGAGATATATGTATACGTGTAGCTGATTCACTATGCTGTACAGTAGAAATTATCCAAACATTATAAAACAACTATACTCCAATAAAATTTTTTTAATTAAAAAATAAATAAAACATACAGGGAGACCTCAGAGATGCAACGGGCTCAGTTCCAGACCACTGCAATAAAGTGAGTCACATGAAGTTTTTGGTTTCCCAGTGCATATAAAAGTCATGCTTTCACTATAGTCTACTGAGTGTGCACCAGCATTATGTCTAAAAAAAATCTTATGTATGTTAATGTACTTTAATTAAAAAATACTTTATTGCTAAAAAATGATAACCATCATCTGAGCCTTCAGTGAGTTAAAATCATTTAGCTGATGGAGGGTCTGAAATATTGTAAGAATTACCACAATGTGACACGAAGATAATGTTAGAACTCCCTTTACTATTTTAATTATAAAAGAGAAATAAAGTAAAATAAATGATTAAAATTATGTGTATTTCAAAAAGTACATTCTCAAGCAGGACTAGTCTGTGATCACTCACTCAGCCTGACTTCATTTGGTGTCAAGAGATAAGCAGTTGAATATCGATATCTGCTTTCCTATTTGGCATTTTGGAAGCAGAAAAAAGTCAGTTTATTTGTACATATATGAAGAATTATCGTGACAGCTGCAAGCTACATGCTGGTTCAGGTGGCTGTTCTAGTGGGTCAAATACCATGAAGCATGTATAACTTTGATGAATATTTTCAAAATAGGAAACAACTTCTGATAAAATTCCAAATAAAACAAAGCATAGGTTTTCCTCAATTTGTATGTAGGTAAACTCCTCAGACATTCAGGGTAAATTCAACCACGCCAAAAAAAAAAACACACAAAAAATCCCACAGTTAGGTCCTTGTAAATAGGCTCTTCACCTACATGAACATCTAGCATCAGCTGGTTTATAGGACATGCTGGTGATGGAAAAAAGTCTTCCCTACAAATCCCAGGATAACTACCATTCCTTCCTCCCACCAAGTGCCAGGGCCCCCCCAATCACTGCAAGTGCAAGTATACTCCCAAAAGGCCCCCTAGAGGGTAGAACCACCCCCAGAGGGGGTTACTGCCGTAGGAGATGGATGTGACTTCAACATAATGCCAAGAATATCTACCCGCTTACCTCCTGCTTACTCTGTGCCAGGAAACGTGGAAGCACTCCACAAATATTAACCCCTTTAATCCTTATAGCAATCATGTTATTTCAGAAATGAAACACTGAGGCTATGAGAGGTTAAATAGCTTGTCCGAGGTCACGCAGGCCATGACTGAACAGAGATTCAAATGCAGGCAACGTGGCTCCACAGTCCAGGATCAAACCCCCAACTATCCTCCCCTTTCTCTGTACACACGTGCTCATTGCGTCTGACTCTCTGTGACCTTCTGGACTGTAGCCCACCAGGTTCCTCTGTCCATGGAATTTTTCCAGTCAAGAATACTGGAGTGGGTTGCCATTGCCTTCTCCAGGGGATCTTCCCAACCCAGGGATCGAACCTGCATCTTCTGCATCTCCTGTATTGGCAGGTGGGCTCTTTACCACTAGCACCATCTGCTGCTAAGTCGCTTCAGCCGTGTCCGACTCCGTGCGACCCCATAGACGGCCTCCTACCAGGCTCCTCTGTCTCTGAAATTCTCCAGGCAAGAACACTGGAGTGGGTTGCCATTTCCTTCTCCAATGCATGAAAGTGAAAAGTGAAAGTGAAGTCGCTCAGTCATGTCCGACTCTTAGCGACCTCACGGACTGCAGCCCACCAGACTTCTCCTAGGAAGCCCTTATGAATGTAATAGCTCACCAAGGTCTATAACCTGTTCTATAACACTCTGAACCAGTTCTATAAAATGAAACCAATATTTTTCTGTCTTCATTTAATTCATTAATCTATTTTTCTACCCCCACCCCAAATATTTTCATATCTTATCTGGGTCAGGTCCTAGCCTAGTGGATACACATGAAATGTAGGGCAAAGCATTGTCTTCAAGAAGCTACATTCTAGTGGATAAGACGCATAATAAATTCACAGAGAAGTTTGTTGGGTTTTTTTTTTTTTGAGATAAGAAGAATTCTTTAAAAACAAACAAACAAACAAAAAACAACAACAACAGACTTCAATGGCAGTCCAGCGGTTATGGCTTCACCTTTCAATACAAGGGGTGCAGGTTTGATCCCTGGTCAGGGAGCTAAAATCTCACATGCCTCAGGGCCAAAAACCAAAACATAAAACAGAAGCAATACTGTTACAAATTCAATAAAGACTTAAAATGGTCCACATCAAAGAAAATATTTTGTAAAAGATGAGAAGAATTGCTATGAAGAAAATAAGACTGCTAGGAGAGAAAGGAGCAGGGTTGGGGCGGAGGGGAGCTTATATTAAACAAAGTTGTCGAGAAGGGTTTCTCATTAGAGGTAAGGTGGGAATGATAAAGGAAGTGGCCAGGTAAAGACCTGGGGAGGAAACCCTACACAGAGGCAACAAATGCAAAGGAGGAGGAGGGCAAGAAAGATGAGAAGATGTGGACAGGAGACAAGGTTAAAAGAAAAGTGGAAGCATCACTGAGGCTGCAGGAATGACCAGGAGGTTTCAGCCAGTGGCAAACAAACTCGTAAGAAGGGTCACTGATACACAGATGTTTTCCTCTGGCCCATATGATGCTTCACCTAATCTTAGGAATGGGATTTTTCCCATGAGGTTGTCAGCGTTTCTCTGATGTTACTCAGATAATCATGGCCTCTGACACATCTGCTTGCATTGTTGTCCACTCAGAGTACATGGCTGGCAGCCCGGCATCAAAGCATACTTTTCAAAGCATCATGACAACGCTTCACAAATAACTCTATGACAATGATATATGAGTCTCAGCCTGCTCATGAAAGGGCAGGATGAGGCCTGGAATACCCACTTCAAGGTGAGATGAGCAGCAGACTATTTAAGAGGAGACCACTCTTGGTGACAAAGGGTGGTAAAACTTGGGACCTACGGCTGAGCAGCCAAGACATGCATCCCATTTTGGACATTCCACAGATCGTTTCCCCATACATGACTCTGATCAGAAATGAAAATGATATGTGAGAATTTCAGCACTTGTATATTCTGAGTTGGCACAAGTCCCTGCTCTGGGAAAAATATTTAACAATATACAGTTTACTGATAGGGCAACAACAACAAACCTGTCAAGGTGTTTCCTTTCTTTTTTAGCTGAAGTATAGTTGATCTACAATGTTGTACAATTTCCGCTGTACAACAAAGTAATCCAAAACACCTTATGGAAAAAATTGAATGAACTTCAAGTTTTTCCATAAGGTGTTATGGAAAAGCCAAGCAAACTTTTTGGCCAGCCCAATATATACATTGTTTCTTATATTCTTTTTCTTATATTTCTTATATTCTTTTCCTTATATTCTATAAACTGTGGTTTATCACAGGATGTTGAATGTACTTCCCTGTACTATACATTAGGACCTTGTTGTTTATCCATTCTAAATGTAATGGTTTTCATCTACCAACCCTGGACACTCATTTCATCCTTCTCTCAACCTCTGCTCTCGGCAACTGCAAGTCTGTTCTCTCTGAGTCTGCTTCTGTTTTGTAGATAGGATCACTTGTGCCATATTTTTGACTTCACATGTAAGTGATATCATATATTTGTCTTTCTCTTTCTGACTTACTTCACTTAGTATGATAATCTCCAGTTGCATCCATGTTGCTGCAAATGGCAGGATTTCTTTCTTTCTATGGTTGAGTAATAGTCCATTGTGTATATATAGCACATCTTCTTTATCCATTCATCTGCTGATAGACATTTAAGTCGCTTCCATGTTTTGGTGGTGACTGCTATGAACATGGGGGTGCATGTATCTTTTTGAATTACAGTTTTGTCTGGTATATTTCCAAGAGTGAAACTGCTGGATCATATGGTAATTCTATTTTTAGTTTTATGAGAAACTTTCATACTGTTTTCTATAGTGGATGTACCAGCTTACATTCCTGTTAAGATGTTTCTTAAATGCCTGAAGTTTGTCTGCAATGTTCTTGGGCTACATATTTGGTCAAAAGCAAATGGAGAGGGAGAGATATTCCTGGTTATTAAGGAAACTGGGGGCACAAATGACTCCACAGTATTCTGCATGGACTCTGCGTGGCTCTGATAGACTCATGCACCACGGCTCGTGGACTCCTCCAGGAGGGGGAGCATATCTCTGATGCCCCATCCCCCAGCCCATAGTTAATGTCCAGTGAATCCCTGCTGAATAAACAGCTCTATCAGGTCTGGGGAACCATCACGAGGAATCTGCCTATGATAGGCTCCTGATCCTGAACAAGTAACTTGACCTCTCTCTGCTGCAAATTTCTTTGTCTGAAAAATGGGAATTATACATAATAGCACCTATATCAAAGAGTTTTTGTGAAAATTAAATTAGTTAGTATATGGAAAGCACTTCAAATAGTGCCTGGTTATATCAGTACCATGGGATTCCCTGGTGTCTCAGTGATAAAGAATCCACCTGCTAATGCAGGAGACACAGATTTGATCCCTGAGTCAGGAAGATTCCCTGGAGAAGGACATGACAACCAACTCCAGTGTTCTTGCCTGAAAAATCCCATGGACACAGGAGCCCAGTGGGCTATAGTCCATGGGGTCACAAAAGAGTCAGCCACAACTTAGCGACTAAACAACAACAACAATATCAGTACCATTATTGTCCTCATTAAAATCTTCATTCTCACCCAAAAGAGAGAATGGTTTTAAAGTAATAATGCCATCCATCATTTGGTCATGTGTACATATAATTATATCTTTGCTTGTTTATCCCACTAAATTTTATGCTTCCTAAGACTGATCTCCCTTTTCAGACCTGTATCCCCAGGACTCTGGTTTGACATATGTTAGTTACAAAGTGTTTGGTTGTTGAATGAATGAACAAATGAACAAACATCCCCCTCCTGAGATCCTGAAAAGTCCCTTTTTAATATAATGACATTAGCAGGCTTGATAGATCAGCCCCAGTCTTCTTTTTGTGAAACATTTTAGCATTCTGTGAATGCACACCTTTTACTAGAACATTAAGGAGGGTGGTGAGAAGTCGTGCAGAAGCTAAGAGTACTAATGCATGTGAAATTGCTCACCCTCGGGGAGAATTCATGGGAAGTCATTTTTACCCTCAGACGCATTCAGGCACAGGAGGCTCTTGCATGACCAACTTAAATTTCAGGTTAGCAAATGAACATTAAACACAGGGATCGGGAGCTGGATGCCTTGACCTTTTTGGAGGAACAGAAGCCGGCCACAACTCCGATTACCTCTAGCAGAACCAGAAGTCTAACATGCCATTTAAATTCAGAATCAAAGAAATTTATCAGAGGGAAGACTTGTAGAGACTCAGTAGTATAAACCTCTGGTATTACAGATGAGGCAGTTGAGGATCAGAAGGAAATAACTGGACCCAAGACACAGCAATCATCATTGGGAGAGTCGGGATTTAGACCCAGGACTCCCTACTCCTGATCCAACCCATTTCCCCACCTCCTGTTGGTTTAAAGTTAAACATTATTATCAGAGGGTCTCTTGTCAGCCTGCTGATTTGTAACAGCAAGGACGATACATGTCTTACATGTCCATGACTAAAAGGCAGGTATTTGTACTTGCACATCAGTGAGCCAGTATTTGAAAGTCAACATGATCTCCATGCTATGGCTGATTTGGAAACTAATGTGATGGAACCCTGGCTCATATATCAGCAAAAAGGTGATGGTAGACCCCACCAGATGGTGGGGGCATTCACTTGTCATATTTCAGTGCCAGACACGGCTGCCTTTTCCTCCTTTGCAATGCTACATGATGGTCACTGGTTTGCCTCATTTTTTCCCTCCTGCACCATTGTGGGTGTGTGTTTGCACTGCATTTTTTAGAAGAAAAAGAAAATAATTCTATTATTGAATAAGCATTACATTAGAATATGATGTACACTGTTGGCAATTTGTGAAGAGATTGCAAAGACAGAAAGAAACATCACCCTCTTAGGTAGTTAAGCAGACACAAGCCATTGCATACATGTGCTCATGATAACAATAATCCTCAAGAGGTTTTGAAAGTACTACTTATCACATATAATTCATATTAAATTTATTTGGGAATTGGAGTGACCATCTATATTAGATAATTGGTTTTATACAGTAGAAAAATAAACTCACATCTTTATGACAACAGGTAGATTTCAGCCACTAGCCCACCAAAGTTGGGCTCCTACTCTCCCACAGAAATTTGGAGTTAGGGTGCATTCTTCCTTGGTAATTTGAATGGCATTGCATTTTAAATGTCCCACAGGAAGCTGGCCATCCACAGTGAATCTATTTATAAAAATAATCCTTTCATTTGGTCATATGACTGCAGAATTTGGAAGAATAAAAACAGAAGCTAACCATTTTTTGAGCACAAACTGTCCTAGGGACTGTGCTAGGTGCTTTATATGCATTATATCATTTGTGCCATACAAACACTCATGAGGTAGATACAACTGCTATTCCCATTAAATAGATAAGAACAGTGAGGCATCATAGCAGAGAGACACAAAGGTGGCCCCTAGTGATCCCTGAGTCCTGGTGTCCATGCCCTGTGTCATCCTCTGCCCTTGAGGGTTTAGGACCTAAGACTCACTGTAATCAACAAAATACGAAAAGGTGAGAGGAAGTCACTTTCATGATGTGTTGCTCTGCATTATAATTTCCATCTTTCTAGGAGACATTCTTTATTTAAAAGATTATTTTTTAATGTAGACCATTTTTTAAAGTCTTCATTGAATTTGTTACAATAATGCTTCTGTTTTATGTTTTGGTTTTTTGATCTCAAGGCATGTGGGATCTTAGGTCCCAGACCAGGGATTGAACGTGCACCCCCTACATTGGAAGGCAAAGTCTTAACCACTGGACCACTATGGAAGTTCCTAGGAGACATTCTTTATTAATTCTTCCTTGCCAGCCAGCTTTGACAAGGTCAATCACTGCACAAAGACAACAGCATTACAAGGAAACAGGGTGACCTCCAAATGATAGCTAGCAAGGAGTGGAGGCCCTAAAGCTCACATTCTACCAGGGTCTGAATTCTGTCAATAATCATGTGAGTGGAAGCAGATCCTTCCCCAGACAAGCCTCAGATGAGACCCCAGCCCCTGGCTGATCACTTCACCTGAACGGAAGAATCAACTGAGCAGTGCCCAGATTGCTGCCCCACAAGAACTGTGAGATGATAAATGTGTGCTATTTTAAGCCACTAAGCTGCAGTGATTTTTTTATGCAGCAACAGAAAACTCACACAGGCATGGATAAGTTGAGCAATTTGCCCAAGGTCATTTAGCTGATGGATGTATTAACTAGGTTTGTTATCTTCCAATCTAATCTGGGACAATCACGGAGTTCAGACCTCTGAGCTCCTTCCCATTCTGACAGATGGATGCATGAAGTCTTTTCTTGAAGATTTCTTCTAATGCAAATGCTGCAGTTGCCCTTGTTTTCTCACCTGAGGTCCACGACACTACAGACCAGTGAATCCACCCATAGGAACATCATGATTCAGCAGCAACTCCCAGAACTTAAGTCAGAAGATCTGAATCTAAGCATCTCTATCATCCTTCTTTCTACCCCTTCCTACAGTTCAATCCATTAATAATTTGCATAACTTCTCTAAATCTCACCTTGATCTTTGGGAATGCCGCACCTTCATAGTATGACCATGGACCTGGGAACTGAAAGAAATTTTACAGGTAAAGCATTTGGCCCTGTGGTGCCCAAGATAAGGATAATTGGTATCTTTATCCAAAAATTCAGTTCAAGTTCCATCTCTTAGACATCCATCAAGTCCTGGTCTTGGCTCTGGACTCCAGACCTACATATCCACTGCCTATGCAATGAGTTTACTTGTGTATCTCTTCAGAACCTCAACTCTAAACATATACTCTTCATCTCCCCAGATACCCTGATGAATAACCCCCTCCAATGCAAGGAGATCAAATCAGTCAATCCTAAAGGAAATCAACCCTGAACAGTCATTGGAAGGATTGATGTTGAAGCTGAAGCTCCAGTAATTTGGCCACCTGATGCATAGAGCCAACTCACTGGAAAAGACCCTGATGCTGGGAAAGACTGAAAGCAAAAGAAGTAGGTGGCAGAGGATGAGATGGTTAGATAGCATCACCGACAAAATGGACATGAATTTGAGCAAACTCCAGGAGACAGTGAAGGACAAGGAAGCCTGGCATGCTGCAACCCATGGAGTCACAAAGAGTCAGTCATGATTTAGTGACTGAACAACAACTTCCAAGTCTCCCCTTTTATGGGGAGGGAAACATTCTCTATCTGGTTACACAAGTCGAAGCCTAAGTGTCAACTCTGACACCCGCTTCTCATGCTTCCTACCTTAGCCAATTCATTTGCCAGTCCTCTTGGTTTTCAACTTCACTCCCCTGGAACTTACTTATTCTGCTATTTTTTTACCACCATCAGCTTGGCCTTATGCCTGGATTCTTTTTCTCTTTAATTTTATGTATTCATGTATATATTGTTTATTTTTGGTTGTACTGGGTCTTGGCTGCAGCTCAGGCTGTTCTCTACTTGTGGCAAGTAAGGGCTACTCTCTAGTCGCAGGACATGGGCTTCTCACTGCTGTGACTTCTCCTGTTGTGGAACATGGGTTCTAGGGCATGTGGGATTCAGTAGTTGTGGCTCTCAGGCTCCATAGCACAGGCTTAGGTGCTCTGTGGCATGCGGAATTTTCCCAGCCCTGGGACTGAACCCTGTCTCCTGCACTGGCAGATGGATTCTTAACCACTGAGTCACCAAGGAAGCCCCTTGTGCCTGAACTCCTGGAAAAGCTGCCTGGTGCTCCACTGCTGACTGCTCACCTTCTATCTTCTTGGCTCTGCAGTCACTATGTTTACTTGCTGTTTTAAAGTGAATTTTTTATTTCAGGTACAACATAGTGCACAAAATGTACATTTATCATAAGGGTACAGCTTGCTGAGCAACCAAGTGAACATAACCACAAAAGCAGCATCTAGATCAAGAAGCACACCGCCCCCAGTTTCGGAGAAAACCCCCACTGTGCCCCTTCTAGTCACTAACACCCTCCTTGTTGTCGTATTCCATTATCTACTCATGAATATACTATGATTCATTTATTCCTTTTTCTGCTGATAGATATCTGGGTTGTTTCCAGTTTGGGGCTAATCTGAATAGCACTGGTATTGACACTGTGCCTTTTTGGCACAATGTAAATACTCTGGTACTTACATACATGCATTTTGGCAGACATATGTATGCATTTCTGATGGGCATGTCTACATATAGGAGCAGAAGTGCTGGGTCACAGTGTAGGAGTATGTTCAACATTTGTAGACACTACTGAACAGTTTTTCAAAATCTGTACCAACTAACACACCTACCAATGGTGTCTCATTGTACTGACTGATCCATTCTTTTCAGCATCAGATACCCTTTACCATTTTCAATGTATTTCTATTTCATTATTGTGAGGGTACAACTTATAGACCATTGTGCTTTTAATTTGCATTGCCCTGATTCATAATGATGTTGAATATTTTTCATATGTTTTTATAGCTATTTAGATGTCCTCTAATGTAAGGTGAATGTTAAAATCCTTTGCTAACTTAAGTTGACTGCTTTTTAGCTATTGGTCTGTAAGGGTCATTATATGTGTTTAAAGAACTCTTACCAATATGTCAGCAAACATGGAAAACTCAGCAGTGGCCACAGGACTGGAAAAGGTCAATTTTCATTCTAATGCCAAAGAAGGGCAATGTCAAAGAATGCTCAAACTACTGTGAAATTGTGCTCATTTCACATGCTAGCTAAAAAGCCTTCAAGCTAGGCTTTACCAGTATATGAACAGAAAATTTTAAGATGTACCAGCTGAGTTTCACAGAGGCAGAGGAACCAAAGATCAAATTCCAACATTTGATGGGTCATGGAGAAAGCAAGGGAATTCCAGAAAAATATCTACTCCTGCTTCATTGACTAGGCCTTAAGTATTTGACTCTGTGGATCACAACAAACTATGGAAAATTCTTAAAGAGATAAGAGTACCAGACCACCTTACCTGTCTCCTGAGAAACATGTATGTGGGTCAAGAAGCAACAGTTAATTAATAGAATCAAACATGGAACAACTGACTAGTTCAAAATTGGGAAAGGAGTACATCAAGGCTGTACATTATCACCCTGCATATTTAATACACATGCAGAGCACATCATGTGAAATGCCAGGCTAGATGACTCACAAGCTGGAAACAAGACAACCAGGAGAAATATCAACAACCTCAGATATGATACCACTCTAATGGCAGAAAGTAAAGAACTAAAGAGCCTCTTGATGAGGGTCAAAGAGAAGAGTCAAAAAGCTGGCTTAAAACCCAACATTCAAAAAACTAAGATCATGGCATCTGGTCCCATCACTTCATGGCAAATAGAAGGGGGAAAGTGGAAACAGTGACAGATTTTCTTTTCATGGGCTCCAGAATCACTGTGGATGGTGACTGTAGCCATGAAATTAAAAAACGCTTGCTCCTTGGAAGAAAAGCTATGACAAACCTACATAGTATTTTAAAAAGAAGAGACATCACTTTGCCAAGGTAAGGTCCATATAGTCAAAGCTATGGTCTTTCCAGCAGTCATGGGAGAGTTGGACCCATAAAGAATGCTGAGCACCAAAAAATAGATGCTTTCAAATTGTGGATTGTGGTGCTAGAGAAGACTCTTGAGAGTCCCTTGGACAGCAAGGAGATCAAACCAGCCAATCCTAAAGGAAATCAACTCTGAATATTAATTGGAAGGACCATTACTGAAGATGAAGCTCCAATACTTTGGCCACCTGATGTGAAGAGCGGACTCACTGGAAAAGACCCTGAAGTAAAGATTGAAGGCAAAAGGAGAAGAGGGTGACAGAGGTTGAGATGGTCAGATAGCATTACAGACTCAATGGACATGAATTTGAGCAAACTCCAGAAGATAGTGAAGGACAGGGAAGCCTGGTGGGCTGTAGTCCCTGGGGTCGCAAAGAGCCAGACACAAGTTAGCAACTGAACAGTAACAATTATTTGTATGGAAATGAGTCTTTTGTCAAATATATGCATTTCAAATATCTTCTTTCATCTCATGAACTGCCTTTTCACTCCCTCTGTGGTATCTGGTGAAGAACAGAAGCTGTTCATTTTAATGTAGTCCAACTTGCCAATTATTTTGTCCTTTCTGGTTGGAGCTTTGAATCTGCTACTTAAAATGATTTTGCCCAATCCCAAATTATGAAATTATTCTCCCACATCTTCTTCTGAGAGAGTTTTGTTTTTGTCTTATTTTTGCTTGCATTGCCTTTCACAAGTAGGTTACAATCCACCTGTCATTTTTTCTTCACATGAATCATCCAACTGACCCAGCAGCGTTCATTTTAAAAAAACCATTCCACCACCACATTGCAGTGTCCCCATATAAATCAAGTGACTGTAAATGTGTGTGTCTATTTCTGGGTTCTCTCTTTTGTTTCATTGGTCTTTTTTGTCCATCCAGGTGTCAATACTACACTGTCTTAACTACTGTTGATTTTGCTTCCTCTATATTGCCTTAACTAATCTTAGCCCTTTCCATTTCCACATAGATTTAAGAATTATCTCATCAATTTCTAACTTCAAAGGGTGAGGGCTTTTGATTGAGACTGAATTGAATCTGTAGATGTAGGAAAAGTTGACATTTTTACAGAAATGCATTTGTGATCTACAAATATGATGAATACTTTTACTTGTCTTTTTAAATTTCTCTCATTAGTGTTTCACATTTTCAGAAGAACTCATTAGATTTATTCATAAGTATTCCATTTGTATGCTATTGTAAATGCATCTTTATTGACACTTTACTTCCTGCTTTCTTGCTGCTAGCATATTAAAAAAACAAACCCTTTCTTGATGTATAATTTACAATGTTGTGTTAATTTCTGCTAAACAGCAAAGTGACTCAGTTATACACTTATAGACATTCTTTTTTATATTGTTTTTCATTATGGTTTAAAAAAAGACATTGAATATAGCTTCCTGTGCTATACAGTAGGACTTTGTTTTCTATCCATTTTATATGTAATAGGTTGCATCTATTGGCTTGGCAAAAAAGTTCATTTGGATTTTCCACCACATATTATGGAAAAATCCAAACGAACTTATTGGCCAACCCAATACCAATCCCAAATTCCAGGTTCATCCCTCTCCTACTCCCCTTCACCCTTGGTAACCACAAGTTGGTTATCTATGTCTGTGAGTCTGTCCTTGTTTTATAGATAGGCTTTCTTGTGTCATATCTTAAATTCAATATATAAGTGATATCATATCATATCATATCATTTCTCTTTTTCCTTCTGACTTACTTCACTTAGTATGATAATCACTAGGTCCATCCATATTGCTGCAAATGGCATTATTTTGTTCTTTTTAATGGTTGAGTAATATTCCATTGTATATATATCTCACATCTTCTTTATCTATTCATCTGTTGCTGGACATTTAGGTTGCTTCCATGTATTGACTATTCTGAATAGTGCTGCTATGAATATAGGGGTGCATATATCAGTTTGAATTATAGTTCTGTCCAGATACATGCTCAAGAGCAGGATTGTGGAATCATATGCTAATACTTGCCAATACTATTTTTAGCTTTTTTTTCCATAGTGACTGTACCAACTCACATTCCCACCAACAGTATAGGAGGCTTCTTTTTTCTCCACACTTTCTCCATCCTTTTAAACAATTTATTTTTTATAGTGCTCTTGCATCTAATAACCTTCCAACTTTGTATATTACTTCTAACAATTTGTGGGCAGATTCTTTTGGACTTTGTACCTAGATAATTATTTTCACCTACAAACAGGAACAGGTCTTTTCCCCAATCACTGTGATTTTTATTTCTTTTTCTGACCTTATGACATTGTCTAGGACTTACAGAAAGTAGTTATCAGGGAAATCTTTGTTTTACTCCTGGTCTCAAGGGGAAATGCTTTCACTATTTCACCATAAAGTATGATACATAAAATCTGCTGTATGCTTCCTGGAGATCTTTAAATCTGCATTCAGTGGTTGCTCTTCTATTCCTAGGTAGCATGTTCTTTTCAGAAAGAAAATTTGGTTATGTCACTCCCTCCTTAGAGGTTTTCATCATGCTTATGACTTCCTCCCTTCCCTTAGAAACTTTGGTCTCTTGCTCTTCACTCTCCAATCTCAATTACCTTCAGTTTTCTGAGCATACCATACTCCCATCACCAGAGTTCCTTTGTGAGTACTTTGCTCCCTGCCCTGGAAGGGTCTCAAAGCATCTCCTTTATATGTCCTTCTCCTTGTTGAACCTTACTCAACCTTCAGATATCTGCTGCAGGGTCAGCTCCTCAGGGAATACATCATTGGTCACTGCTACCTAGAGCAGATCAGGCTATTTAGGGATAAGCAGAACTCATAGAACCATCTGCCTTTCCTTCTAGCTCTCACTCCCATTAGACTGTCCACACTGAAAACCTAGGAACAAAGATTTTCCTCTGTTATCATCTCAGGGTCCAGCTCAGTGCCCAGCTCCAAGTGACTTGGTGCTTAATGAGTATTTGTTGAATGAATGAGTGCATGACTGAATGAATGAATGAGAGAATAAATGAACAAACCAACTCAGAAAATTCATAGTAATCTCTTATCTTACTTAAAACTCAACATTCAAAAAATGAAGATCATGACATCCAGTCCTATCCCTTCATGACAAATAGATGGGGAAAAATGGAAACAGTGACAGATTTTACTTTCTTGGGCTCCAAAATCACTGCAGACAGTGACTGCAGCCATGAAATTAAGACACTTGCTCCTTGGAACAAAAGCTATGACAACCAAGTGTGTTAAAAATCAGAGATATCACTTTACCAACAAAGGTCCGTCTAGTCAAAGCTATGGTTTTTCTAGGAGTCATGTATGGTTGTACGAGTTGGAATGTAAAGAAGGCTGAGTGCTAAAGAATTGATACTTTTGAATGGTGGTGTTGGAGAAGACTCTTGAGAGTCCCTTGGACTGCAAGGAGATCAAACCAGTCAATCCTAAAGGAAACCAGTCCTGAATATTCATTGGAAGGACTGATGCTGAAGCTGAAGCTTCAATACTTTGGCCACCTGATGCAAAGATCCAACTCATTAGAAAAGACCCTGATGCTGGGAATGATTGCGGGAAGGAGGAGAAGGGGGCAACAGAGGATGAGATGGTTGGATGGCATCACCAGCTCAATGGACATGATATTGAGCAAACTCTGGGTGGAGGACAGGGAAGCCTGGCATGCTGCAGTCCATAGGGTCACAAAGAGTGAGACATGACTGAGCGACTGAACAACAACCACAGCTGTAAAATGATGAGCTTCATGGCTTTTGATTTTGACATCTTCTGAGTCTCACTGAAGAGTATAATGGTTGCAAAATATGAGTTACCTTTTGATGGATGTGATCATTCTTCTCACCTTCTCTGGTTTTGCTGATTTTGCTGAATTTGAAAACATAAAACCTAGTGGGTAGGCTTTTGTGAGTGTGACCATCAGCACTCTGAGCTCTTCTTAGCCTTGTTGGAGGCAGAAGGCAGACTCTGTCCAAAGGGGAGCCCTACCATCAGAAAATGGAATGTCCTAGATCAGAGCTTCACAGAACACAGGGGTCTCATGTTCTGGAACCAAACTAAAGTTAACTGCCCTGTCATGGGGTTTCCCTGGCTACTTTATAAACTGAGTCCTTCCCAGTGTCATCCAGGAAGAGTTCTCTTCAACAATGGAGTGAAGTCCTTTTATGCATAAGATCCAGACTTAACTCCAGATAAATTTGAAGATGAATGTTTACATCACAATAAGAATCTTTCATTTAAAAAAATGGCTCTCAGTGTTAAAATCTCCCATGCTTTTAGTAAAGGAATTGATGTAAAATTGTGACTCCATTAAAAATTTTAAAAAGCCATTTGTACATATCAGTTTAATTTCTCTGTAGTATAAAGAGAGCTACTTCTATATGGCAAACCCAAATGTTCTAGAGAGACCCCATGCCCTTCCCTTGCCCTTCAGAGGTACTCTCTATTACTTTATCCTGCTTTATTGCTCTTGTAATGTAATCACTTTCAAAAATTACCATGTTTATATTTGGCCCTTTATTTTGGTTTTTACTTGCCTAACTTAATGAAAATAAAAGCTCTACAGGGACCAGGACCTGTCTATTCTGTTAACCACTATGTCCAGCACCTAACAGTGTTTGAATGAGAGTTTGTTGCTGTTGTTTAGTCACTAACTCGTGTCTGACTCTTTGCGACCCCATGGACTGGAGCACACCAGGCTTTCCTGTCCTATCACCCAGAGTAGGATGAGAGTAGGTACCTGATATATATTCAAAGAATGACCAGGCCAACTACAAATCAACTTACCTATAGACACAGAACAGATAATGCCAGGTTAGAGATAACTAAAGCAAGTGGAAATGTTTATTTTATAATAATTCCTTTATCTATAAAATAAATATTGAATAAGTTAGTGTTGACTAAAACTTTTTTCTGTTAAGCTCTTTCCCCAACTTTCTTTAGGAAATCTAGCAATCCAGTAGATTGCTTTAACTGACTGCATGTATCAGTCAGCCTAAGATAACATTGGTTGCAGTAACAAACAACCCCCACATCAAAGGGACTTACAACCATAAGGAAATCATTCTCATTTATGCCACATGTCACCCTAGGTCAACAACAACTCCTTTCCATGTCGCCTTCGATCTGAAACCCAGGCTGATGGCGCAGGCTTCGTTTGGGACACTGTCCCCTAAAACTTGGACTTTGACATGACACAAGGTACTTCCACTCATATTGCCTTGGCCGAAGGCAACCACATGATCAAGCCTGACATCACTGTAACAGAGAAGCTCCTCAGGAAGGGAACTGGAATATTTGGTACACCTGTTCTGTGGTTTCAGCTTTGGGAGCTAATGAGAGAGAGAATTATGGGAGATTACAGGTCCAAACTCCAAGAAAAAAAAAAATAATAATAAGGACCATTCTCATTCAACCCCTGAAAATCAGCTAGGACCATACTCTGCCAATTCCGAGCTTGCACAGAAGTCCAGAGGAGGTGAGCTGATTTTTTTGCCTCTGATATGCTCAGAAGAAGCCCTCTGATGAGAATTTTGGTCACCTCTAAACAGGAGGCAGTATCAATAAAGTAACTGCTTGGAACTTTGCTTGTAGTGCACTGATTAGGTTTCTGAGCTTGCACTTCAGGGGTCATTCATTCAGTCCCTGGTTGGGTAAGTTCCACATGCCGAGGACCGTGGAAACAACAACAAAAACCTAACATGATTCTGGCAACCTTTGAAAATGATACCTAAAGTCAATAACTCCTTGATTATTCACTAAAGAATTGCATAGATGTTGCTCAGAAGCCTTAAAGGTTATACAAATAAAAAGATTTAAAAAAAGTAATAAAGTAACTGCTCATTATTCCCTGCTTCTGACCTTCCCCAAGAGCTCACATTCTTCCTGGGGTTTTCCTTCTACCTGCTTAGACAATCTGTTTCTAATAGAGAGGCATAATTCTGGAAACTGTGATCCTTTAATTCCCAGTGACGTTATCTTAAGGCAGGCTGATTTGGCTAACAGCAGCCAGCTTTCAGGAATAACCTTTCAGAGAAAGGTATTCTGAGCCATTACTTTCAAGAAATTATCTCTCCCCTCCTATAACTCACTACTTAAGAGAAGAGAATTTCTTTTCAGAGACTAAGAAGTAATACTAAAAGAGGAGAGTAAAGGTAGGAGATTTTTTGAGATTCCCAATTTCAGGCTGTGTAAATGAGAATGGAAGAGGTGACTTGGAAAGAGAATAACTTTAGTGAGAAAAAAATTCACAATTTCAGCATCGCTTTTGGACCTCCTTACTATATACAGTGACCTGTTGTACAATGCCCTAGAAACAATTCTGAATGATACAGCCCAAGTATCTGGAGATGCTGCAGCTAGGAGAGATCAATTAATATATTCCATGGAGTGAAGGGAGTAGGGTTATTCTGAAAAAGAAGTCAAGCCTGGGACAATTGTTAAGTTATCCTGTAGGTGCTAAATTCATAGATAAAAATGAACAGGAATTGGCTGAGGAGAGTAGGGGTTGGCTTGTTGGCACTAAGGAAAGTAGATATGATGGGGAAAAAAGCATCCAGGAAGAGAGGAAAGCCTGATTAAGGAACAGAGGGGTGGGAGTGAGATACGCTGCCATCTGTACCCACAGCACACAGTGGTTGGGGCTGAGAGAACACATAGGAAAAGCCAGCCTGGAAAGAGAAGCAAGTCAACCATGGTATTTGCTGGAGGGAATTAGGGGAGGGGAGCTCCAGAAGGGTGAGAGATGCTCTACCCAATGGTCATTAGAAATTATCCCCACCATGCCAAGTGCAAACAATTAACCAGCATCTTCTTTCAGTCAAATCCCAAGCACAACTAGAGTAAAGAACAGCTTACCTCTAAGAAAGCATAGGGGCTGGGATTGGGGGGAGTGAATATTTGCTCCACATTAAACACAACAAAATTCATCTCCCTGAGATGTTAAGCTGTATCCTGCTACTGGCAGGATCGGATGGTACCATTTATGATTTTCTACCTCTCCAGGCACATGCTATTAAGAGTTCGAAGCAACTCCTGGGACTTGCCTGCTGGTCCAGTAGCTAAGACTCTGCATTCCCAAAGCCAGAGGCCTGGGTCAGGGAATTAGATTCCATATGCCACAACTGAGAGTTTGCATGCAACTAAAGAACTACAATGCAGGAGACCCAGGTTCGAGCCCTGGGTTGGGAAGATCCCCTGGAGAAGGAAATGGCAATCCACTCCAGTACTATTGCCTGGAAAATCCCATGGACAGAGCAGCCTGGTAGGCTACAGTCTATGGGGTCGCAAAGAGTCGGATACAACTGAGCGACTTCACTTTCACTTTTTCAAAGAACTCTCAAGTCCCAACTAAGACCCAGCACAGCCAAATAAATAAATTAATTAAAGATTTGGAAATCCTTAGTTTTCATATATGCTCAGTCATGTCTGACTCTTTGCGACCCCATGGACTATAACCCACCAGGCTCCTCAGTCCATGGGATTCTCCAGGCAAGAATACTGGAGTGGGTGGCCATTTCTTTCTCCAGGAGATCTTTCCAACCCAGGGATAGAACCTGTGTCTCCTGCGTCTCCTGCACTGGCAGATCCTTTACCACTGAGCTAACTGGGGAGTCCCACTCTAAACCATGAACCTGGAATAAAACACTAATAAGTCAAATAGTAAAATTCACTACTTGAAAGAAGGAAATGCCCCCAATGAGGCAACACAACAAATTCAATTTTGAGAGAGCAAATATACTCTCCCCCCAATCCCAGCCCCTATGCTTTCTTAGAGGTAAGCTGTTCTTTACTCTAGTTGTGCTTGGGATTTGACTGAAAGAAGATGCTGGTTAATTGTTTGCAAGAAAAGGCATGAACTGCATCTAACTGTGATGCTATTAAAGTACTCTGATGTAAGCCATAGATCTAGTGCAGAGAATTTACAGCTGACCTATAGCAAAGATAAATAAAACTATATTTTACTCTTATCCAGAGAAGAATCCAAGTTTATGTTGCATGAAACACATATATTGAGTTGGTCAAAAAGTTTGTCTGGATTTTTCCATAAAATGTTCAACTTTTTGACCAATCCAGTAATTTGGAGGCCTTTTTAAGGGAAAAAATTTTAAATTACAAATTCAAAATGAGATTAAGAGTAAATATTTGTTTAAAAGACTTCCCTGGTGGCTCAGGCAGCAAAGAAACTGCCTGCAATGCAGCAGGCCTGGGTTTGATCCCTGGGTCAGGAAGATGCCCTGGAGAAGGGAATGGCTACCCACTTTGGTATTCTTACCTGGGAAATTCCATGGAGACAGGAGTCTGGCTGGCTATAGTCCATGGGGTCACAAAGAGTCAGACATGACTGAGTGATTAACACATCAGGAATCTGAATTCTGGTTCTACAGGTTCATCTTGTGAACTTGCTAGGTGGCACTAGTGGTAAAGAACCTGCCTGCCAATGCAGGAGACGTAAGAGACGTGAACCTGATCCTGCCAGGGTCAGGAAGATCCCCTGGAGGAGTGCATGGCAACCCACTCCAATATTCTTACCTGGAGAATCCCATGGGCAGAGGAGCCTGGCAGACTACAGTCCATAGAGTCGCAAAGAGTCAGACACGACTGAAGTGACTCAGCATGCACACACTACTGTTAAAATGCCAGCTCTAAGTGAGGCCTTCCCTTGACTATCCTATATGAGCCTAGCTCTCCTGGCACTCCTTATTTCCCTTAGAACAAAAAATGAAATCGTAATATTTACAAACATTCTTAAAAGCTGGCAGATAACACAAATGTCACAAAGTCCAGAAAAATCTGAAAAGTGACACAGTAATATTGTTATCAACTAACTTCCTAATATACCTTCATAATCACTGTTCCCTATATATTGTGACTACATTCTCTTTCATTAACCCTGCCTTTGATAGTGATCTTACAATATTTTCATAATGAGAACACAAAAATAAGGTAGTCTGTCCTATAAAATAACTGGTCCAAAAAATATTGGTTAATTCAGCGTGGCTGTATATTTTTGCCATTCCTCCCATTGGGTGGACTCTGTTTTCCCTTCCCTTAAATATGGATGCAGCAAAAAATGACACTATTTTCCAGTCCAGGCCTAAAGAAAACTGGTAGCTTCTGCTTATTTCCTTCATGGACTTCCCACTTAGAACCTAGCTGCCATACCGTGAGGAAAGTCAGGGCTTCCCTTACAGCTCAGCCAGTAAAAAATCTATCTGCAATGCAGGAGACACAGGTTTGATCCCTGGGTCAGGAAGATCCTCTGGAAAAGGAAATGACAACCCACGCCAGTATTCTTGTCTGGAAAATCCCATGGACAGAGGAGCCTGGTGGGCTACTGTCCAAAGGGCTGCAAAGAGTCAGACGTGACTGAGCAACTAAGCATACAAGCATGAGGAAAATGCAGCAGCCCGTTAGAGAGTCCACAGGGAAAGAACAAAGCCCATACGCTCCCACCTGGTGGCCAGCACCAGTACCAATTAAATGAGATTATTTTTGACCTTCCAACCATCTCAGTAGCCTAGCCAACACCTCATGAAGCAGTATAACCATCAGATCAACCCACAGAAATGTGAGAAATCATAAATGTTTTAAGATACCAAATCTTGGAGTGGTTTGTTATTTAGCAATAGCAGTTTTCTTCCCAAAATTTTATTATGAAAATATTTAAACATAAAGAAATGTTGAAAGAATTGTAAATACTCATACATCTACCTCCTTGATTCTATAATTAACATTTTACTATACTTGCTCTATTATATATCTGTTTGTCCATCCATCTCAATGTTTTTTACACACTTCAAAGATGGAGACATCTGCTCACATCACTCACAACACTTCAGTATGCATATTAACTTGAATTAAGGGTTTTTCTTTTCCTTTGAGGTAAAATGTACATAAAATGCAATATACAAATCTTAAGTGTACCATTCTGAGTTTTGACACAGGCATGCACCTGTGAAACCCAAACCCCCAACAAGATATAGAAGATTACCATCACCCAGAGAGTCCGCTCCTATTCCTTCTCATCAATCTCTGCCCCCACTTTTCCATGAGAAACAACTCTTTGAACTTTAATTCTACCACAGACAAGAGCTTTACCAGTCAGAGCTCAATAAACAGCAAAGCATACAGTATGTTCTCTGCATCTGGCTTTTTTTCACTCAGCATAATGTTTATATGAGATTTATTCATATTGTTGTCTGCATCAGGGGTATGTTTCCTCTTAGAACTGAAAAGCATTCCATTCTATAAATACACCATGATTTGTTTATTCATTCTCTTATTGATGGACACCTGGGCTGCTTCCAGTCTGTGGCTATTATGAATAAAAGCTGCCATAAACATTCTGTGTTGAGTGTTTCTGTGGACACATGTTTTCATTTTAGTTGAGTGGATACCTAAGAGTAGAGTTTCTGGGTCAAAGAGTAGACGCATGCCTAGTTGTATAAGAAACTTATACAGCCCTTTATCGGAGAAGGCAATGGCAACCCACTCCAGTACTCTTGCCTGAAAAATCCCATGGACAGAGGAGCCTGGAAGGCTGTAATCCATGGGGTCGCTAAGAGTCGGACACGACTGAGTGACTTCACTTTCACTTTTCACTTTCATGCATTGGAGAAGGAAATGGCAACTCACTCCAGTGTTCTTGCCTGGAGAATCCCAGGGATGGCGGAGCCTGGTGAGCTGTTGTCTATGGGGTCGCACAGAGTCAGACACGACTGAAGTGACTTAGCAGCAGCAGCAGCAGCAACAGCCCTTTATCTGGGATAAACTTTGTGATTTTTTATTAATGATAGTTTAGAAAAGTTCCTTTCAGTTTCACATCTCATTTTTGGTAATGTCACATCTTTAACATCCTCTGTGTAGTTTCTCACATGGACAGTTTTGCTCTCCAGGGAAAAGGCTCAGATGACTCCAGCCATTTGATCTGGCTAGGCATGTCCTACTTAGAGCTGGTCCAGCTCTGCCAGGTCCTCTCCAAGGATGGGAGCCAGGGTGGCCATGAGGTTTAGGTCAACCATGCTGGCCTCTAAGCAGGCAGTGTTGCCTGGGAATCCTTCTCCTTAGAATCAAAGATGTTTATGAGTTCATCAAGGGTCTATGGTTACTGAATGAGTTAAACTTTTTTTTTTAGCTAGTATCTCCCTCCTGCTTCCATCTTCCCAACTAGAATGTAAGCTTCCCTGAGGACAGACTCTTGCTCCTTCTATTCACTGCTTCATCCTAGTCACTTAAACTAGTGCCCAGAGTAGAGCAGGAACTCAGTAAATAAATGAATAGATGAATGAATGGATGGCTGGTCTCATTTCTACTTTGCAACCCAACCTTAAAGATTTACTTCTCTATTGGCCTATAGCTATGTACGCTGATGCTTGAGGCTTCTGTACAGCAGTTAGCATTTTGGGTCTAGGTGACATTTCTCTCTCTGATTTCATCCTAGGAATGAGAGCCCCTCTAGATCAGAGACTTCATCTAGTTCAGCTATCTGACTCCATAGTGCCCAGAAATGTACTCTGTACATAGTAGGTACTCAAGAAATGTCAACTTGTTCTCTGCTTACCACATACACCAAGGGCTCTAAACCTGGGGATCCGCAAATTGCAGGAGTAGCCTTAATTCCTGAGGCTGTCTACAAAATGTTCTCACAGTATATTTTTTTAGGGTGGGGAGTTTATCACACTCTCAAAGAGGCTACTGACCCAAAGCATAGTAAGAATCACTGAAGTAGATTTTGCCAAAAGCTAATTTTCATTTCCTTTATAAATAAAGGACTTCTGGCAGAGCCTGGTTACATACTTAACAAGCCCATTTCCTTGCTGTCTTAGCCACACAGCTGGACTGCATTTCCCCAGCCTTCCTTGTAATTAAATGAGGCCATGTGACTGACATCTAGCCAACGGAATGTAGAGGAGGTGAGGTCCCCACTTCCTGACTTGAGCCCTGAAACCTCCTGAGTGATGCTCCATCTACTTTTTCATTGTCTGCACATGCAGGGGTTCCAGGAAAGTCCTAGAAAGGATTGCCTTGGAGTGGGTAGAACCATAAGATGAAAGAAAGCTGCCTAGTAAATACCTATTTGGACTCTAGATTTAAGCAAGAAATAAAATCTTGTGTTACAGCACCATGACTTTGGAGTTGTATGTAACAGCAGCTAGCATTAGTCACCCTGATTAATACAACACTAAGAGGTATTTTTGTCTGTAGTATTTCCTGCCATGAGTGATTTGTCAGTCTGGTCCTTCTCCCCCATACAAGAAACAACAATGTCCTTTCTTGTCAAATTTTTGCTTGTGATTATGACATTGCAATCTGGACTAAAAATCAATGTGATCCTGCCTGCTGAGTGCCCAAGTGCCCTTCTGTTGAGAGAAATCACACAAGATATAGGAGGTAGGGGACCTAACACTATGGAAGAATGCTTCCTTTCGTCTATAGGTCATGGGGAGACAGTCTTCTCCTGGCTTCCTAGCAGTTGTGGCATGGGTATGTGACCTAAGCTTCATCAAACTGAATGCTGTCAAGGTTAAAAAAAGAAAGAAGCAAAGCAACATTAGATTCACAGGTCCTCTGACATGGCAGCATGAGTCTGCACAGGGAGTTACTCAGTGTCCCAGCAATGTTGCCCAGACATAAAGATCCTGGTGGCCCACTGATTCCTCCTCTGGGGTGGACTGACTCCTTTCCTCCTTGGCGTCTGCTCATTTTCCTTAGCTTGGATCTCCAACCTTCTGCAAACCAGTCAACAGCCTTCAAATACATTCCTTTTCTGCTTTACTAGAGTTGGTTTCTATTGTTTTCAACAAAGGTCCATATAGTTAAAGCTATGGTTTTTCCAGTAGTTGTGTACAGATGTGAGAATTGAACCATAAAGAAGGCTGAGTGCTGAAGAATTGATGCTTTCAAATTGTGGTGCTGGAGAAGACCTTGGACAGCAAGGAGATAAAATCAGTCAATCCTTAAGGAAATCAGTCCTGAATATTTATTGGAAAGGCTGATGCTGAAGCTAAAGTTCCAATACTTTGGCCACCTGATACAAAGAGCCGACTCATTGGAAAAGACCTTGATGCTGGGAAAGACAGGAAAAGGGGAGAAGGGGTTGACAAAGGATGAGATGGTTGGATGGCATCACTGACTCAATTGACATGAGTTTAAACAAACTCTGGGAGATTGTGAAGGACAGGGAAGCCTGATGTGCTGCAGTTCATTGAGTCACAGAGTCGAACATGACTTCAGTTCAGTCACTCAATCATATCTGACACTTTGTAACCTCATGGACTGCAGCACGCCAGGCTTCCTTGTCCATCACCAACTACCAGAGCTTACTCAAACTCATGTCCATTGAGTCAGTGATGCCATCCACCCATCTCATCCTCTGTTGTCGCCTTCTCCTCCTACCTTCAATCTTTCCTAGCATCAGGGTCTTTTCCAATGAGTCAGCTCTTCACATCAGGAGGCCAAAGTATTTAGTGACTAAACAACAACAATAACGCTGAACCCCACTGAGTCCTCACGTTCGGCCAAAAACAAGACAAATGAATGCAGCTCAATGCAAGCAACACCTGTACTCAAACTCAACTGCCTATAAAAACTTCTTTCTTCAGAGAGCTTCTCATCTCTGATACAACTTCCTACTGACCAACAACATTAAAAAATTTTTTTTTCTTCTTTTAAAAGCAATGTTTCTTCATGGCAGCAAGTTAGAATATGTGATTATTATAATGAACTTTTGATTATTCCTAAGCTGAAACTCCAGTACTTTGGCCACCTCATGTGAAGAGTTGACTCATTGAAAAAGACTCTGATGCTGGGAGGGATTGGGGGCAGGAGGAGAAGGGGACGACAGAGGATGAGATGGCTGGATGGCATCACTGACTCGATGGACGTGAGTCTGGGTGAACTCTGGGAGTTGGTGATGGACAGGGAGGCCTGGCGTGCTGCGATTCATGGGGTCACAAAGAGTCGGACATGACTGAGCGACTGAACTGAACTGAACTGAACTGAATCTTATCAAATCAGAAATAACCTTTTATATTTCTTTGATAAAAATGAACTTCTAATTTATTTGTAAACTTTTTTATTTATCGTTGACTGTGCTGGGTCTTCACTGCTATGCACAGGTTTCTCTAGTTGTGGTGTGTGAGCCTTTCATTGTGGTGGTTTCTTTTGCTGCGGAGCACAGGCTCTGGGTACCCAGGCTTCAATAGTTGTATCACATGGGCTCAGTAACTGTGGCACATGGGTTTAGTTACCCCGCAGAATGTGGAATTTCCCAGACCAGGGATCAGACCTGTGTCCCCTGCATTGGTAGGTGGACTCTTCATCACTGGACTACCAGGGAAGTCCATAACCTATTATATTTCCTACAAGTTTTGTTTACCACACAAATTTGTAAAAGAAAAAAAAAATACAATTACAGTATTTTTTACAATTTTATAATCTTACATCAAGTATCTATATTATTGTTTTATTCAACAAATAATTATTGTATGGCAAGCATGTGGAGAAATTGGAATACTCATACATTACTGGTAGGAATGTAAAATGTCTAGCCTCTTTGGAAAACAGTGTAGTGGTTGCCAAAGTTTAAGCAGAGTTACCATATGACCTAGGAATTCTACTCCTAAATATACATTCCAAGCAAAATAAAAGCACATGTTTGCACAAAAATTTGTGCATGAATGTTCATAGTAGCATTATTCATGTTAGCCAAAAAGTAGAAAAATGTAATATTATTTGGCAACAAAAAGGAATGAAATATTGATTTATGGTACCACACAGATGAACCTTGAAAGCATTATGAAAACTGAAACAAGCCAATCACAAAGGATCACGTATTGAATCATCCCACTTATATTAACTGTCCAGAATCAGCAAATCCATAGACACAGAAAGCAGAATTAGCTGCAAAGAACTCGGCAGTACAAGGGAAATGAAGAGTAACTCTTAATGGATACAGGGTTTCAATTTGGGGTGATGAAAATGTTCTAAAATTGATTACTGCCTATAGCCATGAATATGCAAAAAAAAAGAGTTATATTCTTTAAATGGGTAATTTGTATGGTATATGAATTAGATCTCAATGAGATTCTTACCAAAAATATTTTTATTGTAGGGTTATTATATGCCACACTTTTGGTGGTCACTGTGCACATAAATAAGACAGACTCCATCCCTTCCTAATATTTCCTCTTAAATTTACACCACAATTATGTAACAAACTCTCAATCATGGAAAGGTTAGATTGCTTCCAACACTGGGATGAATTACATTGCAAAATTATCTTTATCCACCTCTCTCATTCCTTTCTTAGAAGACATTTCAAGAAATGGAATTATTTAGGTAAAAAATATGAATTTAGTAATCTCAAGATGCTCTGTGATGCTTTCATCCTCGGCATCTGAGAGGTATACTGCCATTTCTGTTGATGGGTCCATAAACAGCAGACCATTGTCCAATTTCTTGAGGCTATGTGATATATGATCCAAAGAAAGGCAGGCCAGGACAGGTATTTCTACCATCATTCCCAAAATTTACTGAGGTTGGACCAAGCCTGAGTTGATATATAAGAACATCCCTTTCCTTGCCATCCCCACCTTCTGCCTCCATGCCTTCAATCCACACTCCACCTTACTTATTGAAAAAGTAAGAAAAGATCCAAAAATGGACCCCAAAAGTAAGCATGTTACTTTTGAAGTAAAAATGAAAAGATTAGAGAGTGGTTATACTCTGATGATGTGCAATTCAGGAAGAATGGAAAAATGATTGGTAATCATCTATGAAGAGCAAGAACATACACTGACACCTCCAGCTGTGGATACTAGGGGTGTGTGAGGGGAAACAGCCTCCACTTACGAAGACTCCAGGGGAAAATGAGGTGCTCAGAGGAAACAGGTTTCAGTTATAATAGAAAGTTAAAGGGAATATCAGGGAAGTTGAAGATTTTTTCAGTTTTGCAATGACTTCCAGAGGGGCTTCCCAGGTGGCATAAGCAGTGAGGATTCTGCCTGCCAATGCAGGAGACGCAAGAAACATGGGTTCAATCCTTGGGTTGGGAAGATCCCTTGGAGTGAGAAATAGCATCCTGCAGTCCATGGGGTCGCTGAGAGTCAGACACGACTGAGCGACTTCACTTTCACTTTTCACTTTCATGCAATGGAGAAGGAAATGGCAACCCACTCCAGTGTTCTTGCCTGGAGAATCCCAGGGATGGGGGAGCCTGGTGGGCTGCCGTCTATGGGGTCGCACAGAGTAGGACATGACTGAAGCGATGCAGCAGCAGCAGCCAGTATTTTTGCCTGGAAAATTCCATGGACAGGGGGATCTGGTGGGCTACAGTCCATGGGGCCACAGGGAGTTAGATATGACTGAGCACAACAACATAAGTTCCAGAAGAAGGATATGAAGTAGTGAGAAAAAGCCATGTCCTGAGTATCTGAAGAATTTAATCTGAGATATTAGGGATAAACAGCTTCCTACAATGCACAGGGGCAAAAGGCATGCTGAGATTATTCTTCATGACTTAAGCGTGGAATAAAGGGAAAAGAAGCCTATTTACAAGAATATACATAGTTCTGGAATACAGTATAGTGTCTTCACTCAGGAAGCAGAATAATTTTAAGATCAATAAATTTTTTTAAATACACATTTAGACAGGTTATTATAAGCCCACAAAATACCAATCCAATATTTTTTACAAGCAGGAAAAAAGACAACTACATAACCAGCTTCTCAGAAACACCAATGGAAGACAGTTAAACAGTGAAGTAATAGCAGTATTACTAGTAAACAAGTGTTTTGACATGGAATTCTTTGCTTAATAAACCCATTTTTCAAAACTGATTGTAAGCAAATATTTTGTCTACCAAAAACTTACTATGAAAATATACTAATGTAATTAGTATTGTATTAATTATTATAAATTAAATGTCTAGCATCAAAAAAAAAAAAAAAAAACAGTGAAAAGACCTGAGTTTTGTAAGGGCTGAGAAAAAAGATAAACAAGTGTGCCAAAGTATCAAGAGAAGAAAATACGGTACCCATGAGATGGGCGATCTGGAACAGCCCGCCCTCACTGAGATATGGAAGCACACCCACAGCCACGTGAACAAAGCCCAAGGCTCTCTCCACTGAGAGTAGGCAGCCTTGGGCCTCTGGAGTCTCTCTAAGCCTTGGCTCTTTGCACAGTAACAACTGTGGTCCATCAGTTACTAATGATTTCTCGAATTATTCTCTAGGCATGGGAATTCATGGGAACCTAGCAAAGCAGGATTCATCTCTGTGTGTGTCAACAGTCAAGCTGCTTTCATTCTCCAGGTCATTCTTCTAATCTGTAAAATAAGACTGTCCTTCCAAACAATGCTTAAGACAGGGATACTGGGGTCAGCAATAATGATAATAACAGTCACAACTACAATGTCACAGCACCTTCCAGTGTCTGTAAAAGCATTGAGAGTTACCGTACCCTTTCGTGTGGGCCCCTTCTGGATGACGGGGCTAGTCCTGAAGACTCAGCTGCCTTGACCCCTCCTTCTTCTGTACATGAAGGTGAGCATTCTAATGTGAGCCTAGAAACAAGACCTCTTGCTTTGTCACAGGTTCAAGTTCACTTTGTCTTTTAACAGATCCCCTCTCCTCGCTGCTTTTCATGTTCTGCACTTTGTATAACTTTGCTTCTAACAGAGCTCCATAATTTCAAGAATCTATAGAATGTTTACTCTGGCTGATTTAAATATGGCAGCAAATTCTTTGATATTCTTCCCCTTAGGAGACGGAGATCTCTGTCTCTCCCTTTGAATTTGGCAGGCTTCTGACTGCATATATCAACAGAATATAGCCAAAATCACACTATGGGACTTTTAAGGCCAACACACAGCTTCTCAACCTTTTTTTATTCACTATTTCTTCCCTCCCTAGAAAGCCTTTTTATTTATTTATTTTTGTGTGTGTGTGTGTGTTTTTATTTTTATTTATTATTTTTTTTAATTTTATTTTATTTTTAAACTTTACATAACTGTATTAGTTTCGCCAAATATCAAAATGAATCTGCCACAGGTATACATGTGTTCCCCATCCTGAACCCTCCTCCCTCCTCCCTCCCCATTCCATCCCTCTGGGTCGTCCCAGTGCACCAGCCCCAATTATCCAGTATCGTGCATCGAACCTGGACTGGCATCTCATTTCATACATGATATTTTACATGTAGAAAGCCTTTTTAGATATTATTTTTCTCATTGCATTTTCATCTCCATAATATTGGGTTGGCCAAAAGATTCTTTCGAGTTTTTCCGAAACATCTTATAGAAAAACCTAAATGAACTGTTTGGCCAACCTAATATTTTAATTCCACAAATATATTTCTTGTATTGTATGTATATTTGTGTTTTTTACATTAAAAAAATGGTATTTTTGACACCTTAACACAAATCGATTTTCAACCCGCAGAAAGCAGTATCACCTCTGTTGAAAATGCATGGGCTAGGCCATAAAAGGCCACATAGCTTCCCATGGATTCTCTTGGAAATCTGCTCTTGGAGTTTTTAGGTGCTAGATATGAAGTCTATACATATGTGAAAACCACCCAGAGGCTGCCACACTGGACGGACCATGTGGAAAGACAACATATACATACAGAAAGATGCCCCATGAGTCCAGCTATTTCAACCATCAGGCACATGAGTCTTTCCAGCCCAGGTTCCAGACATGTGAATGAAGAACGCTTCAAGAGGACCCCAGCTGCAGCGGCTACCTGACTGCAATCACATTAGAGAGACAGAGACAGATTTGCCCAGCCTAGCCAATCCCCAGAAGCAGAGAGATAATATCATATAATTTCATCACTATGCTCTGAGATGGTTTATTACTCAACAGATAGCTAGAACACTTACAATGTACCAAAAACTCTCCTAAGATTTCCATACTTATTCATTCATTTTATCCTCACAATACTCTATGTGGTAAATACATACATTTCACAGATGAATTCAATTCTGGCAGCTCATCCAAGAAGAACTGTAGGACTGCACATTGCTTGGGAATGACCACTCCATGATTCCTTCTAGCTGTAACCTTCTTTGGTTCCTCCACCCATTATAATACCTGTTTATACATTCTTTTATTCAACAAGCCTTTGTTAATCATCACAAGCTAGGTATTATGCTAAGTATTAAGGATACTAAAATGAGTTAAAAGTCATAGCTCCTATATTCAAGGAGCTTGCAATCCAAGAGAGATAAAAATGTTATCAATTCAGTTGATAAGTATTATAGTTAAGTGCAAGCCCAAATTTATATAGATATAAGTGGAGACCCAATCTAGAATAGGGGAATAGGGAGGACAGGGAAGCCTTTCTTGGAAAGAGGGGGCTTTGACCTGAGTTTTACAAGACAAAGAAAGGATCCAAGATGGTAGTATAGAAAAACCCTGAGCTCACCTTCTTCAAAGGGCACACTGAATATACACCTATATATAGAGAAATCCTCCAGAAGAAAACCTGAGGGCTGACAAATAGCTACGGCATGTAAAAGGACCACATAGATGTGGGTAGGAAAGACAGAGACATGGTATCCACAGGAACCCCACTCCTGACTCTGTGACCTACAGTAAGAAAGGATACTGTTGAAGAACTGAACTCAGATTCACCCATAATGGGACACAGTGAGAAAACAGCAGCTTAAAGGGCACCTATAATATAGGGGAAATAAATCCATCTACTAACCTTAGCTGCTGCTGCTGCTGCTAAGTCCCTTCAGTCGTGTCCGAGACTATGAGACCCCATAGAGGGCAGCTCACCAGGCTCCCCTGTCCCCGGGATTCCCCAGGCAAGAATACTGGAGTGGGTTGCCATTTCCTTCTCCAACTAACCTTAGAGCTCCTGCCAAATGAGTAAGGAGCCTTCTCCAGGGTTTGAGGCACCAGTGAGCACCACTGAGTCCCTCCCAGATTCCCCCTGACCCATTCCCACTCCAGTTCCAGCCTTCTGCCAAAGTGGCCTCAGGCACAGTACCCCTAAGGTACTTACCCCTACCACAGACCTACCAGCCCCAGCTGCACTGTCAAAGCCACCAGTTACAAGTAGTCTATACAAGGAACACTTCCATACAAGGCCAATCCTTCAAGAATAGGAGAGGTGGCTTTTTTGTTTAATTCATAGAAACAAAGAAGATCAAACAAAATAAAAAGGCAGAGAAATATGCACTCAACATAAGACAATGTAAGTGTAAGAATTAAATTATCAGAAATAAAGGGAAATTAACAATAATACAATAATAGTAGGTGACTTTAATACTCCACTTACATTAATGGGTAGATTATCCAGACGAAAGAATCAATAAGGAAACACAGGCCTTAAATAACACATTAGATCAGATGAATTTAATAGATATAAGAAGATCATTGCATTCAAAAACTGCAGAATACACATTCTTCTCAAATGCACAAGGAACATTCTCTAGGATAGGTTACCTTTTAGGCCACAAAACAAAAGTCTCCATAAATTTAAGAAGATTGAAATCTTTTCAAGCATCTCTTCCACACCACAATGGTACGAAACTGAAAGTCATCTACAGGAAGTTGTCACGCATGACTAAAAACATACTGCTAAACAGTGGGTCACTGGGACGACCCAGAGGGATGGTACGGGGAGGGAGGTGGGAGGGCAGTTCAGGATGGGGAACACGTGTACACCCTTGGCGGATTCATGTTGATGTATGGCAAAACCAATACAATATTGTAAAGCAATAAGCCTCCAATTAAAATAAATAAATATAAATTTAAATTAAAAAAATGGGTCAATAAAGAAATCAAAAACTATCTAGAGACAAATGAAAATTAAACAGAACTTTCCAAAATCTATGGGATGCAGCAAAAGCAGGTCTAAAAGGAAAGTTCAGGCTTCCCTGGAGGCTCAGTGGTAAAGAATCTGTGTTCCAATTCAGGAGACACAGGCTCAATTCCTGATCTGGGAAGATCCCACATGCCTCAGAGCAGCTAAGCCTGTGTGCCACAACTATTGAGCCTGTGCTCCAGAACCCAGGAGCCACAACTACTCAGCCCACAAGCCCCAACTACTGAAGCCCACACACCCTAGAGCCTGTCCTCTGCAACAAGAGAAGCCATCACAGTGAGAAGCCTGCACACTCCAACTACAAAAAACTCAACACAGTCAGAAATAAATAAATAAAAGAGAAGTTCATAGAGACAGTCTTGTTTAAAGGAAAAAAAAAAAAATCTCAGTTATTGAATCTAAATGTACATTTAAAAGAACTAGGAAAAAAAAGAACCAAAGCCCAAAGTTAGTAGAAGGAAAGGAATAATAAAGATCAGAGTGGGAATAAATGAGAGACTAAAACAAAAAAAAAAATAGAAAAAGTCAATGAAACTAAGAGTTGGTTCTTTAAAAATATAAACAAAATTGACTAATCTTTAGCTATGGAAGGAAGAAAGGAGAAGGAAGAAAAAGGAAGAGGAAAGAAAAAAGGCAGAAAAAGAGAGAGGACTCAAATAAATAAAATCACAAATGAAAGAGGAGAAAATGCAAACACCACCACAAAAATACAAAGGATCATGAGAAAATACAACTATATGCCAAGAAATTAGACAACCTAGATGAAATGGATAAAATCCTAGAAATATACAATCTCAAAACTGAATCATGAAGAAATGGAAATCTGAATAAACCAACTATTAGTCAAAAAACTGAATTGGTAATCAAAAAACTCCCCTGCAGATGGCTTCATGGGTGAATTCTACCAAGCATTTAAAGAAGAATTAATGCCTATCCTTCTCAAATTATTCCAAAAAATTGAAGAGGAAGAAATACTTACACACTCATTTTACATAGCCAGCACTACCCTTTGTCTAGCTAACAAAACTAGACAAAGACAACATGTGTACACACACACAAATTATAGGCCAATGTCCTTGATGAATACAGATGCAAAATTTCAAAATATTAGCCAACCAAATTCAAATTCAATAATACATTAAAAGGATCATACATCATGATCAAGTGGAATTTATTCAAGGGATGCAAAAACATTTTTACACCCATAAATAAATCAATATGACACACCACATTAACAAAGAATAACAATCATACAATCATCTCAATACATGCAGAAAATGTATATGGCAAATTTCAACATCCATTTATGATAAAATCTCCCAACAAAGCAAGTATAGAAGGAACATATCGCAACATAATGAACATCATATATGACAAACCTACAACAAATATAACAGCCAATGCTGAAAACTTTTCCTTTAAGATTAAGGAAAAAAAAGAAAAACAAGGATGTCCACTCTCACCAATATGTTTTATTAAACATAATATTGGAAGTCCTAGCCACAGCAATTAGGTACGAAAAAGAAATAAAAGGCATCCAAATTGGAAAGGAAGAAGTAAAACTGTCATCATTTGCAGGATTTGTGATACTATATTGAAAACCCCAAGTTCAGTTCAGTTCAGTTCAGTCACTCAATCACGTCTGACTCTTTGCAACCCCATGAATCGCAGCCCGCCAGGCCTCCCTGTCCATCACCAACTCTCAGAGTTCACTCAAACTCATGTCCATTGAGTCAGTGATGCCATCCACCCATCTCATCCTCTGTCATCCCCTTCTCTTCCTGCCCCCAATCCCTCCCATCATCAGAGTCTTTTCCAATGAGTCAACTCTTCACATGAGGTGGCCCAAATATTGGAGTTTCAGCTTCAGCATCAGTCCTTCCAAAGAACACCCAGGACTTATCTCCTTTAGGATGGACTGGTTGGATCTCCTTGCAGTCCCCAAAGATTTCACCAAAAAATGAACTAGTTTACGATTGCATCAAAAATAATAAAATACCTCAGTATAAATTTAAACATGTACTCTGAAAACTGTAGGATACTGAGGAAAGCAACAGAAGATGACACAAATAAATGAAAGGAGACACTATGTTCGTGGATTAGAATAATCCATATTGTTAAAATGTCCATTCTACCCAAAGCAATTTACAGAATCAAAAAAAAAAAAAACTTATCAAAATATCAATGGCATTTTTCACAGAACTACAAAAAAAAGAATTCTACAATTTGTATGGAACCACCAAAGATCCTGACTAGCCAAAGCAATCTTGAAAAAGAACAAAGCTGAAGATATCATGCTCCCAGACTTAAAATTACACTACAAAGTTGTGTGTTTGTTACTTAGTCATGTCCAACTCTTTGTGACCCCATGGACCATAGCCTGCCCAGTTCCTCCGTCCATGGGATTCTCCAGGCAAGAATACTGGAATGGATTTCCATTTCCTTCTCCAGGGGATCTTCCTGACACAGGGATCAAACCCAGGTCTTCTGCATTACAGGCAGATTCTTTACCATCTGAGCTATAGGAAAGTCCACACTACACAGTTATAGTAATCAAAACAGTGCAGTGCAACCAATATATGGAAGCAACCTGTGGGTTCACCAATAGGTGAATGGATAAAGAAGATATGGTGTATACACACACACACACATATATATACACAACAGAATACTAATTGGTCATTTATAAAATCTTGCCATTTGCAGTAACATGGACGATCCTAAGCAAAATAAGTCAGATGAGAAAAATATCACATGATTTCATTTACATGTGGAATCTGAAAAAGAAAGCAAAACAGAAACAGACTCATAGATACAGACAACAAATTTGTCATTGCCAGGGTAGGAGGGGGAGGCAAACATGAAACAGATGAAAGGGACTAGGAGGTACAAATTTCCAGCTATACAATAATGTACACATGCGAAATAGACAATACTATTGTAACAATTTTATATGGTGATGAACTTCATAATATATAAAAATACCAAATTACTATGTTGTACACCTGAAACTAATATGAACATGTATGGTTGGTTATAACTCAATAAATGAATAGGAAAAGAGGATTTAGCCAAGAAAAAGACAGGGGCTGATATGCCAACAGAATTACAGTTGTGTAATGCCAAGAAAAAGTAAAGTACATTCAGGAAATAATCAGTGATTTTCAGGAATTTGGGCATGAGTGAACACAGAAGATGGTGCAAGCAAATCATTTGGTTTGCCTGAAACTTTCAAAAATTTTAAAACCAAAAGTCTTACATTCTGTGAAGTCCCTCAGTCTTGAGAAAATAGGACAACTGGTCCCCTGAGGCAGGTCAGCGGGGAGAGCACATAATGATATGAGTGGACTAGAAATTGTGAAGTGGGGTCTAAAGTGGGGTCAGAGCCTTGTAAGCCATTCTTGGTTGTTTTCATTTTATCCCCAGGATAAATAGGAGACAGTGAAGGATCTTAGGCAGGGCTAGAGACTTAATTATTTAACACCAAACCGAGGTTGAACCAGAGCTCAGGTTGAACCTTGAGAACTAACTCCATGTACTTGGGGCACAATAGCGAACTTCTCCTTTAGTGTTCAGGGAACCTTTTCAACATCATGAGATGTTTGCAGACATGGAACTAGATGCCTACCTGCATTCCTAGGTGACAGAGAGCCCAGAACCCTGGGGAAGAAACCATAAATCTAATCTACAAATCTCTCTCTACTACATACTGCCACACTCCTGTCTTTTTTTTTTTTTTTTAAAAAAAAAAAAAAAAGGAAGATAAGTGAAGTGAAAGTCTGTCAGTCGTGTCTGACTCTTTGAGAACCCATGAACTATACAGTCCATGGAATTCTCCAGGCCAGAACACTGGAGTGGGTAGCCTTTCCTTTCTCCAGGGTATTATCCCAACCAGGGATCGAAGCCAGGTCTCCCACATTCCAGGAGGATTCTTTACCAGGTGAGCCACAAGGGAAGCCCAAGAATACTGGAGTGAGTAGCCTATCCCATTTTTGGGGTGTTAATTCTAGAAGGTCTTATAGGTCTTCATAAAACCATTCAACTTCAGCTTCTTCAGCATTACTGCAGGGCATAGACCTGGATTACTGTGATACTGAATGGTTTGCCTTGGAAACGAAAAGAGATCATTCTGTTGTTTTTGACATTACACCCAAGTACTGCATTTCAGACTCTTTTGTTGACCATGATGGCTACTCTATTTCTTCTAAGGGATTCCTGTCCACAGTAGTAGATATAATGATCATCTGAGTTAAATTCACCCATTCCAGTCCATTTTAGTTCACTGATTCTTAAAATGTTGATGTTCACTCTTGCCATCTCCAGTTTGACCAATTTCAATTTGCCATGACTCATAGACCTAACATTCCAGGTTCCTATGCGATATTGCTCTTTACAGCATCAGACTTTACTTCCATTACCAGTCACGACTGCAACTGGGTGTTGTTTTTGTTTTGGCTCTGTCTCTTCACTCTTTCTTGAGTTAGATCTCCACTGATCTCCAGGAGCATATTGGGTACCTACCGAACTGGGGAGTTCATCTTTCAGTGTTCTTTCTTTCTGCCTTTTCATGCTGCTCATGGGGTTCTCAAGGCAAGAATACTGAAGTGGTTTGCCATTCCCTTTTCCAGTGGACCACATTTTATCAGAACTCTCCACCATGACCCGTCTGTCTTTGGTGGCCCTACACGGCATGGTTTATAGTTTCATTGAGTTAGACAAGGCTGTGGTCCATGTGATCAGATTGGTTAGTTTTCTGTGATTGTGGTTTTCAGTCTGTCTGCTCTCTGATGGAGAAGGATAAGAGGCTTGTGGAAGCTTTCTGATGGGAGAAAATGACCGAGGGGGAAACTGGGTACTGTTCTGATGGGCAGGCAGTTCAGTCAATTCAGTTTAGTCACTCAGTCACGTCCAACTCTTCGCAACCCCATGGACTGCAGCAGGCCAGGCCTCCTTGTCTATCACCAACTCCTGGAGCTTACTCAAACTCATGTCCATTGAGTAGGTGATGCCATCCACCCATCTCATCCTCTGTCAACCCCTTCTCCTCCTGCCCTCAATCTTTCCCAGCATCAGGTTTTTTCCCAATGAGTCAGTTCTTCGCATCAGGTGGCCAAAGTATTGGAGTTTCAGCTTCAGCATCAGTCCTTCCAATGAATATTCAGGATTTCCCTTAGGATGGACTTGTTGGACTCCTTGCTATCAAAGGGACTCTTCAGAGTCTTCTCCAACACCACAGTTCAAAAGCATCAATTTTTCAGCCCTCAGCTTTCTTTGTAGTCCAACTCTCACATCCATATATGACTACTGGAAAAACCACAGCTTTGACTAGATGGACCTTTGTTGGCAAAGTAATGTCTCTGCTTTTTAATATGTTGTCTAGTTTGGTCATAACTTTTGTTTCAAGGAGTAAGTGTCTTTTAATTTACAGGCTGCAGTCATCATCTGCAGTGATTCTGGAGCCTCAGAAAATAAAGTCTGCCACTGTTTCCACTGTTTCCCCACCTTTTGCCATGAAGGACCAGATCACTAAGACCATGATCTTAGTTTTCTGAATATTGAGCTTAAAGCCAACATTTTCACCCTCCTCTTTCACTTTCATAAAGAGGCCCTTTAGTTCTTTGCTTTCTGTCATAAGGGTGGTGTCATCTGCAAATCTGAGGTTACTGATATTTCTCATGGCAATCTTGATTCCAGCTTGATTCCAGCTTCATCCAGCCTGGCATTTTGCATGATGTCAGATCAGATCAGATCAGATCAGTCACTCAGTCATGTCCGACTCTTTGCGACCCCATGAATCGCAGCACACCAGGCCTCCCTGTCCATCACCAACTCCCGGAGTTCACTCAGACTCACGTCCATCGAGTCAGTGATGCCATCCAGCCATCTCATCCTCTGTCGTCCCCTTCTCCTCCTGCCCCCAATCCCTCCCAGCATCAGAGTCTTTTCCAATGAGTCAACTCTTTGCATGAGGTGGCCAAAGTACTGGAGTTTCAGCTTTAGCATCAGTCCTTCCAAAGAAATCCCAGGGCTGGTCTCCTTCAGAATGGACTGGTTGGATCTCCTTGCAGTCCAAGGGACTCTCAAGAGTCTTCTCCAACACCACAGTTCAAAAGCATCAATTATTCGGCGCTCAGCCTTCTTCACATGATGTACTCTGCTTAAAGTTAAATAAGCAGGGTGACAATATACAGCCTTGACGTACTCCTTTCCTGATTTGGAACCAGTCTGTTGTTCCATGTCCAGTTCTAACTTTTGCTTTCTGACCTGCAAACAGATTTCTCAAGAGGCAGGTCAGGTGTCTGGTATTTCCATCTCTTTCAGAATTTTCCACAGTTTATTGTGATCCACACAGTAAAGGCTTTGGCATAGTTAATAAAGCAGAAATAGATGTTTTTCTGGCACTCTCTTGCTTTTTTGATGATCCAAAGGATGTTTGCAATTTGATCTCTGGTTCCTCTGCCTTTTATAAAACCAGCTTGAACATCAGGAAGTTCATGGTTCATGTAATGTTGAAGCCTGACTTGGAGACTTTTGAGCATTACTTTACTAGCGTGTGAGATGAGTGCAATTGTGCAGTAGTTTGAGCATTCTTTGTCATTGACTTTCTTTGGGATTGGAATGAAAACTGTCTTTTTCCAGTCCTGTGGCCACTGTTGCATTTTCCAAGTTTGCTGGCATATTGAGTGCAGCACTTTTACAGCATCATCTTATAGGATTTGAAATAGCTCAACTGGAATTCTATCACCTCCACTAACTTTGTTCATAGTGATGCTTTCTAAGGCCCACTTGACTTCACATTCCAGGATGTCTGGCTCTAGGTGAGTGATCACATCATCGTGATTATCTGGGTTGTGAAGATCTTTTTTGTACAGTTCTTCTGTGTATTCTTGCCATCTCTTCTTAATATCTTCTGCTTCTGTTAGGTCCCTACCATTTCTGTCCTTTATTGAGCCCATCTTTGCATGAAATGTTCCCTTGGTATCTCTGATTTTATTGAAGAGATCTCTAGTCTTTCCCATTCTATTGTTTTCCTCTATTTCTTTGCACTGATCACTGAGGAAGGCTTTCTTATCTCTCCTTGCTATTCTTTGGAACTCTGCATTCAAATGGGTGTATCTTTCCCTTTCTCCTTTGATTTTCACTTCTCTTCTTTTCACAGCTATTTGTAAGGCCTCCTCAGACAGCCATTTTGCTTTTTTGCATTTTTTCCCCCTTGGGGATGGTCTTGATCTCTGTCTCCTGTACAAGTCACAAACCTTTGTCCATAGTTCATCAAGCACTCTGTCTATCAGATCTAGCCCCTTAAATCTATTTCTCACTTCCACTGTATAATCATAAGGGATTTGATTTAGGTCATACCTGAATGGTCTAGTGGTTTTCCCTACTTTCTTCAATTTAAGTCTGAATTTGGCAAGAAGGAGCTCATGATATGAGCCATAGTCAGCTCCTGATCTTTTTTTTGCTGGCTATATCAAGCTTCTGCAACTTTGGCTGCAAAGAATAGAATCAGTCTGATCTTGGTGCTGACCATCTGGTGATGTCCATGTGTAGTCTTCTCTTGTGTTGTTGGAAGAGGGTGTTTGCTATGACCAGTAAATTCTCTTGGCAAAACTCTATTAGCCTTTGCCCTGCTTTATTCTGTACTCCAAGGCCAAATTTGCCTGTTACTCCAGGTGTTTCTTGACTTCCTATTTTTGCATTCCAGTCTTCTATAATGAAAAGGACATCTTTTTTGGGTGTTAATTCTAAAAGGTCTTGTAGGTCTTCATAGAACCATTCAACTTCAGCTTCTTCAGCATTACTGATCGGGGCATAAACTTGGATTACCATGATATTGAATGGTTTGCCTTGGAAATGAACAGAGATCATTCTGTCATTTTTGAGATTGCATCCAAGTACTGCATTTTGGACTCTTTTGTTGACTATGATGACTACTCCATTTCTTCTAAGGGATTCTTGCCCATAGTAGTAGATATAATGGTCATCTGAGTTAAATTCACCCATTCCAGTCCATTTTAGTTCACTGATTCCTAAAATGTGGATGTTTTACAGGCCATGCTCAGTAAATCTTTAATTCAGTTTTCTGTTGAAGGATGGGGCTGTGTTCCCTCCCTGTTTTTTGATCTCAGGACAAACTATGGTGGAGGTAATGAAGATAATGGCAACCTCCTTCAAAAGGTCCCATGCACACACTGCTACACTCAGTGCCCTAAACCCTCCTGCAGGCCACCTCCGACCCATGCCTCTGCCAGAGACTCCTGGACATTCACAGTCAATCTGGGTCAGTCTCTTATGGGGTCACTGCTCCTGTCTCCTGGGTCCTGCAATGCACAACATTCTGTTTGTGCCCTCCAAGAGTCTGTTTCCCCAGTCCTGTGTAAGTTCTTGTGGCTCTATGGTGGGTTAATGGTGACCTCCTCCAAGAGGGCTTATGCCATACCCATGTCTACTGCACCCAGAGCCCCTGCACCTGCAGCAGTCCACTACTGACCCATACCTCCTCTAAACACAGTTCTGTCTCAGTCTCTGGGCCATGCTCAGTAAATCTTTAATTCAATTTTCTGTTGATGGGCAGGGCTGTGTCCCCTCCCTGTTGTTTGACCTGAGGCCAAAGAAAGGTAATGTCAAAGAATGTTCAAACTACCACACAATTGCACTCGTCTCACATGCTAGCAAAGTAATGCTCAAAATTCTCCAAGCCAGACTTCAACAGTACATGAACTGTGAACTTCCAGATGTTCAAGCTGGATTTAGAAAAGGCAGAGGTACAGAGATCAAATTGCCAACATCAACTGGATCATCAAAAAAGCAAGAGAGTTCCAGAAAAACATCTACTTCTGCTTTGTTGACTATTCCAAAGCCTTTGACTGTGTAGATCACAACAAACTGTGACTCCTAAAGAGATGGGAGTACCAGACCACCTTACCTGCTTCCTGAGAAATCTGTATGCTGGTCAAGAAGCAACAGTTATCACCAGACATGGAACAACAAACTGATTCCAAATCAGGAAAGGAGTATGTCAAGGCTGTATATTGTTACCCTAGTTATTTAACTTTTATGCAGCGTACATCATGGAAAATACTGGGCTGGATGAAACACAAGATGGAATCAAGATTGCTGGGAGAAATACCAGTAACCTCAGATATGCAGTTGACACAGCCCTTATGACAGAAAGGGAGGAACTATAGAGCCTCCTGATGAAAGTGAAAGAGGAGAGTGAAAAAGCAGCTTAAAACTCAACACTCAGAAAACTAAGATCATGGCATCCAGTCCCATAACTTTATGGCAAATAGATGGGGAAACAATGGAAACAGTGACGGACTTTATTTTTTGAGCTCCAAAATCATTGCAGATGGTGACTGCAGCCAGGAAATTAAAAGATGCTTGTTCATTGGAAGAAAAGCTATGACCAATCTAGACAGCATATTAAAAATCAGAGACATTCCTTTGCCAACAAAGGTCCATCTAGTCAAGGCTATGGTTTTTCCAGGAGTCATGTATGGATGTGAGAGTTGGACTATAAAGAAAGTTGAGTGCCAAAGAATTGATGTTTTTGAACTATGGTGTTGGAGAAGACTCTTGAGAGTCCCTTGAACTGCAAGGAGATCCAACCAGTCAATCCTAAAGGAAATCAGTCCTGAATATTCATTGGAAGGACTGATGCTGAAGCTGAAACTCCAATACTTTGGCGACCTGATGCGAAGAACTGGCTCGTTTGAAAAGACCCTGATGCTGGGAAAGATTGAAGGCAAGAGGAGAAGGGGACAACAGAGGATGAAATGGTTAGATGGCATCACCAACTCAATGGACATGAGTTTGAGTAAGGTCCGGGAGTTGGTGATGGACAGGGAAGCCGCTCCAGTCCATGGGGTCACAAAGAGTTGGACATGACTGAGCAACTGAACTGAACTGAGCCTATCCCTTCTCCAGCAGATCTTCCTGACCCAGGAATTCAACTGGGGTCTCCTGCATTGCAGGCAGATTCTTTATTACCTGAGCTCTGAAGCCCTCTCTACTACATACTGCCACACTCCTGTCTTTTTCAAAAAAGAAATTCAAAAGAACCCAGCAAAGACCATCCTTGACCCAATGTCCCCTTAAGCCACTATCCTGTTTATCTACATTCTCTTTTATGGAAAAAAAAAAATCTGCTCTGATATTTGTTCATTCCTGCTGTTTCTGAATCTTCACCTCACATTCTCTTTTAAATATATAAGAATCAATCTTTTACCCCAATATTAACATATTACATTGAAAATGTTCATCCCAAGGTTACCACATACTCTCTGTTATCAGATCCAATGGTTAATTCAATCCACATTTCACACAACTCTCAACATCACTTAATAGAGTTGAGAACTTCCTACTTTTCCAAATTTCCCCATAGAGTTTCATGGCTTCCTGTGTAAATGTCTTATACATCTTTGGTTAGATTTATTCCTAGGTATTGAATAGCTTATGCTATTTTAAAGGCATTTTAATTTTTTAACTTATGGTTATTTCTAGTGTGTAAAAATAAAACCAATATTTACATATTTAATTGTATCCAGCAAGCCAGCTGAGATCACATATTAATTCTTATAGAATATTTGTGGATTCTTTTGGTTTATCTAGTTTACAATTATGCCTGCAAATTACAACCATTTTATTTATTTTTCTTGCCTTACCTCATTGGCTAAACTTACCAGTAGAATCCTGAATAGAAGTGGTGATAGCAGATACAGTTGTTTCATTCCATCCCTCAAAGGGAACACTTTCAGTATCTACCCACTGAGTCCGACTCTGGCTATTGGTTTTACATAGATGTTCATTATCAGATTAGGAACTTCCCTTCTAGTCCTCATTTGCTGAGGGTTTCATTATGATTGAATATTGAATCTTATAATATGTTTTTTCCTCCAGCTATTTAAATAATTTTATAATTTTAAATAATGTATCAATTCTTTGATTGATTTTAAAATGCTAAAGCAACTTTCATTTATGAAATAAACCTAACGTGGGCACCATGTGTTTATATAGCACTAGATTTACTCTGATAATTTCATTATTAAGTTTCATACATCATATATACATATATATATATATATATATATATATATATATCGGAGAAGGCAATGACATCCCACTCCAGTACTCTTGCCTGGAAAATCCCATGGATGGAGGAGCCTGGTAGGCTGCAGTCCATGGGGTTGCAAAGAGTCGGACACGACTGAGAGACTTCACTTTCACTTTTCACTTTCATGCATTGGAGAAGGAAATGGCAACCCACTCCAGTGTTCTTGCCTGGAGAATCCCAGGGATGGGGGGGCCTGGTGGGCTGCCGTCTATGGGGTCACACAGAGTCAGACACGACTGAAGTGACTTAGCAGTATATTCACATACATACATCTTAAGTTTTATACATCTTAGGATTTTTCTTGTTTACCCTTTCTAGGGGGTTATCAATTACATAGGGACTTCCCAGGTGACATTAGTGGTAAAGAATCCACCCGCCAGTGCAGTAGACACAAGAGATGTGAGTTTGATCCCTGGGTTGGGAAGATTCCCTGGAGTAGGACATGACACTTTACTCCAGTATTCTTGCTTGGGAAATTCCATGGACAGAGGAGCTTGGCAGGCTACATTCCACAGGGTCACAAAGAGTCAGACACAACCGAGCATATCAATTATACTAATCTTAGTCAATTTGGGGTTTTCTAAATATTTCATTGTACATCTTCTTTCTATTTTACCGATTTGATTATTTGTTTTTATTATTTCCCTTCTTCAAAGGTTCCTGAGTTTAATATCTTGTTATTTTTAGAGCTTCTTGAGATGAAAACTTGATTTTTTTCAACTTCTCTTCTTTTTCTAACATATGTATTCTGTGTTCTAAATTTTCTTCAAGCATTGTTTTAGCTGCATTTTAAGAGTTTGAGTGTCAGTTTTTATCATTCAATTAGAGATACTTTTAACTTTCATTATAATCTTTTCTCTGATTCATGGGTTATTTTATAGTATATTGCTTAACTCCCAAACATTTGGGAATATCTAAGTTAGCTTTTCATCACTGGTTTCTTGCTTAATTGCACTGTGGCCAGAGAATATATTTTGTATAATTTCAGTTCAGTGAAATTTACTGATGTTTGTCTTCTGGCCACTCATCTGTCCTATTTTGTAAAGGTTCTGTGTGTTCTTGAAAGAAGTGTGTCTCCTGCACTCATTAGCTGTGGTATACTATATGTATTAATTAGGTCAATGTTACTCACTTTGTTTTTCAAATATTTATATCATTTTTTTGTCTGCTTATTCTATTGATTACAGATAGAAGTATCTTAAAATCTACAGCTATGATTTTATATTTATCTATTTCTCATTTTAATTATGCCCACTTATGATTTACATATTTTGAGGCTCTAATAAAATAATTTTTAGGTCAGTAGGTGCAGACAAACTTAGATTTGTTATATATTCTTGTTGAAAGAACACTTTTATCACTATAAAAATTTCTGTTCATGTCTAGGAAACTTTTTTTGGCTTAAAGTCTACTTTGATATTTTTAAAACTACACCAGATTTCTTTTGGTTAGGGTTCTTATGGTATGTCTTCTTCCATTCTCTTTATTTTAGCTTTTCAATGCCTTTACATTTAAGGTATATTTCTTATAAGCAGTACATAACTACTGTCTTTAAATCTAGTCTGTCAATATTTGTTTTAATTGGAATACTTTGTTCCTTTACCCCTGGGCTTCCCTGTTAGTCTAATTCTTGATGTGTGTGTGTATGTGTGTGTGTATGTGTGTTAGTCACTCAGGCATGTACAACTCTTTGTGACTCTATGGACTATAGCCCACCAGGCTCCATGGAATTCCCCGAGCAAGAATACTGGAGTACACTGAGGTTAAAATTACTTTTTACTATTTATTTTTTCCCTTTGATTACTGTCCAATTTTTACTATGCTTTCTTGCTTTCCTTCAAATTTAAGTAATTTTATTATTTCATTATCTCCTCCCATTAAATCCTCATTTATATATTATTTTATTATTATTTTAGTGGTTACCCTAGAGATTGAAATATGCATGCTGGCTTATTAAGATCTATTAATATCTAAATTAGGACATTACCATTTTTTGGACAATGCCAAAACCTTCCACACTTTAACTCCATTTACCTACTTCTTGCCTTTTGTAACTGCTTTTGCTTATATTTTAATTCTATGTAATTTAAAACCCTAAAAGGCATTACTGCTACTGTTTAAGCTGACAGGCTTCAATTAGATTTATCAGATATATACCCTTTCCAGTCCTTCTTGAGTAACTATGCTTCCATCTGGAAGCACTTTCCTTTTGACTTCAGTTATCCTTTTAGTGCAGTTTTTGTTTTCTAAAATATTATTTTAATTTTTGAAGGCTTTTTGTTGGATATAAAATTGTAGGTTAGCATTTATATCTTTCAGTAATTTAGAGAGTTTTCATTGCCACTTTATTCCTACCATTTTTGCTAAAGAATTGGCTATCGGTCTCATTGTTGCTTCTTTGAAGGTAATGTATTCAGTGTGGATGGTGACTGCAGCCATCAAATTAAAAGATGATTGCTCCTTGGAAGGAAAGCTATGACAAACCAAGACAGGGTATTGAAAGCAGAGACATCACTTTGCCAACAAAAGTTTGTATTGTCAGAGCTATGACCTTTCCAGTGGTCATGTATGGAGGTGAAATTTGGACCATAAAGAAGGCTGAACACCAAAGAATTGATGCTATGGAATTATGTTGGAGAAGATACTTGAGAGTCCCTTGTACCACAAGAAAATCAAAGCAGTCAATCCTAAATGAAATCAATCCTGAATATTCATTGAAAGGACTATTGCTGGAGCTGAAGTTCCAACACTTTGGCCACCTGATGTGAAGGGCTGGCTCATTGGAAAAGACCTTGATGCTGGGACAGATTAAAGGCAAAATGAGAAGTGGTTGGCAGAGGACAAGATGGTTGCATAGCATCACCAACTCAATGGACATGAATTATAGCAAACTCTGGGAGATAGTGGAGGACAGAGTAGCCTGGTGTGCTACAGTCCATGGGGTCACAAAGAGTCAGACACGACAGCAACTGAACAACATCTCTTTCTCTCTTGATGCCTTTAAGATATCTTTTGAATTTGGCTGCCAACACGTTTTATTATAATGTGCCTAGACTGATTTTCTTTGTATTTATCCTGAAGTTTGTAGAGTTTCTTGAATTTGGGAACTAATGCCTTTTTAACAAGTATAAAAAATTTTTAGTCAATATTGTCTTCAAATATTGCTTCTGCTCCATGAGTTCTCACCTCTTATTTCTGAGATTGTTTTGACACATCTGTTTGACCTTTAAATCATGTCCCATGTGTCTTTTAAACTAGTTTTTAGCATTTGTCCATCCTTTTTTCCTCTACACTTCAATCTGGAAATTTTCTATTCACTTCTATCCAGTTTACTAATTATCTTTTCTGCTGTGTCTGATCTACTATTAAACCTACCTATTGAATTTTTAGCTTCAATTATTTTATCTTTAAGGTACAGTATTTCCATGTCATTTTTTAAAAATAGATTATTCTTTGATAAAATTCTTAATCTTTTCTATTTTCTTGAACAAAAGAACCAATCATTTTGACAGCATATGTCTAAAAACTCCAGTATTTGTATCATCCATAGGTTTTTATTGTTAATTCTAGTCATTTGGTCCTATTGCCTATAATATGTGACAATTTATTAAAATGTCAGATATTGTGAATATGAAAACTAGAGGCTCTATTTAACTGCTGAAACTTCAGCTTAGCCCTCTATTCTCCTAGCAGCTGCTTTGTATATTTGTTTTCTGAGTCTTGCCCCCACAAATGTACAATTTAAGAATATTTCAATTGCATCAATGCAAAATTGCACATATAATTTTGGGCTCATTTTTCTATAATTTCCTCCTTTCAATAACATTGAGCCCCTCAAGTCCTAACTGTCTGGGCATGAACAAATTCTAACCCCTGCCTTCCCAAGCCATCAAGACTTCTGTAAGCTCCAGGTCATCTCTTTCTGCTCAGCCTTCATTCCCCTTCACTGTGAATCAGCAAGTGTCTGAGGGGAGAAAGCAGAGACAAAAGTGGGGCTCACACAAATGAATATTTTCTTCTTACAAGGATTTGACCTCTCAAGTTCTGGTTACCTTAGTCACTGATATCTTGCTTTTTTTTTCTTTCTTTCTTTCTTTTCTTTCTATTTTTCATGTATTTTGTCTGATATTTTTATTGGGGGGAGGGGAGGGTTAGTCTATCCAAGCTGCTCCAATAGAATCAGAAGTTCTATATTATTTTTTCTAAAAACCTCAGGACAATCCTGTGCAATAGGTATAAATCCTCATTTTATAGATGAGGAACCAGGACACTGGGGATTTAAATTACTTCACAAGAAAAATTATCAAAATATTTAGAACAGCGGAGTCTTATTTTAAGTTCCATTTTCTTTCCAATCTACCACTGATACCTCACCATTAGCTCTCTTTGGATAACATCTGGAACAAAAGAACTCAGCTGAAAAACAAGGATAACAGAATGATTTCTCTGCCACTTAGCTCTCCTCCTGCACAGGCATGGCTCTTTCTACCTCCTCTCTGATCCTCACCAACAATAGAGAGCATACCTATATTTATGAAGTAAGAAACTGTTGAATAATTCATAAGACAGGAGGGCTCCTAGCTCAACTCAACCTTGGATGAATTGTCTCCATGGCCCTACTGAGATGAAGAAAAATATTTTCCCTGTGCAGTAAATGTGGTTCAAAGAGAGGATTCAATAAGTAAGATGCTATTTAAACATACATTTCCCTGACTAGTACCACACTTTTAACGGAAGGTGATGCTTAATAGACTAGAAATGCTTTAATCTCTCCTCATACTGACTTCCTAAATTTACAAAACACACAACATTGCTACTAATATTTTAAGGAAGATAGGTGAATGCATCCATACATACTTCATTTTAAGTGTCTGTCCTTAAAAAGACATCTGTTATTGACTGTAATAGTGTGACTCATAACAAAGGCATTTATATTCATGTAGATATAATCTACATTTCCACAGGTGTCCAAGTATAATGTACAATTGCCTAATGAACCCTTAAAATAAAATGCTGCCAACAAGAACTGTTTGCTTCTCCTATAAAGAAAATGAAACTCCATCAGGCTGGCAAGCTGGAACTTCAGCATCCTAGATATATTTAATATGATGGCTTTCTTACTACAATTTCTGCAGGGAATAATATATAGGAAAATAATGTTTCTCCTTTGTGATTACATTACCATATGGAGTAATTTTTCTTGATGGGGAGGTCATTTCATCTGATGAGTTCTTGAACAGTGAAATGGAAGCTTGGTTCTATGACAGCAAAGGACAGATTGACTTATTAAAACTGTTACATTATGGATTTTTATTAGTCCATTTCACATTTGCTCCTTTTGAAGATCAAAAGCATGAATGCATTTGGAAAGTCCATCAGGAAATATTAAGGACAAAAATTAGACAGAATGGTCATTATTACAAATGGGAAAGTCATCTGGAAATGGAGATTCTAGAGGCGGACTCTAAGAAGTCTCACAAAGACACAATTTGAAGAGCAGAACAGATGTGATGTGAGTATTAATGGAGGAACCATTCTCATAAGATCAACAGCCAAAGTTTTAGAAAAATCACCCAGACATCTGGATTCAGGGCAGGCTGAAATGGATTGAACAAAATTAATTGTCCCAGACATCGAAAACCCAGGGGAAAAGTGGCCCAAGTAGGAGAGACTTTCCAAGTACTCTGAGAAGTTTTAAGTTTTCATCAAGTTCAGTTCAGTTCAGTTTAGTCGCTCAGTCATGTCCGACTCTTTGCAACCCCATGAATCGCAGCACGCCAGGCCTCCCTGTCCATCACCAACTCCCGGAGTTCACTCACACTCAGTCCATCGAGTCAGTGATGCCATCCAGCCATCTCATCCTCTGTCATCCCCTTCTCCTCCTGCCCCCAATCCCTCCCAGCATCAGAGTCTTTTCCAATGAGTCAACTCTTTGAAAATCTGGGTTTATTGTACATGTGATCATATTTATCCCTTCAATCCACTGATGCATTCAGCAAGACTGACTGACCTCTCCTGTGCTAGGACAACAAAAATCCTATGACACGATTGGTCCTCATGGACCAAAGAACTCATGGTTGGGTATCAGGGGACAGATAAACTCATGCTAATTTCCTAATGGTGCAGTAAATCCTATAAAAAGAGAATGTGTGATTCATTCACTCATTTACTAATATTTAAAGAGTACCCACTTGTGCCAAGCTGTGTTCTCTGCCCTGGGGACATGAGAGGGTGTTTGGGTAGCTATAATTTTAGTAGGGAAGATAGATGATAATCAAGTAGATACATAAACAAAGTTGATCTTGTTGTTAAGCTGCAAGGAAGCGCAGTGAAATTTCCAAATGCAACTCTTCCTTGAAGTCTTTGGTTCTGACCCCAGAAGAAAGATTCAACCCTCTGAAGCACCACCTGTAAGCCTGATATTATCTCAAGCTCCCTTCAACTCCACAGATACTCTTAAAACAGAGACCTTTTTCATGTGCTTGGTCCAGGCTGTGATGAAGTAACCCCAGGTTCTGAATAATGAGTGATTTTGAGGGGCCATACAATCAAAAGTAACCCCTGCTCCCATTTGCCTTATGAGTAATGGCAGAAAGTGAAGAACTTGATCAAAATGCACTTGAAGGCAGGGAAGCTGACTCAGTCACTAGCCTGAAATATTCTGTGGTCTGTCTTCCTACTGTTAGCACCTTATTAGAAAATCTATAAGGGCAGCATCCCTGTCTGTTTTCCTTATCACTGCACACCCAAAACTAGCAGAGTGCCTAGTACACAAAAGGCAATCAATACATATGTGCTAAATGAATGACCCGATTAGACAAAAATATAATTAGGCTTCCCTGGTGGTTCAAACAGTAAAGAATCTGCCTGTAATGCAGGAGATTTAAGAGGCAGGTTCCACCCCTGGGTCAGGAAGATCTCCTGGAGAAGGGAATGGCAACCCACTACTATATTCTTGCCTGGGAAATCCCATAGACACAGGAGCCTGGCTGGCTACAGTGTATGGGGCTGCAAAGAGTCAGACATGACTGAGGGACTTTCACTTTCATGTTTCATAATTAGGGAAAGAAAAGTGCTGTCAAGATAACAAAGAAGTGGTGTCAAATAGCCCTGTGGATGGTGGGGGGTCTAAAAGAGTTAACACAGCACGTTGAGGTTGCTACCCTTAGAAAGGGTACCTGTTGCTACCCTGTTTGCAAGGCTGACCCTTGGCTGGTGTATTAGTTTCCTAGGTCTTCTATAACAAAGTGCCACAAATTGGGAGGCTTAAAATAACAGAAATCTAAGGACTTCCCAGGTGGTCCAGTGGTTAAGACTTTGCCTTCCATTACAGGAGGTACGGGTTCAATCCCTGGTTGGGGGGCTAGATCCCACATGCCTCAGGGCCAAAAAATAAAGACATAAAACAGACCAGGAGGCTAGAAATCCCCAGTCCAGCAGGACCACACTCCCTCTGAGATTGCCACAGGAGAATCTGTTCCTGGACTCTTAAGCCTCTCTTTGATTCTTGCCTTTTAGCCACATCCTTCCAATCTCTCCTTCCATGGCCCCACTACCTCCTCCTCCTCTATCAGATCTTCTCTGTGTCCCATAAAGACACTTGTCATTGGATTTAGAGTCCACCTGGATCACTCAGGATGATAACTTCATCTCAAGATCTTTAACTTAACTGCATCTACAAAGACCTTTTTTCCAAACAAGGTCACATTCACAGGTTTCGGGAATCAAATGTGGACAGATCTATAAAGGGGCCCTCATTCAACCCACTACAGCTGGCAGTGGCAAACTTGAATTATAAACAGTTCCCTGCACTGGTATAAAACTTTCCCTCAAAGGTAAGAGGCTATCTGTAAAAATAATACAGTTTATTCTGAATACATGGTTTCCTTCTGGGAGTCTGGAATTTCAGTATGTGGGAGGCAGAGAATACCTATGTCACTTTCCCCAGTAAAACCCTGGGTACTGAGTCTCTGATGGGCTTTCCTGCTAAGCAACATTTCGCACATGTCACAATTCAGTGTCAGAGGAGTTAAACACACCCTGTCTGACTCCTCTAGGAGGGACTCTTGGAAGCGTGCGCCTGGTTTCCAATAGAATTCACCCCATGTACCTTTTCCCTGTGCTGATTTTGCCTTGGATCCTTTTACTGTAAAAAATCACAGCCATGGGTCTTCCCTGGCGACTCAGTGATAAAGAACGTGCCTGTCAAAGCAGGAGACACAGGTTCAGTCTCTGATCTGGGAAGAGCCCACACACCTCGGAGCAACTAAGCCCATGTGCCACAACTTTTGAGCCTGTGCTCTAAAGCCCAGTAGCCGCAACTACTGAGCCCACATGCCACAACTGCTGAAGCTTGCAAGCCCTAGAGCCCATGCTCCGCAACGAGAAAAGCCACAGCAATGAGAAGCCGGAGCACCACAACTAGGGAGCAGCCCTCGCTCGCTACAACTGGAAAAAGCCTGCACAGCAGCAAAGACCCAGCAAAGCCAAAATTAAAAATAAAAAAAAATTGCATTTTTTAAACAGTCACAGCCATGAGTCCTCCCAGTGAATCATCAAACCTATGGATGGTCTTGGGGACACCTGACACAGGGACCTTAGGGCACCAGGGCAGGCTTCCCTGAGGAAGCCCTATTTGAGCTGAGACCTAGCATGAAAATCTCACAGCTCATAAGTATTGGAGCCAGTGTGGCAGCTGTTTTTGCATTTGCAAAATAGGGGTGTATGAGTCAAAGTCTGCAGGAAACTCAAGCTGGATTATTGCAGGAGAGTTTTAAAAAGAGATTATACACAAAGGCATGGCCAAGATTTAAGGAAACTAACAAAGGACAATACAGTATACTTGGGCTAGTAACAGAGGGAAACTGAACCAGCCTGAGGCCTGAAAGGTCTCAGGGAGGGAATGGTTATCACAACCCATAGAAGGTAGTTATATGGAGGGACAGTCTGACCAGAGCCAGAACCTGGTAAGAAAGGAGCCAGGTAAACAAATACTATGACCTCACTCTCCTCTGATCCTCCAATCTTCTGCCAGAGTCTCTGTTGGCCAAATCCAGCTGGAAGCCTGAGATTCAGCAAGTTGATAAGTTCCACAGGGGTAACTTCCTAAGGCCATAAAGCAGGTTGGAGAAGGGTGGACAGTGGATTGAGGAGGGGGTGGATATGAATGGAAAGTACACCAGCATGGCGGAAATACTAGTCCTTACAAGGTTATCATGATTAATTAATATGGTACATGTAAAGGGAGGACCTAGCACATTGTCTGGTAGGATATAAATGCCTAATCACTGTTTTATAGACGAGGAGGAGGAGGAAAGAAACGAGAGGAGAAAAGGAAGGAGGCAGAGGAGGAGCAGGAAAAAGAGGAAGATAAAATCCCTTTGAGAAAGAAGTTTCTTGACAGCAAGAATTTCCTGATTGCTGTCCAATCTGAAGTACCTAAAACAGTTCCTAGCATGTGGTGGACACTCATTAAATATATTAACAAATTGAGGGTTCTTACACTCAGATTCTATACCCTGATTTAAAAACGGGCACTTGACCTTAGGTACACAGAATGGAAAGTGGAAGTCTTTAGCCAAAAACCTTAATTTCATAGGTGATAACTAGAACCTAGAGAAAGAAAGTGACTTTCCCAAAGACACACAGTAAGTCAATGAAAGCACTGAGGGTAATATCCAGATGTTCTGATTCCAATTCAGTTTCTTCATATAAAACCATACTCCCTCTGGTGATGGCAACTGAGAACCCCACAAGGCATCCAACTTTGAGGCTGAGGAAGAGTGTGGTCCTCTTCATCTTCAGGAAAGACTATCAGAGCCTTAGGCTCAGGATCTGCCTTCTGGGCACTCAAACCAGTGAATCTTACTGTTATGCTAAGCTCATAGGCTGCATAGTGGATCAGGGAACCTCAAGATACTGGGAATTATGCCTGCCTTCCCTCTATGGGCACTCAATCTTGACTCCTGAACTAAGAGCAGTTGACAGCTGAACTCCCTTTAATTACATAAAAGTACATGAAGCATCCTCACATCTCTGTACATTTCAAAAGTAAGGTGGTACTTTGTACAGGGATGTACAATTTTAATATATTGGAGGCTTCTTCAGTGATTTTTGCCTTTTACCTCTCAAATTGTTCTGTTTATGAAAATATTATATTTCCCCCTCTGTATACGCCTCATTCACTGATTAACCCATGACAGTTCTGTTATGCCATAACTTTGGAAGCCATGCTCTGTTCAGTTCAGTTCAGTTCAGTCGCTCAGTTGTGTACGACTCTTTGCAACCCCATGAATCGCAGCACGCCAGGCCTCCCTGTCCATCACCAACTCCCGGAGTTCACTCAGACTCACGTCCATCGAGTCAGTGACGCCATCCAGCCATCTCATCCTCTGTCGTCCCCTTCTCTTCCTGCCCCCAATCCCTCCCAGCATCAGAGTCTTTTCCAATGAGTCAACTCTTCGCATGAGGTGGCCAAAGTACTGGAGTTTCAGCTTTAGCATCATTCCTTCCAAAGAAATCCCAGGGCTGATCTCCTTCAGAATGGACTGGTTGGATCTCCTTGCAGTCCAAGGGACTCTCAAGAGTCTTCTCCAGCACCACAGTTCAAAAGCATCATTCTTTGGCGCTCAGCCTTATTCAGTCCAACTCTCACATCCATACATGACCACTGGAAAAACCATAGCCTTGACTAGACAGACCTTTGTTGGCAAAGTAATGTCTCTGCTTTCGAATATGTTATCTAGGTTGGTCATAACTTTCCTTCCAAGGAGTAAGCGTCTTTTAATTTCATGGCTGCAGTCACCATCTGCAGTGATTTTGGAGCCCAGAAAAATAAAGTCTGACACTGTTTCCACTGTTTCCCCATCTATTTCCCATGAAGTGATGGGATCGGATGCCATGATCTTCATTTTCTGAACGTTGAGCTTTAAGCCAACTTTTTCACTCTCCACTTTCACTTTCATCAAGAGGCTTTTTAGTTCCTCTTCACTTTCTGCCATAAGGGTGGTGTCATCTGCATATCTGAGGTTATTGATATTTCTCCCGGCAAACTTGATTCCAGCTTGTGCTTCTTCCAGTCCAGCATTTCTCATGATGTACTCTGCATATAAGTTAAATAAGCAGGGTGACAATATACAGCCTTGATGTACTCCTTTTCCTATTTGGAACCAGTCTGTTGTTTCATGTCCAGTTCTAACTGTTGCTTCCTGACCTGCATACAAATTTCTCAAGAGGCAAGTCAGGTGGTCTGGTATTCCCATCTCTTTCAGAATTTTCCACAGTTTATTGTGATTCACACAGTCAAAGGCTTTGGCATAGTCAATAAAGCAGAAATAGATGTTTTTCTGGAACTCTCTTGCTTCTTTGATGATCCAGCGGATGTTGGCAATTTGATCTCTGGTTCCTCTGCCTTTTCTAAAACCAGCTTGAATATCAGAAAGTTCAATGTTCACATATTGCTGAAGCGTAGCTTGGAGAATTTTCAGCATTACTTTACTAGCATATGAGATGAGTGCAATTGTGTGGTAGTTTGAGCATTCTTTGGCATTGCCTTTCTTTGGGATCGGAATGAAAACTGACCTTTTCCACGCTCTGTAATTCTTCCCAAATAAGCCAAAATGAAAATGCACAAGATACTCAGTGGACACATGTTCCTTGAATCAGAGAATTAGGATGTGTCTTGGTCTAGAAACCAAAGCATGTGAAGATGACTGGGAGGGTCATTCAAGTCCATATTGAGAATGCCTCCATGTGCAGCCATGAAATGTGGTAGGTTGATTGTATTAGTGACCCCAATTATTGACCTCCATGAACCCAAGCCCTCTGAGCTGTATCTGTGGTCCTCCCACACCATACATGTGGAATTAGTCTGATTCTAATTCCACACTCAGCCCTATGACTTGCCATGGTTTAAGTGGTGTTAGCAAAGATGAAGAAAAGAGAGACTTCAAAATCACATGGACAATTATCCTCCAATCAAAACTAAATAAATTAAAAAAAAAAACACATGCATACTTCCACTTTCTGTTTGTTACATTTAAGTTTTCTCACTGTTACAACTCTGTTGGGCCATGCGGACATGTCCAGCTGGCCTGGAGGCACACGTGAGAGACAGTGGAGAAGACTTGAGTTGTCATTCCAGCCAACAAGCTGGATTCCATCCCGGATCAGACACCAGCCAGCAAGCTCCCAGACAAGTGGGGAGTCTAGCAGAGAGCAGAAGAACCTCCCGACTGAGCCCAGCCTAAAGTACCCACCCTGAGTGGGCTGAGCAAACACTGTTTCAGCACAGTTTAGGCTGGTTTGTGGCAACAGACAAATGATCCATAAAATACATCACTCTTCATGTCTACTCAAATCCATAAAGAGGTTTGAGTCAGCACTGCCATTTTCAGTTCTCATTACAATCATCACAATTAGAAAACTGTTACGCCTGAAGTCTTTTTCTCCATGATTGAGTATTATGAATGGCTTAGACAGAAGCCACAACCCTATAAGAGAGACAGGATGGCCTATTTTAGATAAACATTAAAGGAAGCAGGCACAGAGGCCATGTCAGTAAATCAGGGTAGAAGAACCAGGCAAAGCCCCATGCCTTTTGTCTCTCAAAGAAACTCATTGTCAAGGAAAATGGAACTTCCCTGAGAGAGAGTAATCTTAAGAGGTCACATCACCCATCCCCGCGCCTTTGAGCCTATCTCACTCACTGCAGACAGTAACAAGTGCTCACGGATGGTGGCCCGGAGTCCACCATTTCATCATTAGTAAACTCTTGGGAGTCAGAACCTCTGGATTTAAACCCCTGCTATAGCACGTCCAAGCTGTACAAACACAGGTGTGTGACTTCACTTCTGAGCTTAAGTCTCGTCATCCATAAAGTGAGAATCAAATCAGCAGAGTTGTCATAAGATTAGGCGAGATGTAGACAGGCTGAGCACACAGCCAGGCTCCTAGGGCCCCCTTCATAATTTTCAGGTATTATCAGTCCTTGTCAATGCTCTCTGATAATATTTAATACCTTAGTCATTCACTCACAGTCATCATTTTCTCTCATGAGAAGAGAGACCAGGAACAAATGGTATCTGAAATATTGCTTCTGCTTAAAAAAACAATATAATTATTTGACTTTTCAGCCTTCTTTTTTCTAGACTAAATATTCCTGGAGTCTAGGACATGAGTGACAAATGAATGGGAACATTAATCCACTTAGCAAAGTGGAATTCTCTTTGGCATCAAATAAACCAAGGTTTTACCTACATTTTTGGCATTTATCAGCGAAGTGGCTTGAGGCAAGCTTCTTAACCACTCTGGGCCTTGGTTTCCTCTTCTATAAAATGGGAGTTGCCTACATGCCAGGATCATTTTAAGAATTAGAAATTATTAACTATTATCAGTCGTTATATTTTAATCCAAAAGACAAAGCAGTCCAGGGACTTCCCTGGTGGTCCAGTGGTTTAGAATCCACATTCCAGTGCAGGGGACACAGGCTCGATCCCTAGTCAGGAAAATGATGTCTAATATGCTGACGAGCAACTAAGCCCATATGCTGCAACTACTGAGCCTGGATACCACAACCAGAGAGCCTGTGTGCCTCAAGTAGGAGCCCATGCACCTTGGAGCCCGCGCACCACAACCAGAGAGCCCGTGTGCCTCAAGTAGGAGCCCATGCACCCTGGAGCCTGCGCACCAAAACCAGAGAGCCCGTGTGCCTCAAGTGCAGAGCCCATGCACCCTAGAGCCCGTGCACCACAACACAGAGCCCACGTGCTGCAACAAAAGATCCCATGTGCCACAACTAAGATTTGATGCAGCCAAAAATAAATAAATAGATAAATTAATATTTTTTAAAAGACAATGCAGTCCAAAATGCTCAAATCACATGTAGAGCCCACCTGAAACTATTTATCTGGTGGTGTATAGCGTAGGGCACATGTCCTAGTCATCTGTCCTCCAAGAGAAGACTGACATCATGTGAAACCTCAGCCTGGAGATCTGACCAGGTAGCAGGTGAGTCTAGGTTTGAATGATGCAAAGAATTAAGCCCCATGAAGTGCTGGGGAGATGCTCTGAGGAGAGGGAACAGTGCAGGGAACTGGAGGGAGGGGCCAACTTGCCATGTTCACTGCCTGACACATCAGCTAAGGGGCTGGAGGAGAGGGGTGGGGAGAAGCATGATGGGTGATGCACTCAGAAGTGGACCAGGTAACACCTGGCTGTTACTCAGTGTGAGACAGAAAGACTTCAGAGCTGGTGAGCAGAGGAGAAACATGATCAGATATACCATTAGACAGGGTTGCTCTGGTTGCTGTGTGGAGAATAGGCTATGGATATGAGTGTGAAAGAATGGAAGCCAGAAGAAAAATGATGAGGTTTGTGTAATAATCCATGCAAAAGATGAGTGTGACCTAGAACAGGTGACATCAGGAGGAAGAGCTAAATATTGGATACATTTTGAACACAGAGCAAACAAGATTCACGATAGGGCGAAATGTGGAAGGCGTCAGGATGCCTCCAAGGATCTGGGCTTGAGCCTCAGTACAGCAGCTTAGGGTCTCTGAACTTTCTCCTCCTTGTTACTTGAATACTCTTCCTGTGGATATCCACATGGCTCACTCCTTTTCCTTCCCCTGGGTCCCCAGTCCAGAGTCACTCTATCAAGGAGGCTTTCTCTGACCACCATCTATAAAAGAATCACCTCTTCCCCTCCCAGTGCTTTGCAACTCCCTTGAATTGTTTTTCTCCATAATGTACACCCCTGTTTGACATCCTGGATACTTAGGTTTGTTTGTAATGCTTGTCTTGTTCACCTTGTACGAGTTTGCTCAAGCTGCTATAACAAAGATCCACAAGATGAATGGAAATGTGTTGCCTCACAGTCCTGGAGACTAGAAGTTCAAGATAAAGGTATCAAGAGGGTTGCTTCCTTCTGAGGGCTGTGAGAAGGAACCTAGTCCTTGCCTCTCCCTTGTCTCCTGGTGGTTTCCTGGCAATCTTTGGTGTTGCTCAGCTTGCAGAAACAGCATCCTGATCTCTACCTTCATCTTCACATGATGTTGTTCTCCCTCCAGGCTCATCTGTGTCCAACTCTCCTCTTTTTTTTAAACATAGTATATTTTAAATTTTATTTATCTCCTCTTTTTATAAGGACATCAGTCCTATTGCTTCAGGAGCCCACACTATTCCAGTAAGACCTCATTTTAACTTAACTAATTATATCTACAAAACTATTTCCAAATAAGTTCTCATTCTGAGGTACTGGGGATTAGAACTTCTACATATGAATTTTTCAGGGACACAGTTCAATCCATAATACTCCCTATTGAAAGTCACTCAGTCATGTCCAACTCTTTGTGACCCCATGGACTGTACAGTCCATGGAATTCTCCAGGCCAGAATATTGGAGTGGGTAGCCTTTCCCTTCTCCAGGGGATCTTCTCAACCCAGGGATCAAACCCAAGTCTCCCACATTGCAGGTGGATTCTTTACCAGCTGAGCCACAAGAGAAGCTGAATAATACTGGAGTGGGTAGCCTATCCCTTCTCTAGCGGATCTTCCCAACCCAGGAATCAAACCAGGGTCTCCTTCATTGCAGGTGGATTTTTTTAGCCAACTGAGCTATGCAGGAAGTCCATAATACCCCTTAACTAGAATATAAACCCCATAAGGGGAGGAACTTGTTTTTTGCTTACTGCCATATCTCAGGTATCTAGAAGACTCCCTAGTGTATAGAATATGCTGAAGAAATATTTGTTGAATAAATGAATAAATAGAGACTATTGAGGAAGAGAATTTTCAGGGGAGCAAGTATGTCACTTGAGACTTGCTGTTTGAGATGCTTATTAGAAATCAAAGTACAGATGTCATCCATGTAATTGAGTATGGAACCGAAGCAGGCAGGCTGTGGATGCACTTACAGATTTGGGTGTCATCAGCAAGGGCATGGACTTAAAGCCGCAAGACTGGATGAGATTACCTGGGGAGAGAGCAGCAATAGAGGAGAAAGTGAGTCACAGGGACCCTGGATGGTTCAACATTCAAAGTTCAAATGGAAGAAGAGGAGCCTGCATAGAAGACTGGGAAGAAGTAGTGAGGGTGGTCAGGAAAAAACAAAAAGTACAGAACAGTCTGGCGTCACATAAACCAGGAAAAGAAAGTATTTCAAGGAGGACACGATCACATGCTGCTAAGAGAGCACATGGGAGAACCAACGATGGAACTGGGCAAAATGAAGGCTATCAGTGCCCTTGACCGTGGGGACAAGACCCCCTGGAAGGGGATGGAGAGTGGACAAAGAAGAAGCAGAGGCAAATTTTTTGAGGAGTTTGGCCATGAAGGATGAAGGAAGGACAGAACAGACTTGGCAAAGACAGATTTTTGGCAGCTAGGATTACAAAGCAGGGAGGAGGTGGCTCCTCTTTAGGGCTTCTCACCCATTTTATATCTCAGGGATCCACAGCTCAAGCTCCAAAGCCCTGGTTCTTTACAGACCGTCTCCCAAACACAGCAAGTCTGCCCCACCACCCCCAGTTTAGGGAAGTCAGAGGCCATTTGCTGGAAACCACCCTGATTTAAATAACCCTTTCAGATGATCCCAGTTCCCTCAGGAATGGCCATACAGGTACCCTAGGAAGTGGCTGTGAAGCCCAGAATGCCCTGAAAGATGATACTTCCTCACCTGCCTAAACTGAATACCTGCAGGGCAGCAGGCTTCTCAGTGCCTGGAACCACCACTTAGCAGTTTAAAACTGGGCTCTCAAACGAGTCATTTTCTCTACAAGAAATCGCAGTGGGGAATGAATACCCTGGGATAATGATGCTGGGGGCAGGAGGAGGCCCCCAGAGACTTGCAAGTGTGGCAGTCCTCGGAGGGTGGCTGCTCAGAGGCCAAGCGAGATGAGCCTTCTGCCCCATCTCCATGGTTTCCATGGTTTCCTTCCTTGCTGCCTTGGGGACCAGCGATGCACAGTTCCTGTGCAGGAGGGGACAGGCAGGCGGCCACGCTCCCCACCACGCCTGACCTCCTGCAGCTACTGAGAAGCATGTGCCTCAATGCCAAGGTCACCTGCCCATCTGTGTTTGAGGCCCTGTGGGGAAAAGCAGCGCCAGCCTTGGCAGGTGCAGGGTACTGGCTGCATCTGTTCTTGGCAGCAGACAGCAGATCATCCCTGCCAAGTAAAGACCCTTCTCTGATCTTAAGAAAACAGGAACTGAAGATCGGAACAGGGATCTCAGGGGCCGGCCAGCTGGGGAAGCTGTCACTCACTCCCCTGCCTGCAACCCCCACCAACCCCCCCCCCCCATAGAATGCATGTGACTTTGCAATCTGCCTGCACTCTCTTGGTTTATCCAAATCACCAGCCAAGGTCATCAGCTCCATTTAGAGATGAGAGTGAGGCCTGGGGAGTGAAGTGCAATGATCATGGGTCATGATGGTGAAGACAGTACTGGACTCAGGCGGTCCACCCTAGGCCTCTCCACTTTCCCTCTAGGCCACACTGTGTCTGCGTCTACACCATCTTATGTCTGTATCACTATATCACCTGTATCTATACCACTCTGACCACCACGGTGATGCCAGAGGGTCATCTTGGCATATTACTGGGGCCAGAGGGACTTCCAAAGTATCACTGAAATAATCCTCCACATCCAGGTTTCAACTCCAGAAGCCTGGCGTTCCTCTAAGGGTAGACAAGAGCAATACCCACTTAATGCATGCTTGAGTCAATCAACACACATTTGTTTAAAACCTCCTCTGTCATCTATAGATGTGACCCCAGGGAAGCTAGGTGAAGGGTGCCTATCACCATCTACACAAGTTTTGCAACTTCCAGAGAATTTGCGATGCTTTTAAAATAAAAAGCAAACAGAAACAAAAACCAAAACCTAGTCTGTGCCCCAACCCATCTAAGGTGCCAGGGAAAATCAGAAGATGGGTGAGCCCTGGGTCACACTTTGGAGAAGCTTCAAGCCTAGCTCAGGGTGGAGTTGGGGTGATGGAAGAGGGTACAGCTACCCAGACAGTGTAAGGTGGTGACTGAAACCCAAGGTTCAGACCAGTACCCTCCAGTAGAACTACAAAGCAAGCCTATATGCGACTGTGATTCTCAGTTACCTGGTAGTTCATGAAAGAATGGGCTTAAAAATTAATCATACATTAACCAACTGTATGGATGTCAAGCATGGTACCATCTTCTCACGGACTAGAAATTCTGAGCTAACATGTCTCAAGATAGCATCATGAAGATGCTTGTTTCAACTGCAGAGGAAGGAACTTGGGTTTTTCTTAGACAGTGGTTCTTTGCTGTTGTCTGTCATTTTTCCTTTTAGAATAGACTGTTGGAAGTTGGCATTCATTCATTTAATGTATTTTTATTTAAAACAATACAGAAGACTCACTCAGACAAAGAACATCTCATGGAGCTTACTTTCTAGTAGAAAAGTTACAGTTATACTTCATTGGCTTAGAATAAAATCCTGGGCTCTTGAGTAGCATTTGAGATTTCAATACTGAATTTGCACATCAAATATGTATGTAATCACAACATAAATGATTGCAGAATAAACAAAAGTAACTAGTTATTTGTTATTCCACCCAAAAAAAAAAAAAAAAAGAATGGGCTTCCCTGGTGTCTCAGTGGTAAAGAATCTGCCTATCAATGTAAGAGACATGGATTTGATCCCTGAGTCATGAAGATCCCCTGGAGAAGGAAATGGCGACCCACTTCCATATTGTTACCTGGAAAATCCCATGAACAGAGGAGCCTGGAGGGCTACAGTTCATGAGGTCACAAAAGAGTCAGACACAATTTAGCGACTAAACAACAACAGTCCATTAAAGAAAGTGAAAAAGAAAATAAGAAATTAACTTTAATAGATTTTACTGGACCCACTATAGCCCCAAAATGATCCTGCCAGCAAGTAATCAGTAAGAACAAGTATTAAGGCAATATTCTATATCCTTTGGTTAGTCTAATTCTTCAAAATCTCATCTCATTTCCACCCTGCCACACTTCAAGTGCCTGACAGCTGCAGATCTACACAGGGACTTCCAGGGTTCTGATCCTGGTTTCACTGCTCTCCAGCTGTGTGGCCCTAGGTGTATCACAGGTCTGAGCTTAGGCTTCTACCTCTTGGAGTCCTTGGCAGGACTGTGAGATAAGCTTCACACATCAATTACCCTAGGACTCAGCAACTAGGAAGTGTTGTGAATCAGGGCTGCTGCTATTAAAGGCAGACAGAAGCCAGGACTAAGGGGAAGCCCAAGCAAAGAGCACGAGATCCAAAGGGTACTTGGGTCCCACCCACTCCCTTGCCCCATCACTGTTCCTAGAAAGATGGTCCTCAGTTATATCCTTTCTCGTTTCTGCCACTGTTTTCTTTCCTAGTCCCGAGCAACCTCTTACAGGGACAGCAGCTCAGGTGTGTAGAGGGAGCATCAGACGGAGGAGAGGAGGAGGAGGGATGAGGGAGAGAAAGGCAGGAGAAAGGGGCTGCAAGGGGTACAAAGGCAGAAGTAAGGAAGTGAGGACAAAAGGCGGGGAAGTAGGGAAGGAGGAGGGGAAGCTTGGGAGATATTGACCTTGCTTCCACGTCCCAGGGCAGTTGCCCTTAAGTTCCGTCCGAGATCTGACGGAAAACAACAGATACCCGACAATGCTGCGCCCACTGAAGCACCCTTCTGATGTACTCTGCCTCCCTCTCCTGGGCTCCAAGGTGAATAATCCTGTAAATCAGGATGGCTCAAGCCCCTGTGTCTGAGGAGGAGCAAATTGGCAGGAAACCAGCTGGAATCACGAACATTGGGTGGCCCTTGAGGTCGATCTAATTCAGAGGCAAACATTCTACATTTAGGTGAAGACATGAAAACAGTGTAATTTGATCCAAGGGACCTGCTGGGTGTGAGCTGACTGTGCCCTGTGAGGACAGGTAATTAAGACACAGTTCCTGTCCTGATGACTTCACAACAAAGTGAATTCACTCGACCCAGTCCCCAGGACTCACTGGTCAGGTGTGGGGCTGGGGAAGCCAGGAATGCTGGTGAATACCAAGTTCTCACCCTCAGGCCACTCTGGTCTCTGAGGGAGCACCCATGCAAGGCAGTCAAGACTACAATGCTGGGTCCAAAAGGTCCAAAAGAGATTCCTTCTGAAGCAGTGATCATTAAATCTGTCACCTTAATAAAACCAAACCAGTCAATCCTAAAGGAAATCAACCCTGAATATTCAGTGAAGGACTGATGCTGAAGCTGAAGCTCCGATACTTTGGCCACCTGATGCGAAGAGCCAGCTCACTGGAAAAGACCCCGATGCTGGGAAAGGCTGAGGGCAGGAGGAGAGGGGCGACAGAGGACGAGATGGTTGCATGGCATCACCGACTCAATAGACATGGGTCTGAGCAAACTTTGGGAAGCAGTGAAGGATGGGGAAGCTTGGCATGCTGCATTCCATGGGGTTGCAAAGAGGCAGACAAAACTGAGCAACTGAACAACAAAACTAAAAAATATGGCCTTTGTTCAATTGCTAAACCCTGGCCACATTCTGGGAATTGACACCACCTCATCACAACATCACTCGAGACTCAAAACAGCCGAGAAGGTCCATGTCATGCCGAGGAGGTGGGCACTGTGACAGTCCCCAGCTGAGCCCCCATCCTCTCCCTATGTGCCCACAAGCATCCAGGCAGGTCTGCCCATGTAGACCTTTATCCCCTACAGCCTAGTCTCAGTATAGGACCCAAAATCACCCTTTGCAAATGCAAGCCAGGTCCTGTCGCTCCAGGGCCTCCTCAGCAGGTCACTCTATGAAAGTCCCTGGTGGCCTCTGTCCTCTTCTTTGGCCACTGCCTTCCAGCCCCAGCCCTTACCCCTTCTGCAGTCCCAGGCGCGCACCTACCCTGGGCCCCCTGCCTGGGACCCTCCTCCCCAGGCTCCCTATGACCCACTCTCTGGCTTCAAGTCTTAGCCAAGTGTCACCTTCTCAAGGAGGCCACCCTATTTCATGCTGCAGCTTCACCCTCCACACTGAGATAGATGGGTGGCACATGTGGCCACAGTGGTCTATCCTTCTCTCCTTTGCCCACACTTTTCATACAGTCACCTCTCAGCTCTCCTTTCTCTAATAGGCCGTCATGGGATGCAGCAGAGAAGTCAGATTGCCTCCCAGTTGAAGACATGTGTACATCTGCTCTCCCAAAGCCTGCTTCCATCATGAGGAAGCCTGGGCCGGCCAGTTAGAGGAGGAGAGACCATGGGGAAGGGGACAGAGCTGTCCTAACTGAGGCTATCCTAGACCAGCTGGCAACCATGAGCTGACGAGGGAAAACCACCAAGACCAGGAGGGCACCAGTGTAGCCCAAACTGCACAGAGTGACACAACTATGGGCTCCACAGCAGACAGTGTTTAGGGCCATCAGGCTTGGTGACAGCTTGTTACGCAGCAGCAGCTGACTGCTATGCATGCACGCATGCTAAGTCGCGTCAGTCGTGTCCGACTCTGTGCGACCCCACAGACGGCAGCCCACCAGGCTCCTCTGTCCCTGGGATTCTCCAGGCAAGAATACTGGAGTGGGTTGCCATTTCCTTCTCCAAGCTGATTGCTATACCTACCCCCAAATACTGCCAATCACTTACCCTCCTTGACATCTTTCTTTATTCCACAGCACTTATTACCTTCTAATATACTGTAAAATGTGCTTAATTGTTGTGTATATTGTTTACTGTCTAGCACCCCTGACTAGACTATATAGAACTGTATCCCCTCAAGGGTGGACACGTGTGTTTTGTTCACTTGTGCCTCCTCAAGTGCCTAGGACCACATACAGCACATCACAGGTGCTTAAGAAGTAACTGGAGAATTAATAAACAAGTGGACACAAAATCATAACAACCCCACCACTACTGTTTGAGCAAGCATGTGCCAAATGACAGGTATTATGCTGAGTTCAGTGATCAGTGAGTTTATTTAACTCCCACAATAGCATTGTGAGGTAGGTGCTCTCATCCTCATTTTACTGGTGAGAAAGTTAAGACTCACAGAGGTTAAGTAGCCACTCAAAGCTGCACAGCAAGTGAATGGCAGAGCTGGAGTGAGAGACTAGATGTCTGACTACAAAGGCCATCCAGTGCACTGTCCTACCTCTCACCCCACCCCGCAAACACAGACATACACACACACACACACACACACACACACACACACAGCTCAGCAAAAATGTGAGCCCCTTAAAAGAGTACAGGGTAGAGAGCGGTTTTCATGGAGATGACAGGGGTACTAGGCTGTGATGCATGAAGAGAATTTTAAGAGAGACGAAGGGAGATAAGAGATAGTTGCCATTTACTTAGAAAATTTTCTATTTGCTCAGATGATAGAATCATTCCTAAAGGAGCCAGAGGAATAACAATTACAGGAACATCTTCCAACACAAAATGCCTTGTGTACAAGAGACATCATTTACTTAGGGTTGGAGAGGTTACAGCTTGTTTGGAGACACCATTCATATAAGGAAATAACAAAGGGAACAGTTGGGACAGGGCAGTAAAAACACTGGAGAATTTCAATTCAAGGACTGCTTCTCAAGTGCACTCCCCAAAATGCTGCACCCCCACTCACAGGTTCTAGAGAATAAAAGTTAAAAGCTTCATACTCTTCCTCAACCTCTCTCCCTTGCTTCCAACTTCCAATCTGTTTCTTTTTTTTTTTTCAAATACCAGGATTTGAAATCCACCTTTAATTTTATTTCATTTTTAATTTTTTTTTTACTGAAATATAGTTGACTGAGTGTTGTGCCAGTCTCTCCTGTACAGCAAAGTAACTCAGTTACACACATATGAACATTCTTGAATATTTTTTTCATTATGGTTTATCATAGGATACTGAATATAGTTCCCTGTGCTACACATTAGGACCTTGTTGTTTATCCATCCTAGAAATAATAGTTTCCATCTGCTAGTCTCAAACTTACAGTCCTTCCCTTTCCACTCATGCTTGGCAACCAAGTCTGTTCTCTATGCCTGTGAGCCTGTTTCTGTTTTGTAGGTATGTTCCATATTTTAGATTCCACATATAAGCAATATTATTGGGTGGTGTCCTTCTCTTTCATGACTTACTTCATTTAGTGTAAGTTCTAGTTGCATCCATATTGCTGCAAATGGAGCTATTTCGTTTCTTTTTATGGCTGCGTAGTATTCCGTTGCATATATGTACCACATCTTTGTTTTCCATTCATCTGTTGGTGGACATTTAGGTTGCTTCCATGTCTTGGCTATTGTGAATAGTGCTGCTATGAACCTAGTGCATGCATCTCTTTGAATTCTATAATCTTGTCTGGATATATGCCCAGGAGTGGAATTGCTGGATCACATGCTAATGCTATGCTTAGTTTTCTGAGGAACCTCCACACTATTTTCCACAGTGGCTGCACCAACTTACATTCCCACTGACAATGTAGGAGGAGGCTTTTTCTGTCGAGTTGTATGAGCCATTTGCGTATTTTAGAGATTAACTTTTTGTCTGTTGCATAAACTGGAAGTATTTTTTCTAATTCCAATAGATGAAAGACTTATAGCCTGAGAAACTACAAAATATTAATAAAGGAAAATAAAGAAGATTCTAAGAAATGGAGAGATATCCCATGTTCTTGAATTGGAAGAATGAACGTTGTTAAAATGGCCATACTACCCAAAGCAATATACAGATTTAGTGTGATCCCCATATCAAAATAGCCATGACATTTTTCACAGAACTAGAACAAATAATCCAAAAATTTATGTGGAATCATAAAAGACCCAGAATTGCCAGAGCAATCCTAAGGGGGGAAAACAATAAAACAAAGCAGGAGGCATAACTTTTCCAGACTTCAGACAATACTACAAAGCTACAGTAATCAATACAGTGTGGTATTGGTATAAAAACAGACATGGATCAATGGAACAGAAAAGAGAGACCAGAAATAAACCCACACACCAGCCGTCAGTCTTCCACTAAGGAGGCAAGAATATAAAATGGAAAAACAGTCTCTTCAAGTAAGTGGTGTTGGCAAAGTTGGACAGCGGCATGTAAACCAATGAATTTAGAACACACCCTCATACCATGCACAAAAATAAACTCAAAATGGCTTAAAGACTTAAGCATAAAACATGACACCATAAACTAGAAGAGATCACAGGCAAAACGTTATCTGACATAAACCATACCAATGCTTTCTTAGATCAATCTCCCAAGGCAATAAAATAAAAACAAAAGTAAGCAAATGGGACCTAACTAAATGTACACACTTTTGCACAGCAAAGGAAATAATTTTTTTTTAACCTGAAAAAAACAACCTATAGAATGGGAGGAAATATCTGCAAGTGATGTGACACACAAGGGCTTAACCTCAACTCTGTTGCTAAATAGGTTGTTTCTCTCTTGAAAACAGCCCTCCACCTATTTTAGATGGTCAGCAGCTTCCTCCTAGATTCAGACCAAAATCTCCTGCCTGTCCCTCTGATTCTCCAACCCATCCACCCCACTGTCCACCTCTCTCTAGTTCATCACCAAAGCTGATACTACAGTAATTTTTTAAAATATAGATATTATCATGTTCCTCCTTTAAAATATCTTCCTGACATCAAGATCAAGTCTTGAACTTTCCCAGTGGTCCAGTAGTTAGGAATCCACCTGCCAACGCAGGGGGCATGGGTTCAATTCCTGGTCCGGGAATTAAGATTTTCCACATGTTGTGGGCCAACTGGACCTGTGTACAGCAGTTACTTAAACCCACACACCCTAGAGCCCATGCTCTGCAACAAGAGAAGCCACCACAATGGGAAGCCCACATCCATCAACTAGAGACTAATCCATGCTTGCCACAAATAGAGAAAGCCCATGTGCAGCAGCAAAGACCCAAATACAGCCATAAATAAATAAATACCTACATACATAAATATGAAGTCCCAGCTTCCTGTTTTCTTACACAAGTCCCTGCAAAGTGGCCCCAACTCATCTCATTAGCTCCATCCTCTAGAGCCTCAACTCCCACCAAGATCTTGCCATCACCTGGATGTCTTCCAGTTCATCATGCCTGTGCTCAGCTGTTCTGTCCACCTAGAACTCTCTCTCCCCAATTTATCTGCACCTCAATTTTCTCATCTAGAAAATGGGCAGGATGTCACTTATCACTCAAAGTTATTGCAAAAATAGATGGAAATGATGCAAGTGATAGCTTCCTATCCATGCCGGAGTCAGGACGCTGAGCCATGAGCAGGTCTCATGGCTCCCTCTTCTGTATGGGTAAAGTCATTCACCATCCTAAGGAAGTGCTGTCCTTGTATGCAAGGATAAAATCAGTCCCACCAACAGCACGGTTGATGCGCCTCTAAAGCCGCATATGACCATAACCACCTCCCCTCCCCCAACTCTCTGACCTCACCTTCTGCCCCCACTACCCTCACTCCCCTCCTTTCCAAAGCTCCCACCTCAGGGCCTTTGCAGATTCTGTTTCCACTGCCCAGATATTCTCCCCAAGTTTCCACGTGACCCACATCCCCACTTCCTGCAGATCCTTCCCCAGGGGTGAAGCACAGGAGGACAAAGTGGGGCATACACTCCTCCAAGGCCAACGCTCCAGCAGGGAAATTCTCATTTCAGATTTAGTCTGAGTAAATGGCTGACTATCAAACAAAAACACCATTGTATGTATTGATTTCCATCATTCTAGTAGGCAGAGAGACAAAGAGAGAACAAACAAATTGCACTGCCTCCAGACACCTTTGACCTTTACCTTAAATTTGTCTTCTGAATGAGATTCCCAGTCCACCTGCATAAAGTGGCCCCCACCCCACTCTCTACCCACCTAATTGTGGGTCTCCTTCTCTCTGGGATGTATATCACCATCTGCTGATTGTCTGTCTCTCCCCACTAGAAAGTAAACACTTCTATGAAGGCAGAATGTATAGGACGGGGGTCATTTTATGCTTTATTATCTTTATTTTCAGTGGAGTAGAAGCCAGCCTCCTCTCCCTGAATGCACACATAAACTCCATATACATACAAACCCTAGGAGTTAAATCATTATACAAAATTATAAGTAGGCAATGGGGCAGGAGAAAGACAGAAATTTTCTCTCTCTCATCCTCTGCTTTATTCTCAGTGCCTAAAACATGCCTGGCATATAGTGCATGCTCAATAAATATTTGGTCAAATGAACAAATAAGCTGGTCCTTTCTCAGCCAGGGGCACGGTGCCTGTGAAAACTGTGACAACCTATGTGAACTGGGCTGAGATAAACTCCCCAGGCCATAGTTCCCACAGTCCTCCTGCTCTGAAGCAGGAGGGAGGCTGGGAAGAGCCAGGTCTGGGGTTTTCCATTAGACCATTACAGAACTCAGGAGCATGGAGTTCTAAGGGTCCCCAGCCACGGCCCCATCCAATGCCCAGTGCCTGAAAGTCCACTTCTGGAGACTTATCCTTACAGGTATTCTCAGATGCACAAAACAGGAATCACCAGATGAGGCCTCACTAAATACATTCCAACTTCAGAAATAACCCAGCTGTTGCTGCTGCTAAGTCGCTTCAGTCGTGTCTGACTCTATGCGACCCCATAGACGGCAGTCCACCAGGCTCCGCCGTCCCTGGGATTCCGCAGGCAAGAACACTGGAGTGGGTTGCCATTTCCTTCTCCAATGCATTAAAGTGAAAAGTGAAAGTGAAGTCGCTCAGAGATTGTGGGATTTCCTCTCTAGCCAAGTGACATAGTCACGCTACCGCTATTGACCACAAGAGGTCACTGTGGCCACGTGTAGTTGAGACGGAGCTGGTTACCGAGTGAATGTGTTGGGATTTTCTCTAAGTCTTTGTGACCAGGGCAAGTGGAAAAACGCTCTCTGTAAGAACAACTTTGGACCTGATTCTAGAATTACTATAACATCCATGACTTCAGTGCATCTTTATAAAAGCAATAGATACAGTCAAAGGTGGGTTCTATTAATAACTAAGGTCAAGATACTGAGCTTAGAATCCAGCCCCATCTGCCTACTGATCTTAGGCAAAGCTCTCTGCTTCAGTTTCCCTTCCTGCAACATGGAATCATAGTAATAATGCTTTCCTCATAGGGGTTTTGTGAGTACTAAATAATGCATATTGAACTAGAACAATGCTGGCATGGACTCAGGAGTTGTAAAAGTTAACTATTCATTATCACTTTTTTATCCTGATTTAACTGATTTATATCTAACTGATCCTGTCTAACTGATTTATAATGATAAATTTTGTGACTATTAATAGCTCTTCTCCATTAGACTGTAGCTTCCATGAAGGCAAGGATGTGCTGTGTGCTCAGTCATGTCCAACTCTTTGCAACCCCATGGACTGGAGCCCGCCAGGCTCCTCTATCCATGGGATTCTCCAGGCAAGAATACTGGAGTGGGTTGTCATTTCCTCCTCTAGGGGATCTTCCCAACCCAGGGGTAGAACCCATATCTCTTGCATATCCTGCAATGGTAGGCAGGTCCTTTACCACTGTGCCACCTGGGAAGCCCATTCACCCCTCAGGCCTCCCCTTAAATTTGACCCCAGAGAGGTTCTCTGACCTCCCTCCAAAGCAGATCTTCTCCAACCTGTTAATATCTCCTTGTACACAATTCACTTCTGTTTCCCAACTCCACCATAAGCTCTGGGTGCACGTGCCATGGTTTCCAGTAATTGAGTATCTCCTGGTACACGCTTCACTGTGTCTCCCTGACTCCACCATAAGCTCTGGGTGCGTGTGCCATGGTTTTAGAGTTCCCTACAGGATATGTGGTGACCAAGCAGTTCCTGGCACATATACATGCTTAATAAATATCTGAGTGGATAAATTGGGTAAGCAGTAATGCACATGCCCACTCAGTGTTGTTGTGTAAGCTGTGTCTGACTCTTCTGCGGCCCTATGGAGTGTAGCCCACCAAGTTCCTCTGTCCATGGGATTTTCTAGACAAGAACACCAGAGTGGTTTGCCATTTCCTTCTCCAGAGGCTCTTCCCTATTCAGGGATCGAACCCACACCTCCTGCATTGGCAGGTGGATTCTTTACCACTGAGCCACCAGGGAAGCCCACCCACTCAATAACCGCAGGATTACTACTATCAGCTTCCCACCCTTAAAAGTCCAGCACTGACGAATCGCGTCCTCTGGCTTTCACTGTCATCCTTATCATCATCAGATCTATGGTGACAGCAGCCACTGTATCCCATTAGAAACACGGATACCCAATTCAAAGTTGCTACCCAGTCACTCCATATCTCATTACCCTCTTCACTGCCATAAATTATCTTAGTCATTGACTTGCCTGGCTTTTTTCTGACTCCCTGCCCCAGAAGAGCAGGGACCTGAATCATCTTGGTCACGGTCTTTAACCTCAGCAGTGCTTGGCATTCAGGAAGTATCAATTCTCCCCTTAGAGTCTGTTTCTATCATTTCATTTTGCATTTCTGCTTACCTTTGTGATGCAGGTACAATGAAGCCCACGTTACAGGTGAGGTGGGCTGAAGTCCAGGAACTAAAGCAGGGTTAGTTGGTGGCAAGCAGCAATGACTGATGCTCTTACTCTCTGCTTTGGAGCTTTCTCTAAGTATCCTAGCAGCTCATAAGGCTCTGATAGCAGGCAGGGTTTCTCTTTCCACCACCAACTCCTGCTGCTGCTGCTGCTGCTGCTGCTGCTGAGTTGCTTCAGTCGTGTCTGACTCTGTGCGACCCCATAGACGGCAGCCCACCAGGCTCCCCTGTCCCTGGGATTCTCCAGGCAAGAACACTGGAGTGGGTTGCCATTTCCAACTCCTGCATCTTCCCTCAAAACTCGGAATAAAGTGTAGGCAGGATCTACACTGGCTATCCCCAACTTAGTCAGGTCCTTACCCATCCACCAACCTAAAGACAAAAATGAGGAGCAGTTTTCCTAAGTCTGGACTCACAACCCAGAATGCCATGGCCTTGGCAAGCATGACCTCTCAGGATCATGAGAACATTCTTTCCTTCCCTGTGTCCTCATGTAACTTATCTAAGACACAGGAAGCAGACAGCAGCTCTCTCAATCTCTTCCTACATCATTTCTAGGCATCCTTCAAGCCCTTGCTGGTTTTTCTTTAACCGAAAGCAGTAATGTGTTTCCCGAGAACAAAATAGACGGTGCACATCCTGCTCCAATCATGTGCACGACCACGCAAGCACAGGCTTCCTGCTGGAGGTGCAGCAATTACCATACCACTAAGACGGGCCACACTCGGGAGGATAAAAATTTAGTGCTGACAATCTCGAAGGGATGCCCGGAAAAAAAAGATGACTATGTATATATCAGAATACTTTCCAAGAAATACTTCTCCTAAAAGTTCATTTCAAAACGCGAGCTGACAAGGAACTGGGGACAGTTTTGTCATGAGTCGGGAACAAATTCAAATTAAAGGTTAGCAACAAAGATGTTTCTGGGTAGAAGACTATAAACAATAAAGGCACTTGGAGAATGTGGGCTAGAACGAGGCTAATTTGACACTTTCATACTTACAGACATCATTAAAACTTCTTGCAGGGTTGACGTGCCAAGCAAAGAAGAGTCAACTTGAAGACTGTACAATTTAGTGACAACAACAACAAAGAGAATGCCAACAAGGAAAAATACCTACTAATGATTTAGAGGTGATTAAAAAAAACTCATGGACATGAGTGTGAGCAAACTCTGGGAGATGGTGAAGGACAGGGAAGCCTGGCGTGCTGCAGTCCCTGGGGGTCACAAAGAGTTGGACATGACTCAAAAACTGAACAATACAAAACAACTTCAACTCAGTTAATAAAAATGCGAACATATTTCCCAGTTCCAACAGGGATTAGTTTATGCATCAGTCATTAATTCATCACTCATTCATTCAACAGCCTTTCCAGAATCTTTACCTTCAGTCCCAGTATATATGGATGTGATGGGCATTCAGCGTAGCACATGCCCATGGTGGGTCCAACAGAAGACCACAGAATTATTGGTAACAACTCCCAGAAGAGATGCCTCATCCCAATGGAAGGATATTTAACAGACCCAGGATGAAAAAAAAGACCCATGGATTTTCCTTAGTGCCCCTTCTTTAGCTTTCCTTCAAGCTTGTAGTTAGGAAGGTTGTGTTCATCAGATCAGATCAGATCAGATCAGTCGCTCAGTCATGTCCGACTCTTTGCGACCCCATGAATCGCAGCACGCCAGGCCTCCCTGTCCATCACCAACTCCCGGAGTTCACCCAGACTCACGTTCATCGACTCGGTGATGCCATCCAGCCATCTCATCCTCTGTCGTCCCCTTCTCCTCCTGCCCCCAATCCCTCCCAGCATCAGAGTCTTTTCCAATGAGTCAACTCTTCGCATGAGGTGGCCAAAGTACTGGAGTTTCAGCTTCAGCATCATTCCTTCCAAAGAAATCCCAGGGCTGATCTCCTTCAGAATGGACTGGTTGGATCCCATACTTCCTTTTAAATAAAACATTAGTTACATTAAGGTTTAATATGAAAATAGAATTTTCAGTGAACCCCAACAAGGTGGGAAACTTTCTTTTTGTAAACAATCCTTAGTTTCTTTATTGCTTTTGAATGCACTTGTCAACAGTGTCAAGAGTTTAGAAGCTAAAATAGCATAGAGGCAACCATGATGCAATACCTATGATGATCACTTTGTTAACTAATATGTTAGCTCGGATACTGTGTAGACCAAACTCTAGCAGAAGTGCCACAAAGAAGTGTAGGGTAGGAAACTTTCTGAAAAAAGCAAGATGGCTTTAAGTGCTCACACATTCATTCAGTGTTTCCCCATGTTCCTCTCCTTTCCAGATTCCTGAGTCAGAGAACAACTTTGTGAAACATGCAAGACTCCAGAATTTGAACTTGGGTACAGCTCACTAGTACTATGTGTGAATGGTCTATGTCCAAAAAAAAAAAATCTTAAAATAAAAAGAACAATTCAAATATAGGAGAGGAAGTAGGAGATAAACTGAAGACATGACCCCCCCAAATTCATGAAAATATACCCACATTTAGAAATACAACAGTGAACTTTCAGAACAAAATAAAGAAAGCCCTAAAAGAGTCCATAAAGGAAAAAAAAAAAGATTATCAATATAGGAATGAAAAATCAAATCAAGATGAGACTTGTCAATGAAAAGTCCAAATGTTGGGGGACAAAGGGTTAATTTCTGCAAGAAAGTCACTTTGGATCAGGAATTCTCTACTCAGATAAAGCATCATTTGATATTGAGGCAAAAATAAAACTTGCACATGTAGTTTCATCCTAAGACACTTTTAAAATCTTTGCAAAACTCTCCCATAGTCAGGTTTGGCCTGGATCCAAGCTTGACTTTTATGGCATTAGATATTCTCTTGGCCAAAAATATCTCCAGATTCTAAGAGCTAAGTGTTAATTCATGCCATTCTAGCCAGGCCCCTAGGAGTAGTCATAATTCCTCCCTTAATACTTGAACCAAAACCCACCCAGCACGTGAGGCTGTGAGAGAAGAGAGATGAGATAGTCCCAGGAAGAATCATGGCAGCTCTGAGCTGCCCAAACCAATTCCCCATCAAAGTCAGAAGCGTTTCTATAGCCTCCCCTTCAGATTGTTCTGTCTGAATGCCTCCAACCCCTCACTGCTCCTAAGACAGCCTCCTCCACTGACTGTCAGGCAGTCTTGCCTGTTGGAAAGCCTTTTGTGTTGAACTAAAAATGTATTTTTCTGTATTTTAGAAATAAAAGAATTATATAATTAGGGAAGTCAGAATCACCTTAGTTCAATTTCCTCACCTAAAAGATAAGGAAGTGGAGGCCCAGAGAGGGAAAGTGACCTCCCCAACGTCAGACAGCACAGGTGTGGTCTAGTTGGCACTCCTGGTGTGTGATCCATGCTTACAGTTGGCCAGTGGCCTTCCAACATGGGGGCCTTTCATGATGACGGAGTGGAGAGATTTTTCAGAGTCACAGCCAAAGCAGTAAAATGGGACATCATCTCTGTTCTGTGGTCCAAAGGCTGGCTTTACAAAATAAAGTGCTCTGGGGACTTGCCTGGTGGTCCAGAGGTTAGGAATTCGCCTTTCAGTGTTGGGTAGGTGGGTTCGATCCCTGGTCAGGGAACTAAGATCCCACATGCCACAGGACTACTGACTCTGTGCACCACAGCTAGAGAGGTTGCGAGCTGCAAGTGAAATCTGTTGTTGTTTAGTCACTAAGTCATATCTGACTCTTTTGTGACCCTGTGGGCTATAGTCCACTAGGCTCTTCTGTCCATGGGATTTTTCAGACAAGAGTTCTGGAGTGGGTTGCCATTTCCTTCTCCAAGGGATATTGGAACCCGTGTCTACTGCATCACCTGCATTGGCAGGAGGATTCTTTACGGCTGAGCCACCAGCGAAGCCGCAACTAAAACCTGACAGCCATAAATATAAATAAATATTTAAAAATAAATTTTAAAAAATTAAACAAAGTGCTCTGAACTGAAGGCTCTGGTCCAGAAAGGGAACTGGAGATTCAAATTTATTCCTGAAGACACCACCCCAGCTTGGTGCTGTCCACTCTTTCCACTGAAAAGCCCGGTACAGGGTATCTGAAACGCAAGAAGGCAGCTGAGGGAAGAAATGTCAGGAGCTCCTTTCTCTCATTCATCTGGAAGGAAGACAATGACACATCAGTCTTCAAACAATCAGAAGCTCCCACAGGTCCACAGGAATCTGGGTTGAGGCACCAACCTTCCTTAAAGCAGACAGGCCTGACCTGGTTCAAGATCACACTGGAAAACAGTCGCCAAAACCGTCCTGCTGAGAACAAATGGAGCTGCCCGAGGCAAGGCAGCCAACAGAGCAACAGCGCCTGGGCCATGCCTTCCTCCCAGGAGGTCGAGGTCTGGAGATACCATATTCTTCACCATGCACCCACTTGAAGGGTTTGTATGAATGCAGACATGGATGGTAAGGGTGTCAGTGATGGTGGTTTAGTCACTAAGTCCTGTCCAACTCTTTGCAATTCCGTGGACTGTAACCCACCAAGCTCCTCCGTCTATAATATTTTACAGACAAGAATACTGGAGTGGGTTGCCATTTCCTTCTCCGGGGGATCTTCCAGACCCAGAGATGAAACTCATGTCTCCTTTATCACTGGCAGATTCTTTACCACTAAGCCACCAGGGAAGCCCAGTGGTGTTAGGGGACCCCTGCAAGTCCACACGGCTTGTCTGAACTCAGAGCCTAAACCACACACAGCATCACCTAATGGAGACCCATGCTACACCAGCCATTCTGCATCAGCCCCAAATCAGCCCCATGAAACTGGTATTATTGTTATCCTCATTGCTAAGCTAAGACTCAGAGCAATCAAGTAGCTTGGCCTAACAGCATTAATAATATCTTACTGTGTGTAAAGTCGTAAAAGTTATTTCCAAGTCAGAACCCCTTTGAGAGTGAAGGGATAGTTATTATTATTAAAAGTTAATTGTATAATAAATACAATAATTATGCCAGGACAACAGGCATATTTTGGAGCTGTTCTGAGCTCATGGGGAAGTATAGTCACCCACTTACGTTACACGTCAGGCATGTTTCTAAATGGTTTATATGAATTAGCTGATCATATCCTCAGATACAATTATCCCCATTTCACAGAAAAGTCAAGGCACATAGCTCTGAAGTAGTAGGCCCGGGATTTGAAACCAAGCCACCTAGTTCCAGGTCCCCTGCCCTAACCACTACACAATACAGCCTCTCCTGGACCCAGGATGCACCTGTGAATATTGGGGCTGACCTGTCCACCCCACCGTATTCCCTCCTCTCCATTCAACAGCTCTGGGTATTAGCATTAAAAGGCTGCAATGAAGAGAAATCCTGTGGAAGGCAAGGTCATTTCCAGGTAAGATCAACAACACTCCATTCTGACTTCTTCAATTCCAATTTCTGGAGAACCTCAACACTGTCACATCTCTTTGGAGGACCATTCATTCCTTCCCACATCCATTTAATACAGGAGGAACTTCCCTGGTAGCTCAGATGGTAAAAAGTCTGCCTGCAATGCAGGAAACCTAGGTTCAATCCCTGGATAGGGAAGATCCCCTGCAGAAGGGCATGGCAACCCACTCCAGTATTCTTGCCTGGGAAATCCCATGGTCAGAGGAGCCTGGTGGGTTACAGTCCATGGGGTCGCAAAAGAGTCGGACACGACTGAGTGACACTTCACCTCTGATGTGCCCCAGGAGGCAGGCCTGTGCCAACTTTGCCAGTGGACCCCCCTGTCCTATGGCTGCTCGGTGTGCTCAGCCAATGGGACGAGTCAGGAAGACAGAGGAGAGATGAGTGAGGTAGGGTCCGCACGCCTCTGCTCTCTCCCACAGGTGGCAGGGGGCTGACCCCAGCTCCCACCAGGCAGCCCTGTCCAGGCTCCAGCAGCCTCTCCCTCCCCTGGCCACTCAGACCTGGAGTTCTAACATCCCCTGCAGGCACAAGCCCACAGCTCTGTACTATCCTTTGTGGTTTCTTTCCATCCAGCCCCCACCTCTGTACACTGTATCTTGATCAGCACAGATGACCCATTTTGAACGTGCCAACAACTCCCCTGCCAGCCTACTGAGGAAACCAACAAGAAAGTAGACAATTCACTCATTCACAATATTCTGAATTGGAACTACATGCCAGGCAGTGTCCTGAAGCCCAGTGATTTACTATAAAAAACAAACAAACAAACAAAATCCAAACCAGACATGGTTAAGTAGCCTGTGGATCTCACAGTCTGGTGGGAGCCACAGTCAAATCCCAGCGACAGGTGCGAAATGCCAGCTGTAAGTGTGGCAGGGGAGCAAAGCAGGTGGCCTGTAGAGGTGACCTTGGAGGGCACTCACCTGGCCAGGTCAGGAAGACGTAAAGGGCATCATGATGGCCATGTGCAAGGCCACTGGTAGGGACAGAAAAGCACTTGGCACTTAACTCAGCCCAGGGGTGGAGGAAGGGCAGTCCCAACAAGGCAAAGACACATGGAAAAGCAATAAAAGAGTCCTGGGAGAGACAGTGCTCCGGGAGCTCAGCCACAGGGCTGGGATGGGGGAGGAGACGTGGAAGATGAGGCTGAAGACCAAGGTAGAGATGAGATCAGTAAGGCCCCTGTGGGCCATTCAAAAGCTGGTGGGCCTTACCTGGTCCCTGTGCCTCAAAATCTCAGCCAGGAAGACCATCCTAATGTCAAACCCAGCCTTGCAGTGAATGGCAGAAGGAGGAATTCTCCCAAATCTGCAACTGGGTATCGTCTTGGCTGCAATGGAGGCAGCTGCTCCCTGACTGCCTTTGACTTTAGACACTGGAGGCTGAGAAAGGGGCTCTAGGGTCAGCCTATCTGGGTTTAGATCCTATTCCCACCTACCAACTGGGTCAGCCTGGGTCAACTTCTTGATGACCTAGATTCCTTCCTTGCAAAGCAGAGATGGTAGGGGTTTCCCAGGTGGCTCAGTGGTAAAGAATGCACTGCCAATGCAAGAGACAGATTTGATTCCAGGTCCAGGAAGATCCCACATGTGATGGAGTAGCTAAGCCTGTGTCCCACAACAATTGAGCCTGTCCTCTAGAGTCCAAGAATTTCAACTACTGAAGCCTGAGCACCCTAGAGCCTGTGAACCACAGGAGAAGTCACTGCAATGAGAATCCCGCATACCGCAACTGGAGAGTAGCCCCTGCTCTCTGCAACTAGAGAAAAAAAGCCTGTGCAGCAATGAAAACCAACACAGCCAAAAAGAAAATAAATAAAATTACTTTTTTTAAAAAAGCAGAGATTGTAACAGTCCAGTCCACATCTTATAGGAGGACATTGTGAAATTGGAATGTGATACAGCTCAAGGAGTTTTCAGCTCCCTGTCTGGCATGGGGAAAGGGCTCAGTAAGTGTGAGCTATTATGATCATCATTATGGAACTCCATGCAAAGGCCTGGAAAAAATCCCATCCTAAAAAAGACTCCTCAAACAGTGACGCTCAGGAAAAGCCAGGCAGAAGTTATTAAATGTTTGATAAGGACCACTGCCTAATACTCAGAGGCTTATCTTTTTTTAAGCCTTGGGTGATCTAATTAGTAATGGTTTTCAGAGCAAGTTGTCCTTGAATCTCTCCTGCTGCCACTTAAACAGGAGGCATTCCTGCTGGCCCGGGGCCTCTGCAGAAGTTGTGTCTCCAAGTACAAGCACTCACAGGGTGTTCTTGGGAACGATTCAGGAACAAAACAGCATTTTGTGTCAGCAGATGTTTTGCGATAATTAAGTGTAGTCCCTGGACATAAAAATTAGAGCTGATGAAAATAAAAATCTTGAGAGGAGCTGCAATTTCTGGGACAGTTATTTTCTCAGTGGGGAGGTTGCGGGGGGGAGGGGGGGTGGTGCGGCGGGGAATGATGTCCTTACCAAAACGTTGACTGGAATGAATAATAGATTAAATCCAGAAGAACAGGGTTTGAGTTTTTACACAGCACTTACTGAATTATTTATTGAACATCTAGTACATGCTAGGTGCTGAGACACATTAAACCAGAGATGTAGCACATGTATCATTAAAGAGCTGGGACATCTGAGTCACACATCAAGTTCAATCGTGGTCTTGCCTCGTGCTGCTTGAGTGACCTTGGACAAGCCTCTGAGCTCTCTAAGCCTCCATTTTTCCTACTGTGGAATGGGAAGGGACCTTGGGCAGAACCTTCAGCTACACTTCCTAAAATGTCAGCCAAAGGAGTAGGAGCCTGCAGGGCTTTTGAGAAGACACTTCCAGAGGTGCACAAAGGAAACCATGGAAGGCATCACTGAAACAGGAGAGAAGTCATTTCCAAGAAGAAGTATTTCATGATGTCAAAGGAAACAGAGAGGTTTGGGAGTGAGACTTGAAAAGCCAACACTGGATTTCAGTATGGGAAGGCATCTTCCAATTTGCAGAAAATTCCCCAAATGTTCTTCCTCCCAAAGTAGGATGGCTTTCAGTCACCTGATATTCCCACAATTCTTTACTCTTTCTATTCCCTGCCTGTAGGACAGCAGTCCCCAACCTTTTGGTCACCAGGGACCACTTTTGTGGAAAACAATTCTTCCACAGACCAGGGGTGGGGAGGGGAATTGTTTCAGGATGACTCAAGTGCATCATATTTATTATGCAGTTTATTTCTATTATGATTACATCAGCTCTACCTCATATCATCAGACATTCAGTCCCAGAGGCTGAGGACCCCTGCTGTATGAAACAGAATAAGGGTTACACAAAGAAATCAGTTCTTAGTCCCTGGAACCTATGAATGTTACCTGATATGAGAATGTGGTCTTCGCAGGTGTAAAGATTCTGAGATGAAGATTATCCTGGATTACCTAGGTAAGTGATACAAGTGTTAACCCCTCAGCCATGTCTGACTCTTTGTGACCCTATGAGCTGTAGCCCACCAGGCTCCTTGGTCCATGAAATTCTTCAGGCAAGAATACTAAAGTGGGTTGCCATTTCCTTCTCCAAGGGATCTCCCCAACCCAGAGATTGGACTAGGTCACCTGCATCACAGGCAGATTCTTTACTATCTAAGCCACCAGGGAAACGCAGATGCATGATAAAGGCCATCACAAGTGCTCTTAGAGAGGCACACGAATTCTGAACACACATACACACAGACAAGAAAGAGGCAAAGTGACCACAGAGGCAGAGGTTGGAGTGATGTAGCCACAAGCCAAGAAACAGAAGCTGGAAGAGGTCTGGAACAGGTGCTCCCCTGGAGCCTCAGAAGGGAGCAGGGCCCTGCTGACACCTAGATTTTGGATTTATGGCCTCCCGAACAAGGGGAGAATAAATTTCTGCTGTACTAAGCCCTCAAATTTATGGAAATTTGTTACAGCAGCATGAGAAAACTAATACACCACCTTATTTTAACATATGAAACATTAGTAGGAGCCAGTTATAGCCCTAGCAAGTGTGGTTATGGATTAAGACAGAGGAAGAAAGTGTTATACTACCTTTGGGAGTATAAAACTTCAGGTAGGAGCTTTGACATGTATTAGGGGGAACACAGGCAGAGATTATGGACCTTTTGGAATATTCAACAATTGATTATTACAAATATGCTAGATATTAAGGATTATCCTTGGTACTAAACAGATAAAAGAAACAACGCCAATTTTCTACAGTGAGTATTTTTGTTGTTCTTCTGTCATTAAGTAACGTCTGACTCTTTGTGACTCCATGGCCTGCAGCACACCAGGCTCCTCAGTCCTCCACTATCTCCCAGAGTTTGCTCAAATTCATGTCCGTTGAGTCAGTGATGCCATCCAACCATCTCACCCTCTGCAGCTCGCTTCTCCTTTTGCCTTCAATCTTTCCCAGCATCAGGGTCTTTTCCAATGAATCAGCTCTTCACGTCAGGTGGCCAAAGTATTGGAGCTTCAGCTTCAGTCCTTCCAGTGAATATTCAGGGTTGATTTCCTTTAGGATTAACTGGTTTGATCTCCTTGCAGTCCAAGGGACTCTCAAGAGTCTTCTCCAGCACCAGAATTTGAAGCCATCAATTCTTTAGTGCTCAGGGTAATACTACTGATCGCTAAATTGGCATACTTGTGTTCATGATCTCTCTTAACCCTCAGAACTACTAATTTTATCCCCATTTTAGGGATAGAGAAAAGGAGAACTAATTCATCTGAGGTCACACAGCTAAGAAGAGCAGTGTCGCATTTTGGAATCTGGACTCTTCACCATTCCATCATGCATTTTGTGGTTGGGGAAATAAAAAAAACTTTGTTTTCAAGCTCTGTGAAATTTCTCCTCTTCTGTCAATAAGACTACAATAAGCAGATTAAAGGTACTCAAATCATGACATGAGGGATTCAGGTTAGCCAAAAGACTGTTCTTCTTGATAGAAAAGCACCAGAAATTGCTGATCAGGGAAAGAATACAGAAAGGCTAACTATGGATTTATTTAAAAAGTAGTACAGTTTCATCTGTCTGAGTGACTTTCCCCAAGGATGCAGGAGTCCGGGTGGTCTGTCCACTGCCATCTGGCCCACTTGATGCTGGAAAGAGGCCTTCCAGGGAAATATCCAAGACCCAAGACCTGGGGGATCCAGCAGAGAAGGGATCAAGGTAAGTCCAGGAACCATCACCAGTGTCTGTGGACCATTTCACCACCTCCTCCTCCAACTCAGGGGGCCTTTGCCATTAGCGTTCTGGTTCCCAATATCCCGGTTCACCCCACCCACTGGGTCCATAAAATCAATCTCTCTCTCTCTCTCTCTCACACACACACTCTCTCATAGGCCACACCACTGAGGGCAAATGTTGCTTTAAAAATCATCCCAAGGCACAGTTATATTAAAAAAACTCCCACTATGACTATGCATATGTTTTAGTTTTACCATTTATTGCTGTATGTATTGTGAGGTGATATTAGTAGGTGCATATGAATTGCTTTATTTCTATCTTTCAGATCTTCTATCTTTTGGGTAGATTGAGCCTGCCTTTGCTATTATTATGAAACATTTCTCCTTATACTGAGTAATGTCTTTTTTCTTAAGATCTAATTTGTCTTATATTAACAAAATGACACTAGTTCTCTTTTGGTTAGTATTTACATAGTAGATCCTTTTCTATCATTTTACTATAGATCTTTGACTTCCCTGGTGGCTCAGTTGGTAAAGAATCTGCCTGCAATGCTATATACCATATAGGCTTCTTTTTGACTGGGTTGTCTTTGCACATATTATTTTATAAAATCAAATCACCATATATTTAGATTTCCCCATAATTCCCCTTTGTATTGCTCTTCATCCCTCCCTGAAGTTCTGTTATTCTTTCTGGAGTCATGCTTCTTCTGCCTGAAAACCCTCTTTGTTAATATGTATTTTAGAATGATCTGCTGGCAACAAATTCTCTAGATTTTTGTCTGTCTGAGGACACCCTTATTGCACTACTAGGTACTTTTCTCTAGATATGGAGCTCTGCTGCTGCTGCTAAGTCACTTCAGTCGTGTCTGACTCTGTGCGACCCCATAGATGGCAGCCCACCAGGCTCCCCCGTCCCTGGGATTCTCCAGGCAAGAACACTGGAGTGGGTTGTCATTTCCTTCTCCAATGCATGAAAGTGAAAAAATAAAGTGAAGTCGCTCAGTCGTGTCCAACTCCTAGTGACCCCATGGACTGCAGCCCAACAGGCCCTTCCATCCATGGGATTTTCCAAGCAAGAGTACTGGAATGGGTTGCCATTGCCTTCTCCTATGGAGCTCTAAGCAGCTATTATTTTCCTTCTGTGTTTTAAAGTCATTGTTTGATCTTTGTTAATTTGATTAATATGTGTCTTGGGGTGTTTCACCTTGGGTTTATCCTGTTTGGGACTCTCTGGGTTTCTTGGACTTGGGTGATTATTTCCTTCCCCATTTTAGGGAAGTTTTCAACTATTATCTCCTCAAGTATTTTCTCATGGTCTTTCTTTTTGTCTTCTTCTTCTGGGACCCCTATGATTCGAATGTCGTAGCGTTTAATATTGTCCTGGAGGTCTCTGAGATTGTCCTCATTTCTTTTAATTCGTTTTTCTTTTTTCCTCTCTGATTCATTTCTTTCTACCATTCTATCTTCTAATTCACTAATCCTATCTTCTGCCTCTGTTATTCTACTATTTGTTGCCTCCAGAGTGTTTTTAATTTCACTTATTGCATTATTCATTATATATTGACTCTTTTTTATTTCTTCTAAGTCCTTGTTAAACCTTTCTTGCATCTTCTCAATCCTTGCCTCCAGGCTATTTATCTGTGATTCCATTTTAATTTCAAGATTTTGGATCAATTTCACTATCATTATTCGGAATTCTTTATCAGGTAGATTGCCTATCTCTTCCTCTTTTGTTTGGTTTGGTGGGCATTTACCCTGTTCCTTTATCTGCTGGCTATTCCTCTGTCTCTTCACCTTGTTTAAATTACTGAGTTTGGGGTGTCCTTTCTGTATTCTGGCAGTTTGTGGAGTTCTCTTTATTGTGGTGTTTCCTCACTGTGTGTGGGTTTGTACAGGTGGCTTGTCAAGGTTTCCTGGTTAGGGAAGGTTGTGTCGATGTTCTGGTGGATGGAGCTTAGCCAGACTCATCAAGAAACAAAGGGAGAAAAATCAAATCAATAAAATTAGAAATGAAAATGGAGAGATCACAACAGACAACACAGAAATACAAAGGATCATAAGAGAGTACTATCAACAATTATATGCCAATAAAATGGACAACGTGGAAGAAATGGACAAATTCTTAGAAAAGTACAACTTTCCAAAACTCGATCAGGAAGAAATAGAAAATCTTAACAGACCCATCACAAGCACGGAAATTGAAACTGTAATCAAAAATCTTCCAGCAAACAAAAGTCCAGGTCCAGATGGTTTCACAGCTGAATTCTACCAAAAATTTAGAGAAGAGCTAACACCTATCCTGCTCAAACTCTTCCAGAAAATTGCAGAGGATGGTAAACTTCCAAACTCATTCTATGAGGCCACCATCACCCTAATACCAAAACCTGACAAAGATCCCACAAAAAAAGAAAACTACAGGCCAATATCACTGATGAACATAGATGCAAAAATCCTTAACAAAATTCTAGCAATCAGAATCCAACAACACATTAAAAAGATCATACACCATGACCAAGTGGGCTTTATCCCAGGGATGCAAGGATTCTTCAATATCCGCAAATCAATCAATGTAATACACCACATTAACAAATTGAAAAATAAAAACCATATGATTATCTCAATAGATGCAGAGAAAGCCTTTGACAAAATTCAACATCCATTTATGATAAAAACTCTCCAGAAAGCAGGAATAGAAGGAACATACCTCAACATAATCAAAGCTATATATGACAAACCCACAGCAAACATTATCCTCAATGGTGAAAAATTGAAAGCATTTCCCCTAAAGTCAGGAACAAGACAAGGGTGCCCACTTTCACCATTACTATTCAACATAGTTTTGGAAGTTTTGGCCACAGCAATCAGAACAGAAAAAGAAATAAAAGGAATCCAAATTGGAAAAGAAGAAGTAAAGCTCTCACTGTTTGCAGATGACATGATCCTCTACATAGAAAACTCTAAAGACTCCACCAGAAAATTACTAGAACTAATCAATGACTATAGTAAAGTTGCAGGATATAAAATCAACACACAGAAATCCCTTGCATTCCTATACACTAATAATGAGAAAACAGAAAGAGAAATTAAGGAAACAATTCCATTCACCATTGCAACGGAAAGAATAAAATACTTAGGAATATATCTACCTAAAGAAACTAAAGACCTATATATAGAAAACTATAAAACACTGGTGAAAGAAATCAAAGAGGACACTAACAGATGGAGAAATATACCATGTTCATGGATTGGAAGAATCAATATAGTGAAAATGAGTATACTACCCAAAGCAATTTATAGATTCAATGCAATACCTATCAAGCTACCAACAGTATTCTTCACAGAGCTAGAACAAATAATTTCACAATTTGTATGGAAATACAAAAAACCTCGAATAGCCAAAGCGATCTTGAGAAAGAAGAATGGAACTGGAGGAATCAACCTACCTGACTTCAGGCTCTACTACAAAGCCACAGTTATCAAGACAGTATGGTACTGGCACAAAGACAGAAATATAGATCAATGGAACAAAATAGAAAGCCCAGAGATTAATCCACGCACATACGGACACCTTATCTTTGACAAAGGAGGCAAGAATATACAATGGATTAAAGACAATCTCTTTAACAAGCGGTGCTGGGAAATCTGGTCAACCACTTGTAAAAGAATGAAACTAGAACACTTTCTAACACCATACACAAAAATAAACTCAAAATGGATTAAAGATCTAAACGTAAGACCAGAAACTATAAAACTCCTAGAGGAGAACATAGGCAAAACACTCTCCGACATACATCACAGCAGGATCCTCTATGACCCACCTCCCAGAATATTGGAAATAAAAGCAAAAATAAACAAATGGGACCTAATTAACCTTAAAAGCTTCTGCACATCAAAGGAAACTATTAGCAAGGTGAAAAGACAGCCTTCAGAATGGGAGAAGATAATAGCAAATGAAGCAACTGACAAACAACTAATCTCGAGAATACACAAGCAACTCCTACAGCTCAACTCCAGAAAAATAAGTGACCCAATCAAAAAATGGGCCAAAGAACTAAACAGACATTTCTCCAAAGAAGACATACAGATGGCTAACAAACACATGAAAAGATGCTCAACATCACTCATTATCAGAGAAATGCAAATCAAAACCACTATGAGGTACCATTTCACACCAGTCAGAATGGCTGCGATCCAAAAGTCTACAAGTAATAAATGCTGGAGAGGGTGTGGAGAAAAGGGAACCCTCTTACACTGTTGGTGGGAATGCAAACTAGTACAGCCATTATGGAGAACAGTGTGGAGATTCCTTAAAAAACTGGAAATAGAACTGCCTTATGATCCAGCAATCCCACTGCTGGGCAGACACACTGAGGAAACCAGAAGGGAAAGAGACACGTGTACCCCAATGTTCATCACAGCACTGTTTATAATAGCCAGGACATGGAAGCAACCTAGATGTCCATCAGCAGATGAATGGATAAGAAAGCAGTGGTACATATACACAATGGAGTATTATTACTCAGCCATTAAAAAGAATACATTTGAATCAGTTCTAATGAGGTGGATGAAACTGGAGCCTATTATACAGAGTGAAGTAAGCCAGAAAGAAAAACACCAATACAGTATACTAACGCATATATATGGAATTTAGAAAGATGGTAACAATAACCCTGTGTACGAGACAGCAAAAGAGACACTGATGTATAGAACAGTCTTACGGACTCTGAGAGAGAGGGAGAGGGTGGGAAGATTTGGGAGAATGGCATTGAAACATGTAAAATATCATGTATGAAACGAGTTGCCAGTCCAGGTTCGATGCACGATACTGGATGCTTGGGGCTGGTGCACTGGGATGACCCAGAGGGGTGGTGTGGGGAGGGAGGAGGGAGGAGGGTTCAGGATGGGGAACACATGTAAACCTGTGGCGGATTCATTTTGATATTTGGCAAAACTAATACATATATGTAAAGTTTAAAAAAATAAAATTAAATTAAAAATAAATAAATAAATAAAGTCATTGTTCCATTGCCTTCTGACTTTTACCATATCTTTAAAGAAGTCAGCTGTTTGTCTTGTTGCTGATTTGAAGATTCTAACTTCCTTTTTGTCTTTGGTTTTCTTTAATTTTATAATAATGCATCCAGGGTAGTCTTTGTTTACTCTGTTTGGGATGTATAAGACTTCTTGGGTCTATGGCTTGATAGTGTTCACCAACTTGGAAAATTCTTGGCTGGTATTTCTTCAAATATAGCTCCTGCTCCATTCTCTCTCTCTTCTCATTTCAAGACTTCAATGATGTGTATTAGATCTTTTCACCATGTCCCATATGCTTCTTACACTTTTCTCTGTATTTTCCATTAGCTTTTTTCTTTATGCTTCAGCCTGTGCATTATCTATTGATCTTCCAACTCATTAACCTTCTTTTCTGCTGTGTCTAGCCTGTTGTTGAACCCATATTGAGTTATTTCAGCTAAAATATTTTCAGCTCTAGAGTTGTCATATTATTTTTTAAAAAGAGATGATAGTTCTCTGATACAAACTCTCCAACTTTTATTTTTTAGGTATATTAATCACAGTTATTTTAAAGTCCATGTCTAAATAACGCTAAGTCTTTGTTTTGGGTTTTGGTCATTTGTTCCTGTTTCCTAGCATGGCTAGAATTTTCACTGAATGCAAAATACTGTGTTTGAAACAACTGAATATAATTTGAAGATCTAGTGAAGTATAGCTCCCTCCAAAAAGGATTTATTTCACCTTGGAGTAAGTAGAGGCAAGTCATCTGAATTCAGCCGAGGATGAGGAATTTGAGGCCAGGCTTCAGTCTTTTCTGAGAGCTGCTCTATTTTAAATTTACTCTAGTTCCTACTATATCACCAGTCCAGGACACTAACTAGAAATCCAAGTGTTAACCAGAGACCCGTTTCCCTGGCAGACCCAGATTTCAATATTTGTCTCCCAGACCAGCGAGAGTTCCAAAACTCCTGCTTGGTCTTCCCGCCATTTGACCATTGATTTCTGCTCAGCTTTATATCCTCTCAGCCTTTATGCTATTATCAGATACCTTTTGAGGGAAGGCACAACAGAATATTGGACTATCACTGGGCATCTTCTCTCTCCAGAACCCTGGGTCCCTAAGTTCTAGCTCCTTTGGTAGCTCTTTGATGCTCTCAAATGCATGAATTTGGTTATAGATAATGATGATGGGGAGTAGTGGTGGTAGTGGGTTTTATTTTTATTTGAGGCCAGTTTTTCTAGCTGTTCTCAGTGGGAACATTTGTCTGCAACAAGTTTCTTTTCTATTACTGGAAAGAAAATCTGAAACACATCTGTGCTTATTCTAAAGTGTCATTTGCTGCCAAAACTCCAGAACACAGCCCTCAGGAGAGGATTCTTCCTGGGAAAGAATCCACAAATCCCATTTGCTTTACCTAGACACTTGCCAAACAATCACTGTCCCTGACTTGACTTGGCAAAATTTGGAGCTGCTGGTATGAGGGCTGAGCAAAGAGGAAGCCTGTCTAATCTAAATTATATGAATATTAGTATAGTGATTTGTATGATCACCCATATGAATATTAGTATGGGTGATATGGGTGATACTAATACAAATATTAGTATGGGTGATCATGTACCTTTGAGGACCACCAGTTTCCTAAGTTGTGCCCTATTTATCTCTAGTACTCAACAAATATTTGATGAAGGCAAGCAGTGGGGAGAGGGGCTGAAAGAATGTGTGAGTAAGTATGAAAGAGCCTAGTCTTCCTTATGCAGGAATGGTTGACCATAGAAATTTTCCCCACTTAGCATCACAGATGCATCTCAGATCTTTGGGGTATAAATAAAATTCATATTAATCATATATTTCAGATGAAGTCCATTTAAAATCTTTAACAACTCATTCTGCAAATTAAAAAAAAATATGGAACTCAAATAATCCCCATTTTTTTAGTAATCTTTTTTTCAGGTCACTAATCCTCTCTTCATGGGAAATAGATGGGGAAACAGTGGAAACAGTGTCAGACTTTATTTTCTGGGGCTCCAAAATCACTGGAGATGGTGACTGCAGCCATGAAATTAAAAGACACTTACTCCTTGGAAGGAAAATTATGACCAACCTAGATAACACATTGAAAAGCAGAGACATTACTTTGCCAACAAAGGTCCATCTAGTCAAGGCTATGGTTTTTCCAGTGGTCATGTATGGATGTGAGAGTTAGACTGTGAAGAAAGCTGAGCACCAAAGAATTGATGCTTTGGAACTGTGGTGTTGGAGAAGACTCTTGAGAGTCCCTTGGACTGCAAGGAGATCCAACCAGTCCATTCTGAAGGAGATTAGCCCTGGAATTTCTTTGGAAGGAATGGTGTTAAAGCTGAAACTCCAATACTTTGGCCACCTCATACGAAGAGTTGACTCACTGGAAAAGACTCTGATGCTGGGAGAGATTGGGGGCAGGAGGAGAAGGGGACGACAGAGGATGCGATGGCTGGATGGCATCACGGACTCGATGAACATAAGTTTGAGTGAACTCCGGGAGATGGTGATGGACAGGGAGGCCTGGCGTGCTGCGATTCATGGGGTCGCAAAGAGTCAGACACGACTGAGTGACTGAACTGAACTGAATCCTCTCTTCTGCTGTGTCTAACCCATATATTGAGTTCACTTCACTTACAGTATTTTTCAACTATAGAGTTTTCATTGATTCTTTTTTATAGATTCTAATTATCTGATAAACTATCTGATATATATATATAATCAGAGAACTAGAATGAATATATGTCTATTACACATTCACAATTTTGAAAAAGATGTATAAGTAATTATGCCCATTCTCAAGATGGGGAAACTGGGGCTCAGAGATGTGGAGTGGGTTGCCCAAAGCTGCACTCAGTGATGTCATGGTCAGTTGGTCAGCTATTAAGTTCAACCCTGCCTAATTCCAAATTCATACTTCATCTACTATCCCATGCTGTAAATTCTATGCGTCTTGGGTTTTTGAAATTCAAGGTACAACTACTCATTTGTTTGGGACTTAGAGACCAGCCGGTACTCTTTGCTAGAAATTCAGCTTCCCAGCAAGAAACTGGAGCTCAGGGAACCAGCTCCCCAACCTCCCTGTTCACACTTCCCTTCCACAGATCAGAGCCTCAGAATGACATCCCCAAAGGTAATGTTCTTGGATAAAGTCCAGCAAGTTCTCTTCAGTAGACTGGTAGCAGCAAGGAATAGCAGTTAGGGTACAGGGTCTGTTGCCAGACTGTCTGGGTTTAAAATCCCAGTTTCTATTCTTGCTAGCTCTGGCACCTTGCACAAGTCTCTTGTACCCTCTAATCCTCACTTTCTGCCTCAGAAAATGAGACCTTAAACAGGTCAACTTGTCAGGGGGAAACAAATAAGCAAATATATAAAATGTTTATCATATGTAAGTACCAAAGGATCATTACTCTACTAATCCAATTCCATTTCATCTCAAAGTAAAAATAGTCATTGAATATCTGCTAAGATCAGCCCTGGGCTGGGTTGTAGAACAAGATGGATGCGGAAGACCCAGTTTCCAGTTTCAGGGAGCTCTCAGTCACTCAAGGGAGACAGCTGAGTGAACACAAGGAAACAATGAGTCTTGCTCAAGGACTGAATACAACATCTGGGAGCCCAGTGGTGAGAGTAACTCCTTCCAACTTCAGGTCTCAAAGGATAAAAAGGGTTTCAAAAGGAAGAAGAGAGAGAGAAATAGCAAATAAAATGCGCAGTCACACAGAACTGCCATATCTGGACAGGTCAGTGCAAGTCTGGTATAACTGGAGGATAGGATTTAGAGAGAAAAAAAAAATGTTCTCTTCCCAGGATCCATAGAGGGAGATTTGCCCAGCTGTGTGCACTTATCCCACACACAGGAATTGTGTAGGATTGGCAAAAGTACAATTGACATTAAATTTATAGGTAATGACTTTCCACTAGTTGAGCTGCAGACTTCTCTCCACCACCACCATTTCTAGGCAGGTTTTTCCAGAAGCTTCCTTCAAGAGTGAAGTCTCATAGGACCTCCCTAGTGGTCCAGTGGTTAAGAATCTGCCCTCTAATGCAGGGACGGAGGTTCAATCCCTGGTCAAGGAACTAAGATTCCCACATGCAATGGGACTACTTGAGCCCACAAGCGCACTCCAGAGCCCGAGTCCCACAAGGAAAGATCCACATGCCATAAAAAAAAAAAAATCCTTCATGCCACAACTAAAAACAATACAATCAAATAAATAATTTTTTTTTTTAAAAGGGTGACATCTTGAGGTGGTGGCTCCACCCACACACACAACCATGCTTATGTGAGTCTACTGATGATGCATTGCTGCTTCTTATCTTCTATGTATCTACACAGAGAAATGCCTAGTTTATTTAAAAGGATTGGTACAGCCTTGTAGGTCTTCCCAGGTGGCTCAGTGGTAGAGAATCCGCCTGCCAATGCAGGAGAGGCAAGAGTTGTTGTTCAGCCGCTAAGTCATGTCCAACTCTTTGTGACCCTGTGGACTGCAGCACACCAGGCTCCTCTGTCCTCCACTATCTCCTGAAGTTTGCTCAAATTCATGTCCATTAAGTTAGTGATGCTATCTAACGATCTCAGACTCTGCCACCCTCTTCTCCTCTTGCCTTCAATCTTTCCCAGCATCAGGGTCTTTTCCAATGAATCAGCTCTTGGCAACAAGTGGCCAAAGTATTGAAGCTTCAGTATCAGTCTTTCCGATGAATATCAGGGTTGATTTCCTTTAGGGGACTTGGGTTCAATTCCTGGGTTGGGAAGATCCCCTGGAGAAGGAAATGGCAACCCACTTCAGTATTCTTGCCTGAAAAATCCCATGGACAGAGAAGCCTGGCAGGCTACAGTTGAACAAGCATGAACACACATGTCCTTGTATCTGAAGACAAGGTAGAGATATTCTTGGTAATTTTCCTTCTTTTGACCTCAGACTAGCTCCCTCTTGGCATCAACATATCTTTGCAATAGAGAGCACTCTCGTTCACTGCCAAGCAGTGGTTAAGAGCATCAGCCAGAGTGTGACATTAGGAAAGTTACCTTTCTGAACATCAGTCACCTCCCTCAATCACAACATCCATCAAATGAGCCTGCCACATAAGGAGCACTCATTCTTATCATTAAAAGGATCTTTCAATAAACCATCAGCATGTTAGTCCTCTGAGGGAAAGATCTGGGTTTGTTCCACTGCGCCTCAATGTTAGGACTAAGTTAAATGCAAAGCAGTGTTTAGTAAACGTTTGTCAAAAGAATAAATGAGCACTTACCACATGCCAGATCCTGCCAGACTCCATGAGTATTTATTTTTTATTTTTTTAAAAAGCTATCTGGCATCACAATGGGACCCCAGAGCAGAAAGAGTATGTTAATGGAAAAACTGATGAAATCCAAATAAAAATACAGTCCATGGAATCCTCTAGGCCAGAATATTGGAGTGGGTAGGTTTTCCCTTCTCCAGGGGATCTTCCCAACCCAGAAATCAAAGCCAGGTTCCCTGCATTTCAGGTGGATTCTTTACCAGATGAGCCACAAGGGAAGCCCAAGAATACTGATGTGGGTAGCCTATCAAATAGGATCAGAAAGTCTAGGGACTTCCCTGGTGGTCCAGTGGCTAAGACTTTGCACTCCCAATATAGGGGGCCTGGGTTCCATCCCTGGTCAGGGAACTAGATCCTGCATGCTGCAATAAAGATCAAAGATCCTATGTGCCACAATTTAGAGCTGGCACAACCAAATAAATGTACAGCGTTAGTCGCTCAGTCATGTCTGACTCTTTGTGACCCCATGGACTGTAGCCCACCAGGCTCCTCTGTCCATGGGATTCTCCAGGCAAGAATACTGGAGTGGGTTGCCATTCCTTTCTCTAAAATAAATGTATAAATAAATAATAAAAAAGGGGAAAAAAAGGTATATACATTGCATCATCTTTCCCAGATATTAGAACAGTCCTGAAGTCAAACACTTATCAACAAATCCACATTGCTGGAGATTATGAGCTCAAGCACTGGTGACAAGTTGCCTGGATTTGAATTCTGGCTGGCCCACAGTAATATAGCTATGTTACTATGACGAAGTAACTCATCCTCTCTGAATCCCCGTTCCCTTATCCATGAAATGGAGATTAAAACATGGACATGACTGAGCAACTAACACACACAGACACACACACACACACATCATGAGGATAATATGCGAATAAATTCAGTCAATACATTTAACAAACTGGGAATCATTCCCAGTACCTAGAAGTGAAGATAAACTAGTTAATAATCTATTCCTTCTTTTATGGATGAGTTGTTAAATATAAAACTTAAGCTGTACATCTTTGTAAGATGTTCCATGTAAATACATTTACCAACCAGAAAATTTAACTGCAAGAATTTGCATCCTGATTTTTGGTTCTGAAATAGCTCAGTCTAAGCTATTAAGTAATATTAACATGCCAGAAGCTAAACACACACGGAGAGAAATCATTAACAGTGATTGTCCATGTTTTTGATTATCCTCGCCCTTGATCTTGTCTCATTCATTTGGAAAATGGGGAAGTCAGGGTGCTGCCCTAGGGCGTGCCTGCTCCCAGTTTAAGCTTCCCTAAGACTTCAATGCTAAGCCGTGATCCAGCACCTTTCAAGAAAGAGACACGCGCACATGCGCACGCATGCCTCTCTTGCTGAAAAACATTGGCAATTCCCAAAGAAGCAATTTGCTGCAGTCACACCCGGCCAGGTTTTCCTGCACCACAAAGCACAGCAATTAAAACACGTCAGGGAAGCTACACTGGTATTTGGAAGGAGAATTACTAATTTATGTTTACAGTTTAAAAATCCAATCATGGCCATGCACTTGGACCATTAAAGTCGTGTAATAAAAATACGGTGACTGCTTTTACTTTGCGGAAACTATCATTTCCTTAAATTTTGCAACTCACTACATTAATTGGCAAATTGAATTCTTCTGGCATGAACAGAGATGAATGGACCTTCATTACTCAATCAGGAGAAAACCAGACAAACACCTTGTACACAGATGTTCTGACCACAGGATTTTATTGGAAACTTGCAGAAATTGTTTCTTGGTCACTGAAGTCCAGACAAAGAAGAGAGGTTTTGCAGGGGGAAAGGCACTAAAAGAGATCAAGAACAAGGCCCTGGAGTAGATCTGTGGGATTGGCTGGCTAGGGGAGGAGGTAGGGGGAGGACTCTCAAAAGATGACAGAATTTTCTCTTCCCAACCTGTCACTGGGTGTCAGTTGTATATCAGACTTCAGAGATGCAGAGACTATTAAATAAAGCACTTCCTTTTCTAGAACAGCAGTTCTGGAAAACTCCTGTGAATCCTGCAAAGCCCAGGCCAAATGTTACCACCTTGGTAAAACTTTCTCCAAACTCCTAGGCTGAGTCAATGACTCTCGCGCTTTGCTTGCACTTCAAGTATAGTACTTTAAATCATCTGCCTATCAACAACTCCCCCACAGGACTGGGACCTATGAGGACAGGGACTCACAGTCTGTTTTCCCCAACCCTAGCACAGCCCTTGTCACACAGTAGGTGTTCAATGGAAGAAGGAGCAAGAAAAAGGAAAGAAGAGAGAAAAAGATTTAACAGATCCCATTGTATCAGTCAACTATTGTTATGATAATGCCATGTAACAACCCTCAAAACCAGTAACTTCACAAGAAGCATTTATTTCTCACTTGTGGATTTGTACATAGGCTGTGTTCTGATGCTGTAGCTCAACTTAGCTTCTGGCTGCATGTGAGCTTAGGTCAAGTGCATGCAGAAACAGCTTTCCAGCATATGTTACTGTCATGGCAGATAGCAGAAAGGTGAGTATTTAAGCCAATCATACCAACCCGTTGGAAGTCTCTGCTTGAATGCTTGAATCACATCCACTAATATTTCATTGACCAAACCAAGTCACATGGCCAAGTCCAAAGTCAAATAGTTGGTGGGGGCGTGGGGGTGGGGGCAGCACAGGACAGCATTCCATTTTCTCTATTGGGATGCATAGCAAAGTCACATGGTAACGAGTGTGGCTATTTGACATATAGGGAGAGAATAAAGAAGCAGGAACAGTAGAGGGAAAGAGTTGAGAGTTAGACTTCAAAATCAGACTCTAGTGAAAGTCGCTCAGTCATGTCCAACTCTTAGTGACCCCATGGACTATACAGTCCATGGAATTCTCCAGGCCAGAATATTGGAATGGGTAGGCTTCCCCTTCTCTAGGGGATCTTCCCAACCCAGGGATCGAACTGGTGTCTCCTGAATTGCAGGCGGATTCTTCACCAGCTGAGAAGGGAAGCATTAGACTGCCTGACAAATCCTGGCTCCACCGCACTGAGACTGTAACCTTGGGGAAATGATTCAAATACTCAGTGCCTCAGTTTCCCCATCAGTCCAAGTGACATAACAAGAATATGCACTTCTCAGGGCTGCCATGAGGATTTAATGCAACAAACCATGAAAAGCCTTGAGCACAGGATCTAGCCAAGGGCCCAGTGTTAGCCATTAGCCTAATCCTCTCTCTTCTCTATTCTGGATCTTCTCCCAGAAAACACCAGATGCTCCCCAGCCCCCAGCCCTTACCCACACCGAGTCTCTTATGGCCAGACTCCCCAGTTTCCCCTAATTGGCCCACATATTTTAACTCATGAATACGATTCCTTTATTAACCATACGGAGATCTTTAGGAGCTGCTCAAAGTACCCTTGGCTGTCAGGCTCACATCAGGCACCACTGCCCGGGGCTGCCATTGATGCGGGCGTCACCAAAGTCATTCTGCCCATAAAGAGGGTGTCCTGATGATGGATGGCTGCGGCTTCTGAGCTGCAGTGTGCCTCCAGGGCAATCCATCTTTTCCTTGGAAGCTAGAATGCAGTCATGAAGATAAAGAGCTCACGGTGGGAGTCAACTTCACTCCTAAAATGAATGTATGTGGTATGTCTGCAGCTTGAGTATGTAACTGCATTGAATCGAGACAAAGACATTCAAGATAAAATGTGGGCAGGTGCCTCGCAGGTGCCACTCTTGGGTCTCATTAATTAGAATTAAAGAGTGTTGAAGCTGAGCCTACCTCAGTTATCACTGGCCCAGACCTAGCTGACAATCCAGAAAACTAATTACCAGGAGAAATGTCTATAATCACACAGCTAGTCCGGGGGCAGAAAAAAAGGATTTGAATATATCCCATTAGTACGCTTTCCCAAAAACTAGAACTCAAGAGGAAAAAAAGAAAGATTTCCTCAAATGGAGCTTTTTCCCCCAAAATCATCCTTTCATTCAAAAATTAAATATCACAGTATTTTATTAGACAGTGATGCTTAACTTTAAAGCAGTCTCCTGACTGGAAGGCCACCCCTCCCTATGCCCACCTATGCCCTCACCTGTCACCACCACGCAGAGCCTTGCTGTATGGATATTTTATTCAGGACAAGAATATTTTTAAATTATATTAGTCACACATAGTACTGACACTGGTATCCTGGACATGGTGATTTACTAACCACTACTTTCTAACTTGTTCTCTCCTGATTTGTAATTCAGAAAACTAAGAACAAGCATGGTCCTAAAGGGGAGCAGTACTGATGCTATGTGACCCTGGGCAAGTCACATACCCTCTCTAACCTCAGAGTCATCAGAACAATAGAGGAGGAAAAATCGTTCCCAACTAGTAGGGGTTCAAGATGGCACACAGAGTGTTGAGTGTGTAACAGTCCTCAGTTTAGCTGTGATTATCATCATCATCGATGTCCCTATCAGGGTCTAACACCAGAAGTGACACAGCAGGCTCTCCACTGAGGCTGGTTAACAAATGGGAAAGCCCTTCCAGGAGCAGCACAGATACTGCAGGCCTTAGTGCCGGAGCAGCTATTTTGCAGAAGACTGATCTTCCCCAGGGGCCTGAGCCAAGCCACCTCTGACCCCTCCATGGGAAGGTGCCCTCTAGTTCTCCCCAGGGTGTCCAGTTCAGCTCTATGACTGAGAGTCCAAATCCTGAGCACTCCAGGCCGCTTCCCACCACAGCAACTTGGCATTCCCTCTGCCTCTGCCCTCCCCTGGATGTTCATAGGACTAGCTCCCTCTCACCGTTCATGCTTCAGACTAAATGCTTGCCTTTGCACTGCAGCCTCTGAGCATCCTGTACACAGCAGTCCTTTCTATCTGCACCCTGTTTTATTTGCTGCATAACCTTCTCAACGGGTCTTCCCAGGTGGCTCAGTGGTAAAGAATCCACCTGCCAAAGAAGGCGACACAGGTTCAATCCCTGGGTCGGGAAGATCCCCAGAGAAGAGAATAGCAACTCACTCCAGTATTCCTGCCTGGAGAATTCCAAAAAGAGGGGACCCGGGCAGGTTACAGTCCATGGTATCACAAAGAGACATGACTGAGTCATGCGTGCAACCTTCTCGATATCTGAATACGGGTTTTTTTTTTTTTTTTTTTTTTTGGCTTCCCTGACTCAGCTGGAAGCTTCCTGAGGGCAGAGACCTTCTCTGTCCTGTATCTACTGCATTCCTCAGACCTAGAAAAGTGCCTGACTCGAAGCCAAGCCTCAACCAAGAGTTACGGAATGAAACAGTGAAGTTGGGACTCGACACTGGTCTGTCAGATGCAAAGACCGAGCACTGAACCCACCCACTCCATTTCTTCCCCCAGCTGTTCTTACCCAGCCTCCTGGTGTGATGATGCACAGAACAAATTACTCCTCTCTGCTGGAAACCTATCAGGTGTCTGCAAACAGCTCTCAGGCCCCATTTTTTTGTTTTTTCTGCAATGCCTCACCCTGCTCAGCTGTATCTCATATAGAGAGGTTTCCAGACCTGCCTCCATGTCCCTGTGTGACCTTCCACTTCCTGAGGGTCCTACTTCTCCAATGGCACAGGGACTGGATTGATCCCGGAGATGGGGGGGGCGGCGATCTGACCTTCCCATGGGTATATCAGTAAGCACCTTGACATTACAGTTCTATTAATGAAACTCCTGAAAGGCTTTTATGGAACATAGAAATTGGGTCACATACAGAAGTTAGAATCCAGCTTACAGACACTGAAAATGCAGCATCACTTTATCAGTATTGCTGTCTTCCTAAAACAAAACCCCGCCAGAGGGTTTTTGTGGAAAATAAAGGGTTAAGTGACATGGATTTCTGCTTTAAAACAAATGTGTATATAACACATATATTTTTGCAGGGTTTTTTTTTTTTTCTTGAAATACAATGGTAATATTAACCTTTGAAAGGAAGCAGAAAACTTAAATAATAAATGTTTCTTATCTCCCTAGCTATTCCCTTTGAAGCCCTAACTTGAAACAACAGCCAAAGAGGAGGATACTATTTCCACTGTCACCTCAATATCAAATATAATCTGTCACTCCAGCCTGCCTTTTGTCACCTTAAAATACTGACTTGTGCTCAGGAGAATTTACAGCCATTTATTTCAGTAATGCACTGAAGTTCCCAAGTGATGTTTAACTCTTAAAACAAAGATAAATCTTCCTCTCTCCTTTTCAGTATCTGGTTATTTTACTCATTAATAACAGAGAGCTGTCAATTTCACTTTAAGTAGTAACCACCTTTGCCCAAAGGAGAACTAAAAATAGAAAAGGTAAGGGAAATGTAGAAGAAAGTTATTGTGAGGCCCAGAAACACAACAGGGGAATGTACAATGTTTCATTCTTGTCCTAAATATTGGATGGGAGACTTCAGAGTAAGAAAGAGAAGTACCTTCACGTCTATAAGAAAGGAATGTTGTTTTTCAGTCACTAAGTTGTGTCCAACTCTTAGCAATCCCATGGCCTATAGCACACCAGGCTTCCCTGTCCTTCACCATTTCCTGGAGTTTACTCAAACTCATGTCTATTGAGTCAGTGATGCCATCCAACCATCTCATCCTCTGTTTCCTTTGGCGTTCAATCTTTCCCAGCATCAGGGTCTTTTCCAATGAGTCAGCTCTTCGCATCATGTGGCCAAAGTATTGGAGCTTTAACTTCAGCATCAATGAATATTCAGGGTTGATTTCCTTTAGGATTGACAGGTTTGATCTCCTTGCAGTCCAAGGGACTCTCATGAGTCTTCTCCAGCTCCACAGTTCAAAAGCATCAATACTTTGATGTTCAGCCTTCTTTATGGTCCAACTCTCACATCCATACATGACCACTGGAAAAACCATAGCTTTGACTAGACACACCTTTGTTGGCAAAGTGATGTCTCTGCTTTTTAATATGCTACCTAGGTTTGTCATAGCTTCCCTTTCAAGGAAGGATGCCTACAAACTAATAGTGCGGATCTCCTGTGCTCCCAGTGGAGATGTACAGTGTTCGTTTGTGGTCCTGGACAGCAGGGTCATCCCTGATCTGCCCATCTGTACAGCAACAGCTGTAAATTCAGGCCACAAGGGAAGAACAAGCAGGTACCCTAATCCAGCGTCAGGGGGAATTGGTGAAATCTTCCCAGGAGAAATGGCTTCTAAGAAGAAACCAAACCTAGCAATTGTAATAGTGCATAGATGCTGGGTCAGAACCATACTCTATGAAACTGAAGGTTAAAGCAAACATTATCAAAACCAAATCACTGATCTTTACCCCTCACCCCACAGCTGCCTCACTCAAGTCTCTACCGGGTCAGACAACAGCCACTCCATCCTACTGACCTCTCAGAGAAGACCCTTAAGGCCAGCATCACCTCTTCTCTTGGTCTCACACCCCAAGATTCAATCCATCAGCAAGTCCCATCTCATCTCCCTGTGTTGGAATCTAAACCATGGTCACACTCACTCTTTCCAAACTGGACTCCCTGCCTGTGTCCTCTGGTCCTTATGGTCCATAGCCAACACTGTGGCCAGAGAGGCCCTTGGACCCAAATGTCAGGGAAGCTGCTGCTCTGTGCAAAGCGTTCTCATGGCTTCTTATTTCATCCAGAAGAAAAGTCAAATGCCTTCAGCAGTCTACAAGGTCCTAAGGGATCCCCAATCCCCACCCCCACCCCAGAAGCTGTTTTCCTGCTCCCTCGCTTCCTTACTCTCCACTGCTTCTTCCCTGTTCACCGCCACCTTGACATTCCTTGAACTATCCAGATAATTGTCTTTACTCTGTCTGGATCACCCCCTGAGGATCCTGACCCCTTGCACCCCTCATGCCTCTCCCTGCTTTATTTAGCTCCTGCAGGTAAGAAAATTCTTTCAACACAATTGCAGATTATCTTGCCAGAAAATTTAACTACAGAAAAATATAGAGAACTATAACAGTCATAAAAAGACATCAGACACTAACATACGGAACATGTATGAACCCTGAAAATGTGATGCTAGGTGAAAAGAAGCCAAATGCAAAGGACCATATATTATAGGATTCCATTCATATGAAACATCCAGAATATATAAATATATGGAGACAGAAAGTGGATTAGCAATTGACTTTGGACTGGCAGGAGAGAAGGGGTGTGGTAAGGGAAGGGAGGAGGGAAGAGGGGAGTGATGTCAACGGTGTATGGGGTTTTGTGGGGTGATGAAAATGCTCCCAAACTGACTTTGGTGATGGCCGCACAAACCGGTGGCTATACTATAAACCACTGAATTGTACACTTTAAATGAGTAAATTGTACAGAATTAAATCTCCATAAACTTGTTATTAAAAAAAAAAAAAAAATAGGGACTTCCCTGGCAGTCCAGTGGTCAAGATTTCACCTTCCAATGCAGGGAGTGTGGGTTCAATTCCTGGTCAGGGAGTTAAGATCCCACATACCTCCTGGCCAAAAACCCAAAACATAAAGCAGAAACAATATTGTCACAAATTCAATAAAGACTTTAAAAAGGGTCCACATCAAAAAAAAAAAAACATACACAAAAATAAACTCAAAATGGATTAAAGATCTAAATGTAAGATCAGAAACTATAAAACTCCTAGAGGAGAACATTGGCAAAACACTCTCTGACATACATCACAGCAGGATCCTCTATGACCCACCTCCCAGAATATTGGAAATAAAAGCAAAAATAAACAAATGGGACCTAATTAACCTTAAAAGCTTCTTCACATCAAAGGAAACTATTAGCAAGGTGAAAAGACAGCCTTCAGAATAGGAGAAGATAATAGCAAATGAAGCAACTGACAAACAACTAATCTCGAGAATATACAAGCAACTCCTACAGCTCAACTCCAGAAAAATAAATGACCCAATCAAAAAATGGGCCAAAGAACTAAACAGACATTTCTCCAAAGAAGACATACAGATGGCTAACAAACACATGAAAAGATGCTCAACATCACTCATTATCAGAGAAATGCAAATCAAAACCACTATGAGGTACCATTTCACACCAGTCAGAATGGCTGCGATCCAAAAGTCTACAAGTAATAAATGCTGGAGAGGGTGTGGAGAAAAGGGAACCCTCTTACACTGTTGGTGGGAATGCAAACTAGTACAGCCACTATGGAGAACAGTGTGGAGATTCCTTAAAAAACTGGAAATAAAACTGCCTTATGATCTAGCAATCCCACTGCTGGGCATACACACTGAGGAAACCAGAAGGGAAAGAGACACGTGTACCCCAATGTTCATCGCAGCACTGTTTATAATAGCCAGGACATGGAAGCAATCTAGATGTCCATCAGCAGATGAATGGATAAGAAAGCAGTGGTACATATACACAATGGAGTATTACTCAGCCATTAAAAAGAATACATTTGAATCAGTTCTAATGAGGTGGATGAAACTGGAGCCTATTATACAGAGTGAAGTAAGCCAGAAAGAAAAACACTGATACAGTATACTAATGCATATATATGGAATTTAGAAAGATGGTAACAATAACCCTGTGTATGAGACAGCAAAAGAGACACTGATGTATAGAACAGTCTTATGGACTCTGTGGGAGAGGGAGAGGGTGGGAAGATTTGGGAGAATGGCATTGAAACATGTAAAATATCATGTATGAAACGAGTTGCCAGTCCAGGTTCGATGCACGATACTGGATGCTTGGGGCTGGTGCACTGGGACGACCCAGAGGGCTGGTATGGGGAGGGAGGAGGGAGGAGGGCTCAGGATGGGGAACACATGTATACCTGTGGTGGATTCATTTTGATATTTGGCAAAACTAATACAGTTATGTAAAGTTTAAAAATAAAATAAAATTAAAAAAAAATCTTAAATAAAAATATAATGTCAGCCAGATGACTAAAAAATCACTTTGCTATATTTGCTATACAGTTACTATTAAAAAAAAAGAGAGAGAGAGAGAGAACGTATTACTGAAGTTGAAGTCTCCTGAATTCATACCCTCTCCCCAACTTAAATTTTGTTACTTTAAAGAAACTAATATTTAAAGTTTTTAATTGCAGTTTTAATACAAAAGTCCAAAACCTTCTCAATCCCACCACCACTGTTCACTTTGAAATTTTAGTCCCCATTTCCGTGGACTTACTTTGAGGGGCCTTTCCCAGTTTCAGCCGGCTCTGGGCACAGAGTAACTGAGACTGTGCGTGCAGACCACACTGGGGAGTCTGACAGGCAGTGAAAGCAAGGCTACTGCCATTCTAGAGGCTCTCTTCTCATTCCTCCAGGCTGTCCACCTGGCTTGCCCGCCAACCACACTAGTTAGGTATAAAGTCTCTGAGAAAGTACAATGCGCTAACCACGGACAGAGGAGCCTGGCAGGCAACAGTCCACAGGGTCAAAGAGTCAGACAACACTGAGCTACTTTCACTTTCAACATGCTAACCAGTGTTCAAGCACGAAACTAGAGAGAAATAAAATGGTACAGCTTCAAGAACACAACCAAAAGTGAGGGGGGAAAAAACATTCTAAGGAAGCCCAGTTTCTAACCTGAGCTGGCAAGTCCTAGAACATGGGGCTGTTGCTGACTCAGGACGGAGAGCCAGCCCGGGCTGCCAGGTGTCCTTGCGCCAAGAGGCCCCGAACGGCCTCCACCAGCTTCTGGGGCTGTGATCTGCTGAGTCACGTCTTCCCAGGGTGACCAGCGACTGTGTGCACAAGGCTGCAAATCACAAAGAGAAGGTCACTGCAGGCTGCGCTCAGCCTTCTCTTCCTCCCCACTCAGGGCCAGACCACAGCACGCCTCAAATCACAGCGGGCCGGAGCAGCTCTGTCGTCTGGTGGTACTGAAAGAGTAGCCCCCAGTAAACCTCCCCTTGGAAGCCAGATGCAGAACACCCATTCTAAGAGAAATGTGATCAAAAGAGGTATTAACAGGGCATTTCCAATGAGAAATAGAAATAGCAGCTCCTTCTCCCTTGGTTAGCCCAGTCACTTATTCAAAAGCTTATAAAGTGCCATGTTAGGACTCAGGAGATCAATAAATGCAGGCTCGCTGTCTGGTGGCCCAAAATGTAACATATGCATGTTCCTTATATATGCCCAAAGGAACAGAACTTTCCTGGAAGAATATAAAATGAAGGAAGAGCCAGGTTTGGAGGTTGTGGATTTCTCCCCAAAACTGTAGAAAAGACAGAGAAAGTTAGGGCCCAGGGCCTCAAGGGTGAGCATCTAAACCCCTCCTCTCCTATGTCCTCTTCAAATTCAGACTTGGATCCAAGCTACTTATTATGCCATTATGTGTGCCAGACCTTTCACAGTGTACCAGAGATACAAGAAATGGAGAAAACCTAGTCCCTGGTCTCAAATAGCTTGACCTAATCAGAGACTCCAACAAAAATACAAACAATTATTGTGCAAGGCAGAACCGAAATATGAGGAGGGGCTTATAATACATGGTAGAAGATAACAGAGTATGGTTCCCAGACTTCCGGATTTCACAGAGCAAGAGAATAGGAAAGAACTTGGAGGACATGTTCATAGATTAGAACAGGAGTCAGCCAGCTGCAGCCTATGGCTAAATCTGGCCCACTGCCTCTTTTTATAGATAAAGCTTTATGGCAATACAGCTATACTCATTCATTTGTATATGATATCTTTAGAAAATGTAGATACTGACATTATATATCTGTATATTGTAGAGATGTTATATATAAATTATATAATTGCTTTCATTCTACAACAGCAGAATTGAGTAATTGCAACAGACACTGTCCCACAAAGCCTAAAGTATTTAGTAAATACTATCAGAATCTTTACAGAAAAAGTTCACAAACACATGTATTAGAAGATTCAATACTGAAAGCTTATCTAGTCTTCTCAAATTGATCATAAATCAATAAAATTCCAATCAAACAATAGGATTTCATTGTGAACACTGACAAAATGGTTATAAAATGTATTATGGAATGTAAAGGGCCAAGAACAACTGAGGCAACCAAACTTCAAGGGATATTTTCCAACATTATCCATAGAGGAAAACAATAGAAAGAAAAAGACTAGAGATCTCTTCACAAAAATTGGAAATGCCAAGGGAACATTTCATGTAAGGATGGGCACAATAAAAGACAGAAATGGCAAGGACCTAACAGAAGCAGAAGAGATTATGAAGATGTGACAAGAATATGCAGGAAAACTAAATGAAAAAGGTCTTAATGACCTGGATAACCACAAAGATGTGGTCACTCCCTTAGAACCAGACATCCTGGAGAGTTAAGTCAAGTGGACCTGAGGAAGCATTACTACAAGCAAAGTTAATGGAGGTAATGGAATTTCAGCTATTTCAAATCCTAAAAGATGAAGCTACTAAAGTGCTACACTCAATATGTCAGCAAATTTGGAAAACTCAGTAGTGGCCATAGGACTGGAAGATGTCAGTTTTCATTTCAATCCCAAAGAAGGGCAATCTCAAAGAATGTTCAAACTACTGGACAATTATGCTCATTTCACATGCTAGCAAGGTAATGTTCAAAATCCTTCAAACTAGGCTTCAACAATATGTGAACCAAGAACTTCTAGATATACAAGCTGGTATTAGAAAAAGCAGAGGAACCAGAGATCAATTGCCAACATCTGTTTGATCATAGAGAAAGCAAAGGAATTCCAGAAAAACATCTGCTTCATTGACTATGCTAAAGCCTTTGACTCTGTGGATCACAACAAATTGTGGAACTTTATTAAAGAGATGGGAATACCAGACCACCTTATCTGTCTCCTGAGAAACCTGTATGCAGGCCAAGAAGCAACAGTTAGAACCAGACATGGAACAACAGACCAGTTCCAAATTAAGAAAGAAGTCAAGGCTGTATACTTTCATTCAGCTTATTTAACTTCTATGCAGAATACATCATGTGAAATGCCAGGCTGGATGAATCACAAGATGGAATAAAGACTGCAGGGAGAAATATCAACAACCTCAGATATGCAGATGGTACCACTCTAATGGCAGAAAGTAAAGAGGAACTAAAGAATCTCTTGATGAGGGTGAATGAAAAACGTGAAAAAGCTGGCTTAAAACTCAACATTCAAAAAACTAAAATCATGGCATCTGGTCCCATCACTTCACAACAAATAGATGGGGGAAAATAGAAATAGTGACAGATTTTATTTTCTTCGGCTCCAAAATCATTGCAGACGTTGACTGCAGCCATGATATTAAAAGATGCTTGCTCCTTGGAAGAAAAGCTATGACAAACCTAGACAGCATATTAAAAAGCAGAGACATCACTTTGCCAACCAAAGGTCTGTACAGTCAAAGCTATAGTTTTTCCAGCAGTCATGTATGGACATGAGAGTTGGACCATAAAGAAGCCTAAGTGCCGAAGAACTGATGCTTTCGAATTGTGGTGATGGAGAAGACTGTTGAGAGTCTTGGACTGCAAGGAGATCAAACCTGTTAATCCTAAAGGAAATCAACCCTGAATATTTATTGGAAGGACTAATACTGAAGTGGAAGCTCCAATACTTAGACCACCTGATGTGAAGAGCTGACTCATTGAAAAAGACCCTGATGCTGGGAAAGATTGAGGGCAGGATGAGAATGGGGCAACAGAGAATGAGATGGTTGGATGGTATCACTGACTCAATGGAGATGAGTTTGAGCAAACTCCAGGAGATAGTGAGGGTCAGAGAGGCCTGGTGTGTTGCAACCCACTGGGTCACAAAAAGTCAAACACAACTTAGTGACTGAGCAACTGCAGCCATTCCTTGAAGGACAAAGACCTCAAAGAATAACAGAGATGGTGCTTGTAGAGGGCTTGGCATTGGGTCTGAATGCACTGAGCATGCAGGAGTGTTAGCTTTCTCCCTTCCAGATGTGCTATTCACATTCCTCTGAGCTGTACTTCTTAACCTGTCTACCTGGCTAGCTCATCAAGTTCACTAGTCAGGTTCCAACCAAAATTAAAGGACTCACTCTTAGATAGTAAGACATATGTCACAGTAACTAAGATAGTATGGTGTGACAAGAATAGACAAACAGGGACTTGCCTGGTGGTCCAATGGTTAAGAATCTGCCTTGCAATGCAGGGGACTCAGGTTCGATCCCTGGTCAGAGAACTAAGATTCTACATACCTGCAAGCAACTAGAGAGCCTGCATGCTGCAATTAGGACCCAATGCATACTAACAAATACTAAAAAATAAATAAATGAATTTTTAAAAAGAATAAGCAAATGGATTAACAGAACAGAATAGAAAGTCCAAAGTAGATAACACATGTATGGCTATTTGATTCATGGCAAAGAGAGCACTGCAGAGTATGGGGGAAAGGATGATCTTTTCAATAAGTTGTGCTGGATCAATAGGATATTCATAAAGGAAAAGAAGAATCTTGACTTCTAATTCATACTATATATAAAAATCAATTTCAGGTAGGTTTTAGATCCAAATGGAAAAGGTAAGCCCTCATAGTAGGCAAAGATTTCTTAAACAGGGCACAAAAAGCACTATCCACTAAGGAAAAGATTAATATTATACATTACTTTTAAATTAGAAATTTCTGCTCATCAAAAGACACTAATAAGAGGGTGAAAGGGCAAGCCATTGATTAGGAAAATATACATTTGACCCAAAGACTGGTATCCAGATTATTTATAAACTCCTACAATTCAATAAGAAAAAGACAGATACCCCAATAAAGAAAAGGACAAAAGCCTCAAGCAGACACAATAAAAGAAGATATCCAAATGGCTGATTAAAAAAGTGTTCACCACCATTAGTCATTAGGGAAGTGCAAATGAAAGCAGCAGTGATCTACTCCAAACCACCAGCATGACAAAAATGAAAACGACAGTATCAAATGTTGACAAAATGATACAGAGCAACCGGAACTCTCATATCCTTTTGGTGAGAGAACAAACCAGGACAATCACCCTGTAAGAGCCTCAGCATCTAAAGGTGAGCACAGGCACATCCAGTTCTACTCTTGAAGATGTGTGTGCTCTATACATCAAAGACTTTTATGAGAAAGCATGGAGGCACCATTCAAAATAGTCAACAACCGGATGTAACCCAAGGGACTATCAAAAGAATAAGGGACACATTACATGTGTGTGACATATTCACACAGCAGAATATTACATGGCAATGAAAAAGAACCAGTTATTGCTACACAGAAACATATGGATGAATCCCATGGTGGGTTCAGAAAAAGAAACCAGACAGAAGGGAAACATATTCAGTGATTCCATTCATGGAAATTTCAAAAACAGGCAAAACTACAGTACAATGGAGAGAGGTCACTACAACATACTGAGTGGGGAGGTGACTTAAAGACATGAAGAGTCTTGGGTATACATAATGTCACCCTCCCTGAGTGGAGCAGTGCTTAAGCAGCTGTGCTCTGTTTGTGTTGATTCACTGGGCTGCACCAAACTTGACTGTCATGCACATTTCTGTGTAAGTTCTACTTCCAGTTCTAAATTCCCACTGTCCCCTGTGTAAACAAAGGTTTGTTATTTACTTTGCTAAGTAAGTACATTAGAAAAGTCCACCATCTAATCTCGATTTTATCCCCAAAAAGGAAGGGACATTTGAATATTGAAAAGCTCACAAAGAAAAATATCAGGATAGAAGAGTCCATTAAGTTGAGTAAATCTGTCTTTATGAAAGTTTTATTAAAGTGTTAGTTGCTCAGTCAGAGTCGTGTCTGACTCTTTGCAACCCCATGGACTGTGGTCCACCAGGCTCCTCTGTCCATGGAATTATCCAGGCAAGAATACTAGAGTGGGTAACCATTCCCTTCTCCAGGGGATCTTCCTGACCCAAGGATCAAACCTGGGTCTCCTGCATTGCAGCCAGATCCTTGACCATCTGAGCCATGAGGCTCCAAAACCCATCCCAATTTGCATGTCCAGCCCACTCCTGACTCCCAGCCTTGGCTTGTGTTCCACCTACACTCCCGCGACCTCCACTTGAATGTCTAACAGATACTGTAGCCCCAACACATTCAAAACCTACCCCTGACCTTTTGCCCCAGATTTGCTCTATGCACAGCCTTCACCATCTCCATTGATGGTAACTCCACCTTCAACTGTTCACCAAAAGCCTTAGAGAGACATTTGACTCTTCCCACTCATCACCTACATCTAATCTATTAGGAAATTCTATTGAAACTACCTTCCAAATATATACAGAATCCAGCCATTCTTCCTCATTTCCACTGCTACCAATCTGGCTAAAGGGAAGAGTTGTAATATACATTAATGGTATGTTACACACTTGTGTGCAAGTGTATGTGTGTATACACATTCAGGCACACACACATCATCATTCTTCACCTGGATTGCTCACAACTGATTGTTAGTCCTGCCGCCACTACAGAAGCCAAAGTGTTTGTCATGTCTGACTCTGCGATCCCATGGACTGTACCCTGCCAGTCTCCATGGGATTCTCCAGGCAAGAATACTGGAGTGGTAGCCATTCCCTTCTCCAGGGGATATTCCTGACCCAGGGATCAAACCGGGATCTCCTACATTGCAGGCAGATTCTTTACCATCTGAGTCACCAGGGAAGCCCAAGTGGCTCTTTAAAAACTGGAAGTAAGAACATGTCATTCCTCTGCTCAGAAGTCACAGTCCTCACAGTGGTCTATAAACCCTTCTCTTCATCCTCATCTCCCACTTCCCTGCCCCTTACTGTCCCTCAAACACATCACGAGCCCCTTTCCTTGCTACCTGCCATTCAGGAATCACTGTGAGCTCCTTGAGGTGAGGTCCTTGCCAGGTGGCCCCCCATAACATGGCTGTTTGCTTTCCCCAGATAGGTGGGAGAATTAAGACAGTGTCACATAACACAATGTGATCACAGGAATGACAGTTCATCACCCTTGCCAGGTAATAGAACATAATCAAAGGAATGACATCATACTCTTAAGTACTACCCATTGGCAGGGTAGGAATCTTGGAGTCATCTCAGAATTCTACCACAGATTCCTAGCAAATATTAGTAGCTCTATCAGCTTGCTCTGTACCAGGCTCTGCTCTATGGAATTCATACAAGTTTGAGCCCTGTTTAAGTAGATGATAATATTATGCTTTACACATGTTACAGTTGAGGAAACTGATACTCAGGAGGCCCAGGTAGCTTACTCAGGCTCACAAAGTCAGTATTCACCATGCAGAGTGGCATACCCATGATGTAAGGAGGACAGTGGTAAGACTTGTAAGCATGAATCATTCCCTTGTTATTTTTAGCTTCCTTGTAAAATTTTACCACCACCAGATTGGTACCTAATTAAAATTATGCCTGCCTGCTCACACTGGTATTTGGTGCCCCATCCAGGAACAAGCGGCAAACAAGCAAAGCTTGAAATTCATTCAGCACACCCTTGGTTGTTGCAAACCCTGGTGTTTTGGCTCTTTCTCAATCCTTAGCCTACATCAGAATCTCCAGGATGACTATTGAAACCCAGATTATTGGCCCTACCCCAACTTCTCATTCACTAGGTCTGGGTTAGGGCCCAAGAGCCTGCATTTCTAATAAGACCCCCAGTGATGCTGGTCAGGATGACTTTGAATCCCCACTGAACTAGGACAGTGGTCCTTAAATCACCTGAAGTAGGAGCTCCTGGGAGTTTTTGTTGCATAGATTGAACAGAACAGAAATGAGACCCCAGTAATCAGACTATCTGGGGTGGAGCTGTGAGTCTGCATTTTCCACAACCTCCCAGTGACCATGAAAGATTCAAGTCAAAAAAACACTCCAAAAAGGAGCATGACCTCCAAGCTCTCTTGCTTGGCTGAAGTTAGGCTTAAATTGGAAAAGTTTAAGAAGTCCTAGCCAAGAGGAGACCTGAGATCACAGCTATGAATAGCAGTGGCTGTCATCTCCCGGGAGATCAGAAGAAAACCAGCACAATGTACAAGTCCATAAGAGATGCCTCACTGGAAAAGAAGCTCTTGGGGTGATCCGTGTAGCCGCACAATCAATTCCTGACCTTGCATGGCCTAGAGCTCTCTGATGATCTAACCAAACCCTTCTCCATCCACAGGGCAGCTCTGGGGAGCATCCCACTGCTGCCTGCCTTGAGCTCCATCTTAGACTGTGGGCAGCTTGGAAGTCCTACGCACAGAGACCAAGTCCACAGTGCAAGGTGTCCAGAAATATCCATGTCAAGACCCACCTCTCACAAGTCTTCTCTGCCTGACAAGAGAGGGGCCACACAGAGCACTTCTTGAGTTTTTATGATTGATAGCTTCTCCCTCTCCCTTGTTAAAATCTTCCCACTATTTCCAATGTTTGTGTACCTGAGTTGTCAAGAACAAGAGCTTATGTCTCTTCTGGACACCTTGTAACACCTTGTCCTGGGGGAAAACTTAGATGCTTTTTAAAAAAAATTTTATTGAAGTATAGTTAATTTACAATGTTCATTTCTGCCATACAGCAAAGTGATTCAGTTATTCATACATCTTTTTCATATTCTTTTCCTTTATAGTTTATCACAGGATAAACTCCTGTGATTTGGGGCTCCAAAATCACTGCAGATGGTGATTGCAGCCATGAAATTAAAAGACACTTACACCTTGGAAGGAAAGTTATGACCAACCTAGACAGCATGTTCAAAAGCAGAGATATTACTTGCCAACAAAGGTCTGTCTAGTCAAGGCTATGGTTTTTCCAGTAGTCCTGTATGGATGTGAGAGTTGGACTATAAAGAAAGCTGAGCACCAAAGAAATGATGCTTTTGAACTATGGTGTTGGAGAAGACTCTTGAGAGTCCCTTGGACTGCAAGGAGATCCAACCAGTCCATCCTAAAGGAGATCAGTCCTGGGTGTTCATTGGCAGGTCTGATATTGAAGCTGAAACTCCAATATTTTGGCCACCTGATGCGAAGAGCTGACTCATTTGAAAAGACCCTGATGCTGAGTAAGATTGAGGGAAGGAGGAGAAGGGGACGACAGAGGATGAGATGGTTGGATGGCATCACCGACTCAATGGACATGAGTTTGGGTGGGCTCTGAGAGTTGGTGTTGGACAGGGAGGCCTGGTGTCCTGCAGCTCATGGGGTCGCAAAGAGTCGGACAGGACTGAGCGACTAAACTGAACTTATCACAGGATATTGAATATATTTCCCTCAACTATACAGGACCTTGTTGTTTATCCATCCTATATACAATAGTTTGCGATTTGCTAATCCCAAACCCTCAATCCCTTCCTCCCCTTTTCTCCGTCCCCCTTTGGCAACCACAAGTCTCTATCCTCTATCTGTGAGTCTGTTTCTGTTTCATAGATAAGTTTGTTTGTGTCATATTTTAGATTCCACATATCAGTGATATCATATGGCATTTGTCTTTCTCTTTCTGACTTACCTCACTCCATATGACAATCTTAGGTCCATCCATGTAGCTGCAAATGGCATTATTTCATTCTTTCTTTTGCAGCTAAGTAATATTCCGTTGTCATTCATGCATACACCACATCTTCTTTACCCACTCGTCTATCGATGGATATTTAGGTTGTCTCCATATCTTGGCTACTGTGAACAGTGCTGCCATGAACATGGGAGGTTTCAGTACCCTCACCTCAGCACCCCCATGATGAGTGGGATGGTAAGTGAGAGTTCCAAATCCATTTTAAGTCAATGCTTTTCAGACCCTCTAAGAACACAACTCCTGGATCCAGCCAGGCCCTCCTTTGGTTTCTGTCTGAGGTCCAATCGGTAGGTAAATCTTGAATGGAATGATAGAATTTGTCTTGGACAGGATTTCATTGTTACAGATGTGAAAAACACCCATCAGCCCTTCATCACTTTGATCATGTGATTATTTCTGCAATGCACATCTTCACGTCCCCCTTTAGACAAGAGGCAATCCCATGGACCTGGTCTTAGCCTCTCTCTTCAGATCTCGGAGGAGAAGGAATTCAGCCCTGAATCTGGTCCTATTAGCTGAGGTGACAGAAAGACATTAAATGACACTTTTTATCCTCTCAAGTGACAGTTTCCAGTGGTCTTTTTAAAGCGTGTGCTCCCATACAAACTGGACAAATCACCAACTCGGCAGCCACCAAAGAGACCCAGATAAATGAGTTTCGATGAGAAACTGCACTCAGGCCCGAGAGGAAGAGTGAAATTCTCTTCTGACCTGAGAACTGAGGTACTAGGCGCTCACCAAAAATTAGACTCCACCTGTGTACTGGGCAGTGGGGGCCACACAGGAAAAAGCCAGTTGCTCCAAGCTCTCCCCTCTAAGGTTGCCTTTGCTTGGTGACATTGGTCTTTGTGCTACTCCAAGTTCATGGTTCTCTAACACTTTCTATCAGTTTTATATCTTCCCTATTGCTCCTACCTTATAGAGAACATTTTACAAAAATAGCTGTGGTTCAGAGAGATTTAAAACAATAACAATGGGGGAGAAATAACCTGTCTGAAGTCACACTGCTTAATGGATAAATAGCAGAGCAAAGTTTGAACTCAGATCTGACACCAAATAATGTCCATGTTGTTGTTGTTGAGTTGCCCAGTCATGTCCGACTCTTTGCGACCTCATGGACTACAGCCTGCCAGACCTTTCTGTCCCTCACCACTTCCTGAGGTTTGCCCAAGTTCACGTCCATTGCATTGGGGATGCCATCCAGCCATCTCATCCTCTGACACCCTCTTTTCCTTCTGCCCTCAATCTTTCCAAGCATCAGAGACTTTTCCAGTGAGTCAGCTGTTCACATCAGATGACCAAAATATTGGAGTTTCAGCTTCAGCATCAGTTCCTTCCAATGAGTATTCAGGGTTGATTTCCCTTAAGATTGACTGGTTTGATCTCCTTGCTGTCCAAGGCACTCTCAGGAGCCTTCTCCTGCACCACAGTTCGAATGCATCAATTCTTTGATGCTCCATCTTTCTTTATGGTCCAGCTCTCACAATCGTACATGACCTCTGCGAAGACTATAGCTTTGACAATATATGGACCTTTATCGGCAGAGTAATGCCTCTGCTTTTCAACACACTGTCTGGGTTTGTCATAGCTTTCCTGTCAAGAAGCAAATTTCTTCTGAGTTCATGGCTGCAGTCACCATCTGCAAGATGAGGAAATTTGCCACTGCTTCCACCTCTTCTCCCTCTATTTGCCATGAAGTAATGGGGATGGATGCCATGATCTTAATTTTCTTAGTATTTACTTTTAAGCCTGCTCTTTCATTCTCCTCCTTCACTATACTCTTGTGGAATCACCTTCAAGGGACTCCAAGGGCCGGAACCCAATCCTAATTTATGACGATCATCTTCATGTGTAATTTCTTCCCCTTTTGCAGATCAGTATCATGTCTTACAAGTTTTTTGAGGACATAGCTTTCTACTCAAAATGCTTCTGCCTGGGCCTACAGAGTGATGGATGTCATGGGATGGATTCTAAAATGAGATTTTCAAAGTGTCAAAATTACTACAGCTCTCAGAGAAGCAATGTTCTCCTTTGGTTTCAGAAAGTAAGAGAACTCCAACACTTCTGAGTCAGTCAGAAAGGATTACAATCTTCCCAGATTTTTATTGGAGGATAGCTGTTTTACAATGTTGTGTTAGTTTTTGCTGTACAGCAGAGTGACTCAGCTATATGTATACATGTATCCCCTATTTTTTGATTTCCTTCCCATTTAGGTCAATACAGAGTGCTGAGTAGAGTTCCCTGAGCTATCTACAGTAGGTTCACTAGTTATCTGTTTTATACATAGCAGTGTATATACATCAATTCCAATCTCCCAATCCATCCCACCCCTCTCCCTTTCCCCCAACCCTGGTATCCAGACATTTAGTCCTCTACATCTATGTCTCTATTTCTATTTTGTAACTCAGATCAAGGAAGGATTATAATCTTTTCTCATTATTGAAAAGCCCCCAGACATTGGGTGGGAATTAGCACCCATTTAAAGTGGCTAGTCCAGTGTCCGGCTATCCCAACTCACAACCACCATCCGGGTTTAAGTGAGGGCTCCACACACCTCAACATTTGAAATGACTTCCATAGAGCCAAACCAGAAACCAGGGTCCGCAGCTGCTTCTGCTCTTCCTTCGACATTCCCACCCCCACGATTTCCATCCTCCCTTATTCTCACAGGGTATAGCTCAGACTGAATCTTTCCATAAGACTGACAGAACTATTCTCCTCCTCTCATAAATGCTTAATTAGTTCCACTACATTTTCAAACCAGGCTTTAATCATAAGAAGCCAAGAAAGACATTTTATCCTGAATAAGCCCAAGCACTGAATATTGATTTGAGATTCTCTGAAGAAAGTGTGGGTGGAGGAACAGGTGGGCAATAATAAAGAAGGGCACAAGAAGACCATTTAGGGGGAAAGAAACTGACTGAGCTAGAACAGATCCAGGAAGATTCTCCCTCGTTCATAATCTTTCCATCCTCCAAGGATAGAGTCAGCCCTCCCTCTCCTCACCTACCAGGAGAGAAAAAACTTTATGCCCCTCCTTATCCCCCTGCCCCAGAAAACAGCACATAGCCCTTTTCAGATTTACACATACTTTATCATCAGGCATCCCAGGAGGGAGAGATACCCAAACAAAGAGCCATTAGTTGAAAATACCTGCAAGCTGCCTGGATTGTATTGATCCTTGCAGACACATATTTTGTTGTCATCAAGAAACCAGTGCAACTAAATGACATGTCAGCCAACCTCACAACAACCTCAAGGCAGAATGCTAGGATTCTTGCTCACCTAGCATTTGCATAAGTAACTTTTACACCTATACTCCACCCAAGTGCCCATCTTTTCATCCATGGAGAGATCTCATAGGTAAAGCACCTGCTATATATCTGTTGATTTCATCTGTCTACAGATCAGAAGAACCAGAAGTACTAGTTCAAGGAGGCAGCCCAGGCAGTGGCCTTGTCCCTTCTCTCTGGCCTTGAAAAACCAGCATTCCTTTTAAGTTCTGCTCACCTAAGTCATTAGCAACTCTTGTCATTACACTGTTTGGGGTGAGCACAGGTCCTGCCATGACAGATTTCTGCAAGCACAACAAATTCTATGGCTCAGCATCCTGGCTGGGGATGTTTCACCACTGGAGAAATTCATGACCCTTGAAAGCGATGTGCAGGCCTCACGAGTCTTGAGTCGACTGAGAAACGAGGGAAGAGCAGATGTTCTGCTTGGGTTGTGCTGAGATCTTTTATCAGTGACCAACTAAGAAATGCTGTGATTCTCCCCTGGCTGTCTTCTGGCCTCCATGTGGCTCCAAGGTCTATTCCCAAGTGCTAGCAGTCACAAAGGGACTTTTGTTCAAATTGGGGACAACCAGGGGGGTGCCACCTGACAAACTGGGATTTTTAATGAACACTTAGTACCCAGGGGAGTGAGTTGTTTCAGCTGGAGCTTTCTCAGCCAAAGGGCTACACTTGGGCTTACAACAATAGGCTCTGTGCAAGAAGGCGTGTCCTCCTTTGAAAACCTCCAACTTTCTCGTGACCTTTCACGCTACCCTCAAAGGCAACTGGCTGGTCCTTCATGCTAGAGCGGGCAGGAGAGTCTTTCTAGGCCACAGGACAACATGATGATGGGGGCTGTATTTCCCTAGCAGGCCAGCTTTCTCAACTCCTCACCTGACGCCTCCCTGATGGGCCTAAAAATAAACTACGTCTTCATATAAAAACAAAGTCCAGAAATTCTGTCTCAAGCAAAAAAATCTACCAGTTGCTAAAATGTGCCTGGGGCTTTCTTTCATCTAAATTATTCAATTTCTGCAGGTCAGATGAGAGCAGAGGCTCTTTGCCCGGTCTTCTATTCCTTCTACTTTCGTTACTGCGAATCTGTGTTATAAATTTGCTTATGGACATTGCTTTCTTCAGATCCCAAAGAATCTTCTAGAGAATCAACTCTAGTTGAGGGTGAGCACAACCTTTTTCGCAATGAACTACACCATCTTATCATCTCACTCAGTTTGAGCACTCAAACTACCATCTAAATCAAAAAACTGTCACCATTGGAGAAGATACTCCGAACCCCACTCAGAAAGTTTTCATTGGAAGATTAAGCGTCCCCCACAATCCAACCTGAAGGCCGCCGGGCCGAGTCAGCTTTGCTTCTGAGAAAACATTGTGAAACTGGATGTGTGTGCTTGGTCACTCAGTTGTGTCCGACTCTTTGTGACACCATGGTCTGTAGCCCTCCAGGCTCCTCTGTCCATGTGATTTCCCAGGCAAGAATACTGGACTGGGTAGCCATTTCATCCTCTAGGGGATCTTCCTGACCCAGGGATTGAACCTACATCTCCTACATTGCAGGCAGATTATTCACTGCTGAACCACCAGCAAAGCCCTGAAACTGGATGTTATTTTTCAGTCGCTCAGTCATGTCTGACTCTTTGCAGCCCCATGGACTGCAGCCCACCAGGCTTCCCTGTCCTTCAACAGCTCCCAGAATTTGCTCAAACTCATGGCCATTGAGTCGGTGATGCCAGACCCAGTTTTCCCCACAGCCAATCCCTCCCATCAGGAAGCTTGCACAAGCCTCTTATCTTCATCCATCAGAGGGCAGACAGAATGAAAATCACAATCACAGAAACTGGATGAGGCCACTAAAAATTTGGATTGTTTGTGAAAGGGCTTCTGGATGAAGACGCAACACCAATGCCTCTGGGAATTGGTTATCTTTAGCATTTCCTCCCAGAGAGGAGGGCCTGGACCTGAGGGCAGCAGGGACACAGGCTGATGTCAGCCTACGTCATTCCAGAAATCCCTGACTTCCCAGCATACAAACACACACACACACACACACACACACACACACACACAGAGGCACACCAACACACATCCTTCAGAAGGCTTGCCTCAAATTCTACCACTGCTTGTGCCAGGGCTGAGCCTGGAACCCCGGGTAGGGGTCTTCTCTGCCAGTGCCTGTTGGTGTAATACGGAAGTTAAGCCCTAGACCCTACCCTGTCAAACTCCGGGCACAGCTCCGGGGGTCAGTCAATCTCAGTGCTGGGAGACATAGTCAACTGACCACTAACACTGGTGGGAGAGAAAAGAAATGCACCTCCAGCCCAGAGAGGGTGCCCTGTGGTCCATTTCATGAAAGATATGACCTCTCAGCGGGGGGATTCCACTCGTGAAAAACATTTTTCTTCAATGTTTCAGCCACAAACTTAGGATAGGAACACAACTTCAAGAGAGGTAGGAACAAAAGCCACCCACGCAGGACATTTCTTCCTTCTGAGTTAATGGAGCCAGGAAGCCACACACACACACACACAATAACTACTCCAGTCATCACCTAAGAGGATGCGTGTTTTGCTTTGCAATGGTCTTCACACAATCTGGTAGTCTTCCCAACAGTCACAAGCAGCATCACATACACTTTTGGTCAGTTTGCCTGATGGTCCCTAGGAATGAGATCTGCATCAGGAGAGAATTTTCGGGAATGCATTCGGCTCTCTCCTGTGGGTGGGACAACGCTGGCTGCAGAGGAGACATACTCTGCAATAATGCTCAGCTTTGGTCTTGCCTCGTGCTGGTTTTGGTGATGCCAGGCTGACACAGAGTGGAACTCACAGGGTGAATTCCCAAGACACTGTAGGGCATACATCTGGTCCAGTCACTGAAGCAAAGGGGGTAATCAGGAACAGACTCAAGGTCCGATACTGGCTGTCAGAATGAAAGACGTTAAGGGTCAGGAGGGAGCGGTAACCAGGATCAGCTGCACAGACAAGAAAGCCAAGACACAAAGCCTAGAATGGGCCAAAGCACACTGAAGACTGGGGAGAGGTGGGCCAGGGCAGCGGTCCCCAAGCCTATCAGCACCAGGAACTGGTTTCGTGGAAGACGGTTTTCTCATGGACCAGGGCAGGGTGGGGGTGGGGGAGGTGGGTTTGAGGTGATTCGAGTGCATTACACTCACTGTGCACTTCATTTCTAACCTAATGCCACTGCCGATCTGACAGGAGGTAACAGTCTGCAGCTCACAGTCTGGGGACCCCTGGGTCAGGGGAATTCAGGCCAGTTCAACTATTCCAGAGAACAGTGTCCTCTGAGTATGTGCTAAGCCCAGCCTTTTGTCCCACAGGGTTTTAGAAGCGCCACCCCTGGCACTTATACCTAAGGTGTTATACCTTAACACCTTCAACCTCTGGCCTCTGAGCAGCTGCCACCGCAGCTGGTTGTGCATTTCTCTCTCCAGCCTTGAAATGATTTGGTGTACCTCTTTTCCAGGAGATATGATGGACTAGAAAAAATGCTACACAACATTTGGAAACATAATGAGCATCCTTATAAATACAAAGTTCAGCTTTCAGAGTCAAAGAAATCTACTGGGGTAGGCTGCCAGGTGACTCAGATAGTAAAGAATCTACCTTAAATGCAGGAGACCTGGGTTTGATCCCTAGGTTGGGAAGATACCCTGGAAAAGGGAATGGCAACCCACTCCAGTATTCTTCCCTGGAGAATCCCATGGACAGAGGAGCCTGGTGGGCTACTGTCCATGGGGCTGCAAAAAGTTGGACATGACTGAGTGATTAACACTTTCACTTTAGACTGACAATGGAGCCTGAAAAGATGTCTAGAATTTATAAATGTTATTTGGAAAGATGGTCTCTGCAGATGTGATAAAGTTAAGGAACTTAGGATAGGAGAATATTCTGAATTGTCCAGATGAGCCCTAAGTGCCACCACCAATGTCCTTATAAGTGAAAGAAAGAGAGAAATCTCACACACAGAAAAGAAGGAGCTATGTACCCATGGAGGCAGACATGGTAGTGACATGGCCATGATTTCACGGAACGTCAGCAGCCACAGGACTCTGGAAGAGACAAGGAACATCTTCTCCCCTAGAGCAGGGGTCCCTAACTTCCAGGATTTAATGCCTGATGATCTGAGGTGGAATTGGTGTAATAATAATAGAAATAAAATGCACAATAAATGTAATGTCTTAGAATCATCCCCAAACCATCCCTCCCCTACAGTCCATGGAAAAACTGGACTCCATGAAACCGGTTGCTGGTGCCAGAAAAGATTGGGTACTGCTGCCCTAGAGTGTGGAGGGAGCTCAGCCCTGTGACACCTTGATTTCAGTCCGTGGCACTGATTTCAGACTCCTGGCTTCCAGAATGGCGAGAGCATAAATTTGTGTTGTTGAAACCACTGAGTGTGTCGTAATTTGTCATAGCAGCCACAGGAAATGAATACATCCAACAAACCCGCAAAGAAATGCAAAGCTGAAAGCAGAGTGATGGCATGCACTGACACCTGGGCTGCTCAGAGGCATCCGCTGGTCTTGTAAAGTGGATGATAGAGTTGCACGGGCACATGGGGGAGGTCACACGGCCTCAGGTCATACTGGATAGAGGAGTCAGAACTACAACACACACACACACACACACACACACACACACACACACACACACACACACCCTCACAAGCCAGTCTTAAAGGACTTCACCATCAGGAAGCCTTAGAGGATTGAGGGGACTTGGATAAGGGTCCTACTGCTGCTAAGTCACTTCAGTCATGTCCGACTCTGTGCGACCCCATAGAAGGCAGCCCACCAGACTCCCCCGTCCCTGGGATTCTCCAGGCAAGAACACTGGAGTGGGTTGCCATTTCCTTCTCCAATGCGTGAAAAGTGAAAGTGAAGTTGCTCAGTCGTGTCTGACTCATAGCGACCCCATGGACTGCAGCCCACCCGGATCCTCCATCCATGGGATTTTCCAGGCAAGAGTACTGGAGTGGGGTGCCATTGCCTTCTCCGGGATAAGGGTCCTGCACACAAGCAAAGGGAGACAGGGTCTGAGTCCTGGACTGAGGTGGGAGAGAGGGTGATCTTGTAATTGCTCATTATCCCAAAATGGCCCTCAAATGGGTTTGGGTTTAAATTTATACTACTTGGGAGGATTGAGGAAATCCCCAGCTCAAAAATTCATATTATCTATAATAACATGATATCTCACTGATAAACCCCAAACAGGAGCTCAGAATCCAAATGTACAAAGTACACAAGGTTATAAGCTATTCTGGACATGAATTAAGAGAGAAACAGAAGAACTGTATTCAAGAATGTCAGAAATGGGTTTATCAAATTCCTTTAGCAGATAAATGTGATTTTAAATGGTTAAATATATTAAAGATAAAATCAAGAGCAAATAAGACAAGAGATTACTTTGTTAAAAAGAATACCAGGAAGATTTGAAAACTACTCAAATAGAACTTCAAGAAATTTGAAAAAGAGAGACAGTAAATGGGGAATTCCCTGTGGACACTGCTTCCACTGGAAAAGGGAGACCAGGTTCCACTCCTTGTTGGAGAACTAGGATCCCACAAGTCACGTGGCATAGCCAAAAAAGAAAGACATTAAATGAAAAATTGATTGCCTCAATTAGGCTGAAGATTAGAAGGAAAATTAATGAACCAGAAGATAGTGTTTAATTCATTATCCAGAATGCAGTCAAAAGACAAAAATGGAAAATATGAAAAAGAAGTCAGATGGAGAAGTTCAACTCAGGTCTCTCAATATTTTCTAAGATGGGCTAGGGGGATAGAAAGAATGGAAGAGAATCAGTGTTCAAAGAAATAAGTGGCTTAATATTTTCTAGAATTGAGACATCAATCTTCAGATCTGAGAAGTACAAACCCCAAACAGGATGAATAAAATTAGATCCATTGCCAGACATGTAGTAAAACTACATAGCTTCCAGGACAAATATTTTAAAAATGAATTCATAGAAAAGGCAGATACCCTAAAGAGAAATAGCTCCAAAATTAATATAGGTCAACAGCAACAATAGAAGCCAGAAGAATATCATACCCAAAATGCTGAGAGAAGAATAAGCCAACCTAGAAATCTACATCCAATTGGTCTAATTTAGTAACACTAGATACAGAGATACTAAAAAATGTGGAGACCCTTCTATAGTCCTTTCTGGTCCCAACCACATACGATCATCTCACCTATCACTGGCCTGGTCTCTAGAATGCAACTCTTCAAACCCTGGCTTTCTCTAGTCAATACTCCACTGCTGAACTGGCAGTGGGTGTGCTGACCACTGGAGGCTGGAAGAAGGTATGAGGGTCCTCTTTCTAGGGGACTATTTCCTTTGCTACCTGTCTCTATGCTATAGATTTCCTCTGTGCTGGTGATGGTGTGTGTCCTCTAGCATCCCAGGACATGTCTGAGCTCTGCCCCCTGTCTCCCCAGCCTCCACTCCTCTGGCTAGACCAAATCCTAGTTCTTCCATGCAGAAGGCTTCATATGGAACACTGAGCAGGTGGTAGGCCCTGCCTTGTCCCCAAACAGGTCTTTCTGTGTTCCCTGGTAGACACCTGGGTCTCCCAGAGCCCTGAGGGATGGCCCACATGTCTCTTATGACCAAAGCTGGGGAGCTCTGACCACTCTCTGGAGTCCTGTCTCCCCTGGGGTTCCCAACTAGGGCTGCAGTCACTGCAGAAATTCAGAACCCACTGCATAAATCCCTTTTTAGATTCACTTCTAACCTAGGAAATAAGGCCAAGCCACCATCTCTCCAAAAATTGGCTGTCTTCCTGCATCACATCACCCTTCTAGCTCTCTGGACCAGCAGGGAGGAAAACAACCTCCCCTCTTCTCCCTGTACTCCTGCTCTCTAACCAGCCCTCTCTTCAAGTGTCCTAACTTGTCCTCACTATGGGTAACTGATAATGACTTCAGAAAGATCAAAGAGAAGATTTAAAGTTTCAAGAAGTCCTGAAATGCAAGTGGAGCCCAGCCTGGGTACTTGGCTACCTCATGGCTTTGTCTTCTTCCTTAGATGGGAGACCGCTGGACTGATGGTCCCTTTGATGTTCAAGGCTGGGTCTCCCTTCTCTCATGGCACTGACACTAGACTCTACAGATTAAAACAAAAAGTAAATAGGGCTCTAGGGAGGACAGTTAATATAAAGGACCCATGAAAGCACATTTACCTTTCTGGGGAAAAAACTAGACTGTGTCTGTTTCATCCAGCTCAGTCCTTACATCCTTAGAAAGACAGATGAGATTGGAATTGGTCAAAAGAGCCAATGTCCAAAAGAATGATGTAGTTTAAGACTATAACAAAACTAGAAATGGGTTATTTGTCAAGGTCCAAATGTCACCCTCTAACAGGTGGGGACAGGAATGGGAAGGTGGAAATCCTAGTACATCATTGTTATATTATTTTTACACATTCATGGTCTTTTACAGCAGGACTTTTACAATCTCCCCTAGTCCAAACATCACATTGTTGGTTTTAAGACTTCAAGTAATCCTATTGCCTTGAGGTTTCCTGTTGACTTCCCTGATAGCTCAGTGCAGAAGACCCCTGTTTAATTCCTGGGTCAGGTAGATCTGCTGGAGAAGGGATAGACTGCCCACTCCAGTATTCTTGGGCTTCTGTTGTGGCTCAGCTGGTAAAGAATCTGCCTGCAATGCAGGAGACCTGGGTTCGATCCCTGGGTTGGGAGGATCCCCTGGAGAAGGGAAAGGCTGCACACTCCAGTATTCTGGCCTGGAGAATCCCATGGACTGTACAGTCCATGAGGTCGCAAAGAGTCGGACACAACTGAGTGACTTTCACTTTCCCTTTGACCTGTATATAAATCTTCCTCACTTTTTGCTGTCTGGCAATTCCCACTGTGGGTGGGCCTTCACTCACCCACCAGCCACATCAGAGGAGGATCCTCACAGATGAATGTGCCTTTCCTTCAGATTTTTTACACCTACAGCCATTCCATTTCATTTGGAGAAGGGCCAAGGGAGCTTGGACAGTGGAGATCAAACCAGTCAATACTAAAGGAAATCAACCCTGAATATTCATTGGAAGGACTCATGCTGAAGCTGAAGCTCCAATACTTTGGGCACCTGATGCAAAAAGCTGACTTATTGGAAAAGACCCTGATGCTGGGAAAGATTGAAGGCGGGAGGAGAAGGTGACGACAGAGGATGAGATGGTTAGATAGCATCATTGACTCAATGGACATGAGTTTGAGCAAACTCTTGGAGTTAGTGAAGGACAGGGAAACCTGGCATGCTGCCATTCATGGTGTTGCAAAGAGCTGACATGACAGCAACTGAACAACAAGAGGAAGCTTGTCTGGGTAAAAGCTTTGCCCTCAATGTAAAGTTTACCTGTTAGAGCAATTGGGACTAAAGAGGAAAATTGACTCTAAGTTTTTCAGAAGCTGGAGTAAGTAACCACATAGGACCTAATGAGAACAGGTCCAAGAATGAGATCAAGTCTGAAAACTAAGTATGCCCTGGGCAAGAAAAAGCACCTTAACAGCCCCATTCTTAGTGGGCTCTTCCCACCTAAGCTACCTTCCAATGAGAAACCCACCAGTCATTTAATTCCAGAACTTCCTAAAGAGCAAACTTGAGGGCACAGCAGGGTCTCTAATGTATTTTCCTACAAAAGGCCATTTTCCCTGTTACTGAGCTATGCCCACAAACTCCCCAAATCTTAGATTTGGCCCCTCTTGTCCTTCTGTACCACCATCAAGAGCAGAGAGACTGATCCACTCCTGATGCCCCCAACCTGGGCTGCTTGGGGACAGTGAACTAATGGTTCCAAGATAGCTCCCAAATGCCCACTCCAGGCTGGCACAACCTCACATCAAAAACTGGAATGTCTTGGACCCTACAGGCTGTGTTCCTTCTATTTGTTTCTATTCTCTATCTGCTACCAAGTCTTCTCCAGGTTCCTAAGACTAAGATGAGGGAGGAAACATCCATAGCTCAAGTTAAGTGTATTTACTGCAATGCGAAGGCTATCTCAGAAACAAGGGCTCTGAAGTCCCCAGGCCTGGGGCAGTCCTTGGCTCCAGGAAGCTGTGCAAGAGAATATAGACCGAAGTCGGCGCCTCAATCTATCCCTCTCAGTTTACTCACGTTTACTCCAGGAAAGGCAGGGGATGGGACAGCATACAGTAGGCCTACCACTCACACCGGAAGCAGATTCTGAACCGAAATCAGAGTCCTGTTGATGAGAATGGAGGGCTTGAAGTAGAGACTGTCAACCGGTGGCCCGTGGACAGGACACAGGTGTCAGAGTCAGACCCTCCAGAATCCACAGGCTTTCATCTGGTAATACACAGTCAAGAACTGGGAGGTTTCATGGAAACATCGGGACTCTGGGTTTCTCTTGGAGAATAAGAGCTGGGACACGGCTCCCCAGAACCACTGAGAAGTGGCACCCAACTCACCTGACTTGACTGGCCCCTATTTCCAAACCAAACATTTGCTTCTTCCACTGACTGTCTCTTAACTTTAAAAGGCTTCCTCCAAGATCAGATACTCCTTATTTCAACTAACATTTGAATTTTATTTATTCACCTGCCCCTTATTAAGGCTGACCCTATACTTTATCATGTGAATGAGGACATGCTGGAGAATGAACGTAGACACTGTTGATAAATTATATCAGAAAGAGAGATAGGAACTGCCCCAGGTACATTGGGTTCAATGAGACCTTTTGTAAACGGTGGGTGAAAGTTCTCATAGACTGTTGATTCTTGACCTTAGGAGTCAAAGAAAGAGTCATTATTCTGTGTGTGTGTGCGTGCATATGTGTTTTAACTGTAATGATTAGCCAAGGGGAGAAGTAGGAACTTTTTACAAGTCTGAAAGACATGATCATAAGGAATGTTTTAATTTAATTATAAACTTTGTCTCAGTAACAGCAGATGTGCTCATAAGAAACAGCAATAATGACAGTGTTATGAACTGTGCCCTCTTCAAATTCACCTGTTGATGATGGTGAGTCTTGGAGAGTGATGAGGTCCTGAGGGTGGAGCCATTGTGAATGGATTAGCACCCTTCACTTTTCACTTTCATGCATTGGAGAAGGAAATGGCAACCCAATCCAGTGTTCTTGCCTGGAGAATCCCAGGAACAGGGGAGCCTGGTGGGCTGCCGTCTCTGGGGTCACACAGAGTCGGACACAACTGAAGCAACTTAGCAGCAGCAGCAAGAAGAGATAGGAGAGCCTGCTCTCTCTGTGCTCTCAACCATGTGAGGACACAGTGAGAAGACAGCTCTCTGCAAACCCAGAAGAGGACTCTCACCAGACATCAGACCTGCTGGCACCCTCATCTTGGACTCCTCAGTCCCCAGAACTGTAAGAAGAAAATGATTTTTGCTTAAGTCACCCAGTCTATGGCATTTTGTTACAACAACCTGAACTAAGATAGACAGCAGATGTTTATACATAATGCATTCAGTGCCAGGCATGGTGATAAGCACATCATACATATGAACTCATTGTCAGGCCCCAGAACCCTATGAAGTAAACTATTATCTTCATTTTACAGATGAGGAAATCAGAGCACAGAGGGATTAAGGTACTTGCCTAAAGTCACACAGCTAGTGAACAGCAGAACTGAGTTTTGAACCCAAGCAATTGAGAAAAGCAAAGGAGAAATGAAAAGATATAAACATCTGAATGCAGAGTTCCAAAGAATAGCAAGAAGAGATAAGAAAGCCTTCTTCAGCGATCAATGCAAAGAAATAGAGGAAACCAACAGAATGGGAAAGACTAGAGATCTCTTCAAGAAAATCAGAGATACCAAAGGAACATTTCATGCAAAGATGAGCTCGATAAAGGACAGAAATGGTATGGATCTAACAGAAGCAGAAGATATTAAGAAGAGATGGCAAGAATACACAGAAGAACTGTACAAAAAAGATCTTCATGACCCAGATAATCACGATGGTGTGATCACTCACCTAGAGCCAGACATCCTAGAATGTGAAGTCAAGTGGGCCTTAGAAAGCATCACTATGAATAAAGCTAGTGGAGGTGATGGAATTCCAGTTGAGCTATTCCAAATCCTGAAAGATGATGCTGTGAAAGTGCTGCACTCAATATGCCAGCAAATTTGGAAAACTCAGCAGTGGCCACAGGACTGGAAAAGGTCAGTTTTCATTCCAATCCCAAAGAAAGGCAATGCCAAAGAATGCTCAAACTACTGCACAACTGCACTCATCTCACACGCTAGTAAAGTAATGCTCAAAATTCTCCAAGCCAGGCTTCAGCAATATGTGAACCGTGAACTTCCTGATGTTCAAGCTGGTTTTAGAAAAGGCAGAGGAACCAGAGATCAAATTGCCAACATCTGCTGGATCATGGAAAAAGCAAAAGAGTTCCAGAAAAACATCTATTTCTGCTTTATTGACTATGCCAAAGCCTTTGACTATGTGGATCACAATAAACTGTGGAAAATTCTGAAAGAGATGGGAATACCAGACCACCTGACCTGCCTCTTGAGAAATTGTATGCAGGTCAGGAAGCAACAGTTAGAACTGGACATGGAACAACAGACTGGTTCCAAATAGGAAAAGGAGTACTTCAAGGCTGTATATTGTCACCCTGTTTATTTAACTTATATGCAGAGTACATCATGAGAAACGTTGGGCTGGAAGAAACACAAGCTGGAATCAGGATTGCTGGGAGAAATATCAATAACCTCAGATATGCAGATGACACCACCCTTATGGCAGAAAGTGAAGAGGAACTAAAAAGCCTCTTGATGAAAGTGAAAGTGGAGAGTGAAAAAGTTGGCTTAAAGCTCAACATTCAGAAAATGAAGATCATGGCATCCGGTCCCATCACTTCATGGGAAATAGATGGGGAAACAGTGGAAACAGTGTCAAACTTTATTTTTCTGGGCTCCAAAATCACTGCGGATGGTGACTGCAGCCATGAAATTAAAAGATGCTTTCCTTGGAAGGAAAGTTATGACCAACCTAGATAGCATATTCAAAAGCAGAGACATTACTTTGCCAACAAAGGTCTGTCTAGTCAAGGCTATGGTTTTTCCAGTGGTCATGTATGGATGTGAGAGTTGGACTGTGAAGAAGGCTGAGCGCCGAAGAATTGATGCTTTTGAACTGTAGTGTTGGAGAAGACTCTTGAGAGTCCCTTGGACTGCAAGGAGATCCAACCAGTCCATTCTGAAGGTGATCAGCCCTGGGATTTCTTTGGAACGAATGATGCTAAAGCTGAAACTCCAGTACTTTGGCCACCTCATGTGAAGAGTTGACTCATTGGAAAAGACTCTGATGCTGGGAGGGATTGGGGGCAGGAGGAGAAGGGGACGACAGAGGATGAGATGGCTGGATGGCATCACTGACTCGATGGACATGAGTCTGAGTGAACTCCGGGAGTTGGTGATGGACAGGGAGGCCTGGCGTGCTGTGATTCATGGGGTCGCAAAGAGTTGGACATGACTGAGCGACTGATCTGATCTGATCTGAATTGAGATCTTACAACCATGTGTCCCTGCCTCTGATGAGTAAGTCTCTGAAGAAACAGACCAATTAGAAACCAAGCTGTGCTTCTGATATAACAATGGTGGGAAGACCATGCTGCTCAAAGGCTGGGGCTCTTATACAGGGTGCTTATTCCAAGCATGTAAGGACCAGCTCACCCCTGTTGCTTTCTTCTCAAACAAGCACCATTGGTGGGAACTCCTGAGGTCAAGGTATGATCCAGGGGTGTCACTGATAGTACTTGCACCCTACAAAAATCACCAGGATGCTGAGAAAACCCTATCTTTAAACTGAAGATGGAAGGTTAGGCACAGAGGAGATGCTGGAGGAAGGCAGTGAGTGGCAGGTGCCACCTCTTTTGTGCACCATGCCCAGCAATAAACTGCTTTCCCTTGAAGAGCCTGGAGTTGAAAGTATTCAACCTTTTTTTTTCCCCTCTCTCTCTCTGGCTATCCCACAGTTTTGGTTGCTATCTCACATTAGATCCCTCAGATTGAGTGGAGGATGCGAGTGTTTGGGGTACTTCTCTGCTGGGAGTTGCCATTAGGCACGTAATCTGTGGGATTTGTTTGTTTATTTATTTATTTATTTATTTTTCCGCCTGGTTATGTTGCCCTCCGAGATTCCAAGACTCTCCACAGACCTGCCGGTGAGAGGGTTTCCTGGTGTTTGGAAACTTACCCTCTTTTAAGACTCCCTTCCTGGGCCAGATCTCCATCCCTAACTCTTTTGTCTCTCTTTTTATCTTTTATATTTTGTCCTACCTCCCTTCGAAGACAATGGGCTGCTTTTCTGGGTGCCTGATGTCCTCTGCCAGAGTTCAGAAGTTGTTCTGTGGAATTTTCTCAGTGTTCAAATGTTGTTTTGATGAATTTGTGGAGGAGAAAGTGGTCTCCCCCTCCTATTCCTCTGCCATCTTAGGACCGCCCCCCCCCCCCCCGAAAGTATTCAACTTGAGGGCTTCCCTGTTGGCTCTGTGGTAAAGAGTCTGCCAACCAATGCAGAATACACGTCTCCAATCTCTGATCTGGGAAGATTCCACATGCCTCAGAGCAATTAAGCCCGTGTGCCACAACTACTGAGCCTGTGTTCCAGAGCCTGGGAGCTGCAAACACCAAAGCCCACATGCCCTAAAGCCTGTACTCTGCAAGAAAAGAAGCCACCATAATAAGAAGCCCATACTGCAATTATAGAGTGGCTCCCACTCACTCCAACTAGACACGAGCAGCAGTGAAGACCCAGTACAGCCAAAAATAAACAAAATTATTATTTTTTTAAAGTACTCAACTTGATCAGCCCAAGAGACTATTGGGATAAACTGCTTTCCCCACCACCCTTGATTCCACAAGCTCACTTGAAAGAATCAGTCTTGAGAAGAGAGTGACCATAACCATGGTTTTGCTTTGCCAGATTCCACAAGCACCATTCTATTGTGCTAACAGCGTCTCACGGGGATGACAGCCATCCTATAAAAGGATTTGACTTAACACAGACCTGTCAACGTCTTCCTGTTGAAAACACCATCTGAGGTCTGGAGGACTCCAAGGCAACCGAGATGACGTTTCCTAACCTCAGAAAGCTGAGGGTCTAATGAAGAAGGCACTGAGGAACAGGAATCACAACACAACGCGCTGTGAATAGTAGTGTGAAAACACAGAAGACACAGGCCACTCCCACTTTAAGCTACAAACTCCTGGAAGATGGAGAGTATTTATCTTCGGTACCTCTGGTTACTGCAGATTCCACATTCATTCAGCAAACATTTTCTGGCACAGATGTTCAACAAGCATTTCTGGAGATAAATTCCTGGGGGAGCTGGGAAATTTGACAGAGTCTAGATAGAAGAACAGGAAAGAGTAGCTACTTGGGATCCAGATGCCTTGAATTCGAATCCTGAATCAACCACTAACTTTCCTTTCCTTTATGGGCCTTAGCTTTCTCATCTATAAAATGGGGATGATTTTATTTGCCTTATGAGGATGTGACAAGGATGAAACTAGATATCATGTAAGCACTTAGCATAATGACAATCCCAGAATAAGCACCCAATAAGTATCTGCTATGGTTATACTCAATTGCCAGTATACACTATGGTAATTCTTTGTTGCAAATGTCAAAACATACTATTCACACTGGAGAAACAGCCAGGCAGGTCCTAGATGACCACCCCTTGGGGATCTAAACGGAAACCTGAAAGCTGTGTTCCCATACCCATAGATGAAAAGATAGGAATCAAGACTCTCCTCTTGGCTCATGTTTATCTGTTTAATTTTTGCAAAACCACCAACATGCTCACCTCACAGCAGATGCCATAAATCTAGTTCTCTCCTCTCTTGGTTCCAACTATGGCAAGTGGCTTCCAAGTACATATAGGTTATATACCCAGATGGATTCCTATATTGTTCAAAAGGCAGGAAAGGTGGCTCAGCTGACAGCCTTCAGAGGGAGCAAGGCAGTAAAGTCAAAAGATGACCAGACCCTGGCTCCAGGTACCAACCTGACTTGTCAGACAGACAGACAGACATGACTTGCATTTATTTTGAGTTTCGGCATGGTAAGGAGCTGGGGGCTGATCCAGAACTGATGGTGCAAATAGGGAACCTTGTGAGTGACTTCTGAGCTGCAATTCAGAGGTATGCAGAACAGTAGCATCCAGGTAATCAGATCTTGTCACCTTCTTGCCCTCTCCTCACATCCACCCTCCCCCTTGAGCTGGGCCTAGATTCCTGCAGCGTCAGCAGGACGTATTGGACAGAATGACTTTAATCCTTCTGGTCAAGCACAGTAACCCTGTGGAAATGCTTTCCACTCAAATGGGACAGGTAGGAAATCAACCAGGATGACACAGGGACAGCTTAGCAAGTCCCAGCAAGATATAAAGACCCCAGAAGCCCTCACCTGCAAGCTAGAGTCCCCCAAACAACAGAATGTTAGGCTGAGGGATGAGTCAAGAGCCCTCAGCAGAGACAGGACCAAACGCCAGGGTCAGAGTGGCACCTTGGTCAAACATTTTGGGGTCCAAGGATGTGCATGCTTGTGCTTAGCCATGTCCAATACTTTGCAACCCATGGACTGTAGGCCTGGAGAAGGGCATAGCAACCCACTCCAGTATTCTTGCCTGGAGGATCCCATGGACAGAGGAGCCTGGCAGGCCATAGTACGTAGGGTCACAAAGAGTCGGATTCGACTGAAGTGACTTAGCACACACACATGGACTGTAGGCCACCAGGCTCCTCTGTCATTTTCCTGACAAGAATAGTGGAGTGGGTCACCATTTCCTTCTCCAGGGATCTTCCCGACTCAGGGATCAAACCTGCAATTCTTGTGTCTCCTGCAACAGCAGGCAGATTCTTTACCACTTAGTCACCTGGGAAGGGGTCCAAGGAGGAGATAAAAAGGAGTTACTTAGCTACAGAGACCAGCAGTGTACCAGCTTGAGTCTATATAGTCCATCCCCCAAGAGTGTCTCCCGACATTCTCGGTAAAATGCAAGAAATAGCTGGAAGCCAGAGTGATGCAGGATACTGTGAGGTCAGTTAGTGGGAATGTGGCCTCAGGCTCCCACCTGAAGAAGGCCAGGCAGGAAGACTGGAGAATGGTGGCCCCATCAGTCATTCTTGCCTGGCCAGATTAACATCTCACCTACCACTTTAGGGCCAAAGGAAAGGGGAAGAAATTAGAGTTGGGGGTTAGAAAGAGAAGAGAATGTCATAGTATGACCCATTCTGAAGTGGGGCGAGGGACCCTGGAGAGGGAAAAGGGTGAGCAACAGCATCAAAGACCATGAAAGATTCAAAATGCTACCCTCTCCTCCAAATCCTTCAGAAATATAGACATAGTTTTTTTAAAAAGACTCTTTGCAGAAGCCACGGGATTGCCTTTTGGGGGTACAGGCTTTGGGGTGGCCTAAGGTTTAAATCCCACCTTTGCCAACATCTAAACTTCACCCATTAAGTAGGAAATACGCATCTCCCTGCAAGGCAGCCATGAAGAGGAGGCAGGTGTGATCTTCCCTACTATAATCAGGTGCGACGGATCCGGACAGACAGTGGGAACTCTGTTCTTCCTAGGACTTTCAGATCCACTCTAAATGCTTCCTGAAGCAACAAAGATGCATGTATGGTGCAATGGTGTAGGATATGAGAAAACCAAGACACCATGTAGCATCAAAAGTGCCAGGAAGAAAGCACGTGTCTGAGCCAAATTCTCAGGCCTGAGCCTTTTCACATGACCTGGTTAAGATTTTTGAAAATTAAGAGAGTTTATGTAAAATATATAGGAATGTTTGTTCAGAAACAGAACCATTTAAAAGTCACAATCTACATAATTCTCTTTTCTTCAATATGCTTTTACATTTACCACTAACTAGATCATCATCTACTCACATAACGGCTGTAACTTACTCTTCAGACTCGGTGGTTCCTGGCATTGTGCAGAGGAAGCACATAGTAGGTACTCAGTGAATATGTGTGTCTCTCACTCGAGAACAGATGTGATGAACAGAGCCCCTGTGAGCCCCTGGAGTTATGGAAGCATTTTCACATTCATTTAAGATCTCGTTTGTGATACCTACTGGACTACAAACGCCTTGCTTGGAGACATCTCAGTGTTTGCTCTCAACCCCCTTCACCTAACTGAGTGAGGGCTTTTGACTTGGAGGTTAATTATTCCTCCTTGCCTGTCTTCAGGAAGAGAGCTCTCCCTTGAGACTGCTGGTCATTATTATTCCATGTTGCACTGCTCGCTTGACATAAAGGATTTCTTTTAAGGAGACAGAGAATTCCATGACCTGATTTAGGCTTGGATGCCTCCAAAAACTTAGAGGATAAAGCCACAGGGGACAGCGCTGAGGTCTTCTAGAAATCTATCATCTGCCTTCCCACAGTAACTCCAGAGACGCAGAAAGGTGTGTGAAACTTCAGGAAGACCTCAAGTCCTCCTTCTTATGTATAACAGCAGGAAAGGCACTTAAGCTATTGCAGGTCAAATATCCCTCGAGTATATATAGAGTGGGAGACAAACCAGAATTCAGCTGCCATGGGGTGGGGGTGGTGATCAGCACTTTGATCTTCTATACCCATGGGCAGCTATGCTCTCAGCAAACAGATATGCCTTGACTAGGCCCTGGAAGGATGCCTGCCCAGAACCCCCCATGCCTCCTGTGTGTGCTAAGTCACTTCAGTCGTGTCCAACTCTTTCCAGTCCTATGGACTGTAGCCCACCAGGCTCCTCTGTCATGGGATTCTCCAGGCAAGATACTGAAGTGGGTTGCCATGCCTTCTTCCAGGGGATCATCCTGACCCAGGGATTGAACCCAAGTCTCTTACATCTCCTACATTGGCAGGTGGGTTCTTTACCACTAGCAAGCACCACCTGGGAAGCCCCCACACCTCCTAGAAACATTAAAAAACACTTGACACTAAAACTGTGCTGGCTAGGCACCAGCCTCCGTCCTAAGGCTTTCCACATGTGTATTAACATGTTGAATCTCTGCAATGACTCTATGAGGCAGTGCTTACTATCCCCACTTTATAGGCACAGAGAAGCTAAGTAACATGCCTGAGGTCACACAGCGTGTACCAGGTGAAGCTGGGACTCAAAGCCAGGCAGTCCACCCCAGAGCCCTCATTCACTTAGTCTATGAGCTTCCACCTTGTGCAAATACATCCCATCCTTGAACACTGTTCAAGTTCACTTTCTCCATTGCACTGGGCTCCTCCGAGTTCACAGAATCTAAGGCCTGGAGGGACCAGGCAGCTCAAGTCCAGTTCTCTTGTTTTGCAGCTAGAGACAGAGTCCCAAGGGAAGTGCGTAGGGGTAGGGTCTGCCATTTCCAAGGTTGTGCCACCACTGACACCGACTCAAGCCCCAGACTCCGAAATGCAGTGCTCTCCTCACCACCTTCCAGAGGTTCACAGCACAAATGCACAATTAACGCTTTCATTTCCAGGAAACCACTGAGGAAACACATGGCCCTTTTCCCAATAGCAGGAATGAACTCTGAGAAAGCAGGCAGCCTATGTCTTATGACTCCAACATAATTGAAATCATGGATTAAGCACCAGCCTGTGGGTTCCACCACAGTGACCATTTGCACCAAGCTATTCCCCCGACTCCAGTTTTCTTTGTAGCCGACTGCCCGAACTGGCAAGATGGCTGGCACAGGGTAAGGCTGCAGCCCACACCAAGTTTTCCATTCTTCAGGAAGGGTGAGGTTTCTATGGAAGAGCCAAGGCTAGAGAGGAATGCCCACAGTGGAGCCCAGGGCTGGGAGACGCTGCTCGGGGCAGACCCTCTTAGGAGTACCTAAGTTACTCCAGTGGTGCTTGGAATGCCATGGCTTAACCACCACTCTTAGCAGCAGAGAGGTTTAGCAGCAAAGAGACAAGAGGACAGAAAGGCAACTATACTGTCTAGGACTGGCACCTGCCCCCAAATGTTACCACAGCCCCTGTGTCATCAGACCCTCCTGACGTACCCTCCCACATCCTCCAGGTAGCCACAAAGAAAAGAGGTGGTGAGATCAAAGGGTGCCTCACTTGCCCTGTGCAGGCAGCAATTCAGTCTCCTGGCACGTCCTAGAAACTTTAAAGTGGACATGCCTGGCAAGCATGTCACTAGCTAGCTGAACCTCACATTCCAAATTACAGCACGACACAGATGAGAGACACATGGGCCTTCATCCCTGGGGCCCCTGGAGAGCGCCCACTGCCCCCAGGACACACTTCCTACCTGCTTCCATAAGTTGGCACTGCTGACCAAAGACGTGGGAGAAGGTGACCGGGCCGGCTGCCGAACTGGATGTTGCCAGTGTGGATTCCATGGCTCTCCTGGGGTCTTTGGTGTTGGTCCCCTGGCTGCGTCCAGACCCTTCAGAGCCGCTGAGCCGAGGATGACGTCACTGGCCCAGAACTGTAGGTCGGAGGCGACTTGTCACTTCCAAGAAAATGTCCCCGCCCCCAAAGTTTACAAGGTTCTTCCTCTCGTCGCCGCCGAGTCCTGCAGTTTTTCTCAAATACCGGTCAAGTGCAAAATGACACCCTCTGGGGCTCTGCAGAGCTTGCACAGCGAAAGGAGTTAGATGCTAAAGCAGAATCTAAGTTTTCCCTCCGCAGAAGTTGCCTCCTCTGGGCCGGGGTCGGGGTGACTGAGTCACCTGGCAGAGGCCGGGTCCGGGGAGCCGCTCAGCCCAGGGGCCACGGGGGAGAGCTCGGCCCGGCCGCGTCCCAGCGCCGGCTGCTGCAGGAAACGCGCGGCCGGCTCCGCGGCGGCTCCTGCCAGGAGGGAGGGCGCGAGCGAGGCTGCCCGAGGCTGCCCCAAGCTCCCCGGGGACCCGGCCTCGTAGGCCCGCAGCTCCTGCGGCACGGGCCCTGGTCTCCGTCCTCCCGCAGCCCGAGCGCGGCTGTCCCGGGTCCGCGCGCCCTGGGGCGGGCAGCCAGATGCAGACAAGGAGCGCGCGGGAGGCGGGCGCAGCGCGGGCACTCTGCAGCTCTGGACCACCGACGTGCCCGCGGCTCATCCTTCACTCCAGACGGATGCTGTTCCCTTCCTCGTCCCCCTCCTCTCCGGGCTGTGGGGAGGGGAATGAGACGTGGTTAAGGAGCCTGGTCCCACCTACGGCAGCCGGCCTTCTCCCTACCCAGCCCGCCACCCCCTTTCCATGTCCGTTACTTGGAGAGATTTGTGGATGCAGAGGGAAGTGCTAACTCAGCCCAGAGGCTCTCGGCCGCTGTAACCTCTTCGTGTCCACAGCCCAGGAAGAACCAGAACAGAATAGGAGAAGACAATGCCAGCAATAAAATCCAAAGATCAAGAAGAGAAGAGAGGGAAAATGCCATCCATCCCCCATGTCACTCCAGTGACACAGAAATGGTCCGGGTGCTTCATCTTTGCCAAACCAGGCCTATTCTGTGCAGAGAGCCACCAGTCCAGTCCCCTGCCCCGACCCCCAAGGGCAGTTTCTCTGTAAAGGGAGAAAGGCAGGGAGAAATACTTCTCCCATGGTTACAACAGCTGTTTCTGAGGGTGCTGTGTCTTTATCCTGCTATCCCATCTGCTGATCACAAAGCTGCTAACTTGTGAGACGTAGCAACATCTCCAGCCAGCATTTTGGATACTTCCACTGGGGATCTGGCTGCAACCCTGGCAGCACCACTTCCGCCAGGAAAGAGAGAGAGAGTGACAGCGCAGCAACAACAGTCAAAGCACCCATGTTTTTCCCCAGGAGGACTTTGGTTCAAACGTTGTTTACTTTCTGTATCTCAAGAACAGAATAGCAAAGTTCCAAAGTTCCAGAAAGGCTCTCACACAGAAGCCTTTCCCACCAGAACCCTTTGTTACCAAAGATGCACCGCTCCTTGATGTTGGAACATAACCTGGCATGGTTAAGGCAAGGCAGAAGAAGCCTTGAAATAAGGAGTAAAATGAAGCCTACTTCATGTTTATGGTTTACAGCAGCTTGAACCATTGAGGATCCCCTTTCTCATACAGAAGAGGTTCTTCTCCAGGTCATGAAAGTATAAGACATCAGAGAACATTCTCTCTGACCACTCAGGTGTAAGACAACCAAGGACTAAGGTCAGGAGAAGACCAGATCACTTGATAACTGCAGAAACCACACACAGGATGTGAAATGGGTTGGCTTCCCAACTCTGGGTGGCTATGGAAGTTTCAAAGCATCTGAGCAATGGGCTACTATGCCACCACCAGAAAAAAAAAACTCCAAGCTGAATTTGGAAGGGAAGGTGAATTCTGGGAGCACAGAGGATTTTTAGGGCAGTAAAAATTCTCTCATGATATCATAGTGATGGATACGTGTCATTGTGGTGGTGTTGTCATTCAGTCGCTAGTGAAAGTCACTTAGTCATGTTCAACTCTTTGCGACCCCATGGACTAAACAGACCATGGAATTCTCCAGGCCAGAATACTGGAGTGGGTAGCCTTTCCCTTTTCCAGGGGATCCTCCCAACCCAGGGATTGAACCCAGCTCTCCCACATTGCAGGCAAATTCTTTACCAGCTGAGCCACAAGGGAAGCCCAAGAATAATGGAGTGGGTAGTCTATCCCTTCCTAGGGGATCTTTCCGACCCAGGAATTGAACCAGGGTCTCCTGCACTGAAGGTGGATTCTTTACCAACTGAGCTACGAAGGAAGCCAAGTGGTATTCAGTCGCTAAGTGGTGTTGAACTCTTTGTGACCCCATACTGGAGTGGGTTGCCATTTCCTTCTCCAACTGATCTCCCTGGACCAGAGGTGGAACTCATGTCTCCTGCACTGGCAGGCAGACTTTTTACCACTGAACCACCAGGGAAGCCCCACATGTCTTTATATATTTATTCAAACCCACAGAAGGTACAACAAGAGTGAACCCTAATGTAAACTATAAACTTTGGGTGCTGATGATGTATCAGTGTAGGTGCATCAGCTGTAACAAATGTACCACTCTGGTGGGGGGTGTTGATTATGTGGGGAGGCTGTGCATATGTGAAGTGAGGGGATATATGGGCAATTTCTGTACCTTGTTCTTAATTTTGCTGTGAACCTAAAACTGTTCTTTAAAAAGATTCATTTTGATATTTGGCAAAACTAATACAGTTATGTAAAGTTTAAAAATAAAATAAAATTAAAAAAAATAAATAAATAAAAATAAAAATAATCTTTAAAAAAAATCCAAAGTAATCCTTTACATACTAATTCAACCTGCCGATGCCCTTTGTTTGGAAAACCATGCTTCTCCCTTCCCTTCTCTGTACATCCCTTCTCACTGCTACAAGGTGTTTAATATACTAAATTCCACACATTTTCTTCTGTCTGCTCCCTTAGTACCAGGTACCTGAGTTGTCTCCTATGCCCTGTAAATGTGGCCAACACAGTAATGATGCCACCTAATGGTTAGTCATCAATATATCATCCAAATCAGAACACTTTGACAGTGTATGAATGGAACCACTGTTAGTGATTATACCAGGATAAGGGGCATGAACTGGGAGGAATGGATCTATGCAAGAACTTCACCGGTTTCATACCCCGGAATGGACTTACTCGAAGACACATACAAATTTGATTTCATTCAGTGCTGCCAAGTACTACTCCAGGATGGTTCTGCCGGTTCACCTGCTCACTGGGACCACACATGGGTTCCTACTTCCCCACATCTTTGCCCATAATTGTCATTGGCAAGTATTAGGAAGTCGGGTGATCAAATGGGTATAAAGTTACAGTTCATTGATTTGACTTGATTTCCTTACTTATTAGTAAACTGAGCACTTCATGGAAAGCTTATTAACCAGAGGCTTCCTCTTCAGGAAATTGCCTGTTCACAGCCTTTGCTCGTTTTTCTAGTCGTTTTTCTATATTTGACTTTCTTATTGATTTGCACAGTAGGTTCCCTCACTTTGCTAGATATCCATTTAAACTTTGCCAATATCTTTGCCCAACTGTTAATTCTGACCATGGTGTCTTTTCTTGTTGAGAAATACTTCTCTTTAATATGGTCAGATCCATGGCTCTTCTGACTTATCTGTTTTGAAGGCCTTGCTTAAAATATCCTTCCCTTCTTCTGGGCTGTGAAGTCAGCCTCCTTTATGGTTCTACCTTTTACATTTAGTCCTTGTCTATCTGGAGAGTGCTTTTATATCTGGTATAAGGTAAGATACGGTTTTATTTTTGTCAAGGTTGTGAACAGTTTCCCCCAAACATCTTTCCCACTCCATCTTTTCCCTGATGCAACATCACTATCATTATCTATCAAATTTCCACTTACATGAGTCTATTCCTGGGCTCTCTCCTGTCCTGTTCATTCCCCCATACTATGTTGTCAATGCTAACATTTTAGAGTTGCTGGTCAACATTTTAAGGCATCTAGATTTCATTTTTTTTTCAGAAATCAGACTTAAGACTACCCTCGTGGTCCAGCAGTTAAGAATCTGCCTGCCAATTCAGGGGGCATGGGTTCAATCCCTGGTCCAGGAAGGTTCCACATGCCTCAGGGCAACTAAGCTTGTGCACTACTGAGCCCAAGTACTGTAACTACGGAGGCCTGCACACCTAGAGCCCATGCTCTGCAACGAGAGAAGCCACCACAGTGAGAAGCCACAATGACCACCGCAACAAAAGAGTAGCCCTTGATGGCTGCACCCAGAGAAAAGCCCACACAGCCACAAAGACCCAGCACAGCCAAAATTAAATAAATAATTACAAAAAAAAAAAGAAGTCTGACTTGCTGCTGTTGAGCCTGTGTATCTCATGCTGGGAATAAACTGGAACAGCAGGTCCCCCTTTATGTGAAATGCACGTGCTCCTGCTGCTCAGCCCTGGTCTGCATTCATCGACAATATAAGCCTATTATTCTTCACAGAGATGTGTTCAGGTACCAAAAACACCTCCAAAGATAAAAGTCAAAAGCAAGTAAGCCTAGAGAAGACAGTAACTGACTTAAGGACTTTTGTTACCTCTGTGCTGATAAAGATCATTTATTGAATGTCTCTGACACCTGACACTATGCCAGCTACAGGAAGATGGAATAAAGGAAAGTCATGGGGGAGGAGGGGAGGCAGGAGGAGACAGTGTGAGAAACCACTCAGAATCTCCGCACATGTGATAAACACAAAGAATAATTAACCAACCAAGTGTGAACATATCACATTGTGAATTATGGGTCAGGAAAGGTCTTGCCATCACATACAGATACCGTCAGGGAAATCCTTATGGGACAGAGTACTGGAGAGGAATCTAAGAAGAGATGTGGAATTGCCAGCAGGAAAAGGAAGGGATTTGGGTTGGGGGTGGGGATTTTGGCACAAAGTCATTTGGGCAAAACTAGTTTAAATGCCATGTTATACTGGAAAGGTTTCAAAATCCGCTGAGAGCTCTTAAGATTAGGAAGGATATAAATATGCTCTGCTTCAAATCAATGATCCTATCAATATTCTTAAGATTTCCCCTGGCACCTTTCCAATTCTATAGACTTTAAATTGTCCTCCCTCAGAGGACTCCCTGACTTTGTGCAGACTCATAGTCCCAGGGGAGTTAGGAACCAATTCTCTGATAAATCAGGGTCAACCCATCAGTTGTTATTACCCACAGCTCCCAAAAGCTGCAGAGTACTACAGCCAACCATTATAGAAAGGAAGGGTAGAACTTTCCTTGTGGTTCAGTGCTTGAGAATCCGCCTGCCAAAGCAGAGGACATGGGTTCAGTCCCTGGTTCAGAAAAATTCCACATGTCTTGGGGAAACTAAGCCCATGTGCCACAACTACTGAACCTACGTTCCTAGAGCCTGCACTCTGCAGCAGAAGAAGCCACGACAATGAGAAGCCCACGCACCGCAACTAGAGAGTGAACACCACTTGCCCCAACTTAAAGAAAGCCATACAATAAATAAATACTTTTTTTAAGGGAAGGACAATTTAGGAAAACATGACACTGAGTTCAGAGATACTTGTTTTAGGATGCTTCATGTCTCGTAGCAAAGTACCATTAAGTAGAATGTGCTACATGACATGAGCCATCATATTAATATGAGCTCCATGGACAGTCTAATAACAGATACCAGCATGTCCCCATCCCAGAGGAGGAAATTTGGTCTTATGAAAATTCAAGTACTTTGCCCAAGATTACACAGCCAGAAAATATAAACATTAATAGGTAATCTATAAGATAAACAGTTCTACTGGTTCTCTGCTTTGCAGTAACTACTATTTTATCGAAAAGTTGTGCTGTTGGCTCTCAAAGGTCTCCATTTGACACAAGTTCCTAGCAAGTCACAATAAATGTTTTTCCTTTTATAAAATTTTTAAACTGTTTGACTGGGTTATAATTCATGTGCCATATAATTCACCCATTTAAAGTGTACAGTTCATTGGTATCCATATATGCATAAAGATGTACAACCATTGACACAGTTGAGGTTAGAATAATTTCATGATCTCAAAAAAACACAGACATTTTAGCTATCACCCTCTGCACAACTGCCCCCCTCATCATAAGTCACCACTAACCTTTCTATCTCTATAAATTTCCCTATTCTGGAGACATGAACGGAATCACAGAATATGTAGACTTCTGCATCAAAAGTCTACATCCTTCACTTAATGTATTGCTTTTAGGTTCACTGAAGTTGTAACATATATCAGTACTTCATTCCTTCCTATGGCTGAATAATATTCCACTGTATGGATATACTACATTTTATTTACTCATTCATCTACTGAATTACATTTGAGTTATGTCTACATTTTGGCTATTATGAAATTGCTGCTATAAACACTGTGTACAACCTTTGGTATGGACACATGTTTTCATTCCTCATAGGTATATAACTAGAAGTAGAACTGCTGAGACACAGGGTAGCATGTTGAAAAGCACAGACATCGCATCGCTGACAAAGGTCCTATAGTCAAAGCTGTGTTTTTTCTCGTATTCATGTATGGATGTGAGAGATGGACCATAAAGAAGGCTAGCACCAAAGAACTGATGCTTTCAAAGATCCCTGAGAGTCTCTTGGACTGTGAGGAGATCAAACTAATCAATTCTAAAGGAAATATATTCATTGGAAGGGATGATGCTGGAACTGAAACTCCAATACTTTGGCAACTTGATGCAAAAAAGCTGAATCATTTGAAAAGACCCTGATGCTGGGAAGATTGAAGGCAAAAGGAGAGGGGGCAGCAGAGGATGAGACAGTTAGATAGCATCACTGACCCAGTGGACATGAATTTGAGCAAACTCCAAGAGATATTGGAGGACAAAGGAGCTTAGCGTGCTGCAGTCCATGAGGTTGCAAAGAGTTGGACACAACTTAGTGATTGAACAACAATGTTGAATCATTTGAGGAATTGCCGGCCTGTTTTCCAAAGTGGACATACCGTTTTACATTCCTATCAGGAATGTATGAGGATCCTGAGTTCTTACTAACACCCATTATACAATCATGTTTTGATACAGTACTAAGTTATCCTAGTAATCTAAATGGTGGCAAAGAATAAAATAGTAATTGGCTCAAAGGGAACTTAAATTTCTGAACAGACTCATTTCAAAGGATAATCTTTTCTCTTTCTATGGAAGTCACTGATGACTAAATCTGGGCCAAAAAGAGATAAAAGAGTCCCTTAATTCTGTCGTGACAGAACCTATAGAAGGTAACAATGTTTTGCTGGAGCAATACCATCATTACCATCAACTCTAGGTCTTATCTTATTTCTATAATTTCATATATACTTTCTAGTGCTAAATCAAAAATAACCAGGTATCTATTTCCCCTTCTTTCCTTTCTGAATAATTCCATTCAATTCAAAATACAGGACAAGACAGAAAGAAAGAAATCCATGCCAAAGTGTAGGGGGTGGAGCTCAATGCTGAGTCAGAGCCCAAGCAAGATGAGGGAGCATTTGTGGGGTAAGGAGAGAGGGCAGGAGGGTCAGTGGCCAAGTGAGGTGAGGAAGACATCCACACAGAGCAGCAGCAGCAACCAAAGACTGGTTACATATGGGGCAGGGGGAGGAGAGAGATCGGACAAATAAGCAAACACGTTGAAGACAATAAGAGTCTGGTTTCCTACTGTTAAAGAAGAGAAAAGTTAGAATAAAATTTATGCTGTTAGATAGAAATTGTAAGTATTGGTATTAACTCATGATTAATACTATATATACGTGTGTGTGTGTATGTGTGTGTGTGTGTGTGTTTGTGTGTGTGTAAAGGAAGAGGGGACTTCCCAGGTAGCACAGTGGTAAAGAATCTGCCTGCTAATGTAGGAGATGCAAGAGACGCAGGTTTGATCCCTGGGTTGGAAAGATTCCCTAGAGCAGGAAATGACAACCCACTCCAGTATTCTTTCCTGGAAAATTTCATTGACAGAGGAGCCTGGCAGTCCATGGGATCACAATGAGTTGGACATAACTGAGCAATTGAGCATACACACAAAAGAGGAAAGGGTTTCCCCGGTGGCTCATTGGGTAAAGAACTGGCCTGCAATGCAGGAGATGCAGGTTTGATCCCTGAGTCAGGATGATCCCCTGGAGGAGGGCATGGCAACCCACTTCAGTATTCATGCCTGGAGAATCCCGTGGACAGAGGAGCCTGGTGGGCTACAGTCCATAGCGTCACAAAGAGTCAGACACGACTGAAGCGACTTAGTACACACACAAAGGAGAATGGGGCCACAGAGGATGCAATGGTTGGATGGCATCATCAACTCAATGGACATGAATCTGAGCAAACTCCAGGAGATAGTGGAGGACAGGGAAGTTTGGCATGCTACAGTCCATGGAGTTATAAACAGTCAGACATGACTTAGTGACTGAACAACAACAATACATATATATATATATATGTATGTATATACACACACACATACACATATGTATATAACAGATAAATCTAGATTTAGATGTGTGCATATATGTAGTATGTCAATTTATATATATACTATATTCCTTAATTCTGTTCACTGGAAAGGCCTGGGAGCAGTGACACTCCATAAAAACCAAGATGTAGGCTCTAAACATCATTCTTCCCTATAAAATATCAGGGCTGGGTGCTTCCAGGGCTAGGGCAAGGAGAACATAGAAAACTTTGACATCATGTTCATCTAGAAATTAAGGAAAAGCTCAAAGATGGATGGAAAGATTCGAAAAAGAAATATAAGTCAGTTTAAAGGGGTTCTCACTGGCCAGTGAGATAATGGTGATAAGGCTAATTTGAGCATTAAAAAAAAAGATAATAATGAAGTCAGTTCCACTGCACAGAAATCTAAGCATCCATACAGATAAACAGATGGATGAATGGATAAACAAATACACACTTACACAAATACATTTATTGAGAGATAGGTAAAGAGAAAGCTCTTCTTTATGGCAGAATAGCAACCAATAAATGTATTCAAGATGATGTAATTGGAAAAGTGCCATTTGACAGACATTCATAGCTATAATTCAGGAAAGTAACATCAATGACTGCAAAAACTAGTGGATAAAAATTTGATGCAAAACAATAGACTTATAGTTTCAAACTATGCCCCCATAACACATTTATTACTTGCAAAGAGAAAAAAAGGAGGGGCCTTACGTTGGGGAAATCTAATTAAGAAATCATCTTAATCAAATAACCAAAGTTCACATTATTAGTAAACCAAAATCATGTACCATTCCAGAGGATGCAATGGACAAACTCAGCATCACATCTGCAATAATACCAACAAAGATATGTCACATGAATCTAAACATGAGGAAATCAGATAAAATGAGAAACTGCCCTGTAATCATCAAACCAGTCAATCCTAAAGGAAATCAACTGTGAATATTCACTGGAAAGACTGATGCTGAAGCTGAAGTTCCAATGCTAAGAGCTTTGGAATGTGAAGAGCTGACTCGTTAGAAAAGACTCTGATGCTGGCAAAGACTGAAGGCAAAAGGAGAAGGGGAAGGCAGAGGATGAGATGGTTAGATAGCATCACCAACTCAACGGATATGAAGCTGAGCAAACTCCAGGAGATAGTGAAGGACAGCGGACACTGGCATGCTGTAGTCCATGGGATTTCAAAGAGTTGGGCACATCGTAGCAATTGAATAACAATAACAATCTTCAAAAGCAGCAATGTCACAAAAGGAAAACCTGATGAATTATTCCAGATGGAAAGCAACTAAAGAGGTGAGGCCACCAAATGCAACCTGGATACTGAATTATTCTAGTAAAACTTGAGTGCAGTCTATAGATTATATGGTAATGATGGATCAATGTTAATTCCATGTGCTTTATGGCTATACTATGGTCCAATGAGAATGTCCTTGACAGGTAGGAAGTGCACTCTAAAATATTTGGGAGTGATGGAGCACGATGTTGGCTACATACTCCCAAATGGAGTGCAAGGGGAAAGTTCTCTGTACTATTCTTGCAGCTTTTCTGTAGGTTTGAGAAAAATAACAGTTATCATAAAGACAACATGATCAAAAAGCAAGGAAAAGAGACCACAGAAAGAGAACCACAGGTAATCCAGATAAGTCCAGCATCAGATACAGACCATAACAAGTTTGCTCAATATGGACAGAGAAATGGGATGAGGTGAAGAATTTTGGCAGAGAAATGGAAACTACAAAAAGGTACCGAATTGAAAAAGGAAGTAACTGAATTGATATTGGAAACAGGTAGAAAGAATTAGTGAGCTGGAAAAAACAGAAGAAAGTCAGAATGATGAATAGAGGAAACAAAAGGCTGAGAAAGATGGAGGAAAGAATGAGACACGGGGATTCAGTTACAAGGTCTAACATGGGCTTAACTGCTATGCTGGAGAGAAGGGAAAGGGAATAGAAGTGCTCAGAAGAGATCATTGACAATATTTGAAAAAGCTGACAAAACTGAAATTAAAAAAGCTCAGTGAACCCTAAGCAGGATAAATAAAAAGAAAACCACATGTAGGCATGTCACAGGAATGCACTGAAAACCAGCAACAGAGAAAGTCTTAAAAGCAGCTGGACCAGGGGTTAAGAAAGATCAAATAACCTTGAAAGATGTACAGACCTGCATCTGCCTTTAACACAAACTAGATACAGATGAACCTATTTGCAGGGCAGGAATAGAGATGCAGATGTAGAGAACAGACATGCAGACACAGTGGGGGAAGGGGAGGGTGGGGTGAATTGCGAGCATAGCATTGACATATATACATATATATATGTAACCATGCGTAAAACAGATAGCTAGTGGGAACCTGCTGTCTAGCACAGGGAGCTCAGCTCAGTGCTCTTGTGATGACCTAGTAGACTGGGATGGGGGAGGGAGGGAAGCTCAAGAGGAAAGGGATATATGTACATATAGCTGATGTACTTTGTTGTACAGCAGAAACTAACACAACATTGTAAAGCAATTATACTCCAATTTAAAAAAAAGAATCCAGGGAAGCCAGGAGCTAATGGCATGATGACTCCAAAGTGGCAAAAGAAGATACTTGCCACGGGGAGTTCTACACTCACTGAAAATATCCTTCAAGAATGAAAGGGAAGTAAAGACATCTTCAGATCAAAGAAATCTAGGAATATTTAACATCAGCAGACCTGGTTTAAAAAAAAAATACTAAGGGAGGTTTCTTCAGGAAAAAGAAAAGTAATTCTCAGAGCTGCAGGAATGAATAAAAAGCAATGAAGAGATTAATTGTAGCTAAGTCTACAATTAAGTAAATAAGTATAAATTAACATTACATCTAGTCTTTTCCATTGTACTGATTTCCTCTATTTCTTTGCATTGTTCACTTAAGAAGGCTTTTTTATCTCTTCTTGCTGTTCTCTGGAACTCTGCATTCAGTTAGGTATATCTTTCCACTTCTCCTTTACCTTTTGCTTCTCTTCTTTTCTCAACTATTTTTAAGGCCTCCTCAGGCAACCACTTTGCCTTCTTGCATTTCTTTTTCTTGGGGAAAAAGCAGAAGAACCAGAGATCAAATTGTCAACATTCGTTGGATCATAGAAAAAGCAAGGGAATTCCAAAAAAAAAATCTACTCTGCTTCATGTACTATGCTAAAGCCTTTGACTGTGTGGATAACAACAAACTGTGGAATGTTCTTAAAGAGATGGAAATACCAGACCACATTATCTGCCTCTTGAGAAACCTATATGTAGGTCAAGAAGAAACAGAACCGAACATGTCACAATGGACTGGTTCCAAATTGGGAAAGGAGTACATCAAGGCTGTATATTTTCACCCTGTTTATTTAACTTCTATGCAGAGCATATCATACTAAATGTCAGGCTGGATGACTCACAAGCTGGAATTGAAATTGCCAAGATTCATGTTGATGTTTGACAGAAAACAACAAAATTCTGTAAAGCAATTATCCTTCCGGAGAAGGCAATAGCAACCCACTCCAGTACTCTTGCCTGGAAAATCCCATGGACGGAAGAGCCTGGTGGGCTGCAGTCCATGGGGTCACTAAGAGTCAGACACCAGTGACTTTCTCTTTCACTTTTCACTTTCCTGCATTGGAGAAGGAAATGGCAGCCCACTCCAGTGTTCTTGCCTTGAGAATCCCAGGGACAGGGGATCCTGGTGGGCTGCCATCTATGGGGTCACACAGGGTCGGACATGACAGAAGTGACTTAGCAGCAGCAGCAGCAGCAGCAATTATCCTTCAATTAAAAAAAATTTAAAAGAAAAATTGCCAGGAGAAATATTAATAACCTCAGATATGCAGAGGATAACACCTTAATGGCAGAAGGTTAAGAGGAACTAAAGAGCCTCTTGATGAAGGTGAAAGAGGAGAGTGAAAAAGATGGCTTAAAACTCAACATTCAAAATACTAAGATCATGGCATCCAATTCTATCATTTCATAGCAAATAGATGGGGGGAAAGTGGAAATGTATCTAATTTCATTTTCATGGGCTCCAAGATCACTGCAGATGGTGACTGCAGCCACAAAATTAAAAGACACTTGCTCCTTGGAAGAACAGCTATGGCAAACCTAGACAGCATATTAAAAAGCAGAGACATGACTTTGTCGACAAAAGTCCATGTAGTCAAAGCTATGGTTTTTCCAATAGTCATGTACAGATGTAAGAGTTGGACCATAAAGAAGGCTGAGCACCAAAGAATTGATGATTTCAAACTGTGGTGTTGGAGAAGACTTTTGAGAGTCCCTTGGACAGCAAGCAGATCAAACCAGTCAATCCTAAAGGAAATCAACCATGAATATTCATTGGAAAGACTGATGCTGAAGCTGAAGCTCCAATACTTTGGCCACCTGATATGAAGAGCTAACTCATTGGAAAAGACCCTGATGCTGGGAATGATTGAGGGCAAGAGGAGAAGGGGGCGACAGAGGATGAGATGGTTGGATGGCATCACTGACTCAATGGACATGAGTTTGAGCAAACTCCAGGAGATAGTAAAGGACAGGAAAGCCTGCTATTCTGCAGTTCATGGGGCTGCAAAGAGCCAGACATGACTGAGTGACTGAACAAAAACAATATTAGCATGTAATATCATACAAATTTATAATGATTAATGATTAAGAATAATTTATTATATATTAATATATTAAAATACACAATAGGGTTTTAAATATACATTGAAATAAAATACAGAGCAAAACAGCTTAGAATCTGAGACAGTGTACAATGTCTGGATGGGAAAGGAGTTTGCAGGAGAATGGATACATGTTATGTATGGCTAAGTCACTCTGCTCTGCCTCTGAAACTATCACATCATCATTAATCACCTTTATTCCAATATAAAATAAAAGTTTTAATTTAAAAAAAAAGGGAGGAGAAGTTGAGACAGGGTAAACAGAAATAGAAAGTTCTAAGATTCTTTCTTGCATTTTCCAAGAAAAAAAGTAGGATTATTAATCTCTATAGCCAAGAAAGTATGTTGTGACCCATAGTATAACCACTGAAAGTATGTAGAGTAAAAGAACAGACAAGCAGACTAATAGAGGGGGGAAATGAACATGAAAATAATCAACCCAAAAGATGTCAGGGAGCAAAAGAAACTGAAAAGAAGGCTGGTGTATCTCTATTGTTGTATTTGTTTAGTCACTAAGTAGTGTCTGACTCTCTTGTGACCCCATGGACTGTAGCCTGCCAGCTTTCTCTGTCCATGGGATTTTACAGGTAAGAATACTGGAGTGGGTTACCATTTCCTTCTCCAGGGGATCCTTATGACCCAGAAATCAAACCTGAGTCTCCTGCATTGGCAAGCAGATTCTTTACCGCTGAGCCACCTGGGAGGCCCATATCTCTGTTATTATCAGTCAAAATAGACTCAAAGAACAAATAAGCAAATCTAGCAATCAAAAATGTCTTAACATACTAAGAAAATAAGCTATTCAAGAAGCCTCAAAACATAATGCAAAGAACTGACGATCTGTAAGGAAAAATTTAAAAACATACAATGAGTAAAAAATAGAAAACGTAAACAAAAAGGAGAAAATACAGAAAAACTGAACATAATTAACACATTGACCAATGGACGTATACAGATCATTAAGCCCAACAACTGCCAAATATACAATATACATCCTTTTTTTAAAAAAATGTGGAACATCACAAAATTTTTCCCTACACCAGACTTTATTTCAATTCTCAAAAAAATGTCAAAGGAATAAAAAGAAATCTCTTCCTTTATCTGAGAAAGAGCATTAAAAATCCCATAGAGAGGGATGAAGAGTCAGAACACAGAGGATTTTCAGGGCAATAAAAATACTCTTCAAGACACTGTAATAGCAAATATATATCATTAAACCGTTGTCCACATCTATAGAAGGTACAACAGCAAGAGTGAGCCTTGATGCAAACTATGGACTGTGGATGACAACGACATGATGTCAGTGTAGGTTCATCAATTGTAACAAATATCCTGCTATGGTGCAGGATGCTGATAATAGAGACTGTACGTGGCAGGGGCGGCACACAGGGCACATGGAAAGTCTCTGTAACTTCCTCTCAGTTTTGCTGTGAACCTAAAACTGCTCTAAAATATAAAGTTGATTACGTAAAAAAATCTAAGCAGTCTCCTCCCAGCCAGGATATGGACTGAAATAGCCAAATAAATAAATAAAAGGCTACAAATTCAACTCAGAAAAAAAGTCCATAGAAAACATTATTCAAAATGGTAAAATACTGATGATCAAGAATGAAAGAATGGCCACTATTATCACTTTTACTCAACATTACACTAGAAGTAAAAAAAGGAGATTTGATGGAGACTTTCCCAGAGGTTCAGTGGCTAAGACTCCACACTCCCAATCCAGAGGGTGAGGGCTCCATCCCTGGTCAGGGAGCTGAGATCCCACAGGTCACATGGTGTGGCCAAAAAAAGAAAGTGAGAGATGGAGATTTGGGGTTTGAAATAGAAAAAATAAAACTGTCTCTATTTGCACAATAAGATTGTTGTAGAAAATTCAAAAACAAGAAAAATTATTAGAATAAATTCAACAAGGTTATCATCTGGAAGGTATATATAAAATACTAAATTGTATTTCTATACATAAAACAGAAAACAAAAATTTTAAAATATAATAGCATTGGGATATATCAAATAACGAATAGGAATAAATCTAGTGAAAGAGAACACTCTACAGAAAACTATAAAAGATGGAGAGAAAGTAAAGAAACCCAAACAAATGAAGAAATACAGCTAATTGAGCTATGGATATAATGATTTGATGTTGTAAAAACTCCCAATTCTCCCCAAATTGATCTCTAATCTGATTAAAATTTGAACAAATTTTCTGTGAAAATTGAAAAAATTATTCCAAAATCTAATTGAAAAGGCAAAGGACCAAAATCTCTTGAAAAAGACTACCAAAAACGAGAGGACATGCTCTACCACAGTATCCAGATGGATATTTGGCTTCTGTGATCAAGAGAGTATGATATTGACCCAAGGATATCCAAATGGACCAACAGATGAGAATAAAGGGTTCACAGGTTGACTCCAGAGCAGTGGAGATGCTCAGTGGTACTCAATTAAGGCAAATCCATATGAGGAAAAAATTAAATTTGACCACAACCTCACACCATACACAGAAGGCAATTATTAGGTAGACTACAGACTCCAATGTGAAATTAAAACTGTTTGACAATAATAAAGAGTATCTTTTTGCTATTGGGGTGGGAAATGACTTCTTAAACAGAACACAAAAAGCACTAGCCATAAGGAAAAATTGATGATAAGACACTGATAGCCAAGAGAAGATTCCTATTCTCATGATAGTACAGAAGTAACTCCTTTAAATCAACAAGACAAAGAACTCAATTAAAACACAAACAAAAGACTCTGACAAGCACTTCATAAAGGAGGTATGTAAAATGACCTGTATGAAAAGATGCTCACACCCATTATTCACTGGGAAAAGCAAATTAAAATCAAAAGGAAACTCTAATACACAACCACCATAATTGCCAAAACCTTATACTGACAATCCCAAGTATTGGCAAAGGTACAGAGCAACAGGAACTCTCATACACTGCTGGTGGAAGTGGAACAAACACTTTGGAAAACTGCCTGACATCATGTTATAGTTGAGCATCCACCTACTCGCCGATCTAGCGATCCTTATCCTAGGTACACACCTAGCAGAATACATACCCATGTACACCGGAATATTATGAGAACATTCACAGAAGCATCCTTTACTCATGCTATGCTATGCTAAGTCACTTCAGTCGTGTCCGACTCTATGCAACCCCATAGATGGCAGCCCACCAGGCTCCCCCGTCCCTGGGATTCTCCAGGCAAGAACACAGGAGTGGGTTGCCATTTCCTTCTCCAATGCACGAAAGTGAAAAGTGAAAGTGAAGTCGCTCAGTCGTGTCCGACTCTTAGCGACACCATGGATTGCAGCCTAACAGGCTCCTCCGTCCATGGGATTTTCCAAGCAAGAGTACTGGAGTGGGGTGCCATTGCCTTCTCCGTCCTTTACTCATAACAGTTCCAAATAGGAAACAACCCCAATTTTCACCAATAGTGTGTCTATGTGTGCGTGCGCACATGCGCTCAGTCGTGTCTGACTCTTTGCAACCTTATAGACTGTAGCCAGCCAGGCTCCTCTGTCCATGGGATCTTCCAGGCAATAATACTGGAGTAGACTGCCATTTCCTTCTCCAGGAGATCTTTCTGACCCAGGGATTGAACTTAGGTCTCTCGCATCTCCTGCTTTTGCAGGCAGATTCTTTCAGTAGTGTATGATAAATGAATGTATTCATACGAGGGAATATACACAGGATTGAAAGTGAACTAATGCAATGAGACATGGAGGAATCTCAAGGTTGAAAGGGAAAGCCAGATACAATTACATGGGTCATACCATCTAGTTTCATCTTGTGGGACTTAGTAGGCATAAGGGGTCAGCTAGTGGTCATTTTTAGGGAAAAGGGAGAAGGGGTGATTGAGAGGAAACCCCAGTGGAAGGACTCAGAGGACTTGCAAAGCTTTCTCACTATAGGAGCATCATCTTAGAAGCTGTGTTTTTGTTATAATGTTGTTGTTGTCATACCTCAATAAAAGTCACTTCTGAAAGTCTGGGTGGATACCCACCAAACTTAACAACTCTTACCCTAGAGCAGCAGGAATACAGAAGGGGCTGTTGTTTTAACTTCAGAGTGCTAGAACTAGGTTGTCCAGTTGTAATTTTAGATATAAACATTGAGTTGGGGCACTGTATTAGCTTTCACCAAGAATTTCTATTCACCACCCACTGTTACTATGAGTAGAAAAAGCTTCCCATTGGAGAAGTGAGCTTTTAAATGAAAGTGAACACTGCTTTATCTCAAGGACGTCCTTGTTTCCTCTTGTTCTACTTAATCTTCTTCCCGAGTATAAAAAAAAAATTCCAATGTCAGTTCCTAGGAAGTCTTTTGCCTGGTTTTCAGATCTTTTTTGACCCACCTCCTAGAGTAATGAAAATAAAAACAGAAATAAACAAATTGGACCTAACTAAACTTAAAAGTGTGTGCACAGCAAAGAAAATCGTAAGACAAAAAGACAGTCCTCAGAATGAGAGAAAATATTTGCAAATGAAGCAACTGAGAAGGCATTAATCTCCAAAATATACAAACATGAAGCTCAATATATTCAAACAAACAAACAATCCAATCACAAAATGGATGGAAGACCTAAATAGACATTTTTCCAAAGAAGAAGCACTGGCAAGGACAGGCCCTCAAACATCCATGGACGAATGGACGGTCTGAGATTTGATGGATTTGGTGGCTACTTCCCAGGTGGCTCAGTGGTAAAGACTCTGCCTGCAGTGCAAGAGACACGGGTTCCATCCCTGGTTCGAGAAGATCCACTAGAGAAAGAAATGGCAATCCTCTCCAGCATTCCTGCCTGGAGAATGCTATGGACAGAGGAGCCTGGCAGGCTACAGTCCATGGGGTCACAGAGAGTCAGACATGACTGGGCAACTAATACTTTCACTCACTTCTCTTGGTTTTGCCAGAGATGGATTTTTCTAAGGAGCCAGTGGGGAGCCCAGCATCCTGTCTGGGTTTAGTTTCCTCAGTTCTCTATCACTGTGGTGATCGTCTTGTTTATAATCTGAATGGGGGCAGTTGCAGGTGAAAGGGGGTGCTAGTAACAACTATATTGGCAATCAGACATAAACCAGGACCATTCTGGGTAAATAGGAATGTAAGGTTACAAGCTAGCTTAGGACTGAGAATTCACTGGCGAGAGAACTCTCAAAGCAAGGCTCCTCTGGGATTAAAACTGTGCTGTCAGCCTTGTTATTAAAACAGGGTAATTGTCGTCTCTTACTTTCGACACAATGGCTAATGCTATTAGTGCTGCGATAGAAACCTGTGCTAAATGCATCTTTTATGAGACAGACAGCCTTTTGTGCTTTCCCTACCTTATTTGCTGGGTGCCAAAAACCATTTCTGGGAGGAAGACCGCCTGGGGCATGCCTCGCCAACCTCACACAGGCAGTCCAAGACCTAACCTTGTTCTAGCTGCCTCTCTGAGGCTCCCTCAAGTCAATATGTGGGTTGAAATTCTGGACTGTTAAAGGCCAGTAGCCCCCAGGGCTTGCTGTAGGAGCTTTAGAAACATTTAGGAGTTGCATGGCACAGGGGTCTTTCTGGTCTCTCCTATCTGCTATGTCCCTTCCAAACATCCTGCTTTTGCACCTGCTGTTCTCTCCACCTGAGATGCCCCTTCTTCTCTGAGTTCACTCCTTCTGGCCCCCGCTCTCGGCTCTGACATCACAGACTCATAGGAGACACAGCTGATCACCCCGAGCAGGTCTAGTGTGTCTGTTACACAGAACCTGGTCCTTCTGTGAGGACACAGACAGATCTCATCTCCTCCAGGGCCAGTGTGAGGGTGAAGCACATGCGGCACCCACCTCAGGTGCAAAAGTTAAGATGGCACCAAAAAACTCAATAGTCAAGACAAAAATGAAATATTTTTTAAAAATTAAAGCAATGTAAAAAAAGAAAAAGAAAGAAAAAAGTCACCATGAATGCAATACCAAAATTTTAAACAAAGGCAAGATCACAAGGCAAAGCTTGTGAAAGTACAGATTCGTTGTTATTCAGTCAACAAGTCGTATCCAACTCTTTGTAACCCGTAGCACACTAGGCTCCTCTGTCTTCCACTGTCTCCAAGAGTCTGCTCTAATTCATGTCCATTGAGTCGGTGATGCTATCTAACTATCTCATTCTCTGTCACCCCCTTCTCCTCCTGCCTTCAATCTTTCCCAGCATCAGGGTCTTTTCCAATGAGTTGGCACTTCACATCAGGTGACCAAAGTATTGGAGCTTCAGCATCAGTCCTTCCAAAGAATATTTGGGGTTGATTTCCTTTAAGATTGATTGGACTTCCCTGTAGCTCAAATGGTAAAGAATTTGCCTGCAATACAGGAGACCAGGGTTCGACTCCTGGGTCAGGAAGATCCTCTAGAGAAGGGAACAGCAATTCACTACAGTATTCTTGCCTGGAGAAATCCCAAGGACAGAGAAGCCTGGTGGGCTACAGTCCGTGGGTTCACAAAGAGTTGGATATGACTGAGTGACTAACACATACAAGATTAACTAGTTTGATCTCCTTGCTGTCCAAGGGACTCTCAAGAGTCTTCTCCAACACCACAGTTTGAAAGCATCAATTCTTTGGCACTCAGCATTCTTTATGGCCCAACTCTTATATCCATGCATGACTACTGGAAAAATCATAGCTTTGACTAGACAGACTTAGTCAGCAAAGTGTTGTCTCTGCTTTTTAATCCACTGCTGGATCCCATTCCCTGAATTTCAGATTCAGGAGGTCTGAGGTAGGAGCTGAGAATTTGCATTTCTAACAGGTTACCAGGAGATGCTGATGCTGCTGATCTGGGGAACACATGTTGAGGAGCACTAATTCAGAATCTATTCACCCTACTTCCTGCCTACACTCCACATCAAATTGAAGAAAAATTATTCCTTCTATGACGAAAGCAAAAATGGGTAGAAAAGCAGCCCTTGCACGATAAAATAAATTAATATGTGGCTATCTATCCCCTCTGTGGTTGGCTGAGTAATGCCCCTACAAAGACTCCGTATCCTAATTCCCATAACCTGAGAGCATGTGACCTTATAGGACATAAAGGATTTTGCAGATGTGATTAGGTTAAAGATCTTGACATGGGGGGAGGGGGGGAACTATCATTATCCATGTGGTCCTCATATAACCACAAGTGTCTTAATTTAAAAAAGGCAATGTGGGGACTTTTCTGGTGGTCCAGTGGCTAGGACTCCATGCTCTCACTGCACAGCGCCCAGGTTTGATCCCTGGTCAGGGAACTAGGTCCCACATGCATGTCGCAACTAAGTCCCCGGGCCGCAGTGAAGATCCCGGGAGCCACAACACCCAGTGCAACATACAATGGACTGTTTACTTAGCCATAAAATGGAACGAATCTGAGTCAGTTGTAGTCAGCTGGATGAACCAAGAATGTGTTAAATGGAGTGAAGTAAGTCAGAAAGAGAAAAACAAATATAGTATATTAAAGACATGACTTAGCAACTGAAAAACAACAACAAAACAGAAGGCAATGTGATAACAGAAAGAGACTGGAGTGACACACTTTGAAGACGGAGCAAACAGTCACAAACCATGGAACATGATCAAGGCGATGTACTCTCCCCTAGAGCCTCCAGAAGCAATGCAATCCAGCTGACACCCTGACTTTAGCCCAGTAAGATTATCTGTACTTCTGTCTTCTATAACAGTAAGAGAATAAATGTGTGTTACTCTAAGCCACTAAGTTTATGGCCGTTTGTTACAGCAGCCAGAGGAAGCCAATGCACTCCCAACACGTTATACACAGAATACCTGGGGGCACAGTGAAACAGACCACTGCAAACAGGGCCATGAGGACAAGGAGAAACTCACAAAAGTCACAACGCAGCCCTAGGCAGAAACCTCTGCCATCAAAGGAAATGGGTACAATGTTTTTGGGTGGGTAACTAGTTGAGTTTGCTACAACTCAACATGCGAAAGAGGGAACTTCCCTGGTGGTCCAGTGGTTAATGATCTATCTTCCAATTCAAGGGACTCAGGTTCCATCCCTGGCAGGGGAAGTAAGATCCCACATGTCACAGGGCAACTAAGACCCAACACAACCAAGTAAATTAGTTAAATTTAATTTAAAAAAATTTAAAACATGCAGAAGAGAGGTGACCACCAGTGACAGTAACTCATTCTGGTGTGAATGTTTCAAGCAGGAATCGGGGTAAGAGGTGATATTAGCTAGAAAAAAAGAGTCCTCTCTCATCACCCAATAATTGATTCCCCTGCAGAGAGGACAACCACTTCCCCACCTTGTTGATTTGCAATTTCTCATTGCTATGGGCTTAAGTGTACCCCCAAAATTCATATGATGAAGCCCTAAACCCCCATGTGACCACATTCAATGACATGATCTTTAAGGAGGCAATTACAGTTAAATAAGGTCATAAGGGTGGGGCCCTGAGTCACAGGACCGGTGTCCTTAAGAGAAGAGAAGGAGACATCAGGGGAGCATGTACAGAAGACAGGCCATGAGAGGACATGGCGAAAAGGTGGCCACCTGCAAGCCAGGAGGAAAGGTTGTGGTGGAATCAACCCCACTCCCACCCTGATCTTGGACTTCTGGCCTCCAAATCAGAGAAAGGAATTTTGCCACTTAAGCCACCCACTCTAGAGTGCTCTGTTATGACAGCCTGGCCACTGACATACTCTTTTAATTCAACTCTCTCATTAAAAAAAAAAAAAATTTTCTTTTAAAAAATATTTTATTTATTTACAGCTGCATGCAGGCTTTCTCTACTTGCAGCAAGAGGGGCTACTCTCTCTCTAGTTGTGGTGCCCGGTCTTCTCGTTGCAGTGGCTTCTCTCATTGTGGAGCACAGGACCTGCGGGCTTCAGTAGCTGTGGCACTCAGGCTTAGTTGCCCTGCAGCATGTGGAATCTCCCGGGACCAAGGATCGAACCCACGTCGCCTGTATTTGCAGGTGGAATCCTTACCGCTGGACCACCAGGGAAGTCCCAACCCTCTCATTTTATAGGGGCAACCATGTCTGAGAGCCAGGAATGGGCTCTAGGAGAGCTCAGCCTTAAATCCTAGCCATGCTGGGGTCTGTCTGCCTCCCCCACGCAGCCGAGGGACACAGTCGCCGTAGGTCATGGAGGTAGTTAGCCAATCACCTGCAGGCGTCACGTGGGCTTCTGCTGCAGTCAGTGCTATAGCAGGTCTTATTTTTCATCTGTGTGTTTGCTGTCTGAATTCAGACTACAGTGGACTGGCCAGTGTCCCCCTCTCCTCCCCACAGCTCCCATGGGCATTAGCATGGAAGAACCGTCCTCATAATGATGAGAGGAGGAGAAAACAAACTCATCAGCTTAATCAGAGAAATACAGTCTGCAGGCCAAGTGCTAATTCATCACAGCACCGCCAACAAGAGACATTTGCTCGGCTTTCATTAGCCCAATGAACACAATACAGGAGCAATTGAGCATAAGAGGCAAAGAATGATAATTCCTTCCAAGGAGCCCCTGGGTGACAGTGGCTTTTTCACATGAATAAAGAGGAGCTGATTAATCAAAGACGGTGAATAAAGGCTGCTCGCTATCTGCCCAGACACGGCAAGATGGAAATTCGATAATGCCCCTGCCCCTTTCTGACTTTGGGACCCCTCTCACTTCAGGATGAAATGCGACAAGAGTGAGGTTTTTTCACGAGGCGGCTGCTCAGCCATCTCGGCTTCATTCCTTTTCCTAAATAATCAATACGCACGGATCACAGCTGCTATAAACGTCAAGCAACAATTTGTGGCAAATGCCGGCTCAAATCAGTTCAGGCAGCTCCTGACCAGAGGCCTCCCCCACTGCAGCCAGGGCAGAATTATAAAGAACTCTCCAGACTGCGACGGCATTTTTCTTTCTATCTAGTCTCAGTGCAAGAGGCTCAAGATTTTTTTTTTAAATCCTGCAGACTCCCTGGAAAGGAGGGAGTTATGGTCTGAGATTTTCTGAAATGTTCAGTTGACCTTGGGAAGCTGAAGGACTTCAAGGGGATGGGAAATCGTGGACCCTGATCTTTAAGAGCTGAACTCCTTGGGCAAAATGATCCATCACTCCCAGAGACCAACAGGCAAGAGCCATTATTTGGTGGAGGAGGTAATTCCCTGTGTCTGGGCCCCTGCTGCTTCCCAGGTGGCTCAGTGGTTAAAAAAAAAAAAAAAAAAATTAAAAATCTGCTTGTCAATGCAGGAGATGCAGGTTCAATCTCTAGGTCAGGAAGATTCTCTGGAGGAGGAAATGGCAACCCACTCCAGTATTCTTGCCTGGAGAATTCCACAGACAGAGGAGCCTCGCAGGCTGTAGTCCATGGGGTCCCAAAGAGCTGGACATGACTGACCGTGCATGCTCACATTGGGCCTCTGCATCTGCAATTCCCTTAGCTTGTGATGGTTTCCTTCCTGCCTGCCTTGTGGTTAACCTTACTAGTTACCCTGGTTTCAGCTTGTTTCTTCCTCCAGGAAGTCTTCCCTGACTTCCACGGCTGAGTTGAGCATTTTCCGTTCCTTTAGTTCACAGCACAATAGGGAATCTCGTTTCCACTTGCCCAGTGACACTTACACCTTATTCCAGCAGCAGAAACAATGTCCTCTAGAAGGTCTCCTCCACCACTGCACACATCCTCCATGGGCTATCAGTCCAGAGACCTGTCCACTTTAGCCAAAGGGGTGGACACAGGACCAAAGACAAGTCAAATTCCCATGCCAAGCCAACCTGATATTGATCAAGGTAAGGAAAACAGTGAGAATCAAAGGCATCAACCCTGGAAAAGACCGCCTATGTTTCCTATTCCTTAGATCCCTCTAGCTGCTGCCCATTTCTCTCCTTCCCAAGCCTGGCTGTTCAAACCTGTGAACCATCCCATAGCCTCCCAGTGCACACCGTCTTTGGCTGAGGTTAGCCACAGTTGGCTTCTGTTGCTTATAACCAGAAGCCCTGAGGTTCTTTAACATCCCAACCCTCTCTCTGCAGCTACTGACAGAGAACAGTGGCTGTCACTCATCTTCATACCCTCAGCAACGAACACAGGATCTGGCACCTGGCAACTGCTCACTGGTTTACTGAGTGGAAACTCTTCGTGCTGATCACTGAGTAATGCTGCTTTGATCTGCTGTGTCAAGAGCTGTCAATCTGACATACAACACACACTAATAAATCTGCTTAGCGATGCGAGTGCTGGGAGACAAATGTGATAGACCAGAAAGACATCAGGCTTCCAGCCGCATGGACCTGAATTTGGAAGCCAACTCCAGAATTCGTTAGATATTACTCAAAAGCACAGAATTCACCTCTTTGTCTCTGCATCCACAGCATTGTACCTGGCACCTGGGCAAGTGCTCAAGATATGAGAAATACTAACATCTAAGAACACATCACATAAGCCAGTCTTACCTTAGAGGAAGATCATGTAATTTCCCTCTCTGGACTCTGGACACTTAAACATGTTTAAGTGTTTAAACAGGTTACACATGTAACACAGTTAGTGGTCATTATGTATCAACTTCCCCTCTGGTCAGAGTGTGTCCAACCTTACATGTTTTCCCTAAGGCATAACCATATTGTGCAAGAAGAGCCTTAGTTTAACTCTGCTGTCCCCACGTTCTCCATCTCAGTTATGTAAGTCTAGAGCCTGTAAGGGAGGAAAGACTTCTTCCCTCTACCCTCCAAAGTTTCCCAATGGGGCTTGCAAATTAAGGCTAATAAGATGTTGATTAACAAGAGAAAAATAAATAGAAGTTTCTTAACAGCACACCTGATCATGGGAGAAAGTCAATGACTAGGAACTCAAACGGGTGGTTAGAACTTAGGGCTTCTATAGCATCTTAACACGGACAAGGCAATGGCATCCCACTCCACTACTCTTGCCTGGAGAATCCCATGGACGGAGGAGCCTGGTGGGCTGCAGTCAATGGGGTTGCGAAGAGTCGGATACGACTGAGCGACTTCACTTTCACTTTTCATTTTCATGTATTGGAGAAGGAAATGGCAACCCACTCCAGTGTTCTTGCCTGGAGAATCCCAGGGATGGCAGAGCCTGGTGGGCTGCCCTCTATGGGGTCGCAAAGAGTCGGACACGACTGAAGCGACTTAGCAGCAGCAGCAGCAGCATCTCAACAAAGGAGATTACATTTGTCAAGAAGTGACAAGACAAAGGAAACGGGTTTAGTGGTGGCAAACTGTGGGAAGGTAATATATAGGGGAAAATAAGGGAGGATAAGGGTTGATTTAGTAAGGTTTGCTAGGTAGATTCCTCTGGTGCCATCTCTGGACCAAAGAGTTAAGAGTTCTCCTGAGTGGTTAAAAACAGTAGAAAGGAGAGGGCAGAGGATTTGTCTATGTCAGCTTCCTCTCAACTGCCTTCAGCTCAAAATAATCATTAAGTCAAAGTGGTACATTCTGAGGTTGTGCACTCTGAACCCTTTGTCATACACAGAAGCTGTGACCTAGGATGGGAAAAAAAGTTAAAGTGGTAGTCGCTCAGTCATGTCCGACTCTTTTTGACTCCATGGACATTAGCCTGCCAGGCTCCTTTGTCCATGGGATTCTTCAGACAAGAATACTGGAGTGGGAAGTCCCCTTCTCCCGGGGATCTTCTCCACCCAGAGTTCAAACCCAGGTCTCTTGCATTGCAGATGGATTCTTCACTGTCTGAGCCACCAGGGAAGCCCATGACCTAGGGTGCCAGTTATCTAATGACAGCTGTCCAGAACATGATCACCAGGACTCACGTAAAAGCAAATACAGTGTGAATGTAAAGAACATTCCAGAAAAATGCAAATATGCACATATTTACTTCAAATGATCTGGATCTGTACTTAGCTGCCCTGTTAATCTGCTCTCTGAAAACTGTCCCATATCTCCTTCTACCTCCAAGATGAGCTTAAGAAGTCATGTCTATCTGGAAGAGCAAACACTCTTCTTTATTTAGATCAAGGTCTGCAAAGTTGTTTTTTTTTTTTTTGCAAAGTCCCAGATAATAAATAACCTCCAACCTGGTAATACCAGACCACCTTACCTGCCTCCTGTGAAATCTATATGCTGGTCAAGAAGCAACAGTTAGAACTAGACATGGAACAACAGACTGGTTCCAAATAGGGAAAGGAGTATGTCAAGGCTGTATATTGTCACCCTGCTTATTTAACTTATATACAGAGTTCAGTTCAGTTCAGTTGCTCAGTCATGTCTGACTCTTTGCGACCCCATGAATCACAGCAAGCCAGGCCTGCCTGTCCATCACCAACTCCCGGAGTTCACTCAAACTCATGTCCATCGAGTCAGTGATGCCATCCAGCCATCTCATCCTCTGTCGTCCCCTTCTCCTCCTGCCCCCAATCCCTCCCAGCATCAGGGTCTTTTCCAATGAGTCAACACTTCGCATGAGGTGGCCAAAGTACTGGAGTTTCAGCTTCAGCATCAGTCCTTCCAATGAACACCTAGGACTGATGTCCTTTAGGATGGACTGGTTGGATCTCCTTGCAGTCCAAGGGACTCTCAAGAGTCTTCTCCAACACCACGGTTCAAAAGCATCAATTCTTCGGTGCTCAGCTTTCTTCACAGTCCAACTCTCACATCCATACATGACAACTGGAAAAACCATAGCCTTGACTAGACAGACCTTTGTTGGCAAAGTAATGTCTCTGCTTTTGAATATGCTACCTAGGTTGGTCATAACTTTCCTTTCAAGGAGTAAGTTTCTTTTAATTTCATGGCTGCAATCACCATCTGCAGTGATTTTAGAGCCCCCAAAAATAAAGTCTGACACTGTTTCCCCATCTGTTTGCCATGAAGTGATGGGACCAGATGCCATGATCTTCGTTTTCTGAATGTTGAGCTTTAAGCCAACTTTTTCACTCTCCTCTTTCACTTTCATCAAGAAGCTCTTTAGTTCCTCTTTGCTTTCTGCCATAAGGGTGGTGTCATCTGCATATCTGAGGTTATTGATATTTATCCCGGCAATCTTGATTCCAGCTTGTGCTTCTTCCAGCCCAGCATTTCTCGTGATGTACTCTGCATATAAGTTAAATAAGCAGGGTGACAATATACAGCCTTGATGTACTCCTTTTCCTATTTGGAACCAGTATATTCCATGTCCAGTTCTAACTGTTGCTTCCTGACCTGCATATAGGTTTCTCAAGAGGCAGGTCAGGTGGTCTGGTATTCCCAACTCTTTCAGAATTTTCCACAGTTTATTGTGATCCACACAGTCAAAGGCTTTGGCATAGTCAATAAAGCAGAAATAGATGTTTTTCTGGAACTCTCTTGCTTTTTTTATGATCCAGCGGATGTTGGCAGAGTACATCATGTAAAATGCCAGGCTGGATGAAGCACAAGCTAGAATCAAGATTTCCAGGAGAGATATTAATAACCTCAGATAAACAGATGACACTGCCCTTATGGCAGAAAGTGAAGAAGAACTAAAAAGCCTCTTGATGAAAGTAAAAGAGGAGAGTGAAAAACCTGGCTTAAAACTCAACATTCAAAAAACTAAGATCAAGGCAACTGGTCCCCTCACTTCATGGCAAATAGGTGGGGAAACAATGGAAACAGTGAGGGACTTTATTTTTCTGGGCTCCAAAATCACTGTAGATGATGACTGCAGCCAGGAAATTAAAAGATGCTTGCTCCTTGGAAGAAAAGCTATGACAAACCTAGACAGCATATTAAAAAGCAGAAACATTACTTTGCCAACAAAGGTCCATCTATGGTTTTTCCAGTAGTCATGTACAGATGTGAGAGTTGGACTATAAGAAAACTGAGCACTGAAAAATTGATGCTTTTGAAATGTAGTGTTGGAGAAGACTCCTGATTGTTCCTTGGACTGCAAGGAGATCAAACCAGTCAATCCTAAAGGAAATCAACCCTGAATATTCATTGGAAGGACTGAAGCTGAAGCTGAAACTCCAATACTTTAGCCACCTGAAGCAAAGAATTGAGTCATTGGAAAAGACCCTGATGCTGGGAAAAATTGAAGGCAGGAGAAGAAGGGGGTGGCAGAGGATGACATGGTTAGATGGCATCACTGACTGGATGGACATGCATTTGAGCAAGCTCTGGGAGATGGTGATGAATAAGGAAGCCTGGCATGCTGCAGTCTAAGAGTCAGACACAACTGAATGACTGAACTGAACTGAACCTGGTGGCTCAGACAGTAAAGAATCTGCCTGTGATGCAGGAGACAAGGTTCTATCCCTGGGTCAGGAAGATCCCCTGGAGAAGGGCATGGCAACCCACTCCAGTAGTCTTGCCTGGAGAATTCCATGAACAGAGGAGCCATGGGGTCGTAAAATGTCGGACATGATTGAGCAACAAACATTTGCACTAGGTAGTAAATACTTTAGGCTCTGTAAGCCACACAGCCTCTCATTACAAGCTACTCATCTCTGACCTGGTAGAGTGAAAGCTACAGTGGATGTGACTGTGTTCCAGTAAGACTTTTTTTATAAGCACTGGAATCTAAATTTCATATAATTGTCAGGTGTAGCAAAGTATTCTCCCTCTGATTTTTTTCATCCATTTGAAAAATGCAAAAACTATTCTAGCTCAAGAGCTGTGGGCTGTATTTGCCCTGCAGGCCAACATCTGCCAGCCTCACCTAAATGAAGGCTTAGCTCATCCTTGACACAGGATGGCTATCATTAGCTGCTCACTCCCCTTTCCAGCCACAGTACAACCAGGAGCCTGCACCCCAGGAAGAAACCTGCAGGGAAACCAGAGAGGAGTCTACTGGGAACAAGAGGAGCAGAGGCCATGGGGAAAGCTGTGGAAGTATACCCAGGACAGAAGTCAATTACTCCTGCTTGCTAATTTGTCTAGCCCTGGGCAATTCAGTTACACTGTCTAAATTTTGGCTTTCTCTTACACGAAATGGATCTATTCCACCTCGTGAGACTGTGAGGATTATGTGAAATAAGCTACTCAAAGCATTTCACACAGCCTGGCACCCAGCAAGATCTTAATGGAGTCTGGTTCCCCACAGGGAAGGAAGGGGACATTCCCATTTTTCCAAATGCCAATTAGCCTGAAGAATGTCCACACATTTACAGAATGTATGCACAGAATGTACACACATTCAGAACAAGCTTGCTGAGCCCTGATATAGGAGAATTGTGTTTGATCTCCTGGGTAAGAATGACCTCCTAAGCTATTCTGGAAGGTGGGAGATGAGCCCATTTTTCGAAGGCTGATCAACAGAGCAACAAGCATGTACTATCTGGCAGGGTTGGGAGGGGAGGGGGGAGAGGCTCTACTGACTTTCTCCTTTGACAGCAGAAACTCAGTCCAGCTTTCCCCTGATACCCTTTTTCTGTTCATCCTGCTCACTAGTGAGGCTTAGCTCTGCAGCTAAATTGCAAGCAATCCCCTTACTATTTAGCTGCCCTTTTCAAAGGTCTAGATCTACAACCTGCAGCCCAGGTCTTGCCACACAGAGCAAGAGAGCCTCTAACCTTCAGGAATAAATGCACCTGGGAACCTGGAACAATACGGCTGGTTCATCCAGATTATTCTCAAAACGACTATCAGTAATTCCAACCTTCAAGAACCTCAACAAATTCTGCTGCCCTTCACAAGTAACCCGTGGGGTCGGCAGAGACTGTGGGCCTGATTTCTCCCTCTGTCCAGTCCATTGTCCTCCCTCCAACAGAGGTGGACCCCAGAGAGCACCCTAATGAGCTCCCTGAGCAAGAACTCTGGCTCCAAATCTGCTTCCTGGAGAACCCAGACAGCGACAGGAGCACAGTCAGCTCCAGGGTCAAATTCCCTGGCCAGACCATGGGCTGGACCACTTGTGTGAAACTCTTCCCAAATCTCAACTTCTCACCTAGAAAAAAATCTGTGCCTTGTAATGCGTGTCCATGCTCAGTCGCTTCGGTCGTGTCCAACTCTGCACGACCCCATGGACTGTAGCCCACCAGGCTCCTCTGTCCATGGGATCTTCCAGACAAGAGTACAGGAGTGGGTTGCCATGCCTTCCCCCAGAGGATCTTCCCCGCCCAGGAATCAAACCTGGGTCTCCTGCTTTGCAGGCAGATTCTTTACCATTGAGCCACCAGGGAAGCCCGTGCCTTTTAATGGGAAATGGATAAAATAAACATGCAAGGTACATAGTATACCTCCTAGATTCATCCTTGGAGATGAGAAGTCTCATAGACATGCTAGAAGCCAAACAGGAAAGACTCTGAAACAGCCAAGGGGATCAGAATACGCCACCCCAAATAAGTTGTATTTAAGTGATCTCGTGCAGGGCCCTGTGGGACTCCAGGGCTCAAGGTCTTTGTGTCTCTCATTTCTTTGATTAGAGGAAACAGTCTTCATTCAGCCTCCATGACTTTCCCTGAGTTCCAATGGGCTGATTCAAGCCGTTGGTAATTAGGGAAGGGAGAGGATGCACAACCAGGGAGAAAGAGCAGGCTTGGGGCAAGGTTCTGTTTCCCCATCAAAGGATACACACAACAGAATCTCTGAGCTGCTCTGCAGAAACTGAAACCTCCTCCAGGTGGAAGAACTTAATGATTAACAGTGATATGCTGCTCACAAGCATGTGGACCCCAGACCAGTTGGAGTAAATTTGATGATGTCAACTTCTTACCTCACCACCAACACATTAGAAGAATGTCCACAAGCTGATTATGCCCTCTTTAAACAATTACAATAAAAGTTCTCACTTTTTCCCCAAAATTGGGATACACAGTTTTGAGGGTTTTAGCCTGCTGTGGCCCCCTTTTTGCCTGGCAAAGTTATAAAACTATCCGTTTCTGTTGTTGTTCAGTCACTCAGTTGTGTCTGATTCTTTGTGACCCCCATGGATTGCAGCATGCCATGCTTCCCTGTCCTTCACTATTTCCTGGAGTTTGCTCAAACTCATGTCCATTGAGTTGGTGATGCCATCCAACCATCTCATCCTCTGTCGTCCCCTTCTCCTTCTGTCCTCAATCTTTCCCAGCATCATGGTCTTTTCTAATGAGTCAGCTCTTTGCATCAGGTGTCCAAAGTATTGGAGCTTCAGCTTCAACATCAGTCCTTCCACTGAAAATTCAGGGTTGATTTCTTTTAGGATTGACTAGTTTGATCTTCTTGCTGTCCAAGGAGCAAAACTACTTCACCCAAAACTCTGAGATTCCATTAGGCACCAGTGAGCTTTCAGCATCAGCCTCCCCCTATCTGCTGAAGCAAACTCCCCGCTTTGCAAAGGAGTTCCTCTCCCACTTCTCATATCAGAAAGGGCAAAACCAGTACTCATAATTTTTTTTTTTAAGGTAAGAAGTAGATTTAGAGAGATACATATTCCAGACACAGAATATGGCCCATCTCAAAAGACACCTTTTTAACAATTGTGTTTGTTTTGGCCGTGCAGCATGCAGGGTCTTAGTTCCCCTACCAGAGATCAAACCCAGGCCTCCTGCAGAAGAAGCACAGAGGCTTAACTACTGGACCATCAGGGAAGTCCTTCAGTGACAGAATCTTCTGAGGCAGAACCACTCCCAATCACCAGAGAGGACTCTAGACTCTTACCAGTCCAGAGATGGCACCAGAGGAATATGCATAACAGTTACTAAAATAACAATTACCTTCCATTGTTTTTCCACATCTATTTACCTTCCAACAATTTACTATCCATGCAATGGCACCCCATTCCAGTACTCTTGCCTGGAAAATCCCATGGGCGGAGGAGCCTGGTAGGCTCCAGTCCATGGGGTCACTAAGAGTCGGACATGACTGAGCGACTTCACTTTCACTTTTCACTTTCATGCACTGGAGAAGGAAATGGCAACCCACTCCAGTGTTCTTGCCTGGAGAATCCCAGGGACGGGGGAGCCTGATGGGCTGCCGTCTATGGAGTCGCACAGAGTCAGACACAACTGAAGCGACTTAGCAGCAGTTCCTTTGCCTTGTTACTTCTCCATGAATGTATCACTTTTTTAAAAAATGATATATAAGCTTCCAGTTTGCCTGTGGCGGATTCATTTTGATATTTGGCAAAACTAATACAATTATGTAAAATATAAAAATAAAATAAAATTTTTAAAAAATAAATTTAAAAAAAAAAGCTTTCAGTTTGCAACATCTATTTGGGGTTTTCACTGAATTTCCATATGTGAAATAAATAATCTTTTTCTCCTGTTAATCTTTTGTCAGCTTAATTTGAAAGGCCCCAGTCACTGAACATAAGAGGTTAGAGGAGAAAGTTTTTTCCTCTCCAACAACAGCATGGAAAAATAGGCCACATGGACCATAGAATAGGCACATGTAGCTTGCTCATTCTTTTCTACGGTTTGAGGTCTGCTTCTGAGAAGTTATAGGTCAGTGTATATAAAAAGAAATAATATACAAAGGAGGCTAGATTACACATTTATTTTCTCTAGTGCCTTGCACAAGCCCAGGCACACATATTTGAGTGTGGACTTTCAAATATCCAGTGGATAGATAATTAACTGAGGAGAGGGGACAGAGGGGAGGATATGGCTAAGATTAATTCATTCCAATACTTGAACCTTTACTCTTTGCCAAGCATTTTTCACAGTACTTGGAGATACAGCTGTTAACAAGATGACCTATGCCCTCACAGAGCTCAGTCTAAGAGAGTCTATATGGATTAAACAGGCAGTCACAAAAGCATAATTGCCAAGGGCCAAGTGCCGTACAGAAAAATCAAGGGTAGGATGAGATCAGTAGGGGGTCTCAATTTAGACGAAAGGATCAGAGAAATGTTTAAGTCATTACTTTTTTTAAATTAATGTATTTTTTATTGAAGGATAATTGCTTTATCAAATTTTGCTATTTCCTGTCAAACCTCAACATGAATCAGTCATCAGATCAGATCAGATCAGTCGCTCAGTCATGTCCGACTCTTTGTGACCCCATGAATCGCAGCACGCCAGGCCTCCCTGTCCATCACCAACTCCCAGAGTTCACTCAGACTCACGTCCATCGAGTCAGTGATGCCATCCAGCCATCTCATCCTCTGTCGTCCCCTTCTCCTGCCCCCAATCCCTCCCAGCATCAGCCATAGGTATACATATATCCCCTCCTTTTGAAATTCCCTTCCCATCCCACCCCTCTAGGTTGATACAGAACCCCTGTTTGAGTTTCCTGAGCCATACAGCAAATTCCCGTTGGCTATCTATTTTACATATGGTAATGTAAGTTTCTATGTTATTCTTTCCATACATCTCACCCTCTCCTCCCCTCTTCCCGTGTCCGTAAGTCTATTCTCTATGTCTGTTTCTCCACTGTTGCCCTGTAAATAAATTCTTCAGTACCACTTTTCTAGATTCCGTATCATATATATGTGTTAGAATACAATATTTATCTTTCTGACTCACTTCACTGTGTATAATAGGTTCTAGGTTTATCCACCTCATTAGAACTGATTCAAATGCATTCCTTTTTATGGCTGAGTAATATTCCATTATGTATATAAACCACAACTTGTTTATCCATTCATCTGTTGATGAACATCTAGGTTGCTGCCATGTTCTAGCTATTTTAAATAGTGCTGCAATGAACAAAGGGATACATGTCTCTCTTCAATTGTGGTTTCCTGAGGGTATATGCCTAGGAGTGAGATTGCTGGGTCATATGGTGGCTTTATTCCTAGTTTTTAAAGAAATCTCCATACCATCTTCCATAGTGGCTGTATCAATTTACATTCCCACCAACAATGCCAGAACATTCCCTTTTTTCCACACCCTTTCCAGCATTTATTGTTTGTAGACTTTTTGATTAGGGCCATTCTGACTGGTATGAGGTGATATCTCATTGTAGTTTTGATCTGCATTTCTCTAATAATGAGCAATGTTAGCATCTTTTCATGTGTTTGTTAGCCATGTGTATGTCTTCTTTGGAGAAATATCTGTTTAGGTCTTTTTCCCACTTTTTGATTGGGTTGTTTTTCTGGTATTGAGTTATATAAGCTGTTTGTGTATTTTGGAAATTAATCCTTTGTCAGTTGTTTCATTTTCTATTATTTTCTCCCATTCTGAGGGTTGTCTTTTCAGCTTGCTTATAGTTTCCTTTGCTGTGAAAAAGCTTTTAAGTTTAATCAGGTCCCACTTGTTTACTTTTTATTTTATTTCTGTTACTCTTGGAGGCGGGTCATAGATTTGCTTTGATTTATGTCATCAGTGTTCTGCCTATGTTTTCCTCTAACAGTTTTATAGTTTCTGGTCTTACATTTAGGTCTTTAATCCATTTTGAGTTTGTCTTTGTGTATGGTGTTAGGAAGTGTTCTAATTTCATTCTTTTACATGTAGCTGTCCAGTTTTCCCAGCACCATTTATTGAAGAGGCTGTCTTTGCCCCATTGTATATTCTTGCCTCCTTTGCCGAAAAAAAAGGTACCCATAGGTGCATGGATTTATTTCTGGGCTTTCTATCTTGTTCCATTGGTCTGTATTTCTGTTTCTGTGCCAATACCATACTGCCTTCATGACTGTAGCTTTGTAGTATAACCTGAAGTCAGAAAGGTTGATTCTCCCAGCTCCATTCTTCTGTCTCAGGACTGCTTTGGCTTTTCAGGGTCTTTTGTGTTTCCGTATGAATTGTGAAATTTTTTGTTCTAGTTCTGTGAAAAATGCCATTGATAATTTGATATGGATCACACTGAATCCTTAGACTGCATTTGGTAGTACAGTCATTTTCACAATATTGATTCTTCCTACCAAGGAACATGGACTATCTCCCCATCTGTTTATGTCATCTTTGATTTCTTTAATTAATGTTGTATACTTTTCTGTGTACAGTTCTTTCATCTCCTTAGGTAAGTTTATTCATTGATATTTCATTATTTTTGCTGCAATGGTGAATGGGATTGATTCCTTAATTTCTCTGAATTTTCATTTTTAGTATATAGAAATGCAAGTGATTTCTGAGTATTGATTTTGTATCCTGCAACTTTGCTAAATTCACTGATTATCTCTAGTAATTTTCTGATATTATCTTTAGGGTTTTCTGTGTATAATGTCACCTGCAAACAGTGAGAGCTTTACTTCTTTTCTGATATGGAGTCCTTTTATTTTTTTCTTCTCTGATTGCTGTAGCTAGGACTTCCAGAACTATGTTGAATAGTAGTGGTGAAAGTAGACACCCTTGTCTTTTTCCTGGTCTTAGGGAGAGTGCTTTCAATTTTTCACCATTGAGAATAATGTTTGCTATAGGCTTATCATATATGTGGAGAAGGCAATGGCACCCCACTCCAGTACTCTTGCCTGGAAAATCCCATGGACGGAGGAGCCTGGTGGGCTCTAGTCCATAGAGCCACTAAGAGTCGGACATGATGGAGAGACTTCACTTTTACTTTTCACTTTCATGCACTGGAGAAGGAAATGGCAACCCACTCCAGTGTTCTTGCCTGGAGAATCCCAGGGATGGGGGAGCCTGGTGGGCTGCCATCTCTGGGGTCGCACAGAGTTGGACACGACTGAAGTGACTTAGCAGCAGTATCATATATGGCCTTTACTATGTTGAGGTACGTTCCTTCTATACTCATTTTTTTGAAGAGTTTTAATCATAAATAGGTGCTGAATTTTGTCAAAGGCTTTTTCTGCATCTATTGAGATTATCATATGGTTTTTATCTTTCAATTTGTTAATATGGTGTATCACATTGATTGATTTGCATATATAGAAGAACCCTTGAATCCCTGGAATAAACACAACTTTATCATGGTGTATGAGCTTTTTGATGTGTTGCTGAATTCTGTTTGCTAAAATTTTGTTGAGGATTTTTGCATCTATGTTCGTCAGTGATATTGGCCTATAGTTTTCTTTTTTTGTGTTGTCTTTGTCTGGTTTTGGTATCAGGGTGATGGTAGCCTCGTAGAATGAGTTTGAAAGTGTGCCTTTCTCTGCAATTTTTTGAAAGAGTTTTAGAAGGATAGGCATTATCGCTTCTCTAAATGTTTGATAGAATTCTCCTGTGAAGCCATCTGGTCCCGGGCTTTTGTTTCTTCAGAGATTTTTGATCACAGCTTCCATTTCAGTGCTTGTGATTGGGTTGTCCCTAATTTCTATTTCTTCCTGGTTCAGTCTTGGAAGGTTGAACTCTTCTAAGAATCTGTCCATTTCTTCCAGGTTATCCATTTTATTGCCATATAGTTGTTCATAATAATCTCTTATAATCCTTTGTATTTCTGCATTGTCTGTTGTAACCTCTTTTTCATTTCTAATTTTGTTGATTTGACTCTTCTTTTTCTTGATGAGTCTGGCTAAGGGTTTGTCAATTTTGTTTATCTTCTCAAAGGACCAGCTTTTAGTTTTATTTATCTTTACTATTGTTACTTTCATTTCTTTTTCATTTATTTCTCTTTAATCTTTATGATTTCTTTCCTTCTACTAATTTTGGGGGTTTTTTTTGTTCTTCTTTTTCCAGTTGCTTTAGGTGTACAGTTAGGTTGTCTATTCAATGTTTTCCTTGCTTTTTGAGGTAGGATTGTATTGCTATAAACTTCCCTCTTAGGTCTGCTTTTGCTGCATCCCATGGGTTTTGAGTTGTCATGTTTTCATTGTCATTTGTTTCTAGAAATTTTTTTATTTCCCTTTTGATTTCTTCAGTAACCTGTTGGTTATTTAGAAACGTGCTGTTTAATCTCCATGTGTTTGTGTTTTTTACAGTTTTTCCTTGTAATTGGTATGTAGTCTCATAGCATTGTGGTCAGAGAAGATGCTTGATACAATTTCAATCCTCTTAAATTTACTGAGGTTTGATTTGTGAGATTTCTCCATATCCTGGAGAATGTTCCATGTACACTTGAGAAGAAGGTGTATTCTTCTGCATTTGGATGGAATGTCCTGAAGACAACAGTGAGATACAGCTCATGTAATGTATCATTTAAGACTTGTGTTTCCATATTAATTTTCTGCTTTGATGATCTTTCCATTGGTGTGAGTGGGGTGTTAAAGTCTCCTACTATTATTGTGTTACAGTCAATTTCTCGATTTATGCCTGTTAGTATTTGTCTTATGTATTGAGGTGCTCTTATGTTGGGTGCATCAGTTCAGTTCAGTAGCTCAGTCATGTCTGACTCTTTGCGACCCCATGAATTGCAGCACGCCAGGCCTCCCTGCCCATCACCAACTCCCGCAGTTCACTCAGACTCACGTCCATCGAGTCGGTGATGCCATCTAGCCAACTCATCCTCTGTTGTCCCCTTCTCCTCCTGCCCCCAACCCCTCCCAGCATCAGAGTCTTTTCCAATGGGTCAACTCTTCACATAAGGTGGCCAAAGTACTGGAGTTTCCGCTTTAGCATCAGTCCTTCCAAAGAAATCCCAGGGCTGATCTCCTTCAGAATGGACTGGTTGGATCTCCTTGTAGTCCAAGGGACTCTCAAGAGTCTTCTCCAACACCACAGTTCAAAAGCATCAATTCTTCGGTGCTCAGCCTTCTTCACAGTCCAACTCTCACATCCATACATTACCACTGGAAAAACCCTAGCCTTGACTAGATGGACCTTTGTTGGCAAAGTAATGTCTCTGCTTTTCAATATGCTATTTAGGTTGGTCATAACTTTCCTTCCAAGGAGTAAGTGTCTTTTAATTTCATGGCTGCAATCACCATCTGCTGTGATTTTGGAGCCCAAAAAATAAAATCAGCCACTGTTTCCCCATCTATTTTCCATGATGTGATGGGACCAGATGCCATGATCTTAGTTTTCTGAATGCTGAGCTTTAAGCCAACTTTTTCACTCTCATCAAGAGGCTTTTTAGTTCCTCTTCACTTTCTGCCATAAGGGTGGTGTCATCTGCATATCTGAGGTTATTGATATTTCTCCCAGCAATCCTGATTCCAGCTTGTGCTTCTTCCAGCCCATCGTTTCTCATGATGTGCTCTGCATATAAGTTAAATAAGCAGAGTGACAATATACAGCCTTGATGTACTCCTTTTCCTGTTTGGAACCAGTCTGTTGTTCCATGTCCAGTTCCAACTGTTGCTTCTTGACCTGCATATAGGTTTCTCAAGTTGGGTGCATAGATATTTACAATTGTTATGTCTTCCTCTTGGATTGATCCCTTGATCATTATGTAGTGTCCTTATCTCTTGTAATCTTTAAGGTCTATTTTGTCTGATATGAGGATTGCTATTCTAGCTTTCTTTTGCTTCCCATTTTCATGAAATATATTTTTCTATCCTCTCACTTTCAGCCTATCTGTGTCTTGAGGTCTGAAGTGGATTTCTTGTAGACAGCATATATATGAGTCTTGTTTTTGTATCCATTCAGCCAGTCTGTGTCTTTTGGTTGCAGAATTTAATCCATTTACATTTAAAGTAATTATTGATATATATGTTCCTATTGCCATTTTCTAATTGTTTGGGGTTGGTTTTGTAGATCTGTTTTCTTCTGTTGTATTTCTTGACTATATAAGTCAGTTTAACATTTGTTGAAAAGCTGGTTTGATGGTACTGAATTCTGTTAACTTTTGCTTGTCTGAAAAGCTTTTAATTTCTCCATCAATTTTGAATGAGATCCTTGCTGGGTACAGTAATCTTGGTTGTAGATTTTTTCCCTTTCAGTACTTTAAATATATCCTGCCTTTTCCTTCTGGCCTGCAGAGTTTCTGCTGAAAGATCAGCTGTTAAGCATATAGGGTTTCTCTTGTATGTTACTTGTTGCTTCTCCCTTGCTGCTTTTAATATTCTTTGTGTTTAGTCTTTTTAGTTTGACTAGTATGTGTCTTGGCATGTTTCTCCTTGGGTTTATCCTGTATGGTAGTCTTCGTGCCTCTTGGACTTGATTGACTGTTTCCTCTCCATGTTGGAGAATTTTTCAACTATAATCTCTTCAAAATTTTTCTCATACCCTTTCTTTTTCTCTTCTTCTTCTGGGACCCCTTTAATTCAAATGTTCGTGAATTTGATATGGTCCCAGAGGTCTCTGAGACTGTCCTCAGCTCTTTTCATTCTTTTTACTTTATTCTGCTCTTCAGAAGTTATATCCACCATTTTATCTTCCATCTCACTGATTGTTCTTCTGCTTCAGATATTCTGTTATTCTTTCTAGAGTATTTTTAATTTCAGTAACTGTGTTGTCTCTATATGTTTATTCTTTAGTTCTTCTAGGTCTTTGTTAATTGATTCTTGCATTTTCTCCATTTTTGTTTTCAAGGTTTTTGATCATCTTTACTATCATTATTCTGAATTCTTTTTCAGGTAATTTTCCTATTTCCTCTTCATTTATTTGGACTTCTGTGTTTCTAGTTTGTTCCTTCATTTGTGCAGTATTTCTCTGCTTTTTCTTTCTTTCTTTCCTTTTTAGTTACTGTGTTTGAGGTCTCCTTTTCCCAGGCTTTAAGGAAAGTTGAATTATTTCCTTGAAGAAGGTTGAATTCTTTCTTCCTTTTGGTTTCTCCCCTCCTAAGATTGGCCCAGTGGTTTGTGCAAGCTTCGTATAAGGTGAGATTTGTGCTGAGTTTTTGTTTGTTTGTTTGTTTTTCCTCTGATGGGCAAGGGTGAGTGAGGTGGTACTCCTGTCTGCTGATGATTTGGTTTGTATTTTTGTGTTGTTTGTTGTTTAGGTGAGGTGTCCTGCACAGGGTGCTACTGGTGGTTGGGTGATACCAGGTCTTGTATTCAAGTGGTTTCCTTTGTGTGAGTTCTCACTATTTGATACTCCCAAGGGTTAGTCCACCCTTATGGCAGAAAGTGAAGAGGAACTAAAAAGCCTCTTGATGAAAGTGAAAGAGGAGAGTGAAAAAAGTTGGCTTAAAACTCAACATTCAGAAAACAAAGATCATGGCATCTGGTCCCATCACTTTATGGCAAATAGATGGGAAACAGTGGAAACAGTGTCAGACTTTATTTTTGGGGGCTCCAAAATCACTGCAGATGGTGACTGCAGCCATGAAATTAAAAGACGCTTACTCCTTGGAAGGAAAGTTATTCAAAATCAGAGACATTACTTTGCCAACAAAGGTCCGTCTAGTCAAGGCTATGGTTTTTCCAGTGGTCATGTATGGATGTGAGAGTTGGACTGTGAAGAAAGCTGAGCACTGAAGAATTGATGCTTTTGAACTGTGGTGTTGGAGAAGACTCTTGAGAGTCCCTTGGACTGCAAGGAGATCCAACCAGTCCATTCTGAAGGAGATCAGCCCTGGGATTTCTTTGGAAGGACTGATGCTAAAGCTGAAACTCCAGTACTTTGGCCACCTTATGCGAAGAGTTGACTCATTGGAAAAGACTCTGATGCTGGGAGGGATTGAGGGCAGGAGGAGAAGGGGACGACAGAGGATGAGATGGCTGGATGGCATCACTGACTCGATGGATGTGAGTCTGAGTGAACTGTGGGAGTTGGTGATGGGCAGGGAGGCCTGGCGTGCTGCAATTCATGGGGTCCCAAAGAGTCAGACAGGACTGAGCGACTGAACTGAACTGAACTGAGGGTTAGTTCTCTGGTAGTCTAGGGTCTTGGAGTCAGTGTTCCCACTCCAAAGGCTCAGGGCTTGATCTCTGGTCAGGAACAAAGATTTTACAAGTCATGTGTTATGGCATTAAGTGATATTAAGACAACTATCCAAAAATGAGAAACAAAAGATGAATCCCAGACAAATGGCAGTTACAAAACCAGGCAAATAATAATTAAAATATTGGAATATACACATATACACCCATGAGCAAAGTGAAAACAGTCCAACAAAAATAAAGTACAGTAGACTGATCCAGCAAACAAAGGAAATCAAAAATCATATTTACCATTTAAGAACAAAACTAACTTAGGCACAAACTGGAAAACAAAACTAAAGCAAGGTGCCGAGTGGGGAAGCAATGAAAACAAAACTTAACAAATATGTTGAGAGGAAAGAAAAGGAAGAAAGAATAGATACTCAAAGTTAAATAGAGTTAGATGAAGAAGATTTATATACATTAAAGATTAACTGCAAGGGGGAAAGAATAGTAGGAAAGGCAAGCAAAAGAATAAAGGTAGAAAAAAATATATCCAACTTAAAAAAATTAAGAATTAAAATTATAAAAAAGAGAAAAGAGAAAAAATAGAAGAAGAAAGAAAAGGGTGGGGTGGAGGAAAACTACACAGAACTGCAAAAGCCCAATGTAGAGGCAGAGGTTTATAACAACAATAGAAAGTGTGACTGAATATACACATATACATATACAGCCATAAACAAAATCAAAACAGTCCAACAAAAATAAAGTACAATAGATTGACCTGGTGAACAAAGGAACCCAAAAATTACATCTACCAGAACAAAACTAATTAAAGCACAAACTGGAAAACAAAACTAAAACAACGTGCCAATTGGGGAATAAAGCAATGAAAATAAAACTAACAAATATGTTGAGAGGAAAGGAGAGAAAGAAAAGAAAGAATAGATATGCAAAGTTAAATAGAGGTAGATAAAGAAGATTTATATATGTTAAAGGTTAACTGCAAGGAGAAAAGAACAGTAGGAGAAGCAAACAAAGGAATAAATGTAGACAAAGTAATAATAGGTTTGAAAACTAAAATTAAAAAAAAGGAAAAAAATAGAAGAAAACTCCACAGAACTGCAAAACCCCAACATAGAGGCATAAGTTTATGACAATAAAAAATGTGACTGAGGGGGAAAAAAAGCTCAAAAGCTTAATTGGATTTCTTAGTGCCAATAAAATCAACAACTACAACAGAGGAGGGGGAAAAGAAAAAAGTCCAAAAGAATTTACAGAACAAGTCAAAAAATAAGAATAATAAATGTCTTTCCTGAGTCACTGCTGTCAGAGTCCTTTCCCTCGCTGGGAATCACAGTCCACCTCACTTCCCTAGGATGCCCTCCAACACTGTGCTGATCTCTGGACCTGCAGTGGGGGCTGCTCAGATTCTAATCTGGTCCTACTCCTGTGTGTTCTTGCCTCCAATGTCCACAGCTATCAGAGCTAGTGTGTTTTCTTTTGTGGGAGCTCTCAATGGCCTTTTATATATTCCATAGACAGAGTCTGCCTTGTTGATCATGTGGATTTAATCTCCAGCTTGTACGGCTGGTGGGATGGTTTTGGTTTTTCTTCCTTAGCCACACTGCCCCTGGGTTTCAATTGTGGTTTTATTTCCACCTCTGCACGTGGGTCTTCCACTGGGCTTTGCTCCTGAGGCTGCCCTGGAGGACTTGGGTTTGCCTCTGTGAGGGCCAGGTGTGGAGGTGGTGCAGCTGCTTAGGTAGCAGGGGTCTGGTAGAACCAGGTACTCAGGGGGATTGGTGGCTAGGGTAGTAGGAAATAGAGTGCTCTAGAAGGGTATGGCAACCAGTATTGGCCAATACGCTCCAGTATTCTTGCCTAGAGAACCCCCTCTCTGACAGAAAAGACTGGCAGGCCATAGTCTACAGGGTCCCAAAGTGTCAGATAGGACCGAAGCGCCTCTGCATGCATAGACACAAGACTTTTTTTTCTTTTGCCTGCGGCGGCCCTGCTCCAGTGAGAGTTGAACATGAAGGTGGTGCAGCTGCTTGGCTTGCGGGGACCCTGATGGTGCCAAGTGTGCAGGGACACAGACTGCCTCCGCCGCAGGAGTTATGGCCCTATCAGAGTCTTTTCTCGAGACTCTTTAAGTCATTTCTTAAATGTTTAGAGCTTCCCCTGTGGCTCAGCTGGTAAAGAATCCACCTGCAATGCGAGAGACCTGGGTTTGATCCCTGGGTTGAGAAGATCCTCTGGAGAAGGGAAAGGCTACCCACTCCAGTATTCTGGCCTGGAGAATTCCATGGACTGTATAGTCCATGGGGTCTCAAAGAGTCAGACACGGCGGAGCAACTTTCACTTTCCCTTACAAGAGCATAACATATAAGCAAACACCTAACTGATGGGTAAATTAACCAGTAACGGTGTGGGGATGGGGGCGGGGGGCAGTGCAGGGGAACAATGGCAGGGCACGTGCTAAGGAAAGAGCACAGCAAGTGTGACCCAGGCACTGAAAAGCCATCACTGTGGCTGGGGCACAAGACGATGCTGGCACAGAGACAGAGGTCAGACCACATGGGTGCTCATGGTCCACAGGCTTTGGAGTTTCCTCTTGTGCCCAATGGGCAGGCATGGGAAGGATGCAGGCCAGGGAATGTCCTTGTTTAAGTTTCAGAGAGACATTCTGTCTGCAGAAGAGAAGTTGGGCCACAGCAGGGCAGAAGAGGGAGCAGGGAGGGCCTTTTGGCTGTTTTAGTCAGGGGATGGTAGCTTGGACCATGGTGATTTGCAAAGAGAGAAAGGCAGATGGGGGAAGATATGTTTCAGAAGCAGAATGAAAGGGAGTAAAGAAAGAATATTAGAACGGCTTCCAGGCTTACCCAGAAGGCAAGTGAGAGGATATATGAGCTATTTAGTGAGGCGGAAACAGTTGGAGGAGGAGTTCGTACAGTGGGTTGAACCATGTGCACTCAGTCATGTCCAACTCTTTGCTATCCCACAGACTATAGACCGCCAGGCTCCTCTGTCCATGGTATTTCCCAGGCAAGAATACTGCAGTGGGTTGCCATTCCCTTCTCCAGGGGATCTTCCTGACCCAGGGATCGAACTTGGGTCTCCCACATTACAGGCGGTTTCTTTACCACCTGAGCCACCAGGGAAGCCCAGGTTGAACCGTATCCCCCCTCAATCCATGTCCACCAGGATCCATCAATGTGACCTTATTTGGGAATAGGATCTTTGCAGATGTACTAAAGTTATAAGACCATACTAGATTAGGGTGGGCCACATCTACATTGCAAACTGACACTAACTCAAGAGCAGGGCGCTTGGGCCACCCATGCCATCGTGATGGGCACGGACTCTCTGCAGCTGGGGTGGGCAGTCATCAGAGAACAAACCAGAAATGAATGTGACACGGTCAGACTTGCATTTGGATGGCTACATGCAAAGAACATTTGAGTTCTTTTCATTTAATGCCTTCTCCATTGACGTTCTTTTCTGATGTACTATGAGGGACCACAGGTGGGCCCCAGATTCCTTTTTTTTCTTCTGCGGCTTTAATTTTAGCACAACAGTCCCAACATTACTACTTGGCATCTGCCCCCAAATAACCCTTATCAGTCACCTAACACTTAATCGCTTAACAGAGCGTAAAATACCAGTTCCTGGGAGTCAGGTTAAGTGTAGGAATTGGCTGAACCTTCACTGCACTGGTGGCTTCTCCCATGACTTTAAGCACCGCAATTTATGGGGTGATAAATAAAAAGGCATCAGCTTTTACCCACCATGGAATTAGACACGGTCCTCAGTCCAGGATTAGGGGCCAAACAACTCACTTAGAAAAACCACAAATGTACTGTGGCTGGGTGTATCTAGAGTCAAAGTGTTTCATAAAAGCAAGCAATTGCATACAAACATGCTGAACACCACCCAAATTCTCTGAAGATGAGCCTGCTGCTTAGCTTTAAAAAAAAAAAAAAAAAAAAAGGATATGTACTAAAAGATCCACTTTTAACAGCTTTTTTGGATATATCATTCAACTGCCAAATTCACCCATTTACAGTATAGAACCCAACGGCTTTTCATAAATTTAGAGTGATGTGACCATCATCACTATCTAAGAGGTCACTTTTAAGAAGCTCAGAATTTAGAAAACAAGGAAGTGTTTGGGGGTATTTTGGACTGTGAGCTGTGAGCTCCTGAAAAACACAGATCATTCCTCTAAAAAGTAAACGTATGCGCACAGAAGTATTTTACACACAGCTTCAGCAGATTCTCCTCCATCCCCACCACCCAGAGCTGGCTAAATCCTTAACCAAACCAGAGCACAGCCATATCTCTGAGATTCTGCAGGTTTGGTTCCTGATCACTGCCATAGAGTGAATATCACAATAAATTGAGTCGCATGAATTTTCCGGTTTCCTAGCGTATATAAAAGACATGTTTATGTTATACCATAGTCAATTAAGTATACAATAGCATGATATCTAAAAAAAACAATGTATATACCTTAATTAAAAAATAATATTGCTTAAAAAAATGCTAACCATCATCCGATCCTTCAGCAAGTACCATCATCTGATCCTTCAGGGTGTTGTAATCTTTTTTGCTAGCGGAAGGCTCGAAATACTATGAGAACCACCAAAATGTGACAGAGACACAAAGTGAGCAAGTAGTGTTGGAAAAATGATGCCCACAAACTTGCTCAATGCCGGGTTGCCACAAACCTTCCCTTTGTTTAAAAAAAAAAATCAGTACCTGCAAAACACAATAAAGTGAAGCTCAATAAAGAACAGTGTCCCTATAAAGGGCAAAGTGGTGTCATGTTCATTTTCACGTGACATTGCCTCTCCACTCCCACAATAAGGAACTCCTTGAAGAAGAGTACTCAGACTTGAATGGGCCACCTTAGAATGGACTGGCCACAAGGTCTCCCTCCCCAGCCCCACATTTAAGCCCCAGTGCTTTGGCTTCAATGTCAACAGATTGCTCTTGGGTCAAGAACATAAAAAATACTCTCCATGGCCATCCTCACTAAACTGCTATCAGCCAAAGACATGCAGGTTATTTACTCCCCTGACATTATAGTTGACCCAGTGGTACAGGAGCAAGTTGGGAGTCTAGACTCTAAGATTCTCAAAGTTTTAGGATGCAGTAAACAGAATTCACTTGGGAGCCATGAGACACATTTCATCTGTGGATCTTTAAGTACCAGACACAGAGCCTGCCACACATTCTGGCTGGTAAACAAAGAGAAGTTATTGAAAAGAACATGGGAATTTACAGAACTCATACAAAGGTGGGGAGACCTTGAATGGAAATCAGCAGCATGGTGGGCTTGCCCCATGTTGGCTGTCTATAGACTCCAACTTCCTTTCTTATTGTGGGGAAATTACCATCATCTGTAGTACTGTTGTCTCAGTCTTGAACTACAGAAGCCCAAAGGAGGCTCTTTCTTTTTCTCCCTCAGCCCCTGGCAATCAGAAGGCAGGCAAGTGATCCAAGGTTGGCAAACCCCACCCTCCCAACAGAGACCGAATCTGGAGAGAGTAGTAGAGACAAAGAGACAATTATTTGGCAAAACTAATACAGTTATGTAAAGCCTAAAAATAAAATAAAATGAGAAAAAAAAAAAAAAAAGAATAATTCCAGAGAAGCTATAGGGGGAGGGAAACTGAAAGCTGAACTAGGCAGTGTGGGTGGGGGAAGAGAGGAGGCAGAGATATGAGCCTGGGGGAGGGTGTGGTCTAACACCCAGGAGACCCAGACTGTGGAGGGATGACTGGAGCCAAGAATGTCTCCTGGGGGGCAGCTCAAAGGTAGCACAGCCTTTCCCATGAGGGTCCCAAAGAGTGGCCATCCAGCACCAGACTAAGTCTTGCCTCTCCATCTTCCAGGCATGCGTCAGGATCTGAAGCACTTTCATGACTTCCGGGCAGCCCGTGGATCCCCTGGGTCCATGCTGCTGGACCCTGCACTCCTACTGACCCAGGAGCACCAGAATCTTTCAACCCTGGAAAATGAACTGCAGTCTAAATGTGAAGTTTGACCCAAAGACAATAAAACTAATTTGGGACTACAAGAAAAATGCTACCTATGGAGAATATGTGTTGATTCACATGGAGAAGGGGCAAATTAAAGAAAAGCTCAAAGACAAGGAATATCAGTGCACCTTTCCAAACTATTCTCTCCACAGGTGAGTCACAATCCCTGTTGAAGTAAATATCAACCAAAGCCAGCTTTCAGAAATGCTGGTCTACACTAACGCAGAGGCACGGCTGCCCAAAAGTTCTCCTGTCTTATCTACAATGCGGATTTTATGAAATGCACCTGGGTCAAAAGCCAAGCAGGCCCCGATGATGTCCAATATTTCTTGTATACACGAGACTCAAAGAAAAAAAAAATCGAAAGAGAATGTCCTCATTACCTGAAAGACTCGGGGACCCACATGGGATGTCACCTCCGAGATCTCTCAGGATTAACTTTGTACAGTTACTTCCTGGTTAACGGTACCAGCCAAGAAATAAGAATCCAATTCTCCAATTCAGTTCTGTTGTTAAAGGAAATAGAGCAGTACAACCCACCTGACAATATCACTATCCATTGCAATGAATCACACTGCCTCAGCTGGTGGGAAAAGCCCAGGACAGACACAGTCCAACAGGGGATTCTGGCACCAGCTGGACATTCAGAGACAGCATGATACCAGCAGCAGTAGAAATCAACTGATTGTGACTTGGGGAATAGATACAACTTCCTGAAACCAGGGTTCAAAGCAAAACTTACTGTGAAGATAAGGGCGGCAGATGCCCAGAAAGTCCACTGGGGTGCCTGGAGCCAGCCCACTGAGTTCGGCTCTGAAGAACCAGAATCCAGCTGGGTGCATGTCTATGTACTGGTTGTCCTGGGGACTCTTGTCTGTGGCCTGAACCTCAGCTGCCTTTTCCAAAGGTTCCTAGGGATGCACAGGTTATTCCTGCTGGTTCCACAGATCAAAGACAAATTGAACAATAACCATCAAATCGACCATGAGATCCTCTGGGAGACGTTTACACATGAAACAAGAAAGAGGTCTTAACTGTGGAAGAAGTCACAGAAGCCCCAGGGAAACTGTGAATTCCGGGCGTCTCCATACCCAGAACTTTCTAGAAGTTATTAGGTTTAAAAAAATTTTTTTTTAATGTTTCTTAAATGTTTTGTTTACTGCTTCAAATGTAGCTTTTGAAAAGTTTTGTGAGCATTTTTATAGCATTCTATTTTTTCTTATGGGGCTTCCCAGGAGGCTCAGTGGTAAAGAAACTGCCTGCCAATGCAAGAGATGCAGATTCCATCCCTGGGTCTGGAAGATCCCCTGGAGAAGGGAATGGCAACCCACTCCAGTATTCCTGCCTGGAGAATCCCATGGACAGAGGAACCTGGTGGGCTACAGTTCATGGGGTTGCAGAGTCAGACACAACTTAGTGATTAAACAACAAATAGGAGGAGGGGGTTGGGGAAGAAGGATGGGTAACCTGATGACACAGCAGCATAGCTTACTCAGCAGCTGCCAATATGCTCTGGTGGACTGTTTCTACTGAAACATTATTTTCATGGTGCTTCTTCCTTAACCCTACAAACAGCCTTGGTCCATGCCCATGTTCCAAGTCTGGTTCTCCAGCCTCCCACCAATGTTAAGGTGCCTTCTCCTTCCAAGAACTACCTTGCAACCAAAACTGTAATTGGTACAAGAACATATAAGACATCTGCAGGGACCTGGAAGCAAAACCCGGGAGAGCCTTCTCAAGGCCCAAGTGTCTGCTCAAGGAACACCAGCTGAGATGTACGACTGCCAACCATTTTTTTTTCCTGGTGCTTTTTTCACTCTCTCAGAATTCAGTCTCAGACAAGGGCATCTGACAGGCAAAGCTTGGGTCCCCATCCGCGACTAAACATTCTGCAGACAACTGACTCAACCTGTCCTAACGAAACCACTCAGGTGGGGAAGATGTGCCCTCAGAGCATCAAGGCATCATCAGACGGGAAATGGATGCTGAGCTAGAAAAAAATGCTGGGTTCTACTCCACACCATGAAGATTCACCATCTGAAAGACTGTGAAGCCATCATTTTCAAATCACTGTGGACGGTAAGTGCAGCCACGAAAATAAAAAATGCTTGCTCCTTGGAAGGAAAGCTATGACAAACCTAGACAGAGTAAAAAAAGGCAGAGACATCACTTTGCTGACAAAGGTCCATCTATGCAAAGCTATGGTTTTTCCAGTAGTCATGTACAGATGTGAGAATTGGACCATAAGGAAGGCTGAGCGCCAAAGAACTGATGCTTTTGAATTGCGGTGCTGGAGAAGGCTCTCGAGAGTCCCGTGGACTGCAAGGAGACCAATCTTAAAGGAAATCAATCCTGAATATTTTTTGGAAGGACTGCTGCTGAAGCTGAAGCTCCAGTACTTTGGCCACCTGATGTGAAGAACAGACTCACTGGAAAAGACCCTGATGTTGGGAAAAGGAAGACAGCCAAAGGAGAAGGGAACGACAGAGGATGAGATGGTTAGACAGCATCACTGACTCAAAAGACATGAATCAGAGCAAACTCCAGAAGATAGTGGAGGACAGAGGAGCCTGGTGTGCTGCAGTCTATGGGGTTGAAAAGAGTCAGACACGATTTAGTGACTGAACAACAACAACACAGACTCCAAGAACAGAGAGGTGCTATTTCCTCCAGATGTCTCTGGATTGAACGTATGTTTATGTAACTACAGGGTGTAAAAACTGATCTCACATGTGAAAAGGACTCCAGACATCCATTGCATCCTTTGCTAGAAACAGGTTCCCAGGGATCTGGTTGGAAAACACAAAACCTAGAAGAGGTAGAATTCCCTAATCCATCCCTGCCTCATCTTTTATTTCTCCCAGATCAGAACTTTTCACTCTTCCTCTAACATAGAGTGGGGCCTTCTCCACAAAGATGACACGTGACTTGCTACCAGACACTGTGCAAAGCTGTTTTCTAAATGCCTGTCATTTCTTCTTTTTTAAGCCATCTTCACTTATTTGCTTAGCTTGGAATTGTAAGGATGAGGTGTTTCCTTCTGGTTAAAGTAGTAGTTTAAACGTGAGAGATTAAACATGCATTTATGTCGGTTCCTTCCCAAAACTCCAATAGAATTATAAAGTAATTTATTTTTAATGTAGAAACCCACAGGGGCAGAGGAGGGATGTGATAGAAGACAAAAAATATCAACACACTTCAGAAGCAGGAAGAATGATGTACAAAGATAATTATCTGTCTTAAGGCAGGGAAGGCTGAAAATGGGGTGCCTGCAGTGTAGGCTACAGTCCAGCCATGGAAATCCAGAAAGCCTCAGGTACTGGAGGTACAAGGCTTCTCTGAAAGGAGGGCTGGGAAACAGGGAGCTGGGCTGGAAGTCTGTAAGACTTTGATTGCCCCCGTTCCTTTCTGTTATGCAGCAGAAAATGTCAAGTACATTCCCAGGAGCAGTTTAACCACAAAGTCCCTGGACTCATGAATGTCAATCACAGCTAAGGGTGAGAACAAAGACTGTAATGAAAACAGGGAGGTTAAGAGAAACTCTGTACAAGGGGACTTTGCAGTGGTCCAGTGGCTCAGGCTCCATGTTCCCAATGCATGGGGCCTGGGTTCCATCCCTGATTAGGGAACTAGATCCCACGTGCTGAAACTAATGATACTACAGACAGCTCAGTTCAGTCATCCAGTGGTGTCCAACTCTGCAACCCCACGGACTGCAGCACGCCAGGCCTCCCTATCTGTCACCAACTCCCAGAGCTTACTCAAACTCATGGCCATCGAGTCGGTGATGCCATCCAACCATCTCATCCTCTGTCATCCCCTTGTCTTCCTGCCTTCAATCTTTCCCAGCATCAGGGTCTTTTCCAATGAGTCAGTTCTTCACATCAGGTGGCCAAAGTATTGGAGTTTCAGCTTCAGTATCAGTCCTTTCAATGAACATTCAGGACTGATTTCCTTTAGGATTGACTGGTTTGATCTCCTTGCAGTCCCTTGGAGCTTTCTCCAACACCACAGTTCAAAAGCATCAATTCTTGAGCACTCAGCTTTCTTTATGGTCCAGCTCTCACATCCACTCATGACTACTGGAAAAACCATAGCTTTGACTGGACAGACGTGCCACAACTAAAAGATCCCACAGGCCGCAACTAAGACCCACTGCAGCCAAATAGATAAATATAAATAAATAAACATTTAAATGAATAAATCTGCATGTGGTATCTCTCCACTCAGCTCTCAATGCTGGCAATTTGATCACCCTGACACATCCTCTTCCTGGGATTCTCCTTAGAAAACTAGTCATCACAAAGGAAAAACCTATAGACAGAAGCACTCACGAGTCCCTGCAGAACCCCTTCCAAAAACTGTGAAAGGCCAACAAGTAGACAGACGTCCCCCCATGCACGTAGAGCTTCCAGCCAGCTGGAGAGCATCACCCAATTATGACAAGACTGCTCAGAACCTCTGATCCTTGAGGCAGGACTCTGGTCCCCAACCACAGTGGGCTCTGGAGCCAAAGGCCTGAGTTCCAATCCCAGCCTGGCCCCTTGTCAGCTGTGAGACTTAGACAAATGACTTTTAGGTTGCTTCACAATACCTACCTCCCAGATGGAGGATTCAGGAAGGGAACTCTTGTACAACTATTTGGAACAGTGCCTGGAATATGAAAGAACTACATAATGTCTAAATAAACTTGAGACAGCAGTTCTGTAGAAACTCAATGTGTTATGTATGGTTGCAAAAAAATGTTAATGAGAGATGATTTAGTACCCATGAAATTATGGGTACTTATGCAGAGGAACAGAAAAAGTGTATAGCTCTTAAGAATTTGAAGTGACTAAAGTAGAAAACAAATAGGTGAGCAGTAGTACTAATAACGGCACCCCACTCCAGTACTCTTGCCTGGAAAATCCCATGGATGGAGGAGCCTGGTAGGCTGCAGTTCATGGGGTCGCTAAGAGTCGGACACGACTGAGTGACTTCACTTTCACTTTTCATTTTCATGCATTGGAGGAGGAAATGGCAACCCACTCCAGTGTTCTTGCCTGGAGAATCCCAGAGATGGGGGAGCCTGGTGGGCTGCCATCTATGGGGTCGCACAGAGTTGGACACGACTGAAGCGACTTGCAGCAGCAGTACTAATAAAGTAACAGAAAATATAGAAGAATCAAAATCAAAATTTTTCATAAAAAGAAAACTAGACATTTAATCCAGGAACTAAACGTTAAAACAATAGAAGTTCTGGAAAGAGGAAAAAAATATTTTTATAATTTTTTAATAATTTTTTTAATAGGAAACTTTCAGGACTTCCCTGGTGGTCCAGTGGTTAAGATTTTGCCTTCCAATGCAGGGGGTGTGGGTTCGATCCCTGGTCAGGGAGCTAAGATCTCACATGCCTCAAGGCCAGAAAATCAGAACATTAACAACAGAAGTGATATTATAAGAAGTTCAATGAAGATTTTAATAAAAGGAGTCCATATCAAAAAAAAAAATCTTAAAAAAAAAGGAAAGTTTCGAGCTCCCAACAGAGTACCCACCAGGTAAACAAAGGAAAAGGGGAGCCAGGCCTAGAAGCACTGTGCCATTTTTGAATATTAGGGATAAAGATCAGATAAAATTCTGAAAACAAAAACAGGTATTAAAAATCAGAATAGCATCAAGTAACTTGATACAGGATCAAGCATCAGGTACATGAAGAGGTGCTCAAACCACTACTCATCAGGAAAATGTAAATCAAAACCACAAGGAGATATTACCTCATGCCTGTTAGAATCAGTTCAGTCACTCAGTGAGTCCAACTCCTGTGACCCCGTGGACTGCAGCACACCAGGCTTTCCTGTCCATCGCCAACTCCTGGAGCTTGCTCAAACTCGTGTCCATCGAGTCAGTGATGCCACCCAACCACCTCATCCTCTGTCGTCCCCTTCTCCGTCCGCCTTCAATCTTTCCCAGCATCAGGGTCTTTTCCAATGAGTCAGTTCTTCACATCAGGTGGCCAAAGTACTGGAGTTTCAGCTTCAACATCAGTCCTTCAATGAATATTCAGGACTGATTTCATTTAAGATTGACTGGTTGGATCTCCATGCAGTCCAAGGGACTCTCAACAGTCTTCTCCAGCACCACAGTTCAAAGGCATCAATTCTTCGGCACTCAGCTTTCTTTATGGTCCAACTCTCACTTCCATACATGACTACTGGAAAAACCAAAGCTTTAACTAGATGGACCTTTGTTGGCAAAGTGATGTTGCTGCTTTTTAATATGCTGTCTAGGTTGGTCATAGCTTTTCTTCCAAGGAGCAAGCGTCATTTAATTTCCTGGCTGCAGTCACTATCTGCAGTGATTTTGGAGCCCCCCAAAATAAAGTCTGTCACTGTTTCCACTGTTTCCCCATCTATTTGCCATGAAGTGATGGGACCAGAGGCCATGATCTTAGTTTTCCGAATGTTGAGTTTTAAGCCAACTATATGATTGCAGTTACATGTAGAATCTGAAAAAGGTGAAATCACAGACACAGAGAACAGACTGATGTGCCAGAGGTGAAGGGTGAGCAAAACAGGTGAGAGTGAAAGTAAAAGTGAAGTCACTCAGTCGTGTCCGAGTCTTTGCAACCCCATGGACTGTAGCCCACCAGGCTTCTCCATCCATGGGATTCTCCAGCCAAGAATACTGGAGTGGGTTGCCATTTCCTTCTCCAGGGGATCTTCCCGACCCAGGGATCCTACCTGGGTCTCCTGCATTGTAGGCAGATGCTTTACCGTCTGAGCCGCCAGGTAAAGGTGGTTAAAAGGTTAAAAACTTCCGGGTATAAGATATATAAGTTTGCAGGATATAATGTACACTACAGTGGACTGCAAGGAGGTCCAACCAGTCCATCCTAAAGGAGATCAGTCCTGGGTATTCATTGGAGGGACTGATGCTGAAGCTGAAACTCCAATATTTTGGCCACCTCATGCGAAGAGTTGACTCATTGGAAAAGACCCTGATGCTGGGAGGGACTGGGGGCAGGAGGAGAAGATGACAAGAGGATGAGATGGCTGGATGGTATCACCAACTCAATGGACATGAGTTTGAGTGAACTCCAGGAGTTGGTGATGGACAGGGAGGCCTGGCATGCTGTGATTCATGGGGTTGCAAAGAGTCGGACACAACCAAGCAACTGAACTGACTGACTGACTGAACTGATGGTGACTACAGCTGATAATACTGTTGATAATACTATATCATATTGAAAGCTGCTGAGAAAGTAAATCAAAGTTCTCATCACAAGAAAAGGTTTTTTTCATTATGTGAGGTGATAATGTTAACTAAATTGATTGTGGTAACCATTTTGAAATATATATATTTTCCAAATATATATGTGTGCCTGCTAAGTCGCTTCAGTCGTGTCTGACTATGTGCAACCCTATGGAATGTAGCCCACCAGCCTCCGTTGTCCATGGGATTCTCCAGGCAAGAATAGTGGAGTGGGTTGCCATGCCCTCCTGCAGGGGATCTTCCTGACCCAGGGATTGAACCCCTGTCCACTATGTCTCCTGCACTGGCAGTCAAGTTGTTTACCACTTGTGCCACTTGGGAAGCCCCTCAAAATATAGGTATATATTGCCAAATAACCCATGTCTTTTACCTCTCCTGCATTGGCAGGTAGATTCTTTACCACTAGTGCCACTTAAGAAGCCCAAATATTTGTGTGTGTGTGTGTGTGTGTGTGTATGAAAGTTAAAGTGTTAGTTGCTCAGTGGTGTCCGACTCTTTGTGACCCCATGAACTGTAGCCTGCCAGGTTCCTCTGTCCTTGGGATTCTCCAGGCTAGAATACTGGCATGGGTTGCCGTTTCCTTCTTCAGGGGATCTTCCTGACCCAGGGATTGAACCCAGGTCTCTTGCATTGCAGACAGATTCTTTACCCTCTGAGCCACCAGGAAAGCCCCATATAAATATACATAAGGAATTCCCTGGTGCACTGCTACAGCCTGGGTTCAATCCCTGGTCAAGGAATTAAGATCCTGCAAGCCACATAGTGCTGCTGCTGCTGCTAAGTCACTTCAGTCGTGTCCGACTCTGTGCGACCCCATAGACAGCAGCCCACCAGGCTCCCCTGTCCCTGGGATTCTCCAGGCAAGAAGACTGGAGTGGGTTGCCATTTCCTTCTCCAATATGTGAAAGTGAAAAGTGAAAGTGAAGTCACTCAGTCGTGTCCGACTCTTAGAGACCCCATGGACTGCAGCCTACCAGGCTCCTCCGTCCATGGCATTTTCCAGGCAAGAGTACTGGAGTGGGGTGCCATTGCTTCAGGTTACATGTGCTTTAATTTGCAGCCATGTATAAATAAATAAATATCATATGGATAGAATCATGTTGTATACCTAAAACTAATACAATGTTATATGTCAATAAAACTGAAAAAAATAAACCTCAACACATGTAAGAGAACTGAAATCATATGTCGTATATTCTCTGACCAAATGGATTCAAACCAGAAACCAGTGATAGGAGATAACAGAATTCCAAGGACTTGGAAATTATGCAGCACATTTCTAAATAACTCATGGGTCAAGGAGTAAGTCTCAAGAGAAATCAAAAATATATTAAATTGAATGAAAATGAAAATACAACCTATCAAAGTTTCTGGGACACAGCTATCACTGAGAGGGAAATTTATAGCACTAAATACATACATTGGAAAAGAGGAAAAGTTTATAATCAGTGATCTAAGTTCCCAGCTCAAAAACCTAGAAAAAGAAGAACAAACTAAGCCAGAAAGAACAAAAGCAGAGGGAAGGAGACACTAAGGAGCAGAAATCAATGAAACTGAAGAGAAAAACAGTATGGAAAACTGATGCAACAAACAGGTTGTTCTTAGAAAAGATGGATAAAATTGATAAACTTCCAGCAAGACAGACAAAGAAGAAAATAAAAATAGTATCAGGAATGAGATGGGGATCAAAAGGTTAATAAGGGACAACTGTATACACGTAAATTTGACAACTTCAAGAAACTGATTTACTTCATTTAAAAACACAAATTATAACAACTCACCCAATATGAAATAGGTAATTTGAATAATTCTGTAGCTATTAAGGAAATTGAATTCATAATGCAAAAACTCCTGAAGAAAGAGATTCCCAGGTCCAGATGGTTTTGCTCGAGAATTACACCAAATATTTAGAGAAGAATGAACTTCAATGTTATACAAAGAATAAAAAGCATTCGGATAAGAGGAAATAAAATGGTCTCTATCTGCAGATGACTATTGTCTATACAGAAAATTCCAAGGAATCTGCCCAAAACTCTTAGGCTAGTGAGCTTATCAATCACAAGATACAAGATCTACACACACAAATCAATTATATTTCTTATACTTGTAAGGAACACATGAACAAAGTTAAAATATACATTACTATTTTACAATCATTCAAAACAAAATATTAGATAAAATCTAACGATTTATGTTCAGAGCTTTCATGATGAAAACCACACAATAGTTAGTGTAGTTAACTAACAGATAAAAGCAATCAAAGGATATCTAAATAAATGGAGAGACATATGTTCATAATTGGAATATTCAGCACAGTAAAAATGTCAAGTCTCTCCAGATGGATATATAGGTTTAAAATAATTCATATTAAAGTTTCAACAAAGTTTTTTTTGTAGGTATAGACAAGATTATTCTCAAATTCTAAAATTATATGGAAAGGCAAAGGAACTATAATAGATAAACAATTTGAGGGGGGAAGCATAAAGCTAGAGAAATTAGTCTCTACCTAATTTCAAAACTAATTGTAATTAGTTGCAATTAATCAAAATTGGATATTGGCACACAGTCAATTGCCCATATGAAGACAAGAAAAAGATAACACATAGACTGATGGAACAGAGAATCCAGAAATAGGCTTACTCTCACAAATATGCCCAATTGATTTTTGATAAGATGCAAAAGCCATCCAGTGGAGGAAATCATAGCATTTTTTAACAAACATGCTAAAGGAAGTGGATATTCAAAGGAAGGGGTGCACGCCCTGGGCCTAACTCTCACATCTTATATAAAAATTAATTCAAGGATTATCCTGGTGGTCCAGTGGTTAAGACCGCATGCTTCCAATGCAGGGGCACAGGTTTGATCCTCCTGGTTGGGAAAGTTCCACATGCCACACGGTGAGGCCAAAAAAAAACAAAAAAAAATTAATTCAAAATGGATCACCAGCTTAAATGTAAAATATGAAACTATGAAACTTTTAATAAAGAAAATATAATAATGTTTTAACATAATAATATCTGTGTATGGTGACAGATGGTAACTAGACTTTTTGTGATCATTTTGTACTGTTTAGAAATATTGAATTACTATGTTGTGTACCAGAAATTAACATACAGTTGTAGGTCAACTATGCTTCAAAAACAAAATCATAGAAGAAGAGATCAGATTTGTGGTAACCAGAGGCAGGGGTGAGGAGAGGAGGCATTGGGTGAAAGTGGCCAAAAGGTACAGACTTTATAAATCAGTAGTAGGGATGTGATGTACAACATGACTAAGATAATAAACATTGTTGTATATTATGGGGTTCCCAGGTGGTGTTAGTGGTAAAGAACCCACCTGCCAATAAAGGAGACCTGAGACTTGGGTTCGATCCCTGGGCTGGGAAGATGCCTTGGAGGAGGAAATGGCAACCCACTCCAGTATTCTTGCTTGGAAAATCCCATGGTCAGAGGAGCCTGGCCAGCCACAGTCCAGAGGGTCACAAAGAGTTGGACATGACTGAAGCAACTTTGCATGTATGCACGTTGTATATTATATAAGAATGTTAACAGAGTAAATTTCAAGAGTTCTCATCACACACACACAAAAAAAACTTTAAATTTTATATCTATATGAGATAATGGATGTTCACTAAACTTATTGTGGTCATCATGATGTATGTAAATCAAATCACTATGCTGTACACCTTAAATTTCCATAGCGCTATATTTCAATTTATCTCAATAAAATTGGGAGGAAAATAAAAATTAAGAAAGCAGGAGAAATTCTTAGAATCTAGGGCAAAGAGATTTGACATCAAATTCATGATCCATGAAAGGATAAATTGGTAAGTTGAATTTCATCAAAATTAGAAACTTTCATTTTGTGAAAATCTCTGTTAAAGGGACAAAAAGACAAGCTTCAGACTAGAAGAAAATATTTGCAAATACAAATTCAACAAAGGACTACAGTCTAGAGTTTATAAAAAAAAAACTCTCAAAACTCAATAGCAAAAACCAAACAATCCAGTTAGAACCTGGACAAAGACATGAGCAGACATTTCAAAGAGGATATACAGATAGCAAATAAACACATGAAAAGATTTGGATCCATAGCCATCAGGGAAATGCAAATCAAAGCCACAATGACAAAAATAAATAGTGACACCACCAAATACCATTCAAAGATACAGAGAAAGTGGATCACTCCTACACTGGGAAACACAGAATAGTCCAGCCACTTTGGAAGACAGTTTGGCAATTTCTTAAAAACAAAAGTCGGCCAGGAACTCAACAGTTGCACTCCCAAGAATTTACCCCAAAGAAATGAAGACCACATTCACATAAATACCTGTACACAACAGTTTCTAGGAGCATTATTCATCATAGTCCCATACTGGACATAACCCAGATGCATTTCAATGTGTGAATGGTTCTACAAACAGTGATCTATCCATACCATGAAACCCTATTCAGCAGTAAGAAGGAACAAACTACTGATTCACCCAACAACCTGGATGAATCTCCAGAGAATTAAGCTGGATGAAAAAATCTGATCCTCAATGGGTATATACTGTAAATAAATGAGTATATAAATGACTCCATTTATAGAACATTCTTGAAATGACAAAGATGGAAAACAAGGTCATTCTCTGGGCTGTGTAATTGTTGCAGGGAAGGGCCAATTCTGACTCCATGTTAGATCTGTTTCTTTAACTCTGCTTCCCAAAGCCATGTTCACTAAAAGGATACTGTTTGTACTCAATGGTCTGCCTCAGGGAATGCTGCCCCATTGCCTGAATATTAAACCAAAGTGCCTTTGTTGAGGAGCCTGTTCACTTGTGGATGGCTACAAGAAGGAAGATTAACACATCCCCTCCCCAAGGTTTGCCATTCTAGGAGGTATTTGCAAGGTTAATAGCCTTTTTATTTTATTTCCTCATCTCCCACAATCTCTGTTCTATAAAAGACCCTGGCATCCTGACCCTGATAAGATAGTTTCTTTTGAGACATTAGTCTGCCATCTTCTCAGTCTGCCAGCTTTCTGGATAAAGTTGTATTTCTTGCCTCAACATCACATCTCGGATTTATTGGCCTTTCGTGCAGTGAGAAGAGCAAGCCTGGACTTGGTAATATAAATATTACACCATAGTTACCACTGAGGGAAATTAGGCAAAAAATACTTGGAGTCTTTGTATTCTTTTCCTACAACTACACATGACTCAGCAATTAATCTCAAAATAAAGTTTAACTAAAAATGAACTGAACCCCATGGGACTTCCTTGGTGATTCAATGGTTAAGATTCTGTGCTTCCAATGCAGGGAGCCAAGGGGCCCCAGTTCAACCACTGGTCAGGGAACCAAGATCCCACAAGCTGCAAGGCATGGCCAAAAAACTTAACAACAACAAATACAAGGAGGTCATCACTATGAAAGCCAGGACAATGGTTACTTTTGGAGGGAAAGAGGGCATCTGGGATTGGGACTGGGTGACTGGCAAAGTTCCGTTCCTGTCCTGGATGGTAGTTACGGGGGAATTTATATTATTCACCAAACTATACATTGTTCTGTGTGATTTTTTTTTTTTTTTTTTGCATTTGTGTTTTGTTTTACAGTAAATTTTAAAAATAAAAGATAACAGCTTCTCTGTCTGGTTGCTGATCCAGAAGTTACCAAATGTGGGAGAAGTGGCCTAGCCAATCTGCTATCAACAGGCAATGGGAACAAATAATAAGCACATATCATCAGCCATGAGTGGCTTCCCAAGTAGCTCAGTGGTAAAGAAATTGCCTGCCAATGCAGGAGACACAAGAGATGTGTGTTTGATACCTGGATCAGGAAGATCCCTTGGAGTAGGAAATGACAAACCACTACAGTATTTTTGCCTGGAAAATCCCATGGACTGAGAAGCCTGGTGGGCTATAGTCCATAGGGTTGCGAAGAGTCGGACATGACTAAGCAACAGGATACGGCAAGCATCAGCCACTAAGGGTTGGTTTGTTGTGCTTAGTCGCTCAGTCACGTCCGACTCTTTGTGACCCCACTGACTGTAGCCTGACCACAGGGATTCTCCAGGCAAGAATACTAGAGTGAGTTGCCATCCCCTCATCAAGGGGATCTTCCCAACCCAGGGATCGAACCCATGTCTCCTGCTTTGCAGGCAGGTTGTTCACCATCTGAGCCACCAAAGAAGCCCAAGGGTTTATTTGTTACCACGACATAAATAACCCCGACTGATGTGCCCATAGTGGGAACGTGCACAGGTAAAAGTTTCTGGACTTCAGGACTTAGGCATGGGTTACAAACAGTGAACTTGGCAAGGAACAAGCCATGCATCCTTGGGGAGGCCTTGGAGAGATTAATACGGCAAAGCCTCAGATTAATGTTCTCTGTACACCCTGAGGCCCACACCAACTCTACACTCAGCTCTCTCTTCTGTGGACTACAGTCATTTCCACTGTACAGAAGAGACAGGCACAGAGAGGTTCAATAACTTATCAAGGTCACACAGCTGGTTGGTGGCACAGCTGGTTAGCTAATGCGTTTACATAAAAACTTGAAGGATTAGGTACTAAAGAGCCCATCAGTGACAGGATTTCTTGGAATTTTCTCTAGTTTTTCTCAAGTTACTAGTATAATTTCTAGTTAAGAAATAAAAAATTTCTGGTGGCTCAGTGGTAAAGAACCCACCTACCAATGCAGGAGACATGGGTTCAATCCCTAATCTGGGAAGATCCCACGTGCCATGGAGCAGCTAAGCCCATGCGCCACAATTATTGAGCCTGTGTTCTAGAGCCTGGGAGCTACCACTACAGAAATCTACATGCCCCAGAGCCCATCCTCTGCAACAAGAGAAGCCACCACAAGAAGAAGACTGTGTACCACAACTAGAAAGCGGCCCCTACTGGGTGAAACTAGACTAAAAAAGCCCTTGCAGCAACAAAGACCCAGCACAACCAAAAACAGAAATAAATAAAATTATTATTTTTTTTAATTAAAAATTCAGGACTTCCCTGGCAGTCCAATGGCTAAGACTGTGCTTCTACTGCAGGGAGCAGGGTTTGATCTCTGGTTGGGGAACTAAGATCCTGCATGCTGTGGCCAAAACAATAAAGAAAAATAAAATTTGTTTAAGGAATCACACAAGCATTGACACTGTGCCTCAGTGTAAGGTAGCACACACAGGTTAAGCATTCACTAGGAGCTGGGCACACCCCAGGTTTAAGAAGTCCCAGAGGGATGGAGGGCCCAAAGTACAGGCTGCCCTTTCCTGGGCTTCCACGTGAGCATCTGTGGGCGCCACACCCCTGCTTTCTATCTCTCTGCACCTTAACCCTGCCAGGAGCACCTAACAGCACTTAAGTGAGATGCAGCAGACATGGACCACACAGCAGCTGGCGTGGACGGGCTCACTCAGCTTTGCCCAGGGAGGGGCAGGGGGCCTGCAGCTGCAGAAGCCCTTCCCTGCCCAAGAATGATGGCATTTGTAACATGCTGCCAGCTGAAGCCCAAACTGCTCCATTCCCTTGCCCCTCTGTCAAGGAATACTTCCTATCAGAAGGCGAGGTGGTTTAAAAAAATAAATACTTACGCGTAAAGCAAAGGTCAGAGCCACAACCCTAAGAAGTAGGCAGGCGTCAAGAGCCACTTATACGCTCTTTAGAGTCCTCAGGGCCCCACTTGACATTTGGTGACCTTCGCGTCCAAGGCTCAAGCTGTAATTAAGAGCAGGGGGAGCCCCTGCCCCGGCGGCTGGGCTGAGGGCCAGGGCTGGTTGACGAGTGCATGGTGACCAGCTGGAACCCCCGGCCAGATGACTCAGAAGGCAAGGGCATCATGGAGGGCCTCAGCCCGATGAACAGGCTTGCCCGGTTTAGCAAATAAGAACAGAGAACATTCAGTTCTACATTTTCATTTCAGATTAACAACAAAAAAATGTTTTGTAGAAGTAGGCCTCCTGCAATATTTGGGTAGTTACACTTTAAAAAGTCACTCCTTGTTTATCTGAAATTCAAACATAACTGGACAGGCTGGACCTTATCTGGCAACCCTACCTCTGAAGCAATGGTATTTAAAAGAAAAATCCCCTCATTTTCCCCTCTTCCCACAGAAGCAGGCCATGGTACAGAATCAGGCAGAATGTTCCACCCACCTTAGAGGCTGCAAAACAGCCTTTTTACACACCTGGTTTCTATTCCCAGCTCATCAAGGGCTCCTCTAAGGACACTTTACCCCAGCGATACCTCTCAATGGATCCTCAGTGAATCCTAGGGGCTTACTGGGTGTTGGACATCATAGTCAACAAGGAGATAGACAGGTAAGGTCCCACTGCCCCCATAGTGCTGACACTCTAGAGAAGCTGAGAAACTAGAGCATCTCAGGCAGTGGAAAAAAGACCAAATGACTGAGCAGTCAGGGAAGGAAGCTGCAGGGACGATATTTAGGCTGAGAGCCATATGGCTACTGGAGGGAAAATCAATGCTGGCAGAAAGATTTGTATGTCCAAAGGTCCTGTGGCAGAGGAGAGCTTAGAGAGTCCAGGAGCAAACTGAAAACTGCTATGGCTGGAAGAGATAGCAGGGAAAGGGAGAGCCTTGTGGAGGGGGAGGCTGGGGCCAGAGGGGTTTCTGAACTAGAAAGGAGTTGGGTTTTATTCTAGGTGTTCAAAAATCCTTGGGGGCGGTTTTAGAGGGACATGATGGAATTCAGAGTGGTAAGCACAGCCCAGGGAACATACACAGTATCACAGGCTGCCAAAACAGGGCTAGGAGGAGTCAGGTAAGGCGTTTAGGGTGTAAAATCTAAGGAGATTGGTGCTCTCAGAGCCCACCAGCGCCCCTCCCCAAGACCCTGCATGGAAGTCCATAACCAGGGAGCACCTGACCGGGAGTGACATCCCCTGCCTCACCCTACAGTAAACCTGCCCGTTATCTGACCAGCCACTGGAGTAGGAGGGCAGACCAGGAAGACAAGAGACAAACTTAATTCGCGCTCCATCCTTTGACAACAGGTTGCAGGGTCGGTTTCCCAACTGGCTGGGCGCGTCCTGCCCCATCCCCACGAGCAAGGGCGTAAATCGGGGCACACTGGGCCCAGGGCGCCTTCTAGGGCACCGTCTGCAGCATCTGGGGGTCAGCGTTATCAGCCCAACCGCGGGGAGGCAAGGCTGCTGGGGCATTCTGAAATTTCTAGACCCCTGGCCTCGTGGACTTCTGCTCCCAGGGCCCAGCGGGTCAGGGGGCGCTGGGCGTCTCACCAGACCACTGCTTCTCTGCCGTCGCCTCACACTGAGGTGGGGGTGCCAAACCTCTGTCTTCGGAACGGGGAGCTTAGGAACTTTCCTTGAGCCCCCCGGCCAAGCAGCTCTGTGGCCTTGAGGCTCCTTTGACCTTAATCAACGGTAACTGGAAGCACTTGGCTTCCCCGGGCCCTGAGCCGCGGCGCGTGGAGGGCCCCCTCTGCTGGCGGCTGTCAGCATCACAGCCTCGGGGGCGCTCTGGTTCGCGGTCGCCGGCTCCCACCTCGCGGACGCGCAGACCTGGGTAGACCCGCTTCCAGGAGAGGTGACTCCAGCCCTCGCCAGAGTCTCCACCACCATCCCGGAGCGTCTGGGTCTAACCCATCCTGGGAATTCCAGATAGTTCTCATCCCTCGTGCGGCAGCCAAAGGCGGCCGCGCGATTCCCTGTTTCCTGATTCTGTCCCCAGCAACGTTCTGCTGTTGTTTCTCACCGGACGTAGGTGGACGGCCAGTTCCAACACGATCTGCAAAGCTCCTAGAAGGAATCCACTTCTGGAGCAGATCTTCCGTCTCCCAGCAGCGTCAGGTACAGCCTGATGCTCCAGGAAATCATCAGAGATTGATGCTGGTTGATGAGAATTTGAGGCCCCAGTGGCGCCCCTGAGTCCCCGGTCTGGCTGAGGCTGAATGCTTATTTTCAGTTCCTGCTATGACCCTAGTCCTTGACCTCTGTGGCTTTAAACTTGATGGGACACGCAGAACTTGCTGCCAGTGCAGGAGGCCCAGACCCATCTGGGCATTCTGATTCAGGGGATGTGGGGGATGGAGGCTGAGACCCTCTTGTTTATCAGCCAGGTGATGCTGGAGGTGAGTACATTAACTGACCTTAAAGAGACACAGCCGTAGCTGATTTATACCCATTAGAACACAGGAAGGTGGGTACAGTGGTCAGTCCCTCGTACAGCAGACAAGGCACAAAACTGAAGTCAGTGACTAACCCAAGGCCACACGGCCAGTAAGGAGTAGAGCTGAGATTTAACCCAGCCTGGGGACCTCTGAGCCTGTGCTTCTAAACCCTCACTTCCTATGACCACATGTCTGGGTTGGAACAAAGTTCCACAGCTGATTGCTGTGTTGTGGGGGTTGGGTGGGACCAACCTCCATAGCCGTGTTTCCACCTGAAGGTGTCTTGGGGAAGGGTGGTGGGAGGAACAGTAAGGGGAGAGTGAGAAATAGTGAACGTTGGGCCTGTAGGGCCTGCGTCCATTTCCTGACCTACACCTGCCAGCTGTGTGACCGTGGATAAATAGCCTATCGTGAACCTCCGTGTCTTCCTCTATGAACTGGCTATTGAGGTACCACGCGGTTGGGTAAGTGACAGGAGACGGGAAGTGCGGGGCACATCTGGCACGTGACAGTGAATAGTGCCCGTGGGTGACAGCCCTGTGCTGGGAGTCAGAGGCTGGCTCAGATCCCAGCTGACATTGAACAGGTATGAACTGAGTTGCCTGCTTTCAGGGTGCCATTTGGTACAAGAGACCCTAGACATGCCCCATCCATGTCAAGGTTTACTAGAATGAGAGGAACTATGTGTGTGAGGGTATGTGATGGAGCTGAAAAGTTGTCCATTAATGAATTCTGTTGTTATTCCTTATTGCAAGGCTACTTGCAATTACTAAGAAACCATGAATCTTTCTAAGGCCCAATGTGAAGATTAGGTAAGGAGAACAGTCAAGGTCTGCAAGAGTCCTCCTCCAGGAAGCCCTCCTTAATGCCCCAGGTTGGATGAGGAGTCCCACCTCTATGCGCCAAAGCACCCAAGGCTGAGCTCGGCACCAGGCCTTTTCATATCGAAATTGCCTCCTTTCTCTGCATCTACTCCCCCGCCCCCTCGCCCATGACCGCTGAGTCCTCCCTTAGCCAGGCCTGTGGGAAATGTCTCTCTGCTGGTCCAGCCCAGGGGTCAGCCAAGGTGGAGAAGCCTGTGCGCATAGATTTCACCTCCCTGGGAGGTTCCACTGTGTTTGCTTTCTAGATAAGTTTCTTTCAGAGAATGAAAAGTCATGTGTGAGGGTTACTTTGCGTCAACTTGAGCAAGCCGCGGGGTGCCTGGATGAAACATTGTTTCTGGGTGTGTCTGTGAGGGTGTTTGTGGGTGAGATTAGCACTTGAATCTCTGGACTCGGTAAGGACTCAGTAAAGTAGGTCACCCTCCCTGGTGTAAGTGGGCTCATGGATTCATTGAGGGTCTGAATGGGACAAAAGGCAGAGGAAGGAGAAATTCACCCTTTTGTCCTGACTCACTGCTTGAACTGGGGACGTCTCATCTCCTGTGCTTGAACTGGGAGTCACACCATCAGCTCTCCAGGTTCTCAGGCTTTGGGACTGAGAATAAATCACACCAGCAGCTGTCCCGGGTCTCCTGCTTGCAGGGGGTAGATCATAGGATTTCTCAGCCTAATACTTTAGCCACCTGATGCAAAGAACTGACTCATTGGAAAAGGCCCTGATGCTGGGAAAGATTGAAGGCAGGGGAAGGGGATGACAGAGGATGAGATGGATGGCATCACTGACTTGATGGACATGAATTTGAGCAAGCTCTGAGAGTTGGTGATGGACAGGGAGGTCTGGCGTGCTGCAGTCCATGGGGTCGCAAAGAGTTGGACACCACCGAGTGACTGATCTTGTGAGCCAATTCCCATAGTTAATTTTATATATATATATACATATACACACACACCCACACACCATTGGTTCTGTTTCTCTAGAAAATTCTAATTTCACATCTTTTTAGAGAAAGTGTTTAAATGAAAAGACAGAAATCGAGGCTCTTCCTCCTACTCCTCTGCAGTATCAGGGCATGGGCCTCCATATGGGGGCTGACCTCCTACCATTTACCCACCCCAAACCCAAAATAAGCACCAAAGCCAAGGTGCTTATCTCTCGCCTTCCATCAGAATTCCTCTCCAGGCCCTGTTCAACTTTGCTAGGATGGTTAGCTCTTCAAAAGAATTCATTTGTATTGACACCCACGAAGATGGCAAAAGTTAAAAAGACAATGACAAAGCCTAGGGAGACTGTGGAGAAATTGGAATCCTGATACTGCTGGTGGGAATGTAAAATAATGTGGCCACTTTGGAGAAGTTTGGCAGTTCCTCAAAATGTTAAGTATAGATTTACCATATGACCCACCAATTCCTTCCCAGCAATATACTTAAAAAAAAAAATCCATACAAAAACCTTTTTAGAAATGTTCATAGCAGCATTCTTCTTAATATCCCCAAAGTGGAAACGACACAAAAATCTATCAACCAAAGAACAGATAAATAAAATGTGGCATATCCATATAATGGGGTATTTGGCCACAGAAAGGAATGAAGTCTCAAGACATGCCACAACCTGGATGAACGTTGAGAATAAGCAAAGTGAAAGAAGCTGGTCACAAAGACCACTTTTCATATGATTCTATTGACATGAAATATCCAGAATAGGTAAATCTGCAGGGAGAGAATGCACATTTGTGGTTGCCTGGGGCTAAGGGCTTGGAAATAAGAAGAAAGTGACTGCTATTGGGTGTGGGGGTTCTTTTGGGGGGTGATAGAAAATGTTCTAAAACTGATGATGGTGATGGCTGCACAACTCTGGATATACTAAAAATGATGTATACACGTAAATGGATACATTGCATGGTATGCGAATCTGAGCTCAATGAGGCTGCTTAAAGAAAAGAATATGTCTGCAATCACAGGAGGCCTTTCTAGTCTCAGCCACGTGGCTTATCAACTCACTGGCTGGCAGGTGGGAGAGGGCCATGACTGTAGAGTGAGCTTGCTCACCAGCCGGGGTATTTCCACGGGGAGCTTCCTGGAAGCCTTAGGTTTTTCTCATGGCTAGAATGGAACCCTCAAGGACCCCCAGCCCACTCCCACCCCTCGGCCACAGAGAACTCCAAGTACCAGAACCAAAATGATCACTCCCACGCCTGTTCCTCACAATCTTGCCTCACACTTTTATTGTTAATTTTCTTCACATGGCAGATAAATTAACTTTCATTGTTAATTTTCTTCACATGTCCTCTTCTGCAATCCAAACCCATGCTCGAAGACCATCACTGACCAGGAAACACCGCTTTTTAAAAAACAAAAAGACCAACCCACCCACCCCCGTTTTCATGATTGGAACATTCGTGAAAGTTCTCCTGAAAGTCTGAGGGTCGGAGGATGACCAGCACGTTTGCACATGCAAAAAAAAATGAGTGCCCCCCAGCCCTCCCACCACATTTTCCAGAATTTTCCACCGGCTGAAGGCGACTTTCCAAGCTTTGGGTTCGTGGGCCTTCCTCGCTGCTGAAAGGAAAAACAAACCCTCAAGAACTGAGAGGCTGGGGTACAGTTCACGAGTGTCAACATGGAGGGGACAAAATCGTATCGTTAGGATAAAGAACGGCCACAGATTTTCATGCTCATGAGGGTTGATTTTAGGAGCAGGCTAAAAGATTCCAGTTTGTGAGAATTTAAAACAAATCATGGTCTGTAGCTGGGTGGGTGGGAAAAAGGATGGGAACAAGCCAATGATCAGCACTTTTCTGCCCACGTGAGGCTCTCACAAAACTTTCCTCCTGGACCGTTATCAGACCCCATGCTGCAGCCAGTCGACAGATTCATTAAATAACACAAGTTATAAAACTTTAAAAATGGGGCATTTACAGTCAGGGACATAAATACGTGCTTTTAAAAGTGTGTACATACATATTTACAGAGTTGCAAGATCAACCATAATAGCCCTGAAAAAAGTCCCTTTTTTTTTTTTTTTGCATGACCATTCCTACATACTCTTAAAGGGTCCCCTCTTTCCACTTTGGGTCTGGCGCATCACCATCAAAAATGGGGCTGAGAAGACAGCGCCAAAGTGGTCTCAGACATCCTTGTCTGGGGTCTGCCCCAAAGGCACAAAACCCAAGACCCTCACTGAACTGGGTCCACACTCCTAGCTCAGCTCACCCGTTTCTCCGAGACATGGACTGCTCCATCAGAGACGAAGCCAGTTCCATTGTTCCCTGGCAGGCGATGGACGGTCTCCGGAAATCTCCCCCCCCCCCCAGCCCCCCCCCCCCACCCCCAGGCTTTTTAATCATCCAACTTATTTTTCATTTCCCAGTTTCTGTTTGTTTCCCTTTTCAGCCAATTTGAGAAGCTCAGACACTAAGGGTGTTGATGGTCCCACCAAGTGAGGCAAAGAAGTACACGAGGAGCTCACCCCCTGCCCTGACCAGATCCCTTCCCGTCCTCTGCCTCTCCCACAGGAGGAGTCTGATCTATAAAGGGAGACCAGGACTTTTTCCCGGACGCACAGGGCCTGACGGATGAGAATGGCAAATCTGGAAACAACTCAAGAGCCAGCAGCTCAGATTGCTCAGGCAGAGAGAAAAGTCTTCCAAGTGCAAGGGCCAAGGGGGATGATCAGCGAGGCTCCGAAGTGTCTACAGGCTACAGATTCCCAGAGACATTAGGGGTGAGGGAAGGCAGGGGTGGGGGGAGATGAGGGGGGCCGTGGAGGAGGGGGCGGGAGCGGAGCTGGCCAGAAAGGGAACTTGGCCTCCTCCTGAAGGCCTTGCTTGGACAGGGCTGGAGCTGACCCCTGGGGCCAGACCCAAGTCCCCGCCGTGGCAAAAGACAACCAGAGAAGCAAAAAGCAGGATCAAGGAGCTCTTGAAAAAATTGCATAGTAGGAGGGGCCTCTCCCAACAGGAAGGCTGAGCTGCAGGTCACGGCCCGGGACAGCACCCAAGTGTCATCCTCGGTGCCGAGTCAGCTACTCTCCAGCCTCCCTGGGGTTCAGGACCCTCGTCTGAAGACCACAGGCACACGCATACGCTCACACACATATACACACGCACTCCTCTCTTGCAGGCTCATGGATCTGGAATAGGTCGGTACTTCCTGCAGGGCAGAAGGCCAGTCCCTTTGGCTTCATTGACTCCAGGTCACTTCAGGTGCTGAGGAGAAAAAGAGAAGAAAAATAACAATGACGGCTACATATTCAAGAGCCTACCTCTTTGAGCATGGTCCCTCTACTGAATTTTTCTAGTTAAATTATTTTCAGACGTATACCACCTGTACAGAAAGAGCACGGCTTGATGAACTGTTAGTGAACACACCTGTGTGACCAACACCCAGATGGAGAAACAGAACATGACCAAACTCCCATCAGACCCAGCCAGGCACCTCTTGAGGACACCCGCCCACCCTCATCCCCTAGAATAACCACTCTCCTGACCTAATTACCATAGATTGCTTTCACTTGTTTTTATTTATTTATTTACTTGTTTTGGGCTTTTTATTTACTTTATTTCTTTACTTATTTTTGAGTCTTCAGTGCTGCAAGCAGGCTCTCTAGTTGCAGTGAGCAGGCTTTTCATCACGGTGGCTTCTCTTGTTGAGGAGCCTGGGCTTAGTCGACCCACAGCATGTGGAATCTTCTGGGACCAGGGATCAAACCCATTTCCCCTGAATCGGCACTTGGATTCTTAACCACTGGGCCACCAGGGAAGCCATAACCCATTTTTTGACTTAAATAAATGGAATCAATTGGCACATGTGCCTTTTGGGTCTGGCTTCTGCATGTTTTGGAGATGCACCCACCCGAGGATGCACACGCTCATCGAGCATGTGGCCCTGGTTCTTTCAGTCCATGCTATGGATTCTGGTACAAGGTCAGGCCACTTTCATCTGCCTAGTCCACTGCCCATGCACAGATGGGTGGTTTCTAGTCTGGGGCCATCATGAGTAATGTCGCTAGAACATTCTTATATGTGTCTAGAAGGCATGTATGGTGCACATGTGTACATATTTATGCTAAGAGGAAATGCTGGGCAGTAGGGTGTGCGTATATAACATATGAACATGTGGTACACATGTGTATACACTTCTGCTGAGTGTACCCCTAGCAATATAATTGCTGGGCCCTGGGGAAGGCATAGGTACAGCATCCGCAGATACTGCCAGACAGTTTTCCAAAGTAATTACACCATCACTTCATTCATGCTAATACACTAAACAACCCTGGTGGCAAGTGACACAGATCCCCGTTTCAATGGAAGAGACAGGCTCAGAGAGCAGAAGGAACCTTTACAAGGTCAGTCTGATGAACAGAGATAGGGTCAGGCCCTGTCCCGAGCCTATGTGTGCCCTGTGTCCCGAGGGAGTGGCTTACCCCTCATCCTGTCTCCAAGAAAACCCTGGTTACGGTACTTGGCACAGAAAGCCAGGCCCATGAGTGACTGTTCAATGACATTTATTGCCCAGGGTTGACTATGAGCCTAGAGTTGGGCTAGGCCAAGTTCAGGGGCTCAGGTCTCTCATCCAGTGGACTGGTCATCATTTACTATTACCACTACAGGTACTATCTACTATTGCTATTACTACTACTAATAATAATACAATAATTCAGTGAAAAGAATAATAATTATATCTCTGATTTGTAGGAAGACTTACTACATACCAGGCATACGAAGTGCTTTCCATGTGCTAACCCTTGCAGTCCTGACAATATAACTGTGAGAGGGGTATGCTCATCCCTTGCTATCCACAGGGGATTGGCTTCAGCACCCCTGTTGATGTGTGGCATGTTTAGTCATGTCCAACTCTTTGAGACCCTATGGACTGTAGCCCACCAGGCTCCTCTGTCCATGGGATTCTCCAGGCAAGAATACTGGAATTGATTGGCATTCCCTCCTCCAGGGGATCTTCCTAACCCAGGGATCTAACCCATGTCTCCCGCATCTCCTGCATTGGCAGGTGGGTTCTTTACCACTGAGCCACCTGGGAAGCCCTCAGAACCCCCAAGGATACCAAAATCCACAGATGCTCAAATCCCTTATATATAGTGGTGTAGTGTGGAATTTTATTAACCCACATTTACAGATGGGCAAATTGAAACAAGAAGTGAAGTACCTGCCAGGATTATTGGAATGGTGATTCAGCTCCATGAAGTGTGCTCCTATGTCAATTTCTACTCCCCGCAGCCACAGACCCTTTGACAGGGCTGGAAAGAGAGCTGCTCCTGGTGGCACTAGGTGCCTTAGAGAGAGGGAGCCTCCTTCCGGTTGGAGGCCAGCATGCGCCCTGCCCATCTGAGCAGGAGCAGCAGGAGGAAAGGAAGGCAGGCCAGCATGCAGCAGCCTGTATTCCCCCTGGCCAAGTGTGGCTCATTTATGTGAGTTTCCTGTGGGTTTTCAAGTGGGATCCATACAAGAAGCCATCTTGCCAGCCCCCGACCTGAAAGGCAGCCCTCCAGGGAGGAGATCACAGCTGCAGACTGGACCCCTGGGACTGGAGATGAAGGACAGCTGGCCGAAGCTGTGCCAGGGGGAAGTTCACCTCTCACGGAGACCCTCCACCATCCATTCCCAGGACCCCATGGGAGGGCCAGCATCAGGAAACCTGCCCCAAGGCTAGCCAGTCTTAGCTAAGGAGCAGTGACAGCCAAGAGGAGCATGACATGTTGACCAGACAAGTGAGTGGTGCCAGTCCCTGTCCCAGACAGCTGCTCCTAGTCCCTACCCTGGACAGCCCCTCCTAGACCCCTGGGCACAAGTCTGGCTGGTGCCTAGGACTTGAAAGAGACGGAGGTGAAATAGGATGTACAGTGGGAGCTTCACGCTGGACTAGGCAATGTGGCACTTTGTTACACCTGAAAGTGAAAGTGCTGGGCTTTGCCTGAGACATCATGAGAACATGGAAGAGGAGGCAGTGGAAGGCAGGTGCTGGAGAAAAGCCAGGCTGCTCTGTGCTGGTCCCTCACTTGGGTCAGGCTGTCCAGTAGGCTGATCACAGAGCCTCTACCTGGGCGAGAGCAGGAGGATGAATGGCAGTCCTGGGTGCTCTGAGGACATTATCATTTTCCTCAGGACAAAGTCCAGTGTGTGTACACTGGGCACAGACCACAAAGTCCATTGTCCATCTGGGCATCAGAAGACTGACCCCCTCTGTCTTAGCTTCCCCTCTCCATAAATAGAGGGTGCTGGCCTATACATCCCTTCCTGTGCTAAAATCCTTTGCCATGGCATCTCAAAACATCATTCTGGAACTGTGTTAAATAGTGCTATGGACTGAATTGTGCCCCCACTCCAATATCCACCACCTGCCCATGATCGTACTCTAACTCTCAATGTGATGGCAATTGGAGGTGGGGCCTCTGGGAGGTGATTAGGTTTAGATGAGGGCATGAGGGCGGGGCCTTCATGATGGGATTAGTGCCCTTGTAAGAAAAGGTGCCAGGGCTTCTTCCCTCTGCCATGTGAGAACACAGCCAGAAAGTAGCATCTGCAGGCCAGGAAGAGAGGTCTCATTAGAGCCTGATGATTCTGGTACCCCTATCTTGGCCTTCCAGCCCCCAGAAATGTTAGAAGTAAATATCTATTGCTTAAGCCCCCCAGTCTGTGGTATTTTTCTGTGGTGGCCCAAGCAAACTAAGACACACAGTATAAGTCGGATTTTTTTTTAAGTCATTTTTTAAGTGGGCAAAGACCTAAACAGGCATTTCTCCAAAGAAGACATACTGATGGGTAATAAACACATGAAAAGATGCTCAACACCTCTCGTTATTAGAGAAATGCAAATCAAAACTACAATGAGATATCACCTCACACAGGTCAGAGTGGCCATCATCAGAAAATCCACAAACAATAGTGTTGGAGAAGGTGTGGAGAAAAGGGAACCCTCTTGCACTGTTGGTGGGAATGCAAACTGATACAGCCACTGGGAAGACAGTATGGAGATTCCTTTAAAAAACTAGGAATAAAGCTATCACAACAACCCAGCAATCCCACTACTAGGTATATACCAGAGGAAACCAAAATTGAAAAAGATACTTCTATCCCTTTGTTCACTGCAGCACTATTAACAATAATAGTTAGGACATGGAAGCAACCTAGATGTCCATCAACAGATGAATGGATAAAGAAGTTGTGGTATATACATACAATGGAATATTACTCAGTCTTAAAAAGGAACACTTTCGAGTCAGTTCTAATAAGGTGGATGAACCTAGAGCCTATTAAACAGAGTGAAGTAAGTCAGAAAGAGAAAAACAAATATTATATATTAACAAATATGTATGGAATCTAGAAAGATGGTCCTGATGAACCTATTTTCAGGGCAGCAATGGAGATGCAGACAGAGAGAACTGACTTATAGACACAGGAGGGAGAGAGGAAGGAGAGGGTGGTACAAATAGAGAGAGTAGCATGGAAACATATACACACCATGTGTAAAATGGATAACCAATGGGAATTTGCTGTATGATTCAGGGAACCCAAACCAGGACTCTTAACATAAAGGGGTGGGAAGGGGTGGGAGATGGAAGGAAGGTTTAAGAAGGAGGGGACATATGTGTGCCTAGGATTGATTCATGCTGATATATGGCAGAAATCAAGGCAATATTGTAAAGCAATTATCCTTCAATTAAAAATAAAAATTTTTAAATAATAAGTTATACATACTTATTATTGTTGCTGTTTAGTTGCTAAGTCATGTCTGACTTTGCGACCCCATGCACTGTAGCCCACCAGGCTCCTCAGTCCGTGGGATTTCCCAGGCAAGAGTACTGGAGAGGGTTATCACTTCCTTCTCCAGGGAATCTTCCTGACATACTTATTTAAAAGTTTAAAACATAAAAATTCTAAAATTAGGGAAAAAATTAAATAAGATTTTAAGGAGCAAGTTTCAGTCCCTTTGAAATTAAACTGTTGAGTTCTGAGCATTCACTGTTGGTGAGTAAACAGAAGAAGCTGTGAGCTGCAGAGACAAATAAAATTGGGCTTCTAGGTATCCAAGCACCCAGCTTGGGAAGCTGTACTCATTTGAAACTAAGTGGAAAAGAACACACCTGTCTAGGGTCGCACACGGGCCCCAGAGGAGGGCCTGAACCTGCAAGGCCTGCTTTCGGCTGAGACTGCAGTAGCCGACAGAAACGCCCTAGTCTGTGCAGAAATCACTCCAGCCGCACCTGACCCCCCTCAGGCTGCAAAGAATACCTTCTCTGGGCTGAAAGCCACATCCAGCCAGCCCATCAGCATGAAAGTCCACATAGCTGCCACAGGGTCCCAGGACACACCTGGGACCAGAGTGGGGAACTGCTCAGCCCGCACTGCCTGCCTGTTCTCCAGAACACTCTAGCCAAACCAAGTCTCCTCTCGGGGCCCCCATTCTTCCCTCTGTAAAACGGGTGCGGGGATGGTGTCCTGGGCCACCCAGTCCTGAGCAGCATCCATCGCACCGTTGCTCCACTGCACTCCTGACTCAACTCAGCTCCCATCTCGGGAGCTGGGTCCCAAGAGGCAGGCTCAGTGTCAGCTCCACAGACAGGCTCTCATGGGGAAGTGGGTTTTACATCTGGTCCCCTCCTGAATGAACTCCCAGAGAAATAAGGCCAGAAACTCCACCTGCTGAGGGAGGGAAAAGGGAGCGAGCCATGGGAAGAGGAGAGGCGGGAGGGAGGAAGGCTCAGCACAGAAGACCCCAGAGCTTCAAAACTCAGCCCCTCTTGCCTTAAACAACTGCATTCTCATTCCAAATAACCTTGGCCACATTAGGCAGGCATCCCCGAACCTGAGTGGGTCCCAGAACTTCAGGACCACTTGCTAATGCAAATTCCCAGGCCCTGCTCACCAGAGTGCTCATTTAGTGAATTGGAGTGGTACCCTGGGGTCTGTATTTTTAACCAGTACCCAATCATTTGGGCTTCCTGGGTGGCGCTAGTGGTAAAGAACCCGCTTGCTAATGCAGGAGACTTATGAGACATGGGTTCGATCCTTGGGTCAGTAAGATCCCCTGGAGGAGGACATGGCAATGCACTCCAATGTTCTTGCCTGGAAAAATCCCATGGACAGAGGAGCCTGGCAGGGGTAAGGTCCATAGGGCCGCAAAGAGTCATACATGAAGCGACAGCACAGTCGCCCCAGTCGTACTTGAAATGCTGGTCTTGGGACACAATGAAAGAAGACATGCCATGTCACCAGCAGAGAAACCCAAGCCAGCTCGAAGTCAGTAGCAAAGCCCAGCCCCTCAAGAGGAAAAGTCCAGCTTCCATGAATAAATTCAGGTTTCATCATCAGAAAATCTAGACGGAGGCTTCTGGTTCAACATAAATCTCAGTTTTATATTTTATGAATTAATATTACTTCCACTTTCAAATACATGATGGAACAGCTTTTTCCGGGCTGAAAGCCACTGAAGGTTTCAAGTGTTGAGTGCGATCAGTAGTACTTAGACTTACCTGGTGTTTATTCTGTGCCAGGCAAGGTTCTAAGTGCTTTCATACATTTGACACTTGCAATTCTCACAATCCTATGAAATAGGTACTATTGTCACCCCCATTTTATAGATGTGGAAACTGAGGCTCAGAGAGAGAGAGAGTAGCGTGCTGAAGTCCCGCAGCCCGTAAGTGACAGAACTGGGATTGAACCAGGTGGTCCAGGGTCCACACTCTCACCCAGTCCAGCAGGAAGGCCTCCTGCCCCACTGAGCACACAGCAGGGTGCTCCAGGAGTCATCATGCCCATCCCCCTCTCTCCTGCCCAGCCCACCCCAAGCCCCGCCCCCAGCCCCTAGAGCCCCGGGAGGCTGCCCCACCCTCTGAGTACCTGTCAGGGAGCAGGCGAAGCACCTACTCTTTGAAGAGGGATCCCTGGAGCTGGGCTGCAGCTGTGGCCTTGACATTCCTACACTGTCTGGTGATGTATGGGGCGGCTGGTGGAGGACATCGGGATGCCAGGCGGAGACTGTAGCTGTGTGGGGAGAGGAATAACACACAGCGTCACCAGGGGCCCAGCCCAGTGGGTGTCCCAGGCAGCACCTGGAGGGCCTTGGTGCTGATGCCCTCTCCAGGCACCTTCAGGCCAATGGGAGGTGAGTTTTAACAACCACCGTGTTCCATCTACCCGCTTCCCTCTGCTGGGAGGCACAGACCAGGAGAAGCATCTAACTGCCAGGTTCTGAGATATTGTACAGGGAAGGCCCACCCTGAGGACCCCCACTGGATGGGCAGGTGAGCCAGGAATGGACACTTGCCATGCAGATGGCAGCTTGACCGCTTCCCCACCTCCTTTCATGGGCATTGCTCTCCCCGCAAAAAAGCATCTGGGTATGCTTTGGTACCAAGTTACAACCATCGCCTGCAGAAAGGAGAGGAGGGAGGGCTGGGTCCCCTCCAGGCCATTAACTCTGCACCTGGCAGCCATCCCAGTCTCACTGTGCCAAGAACGTTTGTGTCAGGGGTCTCAGAGTGGGTGTAAACCAGAATCCCTTGACACCATTTGGTCCTATTTGCTACTACAGCCCTTCAAATAGGATTTCTTTTTCAGGAAAGCATTATTATTATTTTTTAAGTAGCTAATGCAGAGACTTCCCTGGTGGCCCAGTAGGTAAGACTCTGCGCTTCCACTGCAGGGGGCACAGGTTCAATCCCTGGCCGGGAAACTAAGATTCTTCATGCTGTGTGGCGTGGCCAAAAAAACTAATAATAATAAAAATAAAAACCTGAATACTCTATTAAAAAAAAAAAAAAAGGTAACCAAGACCATCATTCCTCCCCTTCCTTCATCCACCTAACTCATACTCATCTTCCAAATCCTAGCTGGAATACCACCTCCCCCAGGAAGCCTTCCTTCTCTAATTCTTGGATGAGATGTCCCTCTTGTGGGTTCCCACTGCCCCTCCTATTTCTTCATCACAGCACTTGTTATACTGAGTCACAGTCACAGAATCATGTGTCAAATTCCCTCAGGAGCTATGCAGTCTCAAGGTCGGGGCCCCTGTCTTGTTCACTGCCGCATCCTCAGTTTAGCGTCACAAAAACAAATATTTGTTGAATAAGAGCTACACAAGGACTTCCCTGATAGTCCAGTGGTCAAGAATCCACTTGCCAATGCAGGGGACATGGGTTTGACCCCTGGTTTGGGAAGATCCCACAGGCCACAAGGCAACTAAACCCATGAGCCACAACTACTGAGCCCACGTGCCTAGAGCCTGTGCTCCACAACAAGGGAAGCCACTGCCAAGAGAAGCCTGCACACCTCAACAAAGAGTAACCCCCATCTGCTGCAAAAGAAAGCCTGTGTGCAGCAATGAAGACTCAGTGCAGCCAAAAAAAGAATGACACATACGGTGCCCAGAATTGTGCTATTTTACATATATCAAGTGTCTTACTCTTCATACATGGGGGATACTCTATTAACTCTTATTTACAGATGGGTAAACGGAGGCACAGAATGGTCAAGTAACTTGTTCTGGGTCCCAAGTCTGCCTCTCTGGGTAGAAGAATGGAAGTGAGGTGGGTGTGCTGCTCTCTTCCAGGTGTTGGCTGTGGCCCGCTCTGTTGGACAGGGCCAAGCTAGGAATGAGGTCCATCTCAAAGGTGAAACATCAGGGTTTCGATTAGAGGTTCTCAGCCAGGGCACAGATTTGGCAATGTCTGGAGATATTTGGGGTCGTCACATCTGAGGGCAGGGATACTGACACCCAGCATCTGGTAGGCGGGGCCAGGGATGCTAAACTAAACATCCTAAAATGCACAGGATGCCCCCACAACAATTGATCTGCTCAGATATTAAAAGCACCACGACCTGTTGAGAATGCGTACTCAGTCTCTCAGTCATGTCCAACTCTGTGTGACCCCATGGACTGTAGCCCACCAGGCTTATCTGTCCATGGGATTTTCCCAGGCAAGAATACTGGAGTGGGTTGCCATGTCCTCCTCCAGGGGCGCTTCCCCACCCAGGGATCAAACTGGAGCCTCCTGTGTCTCCTGCACTGGCAGGCTGATTCTTTACCACTGAGCCACCTGGGAAGCTCTCCCAGAATAGAAGAACGTATAAACAGCCCAACACAGAAGTTGTCAGGGGAAGACTTCTGCCCCTCCACAAACCGGACCCCCTCTGAGGACCTAGCTCGCAGCCGTGGCTCAGGGCTGCCCCTGCTTCAACTCCTCCCCTGCACTGTGCGATCTGGCCTGAGCGAGATTTAAGGCAGAAAACAGAGACCCCATGCTCAGCAGCAAGCCTGTGCCCCAGATAGACTAAAAGGTCCATGAGGTGGCCTGTGGAGGGCACCCCAGGGTGACAAGACCCCTCAGCCAGCTAACCCAGTGCTGGGAAGGGACAGTCAGCTGCCAGGTTGCCTGGAAACATGGATGACCTGCAGAACCTTGTCCAGCCAAAGAATAAGGGACAATCCTGGCACATGGCAGGTACCCCACGCTGTCCCTTCTCTGGGGCAATGTCTCCAGAGGAATAGAGCAGGACAAATGGCAGCTTTGGGGACAACAGGCTAGCATCCTCAATTTCCAGTTTCTTCCTCTCACTGTCACCATGATCACACATCTATCAAACATTCAGAAATCTAACCAGTCAGGGACTTCCCTGGTGGTCCACTGGTTAAAAATCTGCCTTTCAATGCAGAGGGTGTGGGTTCGATCCCTGGTTGGGGGACTAAGGTCCCAAATGCCACAGGGTAACTAAGCCCACATGCCACAACTACAAAGCCCACGTGATCTAGAACCCATCCGCTGCAACAAAAGATCTCAAGTGCCACAACTAAGACCCAATGAAGCCAAAAATAAATAAATAAACATTAAAAAAAAAAAAAAAACCCTAATCAATCAAAGGTGATACTCGACCTCCCAGCCTTCTCCAGCTGCCATGGGCACCTCTGCTCCCTTATGCTCTCTTCTACTCTCAGGCTCCTGCAGCCTCACAGCCATCGACACTCAGGAGCAGGTTTGCTTCTCAACCGTAGGTGTCCACCTGGTCAGGGGCAAGGTCCCCAGAGGTGGGTGCCTTCTCACCACCCCTCACACACTGCCCTGCCTCATGGAAGATAACATGGGCTGACATGCACAAGGACCCCTGTGATTCCCAAATGCTCTCTCTTCTGTTAAATCTGGAGTCTGCCAGCAGTGCAGGAGGAAGGAAGGAATAAGTGCTTTTAAACCCATTTCACAGATGAGGAAACTGAGGCTCAGACAGATGGAGACTTTCCTGGGGAGCAAAGTCCAGATCTTTCAGCTCCATGAGCCACAATTTTGCAGGGGGACACTAAGTCACCAGCTGGGTGTTTCTTTAAGGGATTAGGGTTTTGATGTACTATCTCCTGGAGTTTGCTCAAACTCAAGTCCGTTGAGTTGATGATGCCGATAAAATACAGTATCAGTGAGCAGTATCAATGAGCATGGTGTTTTGATTGTTGCTGCTGTGGGGTGGAGGAGGCAGCCTGGCCATCAGAGACCTGAGTGCGAGTTCCCACCTTCATACTCGCTGGAAAGCCTCCCTAACTCCTGGCCTCCAAACCTCAGTCGCCTCATCTGTAAAATAGAGACAACCCCTGGAGCTTGCTAATGCAGAGCCGGGATAGAGAGGGACTGGGAATGAAGGATCCTTGGCCTTCTGAGAAGAATTCAGCTAGAGGGGGATGTTTCTGAATGTCCTGGGAAGGCAATGGGAGGGGAGGGAACATGGAAGCAGGAGGCCTGCTGGGCCCTGCCTGCTCTGTCCGCCTTCTTCCCTCTCTTCCATCACCTGGTCAGGTCTTCTGCACAGCCTCCACACTGGCTCCCCTCCCATAAGGTTGTGACGTGTCCCCGAACCCCGGGCTCCCAGCAGGGACCAAGCTCTTACGTGCACAGCCCATCCCCGCCAACCTCCCAGCCACCTCATTCCTTCGGCTCCTGTTTCCCCAGCTTCACAAGACTTCCTTCAGCACATCGACGTGGAGCCCTCCTCCCCGTGGCCTTCAGCCTCTGATGCTCACCAGAGTCCCCTGAAGCTACCCCCGGGCCCATGACATCAGATCTCTGAGGTGGCCTCAGGCAGCAGCATCTTTTAAGACCCACAGGGGTCTCAACGGGGGTGGGGGGCAGGCTGGGAACCAGTGCCCTGCAGATGGTCCAGGGCTGGCCCCCTGAGTTCTCAGCCCACACAACCCTCACCTCCAAGGGTGGCTCCACGTTATCTATGAGATAGTGGTGAGTGCGGGTCTAGGACTACAGAATCAGGCTGGGTCTGCTCATCACTGCAGCCTTAACACCTAGTTCTGCGTGTATGGACAGCAGACCCTCAAAACATACTGAATGAAGGAGTGAGTGACAGACTTAGAACTTCTGGTCGCCAGGGGGAAGGGACAGTTAGGGAGTTTGGGATCGACATGCACACACTGCTATATTTAAAATGGATAGCTACAAAGATCTACTGTACAGCACATGAACTCTCTCAATGTTATGTGGCAGCCTGGATGGGAGGGGAGTTCGGGGGAGAATGGCTACATTTCTATGTATGGCTAAGCCCATCTGCTGTGCACCTGAAGCTACCACAGCTTTGCTAATTGGCTATACTCTGATACAAAATTAAAAAGTTAAAAAAAAAAGGCAGTGAGTGATCCTAGACCCTAGACATCCCACACACAGGCGTCTCAGACACAGAAATCTGTGCACATTCAGTGCAGAAGCCAGCACCCTGGTTAGTGGGCCCCTCGAGCATCCCGCCTCAGAACCTTGTAAGATGGGTGACGCTCATTATCCAGAACCCAAGGTGCCCAGAAAGGGCAGGACGACCACTTCTTCACTGTCAGAACCACCCTTCCCCCACGCTGAAGGCACCGGAAGGGCAGAGTTGCCCCATTTGGCTCTTGAAGGTGTCATTTCTGTTTCCAGTGGTCCATCCTGCAGACCCTCCCAGAACGCTTCCTCCAGCAGTCACAGGGCTCTCCGTCTCTCTTCCAAGTTCTTGTTCAAGGGCCTCTTTCTCATTGAACCTCCTTCCCAAACACTCTATTTGAAATAGCAACTGCTCTGCCCTGACACTCCCAGCCTCCAGTCCATTTTTCTTTCTTTACTGTATTCACCACACCAACACGCTCGGTGTCTAACTGCTGTTTGCTTTCTGGCTCCATTGGAGGCATTTTGTCCCTGATGGACCCACATCTAAACCCATGCCTGGCACGCAGTAGGGGGCCTTTCATTATTTGCCGGATGGATGGCATGTCTGCTACCTGCTAAGTGTTTTGCCAAGAAAGCTCTGGTAAATGGTGTACACTGAGGTCTTCACCTGGTTATGGTCTATGTGTGACTTAGTGATGCCTAAAGGGGAAAGCGCTTGTTTTCAGAGGGAGACCGATGCCACGTGCGAGGTGGCCGAGACTGGGGCCTCTGGGCTCCCAAGTAACCATGTTCTCTCTCAACCCCCAGTGGCTTCTGGTGAAGGAGGCAGCAGATACCCTGAACTACACAAGAGAAAATAGAAAGAGCAGGAGGGAAGACCAGGGTCAGGAAGAAGATGGGGAAAGGTGATGTGGAAAAGGGCCCAGCGTAGGTCCCAAGCAGAGAGAGTGATGCAAGGACCTGGTGAGGATTTAACAGGGCTGGTCTGTCTGCATGGGGTGTCTGCACAAGCTGATGACTCACAGGCGAAGCAGGGCAGCACCTTAGCTGGTCTTCCTAGAGCTTGAACTCACTGTGCTCTGGGGACCTGGGGAGAAGGTAACGTCAAGGAGCAGGGCCCATACCTGATCTCTTATCTGGGGGCAGAGGGAAATGAAGGAGCAACAACAGAAACTAAGGCGTGCCTAATAAAAATGAGCTAAAGCTGCCAATCACTGAACAGATCATTTAATGACATGAAAAGGCAATTTACAGAGAAGTCCAAAGCTGGTGAATATGCAAAGATGCCCGGATGCCCTGCAACTGTCCAGGAAGAGTAGTTAACACAAGAGGCCGCTTTCCCAGGTCAGACTGGGGACACGTGCCATATGGGCGGTGCCTGTAGGTGAGGGAAGGAGAGAAGGATGAGGGCTGCCCCCAGGTTTCCTGACACCTGGGGAGGCTGAGTCCACCTGCCCCCATCTCCTGAGAGCATCTCCTCACTCGGCCGGAACATCAGAGAAGGAAGAGGGGGTGGAGGGGAGGGTCTTATAGGCCTGGGTAAGTTGGGAGCCAGACTATCCCTCTGGGCAGCAAGTGACGTGACCCAACGTGGCCACTGTGTTGGACACAGCAGGATAAGCAAGAACAGAGCTGGGAGACAGGTTAGTCCAGCAAGATGGTGGCCAAGGACATTGAGAAGTGAGCAGTAGATTTGGGATACATTTTGGAGCTGGATGGGGGGGATGGGGCAGGTGGATGAGAGTCTAGACCAATTCCAGAGTGGGTAGTTTGTTTAACTGAGAAGGGGAAGACAAGAGAAAACTTGGTTGGGAGCTATGTTTTGAAAGGATCACCTTTGCAACACTCACTAGACACCCAAAGGAGACCTCAAAGAGGGTAAATTAAATGAAACTAATGAGCTTGGGGTGGGTCAGCATTCAGGTGGATTGGACAGGCTCAGGGGAGGGGAGAGCCACCCCCTGTCTAGACAAATTCCAGGGTAGGGGTGCAGGGACTCAGGATGGGATGTGGAGGAGCAGGGGATGACCGTGAGAGTGGTGTCCAAGTCGACATGTATTTCAAGGAGGAAGAAGAATGAAAGGTGTCCAACTCTGCGGACGTGTCAAGGAAGATAGAGAACCGATCGCGGCATTTGTTGCCCAGAAGCTGCGGGTAACCTTAGTAACAACAGCTTCCAGGATATGGTGGAGACAAACACCTGAGAGAAGTGAGCTCAAGAGAGATGGGGAGGAGAGGAACTGAGGCAGGGGCCCAGAGAGTTCCACCAAGGAGTTTTAGGTCAAGGGAGGGGCTGCCGGTTCCAGGACAGGCTCTCTGGGTCTCTGGGGTCCCCACCGTGCTCCCCACCAGGCTGCCTGGGCCTTCTGAGCAGAGATCCCTGCCTGCACCCCCTGTTTGCCTCTTCCGCCTGTATGAGTCAGGTCAGGAGGGATTTCTCGGGACACAACCCCCAGAGCTGGCTGGCCACGCAGCCGCCGCGGAGTCTTACATAACCCTCCATAAATTCTCAAGAAAGTGATTCATCTCAAGTCAGCGTCTGACGTTCAGCACTTCTGCAGGCAGCGAGGGAGAGGCAAAGGGTGTGCAAGCCGATGCCCAGGTGAGATAAGCTGAGATGACATTCCCTGGAGGTGGGGGAAGCGTGAATAGATCACTACCTGCTTCCTGGTACCCACTACTTCCGGGAATGGTTGGCATCCGAAGCAGGCTCCACCTTCCGCTCCAGGGAGGCCCCGCCCACTCGAATGGGACCGCCCCCAGCTTGAGAGTCAAGGGTGGGAGTAGAGGAACAGTCCTGGGATGCCGGAGCCTGAACTTCAGTCCTTGAACCACCACCCATAACTTGCTATGTGACCTCTGGAGATGCCTCCACCTGTGTGAACCATGGTAGTCTTGTTTGTAAAATGAGGATGTCAAACAAGGGGGAAAGGTAATTGTGTATTTACTGAGTGCCTACTATGCCCTGGTCTTCTCCAGGAGCAGGACTGCACGGAGATCAAACCAGTCAATCCTAAAGGAAATCACCTTGAATAGTAACTGGAAGGACTGACTGATGCTGAAGCTGAAGCTCTAATACTTTGGCCACCTGACATGAAGAACTGACTAATTGGAAAAGACCCTGATGTTGGGAAAGACTTAAGGCAAGAGGAAACAACAGAGGACAAAGTGGCTGGATGGCATCACTGACTCGACGGACATGAGTTTAAGCAAGCTCCAGAAGATGGTGAAGGACAGGGAAGCCTGGCCTGCTGTAGTCCATGGGGTCATAAAGAGTCGGACGTGACTGGGCGACTGAACAACAACAACTACGCCCCAGGAGTTACTGTAGGGCCTTCATTCTCGGACGGGATGGTGATGACCTGCATCTCAGAGAGGAGGAGACAGAGGCTCGATAGAGGTGAGGAGGCCCCACAAACATGCTATCTCTGCCAAAAGGGGTACAGTCAAGCTCTGAAGCCAAGACCACCTGACACCAAAGCTTGGGCCCCTTTCCAGACACAGTCCTTGTAGTGACAGGGGTCAAAGAGCTCTTTTCAATATTCCAAAGGGCCTGAAGAGTGACCCTCTGCCCACTGAACAGCCACATGGCCACCCACAAAGCCAGAAGGCAGCTTTGGGTGGAACCATGTCAGCTCAGAGGAGCCCTGGCAGCAGGTCTCAGACTCCAATACGGGAGACAAGAAAACAGTCTCCGTGCCTGCCCCTCTCCTCAGTCTCATGGATTCTGATTTAGCTGGTATGGAGTCCAGGCACGGAGGATTTTTTAAAAGCCAGTTGTTGAGAGCCTCAGTCTGAATCCATCTATTCAAAGTGTGGTCCTCGGACCAGCATCAGTAGTCTCTGGGAGCTTGTTAGAAAGACAGCTACTCAGCCCTCATCTGACCTTCTGAGTCAGAATCTAGATTTAAAAAAAAAAAAATTTATTTTGGCCATGCTGCTCGGCCTGTGGGATCTTAGTTCCCTGACCAGGGATGGAACCTGTGCCCTCTGCCGTGGAAGTGCAGAGTCTTAACCACTGGACTTCCAGGAAAGTCCCAGAACCTACATTTTTAATTAAGGTCCCTGGAAAGGCACCTGTGTGCTGCAACTGGGGGAGCATGGGGCTGGGGGAAAACCCCTGCAGGCGGCATGCTCGGTGGTGGCCTAGTTCTGAAATCTGGGGCAGGACCTGGTGCCTAGTGAAGTTGTACAGGGAAAGTCTTTGCAGTGGGAGGGCTGGGGGAAGGGAAATGAAAGTGGTCCTTAGGGGATGGGGCAGCCATTCAAAACTACTGGCCTGGGCAGTTGCTGTGGTTCTTGGCATCTTGGGCCCTGGTAGCTTAGATTGTTGTTTATTGTTCAGTCACTAAGTCATGTCCAACTTTTTCTTCAACCCCACGGACTGTTGCCCACCAAGCTCCTCTGTCTATGGCGTTGCCTAGGCAAGAATACTGGAAGAGGTTGCCATTTCCTTCTCCAGGTAGCTTAGGTGGTTTTTCCCATTTGATCTTCCCTTAACCATGTGAGATGGCTTCTTGTGCCTTTTTATGGCTGAGGAGACAGTTGCAAGGGAGCAACTCCTTGTAGCTCCTTGTAGGTCACAGAGAGGTGCAAATAGAATGGAAAGACGGAAAGTTAGAAAGGAAGGCAGGATTCTCAGAGATCTGACCCCAGAACTGAAGTCTGCCTCTCCACAGGCAGCTCCCCTCCCTCTCATCAGCCCTGAGGGTGGCCATGGGCTGGGGCTGGCTCCAAAAGACCACGCCTGGGTCTTGAGGCTTTTAAGCCAGGTTCTTGGGTCTTCAGGCTTCTCTGGTGAAGAACTGCCTGCAATTCAGGAGACCCAGGTTCAATTCCTGGGTCAGGAAGATCCCCTGGAGAAGGAAATGGCAACCCACTCCAGTATTCTTGCCTGGGAAATCCCATGGACAGAGGAGCCTGGCAGGCTACAGTCCATGGGGTCGCAAAGAGTTGGACACGACTGGGCAACTGACACTTTCACTTCATTTTCTTAGATCTGCAGAAGCCATGTGTTCCCCAACCCTGTTGGACTTTAACTCCAAACACCAAGCACATGACAGCTCATAACACAAGCCGGTCAATAGGAAGGCTGGCCCAGCCAGCAATGGCCCCTGCCAAAGGAAGTTTCCTGGCTGGGAGAACCTGGCCATGGCTGCCTCTGGTCCTGCCAGGATAGGCGAAGGGCAGGGGATCCCAGAGGCCAAGTCAGCAGCCCATCACTCTCAGATGAGGACAATGAACCAGAGCAAGATGGTAACCTGTTCAAGGTCACACAGCAAGCTCTTCTTGGGAAGGAGTGAGGGGGCATGCCTGGTCGCACTGCTTTGTAGGAGACAATGAGGAAGGGCAGCATGAGGCCCTGATGGACTTGGGCAAAAGTAACCCTGGGGGCCAGGCGGCCTCCTCGGCATGGCCCAGATGAGGGCACTCCCAACTTTGTCATTGCTTCCACTCACCTGCTGCCCCCTGGGGACTCAATCATGGAGAGTACAGAGAGTCTATGCACTTCTCACCCACCTGCCCACCTGCCACCAGGAGGTGTTCTCAGAGACGGTTCCCTAAACGATAAAGGCAGATCAGGATCTGGGCTCCCCATGAAGTCCAACCCTAACTGGGCCTGGCTGTGTCACTCCAAGACCAAATTATCAAAGGCAGTGTCTTCCTAGAAGGTTACTCTCACCACCCCACTCAAACCAGGGTCCCCAACACACCCTCCCCACTCCACTCGGAGCAGTGGGTCATGTCTGAAGGATGTCACACCTGCAGGAGATGTCACGGTCTGAGAGGTGCAAGCTGTGGATGAGCAGCCCAGACAGAAGGGAGAGAGGAGCAGACTCCTTGGTGCTCAGCTCTGACCCCTGGCTACATCTCTGCCGCTGCCTTTTTTTTTTTTTTTCCTGGAACCACTCGGTTCAAGCCCAGATGCTGGCCCTTCTCTTCTCTAGATGAGCCAAAACAGTCTGCTTTCTTCAAAAGGAAACTTGTAAGAACGGGAGGGAAGCCAAAAAGAAAACAGGAACAAATGCAAGTGTGACAAGACTGATGGATTGCATAGAAAACAGATTCCCAATTTGGGACAGAAACGGGCTCCCATGAGGTCCAGATGGGAACGCTCTTTGAAACTGTAAAATTCTATAAGGACACTAAAATTTAATTATTACGAACACTCCATCTTTTAAAGTTGTCTAAGACCAAAGAAGTTAAAAAGATTAAGTCAACTCCAGGGATAAACCCTCGCATGATCTGGAGTTGTTGGAACTTAGAGTCCTGATCACAGGATTTCTCGAACTTGATGCCTGCTGCCTGTCCGAGGATATCAACGAGAAGAGGGGGCTGCCTTGATGGAAAGCTTTGTGGGATCTCAGGGGCTCTTTGCTACCCAAGGCATCTTGACTAGCCTGTCCTGGGAGGCATGGGCATGCTTGGCTGGCAGGGCGTCCCAGACGCAGGGCTGGCACAACCAGGGGAAAGACACGCTTGCTATGTGCCTGAACCAGATGTGAGTCAGTGGGTGATGACGCTGCCCAAAGGGGAGGGGTGCTGTGGGCCTGCAGGCATCCTCCTCAAGGGTGAAGGGGACTGGACAGAGGCTGCCCCTGCACCTTCTCCCCATCTCTGCCCTGAGATCCCCAAGGCCTGCACCCTGAATCCCAGCTGACCTCAAAGAGGGGGTCCAGTGGCCAGGGTTGGGACAGTTTCATCCTTTTTTATTTTTTACAGAGCAGGAAATGGAGGTGACCTATAGATGATAAATGACTTGGACGCAGGCCGTTGACTCCTCTCTAAGCTGCTTGGGTCTCACGAGGATCTTGCACTCCATTTGGTTTGGGAACCGCTCACTTGTGGAGGGCTCCCTCCCTACATAAGGCACCACCCAGACACTCCTGAGGAGCCCCCAGTCTCATGGTTGCAGACGGGGAGTGAAATCCCTCCTGATTTTCCTTCCTTCTGATCAGCATCTCCCAAACTGAGGTTCAGTGGAACAGGTTTGCCCAGATGTTTCCCGGGTTCTCATTACCCATGCTCATTACAGCAGCCAGCATGTCCATGCTGACTGCATGCTGAGCGCAGTGCCTGCGGCCTGACATGGAATAACAAATGCAGCCTCCACGAGATGCCTGTGAGATGAGTACTGCCTTGGTGTATGAGTGAGGAAAAAAGGCACTGAGGGGTTCGGCACCTTGCCCAACAACACACAGCTGGCTAGCGAGAAGCAGACGTGGGACTGAAGTCAGAGCCACTTACTCCAGAGCATGGGGTCACGGAGTCAAACAGACATGTCTGTGCAGGATTTCTGAGTTTTTCACATGCCCACGGGTAGTGTAGTTTCCCAAGAGGAGGATGCAGGATGTCGTTCACCCCAAAAGTGTGTTCCTCATTTATCTGATAACTATGTATTGACCGACTGCTCTGTGCTGGCCTGGTGTTGGGGGCACAGTGGGGTGCCAGGCAGACATGAACTCTGAAGGCACAGTGACTGCAAGGGGATGGTTTGGGTCATGGTGAACCTCAGAGGGCACCCTTTAAGCACTCCAAAGTTTGGTGTTTGTTTTTTTTTTTAATTTAGCCTTTTTAGACAGAAAATTTCTAAGATCAGCCACATGAAGCAACACGTCCTGAATTTGAGTTCTTATTCTCTTTGGGAGCCAGATTTTCAACTCTGCACATGTACACACGGCATCATGTGCCATCAAGGAGAGGTGTCCTCTGGGCCTATGAAGGCGAGTGAGCCTTGTCCACACACTAAACAAGACCAAGCATCCTCATGATTATCAGCACTGATCCATCAAGCATCTATTATGTACCAGACCCCATGCCGGGCACAGTGTTAGAGCAGTAAAGCGAACAGACCTGGTGTCTAGAACACTGGGGTGTGTGACCTGGAAGGAGAAGGTCATTACTTGCATAATACAAAAGCAAATATAAAATTACAAAGGGCAATTAGCAGGAAGGAGCAAAAAGAGAGGATACAAGAGCTCAGACAAGGGACCTGACTGCAGAAACACTGTGTTGAGGGGTGGGGGTGCTCTGCATTCATCCCCAATAGTTTCTGTTGACTGAGCCTTGGGTTCCGTGGAATGTACAGGACACATTCCGGGACTGGCTTCACTTTACCATGCTGTCCTTTGCTTTGCTTCATTTGGAGGTGGGAGGGGAGGGAAGGAAAAAGAAAGCAAAAAAGGTGTAACTTACTTTACCCCAGCAAGAAGAGAGACAGGGTTTCTAGAAGGGATCATTTCTGTCTCTGAAGGCCACTCCTGAGGACAGAGAGGGGATTGTTACTTTGTTACTACCTACCCTCACCCTCACCTTTCCTATCCTCATTTTCCTGCCTGAGTCTCAAAGCAAGTTTTACACCAGGGGATTTGGGGAGTTTGCAGATGGAAAAAGGACTGGAGTAAGAGCTCATGAAGTCTGTTCCTCTGGCCTTTTCTGAACCATGAACTACAGATCTGGGATCTCATGCTTGTTACAGGAAGCTGGTCCGAGAGTTTTGTGAGTGGCCCTAGGGTCCCCATGGCTTGCTGCAGATGGTTTCTCAGGCAGAAATGGTCCACCCCCCTGGAGGAGTGGCAGCCAAGTTGGGGTGACTGTAGCTGGCATGTCTACCTGGACAAGGCTAGGGGCCATGTCCACCAGCACCGCGGGCCCCAAAACGTTCTACAATGGTGAAGAGGAGAACCACTTAGGAGTGCAAAGCAGAGAGTACCTACTCAAATGCAGGAGAGGAGCCTGTGGCCCATGAAGGTCCCCTGCATCAGATGGCACAGTAGGCCCAGCTCCCCCAGCCTCAGTTCTAGGCTGCTCCTCTTTATCTGTACTCACTCCCTGAGGATGCCAGCTTCATGGTTTTCAGTTTCATGGGTACTCTTGAGGACTCTCAAATTTATTAATACAGTTCCAGCTGGGTCCCTTCCTCTAAAACGCAAACCTGTGTATTCAACTCCCCTCCCCTTGAGTGTCTAATGGCATCCCAAACTTAACATGCCCCTAAACTGAATTCCCAGCACACATGTACCCCACAAACTGGCTCCATCACCTAATCACTGAATGGCAACTCTATCTCTCTGGATGCAGAGGCAGAAACACCTGTCATCATCCTTGACTTCTCTTTCGTCCAGTCCTCAGCAAATCTTTAGGCTCTGCCCTCAGAAGATATCCAGAATTCCACTGCTACTCACCACCTCCACTGCTACATTCCAGTCCAACCACCACTGTTTCTTACCTGGGTTATTGTGCGCACCTCCTAGTATTTCTATTATTGGCCCCTTTCAGCCTATTCTTAACACATCAGCCAGAGTGATTCTTTCAAAAAGCAAGTCATATCATATGACTCTTCCCTTCAAAACCTTTCAATGACTCCCAACTCACTGAGAATAAAAGCAAAATCTTCCCAAGAACTGCATGAGCCAATTTAAATTGGCCCCTGGTTACCTCCCTGCACTCCTCTCCTGGTCCTCCCTGTGACCTGGTCTCCTGAGCACAGATGCTGCTGCCTCAGGACCCTTGCACTTGCTGTCCCCTCTGCCAAGGGCTTTCCTGCCCCATGTCCACAGGCATCGTTTCCCTTCTCCCTCCCCACCCCCTCTTCTCTATATATATACATATAGTCCCTTTACAGTCAGGCTGCATTTACATGGTAGCCCTCACTTCACTCAATACTCTACTCCCCTCTCCATTTCACTTCTCCCCACAGCACTCATCAGCTGACATTCTATGCAGTTACTCGCTTGTTCACCGTCTGTCTCTCCCAGGGGGACGGGAGTTCCATGAGGGTGGGGAATTTTGTCAGTTCTGCTCTCTGCGACATCCTCCTGGAACGATGCCCAACACATGAGAGCAGGCGTTGGCCCTGCATTCTCGAGTGAGTGGATGAATCAATGAATGAATGAAGGGCCGAGATCTACCATCTTTCTTAACTAAACCCGATAATGCATCACATAGTTATTGTTCTCCACTTGCTGCTTCAAGTGGAGCGAGAACTTAAGAAATTTTTAAGAGCAACTTGAGTGCAAAATGTTTCTGTCTTTATGTGAATTTTTCAACGTTTCTCACCCACAACTAATTGGATGGTAGGTTTTTAAGCAAATTACCACGAGCCTTTCTCAGCATCCAACTTTGCTTTTCATAAAAAAAAACACCTCTATGTTCATATTTCATAGGCTCGGATACTATTTAATTAAATCATACACATCCAATAATACTGGCATATTTATTACCATGTTTATTATAAACACAATCGTTGTTTTTTAGTCGCTCAAGTCATGTCTGACTCTTTGAGACCCCATGGACTGTAGCCTGCCAGGCTCTTCTGTCCATGGGATTTCCCAGGTAATACTGGAGTGGGTTGTCATTTCCCCCTCCACGGATCTTCCTGACCCAGGGATTGAACCCACCACTCCTGCTGCATCTCCTGCTTCGCAGGCAGATTCTTTTAACACTGAGTCACCTGGGAAGCCATACACATGATTATGTTTGTATTATTATAAAACACTGTTAAAATAGTGGCATAAACAGGTTTGGAAACAAGTAGAGCTGACTCTTGGCTACATTTAAAGCTGAGCATTGGAGGGCTTGGGTGCTCCCTGTGTCATCGGGGGAGTGAGGAGCATCCATTCACATGCCGGGTTGGTTAAATGAAAACCAACTGAGCCTCGGCTCTTATCTTGTTTTATCCACAGCTGGGATCCTAAGAGCAGTTCAGAAAGATGTCTGGCACCACCCCACCCTCCGGCTCCTGTCTCTGTAAAGTGCACCCATGCCAATTATTCCTTAGGTCACGGTGAACATGTGACTTGATGACCTGCAAACGGGAGACCTCTGTGCTGCCTTCCTCAAGGGCTTGTGTGCAGCCCTCTGACTCCATTGGCTGGATCCCATTACACAGAAGCTCTGGCCCATGGGTGAGATGGAGAAACGGCCCAGGTGAGATGTGCTCTGAGTCCAGCCTGGGCAACAGCTTTGTTTGGCACAGCCCTGTCAAGTGAGTATGGCATCATGAAACCAAACAGCGTTTAGGCTCTCAGAGGGAGGCATTCCTCGTTTTGAGCAAAAATAACAAAACATGCAAGAGAAGCCAGCCATGGCCATGTATTGTAGAGGGTCTACTTGAGAGGGACTACTTAGTAGATGTCAGAAGTAAAACTGGAGACAGAGGGAGGAAGACCTTGTTTGGGGGCTTCCCTGGTGGCTCAGTGGTAAAGAACTCACCTGCCAATGCAGGAAACACAGGTTCGTTCCCTTGGTCGGGAAGATCCACGGGAGAAGGAAATGGCAACCCGCTCCAGTATTCTTGCCTGGGAAATCCCATGGACAGAGGAGCCTGGTGGACTCTAGTCCATGCGGTCACAAAAGAGTCAGACACGACTTAGTGAGTAAACAACAACAACGCTAAGCGCCTACTGTGTGCTTGGTGCTGCAGTAGGTGCAGGGTGGCGTGAACACGGCACCAGCAGGGCTCTGTGTGACACTAGTCTTGTACCAGTTAATGACCTAATGTCATATATTCCCCTCAAAAAGATACACGAAGAGCAACAATGAGCAAGGCAAGGGATCCTCAAGGGTCACCTCGGCTCTGACCCTCAGAAGCGACTAATTCTTAGGTGGCCCTGGCTCATCTGTCACAGGGTGTTTTATTATATAAGCATTCAGAGATGAAAAATGTCATGAATATATCAAAAAGACTGCAAAAGCAAAGGAATATAATTAAAAATGGAAACCAGAAGCAAATGAAATGATGAGATGTGGTGATATCATGTCATTCTTTCCCCCCCTTTACAAGACCCAAAGGGGAACTCTGAAGTCTGGGTAAGACTCATTGGAGAAGCTCATAAAAATGAAGACTTTAAAGACCCACCACCCGCCCCCACCAAAGATGGTGGTTTAGTATGTCCAGAATTCTTAATAAGCCTCCTAGGTGGTTTTCTGATGCAGGTGGTCCCCTAAGTGAACATCCCGGTGAAATAATCCAAACTAGGTCCCCTTCACACAGCTGGGAACACAGGAAATTTACCACCTCAGGCTGAAATTAACCAGACGATACCTACTAGACCAGCAAACTACTCTCCCTTCTAAGCACCTGCCCAGCTGGATTCAGAACATTACATTAATGGAACACCTGCTGCTGGCCGGCACCAATGGGCTAAACAACTAAAATTTCTTAGTTTTTAAGGCTATAAATGATTAACACTAGTGTTAATTACTGTGATGAAGTAACTTAACAGAACCAACAAATCAGCTACAGTATCTGATGCCAATCTATTGAGGTACATCAAAGGAATTGGCCCCTCCGTGAAGACCAAGTTAACCCAGGCTTCCTCTCACCAAACTCACTGGTTAAAATTCATTCAAAGGAGTCTAAACGTGAATGAAGGAGGTAGGAGGAGAAAACACCTATAAGCCCATGCATTGATTATAAGAGAAACTCTGAAAAACTTCTGGAGGAATATCATAAATTAAACAGGGAAATCCAGTCCACAGGCAGGGCCAGCAGCCTGGGCGGCAAGTCCTGGGATGGAACGAATATCCAGGCGTTTCCTTACAGATTCAATCACCTGTGAGCACTTGGCACCAAATAAAACATTTATCCCAAACAGAGATTACAGGACAGAGGCAACGGGTAAGGATCAAGGTGCAGGGAATGATGCCCTGGTGATCCAGTTTGGTTAAGGCTCTGCACTTCCAATGTAGGGAGCCTGGGTTCAATCCCTCGGCAGGGAACTAAGAATTCACATACCACAGGAATGGCCAAAAAAAAAGATGTACCTTTAATGCAGAATTAAGGTGCTTCTCCTGCGACAAACTTTTGCTGAGGAACTAATTGTGTGCCCTGTCACCAGAACATTCCTTTGATTCTCTCCACGTGTAGAACATGTGCTTTTGTGAGCTTAAAAGCAAGCAAGCAGTCTACTGTTCAAGTTCAGTGTGTTTTACACTCAACACTTCCCTCTCTGCAGTGCACTTTGCTTACTAGGGAGGTCTCTGGGTGTTCTCAGGTCCTAAGCATCTCTTTAGAGGACTCCCAGGTGATGCTAGTGGTAAAGAACCCGCCTGCCAATGCAAGAGATGCAAGAGACGCAGATTCTATCCCTGAGTCAGAATGATGCTTCTGGAGTAGGAAGTGGCAACCCACTCCAGTATTCTTGCCTAGGAAATCCCATGGATAGAGGAGTGTTCCGTCCATGGCTACAGTCCATGAGGTCGCAAAGAATCAGACATGACTGAGCACACACAACCACCTCCTTATTTACATACCACATCAATAGGGCCCCTATCCAGCTTCCCAGCCCACAATGATCAGAAACTATCTAAAGGCTGCCAGGGAGTACAGACAATATCCACAAATAACAGATGAAAAAGGAGATGGTGAGAAGTACAACCTTCTCCAAAAATACTTGAGCCACATCTCAAGCTTCTGGATCCTGGACACCTGAACTCTGAGAGTGTCACTTCACCACCACAAAAGACAAGGTGCTGGTCACCTTGAGCCTTCCAGGAAAGGTGAAATGATGTTCTGGGCAATTTTTAAAAGTGAGGGAAGTAGCAGCTTCATTAGACCTGACAGCAAAACATATGTGCATAGAGGCATCCCCCTTCCTGTGTCCAAGACGGACACCGGGCACTCGGCCCGACCCGGATCCCTGAGCATGACCCTGCCTGGAATCCTGCTCATGGCACCCCTGGCAGCTGCTCCCCTTGCACAGATGGAAACCCAAAACCCACTTGCCAACCATGGCTTGGAAAGACTCTTATGAAAACAGAAAAAACTAAAAACTAAAAACTAAAAAGTTGATGCCAGGGAGCAAGGTTTAATTCTCTGGTGCCTGGATCTGCTCATCCCCTAACAAAGCTGGCAGACGAGGTGGCTGCTCACACCCGAGCTGGCTAAGACTGCTCAGCGTGGTCTCCCAAGAACATACAAATCGGACTTGACCAGGAAGGACCAACCACCTGCCAGTGCAGGAGACGCTGGAGATTCAGGTTTGGTCCCTGGGTTGGAAGATCCCCTGGCAGAGGGCATGGCAATCCACTCCAGTGTTCTTGCCTGGAGAATCCCATGAACAGAGGAGCCTGGCGGGTGACAGTCCGTAGGGTCTCAGAGTCTGACATGACTGAGCACGCACACAGAAAGGACCAAGACTTTCGTTCACCTCAAGTATAAGTTTAATCCTTCAAATTAGCTGGTGCTTCTTGTCCACACCTGGGCAGCTGGGTACTAACAAGCCACATAACCTCTGTGCTGCAGGTTCCCCATCTGTAAAATGGGAAATATAAAAGTATCTCATAGGGCTGGTACAATGATTAAACGGGGCAGTATGTGTAAGACCCTGAAAACAGTGGCCATCAAGTGCTTTGAAATATCAGTGACCATCCTTCTCATTTCGGTGAACTGGGGTCCCCTCGTTAAATTTTCATGGTTTCACAGAGCTAGTGAAGTGTTTTCTTCCAAACTCTTTTAAAAATTTACACTTTAACTTTGAAATTAAAAACCGACAGAAAATAAGTTACACGGGGAGATGACAGAATTTTTTTTCTCCCACTATGATCTGAAAAATGATTTCGTTTTATGGCTCATTATCTGATGGGAGAAAGGGAAGCAGCTACAGTCAGGAGAAGGGGGCGACAGAGGACAAGATGGTTGGATGGCATCATCAACTCAATAGACACGAGTCTGAGCAAGCTCCGGGAGTTGGTAATGGACAGGGAAGCCTGGCGTGCTGCAGTCCATGGGGTCGCAAAGAGTCGGACACGACTGAGTGACTGAACAAGTCAGTACATAAAGCACAGGCCTGCCTAAGACACAGCAAAGGGCCTCAGGGTGACGGGCAGCAGAAGCCAGAGTGACAGCCACTTGAGCTCCTTCTCCGGGTGGAGGCAAGAGATGATGAAGGAAGGTTCTGGCCAGCACGGCCTGTGAGGCCATAGAACCTCACCGTTAGCCAAAGTCCAGCCCTTTGCACCTGAGCACCAGCCCCAACCGTGAGTCAGATTCAAACAGATTCCGGAGGTAACAGCAACCCACACAAGGGCAGGCACACCTGTGATCTTCACAACCATCCTTTCTGGTCAGATGGACTGTTATTGCTATTTACAGAAAGGAAAGCTGGGGCTCAGAGGTTAAGGAACTTGCCTAAGGCTAACAGAGCTGATAAGGGGATGAAGCCAGGATCAAACATTTTATTCATTTGTCAAACATTTATTAAGCAGCTGCTACCTGGCAGGCAGTGTGGGAGAAGCTGGAGATGCAGCAGCGAACACACTGAAGTTCCTGCTCAGGGAGAACTTTCATTCTGGGAGGGGGCACATTTAGTAAACCAAGCAAACAAATCAAGAAAAGAATGTATGAATGAGTGAAGGGCCTCTGAGAACAGAAGAGCAGAGGGAGGAGACGGAGGGACGAGGGCAGTACTTCAGGTCGGGTGGACAGGTGATAAGCAGCTCAGGGTCTGGGGCCAGTCAGTGTCCTTAGCTACATCCCAGTGCCTGAAATGAAGTCTCAGCAAAACCCTGCAAGGCCAGGCATCCAGAGCTCCCTGGAGACCTCTGCATCCTCAGGTGCTCCAGGCTCATTCACTGTGCCTGGGGGCCCAGATGGAGAGCAAGGACCATCTGAGGGCCTTTGGGAGTGTTTCTCTGAAACAACTAAGACAAACTGAGGTTTGTCAGTTTCCATAAAGGAATCTCTTTTCCTTCCCAGGGCTTGGAAAGCATGAGCAGTTTCTTCAGCAACTTGTTCCGCGAGTTCCTCAGCAGTCATCACCTGCCACGTTCCGGCTCTTTCCACCAAGGACGGTCACTACATCCCATCCATTTCCTCAGCGGGGCCTCCCCGGCTGTATCATTGTGACGACTCAAGTCCTGATCACTGAGCGACAGTGGTCACCATCACCACCACAGCCATCAGCCTCACAGGAACACACACCACCTCCTCTAGCCCAGCCACTCACAGACCAGGCCTGGGGCTCAGCCAGCGGCCTGTCCTACCCGTGACACGTGGGACCCAGGGAATTAGCCAGATGGCTAGGCATTCAAGGCCAATGTTTATTTCTGTCATGCTCCCCAACTTCTCCCCAACAGAACCCCATCAGCACCAGTCACTTGGGGAATGCAGTGATTACGTAGGATGTGTGTGCTCAGCCATGTCCGACTTTTTGCGACCCCATGGACTGTAGCCCAGCAGGCTCCTCTGTCCATGGGATTCTCCAGGCAACAACCCTGGAGCAGGTTGCCATTTCCTCCTCCAGGGGAACTTCCTGACACAGGGATTGAACTCACGTCGCTGAGTCTCCTGCGCTGGGAGGCAGATTCTTTACCACTGCACCACCTGGGAAGCCCATCTACGTAAAACCCCAGTGAATCAGATGGTTTCACACAGCGGCCAAGAGCTGGAACCAGCAGGGTTTGGAATCGTTCACTGCAGTGGGGCAGAATGCAGGTGATGTGGTCCTTGTCAGACTCAGTCGATTTCTCTGTAAATGAAGGCAACTGTTCTACCTCAGGTGGTGGGAGAGCCTTCTGGGAGTTAGTGTCTGGAGGGAAGAAAACAGGCAGGAATACCCTCAGCTCCTGAATGGTGTCCAGTTACACCCCAAGGGTCCTCTGAAAACTGCTGTATATGGGACAAAGTTTGTCAGGTCTACTGACCAACACCTTCCTGATCCAGACTGACCATGAAAGCTGTTTTCTGAATGGCTGGCTGACTGAATCACTATAGGAAAATGTGCCTGAATTCACAGGCCCAATAATAGCTTTGGAAATAGAAGCCATCTGAAAATGTCCCTAAACTCGCGCTGGGCTGGCAAGGATTGGATGTGATTATAAAAAGCAAGTGAGAAGAGAATGTTACTGCAAGGAAAATTGAATCCACATGAGTTTTAAATAACTTCATTCCAATAGAGAATATTAAAATGTTATATTTTTGGCAAGTATTAAGTTCTGACACAAATGCAATTTTCAATTTAAATTCTACTTTAACCTAAAAAAATGGCCAGATTTGTATCCCAAAGCCTAAACCCCTTCTATTATTAACTTATCTGTGAAACAAACTCTAGGTCATTTAAAAATGTTTTCTACTTAAAATTTACACTTAAGATTTAATGCTAAGACTCAAGAGGTCATCTAAACATAACATTATCATACAGTAGGCTCTTGTCTAAACACTGACATGCAAATATGCTTAAATATGTTCTGATTCAGGACATAAAGCAATACTTTAAACCCTATCTGTAGCTTTCTTTCAATACTGAAATGACACCCTACTGAGTAACCCGGGTAGCATCTATCAAGGAATTTTCAAAAACGTCGGCTCTTTGTCTGGTATCCTGCTGTGGGTTATAAGCTGGACCTGTGAAGGCATATTCAGGCATGAACTTATTCCATTAAAAGCTTTTATATTCTCTGGACCATCTGCCTGAATTTCAGGTCGCTTTCTCTAAGACCCTTAAAACAGAATTTAGCTGGACCAAATAAGGCAGAAAACAGAAGCTCATACAACTCCTATCACCCCAGTGGTTCAGCAAGTTTAATAAAAGTGTTCCCAAGTCCTTTAATGGTTCACAACCGAATGTCACTTTTGCAGCAGCTAATAATTTACTGTAGCATCACGATGGTTTTTTTTTCTTTTTTCCAATTCTTATTTTTAATCAGGAAAGTAAATAAAACCTACACACCCTTCAAGCTCCAATATTTTAAAAATAACTTTTGACAAAAACTTAACCCTTCGTTTTGCACTCAATAGGGGCTTCCCTGGTGGCTCAGAGGTTAGCCTCCTCTGAGCATCTGCCTCCAATGCGGGAGACCCGGGTTCAATTCCTGGGTTGGGAAGATCCCTTGGAGAAGGAAATGGCAACCCACTCCAGTATTCTTGCCTGAAGAATCCCATGGACGGAGGAGCCTGGTAGGCTACAGTCTGCGGGGTCACAAAGAGTTGGACACGACTGAGCGACTTCACTTTCTTTGCACTCAATGGACTATGTGCTGACATGGCAAGGGAAGCCCCGAGCAACTCTGATTCTGGCCAAATGGGTCAAGGTTCTCACATGACATCTGAGAATACTCCTGGTGAACCTTGCTTTAGAACCACTTCCAAAATCAAAGAACATTATTATTATTAAACAGTTTTGTTGACTAATCAGACTGATCTAAAAAGCCAACTGGGCTCCCCTGGTGGCTCATCGGTAAAGAATCCACCTACAATTCAGATGTGAGTTTGATCCCTGGGTCAGGAAGAGTATCTGTTGAAGGAAATGGCAACCCACTCCAGTGTTCTTGCCTGGGAATCCCATGGACAGAAGAGCCTGACAGGCTACATACAGTTCATGGGGTTGCAGTCAGCCACAACTTAGCAACTAAACCACCACCATGAAGACAAGTGGACCTGAAAGCTCTACGATGGAGGAAGCATGGCCCACAATTAAAACAGTGAAAACTAGATGTGTTCCCATGAGCAGCTCCACACTATCAACAGTCCTGCTGCACCAGGAAGCCTTACCCAGAAGGGATGGTTCCACCTGCTCAATGATGCTGGAAAAGCCCTCCCTAGAGACGATAGCAAGTCCTGTATTCTACATTTAGAGAAAATGAAGCTTAAAAAAAAAACTATAAAAATGATCAACAGAAGGTTGTTAAGCTTGGAGGCAGTTCAAATCCTAGCTTTCCACTTGAGAGCTGTGTGACCTCTGAACAAAAATCACTCCCCGTTCCTGGTGTCTGTTCCCCCATCTGTAAACGATACCCACCTCGTGGGGTTCTTGTCAACTTTGGAAAATGCTTTGCACAGCAGCTTGCACAAAGCAAGCACCTGGAAACTGTCAGCTTCACCCCAGGGCTTATCAGACCACCTCCATCACCTCTGGAGAGGAAGAGGCACGAGGGAGGGGAGTGGGAGAACTGAGGGCCACTGGTGTGGCTGGAGGCAGGGAGTGGATGGCAGTGGGTGGCATGGAGCCGTGCTGGGCAGCCCTCAAACAGAACTCTGGGTGGGCATTTGCCTGAAGGGATGAGCAGCTTCACACTGTCCCCATATCACACTCACTCAAACCTGTTTCTGTTCCATTCAACATTTGTTTTTTGAATGCTAGACATTTTCATCTATAAAGAATTTCAACGGTAATACGGATGTCATTATTTTCACCAACATATATTTCTTCTTTTTTAAATTCCACAGCACTGCCGTATTTAAGGCCTTACATCCTGCAGGCAAACTCCCAGGAAAGGGTCAAGGCACCAGGAAGGTGGGGCCCCAAGAGGGGCCTTTGAGCAACACACTCAGCAAGAAACTGCACAACAGCCTGGCCATTCCTTTTCCCCTGGAGACCGATCACCTCTGTCTCCTGCAGGCATATAGCCCAGGCTCAAGACCAGACCCCCAGCTTTCAGAAAATGTGAATCAATGCTGTTAGTACCTATTCTGCCAATGTTGAGAACACAAGAACTTCAGCAATTAAGAGGTGCACAGTCATTATTTTTCCCACATAAATTCTGAAATTCCGCAGTGTGCACTGAAGTCACCTGGGATGGTGACCTGACACACTACCCAGGTCACACCCCAAGGTCTCACTTTACTAAAAAGGCTGGTTTTAGGTCCTTGGAGCTGGGAGCCTGAGCACCACCTCTGGGTTAAGTTTGAAAAATGCCGAGCTGGGGCCTGATAACCCTCTGGAGGCTCCTGAACACACTCCCCTCAGTAGTGCTGTATCAGGACATTCACAGAGAGACTGGACCCCAAAGGGGCAGCAGCAGTAGGGTTCATGCGGCCGGGGAGAGAGGAGGCCATGGCAATTTCTCCAAAATGAATGACAGAAATGGCAGACCATTTCCCTCAATCCTCAGCCTGGTCTCTGGATTACTTTAACTGTGGCTTTTATGTCTGCGTCAACCTTTCCTCGGGGCTTCCCTGGTGGTTCAGACAGTCAAGAATCTGTCTGCCATGCAGGAGACCTGGGTTTGATCCCTGGGTTGGGAAGATCCCCTGAAGAAGGGAATGGCAACCCACTCCAGTATTCTTGCCTGGAGAATCCCATAGACAGAGGAGCCTGGCGGGCTACAGTCCATGAGGTCGCAAAGAGTTGGACAGACTGAGCTACTAACACTTTCCTCACTTTACAGCCTTTCCTCACCCATCTGTACTCTAACCCACTTTCAAGGCAAAGTGTCCTTTATAAGTGTTTCTAATGGTAAGTCCCTCAATTCAAAGTGAGGTCAGATAGCAAGCCAAAATACACAGAAATAAAATAACAAATGCATTTGCTGTTGTTCAATCACTGAGTCATATCTGACTCTGCGACTGCATGGACTGCAACACACCAGGCTCCTCTGTCCTCCACTATTTCCGAGTTTGCTCAAATTAATGTCCATTGAGTCAGTGATGCTATCTAACCATCTAATCGAATGCACTGTGAGATTAATTTTAGAAGAGTTGCTTTAACATATTAAAAGTCTCCAGTTATCTAAATATCCACCCTCAAATATTAAGGTAGAAGCATCTTCTTGGCCTCCGAGCCTTGGGAGAACTGTGACGAAGTGAGAGAGGTTTTGAAGTAATAAAAACTAGAGACAGGCACCACACGCAAGCTGCACAAAGGTGGGGACTTTTGTCCACTGATGTAAACTGGACACAATGTGTGTCTAGAACGCAGCCTACTATACGATAGATACTCAGCAATTTACTGTGATTTTTTTAAAAACTGCACGACAAAGTACTGGTAACATCCAAATTAAAAGAGCCAGCCTAGATACTGCCGGATGCTCCCAAACAGCTGCAGGGACATAAGGCTTTAGTTAATAGCTTTAAAAAATTTTCCACTCCACAAAGAGTTAAACCCTAAGCCATTCTTGTGGAGGGACCTGAGCGCCTTCTTGGGGACCCTCACCTGATTAAGTATCTGAGTATTCCCACATTGAGGGGGACGTGACAGCCCTCACCCGGCTCTTTCAGAGTCGATGGGAGATATGTAAGCATACACAGCCTGGGAGGAGTTCCTGCTAGAAGGAAAACTCGGGAGACATCTTGCCCATTCCCCACCCTGGGTGAAGCAAAATACTTGCCCAAGGCTAAGCCACCGAGGAGGGGGATGGAAGTGGTGCTTTGTCAGGGGCCTGGAGGGACAGCAGGTGGGTGAGGCGGACAGCCACTCCCTGCTCCCAGAGCAGCGCCCCATTCAAGTCACAGCACCCGGGGCTCCTCCTTTGGTTCTGGGCTCAGCACTCGGCTTCTAGAGCATTTAAAGGGGTAATGCTGAAAGCGACTTCGCGCCTCCGCCTCTTCCTTCCACACACGTGCCTCCTAAGCCTTTTGGGGTTTTCTAAGCTGGGAATCCATAAGCCACAAGTGTGAACATCTCACTGAGGGAGGCTGATCACACCTTCAGCTTTACCACCCTTTCCTGAACAGCACGGACACAGGCAGATAAAAAGTATCAGGACAAGTACTCCCATGGAGGACTTTATGAAACTGCCTGTTTCAGCCATTTTTAATCTTAAAAAAAAAATAAACCCAGCAATTTCACAGCAACCTAATACAATTGTTACAACTTGTTTCATTCTTTGCGGATTCATAAAAATAAGTCTCCAGACTAGAGTGAAATGTCCACAAGTATACAAAAGAAGATGACACTCCACGTGGGCAATTATTTCACTCTTACCAAAGGTAAGTTCTGTCTATGCACTTAGCACCAGCGGCTGGCTGCATGTTTACCCTTGAGGTGGTACAGAAGCGACATGAATTCACAAATATTCAATCAATGCCAAGTAGAGACAAGTGGGAGGAGGTGGGCTGGGGGGCTCAGCACTGCACTTCAGCGGTGCAGCGATGTAGCCTGTGAGCGCCCCTCCTACACGCACCTTCATTTTCCCCCTTAACTGGCCCCAATGATGTACAAAATGCAGTCCTTTCACAGCTTTCAGAAAGTTTTTTATTGGTTACAATGATATAAAATGCATCATTTGAATTCCCCCTCGTCATGAAGTGCTTGCTAGCAACAGCATAAAAAACTTTTCCATACATTTGACAAGCTCAAATGATTTATTTCATGCTGGAAGGGGAAAACATAGCAAACACCACTCTTGTCTATAATTATTAACCTCTCTCTCTCTCAAGGCTACATTGGTTAAAATCAAAGGACAACCCCTTTTGTATGTCATTTTGTAAATTTTAATGTTTTCTTTAGAATAGTCTTTTATATCACTCTCCAACAAGAATAAAATTACTAACAGCAAACTTCAATACAAGAACACTCTCCAGATTAACAACTCAAACAAAAATGTAAAATGTAAATCACATATAATACAATTGAAGCGTCCAAAACAATTTAAATAATTTTAAATATTTTATTTTTAAACTGCTACAAATGCTTTATACAATATTTCAACATAAAGTCCCCATAACAGAAATGTAACAAAATGGGAATGATAGTGAAAGGGTTAAAGTGGCACAAATTCACCAAACAAGTATTAAACTACAAATTTTAAGAGGTAGATTACTTTTAAAGTTGAGAACAACAACAAAAAAACATGAATAAAACCTAGCCATTTTCCACCAACTCAATCATTAATCAGGGGGAAGGCAGATAATCCATGGAAAAATGATACCTATACACTCATAAATAGGCCAATTTGTTGGGCTTTTTAAATCTCTATTAGAGACTGAAGTGTAAAACCTGACATGTAAATTCATTTACACTTATGTGAAGACATACATCTGCACAAGCCTGCAATGTATCCTGGGCACTGACATACAGCTACCATTTCCAATAATATAACAGTTACAAATTAGTGCCAGATATAATCTGAGAGGATCATGTCCATTTGGATATATAAACATGACACTGGAAGAGGCATAGAAAAGAGTCCATATCCAATCTGGTTTCCTCTCCATTATGCTGGCAATCGGCTTGTGATTAAAAAACAACAAACAAACATGAAAACAGGCTAAGAAAGAAGCTCAATGCCTCTGTCTACAACTGACTTAAAGGAAAGGCATCAAGAGCTGGTGTGTGTGACCAAAACATTATAAAACGAGTGCATCCAATCTGCCACCCCTGAAACCTACACTCAGGACTACTGATGAAACAGAGAACTTGCTTTGCAAGGTCAGGTTCAAATCGTTCCTTTCTCTGCTATGTGCCAAAAACTAGGGCCACACTCAGGTCTGAGTTACCAGTCCCGGGGACCAGGAGCTGGGTCAGCCAGCCCGTCTCACAGCGCCCTCCACTGTGCATCTCAATCATCTGCGAGCCCAGCCTGCGGGTTGGGTGCCAGCGAAGGAGTGTGTGCCTGATTCTACCCATGGTAACAAGAAGCCCGCTGGCAATCAGCTGTGTGTTAGGATTTTTGAGTCAGCTTCAACTGGTCTCAGAAGCTTGGTAGATTTCGTATCCTTTGCCGTAGTGCTTATCCTACGTTGAGCATGCAAGATATTTAGTCAATTATTAAGGTTTGTTCTGTTTGGGGGGACTTTTCTACAGGAAGTTCCTAGAAAATAAGAAAACTGAAGATAAATGACATGACACAACCTTCTATGAACTGACCAAGTATAAGAAAAGGTAGGGAGACCATGGGACAAATGTGAAGACAGCAACAGGAACAGCAACAGGTCAGACACCAGACTAGGAAGATGTGCAGGGATGTGCTGTGAGGGGCACAGACGATCTCCTTGGAGTGGTGTGGCAGAGATGGGATGTGAGAAATCAGCACCGTTTTCCTCTTTTAATCACTTTCGTGGTAAATGGAAAAACTTGGTCTAGAATTTTATTTTACTTCTCCATCACTTATTTACATGTCCTTAACTGGCTGCAATGGGAGCACAGTATTTAAAAAAAAAAAAAAAAAAAAAAAAGTTGCTCTAAAAGCAGTACTGAAGAACATAAAAATGCCTTGGGACTCACAAAGACTAAAGATGGCTAAGAAGGGAGCAGAAAATATACCTCTTTCCTTGTCTTTTTCGTCTTACAGCCCAGGGAAATGAGCCCTCAGCTACAGCTCTAAATGCAGTTCCACTGACAAGCCACCAGTGGGTTGTCCCGACCAGTGAAGGTGAGCCCAATAAAGGGTGTGCTGGATTAAGAGCTGTAACAGGAGAATCTAGAGAGGAGTATGCCTCTGCAGCTTTGTCCTAAGAAAAGGATTTGGAGCACATGCCTCTTTCACACCCTGAATGGCACAATGGCTTGTGCTCCAGGAAATGACCAAACGGCAAATTCTGCTCAGCCCTCAGTGTGGGATGGAAAACTGACGTCGTTCTCACGGCTGACTGCAAGTGTATACTTGAAAATCTGTGGAATTCTAAACCGGTATTTGAATGTAAAATGCCTGTGCATTGAGGACCAGCCCTTAATCACAGTTATGATGAAACACACACAGGAAAAGGGTGTGCTGCCAGTTCCGGGGTAAGTCCTTGAATGCGCAATGGGGAGAGTACAGCAAAACACTGAAAACAGAATGAAAGCGGGTATTTCCAAACTTGCACTACAAAATCCCCCCTAAATAAAATTTCAAAGTAGAAATACACTGAAAAGGAAAGACGTCTAGTAAACTCCCTGCCAATGTAGGCTAACAAACATGAACGAAGGACAGGCCTCTGCTAGGGGCCCGGGGCTGACACAGATGGACCACTACATCCTCCAGGCCTGCGCCGAGCACCCCGGCGTTACACCAACTTCACTACAAGGTACCGAAACGACCACAGCTCTCTGAAGCAACGCCCACTCTTCTGCCCAGATAATCAAAATATGATGTCCCACTGAACGTTCATTTTGTAATTCCCCCAAACACTTTACGATCGCTTGTAAGTGGCCCCTGTGAAAGGCGCGTCCTTCAGGCGCGTCCGCAGCACAGCTCGTGTGTCTCACACAAAGCTGTGGCCACTTCCACGGAAGCCTGCAGCCACCATACACAGCCAGAACAATTTACCCACCTCTTATCTGATTCTTGTTTCCTCTTAGGTCAAATTTCATGCCAGCAATGTTAACTCACAAACAAAGCAAAATAATTAAAACTAACTGCAGCAAAAAAACAGAGACACAATTTTATTAGGCACTTCGGTTCCTCTGCAGTCTTTAAGGGTCCTTTCAAAACCACTGGATGAACCTCACTCAGGTTTCCTTTCTACAATATTAATTTTTCCATATCAATTTTACTTTTGAACTGTATAAATGTGATCCAATACAAAATAAGTGACTCTTTCAGATACTATTGGAGATAAAGAGGAATACAGAGTACATTCTAAGCATCAACCACTTGGGAAACGTTTTTTGGCACAGTCTGTGAAAATGACAGCATGTTTTGGGTTCTTTAACCTTGGAAAGCACAGCTCAAGAATATCCTGTTGTTGTTGAACTTCCAGAACACAGACCGAATACAAGGAGGTACATAGTGAGGCTGCTACTGGCAGGCAGTCTGGACAGCTGATCAACAGGTGTTTACTGTCGCCAGGACTAAGCTCCAAGATGCTGTATACGCACATGCCAGGGTCAGACACCAGATGCTGAGTGAGAGCTACATAACTTTTATGAAGAAGCTTAACAAAAAAAATCTGATCCTTTATTCCTACAGTCCATCATTCCAGTCTGCCCTCGGCTAATGATCCTTCTCTCCACCTTCAGCCATGACTTACGGCACCAGCACCAAGAACTCTGCCTCATCGACTGTGTGGTGGTAACAGCGTCTCCGAGCCCCCGCGACCTCTCCAGACAGCAGTCATCCTCCGCCCCCCCGCCCCCCGCCCCCCGCCGTTAACTCTGCTTCTGTTCGCTTAAAATACCAAAGGATTCTGAGACACAAAGTTACAGCCAACAGCCTAGACTCACACAGCTCACTCTGAAAGGACGGGATTTCTCAACACTTCACAGAAATTCTAGCTGATGATGAATAACTGCACCAGAGATGGACCTGCAGGCTTATGCAGGAAGCAGCAGGAATACCAAAAGTATACTCCACTCACAGGCGAAGTAACGTAGAGAGTTTAAGAAGTCAACGCAACAAACCTAACTCCTGCCCTAGAACACAGAATAAACAGAGAAATCACCTTGGATCTAAGATGAGCTCTGACATCACACTGGGGAAACAAAGGCACTGACAAGTGGGGTGACTTGTCCTGGGTCCCCACCCACACCTGGAAGAACCACAGGGTCTGGCCTCAGCATGCACTCTCTCCTCATCCCTCCCTGGCCGTGGGAATCTGGCTGTTTAACACCCTATGCTTGGAGACATGAGCCAGTGGGGGGTGGGGGGGACAGGAGAAGACACGGACATGCAGCATTTTAAAAGGAATAGGGTACCGTGCTTTGATTTATTTTGACTAAGAGGCAAATTTTTAAAATTAAAATACAATAAAAGAAAGCATGAGTAATAAAAAGTAGTCTCAGTTGCTACAACCACTCTTTAAGTCACAGAAATATTAAATCAGGTTGTAATATGGTTTTAATGAACTCCGCAATACATCAGAACATAAGAAGACATCTATGATGGTAAAGTTAATACAAGTAACATTGGGATACCACCCAAGATATAAAGAAGTTTGAGAGAATTTCACCGTTTCATAGTAGGGTACTTTGGGGAGCTTTTCATGGCTTCAAATCCAGTTCATAACTGGCCCTATTAAAGAAATGGTACCACTTTGTGAGTCTTACATGTGAAATAAAAGCTATGCGTCCATCTTTGCAGCAGCCAAAGCACTGACCCTCCTCCACATCTGCCTACACCTTAAGCAACAGCTATTTCCTTTATATGCTTATGTCAAAATCGTGCAGGAAAAAGGAAAAGGAGCCACTGGGCAAGTGTTTTCTTCCAACTGTCTTTCCCCCCTTGCTCTTGCGCTCTGAACTCCTCTGACCCTGGAGCTCTGCTTACCTGAGGTCCTTCAGCTCCTGCTTGCCACTCCCGTCCTCCTTCCTGTTCTCACTCGGGTCGGCAGAAGCTGCCAGCTGCAGGCTTCGGGTGATCGGCCCCCCACTCCGTTCTCTGGATTTTACACTGAACCTATCTGTCCGTTTCTTACTGGCCAAGGCCGACTTGCTCTGTAAGACGGCTCTGCTCTTCTGCGCCCGCACGTGCAGGCTCCTCGACGTCTTGCCTGAGAGGGGAGCTGCATGGTTCTTGGCTGCAGCTTTGGGCTTCTTGGTCTCGCTGTGAGTCATTTTGGCCATGCGTATGGGGCTCGAGTTCCTTAAAGAGGAGCTTGGTTTTTTGGACTTGACCGAAGTGGCGAATTTAACGTTCTGCTTGGACCTGAAGGACGAGGGGGGTGGCGGGACCTGCGAGGGGCCTGAGCTGCGAGCTCTGGTCTTGCCCAGAGGTGCCTGCATGCTCTGCATTTTGATCTCGGCGTCTGCTGTCCGTCTGCGGTGGCTGCTGCTGTTGTTTCTGTCACTCCCGGCAGGTGATGGGTGCCCCCCTTTCTTGGAAGAGTGGGAAAGTTTTTTTTTGGAAGGAGAAAGAGGTTTTTTGGGACAGCTGAAAGCAGCGTGCTTGTTCAGGCTCCCGATGTACGTGAACTCTCTGTGGCAGTATGGGCAGACGTGCGAGGACGACTCGGGAGTGGTTTTTAGGTCAGCCTTCTGCTTTGCGGACTTGTTTTTCTGTAGGATTGCTTTCTGGACGAGCTGGTTTTTTTTCTTCAACGCATTTAACTTGAGCTTATTCGAGGACATTTTGCTGAGCTCCACACTAAAGTTCAGTCTTTTGGGCTGGCCCATTCGTCTGAAGGCGTTTTTCCCAGAGTTGTCCAGAACCACTACGCCATTTTTGGGTTGCACAGTCTGCTTCAGCGGGACCGGGTTTTTCTTGGGGGTATACCTCTTCTTGTCACTCGCAGAGGCACATGCCAGGATGTGTTTGTGCAGTTCAGGCATGTTGTCCACGCCTTTCCCGCACTTGGTGCAGCGGATGGCGGTGGTAAACGTCTGTGGGATGTTGTGCGTAGTGAAGTTTGTGGCCGTCACACCAATGCCCAGGGGGCTGCGGTGATGGTACTGAAATGGGGGTGGTTTAAAGCTTGGGTAATGTTGGTTGAGACCCAATCGAACATCTGGATCCTTTGTCTTTATTCCGGAAGCCATTATTTTGATGGTCGTGTAAAGCTCTTCGGAAGAATCGTTTAACTCCTCCTCTTCTTTAGATGCTTCTAGAGGGTCTTCCGGCAAACTCTGCATGTGCTCGACATGGGCCTTGCTGGGATCCGTAAAGTTCTGAGGCCTCAGGGTGCCGCTTTCAAACTCATGGTGCGTGCACACCTTATCCGGGTGGAGATCTCGCTGGTGCTGCTGCAGATTGCACAAGAATGCAAACTCTTTTTTACACACTGAACACACAAAGATATTCCCAACGCCGTGAAGCATAAAGCGATGTTCTGACAAATCAGTTTTCACCTTGAAGAGCTGCACACAAAATTCACATTTGAAGGGCCATTCCTCAGCGTGAATGGATAAATGTTTGGTTAGATCCTTAATGGAAAGAAAAGGTGATTCACAGACGTTGCAGATAAAGTTTCTGTTGAATGTCTCCTGGACGATCTCCTGCTCAGTGGTGGATGGGGCTTCCTCCCTGGCTTTCAGGTCTTCACTCTCTAGTTCCTCCTGCTTAAAAGATATCATGGGGAGAGAGGTTTCCAGATTATCCCCAGAGGAAACCACAGATGACACTGCTGAGAGAGGAGGTGGCGAAGGGGAAGAGGAGGAGGAGGAAGATGAGAAAGAAGAGGAGGAAGAGGAGGAGGAAGATGAGGAGAGTGTTGGAGGCCCCGGTGAAGCAGCGGACATAACGGGCTCCACGGAAGGAATGGGGGACGGCGAGGGAGACACTGTCGGGGAGAGAATTGGAAGTGGGGACTGTGCGGTGGCGTTCGAGAGTGGAGAGGGACATGGGTGAGGGGACACCCCGGAAGAGGGGGCTGGAAGAGGGACAGTAGGGAGCAGTGGAGGGGGCGGGGTGGCCACAGTTAACACGGGAGGGCAGGGTGGAGGGGAGGAGGGGGTGGTGGGGGTCAGGAGAGGCGGCAGCTGCCCACAAGAGAGGGAAGATGGTTGCAGGGCAGGTGACGACGAGGAAATGTCAGGAAGAGACTCGACAACAGCGGCAGACGAGCTGGAGTTGAGACCACGGTCAGGGTCTGGATCTAGAGGTTTACAGGGACTGGCGCTTCCAGACGCATCTGGAGCGTTTTCTACAGGGAGGTCGACGCCGTTGTATTCGTTGAGAAGGACCTTCTGCAGCATGCAGGTGGTGGGCTTCCTTTTCTTTACAGCACTGCAGGATGGCTGCAGAACATGGTTTTCTTTGAATTCCTTGCCTTCAGAGTCACCACAGGGCTTTTTATGCACGCTGAGATCTAACACAGCTTCCCACTGGACCGGAGCCTTGCCTGGCCCCTCAGCCTTCTGTTTCACACCACTGGACAAATCCAGTGGCTGCTGGTTGCACACATTGCTGAAAGTAGAGCTAGCTGCCCACTCTTTAGACACCTTATATTCATCAAAGCCTGGCGGGCTCCCAGTTTCTCTTTCATCTCTCCCAGACAAACTCCATGCTGGTGAGTTGCTGTGACTCTCTAATTTGGGTTTTTTGGAGCTTAGAACTGCCTCAGTCCACACGGCTTTCCCATCTCCTGGTTTTCCAAAGTCTCGCAGAGCGGGGCTGTGCTGGGGAGAGCTGGGGGGAGAGCTGGTTCGCCTCTTAAACCTGCTTGAGGTCACGGGTAGCATCGACGCAGGAGCGGACACGCAGACGGGCCCTAATTTGGGTATCTCAGCGGCTGAAATCCCTGCAGGAGGAGGTAATTTATCCTGGGTCTGAAGAAGCTGTTTGAGCTTTGATGACAAATACACGCTTTTCTCTTTGTGGAAAGACACCGCCTCTGTGGTTGATATGCTGAGAGGCAGACTCAAGGAACAGGAAGGTGTGGCAGGATCAGACTCAGTCTCGGCTTTAATTTTGGGTAACACAGGCGGACTAGCAGTCCTCCGTTTCTTGGATTCACTGTTTGTGCTGCTGGAAGGCTCTTTAGGGAGATCGTCAGTTATAGGGACCTGCGTGGTCTTTATGTTTTGAGTTATTTCCACTGTGACTGGAGTGAGCAGACAGTTTATTCCGTACAAGTCTGCCGAATTGGATTCCATCTCAATAACGTCACAGTTACTGGTGCTGCTGCTGGTCTGAATTTTACCATCAATGTAGTAATTTAAATTCTCAGAGATATTGCTGGAAATATCCATGATGTACACGTCGTCCGCCTCCCCTTCCTCCTCTGGCTCTGTGCTGGGGACGTAGACACTCGGGGTGGGAGGGGCCTGCTCTGCTGGGGGCTGTGGCTCTTCCAGGAGGCCCCCTTTCCGCCGCACCCCCTTGGGAATCAGGTGCCGCTCGTGAACTCTGCGCTGATGTCGTCTCATATTCGTGTGAGTGCCGAAAACCTTCTTACAGTACTTGCACGGGTGAAGCTCTTTCGCTTCGCCGTTCTCTTCTACAACGGAAGGAGTCACTGAGTCCTGGGACGCCTTCTCTGAGCTCAAGGTCAGACCGTCCTGCCCAAGACCGGGGGGCTGTGCGTCGTCCTGGGGAGGAGCACCGTCGCTGGGCGCCTTGCTGCCGGCTGGATCCTCGAGCTTTCGCTTCAGCCCGGCCTCATGGCGCCGCTCGTGGCGCCGCCGGTTGATCTGTGTGCCGAAGGCCTTCCCGCAGTATTTGCACTTGAAGGCGTGGTTGACCGTGGACATGTGGATGTGCATGTGCCGCTCCAGCCCCTGCTTGGTCGTGAACTTCCTCTCGCAGTGCTGACATGGGAACAGAAATGTTTCAAACACATCCCCGTTGGTCTCCTCTCTGGCTCTGGGAGTTTTCATGACAGGGGATGCCTCCACAGAGTCTGCGCGAGTTTCCTTTGAAACAGTTTTTGGTTCTTCTAACAAATCCTCGGGCTTCTCGTCACACCGGATCTCCAGCTCTCTCAGGGAACTTTCATTTGGCACATCAGCTGCTTCGTCCCCCTCTTCTTCCAGCTCCTCCTCTTCCTCCTCCTCCTCCTCCTCCACCACCTCGTTCGCCTCACAGAGCGCTGCTTCCAGCTCCGCATCTGGTCCTGTCTGGGGCTCGTGGGCAGGGGGAGGGAGGGCGAGCTCCGGAGGCACATCCTGGCTGACCGCCTCCTCAGGGAAGGCTGGTTGCTCAGCGGTGGAAGCGGAAGGATTCTCGTCTTCGTCTTTGGGGCCTGGAAAGCACAGGGAGGCAGAAGTAAGGTCAAACACGAGCCACTGGTGATCAGTTTTCATTATCCATGTTACTTCCTTTATCATCTAAAATGCATAAGGGAGATTGTAGCAACAGACCACTCTACATTCTCATTTAAGAAGTTATACAGGATATAAATCCATTTCATTCATTCAACAAACGACTGCAGTGCACCAGGAAGCTCAGTGGGCAGTGAGGGAGGCTTCAATCTGAGCAATAAATGCCCACAGCAACTCAGGCTCTTCTGTGTTTCCTCACACAGATATAAACATACTTTTGTTTACAGAAACTGTACTGCTTAAAACTGTGTTGGGAATAGCTGATACTGAAATTTGTCTAGTCATGAGTTCTAATTTTTCATGATTCCAAACTGAAACAAGAAAATTGCTCAACATACTACCAGGTAATATTCTTAGTGGTCTGCCTTGAATGTAATTGATTCGTTCCCTTCTTCTTCACCAAAACTATATATCGAGAGCTAACATTTTCCAAAATTATGTGATCTGCATTTTTCATGTAAAAGGAACTTTGAAGACCATCTCTTCTGAGCCTTATTAAATTAGCGAGGACTAGAGATCTCTTCAAGAAAACTGGAAATAGCAAGGGAACATTTCATGCAAGGATAGGCATGATAAACTGTAAGGACCTAGAAGAAGGAGAAGAAACTGAGAAGAGGTGGCAAGAATGCACAGAAGAACTGTACAGAATAGGTCCTGATGACCCAGAATAATCGGAATGATGTGCTCACTCAGCTTGAACCAGACATCCTAGAGTGTGAAGTCCAGGTGGGCCTTAGGAACCATTACTATGAATGAAGTAAGTAGAAGTGATGGAATTCCAGATGAGCTATTTGAAATCCTAAAAGATGATGCTGTTAAAAGTGCTGCACTCAATATGCCAACAAATTTGGAAAACTCAGCAATGCCCACAGGACTGAAAAAGGTCAGTTTTTATTTCAATCCCAAAGAAGGACAATGCCAAAGAATGTTCAAACTACCGTACAAATGTGCTCATTTCACATGCTAGCAAGGTAATGCTCAAAATTCTTCAAGCTAGGCTTTAGCAGCACATGAACGGAGGACTTCAGATGTACAAGCTGGGTTTAGAAAAGGCAGAGGAACCAGAGATCAAATTGTCAACATCTGCAATATCATAGAGAAAGCAAGGGAATTCTAGAAAAACATGTACTTCTGCTTCACTGACTACTTGAAAGACTTCTGTGTGGATCACAACAAATTGTGGAAAATACTTGAAGAGATAGGAATACCAAACCACCTTATCTGTCTCCTAAGAAACCTGTATGCAGGTCAACATGCAACAGTTAAAACTGGACATGGAACAATGGATTGGTTCAAAACTGGGAAAGGAGTATCTTTAGGCTGTATAGGGCTTCCCTTGTGACTCAGCTGGTAAAGAATCCACCTGTAATGTAGGAGACCTGGAGTCGATCCCTGGGTTGGGAAGATCCCCTGGAGAAGAGAAAGGCTACCCACTCCAATATTCTGGCCTGGAGAATTTCAAGGTCTGTTTCGTCCACAGGGTCACAAAGAGTCAGACACGAGTGAGCGACTTTCACTTCACTTCACTTCAAGGCTGTATATTGTTACCCTGCTCATTTAACTTCTATGCAGAGTACATCATGTGAAATGCTGGGCCAAACTGACTTACAAGCTGGAATCAAGACTGCTGGTAGAAATATCAATAAGTTCAGATATGCAGATGATACCCTAATGGCAGAAAGAAAAGAGAAACGACAGAGCCTCTTAAAAAGGGTGAAAGAGGAGAGTGAAAAAGCCGGCTTAAAACTCAAACATTCAAAAAACAAAGATCAGGGCATCCAGTCCCATCACTTCATGGCAAATAGATGGGGAAACAGTGGAAACAGTAACAGACTTTATTTTCTTGGGCTCCAAAATCACTGTGGATGGTGACAGCAGACACAAAATTAAAAGATGCTTGCTCCTTCAAAGAAAAGCTATGATGAACCTAGACAGCACATTACAAAGCAAAGACATCACTTTGCTGACACAGATCCATAGAGTCAAAGCTATGGTTTTTCTAGCAGTCATATATGGATTTGAGAGTTGGGTTATACAGAAGACTGAGCACTGAAGAATTGATGCTTTTGAAGTGTGGTGCTGGAGAAGACTCTTGAGAGTCCCTTGGACCACAGGCAGATCAAACCAGTTGATCCTAAAGGATATCAAGTCTGAATATTCACTGGAAGGACTAGTCACTGAAGCTCCAATACTCTGGCCACCTGATTCGAGGAGCCCACTCACTGAAAAAGACCCTGATGCTAGGGAAAGATTGAGGGCAGGAGAAGGAGATGACAGAGGATGAGATGGTTAGATGGCATCACCGACTCAATAGACATGAGTTTGAGCAAACTCTGGAAGATAGTGAAAAGATAGGGAAGCCTGGCGTGCTGCAGTCCATGGGGTTACAAAGGGTCAGATAGGACTTAGCAACTGAACAATAACAACAGGTGTGCCTCAGAGAATGAAAAAGAAATCTAAAGTCACTTCTAAGTCCCAATGCCCAAGAGGAGCCCAGTCTAGCCCAACCTGAGATTAATGGTACAAGGTGGTCAGGGAAGGACTCACCAGCAAGATAGGTGAGTAGAGATCTAAAGAAAATCAGTCACACAGCATTTGGTGGAAGGAAGTCCTCTGGATAGAGGAAATGGCAAATGTGCAAGCTGTGAGTCAGTAACATGTCAGATGTGTTCAAGAATTGGCCAGGAAGTTGGAGGTGGGTGGGCGCAGGGAGAGGAGGAGGAGAGCAGGAGATAATATCAGCTCATGCAGAGACTTATAGGCTGCTGACCTTTATTCTAAGTGGAAACAAGAAGCCAAAAGAGAAACAGAAGAGCAACTAAAATACAGGAGGCTCACTCTCGGTGCTACGTGAAAGACAGAAAACTGCAGCGGGCCAGGGAGACGAGAGAGGTGGACCACACCCTCCAGGAGGGGAGCCGGGGGAGACTAGAGTGGCCTGAAGATACTGGGAAGTGGCCAGACTCTGGATGTACTCTGGAGAGGAAGCTAACAAGCTGAGTGTGTTGGCTGACTATGGTGTGGGACAGGGGCAGGGAAGGGTAGGGGCTGGTGGTGGTGGTAGAAGGGTCAAAGAGATTCCGCAGCAACTGCTGTTATCCTGTTCACTAGACTGAGGGAAAAGCAAGTTTGGTCTGTGTGCGTTTGTTTGTACTGGGGGGAAATGAGAGTTTACTTTGGATGTGTTGAAGTCTGAGGTGCCTGATAAGACATCCAAGTAAAGATACTAAGTAGCTATATATGACTCTCCTCAAACTAGAAACAGCAGTTGGAGCAGGGACCTGGAAGAGGTCACCTTCAAAGTGAATGCAGATAGGGGAATGGCTGTGTCCCCCAGTTGACTCCAGTACCCAGGGGTCAGAGGAATGGCCAGGGAGGATCTGGAGAGCCAAGAGAGGGGCAGCCCTTAAACTGAGGAGAGTGTGATCAGTTGTATCCAGAACTGCTAACAGGCTGGGTAAGATAGGGCTGAGAACAGAACATGCGATCTGCGCAGGTAGGGGTGTGGTGACGGTGGCAACAGTTTTGGTGGAGCAGTGGGGACAAACGCCTGTTGAAGGCCAGGAGAGACAGAAAGAAGGAGAGACAGAGAGACTGGAAGCAACTCTTTCAAGTTCAGCTGTAGAGGAAAGCCGAGGAATGAGGGAGTGGCTAGAAGGGAATCCAGGGACAGCACGGGCCTCTGAGACAGGAGCAATCACAGAGCCCTTAGTGCTGGTGGGGACAGCCCACGGCACTGCTCTCTCTGCAGGACCACCTAAGTCTCTGCAGAATTGCACCTCTTTTTACTGTAAGTGCCTGAAGAGTTATGAAAGGTTCTGTAGAAGAAACAGCTTGCTCTGACTTCTCCTGTTTCTATTCACTGGCTCTTCCTTCATTCACTGGACAAAACGTCAGTAAGGCCACCAAGATCCTCATCCTTTCAGAGCTCTACTTTACCAGGAGTTAAGCAAGCAGGCAACACCACTCCAATGAATTAATGGTTAAGCGCATGGAAGTACATGGTTAACAACGTTAAGGACAGAAACACAAGGGAGGAATATCTGGTGGCTTTGTTAATCAATCATGGAGAGGCTGCAAGGACAGACGAGGAAAACTAGGCAGGAACCATCAAACATGCAGCACACTGTAAATGAGTGTGGACTGAGCTGGAGGCGGTGGGGAGCCAGTAAGAGATTTTAAGGCAGAAGAGTGCCACTGGGGAGACGTGGCTGCAGTATGTATTAAGGGACTGGGAGGAGGCAGAAACCAATACCGACGCAGTGGCAGTAGAGGGAGATGCTGGCTGCCTACACCGAAAGACAGCAATGGAGAAAAGCAGAAGAGGCAGGAGAAAAGTGGCCAGAGCGAGATAAGACACCAGAGTCCTGTTGTCAGACTTTGTGATTGCCTGGATACATGGGACAAGGGAGGCTTTTAAAGGGCCAACCTTTCCAAACTCAGCGCATATGAGGTATTAACACGAGCAACGATTCTGTCCTGGCCCTCCCCCTGCTTCCTAAGAAGGTCTATCCAACTTTTTCCTACCTACCACCTCATCCACTAGCAATGAGGTTTCTGCCTCTACATACACTCCAGCCTTCTCTCCTCCAGATGCATTTCTTACATTGCATGAGTTTTCCACAAACTCGGAACCCAGTCATCTGATGGAGGTCCCCAGGAGCTAACTCCCTTTTCAAATACATTTTCAACAAAGACCCAGTACATCACTTAAAAAAAAAAAAAAAAACCTAAATGAGAAAACAGAAATGAAAATAACGAATAACATCTCTAAGGCTCAAAAATTTCTTTACAGAATTTATCTTCAGCCAAAATCCACAGCTTTGAATGGAAATATTCTACGATTGGTAAATAATTCCAGATTGAAAGCTGTCCAAAGTAGTATGAACCAAAATGCACACAGCTCTATGAACCCAACTGTGTCCATACACTCACTGAGGTCTGCTGAGTTTTAAACCTAAAGGATGGCCTGGGAAACAACAGAAGAGTCTGGCCACTTGCTCCACACACCGGCCACTTTTTGAGGGCCAAACAGAACCTGCGCAAGATGCTGACAACCCAATCAAATACTGACCAGCTGTTCCACAAACAGGTAGACACTAAGTATCTTTTTTTCTACAGGACCTGAACTTATAACAGGAAAAAAATTAACTGTTCTGAACTGCTGAAGGGGAGAGGGTTCTGCTGGACTGTTCTTTAATTCCACCACTACCAGTAGTAAGGTTCTTTGGCCTTTTTGTTGTTGTTCCAACAAATGTCTTAGCAAACCTGCTATCAGCTGGCAGATCTTAGTTTTATAGGACTCTAGGAAGTGTATTTGTTCTTGCTTCCTAAAATGCTGCATAAAATTATAATCCTTTAAGAATGTCATCCCCACAAAAAGTGCTAATAAAAAGATCATAAAAGGCATCTACAGTATTTCTTTTTTTCTCTACAAATGTTTTTTGAAAGAGTCATAGTCTGTATTTTGAAATCAGCCTATTTGGGTCACTATGAACTCTTGGGCAAGCTCAGTCTCTGTATGATTTTGCCACATAACAATGTAAGACCACGTTGTTCCCCACCCCCCGCTTCTACTGGCCAGAGGGTCAGTGTGGTGTCTCAGCTGCATCAGGCAGAGGGCAACCTGCCTTTCTGAGCAACTTCAGTCCCTGTCTCTGCGAATTCTTACATCATGGAGGGCCTAGAGTATTAATTTTTAGAAAAAGCTCTAAAGAAGAAAATTTTATAGGGAGAAATACAAAGAGATAAGGCAGAAATTTAAATTCTAACCAAAAAGAGAAACACTTCATTCTCTATCCTTTTCATTCTAACACATACAACCCAAGGTGTTTGATATTTTCAAGTAAGTTTTTAACTGAAGTGCAAACTATAAAGAAGAATATTGCAAGATAAGATGTTCACAAAGTAAATACACTGCTGTGCTCACCCCAACACTGTGATCAGCTGGCACTGGCACCCCAGAAGGCTCCTCCTGTCCCTGCCAGTCTGACCTCTATCATCACAGATTTGTTCTAGTGGTTCTGAACTTTATGAATTATTTATAAATACAGTTACATAGTATGTTTCATTTCACTTCGTTTCATTTTATTTTAATCAGGGAATAACTTCATCTTGAACAAGGAAGGTCTTCAATAATTTCCTGAAGGGGAGGTGGGACGAGTAAGGCTCAGCTTGCCATATTAAATGTAGGCGGCCTTCTTGCTGTTTAACCCTTTACAGTTCTTGGGTGATTCTGAGAAAGGCACTGCAGGGATACAAAGTCAAAGCAGCTGGTGGGGAAACACGCCCGCATCCTACAGGTCCAACTCCAAGCTTACCTTCCGCAGAATCTCTCATATTTGCAGGGCTGGGATCTGGCTCACTTGTCTTCAGCTGTATGTCTTCGGTTTTGTTTGCTTTGTTTTTACTTTCTTGGGATTTTTTCTTCCCTGAAACACAATATTTATTTATTTGTTTGCTTGTCTGTTTGTTCATTTGGTCACTATTACCCTGAATTTTTGGAGGCAATTACTAATTCAAACTATTTCTAGGCAATTATCACCTCAGATTCCTGAAGAAAGAAACAGATGATGAATATGAATACCTCTACATTATGTCAAAGAAAATAGAAACCCACAAATCCTGTACTTTTGAGAATCCTGGGTAATGTTTCCCCTTATAACAGCTATCAAACTAATATGTAATATATTCCAGAAGAGTTAACAAAACTGAATGTCCAAGGAAAATTAGAGAAGAGCACTAAATTTCAACACCACACAAATAACAGGAACTGGCGAAAGTCTAGTTATCTGTAAGAAGCACATCAGAGAAAAAACTATCCAGACTTGTCAAAGTAAAGCAACAGAAGCAGAGATGTTGCTGAACAGCAAGGGATATCATACCATACACCACGGCTCAAATATCAAATGCAGAGTAATTCTGAATAGTTCACCGTCAGCCGGCACGGCATTCTCAGGGTCTGGAGGGACTCAACTCTAGGTTCAGCACAATTCAGTATTTCATTAACAACTCAGAGAATGGAAGTCAGGAAATGCTAGCTGCATTCCAAGTAGTAAGAAGAGTTCAAAAGATAACATCAAAATGCAACAAATTTCTGACGAGTTGGAACAATAAACTAAAGTCACCAAGATGTTCAACATGGACAAACATTTCCCTACAGAACTACTATGAAAAAGAAGTGAAAGTGAAGTCGCTTGTTCAACTCTTTGCGACCCTGGACTACAGCCCGCAAGGCTCCTCCACCCAAGGGATTTTCCAAGCAAGAATACTGGAGTGGGTTGCCATTTTCTCTACAGAAGTACTAATGCTGAAGGTTTGGAAGCTCCGCCTCTCTGGGATTTAATCAGAATTTGTGACCCTGTTCCATTTTTTAAATTCTACATTTCTTGCTCCTGGGAGCTTTTGTTTTTCAGTTTTCAGATTCAGAATAAGTTCCACCCACCTTCCTCTAAACTTTCCTTCTCTTTCTGCGACACTCCCCCCAACCAGGCCTCAACAGCTCCTGGAACTGTCTTTTCTCTTCAGAACAAGGCTCTTGACACCTTCATCTTTGATTTAGTAAATGACTAGAAACTAGAAACCACTCATAGCTTCTGGAAAATGGTATTCTCCTTAACACTAGTGTAGACAATCACTACAGAGGAGAGTAACTAATAAAAACATAGACAACAAATGAAATGAGGTCAGAGACACAAAATATCACCACTACAAAGCTCATGATTAAAAACAGAAACATCAACTACAACACAAATACTAACCATCAAAAACACCTCCATATTTTGATAAATATTTAAGAGGTGCAACAAGAAAAAAAGTATAAGATACTTAACAATCAGCCATTTTATTTGTTAGTCTTAAAAAACAAAATACCATTTTAAATCCCTAACTCTTCAGCTTGTAAAAAAAAACTGAAGATGTCTCCTGCAATTATATAAAACTCAAATTCCTAGTAACACCTCACTCCATTCATTTCTAAAGGCAGCTGAAGTTGAACCCGAGACACAAGCGTGTACTTCACTGGAACCACACTCTGGTGGAAACAAGCTAAGAGTCTGTGTGTATCTTGGCCAATTCGTGTTTCCAGGTGGAAATGTGATGAACCAATCCCTTCTGCAAGGGGCAAGGATATGAACACAGCTTTTCATCTGGTAAGAAATAGCCTCTTCTTTCGAGTCTTTCACCCTTTGCCAACTTAACAGCACTTAGCCTAAATCTGATGATGACAAAGGCTCTTGAGAATCCAGGTGTGTTTAAAGGAATATGGATTCAACCAGTTTTCTTATCCTCACTATGATACACGCCGTGCTGTTTGTGTGTTGTGCCTGGCCCATATCAGACTACCGGTAGCAAACAAGGCAAACACAAATGATTACTTGGCTATGAATGTAACTGGTCTAGTAACTGCAGTACCAGTCTGAAGGGGTTCATGGAAAGGGGTCCCAGTGCCTGCAGACGCCTGATTCAAAAGTTATATTCAGAACGCGATTTCCCTGAATCAAAATCCTCAAATAGTTATAAGACATCAGTACCACCTCATGTTCTTCAAACAGGCTAAACAATATAACCCTTTTCTACCAACCTTACTTTCTACCTCTGCAAGTATGAATAAATAAAAAGGGAAGTCTAAACTCCACCTCTTATGAATAAACCTTTAAGTCACACTATAAAATTTAATAGAACAGGTGTCAACTTGTACTACAATTTCTTAAAAAACAATGCAGAAAATTTTCTGAAACCTATCGAGTGCTATATGAAAACACTTGATAGTGCTCTAAAACTGGTTTTAAAAAATTGATTAAAAACAGAAACATCAACTACAATACAAATACTAACCATCAAAAACACCTCCATATTTTGATAGATATTTAAGAGATGCAACAAGAAAAAAAAGTATAAGATACTTAACAATCAGCCATTTGATTTATTAGTCTTAAAAAACAAAATACCATTTTAAATCCCTAACTCTTCAGCTTAAAAAAGGCAAACTGACCTATATGTACAGACTACTAAAATAGTAAAACTTCTAGATTTACATAAAGCAAATCACAGCTTTAATAATACCATTCATGAGTACGTACCAAGAATGAAAGTACATAGCTAAAAATGCTGTTTTAGTTTCCTGCCTAAAAGAACATTAGAACACTTAGCTGATACTGAACTTCAAATATCTTAGTTTTAGACTCTCCTAATCAGTGAGCAGCTATGCCATCACCAAACTACCCCACTCCTCTACCCGTTGCCCCCACCCCTTGCTGCCCCTGTTATCCTCTTTAAAAGCCATGACCAGGAAACCCAGTTCTGCCTGGTGAAGAGAAGCCACATGCGGTAGGGACAGTCTATTTGGAGAGCAAACAAGAGCACCCACCAGGCTTGCTGCAAGCCCCTCAACTGCAGCACAACTGACATGTGAGGTGAGACTGCTCTCTGCTGTGGGGCTGTCTGAAACATCACAGGACATCCAGAAGCATCCCTGGCTTCCACCCATCCATGCCAACAGTGTGCCCCTGCATCTGCCTGTGACAAGCGAAGTCTCCAGGTACTGCTGAAGCCTCACCCAAAGACAGTGTCTCTCTAGGTTAAGAACCACTGGGCTAAACCAATATGGGGTTGCACAGTCTGTGTATTTCTTAAAATTTTTAAAGTATTTGATAATACTTAACAAGCCAACTCTAAAAACTAAGCTATGGAACAATTAAACTTACCTCTTAAGTGCCTTTGGTGAACACTGATAGACTTAATTTATGATGGACACCAGTCTACCATGAATCTAATCATCACTAATTAACGGAACTGAGATAATCTAATACATAAAATGTTTTTCTCAGTCTTTATCAGAATCCTCTAATGCTCAAGGTACTTCCCATTAGGACCAAGACTAGACATGCAAGGGCTATCCCCAGTCCTACCTGCTATTTCTGTGCTAGAAACTGAAGACCAGGGTCCCCCGGGAACCACCCAGGCTCTGACAGTAGAGCAGTCTGACCCTGGGAACCCTGACTCACTCTTAGGTACGCCCAGTGTCACTCACAAATACCGTAACAGCACCTGGTGGCACCTACTCCATTTCCTCAAATCAATACATTTCTCCCCAATAGCTGGTTTTTCTTCTACATGTAATCAAATTAAAAGTAAACAAAAACAACTTCTAACTGAAAACAACCTGTAAGGACTTCTGCGAAGGGAGGGGCATGTGTTAGTTCTTGTCTGTAAGGCAGGAAGCGCCTGGGAAATGGTCCGGCAGAGCTGCTGGGAGCCTGGTAAGTACACGTGTGCACTTACCCTCAGGTTCCTGAAGGGTCCTACATAGAGGCTCTGCCAGCTGCGTGCTCCACTTGGTCTAAACAAGAAAGATATAGGAATGAAAACACAAGGAAAGTAGAATGGAGACAATGACACAGAACATGACGAAGGACAGCACAAAACATTATGTATATAAGGAAAAGAAACACACAAAGATGAAGAAAACGGAATGAAACAGAAGGAAAACAGCAGTCACCCCCTACATCGAGGCTTCCCCCCGACCCCCCCACAAATAATAGCCTCTGTGTTCTCAGTGGGGGATAGGATGTGGTATACTTACTTCCGGCCTAGCCCATGCTCATGACTGATGTTCTTACTACTTAAGTACTGTTCTGCCAGAAGTCCCAACCTATGTCTCTCATTTTAGAGAGACACCCAAGGACCACAGGCATGAAGTCAACTGCCTAGATCACACAACTAAATCGCCTCTCAAGTCAGAACTAAAATCCAAGGCTGACGGTACCAAAAGTGCTCTACTAACTAAACTATTAATACACTTATTTCTTACAACCAATAACGGCATGATACAAATATCTTATTCTTTACACACCACTTTATATCCATTATTTCACCCACTTTCAAGTGCAGATGAAAGTAAAGAAATATAAAGACTTTCACTACATTTATAGAAAAGGAACCATCAAATTGGAATGCGGACATTTTCCATTTCCATTTTATGTTATGCCAGAAACAAGTATCAGTCAACAGCACAGAACCCCAATCTAAGCAAATACGTTAAATATCAATAAAACTGGATTTTCTAGAGAAATAGCTGCCATATAGAGAAATTCTACATTTGCATCAACTACATGTTAAAGACAACATGTAGCATGAAGCTGCTGGTGCCTGCAATGTAAGGTGCAAAACCAAAACTGCCTAAAGCATCACGTGAATAATTTAAGTTCTTGTCTATATTCTACTCTTCTGATGAACTAGACAACAAGGATATTCTAAAGAATAATGTCTCAGTTAAAAATGTTCAGGCATCAGAGAGATGCAAAATTCTATAAGGCTTGCTCAAGTTACATTAAAAATTCATCACAACAGTGAAGGCTCATGCATTTGGTGATTTAAATGAATTAAATTTAGAACCATATGTAACTCTACGTGCACTGCCTGCCTCCTCACTGGGGAGCTACCCAACTCTGAAGCATAAAATCAGACAGAATTCAGTATCAGTGTGCTGAAGCAGGGCCAGCACATCCTTGTTTGGAGAGCTCACCCTCTTATTCAGACACAGAGACGATTCCAAACCAGGCAAGACTCCATCTGTGAGGTGAGACCCACAATCGCACCATGAAAGATCAGCTAGCCCGAAGGGGCTGGGCTGGCCTGAACAGGGACCAACCATGACCACCGCCACCCTACCACCATAGGGTGGGCGTGACTGCCACCTCCAGTTCCTCACTCACACAGCCCTTCACCCCTGCTGCCGCAACTCCACCTGGATGGCTACCTCTAATCCTGAAATCACAAACCCCCAAAGTTCTCTACTTGCCCCCCAGTGTCTTCTCATCATCTAACAGTCTGATGGCCTTTACAGCTTAAAATTCCTCTCCTGGGCCTTATACCATTACCAGACTATCCTCCTCCACTAACCAATCTTTGGCAAAAATCTTCCTTTTCCTCCTGCCTTGAAATGAGAGGCTCCCCACAGGAAACCTGATGATGATGCTTTCACACAAGGCTGGAGCAAGGCTTCGATAAAGTATCCAGCTAAGTAGAGGATACAGATCTTAGAGAACAGACGTGGAATAATGGAATTAATGGGCTACCTTAAAAGGTAAGAGAGAGAAGAACCCTAAGACTTGGAGGAGAAGGAGCCATGAAGATGGTTTAACCAAACTTCACAAATACACTTCTCTGAGCTTTACTTCCTTACAAGAATTGCCCAAAATCTCATTGCAAGTTTGTAGTAGAACTGGGACTTTCATTCTCATCCAATTCACTATTCTATCCACTGTGTTCTAACAGCCTTCTTAGTGACACTCTGTGGGTTCCAATTTCACCCTTAAAATGAATTAAGAGTACCATCTGCATTTCAGGCAAGTTTGAGAAATTCATCATGGACATACAAAGTCATTACACATCTTTTTCAATTTTTGAAAGGCAAAGGAGGGGTTTTCACGACAGCAGGTCCAAAATAAGGTGAAAAGCCTAACTGGGGAAAAGGCATAAAGTTCATGTTAAATGACACAGGATTTAAAACAAAAAAACCCACAAACAAAATCTCTAACAGATCAGGTACTAAGCAAGGGGAACCAATGGATAACAGCAAAACTGGTAGCTTAAAGTATGGCCAAAACAGTACTCTGTGTGAACTGCTAAAGGGTGGGCAGTCTTAGGCCTCAGCACATCTGGCAGTAGTTTAATATTCTGCAGTGGGTGTGATGAGTAGGGAGAAGAGAAGCTAGAAATGGTTACACAAAGCTAGGTTTTCCGCAAGGAATAAACAGGTCATTTCAATATCCTTCATATATTCTTAAAATAAACAAAAAGTACTGAATTTGCTACCCTGGAAGTCATCAGAAGGAAACCTGAGGACTGATGTGAGAAACTGCAACCAGAAAGGCTTCCCTGTGTAAGGTCAACAGCATCCCTACACGTAACACAAGAAAGTGTTTATCAGATGACCACAAGTGGCCATTACAACTGGCCAAGGTAAGATCAGTGGGCAAACAAGCCACTTGCGGCCTTAGCTCCATCAGGCCGCGGTGTTTCAAAGAGAGAAATGTGAAGCAGTGCGATGCAACCACAGTTGGTTTTTACACAAGTGATATATAAGGCTATACATTTTCTAAAGATTTCTTTTGCACAAAAAATAACTTTGAAATACACCTGGTAGTAAAAATTCTGAATGCTGCTTGGGCAAAATTTCAAATCTTTTTCTGTAAACTTCTCACTAAGAGCTGTCTGTAACTCTGGAGGCAAATTATAAAAATAAAACCTCTCCGGTTTTAAGTTGCTCATGGCATTAAAATAGGACTCCAGGCTTTGCTTCAACAGAAACAATGGAACAAAGTTCTGGATTTTTCAGCACTGCAGATCACAGTATAAATTCCTGGAATGCTTGCAGCCCGCTAGAGAGATGGGGGGGCAGGGCGGGGTGCAGAGTCTTTGCTGTTGTGGAGCTCTGGCTCCCCACCTCTTCCAAATGTCAGGCTGATGGAAGAACAGCAAAGATCACCTCTGAAGGGAGCTTCTAATTTCTCTTTTTAAGAAAAGGCTTTTAGCGGGCTAATTCCAAATATTAGAAATGGATTCCCAAATAAACATTAGTAAATTCAAATTAAGAAAGCTTTAAATTTCCTTACACTCCTGGGAACCTCAAAAAAGTCTTGTGGCATAAACAAAATGATCTCAGAGACTAACTAAATACCTCTGAAACTTAAACAAGCTGCTAGCCTGTTCTGTTTTATAATCATTTTAATTTCTCAAGTTCTTTTCATGGATTTTCATTAGCCTTTGTCTTACAAAAGGAAAAAAGGTATCTAAAGACTGAAAATAAAGTCGCTTAGTAGTGACCAACTCTTTGTGACCCCATAGACTGCAGTCCATCAGGCTCCTCTGTCCATGGGATTTTCCAGGCAAGGAGACTGGAGTGGCTTGCCATTTCCTTCTCCAGAGGATATTCCCAACTCAGGGACGGAACCCCGGTCTTCTGCACTGCAGGCAAATTCTTTACCGACTGAACTACTGGGGAAGCCCACAAAAAAAATGAACTGCCAACTTAAAGCAAGGAACTAACTTTACGTTCAGGTATAAGTCCCCTGTGGCAAAACAAATCAGGCCTGGGAGCTGTGCAAGGAGGTGGTGTGTTACAAGTGCCTGGCAACCCTAAAACAGAAGGGACAGCCACGCCCTTGAGAACTGATTAGTCTTAACGAAAAGAAAGGCTATTTTTCCCTCTCAAAGCCCAATATAAGTTTTACAATGCTATATCCTGATGAATTAATCACAAAACTTGGTTTAAAAATATTTTCAGGAAGTAAAATCTAGATCTAAATCTGAATCAACACAATTGCAGTATTTGAAATTCATTCTTTACATTTGTCTACAAAAATGCTCAGAGGAACAATGGTCAAGCCACATCACTAATTAATAAAATCATGCTACAATTCACCCACAGATATAAACCAAAAGGATCTGCATTAAGATGTTGGCAGGTGGCTCCCAGCGATGAGATTACTGATGAAGGTATGATACCCGTTTCTCCATCTGTTTGTATTTTCTAATTTTTCTAGATGAACATTTCAATACATGATGCAAAAAAAAAAGATTTTTTAAAAAAATGAAATACCGACAAAAGCAAAAGTAATGAGACAACTGAAAAATGTTTCTTTTGGTTGAGATTAACACAGGCGATTCTACATCAGTACAATCTGGCACTGTGCTGCACAGCAAAAGCCCGTAGTGTCTTTCTTTCCCATTTCCCACCTCACACACCAGCACAGTGTCCAGAAAAATGTGCTCTTCCCAGAAAACCAAATTCACAATGGAGACACAGTAACAAAGATTTAAAGGATATTTAAAATACAACTGACCCTTTAACAATGCTGTGTGTGTGTGTTCAGGGCGTTGACCCTTTATGAAATAGAAAATTTGTGTGTAACTTAAAGCCTGCCCTCCATATATGTGATTCCTCCATAGCCGCATTTTTGCATCCTGGGGTTCAGCCAACCCTAGGTCATTGAGTACTATACTATTCATTACGAACAAAAATTCACCTATAAGCAGAACCTTGAAGCAGTGGTCTTCAAGGGTCAACTGAATGCCCAAGCATTCACATTATCACTGTGAGCCTTTTGGTATATATCCTTCAACTCTCTTTCCCATGCATCACATAACTTCAAACAAAAAACTGATTTGTCTCCTCCTTTTGAACAGCCATACTATTTGTTTCAATGCACTTGGGTATCACACCCATAACTATCTGAATCAAAACTCTAAACAACCATGCTGAGTGCCTCCCAGGTATAAGCTACTGCTACTGCTAAGTCACTTCAGTCGTGTCCGACTCTGTGCGACCCCAGAGACGGCAGCCCACCAGGCTCCCCCGTCCCTGGGATTCTCCAGGCAAGAACATCAGAGTGGGTTGCCATTTCCTTCTCCAGTGCATGAAAGTGAAAAGTGAAAGTGAAATCGTTCAGTCGTGTCCACCTCTTAGCGACCCCATGGACTGCAACCCACTAGGCTCCTCCATCCATGGGATTTTCCAGGCAAGAGTACTGGAGTGGGGTGCCATTGCCTTCTCCGGGTATAAGCTAAGGACCAATGTTTTGGTGGTCAACTAGGATAATCATGAGAGTCTTCTTTGCTACCTTTTATTTTGCTTCTCTGAAAATGTAAAATTTAGGCAATGGCATTTGAATATGACACGTTTTGGTAAAGGTTTAGGAAATCCGTTTATAAACACAAAAGAATGTACAGATACTACTCTGCTGAATCACTGGGCTCTACCATGAAATGAGACACTTTCACGCCAGTGCAATGTTTAAGACCTTTTGTCACTACCGCTAGATGAGCCCATTCCCTTCTGTTCACCACTCAATCGTCCTCCAGCCCCTCTCATGCCTGCAGATGCACCTTTCTCAGAGTTCATGGCTGACATCTCTCTGTTCCTATTGAAAAAGAGCTAGGAGTTCTCAGGGGCTCAGCCATGTATGTGGGCCAGCAAAAGTTCACCCCTCTGGCAAACTCAAAACTGCCCGGGTTGTCTTTCAGATTCAAGAAGCATGGAAGAAAGTCAAATGTATTCTCTTCACAAAGCAATTATTTTTTTAAATCACAAGTTACATATAAATTCAACTCCACATTTTTTCTTTTACTGACCTCGACCTAAAAGCAAAATCCTACTAGCCTATTTAGGACTTCCCAGGTGGCACTAGTGATAAAGAACCCACCTGCCAATGCAGGAGCCTAAAAGACAGGTTCAGTCCCTGGGTTGGGAAGATCCCCTGGAAGAGGGCATAGCAACCCACTCCAGTCTTCTTGCGTGGAGAATCCCATGGACAGAGGAGCCTGGTGGACTACAGTTCATGGGGTCGCAAAGAGTCAGACATAACTGAAGCAACTTAGCACGCACTACCCTATTTAACAACTTATCTCATTCTCAGATGTATTAGCCTATTAGACTACTAAATCTTTCCTCTACATAACTGTAAAGTTTCTGGAATGATCAAATGAAATTTTGATCATTTTTCTTGGGTGCTTATTATCTACAAGACACTTTGTTAAGAGGGAATACGTATTTTTGTTATTCGGTAGCTCAGTTGTGTCTGACTCTTTTTGCAGCCCCATGGACTATAGCCTGCCAGGCTCCTCTGTCCACGGGATTTCCCAGGCAAGAATATTGGAGTGGGTTGCCATTTCCTTCTCCAGGGGATCTTCCCAACCCAGGGATTGAACCTACATCTTCTGAGATTAGCAGGCAGATTTTTTACTGATAGGCAGGCAGATTCTTTACCACTGTGCTACCTGGGAAGTCCACAGGGAATACATACATGTCTGCCCCAAAGATATTTAAAATGGAAGTTATATGTCTAACTTTGTGAAAAGCAAGTTCCCTTGCAGAAAGGCCCTACTAATGTCAATAAATAGAAAATTTCTAGTGGAAAAAAATGTTTCAGAAAAATATGGATTTCCTTAAAAATAACAAGAAGGGAATGAAGGAAAAATGAAGCAGGAAGGATGGGGTTGGGGGGGGGGTCATTTCGGGGTGGGAGGAAGGTGATGTAATAGCCATCCGGCCAGGTAAAGTGAGGAGGCTCAAGGAATTGCTAATAACCCAGCTGCAAGCTCTGGTCCTCCCTCACATCCCAGGTGGGAACACAGCCTTCAGGACTGAGATGACATCAGAAACACTAAATCGTACTCAGTGCCAGCCTCCAAGGACTTTCCCACAGGGTTCCAAGTTGATGCTGCTCTCTTTTGCCAATGCAGGGGTAAAACAATGCCCCCGACAACAAATTAGTCCGGGAGGAAGAGCTCACAAAAGACAAGGATTTGAAACACAGCTGCCTCCTAGGCCAGTGTCCATGCTGGGAAAAGGGGTCTCACTTTCAATTCAGTCACTCATTCCATCTGTCCCCCTAAAAGGTTCCTGTGTCCCAAGGTCACACATCTTCCCTGCAGAGATGACCTCAAATAAGTGAGATCTGACTGGGCTCTCCCCCTCTCCTTCCCTGGTGTTGGGGTGGTATTCTGAATACAACAGGACAAGAACCACACAAAAAAGGGAATTCACAAAACTGCAACTATACTGTGGACCATGATTTGACTAATGATTTGATGTAACCATGTTCAAGGCAGAGGAGAACTAACTGTGATACATACTGATGACTACCTGATGCCATCTTAGGGAAGGGAACGTGAGATAATGTGCATCAAGAACTTTGCACAGTGCTTGACAAAGACTCAGTAAATGGAATCAATTGCAAGGATTATCCACAGTAGATTCTCCTAAACAAATTACAGAAACCCCAAGCCTGCAAGTCTAAATTGCCAGCATATGTTCCTTCTTATGAAGACAATAACATTCTGCTTCCCTAACAAATCCAAATTCATCCATTTGTTTTGCTCATTTGTTCTACACTGATTCACAGGATCCCACCCAGATATCATTACGGAAATGTACAAGTCCAATGAGGACAGACGTTTAATTGAGAGGAGACAGAATTATTCCAAATACTAACATCCCTATCAATACACATAAATGCTCTAACAGCAGAAGTTGTGAAAGTCTATAACCCACTGATTTTATTGCTTCTAAAAAACACTCTGGGCTTAATTTTTTAACTAAGCATACTAGTGCACTCAACATTCCTAATCTCTTTGGAAAGAAACCTTAGACCTATTTGATAATCAGATAGCACCTAAGGCTCCCCCATAGTCATCAACAGCCATAAACACAACATCTGGGGCTCTGGGACACCTGTGTTACTACATATTTAAGTTGTGAGTCTATGTAAATTTGTTTACTGACAGACTAAAAAGAACCCAGACTGCTGAGATAATACTAACAAATACTGCAAGATAATCAGGACATTTAGTTACTATACATAATAGATAAAACTGACATTCTCAAATAGTAACTTCTCCTAAGAAAATGTCTCCTTCACTTTTGTTTTTGCTTGAATTCATATCCAGTAACATGTAAAATGACAAGATTCCCTATGTTGTCATATATAGTACTGAAATAGCTCCAACACAGTCACCTTCACGAGTATCTGGTAATTTACTTTAAGGAAACGTATCCAAAATTCATCTAAAATCTCACCTGCAGAAAATAAGGTTTTAACAGTAGAGTTACCAGTGATCTGGATCACACAAAGGTAAGACAGACAAACAGGAAGACGGTGAGCCCCTCATTTGGGCAGCAAGCAAACCGTGAAATATTTATTTCTGCCTGTGTAACAAATCAAATTCCCAGAGTTCTCTAATTCACCCTATTTGGGGTAACTAGTAAACAAGACAGCATGCAAAACAGAAGCAGTCTCTACCACCCGAGGAATTCTCTAGTGTCCCTTGTGTATCTACTTGCAGATCCAAACAAGCTCCTTACTCTCACCTAATTTGTAACCTACTTCATTCATTCTGTGTCGCCAAAGAAAAATATATGGATTTAATTTTAAAGGGCATGTTAGAAGATGTTGAAACTGTCCATTTTTTTAAATCCAGAAGTACCACCATAGGCCAAGGAATAGGCAGCGCTTCCAGAGATGATTCTGCCACTGCCCATGCCCACCAATTACAATGGCATGGACCAAAATCAGTGTGCCACCCATGTTCCTGGGAGGCTCTCACTTACTGCTTACAGTAACTCTACACGGTAGGTGTGACCTCATTTTACAGACAGGACTGAGCGCCTTCACTTTCACTTTTCACTTTCATGCATTGGAGGAGGAAATGGCAACCCACTCCAGTGTTCTTGCCTGGAGAATCCCAGGGACGTCGGGGCCTGGTGGGCTGCCATCTATGGGGTCGGACACAACTGAAGCGACTTAGCAGCAGCAGCAGCAGCAAACTGAAGATTAAAATGTGTACAGTAATCTGTCCAAGGTCACACTGCTGTTAACTGGTGGATCTAGGGTCTGGATCTGGCCTTGTAACCCTAAGGCTATGTTGTAGAAAGCCACAATGAAGTCCACACATTGTACATCTCCCAGCACTCAGAGGTTTAGCTGCATCAGCAAATTTTCCCTTCTTGTCTCCACTCAACACACAGAAGTCAGGTTCCTTTTAAACAAGTTATTCATTGGCAAAGTACTTATCCAGTTGTATCTGATATGGAAGCAACAGTGAAGGCTGAGCAACACACCTAACGCTTTAACACAGAAAGAAGTTGGGGGGAACGTAACAATCTATTGTGAAAACAGTTTAACAATTTCACCAACATTTTTTCAATATGCTAGCAAATTTGGCCCCACTTCAGTACTCTTGCCTGGAAAATCCCATGGACGGAGGAGCCTGGTAGGCTGCAGTCCATGGGGTCGCTAGGAGTCGGACACGACTGAAGCAACTTAGCAGCAGCAGCAGCAAATTTGGAAAACTCAACAGTGGCCACAGGACTGGAGGTCAGTTGCATGGATGACCCACAAGCCGCAATCAAGATTGCTGGGAGAAATATCAACAATCTCAGATATGTAGATGATACCACCTTATTGGCAGAAGTGAAGAGAATATAGAGTATCTTGATGAGGATGAAACAGGAGAGTGAAAAAGCTGAATTAAAACTCAACATTCAAAAAACTAAGATCACTGCACCCAGCCCTCTCATTTCATCGCAAACAGATGGGGGGAAAATGGAAACAGTGGCAGATTTTATTTTCTTGGGCTCCAAAATCACTGCAGACAGTGACTACAGCCATGTAATTAAAAGATTTTTGCTCCTTGGAAGAAAAGCTACGACAAAGGTATTTAGACAGCATATTAAAAAGCAGAGACATCACTTTGCCGACAAAGGTCCGTATGGTCAAAGCTATGGTTTTTCCAATAGTCATGTATGGATGTGAGTAGTTGGACCACAAAGAAGGTTGAGCGCCAAACAATTGATGCTTGCGGGTGTGGTTCTACAGAAGATTCTTGAGTGTCCCTTGGACAGCAAGGAGATCAAACCAGTCAATCCTAAAGGAAATCAACCCTGAATATTCATTGGCAGGACTGATGATGAAGCTCTAATATTCAGGCCACCTGATGCGAAGAGACAACTCACTGGTAAAGACCCTGATGTTGGGAAAGACTGAAGGCAGGAGACGAGGACAACAGAGGATGAGATGGTTGGATGGCATCACCGAGTCAATGGACATCAGTTTTAGCAAGCTCTGGGAAACGCTGAAGGACTGGGAAGCCTGGTGTGCTGCAGTCCATGGGGTCGCAGAGAGTCAGGCACCACTTAGCAACTGAATTTTTTGACAACTGCCCAGGAGATTTAGAAGACCTCACTTCTCTAAAACTGAAAAGGGTCATAAATAGTGTTAGTTAAGGATCACTCTTTCTTGATTCAATATTTTCCACACTCTAATTCAACCATGAATTTAATTTGCTTTGGCATACAGACAGTAATTTACATTATTTTCCAGTCTGAATCCCTAGATTTATAATTTTGATGGAATCAAAACTGAAAATAGATGTATTTAAATAAGCTTAACACTCAAATTTGATCTTGTTATCAAATACTTCTATGTAACGAAAAAGATACATCCTGAATAATGTATTTTAGCAACTAATATAACTCCTAAAGGGCAGTCCAAGTGGCCCTAGTGGTAAAGGACCCACCTGCCAATGCAGGAAACATAAAGAGATGTGGGTTCAATCCCTGGATCAGGAAGATCCCCTGGAGAGCATGGCAACCCACTCCAGTATTCTTGCCTGGAGAATCCTATAACAGAGGAGCCTGGTGGGCTAAAATCTATAAGGTCGCAAAGAGTCAGACACGACTGAAGCAACTTAGCGTGCAGCACAGCTCCTAAAAACAAGCAAATCTGCAATCTTAAACCCCTTGTTCAAAAATCCAACCAAGATTGAGACTGCTTTTTATTATTTGTTTGGATGACAGTGAGAAGGGAAGCTGCAATTTCACCTCCAGTGTTAATCCTACAAAAATTACAATCCATATGTGTAAACAGACAAAAATCAGAACTGCCAACTAATAAGCACTGTGCTGGCGGCAGCACAAATCTGGTAGAGAACACGGGTTTCCACTGATGCCACCACGAACATCTTCACCATGAAGGGACCAAGGCAGAAGGTGGAGGGCAGTGACCTCCCATTCCTCACTGGAACCTGAGACTTTCTACTTTACTGCACAGAAAAATGGGCTGTGAAAACCTCATGGGTTAAAAACAAAAATACAGCCAAACAGAACCAGAAAGGCATGTTCTATACCCCAAACCGGCAAGAGAATGAAAATTGAAACTAAGAGGCCAAATGGTAGAAAAATAACAAAAGGCACAGAAATTTCAATTCCGAATTGTCCTGGAACTTCAAACAGCACGCATAATTTGGTTTTGGGGTTCTAAACAAGGGTGAACAAACCAGTTTGCCTTCATTTTTGTGGCATGTGGTGGCTCAGGAAACCTACGAAAGACTGCACCAAGAGGTAGGATTATAAGCACAACAGGAAAAGATTGTTTATCACTGTGGCTTTAATAGAAATAAGGGGGAGGAGGAATTTTAGCCTAAGGAGTATTTACTGCTTTTCTTTTTAACCAAAGCAAAGACAATCCTCTACAACTCTACCTAGCGCGTAACACACAGCTATCACGTTAAGGGCGAAATCAGGTTCTGGTCATTCAGATAATGATTAAACTAATAAGGACATATAAAAATTCCTTAAAGTATCAAAATAGCAAGGATTTTGGATATCATAATCTTACTTTAGAAGGTGACATTTTTATATATCACACACAATGCTATTATTTTATTATTAGAATAAACTTCCTACCTCTGAAACTATTCAAATATTCTTTGTGATATTAAAATATATTAAATTTAATAACAATTAAAATAACTAAACAATCCTACAATGAAAAACTTCTATCAAAAAAATATTTTAAAATTTCAGGGTCATGACCACGAAAATGGGAAGAGGAAATAAGTAGCTACAATAAGAGCTTCAGAATACTGAGCATGGTCTAGTCTCTTACCCATAATCCCTCAGGACTTTTCTTAATATATGTGCCAATTTTAAACCTTTTAAACAACGTTACCTCCCCTTAATTTTTAGAGAAAATTAAATAAGAAAGAAAAGTGCTTAAGAAACATGAAAAAATGAAAGCTCAGATTAGTAAGCAGCAGTTCTGTCCAGGCTACAGGGCGTATGAGGGTGTTATGGACTTACTAAATCTCTACAGAAAAACTAAATACCCTACAAATTACAAATCCAAGAAGCATTAAGTTGTAAACATGCACACACATTCTAAAGACTCTACTGTGGGATACACATGATGGCGAATCCGTCCTGCCCCACGTGAGGAGGATTCGGGAGTGCACACAGACAGGTTAGGGCAGCTCTTCTCTCCTTGTCTCCTTTCTTGCTTTTCCTCTGCAATGAGTCAAGTCCCTAGAATAGGAACTGCTTTATCAGCAAACAAAACCTCATAAGAAGCTACTGCTTCAAACAGTTCAGATGAATTCTTCTTGAAGGAAAAGGTAAAAAATAAAAACCTACCCCCATCAGAAGGAAATGGCAACCCACGCCCAGTTATTTTTGCCTGGAAAATCCCATGGACAGAGGAGGCCGGCAGGCTATGGTCCAGGGGTGGCAAAGAGTCGGACACAACTGAGTGAACACGAGTGCACACACACATGCACACACGCATTCTGACAAAACAAACAAAACCCCTCTTTTACTGGTGTCACATCATAAGAGTGAAGGAAACTAACAAGCATATTTTAACTCAATTATCCAGTAAACAAATCAGAATTACACTTAAAATCAGTTTCTAGACTTTTAAAACTAGTATACTAATTAAAACATGTTCATGATCTATAACATTCAGCTTAAGGGAACTTTTAAAGTTGTTTTCTATTCAGTGGAAATCAGTCAGTCATTCTCAACAAGCGAACACTTAGCAGAGCAGGATGCTAAACATCACTGGCTTCTTAAAAACAACCAACAAAACAAGATGGAAGAACTCCACAATCCTAGACACAATGCCTCTGCCATCCGCACTGCAGAGGGAGTCAGGCCAAGACAATGTCTCACTCGGTTCCTGTGGTTTCAAAACTGATTTCAAAAATAATACACAACTTAAGAGAAATGAAATATTCATAAGAAGCTCAAACCAGCAAATATGTCATTAAAAGAACACTTAACAGACAAGAGCTAGAAAGGGATTAAAATCTGATCTGTTAGTTTTTCAAAAACTGTTTGAGATGCTCAAAGGAATAAAATAAATCTATTTAATCCATAAACCCCAAAGCAAAAAATAACTGAAGGCATTAGTTTTCACCATAACTTAGCTTTCTAACACAAAAGATTTCACTTAATCACATTGCCTTATTATTTAAGATTAAGGTGTGCAATTTTGAAGAGAGCAATGAAAATTCGTCTTGGCTAATTAGCAAATCCTTTTAAAATACTGCTACTTATTCTGTGTAGGCATCCTGCTTAGAAACATTAAGGAACAAAACCTAGGTTTAGGCAAAGTGGAGCCAATTAATTCAGTAGCTGGGTAAACTTGGGCAAATCACGGAAGCCCTAGAGCATCAGTGTCCTCATTCATGAAGGAGAAGAATGACTCCCTGCTGCAAGGCTAGGAGCAGGATGAGCAACAATGTACATGAAGCACCGAGCGCAGTGCTGGGCAGACGAGAAACATGCTGCCACTGTCACCGTCAACAGACAGCAGTTCATCACGTGATGACATGGTGTGCACAGTATCAAATCCTGATATGTCCCTATCAAAACGCAGTGTAATCAATGAATTCAGCCAGGAACTCTCGTAACATCTGACACTGGTTTAATCTAAATGGTAATAAAGAAAAACAGTTGCTTTCAGTATTTATCTTCTTCACTTTGAGAAACAACAGTAATGTTTTCAAATCAAGTCTCTCCAAGTCATTCAACTTCCTAAACTATGCCAACCAAATTATTAACATTAATAAAAGCAAATTTGAGAGCTGTCCTCGGCAGCATGTAGCAGATACTGTGAATGCCAGCAAGAGCGCCATGAGAGCCTGTCTGAAGCTGCAACTCCCAGTCTGCCACCCAGCCTTTAACTGTAAGAAATGTCTATTAATTTTTAACCAGCTGGAGGGCATTCCTGGGAGTATTTATTCCTTTCCTCAGTTCTTAGAAGCAGCTTCAAATATAAAACTATATATACTCTCTCTGTAATTCTATGAACATGAAGTTCATGTAGTGTTAACAGCCCATCCGTAAACAGGAATGTAAAACTGCCTAAGGAAATACTCGGTAAGCTTTAAAAAAAACAGTAATGAATCCGTAATGTAAAAAAAAGAACCCAGTATTCTTGCCTAGGCAAAGCATAGCAAATTGTTCGTTATTTATATTACTTTCAAATTACAATTGAATTTTTAAAAATTAACTACTGGAACTTTCTACATTCAAGTCTTTTCACCTTTTAGAAAACTTAATCATAATTCATTTTTTTTTTCCCCTCTATGAGGCAAGTCTCACCTTCAGTTTCCATATGGACAGAAGAACCAGAATAACAACCTTACACAGAGCATAGCGTGTTTCCTAACACACTCAATTACGCTATATATTAGGATTTTTGCAAAGCAGTTGAAACTCTGCAAGATGCTTTGAAAAATTTTAGTTAATCCATGAATTTCCTATGAACAAAGTTATACATAGTAAGAATCAAGAATACCAACCAACGTATTTCCCTAAATTTAGAGCAATTCAGTAGCAGCAGAAGTAGAATTAGAAATCAAAAAAAATTCCCGGAATCGTACTGTTGAAAAAAATACAGAAACTGCACTGAGCTTTTAAAAACAGACCCCCGCAAAAATAGCAAGATCAACTCAGCAGGCAACCATCAAAGGCAGGTCACCCAGTGCTGAGCAAAGGCATCATTGAGCTAGAGGCAGTGAGTTCCCCTGGGGACCAACCAGGACGCTGCTCACTTGAGTCCAAGGGACAAGCTCACAAGCCATGGGACATCTAATGCCGGGGCCCTATCTCTACAGAATTGTAGCCACTTCCAAGTGGCCCACGCCCTGCTCCAACACTTACCAACAAGACCAAGGGATGAGTGCACTGTAAGCGGGCACAGAACCTGCCCACCAGGCCCCAGAAAGCTCAGGGCCCATCTGTCATCGTCCTCAGGCACCATGGCCAGGCCTCTGTCATTCAGCACCACCCTTCAGCTTTGGCCAAGGAGCCTCAAACAGAGTTGTTTGGCTGCTAGGGCAGGGCAGGTCAAGACATCAAATGTCACTGAAGCCCACCTGTTCTTTGCTTTCACTAAATGTATTCTCTAATTTTAACTTTAAATGGAACCAATGCGAGCACTTCTACTGCTGTTGTCCTCAACATGTTATTGCTGTTTAGTCACTCAGTTGCTCCCAACTCTTTATAACCCCATAGACTGTAGCCCGCTAGGATCCTCTGTCCCTGGGATTCTCCAGGCAAGAATACTGGAGTGGGTTGCTGTTCCCTTCTCCACCTCCACATGTACAACTGGACAAAAAGCAAGAGTATTGCGCAAAACCATGTGGAAATCAGGTTTTATGGAAAACTTGGCTTCATGTTCTGCCTCTGACATTCACTGGCAGAGAGAGCTTGGAGTTATCCACCCTCGCTGGATGTCCATTTCCTCACCTGGAGCCTTACCATGCAGAAGTAGAGGCTATGTGCTCTAGAGCCCTGAAACCACAGCTGCTGAGCCCATGCACTCTAGCGCGTATGCTCCACAAGAGACATCACCACCACGAGAGGCCTGCATACACCACAACTAGAGAGTAGCCCATTCACCACAACTAGAGAAAGTCCGCTCAGCAACAAAGACCCAGCATAGCCAATCAATCAATCATTCAATCAAATTATTTTAAAAAGAAGCAGAGGCTAAACGGGATCACCCACAAGAATGCTCAGTACCCCTCAGCACTTCTCCAAGCTCATTCCTCCTTCCAGCTTCAGCACCGTACAGCCCATGTGGCTCCAACTCTCCATCAGAGCTTCCTGATCCACCTCTGTTTCTACCTGCTGTCCAGCCCAGCTGTGTGACCTCTCATGTCCCTGTGAATTTCTTTCCCCAACTCATTCCCTGTTCCCCTCCTCAGTATTCTTCACAGGAGTCCTCCCCAATGGGCTCAGCTATTCGATCAGAAGGCAGCATCACCTCCTCTCCCAAAGGACTCTTGGCAATCCCCACCTATCCTGAAGCCTGAACACACATCAGCCAGAACACCTGGTTCTGGTGTTCCGACCTGCACTGAGCTCCCATAAGCCAGGCAACGTGCTCCTCCTCGGACTTTCACACTCATCTCTCTAATCTCCCCAACAATCCAGCACTATGTGCAGTGCTGGTAGGAAAGGGCCAGTATGTCCCCCTGCAAAACTGAGTTTCACACAAAGACCCATGTGGGTTTCTAGATGGCTCTCCCTATACTATACATCACCCCAGCAATAAAGCACCCACATAGCTAAAAGAACACCCAGTTTGGTCCCTCTTCCTGCAGCTCTCAGTCCCGAGACTTGACAGGGCCCGTCTCTATGTCAATCAAGTCACAGCCTCTGACAGGCTACCCCTGGCCAACCATCCCCAGTGACATACCTAACAACCCTGATACACATACTTTATTAACTTTACAAGACTTTTCTTGTTCATCTGTTGGCTGGTTGTCCCTGCTCTCCCCAGAGTGTAAATTCCCTGAAAGCAGGAACCTGGGTTGTTTTAGTTCTCTGCTACAGTTCTGGCACCTAGGAGTGTTTGACACAGAAAATATCAATACTTGTTAAATAACAAGGTGTGTGTGTGTGCCAGGCAGGGTGGGGGGGGGTGGAATACCTCCAGGATTTTTATGTGAACAATTTAAATTATGGAAAGAGATGAAACATTTTCTTAAGTTGGTTATAATTGAACTGTCCTATAGTGACTATAAGTCTTTTAGATAAATACTAAAAATTAGCTGATCTCAGGATCTCGGGGACTATTTATAGTTTTTAGAAAAGATTATGGGACCCTGTTAAGTGATCTCATGGAACTGTGCTCTTTATAGCTCATTAATGTTTTTGTTATAAACTTTGTCTTCTTAACTGTCTGGCTATCAGCAATACAACTACTTGATGCTATAAATAACTCTTCTAATTTCCTCCTCCTAATTTGCTATGAACTGGAAAGTCAACAGATTAGAATAAGGCCTAAAATTAGAGTGAAGCGGCCTACACTGCGGCCCTGCCATGAGAGGGGAGACAGAGGACCCCCAGCTTCCTTTGAGCTTTCACAGGTGCTCCATAAACACTGACAGATTAAATAACTCACAATTCTGTAGCTCCTCAAGAACCACATAAGTAACTGTCACCCACATTCTGTCAGTGGCACTTGCTGGTACCATGGACCCACAGGCTGCACAGAGATGTTCTTTTCTATTATCTCTCCGGCTCCTGACAGCTACCCAGTGAGGTTATGTAGCACAAGGGCCATTCCACATTATGACACCTATTTTTAAATCTATAGAAACTGTACCCCCAGACATGGTTTGCCCAGTCACACATCTGGTAAAAACCCGAGTTCCGTGTTCTTCATTCCTTCCACTAAGCCCAGGGGCATTAAGACACTGCTGTTTCTTTAGAGTAAAAAGAACTATGGGTAAGGCTCTGATGCAGCTGAGACATTCTGCTGTTACATTTTGTATTTTAAAAAGAACATTTGCCAACATCATTTACTGCTAGCAAGCACCTTCAATCCCTCATTTTTCACCGTAGCTAACAAGGAACAGAAATCAACACGATAAAGACTTCTAAATTTGGCCTGTGTTACCTCACAGATCACAGTCTTCCCGTGGAGCAAATAAGAATAACCTGAAACACCCAACACTAAAAACCCTCCCTTCCTCTCCACTTGAAAAGTTTCAATATGTTCAAGGAACTTCTCATGTTCAATCTCATTACAGGGGCTACTCAGACACGTAAGTTAGGCTTACTTACAAAGGAAAGAATGCATAATTCCAGTTCAAAGTGTCTAACATATGTACGTCTCTGGCCACTGGCAAAACTGCATGCTCCCTGGTCAGAGACAATATGAACTGTGTTCTCATAGCACTATGTTCCCTTCCTTCATTACAGGTTTGTGTGAGTCTTTGTTTGCCCATCAACAAATATTTATTGAGGGCCTGTTCCATGCCAACCACCTAGGCACTGATCAGCAATTTACTGATTGAACGTTTGTCTGCTCCTGTCTCCACAGGTGCCAGGAGAAAAGCTACTGCTGCTGTTTTGCTCACCGACTGCCCTGTGTGACCTCGCAGAGTGACTGGCACATGGCGGGGCTTAGCAGACATTAATTCAATGGGTGACTGAGACACAGAAGAGAAGAGAAGGGGCCACTCTGTATGTAAAGGAATCGGGGCTTTTTACTGCCCAGAACACGCTTCATGATCCACCAGCGAGCTGATGAACTCTGAAAGGCACCACATGCAATGCACAGCTGTAGGCATAGCAGCTGTCATGCAAAGGAGCAGAGGCTCAGAACTGCGAAGAATTCAACCCTTTGTTTCTCTCTGCCTGCCTCCTGACCTAAATGAAGTTAGGTCCATGGTCCATCTACCTGTCAGCTGCCTGTCTTCAACATCTGGCTTTCAGAAATACTAAGTTAATATAACTACTGAATGAAATTTATGTTGATTTATTCTCTGACATCACTGCCTGAAAAGGTATTTAAATGTCTGAGGTCATTTAAATTAGACCAAAAAGAACTAAGTTAATATAAAAATTTTCTCCATTTCAGGTCTTTGTAAGCCATAAATTAGCTTTACAGAGAGTAACAAAAAGGTTTTGACTATTTAAACTTTAGATCATAAAGAGCAAAAAGGACTCCTTACCAGTAAGCTGTTCAAAACAGTTAAGTTTCCAGAGTGAGGTTCATGTACTTATTTTAACTAAAACTTAAGATTCAGTGGGTTATACACAGCTTGGAGTAGTTATAAATAACAGGGTAATAAGAAATATGAACTACTGAACTCAACACAAAAACCCAGCAATATGGACAGGTATAAAAACGAAGATGTGTAAGCTCACGTACCACTAACAAAAGTTTACTTTCAGTTTTTTCCTTCACATTCAAATTTTAAAAATTAAGGAATAAAAAAGAAAAGGAAAAAGTAATAAAATGTTCTAAACCTGCACACCAAAGTACGCTGAACAAAGAAAAGCCTTAGGATGAAGTTGTTATTAACCTATGACTATATTTAAATATGAGTTAATTATGCTTAGTAACAGTAAAGATCTCCTGCCCTCCAAACTCCAGCCCCTGCAAATCACAACTTACCTGGAAAGGCTGGTGACATTAATTACACACAAAATAAACACTAAATAAAGGAACAATCTGAATTACCTGAAGAGTTTGCAAACAATTATGCACTATGCCTACTATCAACAAAAATCTCAGCACTCACATAAAACAGTAGACAACAGTAAAAACACCTGGCAAATTTTCTAGACCATGATCATCTGATTCATGATCAAAGCACTTAATGATCAAAAACTATTAAGATACAAGGTTAAACAGAGAACATGTAGTCAGGAGAAGTCCCAACAAAATGCCCTGGACGGATTATTGACTATACTGTGAAATACAAAGAATATGTAATGGAACAATCAGAATGGATTTCTTGCCTACATTTTAAAATATTATTTTTACATTCTTCCAAAATCAAGTTTACACTATGAGTTCATTTACAGTATGACTTCCACCATTCACTCTTCAGTGTTCTAAGTAAAGAACCGGACTCAAGTTCAGATGGCTACAAAAATTTACTTAAGACGTAAAGTGAGCCAAAAAAAAAAAACCACCAAAAACACAAAAAAATTTTTTCCTATTACTGACAAACTACCATACCGTGCCTTGGCATACATTCAAACTGGGCTCTATGAAAGACTCACGAATTAATATTAAAATTCTCCATTAAAAGGAAAAAAGAAAGTGTAGAATGCCAGCTGGAAATACGATATATCCAACCAAACTATTTCCCTCCCAGAAATTATCCCCCGCCTTCTATTTAAGTGTGACTACACTTAAAGACCTTTTGTTTGAAAACAAAATAAAACTATTGGAGTTGAGTCAAAAGGAACGAAACAGCACACTGTTCAACTTCCATTTTGTTAATGGCCTAATTTCAACAATATCTGTGCTAAAATCTTGAGAGTGCTGCAGCCGTGCGCAGCGCGGTCTTGCGCGACGTGGAGTGGCCTAGGGCCCGGCCCGGGGAGGACTACGGGTCGGAGTGGTAGTGCCTTGCCCGGCCGGGTTGGAGTGGGGTAGCCGGGACGGCAGTGCGCGGCCCGTGGAGGAGTGGGGGCCGGGGTGGCGAGAGCAGCGTCCTCTCCCTGCCCCGGGAGGCCAGCGCATCGGCCGCAGAGCGTCCGGCCCTCCTGCCCAGTCCGGGAGGATGGGCACGAGGCCGCCGAATCTGCGGACCTGGAAATGTCACTCTCAGAACACATTCTGTGACGCGTCGCTGGCGAATAGCACAAAAAGCTAAGAATATATCGGGCATGCACGGCTTGGAGGGACCGGTCGCCGCTCCCACCCCCAAGTCCCGAGACCCGGGTTGTGGGAGAGGGAAATGACAACCGGCCCCGGCTCCCTCTCGGTGCGCGTCCGCTCACTTTTCCGCGCCTGCTCCTCGGCCCCAAGTTAGCTAAGAGTCCGAGCGCGGCGTCCGGCGCCGTGATTCAGCAGCGCCGGGGGGGCCGGCACCAGGTCCGGAAAAGGTCACGGAGAGCCGCGGGCGCCTCCCGGGCCCGGATTCGGAACGCGCGGGGAGCCGGGACAGCGGCGGGCTCCTACCTTTCCTGCTTTTCGGGGAGCTCCGCTTGCTCCGGGTGCTGGCTCGCTCTTCCTCAATCGCAGCTGCTATCTCGGGGTTGTCTTCCCCATTGTACCAGACCAGGAGCTCCTCGCCCGGCGCGATTGGCTGCGGGAAGAGAAGAGACAGGCGACGGGCCAATCAGAGCGGCGTTTGTTGGCGGGGCGGGGCGGGGCAGGCGGGCGGCGCTCTAGACCGGGCGGCGTGCCGGAGGCCAACCCGGCAGGAAGGGCTCCTCTGCTTCGGCGGCAGCGAGCCGGGCGGCAGGGGAAGGGACCCTCTGCTGGAGGGAGGACCTCACTTCCTGGCCGCCTCCTCCCCCGGAGTCCGTCCGGTGGAGGTCGGGTTCTGATAGGACCAGTTTAAACTTAAAATTGATTTATGCTTCGGAATCTTACTGTTAGAAGCCTCAAGACTACCCTCGCAGAAAGAAAGGAAAAAAAAAAAACACGGAACCATATTGCCCATGAAATCTAAGCTGATAAGAAAATGTAAAGAGTAGTTTAAAAGAACCGGGCAGTCTGGAAAGAGAAGTGCTGAAAACTAATCATCAGCGCAGGTTTCAAGAGTCCAAGAGCAAGTTAAGCATAAGAACCACATGCCGCTGTACACTTATAAACGCAAAGCTAATTATATCACGGAGATGCTAAAAGAGCCGGTGCGAAGGACGTGAGCGCCCTGGCAGCGCGTTATCTCTGCGCTGCTACCAACCTGCTCCGGTCCTTGGAGGATTCGCTGCCTTACCCTCTGTACTACACTTCGAGTCTACAAGACAACTTTGAAATTTAGAAGGAAATGCCTATAAATACCTCACGTGTCAGCTCCTAAAACATTCTTAAAGCCATGTATACACCATCATGCGGATTTTACCTAGAGAATAAGATCTTGAAGAGAAGGTAATACTGAGTGGAAAGATTACACTCCTAAATAAAACTGAAGCAAATGGCTTATTGGTTTCTCTCACAATGACTCAACTGTCAAAAAGTTCCAAGAGTATCAGAACAAGTAAGATTCCACCTATAACCCCGTGAATAAAATAAAAATCCATGAGTCCAAACTGATATGAATGGATCAACAGTCAAGTAAATAAGGAAAGCTCTTCCTTCAGTAGATCCCAACTAATCAACGAAAAAGAAATAATGGAATTAGAAAATCACAACTAGACATTCATGACATTAATAACTGATCAGGTAAGAATCATCAATAGATGCTAAAACTAGTAGATGAAAGTTTGAGGAATAATATAGTATTTGCATGGTCTCAAAGTATCTTCCCATAAAACATTAATGACCAAGTGAAAAACAGTATACTAAGTCAACATCATATGCCTCCTGATACGATGCACAGAAAAGAACACAGCATCACCTCTGGAGATTTCTGTCCCAAATACATAAACGTGAAGGCCAAACTGGGGGGACATTCTACAAAATTACTGATCAGTTCTCTCAAAACTGAAAGATTATAAAAAACAAAGACTAAGGTGCTGTCCAAACTAAGGAGACTAATGAAACATTACAACTGAATGCCAAGAGTTTTCTTTGCCTAAAAAGACTTGATTGGAACAATTAACAAAATTTGAATAAAGTGTGAAAGTGTGTTATTTTCTCAGTCGTGTCCAACTCTTTACTGTAGCCCTCCAGGCACCTCTCTCCATGGAATTCTCCAGGCAGGGATACTGAAAGTGGATAGCCATTCCCTTCTCCAGGGGATCTTCCCCATCCAGGGATCAAACCCGGATCTCCCACATTGCAGGCAGATTCATACTGGAGTGTACAGATTAGCTAATAAAATACCTTGCTAGTGTAAGCTTCCTGATTTTGATCACTGCACTATACTTATGAAAGAGGACTGGATACGTTCGTTTTAGGGGCAGGAGAAATTCCATCTAAGATGTCAGCTTAGAAACAACATAGTTCTTCAACATACTTTCTATTCTAGATAAAGCCTTTGAAAGTAAATATTTTGTTTCATTCTTTGCAGAACTCAGTGCTTATGTTATCCAAATTTTAAAATATTCTAAGTTCTTTAAGATAAAAGAAGAAGCCACTGTTTCCTTTGTTTCCCCAAGGATGGCTAAAACCTGCTGTTTTTGTCTTTAAACCAATGTGTTTTCCTTTCTTGAATCAGTTATACATAAACCAAAAAACTAAAACATGTATAAAATTATATAAAACATAAAATTTTAATGCATTAAAATATCCATTACGGATGCCTTTTGGCACCCTTATGAAATAACCTGTTTCTGTTGAAGGAATGTGGAGAAGGCAATGGCACCCCCTCCAGTACTCTTGCCTGGAAAATCCCATGGGCGGAGGAGCCTGGTAGGCTGTAGTCCATGAGGTCGCTAAGAGTGGGACACAACTGAGCAACTTCACTTTCACCTTTCACTTTCATGCATTGGAGAAGGAAATGGCAACCCACTCCAGTGTTCTTGCCTGGAGAATCCCAGGGATGGGGGAGCCTGATGGGCTTCTGTCTATGGGGTCACACAGAGTTGGACACGACTGAAGTGACTTAGCGGCAGTTGAAGGAATGAGCTTCTATAAGTCAACTAATTCTATGCTTCTCTATGTTTTTATTACAAGTCACATATTTATGAAATGGTGAAGTGATATATATATATAACCACTTGAAGTGATTAGAGTGGGCAGAAATATGTAGTGTTAAATAAAATCAAAGTAAAAAAGAACATGAAAAGGAGTGAGGAAAAATCTATCACCCATTTATTCCTAAACAAAACAATATAACCAGAACACTGGCTAGAAGAACCCACCAGACATCTTCAAGATTCCTCCTCGACTCAGCCCAAGTGTTCACATTTATTCCACTTCGACCTCCTACACAGTACTAACTGTACGAGCAACGGGAAGAAGTTGATAAATATCAGCACAAACTCTCTACTTAGGAGGGTACTCTTTTGTAGATGCTAAAAACACAAAACATTCCAATATCTGTCTTTACCACTAATACAAAATTTCTAAATGGTTAATGAGCTGGTGAGCAGCTAGATTAGGAGCAACCTGATTTGTTAGCTATTGAACACACTTCAAAATTGTAGCAACTGAGACAACCATTACCTTATTGAGCTATATGCTTCCCAACTTAGTAAGACAGCCAAACAAACCACAGGCATTTATGAAGGGGAAAATAACACACCTTTTAAAATCAACGGTTGCTTGAGTCTCTACTGTAGTGTTTGTTTCTTCTGCATTGCTAAGCACATTTAAGGTTTTATAAAAAAATTTATGTCCCGAGACATGGGAAATATAAACCCACATTTTAAAACATAAAGTCAAAAGACAAAACAAACTTTTTTAAAAATTATTCTGATATTTAACAAAAAACAACAACAAAAAGACTTTAAACTTGTCCTTTGGGTTCTGACAGGTTCTATAAGAGTGCTTATAGAATTAAGCACTCTCTCTTCTCTAAATATTAGTAAATATAAACTTGAAATGTTACCAGGGCAATTAGCTACAGGCAATAATTTCCACCAATATTCCTGACAGTAGGACAAATTAAGAGAAATACTCCAGAATTATGAGAACACACAAATGCTTACCCACCTACAATCTTATCCTGCAGCATGATCTTTTAAAAAGTCAACAGTCAGACAGACTCAACTCTCAAATGGGCGAATAGAACTGAAGACTAACACTACTTTCCATACAAGCCAGAAGCCCCACCCCTGATCTGATCCTGGCCTATCTCACTAGCCTCATCCACCATTCCTCTCCTCTCTCCAGCCAAACTAGCTTTTATTCCTTTTATAAAAAAGAAGGAAAGAAAGAAAAACAAACAACCGCTGGCCCCCCATCTAGCTTACTCCCACTTCAATACCTCTGCTTCTACCAGGAACCCTCTTCCTGAAACACTCTTCCTGTAAAAACCTTCTCATGGCTGGCTCCATCTCAGGGCTGCGCAGAGAGAGAGGAAGTGTGCCCACCTTTGGTCTTTGCTGACCTACCAGAGCTAAAGCAGCTCCCTGACTGTCTGGTCACTCCATCACATTATATTATCTTCAATGCACTTACTGTTCTTGGAAGTTACCTTGTTTACTTGTTCACTTGTTTATTATCTGCCACCTCCTCCATGAAGTGGAAGCGCCATGACACCAGAGACCTTGTCCGTTCAGTTCATTACTACACAAGAATACCTACTATGTAGCAGACACTCAGCATTTGCAGAATTAATGCAGACATAGAGGCAAACAACAGAATAGGAAAGACTACAGATCTTTCCAAGAAAATTGGAGATACCAAGGGAACTTTCATGCAAGGAAGGGCACAATAAAGGACAGAAATGGCAAGGACCTAATAGAAGCAGAAGAGATTAACAGGAGGTGGGAAGAATACACAGAACTATACAAAAAGGTCTTCATGACCTGGATAACTGTGATGATGTGGTCACTTCCTGGAGTGTGAAGTCAAGTGGGCCTTATGAAGCATTACTATGAACAAAGCTAGTGGAGGTGATGAAATTCCAGCTGACCTATTTCAAATCCTGAAAGATGATGCTGTTGAGGAGATGCACTGAATACGCCAGCAAATTTTGAAAATTCAGCAATGGCCACAAAGAAGGGCAGTGCCAAACAATGTTCCAACTACTGTTCAATTCCACTCATTTCACATGCTAGCAAGGTAATGCTCAAAATCCTTTAAGCTAGGCTTCAGCAGTATGTGAACTAAGAACTTCCAGATGTACAAGCTGGGTTTCAAAGAAGCAGAAGAACCAGAGATCAAATTCCAACAGTTGATGGAGCATGGAGAAAGCAAGGGGATTCCAGAAAACCATCTACTGCTTCACTTATGTTAAAGCCTTTGACTGTGTGGATCACAACAAACTGTAGAAAACTCTAAAAGAAATCAGAGTACCAGACCACCTTACCTGTTTCCTGAGAAACCTGTATGCAGGTCAAGAAGCAACAGTTAGAACCAGATATGCAACAATCGACTGGTTCCAAATTGGGAAAGGAATACAACAAGGCTATATATTGTCACCCTGTTTATTTAATTTCTATGCAGAGTACATCATGCAAAATGCTGGGCTGGATGACTCACAAGCTGTAATCAAGACTGCCGAGAGAAATATCAACAATCTCAGATATGCAGATGATACCACCCTAATGGCAGAAAGTGAAGATGGATGGAACTAAAGCCTCTTGATGAGGGTGAAAGAGTCGAGAGTGAAAAAGTTGGCTTGGAACTCTACATTCAAAAAACGAAGATCATGGCATTGGATTTCATCACGACATGACAAATAGAAGGGGGAAAAGTGGAAGTAGTGACAGATTTTATTTTCTTGGACTCCAAGGTCACTGTGGACAATGACTGCAGCCATGAAATTAAAACTCTTGCTCCTTAGAAGAAAAGCTATGACAAACCTACACAGCATATTAAGAAGCAGAGACATCACTTTTCCAACAAAGGTCCATATAGCAAAGGCTATGGTTTTTCCAGCAGTCATGTACAGATGTGAGAGTTGGACCATAAAGAAGGCTTAGCAACAAAGAACTGATGCTTTCAAACTGTGCTGCTAGAGAAGACTCTTGAGAGTCCCTTGGACAGCAAGGAGATCAAACCAGTCAATCCTAAAGGAAATCAACTCTGAATATGCATTAGAAGGACTGAAGCTAAAGCTGAAGTTTCAATACTTTCGCCACCTGATAAGAAGAGCTGACTCATTGGAAAAGACCCTGATGCTGGAAACGACTGAGGGCAAGAAGAGAAGGAGGCGACAGGACAAGATGGTTGGATGGCATCACCGATTCAATGGACATGAGTTTGAGCAAACTCCGGGAGATAGTAAAGGACGGGGAAGCTTGGCACGCCGAAGGCCATGGGAATGCAGAGTCGGGACACAACTTAAGAGACTGAACAACAACAATGAAGAACTGATGAATAGGTGAATGAATGGAGAGCAGGCTAACAATCCTCAGGAATTTAAAACAGTGTTTAATCATATTACAAACAAAACCAGTGTTGTGATTTCTCAACTATCCAATTGATAGCTGAGAAGGTGATACAGAGCCCAGAAGAATATCATCACATGTAAGTTACTTACAAAACCTAACCCAAGCTGGTTTTAGAAAAGGCAGAGGAACCAGAGATCAGATTGCCAACATCCGCTGGATCATGGAAAAAGCAAGAGAGTTCCAGAAAAACATCTATTTCTGCTTTCTTGACTACGCCAAAGCCTTTGACTGTGTGGATCACAATAAACTGTGGAAAATTCTGAAAGAGATGGGAATACCAGACCACCTGACCTGCCTCTTGAGAAACTTATATGCAGGTCAGGAAGCAACAGTTAGAACTAGACATGGAACAACAGACTGGTTCCAAATAGGAAAAGGAATATGTCAAGGCTGTATATTGTCACCCTGCTTATTTAACTTATATGCAGAGTACATCATGAGAAACGCTGGGCTGGATGAAGCACAAGCTGGAATTAAGATTGCCGGGAGAAATATCAATAGCCTCAGATATGCAGATGACACCACCCTTATGGCAGAAAGTGAAGAGGAACTGAAGAGCCTCTTGATGAAAGTGAAAGAGGAGAGTGAAAAAGTTGGCTTAAAGCTCAACATTCAGAAAACTAAGATCCTAGCACCTGGTCCCATCACTTCATGGGAAACAGATGGGGAAACAGTGTCAGACTTTATTTTTCTGGGCTCCAAAATCACTGCAGATGGTGACTTGCAGCCATGAAATTAAAAGTTGCTTACTCCTTGGAAGGAAAGTTATGACCAACCTAGATAGCATATTCAAAAGCAGAGACATTACTTTGCCAACAAAGGTCTGTCTAGTCAAGGCTATGGTTTTCCCAGTGGTCATGAATGGATGTGAGAGTTGGATGTGAAGAAAGAAAGCTGAGCGCCGAAGAATTGATGCCTTTGAACTGTGGTGTTGGAGAAGACTCTTGAGAGTCCCTTGGACTGCAAGGAGATCCAACCAGTCCATTCTAAAGGAGATCAGTCCTGGGTGTTCTTTGGAAGGACTGATGCTGAAGCTGAAACTCCAGTACTTTGGCCACCTCATGCGAAGAGTTGACTCATTGGAAAAGACTCTGATGCTGCGAGGGATTGGGGGCAGGAGGAGAAGGGGATGACAGAGGATGAGATAGCTGGATGGCATCACCAACTCGATGGATGTGAGTTTGAGTGAACTCTGGGAGTTGGTGATGGACAGGGAGGCCTGGCGTGCTGCGATTCATGGGGTCGCAAAGAGTCGGACACGACTGAGCGACTGAACTGAACTGAACCCATAGAAAGCTTAACCTCGCAGAATATAATCACTAGTAAAAGAATCTAAAACGCCTGATGCATACTTGAGCAAAATCAAAGGTCAGGAATGGAGGAGGCCTACAAAGATTAGAGCTCCCTGACTTCCAACAAAGAAAGGTAAAAATGACAGTACAGGTAGTTAGTAGCACTTTGAGTACTTAGGTTAGACAAGGAACTCTTCACAGAATCTTGCACATGTTGGCTTGTTTAATTTTCATGACTGTATTATTAATGTTCAGCTTCCCCGGTAGCTCAGATGGTAAAGAATTCACCTGCAATGCAGGAAACCTGGGTTCGTTCCCTGGATCAGGAAGATCCCCAGGAGAAAGAAATAGAAACCCACTCCAGTATTCTTGTCTGGAAAATCTCATGGACAGAGGAGCCTGGTGAGCTACAGTCCATAGGGTCGAAAAAGAGTCAGACATGACTTAGTAACTAAACAACAATAACAACATTATTAATTTTACTATTATCTCCATTTTTACAGATGAGAAAATTAAGACAGAAGGTGTAACTTCTCATGTTTCCCTGTCTTCTTCCCTGTGCTTCTCTCGAAGGCAAAATCTGCTCACAAGGCAGTCTGCTCCAGTCCCTACTCCTACTCATGACACTATTGTGCCTTGCCAAAACTAACAGCTACCATTTATTTAGTACTTATCACGTGCTAGAACTCTACCCACAATCACCTATGCAATCCTCTTGATAACCCTCTGAGGTCAATATATAATTATCTGTATCATACAAACAAGGAAACTGAGGCACAGAAAGTGACTTGCCTAAGGTTGCACATCTGGTAAAATCACAGTGACTTGCCTTGGGTCACAGAGCAAGTGAGGATTTAATCCAGGAGTCTGGCTCCAGAGTTCACTCCAAACACTATTCTCTTTTGCTTCTGAAAGGTTCTTGGCTTTGCCATCAGAGATGAACACATCTCAACTTCAAGTCTGATGAAAGCATTGCCAAGTGTCCCAACATCTCCCTGGCCTTCCTCTGCCCTGGAACCTCATTTCCACTCCCTTGACTGTCTCATATGCACCCTTCATTGGTACTTCCTCTCCACCAGGATTCTCCTCGCTGATGTAATCAGATGTAACTTCCACTTTAAATAAATTTGAGAAACAGAATGAATTCTTGAATCAAAGTGTGAATCCAATCTCAGACTCCAGTGTAACAAAACTGTACAGTAATGCCTACTAGGAAATCATGCCAGAAAAATCATCCAGCAGAAAGAAAATGGGAAAGAAGGTTACAGAAGTTTTAAATAAGAAAGTACTACAAAGAAGTATTTCCTGAAGGAACTAGAAGCAAGAATGTGGGTTTAGATGAGAAAAAGGACAAACCAACTGGCTAAAGCCGACAGGGAAAAATACAAAGGAAAGCAAAGGAAAACTAAACAGCTCTAAGATAACTTGCCAAGTTCTAGTGCGAGATACAGTCAAAACTCAGCATGCTGTGAAGATGACCATCATCTTAAATGCTTGCTCATAAAAGAGTTTTCAGCTCCATGGAGATTAATTTTTTTCAAGGACTGGCCTGCAATCTATGTCATTTTTAATGAAAGTAAGTGAATAAAGAAAAACTTGCCTTGCAGCAATTTTAGTAAACATATCTAATCCAGAATGCAAAGAGCAACAATCCTTTCTCTTTAGAGCTTCAAGACTTGGCCTTTGGGAACATTTCCCTGGACGATGAGTGCAGATTTGCCTTCCAGGAGAACATGGAAATGAGGGAGACAGATGTGGGCTTGCTTGTTGCAGAGATAACAACCCTTCCAATTCTAACTTCCCTGAATGTACTCAGTGACCTCTGACCTCACCACAAACTCTAAAAAATGATTTTCCTCTTTTTTTCATCTCCACTATTAATGTCTCCAAATAAAACTTTAGCAGAAGTAAGGAACATGTTCTGTGTAATTTTCATTCTGAATAAAATTCAGGGAAACGATGGGGCTTCCCTGGTGGCTCAGTGGTAAAGAATCTGCTTGCCAAAGCAGGAGACACAGGTTCAGTCCCTGATCTGGGAAGATCCCACATGCCATGGAGCAACTAAGCCCGCGTGCCACAACCATGAAGCCTGTGCTCCAGAACCCGGGAGCCACAACTCCTGAGCCCACGTGCTGCAACTACAGAAGTCTGCACGTGCTACAGCCCATGCTCTGCAGCAAGAGAAGCCACACAGTGAAGAGCCTACACTGCAACCAGAGAGTAGCCCCCACTCACTGTGACGAAAGAAAAGCCTGAGAAGCGACAAAGACCCAGCACAGCCAAAAATAATAAATAAATACACTTATATTACAAAGATTTAGGCAAAAGAAAAGCTAATCCAAAGCTACACTAGACTGAAGACTAAGAATGTGTTTTCTTTAACACAGAACCACCCGAGCTGTTGAGTTTAGTACAGTTAGATAAACTGGCCCATCAGACAGCTCCCGGTGCACTTGTGTCTTAAGAAAAGTATCTGCCACATGCTTAACTCATCAGTATCAATAAAGATGCCGTGTGTAATTACTTAACACAATCTTCATGCTTTAGTGCCCTTCCTCACATAAGCAGTGGCAACTGTATAATTAAAACACAGACCTTTGAAGGTGGTGAATCCCTTTCAAATATAACCCTTTCAAGGTCTGCAAAGTCATTACTGATAGCCATGACTAAGGACAGCATTTGAAGAAATGCATGTAGAGTATCTAACAGCAGACTAATTCTAACACTCTTACCTTTAAAGTTTTATAGTAAATGGCCCTGTTGATTTCCAGTGGAAATAAATTTTGCTCTTCTCCTGAGCAAGCCCAATTCACATAGCGCAGCCAGTTCCCCTTCTCTGGATCGGTGGCATCAATGCACATCCATCCCAAATTTGGGTAATAGACCTTGGATGGGGTAAAAGGACAGCTGTTAAAATAGGGCTATCTTTTAAATATTTCCATTTTCAACTTCTAAGACAATTCCTGTTCATTATATGAAGTACTCCATAAAGCATTTCACATCAACAGAATAAGCAGCATAAAAAAGGAAAATAAAAATGAAAACTGAGGTCCCAAATGATATAATCCTCATCAGTTATTTTTCCATTTGGGTGTAATTTTTTTCTCCTAAACTTTATGTGCTATATAATAAATGTGCTTGATGGTCTCCAAATCCTTCGCAAACACGAACACGAAGCCTAATGATAGCTCTCCTCTCCATGTAGCAGAGCAAGTGTGAGCCTGCAGCAGTGCTCCTCAGCACCCAAATACCCGGAGCCTCCTGGGCTGTTCAGCAATTCGAGAGTGGGGCCCAGTCCTGCTGGAGTCCACAGCTCCGCAGGTGGCTTTGCTGCAGTGCTGACAGAAACTTCAGTAAGGAAGCATGCAGTGTGAACCTCATGTGGGTGACAGGGCGTGATGCTTCTTCTGCAGACGCTGTTGACCTTAAACACTTCTCTCCCCAGAGAATCTGTATGCTGGGAAATACCAGTTTCCTTCTGAAACAAGGCCAAAATCCCGACCTGTTTTTGAGGAGTCAGATCAACTCCACACTTGCAAGACAGAAGCCGTCCCTGATCATCCACTCGCCATCAACTCCTCCTCCTAGAAGCCTCTGGCTCTCATTCCTTCATTTAAAGAGAATCTATTGAGCAGCTGTTTCTTACTTTGTAGATACAGACATACATACATCTATGTTCTACTTTCCCAAATTTAGACTGTAAAACACTTGATTAGGCACTGAAATAGAATCAACTGATGACAGTCAGTCAAAAACAAAGCAAAAGAAATGAGTCTTCTACTTTCTCCTTTGGAAGAAAGGAGAGACTCTTGATGCTTCCATTTCTTTCCTACAGTCACGACCCTCACCACTCATGTCTTCTTTTCATATTAAACACTGTTTGTTTACTGCAGGTTTCTTTCCTTCAGGAACAAAGCCCCCAACTCTTGGCTCTTCTGGGCATGCCTGTCTCCCAGCCCAGGACTGCCAGGGCGGCGCCCACCTTACTGGCTATGAACAACATTTTCTTCCTGCTAGGGGTTACACATCTGGCATAATGCTGCATGCTTTCCATATTATCTCATTTAACCTTATGCATCAGGTTATTACCCCTTTTTGCCACATGTGGCAATTAAGGATCAAAGATTATATAACTTTCCCAAAGTCACTCACTTAGTGAGTACTAAAGATGGCCTTAATCCCAGTGCTGCTTGACCTCTGTTTATCAGTGCCTTCCTTGACCATCCCAGCTAAAACTATGAAGCCTTCTCTTTCCATCAGCACCCCCAGTTATCTAGTCATCTCCTGATTTATTTTTCTTCATGGTGCTTATGCTCTTATTTTCCTACTTAGTAACTGTTTCCCCACACCAGAGTATTAGCTTCATGAGAAAACATTTGAGTCTTTGCATTCCCTGTAGTACCTCTAAGACTTTGCCCAGTGCCTGGCAGAGAGTAGGCTCTCAACAAATAACTATGAAATTAATGAAATGATATTATCATATACAAACGTGTAACTGTCATTTGATGAGCACCTACACGACAAGGATCATGCTAGAAAGTGCTCTGCAGTTACTTTATTTACTCCCCACGAAGTGTCAAGGAGAGTGTTTTCACTATCCTGTGAGAACCACAGTGGGCTTATTCAGCAGCTGGTTGTTTACTTTAACACCTCTCTGCACCACCTGACAAGAGGCTACAGGTCACATCTGACTCCTTTTCAAACTCACTGTCACACTCACTCTCGGCTCACGCACACACAAGCAGGCACACACACACTCTTCACCCTTGAAAACAAAGAGAAAGTGCAGCCCCACATGGTATGTGTGGAAGAGACAGAATCACAACACAAAATTGAAACTTCACACACCAAAACAATTTAAGGTGCTTTAAAATGCTTATGAGATACTTTTGCCAAGTTTGCCCGTATGATAAAATAACAAAAATGGGAATATTTAGTTGGTCTTTAAAGAGTGTCAGTCCATACTCGTTACTTTAATAACTTAGGGATGAAAAGTCTTGTTTTGATTTATCATAGGAGACAGCAGAGTTCCCACACACTCCCACGCACATACTGACACAGCTACAAACACTGCAGAGATGGTGCTGGAAAATCCCACACAGTTAAAGGCAGCTGGGGAGAAGTCACAAGCGTCTACCTACCACAATAAGACTGTGCCGCAACTTCCTGGCTCGCAGGTCAATAATGACCCTTGCAAAGAGCAAGGGGTTCACTGGAGTAAAGTTCTTATGTAGAGCTCATTTTGTTACAAAAAAGACTAAGGAATCTACTAAGTCACACTTAGACTAAAATGCTCAATTTTATAGAAAAGATGAACACTTCAGTTTTTTAAAATGTGCAAACTAATAATTCACAAAGAAATACACATAGCCAAAATCTCAAGGAAAAAAAGTAAATTTACCTAATAATCAAAAATAAGTAATTTTTTCAACTCGCAAAATGGTTAAAAATTGCTTTTTAAGGAGGAAAAAAAAACAAACACAGAATTAGAAAGCGGACATTCTCCCAAAATGCTGATCAGAGAATAAATTGGTATCTTTTTTTGGATCAAACTAAGCAATACTGACTAAAGAACTTTAAAATGCACATACTTTAATCAGCATATACACTTATAGGAATTTATTCTCATGAGATATTGGGCAACCACACCAAGATGTATGTACAAAGATGTCCACAGCAGTGTGGTTTACCATAGACTCATTGTGAAACGGAGAATACCACAGATTAGCTCAGTATGGTAATATTGGAATATAGTGGAATACTAGAGAGAACTTAAAAAATACTGTTGTATGAATGACTGACTGATATGGAAACTTTTACTTTCTGTAATCTTTGTATTTCTTAAGAATTTTCTCAGTAGTAAACACATATTATCTCTATAATTAGGAGAAAAAGATGACCAGAAGATGTAGAAATATAAATAATCAGTAGAAAAGACAGTCTTAATACACTGATGATTGAATAAAGCCATTTATAAAAAGTATGGCTTAAACATATGAATATATGAAGAGAAAAATGATCTGAAATCTAAATGCATGAATATGTTAATAATGGTTTCCTCGGAAAATGGGATTCTTCGTAATTTTCATTTTCCCTCTTCTGCTTATCTGAATTTTCTACCTTCCCTCCACTAATTTAGTGTAATCTCTAAGTAAAAAGGGAAGAGGGTGGGGAGAGCAGGCTAGGAAGGCAGCCAAGCTCTGCTGAATGCTAGGCTCACACTCTCATCCTCTTCCCATCACTGTCATCATCATCACACACACATCTTTAAAAAAATATGTAGCCTTCTCATTTTCACTGAGTCTCACCTGTAATTGGAACTGGGATGAAAATGTTTTCATGCAATTTCTACCTTAGTTGGAATCCCAAGTGGTTTCCAACCAAAGTTAACTTCAGTGACTGATACACAGAACCTATCTCTAAAATGTGACAGAATTATGCTCAATATATGTGCAAGTTACGAGACTGCATATGTACCACCACACCATGAAGTCAGGGTGGGCAAAGACAGGAGAGTGAGACTCCTGCCCTTTCAGATAGAGACCGTGCCAAGACAGGTCCAACTCACACCCCAGCTCTAACTCAACAATGTTACATAACAAATCTATTTCCACATCCTTATAAAGACGGAGAAATACCTAGCTGACTTGATCCTAAGGAGAGATACTTCCATATAATCAATAGTTTTTCCTCTGTAAATAGTCTCTGTTTACAAAGTGAAGAAAGTGAAAGTTGAATGTGAAGTCGCACAGTCGTGTCCGACTCTTTGCGACCCTATGGACTGTAGCCTACCAGGCTTCTCCGTCCATGGGATTTTCCAGGCAAGAGTACTGGAGTGGGTTGCCATTTCCTTCTCCAGGGGATCTTCCCGACCCAGGGATTGAACCCATGTGTCCTGCATTGCAGGCAGATTCTTTACCACTGAGCCATTTAAAAATTTCATATAACCCTAGAAATCGTATGCAAAATGTTCTGTGTTTATGTACATTTGTATATTTGCTGGGGAGATTTTCGAATGGGTCCACAACATGCCAGAGACTAAGACTCTCTAGGTAGACTCTGCTAGTGGGAAGATCACCGAACAGGCAACCATGAAACCTGGGCATCCTGACTGACAGTTTCAGAACCCCAGGCAGGCCACCTGCTTTCAGATCTGTCATCTGTGGGAAGATTTAGGGTGTTTCTGGTATTCTTTATTTCACAAACAAAAATCCCCATGGTACTGTCATTCGTCTATATAATACCACAAGTATTATATGCCAAGCTCAGTGCTCCAGAACTGAGGACAGTGCCTGTCACATGGTAAGCTTAACAAAGAGGGGTTAAATAAGTAAATAAACTCTCAATTTTCTCCTTGCACCATTAACATGCTGTCAATCTAGTAACAAGTTCACTTATTCAGAAAAATGGCTTAATTCTCTGTACTTCAACGTCCCCACCCTCCTGAAGGTACTAAGAGAAGAATAAGACTGGTACAGCGGTTTCTGTGACAAACAACTCTATGGCTAGCCCACTTTTAAGTAACAGGTTCAAAATCTTTGCACTTCTATTAATCACACTGCTTCACAGTAAACCTAAGACCCCAGACATCACCACGTTCACTCCCTCTCTCTACACACATAGACAAGGGCTTAGCAGACTTTCTGCAAAGGACTAGGAAGTATTTTCGGTTTTACAAGCCATACGGTCTCAGTCACAACTGCTCAACTTGGCCACTACAGGGCAAAAGCAGCCACAGACAATATGTAAACAAATGAACATTGCTGTGCTCCAACAAAACTTTATTAATGAACTGAAGTTTGAATTTCATATACTTCTCATGTGTCAAAAAACACTTGATCTTTGTTTAAACCACTTGAAAATGTAAAAACCATTCTCAGTTCTTAGACTGCAAAAACGGATGGCAGGTTGGATTTCCCCCACGAGCTAGGTCTTTTCTTAGGACATTCTGCATGGTGTAGAAGTTGGAAAGGAGCAGTAAGAGCTGAGTGGTACTTTCTGACAAAAGGGTCTACAGAATCAGCTGGTTGACTTCTCTATTCTCTTTTATAGTTTTGTCCATTTTTAAATTAGAAATACTTTGAAATTAGAAGAACTGAGATAGCAAAAATTATGAAATCTGCTTGTTAGTATCTGATTATAACAGTGCTGAATGATAAAAAGTTTGTTTTCACTTCTGAAAAAAAAAACTATTCAATATTTAAAGTCTCATTATACAGAAATAAATTCTCTATCAATTTTAATTGAAATGCAATTCTATTTCTTCTCTCTACCCTCTGGACTCAAAATTTGTTGCCTGAATAGTAACATACAAATCAAAGCAGTGGACTATCAGTTTTCATCGATAAGAAAGAGGGGAAAAAACTATCAAAAAACATCAACAACACTGGTTTTAAAAAGCTAAAAAGGAATATTCACCCCTGGTGGCTATATAAATTAGTGGAATCCCTTTTGAGGTCTGTTAGGAAAATTTACTGAAACTTAAAATGTACATAACTTTTGACTCAACAATTATACTTCTAGGAATTTATCTTAAGAAGACAACCAGACAAGTGAGCAAATATGTATATACAGTTAGTTTCATACTTGGAAGAATTTGGGTTTCTTTTTTCATATTATGAAAGTAGAGATGACTTACAGTGCTGTGTTCATTTCTGCTGGTACAGCAAATTGATTCAGTTATATACATAAGTATATTCTTTTTCATTATATTGACTATAGTGCCCTCTCCCATACAGTAAATATACCTTGTTCTCTGATCCTATACTAGCATCTGCAAATCCCAAACCCCCAATCCTTCTCTCCCAAAGAATTATTAATATCATGCAAAGATTAAAACTACTTAAATATCCACTGGTTTAACAGTGGAAGGATACAATGGAATTCTAGGTAGCTATAAGAAATAATGACGTGGATAAGCATTTGACGTGGGATATACATTTGACAGGTACACATCTATAACATATTAAGATACAAAAGCATGTTACAAAACTGCATACATATACGGTTTGATCTTAACTGTGTATGAAATGTCTAGAGATATGGTGTTTGTATAGGTACCTGTGTGAGAGAGACAGAAGAAAAACAGGAGGCAAAGAGGCAGAGTTAAAACAATGCACACCATGGTGTTGACAGGTGATTTTTACTTTCTCATTTATAATTTTCTGTTTATATTATTTTGCAATGACCATGTATTACTTTTATAATTTAAAAAAGACTTATTAGAAGGTACAACACAATGAGTGGCCCCTAATGTAAACCATGGACTCTGGGCAATAATGGTGTGTCCGCTGTAACAAATAACCCATTCTGGTGGAAATGAAGCCAGTGAGGGAAACTGTGTGTGCATATCTCATAGAGGTGGGGGCAGGGGGGAGAAGGAGATAAGCAACTGAACTTTCTGCTCAATTTTCCCGTTAACCTAAAGTGATCTAAAAACTAAAGGCTATTCTTAAAAATACATATTAAAACATGCAAACAATTCAAAAGTTCTGTTCATTAGAAACAATCTGAGCCCCACAGAAGTGAATGTGAAAGGCTTCAGAATACTGCACATTGCTCAGTGTGTATGTGTGTGTGGTGTGTGTGTGTGTGTGGCGGTGGGGGGGTACATGAAGTCCAGTGTTTGACCTGCCAGCAGTTCCCCAACAGGAACTGACCACAGAGTACTCTCCTCTTTCCAGAACCTGACTGTTCCATGCATTCACCCTGAGGATACTCTCCTGTTTCTGTCCTGTTATTTCTGATGTAATAGCATGCTTTCAGTGGAAACTTAGAGGACTGAAGGCTGCATAAGATAGTCAAAGGCTCAAGAAAAGCAATTTAACACTTTCTCATGGAGTTCTAGTGGAGGCAAAAGACCAGGTTGCTAAAAGATAAACTGGTCTTAAGGGGCTTTAATGGAAGAACAAATGCCAAATGAGATTTTAATGATAAGCAGTATCTGTGACATTAAGAGGAGGCATTCTGATGCAAGTCAGAGGATAACACCAAAGTTAGAATAAGTTAATGGGGAAACACTAAATTTTACCTGAATTTTTATTTTCTTTATAAGAAATATGTACATTATAATTTTTGTTTCCTACACTTTGCCAAATACATACTTCCACATGTGTATGTCAAATATATCTACTTCTATTTTAACAGAGCAAAAAGGTTTAGAGGTTTCTATATGGACTACAGACCTCAGAGTTGAAACCATCTGAACAACATCCAAAATTTTTTTTTTAATTGCAGGGAAGAAAATCCAGCCTTGACAAGAACTAAATCTTTAAACCTGACTAACAAGAACTGGCAGTTTTATAAAGATTCCCAACTATGGCAGAACATAAGGAGAAGTATCTTAAATTAACAATGGGATGTTAACAAGTTAACAGGAAAAACTGAATCGCTAATATCTAATACATCATGGCTCCAAATTATACTTTTTAAACAAGCTACTACGAATTCATACTTTAGGAATTTCAAGGCAAATGAAACCTAATTTACAAAAGGCACTATTAGTAACTTATATAAAATGCCCAACAATATCAAATTGTTGTTAAGTAAAGCAGGTACCACAAACTTAGGTTTAATATTAATGACATTTGTTCAACCTTAGATACACACAGAACAAGAGTAGGTGTTTTCTGGTTCCTCACCAGGATTAATGCTAACCTGATAAAGCATGTCTGTTGGTTTCCCTTGTGAAACTTCTAAAATTAAAAATACAGTTTATTTTGGAACATAATTTTGTGGTTAAGACATTTTTAAGCATTTGGCCATTATCTTGAATAATTAAATTTTTGGGGGGGTTGGGCATTTTTTCCACAAATACAGCACTCTTTTAACTTGAAAGTTGTGAAATAACAAAGTAATTACTCCCATGGTAAATCATCATTTCCTAAGTCCCCTTGGGTTAAATATCACTATATTTATTATAAGGGATTCAGAGAAACTCTCAAAATTACTGAGAGAAACTTAGAAGTCTCAAGGCAAGAAACACTGTTCACAGCACTGAGAAAAAGAGCAACATACCACAGACGGACAAACACCACAGAACTTCTTGACTAAAACTGTCTCCAGACATTTCCCAGGCGAATTTTATTTTTAGGCTTTTATATGTTTACATGTGAAACAGATGTGATTTCCACCTAAGACAATCTGACAGGAATGCTTTTCCTCACCACCAAAAAAACTTCTCTGGCTGGGAGTCATGCCACTGAGTTCTACAAGAACCTGAGGAGTTTCATGGAGGCTGCTGACCGGAATTAAATTTAATAGAAATGCTTAATTCATAGGCAACTCTTTAAGAAACAATAATAAGATATTTTATCTTCACAGCTTTCTTCATGAGATTATTTTTTTATTCTCCCCATTTTTAAATGGAGGGTTTTAGGGCCCAAAGGTTAAGGGCCCTACCCAGGTCACAAAGGCAGGATTTGAACCCTGGCTCAGTCGGTAAAAGAATCCAGCTGCAATGCAGGAGACAGACTGCAACACAACCAACCTAGGTTCAATCCAACCAGGTTCGACCCCTGAATGGAGAAGATACCCTGGAGAAGGAAACGGCAACCCATTCCAGTATTCTTGCCTGGGAAATCTCATGGACGGAGGAGCCTGGCAGGTCCATGAAGTCGCAAAAGTCAGACACAAACCACCACCAAACCAATGAAACATTTCTAACTGCCTTACTGTCAGGCAGCAGGACACATGGGGGTTGTGGTTCTGCTCTGACAACACTCTCTGCACGTGTGCCCAAGAAGGGAGCCACTCCCTCTGGTCTAGACAGCGTCCCTGCATAAGGAGTGTGTGAACGCTCCCCATCTTCCAGGATCATTGAGAGAATGTGAAACGAACAGAATGAAAGCCTTTCTAAAAAGTCAAACCACTATACAAACATGGCTTCTCAGGTGGCTCAGTAGTAAAGAATCACCTGCCAATGCCAGAGACGCAGGTTCCATCCCTGGGTCAGGGAAACTCCCTGTAGAAGGAAATGCCAACCCACTCCAGTATTCTTACCTGGGAAATTCCATGGACAGAGAAGCCTGGTGGGCTACAGTCCATGAGGTAGCAAAAAAGTTGGACACTACTTAGGGACTAGACAACAACAACTATATAAATACACAGTGTGCTAAGAATGTCCAACTCTGAATGTTTCAGCAACACAGAGACTACTTTCTAAATGACAGCAAAAATCCTAACTGTACTTTATTGATATTAGTAGCCACCTTGGTGTGTCTTTTACTGGCGTTCGTCTGCAAGCCTATAAAGTGGTAGACCAAACTCTTAGCTGCAAAGCAAAGCAAAGCAACCTGAATAAGGCAAATAAAACACCAATTTGACATTTATTGTCGAAGACAGCAAAGCACTTTCAAACTGCAAATATAAACAGCAATCTGTATCCGAGGAAACACATTTTCTATTAAAACTATTCTTTATTTTAAAGAACATGTTAAGTTGACTGATTAATTTCAAAAGGTCAAATCCTGAGAAGATAAATCCTTTAAAATAAATCCTTTCAAATCCTTTAAAAATGTACTGAACTCTGATAAGCAAAGGACAAGGATCATTTCTTACCTCCCACATGTATACATTATTCTTAACCTGAGATCTTTTTTTCTTGTCACCGACAAATGGCCCAAACTTTTTGCCTTTTAAAATTGGTTTAGTGGCCCAGACACCTAAAAAATAAAACCAACAGTTTCACAATGCATTGTGGTTAAACACTAAAGCACTAAAAGCAATTCAGTTTCACAAAATACTGAAAAGACCAGTCACCCTAAAAGCAAGACAATGTTAACTGAGATAACAGAAAGTCAAATTAAATCAAGTATTCAAAGGGGATTTTTATTTTTCTTCTTAACAGTCTTCTGTATTTTCCTAATAGCCTGTAAAGAATCTATATTGTTTTATAAGCAGGAAAGATTATCTTATGGTTTTTTTTTTTAATTTTTACATGTAAAATTACCCAGATAGCATAATCACAAACACGTGGAGAAGAGATAATCACAACAATTAAGAGAAAAAAATATCAAATGCAGTAAAAATGCAAAGTTCCTCTTTCTCCTTTTCTACAGATTTCAAACTGTAAAAAAAAAAAAAAAAAAACACCCTTAAATGGTTGGAAACATAGTGTCCTGAGTAAATATTTTTGAAGTTTGTTTGCTCTCTGCTCTGTTTCCTGAAAGCTTAAACAACTCACTCTTCCGAGTTTAAAACAACCAAGATGTATACTGCTTTGTGGTATTCTCATGGGTATTTCCATAGTCTTCACAGTGACCATAAGGCAAACAAGATGCAGAAGCAGTGGGTGAACAGCAGGAGACACCCTGGTCAATGGGCCTAGTGCCACGGTATCGCCTACTGACAGCACTGCTTTGAACACGTTCCCTTACCTTTCGGGCTCCATTTCCTCATGTATAGATGAAGGCTGTGGTCTCAGCCAGTGGCTCAGCTATGATGAACTAATTCTACCACCTGTAAGTCTGCTATGAATCCCATTTGATATCCCAGCTAATAACTAATTAGTGGAGAGAGAAAATCAACCACTTTCATGAACAAATTACTCACTGAATAATTTTCAACGAGAATTAGGAAAAGCATTTATTAAAAATTTATTCACACACATATATATCAGAATATCAGAAGAACATCTTTAAAAAAGAAAACAGGACATAAACATGATTTCTTCTAAGACTGTACTCTAACTTTTGTAACTTATTTCCTTAGCCTTCTATCTAAAGATTAGAACACAAAAACAAGACTCAATACAAAAAAGCTTGGCTATATTCAACAAGAAATTCTAGCAAGAAGCATTGGGACACACTCATCATTCACTCATATACCCACTGAGGCCCATGAAGAGCATCAGTTACTGGAGGCATGAAGATAAATAAGAAATGAAGACACTCACGATCAATGCAAGTGATGGATATGAAAACAAATACAAAATAATGAAATAAATATAATACCATCATCACACTCAAATCACAGTGAAATCAGAGGCAGAAGCAATACATTCTGCGGAAAGAAGAGCCCTGGGGAGACACAGAGGAAGGGGCTGCTCAGGCTGAATCACGAAGGAGGGTGGGTGCATGTGAAGGTGTTCCTGTCCACCCTGGATTCTTAACTGGAAAACAAACTCTTCAAAAGAAGCCAAGAGTATAGAAGTGTTGCTTTTGGAGTGAGCTCCCCACCTGAGAAGCCCCCAGAGGAAGCCTGGCCACAGCCCACTCTCCCTGCCCTCTCCTCCCGACCCTAGCACTCACCAATCCGAGTTTTGTCAACAGCAGATGGGAAAAGCCTCACTTCCTCCGGAAGTCCTCGAAGCACATGTTCAGGTACCTCGGCCAGGGTCTCCGTGGCTGCCACAGGCTCAGCTGCGTTCTGCAAGTTAAGAAACAGAAGGATAATAGCAAAAAGAAGAAAACCCAGTTCTGTTTTGACTTTTTTTTTCTGGTCCAATAAACAAATATGCAAAAATGTAAGTGAAACCTAAAGCTAGCAAGCCAGACTAAAACGATGATGTCAAGCATTTCAGGAGGTGCTTTTTTGCTTGTTTGTAAGTCTCCAAAGGAAACCACTGTAACCTTCGAGCACGTCTGTGTTCATCTGCTCCAGCCACCTGTGACCATTTTACAACTATGTAAACCTTCGGCACCATACTGTTTTAATCTCCCACAGAATCTGGTAGCAAATTACATCTTAAGCTTACTTTTAAATCAAAGACTACCATCAGCATCTTAGGATGTTAAAAAAAAAAAATTAACACTCTCTATTTAAGTGAACACTTTTGGCACATGCTGTAAAGGCCATGCCAGCCAACTGGACCCCCAGCCCATCCATGCTTTCATTCCTCCAGCAACAAGAGCTTGACAATTTCCAGCAAGAACACTACAATTTATTTTGGGCCCTCCACAGAAGTGTGACCTTTCCAGCAAACAGTACTGTATCACCATATACCAAGTAACTAAACAGCAACACCTCCACAAAATTACACAGTCTCAGAGAAATAGAGAATTTAGAAATTACTAAGTATATGCAAAAATTCATTGTAAATATTAAATAAAATTTCTATTAGATTTGTATCTAAAGGAATAGAAAAAAAATAAAAATCTAAGGGAATAGAAAGGGGAGAACCGAGTCAACTCATAGATCATGACTGTTATTCTAAAACTAACTTTCAAATCAAAGAAAGATCAGGTGGCTATTAACTGGCACCACATAGACCCTAAAGAATTGACGTGCAGATCATGACCCTGCTAAGAATGATAGGTTTTGTAGTCTGAATGTTCTTTATTTCACTTCGCAAAGGGAAATATTTCTGAAGGACTTTCAAAGGAACCAACATAGGCAAACAGCAAAGTGGAAGTTTAAAGTCACTCAGTCATGTACGACTCCTTGCAACTCCAGGGACTGTTGCCTGCCAGGCTCCTCTGTCCATGGGATTCTCCAGGCAAGAGTACTGGAGTGGGTTGCTCTTCCCTTCTCCAGAGGATCTTCCCAATCCGGGGACCAAACCCGGGTCTCCTATATCACAGGCAGGTTCTTTCCTGTCTCTCTGTGCCACCAGGGAAGCAGCAAACTCCAAGATAAAATGATTAATTTTCCCACAGTGAAGATCTTGTAGTTTTAAGAATGCTTTGTGCCAAGAAGAGAGTATCATTCAAATTTCTGTACTCCTAACATTTCAACTTAAAAATATACATATATATATCAACAGGCTGCTTGGAAAGAAATAGATCCCACAACAACAAGCAAGTCATTGTGAAGGTCTACTCTGCTATTTTGAGTTGGGATGTGCGAAAGTGGGCACATAAGGCCTGGGGATCATTCCCTGGACAGGGCAGACGTGACGGTGCATGCACTCCAGAAGCACACACACGTCCATCCTGCCTGATTAAGCCTTGGTCCTGACAGTATCACCAAGCACAAGTTCAACACCTTCCTAAACACGGGAATATCAAAACTGCCCCAGAAAATGATCTTATGGTATTTTTTAGCAGATAAAGTGTGAATAAATTTAGCACACAAATTTCTCACTTCTAAATACAGTGCTCTCATTTTTAAAAAATTTTAATCTATAAACCAGAATTTCGGAAATGTGACTAAATTTTTCAAAAGAGGGAAAAGGTATTACATTGGTAACTGATATCCAGGCTACATAATAATTATGTTTAACTTGGATAAATTAAACAATATTAACAAGTCATAGCCACAGTCATTAGCACATAGCCAGTTAGTATGTAAGTGGGAATTTCCTTCCCCCTTTTCAGAGTGAACCCTAGAAAAGATTTTAAAGGATGTGACACCATCTAACCTTCCCAGGAACTTTGAAAAGACAGTGTGTCAGCTAACTCAAACTGATACTTCCAGGCACTATCACGATAACCACTAAAGACTTAATGTGTCCTGGAACTTCCTTGGGCCTCAGGCACTGTGCTAACCATCTTGTGTGCAAGACCGAGTTTGCTCCAGACAGCCCAACAGGAAGGCCCTGTTAGTGCCTCCTCCCAGCTCCTTGCCCCACTACCACACACACACAGAAGAGGAAATTGAGGCTTAGGAAGTGGTCCAAGCTGCCCAAGGATAGGAACTGAGTCTCTGTCTATCCCCAGAGCCCAAGCCTATAACCACTGTGGTGTTTACAGTTAAAATTCTGCTAGATCGGCTTTGAGGTGGATGTAAATGTAAACACGGTGACGCTGGTTGATAGCACTGTAGTGCAGAACTGAAACTGCTAAGAGAGTACAACTTAAATGCTTCCTCCTCCCAAAAAGAAAGAAAAAGAGAAACATGCAAGCTGATGGGTGTGTTGATTAACTGGACAGTAGGAATCCTTTCACAATGTGTAGGTATATCGAACCACCACAATGTACACATAGTTTAAATATCTTACAATTTTGTCAATTATACCTCAGTAAAGCAAAGAGTTCAAAAGGAGAAGATTCTGCTGAAATACAATCTGACAACTTCTGCCCTAAAATCTCCAAATTTCCATAGAAATGTCAACAGGAGATGGTAACCTAAGGGAGGAATGGTCATCCCCACAGAAAATTTGTAACTTGAGCCTAAGTTGGAGGCCATCTATATTAAAATTTCTGAGACACCTGGGAATATAAAGGACGTCAGCAGAAGAACCACAGGAAAAAGAAACAACAAAAATTCCCATATACATACTTACCTGCCTTCAGCAAATCCATGATTTTTAATTTGGGCCCCTTTAGTTAGAAGAGGAAAGCTTTTTTCCTGTTTTAGTATCCTTCACACTACAACAGGGCTCAACTAGAACCCGAGGACCTCCTTCCAGACACTGGCCAGCTCCAGGGCCTTCCTCTCACCTCTCCGGCTGTCAGAACCTCCACTATGGTGCCTACTGCTGGAAACTGCAGAGAACATTTTTTAGGAAGTTGGAAGTAGGAGGAGGTAGGATGGCTTGCCTAAACAGAACCATCCTCTCTCCTTCCTTATTTTTCCTTCATAGCTCTTATCACAATTTTAAATAATTGCTTGTATAATTATGTTTACTGTACCTCCCCCATCAGACTGCAGGGAAGAAAGATGGCATCCACCTTACTCCATGCTCCATTCCCAATACTCAGCAGCAGACCTGAAACACTTGTCACTTCTATACTTGAATGAATAAGTGATTCTTGCAAGCTAACTTGAACTTTTTAGGAAAAAGAAGGCTAGGAAAGCACAGCTGAGTCATCTATCTGAAAGCATTTTCTCTATGCATGCCTGAATTTGAGATAGGTATTTCTGGGTCAATGTAAGGATTCTTTTTTAGAAAACGTGGCATGCTCTCAATTTCAAGCAATCATTTGACAAGTAAACCTTTGGAACAAAAGCATATTTTAAAGAAAATTTCACTTCCCAACATTTCCATAATTGGGAAACTGGGGTTATATATATATATATAAATATATATAAAATATATTACATGTAACACTATACTCAAAACAGGGTAACCTTGGTTCGTACACTAAAGAACAACAGGCCTGGGACTACGTCTCAGGTTGATTTTTTCTAAAAGACACTGGAGCGTCTTGATTTATTACAAGATTTCTGAGTCCGTTCTGTGGGCCAGATAATGTTTTAAGCATCACACATACCTCAATACTGTGTCACTCTAGTGAAGAAGATGGACAAAATTAAACAAAGATATACAGTGCTTGGTAGCTATTGATGATCTGAAGAGAAATCAAGAATGAGAAGATGACACAGTGAAGGGAGAAAGGAAAGGGGATATTTCAGACAGAGTGCTCATGGGAGACCTCTCGAGAAGCAAGAAGGAAATTGGGTGACAGCATGCAGGAAAAACAGGCCAGGAGAGGACCTTGCTGAGACAGGAATAAGTGTGGTGAGTTCAGGGATCAGACAGGCAAAGAGACTGACGTGTCCAGAGCGGGGCAGGGGACAGCGGAAAGGCCAGAGCTGTGGCGGGGGAGGGACGCAGGGTAATGCCACTGGAAAGACATGAATCACACAGAATGAGAGGGGTAGAGGCCAGGTTGCACACTCCTCCTTCCAGAGGGGCCAACAGCCTCCCAGGCCCCCATCTCTGCTGTCCCAGAATCAAGTTCAATTCAGTTCAGTCACTCAGTCATGTCCAACTCTTTGCGACCCCATGGACTGCAATACACCAGGCCTCCCTGTCCATCACCAACTCTCAGAGTTTACTCAAACTCATATCCATTGAGTCAATGATGCCATCCAACCATCTCATCCTCTGTCATCCCCTTCTCCTCCCACCTTCAATCTTTCCCAGCATCAGGGTCTTTTCAAATGAGTCAGTTTTTGGCATCAGGTGGCCAAAGTATTGGAGTTTCAGCTTCAGCATCAGTCCTTTCAATGAATATTCAGTACTGATTTCCTTTAGGATGGACTAGATGGATTTCCTTGCAGTCCAAGGGACTCTCAGGAGTCTTTTCCAACAGCACAGTTCAAAAGCATCAGTTCTTCAGTGCTCAGCTTTCTTGACAGTCCAACTCACATCCATACACCACTACTGGAAAAATCATAGCTGTGACTAGATAGACCTTTGTTGGCAAAGTAATGTCTCTGCTTTTTAATATGCTGTCTAGGTTGGTCATAGCTTTTCTTCCAAGGAACAAGCATCTTTTAATTTCATGGCTGCAGTCACCATCTGCAGTGATTCTGGAGCCCAGAAAAATAAAGTCAGCAGGTTTCCCCATCTATTTGCCATGAAGTGATAGGACCAGATGCCATGATCTTCATTTTCTGAAGGTTGAGTTTTAAGCCAACTTTTTCATTCTCCTCTTTCACTTTCATCAAGAGGCTCTTTAGTTCTTCGCTTTCTGCCATAAGGGTGCTGTCATCTGCATATCTGAGGTTATTGATATTTCTCCCAGAAATGATGATTCTAGTTTGTGGTTTATCCAGTCCAGCATTTCTCATGATGTGCTCTGCATAGAAGTTAAATGAACAGGATGACAATATACAGCCTTGCTGTACTCCTTTCCTGATTTGGAACCAGTCTGTTTTAGTTCCAACTGTTGCTTCTTCACCTGCATACAGATTTCTCAGGAGGTAGGTAAGATGGTCTGGTATTCCCATCTCTCGAAGAATTTTCCAGTTTGCTGTGATCCACACAGTCAAAGGCTTTGGCATAGTCAATAAAGCAGAAGTAGATGTTTTCCTGGAACTCTCTTGCTTTTTTGATGATCCAATGGATGTTAGCAATTTGATCTCTGGTTCCTCTGCCTTTTCTAAATCCAGCTTGAACATCTGGAAGTTCACAGTTCACGTACTGCTGAAGCCTGGCTTGGGAAATCTTGAGCATCACCTTACTAGCGTGTGAGATGAGTGCAACTGTGTGGTAGTCTGAGCATTCTTTGGCACTGCCTTTCTTTGGGATTGGAATGAAAACTGACCTTTTCCAGTCCTGTGGCCACTGCTGAGTTTTCCAATGTTCTGGTATATTGAATGCAGCACTTTCACAGCATCATCTTTTAGGATTTGAAATAGCCCAGAATCAAGGCCCAGGCCCATTTCAAAGGTTTCTGACACTGATCACTGTGACAAATACAGTGGAAACTATGAGGATTCTCTACTTACCTGTTATGTAACAGAAAGCATAAGAACCCTTGAATTCCCTACTTAGTGAAACAAGTTATCAGTGAACTGATCTGGAATGGCAGTATCAGATTTACCATAGTAAGATTAAGATAGTAAGCTACGTCGTTATTAATTATTAACTGATCTCCTTAATTCTATGTCACAAATTCCTATCTCAAAGTCAAAGAAAGTCAGTATCCCCTCTCTGCCCCAATCAATTGCCACAAGCATCCTGCCCATCATTCGGTCACTAACAAACACTTCCCGAGTGCTGGCACATGCTGGCAGTGAAGATGCCATCCAACCATCTCATCCTTCGTCGTCCCCTTCTCCTCCTGCCTTCAATCTTTCCCAGCATCAGGGTCTTTCCCAATGAGTCAGTTAACACAGCTGACCCAGGCCTCCTCCTCAAGACCACCAGCAGAGGAACTGCTCCTGCTCTGCTTTCTAACACAAAAAACCTTACAGGTATTTGGAGTCTCCAGTTTTGACCTTGCTGCAGAGCCTCTCAAAGGTCCTCTATGCTTTCCTGTAATACTCTTCCTCTGACCAAGGGTGACCTTCCAGGCTAGATGGTGGCAGCCCAGGGACCAGGACTCTTGCTCCTTCCTCTGGGCCAAATTCTGCACTACCAAACACTTTCCACACATGGCCTCAGAGAGTCCTCACCATATTCACAGCAAACGCTGACAGTACTTAGGGTACTAACCAGGCACAACTCCAAGCTCTTTCTGCAGCACCTCATGTCATCTTTACACTACCACCCAGCTGTGGGTCCTGCTATAACTGCATTTTACAGATGAAACTGAAACCTGACTGTGCTCACAGCCAGTAAGTGGCAAAGCTAGGATTCAAACCTGAACAGTCAGCTTCAGGGGCAAGACTCTCAAACACCATGCCTCAGAGGAGCCCGGTCAAGTAATTTTCCCAAATCACAGAGTCATGGAGCCAAAGTAAACCCATACAGGTGTCCACATTTTCACTACTAAACCATCACTGCAACCCGGAGATGCCTGGAAAGTCCCTTTTGGGCATCCATACGGTCAGGGCCATTTTTATAATCATACTAAGATGTCACCTGCCTTTCTGACTCTCAGGTGTGTACAGGGGAGTTTTCTGGAGCCTTTGACATATGATGATGTCATCATTCCACTGGCTAATGGAATGTGCAATGTTTTCATTCATATTGTGTTTTCAATATTCTGAGTCACGAATATGGCCTATAGTCTGACTAATATCACGGGACCATGTTGATTCCCTGGTGTTGATACTGCACTAGAGTAAAAACATTACCATCAGGGGAAGCTGAGTGCAAAGGACCACACAAGGCTCTACTATTAATACTTTTACAATTTCCTGTGAACCTATTTCTCCCTAAAATCTGTTTCAATTTCACAGGAAATGTCAAAATATATAATCGACATATACAAAAATCTTGAGGATGGCTGGACTAAGGAAGACCACCCCTGACCTTCTGGCACCTCCTAGCTCAGGACCAAGAGGCAGAGGACTGGAGTGTGTGGTGACAAGAGGATCAGGGAGGAGGCCGGAGCCACAGTCAGGCCCCCTCACCCCCCACAGCTTCCTAAGTACGATGGGAGGGGCTGTTCCCCTACAGGCACAAGGGTTTGGCTTTTTTTAAGGGTTTCATGGCTATTCACTAAAGAAGAACAAGTAAAAGAGACTAGAACAAACTGAGGTATATTAAAGGCAACAGCTTGTTGTCCCATTTGGGCTCCTGTAAGAATGGACAAGGAAAACAGAGTTCTTACCCTTTGCTTTTAAGCCCCAGATGGTGGGACTGCTACGATCTCAGCAATGTTTGGGGATTCCCAAACAAGTGTGTGTGTGTGTCTGTGTCTGTGTGTATGTGTCTCTGTGTGTGTGTGTGTCTGTGTGATGGTGGAGCTGCTGCGATCTCAGAAAAGGCCTGGGGATTCCCAAGGGAGTATGTGTATGTGTGAATGTGTGTGTACACTCTACGCCCCTCCCTACCCAGAGGAAGCCTGTCCCCACAGTCCTACCCAGCAGGGTCCCTATCAGGCCTGCTTCCCACTCTTGCCTTTCACTGCACACTATACTCTGACACACTTACAGTCTGGCCTGGTTGATGGTCTCTCTAGCAAACAGGTCCCAGACACACAGCGCAGGTCTGTTTCACTTGCCTCACACCCAGAGCCCAGCACAGATGCCTAGCTCAGAGCAGTGGTCACTGCGAGCAGTCAAACAAACAAGTGTCTGACAGTCAAGTGCCAGGAGGTACTGGAGCCATGATGGCTTTAAGAGGAGACGCACTCAGCTGGTAACAGAGTCCAAGGAAGTGGATGAGACTGGGGAGCAGAGAGCAAGAGAATGGTGAGGACCAGCCCTCAGGACACCACTGTTTCAGGGTCAAAGGAGCAGAGGAGACCTAGACAAAGACATCCCAGAGGCAGGAGGGGTACCAGGAGCGTGTGTCAGAAAGGCCAGGAAAAGGTTCAGGGAACGGAGGGAGGTCAACAGTCAAAGACTGCTGGTGAGCCTTTAAAATCTGCTGTATCTGATCCCTCCCTCCAATGCCCACTGCCCATCCGTTAAACCTGAAATAGCACAGCAATTCCCACTTTTCCAACAGATGTCCAATTGGTGCCCCTCATGCCAGCACCCGCTACCCTAGGAACCGAAGAAAGCAACAAGGAGGAGGCGGGGTCCTGCCCACCGGCCAATGCAGGAGACTGGTGGGGAGTTCCCACCGGGACCAGTGAACTCTGATAATCATCTCATTGTGATAATCAGAGATAAGAAGGGAACTCTATTTTAGTTAGGGTAGCTGGGGGTGAGGCAGGCACATCTCAGAGAAGATGATACAGAGACTTGGTCTTGAAAGATGAGAATGAGCCATGTGGGAGGACTAAGCATTCCAGAGAAACATCCTGAGGAGACAAAGGCTTTGGCAAGTTTACGAACCAAAAGAGGTCAGGTCAGAGTGAGCCAGGAGAAAGCAGAGGCGGCCGCCACCAGATGCTGCAGCACCTTCACCACCAAGGTTCAGAGACCAGCCTTTGGGAAGCATGGGGCGCTGCAGGGTTTAGAGCAGGGGAGTGACAAGATGTGATAAAGCCTCAGTGCTTCACATTTACTGCTTTCTTACTCCTGCCCACATGGGATGGGAACCACTACTATCCCTATTTAACAGGTGAGAACAAACACCGAGAAGGCAGTGACTTGCCCAAGTTCAGACAGCTGGAGAGGCAAAGCCAGGACTGAAGGAGAAATATGGGTCACAGGACAGCAAAGGTGAGGCAGAGTTGAACCACCCTGTAACCTTCTCTAATGAAGTATTAACATCTGAACAAGAAGAAAGATAAGCCTTCTGTCATAGTTCCCTCCACAGTTATGTAAGGAAATGCTGTTCGAGTGGCTAATTTCTTTTTCAAATTTCAGAAATAACCTAACATTTTCTAACCAAAAGACAACGTCCTGGATTTTATAAAAATTGCTATTTACCTAGTAGAATACATGATTCTAAGTGAGATTTAAGTGCTGTCATCATTCAATGCATTAGCTGCCTGAACTACACGTTCTCTAATTGAGGTTCAAGTTATAACGGATTGGAATCACTTTACTTGGGGAAGGCTTTTTTAAGTCTTTAACATCAAACTGGTATTTAGAGTTACCTACAAAAAATAAAATTCTAAATTAATGATATGCTACAATGCAAAAGTGGTTTTGATATTTTACACCATACATATTTTTAGGATTACAAAAAAATCAGGAGAGACATCGAAAATGAAAGATAGCAGCCATCCCACAGTTTCACCAAATCTTTAGAAATATTACGAACAGATTTATCTAGATGGTTAGATGGTCTCCCATAAAAGATTTCCTGTAAAAGGAATAAATAAACCATTAATATGCAGAACAAATGGATCAATCTAAAAAACATATGCTGACCAAAGGGAGATAAACACGAAGGAACATACACTATATGATTTCATTTACCTGAAAGTCTTGAACAGAAGACGACCAAACCATAAGGACAGAAAGCAAGATAGTGGTCACCTGGGGTGGAGGCCGAGGGGTGCAGAGCAGCAAGAAGGAACTTTTGGGGGTGATGAAAACGCCCTATATATTGAGAGTGGTGCGTAGTGACATGAGTGTGAACATTTGTCAACACTCTTTTGAATGAGTATATTTTACTATACGTAAATTACACCTCAAAGTTGATTTTAAAGTAAAATAACTAAGTGAATCCTACAGTCTCTCTTTAAATCATGCTAAAATGAAATTTGCTCCTTGGAAGGAAAGCTATGACAAACTGAGCCTATGAAAATGCAAAGACAGCACCTTGCCAATAAAGGTCCATATAGTCAAAATTTTGGTTTTTTCAGTAGTCATGAATGCATGTAATAGTTAGACCATAAAGAAGGCTGAGCACCAAGAACTGATGCTTTTGAACTGTGGTGCTGGAGAAGACTCTTGAGAGTCCCTTGGACAGCAAGGAGATCAAACCAGTCAATCCTAAAGGAAATCAACCCTAAATATTCACTGGAAGGACTACTGATGAAGCTGAAGCTTCAATACTTTGGACACCTGATGAGAAGAGCCAACTCACTGGAAAAGACCCTGATGCTGGGAAAGATTGAAGGCAAAAGAAGACAGAGGCGGCAGAGGATGAGATGGTTTGATAGCACCACCAACTTAATGGACATGAATTGAGCAAATTCCAGGAGACAGAGGAGGACAGAGGAGTCTGATGTGCTGCAGTCCATGGGATCACAGAGTCAGATGTGACTTAGTGACTAAACAACAACAAAAAAGAAAATAAATAAAAAAAGTCAATGCCATAGAAAAAATTTTTCAAGGTTTTTCTTTAACCCAAGTCAAGCATTATTTTGCTCCAAAACCTCCAAAAATGTCCCATCTCCCTAAGTAAAGTCCACTCTGGTCCTCACAATGACCACAGGTCTGATCCAATACCACATGTGGCCTGGAATCAGTCTGCTCCACCTTCTCTCCACAGTCTCAGATAAACAGTCACTGGGTTCAGTACATAGCAGAGCAGTGGCACTGGCTGCTATTACATAAGACTGCATGTGCCGTCTCATACTAATGTCTTTATTTTTAAAAGTATAAGAAGAAACAAGCTTTACTGACATTTCACTTAAATTTCTATCAGTAACTCTTTATACACTTCACCCAGAGATTGATTGCAAGTCACTGTATCAGTTTTAACCTATTTAATTAAAGCACCTCGTTTCTTACATATCAATTTGACCAAAACCAGCACTGGGGTGGAGGTTGGGGGGCGGGGGGCAACAGCAGTAGGCAACAGGAGAGTTCAGATTCAATATCCCTTAATATTAAGTACACAACATAGTATATTCACAATACTATGAAACCTTGAAAAATATTCACATATTCCTGCACAGCAGACTAATACTAATCACCACAGCAATTGTCACCAGCAAAAACATCTGAATCAGAGAGTATTAAAACACTCCAATTCCATGAACAATTCTTCTTTGTTTAGACTTGCAAACAATATTCTTGGTTACTCTTCTAGATGCTGGGGGAAAAAAATAAAACGAGCTTCAGTCTCCTGAAATAGCATTAAATTGTACTTGGTTAAGGAATGTGTGAAACTGCAGCGAGGATAAGCAGATAAGATAAAGAACAAGAAAATCACATACACCATCTTTGCAAGAGAACAGCAGTCAAACAATTTCAAAAACACATTAAAAAGTGCCCTCTTTCAGAAGGCTGACAGGTCCATTAGGCTGTCCAGCTGAAGAAACTGTCCTCAAGTATGGTATTAATAGTGAACAAACGGAGAAGGCAATGGCAACCCACTTCAGTCCTCTCGCCTGGAAAATCTCATGGATGGAGGGGCCTGGTAGGCTGCAGCCCATGGGGTCGCTAGGAGTCAGACACGACTGAGCGACTTCACTTTCACTTTTCACGTTCATGCATTGGAGAAGGAAATGGCAACCCACTCCAGTGTTCTTGCCTGGAGAATCCCAGGGATGGAGAGCCTGGTGGGCTGCCGTCTATGGGGTCGCACAGAGTTTGATACGACTGAAGCGACTTAGCAGCAGCAGCAGCAGTGAACAAACATATTAGCACACTCTTGCCCGCTAACAGTCTCATCTCCCCAGGGCAGGAAAAGTGACATTCTAAAAAACTGGAAATCAGAGTATGTCTCTGTCCAGTGGCTTCCCGTTGCATTTATTTTTTTTTAATGTGTTTATTTTTGGTGGCACTGGGTCTTTGTTGCTGCGTGCAGGCTTCTCATTGTCGTTAACTTCTCTTACTGTGGAGCAGAGGCTCTAGGTGTATGGGCTCAGTAGCTATGGTTCCTGGACTCTACAGCACAGGTTCAGTAGTTGTGGGCACATGGGCTTAGTTGCTCTGATGCATGTGGCTTCCTGAACCAGGGATCGAACCCATGTCTCCTGCATTGGCAGGCAGATTCCCATCTACTGTGCCGCCAGAGAAGGCCCCCTCATTGCATTCAGAATAAAAGATAACTTCTCATGGCTCTTAAAAGTGAAGTGAAAGTGTTAGTCACTCAGTCATCTTTGACTCTTTGTGACCCCATGGCCTGGAGCCCACTGGACTTCTCTGTCCATGGAATTCTCCAGGCAAGAATACTGGAGTGGGTTACCATACCCCTCTCCAGGGGATCTTCCTGTCTCAGGGATTGAACCCAGGTCTCTTGCATTGCAGGAAGACTCTTTACCATTTGAAAATACCCGGGAAGCCCTACAGAACTGGCCCTCACCTCTCACATCAACTTCATCCTATCCAGAGTCCCTACGGCTCACCAAGCACCAGCCCCGGCTGCTCTCTGTTCCTTGAACCAGCAAGCTCATTCTCACCTTCCCGTCTATGCACTCACTATTTGTTCACACTGCCAATAACTTTCTTTTGCTACACACATCTGGTTCCTGGTTATTACTTGAGTCTCTATTCTATTATTAATCAGTTCTTCAGAACAGCCTTCCCTGACCATGTAATCCAGAGAACCTTCCCCCATCATCACGCACCATTCTTTATCACACTACCTTATTTCAATGTCTTCACAGCACTTTTCACTAAGTGAAATTATCTTGTTTGTCATCCTGCTTTTTAACTGTCTCCCTCTAAGAGAAGATAAGTTACAAAGCATAGCCCTTGCCTGTCTAGTTCCCTGCAGGCAGAATTCACAACACATGGGATGCAGTCTATGCAGGACAAAAGAGGGGATGAGAGAACATTCAGAACAGCTAAAGTAATGCACTCTGGATCTTTCCATTATTCTGACAGCTTATCACAATTCTAAGAGTTGGATCTGCAGCATCAGTGACTAAAAGCTTATTTCAGTATGTAAAATTTTAGAACAAGTTTGGAAGGCTGAATTGCTTTGCTACTCATTACTGACAATACCATGGATGATTGATCAATATATTAAGTTGCTGCCGGTGACTCAACAGTACAGAATCCACCTGAAATGCAGGAGACGTGGCAGAAGCCACAGGTTAGGTCCCTGGGTCAGGAAGATCCCTTGGAGAAGGAAATGGTAACCCACTCCAGTATTCTTGCCTTGAAAATCCCACGGACAGAAAAGACTGGCATGCTACAGTTCATGGGGTCACAAAGAGTTGGACACGACAGCAACTAAAACAACAGCAAATCATAAATCTATTATACTGACAGAAAGTTTCATATATTCATAACAATAAGTTATATAATGGTTCTTAAAAAAAACTGTGTGACTCAATAAGTTAGTCATCAAGACACCTGTATTAAACCATTAGGGCTTAAACCCACACAATGTTATGCATCAACAGTATCTCGATAAAGCAGGGGAAAATCATTGGGGCTCTACCTAAATAGTACAGTTCTCTTCTCCTCCTAAGCACATGATGGGTTTGCACTGCTTTCCCCTCTTGAGTTTTAAATTAGATGTAGCCATAGAGTAACTTTGGCCAATTAAGTAAAAGACATGCGTACTGACACAAAGCCTCGGTCATCCTTGGTTCTTAAGCAGGCTTAAAGCTCAACATTCAGAAAACGAAGATCACGGCCTCTGGTCCCATCACTTCATGGGAAATAGATGGGGAAACAGTGTCAGACTTTATTTTTTGGGGCTCCAAAATCACTACAGATGGTGACTGCAGCCATGAAATTAAAAGACGCTTATTCCTTGGAAGGAAAGTTATGACCAACCTAGATAACACATTGAAAAGCAGAGACATTACTTTGCCAACAAAGGTTCGTCTAGTCAAGGCTATGGTTTTTCCTGTGGTCATGTATGGATGTGAGAGTTGGACTGTGAAGAAGGCTGAGCGCCGAAGAATTGATGCTTTTGAACTGTGGTGTTGGAGAAGACTCTTGAGAGTCCCTTGGACTGCAAGGAGACCCAACCAGTCCATTCTGAAGGAGATCAGCCCTGGGATTTCTTTGGAAGGAATGATGCTAAAGCTGAAACTCCAGTACTTTGGCCACCTCATGCAAAGAGTTGACTCATTGGAAAAGACTCTGATGCTGGGAGGGATTGGGGGCAGGAGGAGAAGGGGACGACAGAGGATGAGATGGCTGGATGGCATCCCTGACTTGATGGACGTGAGTCTGGGTGAACTCCAGGAGTTGGTGATGGACAGGGAGGCCTGGAGTGCTGCGATTCATAGGGTCGCAAAGAGTCGGACATGACTGAGCGACTGAACTGAAACTGAACTGAGATCCACACTGGATGTTAGCAAGAACAAGAAATCAACAGTTGCTGTGTAAGATGCTGAGATTTTGGAGCTGCCTGTCTGTAAGTACAGCATCACACAGCTCATCCTGACCAGTACAGCAGTATAGCATGGGAATCGAGAACCTGGGCTGTGGAATCTGACCAGCCTGGTGTGACTCAAAGCTCTGTCACTTACTATTTGAGAGATCATGGGCCTCTGGGCTTAATGTCCTCATCCATAAAATACTTATAATACCTACTCTTCCTAGAGAGTTAGACAAGAGTTGGACACAACTTAGTGACCAAACCACCACACTCTTCATACAGTGGCTGCAAAGACTTGAGTTGAGATAATATATATGTAACACACACTACAGTGCCTGGCATGTTGATTAAGTGCTCACTAGATAGCAAGTGGCATTAAACTTTAGCACATCTACTTTAAGCCACTATGAACATATTTATATTATGGAACTTGGTGGCCCTGGATGTTCTAGAAAGTAAAGCATTCTAAACTCTGGGACAGCCATTTATAAAGTTCTGGTTTCTCCTAGAAAAATCTAAGAAAAGATAAGAATTGTAGAACATCTCAAAGTTAACAGGGATGGGTATGGAATGATAGTGAAGCAAGCAAAGGTAACTATGATTTGAAAGTAGAAAGAAAAGAAAATGGAGAGTGAGGGGAGACAATGGCTGGAAAGGCTGGGTTCTAAATTAGGAAGATAAGAAACAGTAAGAAAGGGTTAAGTGCTGAGAACAGACATAAAGAGAAAATAAGCAAAGAGCATGTGGGTCTAGAGCTTTGTCGATCCCAGGGCTGAGGGTGGAGATACAGCCTGGCCTGCTACAACTGCAAAGCCTTGGAATACTGATTGATAAGACAGCAGTTCAAAACACTGCTTCAACAGTCAGTGCTTAAAATGCCAGGAGGCTTTGGACTCGGTGGTTTTTTCTAAAGGACTCCCTTGTAAACAATATGGTATGCTGACTCCAAGGATCCTTCAGTCCCTAACACTCAGCTGTCAGGCATGTATAAATGACAGACTCCATGATATTGTCTTAGAAACTTAGATACCAACCATAAGATTCACCAAAGCAATGTTGACCAGGCCCTAGAGAGAAATATCTAACCCTAAAGTCATCATCAAGATTTTCATTAAAAATTAACCCTGTTCAAGTTAAAACTTGCTTAATATCTAAATTTTTGTGTAGTTATTTTGAGGCTTTTCAGGCACTTACTGCTCAATTTCAGTGGCTGAAAATAAAAATAAACACAAGAGGGAAAAACAGCAAATGTCCTGAAACAATTCCTAATTTTTAAAAATCATGGAGATGGGACAGTTGTTGAAAAATACTCACAGATTGTATGTCATGATATAATAATCAGGTCTCAGTATCATGAGACTAATACTCTTCAAAGAATATAACTAAAGATGCTGAAAATTTTACTATAAAAAGTGGACATTTTTATAATCCAAATAAAAGTTTCATCACTACCAGACCACTAAAGTTACACCCAAATCAGAAATGCACTAGCCATTAGAAACATAAGAGGACCCTTTCCCACTGATATTTGGCATCAAAGGGAGTTCTCTACAAGAAATTGTAAAAAAGCCAAAAAAAGAACTGGTTATTGCTCCAACTCTTTGAACGGCATGTGGCCTTTCCTTAAATGCAAGTTCTTCTGATATAACTGCAATATTAAAGCAAAAGTGTGAGGTGTCACACAGGTCTAAATATACTTTAAATAAAATATTACTAGCTTAGTACGGCTAGTCACCTGAAATAAATGACGCCAAAGAGTGATGCAACCTAAGTGATGTCAATATTTAGATTCTGCTTTGGAAGCTTTGACTATCATTCCAGTCCAGAATCAAGGCTCCTCTAACAACAGCTCTGAGACAGTAGAAAAGCAAGTTCCATGAGGAGACAAGGTCAGCATTAAGACTCAATCTTAAAAGAGGAAAATAAATGAACTTTATGACATGTATATGCACATAACTTTGATGAACAGTGACTATGAAAAAAATCCATTCTGTTCTCTTTTTCCCTCCCCCATCTCACCATTTCAAAAATAATCTGCCTTCAAAAGCATGTCAGTAAATCTGCAAGCTTTAAGAATAATAGAAACCATGTGCCCCATGTGTTCGCCAGATTCATTTTTTATGATGTATGGTCCTCTGCATTAAAATCAACAAATTTTTGATAAAGAAAGTAATGAAAAGAAATCAAAAGAATCCATTCCAAAAATTTCACCTCTCTCAATCCCAACAGAGGACCTGAATGTATTAAACCTGGTCACCTAATGAAATTGGACTTGTGATCTCCAGCAAGAGGCACCTGTAAAGGATAAAAAAGGTGTCTGAAGTTTCAGTTGATAAGGAGTACAAAATGTTTTCAAGCCTGAGAGCTTTAAGCTAAGCACCAAAAATTACAGACTTCACATATTTAAGTTCTTTCCTTCATATTAAAAAAAAAAAAGTTTTATAAAGATGTCAAGAGAGAACGCTTCTAATATCCATACATTCCTGTAACTGCAAGTGAAAAGATATTAAGACTAGAAAACAAGAATCCTACTTTAGAATATATAAAATCTACATAACTGGTTCTACTTATCAGAACACCCTTAAGGCTACAGAATTATTTAATCTCCAGGTAACCCCACACCCTCCTGTAGGGAGAAACACATCTTATGTTTCAATATCCATCCTCTTGTTTTTATTCTAAATTGGTTTTTAAAGGACAGAAGGCTTAAAGTTTCCCATTCAGCTTTGGTCTCTAAAAATAACTTTCAATTTTCTCCTTGCAACCAACAAGTTATTACAAAATAAAAAGCACTAAAAATGGAAGCTTAATAAGCTTCAAAACAAAAACAAAATAACACCAGGGAAAGCAAAGAAAAAGGAAGCCTGAACTGAGGCCCTAAGATGCCACAGAAACGCCAACTCACGCAAGACAATGCACACTCCATTCCACGAACACACACACTATGAAAATGACGAACTAACGAATGGTGTTAAGCAACAGAAAGAAAAATCTAAGAGGAATGAAGGTGTGTGTTACTATCTTTTAAAAATTAAGAACTGGACTAACATCTAGATAATGTATTTGTATAAATTCTTATTTTTAAACTCACCTGATTCATTTTCAATTCCTGTTGTGTTCTGAAAAGATACACACAACAAAGAAACTTCTTTGATTACATGAGCCCTAAAAAGAAAAACAGACAATTGTGATATGTACCTGCCTACAAATTTACAGTGATTTAAAACCACATAGAGAACTGTAGAGTCTGCTCAAAGGACTATTCATAAAGCAACTCCATGCTAGATCAACTTCAATCTACGCTAAGAACTTACTTTGCAGATTTATTATCTACAATAAAATAGATGTCTTACTATCCTTTACTGGGGCTTCATTGTACTCTACAATTGAAAGCAGACTCATTAGAATGACATCAGATTTTTGCTTTGGAACTGAAGCATACCTAAGAAGAAATAAATTAGCTTTGTTAGTAGAAACACAAAGCAGTGCTGAGTAATTTATTAAGCAATGTAAAGGTTCTTCTTTGACTTATATCAATACTGTGTTGAATACAAACACAATTAGACCCCTATACATTATTTTGTTTTTCAAGTTCCTGAAGTAGAAAGGGTGAGTTTACTAACATTTCCGTGGAGATTTCTCTTTGAGAAAAAGAATGGAAACTTTGTAGTAAAATGCAAATATTTTAATAAAAGCTGTTTGGAAAGAACTACAATTACTCCTTTAAAATTTTTCTTCGATTTATCCATAGTATAGGAATGGAAAGACAGAATTATTTCTTGCAAATGCAAATGACATACTTGTTTCTAGAGAACAAGCCCTGAAGACGGTCCTTTCCGCACCTTCTGTCTTAGGAGTCACTCATAATATATGGAGATCATGAGAGGAGCCCTGCCGCTGTAACAGTCTTGTTTTCATCATGCACGGAGACACATCACTAAACAGAATTCTATTTCTTCAGGATTTACCTACGTTCATGTTTCTTTCCTAGACGCACAAGACTTACGTTGTACTTCATGTTCTAACTGCTAATACCCCAGGAAATTATAACTTAGGGACATTCTTCATCCTAAAATATACTGCCTGCCCCCTATCATCAAGAACAGTGCTTTGATATTTCTCCCGGTTTCATTAATAAGGATTATTTCAGGTTTTTCTCCTTGAGGTCTTTAGCCACACTCACCTGAACACCTTTAACAATCAAAGGCACTATATTTAAGTTAAGGCCTAGTCACCTGAACTAGTTTTTATTCATAACTGGCACAGGTAATGTATTTGACAACTTGCAATTTGTTAGAAAGCTCAGCGCTAGCCAAATCAATATACACTCTGCAGAAGTAAATATGCAGTGAATATGATTTCAGAAAACTGGTAATTAACCCATGAAGTTCATTCCTTCAACTTTATAATATTCAGCATCTTTCTCACATACATTTAACATGTCCTTCCTTAGCATACATATTCTTCACTGAAATTAAGCCTTTTCTATTATGGCTATTCAGTTCCACCAGGAGGGTCCTGGTGACACCTGAGGCACCCAGGAGTGAAAGAAATGGCAGGGATTTCATCTACCCTCTCACTACACTTTTATAAATGGATTTACTAACACTGGCCATGAAGAACTAGCTTTGGAGGGGAAGGAAAAAAACCCTGTAGTAAAATGCAAATGTTTTAATGAGAAAGATCTTTGGAAAGATGTTTTACCATTTCCTTTGCTCCGTCTTTTCCTTCTCACAAGAATCATTGATTATCATTAGGAAGCTTCTTCTAAGACAAGCAGGCTCTGGGCTACCGTCACATAAACCAGCTCAGTTAATTTTCACAAGGTTAGTTTCTCAACTAATGACAGAGATTCAAGGAAGCTAAAATTACTCAGTAACTTTGGTTTCTGCTATGGCTTCTGAACCATATTTCACCAGCTTTTTTATTCCTGCCTCACCTTGCACCTACTACATGCCAGGCTCTACTTTTGAGCAGTGAGCAGACAGATCCCTGCCCTCTAACAAATAAGCAAGCAAAACGTGTAGTATGTCAGATAATCAAAGTGCTTTAGAGGAAAACAGGCACCTGAAGAGGGAGACAGGGATTATAATCTCCATCTCAACACTGGCCAGTGAATCCATCACATGGTCAGAGAAGGCCTCACTGAGAAAGCAGGTGAGGAGCTGAGAGTCAACAAGGGAGGGAGGAAAAGCATCGTGAGGAGGAAGACTGTACACAGCAGACAAAAGGCCAAGTGCAGGACACAATGGCACAGAGTGGGGTGGGGAACAGGAGAGGCGGATTGAAACATATGCTTTGCAAGGTAAGCACCGTCCACCAGAACGGCTACAGCTTTTTCATCCAGAGATGGCAAGCCACTGGGAGGCTTACGGTGGCAGAAGCGACCTAGTGTGACTTAGATTTAAAAGGAGACTATATGGGAGTAGGGTGGAAGCAAGCAGACCTCTTAGGAGGCTAATGTCCCCATCTAGGCAAGAGATGATGGGGCCTTGGTCCACACAGCAGAGTTGTGACAAGTCGGCAGATCCTGATCTATTTTTAAAATAGAGTCCCCAGGATTTGCTGCCAGATTTGATGCCATGTATGAAAAAAAAAAAAAGAGGAAGTCAAAGATGACACCAGGGTTTTCATCCTAAGGACATGGAAGGATACAGCAGCCATTTTCTGAGAAGCTATCTCCTTCTTTCCATCTGCTTTTCACTTATTTTCCCTCTTTATTTAATACATTTTCCCTCCCTTTTCCTCCCCTTTCATAGTTGCCAGCTCACAGGCACAAACCAAACAACTCAGATACTGTGACATCTAAAAATGAATAGCTAAAATATTAAAGTACTTAAAACATCTTACTCTTTCATTTATTTCAATGAATCTCAACTTTTTAATGAAAAACTTGTAATTCAGATTGTTACATGAGTTAATAATAATCTGATTTTCTACACTGTCTGTTCCCTCTCTGTCCAAATTAGATGGCATTCATCCTTTCTTCCGAAGAAGGCAATGGCAACCCACTCCAGTACTCTTGCCTGGAAAATCCCATGGATGGAGGAGCCTGGTGGGCTGCAGTCCATGAGGTTGCTAAGAGTAGGACATGACTGAGCAGCTTCACTTTCACTTTTCACTTTCATGCACTGAAGAAGGAAATGGCAACCCACTCTAGTGTTCTTGCCTGGAGAATCCCAGGGACAGAGGAGCCTGGTGGGCTGCCATCTCTGGGGTTGCACAGAGTCAGACACGACTAAAGCGACTTAGCAGCAGCAGCAGCAGCATCCTTTCTTCAGGCTTCCCTGGTGGCTCAATGGTAAAGAACCAGCCTGCCATCGCAAGAGATGCGGGTTCAACCCCTGGGTCGGGAAGATTCCCTGGAGAAGGAAATGGCAACCCACTCCAGTATTCTTACCTGGGAAATCCCATGAACAGAGGGGCCTGGTGGGCTACAGTTCATGGGGTCGCAAAGAGTCAGACACAACTTAGCGACTAAATAGCAGCAACAATATCATTTCTTTCCAAAAACTAGAAAGACCTTAACATCTTTAAGGGTTCACTATTTATTCTTGATGCTGTATGCTTGGACCCTCCTCTCTATCACTTCTAATCCTAATTGCTAAAAACAAGACCCTCTTTTTTTTTTCTCTCTCTTGACTAACAATATTATCAGATTATATATCTAAAATATTTTACAATAATGAAAAACATCACAAATCTAACACTGACTTCTCAAATGATATTTTAAATTAGGATATTCAACTATATTAAAAACAAGAGATGTTACAAGAAAAGAACTAAGATTTTGGCAGTGTCTCTCAACACAGGACCATTGCATTTGGAGCTGAGTACTCACTCCGGTGCAAGACTGTCCCTTTCATTAAGGCCACTTAGCTCTGCACTGCGAAATCAATGCCAGCAGCTCCCTCTGAGCCACACATCCCCAGACCCCCTTCTGGTGGAGAACCTCTGAACTGTAGTAATCATGTACTAGCTGCACCATGATAATACATTTTAAAGCAACTATAGATTCTAAACTCTGTTATTGGAATAACTTCTCTAAATTCCTCCAGGATTGCAAAACCCCTGTGGAAGTGCATGGCAGTTCTACATAACTTTTACATTCAGTGTTGACTTGAACAGCACTGATTTATATACCTACCTTTCTAACACAGTTATCTCAGGGTCTGTGTTTTATCAAACACAGTAACTTGAAGTATCAATCATACCAGTATAGCGGCCGAGAGGAATCTTTCCACACCTACCACTGAAACTGAGGAATTCTATCAAACTTTAAATAAAATGCTTAAGAATTAAGTGCCTCCAATTTTCCAGTAGTAAATAATGAAAAACTTAAAATCCTGGACTTTTGGGACCATAGATTCTTAGTTTCTTGTTTGGATTTCTATGCCTGACCAAAACTTCTTTAAAATGTCTACATTTCCTTCCATTCCACCTGCTGATGTTTTTCAGATAAACTACATTAGACAGATTCACAAATTTAGAGCATGTGAATTTCTATCACCAAATATACTTCACTAACAGCACATACTCTTAGAAAACTAAAAGTTTGATCTTGATTTTACTGATCGAAGGTTTTAATAACATACATGTACTTAACTTTTAAAGATACTGCTTCCAAATTCTAGGACAAATCATCTGTACAAATATTTAATTTAGTAATATCATAAAGATGATTTAACTATATATAATCAGTATGAATACAACAACAATAAAATAATTAGGAGGGTCTTTATTCAAATACTGGTCCCTTAGGAGATCAAGACAATCTGAACAACTATTAAGCTGCTGTCATCTGACATGGTAGCCAGAGACCAGAAAATCTAGAAATATGCAGGAAACCCCATACAAACAGGCAGTTCCGGGGTCAGACCATCCCTGCAGGCCCAGCCATACTTCTATCACATCATCTGAGATAATGCAGATCAAACAAAAGAAAGTTACAGACTAACATTAATGCACTACATATAACACATCAAACTGTCGTATCTGTCCTTTGTAGACTTGTGAAGCCTACAAAACAATATGAAAAGCCTTTAAAGAAAAAGCAACAGCAGATTCTTTAAGACTAGTCTAAGTCTGAGAGGAAGGGCAAAGAATTAGGAATATAAATATTTGATTTGCACATTCACTATGTGCACGCTAAGTCATTTCAGTTGTGTCCGACTCTGCGACCCCACTTTGTAGCCTGCCAGGCTCCTCTGCCAATGGGATTCTCCAGGCAAGAATACTGAAGTGAGTTGTCATGCCCTCCTCCAGGGGACGTTCCCCACCCAGGGATCAAAACGGTGTCTCTTATGTCTCCTACATTGCAGGCGGGCTCTTTACCACTAGCACCACCTGGGAAGCGCACCTGTAAGCTACTGATATTCAGTTCAGTTCAGTCACTCAGTCCTGTCCAACTCTTTGCAACCCCATGGACTGCAGCACACCTGGCATCACCAACTCCTGGAGCTTGCCCAAACTCATGTCCATCAAGTCAGCAATGCCATCCAACCATCTCATTCTCTGCCATCCCCTTCTCCTCCTGTCTTCAATCTTTCCCAGCATAAGGGTCTTTTCTTTTGATTCAATTTAGGTTTGGGGGGCTATTTGGAAAATAAATTATTAACTAATGTTATTTTAAAATTATTTTCTTAGATTACAAATTCCACATTGTAACATAAAGATTGGAAAAGGTCTTTATTCCAATCGCAAAGAAAGAAAATGCCAAAAAACGTTCAAACTACCACACAATTGTGCTCATTTCACATGACAGCAACTAACCAGTTATGACCAACCTAGACAGCATATTAAAAAGCAGGGATGTTACTTTGCTGACAAAGTCAGCAAAGTCTGTCTAGTCAAACCTATGGTTCTTCCAGTAGTCATGTATGGATACGAGAATTGGACCATAAATAAAGCTGACGCCGAAGAATTGATGCTTTTGAGCTGTGGTGTTGGAGAAGACTCTTGAGAGTTCCTTGGACTGCAAGGAGATCCAACCAGTCCATCCTAAAGGAGATCAGTCCTAGGTATTCATTGGAAGGACTGATATTGAAGCTGAATCTCCAGTATTTTGGCCACCTGATGGGAAGAGCTGATTCATAAAGATCCTGATGCTGGTAAAGATTGAGGCAGGAAGAGAAGGGGGCGAGAGAGGATGAGATGATTGGAAGGCATCATTGACTCAATGGACATGAATATGAGCAAACTCCAGGAGATAGTGAAGGACAGAGAAGCCTGGCGTGCTACAGTCCAAGGGTCAGACACAACCTAGTGACTGAACAACAACATCAAAACTCAAAAGAAACGAACTTTCAAGACTCAGAAAGCAACATACAATTTATGGACAAATAGTAAAACAGAAATAAGAGAACTGGCATGACTGCAGCAAAATTTTAAAAATCAAAAATATGTTGAAAACATAGACTAAAAGAAAAAAAAGTTTTAAAAATATCATTGTGTAAAAGAAGGCTTGGAATGTTTATGACCTACATAAGAAAACAAAAATAATTCTAAAACTAATCACTACATAAAGTAGATCTCTCATGGTAAATGAATATCATTGTGGCAAACACCGAGATGATCAACCTTTTAGCAAAGTAGATTTACAGATTTACACTGTAAATCTTAACTTTCTCTGACCAAAAGATTCTTGCAGTCCCAAGAAACTTTTAGAAAAATAATTAAAATATCCAAAGCATGCCAACTTCTCAAAGGCAGTTTTCATTAACAAACACAGCTAATGTACTATCAAAAACTACCATTCACAATTTCTACCAGAAGAATGGAATCACCAAGTTACAATCTATAAACTCTAGCTATCAACATAAAAACATCTAGCATCCATTCTTGGGGATTAGGAAGAATCACATAATTCATACTGAATCTGCCTAGGAATTTGCTAAATGAAGTCATTCATTTTCCTTTTCTAAAATTATACATAAAATATCACTGGAATACTCATCCAGAACATTTAGTTTCACACTGAAAAATATACCCCCAACTTTCCTTTAAAAAGACAATGTCACCAAATTAAATAAGCTAAAGTGAAAAATCAAAACTGGTATGTTTATCACTTTCATTAAGGGGGGTGTGTGTGTGTGTGTGTGAAGAGAAAAAAAACAGATTTGAGAATACAGCAAAGATTTGGCAACCCTTTGGTGAGTGAAGTGAAAGTCACTCAGTCGTGTCCAACTCTTTGTGGTCCATGGAATTCTCCAGGCCAGAATACTGGAGTTGGTAGTCTTTCCCTTCTCCAGGGGATCTTCCCAACCCAGCAATCGAACCCAGGTTTCCCACATTGCAGGCGGATTCTTTAAAAGCTGAGCCACCAGGGAAGCCCAAGAACACTGCAATGGGTAGCCTTTCCCTTCTCCAGAGAATCTTCCAGACCCAGGAATCGAACCAGAGTCTCCTGCATTGCAGGCGGATTCTTTACCAACTGAGCTATCAGGTAATAACCCCTTTGGTAAATCGGACAATATGAACTCTAACAGCTTAAAACTGCTCATGCCTCTCACCCTCTAGAATGATTTCTAGCCAAGGCAAAAGCAACAGTATAACAGCACATCAAGAGAGGAATTTCCCAAACTCAAGTGTGTATTAAGAGATATAAAGAACTTAATGCTCACAAATAAATCAGTAATTTATCCCATTTCAATAAATTGGTTTCCTAAGTGATACCCTGAAAACCACAGACAAATATCCCAGGGCCTGAGTCCCCAAATTCATAGAGCAGAGTGTCCTGACACCAAACTAAATAAGGAGGCAGAGTTTAAAGAATTTACTCCAGGTAGAACTTGATGGGCTCCCTGATAGCTTAGATGGTGAAGAATCTGCCGACAATGCAGGAGCTGCTGCTAAATCGCTTCAGTCGTGTCCGACTCTGTGCGACCCCACAGACAGCAGCCCACCAGGCTCCGCCGTCCCTGGGGTTCTCCAGGCAAGAACACTGGAGTGGGTTGCCATTTCCTTCTCCAGTGCATGAAAGTGAAAAGTGAAAGTGAAGTCGCTCAGTCATGTCCGACTCTTCGCGACCCCATGGACTGCAGCCTACCAGGCTCCTCCATCCATAGGATTTTCCAGGCAAGAGTACTGGAGTGGGTTGCCATTGCCTTCTCCACAATGCAGGAGACCTGGGTTCAATTCCTGGGTTGGGAAGATCCCCTGGAGACGGAAAAGGCAACCCACTCCAGTATTCTTGCCTGGGAAAGTACAGGAACACTGGAGCCTGGTGGGCTATAGTCCACAGAGAGCAAAGAGTCAGACACGACTGAGCAACTAACACAACACAGGAGAACTTGATATTGACAACACAGCTCCCCCAGAACTGAGAGGAAGACAAGAAAGTCTGCTGTTTCGAATGGCTTTAGAGCCACAGAGCTCTGATGGGATGAGGTTGATTACTTTTGTCTGAAATATCTCTAAGTTAAACAATACCATAGTAGAATGTTTAATAAGAGACCAGCAGATAAACTAGGAGAGTAATATGAATGCAAATTTAGATTATGGCACGAGAAGGCAATGGCACCCCACTCCAGTACTCCTGCCTGGAGAATCCCATGGATGGAGGAGCCTGGTGGGCTGCAGTCCATGGGGTCGCTACGAGTCAGATACGACTGAGCGACTTCACTTTCACTTTTCACTTTCATGCACTGGAGAAGGAAATGGCAACCCACTCCAGTGTTCTTGCCTGGAGAATCCCAGGGATGGGGGAGCCTGGTGGGCTGCTGTCTATGGGGTCACACAGTCGAACATGACTGAAGTGACTTAGCAGCAGCAGCAGCAGCAGCAGGGGCCTTTTCTTCCCCTAGAATCTCTCTCCTTTACTTGAAAAAAACAAAATTTTTTTAATATAAGGGAAAATTTTCAAGAAACATCTCTCTAAGCATTCACTAATAAAGAGCTAGCAATAAATATATAGCAAGTGCTGATTATTTATCATTTACCTGGTAATGTTAGGGATGGCTATCACATGCACTCTCTTACTCTAAAGTGAAAGTAAAAGGGATTCTCTTGTGGCTCAGCTGGTAAAGAATCCACCTGCAATGTGGGAGACCTGGGTTCGATCCCTGGGTTGGGAAGATCCCCTGGAGAAGGGAAAGGCTACCCACTCCAGTATTCTGGCCTGGAGAATTCCATGGATTGTACAGTTCATGCAGTCACAAAGAGTTGGACATGACTGAGCAACTTTCACTTTCTTATGATTTTGATTAAATGTATACACCTATGTCATTATATTATGCTGAACATGTAATTTACTACATCAAAACTTTTAGGTTTTATTTTGGGTTTCTACAAAAATTCTACAAGTGCTTTCTAGCCAGTCCCTGCTGTCTGATAAGAACTATGCAGATTCAAGATCATTATTATAATTCCCATCTCTCTGCTGAAAATTGTAACTAACCAACTGTTGACTATGTATTCTCCATATATTCTGCAAAACAGCATTAAACTCAAAGAATTTCCTATAAAATGATGCTTTTGTAACATTTTTCCATGTTGGTTACATTAAGAACAGGGAAAATTAAGCTGATTCTTTCCTCACACTCAAATGCCAAGCTTCCAACTCAAACACAGACTTTCTACAAGGAGTTGCCCCATGACAGCTCACTTCACAATTCCCCAGATAAAATGAACTCTCGGTTAACCCCCTTGAGTTACTATTCTCCCCCTGGAGTTCCCAATGCAGATGTAACTGATGTGATTAAACATTAAAAATTAAGGGACTTTCAGGAACCCTGCAAAATACTTGTGAATTTTCTGTAAAGGGGACGAAAGCTTCAGTACTGTGAGGAACCGGTCTTGCCACTCAAGTATGCATCTTTTCAAACCTGAGCGTCAATATAGTCATCTTACAAGTGGCTGCTCAGAGGCTTTCTGGTTTCTCCCATACAATAAAGTATATAGGAAAACTCACCGTCCACAAACTACACATAAATGACAAGGAGATTTCTGAAACTCGTGAGTGAACAACCTATAGCAAAATTACAAGTTACACCAGATAAGAGTAACAACTATATTTTGCTAAGATGGCAGGGTCAACAATCAGTGTATTTCTTGAGATTTTCTCCCAAGAGTTTATTATTATTTTGGTAGGGAGCAACTCTCCTACTTTAAATGAAACCTGAAGTTTGGAGTCTATCCTCTAAATATGTAACTATTTCTAGTCTCAACAGCATTTTAAAGTAACACCAACACCTACTGTTTGCAGGGGCTTCCCCGGTGGCTCAGTGGTAAAGAATCCTCCTGCCAATGCAGGAGACCTGGGTTTGATCCCTGGGTTGGGAAGATCCCCTGAAGAAGGAAATGGCAATCCACTCCAGTATTTTTGCCTGAGAAATCCCACGGACAGAGGAGCCTAGCAGGCTACAGTTCATGGGGTCACAAAAGAGTTGGACACGACTTAGCGACTAAATAACAACAACAAAAACTGTTTGCAGAGTGACGTTTGTGTAATGCTCTACAGTTTAAGTAAAGAGACACAGATGTATAGAACAGTCTTTTGGACTCTGTGGGAGAGGGCGAGGGTGGGATGATTTGGGAGAATGGCATTGAAACATGCATATTATCATATGTGAAAGGGATCGCCAGTCCAGGTTAGATGCATGAGACAGGATGTGCAGGGCTGGTGCACTGGGATGACCTGGAGGGACAGTATGGAGAGGGAGGTGGGAGGGGGGTTCAGGATGGGGAACACGTGTACACCCGTGGCGGATTCATGTCAATGTATGGCAAAACCAATACATTACTGTAAAGTAATTAGCCTCCAATTAAAATAAATTAATAAAAAAAAAGTTCTTATACATATATGAATTTTTATTGTTAAAGGAAAGTATGTTTCCTCAACTTCTCCACAACTCAGTAACTGAAAAACACATTTTCTCAAAATAAATAATTAGTTGTTCTGGTTTTAAGGTAAAGAGGAATTCCTCCCCCTATCTGGGGACTCAATATATGACACAGAGGATGAAGGACCACCTCTTGGTGCAACCAGCTGGAGTAAGCCAGACAGTGCCCCTCAAGTCAGGGTCTGTGCCGAGCTCCACAGTTTTGTCCCACTGCAGATGGGACAGTTCTTGGGGGCATCTGTTGTTGTTCAGTCGCTCAGTTGTGTCTGACTCTTTGTGACCCCATGGACGCCAGCACACCAGGCTTCCCTGTCCTTCACCATCTCCCGGAGTTTACTCAAATCATGTCCACTGAGTTAGTAATGCCATCCAACCATCTAGTCTTCTGTCATCCCCTTCTCCTCCTGCCTTCAATCTTTCCCAGCATAAAGGGTGGTGTCTGAGTTCCAGGTTCAAAGTAAACTTGACCTGTAGGAAATGTTCCTCAAAGATAGTGAAGGAGAAGTCAGTATCCACCCAGTCCCCTCCTGACACAAGTCCTGAGGGTCTTTAGAGAAAGATGGAAACAAGGATTTTCTTAAAAACAGAGCCAGTGAACGCATGAGGGCAGGAGGAGCCCAGGGAAACAACCTGCTTCCAGGGCTGCCCATCAAGAGGGCAGCTTTGCCCTGGGGTGGGTAACATGGCCCAGAAAGTTTGAGAACTGCCACAAACCAAGTGAGGCCTAACAGTGTAGGAAGGTTAAACTGACAGGTTAAGAGTGAGGAGGCAGGAGAGGAAAGGGCAGCCAGAAAGACTGGGGCCAGGCAAGCCGGCTAAGAATCTGGATGATAAGCAATAAACCTTTGAAACCCTGATGATAGCAGAAAAGAAACGAAAAATGTGACTAACTCTGCAGAGGAAGAATGAACAGAATGTGTTTTCTAACCTAACAGGAGGTAAAAAGAGATGGTGAAGATGAGTTCAACAAAATCTGGAATGTGACTGCAAGAAGAATGAGTGTATTTTAAAGACAGATAAGCCAGGAGTACAGGTAGCATTTAAGTGGAAGGTGGCGAGTTCCATTTTACAGACTCTGAGAAGAGAGGCCAGACATCCACGGAAAACCACCATCAAACGGGAAAAAAAGTCCCAGCACAGACTGTCTTCAAGGAGGGGGACTGAGATTTAGAAGTCTTCAGCCACAAGGGGGTGCCTAGGGACAGAGGAAAGCATGTTAGTCGCTAAGTCGTGTTGCCCTCCAGGCTCCTCTGTCCATAGAATTCTCCAGGCAGGAATACTGGAGTGGGTAGCCATTCCCTTCTCCAGGGGATCTTCCTGACCCAGGGATTGAACCTGGGTCTCCTGCATTGCAGGCAGATTCTTTACCTTCTGAGCCACCAGGGGAAGACCCAGAGACAGAGGAAATCCCAAGGGAAAAAATACCCAGCAAGAGTGTAGAAAACAAAGGACTGGGCTTTGTGAAAGGCATGGAAGAAAGTAGGAAAAAAGTTTCCCCTTTCACCATGTTCAGTAGAGGGAGGATGGGATAAGCAAAAAAACTTTAGGACTCAGAAATAACCTGGAAGGATTTCTCTTCCAAGAAACCCTTGTGCCACATTAGCGTTCAATGGACTTTCCTGGTGGTTCAGTGGTAAAGAATCCGCCTGCCAATGCAGGAGATGTGGGCTGGATCCCTGGGTGGGGAATACTCCCTGGACAAGGAAATGGCAACCCACTCCAGGGTTCTTGCCTGGGAAATGCCATGGACAGAGGGGCCTGGCGGGCTACAGTGCACAGGTTGCAGAAGAGTCGGAAGTGACTTAGAGATTAAAGAACAACAACATCCCTCAAAAAAAAAATACCTATTAAAAAAAAAAATTTAAGCAAAATGCTAGTATTGCTTTTGAAAAACCTAAAGAATCTCAAATTGCTTGCTCACATATTCATCTGTTCATCTTAAAATATCAAATAAAAGATAGAGGTAATCACTGTACTCACTTTCAAATACAAAGAAGAGAGAGAGGATAACTGTCCTACCCCTCCCACTGCCAGAAATAATGCCGTCCCTGAACATACCTGGGATATAGTTCATTCTGTATATCAAGGCAGCACTCTGTTATCAGAGAATTGCACTAACACAATATTCATCTCCCAAAACAAGGGAACTGAGCTGCTCAACAACCTCTAACAAGAGGTAACAGAGCTTCACACATCTGTCCTAAGACTCCTTCCTTTTTAAAATTCCTTCTTTTAGGTATACTTTAATATTAGGCCTTTCAGGATGATGGCAAAGTCCCGAAAATAAGTCTCATGGAATGGGAAACATTTAGGATCTAGTTTTCATACTGATCCTCCAATGTATGTTTAATTTACGTGGTCTTAAAAGGCCTTATGAAATGGGCAGCATTCATACTTGTATATAATAAGGGCTGATGAATCTCACAACTCTTTTCAAATTTTGATGGCATCATTTAAATTACTTGAAAATGCCAGAAAATTTTCCTACCAGAATTTAATGTAGTCTTAGTGGAACTACATACAAGCACATGTAAAATCTGTAGGTGTTACCAATTTCCAGACAGGCTGCCCATTGTAATCAAACTAACAGTTGCATTTTGCTTTCCATATTTCAGGCAAGCTATGCCAAGAAATAATTTAGCTCTTTCAAAGCAAAGCCTATCATATGATTTATTGCAAGAGGTACAAAATATTCTTTTCACCGAAATGGCTGGCAAATATATAAGTATTCAGTTGCATGTTCCAAAGGACTAATAAATGAAAACAGAGTAGATGACATGAACCAAGAATCTAAGAAAAAATATTATACTGTACTGAGAAAAATATTATAAGCATATTTCACTCCAAATGAACCAGATTTATTACATACAATAACTCTAATTCATGCTTCAGGGAAGTGGAGGTAGGGAAAGAAAGGCATTCTCTTTAAGTAAGAATAGTTAAATGACATAAGCATTCATTCCAGTGAATGAATGTGATTCTGTACATTCAGATATTCTGTCATTCAGAAAACAACTCCATTACCAAATGTTGTTTAAGAGCACCTCTCTTTTTTTGTTTTATCAGTGAGTTCTAACATTATTATTATTACTATTACAACTTATTAAAGATTACTTATGCCACGATAAAAATTCAATCTATACTATCTATTCTTTTAAAGAATTCAAATAAAGACTTGACAACTTACATTTTTCCCCCCAGGGGAAGGTGCAGGTTTGTCACAAATATCAATAACCTATCTTTAAGTTATAAAGTAATAAAGTTAGCTAAACACTGCAAAAGTAAATTTTATTTCTTCAGGACAAATTTTTCACTTTCAGTTCATAACCCTGAATTTTTTTTTTCTTTTTTTTTTTTAAAAAAAGGAAATTTTAGAAAACATTAGTTAGGCTTCTTCCTGCAGTATTCAAGGGGCTGCTCCACTAAGTTCCATTTTCTAGAAGACCGCTCTTTTTGTGCTATTCAGTATAATAGACCACAAGCTTAAATTATTCACCATTTTTCAAGTCTATGAAAATTTTTAGTTCGTAATCATTTAATCTACATACTGGGAATGCTGATCCTATATCAGGAAAACTCCTTAGTTTCCATGTTACCTCAAGTTCCTTTATCTCTTGCCATGAAAGGGGCACCAAAGCAAAACTGCTGAAAGTGACCATTCAACAAAGTCATAAAATCGGGAGTGCCCTAGTGGTACAATGGTTAAGACTGCATTGCCAATGTAGGAGGCACGGGTTCAATCCCTCATGGAGGAACAAAGAGCCTATGTGCCATGCAGCATGGCCAAAAGATTTAAAAAAAAAAAAAAAAAATCAAATGGACAAAGTCATAAAACCAAACTCAGGAAAAGAACTTCCACCTGTAACAAGCCTATTCCCTGGCATCAAGGGGAACTTCACATAAACCAGCGGCATATATTCTTAATAGATCTTTGACTAAAGAGATTCCATAAACCGCTTCTATGATTCAACCATCCAGTGAGATGGGCCTTCCTTTAAAGCAGTGGTTAAAACTGGAGTATTCACCCTAAAGGGTCATTTTGCCCTAAAGGGACATCTTGCAATGTCTGGAGGGTTTATGGATTGTCACAACTTGGGGGGGGAGGGGCGGCCACTGGCATCTGGTGGGCAAAGGTCAGGGATGCTGCCAAATATCCTACAGGGTACAAGACAGCTCCCACGACAAAGAATGATCCAGCCCCACAACCATGGTGAGGATAAGAAACCTTGTTTCAAGGGATCTAAGTACTACTTTCAGTCACCCTATGAAGATGATATTATTGGCTATAAGTAAAAGCATCTAATTTCAAAGGGAGAGGGCCAGAACAGTATCCCAGACCTCTAAGCAAAGGCTCAGAGGAGCGAAGGCAAAGCTGATGATCTCTAGGCAAACTGCACAGCCCTGGACAGATGTCAGCAGGATCTGCAGTCACCACTGTCGGGTAACGTCCCCATCACCTGGAAACTCCCTGGATCTACATGTTGCCACACAAGCTTGACAATTTCCCCCCACTGTCCACCTACTCCCTCTTTGCTCCCCACTACGGAGTTTTCTAAGGCAGCCCACGGGCTTTTTTTTTCTTCTGCGCGAGGATTAAAAATAGCATGAAAAGCAAGTCAGAAGACATGAAAATAGTAAATAACCTAAGGTGCTTTCCATCCCGGAAAGTCTATGATTTAACAGGACTTAAAAGGTTTGTAAATCAGATCTGGAACTTGAAAAGAGATGGGCAGCTTAAAGAAACAGTCCCATGAATAAACAAACATCTAAGGTAAAATAATCATCAAAAGAATATTCATGCAGATATATGTCTGTAACTGCACAGACCCAGATGAGGGAGAATAAAACGGAGCTGAAATGGAGCGCTATTTCTTCAAACTGCACTGGCAGGAAAAATGAGTCTTTAGAGGCTAAAAAACAGAATTTACATTTTTCACGTATCTTAAAAGATGACAGGGCTTGAAAATCCATAATAGAAAAAACTTTTAAATAAATCTTAACGAAAAGAAAATCTCAAGCTGTTGAAACCTTACTGATCAATACGGAATTGATAAATAAATTATGGCCCACCCTATACAATGTGGCCATTAAAAATCGCATTGAAGATTTAGTGGCAAGGATATATGCTCACAATATCATAAAGGAAGAGAGATTACAAACAATATATAGCATATGATATCTATCCTGTACACAGTGCAAACATACAGAAGTGAATAAATATAAACAAGGAAAGAAAATATACACACGCACACCAAGAGACAGAAAGGAGGAGGTCTGCCAAAATGTTCACAGTGGTTATCTGAGTGGGAAGGGAATGGTCTATTTCTATTCCTTCTTTGTGTTTTTCTCCATTTTCAAACTCTCCTAGAATGAGAATCTTTTGTTCCACTTTGTACTTACAAAACTAACACGTTATTACAGATTTACGCCCAGTTGTTTCAGGAACTGTGCACAAAATGAGAAAAAACAAATGTGAACCTGCCGACTTTTCAATGAAAAAAAAAAAAAACATCTCCAGAATCAACAAAAATGAACCTCTACTGAGCGCTTTGATTATGCACTTGGTGATTTTCTAAGCACTTCAAATATATTAACTTATTAAAACCAAACCAAAAAAGATGTGTAAAAAAAGCCCTGGAATACTAGAAGCTGTGAACAAACGTCAGTCCCACTATGAATTTCAATCTCAGTTTCCAATGCTTGCAATGAGGGAGCTGGACTATCTTTAAAGATCCTCTCAAGGCTATACTGAGATTCTATGTGTGAACAATGTGGGCAAACGAGTGTTTGTAAGGAAGCCTACAGGAGAATGAAGGGGCAGCTGCATGCCACCTCAAAAACAAGACCCTACTAAAAAGGAACATACAATATGTCTCTCAGTTCCTCCTCCTTAATGTGCTCCTTACAGCACATTTCATAACATGTTTTAAAAAAAGGTTTAAAGGCCTACATTTCCCCAACATACTTGAACGCAACTGATCAAATCGAGACGAAGTCTGGCATCTTACGAGAACCACTGAAAAGGTCTGTTTGTTGTTAAAAGACTGTGACTGCTTTTAACAATAAACCTGTAGTAAACAAAAACTTTAATATTTTAATCGCCTTCTGGGTAGGGCCATTTTGGTGTCTGATCAGAGGGATTTAAAAGACTTAACTGGGATTCACCAAAACGCGTTCTGAAATAAAACCAAAACCCCAACAACAACGCTCAATGGAAGATGAGGGGCCAGCATGCGTGTCCTCTCTCTGGGGAAATTACAGCTGCGTAGTGGAGGTACTGTGGACTCCCCGGGTCAACGTGGAATTGTTTCCGAAGCTCGTGTCTGGACACACGGTGGACAGGGGTTTACGCGTGGGTCGGGAGCCACCACGGAGGTGAGGGGAAAGACGCTGACCTGCTTGGTCTACTTTGTGTCTTTCTTGCTACCATCAAATACAGGTTCGTGGGCATCTTTAGTAACAAAATGCCTAAGAGATAAATGCTCTGTCTGTTAAACACAAAACACCGGTGGGTCTGTGATGGGATTATCGAGGGAGAACGTTTCCGAGCTTAAACTACACTTTGTGGATTTAGGAAACACAAAGACGCGAAACACTGAACAAATTCAGAATCCAAGTGTGAGAGACACGTTCTGTTAGAACACAAAAAAAGAAGAGCAAGACCACTTGAAATTGGAACGGCCCTGGGACCGGTGGCCACCCTCGTGGACCCGGGACCGGGATCCCGCTGGAGTCGCAGCCGCCCGCCCGGCGCCGCCGCCCGGCAGCCCACCCGCGTACTCCCCGCGGGGCGCGCGGCTAACCAACGGCGACAAAGCGGACCCCACAACTTCCCCGCGCCGGGGCCCAAGGCCGGGCCCGGGTGCTCGGCGCGGGAGGGACGGACTCCGGCCGCCCGCGGGCCGCGCCTCGTTGCGGGGGGCCCCGCGAGCGCGGGACACTGAGACCTCGAAGGGGGCGCGCCGCCGGCCCGCCCGGCCCTGCGCGCCCGGGTCCCCGGCGTGTCGCTCCCGCCGCCGCCGCCGCCTCGCTCCTCGCGGACAGAGACTGGAGTCCCGGCGCGGAACCCGCCGCCGTCCCGGAAGCCACCCGCCCTGGCTGCTTCTTACCTGGCTGCGCCCGCCGCGCCCCGCGCCTCAGAGCGCGGAGAGCCGCCGCCCGAACCGCCGCCACCGCTCCGCCCGCCCCGGCGCCCGCGGCCGCGCCACCGCCATCTTGGCTCCGGTCGGAAGTGACGTCGGGCGGCGCCGGCCGCGCGACCTCCGGGACCCGCGCCGCCCGCGCCGTCGCCGAGGGCCGCGACCCCCGACTGCGCAGACCCCCGACGCGCCTCCACGGGAGGACCACGACCCCGGCCTCAGACGCCCGGGGGGCCCCGACCCGGGCCGCCCTGGCTCCGAGGTGTGTTCGCCCGGGAGCCCCGACTTCGGTTCGCGGTGGCACGACCACCGGGACTGCACACGTCCCGACACACGGCCGTCCTCACAGGGACCCCGAGGACCCCGGCGGCCAGGCCCGGGCTTGCCACCACCACTCTGCCTGCACCAAAGGCTTAGGATTCTGCGCAATCGAAAGTTACTACGAGGACCTGGAGGGAAAAAGAAAATGGCTTTATCACTAAGTCCCTGTCAAATGAGGAAACATAGACCCCTTTCTTCACTCCTCTCTAAAGGAGCAGTCTAGCCTACCCCGAAAAGATCCAGCTCCAAGGGGAAGATGCAGCTGGGTTTCTTTGTTCTTCGTTGCTGCTGCTGCTAAGTCGCTTCAGTCGTGTCCGACTCTGTGCGACCCCATAGACGGCCTCTTACCAGGCTCCCCTGTCCCTGGGATTCTCCAGGCAAGAATACTGGAGTGGGTTGCCATTTCCTTCTCCAATGCATGAAAGTGAAAAGTGAAAGTGAAGTCGCTCAGTCGTGTCGGACTCTGTGCGACCCCAAAGACGGCCTCTTACCAGGCTCCCCTGTCCCTAGGATTCTCCAGGCAAGAGGACTGGTGTGGGGTGCCATTGCCTTCTCTACAAAAGAGTATTTCTTGTCTGCTGGCCATGTGGCTAGCAGTGTGCTACGTGCTGGGAGTAATGCACAGAACATGACATTGGCCTTGTCCTGTGGAACTTAACTGTTTACATATGAGGAAGTAGACAGCCTGGATGATGATGAGTGAATGCTCTCATGGAGATGAGCCTCGTTGAGTCGGAGGTCTCTATTATAGACTTCCGAGGAGCGATGTCTAGCAGGAAGTTGTCGGCAAGGAGTCCGAAGTGGGGGGGAAAGCTGCAGGCTGAAGATGAGATAGAAAGTTGGGTTCTATCCCATATGGATGGTATGTAAGGCCATGACGACTTGGAAGATAAAGCCCTGAGAATGGAATCAGGAAGAATCTAAATGAAATGGGCGGCATAAGGCGCCTGTGGAAAGGACCCACCCTAAGGAGGAGACACAGTAAATTAGATGCAATTGGTCTCTCTTTTGAAACTTCTGAAGGAGCCTACAAATCTGTTTATGTAACTAGGGTTTAATGTTAAGAAAACATGATGAGTCAACATGCATTATCATCTTATTGTGAAGGGATGATGCTAACGACTTAGTCCACTATAGTGAACAAATGAAGATAATAACCTCATCAGAGAAATAAGTGAGGGAGACTCCACCACCCATATTCCACCATAATCAAAACACCAGTATCCAAATAAACTTGAAAAAAAATAAAAGCTATGTGCCATCTGGCATTCAAAAGAATGCAAAAGAAAATAAAGGAACATATAAGTTATAAGTGACACAGTGAGCCAGAAGGTGTACTAGAAAGCAACATGCCAAGAGATGGTGGAACATGGAAAAGAGTGGTTGTCCTCCTTGCCATTCATTTAAATGGGTGTTTTAGTTTCCTGTTGCTCTTGCAGCAAATTACTGCAAACTGGGTGGCTTAAAACACCAGAAATACATTCTCTCACAGTTCTAGAGGCCAAAAGTCTAAAATCAGTATCACTGAGCCAAAACCAAGATATCAACAAGACCACTCTCCCTCTAGAGGCCCTAGGGGAGAATCTTTCCTCTTTCTGCTCTGGCAACGGCCAGCATTCCTAGGCTTGTGGCTACATCAGTTTTCAAGACCAGCATCTTTAACACTGTGCTCCATCCTCTCTTCACCTCCTCTGTGTGCAGTTGAATTTCATTCTGCCCTCCTCTTCTAAGGATACATGTATTTACATTTGGGACCCACCCAAGTAATCCAATATAATCTCATCTCAAAATCTCATTTAATCACAAAATCCTCTTTCCGTAGTGGACTAGGACATGAAAATATCTTTGTTGTTGTTTTTGAGTCAGTAAGCCCACCGGACTCCTCTGTCCATGGGATTTCCCAGGCATTCCCAAGAATACTGGAGTGCGTTCACATTTCCTTCTCCAGGGGATCTTCTCCACCCAGGGATCCAACCCAAGTCTCCTGCATAGGCAGGTGGATTCTTAACACTGAGCCACCTGAGAAGCTTGAACTTGTATTCTGGGGACATTATTTAGCCTGCTACATTGAGCCTATCTTTAGCACTCCTAAATTCCACCTCTTCTTCAGCCATTGTGTATTTTCTATCTGCATATGTCTCTTGAATATTTTGTATTTTTCAATTTGTACTACATCTCAGGAAAAATAATAAATATTTCCTCAATTTAATCAAAAAATATATGAACTATTGATAATACAGTGTGATTTCATGAGTGTTCATTATCTGTCTGATATGCTAAATATCACTGTTTTGCCTCTTTGAAAAGGTTTTAAAAAGCAAAAATATTGCTAAAGAAAGAAGGAAGGATTTTGAGACATTTCATCACATCTCATGAGCCATTTCTGTATCAAGGGATGGAAATGTAAAATGCAGACTTTGGATCTACAACAAGAATGAAACTCAATTCTACACAGATACATCTAGCACAGGTCCTGGCCGGTTTTGTACCTTGGCATGCAGAACCATTATAGAGGACAATCGTCATTTGTCATCCCAATACCTAGAACTGTGTGTAGCACATAACAAATGCTGCCGCTGCTGCTAAGTCACTTCAGTCGTGTCCGACTCTGTGCGACCCCATAGACGTTAGCCCACCAGGCTCCCCCATCCCTGGGATTCTCCAGGCAAGAACACTGGAGTGGGTTGCCATTTCCTTCTCCAGTGCATTAAAGTGAAAAAGTAAGAGTGAAGTCGCTCAGTTGTGTCCGACTCTTTGCGACCCCATGGACTGCAGCCCACCAGGCTCCTCCATCCATGGGATTCTCCAGGCAAGAGTACTGGAGTGGGGCGCCATTGCCTTCTCCGAGAAGAAATGCTAGACAGAGCCTTTTAATGGGAAAAAAAAGTCTTCTCCCTGCTTCTTCTGACGTGGCTGGATTTCAGCAAATATGTGTGGACCAAAGACATTGTGCTTTGGAAAGACAGCATATGGTTACAATAGGAACCACAGAGCTCCTGCTAAGCATCCAGCCAGGAGAGCTACAGCAGTGCTTCTAAAAAGATGAAAGACTTTACTGCCAAGATTAAAGAACTTACAGCACATTGCCAATGGGAAAGTCAGTGGACTTCAGATTACCTGGATTATAACAATGGTAAGTCTCCACTGGCTTCCATTCTGGGTATTTTACATGGACTCTCTCATTCATCCTCATAGCAACCATATGTGATTAGCACTGTCCTCACTTTACAGATGAGGAAATGGAGGCCAGGAAAGCTTAGAAACAACTAGGTTTGCGGGGAGAGGGGTGATTGGTGTGTTTGTTTTTAAATATTATTTTTGGCTGCATCAGGTCTTAATTGCAACATGTGAGATCTTCTTGCAGCCTGTGTAGTTGTGGCACGTGACCTAGTTGCCCCAAGGTATGTGGGATCTTAGTTCCCTGACTAAGGGATAGAACCCACATCCCCAGCATTAGGAGCATTCTTAACCACTGGACCACCAGGGAAGTCCTCAGAACCAGGTTTTGAACCTAGACAGCTTAACTCCCTACTAAGCTGTCTAACAAATTAACCTACTCCCCTCAACTAAAAGAAACTTGAGAACTGCTCTAGGCAACTCTGTCACTACATGCTCTCAACTGTTTATTCCCAAGATAGTTGGGGTAGTAATTGGGAAGTATTTTTTTTAAATACCTGCATAAAGTGAAAAGTGAAAGTTGCTCAATCGTGTCCAACTCTTTGTGACCCCATGGACTATACAGTCCATGAAATTCTCCAGGCCAGAATACTGGAGTGGGTAGCCTTTCCCTTCTCCAGGGGATCTTCCCAACCCAGGGATCAAACCCAGGTCTCCCACATTACGGGCAGGTTCTTTACCAGCTGAGCCACCTGCATAAAGAGACCATTCTAAATACTCTCCCTGGACTATCAGGGAAGAACATGAGGAGAAAAAGGATGAAGTGTCTAAGGGCAACGACATCAAATGAACTCATGTTTTGGTCAAATAAAACATCACTTACTTTTTTTTTTTTTTTTAGAAATACTGAGCCCCCTTTCCTCTTGACTGCAAGTTGTGTTGAATGAGATCCAGAGTCTCTTCTCCCAGTTTCTCCACCTCACCCTCCCTGCTCACCATCTCTCTGCCAAGTCACTTACCCAAACAAGGAATGACGTCTGAGCAAGCGCACCAGCAGCCAGATTTGAAACTTGGATTCTGGGTTCAGATTAAAGATAAACGAATGAAGTTCAAAGATAGAAACTCTAGGGACTAAAGAGACAAGTTATTGCATGATGGACACTTTTGGCTGCACGTTTTCAGTGAAAAGATTTGTGCAGCCTCCAGAAGTATAGAGGAATCTTAACAGTGGTGAGATGTAATGGTAAGAAGGGGAAAGGCGGGAACCTTTGTTGAGGGTTAATTTGTGCGTGAAATTGATACTATGTTCTTGTAATCCTCAGGACAGCAGCAGCAGTAGCTGCTGTTTTTCAGGTGAAGACACTAAAGCACAGGCTGTGGGGGGCACAGTGGTGGAGAGGCAGAATTCAAGGACTTGTCCAGGGTCAAAGTCCACAATTGCTCTGCTGGCCAGACCGCTTCCCAGGCATCAAGGTGCTCTTAGCAATACACTTTCTAGGCACTAGGAAGAGCACAGAGGTACACCAACCTCCACACCAAGAACTTAGGGTCTAGTGGAGCAGACTGGACTTGCTTACAAAAGTGCAGCAGGGCACAGTGTAAGTCTAGAACAGACCAGATTGGGCACATTCAAGGTGGTATGGCCATAGACTAAGACAAGAATAGCATCCTGTTGCTCCGTATGTGTTCCATGAAGGTTTGCACCCCACACCTTTTTTTATTTTTCAATATTACTTTACTGAATGGGAGAAAATATATCTGATAAAGGGTTAATATCCAAAATATATAAAGAACTCATACAACTCAATAGCAAAAAAAAAAAAACCACCAAAAAACCATCTGATTTAAAAAATGGGCAGAGGATCTGAATAGACACTTTTCCAAAGACATACCAATGGACAACAGGCACATGAAAAGGTGCTCAATGTCATTAATCATAAGGAAAATGAAAATCAAAACCACAATGAGACATCACCTCATACCTATGGTGGCTACTATCAAAAAGACAAGAAATAGCAAATGTTGGCAAGGATGTGAAGAAAAGGAAACTCGTACACTATTGGTGTTAATGTAAATTGATACAACTGCTATGGGAAGCCACATGGAGTTTTCTCAAAAAATTAAACACAGAACTACCATATGATCCAGCAATTCCACTTCTGGATTTTTATCTGAAAACACTAACTCAAGAAGATATATGTACCCCCATATTCATTGCAGCATTGTTTATTGTTTATAATAGCCAAGGTACAAAAGCAACCCAAGTGCCCATAAATAGATGAATGGATAAAGAAATGCAATAGACACACACAAACAAAATGGAATACTACTCAGCCATAAAAAATGAAATCTTATCATTTTTGACAGTATGGATGGGCCTCAAGGGCATTAAGTGAAGTAAGAGAAAGATAAATATCATACTATCTCATTTATATGTGGAATCTTAAAAAATAAAACAGCAACAACATCAAATAAAACTAAAAGTTTATAGATACAGAGAACAGAGGTGGGAGTGAGGGGCGGGCAAAATGGATGAAGGTCGTTCAAAGGTACAAGCTTCCAGTCATCAAATAAGTCCTGGGCGTGAAACGTACAGCATGGCAACTATAGTTAATAGTACTGTATTGCATATTTGAAAGTTGCTAAGAAAAAATCTTGTAAGTTCTCACCACAAGAAAAAAAAAATTTCTGTATGTGTGATGACAGATGTTAACTAGACTTATTATAGTGGTTTTGTAATATAACTAATATTAAACGCTTTTTATTTTATTTATTTATTTTTGGCTGCACCCTGCAGCTTGTGAGATCTTAGTTCCCCAACCAGGGATTGATCCTGCAACCCCTGCATTGGAAGCATGGAATCTTAACCAGTGGACCCCTAGGGAAGTCCCTCAAATCACTTTTTTTTTAAAGGGAGGAATGTTGGGGAGGAGCTGCACAAAAGTGAATGAATTATTATTTTGTACAGTTGTGGTTTGTCTAGTAACCTTTTCTGGATTGGAACAGCAGCAAAGAATTATATAGAAAGAAGAGAAAGAAAATCAACTACAACATGCTAACATTTCTAAAAATTCATGACCCCTAAAATAAATGTAATCCATCCTCTAAAAAGATTCAGAGTACTGTATCTAGATTTTTCATCACATCTCTTATACCACATTTTTAGAACCAAACACATTAATAAATCTGTTAAAAAGTACTGAATTTCCCACACAGAAGTCCCTAAGTAGCATCATTCACTCCTGTTTCAGAACCACTTGTGTAACAAGCTCAAAGCCAGTGTAGTTTTGTTCTAGAGAATACAAAGGGAAGTTTATTAAAGACTGCATCTTCCTTGAAGGCAGAATTAATTCACTGATACACCACCATGAGAGCATGAATAAAACATATAGGTTGGCAACAAAGACATAAAGTGAAAATATTTTTCAGCAGGAAATAGCAAGCAGCATGAGAAGGAATAGAAAATAAATCAGGTAGAGAAATATGCAGATAGCCCTGAGGAGGTAAAGCCTTGACTTGCATTTGTTTCTGCAGATTGGAAGCTCTTGTGTGTCCCTTTCCGGGGTGTCCACAGACAGGACAGCCCGTCCTACCTACCCAGACAGAGCTCATTCATCATCAACATGAACCATGTGTCACACTAATTTCCCACTTCTCACCACCCACACCTACATCCTGGAAACTCTTTGCTCTGTTTTCCTTCACCTTGATTTTCATCTAGAATTCACTCATCACCTCTTCTCTCTTCAGCATTTTGATGAAATCCCCACATAGGAGTTATGTTAGATTCCTCGGGCTGCCTTAACAGAGTATCACAAAACAGGATGGCTTAAGACAATAGAAATGTATTCTCTCATATTTCTGGAGGCTACTGCTAAATCATGTCTGACTCTTTGAGACCCCATGGACTGCAGTGTGCCAGGCTTGCCTGTCCTTCTCTATCCATGCCTCGCCTAGATTCTGGTGGTTTCCTTGTCATTCCCTGGCTGGGAGGATACATCTTTCCAAATCTCTCATCTTCACATGGTCACGTTCCCTCTGTCTCTCTGTGTCTTCATATGGCCTTCTAGTGAGAATTCTAGTCATTGGGTTTAGACCCACCCTAGTCCAATAACATCACTGACTTGATGGACATGAGTCTGAGCAAACTCTGGGAGATGGTGAAGGACAGGGAAGCCTGGTGTGCTATTGGCCGCAAGGTGGCAGAGAGTCGGACACAGCTTAGAAACTGAGCAACAAGAAGTCTAATATGGCTTCATCTTAACAAATTACATCTGTAAACCCAGTATTTACAAATAAGATCACATGGATCTGAGTGTAAATAAATTTTGGGGAGGGGGGACACTATTAAACCCAGTGTAGGAGTAGAGCCCATATTGATGGTTTCATCTTTATATGAATCCACACAATCACTGTCAGCAATTAATCAAATGCTAGTGGTGTGAGTGGATGAGTGTATTTTAAGTCCTAAACATATTCTACACCCCATAGAGTGAAAACAAGGTTGCACAAGCCTACATTATCTGCACAGTGGTAGACACTTGTTCCCTCAATAAATAATATAGATTGATAAAAACCTGTTCACGGTCTTGTAATTTAAACGTGAACTGTGAAATAAAAGCACATTAGCCCTGTTCAGTTCAGTCGCTCAGTCATGTCCAACTCTTTGCAACCCCACGGACTGCAGCACGCCAGACTTCCCTGTCCTTCCCTGACAGGGAAGTTGGAGTTGAGGAAACTCCAACTTCCGGAGTTTACTCAAACTCATGTCCATTGAGTTGGTGATGCCATCCAACCATCTCATCCTCTGTCATCCTCTTCTCCTCCTGCCTTCAATCTTTCCCAGCATCAGGGTCTTTTCCAATGAGTCAGTATTGGAGTTTCAGCTTCAGCATCAGTCCTTCCAATGAATATTCAGTACTGATTTCCTTTAGGATGAACTGGTTGGATCTCCTTGCAGTCCAAGGGACTCTCAAGAGTCTTCTCCAATACCACAGTTCAAAAGCATCAGTTCTTCAGCGCTCAGCTTTCTTTATAGTCCAACTTTCACATCCATACATGACCACTGGAAAAACCATAGCCTTGACTAGATGGACCTTTGTTGGCAAAGTAATGTCTCTGCTTTTTAATATGCTGTCTAGATTGGTCATAACTTTTCTTCCAAGGAGCAAGCATCTTTTAATTTCATGACTTCAGTCACCATCTGCAGTAATTTTGGACCCCAAGAAAATAAAGTCTGACACTGTTTCCATTGTTTCCCCATCTATTTACCATGAAGTGATGGTACCAGATGCCATGATCTTAGTTTTCTGAAAAGTGAAAGTGAAGTCACTCAGTCATGTTCGACTGTTTGTGACCCCATGGACTGTAGCCTACCAGGTTCCTCTGTCCATGGGATTTTCCAGGCAAGAATACTGGAGTGGGTTGCCACTGAAGGTTGAGTTTTAAGCCAACTTTTTCACTCTCCTCTTTCACTTTCATCAAGAGGCTCTTTAGTTCTTCACTTTCTGCCATAAGGGGGGTGTCATCTGCATATCTGAGATTATTGATATTTCTCCTGGCAATCTTGATTCCAGTTTGTGCTTCATCCATCCTGGCATTTTGCATGATGTACTCTGCATATAAGTTAAATAGCAAGGTGACAATATACATCCTTGACGTACTCCTTTCTCGATTTGGAACCAGTCTGTTGTTCCATTTCCAGTTTTAACAGTTGCTTCTTCACCTGCATACAGATTTCTCAAGAGGCAGGTAAGGTGGTCTGATATTCCCATCTCTTTAAGAATTTTCCACAGTTTGTTGTGATCCAACAGTCAAAGGCTTTGGCATAATCAATAAAGCAGAAGTAGATGTTTTACTGGAACGCCCTTGCTTTTTCGATGATCCAGTGGACATTGCCAACTTGATCTCTGGTTCCTCTGCCTTTTCTAAATCCAGCTTGAACATCTGGAAGTTCACAGTTCACCTACTGTTGAAGTCTGGCTTGGAGAATTTTGAGCATTACTTTGCTAGTGTGTGAGATGAATGCGATTGTGTAGTAGTTTGAACATTCTTTGGCATTGTCTTTCTTTGAGCTTGGAATGGAAACTGACCTTTTCCAGTCCTCTGGCCACTGTTGAGTTTTCCAAATTTGCTGGCATATTGAGTGCAGCACTTTAACAGCATCATCTGTTCAGATTTGAAATAGCTCAACTGGAATTCCATCACCTCCACTGGCCATGTTAGCAAGACCATGTTAGCAAGAACTCTAGGCCTGAGCTGTGAATTCATTTTTCTTCCAGTTTAATTTGACTGTTTGCCTCCTCCACCCATCCCAAACATTTAAACTTTGTTGTCATCCCCAGATTCTTTGGCTAACAATAGAAGTAATGATAACTTCCCAAAGCTTCCCAAACAGGTTCAGGAGGCATGGCATTCCTTTGTCACAGAGATCATCATTTAATATAAAGCATTCATACACAGGTCACAGCTGAAAACAACACCTGTTGATACCTGCCAGGGCTGAGACACCTGAGCCTGAGCCCCTATTCAGAATCTACCCTTTGTCCAAGTTATGATTAACTTGCATTAATTGTGGAGTAGTGGTTTTGCCCCAGGTGGATGTCTGGAGATAAATGGGGTTGTTATATCTGGACTGGAGGTGCTAGTGGACTCTAGTGGCAGAGGCCAGTGTGTGTGTGTCTGTGTGTCTGTCTGTGTCTGTGTCTGTGTGTGTCTGTGTGTTCGTGGCTCAGTCATGTCAGACTGTTTGCAACCCCGTGGACTGTAGCCCTCCAGGCTCCTCTTCCAGGGGATTTCCCAGGCAAGAATACTGGAGTGGGTAGCCATTTCCTTCTCCAGGGATTTCCTTCCCAACCCAGGAAGGCTGCTCAACATTCTACCATATACAGGACAGCCCCCTCCATGACAAAGAACTATTTTGGCCCCAAATTTCCAAATGCTGAGAAACCCTACTGTAGATTGTAGATTATTTTGCTTTTTTCCAGTCTAACCATTAGACATGTGTCTGTCCAATTGAAGTGAGTGAGTGAGTGAAAGTCGCTCAGTTGTGTCCGACTCGTTGCAACCCCATGGACTATACAGTCCATGGAATTCTCCAGGCCAGAATACTGGAGTGGAGTGGGTAGCCTTTCCCTTCTCCAGGGGATCTCCCCAACGCAGGGATCGAACCCAGGTTTCCAGCATTGCAAGCGGGTTGTTTACCAGCTGAGCCACAAGGGAAGCCCCTTTGAAGTACAAAGCAGTAACTCATTAAGGAAAAAGAGTATTTCTCAACTTGTTTTTCCTTACCTTCCCCATCTCAGAAGTCTTTTTTTTAGACATTTTTCCCCCTAATGTCCTCCCCCTGCCATGAAATTTTAATATCATAGCTATACCTTATATCTGAAATTTTAATATCATAGCTAATATCTGTCTGGGGGCTTCCCAGGTGGCGCTTGCGGTAAAGAACTCACCTGCCAATGCAGGAGACAAAAGAGGCTTGAGTTCGATCCTGGGTCGGGAAGAGCTGTACAGCTGAGATTTTTACACTCTGGTGAAATGCCATGGCTGTAGTCACTTACGAGCAAACAAATATTGTAACAAGGAATAAATTAATATTTTATGAAGGTTTTAAACAGTTTTTTTAATTGTGGTAGAATACACATAAAATCTACCATCTTAGCCATTTTTAAGTGTACAGTTCAGTAGTGTTAAGGTGTCTTTTCTGTAACTCGCTTATTTCACTTAGCATAATGTCCTCAAAAGACTGTATTTTTGCCATTGAATGATCTTGGCACCCTTGTTGAAAATAATTTGACTTTATATGCAACCATTTTTTCTGGGCTTATAAATGGCTTTTAAATATAAATTTAGCTCCTATATTTCTTTTTAAAAATATTTGTTTCAGACTTTGAAAAGTTTTTGGTGTTTTGTTTTTAGAATGTACGGCCAAGAGTTTTTAAATGTTTTATGGCTTAGATTTTTGTATCTCCCAAGAAACCAATTTTTGCCCCTACTGAGAATATATGAACACAAATCAATTTCATTCTGAATAAGGGAGTAAAAAATGATTGGCACAAAGGTTGAATACACTGATCAAAATAGGGGTGTTGTATCCATAACATATCATTCCCCCTATTATTTTTAATAAGAATGCTGTTCATGCCAAGTGTATTTCCATTATAAGATCAGGACTATGCTTAACAGAACCAAAGAGGAATCTTGCCCAAAACCAGCTGGAACCCTCTAACAATGAGAAAAAACTGAACCTCATATTGTTGTTACTTGAACTAAAGGTATCAGCAAACTCAGGTTCCAATTGGACTAAAGAGGGACCTTGCCTGTTTCCATATGTATGTCATGATGCAGTATATAAAGATGGCAATATAAAAAGTTTAATATTAACAATATGTGAGAACAAATGTCAAAAAAAATTAACTAGTAAGACTGAAACCTCTTAACATATTTTTATGCCAGTCAGGGTTATATCTACTTTCAAAGACAGCACCCAATGCCTGAGAAAGCCACAAACCCTGGGCAATGTTTTTGGAACGTTTTCTTCTCCTGATAGGATTAAAAGTAACAGTCATTCCTATGAATTGCTTCTTATTTACTCAGGTGATATCGCAAATTGCAACACCCCAACCATGTTTTATAGTTGATTATGGTGAAATATGGCAATTATAATTACAGCCAAGCAAAGAAATATTTTACTCCTTACACGCTCCTGGAGATGGTGAAGCACAGGGAAGCCTGGCGTGCTGCAGTCCATGGGGTCGGAGAGTCGGACATGACTGAGCAACTGAACAACAAAACTAATCTTTTATGTAGGATTATGAAAGGCTCTTCAATGTAAAGCTGGTTCCGGTGTTTCTTTTTAAAATACTTGATTCAGTATTAGAAAGCTATTTTAGTGTTCTGTTTTTGTTTTTAAGAATTTGTGGTTAAGAATTTTTGAGTGTGTATGACTTCTTAAAGGTCATACACATTCTTAAAGTTTGGTGCATAATATCTTTGGTCTGATTTTTATACCTGTGAAATTAAGGAGCTAGACCAAACCCCTAAGAGTCCTTCTAGTTCTAAGATCTATTATTCTGATTGCTTATATAAATAACTGCATAAAAGCTTCATAATTGAAAGTTTCATAATTGACAAGAGGGATATTTTGGGTTAAAAATGATTAGTTGGGATATCTCTTACTTTGTGAGAAACACTCCAAAAATACACATTAAAAAAAAAACCTAGTTAAGTAAAAATCATATGCAATTCACTTTTTATTATGGGTGACATACAGAGGGTGAACAAACATACGCAAAACAAAGAAAGCCATTCAGTCACTAGCGCCACCTGGGAAGCCCCCATAAAAAATCCACCAACAATAAATGCTGGAGAGGGTGTGGAGAAAAGGGGACCCTCCTACACTGTTAGTGGGAACGTAAATTGGTATATGTGCTGCCAAAGTGAGCACGGGAACGTAAATTGGTACAGCCACTATGGAGAACATTACTGCTACTGCTGCTAAGTCGCTTCAGTCATCATGCCCCACTCTTTGGGACACTATGGACTGTAGCCTTCCAGGCTTCTCTATTCATGGGATTCTTCAGGCACAAATATTGGAGTGGGTTGCCATGTCCTCTTCCAGGGGATCTTCCCAAACTCGGGATAGGGATCAAATCCACATCTTTTACATCTCCTGCACTGGCAGACAGGTTCTTTACCATTAGTGCCACCGGGGAAGCCCAGACCACCAGGGAAGTCCCTTAATGCTAATCTCATCCAAAACACCCTCCAACTTGATACATACAATTAATCATCACAAAGATATAATAATACTGTAAAATGGCATCTGATCATGCTTAATATAATGGAAATGTAGCATTGGTACTAAGTATATTATAATAATATTAGATAACAGTACAGCTAGAATGTAAAGAGCCTCTTGATGAAAGTGAAAGAGGAGAGTGAAAAAGTTGGCTTAAAGCTCAACATTCAGAAAACTAAGATCATGGCATCCGGCCCCATCACTTCGTGGCAAATAGATGGGGAAACAGTGGCTGACTTTATTTTTGGGGGCTCCAAAAATCACTACAGATGGTGATTGCAGCCATGAAATTAAAAGATGCTTACTCCTTGGAAGGAAAGTTATAACCAACCTAGACAGCATATTAAAAAGCAGAGACATTACTTTGCCAACAAAGGTCCATCTAGTCAAGGCTATTGTTTTTCCAGTAGTCATGTATGGATGTGAGAGTTGGACTATAAAGAAAGCTGAGCGCCGAAGAATTGATGCTTTTGAGCTGTGGTGTGGGAGAAGACTCTTGAGAGTCCCTTGGACTGCAAGGAGATCCAACCAGTCCATCCTAAAGGAGATCAGTCCTGGGTGTTTATTGGAGGGACTGATGTTGAAGCTGAGACTCCAATACTTTGGCCACCTGATGCGAAGAGCTGACTCATTTGAAAAGACCCTGATGCTGGGAAAGATTGAAGGCAGAAGGAGAAGGGGACGACAAGGATGAGATGGTTGGATGGTATCACCGACTCAATGGACATGAGTTTGGGTGGACTCCGGGAGTTGATGATGGACAGGGAGGCCTGGCGTGCTGCGGTTCATGGGGTCGCAAAGAGTCGGACATGAGTGAGCGATTGAACTAAACTGAACAGCTAGAATTTTTTTTTCCTGTCAGTGATTTTTATATTGGAGGCCATGCTTGGTTTTTCACAGACCTACAGTATTTCTCCTTAAAATATAGCACGAAATGCTTGCTGTTGAATCTTCTGCACTCTGTTACACTTTGTTCTTTATCCGTGCATGTGAACTTCTAACTGAGGATTATTTTATGAAAAGGAAAAAAAATGCATTAAATTAAAAAAAATACAAGCTTCATCATGTTTATACCTCTTTTAGCATTTTCACGTGTTTAGCTACAGATTAACATGTGCGACTCAGACAAGTCTTGATGTGAAGTTTGGGAAAATTTGTTATTGCTTTGGAATATTTTATAATACACATTAGTTTATTTTTTATTATAAACATTTTTAAAGACTATTATTAACAAGTAGAAAGAAATGTATTTCTACTAAAGCACTTACAAATTCCTAGAGGAAAGTTCTTTTTTTCCAGCATGCATGTTCACACACACAGCATTTATTAGGAAAAATATTTTATGAGATTGTATCTAAAAGCAAAAACAAGAATACAAATAAATAGAGCACCAATTGTAGAATTATTTACTCTTAAGTAACTTTTTTCTCTTGAAACACCATAGGAACAGAACCTGATGTACCTTACCCTGTTTTTCCTTTCACTTTGCCTTCTTTGTCTGATTTTATTCCCCTGTTCACATTTAGATTAACTGAGCCAGAATCATGACAAAGTTGCTAACTCTATCACTAAACTGACCAGATGTCGAAGTGAGGTTTACTTAGTGCAGATTCATCCATTCACTCAGTGTCAATTTCATGAGAGCAAGACAGACCCTGGTCCTGGCTCTATGGGATTGGAACTCACAGTCAGTGGATTAAGGCACAGTCTGCTCTCCCGAAAGTGAGGATCACTAACCTTGCAGCTTTGTCTTCTTTATTCCCTCTGACTCATCCCTATCCCCATCCCATATTGCTTTCCTTCCCAGCTCTTCTTCTCCCAAGAACCCCTCTCCTGTGGGTCCACGTGCTCACATCCTATTCTGTCTTCACCTGCCTGTTTGTGAGCCATTCCCTGGTCCTTCCTCATCCCATGGTGGAGAGAAATTCCGCCCCTTCCACCCCCATCTCTAAACTCCCTGTACTTCCTAGGGCTAATGGCCTGCTTTTATCACATTTACATCTTCCTACCTTGTAATCCTAATTATCAGTATACATGTCATTCTGTCTCTCTAGACTATTAATTATCTCAGGACAGGGTCCAGGGCTAAGTTTAGTCCTGTCACAACACCCTGTCACACAGTACATACAATAGATGCTACTGATGGGATTAGTAAATTACCCTCATTTAGTCAGATCTGAAAGTGAATTTGGGTGTAAACACCAACTTTCCAGTTCCGTAACGGTTTTCAAGGACAACTTTCATCCTGTCATAAATCTTAGATATTTAAGGATCTAATTAACCATATCTCAATCACATATGAAAGTCTGGATCCAGAACCTTGAGCTGAAAGGGTGAGGAACAAACTTTTCAGGTCCCTACCTTCTCCAGACCCATCTGACCTTCACAGAGACAATAATGAAATGGCTGTCAGCCTGGATGGTTATCTTCCTTGTGTGCAGAAATCCACCCCTCCCAACCCTCTCCTTCACATCTCAAAATGTACCCTCTTCTGCTCTGCTCTCCCAGGCATCTGCTCCCATCTCCCCATCCAGCCTTAGCTCCCCACACATACAAACATAGTGAGTGACAGTTTACACATTTCCTCAAATTCATCATGCACCCGCCTCACTTCGACACTACTGCTCTTCAGAATGTTCTTCCCTCGCTCACTGCTTTGGAGTGTCCCCAGCCATCAAGATTCAACTTACTGCCTTCTCCCTCTCTTCCTCCTCTTACTCTTCTTCTTCTTCCTTCCTTCCCCTCCTCCTTCTTTTTCCTCTTCTCTTCCTCATCCTCCTTATTCTCTTTCTCCTCCTCCTTCTTCTTCCTGCCTTCAACTTACTGCTTTTCTTGACCCCCAGGTGGAAGCCCTCTTTGGATCCCCTGGAATGTGTATCTCTTCTAAACCACCCTTGTGTTAGCATACATCCTCCAGTTACTTGGTATATATGTCAGTCTGTCCCCAGGAAGCTATTAGAAGCAGGAGGGTAAAGACTTCGAGTTACTTACCTCTGTAATATGGAGAGCCGGCTCTAGTTCTCAGGGCTGTTTTGGACTCTGCACTTAGCTAGTCCTGGGTTTGCATCCTACCTCCATCACTAATTGGCTGGATGATCTTGGACAAACCACTCAACCTTTCTAGGCCTTGGTGAATAACAAGAATAATACCAAAGGTATGATCATAATAACGATAAACTTGCCTCAGCAGCGGGTAGTGAAGACAGAGATAATGTATATGAAGCATTTGTCACCATGTCTGTCACATACTAGCAAGCTGCTCACCAAACAGAGATACCCTTGCTATCTCCTCTGTATCTGTCACTGTGCCTTACCTATATATAGTAGGTACTCAAGCATGTTTGTAGAATGAATAAATGAAAGATGACACGATGAGTTCAGTGTAGAGTGAAAATGAACCTGAAGAGTGTCCCTCACTCTGATGCAGAGAAAGAAACTAGATGCAGCCGAAGTTGACATTATACCTTGCCAAAGTAATAAAAATAAGGGAAACAATTTATTCTTATTCTCTCAGAACTTCAGAGAGAAAAGTATTTGAAGGTAAAATTCATTTAAAAGAATCTTAACAATCAAATTCAAATGGCGCATTTGAAATTGAAAGTGAAAGTGAAAATCTCTCAGTTGTCCTGTCTGACTCTTTGTGACCCCGTGGACTATACAGTCCATGGAATTTTCCAGGCCAGAGTACTGGAGTGAGTAGCCTTTCCCTTCTCCTGTTTACCAGCTGAGCCACAAGGGAAGCCCAATGGGTCAGTCAATGTCCCTAATATGACCTATTCTTCTTCTTTTAAAAATAGAAGATTTATTTCTTTGGCTGCACTGGGTCTTTGTAGCTGCGGGAGGGCTTTTTCTAGTGGTGGTGAGTGGGGGCTATTCTTGGTTGTGGTGTGTAGCTTCTCACTCCAGTGGCTTCTCTTTTTGGAGAGCATGAGCTCTAGTCACGTGGGCTTAGAAGTTGTGGCTCTAGGGCTCTGGAGTGTGGGCTCAGTTGTTGTGGCCAGACATAGATCAATAAAATGGAATTGAGAGTCCAGAAATAAGCCCATATATTTATGGTTAATTGATTTTTGACTCAGGTGCCAAGCAATACAATAGGGAAAGAATAGTCTTTTCAACAAATGGTGCTGGAACAGTGAACGTGTGCTCAGTCGCTCAGTCATGTCTGACTCTTGGTGGTCCCATGGACTATAGCCCACCAGGCTCCTCTGCCCATGGAATTTCCAGGCAAGAATACTGGGGTGTCATTTCCTTCTCCAGGGGATCTTCCTGACCCAGGAATCAAATCCACATATCTTGCATCACCTGCATTGGCAGGCGGGTTCTTTACCACTAGGGCCACTTGGGAAGCCCAGCACAACTGAAAAGCCACAGGCTAAAGGCAGAAGCTGAACCCCTACCTCTCTCACCAAACACAAAAATCAGCTCAAAATGAATCAAATTATCAAATATCTAAATGTAAGAGCTAAAACTGTAAAGGTTTTAGAAGAAAATGTAAGAGTAAATCTTCATGAAATGAAACTTGAGTAGATGGTTTTATAGACGTGACAACAAAAGAAACTAAAGAAAAAAAAAAAAGATAACTTGGACTACATCAAAATTTAAAACTTGTGTCCATCAAAAGCACACTGTCAGGAAAGTACCAAGGCAACTCAGACAATGGGAGAAAACATCTGCAAATCATATATCTGGTAAGGGTCTAGAATCCAGAAATGTATACTCAACAATAAAGAGAAAAATAGCCCAGTTTTTCAAAAAGGCAAAAGACTTCAAGAGACTTTTCTCCAAACAAGACTTTTAAATGGTCAATAAGCCATGAAAAGCTGTTCTACCAAATTAGTCATAGGGAAATGCAAATCAAAACCCCAGTGAGATACCATTTTATACTCACCAGAATGGCTATCGTCAAAAAGACAGACAATAACAAGTGTTGGCAGGGAGCAATTAGATCAATGGGAACCTTCATACATTGCTGGTGGGACTTGAAAATGGTGCTGCAGCTTTGGAAAACTGTTTGTCAATTCCTCAAAAGTTAAACACAGAGTTACGATAGGACCCACCAATTCCACTCGTAGATATATATCCAAGAGAATTGAAAACATATGTCCATACAACAATTTGTACACGAATAATCAATACAGCATTGTGTGTAATATCCAGAAGTGCAAACCACCCATCAAGTAATGAAAGAGTAAACAAAATGTGTTGTAATTCATACAATGGAATATTGTTTAGTCATAAAACAGAATGAAGCACTAATGAATCTTGAAAATATTAGGTGAAAGAAGTCAAACACCAAAGACTGCATTTGTGTGCTTTCATTTATAATATATATTCAGAATAGGTAAATCAAATTCATAACACAGAAATCTGATTAATGTTTGCCAGGGTTAGGGGGAGAGAGAAATGGGGAGTAATTGCAAATAAGCATGGGATTTCTTTTGGGGGTAATGAAAAATTTCTGGAATTCGATAATGATGATTTACAACTTTGTAAATATGCTAAAAATCACTGAATTTTGAACTTTAAAGAAGTACAGTATGTGAATTATATCTCAACTTTTCAGTTGTAAAGACAATCAGATGTCTGTCATTGACTTACATACTTTGAGCGTAGTGTGCAATAAGATGAACAGGAAGTACTCTGGAACATACCAACAGCAAACGTTTCCCAGACGACTCTGAAAAGAATGCTAAGTGAATACATTTCTTTGATCTGCAGAGTGTCAAAATGGCAAGATAATACAGGCTGCTCTTTCTTTCCTCCCAAAACCAACCTTGGAGAAACTATTGAAAAATGAACAAGCCACAAAGATGAGGCTTCCATAAAGTAAGAACAGAAAACAGTAACAAAAGGTTGGAAACTCTGGCTAAAACCTGTCTTGATGTGGTTGTGGGTATATGCAATTCTGGGTGGTGGAAGCTGCAGTGTCACTAAGGGATCAGGCGGGAGGAAAGATTTTAAAGTTCTGTTCTCAGTTCTTCCCCGCAACACTCTTAAACAATGATTATCTCCCTTTCCCTGTGGAAATTCTGGGTCTCTGGTGTTTGAGGGTACCACAAGTCCCTGCTGGGCTGAGGCATTGATGTATATGACATGTATGCATATATATATAATACATACAGATATTTATACATCTTGAATTTATTAATTGCAGTTTTTGAATTTTCAGATCTTTGCTCAGGATAATATATAGTGAAAGAAAAGGGACCAAAAAAAAAAAAAAAAAAACCACCATCTTTTTCTTGCATATTTTCCAGTACATATGGAAAAAATACCCAAAAAAGTAGACCATGAATTAGGCCATAAAAGAACCCCCAATAAATTCCAAAGGAACCAAAATCACATATACCATATTGACCAAGTTCTTCAGCCATAACGCAATTAGAATTTCAGAATGCAGTATGACCACAAAAATACCATATGTCTGGAAAACTATATCTTAGGATGCAGAGGAAATGAAAAACGGAAATTAAGAAATTCTTAGAACTGAATGATAACGAAAACAGTTCTCCATAAACTTGATAATCCAATAAAGACCATTTCTATCATGATTGGTGCTGTGCTTAAGTAGGATATTCCACAAGCTGGAACCTCTTACCTGAAGATGAAATGGCATGGTCTTTAACAGTAAGTCCATAAGGGATTTGGATTTATAAGGAGACCAAACTGTGGGGCATTTCTCTTTCTTTGGTCACCACTTCCTATACAATATTACAAACCTCTGTCCATAGTTCAGAGAAGGCAATGGCACCCCACTCCAGTACTCTTGCCTGGAAAATCCCATGGGCGGAGGAGCCTGGTAGGCTGCAGTCCATGGGGTCGCTGAGGGTCGGACACGACTGAGCGACTTCACTTTCACTTTTCACTTTCATGCATTGGAGAAGGAAATGGCAACCCACTCCAGTGTTCTTGCCTGGAGAATCCCAGGGACAGGGGAGCCTAGTGGGCTGCCGTCTATGGGGTCGCACAGAGTCGGACACAACTGAAGCAACTTAGCAGCAGCAGCTGTCCATAGTTCTTCAGGCACTCTACCAGATCTAATCCCTTGAATCTATTCATCGCCTCCAATATATAATCATAAAGGATGTGATTTAGGCCATACCTGAATGACCTAGTTATTTTCCCTACTTTCTTCAGTTTAAGCATGAATTTTGTAATAAGGAGCTCCAGTTCTTGTTTTTGCTGACTGTATAGAGTTTCTTCATCTTTGACTGCAAAAAACCATAATCAATCTGGTTTCAATATTGACCATCTGGTGATGTCCATTGTAGAGTCATCTCTTCAGTGGTTGGAAAAGCATGTGTGCTATGATCAACGTGTTCTTTTGACAAAACTCTGTCAGCCTTTGCCCTGTTTCATTTTGTACTGTATGGCCAAATTTGCCCTGTTATTCCAGATATCTCTTGACTTGCTGGACTTCCCTCGTGGTTCAGACTGTAAAGAATCTGCCTGCAAAGAAGGAGATCCAGGTTTGATCCCTGGGTCTAGAAGATCCACTGGAGAAGGGAATGGGTACCTCTCCAATATTCTTGCCTGGAGAATTCTTGCCATGGACAGAGAAGCCTAGCATGCGACAGTCCATGGGGTCGCTAAGAATCAGACATGACTGAGCAACTGAAAAACAACAAAAATCTGGTGCACGTGGTTCAAAAGTTGAGTGTTTGCTTTTTTCCCCTGAAAAAACAATACTTTTCTATACTCACTGAAGAAATAACTCATTGATGTGTTGTTGAAAATAATCTTAATATCACATCCAAATGCTTCAGGCAACAGGAAGAAATGGTTGCTATGCCAACAGCAACTGAAAAGGGGACAGGAATTCACACTCGGCTCCTTCCCAAGCGGAAATAGGAATCTTCCAGAATGAATGTGACATTCTGGTTGTGGTAGCCTGGGAATGAGCCCTGGAAAGTAGCTTTCCTGGGAGACCTGCCCGTGATTTCTGGTCCTTGTTCTAGCTTGTTCATTACACTCCGAGTGAGCCACCCACTGCCATTCTCAACAATGCAAACTATTAGTCAGGAACTTCTCATTTAGTGTATGAATTGGACAAGTGTTATTTTTCCCTGCCAGACATTAGGCCCCACTTTTGATATTAATTTGCTGTTGTTGTTCAGTTGCTCAGTTGTATCCAATTCTTGCAACCCCATGGACTGCAGTACACCAGGTCTCCCTGCCCTTTACCATCTCCTAGAGCTTGCTCAAACTCATGTCCTAAATTTTTTGTGGGAAATTGCCCTTCCTTGCTCCCAGACCATGTCATTCATGTAGCTGCCATACCAAGTTTGAAGGATGGGGAGGAATCTAGGCCTACCCAGTGGATTCCTGCATTTCCTGGGACAGACATTGTTTTAGATCTAGGAGGATGAGTCTGTCACGGATCTGCCCTTCAGGAGACTTTTCTAAGGTTTATTTCTTAAAAAAAAATTTTTTTTGGCCTACAATGCAGCATGTAGAATCTTAATTCCCTGACCAGGGAGCGAACCTGTGGTTCCTGCAGTGTAAATGCAGGGTCTTAACCACTGGACCACTGGAGAAGTTCCCTTTTTGGGGGCAAAATTTTTGTTGAAGGAGATATTTTCTGTCCTTTTGGAAACATAGACAATAAGGTATGTATATTAATATATTATGCATATATCATGTGATACCTTACATAATAAGGTACGTAAGTCTAGAGTAGCTTGGGGTCATCTTTCTTGCCTCATGGACAGAGGGCCTAGAATTAAGGTAACACACGGAAAATAAAACCAAAAAGAAAAATGGAGTCAAGAGGTGAAGAGGGACTCATTCTTGATTACTTCATTAAGGCACCTAGATCCAGTCATTCCTAAAATTGGAGTACCTCTGAGCTTTCTGATTATGCAAGCCAATAAATTCTGTTTTTAGATTAAGCTAATTTGGGATTTATCACTGGCAAGAGAACATTGTTGTTGTTCAGTCACTCAGTCATATATGACTCTTAGCAACCCCATGAACTGCAGCACATCAGGCTTTGCTGTCCTTCACTATCTCCTGGAGTTTGCTTGAACTCATATTCATTGTATTGGTTTTGCCACTAGCCAATAAAGCAACTAATGAAAAATAGAAAAACAGAAATAGAATAGAAAAATAGAAAAAATAGAAAAAAACAGAAACCGGTTGAATTTGGAGCCAGACTTTTGGCTCAGCCTACCCATCATTAACACACTATGGATACCTTTTTAAAATAAGGGACAGTACTATGCTATTCACTGATATAAACAATTATTATTATTATTGTGTGTGTGTGTGTGGTTGTGCTGGGTCTGTGTAGCTGCACACTGACTTTCTCTAGTTTCAGAGAGTGGGGACTACTACCACAGGCCTCTCGTTGCAGTGGCTTCTGTGGAGCACAGGCTCTAGAGCGTGAGAGCCTGGTAGTTGCAGAGCATGGGCTTAGTAGCTCTGTGGCATGCTGAATCTTCCAGGACCCGGGATCGAAGCCACGTCCCCTGCAGGCAGATTCTTATCCACTGTGGCACCAGAGAAGTACAAAAATGAGTATTATTCTTAATTTTAGAAATGTGCTTTATTTTGTTTACAACATAAAGAACTATAATAAAATTTAAAATATGCTGAATTTTAAGATAAATTTGGAGAGCTGTCTGCACACCAAAAAGCCATTAAACATCCTATAGGTGCTGCTAGTTTGAGAAACCCAGGCTGAAGTTTTCCCCTTGTGTCCCATCCCCTTCCACAGTGGACTTACAACATTCCAGTTCTATTTGGAAGTATGTCCTTTGGACCCCTTTTCAGGACGCCTGTTGAAAAAAATTTTAATGGGATAAGACTTTCTTTTATGTAAACACGTTGGCCCTTTTGCTGGTTTATGGGCAAATATTTTGGTTGCTCTTCTGTACTTCCATCTTGAAATTGGTCATAGATCACACTGTCTGCTCCTCTGAGAAGGGTGTTATAAAGAAAAGACTACAGGACTTAGAAAAGGAACACGTTTATTAAAAACTGAGCATCTTTGTATGCATGAGTGACTTTTGGAAGGGCGAGACCAGATTACATATCAATATTTACATGGAAAGAGTAAAAGTACCATCACACTTAATGAGAATCTTAAACTTCTTCTTGCTGTCACTCTCATTTGCACTTGAAAAGAGCTGTCAGTCAGAAATTTTTTCCCCCTTTGGTTACCGGAGAGATGATTCTCTTGGAAGGATATATATTTCTTTTTTAGGCTGCAACATGCTTTGCAACTTAAAAGTGCTCATCTTCTTGAAATCATGTGGGGTTCAATTTTCAAGCCTTGAATTAGAGGGATATTGCCCTGGATAAAAATATATCCACAGGAAAGGATTATTTGCAATTCAGAAATGTTAGCCTTGTTCGTTTGGTGGAAGCCAAGTAAGTTGGGACTGATATGGTAATCTAGTTTATAGTTTTTAAAACCATATTTGTCTTGGTTAAAGTAATGCAAAGATGAGCCCTTTCCCCGACAGCTCAGCAGGTCTCCCAAGCTGTGACTGCCCAAATGGTAGAGACTGACAAAAAAAGAGAAAATCAATTCTATTGCACAGTGAAACCTATTGCTGAGCTTTCTCATTAAAAAAGAGAGGAAAGAACAAGCAAACCCCAGGACTCCTGAACACATCTGTAAGGTGTGAAAAGCAGCAAGGAATCTAAATCAAACTGAATTTAGATTTCTAAGAGAAGCCCACACCCCACCTCCCCACCAACCCAGGGTTAAGACATTTAATTTGCCTATTAGTAGAATTGCCATGCTCTTCCTTTGTCTTTGCTTTAACATCGACCATCAGATTTCTTTTTCCCCCTAGGGGTATGTTTGGTATTTCAGTTCTGAATTTAGTTTTCCTTGGCTTTGCCAGCTCCTTTTGGCAGGCGGCAGTCACAGGTGGCTGGGTGCCTGAAGCACCAAGCCTTCCCACCTGGCTCTCCTCCCTAGGTTTCCATTATGGACTCCTTGGTTAGCTCTCAGGCTGAACAGCCCCAGACTTCTGTGCCTAAGTCACATTTGCTTTGCTCTAAGTTCCCAAACATGGTGCAGCACTGATAATAACCTCTGCTCTCAGCTGTCCTGAAAAAGGAAAGGAACAAACACTGGGGATCCCTGCCTCTCCATCACTCTGAGGCCGGGGTGCTCCTATTTCCTACCCAGCCTCTTGTTGGTGTGCACACTGGGAAGTGATGCCCGACACCCCTCCACTGGGCTCCACATGGTGGGCATGGGCAAAGATTTCCTTCAGGCATCATCTGCGTCACAGCCCCCTCCCTGTCTTAAGTCAAGGGAACAGTTTTGGTTTTGTTTTTTTAATGCATTTATTTTTATTTTATTTTTGGCTATGCTGTGTCTTCATCGCTGCACAGGCTTTTCTCTAGTTGTGGTGAGTGGGGACTCCTCTTCGTCGCAGTGCAAAGGCTTCTCATTTCGGTGGCTTCTCTTGTTGTGAAGCATGGGCTCTAGCACACGCAGACTTTCGTAGTTGCGGCGTGTGGGCTCGGTAGTTGCAGCTCCCCAGGTTCTAGAGCATGGGCTCAATAGTTGTGGCACTTGGATTTAGCTGCTCCGCGGCATGTGGGATCTTTCCAGACTGGGGATCGAACCCGTGTCTCCTGCATTGACAGGCAGATTCTTTACCACCAAGCAACCTCGGAAGCCCCAAGGGAACAGTTTTGAATGCTCCCATTTCATGGCTCTTTGAACTAATAGGGTGATGTGATATAGTGGAAACATGGTGGGTTTTATAAGGTTTCACCCAATTTTGTGACTTTAAGCTACTTAACCGCAGTTCCCAGTTGGCAAGATCTTTGTGAGGAACGAAAATAATGTATTCAAGGCTTCAGGGACCTGGTGGTACTCAGACTAGAGGGTCAATTTCTTTTTTATTTTTTTAAATTATTTTTTTCATTGAAGGATAATTACTTTACAGAATTTTGTTGTTTTCTGTCAAACCTCAACATGAAACAGCCATAGGTATACGTATATGCCCTCCCTTTTGAAACGTCTTCCCATCTCCCTCCACATCCCACACCTTTAGGTTGATACAGAACACCTGTTTGAGTTTCCTGAGCCATACAGCAAATTCCCATTGGCTCTCTGTTTTATATATGGCAATGTAAGTTTCCATGTTACTCTTTCCATACATTTCACCCTCTCCCCATGTCCATAAGTTTATTCTCTATGTCCGTTTCTCCATTGCTGCCCTGTAAATAAATTCTTCAGTACCATTTTTCTATATTCTGTATATATGCATTAGAATACAATATTTATCTTTCTCTTCCTGACTTACTTCACTTTGTGTAATAGGTTCTAGGTTCATCCACCTCATCAGAACTGACTCAAATGCATTCCTTTTCATAGCTGAGTAATATTCCATTGTGTATATGTACCACAACTTCTTTATCCATTCATCTGTCAATGGACATCTAGCTATTTTTGATTCATATTCTAGCTATTGTAAATAGTGCTGCAATGAATAATGGGATACATGTGTCTTTTCCAATTTTGCTTTCCTCAGGGTAAATGCCTAGGAGTGGGATTGCTGGATCATATGGTGGTTTTATTCCTAGTTTTTTAAGGAATTTCCATACCATCTTCCATAGTGGCTGTACCAGTTTACATTCCCACCAACAGTGCAAGAACATTCCCTTTTCTCTACACCCTTCCCAGTGTTTATAGTTTGTAGACTTTTTGATGAGGGCCATTCTGACTGGTGTGCAGTGATATCTGATTGTAGTTTTGATCTGTATTTCTCTAATAATGAGTAATACTGAGCATCTTTTCATGTGTTTATTAGCCATATGTATGTCTTCTTTGGAGAAATGTATGTTTAGGTTTTTTTCCCACATTTTGATTGGGTTGTTTGTTTTTCTGGTATTGAGTTGTATAAGCTGCTTGTGTATTTTGGAAATTAATTCTTTGTCAGTTGTTTCATTTGCTATTATTTTTTCCCATTCTTAGGGTTGTCTTTTCACCTTGCTTATAGTTTCCTTTGCTGTGCAAAAGCTTTTAAGTTTAATCAGGTCCTACTTGTTTACTTTTGCTTTTATTTCCATTACTCTAGGAGGTGGGTCATAGAGGATCTTGATTGATTTATGTCATCGAGTGTTCTGCCTATGTTTTCCTCTAACAGTTTTATCGTTTCTGGTCTTACATTTAGGTCTTTGATCCATTTTGAATTTATCTTTGTGTATGGGGTTAGAAAGTGTTCTAATTTCATTCTTTTACATGTATCTGTCCAGTTTTCCCAGCACCATTTATTAAAGAGGCTATCTTTGCCCCATTGTATATTCTTGCCTCCTTCGCCAAAAATAAGGTACCCATAGGTGCATGGATTTATTTCTGGGCTTTCTATCTTTTCCCATTGGTCTATATTTCTGTTTTTGTGCCAGTACCATACTGTCTTGATGACTGTAGCTTTGTAGTATAATCTGAAGTAAGGAAGGTTGATTCCTCCAGCTCCATTCTTCTTTCTCAAGACTGCCTTGGCTGTTTGAGGTCTTTTGTGTTTCCATATGAATTGTGGGATTTTTTGTTCCAGTTCTGTGAAAAATGTCATTGGTAATTTGATAGGGATCACACTGAATCTGTAGATTGTGTTTGGTAGTACAGTCATTTTCACAATATTGATTCTTCCTAGCCAGGAACATGGAATATCTCTCCATCTGTTTACATTGTCTTTGATTTCTTTCATTAGTGTCTTATAATTTTCTGTGTACAGCTCTTTTGTCTCCTTAGGTAAACTTATTCCTAGATATTTAATTATTTTTGTTACAATGGTGAATGGGATTAATTCCTTAATTTCTCTTTCTGATTTTTCTTTCTTAGTATATAGAGATGCAAGTGATTTCTGTATATTGATTTTGTATCCTGCAACTTTGCTAAATTCACTGATTACCTTTAGTAATTTTCTGATACTATCTTTAAGGTTTTCTCTGTACACTATCATGTCATCTGCAAACAGTGAGAGCTTTACTTCTGGATCTGGATTCTTTTATTTCTTTTACTTCTCTGATTTCTGTACCTAGGACTTCCAGAACTATGTTGAATAATAGTGGTGAAAGTAGACACCCTTGTCTTGTTTCTGATCTTAGGGGGAATGCTTTAAGTTTTTCACCGTTGCGAATAATATTTGCTGTAGGCTTATCATATAGCCTTTACTATGTTGAGGTAGGTTCCTTCTATGCCCATTTTTTGAAGAGTTTTAATCATAAATAGTGCTAAATTTTGTCAAAGGCTTTTCCTGCATCTATTGAGATTATCATATGGTTTTTATATTTCAATTTGTTAATATGGTGTATCACATTATTGATTTGTATATATTGAAGAATCCTTGCATCCCTGGAATAAACACAACTTGATCATGGTACATGAGCTTTTTGATGTGTTGCTGAATTCTGTTTGCTAAAATTTTGTTGAGGATTTTTGCATCTATGTTCATCAGTGATGTTGGCCTGTAGTTTTCTTTTTTGTGTGTTGTCTTTGTCTGGTTTTGTTATTAGGGTGATGGTGGCCTCATAGAAAGAGTTTGAAAGTGTTCCTTCCTCTGCAATTTTTTGCAGGAGTTTTAGAAGAATAGGCATTAGCTCTTCTCTAAATGTTTAATAGAATTCTCCTGTGAAGCCATCTGGACCTGGGCTTTTGTTTTGGGGGAGATTTTTGATCACAGCTTCAATTTCAGTGCTTGTAATTGGGTTGTTCATAACATGTTTATTCCTGGTTGTCTTGGAAGATTGAACTCTTCTAAGTATCTGTCCATTTCTTCCTAGTTATCCATTTTATTGTCATATAGTTGTTTATAACAGTCTCTTATAATCCTTTGTATTTCTGCATTGTCTGTTGTAACCTCTCCTTTTTCATTTCTAATGTTGTTGATTTGATTCTTCTCTCTTTTTTTCTTGATGAGTTGGCTAAAGGTTTGTCAATTTTGTTTATCTTCTCAAAGAACCAGCTTTTAGTTTTATTAATCTTTATATTGTTTCTTTCATTTCCTTTTCATTTATTTCTGCATGGATCTTTATGATTTATTTCCTTCTACTAATTTTGGGTTTCTTTCCTTTGTTTGTTCTTCTTTTTCCAGTTGTTTTAGGTATAAATTTAGGTTGTCTATTCTGTGTTTTTCTTGTTTTTTGAGGTAGGATTGTAGTGGTATAAACTTCTCTCTTAGGACTGCTTTTGCTGCATCCCATAGGTTTTGAGTTGTTGTGTTTTCATTGTCATTTGTTTCTAGAAATTTTTTGATTTCCCTTCTGATTTCTTCAGTAACCTGTTGGTTATTTAGAAACACGTTGTTTAATCTTCATGTGTTTGTGTTTCTTACAGTTTTTTTCTTGTAATTGATATCAAGTCTCACAGCGTTGTGATCAGAGAAGATGCTTGAAATGATTTAAATTTTCTTAAATTTATGAGGTTTGATTTGTGACCCAAGATGAGGTCTATCCTAGAGAATGTGCCATGTGCACTTAAGAAGAGGGTGTATTCTTCTGTATTTGGGTGGAATGTCCTGAAGATATCAATGAGATCCATCTCACCTAATGTATCATTTAAGACTTGTGTTTCCTTATTAATTTTCTGTTTTGATAATCTGTCCATTGGTGTGAGTGGGGTGTTACAGTCTCCTACTATTATTGTGCTACCATCAATTTCTCCTTTTATGCCTGTTAGTGTTTGTCTTCTGTATTAAAGTGCTTCTATGTTGGGTGCATAGATATTTACAATTGTTATGTCGTCTTCTTGGATTGATCCCTTGATCATTATGTAATGTCCTTCCTTATCTCTTGCAATCTTCTTTATTTTAAGGTCTATTTTGTCTGATATGAGGATTGCTTCTGTAGCTTTCTTTTGCTTTCCATTTGCATAGAATATATTTTTCCATCCTCTCACTTTCAGTCTATCTGTGTCTTCAGGTCTGAAGTGGGTTTCCTGTAGACAGCATATGTATGTGTCTTCTTTTTGTATCCATTCAACCAGTCTGTCTTTTGGTTGGAGCATTTAATCCATTTACATTTAAAGTAATTATTGATATATATGTCCCTATTTCCATTTTCTTAATTGTTTGGGGTTGATTTTGTAGATCTTTTTTCTTCTCTTGTATTTCTTGGCTATATAAGCCCATTTAACAGTTGTTGTAAAGCTGGTCTGGTGGAACTGAATTCTGTTAACTTTGGCTTGTCTGAAAAGCTTTTCATTTCTCCATCAAGTTTGTATGAGATCCTTGCAGGATACAGTAATCTTGGTTGTATATTTTTCCCTTTCAGTACTTTAAATATATCCTGCCATTTCCTTCTGGCCTGCAGAATTTCTGCTGAAAGATCAGCTGCTAAGTGTATGGGGTTTCCTTTGTATGTTACTTCTTGCTTCTCCCTTGCTGCTTTTAATATTCTTTCTTTGTGTTTAGTCTTTGTTAGTTTGATTAGTATGTGTCTTGGCATGTTTCTCCTTGGGTTTATCCTGTATGGGACTCTTTGTGCCTCTTGGACTTGATAGACTATTTCCTTCCCCATGTTGGGGAGATTTTCAACTATAATCTCTTCAAAAATTTTCTCATACCCTTTATTTTTCTCTTCTTTTTCTGGGACCCCTATAATTCAAATGTTGGTGTTTGATATTGTCCCAGATGTCTCTGAGACTATCCTCTGTTCTTTTCATTCTTTTTACTTTATTCTGCTCTTTAGAAGCTATTTCCACGATTTTATCTTCCAGTACACTGATTTGTTCTTCTGCTTCAGATATTCTGTTATTGATTCCTTCTAGAGTATTTTTAATTTCAGTAATTGTGCTGTTTGTCTCTGTGTGTTTATTCTTTAATTCTTCTAGATCTTTGTTAATTGATTTACATTTTCTACATTTTGTTTTCAAGTTTTTTGATCATCTTTACTATCAATATTCTGAATTCTTTTTCAGGTAGTTTGCTAATTTCCTCTCCATTTATTTGGACTTCTGTGTTTCTAGTTTGTTCTTTCATTTGTTTAGTATTTCTCTGCCTTTTCATTATTTTCTTTTAACTTATTGTGTTTGAGGTCTCCTTTTACCAGGCTTCAGGGTTGAATTCTTTCTTCCTTTTTGTTTCTGCCCTCCTGAGGTTGGTCCAGTGGTTCGTGTAAGCTTACTATAGGGTGAGATTTGTGCTGAGCTTTTGTTTGTTTGTTTTTCCTCTGATGGGCAAGGTTAAGCGAGGTGGTAATCTTGTCTGCTGATGATTGAGTTTTTATTTTTGCTTTGTTTGTCCTTTCGATGAGGTGTCCTGCACAAGGTGCTACTGGTGGTTGGGTGATGCTGGGTCTTATATTCAAGTGGTTCCTTTGTGTGAGTTCTCATTATTTAATACTCCCTAGGATTAGTTCTCTAACTGACTGAACTGAACTGAACTGAAGAGTCTAGGGTCTTGGAGTCAGTGCTCCCACTTCAAAGGCTCATGGCTTGATCTCTGGTCAGGAATGAAGATCCCACACATGGTGTGTTATGGCATTAAGTGAGATTAAGACAAATATCCAAAAGGGAGAAACCAAAGATGAACCCCAGACAAATGGCAGTCACAAAATCGGGCACATAATAATTAAAATAATGGAATATACACATATACATACACATCCATAATCACAGTCAAAACAGTACAACAAAAATAAAGTACAGTAGATTGACCTGGCAAACAAAGGAAATCAAAAGTTATATTTACCGGTTAAGAAAAAAACTAAAGCACAAACTAGATAACAAAACTAAAACAAGGTGCCAAGTGGTGAATAAAGCAATGAAAACAAAATCAACAAATATGTTGAGAGGAAAGGAGAGAAAGAAAAAAAATAGATATGTAAGCTTAAATAGAGGTAGATGAAGAAGATTTATATACATTAAAGATTAACTGCAAGGGGAAAAGAATAGTAGGAAAGGCAAACAAAGGATAAATGTGGAACAAATATAATAGGTTCAAGAAAATTAAAAATAAGAATTATTTATTAAAAAGAGAAAAGAAAAAAGAAGAAGGAAAAAAGAGGAGGGGCGGTGGGGCGGGGGGGGGGGGGGGGATGGAAAACTCCACAGAACTGCAAAAGCCCGATGTAAAGGCAGAGGTCCCTAACAACAATAAAAAGTGTGACCGAATATACATGTATACATATACACCCATAAGCAAAATCAAAACAGTCCAACAAAAATAAAGTACAATATATTGACCCAGTCAACAAGGAAACCAAAAAGTATATCTACCAGAACAAAACTAACTAAAATACAAACTGGAAAACAAAACTATAGTAAGGTGCCAGTCAGGGAGCAAAGCAATGAAAATAAAACTAACAAATATGTTGCTGCTGCTGCTGCTGCTAAGTCACTGCAGTTGTGTCCGACTCTGTGCGACCCCATAGACGGCAGCCCACCAGGCTCCCCCGTCCCTGGGATTCTCCAGGCAAGAACACTGGAGTGGGTTGCCATTTCCTTCTCCAAACAAATACGTTGAGAGGAAAGGAAAAAAAGGATAGATATGCAAAGTTAAATAGAGGTAGATGAAGAAGATTTATATACATTAGAGATTAACTGCAAGAGGAAAAGAACAATAGGAAAAGTGAGCAAAGGAATAAATGTAGAAAAATAATAACAGGTTTAAAAAATTAAAATTAAAAAGAGAGAGAGAAAAAAAAGGAAAACTCCACAGAACTGCAAAAGCCCAAGGAAGAGGCAGAGATTTATAACAACAACAAAAAATGTGACTGAGAAAAAACCAAAAAGCTCAAAAGCTTAATTAGATTTCATAGTGCCAATAAAATCGACAACTACAACAGAGGGGGGATAAAAAGGAGGAAAAGAATCCAAAAGAATTTACAGAGCAAGTCAAAACATAAGAATAATAAATGTCTTTCCTGAGTCACTGCTGTCAGAGTCCTTTCCCTCTCTGGGAGTCACAATCGGCCTCACTTCCCTAGGATGCCCTCCAACACTGTGCTGATCTCTGGACCTGCTGTGGGGGCAGCTCGGCTTCTAATCTGGTCCTACTCCTGTGTGTTCTTGCCTCCATTGTCCACAGCTGTCAGAGCTAGTGTGTTTTCTTTTGTGGGAGCTCTCAATGCCTTTTATATATTCCATAGACAGAGTCTGCCTAGTTGATCATGTGGATTTAATCTCCAGCTTGTACAGCTGGTGGGAAGGGTTTGGATCTTCTTCATTAGCCACTCTGTCCCTGGGTTTCAATTGTGGTTTTATTTCCACCTCTGTATGTGGGTCGTCCACTGGGCTTTGCTCCTGAGGCTGCCCTGGAGGACGTGGGTTTCCCCTGTGAGGGCCAGGTGTGGAGGTGGTGCAGCTACTTGAATGGCAGAGGTTTGGGCAGAACTAGGCACTCAGGGGAGTTGGCGGCTAGGGCAGAAGGAAATATAGTGCTCTGGAAGGATATGGCAACCAGTATTGGCCAATATGTTCCAGTATTCTTGCCTGGAAAACCTCCCTCTCTGACCGAGAAGCCTGGCAGGCCACCGTCTACAGGGTCGCAGAGTGGAACACGACGGAAGCGACCCTCACGCATAGAAGGAAGACTTTTTTTGCCGTGGCAGCTCTGCCCCAGTGAGAGTTGAACATGAAGGTGGCACAGTTCCTTGGCTTGTGGGGCCCTTGGTGGTGCCAAGTGTTCAGGGACACAGACTGCTTCTGCCGCAGGAGTTATGGCCCTATCCAAGTCTTTTTTGAGCCTCTTGTAGTTGGTAATCAGAAGGCCTCTTGGGCCCGTCTTTCTCTGTAGTTCCACCCGTTCACGCCCTTAGAGGGCTCCCTTGCCTGGGGTCCTTCTCTGTTTTTCTGCACGTCAGACACTTAAAGGGGCACCCTGGGTGGGGTCCTACTCTGTAGTTCAGCGCCAGGAGTTGGATGGGCCAGCCTCTCTATTGTTCGGCGGCTGCGGATGCTGGTGTGTGGGGAGACGGACGCGAGGGTGATGGCTCCACCCCCTTCGTGTGACTCAGCAGTATTGCTTTGCTTCCATGGCTGCCCAGCCTTCCTCCACAGGCATTTCCCTCTACAATCTCCTCCCTCACACCCCCTCGATCATCCCCTCGATCCATCTCTCCGAAGTCAACAGCAGCCCGCGCCCTGGGATTGCTCCACAATCCCTAAACTCCAGGTCCCAGCTGCTGTGCCTTCCAAGGGACCTGCATCCCGGTCTGAGGTTTGTATAGCTGCGGCAAGGGCTGTCTGATTCTCATTCCATTTAGGCTGCCACAGATCAGCTGTTGCACTCTCAGCTTTAAATGGTTCTCCCCCGACTCAGACAATTGCCCTCGTGTGGGGATCAGACCCATGCTTCTGTTCCCTCACCTACCAAGGGCAGGTCCAGTCTCACTAACACTCCTGTTTTTTCCCCTAGTTCCTTGTCCCACCTAGTTTTACATGGTTCTATATATTCTTTACTGGTGGTCAGGTACTCCTGTCGGCTCTCAGCTGGTGTTCTGCATGCACTTCTGTGTCTAAAGGTGTATTCCTGATGTATCCCTGGAGAGAGATGTACTCCCATTTCCACCTATTCCTCCTCCATCTTGTTCTCTCCATGTTTTTTTCTTTTTAAAAAATTATTTATTTGGCTACAATGGGTCTTAGTTGCGGCACATGGAATCTTCATTGTGTCACGTGGATCTTTCCTTGTGTCGTTCGGACTCTCTAGCTGTGGTGCCCCAGCTCAGTAGTTGTGACACATGGCTTAGTTATTCTACAGCGGGTGGGATCTTAGTTCCTTGACCAGGGATGGAACCCACGTCCCCTACATTGCAAGCCCAGTTCTTAACCACAGGACCACCAAGGAAGTCGCCTGGAGCATCAGTTTCATGAGCACTGGTTTTTGTTTTGTTATTTTAAGAGGCAGAAATGATACTGACTTGACTTTTTAAAAATTTCTACCCCTAGGGCACTCACTGACGGAGCCGTTTTAACTTGATCCTCCTAACCTGGAACATTCCTTCCTTTATGTGCAGCAGTTTACGCGGAATGCTACGCCCCCTCGTGGCCAGCTAGAGAGTTGCAGCTAATTTCCGTTTTCTCTCATTCAGGTATTTAAAACATGCGTATTCATTGGAAGGACAGATGCTGAAGCTGAAGATCCAATAATACTTTGGCCACCTGATGAGAAGAGCAAACTCACTGGAAAAGATCCTGATGCTAGGAATGATTGAGGGCAGGAGGAGAAGGGGGAGACAGAGGATAAGATGGTTGAATGGCATCATCGACTCAACGGACATGAGTTTGAGCAAACTCCAGGAGACTGTGAGGGTCAGGGAAGCCTGGTGAGTGGTAGTCCATGGGGTCGCAAAGAGCCGGACACGACTGAGCGACTGAACAAAAAAACAACAAAACATGCAATATCACTTCCTGACCTAATGGTGGGAGGTGTGTAAAGAGAGGGTTAAGGTCACTGGAGATGAGATACAGAGGTTGCCTTCAAAGATAAGGTAACCAGTCAACCCAGTTTGCCTGGAACTGAAGGATTTCTTGGGACCCAGACTTTCTGTTCCAAAGTCCAGCAAGTCCTGGACAAACCAGGACACATTTGTCCTCCATAGTTTATCCCATTCACTGTTGCTGCATGGAAACAGGCCTATACCGGTGTTAAAATACAGGGCTGGCAGTTTACCTGGGAACAAAGATTAAGAAAAGTCTGGAGAATGGTGCAGTTTCTGGAAAGGGCAAGGCATCTGATCAGAGGCAAGCTGGGTGAAGATGTTACATAAGGATAGTAGGTTCTTCAAATACGTATGAACATCGAGTGCTGGACATTGTGATTGGCTTGGTCTCAGTCCCTTTAGGATGGGTCTTTACCTAGAGAAGCCCTGTGTAGATTTATGAACAATTGGTTAACTCTTCTCGTTTAGCAAGATTATTTAAAGGTGATTTTTCTTTCTACCATTGCATCCCACAGAGACAAACTGGGAAACTCAAGTTGCCCTTTTCATCCTCCAGTGCTTTGCTGATTTAAACAGTACAAACAAATCGCAGATTAATATCCTCTAATCGCTGGAAGCTAAGAGAATAATTATGATTTAGTCATGCAGGGTAGAACAGAAGTAAAGAAAGGCACTGTGCACAGAGGAAATTGGAAGGGAAACTGAGAAGGGAGAGACTGGAGTCACCTGGGCTGGCAATGGGCCGGGACCACACAGCGAGCTCCCACCCACCAGGTGCAGCTGTCTTAACCAGTGAACCAGAGTGACCTTCCGGCCTTTTTAATCACTTTTCAAATTACCCAAGCGCCACCTCTGTTGGTCCTGGGAGGTAGCCTTTGTCCAGACTTGTCCAGTTTAGTCCCACCCAGGGAGTCAAAGCAGATCAGCTGACATGGTAAACGATTATTTACTTTAAGACTTTGGTGTCTCCTTTCTGCAGCAATGCTGCACACTTAGAAAGCTCTCAGGTTGTCATTATTATTAACAGTGGTTTTCAACTGGGGGGTGATTTAGTCAAATGGGCATGTTTGACAATGTGTGGAGACATTCTGGTTGTCACAACTTGGTGGGTGATATAGGCATCTAGTGGGGCTTTCCAGGAGACTGGTTGGTAAAGAATCCACCTGCCAATGCAGCAGACATAAGAGATGCAGGTTCAATTCCTGGGTTGGGAAGATCCCCTGGAGAAGGAGGAAATGGCAACCCACTCCAGTGTTCTTGCCTGGAGAATTCCACGGACAGAGGAGCCTGATGGGATACAGTCCATGGGGTTGCCAAGAATAGGATTCAACTGAGCACACACACACATCCATATCCAACAGGCAACTAGTGTGTAGGGCTAAGGACAATGCTAAACATTCCATGATGACAAGACGGCCCCTATGATTGGGAAGCATGCAGCCCCAAACACCCATAGTGCTGAGGCTGAGCAACTCTGCAGATGTCATAGAGGGACATGTTCTTCTGGTCTCATTTTTCTCCAAAACAACTAGTTTAAACTTTCATGTTGTGGCAATGGAATGCTGTTTGCACTTTTCCGGAAATGTTCAACAAAAGCAAAATGTAGAATATAGTGAGTGTGATATTATAAGACTGATAGTTTCATCAATTTTGGGGACCAATGGAAAGAAATGAACTAACTCCGTTATTGTAAACTTGTGTGTGTGCTTAGTCAGAAGTATTTGAATTATAAACCAAAGTATAAAATAGCTATTTATGATTCCAGGCTAATATATGTCAATGGGGAATAATACATAAATCTATTTTGGGTTAGAGGATGAGAAAAGTTTTTAAATTTATTTTTTTTTAAATTCCTGTTAGAGGGAATTCCCTGGAAGTCCAGTGGTTAGGACTCAGAACTCTTATTGCTGAGGGCCCAGGTTCAATCCCTGGTTGGGGAACTAAGATGCTTGCATGCCTCTGGGCCAAAAAAAAAAAAAAAAAAGTTGCCTGTTAGAGAAGCATTAGAACAGACTCTGGAGTCTGATGACATCCTATCTTATCTCTACCACTTCTAACTTTATCAGCTGTGGCAAATCAGTCATCCTTCTGGAGCCTCTTTTTGTTCTGCGTGTGTAAAATGAAGATGGTATTGGTATTCACGCCATTTTTGTGCAAGAATTAAACGAGGTCATCGTGTAAATCTCTTACTCTGGTGCTAGTGTGATTTAGAAATTAAAGACCATTTCCCTTCACGGTGTATTATTTGTCAGTTGATGTGTCTTTCTTGCTGCTAAACTGTGAAGCCAGTAAGGACAGTTCTGAGGGTTTTATCTCTGAAAGGTCAGCATTCACCATATAGTGGTTTTATTTATTTATTATTTTTTCATTGGAGTATAGTTGCTTTACAATGTTGTGTTCTTTTCAGCTGTACAATGAACTGAATCAGCTATATATATATATAATATATTTATATTATATATAATATATTATTATTAATATGTATTATTATTTTAAAAAATTGGAGTATAGTTGGTGTTCTTTTCGGCTATACAATGAACTGAATCAGCTACATATATATGTATATATACACACATGTATGGTCTCCCTCTTGGACCTCTCCCCCACTTCCCTATCCCCCAGTTCCACCCACCTAGGTCATCACAGAGTACCGAGCTGAGTTTCCTGTGTGATGCAGCAGCTTCCCACTAGCTAGCTATTTTACACACTGTAGTTAGTGTATGTTGATCCTAATCTTCCAGTTCATCCCACCCTCCTTCCCCTCTGTATCCACATGTCCTTTCTCTACGTTTGCATGTCTATTCCTGCCCTGGAAATAGGTTCAGCTGTACCATTTTTCTAGATTCCACTTATACGCCTTAATATACGATACAGATGAATAGATAAAGATGTGGTACATATCCGTCTTGAGTCATTCCAGCTGTCTGACTCTTGTGATACCATGGACTGTAGTTTGCCAGGCTTGTCTGTCCATGGGATTTTCCAGGCATGAATACTGGAGTGGGTTTCTATTTGCTTTTCCAGGGAATCTTTCCAACCCCAGGGACCGAACCCATGTCTCTTATGTCTCCTGCCCTGGCAAGCAGGTTCTTTACCACTGGTGCCACCTGGAAAGTTCAGGTGGTACATATATATACAGATGAATGGATTAAGAAGATGTCATACATATATACCACGGAATATTACTCAGCCATAAAAAAGGAATGAACTATTGGATAATTTGTAGAGATGTGGATGGGCCAAGAGTCTGTCATACAGAGTGAAGGAAGTCAAAAAGAGAAAAACAAATACTGTATATTAACATATAGTGATTTTAAATAAGCATATGTTGAAAAAACAGATGAACCAGTGAGTGATAGGAGGTATGAATGTCATGGGAACAGTGGTCCTACTGACTGTAGACTCAGTGAACTGGGAGTCCTAGGCCCTGGGGCTGAGGTAGGTGTGGAGGCAGCAACAATGCAAGACTCTAACTGGAGGGAGAGCTGGGCTTGGCTGTGACTGTGTTTAGTGATTCTCCTATTTTGGTCTTGAGGGAGGTATGCAGGCTGCCTGACTCTTGGAGATGCAGAGTCTATGAGCTTCTTTTCCACCTGTGAGTAGCAGTTGAGCTCCAGAAGAGCTTACCATCACAATGGAACTCAACAAGAAGGGAGTCTTTAACATCTGAAAGTCCTATAAGCCACATTAAAGGACATTGTCTAAAAAGCATATGCCCTGGGAAAAGCATAATTCAAAAAGATGCACACACCTCAGTGTTCATTGCAGCACAGTTTACAATAATCAGGACGTGGAAGCAACCTAGATGTCCATCAAAAGAGAAATGGATAAAGAAGATGTGGTACAGATCTACCATGGAATATTACTCAGCCATAAAAAGGAAAGGAATTGGGTCATTTGTACTGAAATGGATGAACCTATAGTCTGTCACACAGAGTGAAGTAAGTCAGAAAGAGGAAAACAAATTATCATATATTAACACATATGTATGGAATCTAGAAAGATGGTTCAGATGAGCCTATTTGCAGGGCGAGAATAGACACAGATGTAGAAAATGGATATGTGGACACAGGAAAGGGCGGGGAGGGTGAGATGAATTAGGAGAGTAGGATTGATACATAAACACTACTGTGTTTAAAATAGCTAGTAGGAAGCTGTTGGGAGAAGGCAATGGCACCCCACTCCAGTACTCTTGCCTGGAAAATCCCATGGATGGAGGGGCCTGGTAGGCTGCAGTCCATGGGGTCGCTAAGAGTCGGACACGACTGAGCGACTTCACTTTCACTTTTCACTTTCATGCATTGGAGAAGGAAATGGCAACCCACTCCAGTGTTCTTGCCTGGAGAATCCCAGGGGCGGGGGAGCCTGGTGGGCTGCCGTCTATGGGGTCGCACAGAGTCGGACAGGACTGAAGCAACTTAGCAGCAGGAAGCTGTTGTGTAGCACAGGGAGTTCAACTCAGTGTTTTGTGATGACCTAGAGGAGTGGGCGCCAAAGAATTGATGCTTTTGAACTGTGGTGTTGGAGAAGACTCTTGAGAGTCCCTTGGACTGCAAGGAGATCCAACCAGTCCATTCTGAAGGAGATCAGCCCTGGGTGTTCTTTGGAAGAAATGATGCTAAAGCTGAAACTCCAGTACTTTGGCCAGCTCATGTGAAGAGTTGACTCATTGGAAAAGGCTCTGATGCTGGGAGGGATTGGGGGCAGGAGGAGAAGGGGACAACAGAGGATGAGATGGCTGAATGGCATCACCCACTCGATGGACGTTTGAGTGAACTCCAGGAGTTGGTGATGGACAGGGAGGCCTGGCATGCTGCGGTTCATGGGGTTGCAAAGAGTCAGACACGACTGAGCGACTGAACTGAACTGAGAGGGGTGGGAGGAAGGCTCCAGAGGGAGGGGATATATGTACACATAAAGCTGATTCACATGGCTGTATAGCAGAAACTAACAACATTGTATAGCAATTATACAGCAATAAAAAAATATTGAGAAGGTAACAGGCAGGAAGGCCAGGGGTTTCCAAATGGAGGAAATAGGCTACAAGTATCAGACATTTTTTATCTCTCCCTTAAGTGGCGGGAGGAAACACACTACAAGTGTCAGAATTTTTTCCTTCTTTATACAAAATTAAAAGGAGGTTTCTCCTAAAATTCTGTGTTGCCATGATGACACCTTGTTCCAGCTGAGCTTAACTTTTCTCAAACCTTGAGCTAGCCAATGCGTTTTTCTCATGGAAATGTTTTTCTTAAGTTATGTTAATGAAACTATATATTTGCTTTGGAATTTGCCTTTCTTCAAAATGGTTCCACGTAAGACTAACTTTTTTTATTTTCTCTAACCTTGGGCTGATAATAACTCGACAAACCAGTATTCATATCAATTGTTTTGTCGATGGGGAAGGACACACCTCATGCCATCCTATCACAAAAATGTGTGTTGTGGGAGAGGGGCCTGGTGAAACTCCCTCAGCCTGAGGTATCTCTCTTATCTGATTAATAGCTTTCTAACAGACGGCTGGATGGCATCACTGACTCAATGGACGTGAGTCTGAGTGAACTCCGGGAGTTGGTGATGGACAGGGAGGCCTGGCGTGCTGCGATTCATGGGGTCGCAAAGAGTCGGACACGACTGAGCGACTGAACTGAACAGACATAAAACATCCAGCTAAAGACTAGCAGGGGGGCACTCTTTCTGCCCCCTTCCGATGTTTATCTATCTCTTTTATACTTTCAGTTCAGTCAGTTCAGTTCAGTCGCTCAGTCGTGTCTGACTCTTTGCGACCCCATGAATCGCAGCACGCCAGGCCTCCCTGTCCATCACCAACTCCCGGAGTTCACTCAGACTCACGCCCATCGAGTCAGTGATGCCATCCAGCCATCTCATCCTTTATTGTCCCCTTCACCTCTTGCCCCTAATCCCTCCCAGCATCAGAGTCTTTTCCAATGAGTCAACTCTTCGCATGAGGTGGCCAAAGTATTGGAGTTTCAGCTTCAGCATCATTCCCTCCAAAGAAATCCCTGGGCTGATCTCCTTCAGAATGGACTGGTTAGATCTCCTTGCAGTCCAAGGGACTCTCAAGAGTCTTCTCCAACACCACAGTTCAAAAGCATCAATTCTTCGGCGCTCAGCCTTCTTCACAGTCCAACTCTCACATCCATACATGACCACAGGAAAAACCATAGCCTTAACTAGATGGACCTTTGTCTCTGCTTTTGAATATGCTAGCTAGGTTGGTCATAATTTTCCTTCCAAGGAGTAAGCGTCTTTTAATTTCATGGCTGCAGTCACCAACTGCAGTGATTTTGGAGCCCAAAAAAATAAAGTGTGATACTGTTTCCACTGTTTCCCCATCTATTTCCCATGAAGTGATGGGACCGGATGCCATGATCTTCGTTTTCTGAATGTTGAGCTTTAAGCCAACTTTTTCACTCTCCACTTTGACTTTCATCAAGAAGCTTTTTAGTTCCTCTTCACTTTCTGCCATAAGGGTGGTGTCATCTGCATATCTGAGGTTATTGATATTTTTCCTGGCAGTCTTGATTCCAGTTTGTGTTTCTTCCAGCCCAGCGTTTCTCATGATGTACTCTGCATAGAAGTTAAATAAGCAGGGTGACAATATACAGCCTTGACGTACTCCTTTTCCTATTTGGAACCAGTCTGTTGTTACATGTCCAGTTCTAACTGTTGCTTCCTGACCTGTATAAAGATTTCTCAAGAGGAAGGTCAAGTGATCTGGTATTCCCATCTCTTTCAGAATTTTCCACAGTTTATTGTGATCCACACAGTCAAAGGCTTTGGCATAGTCAATAAAGCAGAAATAGATGTTTTTCTGGAACTCTCTCGCTTTTTCCATGATCCGGCGGATGTTGACAATTTGATCTCTGGTTCCTCTGCCTTTTCTAAAACCAGCTTGAACATCAGGAAGTTCACGGTTCACATATTGCTGAAGCCTGGCTTGAAGAATTTTGAGCATTTCTTTACTAGCATGTGAGATGAGTGCAATTGTGCAGTGGTTTGAGCATTCTTTGGCATTGCCTTTCTTTGGGATCAGAATGAAAACTGACCTTTTCCAGTCCTGTGGCCACTGCTGAGTTTTCCAAATTTGCTGGCATATTGAGTGCAGCACTTTCACAGTGTCATCTTTCAGGATTTGAAAGAGCTCAACTGGAATTCCATCACCTCCACTAGCTTTATTCGTAGTGATGCTTTCTAAGGCCCACTTGACTTCACATTCCAGGATGTCTGGCTCTAGGTGAGTGATCACACCATCGTGATTATCTGGGTCGTCAAGATCTTTTTTGTACAGTTCTTATGTGTATTCTTGCCACCTCTTCTTAATATCTTCTGCTTCTGTTAGGTCCATACCATTTCTGTCCTTTATCGAGCCTATCTTTGCATGAAATGTCCCCTTGGTATCTCTAATTTTCTTGAAGAGGTCTCTAGTCTTTCCCATTCTGTTGTTTTCCTCTATTTCTTTGCATTGATCGCTGAAGAAAGCTTTCTTATCTCTTCTTGCTATTCTTTGGAACTCTGCATTCAGATGCTTATATCTTTCCTTTTCTCCTTTGCTTTTCACTTCTCTTCTTTTCACAGCTATTTGTAAGGCCTCCCCAGACATACTTTAATAAAACTTTATTATACTAAAGCTCTGAGCGATCAAGCCTCGTCGCTGGACCTGGATTGAATTCCTCTCCTCTAGAGGCCAAGAATCCCGGCATCTTTCACGGCTCAGCAACAACCTTTCAGTATTGTTATATGCATTGAGCCAATTATCTTTCAGAAGGCAAAAGCACACCCATAGGAACTCCATTGTGTGTTTGGATTTTATAAATATATTCATATATATATACACATTGGGCTTCCCTGGTGGCTCAGATGGTAAAAAATCTGCCTGCAATGTGGGAGACCCAGGTAGAATCCCTGGGTGGGGAAGATCTCTGGTGAAGGGAATGGCTACCTACTCCAGTACTCTTTGGAGAATTCCTTGGACAGAGGAGCTCAGCGGGCTACAGTCCATGTGTGTGTGTGTCCTTAGTCGCTCAGTCATATCTGACTCTTTGTGACTCCTCTGTCCTTGGGGATTCTCCAGGCAAGAATTCTATGGAATCAAAGAATCAGATGTGACTGAGTGACTAATACACACACACACACACACACACGTACACACATACATAATTTCTCTGTATAAACAAATTACACAGTAGGTTTGTGTATCTTTTTTGAAATATGTGTTAGATCCTAGGACCACTACAGAACAAAAGCCTTTACCAGTAAGTTTTATTCTTCAGTAACAATCTTTTGAACTGTGTTTTAACTTTTACAAAGGTAATTCTTATTTCTGGGATTTTAGTTTGACATGAACCTCCTTTGGATAACAAAAGTGTGTTTTCCGGTCCTTTCCTTTATAGTCACAGAAGATGCGCGTTAGTGAAAGTGAAAGTGTTAGTTGCTCAGTTGTGTCCAACTGTATGAGCACTGCATCCAGTTTAATCCTTCCTCATGACCATCATGAACTAATACTACATGTATTTAGACTCCACAGATTTTCTGGGTGTGTAAACAGGCTTCCCATGTGGGACTAGTGGTAAAGAACCTGCCTGCCGATGCAGAAGACATAGGAGATGCAGGTTCGATCCCCGGGTCCGGAAGATGCCCTGGATCAGGGAATGGCAACCTGCTCCAGTATTATTGCTTGCAAAATTCCTATAGTCCATGGGATCACAAAGAGTTGGACATGACTGAGTCACAGAAGTAAGCTTTATGACAGTGGCCAAGCAGGCTAGTTACCAATGTTAACTTTGCCATTGAAGCCCTTAATTCTCTGTCTATTTAGACCCTGCAAGACAATGTCAGAGCTGGCTCAGAATGTGATTGGTGAGTCTATTTGAAATTCTAGATTTTCCATCACAGGGTGTTGGATGTGATACATGGGCTGGGTTCCAATGGTTAATAATTGCTCTCAAGGACAGCTAGAATATCCTTCAGGGTGAGATACCAAGACACTGGTGTGTACTTACATGCTCCCTGCAGCTGTACATATTCAAGGGTAGTTTTTTTTTTTTTTTTTCCAAATACAAAGGTTTTTCATTGCCTTCCTTAGCCACTCCTATCCTGGCTTTGCTCCAGGAGTTCTGACAACCCTGCTGTGTAAGTTGCTCATCCATTTTTAGCTAAATAGCACTCTTCAGCATTTAAAATAAAGATGTTTGTGTTATTTAGTTGAGAGGATAAAAATCATGTACTATGTTTTACTATGTTAATTCACTAGGTTGTGTCTGACTCTTTGCAACTCCATGGACTGCAGCATGCTAGGCTTCCCTGTCCTTCAATATGTCTTGGAGTTTGCTCAAACTCATGTCCATTGAGTTGCTGATGCTATCCAACCATCTCATCCTCTGTCACCCCTTTTTTTTCCTGTCCTCAATCATTCCCAGCATTAGGGTCTTTTCCAATGAGTCGGCTCTTTGCAGCCAGTGGCCAAAGTATTAGAGCTTAAGCATCAGTCCTTCCAATGAATCTTAAGGGTTGATTTCCTTTAGGATTGACTAGTTGGATCTTCCTGTTGTCCAAGGGACTCTCAAGAGTCTTCTCCAGCACCACACTTCCAAAACATCAATTCTTTATGGTCCAACTCTCACATCTGTACATAACTACTGGAAAAACCAAAGCTTTGACTATATGGACCTTTATCAGCAAGAGATGTCTCTGCTTTTTAATGTGCTGTCTAGACTTGTCATAGCTTTCCTTCCAAGGAGCAAGCATCTTTGAATTTCATGGCTGCAGTCACCATCTGCAGTTATTTTGGAGCCCAAGAAGATAAAATCTGTCACTGTTTCCACTTTTTCCCTTTCTATGTACTATAAAAGGCACCTAAAAATGGTTGAGAAACTGTTAGATTTCCTTTTGACAAATGTCTTTCTATTTTCCCTGGCAATTAATGTTTTCATTAATTCTTGCCACTAGCTGGTGCTAGGATACCATTTAGTAAACATGCAATTACGTTGAATCAGCCCAGATTAGTCACCCTAAGTGGGTCATTCCTCTTTGTTTGACATCATGCCCTTATGTTATTTCCAGTGTGGAGGAAGCAGGTCTTCCAAGCCTGCCACCCCCAGCTGCACTTACAAACAGAAAAGATTTCCTTATCAACGAGACAAACTATAAAGTCTCTTTCAACACTAGAAGTTTCTGATTTCATTATCATTTCTAAGACAGAAACTTATTTTTATTACTCTTGAATTTTACACATAGTGATTTGTTTTGGCTAGAGATGGTAAAGGACAGGGAAGCCTGACGTGCTGCAGTCCACGGGGTCGCAAAGAGTTGGATGCAACTGAGCGACTGAACAACAAAAAGATCTTAAAGACAAAGGCAATCTAAAAAAATATCAATCCCCAAGTATGCTTGTAAAATGCAAAACTATGAAAAGACAGTAAAATGATCAGTGATTGACAGTGTTTAGGAGGCACAGATGACTAGGGAGAGCTCAGAGGATTTTTAGGCAGTGAAGCTACTCTGTATGATATTACAATGGTGGATATGTGTCATTTGGAGAAGGAAATGATAACCCACTCCAGTATTCTTGCCTGAGAGATCCCACAGACACGGAAGCCTGGTGGGCTACAGCCTATGGGGTTACAAAGAGTCGGACACGATTGAGCAACTAAACAACAACAAACACATACCGTTGTACATTTTTCCAAGCCCGCAGAAGATTCAATACCAAGAGTGAATCATAACATAACTATGGACCTATGACGTGCCTGGGTGGGTTCATCAGTTTTAACAACTGTGTCCCTCTGGACGCTGATAAAGGGGAAAGGCTATGCATGCATGAGGACAGGTGCTATATGAGGAATCCCTGTACTTCTGCTCAGTTTTGCTGTGACGTGAAGCTGTTCTAAAAACAAAATCTTTCAAAAACTGAAAAAAAAAATTAACCCCCAAATTTGTGTGGTTAAAGTCCTCCTTGAAGGAAACCACAAGGCTAGATAGCCAGGACTCTTTTTATTTTACAATTTGACATTCATATAAATGTATGTGTGTGTACTCAGTCGCTAAGTCATGACTCTGTGACCCCATGAACTGTAGCCCACCAGGCTCCTCTGTCAATGGGATTTCCCAAGCAAGAATACTGGAGTAGCTTGCCATTTCCTTCTCCAGGAAAACTTCCAACTCAAGGATTGAACCCACAACTCCTGCATTAGCAGGCAGATTCTTTACCACTGAGCCACCAGGGAAGCCCGATTTAAATATATAATTATATATATATATCAAGCTGCCAATATCTGTTGGATCATAGGAAAAGCAAGAGAATTCCAGAAAAACATCTACTTCTGCTTCACTGACTACACTAAAACTTTTGACTGTGTGGATCACAACAAACTGTGGAAACTTCTTAAAGAGATGGAAATAACAGACCACCTTACTTACCTCCTGAAAAACCTGTATACAGGTCAAGAAGCAACAGTTATAACTGGATATGAAATGACAGACTGGTTCAAAATTGGGAAAAGAGTATGACAAGGCAATATATTATCATTCTGCTTATTTAATTTATATGCAGAGTACATCATGCAAAATATTGGGCTAGATGAAGCACAAGCTGGAATCAAGACTGCTGGGAGAACTATCAATAACCTCAGATATGCAGATGACACCACCCTTATGGCAGAAAGTGAAGAGGAACTAAAGAGTCTCTTGACGAAAGTGAAAGAGGAGAGTGAAAAAGCTGGCTTAAAACTCAACATTCAAAAAACTAAGACCATGGCATCTGATTCCATCACTTCATGGCAAATAGATGGGGAAACAATGGCAATAGTGACAGATTTTATTTTCTTGGGCTCCAAAATATCTGCAGATGGTGATTGCAGCCATGAAATTAAAACACGCTTGCTCCTTGAAAGAAAAGCTACGACCAACCTGGACAGCATATAAAAAGCAGAGACATTACTTTGCCAGCAAAGATCCATCTAGTCAAAGCTATGTTTTTTTCAGTAGTCATGTATGGATGTGAGAGTTGGACCATAAAGAAGGCTGAGTGCCAAAGAATTGATGCTTTGGAAGTGTGTTGCTGGAGAAGACTCTTAAGAGTCCTTGGATCAAACCAGACGATCCTAAAGGAAATCAGTCCTGAATATTTATTGGGAGGACTGAAACAGAAGTTGAAGCCACAGTATTTTGGCCACCTTATGCGAAGAGCTGACTCATTAGAAAAGACCTGGATGCTGGGAAAGATTGAGGGCAGGAGGAGAAGGGGACAACAGAGGATGAAATGGTTGGATGGCATCACCAACTCAACGGACATGAGTTTGAGCAAGCTCTGGGGGATGGTGATGGACAGGGAAGCCTGGTGTCCAAGAGTTGGACATGACTGAGAGACTGAACAATGACAAAAATAAATATTGATAAACAAACACATATGATACAATTAGCATTTATGTTATTTTCATATGAATTCACCATTAGGCTCTCAATCCAATACCACAGGGTTATTCTTCCTCTGTTTCCTATTTATATTTTCCTAACTCACTGTATGTTTCTTTTTATTGCCTTACTGTGTATTTCTGGACTCCTTTACAATGTTGAGTAGTAATGATTAGAGCAGGGATCTTTGTCTTGTCCCTGATAGCAAACGAAGACTTTTCACCATTTCACTATTAATGCCTTTTCTGTAGGTTTTTAGTTTTCTGAATTTTGTCATTAATATGTATTCAGTTTTATCAAATGCTTTTTTGCATTTATTGAACCAATATTTGATGTTTCTCCTTTACTTTCTGATGTTGTGAATGCATTCATTACTTTTTTAAAGGATAACCCAAATTAACATTCCTGGTATAAAAAAATAAACTCTACTTGGTTCTTTTATCCATTTTAAATAGAATGCTTGTTTTGGTTTGTTAATGATTTTTAATAGAATTTTTGTCTTCAGGTTCAAGAATAGATTGACTGGCTTATTTTCTTTCTTTCTTGTCTGTCTTCTTTGGGTTTAGTATTGAAGTTATGCTAGCCTCACAAAATAGGGTTGGCAAATTCTCTTTTCTTTGAAAGAATGTGTGTGAGATTAGAATAATATCTTGTATGAGAGTTTGGTGAAGGTCACCAGGAGAGCCGAGTCAGGAATTTTTTTTTCTTTTCAAAACTATTTTAATTAGAGGATAATTACTTTATAATATTGGCTTCTGCAATACATCAACATGAATCGGCCACGGGTATACATATGTGGCCCACCTTGAACCTCCCTCTCACCTCCTTCCTCATCGCATGCCTCTGGGTTGTCACAGAGCACTGGCTTTGGGTTCCCTGCATCATATATCAAACTCCTTACTGGGTATCTATTTTACATATGGTAAGGTATATGTTTCAGTGCTATTTTCTGAAGTTGTCCCACTCTCTTCTTTCCTCACTGTGTCCAAAAGTCTGTTCTCTATGTCTGCGTCTCCTTTGCTGCCCTGCAAGTAGGGTCATTGTTACTATCTTTCTAGATTCCATATATATGTGTTAATATATGATATTTGTCTTTCTCTTTCTGACTTTCTTCACTCTGCATAATAGGCTCTAGGTTCATCCACTTCATTAGAACTATGAGTCTGGAATTTTTAATGGAAAAAATTCTTACCCCCAATTCAGTTTCTTCAATGGTTGTAGAAACTTTCAGGTGCTGTATTTCCTGTTCTTTTACAATAAATCTATTGAAGTATAGTTGACTTACAATATTATGTTAGTTTCAGGTGTGCAACAAATTGATTTGTATTTTTATAGATTATACCCTCTATAACAAATACAATGTTGACTATATCCCCTGTGGGCTTCCCAGGAGGCTCAGTAAAAGAATCCTTCTGCCAGTGCAGGAGATGCAGGGGACGTGGGTTTAATCCCTGGGTCGGGAAGATCCCTTGGAGGAGGAAAAGCAACCCACTCCAGTATTCTTGCCTGGAAAATTCCATGGACAGAGGAGTCTGGTGGGCTACAGTCCAGGGGGTCACAAAGAGGCTGATATGACTGAAAGGCTGAGCACACATATCTCCTGTGCTCTACATTACATTCCTGTGACTTTTTTATTTTATGTGCTTAGTCACTCAATCGTGTCCGACTCTTTATGACCCCATGGACTGTAGCCCGCTAGGATCCTCTGTCCATGGAGATCTCCAGGCAAGAATACTGGAATGGGTTGCCATGCCCTCCTCCATGGGATCTTCCCAACCCAGGGATGGAACCCAGGTCTCCTGCATTGCAGGCAGATTCTTAACCATCTAAGTCACCAGGGAAGACCTATTTATTTTATAACTGGACGTTTGGTCCCTTTAAGTCAATTTTGCTATTCTTTTATTAAGAATTTGTCCATTTTGTGTAAATATTCAAATTTATTGCCATACTTTTGTGTATCATATCTTATTTTCTGTTTAATGTCTGTGACACTGATAGGGTACCCTTTTGGGAGGCAATGTGGCCTGAAGCTTGTGGGATCACAGACCAGGAATTAAGCCCAGGCCCTCAGCAGAGAAGAGCATGGAGTCCTAACTGCTGGACTGCCAGGAAATTCCCAGTGTATCATTTCCTTTTGATTCCAGATATTGGTTATTTGTGAATTCTCTCTCTCTCTCTCTCTTTTTTTTTTTTTTTCCAAATCACAGAAGTTTGTCAATGTTATACATTTTTTAAAGAACTAATTTTTGGTTTTATTGATTCTCTCTAAATATTTGTTTCCAATTATTTCTTTTGTTTATTATTGCCTTCCTTGTGATATCTTTTTGTGGGGTGATCTTTCTACCCACTCACTAATGTCATTTTTAGTTAACAATCACTTTTGTTGTTTTTCAGTCACCCAGTCATGTCCAACTTTTTGCTACCCCATGGACTGCAGCACCCTGTCTGTCTGGAAGGGTGGATCTTCCTGACCCAGGGATGGAACCCAGGTCTCCCGAATTGCGGGCAGACACTTTACCATCTGAGCCACTGGGGAAGACCATAGCCTTTGACTCTACAGACCTTTGTTGGCAGAGTAGTGTCTCTGCTTTACAACACACTGTCTAGGTTTATCATAGCTTTCCTGCCAAGAAGCAAACTTCTGATTTCATGGCTGCAGTCACCATCTATAGTGATTTTAGAGCCCAAGAAGAGGAAATCTGCCACTATTTCCACCTCCTCCCCTTCTGTTTGCCATGAACAATGGGGCCGGATGCCATGATCTTCATTTTTTGGATGCTGAGTTTTAAGCTGGCTCTTTCACTCTGTTCCTTCACCATCAATCACTTTACTGGTAATCAATGCATTACTTAACTTTAATTCCATAGCTGGTTTGGTTGAATAGAGGATAGCATGAATCAGGCCAAGACTATTTTTTTTTGGCCATGCCTCATGGCATACAGGAGATCCCTGACTAGGGATCAAATCTGCGCCCCTGCAGTGGAAGGGCAGAGTTTTAACTACTGGACCATCAGGGAAGTCCCTAAGGCTGACATTTTGGTTTTTTCTTAGACAGATGCACTTCCTTGAAGTCTATGGCTGTGGTTCAGCCACCTTACTGAGGCCACTGAAAGTGTTTGGCAAATGTGGGGTCTTTCACCATTACTGAGAAAACAACACAGAGGTTCATGCTCTGCAATCTGCTGATAACCTCAGTTATCTTCAAGAGGTGAAGAATCACAGATTTTACGACAAAAACGTGCAGAAGAAAAGTTTCAGCTGTTGATAAAAATTTGCTGACAATTCCATTTCTGTTTGAGTTAAATGCATATATCACCTTTCAAAATACTTAGGAAATTTTCACAAATCGAGTTTCATTTTATTATGCTATCATCATTATAAATTCTTTAAAAATCACTGAACCAAGTTCAGAAATATCCATTGCATGATTATTCTGAATTAATGTATCTAAAGTGTCAACTTCAGCATTAGTAAAAGTAACTTAGAGCAATTCCTCCGATGGGGTTACAAGACAGAAAATGTTCTCAGGGCCAATTATTACTACTATTTTTGGCCATGTTGTGTGGCATGAGGAATCTTATTTTCCTGAGCAGAGATTGAACCTATGCCCCCTGCATTTGAAACACAGAATGTTAACCACTGGGCCACCAAGGAAGTCCTTTAGGGGCAATGTTTTGTGACATGTGTGAGCCACTGTGTGTGTCAATAGCAAATATTAGATTCTTCTATCCCCAGCTGTATCTGGTATATGATACTGCATCCAAAATCGAGGGGAAGCAGATGGTCTCAGCAGCTTGGCTGAGAAGAATAGTTTTCTCTTCCTGGCTTCCTGTATAACATTATGCATTGCACTGGTATTGAGATAAAAATGTAACTAGTACAGTTAAAAAGCTCTAAAATGACAGGATAAAAAGAAGCTAACAATTCTCCCCCATAATGTTGACTTGTAACTTTTAGATATTCTTGAATTTTAACCTATCAATGACAAGGTGCTGAAAATTTGGAAAAGGATATTATCTTATGTTAATGATGAATATCCAATGAATCAGAACATCTATCATTTCAACTGAGTTGAAAACATAATCAATCACAGACCCTAGGAAAATATTGTCACTCATGTAGTATGTCAAGATAATTTCCATGTGAACCAAAGATCTAAATTATAAATTAAATTATGTAAATGCAAGAAAAGAAGTAGGTGAACTCCTTTGTAATGTAGAAGGGGAGAAAAACCTTATTAATTATGACTTGGAATCCAGAAGCAATAGGAAAAAAAAGACTGTGAATTCAACTACCCAAAACAAACTAAAGACTTCTTAAAAGATGAAAATAGTATAAGCAAATCCAAAAAACAAATAACAGACAGGGAAAAATAGTTGCAACCTATATCACAGATAAAAAAATTTATAGAGAGAAATTCCAAAAGTTGAGAAGAAAAGGAGTGATTTTTATTTTATTTTTTTATCTTTATTTTGACCATGCCACGCAGGTTGTGGGAGCTCCGTTTGCCATCCAGGGATTGAACCCAGGCCATGGCAGTCAAAGGGCTGAATCCTAACCACTGAACTGCCAGGGAGCTTCCAGTGATTTTTACTTTAATGGATGAAAGCTTCAAACAGTTCATAGAAAATGAAAAGTGAATGGTCTTTAAAGATGTGAAAAGATGCTCAGCCTGACTCATAAAATGAGAAAACCACACTGTGATAACATTTCTCACCTATCGAACTGACAAAAAGTGAAAACTTTGACAACAGACACCATAGGCAGATGTGTGGGGAAAATTGGAATTGTCTTATATTCTTGGTAGATGGAGAACCATTTGACAGTATCTAGCAAAATTCCATATGCATTTATCCCCTGATGCAGCAATTCTGTTTCTAGGAATATATTTACTCCTAGAAATATATATTTATAAATATTTTATTAGATAAATATTTAATTTAATATAAATAGAAAATATTTTATAAATATAAAATATAAATATAAATAAACTATAAATTTATTTATAAAGTATATTTATTGCATATATATATTTATATATTCCTAGAAAAATATACTCTAAGAATTCTGGTGATATATTTGCAAACAAACAAAATGACATGTTTATGTTATTCATTGCAATATTCTTTATAATGTAAAAGATTGGAAACAACCCAATACCCATCGATAAGGAAATGTTTGACTAAATTATGAAAAACCCAGACAATGGAGCACAACATATCATGAAAATGATGAGGCAACATCTCAATATACATATATATGGAGGGCTATCCAAGATACATTGGCAAAAGAAATGAAAATATCACCTGAAAAACAGTGTATCTAGTATAGCACATTAAACAATATCTATTTATTTATTTGGCTGCATTGGGGCTTAGTTGTGGCATGCAGGATCTTTGTCACCTCATGCAGTATCTTCTGTTGTGGCACGTGGGCTCAGTAGTTATGATGCTCAGATTCAGCAGGTGGAATCTTAGTTTTGCATTGCATTGCAATCTTCTACTTTGCAAGATGGATTCTTAACCACTGGACCACCAAGGACGTCCTAGTATATCACCTTTTGAGTGAAGGTGGGGAGGAAATACACATGCACACAAATGCTTTCTTGTATTTTCTTGCCTTTTCAAAGCAAGAAGGACAAATAACGGGAGAAATATTGGGAAGAATGGGGAATGAGAGGCAGAAACAGGAAAGGAAATGAGGCTTCTCTGAATATATCTTGCTAGAAAGCTTTGAGGTTGGAATCAGGAATTATTTTACAAATTCAAAAAAGAAAATTAAATCAAAAGGAGAGAGGGGCAGTGGGAAGAAGCATTCCTTAAAAATTGAAAACAAATAAAAACTAGCACTAAATTACATGTCAACTTGATGTCGTATCACAAAAATATTAGAGCTACTTCAAGTCACTTTTGAATGTAACATTTGAACTGTACATCATTATTGGGATATATTCTAAGGTCAAAAAATCAAACTGCAAAGAAAATGTAAACTTCATTCAATAATCTTGTTAATAGCAATATTGGCATTGAAATTAAGAAATTATTATATGTGTATCATATTTTAATGAGTCATTGCAGCAATAAAAATTGTTCTTAGGAATGAAGATTTATAGTATAACAGCAAAGACACACAAATATAAAATCAAAGAAGTTAAGAAAAACCCCAATGATGTTAAATTTGAAGCAGAAAAATCACTGTGAATATTTTAGGCTTTTTCTCTTTGAAAAATATGTATTTCCTAAATAAATTAACAGAAGCATAACAGCTCAATACAATGAACATGCCATTTCCTGCTAAAACAAACAAGGTTTTGTAGAGAAATGGCTGAGTTCAAATTTGAAGCAGGAAATGTTTGAGTTGATTCTGGGGCTTCTCATGCCAGAATAAAGGATGTCATTAAAGACTAACGGGGCCATGTCAAAAACTCAGTTTGTGAGGTTGCCGTGGCCTGAAATGGGACAATCTTTGTGTCAGAAAGAATAACGACTACAACCGATTAACACAAAATAAATATATTAGGCAACTTCCCTTGTGGTCCATGGTTAAGAATCTGCCTTCCAACGCAGGGGACTTGAGTTTGATCCCCAGTTGGGGAACTAATATCCCACATGCTGCAGGGCAACTAAGCTTGTGTGCCTTAGCTACTAGGCAGGTGTGCTCTAGAGCCTGTGCTCCACACCTAGAGAAAGCCTGAGTGCTGCAACAAAGACCCAGCATCAGTTCAGGCGCTCAGTCGTGTCCAACTCTTTGTGACCCCATGAACCGTAGCACACAAGGCCTCCCTGTCCATCACCAACTCCTTGAGTCCACCCAAACCCATGTCCATTGGGTCGGTGATGCCATCCAACCATCTCATCCTCTATCATCCCCTTCTCCTCCTGCCCTCCATCTTTCCCAGCATCTGGGTCTTTTCAAATGAGTCAGCTCTTCGCATCAGGTAGCCAAAGTATTGGAGTTTCAGCTTCAACATTAGTCCTACCAATGAACACCCAGGACTGATCTTCTTTAGGATGGACTGGTTTCTCCTTGCAGTCCAAGGGACTCTCAAGAGTTTTCTCCAACACCACAGTTCAAAAGCATCAATTCTTTGGAGCCCAGCTTTCTTTGTAGTCCAACTCTCACATCCATACATGACTACTGGAAAAACCATAGCCTTGACTAGATGGACCTTTGTTGACAAAGTAATGTCTCTGCTTTTTAATATTCTGTCTAGGTTGGTCATAACTTTCCTTCCAAGGAGTAAGTGTCTTTTAATTTCATGGCTGCAATCACCATCTGCAGTGATTTTGGAGCCCCCAAAAATAAAGTCAGCCACTGTTTCCACTGTTTCCCCATCTACCTGCCATGAAGTGATGGGACTGGATGCCATGATCTCAGTTTTATGAATGTTGAGCTTTAAGCCAGCTTTTGCACTCTCCTCTTTCACTTTTGTCAAGAGGCTCTTTAGTTCTTCTTCACTTTCTGCCATAAGGGTGGTGTCATCTGCGTATCTGAGGTTACTGATATTTCTCCCGGCAATCTTAATTCCAGCTTGTGCTTCATTCAGCCCAGCGTTTCTCATGATGCACTCTGCATAGAAGTTAAATAAACAGGGTGACAGTATACAGCCTTGACATACTCCTTTTCTTATTTGGAACCAGTCGTTCCATGTCCAGTTCTAACTGTTGCTTCCTGACCTGCATATAGGTTTCTTAAGAGGCAGGTCAGGTGGTCTGATATTCCCATCTCTTTCAGAATTTCCCACAGTTTATTGTAATCCACACAGTCAAAGACTTTAGCATAGTCTATAAAGCAGAATTTGATGTTTTTCTGGAACTCTCTCGCTTTTTCCATGATCCAGTGGTTGTTGGCAATTTGATCTCTTGTTCCTCTGCCTTTTCTAAAACCAGCTTGAACATCTGGAAGCTCATGGTTCATGTATTGCTGAAGGCTGGCTTGGAGAATTTTGAGCATTGCTTTGCTAGAGTGTGAGAAGAGTGCAATTGTGTGGTAGTTTGAATATTCTTTGGCATTGCCTTTCTTTGGGATCAGAATGAAAACTGACCTTTTCCAGTCCTGTGGCCACTGCTGAGTTTTCCAAATTTGCTGGCATATTGAGTGCAGCACTTTCACAGCATCATCTTTCAGGATTTGAAAGAGCTCAACTGGAATTCCATCACCTCCACTAGCTTTGTTCGTAGTGATGCTTTCTAAGGCCCACTTGACTTCACATTCCAGGATGTCTGGCTCTAGGTCAGTGATCACACCATCATGATTATCTGGGTCGTGAAGATCTTTTTTGTACAGTTCTTCTGTGTATTCTTGCCACCTCTTCTTAATATATTCTGCTTCTGTTAGGTCTCTACCATTTCTGTCCTTTATCAAGCCCATCTTTGCATGAAATGTTCCCTTGGTATCTCTGATTTTCTTGAAGAGATCTCTAGTCTTTCCCATTCCAGCATAGCCAGAATTAAAAAAAAATTTTTTTGAAGACTTGTACCTAGAGTGTACAAAGAAAACTTTTTAAAAAACTCAATAATAGGACAAACAATCCAGTTCAACATGAGCAAAAGATTTAAACATTCAAGTCACCAAAGAAGATGTATAGATATCAAAGAAGTATATAAAAAGATGCTCAATATCATGTCAGTAGAGAAGCATAAATTAAAACCACAATGAGGGACTTCCCTGACAGTCCAGTGGCTAAGACTCCAGGCTCCCAATGCAGGGGCCAAGGTTTGATCCCTGATCAGGGAGCTAGATCCCACATGCTACAACTTAACAAACAAACAAATATATATATATACATATATATGTATATATATATATATGAATCAATGGGTTCACAATAAAATCAGAGCGAGAATAAAGAATGGAAATAGTAGCTCTACAAAATTCACTGAAGCCACTACTGGTAGCTGGGGCATCACACTGTTATGGACCAAAGGTTTGTATTTCCCCAAATTTATATGTTGAAACCCTAACCCCTAATGTGAAAGTTTTGGAGGTGGAGACTTTGAGAGGAACTCAGGTTTAGTTGAGGTCATAAAGGTGGAGCCCCCATGGTGGGATTAGTGTCCTTTTAAGAACAGGAGATCCCAGTTCAATCCCTGGGTTGGGATGATCCCCTGAAGAAGGGATAGGCTACCCACTCCAGTATTCTTGGGCTTCCCTGGTGGCTCAGACAATAAAGAATACGCCTGCAACGTGGGAGACTTGGGTTCGATATCTGAGTTGGGAAGATCCCCCAGAGAAAGGCATGGCATGGAAACCCACTCCAGTATTCTTGCCTGGAGAATCCCCATGGACTGGAAAGTTGGACATGACTGAGTGGCTGAGCACAGCATGCCACAAAAACAGGAAGGGACCAGAGCTCCCTCTGTTTCACTCCATCATGTGAGTACACAGCAAGAAGGTGGCTGTCTACAGGCCAGGAACAGGGTCCTCACCAGATACTGAATCTGATCTTGGACTTTGCAGCTTCCAGAACTGTAAAAAAATATGTGTCTGCTAGTTAACTCAGTCTGTGGTATTTGTTATAGCTAGTTAATGCAGTCTGGTATTTGTTATAGACCAGAGCAAACTCCTTACTCTGAGAGTTGATCATTAAAAGGAAAGAAATAAGCATTTATCCTGCTTGTTCTATATGAACTGCATTTTCAGGTTCCTAAATAGCTCTAGATGATGAGGAAAAGTTTTTTTTGCAGGAGAATCCCAGCTAACAAACTTAGAAGGAATAATTGAATTTAAGTGGTAGAAAAAAATAACTATTTTCAACTTCTAATTGTATAATTGGCCCAGAAATTGAATTGATGCAAAACCTAATGGAGAATGATTGACAGGGAAGTTTACAATGGAGGGATCAGACTGCATCACTAAATGTAGCACAACCAGATTGGATGGTATGAGATAAAATAGAAAGTACATCCATAAATAGAATACAATAGAAAGTACCACTGTGAGATATTCTTGCCAAAGAATCTAATCAAGACTTTAGACCTCATCTTTAGTTTACAGGAGAAACAAGGGACAGACCAATATGTTAAAGGACTTCAGAATTAAAAAATGAAAGAAATGTAGAATGTGGGGCATCCTATAGAAAAACTGGTCCAGTTTCTAAAACAAGTCAAGGGCATAAGAAGAACAGAGGGAAGAGGTAGTGGCTGTTCCAGATTTAAAAAGAACTTAAGAGCCATAGGACATCGGAGACAATGAGTGGAGAAATTAGAGTATAAATAGACTAATACATCTAAGGAATGTGTAAGTTAAATGACATGATGGTGTTGTGGGAAAATGGCCTTATATTTTAGAAATATCTACAGAAATTTTTCAAGGCAAAATGACAGAGTATTGAGGATAAGATTTAAATACCAAAGTGGGAAAGAAAGAGAGGAAGGAAAGAAGAAAAGGAAGAAGGGAGGGATAAAGAATGGTTTGATAAAGCAAGTGCAATGAAACATAAGTGCTAATTACTAAATTGGAGGAAAGAGTCTATGGGGGTTTATCCCATTCATTATGCTTTTGTTATGAAAACTTTTATAATAAAAATGTAAAAAGTAAAACAGAATCATTGAGGCTCTTTGCCAAAAAGATTTTCGAAGATCAATATCTCACCACTGGATGGACCTTCTGGACAGGAAGTTTCCTGCCCACTGCTCCCGACAGTGACTTTTGCAAGGGGTTAAGGGAAGGGCCTTTCAAAGACAGGTGGGAGTGCTCCAACTGGCCATATGAGCTGCAGGGACTTCAATACACACTAAAGAAACATTTGATTTGGAAACCATGCTTGTCTTTAACTTAACAAGCCAATTCAAACAGTTCATTTAGTAGAAGTGTCCCTCAGCTCCTAGACTTGCTGTGGCTGCTTAAATTATACCATGCAAAACTAAGTGGTTGGTTTATTTCCAGAAGGAAATATTTCTTCAATGTAGACACATACAAAGACAAATGATTTTATAAACTGGGCTCAAAAACAGTTAACATACAAAGTAAGGAAACACTGGGTTGTGTCAACAATGAACTGTGTGATCTTGGGAAGTTCCTTAATGGTAGGTTAAGACTCTGGTCAGGTGAGTCCCAATCCCATTGCTTCTTTGAACTGTCCCATGAGCAGCAAACGTCCTTTTAGGGGAGGTGCTTGAACAGAACCTGAACTACAAGATAGGACACAGAACTGGCAGAGAATTCTAGAGTCCTTTAGACTCTGAGATCCTGTGATTCCTTGAGTCAGTTGTCAGGGTACCACAGGCACCGTCCATCAGAATGTCAGTGTATGTTCTAAACTAAATGGAAGCCTAAACAGCATGGAAGTCTATTGACAAATGAATTTTTAAAATCCCCAGACTCCTGTTCTGTGACTGGACAGCCAACTTACGTGGTTAACCAATCAGGTTTGTTCGCCTGATGTACAGAAAGACAGATGCTGAGACCCTGAGATTTGTGGCAGAGAAAGGGTCTAACTTATAAGGCAGCCAAGTGAAGAGATGAGAGAATAAATCTCAAATCTGTCTCCCTCAGAGCTTGGGGTTCAGAACACTAGTGGGATAAAGATTCAGGGGAAAGGTGATTGGAAATAAGAGAATGGTGAGGTTATTGTCTTTCTGCACAGGTGCAACTGAGCTACAGGCTTCTTCATGCGATGGATGTTCAGAAAATGGGGTGTTAAAATGTTCTGAGGTTGGATTGTTGGGCAAGACCAGTTGGAGGGTCAGTAGTCCTAACCAGACTCAACAGGCTGAAGCTCAAACTGGACACAGCTGACTCCAAGTTCCTGAGAAACAACTCCAGCAAACATCTTATTGTTTTGGCTACATGAGGCTTGGAGGACATGCAAATATTTGTACAACAATTAAAGTGAACCCAATGAATAAAGGCAGGTTATAGTCCATTATTTATTAAGCAAGTTCGAGTTTAATAGATCTAACTGATGACTACCCTCAGCTTCAAATCCTATCTGGAAGATTTCTCTTCTAGCAAACACAGTACCTTGTCTCTGGATCAACTCGTGGATATTTGGTTTTTTAGAGTAGTGATTCTGAGCATACTAGGATGTGGTCCAAGAATTTCTGAGGGATCCTGGAAGCCTCTTAAGAGGCAGGGGCTCTGTTTTCTCACTTATCTGTGTGATTTTCTTCATGTACTTCAACGCCGAACCTACAGCTTGAATTTGGAAGCAAATATGAAAGTCCAGCTGTCTTCTGTTATATCAGACATTAGGAGATTTGCAAAAATGAAAAACAATGTCGCTCCTCACAAAATTGTTTTCATGTTGGAATATATAGTTATTTTTCATTAAACTACATTACTATATCATGTTTTTTTAAACTGTATTTTGAAATGAATGTGTGTGTTGTCACTTCAGTCATGTCTGACTCTTTGCAACCCTACAGACTGTAGCCCAAAAGGCTCCTCTGTCCATGGGATTCTCCAGACAAGAATACTGGAGTGGGTTGCTACTCCAGGGGTTCTTCACCACCCAGGGATCGAACCCCCATCTCTTACATCTTCTGCATCAGGAGGCAGGTTCTTTACCACTAGTGCCACCTGGGAAGTCTAAACAAAAGGTATTTGGTTTTAAATAATATTTTAATACTAAGTGGTCCTGAGATCAAAAAGTTTATAAGTCACTGTTCTAGGGAAACGACCCCTTTTAGTAAAAACTTCTTAATAAGCAGGAAACTAATCCTCGAAAACAGCTCTTTAAGGAAGATGCAGATGAAGAAATGGAGTCTCAGAAATAAAGCTCCTTATCCCGAGGGCCCCAGCCCCAGAAGACCTGCTCTGTCTTCTCTGGAGTCTGGAATTTTCCCACCTGTTCTATATCAGGGACTTCCCAGGTGGCTCGGTTGTAAAGAATCTGCCTGCCAATGCAGGAAACACAGCAGACTTAGGTTCGATCCCTGGGTTGGAAAGATCACTTGGCAAAGGAAATGGCAACCTATTCTTGCCTGAACAATCCCATGCACAGAAGAGCCTGGTGGCTACAGTCAATAGGGTCACAAAGAGTTGGACACGATGAGAGACTGAGCACAGCACAGCTGTTCTAAATCAGTCACTGACCAGGAAACTGAGCTCTGAGATTGACCTAGAATGACTGTTCAGAGATAATGGATGTTGGGGAATCAGTCACAGATGACCCATTCTCTTTATAGATGACAAGTCTGTGCAGTGACAATGGCCAGAGGAAGGTGCAGTATCTCATTATGGATCAAACTGTCCTCACTGGCTACAGCAGTGTTCATCCCATGGTATCTGCTCCCAGAGTTTGGAGATGATCACCAAGGAGTTGGGAACCAGGAAGACTTGGCACCACATGGTGTAGCTTCTGGGTCCCTCTTCCCCCTCTGACAACCAGGCTTGTTGCTTTAATGGTTGCTGACAATGTCAAAGTCCTTTCAATACAACCCCATGATTTCCCAGCCCCTCAGGTGACTTAGTGGTAAAGAATTTGCCTGTAATGCTGTAGACACAGAAGACAGGGGTTTAATCCCTGGGTCAGGAAGATCTCCTAAAGAAAGAAAGGGCAACCCACTCCAGTATTCTTGCCTGGAGAATCTCACGGACAGAGGAGCCTGATGAGCTAGTTCATGGGGTTGTAAAGAGTCAGAAATGATTGAGCATCTGAGCACGCAGTTGATTTCCCAATGACATTGCCTTGGCATGCAAATCTATAGTTGTGGACTGTCCCCATAGCAGCATGAAATGTTATAATTTTCCAGAGCAACAGTTCACTTGAAGCAATGATCATTTCCATTTCCTGAATGCACATTCAGAGCCAAGAAAACTGTGCTTGCTTTGAAGAAAAATTAACATCCATCGTAGGTAATGTTGAACGTCATCTGACAAATTTAGGAAAGTTGATGCACGCAAATATTTGTTTGAGTTCTCAGGCACAATGCAAGTCTGGAGACACAGCCTTCATCCTGAAGGAGACTCTGTGGAATAATGACAGGTGGGCTGAATTTCATCCAAATCCCCAACCCAGAGCAATGATGTTGTTGTTCAGTTGTTCAGTTGTGTCCGACTGTTTGCGACCCCTTGGACTGCAGCACGCCAGGTGCCCCTGTTCTTCATTATCTTCCTGAGTTTGCTCAAATTAATGTTCATTGAGTCAGTGATTCTATCTAACCATCTCATCCTCTGTCACCCCCTTCTCCTTTTGCCTTCAATCTTTTCCAGCATCAGGATCTTTCCCAATGAGTCAGCTCTTTGCATCAGGAGGCCAAAGTATTGGAGCTTCAGCATCAGTCCTCCCAATGAATATTCAAGGTTAATTTCCTTCAGGATTAACTGGTTTGCTCTCCTTGCAGCAATCCTGCCAGGCCACAGTTGCCTCCCTGGACTCCCCAGTGTTATTTCTGGAGGAGCTGTGGGGCTGGTAACTCAGAGCTCACACTGATCTGTAAGCACAAACGCAGATGAACCTCCTTTCCAGTTAAGTCTCTCAGTCGTGTCCAACTCTTTGCCACCCCATTGACTGCAGCACGCCAGGCTTCTCTGTCCATCACCAACTCCTAGAGTTTGCTCAAACTCACATCTGTTAAGTCGGTGATGCCATCCAACCATCTCATCCTTTGTCATCCCTTTCTCCTCCTGCCTTCAATCTTTCCCAGCATCAGTCTTTTCCAGTGAGTCAGTTCTTTGCATCAGATGGCCAAAGTATTGGAGTTTCAGCTTCAACATCAATCCTTACAATGAATATTCAGGACTGATTTCCTTTAGAATTGACAGGTTTGATCTGCTTGCAGTGCAAGGGACTCTCAAGAGTCTTCTCCAACACCACATTCAAAAGCATCAATTTGAGCCTCCTTTGGACACCATCTTCTACCATTGTCAACCAACAATCATCTCATCTGGGGAACTGGTTGATGTCCCAAATGGATACGATGGGAAGAAAACACAAAAATGAATTGGAGAGTCAATATAACATCAGTTGATCTTAGTGGGAACCAATGGCAGAACCAGGACTCTCTGGTCTCCTATTGCTGCTGCTGCTGCTGCTGCTGCTAAGTCACTTCAGTGGTGTCTGACTCTGTGTGACCCCATAGATGGCAGCCCACCAGGCTCTCCCGTCCCTGGGATTCTCCAGGCAAGAACACTGGAATGGGTTGCCATTTCCTTCTCCAGTGCATGAAAGTGAAAAGTGAAAGTGAAGTCGCTCAGTCATGTCTGACTCTTCGCAACCCTATGGGCTGCAGCCTACCAGGCTCCTCCATCCATGGGATTTTCCAGGCAAGAGTACTGGAGTGGGGTGCCATTGCCTTCTCCGTCTCCTATTGCTACTAGGTTAAAAAACAATCCTTCATGTTGAGGTTTGACAGAAAACAAAAAAAATTCTGCAAAGCAATTATCCTTCAATTAAAAAATTGATAAATTTTTAAAAATATTAAAAAGAAAGAACCTGAATCCTTAACATGCTATGAGGCTGGGCCTGGCCTGGCCCTGCCCACTGCCTGGCCTTCTCTGGTTTCACTCCCTTTGCTCTCTGCATCCAACCATACTGGCCTTTGGTTCCTCAAAGGCCTTTTTGTCCTTTTGGCCTCTGGGCTTCCCTCCATGCTGCTCCCTCTGCTGGAATGTTCCTCCCCCCGTCAATGCCCCTTAATCCTCCTAGTCCTTCAGATCCAGCTCAAACATTACTTTTTCAGGAAGCCTTTCAGGAAGATCTCCTTTAGATCCAACTCAAACATTTCAGTTTCAGGAAAACTTTCTCAAACTAGTTTTCATGTCCCTGCCATATATTTTTATATCCTTTTCTCCTTCAATGTACTTGCCCACCTGCACCTCCTAGTTGCTGGTGGGATTATTTGATCACTGTTGGTGTCTCCGACCCCCATGACAGAAACATCCATCCAAATGGGATGTGTCCTATTCCATTTCTGACACTTATCATGTTTTTGTTTTTTGTTGTTGTTGTTGTTCTTTGAGCATAAAGAAAAAAGTTTTTATTATTCCATAAACATTTAAAAAAATTTTTAATTGGAGGATAATTGCTTTGCAATGTTGTTTTGGTTTCTTCTGTACAATAGCATGGATCAGCTATGCCCCCTCCCTCTTGAGCCTCCCTCCCACCCTCTTCCCACCCCTCTAGGTCATCACAGAGCACCAAGCTGAGCTCCCTGTGCTACGCAGCCACATCCCACTAGCTATCCACTTTATACATGGTAGCATATATATGTCATTGCTACTGTCTCAGTTCATCCCACCTTCTCCTTCCTCTGCTGTGACCACAGGTCCGTTCTCTACATCTGTATCTATATTCATGCCCTGAAAATAGGTTCACCATACCATTTTTCTAGATTCTACATATATTTGTTAGCATATGATATTGTCCACATTCTTGGTTCTCAGCAAATATTGTTTGAATGAATAGTGGTCTACTCACAGTTCTCCAGCCTTATCTCCAACCAGGACTGGTTATTCTCTTTTTAGAGATCGTTTTAAGTGGAAAATGGATCTTCCCTGAGCTTTCCCAAGTGTTCCAGGTGACAGCCAACCTCTGCATTCTCTTCTATCTCCCTGATGCAACTTTCATCTTGATTTCTAGAATTCTCACTGATATAGGTTGGGGCTGGCACCCTTTCAAAGTGCTATTCACCTTGGTGTACCAGTCAGCTTTTCTTTCAGAATCCCCTTACCCTCTATGTTGCATTGATAAAATAGTCTCCAAGATTCCAAAAGTACTCCCTGTATCAGTTATCTGTTGCTGCATAACAAGTTACTTCAAAGGTCAGCATCTTATAAGACCTCATGTTATCTCATAGTTTCCATGGCCTGGAGACTTGGGAGCTGCTTAGTGGGGAGGTTCTGGCTCAGAATCTCTCAAGAGGTTACAGTCAAGATGTCGGCTGGGCTGTGGTGAGGGGCAGTGGTGGTTGATGTTGAACCATCCATTTCTAAGACGGCTCACTCATGTGGCTGACTGGTCAGTGCTGGTTGTTAGGAGGACTCAGTTATCCATCATGTGGATTTTTCCATGGTCTTCCCCAGTGGCTCAGTGGTAAAAAATCCACCAACCAATGCAGGAAATGAGGGCTCAATCCCTGGGCCTGGACTTCTCCAGAGGGTCATCTGAGCATCTCCACAACATGGCAGCTGACTTTCAGTCTTTTCCCAAGAGTAAAAGCAAGAAGGAAATTACATGGCCTGTTATGAACTGACCTCTGAAGTCACACTCTTCCATTTCTGCAATATTCTATTAGTTACAAAGGTCAGGCCTATTTTATGTTGGAGAGGTCTACACAGGGTGTGAACGTCATAAGATGAGGATCCTTGGGTGTCATTCCTATAAATTTATTCACTTTAACTGGATCCAACCTTTTTTTTGCACATCAAACTTACTCTCTTGCCCCAAACCTTCTAACAGCTCCTCATAACACAGAATAAAATCTAAAGTCTTAACCAGACTTCTTATCTAAAGGCCTTATGTGATCTAGCCACCTCTCATTTCTGCATTCTAATTTTCTTTTTTTCTAAGATTTTTTTTTTTTTTTGATGTGGACCATTTTTAAAGTCTTTATTGGCTTTGTTACCATATAGCTTCTGTTGTGTATGTTCTGATCTTTTGGCCTCAAGGCATGTGGGACTTCAGTCCCCTAACAAGGAGCTCACCCCTCATGCTCTGCATTAGAAGGCAAAGTCTTAACCCCTGGACCACCAGGGAAGTCCCACGCATACTTATTTCATAACTCCTCTCTCTTTCACTCTCTCCACCAGGCACACTGGCCTTTTTACTTTTCCTCCAAATACCAAAATTCTCCCAGGACCATACACAGCCCCCTCCCATGTTTCGTTCATTTCTTGACTCAGATGTTCACCATTTCCACTACTCAGAGTGTCTCAGAATAGCATCCTTACCGTCCTCCTCTCTCCATCCCTTTCTCTGCTTTGTGTTTCTGAGTAACAGTTGTCACAATCCGAATTTATATCGCATGTTTGTGTTTGTCTGGGGAGGGACCTTCTCTGAAGCATTCACTCCTCTAGCCCTGATGTCTGGTACATGCGTGATGCTCAGCTGCTATTTGCTGAGTAAATGAATGATTGGATGAAGTCATGTGTTAAAAAAAAAAATAGGGTTGGGAGTTGTACTTGATTCATTGGTGGACTAATTGGTAGTCTAAAAACTGTTACTGGTTCATGACAAAAAGTCCAGAAATTGAAAGTAAATACTAAGAAACTTTTATGGCAATTTGATATTGCTGTGACATCCAAGGTCATGATTGAGGACTGATCTTGGAGTAGAAAGCCTCTACTATAGACCAGCTTGGGTGCTGTTGAACCTGTATGGAGAACCAAGTATGACGTATGCTACAAACCAGTTGTCTACAGTCAGACCACTTTAAAATAGAGGCTATTTTATTTTTTATTTGAAGTATAGTTTATTTATAATATTGTGTTAATTTCTGCTATACAACACAATGATTCAGTTATATACATACATACATTCTTTTTTATATTCTTTTCCATTCTGGTTTATCACAAAGTAAGAATATATTTCCCTGTGCTATACAGTAGGACCTTGTTGTCCATTCATTCTATATAAATAATTTGCATCTGATAACCCCAGACTCCCACTCCATTCCTCCACCACTCACCCTACCCCTTGGCAACCATAAGTCTGTTCTCTATATCTGTGAGTTTGTTTCTGCTTCATAGATAGGTTGATTTGTGTCTTAGGTTCCATATGCAAGTGGTTTCATATAATATTTGCCTTTCTCTTTCTGACTTACTTCACTTAGTATGATAATCTCTAGGTCCATCCGTGTTGCTACAAATGGCATTATTTCATTATTTTTTATGGCTAACATTTCACTGTGTATATATACTGCGTCTTCTGTATCCATTCATCTGTTGATGAACGTTCAGGTTGTATCCATGTCTTGACTATTGTGAATAGTGCTTCTATGAACACAAGGGTGCATGTATCTTTTTGAACTGGAATTTTGTCCAGACATATACTTAGGAGTGGGATTGCTGGATTATATGGAGACTCTACTTTTAGTTTTTTGAGGAACTTCCATACTATGTTCCACAGTGGCTACACCCTTTTACCTTCTTACCAACAGTGTAGGAGGGTTCACTTTTCTTAAAATGAAGGGCATTTCAAAGTTAGTTTGTCAGCTATGATCCAAGTACTTATAAAATTCAGATTCCATTTCTTCCATTGAAAAATTACTTAAGTGCAATTGTGGCTTTTCAGGATAAATGGTGATTGATGATGGATTGAATATAATTTCTGAAAATTGAGCATCATTTGTTTTATTTTAAATAAAATAGGTACCCTAAGCTTGTCTCTTCACACAAAATTGCATTCTCTGGAGGGATCTGCAATGCATGTCCTGACTTTCAGCGTTCAGGTCAAGACTTTGGTCTTCTTCTTAAATAAGGAGGCACTATAATTCTGGTGTAAAACTATTAGCCAGAGACCCCAGAGAATAATAAGCTTCAGTGATGTGTCAGAATATTTTAGGTGCCATCAAACGAGATTTTGAGATTCTTCCCTGGGCTATGGTATTTGGATGCAAATTTGTGTTTTCTCCTATTTCTATTTAAAGCAGATTCTGCCATATGTGTATAATGTTTTAAACATAATTTTGAGTCTTTCTTGAAGCCATCAAAGAGTCTATTCTTTCCTGTAATCATTGGCTTTTACTGAATTTCTTCTATATATAAGTCAACACTGCACTGTGTGTATCTTTTTGTTTTTACCATCTGAGCCACCAGGGAAGCCTCTCCTTTTAGGATTCATCATGAATATGAAACAAGCTGTTTGTATGGGGACTTCTGCCTGAAGTGATATTCAGATGTTATTTGTAATTTGAAGCCCAGACCCGTGCAGTGGCTGGCAGGGCTTCCCTCTGATTACTGTAAAGAGATCCTGGAAATCTCAAAGGATGTTGGGGCCTTCTTTCCAGAAGATCTTTGATTTCCATGGCCTCTCTCAAGATGTCTGATGGAGCCATTGAAGAGGATAAGATTCTCTGAATTTAAGAATCACAGGGGTTGATTCTAAATGTGTTACCTTTTTGCTGAACGCTGCAGACCACCCCCTCCCAGATTAAATAACAATCATCAGCTCCTCTCCCCCATGCTCCGTCCTATTCCATGTCCAGGACATTCAGTTACCAGGTCCGAGATCCTCCAGACCAGAAGTGATGGGTATGAACCCCCTGGATGCTAGATATTATACCTGAAACTATGTGAAAATACAAAGGGCCTAGCCTGTTAAAATGGGCTCAGAATTGATTTGCACAGGGGTTTTAAGTGTTGTGCTCCTCAACTCAGAGAAATTAACAAGCAACGAGTTGAATGGAGATATTTGTATGTTCACCCAACTGTTTGTTACTGGGAGGAGCCCGTGGGTTTGGTCTGATGCCTAAATCTACAGATGCAGACAAAGAGGCCCATAGCTGGTGCGATGCTGGCTTGTTTACTGAGTGGACTCAGACCACAGCTGGAGGGCTGAACAGGCTGTGACTAAGGCCTGTGTTGCTTTTCTGGTGATCTCCTGGGTTTCATGTCCTCCACCCAGTTGCTCACCGTAGCTGCCTTTCATACCCCCCACCACCCACCTGAGATGGTGACCCAGGCTAGGCTGGGATTAGCTGGGAACTATTTTCAGGCCTTGGGTCACTGAGGTGGTCTGACCTGAGGGCCCAGAACTTTCCCCTGCAGACGGTTTGCACATGGGGCCCCAGGGGAGAGGGACAGCAGGATGGTTAAAGGTTTGCATGTCATGCTAAAATGATCACTTTTGGAGGTCCCTCTGGGGACTGGGGTGAGACCTCTCTGTCTGCAGCAGTGATCTAGTGAGTCAGGGGTGGAAGGTTAAGGGCATACCAAGATCGTTTGGGATACAAAAGGAAGGTTTGAGAACTCTTCTTTTTATTCAATCCATCTCTTCAAAAAAAGAAAGAAGCGAATCCTTTCTAATATTCGTTATGAAATCTGGTGGAGGTGCATGGTTGGCCAAAAGGTTTTATTCAGGTTTTTAACATTTTATAAAAAAAACAGAACGAACTTTTTTGGCCAACCCAATGTATGCAATTTATAAACATATATTGGGTTACACAAAGGTATTGAACTTTTTTTTTTATCCTACAAAAATGACAGTTTTCATGTGAATGAATCTAATACTACGCTGGGAGTGAGCGCTCACATTTTTTACTACTACGGATCAAAAGGTTTTGACCACACTATCAAACCAGTACTGCTTTACCCTTTAATTGCTTCTCCAAATCAGATCTTAAGCCCTGGAGTTGGGACATCAAACTTTCAATGGCTCTAGTCTCTCTGGAACACCTAGCCTTGACCCCATGTTAGTAGAGCCAGGGACAATGGAGAAGCTTGATTAGTTTGCATTTTGCTCCAGGCATGCCTCTTGGAGTGGGAAGTATGAGAATTGTAATTTGGGACATGGGGCTTTGCAGTGTGGAATTTGAGCCCAAACCTAGGAAAGTGAGATTTCCTTCCCAGAACTTTCTTCTCTGCCTTTCCCCTCTCCCACTCCTATCCCCCACCTCCTCGATCAGGTCCTTCCCTGGAGTATGTTATTAGTCTCTTAGTTGTGTCTGACTCTTTGCAACCCCATGGATTATAGCCAGCCAGGCGTCCAAGGAGACGTGGCTGCAAGGGCGCAGGAGGGCCTAGAGGAGCTATCCCATGTTGAAGGTCAGGAAGGGCAGCGGTGAGGAGATACCCCTTGTCCAAGATAAGGAGCAGCAGCTGCGCTTTGCTGGAGCAGCTGTGAAGAGATACCCCATGCCCAAGGTAAGAGAAACCTAGTAAGACGGTTGTGTTGCAAGAGGGCAACAGGGGCAGACACACTGAAACCATACTCACAGGAAACTAGTCAGTCTAATCACACTAGGACCACAGCCTTGTCTAACTCAATGAAACTAAGCCATGCCCGTGGGGCAACCCAAAACGGGCGGGTCATGGTGGAGAGATCTAACAGAATGTGGTCCACTGGAGGAGGGAATGGCAAACCACTTCAGTATTCTTGCCTTGAGAACCCCATGAACAGTATGAAAAGGCAAAATGATAGGATACTGAAAGAGGAACTCCCCAGGTCAGTAGGTGCCCAAGATGCTACTGGAGATCATTGGAGAAATAACTCCAGAAAGAATGAAGGGATGGAGTCAAAGCAAAAAGAATACCCAGCTGTGGATGTGACTGGTGATACAAGCAAGGTCCGATGCTGTAAAAAGCAATATTGCATAGGAACCTGGAATGTCAGGTCCATGAATCAAGGCAAACTGGAAGTGGTCAAACAAGAGATGGCAAGAGTGAATGTCGACATTCTAGGAATCAGCGAACTGAAATGGACTGGAATGGGTGAATTTAACTCAGGTGACCATTATATCTACTACTGCGGGCAAGAATCCCTCAGAAGAAATGGAGTAGCCATCATGGTCAACAAAAGAGTCTGAAATGCAGTACTTGGATGCAATCTCAAAAATGACAGAATGATCTCTGTTTGTTTCCAAGGCAAACCATTCAATATCACAGTAATCCAAGTCTATGCCCCAACCAGTAACGCTGAAGAAGCTGAAGTTGAACAGTTCTATGAAGACCTACAAGACCTTTTAGAACTAACACCCAAAAAAGATGTCCTTTTCATTATAGGGGACTGAAATGCAAAAGTAGGAAGTCAAGAAACACCTGGAGTAACAGGCAAATTTGGCCTTGGAATACGGAATGAAGCAGGGCAAAGACTAATAGAGTTTTGCCAAGAAAATGCACTGGTCATAACAAGCACCCTCTTTCAACAACACAAGAGAAGACTCTATACATGGACATCACCAGATGGTCAACACCGAAATCAGATTGATTATATTCTTTGCAGCCAAAGATGGAGAAGCTCTATACAGTCAGCAAAAACAAGACCAGGAGCTGACTGTGGCTCAGACCATGAACTCCTTATTGCCAAATTCAGACTGAAATTGAAGAAAGTAGGGAAAACCACTAGACCATTCAGATATGACCTAAATCAAATCCCTTATGATGATACGGTGGAAGTGAGAAATAGATTTAAGGGCCTAGATCTGATAGATAGAGTGCCTGATGAACTATTGACTGAGGCTCGTGACATTGTACAGGAGACAGGGATCAAGACCATCCCCGTGGAAAAGAAATGCAAAAAAGCAAAACGGCTGTCTGGGGAGGCCTTACAAATAGCTGTGAAAAGAAGAGAAGCAAAAAGCAAAGGAGAAAAGGAAGGATATAAGCATTTGAATGCAGAGTTCCAAAGAATAGCAAGAAGAGATAAGAAAGCCTTCTTCAGTGATCAATGCAAAGAAATAGAGGAAAACAACAGAATGGGAAAGACTAGAGATCTCTTCAAGAAAATCAGAGATACCAAAGGAACATTTCATGCAAAGATGGGCTCAATAAAGGACAGAAATGGTATGGACCTAACAGAAGCAGAAGATATAAGAAGAGGTGGCAAGAATACACAGAAGAACTGTACAAAAAAGATCTTCATGACCCAGATAATCACGATGGTGTGATCACTCACCTAGAGCCAGACATCCTGGAATGTGAAGTCAAGTGGGCCTTAGAAAGCATCACTATGAACAAAGCTAGTGGAGGTGATGGAATTCCAGTTGAGCTCTTTCAAATCCTGAAAGATGATGCTGTAAAAGTGCTGCATTCAATATGCCAGCAAATTTGGAAAACTCAGCAGTGGCCACAGGACTGGAAAAGGTCAGTTTTCATTCCAATCCCAAAGAAAGGCAATGCCAAAGAATGCTCAAACTACCACACAATTGCACTCATCTCACATGCTAGTAAAGTAATGCTCAAAATTCTCCAAGCCAGGCTTCAGCAATACATGAACCATGAATTTCCTGATGTTCAAGCTGGTTTTAGAAAAGGCAGAGGAACCAGAGATCAAATTGCCAACATCCGCTGGATCATGGAAAAAGCAAGAGAGTTCCAGAAAAACATCTATTTCTGCTTTATTGACTATGCCAAAGCCTTTGACTGTGTGGATCACAATAAACTGTGGAAAATTCTGAAAGAGATGGGAATACCAGACCACCTGACCTGCCCCTTGAGAAACTTATATGCAGGTCAGGAAGCAACAGTTAGAACTGGACATGGAACAACAGACTGGTTCCAAATAGGAAAAGGAGAACGTCAAGGCTGTATATTGTCACCCTGCTTATTTAACTTCTATGCAGAGTACATCATGAGAAACGCTGGGCTGGAAGAAACACAAACTGGAACCAAGATTGCCGGGAGAAATATCAATAACCTCAGATAACATCACCCTTATGGCAGAAAGTGAAGAGGAACTCAAAAGCCTCTTGATGAAAGTGAAAGTGGAGAGTGAAAAAGTTGGCTTAAAGCTCAACATTCAGAAAACTAGGATCATGGCATCTGGTCCCATCACTTCATGGGAAATAGATGGGGAAACAGTAGAAACAGTGTCAGACTTTATTTTTGGGGGCTCCAAGATCACTGCAGATGGTGACTGCAGCCATGAAATTAAAAGACGCTTACTCCTTGGAAGAAAAGTTATGACCAACCTAGATAGCATATTCAAAAGCAGAGACATTACTTTGCCAACAAAGGTTCGTCTAGTCAAGGCTATGGTTTTTCCTGTGGTCATGTATGGATGTGAGAGTTGGACTGTGAAGAAGGCTGAGCACCGAAGAATTGATGCTTTTGAACTGTGGTGTTGGAGAAGACTCTTGAGAGTCCCTTGGACTGCAAGGAGATCCAACCAGTCCATTCTGAAGGAGATCAGCCCAGGGATTTCTTCGGAAGGAATGATGCTGAAGCTGAAACTCCAGTACTTTGGCCACCTCATGCGAAGAGTTGACTCATTGGAAAAGAGTCTGATGCTGGGAGGAATTAGGGGCAGGAGGAGAAGGGGACGATAGAGGATGAGATGGCTGGATGGCATCACTAACTCGATGGACGTGAGTCTGGGTGAACTCCGGGAGTTGGTGATGGACAGGGAGGCCTGGTGTGCTGCGATTCATGGGGTCGCAAAGAGTCGGACATGACTGAGTGAATGAACTGAACTGAACAGAGGCTCCTCTGTCCATGGAATTCTTCAGGTAAGAATACTGGGGTGGGTTGGCATTCCCTTCTGCTGGGTATCTTCCTGACACAGGGATTGTGCCCAGGTCTCCAGCATTGCAGGTGGATTCTTCACCACCTGAACTACTTGGAGGATGGGGTCATGTCAAAGGCATCCAGAGCTCCACTTGCCTCACACCTGAGTCCTGGGTGGCCCTCTGTGTGGGGTGTGAGTGGAGAATGTGCTCCTACCATGGCTTCATGGCTGCAGAACTCACAGTAGCAATGATTTGACCTCCCTCAGCAGGAGAGGTGCCCCATGAGTTGGGTTACACCAAAGAGTAAGATTTTATGAAGCCAGATCCCAGGTCTGTGACATAAACATGAAGGAGTGTGCAGGAAGCAGGTGGTGGCTTCCATGGCATGACTTCAGGTACTCTCGCAGGGTCTCCATTCAAAAGATCTTTCATGTCGTGGTCCCTGTGTGGGTTAGAAAAAAATTTCCAGACATGAAGTGGAATGAGAAGAGAATAAAGTTTATTAGCACATAAGACTCTATTAGAAGAGTGGGCTGGCTCAAGGGAGAGTAGACCCCTTTCACAGGCTAGTAGCCAGTTTGTAGCCTCACAAGAGAGAAAATTCCTACCGGAAGAGTGGCATTAGGTGATTGGTTAGGATGCTATAGGGTAGTGAATAGGGTGGGTATTTTACCTAACATGCCAAAAGAACTGGCCAGTTTAGATCAGGAGGCTCATGGCAACAGTTGCTATGGGGCTGCGTTAATTTCAGAAATTTTTGTCCTGTGACCTTGGTCCAAGCCTCCACACTATGACCTTGGTATGGGGCTCCACATCTTACTCCCTGTCCCAGTGCCTGAATTTCCACCATCAGTGCTACTCCTTCGATATTCCTAGATTTTGAAAACAATTTATTTCTCTAGATGAGACATAAACATTCATCTGAGTGAGCGTCTATAGATATAATACCTTATACTGGAGCCCTATAGTGAAAAAGCCATGGATGTGGGGCTGCAGCTCCTTCACCCGCTATGGCATGGCCTTGGGTAATTTCAATCATTCCAACTTTTGGCTTCCCCACCAAAAATAAAGTGTTAGTTGCTCAATCATGTCCAACTCTGCGACATCATGGACTGCAGCCCTGAGGCTCCTCTGTCTATGGAATTCTCCAGGCAAGAATACTGGAGTAGGTAGCCATTCCCTTCTCTAGGGGATCTTCCTGACCCAGGGATTGAAGCCAGGTCTTCCGCATTGCAGGCCAATTCTTGACTGTCTGAGCCACCAGAGAAGCCCTAAGAAAGGGCAACAGTGATACATTTTGTGGTTATTGGAAGGACTAGATGCATTCATGTAAGAGAATCTATCATGTGCTCGGATGCGACGATTGCCTAATAAATAACAACACCTTTGACTGTTTTATATTGCTTTATAATTTATAAAACACTTCCACACATACTATTTTCCTCAGATGCAGTGTTATGAGCTGGGGTGGACTGTGTTATTTTAATTTTTACAGAGTAAACTCCAAGTCTGGTTGTTCCTTCCTTTCTTTTTTTTAAGATTTTTTTTTTTTGATGTAGACCACCTTTAAAGTCTTTATGAATTTGTTACAATATTGTTTCTGTTTTCTGTTTGTTGTTTTTTTGGCCACTAGGGATGTGGGATCTCAGCTCCCTGACCAGGGATCAAACCCGAATTCCATGCATTGGAAGGCGAAGTCTTAACCTTTGGACAGCCGGGGAAGTCCCAGATTTTCCCATCCTTGATCTTGAAGATGGTTCTTTCTACTCTATTTTTTTCCTTTTAGGTGGATCTGTTAGTAGTCAACTGAGGACTGCTGCTGCTACTGCTGCTAAGTCGCTTCAGTCATGTCTGACTCAGTGTGACCCCAAAGACGACAGCCCATCAGGCTCTACCTTCCCTGGGATTCTCCAGGCAAGAACACTGGAGTGGGTTGCCATTTCCTTCTCCAGTGTATGAAAGTGAAAATTGAAAGTGAAGTCGCTGAGTCTTTGACTTAGCGACCCCATGGACTGCAGCCTACCAGGCTCCTCTGTCCATGGGATTTTCCAGGCAAGAGTGCTGGAGTGGGGTGCCGGCAGACCTATGGAAATGGAGGTAAGACTAGGAGCCTGGGGTGGGGGGAGGAGTAGATGAAGAAGAGGGAGGTAAGTGGCACAGAGAAGTTCTTAATTTTGTCACAACCATCTCTGGTGTTGTGTAGCCATGCGACCACTGTCTGACAACAACCTGCGAAAACCATTGCCATTGTAAGTTGGAGGTCTATGACTGAAGAGAGCCTCTCAGACCCCAAACAGTTTCTCCTTTAGCCACCAGACCCAAAGGATTATTATTATTGGCACATTTGATGAGTCATTAGAATAATTCCATCTCCTTGTTAGCACCGATGGCAGTGCCTGACTCATAAAAGGTGCTGGGTGAATATCCGTTGAATGCTCACTCAATAGACTTTGGGGTTTTATCGTCATTGAAGCCTTTCTGGGTTAGTCACCACAAAGGGTGGTGAGGTGAGTATGGCTGGACTTGCCTTTGTGTTCCACTCATCCTGCAGGGGTTGACTTTGCCTATTGTTTTAGGTCACATTTCTTTCACCATGGATTCTTCCAATCTGAGTGCAAAGTTGGAATGACAGTATGGGGAGGTTTAGTAACATCTGTCTGTCCCAGAGGAAGTGTAGTGGCTGCCAAACCATTGTTTGTTAGAATCAAGGGAATGGCTCAAGGTCAGAGTGGAAGAGGTGTGTGTCACTTTCCATCTGGGATGGGCTGGATGGGCAGAGGGGAGCTGCCCTTGCAGATGGGTTACTCAGCGGGGATGGTAGGGGGATGTTTTATATTTCCTAGGGCAGCTGTAACAAATGACCACAAACTGGGTGGCTTAAAACAACAGGTATTTTTTTCCTCATAGTTTCAGAGGCCACAAGTCTCAAATGAAGGAGTCTGCAGGTGAATCTCACTCTGGAGGCTCGAGGGGAGATTTCCAGCCTCCTCCTGCTTCTACGGGTCCCTGGTGTTGCTAGGCTGGTGGCTGCATCACTCTGACCTCTGCCTCCATTTTCCTATGGCCTCCCTTATGCTTTACCGCTTCTGTCTGGGTTTTCCTCTTCTTCTAAGAACACTTGTTACTGGATTTAAGGCCCATCCAGTTAATCAGGAAGATCTCATCTTGAGATAGAGCTTTAACTTAATTATGTCTGCAAAGACCCTTTTTCCAAGTGAGGTCCCCTGCACAGGGACTGAGGCCCAGGGCTTGGGCATATCTTTTGGGGGCCACATTTGAACCACTACAGGTGAGGTTGGAGCGTTACCTTCTTTTTTTAAGATTTTTTTTTGTAATGTGGACCATTTTAAAAGTTTTTATTGAATTTGTTACAATATTGCTTCTGTTCATGTTTTGATTTTCTAGCCCTGAGGCATGTGGGGCCAAATCTGCATCCCCTGAACTGGAAAGCAAAGCCTTAACCATTGGACAGCCAAGAAAGCCGCAACTTTCTGAAAATGGTACTGATAAAATGATATGTGGAGAAATTCTCAATCAACATCAAGAACTCCTTACTTTTTCTTTAAAAGAGGGAAATGTTGAATTTAATTTTTGTGTGCATAGCAGTTCTTTTTCATTTCAGAGAAAATGTCTATTATGGAATCTTTTCATTTTTAACATTTGCTTCATAAATATTTTGGACTGTGGATCACCAGAAGGATTTTTCTCAGGAGCCAACTTCATGTTTTTAAATTATTTTTCTTCTGCAAGTTAGAAAATATCTTCCAACATCTGATATATCACTTTGTACCTAGAAAAAATGCTGACTCTGAATCTCACTGTTGTATTTTTATTAGAAGTAATTAACTAGCTCCAAAAATGTTTTCATGAAATGTAGGTGAAATATTTCTATCATTTTGAAAATAATAAATGTATTTCCTTCCAATATTTTCATATAGGAAAAAAATCAGACAGTCATTTGAAGGAAAATGGATGGGTAGAGACAAAGAATTATTGTAAAATTATTGGCCACTAAATCCAATTAATTTAGACCTTCTTTCTATGAGTATCACATTCATAAGAAAGATGCCAAGTAATTCTTAGTCAAGTCTGTATATTTAAATATCCCCCAAATTAATTCATTGAGAAAATGCTAGGGTTTGCTAAAAATACAGAGAGCAATAACAAAGTCTCATATACCTACCACTCAGCTTCAGCAAACCCTAGCATTTTCTCATATTTATTACATAATTTTTTTTTTAGAAATAAAAATTTGTCAAGAATCCTCATGACATCAGTTTCTTCCTTCTTCTCTTCCCAGAAGGACCATTCTCCTGAATTGGGTGCATTTCAATGGGAAATGTGTATATCTCTGTATTTTTCTGTATGTTTAAAATATTTCCAAATTAAAACAAAATAAGTTCTGTATTTTCCACTGGCTGAAGAAACTGTGTTTTCAAAATATACTACTGTTGAGCTGATAGAGAGGCATTGATTTTAAAAATGTGATCCTTGATAGCTCAGTTGGTAAAGAATCTGCCTGCAATACAGGAGACCCCGGTTCGATTCCTGGATTGGGAAGATCCCCTGGAGAAGAGAAAGGCTACCCACTCCAGTATCTCGGCCTGGAGAATTCCATGGACTGTATAGTCCATGGGGTTGCAAAGAGTTAGACATGATGGAGTGACTTTCACTTTTACTTTAAACAATGGAGGGCCAGAGACACCTGCTCACTGCTGATGATTCAGGCATTTTGTAACTCTATAATTTTAGGCAACTGTTTGATCCTCAGTTTTGTCATCTGTAAAATGGGGATAATCTCTGTCTTGCCTACTTCACAGGGATGTTGTGAGAGTAAATGAGGCTATGGTAATAGAAGTAAGAAGTGATCTTTGGAACAATTGCTACTCATGATTGAGCAGTAGCTGTGTTTTCAGACAGGCACTAAACATTTATTATTTCCTTTAAGGCTGATAACAACTCTAGGATATAAGTATTATTTTTACATAAGAAACAGTAAAGCTCTGAAACATACGGTTTTCCCATGCTCTTTCTTCCAGAACCAACTTCTGCCAACAAGAAAGAGGCAATGACTAGGAGATGGAGGACCTACAGTGGTCTGCGACCCACCTGTGACCCGGCACACAAAGTTCTGACCAACCGAGATAACCGGGCTGTGCAGATTTCTTTGGACATTATAGTCTGGGAAATAGAGAGTGAATCAGACATTAGTGGCAGGAATCAAAGCTGAGAGAACACATGGAGATAGGATGCCAAAGTGGGGGGAGGCAGGTGTGTTTAAGGGGACACCACTGGACCATGTGTTACGTGAGCTGTGAGTCAGTGCAAGTTGTAAATAAGCAGAAGCCAGGAAGCATAGACTAGATGCCCAGAAGACAGAACTGGTTTGTTGGTTGGTAGTGACAGGGAAAATGCGGGGTTAAATCACCCTCATATTTGTACATTGACAAACTCTCATGTGGTTGGACCAGTCAAGGTCCCAGCTGGAAACATGTGGTACCCTCAAAAGAAGGATGGAGAAGAGCTGGATAAAGGGACAATTTACCAACGGTGACACAGGGTTAAGGAAACCAACAAGGAACGATGAGGCTCCTAGGATTAACAACCATGGGGGTCCACAGTCCTAATTAGGCAAAAGGAGAATTTGTTACTGGAACCCGGCCAGACCTATAGCTTTATTCAATAGGAGCTGTGGCTTTAAATTTTATTCATTTATTTATTTAATTTTTGGCCATGCCATGTGGCATATGGGATCTTGGTTCTCCAACCAGGGATTGAACCTCTGTCCCCTGCATTGAAGAGCATGGAGTCTTAACCAGAGGACCACCAGGCAAGTCCCAGGAGCTGTGGCTTTTGGTAAAGAAACACAACTACCAGTAACATGTTGACCTGACAAGGAAGGGGCTGGAGGAATAAATACACCAACCTGGGTCTCTTTTGGGGGTGATTTTCTTCCCAAATCACCTGTCAGTGCCTCCCACTAGCCAAACCCAACCAGAACCTGGAAAGCAAGAGAATTGGTCATTCAGGTCTGCCTGCCTGGTCACAGAGCCAGGTGATGAAAGAAGGAGAATAGACTCAGAGTGACAAATGAAAACTGTCCAGTGCAGTGATGGAAGTGTCCAGATAATTCAGAACCCAGCACTGTTGAGAACACTCTCACTTCCTTGTGGTTGAGCTTTGCTTCTGCTTGGGGGTTCCCATAGGGTTTTTCACCCTTGTTTTCACAAGTAGCCATAGAATATGAAGCCATGCATGAAGACACCTGGGTGAGTCTCTGGTCCTTGCAATCAAGAGCCTAGAAACATAAAAGTGTTAATGCATTTCCTCCATGGTGGAAATGGGAGAGCCTGGAACTAAAGCCACCAGAATCTGGTCTAAATTCAAGCTCTTTCCACTCCACAAAAGTGGCTGTACAAATGTGATAGCAGCCCCCTGAAAAAGTGTAGAAGCTCTGAATCTCAAGTTATTTTGTGGGAAGCCACTGGGACAGATCTTAGAATATGGTGGTTAAATGTGCAAAAAGATGCCTTGGGAAGGTCCCACTCATGGAATACAGATCAGGTAAGAGCAGGGAGAGATGGAAAGCAGATGTTTAACTTTGCGATAATGTCAAGGTTCTACTCAAGGATCTTGAGAAGGGTGGCGGTGTGTATGTAAAGGGTGACAGAATTGTTCACTTGCTACGTGCGAGGCACTGCTCCAGGGGCCAAAGACGTAGCAGAGAACCTAACAGACTCCTGCCCTCCTGGAGCTTCTGGTCACTGAAGCTGTGAGAGTAGATAAGCTTTCCAAGGGAGAAGTGAATAGTGAGGCTTAGATATGCCTGTGAGGAAGAGGATGAAAGAAAGACAAGAAAAGAACCAGTGGAGCAGCAAGCAGAGGGCCCGAGGGGCAACTGGCTTGGTAACATGGTGAGCCAACCAAAAGCAAGAAGGAGGTCCACAGGGCTGGCTGCTGGGGCTTGTTGCCTAGGACAAGACCAAGTAGACAAGACCAATGCTGCTGGCATTGACAAATGGGGGAAGCTGGGTCAGAGCAAGTCAGTGGGGTGGGTGGAAGCTAGATTGTGGGAGGTCATGGAGGCACCATTACAGTTAAGACTTACAACAGAAGTGCTGTGCAAGGAGGAGAGTTGGATGCCTGGGTGGAATGAATTGGGAGATTGGGATTGAGATGTATACAAGAATCTGCCTGCCAATGCAGGAGACACGAGTTTGATCCCTGGGTTGGGAATATCCCCTGGAGTAGGAAATGGCAACCCACTCCAGGATTCTTGCCTGGGAAATCCCATGGACAGAGGAGCCTGGTGGGCTACAGTCCATGGAGTTGCAGAGTCAGACACGACTAAGCACACATGCATGTTTAAACCAGATAACAATGAGAACTTCCTGTATTAGCTCAGGGAACTCTACTCAGTGCTCTGCGTGACCTAAAGGAAAGGAAATCCAAAATAGAGGAGATAGATGTTTAGGTATAGCTGATTCACTTCTCTGTACAGCACACACTGTCACAGCAGTGTAAAGCAACTCTATGCTAATAAAAATTAATTAAAAAAAAAGAGAATTAGATGCCTTCATAGCACTGGTAACTTGATGTGGATATCATTCTCAAAGGATCTGGTCCTCAGATTTATGATCCTTAAATCTTAATTGCATAAGAATGGAACTGATCCTAGGGTTTGCTGCTGCTGCTAAGTCTCTTCAGTTGTGTCTGACTCTGTGCGACCCCATAGACGGCAGCCCACCAGGCTCCCCTGTCCCTGGGATTCTCCAGGCAAGAACACTGGAGTGGGTTGCCATTTCCTTCTCCTAGGGCTTAAGTCATGCCAATAAGATTCATTAAAACTGATTTATAACCCCACATACCAGGTTGGTAATTTTCAATGAGTGAGATTCTTTTTCAGTGTTGGGTGTATTTGTGTCCATTATCGACAGCACCCCATCCCAGCATTAAGCTGCTTGGAAAACTGAATTACTCATCAGAGGTTGTTCAATGGTATAAATGAGGACAAAGGGAAACAGCTAATCCTGACGTGTACGTCGGGGTTTCCCAGGTGGCACTAGTGGTAAAGAACCCGCTTGCCAATGCAAGGAGACGTAAGAGATATGGGTTCGATCCCTGGGTCGGGAAGATCCCCCTGGAGGAGGGCATGACAACCCACTCCAGTATTCTTGCCTGGAGAATCCTATGGACAGAGGAGCCTAGCAGGCTACAGTCCACAGGGTCATAAAGAGTCAGACATAACTGAGTTGACTTAGCACACACATAGGCACGTGTGAGGTGTATGTCATCCAGGCAATGATGGAAGACTCCTCTGGTAACCCGTCTGCCTACCCCTGACCTCTAAATCTTGGAGTCCACGAATGCTCTGATTTTCGACTTGTCTTTTTCCATTGATGCTCTTGGTGATCTCATCAGTATCACTGACATCATGTATTAACCACTCCCAAATTATGCCCCCATCCAGATCTCCGGCTTAAGCTCCAGACTCATACAGCCAGGTGGCTGCTTGAGATACCCTTACTTGGATCTCTAACAGACATCTCAAATTCTGCATGTTCAACACAGAACTGCTTGCCTCTCCCAAACCTTCTGCATCCACAGACTTCCCTGGTGAGTGATGGCAGCTCCATTTTCCAATTGCTCAGGTCAAAATCATTGGAGTTGTCTTGAGTTCTCTGTTTTTCTCATATCCCATGTCTGGTGCATCAGATAATCCTGCGGACTTTCTTCAAAATACAACCAGACCAGACCGTCTCAAGACACCTCCACTGCCATCATCTGGGTCTGAGCCACCATCATTAAAAAAAAAAATTTATTTGGTTTCGAGTCTTAGTTGTGACATGAGGGAACTTCATTGGGTCATGTGGTATCTTTCCTTGTGGTGCAGGGCTCTCTAGTTAAGGCATGTGGGCTTAGTTTCTCTGCAGCATGTAGGATCTTAGTTCCCTGACCAAGGATAGAACGCACATCCCCCACACTGCAAGGCAGATTCTTAACCAGTGGACCACCAGGGAAGCTGGTAAGACAATATCAGCTCTTGCTTAGATGATCACACTGGCTTTTTATCTGGCCAGTTCCCAGCCAGAAATAAGAGTGTCTTGAAATATAATTCAGATTATGCCACTCCTTTGCTCGGGACCTTCCAATGGCTTCTGTTTAGATGGGCCCCACCACCTCTCTGGGCTCATCACCTACCATTCTCCTCCCTGCTCATTCTGCTCCATCATTCTGAGCTTCTCTGCTTCCCCACCACCCCCCTAACATGTTCCTACCTTGGGCCTTTGATATTTCCTTTTTGCCTGGAATGTTTTCCTTCAGATGCCCACTTGGCATCCCTCTCTTGCCTCTTCTAGGGCTTTGCTCAAACCCCAGTGGGGTCTTCCTTGCCTAACCAAAGCAACGCTGTGGTCCCTCTGCCCTGCTCTTCCTCTTCCCTCCCCCTGGTGCTTTTCTCCATTGCCTCTTCCACCCCCTAATTTCCTACACACACTATGGTTTATCTGTTTATTTTGAGCACTGTCTGTCTCCCATGCTAGAGTGAAGGGTCCAGCAGGTTGGGAATTTTGTTGATTTTACTCGCTATGTATCCCCAGGACCCAGAGCAGGGTCTGACAATATGTTTACTGAATGAAGGAATGAGCAGATTATTTCTGTCCCAAGAGGGTGTATCTCTCCAGCAGTCCCAAACACCCTGTTAACCCGTCAGTGTCCTTTGTCCCTGGGTCTTGCTGGGCAAACATCCACACCCTGCAACTCCTGCCAACCAGCCCTGTACCATCCACAGCCTCAGTCTCATGCCCAGATGCTCTGTGGAAGGCTGGGAAGGGAAGGAAAAGGAAGGCTCAAGCTTTCCCTTCACTCGGAACATCTTTTGCCTTCCTGAGTTTACCCACAGGGCGCTGTTGTGGTTTAGGTTGTATTCAAGCACTTATTTGACATAACCTCTCAGGTAGCATCTGGAGGGTCACCATCCCTTCAGGAATATTCCCCTTGTGACTGGCAGGAGATTGTTTTCTCAACCCCTTGCCATCTGTGGAAAATTAAAGGTGCTAGGAGGGAAAGGGATAGGAAAGAACATGGGAGGAACAAAGTTTCAGGAAAATGCATGGGACTCTGTGTGGTGGCCCCACTTAGGTGCAGAAAAAGCATTGGGTGCTTTGCAACTGTGTCTGATAATATGACCCCCAGGGTGAAAAGTGCTGAGGATTAATGGTTGGTGAATCCAGGCTGGCATTTTGCCTGAATTATGTGTGCTGGGCCAATGGGCCAAAATCTCACATTCCTTACACCAACCTTATTCTTCTCCTCCAAGAGATTTTACATTTATCCTGCATATTGCCCATGAACTGTGGTTACATCCTGTGCGTTTATTAAATTAAAAGCCCATGGATCCACTATACATCCTAACCTGGCTTTTCCCCTCAACGTTATTGAAGTATAATTGAGAAGTAAAAATTGTATAAATTTAAGGTGTACAACATGTTTTGATATAAGATGCTGGTCAAAGGATACAAAGTTTCAGTTATGCAAGATGAATAAATCCTTAAGATCAAGTGTGCACTATGGTGACTATAGTTAACATCATCGACTGTAGCTTGCCGGGCTCCTGTCTATGAAATTCTCCAGGCAATACTGGAGTGGGTTGCCATTTCCTACTTCAGAGGATCTTCCTAACCCAGGGGTGGAATCCATGTCTCTTGGGTCTCCTGCATCGGCAGGTGGATTCTTTACCACTGTGCCACCTGGGAAGCCCATAGTTAATAATACTGCACTGTATTCTTGAATTTACTAAGACAGTGAGTGTTCTTGCCACACACACGAAAAAGTAACATGTGAGGTGATAGACATGTTAATTAGCTTGATTGTGGTAATCATGTCACAAGGTATATTTACATCTAACCTAGCTTCAAGCTTTGGGGAAGAGCAAAGAGAAATGCTTGCTTTCAGGGAACGCCAGGTTCGCTGATGCTCACAGGTAGAGAACTGTGTGCTCCAACTGTATGTGCTAAGATCCAGCTCTGTTTCAGAGAAATTCTACTTCCACTGGACTTCAGATCTCAGCAAAGTTTTTATGTCAGAATATGCATTATGCCCCATCAAAGCATTTGTCAGGAGCAACCCTGGATACTAAATCAATATAAATTAAAATAAAGATGGAAAGAGTAAGAGGTTAAGTTACTCATTCTTTGTTCACTAAAGCAGAACTAAGTCTTGTTTTTTGAAGACTTAGTTTTTCCCAGGTTGAAAGGAAAAAAGGGTTAAGACGATGCTTTGTGTGTATTAGTTGCTAAGTCGTGTCCGACTCTTTGCAACCCCATAGACTATAGCCTGCCAGGCTCTTCTGTCTGGAATTCTCCAGGCAAGAATACTGGAATGGGTAGCCATTCCCTTCTCCAGGGGATCTTCCTGACTCAGGGATCGAACCCAGGTATCCTGCATTGCAGGCAGATTCTTTACCATCTGAGCCACCAGGGAAGCCCAAACAATGCTTTGCTACCTCACAGTTAACTTCAGCACTGCTTGGTCCCCAGGCATCTCTAAGAGAAGAGAGGATGGAGTTGCTTCCTTAAAGTCCCAGCGCTCTTGGCAGTCTGTTTGGTCCCAATAGTCTCCTGAGGGTGGCGTGTATAAATTGACACTTGACATAGCGGATGGCCTGGGAGTCTGTGGGACTTAGGTGGATGTGGTTAGTTTTCTGCTAGAAAATGCATAGTTTCAAGTCCTCTCCTATTAGTTTCGCCACTTAGAAACAGGCACTCAGGATTCCAGACATCTGGCAAATTCAACAAACCTGCCTTAACAAAAACTGAGTATTATGAGGAAGGTATGATGCTAAATCTAGCCTTTACGAATAGAGATAGAGTTGGAGGGGAGAGACACAGGTGTGGCATTAGTTCCCATATGCAGTGTTGTGCATGGGGGTGTGGAGTAGGTAGACTGACAGAGGGCCAGAGGGCCTGGCTGCTCCAGTCTCTAGACTCTGCAGAGTGCTTGCGCTAAGGGTCAAGAAGCAGTGAGATGTCCCAGGAACAGGAATTCTGCAGCGATGTGCATCCCAGGCCATAGGCAGTTAGAAAACCTTCACAAGGGTTATTACCACCTTTTCTTAGGTGGTCAAGCCCTACCCACCTGAGGTCAAGTTCCCAGGTAGGCTGGCAGGAGCAAGGTATAACTGCTCCCCTTTCCTGGCTCCAGTCTCCAGGGCAGAGAAATCAGGAGCCAGGCAAAACCTTGTTAACAATTTGTGACCAGAGTGAGCAAAACTAATCCCAAAGTGCCACTTTTCCTCCCATTCCTCCACTTGACCTTAACTTCCCTACTTTGCCAGAGCCCTGGGTAAAAGGTCCAGTTATATTTCTTCCCCATGGATGTACCTCCTATGACCATTTATAATTCACTCCCAATCAAGTCAAGAGGCAGATGTTTATATAACGTGTAATCTCATCTGGAGATGTACTCAGGGGTGATCCAACCTTGATGGAGATTCCCAATCACAGATCTGACTCACTGTTATACTCAATCATCTGTTTTATTTTAAAACATGTCTACACTGCATTGAGCACAACACAGATGTGACCAGGAAACCCATAGCCCTGTCCCAGCAGGTGATAGGTCCAGTGTATGACTTGGGGTTGACTATTATTTTTCACAGTAAGAAAAAAAAAAAAAGAGAATAAGAAAGAGGAAACTAACATTATTCCCAACTCCTGTTCAGAAATCTGAGTGATGAAATGGAAGGGTATTTAAGAGATTCATAAAGCATTTCCAAAGCCCATTTTCTCCATCAGCTGATGATCAATTATTGAACCTGGGATATTGGACTAGCTGGACTTGAGTGACACAAGGGCATACTGTTTCAAATTACATCCACCCATTACTGCAAAAGGTAGGGGAACAGGCCAGGCTTTCTGACTGATAGTCTACTTTTCCCTGTTTTATGAACCTGATGAATTCAGAGGCTATCAGAAATGTATAACCGCAACTGTGATGTATAACAGCATCTGCTCAGTGTAAAACCTTTTTGTGTAGGGGAAAGAATTCAGTTGGCCTACGGGAAGACATGTCCTGAGCTGGATGGTGCCCATACAGAACTGTCAATCATGACCCCACTGAAATATGTGGGATCTCGTGAAAATCAGAAACAGCTTCCATTTTAAGATAAAGTCTCTAAATCCAGTTGCCTTTTAAAAATTAGCATTCCCATTTCTTTCCTCTGAAGCAGAAAGTGAACGCTAGGAAGCCAACAGGTTTTGTTTGTGACAAGCACACACAGGGTTTGGGGACCACTGCGGCTCAGTCCCTGGAACACCTGAGCCCCTGGCATCACTGGGCCTCCAGGGCTGAGGTCCTCATATTCCAGAACAAAGAAGCCAATATAGAGGACTTGGGTGATGGGGAAGTGAGAAGGCCACCCCGTCAGGTCTGGATCTCTATCATCTGAGGAAAATGGAAGTAAAAAATTTATACTTGTGTACAAACAAACCTTTGATTCATCAAGTCATTGATGAAGAAGACAGCAGAGTACACCGAGACCCTTGGTGTGAGAAACAAAATGCCTTCCCCAAAGTAAGACTTCTATTTATGATCTAAAACAGAGGTCTTTGAAATGCTTTACCTGGACCAGTGAAAGCCAGTTGCTAATTACATATTATACAAGTATAAATTTTCTACTTCATTATCCATACCAAATCAGGCTCTAAAAACAGACCCCATTGGACTGGAATGTGTATGTTTTAACAGATCAGAAACTGCAAAGCACTTACGCCACTAACTGACATAGCTCTATCCCCAAGGACGCCATTGGTATAAATATTTTCAGATTCCTTTGCATTTTAACAATAACAGAGGAGAGTCAAAACAAAGGCTAATTACAAAGACAAAAACAAAGACAATTACAGCTTCTGACATTCACTGATTGTGTTGGCCATAAAGTTTGTTCAGATTTTTCTGTAAGATCTTACGGTAAAAACCTTAACAAACTTTTTGGCCAACCCAATCTATTGTCTATTTAGTTACAAATCAGGTTTAACACAGCTTTGCTCCATTTTCTATGCATTTTGCCTTTTAAATTACACACAAAATTTATATTAAAACAATAGTTTTTTTTCAAAAGACAAAGGCTTAGAGGAGCACGTCTGATGAATAATCTTTCCTTCGGTTAGTTTTAGCGAGTGGAGGGATCACCGTGGATTTTGAGTGTGGTGGTGAAGCAATTCCACGGGTCATCTTCTCCATGTGCTCAGGGACGTCACAGGGGGGGATGTCGGAAACTCTTTTTTAAAATGTATTGGCAGGACAGCACAATTCTTTAGCACTTTAGGGCCTGTGAAGACAAAGAGAAAGGTGACTGTCACTTCTTTGTGACTACTAACCCGGTGAGTCATTGTTCTGATGGTCCTTTGTCTACATCTTCCAGTTCTGAGTCCTGGGGCTCTTCTCTCCCTGCTCATCCCTCCTCTAGGCCTGATTCTCAGGATCAGATTCAGGCCTGACCTAGGGTCAGGTTCCCGAGCATTTCCAGACACATAAATCTGCAACTGTATCGCTGCTTATGTCCCTTGACCACCCCCTCCCCCAGTCGTATAACATTTATCCTCTCCCCATTCAATCATATCTCCCCAACAGAACTAAGAAAATGTTTTCCTCTGGCTATGAATTTGAAATGTTCTGAATTCCTAGGAAATTTTAATGGAGAAATAATTCCTTTCCTTGGGTGCATGCAGGTCAGGAGTGGAGGGAGGGGCCCCAGCACCAGTGGAATTCCTCATCAGAATAGGGTCTGCCACTAATGTTCTTCTGAGAACCACCTACCTCTGATGACTGGTAGTAGGGTGATTGGGTATCGTTAAAACTTGGTTGGGCTTTCCTTCAAGTTCACTGAGTTGGAAAATTAAGAGGTCAAATTGGGTCAGATTGCAATGGAAATCAACTGAAGAGCCATCTGGGGTGCTCTCTTTGCTTAGGGAGGTTGGTGGCTTCTGCACATGATCTTTATTTACAGTGTCTATTAGTTCAAAGGTTGGAAACCACTCCCTTCATTTACCATCACAAGAGCCTAAGGTTTATACTTACGAGTATCTTCCCATTTTCCGAACAATCACAGAGATGATTCCACCAAAGACTGCGATGCCTAGTAAGACCCCAACAATGATTCCAACCAGGGTCCCCACTGACAAGCCACCTGAATGAGACAGAAGAAAAAAAGCCGAGTCCCCAGATTAACAATACAGCAGCAATAAGCCACGCCATAGGCCCACCGTAGATAACAAAAGATGCTCTACATTGTTTGTCCTCTATCTATCTAGTAGGAGGTGACTTAGAAGGGGAGAAAAGCTGGGGTTAATCTAATCAGGGAAAGATTTCTGGACCTCAAGATATATCAAGAAGCATACCACTCCGACTAAGTGGCTTCACTGTTGATTACTGGGTAGCTTTTGTGTACACACAGCTATTAAATTAGCCCCTATTTCCATTCTTAGGAACCATATATTGTGATATGACACCATTCTCCACAGCTGTTGTGAAGACTCACTTGTGGTTTGCTTATTTTCAAATACAGGCAATTCCCTTTTCTCTCTTAAGAGATTTGAAACATTTTCAAAAGGTTTTCTGCTCCCAGTTGATTACAATCCAGGAAAGAATGTTAATTCATCACAAAGATTAAAGTTCAAAGAAACCTTCTTAAAAACTCCCATAAGAATGTTTTGATAACAAAATCTAACCCACCTTTCTGAGTGCTTTTTGGTTTTTCTCCATCTGTTTTCCCTATAAAGAGAGAGTTGCAATGATAAAGAATTATTAGGAGTTAATAACTATAATTTAACAATTGGCACAAGATGGATTTACTCTAAGTGGAAGGTAGCAAAACACAAGCAAAGAGGATACTTTCTTAAGTAAATCGGATCAGGGGACTTTTAAGCAGGCTCTGATGTGATCCTGTCTTTAAAACTATTATTTATTGAATTTATGAATGCTTCTTCACACCTATGAGTCCATAGTTTTTTGGTAAACGTTACTTTTTTCACCACCCACTGTAGAGAGCAGAGTCAAGGTAACTCGCCCAGAGAGATCTTAAATAAATGGTCGAAGATTTCAGAAGTTAGGGTAACAAAAGAATCCAAGGCTGTTGATCTTTGGTCCAAAGTCAAGATCATGAAAAACTCACCCATTGGGAGGAGGTTTATTTTGAAGAAACATCATTTTGAGAGCAAAATGTTTTGAAAGTTGTGGTTAAGACTGTGATATCACCCATCTTATGATATCAATTTCCTTTTCTTTCATAGAAAATCCAGATCTTACAGGGCACTTAAGCTTAATGAGACTACACTTTTTGTATTTTCAGTTCATTCAGTTCAGTCACTCAGTCATGTCTGACTCTTTGTGACCCCATGGACTGCAGCACACCAGACTTCCCTGTCCTTCACCAACTCCTGGAGCTTGCGCAAACCCATGTCCATTGAGTTGGTGATGCCTTCCAACCATCTCATCCTCTGTCCCCTTCTCCTCCCGCCTTCAATCTTTCCCAGCATCAGGGTCTTTTCCAGTGAGTCAGTTCTTCACATCAGGTGGTCAAAGTATTGGGGTTTCAGCTTCAGCATCAGTCCTTCCAATGAATATTCAGGACTAATCTCCTTTAGGATGGACTGGTTGGATCTCCTTGCAGTCCCAGGGACTCTCAAGAATCTTCTCCAACACCACAGTTCAAAAGCATCAATTCTTCAGTGCTCACCATTCTTTATACTCCAACTCTCACATCCATACATGACTACTGGAAAAACCATACCTATGACTAGACAGACTTTTGTTGACAAGGTAATATCTCTGCTTTTTAATATGCTATTTAGGTTGGCCATAGCTTTTCTTCCAAGGAGCAAGTGTCTTTTAATTTCATGGCTGCAGTCTTTTAATTTCATTTGCAGTGATTTTGGAGCCCCCCAAAAATAGTTGGAGAAGGCGATGGCACCCCACTCCAGTACTCTTGCTTGGAAAACCCCATGGATGGAGGAGCCTGGTGGGCTGCAGTCTATGGGGTCACGAAGAGTCGGACACAATTGAGGGACTTCACTTTCACTTTTCACTTTCATGCATTGGAGAGGGAAATGGCAACCCACTCCAGTGTTCTTGCCTGAAGAATCCCAGGGACAGGGCAGCCTGGTGGGCTGCTGTCTATGGGGTCGCACAGAGTCAGACACGACTGAAGCGACTTAGCAGCAGCAGCAGCAAAAATAGAGAGTCTCTCACTATTTCCATTTGTTTCCCCATCTATTTGCCATGAAATGATGGAACCAGATGCCATGATCTTAGCGTTCTGAATGTTGAGTTTTAAGCCAACTTTTTCACCCTCTTCTTTCACTTTCATCAAGAGGCTCTTTAGTTCTTTTTCGCTTTCTGCCATAAGGTTGGCATCATCTGCATATCTGAGGTTATTGATATTTCTCCCGGCAGTCTTGATTCCAGCTTGTGCTTCATCCAGCCTGGCATTTCTCATGATATACTTTGCATTTAATAAGTAAGTACTTTGCATTTAATAAGCAGGGTGACAATATACAGCCTTGACGTACTCCTTTCCATATTTGGAACCAGTCTGTTGTTTCATGTCTGGGTCTAACTGTTTCTTCTTGACCTGCCTACAGATTTCTCAGGAGGTATGTAAGGTAGTCTGGTATTCCCATCTCTTTAAGAGTTTTCCGCAGTTTGTTGTAATCCACACAGTCAAAGGCTTTGGCGTAGTCAATAAAGCAGAAGTAGATGTTTTTCTGGAATTCCCTTTGTATTTATGGCACTATTATTATAGGATTTCTATCTGCAGCTAACTCTAATTTAGTGGTTCAAATGTGAATATTCTTATTTACCTAGCATGTGGATATAAGTTGCTTAACTATGAATACCTCTCTGGAAGAAAGAAATAACATTGTTTTCTTCAGATAATGTTTACACAATTCTATTAAAAAATAAAGGCCTTTTGTTTCTCCCATCAACTTGTTGGTATACTGAGCTCTTCACTCCTCTGGGTGGTAGTTGTTTATAAAGAAAAAGTCGAGAGGCCTTAATTTAATGAGACAACAGAGAGATGTGATTTAATCAGGCTCACCCCTAGAATCTTAGCTCACGATTTGCAAAGTATCAGATATCCAATATTCTCCTAATCAAAAGTGAAACCAGCCAACCATCAACTATAAGATGGTTACTTTTTCTAATGGTTGATTTGGAAAGAAAAGAAGTTATCCACTCTGTATCAGGTCCATCTTTCAAAAAAAAAAAAAAAAGACATCCTTTCAAGATGGCCCCAGAGTTGTCATTGTTCAATAGCTAAGTTGTGTCTGATTCTTTAAGACCCCATGGACTGCAGCATGCCAGTCTCCCCTGTCCTCCACTATCTCCAGGAATTTGCTCAAACTAATGTCCACGGAGTCAAGTGATGCCATCCAACCATCTCATCCTCTGTCGTCCCCTTCTCCTCCTGCCCTCAATCTTTCCTAGCATCAGGGTCTGTATCAAAGAGTCAGCTGTTTGCATCAGATGGTCAAAATACTGAAGCTTCAGCAATAGTCCTTCCAATGAATATTCAGGGTTGATATCCTTTAGGATTGACTAGTTTGATCTCTGTGCAGTCCAAGGGACTCTCAAAGTCTTCTCTAACACCACAGTTTGAAAGCATCAATTCTTCAGTTCTCAGCCCTTTTTGTGGTCCAACTCTCACATCCATACATGACTACTGGAAAGACCATAACTTTGACTACATGAACGTTTTTTGGCAAAGTGATGTCTCTGCTTTTTAATGTACTGTGTAGGTTTGTTATAGTTTTCCTTCCAAGTAGCTTTTAACTACTTTTAACTTCATGGCCCCAGAGTACAGGTCCTTGAACCCATCTCTTCCTGCATGAGCTGAACCCATGGCTCTAGAACATTTACATGAAGCTCAAGCTGATCACACCAACTCACATAAAAAAGCAGTTGGGAGACTTCTGGGTTTGAGGCCTGCCCAGAACAAAGGTGTCATCCTATCAACTCCCTGAATGTTATACCTGGCTGACAACTACCAGTAGAGGCAGGGCAAACATTTGCTTTTCATGTCTTAACATGGTGGCTCATGACACATTATCACCATCAATGGCACCATTTTCCAGAAAATATATTACCAAAATAAAGTTTGTGGATGATTTATCACTAAATTAAAGTTTACTAGACTTATACTCCCTAGGCCTCTTCCCAATTACACCGCCTGTGATCACTTGAATGTATCATGCACATGAACATCATCAAACTTGGGCGTTTGATGGGAAAGGCATTTGCAGTCCTAATAAAATTACCTCTTAAAAAGCCAAGTGTTTGTAATTACATTTTAACTCACATGTGAAAATTTCTTGGAACACTGATGCATGAAGTAGGAATGTGCCGTAAGTCACAGTATTTGTGAAAGGGTGGGGAAGAAGACAGACAAGAAAGTAATCATGAGTATTTTCCAGGAAATTGAGACATTTTCTTTTTAAGGAATAGGAGAAATATTCTGGTATGATATAAAAAAAATACTCAACTTGGAATGCTCCATTTGCGGCTTGCCATGAATAAGCTGTCAGCTCTTGTTACAAACGATCAATGCTTCTCCAAAATTTTGAAATGTTTCCAATGATTAATTATATTGATTCTTTCCTTGTTTAACCCTATTTAGTTCGCTTTGGTGTTTAATGCCAACCATTTCTTTAGTATCTTAGAGTAACCCTTAGGCATCATTTTCTAAGCATATTATGAAACTTTTCTATCTTTGTAGTAACGTACGCATAATATAAACACTACTATCTTCACCATTTTTAAGTATACTCTTTGATGGTATTATGTACATTCACCTGGTATGCAACCATCAGCCCCATCCATCTCCACAACTCTTTTTCACCTTGCAAAACTGATACTCTCTACCCATCTCCATTCCCTCCCCACACCAACCCCTGGCAACCACCATTCTGCTTTCTGTGATTTTGACTACTCTATTTACCTCATCTAAGTGGAATCACAGAGTATTTGTCTTTTCGTGACTGGTTTATTCCATTTAGTCCTCAAGGTTCATCCATGTTATAGCATGTGTGAGAATTTTCTTCTTATTAAAGGCTAAAGAATATTCCATTGCATGTATATGACACATTTTGTTTACCCAATCATCTATTCGTGGACAGTTGGGTTGCTTCCATGTTTCAGCTATGGTGTATAATGCTGCTGTGACCATAGGTGTACAAATACAACGCATTTTAAAAATCTGCAGAAGTGCTTTAGAGTTTTAAAAACCAGACTGGTGATTGGGAATTGTATATCAAACAATAAGGAATAACTTTCTAGGTGTTCAGCTGTGCAACTGGTTTTAGGAATCTTGGGTTCAGGGAGGTCCTTACGTTTACTTTAATTTAAAGATGAAAACACCTAACTAGGTATATATGATAGGAAATTGCTGAAGTTAGCAAGCATTCATTGCAGTTACTAGAAGATTAGTTCCTTTTCTCTTCCACCCCTATCTACTATAAAATAAGGCGTATTTAAAAAATATTCCAAATAACTGAATTTCTTTCAAGAAAGCTCTGGAAATAGGAAGCTCTTCCTCTTACTAAGTTGTAATGGCAATCATCTTTCCTCACAATCATTAGTGATGGTCTAAACCTCATAATAGTGATGCAGACTCAAAGTTGTCCTTCAGAATTTCTCCCCAAGGTGCACCTCCATTCACATTGCTGCATATACCAGCTGTAAAGTATAACCCCAAAGCCTGGTAAGACAGGCTTAGAATAGATTCTTGCATCATGTGTACAGACATGAACTCAATGTACAGTAAGATAGTAAATGTTAGCAATGTTATTGCTGTTCAGTCGCTAAGTTGTGTCCAACTCTTTGTGACCCCATCAACTCCAGCACACCAGGCTCCTTGGTCCTCCACTATCTCTTGGCGTTTGCTCAAATTCATGTCCGTTGAGTTGGTGATCCTATCGAACCATATCATCCTCTCCTGCTCCCTTCTCCTTTTGCCTTCAATCTTTCCCAGCATCAGGGTCTCTTCCAATGAGTTAGCTTCCTGCATCAGGTATTGGGAGCTTCAGCTTCAGCATCAATCTTTCCAATGAATACTCAGGATTTATTTAGTGTTGACTGGTATGATCTCCTTGCAGTCCAAGGGAGTCTTCTCAAGGACCACAATTCAAAAGCATCAATTCTTTGGCATTCAGCCTTCTTTATGGTCTAACTCTCATATCCTTACATAACTACTGGAAAAACCATAGTTTGACTATACAGACTTTTGTTTAATATGCTATCCAGGTTTGGCATAACTTTCTTTCCAAGGAGCAAGTGTCTTTTAATTTCACTGCAGTCACCATTTATAGTGATTTTGGAGCCTAAGAAAATAAAATCTGTTATTGCTTCCACTTTTCCCCCTTCTATTTGCCAGGAACTGATGGGACTGGATCAGTTTTTTGAATGTTGAGTTTCAATGTTAGGACAGAATCTACTAAGATATACATAGGTTGGCTAACTTTTACCCACTTGGGTGTCAACACAGAGCTTTTTTGTGTAGCATTATATTAGCTTAGGGTCAGCAATATGACGCTGGTAGCTATCTCACTTACTTTTGTGGGGCATTGTCACTAGCTGTCATTCGAAGTAGAGAGCAGAATTCAACAACCCAATAAATATGAGCTCTGAACCCACCACACAAAGCTTGGTTCAAAATTAGTGCTTACATTCCAACGTGTGCCATATTGATGATTATATTTGTCCCTGGATTGTTGGGGATGCATTGATGGTGCAAAAAAAGATCAACCCGTACTGGGGCGACTGCTTTTCTTACCCTGGGAGTGACTAGTCGCTGATACGTGGGTATGGACTGTGGTCTTGGCAGGTGTGCTCTTGGCGGTTGTGCTCCTGGCAGGCGTGCTCTTGGCTGTTGTGCTCCTGGCAGGCGTGCTCTTGGCTGTTGTGCTTTCGGCAGTTGGCAGATCTTCTCTGTGACCGTGTGTTACATTCTTTGTTCCTGCTGGCATCTATTGGAGATGTAGAAGGCAAAACAGACATAAAACTTAATATTGTAAAATATATACTCTGTCTTATGTCAGAAATGGACTTAAAGGAGCTTAAATGCATATGCTATATGATGACATAAATTTAAAGTGGAAACAAGATAACACACAAGAAACAAGAGTGGAGACAGGAATAAAATCATGTCTACTCCAGAAATAAATCCCAAATGTTGAGCATGCTGACTTCCTGAGGTGTAACTTTTTAGAAAATACTGGGTCACTAGGCATTAATTCTTTTCCTCCCTTGAACGTGAATGGTACTTTTTTTCCTGTAACGTTTACTCAGCACATATTATGTGGTATTATTTTTAATGCCCTTTTTCGCCCAGAGCTTACCATTTGCCATGCCCTCTAAATACATTCTCATTAACACCACAAAAAAATCCTAAGAAGTAAGTTCTCTTTTTTTTGTTTGTAAGTTATCTTTGGCTGCTTTGGGTCTTCCTTGCTGGGTGTAGGCTTCTCTAGTTGTGACTCGAGGGCTCCAGAGTGTGCAGGCTCAGTAGTTGTGGCACATGGGCTTAGTTGCCCCACAGCATGTGGGATCTTAGTTCCCCAACCAGAGACTGAACCCACATCCCCTGCACTGGAAAGCGGATTCTTAACCATTGGACCACCAGGGAAGTTTCAAGAAGTAAATTCTATTATTAGCCCTATAGTATGAACAAGGCTTAGAGAGATCAGATAATATGCCCAAGCTCACATAGCCAACAAGCAACAGAACAAGACTTGGAAATGGTTCTGTTGACTCCAAAGTTCATGTCAATATAGCATTCAACAAGCTAATGAGTACAGGCAAAACAAACAAACAAACAAACATAGATCAGTGGAATTATATCAAGCTTAAAAACTTAGTGCATAAAAAGACACAATCAGCAGAATGAAACGGCGACCTATGGAATGGAAGAAATACTCACAATCATCTTATCTAATAAAAGTATATAGAACTCCTATAAATGAATAACAAAAAAATCTAATAACTTGATTTTTAAAATGGGAAAAAGGACTTGAGTAAATCAATCTCCAGATATAGTACACAATGGCCAACAAACAAACAAAAGATACTCAATCACACTAATTATCAGAGAAAAACAAATCAAAAGTACAATGAGATTATCACCTCACACCAGTTAGGATGGCTACTATCAAACGAACAGAAAATAAATTGGAGCCATTGTGCACTGTTGATGGGGTCGTAGAATGGTTGCAACGTTAGGGAAAACAGAATGGAGGTCCTCAGAAAAATTGAAAATAGAACGGGCATATGATCCAGCAATGCTACTTCTGAGTATAAGCCCAAAAGAATTAAAAGCAGGGTTTGGAAGCTATTTGCACGTCCATGTTCATAGCAGCATTATTCACAATAGGCAAGAGTTGGAAGCAATCCAAATGCATGAAGAAAATGTAATATATACTTACATACAGTGGAATATTATTCAGCCTCCAAAGGGAAAATATTTTTACACATGAAAATATTCTTACAACATGGATGAACACTGGGGGCATTAAGCTCAAGCATACTGAAATAAGCCAGTCTCAAAATATCCTTGCATGTGATCACATGCCTATGAAGCAACTTCCTCTCTTCCTGCTACACTCACCGGAGTTGCCAAGGATTCTTTACTGGCAGCTGGGGTTGTCGTGTAATCTTCCACACCCAGGGTCGTCTTCTCATTTGTCACACCTGTAGTCACATCGTCTTCTGGCCGGACCGTGCTGGCTGAAAAGGGGAGATTGAGTCAGACCTCAAGGTGAAATCATATGGGCAGACCTAACTGGTCAGCTACAATCAGATTTTTTTTTCATTTCCGCTGGGTATTTTTTCCTTTTTAGGGAGTTTTCCTTCTGGCTTAACAAATCATTCTACATATATAGAACAGCCCGGTCATCTCCATTGTAAAAGAAAGGAAGATGGGACTCCAAAAAGGTGAAGCAGCCAGACCCTCCCTGGTTCCCACTGAGGCGTGCTGGACAGTGGGGTGTTTGTGCGTGCGTGTGTGTTTACACCTTGACTTTTCTTTCAATAATGAACCTGATTCTTTCTGGTGCCATTTCATATAAAGAATTAATGCATTTAGGTAAATAGAATTTCATATAGACCCAGAAAAATTCTCAATTAGAGTCTGGAAAGATTTCTGAACATACTGATTAGCAGGCTCTCTGTTATAAAGAGTGAAGTAAGTTGGAAAGAGGAAAATATCTATCATATATTAACGCATATATATGGAATCCAGGAAAACGGTACTAATGAACCTATTTGTAGGGCAACAGTAGAGACACAGACATAGAGAACAAACTTGTGGATGTGGTGAGGGAAGGAGAGGATGGGGCGAATTGAGAGAGTAGCGTTAACATATATACATTACCATAAAAGTGTCAAACTGTTCACTCCGTGTCCAACTCTGTCACGCCATCAACTAGCCTGTCAGGCTCCCCTGTCCGTGGAATTCTCCAAGCAATACTGGAGTGGGTTGCCATTCCCTTCTCCAGGGGATCTTCCCAGCCCAGAGATCAAACCCAGGTCTCCTGCATTGCAGGCATTTACTGTCTGAATCACCCGGGAAGCCCCATCCATTACCACATGTATTAATAAAATAGATACCCAGTGGAAATTTGCTGTATGCCTCAGGGAGCTCAACCCAGAGCACTGTGATAACCCAGAGGGTAGGATGGGGTGGGAGTTGAAAGAAAGGTTCAAGAGCAATGGTACATACGTATACCTATGGCTGATTGATTTTGATGTATGGCAGAAACCAACACAACATTGTAGAGCAATTATCCTCCAATTAGAAATAAATACATAAAAAAAAACTTAAATGAAGTAAAATAAAGCTAGATAGTAAACTTAAAAAAAAAAAGTTGATTAGTAGGCTCTATCCCAAACCTACTAAATCAGAATGTCCAAAGGCGGGGGTTCCTTCTTGTTAACATCAACCTCGTGCTCCATTTAATTTTGAGACTGCTGTCTGCTTGAATGATTAAACTCACTGGCTCTAACTACAGATCTCATACACATAGACATAGAGGTTGACATAGAGTTCAAACTCTTCTTTTGCAGTTGGGATCATCATCTACAAGGGAGGATCAGTAATATGAGTGCTGAGATAACTAACAGAACTTTTAGTGCACCCAGAGCTAAAGTAAAGAGAGACCTGACAACCCCTGGCCCTGGCTTTTCTGTATTACCACTGGACGAATGACCCTGTTGTGCCAATGAGAAAGGTTTCCAGAGGAGCAGGGAGTAGGTGGGGGTGGGACCGCAAGTTGAATTCCAGGACGCAGGGAGGACAACTTGAAGTGGCCTTTTCTTCACCCTCTTCCACAATGATTGGAGTTTATCCTGACCGAGTAGGAATGCCATCTCAATTCATCAATAACCCTTTTCACAAGTTAAAACAAATCTGACTCATTGGTCATGGGTTCCCTCCCTAGACTCAGAGAGGCTCTGGAAGAAATTTCGTGACTAAATACAGTTGCAAAATAAGTAAGCACACACAGCTCAGGAGCAAGAGGGAGGGGGTGGTTGGAGACTTCTGTGCTTAATTAAAGAGCAGATGTCTGGCCCTTGCCTTAAAACTCCCTCTTACTCTTGTGCTTAGATAGCTCAGCCAAAGCCACAGCTAATAAATATTTGATCACAGCTTCTTTGCTGATGCACAGAGGAAGGAAGCCTCTAGAGTAAATTCTCTTGTTTCATGAGCCTTCTCTTTGCATTGAGTACTACTGATCTGGTGCTGCCAATCAGTGCTTCCCAAGCGTATGCATTTTTTTCTCATCTGGGGTGGGGAAAGGCTTTCATTAGTTAGCAACTAACTGATACCTCAGTGCCAGCAAATAGATTGCTCCCTTTCTGGCTGGTTGCTAGGGTGGGAGTAGGGGTAGTGATCAGCTCTCATTAAGGACTTAAGATTATGATCTCAGCAAATTTTGTTTGTATTTATCAACTTCAAGGGGAAATATCCCTTTGCCAGGCAAGCAGTCTTTATTAAAAAACTTAGCATTCTATTTTCTTTTCTTCCACTCCAGGTTCAAATACACTTAACAAACCATCCATTTAAAAACATTTTCTGGAGTGTTCAGCAAAATCACTTACCATATGGCATCCTCTAGCTTTAAAAAGCAAAACCAAACCACCCTTGCTTAAAAAAAATAAATAAGTACAGGACTAAGTTAGTTAAAGTTGAATTCTTTCGTAGAAAGTTCAGTTCATTGAAAGCCTAATGATAAAAATTCCTTCTTGCTCTTTTCTACCCTTGGCCCACAGAGCCAAGGACTAAAATCGCTCTGAATAGACAAAGGGGCATTTTATGAATGACACTCATGATGAAGAGGCATGTCTTTTGTCTCACTGCCCTGGCATTCTTTTTGCTCCCTGGGAAAGCTGATCTTTAACAAGGGATGTTCACTTGTCTCTCTCATTATTTCGGCTGAAGGCTTTGCGGATGAACTGCTGAGTGTCCAGCCAGCATTTGACATCCTTTTCTCTTGAATGGTGAAATTCAAATCATGTGTTGCTGTCTTTCCTCTCCAATCATTTTCTTCTTCCTAAGACACGTGTGCGCATAGTCGACACACACAACTGTTTATGTAAATGCAGTGACGAACCTGCAATAACAGAGTCTGTTCTAGAGCGATGTCCCCTTGTGCTCACACGAACACCTCCCTGCCACTCCCAGCCTCCCCCAGCCTGTGGGTCAGAACCCGTGGAAATTTTCAACTCTGTCTGTAAGCCATCCATGTGCTTTGGAATTGGTGTGTACATGTTATTCTTTTAAAAACTACTACTTCTAAGAAGATGATGTGATAAATTGATTTGATCCTAAGGTGTTTAAGTTTGAGAGCCAATAAGCACTGAAGAGATGTTTATCAGGGATGAAGGTACTAGTTATGAATCATTTTTTTGGTTTTGTTTTTTTTTTTTTTTTTTAATTATGAAAGTATGACAACACGTTTACAGGAGATATGGAAAATACATAACAAAGCTACATTGTTCTGCATTTTCATTATGTATTAAAATTACATATTACAATTATTTTTTAAGTAGATAAAGTAAGATTTTTAGTTGGAGCTTCAATATCAAACTCTCAAAACTTAATAGACTGAATAGACAGAAAAGCAGAAGGATATAGTAGACCTGAAAACCACTATGAACCAATTCAACATAATTAAGAGTTATACAATTTTCACACAACAGCAGGATACAAATTCAAGTTCCCATAGACTATAAACCAGGAGACACTGGAAAATATCCAGGTGCATAAAACAAGATGCAAAAATGTCATGGCTTAAAGGTATTGGAATCATTCAGAGTCTGTTCTCTTATCACTGTGGAATTATTTTAGAAATCAGTATCAAAAGATATTTGAAAATAGCCCAGATATTTTCAAATGCAATGTGTTATTTACCAAGAGAGATCTTTGATTTAGCCATTGAAAGCCTCAATAAAGTTCAAACACTGAAAACACAAAGTGTGATTACAGAGAAGGAACCATTAAATGATAACTGTCAAACTGAGAAATTAACATCAAAGATACTTTAAAAATTTCACGTATTTGGAAATGAAATGTCCACTTTTAAATGATAGGTATATCTAAGAAGCCATAATAAGGAAAATTAGAGAATATTTGTAACAGAATAAAAATGAAATGAGAATTTATCAGAATTTGCTGCATGCAGCTGAAGCTGCTGGATATAACTAAATATTAACACAAGTGAATCATTTTTATCTTTGCATCAAAATCTAATAGCCCAAAGAAATCATTCTAGTTTCCATATATTTATGGGATGGCATTTCATTTACAATATTTAGAATTTGATGGAACATTAGTTACACTGTCACTGTGATTGTCTTACAACAGTCCCAAATTCTTGATTAAGCCTTTGAGTAAGTGTTTTCAATTTTGTGGTTTGTTTACATTTCTCTGATTTGCGGTACTGAGTTGTTCCTTATGTTTGCTGGTTGATGGGAGTGTCTTCTCTTATGACCATTTTTCTTTTATGGTATTCATCTTTAAATAATTTTTAAGTCTTCTTTATGCCTTAAGAATATATTCTTGGATTTCCTTCCCATTTAGGTCACCACAGAGCATTGACTAGGGTTCCCTGTGCTATACTTTAGGTTCTCATTAGTTATCTATTTTATACACAGTAGTGGAGAATCCCAGGGACGGGGGAACCTGGTGGGCCGCCGTCTATGGGTCGCACAGAGTCGGACACGACTGAAGTGACTTAGCAGGAGCAGCAGTGTATATATGTCAATCCCAATCTTCCAATTCATTCCCCTTTCCACCTGGTGTCCATACATTTGTTCTATTCATCTGTGTCTCTATTTCTACTTTGCAAATAGGTTCACCTGTACCATTTTCTAGATTTCACATATACGTGTTAATACGCATTTGTTTTCTCTTTCTGACTTACTTCACTCTGTATGACAGGGAACTAATATATAACCTTTTATGGCATCCAATCAATATACTACACGGCTAATTGGTTCATAACACTCGTCTGGCACCATTAAATTAATCCAGAGGGTGTGGTCTAGTGGTTAAGAATCTACCTGCCAACACAGAGGACTTTTGATTCCTGGTCTGGGAAGATTCCACACGCCGCAGAGCAACTAAGCCTGTGTGCCACGACTACTGAGCCTGTGCTCTACAGCCTGTGCCCCAAAACAAGAGAAGCCACCGCAATAAGAAGCACGCACACTGCAAGGTAAGAGTAGAGTAGCCCCTACTTGCCGCAACTAGAGAAAGCCTCCACACACCAGTGAAGACTCAGTCCAGTCCAAAATAAATAAAAATAAATTAATCCAGAGAACTGAAATATCAATAGGAAAAAGGAAATGAACAAATGCAACATAAGCTCAAGTTGCATTTTATTTAACAAAATCAGGAAATAAAGCATATTTCTTTAAGTTTTCTGGGGTAGACTAGAGTGATAAAACTGAGAAAAATATATATTCTTTGGAATAGATGCTGCAATAATTTTTTTAATTAATTGGCATTTGCATATACCTTATAAGTGGCAAGGTCTGCCATTAGTCAAACTGATAAAGCTTGTTTTGTCTCTCTGAATATCATACTTACAAACTCTTTCTCAAGATTATGTAAATATTCATCTACATTTTCTGTAAGTTTTTGTTTTTACACTGAATCTATTTGTCCTGTGTTTATCTTGAAGCATGATGTAAAATGGGAATATAAATTAGATTTTCATCCAAAAATTAAGCTGGTGTGCTTGTCCCCACTTACCAGATGAGCAAAGTGAGGCTGACAGAGACCTTCCTTGACCAACCTTTGTTGAAACTCCTCTGAGCCCTCTTCTCAGGGAGGCCATGTCCTCAGGCTTCAGTGTTCATCATTACAGAGTCTAGTTTCAGCAAGAACCCTGCTAAGTCAGTTTATAGAGAATCACTTGATTCTCTCTAATCAAGTTCTCCATCTCGCACCTTTGATTTCTAAATCCCTGGCCTGCCTTTAGCAAGAATCCCCCTACCTTTGAGGTCTCTTTTTTACAATTTTCCATCCACTGCCCTTCTCTGCTTCTTGGCTATGAATCCTCAGCTGTCCCCGTTGTACTCAGAGTTGAACCCCCATCTCTCTTCCCTGAGGCAATAGTCTTGAATAAAATCTTCCAACTGTTTGAACAAGTACCAGAATAACTTTCTTTAACAAGGTCAGAAGTTTAACAATTTTCTGAGTTGGCCTGGTCAGTAAGCAGATGCAAAGCCAAGTGTTTTAGACTGCTCATTGGCCCCTCAAACCCTTTTTTATGCCTCTGGGGTAGCTGTTGCCTGGAAAATGCCCTTCCCTGGGTTCTGACATCCTTCCTTTTCACCCCCATCCTCACTCTCCCTTAAATTATAATCCTGGTTATAGAAAGCAGTTGCTTCCTTGACCATCTCACCTCCTCTTATGAGACACCATCTATTAGAATCCCTCAGTCTAATTATGTAGTGACCACAATTTCTATTTCCTCAAATGAGTTCCCTTGTTAGGACTGAGGTTCCAGAAGTGGCAGGTTAGAAGACAGGCGTGGTCTGCCTTACAAAGGCTGTACTTCTCAGAGCCGAGGTACTCTTGGTTCTACAAAAAAAGGCAGCAGCAATGATGGATGGAGACTGGAGCCTTTCTGAGTTCACCTCTATTTACCAGAATACTTACATGCTGGGGGCTTCCCTGATAGCTCAGTGGTAAAGAATCTGCCTGCCAGTGTAGGCAAGGCGAGTTCAATCACTGGGTCAGAAAGATCCCCTGGAATCTGGAGGAGGAAATGACAACCCACTTCAGTATTCTTTTCTGGGAAATCCCATGGATGGAGGAGGCTGGTGGGCTATAGTCCACAGCGTTGCAAAAAGAGTCGGACTTGACTGAGTGACTAAACAATGATACCTGCATGTTGGGCCCTGTTCTCGGCACTGGAAACAGAAAAGTGAACCAGGTGAGGTCTCCATTCTTATGGATTTGGGTACTGTTGGGGTGGGATAGGAGGAAGGACTCTCAACAGGCAGACAAGGAAACTCTCAAGCTGGTGCTCCTGCACCCACTTCAGATCTCTGCTTAAAGGGCATTTTCTCAGGAGGCTTCTTGACCATCCACTGAAATCATAACATACTACTTAGTGAATTAGTATATTCACTAACTGACTATCCCTCTAGAACACAAGCTCAGTAAAGGCTGTTTCTTCTTGATGTCCCCATTGTCTACGATACTGGCACAGAGTAGGCACTCAGTGAGTATTTGTCGAATGACTGAGTGATCTCCAGGTAAGTGAAAAGCTGGTCTCACTAACCCTGAAGCCCAGAATGCAGCACCACACACTTGAGAAGCAGGCTGATCAATGTGGCTGGACAGTGAGAGACAAGACCGGGGAGGGGTAGAGGGCCAGACTGGTGGAATTCTGTACAAAGGGCTTTTGATTTGAACTTAATTTTATAGCCAGAAGATGCTCTGAGTGTGGGAAGGACCTAACTCCAGCCCCAGGAGCCACTCTAGTGCCACAGAATAGATGTAGGTGTTGGGGAAGGTGCCAGTGTCAGACTGAAGCTGAGCATCACTTAGACTGTTGTCCAGGCAGAAGTGGGCAGTGCTTACACCAGGGCAGAGCAGCAGGAAGGGAAAGAACTGGACAGGTATTAACTGGAAAGCATCTAAAGTCACTATCCCAACAAATGGAAATAAGCATGAAACCTCAGAGGCGAGACTTTTACCGTCTGTTGCCATTCTGTGGATAACAACATTTAGAATATGAATGGATGAACTGAGTAAAGCAGGCTGTCCCATACGGTGCTGAGTCCTTTACTAGATTTTACCTCGTGCTTTTTTTGGAGGGTGGTAAGAACTCAATCCTAAAGGAAATCAACCCTAAGTATTCATCAGGACTAATGCTGAAGCTGAAACTCCAATACTTTGGCCAAGCTGCAAGGAGCTGACTCATTGAAAAAGACCCTGATGCTAGGAAAGATTGAAGGCAGAGTGAGAAGGGGATGACAGAGGATAAGATGGTTGGATAGTATCACCGACTCAATAGATGTGAATTCAAGCAAACGCTGGGAGATGGTGAAGGACAAGGAAACCTTGCATGCTGCAGTCCATGGGGTTGCAAAGAGTCGGGCATGACTTAGCAACTGAACAACATAACCAATTAACAATGTTGTGATAGTTTTGGGTGAACACCAAAGCAATTCAGTTATACATAAATGTGTCTTCACTCTCCTCCAAACTTCCTTCCTATCCAGGCTGCCATGTAACTTTGAGCAAATTTCCTTGTGCTACACAGTAGATCCATGTTGATTATCCATTTTAAATAGAGCAGTGTGTACCTGTCCATCCCCAATTCCCTAATTATCCCTTCCTGCCATCTTTCCCTCCGGCAACCACAAGCTCATTCTCTAAGTCTGGGATTCCACTGTGTCTTATGAGAACAGCCTCCGAAGTCTCCTTCCTAAGTTTTGACAAAGAGCCTCTGCCCACTTTCCATCTCCACATGAGGGAGAAGTTCCCTGTGGTCCTCTTTCTGTTGACCTGAAGCTTCAGAATTGAGCAGCTGGAGATTAAAGTGGGAAAGTTGATTTTAAAAGAAGTCAAGCTGAGTTACCCTCAGGCTTTCAAAGAAAACTGGTAGATTAAGATATCTTTCATGCTGTCTAGATTTTCTAGCATCTTGAGCTGCTCCAGCATGTAAATGCACAAACAACCCTTTGAAGATGGATGACTGCATGGCCTTTGTGGCCATCGAGAAGTAGAATGCTCTTTTTCTTTTCTTGCAACATCCTAGGAAGTTCTGGATTTTCCCTGTAGGAAAAACTGTAAGATAGCTTACAAACAAATAATTCCAATGAAGTTTGGGAGAACGTAATGTTTTTAGAGGGAGGTCAAAACATCTATGTAGAAAACAAAACCAAAAAGGTCTGCTTCTCATCCTTTGCCCAGGCACAGGCTTTTACGTATTATTTTTCTATCATGTTTCGAAACTGTGCTCAGAAGCCTGAAAACAAACACACCCCAAACTGCAGGGAGGTGCCAATCTCCAATGTTTTCCAACTTTCTGCAGACCACCCACTATACTATCTTTCATCTTCATTCAGAACGTCCCAAATAGCTGTTTGATAGCGCTCCCTTAAATCACCATGAATTGGGTTTCTGCAACCAGAATAAAAGGTGTTTGGACTTCGCTTTTATTTATCACATCTTGAGTGACCCCTCTGGTCTCACAGGCTGGCCCACATCCAGACCTTGTACAGCCAGCCTTTCTTGGGAATATTGAAAGCCATTTGCTAATCCAGAGCCCTACATCTGATCGTCAACTCCTGGCAGACCCAGGGTTGTGGTCAGTACAATCACTGATATGGTCAATGGGTTTCCCACCCACCTCCACCCCTTCCAAGGATCCTGGTAAATTGCTTAGTGGATCAAAGTTTGGACCACGGAAACTCCGAGAGGGCTTGGCCCCACCACTCAGCATTCCACAGGGATGAACGCACTCTTAATTTTCCTCCAGGCAGTACGGTACTACTCACAGCGCATACCATCCCCTTTTCCCCATTCCTGGCACCATAGGTTAAGTATTTAGTAGGCGTTTGTTGAGTGGCTGACTGAACGAGTACACTTCTAACCAAACAGCAGATTTCCTTTGAGTTATCCCTTATAACATTCCTGCCACTGTCCCCTGTGCTTCACCCATGAGTTGTCAAACGCCTTCTCCTGATGAAAGAGACAGCAGGGCTGAAAATAGGATACTTTTCCTATAAGGATGAACTCTGCTGCTCTGCTCTTTGATTTTTAATGAGCAGCAGCCTGCCCACTAACTGTGTCCGGTCCTGTCAGTCCCTCCAACACAGGGCTGAGACTGCTCACTGCTGGCATCGGCAATGTGTTCCTCTCCCATAAAAATCAAGAGAAACATGTCAAGGCTGCAGAGATCAGACAAGTGTCACTAGTTCCTCTAGAGAAATCAGAAGAAACGCTACACATTAATATTTGGAGCAGCAACCATCCCCTGACTTCAGAGAAGGGGCTGTTGTGCTCAATGCCCCAAGGATGCCTTTCAGGGGGGAGCAGTTTTCTTTGGGCTGTGGGAGGGGTGGCCCCTCTGGGTCACCTCCCAAAGTTGAAGGCAGTGTTCTGAAAGTCTCTGCAGCTGAGCACAGCAATCAAGAAAGGGGAGGGGCTGGCGATGGCTGGGGACTCCCATTTCATTTCAGAAGGAAGGACTCACGCCAAGTCATTGGCAGGTGGAAGGTGCAGGCTCACAGCCCATAAAATATGTCTCCAACCACATCCATTCTTTCCCCTTCGATGGAGGGAAAGGAATTGAGACCTACTGCGTAAACTTTACCAATCCTCCCAGTTAATTCCCATGAGGATATTAGTTTAATTTTTGTTGTTTAGTTGTTCAGTTGTGTCCGACTCTTTGTAGACCACCAGGCTCCTCTGTCCACGGGGTTTCCCAGGCAAGAATACTGGAGTGGGTTGCCGTTCCATTCACCTGCCTGGGCAGGTGGATCCTTTACCACTGAGCCACCAGGGAAGCCCCAGATATTTTAATAATGGTGACCAAACATTTGTGCCAAGCACTCTCCTTTGGTCTTCAAAAAAGCCTTGAAAACTAACATCGTCCCTATTTTGTAAATGAGGATGGTGGGGCTTGAGAGTAAGCTGCCCACGTAGTCAGCAAGGGGTGATGCAGGGGTTACACATCAGGATCTGTCAGACTCCAGAGAAATCCCCGGCTCTAACCACTGTGTAACACAGCCCTCATGCGTATTGGTCACTTTTCCACAGCTCCCACTCATTTTCTTCCCCAACTCAACTCCATCACTGCCCATCCAGACCCTACCTATGCTCCAGGTAAAACATCCCTTTCTTCAGAGACTGCTCCCTCCTCCCCAACACCCCCCACCAAGGTGTCAGGAGGAAGTACCCTCCTCTAAACTGGTGTTGCTGTTGTTCAGTGGCTAAAAGTCATGTCTAACTCTCTGCAAGCTTAATTCATGTACACTCAACTCACTAGCACCCTGTGTTATACAGCAACTTCCCACTAGCTATTTTTATTTTATCCAGACTGCAGCACGCCAGGCTCCTTTGTCCCTCACCATCTCCCGGAGTTTGCTCAAACACGTCCATTGAGTTGGTGATGCCATCCAACCATCTCATCCTCTGCTGCCCTCTTCTCCTTTTGCCTTCAATCTTTCTTAGCACCAGGGTCTTGATAACTCTGCATTCAAGACTTTCTTCCTGCTAGCAGTCTCTGATAGCTGAATGAATGAATGAGTATTTACACTTTTTAGGACTGAGAATGAATCAGCTTATCCAACTGTAAACAGGGCTTTTTAGGACTGAGAATGAATCAGCTCACTTCAACTGCAAACAGGGCTCAGGACCCCTCTTCAAATGTTAAAACTAGAGGTTGTTGGTTACAACCTCAATCAAGATTACTCAACCTGAGGGAAGGTCTCTCTCTTAACCAAAAGCAGAATGTTCTCAGTAAAGGAGGAAATGAGTCCATAGTGCTGTAGACTGGAATCAACGCTCTTGTATAACTTTTCCGGAACCTGGCCAGGAGGCCACCTCTTAGGGAGAACCACTTAGTTATTAATACTTGAATAATCAAATGACTATGGCAGGCTTTAGAAGTGCTGGCCTGGAACACAGCATCTCAACCGTGTTGGGAAACCCTCACCATCTGCTCGGAAACCGAGCTTCTGATTCATGCACGGCTGTCAGCTGGGCGGGCCCTGATTTCGCAAGAGTGAAAAGAGAAGCCCCTTTGGCTCTGACCTCACCATCCACGCATACAGCTTGCACACAGCTCAGCTGTGAGCCCAGGAGGATGAGGCCCTCCAGGAATGTACAGAATGTAGCTGTGTTTCCACTGACTGCCCTTGGCCTTGGTCTGAAGCCTGGTTTGGGAGTTTGAAGTGTGCTTCGGTAAAGTTTTTTAAAAATAATACTCTCCTGACCCTCTTTGTCATCTTTCTCCCCTTGTTCCGATGAATGGGGAATTCAGGCAGCAAAGTAGGGCTTATTATTTCTGTGCCGTTTTAGCTGAGTTTCTCCCCAGGAACACATCAGTTACATCAGACTAGATGTCTTACTATTACCCCAAACTCAGTGTGTCTATAACAGTGCATAACTTACTGTTCTTTCTCATCAAATTGGTTCCTTATCTCTCATCCCTCCAATCTGATTTCTATCACCTGCCTTCTTGTCATTCCTGCCAAAAGGCTGGGTTTCTCCCCTCTTCCTCCTGCCAAATGTTTTTACCAACCATATTTTCTTTCAAGTGCTGAATAAGATGGGTCCTCCTCTCTTCTCTAAGGAGCGAGAGATATATATCAGACAGTTAAAGTACAGTGATAAGAACAGCCAGAGCGATTTGAAAAAGAATAAAGAGGAGGACTAACACGTCTCAATTTCAAAACTTACTACAAAGAGTCAGCAGGACTACAGTACGCAGCACCACGAGGTACTGCATGAAGACAGATGTATAAGCCAACAGACTAGAATTGAGAGTCCAGAAATAAACCCACACATTTCTGGGAAAGTGACTGTTTAAATTTATTTTTAATTGGAGGATAACTGCTTTATAATGTTGTGTTGGCCTCTGCCATAGGACAATGTGAATCAGTCATAAGTACAGATATGTCCCAACCTTCTTGATCTTCCCTCCCACCAACCCCCCATCCCAACCCTCTGGGTTGTCAAAGAGCATTGGGTTAAGCCCCCATGTTATACAGCTACTTCCCACTAGCTAGCTATTTTACATACGGCAATAACACGTTTCACTGCTACTCTCTCAACCTGTCCCATCCTCTCTTTCTCCTATTGTGTCTACAAGTCTATTCTCTATGTCTGCGTCTCCATCCCTGCCCTGCAAATAGGTTCATCAGTATCATTTTTCTAGATTTCATACATATGCATTAATACATGATATTTGTTTTTCTCTGACTTATTTCACTCTGAATAATATGATTTAGGGTTATCCACCTCACTAGAACTGACTCAAATTCATTCCTTTTTTGGCTGAGTAATATTCCATCATATATATATACACTACAACTTCTTTATCCATTCATCTGTCGATGGACATCTAGGTTGCTTCCATGTCCTGGCTATTGTCAATAGTTCTGCAATGAACATTGGGGTACATGTGTTATGGGCAATCATTCTGACAAAGGTATCAAGATAATTCAGTGGAAAGAATCATCTTTTCAACCAAATGGTATTGGGACAACTGGCCTTCTTCATGCAAAAGAATGGAGTTGGACCTCTATTTCACACCACGATTACTTCATTAATTTCAAATGAATCATAGACCTCAATGTAAGAGCTAAAACCATACAACTGTTGGAAGAATATATAAGAGTAAATCTTTGTGACCTTGGATTAGGCAATGGCTTCCTAGATAAAACACCAACAGTAGAGGCAACAAAAGAAAAAATAGATAAATTGGACTTCATCAGTTTTTAAAATTTGTGCTTCATTGAATGCTATCAAGAGATTGAAAAGCCAACTCACAGAGTGGGAGGAATGCTCACAATTCTTAAGTCTGATAAAGGTCTAGTACCCAAAATATTAATACATACGGAATTAAACAATAAAAAATGACTATTCAATTTTAAAATGAGAAAACAAGATTAGATACTTCTTCAAAGAAGATATATAAATGGTCTTCAAGCACATGAAAAGCTGTACAATGTCACTGGACATTAGGGCCATGCAAATCAAAATTATAATTAGATACCACTTCATACCCATTAGGATATCTACAATTAAAAAAAAACAAACCAACCACTCAACCAAATGGGAAATAACAAGATTTGGCAAGGATATAGAGAAATTGGAACTTTTGCACTGTTGGTAGGAATGTAAAATGGAACCACTTTGGAAAACAGTTTGGCAGTTCCTCAAAAAGTTAATTGATAAGTGAAGAATTGATGCCTTAGAACTGTGGTGCTGAAGAAGACTCTTGGGAGTCCTTTGGCCAGCAAGGAGATCAAACCAGTCAATCCTAAAGGAAATCAGGCCTGAATATTCATTGGAAGGACTGAAACTGAAGCTGAAGCTCCAATATTTTGGCCACCTGATGTGAAGAGCCGACTCATCAGAAGAGATGATGCTGGGAAAGACTGAAGGCAGAAGAGGACAACAGAGGATGAGATGGTTGGATGGCATCACCGACTCAATGGACACGAGTTTGAGCAAGTTCCGGGAGACGGTGAAGGACAGAGAAGCCTGGGGTGCTGCAGTTCATGGGGTTGCAAAGAGTCGGACATGATTGAGCGACTGAACAACAACAAAAAGTTAAACAAAGAGCTACAGAGCGTGTGTGTGTGTGTGTGTGTGTGTGTGCATAGTCACTCAGTTGTGTCTGGCTCTTTGCAACCATTTGGACTGTAGCCAGTCAGGCTGCTCTGTCCATGGAATTCTCCAGCCAAGAATACTGGAGTGGGTAGCCTATCTGTTCTCCAGGGAATATTTCTGACCCAGGAATCAAACCGGGGTCTCCGGCATTGCAGGTGGATTCTTTACCAGTTGAGCTATCAGCCATCTGAACTACCAGGGAAGTCCCTGAGCTACCATATGACCCAGCAATTCTATTCCTCGGTATATCCTTGAGAGAAATGAAAACATATGTCCATACAAAGACTTGTACATGAATGTTTATAGCAGCATTATTCATAATAACCCCAAAGTGGAAACAACCCAAATGTCCATCCATGGATGAATGGATAAGCAAAATGCAGTATTAGCCACACCATGGAGTATTATTCAGCTATAAAAAGGAATGAAATTCAGACTCATGCTACAAATGCATGAACCTTGAAAACACCATGCTAAGGAAAAGAAACCAGACACAAAGCACTGCATGCTATATGATGACATTTATATGAAATATCTAAAATAAGCAAACTCATAAAGACAGAAAGCAGATTAGTGGTTGCTGGGGGAGATGGGGGGACATGGGGACAACTGCTAATGGTTTGGGGTTTTGGAGGAAGGGGTGATAAAAATATTCTAAAACTGACGGTGGTGATGGCTGCACGACTCTGAATATACTAAAACCCACTGGACTGTCTATTCTAAAGGGGTTAGTTTTACAACATGAGAATTACATATCAATAAAAATTTTAATATAGTGATGAATGTTATAAGATGTGAGTAAGAAATCAGGAAATGAGGAAAGAATAATAAGAAACCTAGAGGATCATTGGTGGCAGAGAATAAGAATCTGCCTACCAGTGCGGGAGACATGGGTTTGATCCCTGGTCCGGGAAGATCCCCCAGTGAGAAGCCCGTGCACTGCAACAGGTCGCCCCCGCTCGATACAATTAGAGAAAGCCTGCGTGCAGCAAGGGAGACCCAGCAAAGCCCAAAAAACAATGAAAAAAAGAAACCTGGAAATACTGTGCTGTAAGTCTTGCTGGCTCTTATTCCCCCAAATCTGATCTCATTCTCCCATGTGTTGTCATTACACTTAGTCTCTTTACCTCCTGATTCTCCCCTTCCCCCAGACTAGTCCCCCATAAACTAGATTCAATCCCATGTGGTGCCCTTATCATTACATTTTTCCCCAACAGCCACTATTCATGGCCCACTCTGCTCCCATTTGACTATACTACAGAAAAAGGTTTAGCTCACACTCACCTTGGATTCAGCCTCCTCTCAACAGATTTCCTGCAATTCCCCAACTCGACACGCTTGACTCCAGCCAGCCTCCATGGCTTTTCCCAGCCCTGGACGCCCATACCTTTTCCCACACAAACTCCAGATTGTTCTAATTTCTGTGCATTTGCTTGAGCATTCCTTCCTGCCTAGAATGCCCTTCCCTACCACCCTGTCCAACCAACCCCACCATTTTTCACCACCAAGATCAAGTCCCATCCTCCCCCGAAGGGTTTCTCCAGTTCCCGAGGCCCACAAGAATCTCATCTCTGAACCTGCATCTGGTAATGCTGTGTGTCACACAGGACATGCCGTTTTACACCACTTTTTCTGTTCTTATCTGTATCTGCCACAGACATCTGCCTTGCTTCCCTGTGTGAACCGCAATCCCATGTATGACTCCTAACTCTTAAAGTTCTTATTAAGATATGTGCTCTATAAACGCTTACGGGGACAGGGATTATGTCCTTTAACTAGGTACCCCAATATCAGTCTAGTTCTTCAATCTGAATTATGTGTCTAACAAATAACTGTGATGTTATGCTGTAAAAGTTGCTTGAAGAAATCAACTGGCTGACAACTCTGAGAGTCCTTGGCAGCTTCAATCTAAGAATAGCTGGCTGTTGTGCTGAATGTTTAGCGATACGGGTTCTGGGGTTGGACTGCCTGGAGTCAAGTCTCACCACTGTCATTTACTAGCCCTGGGTCTGTGTGTAAGTTACCGAATCTCTCTGAGCCTCTTTACCTATCTACAAAATACAAATAGTTCCTATCTTCAAGTTATGTTGGACGGATTAATCAAGTAGGGCTTGCAAAGTGCTTGACACCAAGCACTCACTTCCTAGGTGAGGCAGTGATAAAGAATCTGACTGCCAAGCATGAGACTCAAGCGGGTGTGATCCCTGGGTCAGGAAGAACCCCTGGAGGAGGAAATGGCAACCCACACCAATATTCTTGCCTGGGAAATTCCATGAACAGAGAAGCCTGGCAGACTATAGTCCATGGAGTCCCAAAGAGTGGGACACAACTGAGCACAGGACACACACACACACACAATGTTATTATATAGTTCCATACAGTTAGAACCCTGTATGGAACAACTGATTGGTTCAAGATTGAGAAAGAAGTAGGGCTGTCTGCTGTCACCCTGTTTGTTTAACCTATACGCTGAACACATCATGAGAAATGCCGGGCTGGATGAGTTACAAGCTGGAATTAAGAGAGGAGGGAGAAACATCAACAACCTCAGATATGCAGATAATACCACTCTAATGGCACAAAGTGAGGAGGAACTAAAGAGCTTCTTGATGAGGGTGAAGGAGGAGAATGAAAGAGCAGGCTTAAGACTAAATATATTAAAAAACAAAACAAAACTAAGATCATGGCCTCTGGCCCCATTATTGCATACAAAATAGAAGCAGGGAAAAGGTAGAAGTAGTGACAGATTTCCTCTTCTTGGGCTCCAAAATCACCGCAGACGGTGACTGCAGCCATGAAATCAGAAGACGGTTACTTTTGGGCAGGAAAGCGATGACCAACCTAGATGGTGTGTTGAAAAGCAGAGACGCTACTCTGCCAACAAAGATCTGTATAGTCAGGCTATTGTCTTCCCAGTGGTCACATAGGGTTGAGAAATGGTCGGTAAAGAAGGCAGAACACCAAGGAACTGATGTCTTCGAACTGTGTGCTGGAGAAGACTCCTGGTAGTCCCTTGGACAGCAAGGACATCAAACCAGTCAATCTTAAGGGATATTAACCCTGAATACTCACTGGAAGGACTGATGCTGAAGCTGAAGCTCCAGTATTTTGTTCATCTGATGCAAACAGCTGACTCATTGGAAAAGTCCCTGGATGCTGGGAAAGATCGAGGGTAGAAGGAGGAAAGGCTATCAGAGGATGAGATGGCTGGACAGTATCACCAATGCAATGAATACGGACTTGGGCAAACTCCTGAGATGTTGAGGGACAGGGAGGCCTGGTGTGCTACAGTCCATGGGGTCGCAAAGAGTCAGACACAACTGGGCAACTGAACAACAATAACATCCATTTACTGGGCTTCCCTGATGGCTCAGATGGTAAAGAATCTGCCTGCAATGCAGGGTTTGATCTCTTGAGTTTGATCTCTGGGTTGGAAAGATTCCCCTGGAGAAGGGAATGGCTACCCATTCCAGTATTTTTGCCTGGGAAATCCCATGGACAGAGGAGCCTAGTGGGCTCCAGTCCATGGGGTCACAAAGAGCCAGACATGACTGAGCAACTAACAGTTTCACATTTCAATGCTAATATATAGTTAATGCTGTGAACACTGCACATCTAGAATCTAGTTCCTTTAGTTACAGATTCAGAAATTTAATCTTATTATAGGGTGATCTAGATCAGATGAAATCCTTTCTCCCTCAGTTCAGTTCAGTTGCTCAGTCATGTCTGACTCTGCAACCCCATGAATTACAGCACACCAGGCCTCCCTGTCCATCACCAATTCCCAGAGTTTACTCAAACTCATGCCCATCGAGTCAGTGATGCCATACAGCCATCTTATCCTCTGTTGTCCCCTTCTTCTCCTGCCCCCAATCCCTCCCAGCATCAGAGTCTTTTCCAATGAGTCAACTCTTCGAGTGAGGTGGCCAAAGTATTGGAGTTTCAGCTTCAGCATCAGTGCTTCCAGTGAACACCCAGGACTGATCTCCCTAGCCACGCTCTTATGAGTCCAGGAATTCAAATAGCTTATCTACAAAGGCAAATAGTTCTTCAGTGGTCTCTATCCACATTTGTTATCCCAGGCATGCCCTTCTCAAGAGTGAAATACCTGAAATGCTGTCTGGTGCACACAGACTAAGGGCACGTGGGGGGAATACATTTCCAGACTGTGACAGAACAGTCCTAGGGGCACTTGGACTGAGACCAGAAGCCCTTCAGCCACCAGACAGGACACCTTACAGTAGCCGTTAGCAAGGATACCATTTACCTTGCCTGACTCACAAAGAAGTTACTCAGTAAATATTTAACTAAACACATTCCTCAGGCAGGACAAGTTTCACATCATCTAGTCCTTACTCCTTTCCCCTCCCTGTCTAGATTCTAGGCAGACAAACTCCTCCAGGCAGGATACCATTCATTGGATCACAATTCTGCTTAAGTAAGTCGTGTTTCAACACCCAGATGAAGACAGTGTGATGAATTACGGAAATACTCTCATTAGTAATGTTGACGCATCTTCTAGAGGCCCTTCCCTATCTGCTACAAATGTATCAGTGACAATCATTCCTATTCCCCCAGGGCTCAGTGACATTGGAACACTGACCCTCTGGACAGAGGTCACCTTCCGGAAAGGTGATTATCCTATTGCTAAATTTGTTGTTTTTGTGTTTTGTGGGGTTCCCCGCCCCCATATAAAATTTAGTGTTGCCCTGACAATTTCAGTGTGCAGCTGCTCAGACAAGTAGGTATATGAAGTGGCCAGATCTACAAATTTCCCTCAGAGGATTAAACCCATCTCCTCCGAGCAGTTCCTGAGGCAAAGGCACTGGGCCAGGTGAAAAATCGGGAAAACCCATCCGTCCCCACCCATTGAAGCTCCAGGGAACGCTTGCCCTGGACTGGCCGCCAGGAGCGGGCGGGCTGGTGGGCACTGGGGTGAGTCTCGAGGGAAGGAAAACAGTCACCTCAGTTTCCTGCCTTGGATGAAGGTGGCAGAATTCCAGTTGCTCCCTAACCTGGCTCCATCTCATAACCCTCAGATAAAATGCCCCATCACTTCCCTTTCCCCCAAGGTTTTAAGAAATCAGTAGGGAAAGGATTCAGAACTCCAATCAAAAGGTGCTTTTAGGGCTTTCCTGGTGGCTCAGTGGTAATGAATCAGCTTGCTAATGCAGAAGACATGGGTTCGATCCCTGATCTGGGAAGGTCCCACAGGCCGCAGAGCAACTAAGCCCGGGCACCACAACTATTGAGCACGGGGGCTGCAACACTGAGCCTGCTCACCTCACAGCCCGTGTCCGCAACAAGAGAAGCCACTGCAGTGAGGAGCCTGTGCACCGTAACTAGAGGGTAGCCCTTGGCTCGCCTCAACTAGAGAAAAGCCTAGTCCAGCAATTAGGGTCCAGCAATGGACCCAGCACAGCCAAAAAATAAATACTTAATTTTTTTTAAAGGTGTTTTTATCTCTTTTGCTCACCCCTGTGGGAATCCCAAGATTTATCTCTGTATAATCTGTATATCCCCACTCATTTGATTCTCTTCCAACAAAACACTCTCACTGAGTATTTCTTTGGAATACCCAAGGAGTGGGAGGGTCCTTAGAGAGCCTTACAGGAGTTGATTTAACTTCTTCAAGTCTCACAAGGGTACTGCCAGCTATATGAGCCTCTCCTCTCTCAACATCTTCCCCCGTAATATTTCCACAAGCTGTAACCTGGCACGCCTGTTCTTGGAAGCCAGAAATATGACAAATATTCAGATAAGCCAGTGGAATTTAAAGCATACGTTCATCGTTTTGCTGGTAAGGACTGAAGTGCAATGCTTTATGTTAGGTGTGCCTTCCTCAAAAGTGCTTAGAATTTCATATCCAGCATATCAGGAGATGCTGAGTTCCTATTTGGGGAAAGCATGAACAAATCCTATTTTAATGTACCGTGACATTTTCATTCTAAAAGGAATATTACGGTAAGTATCAAATGTAAAGAACTTTATATACCTTGAAAATTTTTTGTTTTCATGTTTAAGGAGTTTAAAGCAAGGTTAACCTTTAATTTCAAGTTCAACCTTTTTTTCCCCCCCAATGTGTAATGCAGGTTAAAAAAAAAAAAAAAAAAGCTTGAGGTTTGGAGTTAGGCCTGTTTTTGGAATCTGGCATATTCTGAAGATAATAATGTATAATTTAAGGATGCATGATGATTTAATGAGGGAACCGTGACATTCCTGGCATGTGGTGGGGGGTGGGCATGGGAGAGAGGTGGTGTCCCTCCCGCTCGGTCACACCATCCACTTTCATGCCAAGGTTGGGGGTCCTTGTAATTCTCAGTATAGACTTACTCACTGGTTACTCACTTCAGAGGCCAGAGGAAGCAGGGGCAGGCCGCCGCGTACCTCTGATCAGCCTGGGTTCCTCCCTCTTGCCATGTCCCAGTTTAGCCTTCTCAAGCAAGGATACTTTTTAGAAATGTGCTTTCCTATATTAAATGCTATCTTGGATCTCACATGCCAGTGTCATCAGAGCCTCCCTCGAGAAGGCTCTAACAGACCTGAGATACCTTAAGTGCAACAAAACTCTTAGCAACTCATGAAGATTTCCAAGCCTCTGAAACTGGCAAGAGTTTTGGGGAAAGCACAGGGAAATTTGTTCATTGCATGATTAATCCTGGGTGGACTGGTCCGGGAAAAAGCACATGTGAGTTTTCAGCAAGCAGCAGCCTGCAGAATTTCACAAAATAAACGATCTTACGGAGAGGCCTGTGTACGTGTCTTGGATGAAAGTTCAGAGTGAAGGTGGGGCCTGACAGTGGAGGAAAATGCCAGATGTGTGGACCACTGAGCTCCTTTAAATCCACTAACATCTCATGAGACCCAGAGGACATCTCAACCCAGAGGACCAGATCGTAAAACTGAACCAGATTATAATTTTAGAAGAGGGAAGCCCAGTAGGGAGTAGACTCCTAAGAGAAGGATAATAAAATTCATCACCATAATTACCCCTAGCTCAGCTCCCCGACAAGAGCCCACAATGGCTCAGCTCAAAGAAGTTATTCATCCATATTCAAGTTGCCTCGCTCATTATCCTCAGACAAAACCCCTCCTGGGCCTCAACTCTTAGCCAGCAGCCCAGTAACTCTGCATTGACACACAGCCCCCGGGGACAGGGCCAGGGTGCTTCAGTCTTTGCCAATCGAGTTGCTATTACCAGAAGTGGCTGGTTTTTCAGCCACAACTATTTTTTTTTAAATTATTACTTCTGTTTAGGAGTACCTTTGATATTCAGAATTGGCTTAAAGATAATTACAGCTAAACTCTTCCCTGGGGCAAGGGGGTTGCAGGGGAGTGGTGGGAGTGGGGGAGGCTAGGGGAGGGGAGAGGATGCCACCCAGTGGCCCTCTTTCCTGAGCAGAGCTGGGACGAGGCTCAATTTGGGGGGCCTCCCACATCTTGCCCTGCTGAGCACAAAATGGTGTCATTTGCAGTCTGGCCAAAAAGGAAATGTAACTGAAATGCAGAGCCATGTATGTCGCTCTAGAGAGAGAAGTTCCAAAGACAGGACCGCCATGAATAGCTCACCACCCAACAAAAAGAGGGCTTCCCACCCAGATGGCACAGGGGTAAAGAACCCGCCTGCCAATGCAGGAGATACAGGAGACTCGGGTTCAATCCCTGAGTCCGGAAGATCCCCTGAGGAGGAAATGGCAACCTGCTCCAGTATTCTTGCCTGGGAAATCCCACGGACAGAGGAGCCTGCTGGGCTACAGTCCATGGGCTGACAGAACAGTTGGACACAACTGAGCATACATGCACAGCACAGAGAGCACCTCAGTCTCCAAGCAGACAGCGCGCACAGGGAAACACCCTGAATCACTCACTGGCTGGAGCTGGGTATTATTGTCTTTGTGTGGAGGCCTCCTTCAAGCCCCTCCCTTCAAGCAGGATTTCTCCGGCACCGGGGCTACCTCCATCCTCAATTTGCAAAATGTAAAAGAGTTTCATTTCCTCAAGCTTCAACTGCAAAGATCCCTAGTTAGCTTACAATGCCTTCAACCAATATTCAGTGAGCAACTACTAAGGGCTGGATATTGTTTGGCCCTGGAGATCAAGGTGAAGACACAGCTGTGTCCACAGGAGCTTATATTCTACAGTGGAAACAGATCAAACTAAAACCCAAGAAAAAGAAAACACTGACCAATGTGACTGGAGGCTACCAACACAGCAGCAAGGGGCAAGAGGAGGAGACGTAAGAAGAGGGAAGAAGGAGGAGATAATGAGAGTGATGGGCAAGCAGTGTCCTCATTCTCAGCTCTAGAGAAGTGAAGGTCTAAGGAGTCACCAACACGTGGTCATTGACACTGTTGGCCAAGTTCCACACGTGGCCCCAAAGGAACTTAAACATCAGTGTTAATAATGGGCCACTCCCTCATACACTCAGGACCCTCCAGTTCAGTTCTTACCCCCACACACTGCCCTCTCCACAGAGGATATAACGAATCCCCCCTGACCGAACCCTGAGTGTGTCCAACGTGCTGTCTTACACACTGGCAGCCCCCAGAGGGAGGCCGTCGCTGCACAGGGATATCCCACCCTCATCCCCGACCCTCACAATTCTAAGGGGCCAGTACTTCTGAGGCCATGAGCATGTCTCCAATACACAGCCCTGAGAAAATCCCATCACCGTCAGTGGAAGGCGCCTGGCTGCTAGCCTTCTATCTGTCTCTCGGGAGCCAGGAAGGGTTGGCAGGAGGTGGGTCGCCCCCGAGGGACCCTCTGCTCCCCACCTGCTACCTGTGGATTCGGGGTCTTTCCCTGGCACCCCGCTCAGCTCTTTGCCTGGGACCTGGCACCGGCTAAGCCGCCGTCTCTCCTTCTCCCGGGGCCTCCAGACCCTGGCGCGCACACTGCTCCCCCGGGCAACCTCACATTCCAGGCCCCGGCAACCCGCAAGTCCCGGCTCGCTTGTCCCCACCAGCTAGCTGCTCGGGGAGCTCCGCCCGCTGGCCTTACCTCCTTCTGCCAGGACCCAGAACGATGCACTTCCCAAAATGAAGAACAGAACTGGCACCTTCCACATTTTTCTTAGCTGACTTGTTCTTTGGGGTGGGGGGCCGAGCAGCTAGTTTCTGGGCTGGGGAAAGATGAAAAAGCTCCGTAGCCGGGGGCCTTCCCTTGATGGAGCGCGAGACGTGGGGCCTGGAAAACGGAGTCCCAGTGAGGGAGGGAATCCCCAAGTTACTTCGCTCGCAACAGCTGCCGGAGGAGCAAACTTTGCAGTTGGAAACTTTGGGATCGGAGTCAGCATTTATCTCTCCGACGAGGGCGAGGGCGGGGTGAGTCCGCGCGCTAAGGTGGTCCCAGTCTCGGGTTCGCTAGGACCGCCCCCTGCCTGTGTTTGGCCAGCGCGAAAACGATGACCTCAGGCCAGGTTTAAAGTTACAAGGCCACAGCTGCGGGGGGTGCTAGGACCTGCCGATGGGTCCCGGCAAAGTTGGCTTCTATTTGTTCCCCGACAAGAGGGAAAGGGGGCGCATGCAATAAGCGATTTTGGGGGGTGATTTTTAAACTGTATTTATTCTCTCTCTCTCTTTTTAAGAGTAAGGCGCAAGCTTGGGTTTTTCTTCTTATAAGAAGTAAACTGTTTCTTGTGTGGCCAGTCATTTTAGCGCCAAATATGGGATTGTTCTTGTAAATATTGAATTTGATGGCATTAAAAAAAAAAAATGCGGCCGTCCTCCTGTTGTCGGTGGGCCAGAGGCGGTTTCCACTGGTAAATTGCGCCCTTGCCTGGGGGCTGGGAGCGGGCGGGCTCTGGCTGGCGTAGGGGGTCGGGGGTGCATCCCTAGAGAGCTGGCTGGGAGCTTGGCAGGCTCGTGGGATTCGGCAGTTGTGGGGAAAATGCTGAGCGCGCGATCCAACCTCTCCCTACTTTGGTTTCAGCGCCGCGGGGCGCGGGCCCACCCGCGCAGTCAGTCGGTGGGGCGCCACAGCCCAAGGGTGTCAAAGGGACCCACCAGGTCACCAACCTGTGGGCACTTCCAGCTGGGGCTCGTCCCTTCTAATCCCGGACCTTGACCCCCTAATCCCCATTTTACTGGTTCTGATCTCAGGTACTGGATGTTAGCAACAAGAAGAGAATTTGTTTTATTTCCTTTCGAACTCTTGGAATTAAATATTTTTCTCTTAAGGGTAGGCGTTGGAAAGGTGGTCCACTCCCAAATGCCATAAGTTCCATTCAACAAAAAGAGCCAGAAGATGAATGCCCCAAAGCTCCATCCTGGGGTGAAAATTGGGTTTTTTCAGATCCTAAGGAGAAGGTGAACCCCTAGATTCCAAATTTACTTTGTCATAAGAATCATATGGGGAGATTGTAATCAGACCCTTAGGGAATTCCTAAGGCAGAAACCCCAAGAATGTTTAGTAAACAGAGCCCCAGGCAACCCTTCTCAAACACCAGTGACCCAGTCAATCACTGTTAGAATGTTGTAAAGCCTCCTGGGGAAATTCTGAATTTCTGACAATCTCCCAGGTGAAGTCTTGTCCTGGGGCTCTCAGATAGGCTCTGACACCTGAAATAAGGAGAGGAAGAGACCCTGGAGAGTGCAGGGGTTGGAAACATAAAGAGAAAACTGTAGATAGGGTAATCTGAACTTACTTCCCCATCACGTTAATGCATTTTATTGGTGTCATTGCATTCATTTCAGTTCAGTCACTCAGTCGTGTCTGACCCTGTGACCCCATGGACTGCAGCACTCCAGGCTTCCCTGTCCATCACCACTTCTCAGAGCTTGCTCAAACTTATGGCCATCGAGTCGGTGATGCCATCCAACCATCTTATCCTCTGTCCTCCCCTTCTGCCTTCACTCTTTCCCAGCATCAGGGTCTTTTCCAGTGAGTTGGTTCTTTGAATCAGGTGGCCAAAGTATTGGAGTTTCAGCTTCAGCATCAGTCCTTCTCTCCTTACAGTCAAGGGACTCAAGCGTCTTCTCCAACACTACAGTTCAAAAGCATCAATTCTTCAGCACTCAGCTTCCTTTAAAGTCCAACTCTCACATCCATACATGACTACTGGAAAAACCATAGCTTTGACTGGATAGACCTTTGTCAGCAAAGTAATATCTCTGCTTTTTAATATGCTGTCTAGGTTGGTCATAGCTTTTCTTCCAAGGAGCACACGTCTTTTAATTTCATGGCTGTAGCGCATATCTGAGGTTATTGATATTTCTCCCGGCAATCTTGATTCCAGCTTATGCTTCTTCCAACCCAGCATTTCTCATGATGTACTCTGCATATAAGTTAAATAAGCAGGGTGACAATATACAGCCTTGACGTACTCCTTTTCCTATTTGGAACCAATCTGTTGTTCCATGTCCAGTTCTAACTGTTGCTTCCCGACCTGCATACAAATTTCTCAAGAGGCAGATCAGGTGGTCTGATATTCCCATTTCTTTCAGAATTTTCCACAGTTTATTGTGATCCACACAGTCAAAGGCTTTGGCATAGTCAATAAAGCAGAAATAGATGTTTTTCTGGAACTCTCTTGCTTTTTTGATGATCCCACCCTTATGGCAGAAAGTGAAGAGGAACTAAAAAGCTTCTTGATGAAGGGGAAAGAGGAGAGTGAAAAAGTTGGCTTAAAACTCAACATTCAGAAAACGAAGATCATGGCATCTGTCCCATCACTTCATGGGAAATAGATGGGGAAACAGTGGAAATAGATGGGGAAACAGTGGAAACAGTGTCAGACTTTATTTTTTGGGGGTCCAAAATCACTGCAGATGGTGACTGCAGCCATGAAATTAAAAGACGCTTACTTCTTGGAAGAGAAGTTATGACCAACCTAGATAGCATATTGAAAAGCAAAGACATTACTTTGCCAACAAAGGTCCATCTAGTCAAGGCTATGGTTTTTCCAGTTGTCATGTATGGATGTGAGAGTTGGACTGTGAAGAAGGCTGAGAGCTGAAGAATTGATGCTTTTGAACTGTGGTGTTGGAGAAGACTCTTGAGAATCCCTTGGACTGCAAGGAGATCCAACCAGTCCATTCTGAAGGAGATCAGCCCTGGGATTTCTTTGGAAGGAATGATGCTAAAGCTGAAACTCCAGTACTTTGGCCACCTCATGCGAAGAGTTGATTCATTGGAAAAGACTCTGATGCTGGGAGGGATTGGGGGCAGGAGGAGTAGGGGACGACAGAGGATGAGATGGCTGGATGGCATCACTGACTCGATGGACGTGAGTCTGAGTGAACTTCAGGAGCTGGTGATAGACAGGGAGGCCTGGCATGCTGCGATTCATGGGATCGCAAAGAGTCGGACACGACTGAGCGACTGAACTGAACTGAACTGAGTCACCATCTCCACTGATTTTGGAGCCCCCCAAAATAAAATCTGTCACTGTTTCCATTGTTTCCCCATCTATTTGCCATGAAGAGATGGGACCGTATGCCATGATCTTAGTTTTTTGAATGTTGAATTTTAAGCCAGCTTTTTCACTCTCTTCTTTAACTTTCATCAAGAGGCTCTTTAGTTCTTTGCTCTCTGCCATAGTGTGGTGTCATCTGCATATCTGATGTTATTAATAGTTCTCCCAGCTATCTTGATTCCAGCTTGTGCTTCATCCAGCCTGGCATTTCACATGATGTGCTCTGCATAGAACCTAAATAAGCAGAGTGACAATATACAGCCTTGACGTTCTTTTTGAACCAGTTTTGAACCAGCCTGCCTGGATCTTCTGGATCAGGGATCAAATAAATCCATGTCTCCTGCATTGTCAGGCAGATTATTTACCACTGAGCCACCAGGAAAGCCCCAGATTCCTACATTCTTGTGAAACAGCTTGAGCTCTTAGAGTGGTAACTGGCGAGATAACAGTGACGTTTAACCAGGAACTCTGGGACCTTAGGAATTATCTCTTTTAACCTCAAGATATCCTTTGCACTAAAAACACTGATAATACCCATTTTACATCCAAGGAAACAGATTTTCAAAGTAGTATGGTTTCCCAAGGGGCTTCCAAAGCCAGTGTGCATCAGATGTGCCTGGTTAAGATTAAGATGCTGGGAAAAAAATTAAGACCCTGAGAGCTGGGCCCCACTCTAAGAGTTTCTGACCCACAGGTTGGGGTTGTACCTAAGAATTTGCCTTTCTAACAAGTTCTCAGGCCCCACTTGGAGATTCATTCATTTAGAGACCACACAGATTTTCCTGCTCTTCTGGAATGACAGGTGGAGCCACAATCCCTCTGTTGCAGGACTTGAACCTGTTGGGTAGTGTGCTCTCTTGCTTAAGGATCTGGAAAGAGAGGTCTGTAAGTCACTTCTGAGAAGTGGGATCCTCTCCTGCACCCTCAGGTGGGGGCCCAAGATGCAGAAGGAGCAGAGCCAGAACCCTCAGCCTGGGACCCTCCTCCCTGAAGGATGCTGGAGAATGAGTGTTAGGATCACTGCTGTGCCCTGTGTTCCCTGAGGCCTCTGCACAGTCTCAGGGCAACAGGCAGAGCTTCCCCGGGAAGACTTCTCAGCATCTTCTCTTGCTTCTCAACACAAAGGGCTCCAGAGCTGAGATATAAATGATATTAAAGGCACCTCTGTGACTCAGGGATAAATGCTGGGCTTAGGTGAGTGAGTTGGGTTCAAAATGTATCTAGCAGGAGTGTGGGATGAAGATGAGAGTAGGGATGGTGGGGGTGGGGGTGGGGTGGAGGGTGGGAAGTTGTGCTGGGGCTGAAGGAACCCACTTTACCAGAAAAGGCCTCACTGTTTAGGAATCACAATTCAGCTCCACCTTGGTCTCAGTCAACCTGAGCCTCAGTTTCTGCTTCTTTGAAATGGTGAGCTATTCCCACTTTGGAGGGTTCTATGCACAGTTGAGAGTAGAACTGCTACGGTTGCAGTTGATTGCTTTGTTGGTCTTTCTGCCTCTCATGTCTTCCAGTGACCATCTATGCCCTTGAACCCTCAGCCAGGCCTAGCCTCCAGGGGAGAGGTTCTTTTTCTTATGTGGACCATTTTCAAAGTCTTTACTGAATGTGCCACAAGATTGCTTCTGTTCCATGTTTTGGCTTTTCGGCTGTGAGGCACATGTGATCTAGCTCCCCAACCAGGAATAGACCTTGTTACCCCCTGCATTGGAAGGTGAAGTTCCAACTGCTGGACTCCTGGGGAAGTCCCCAGGGATGTCCATTGACATGGACTCTATGGAACTGGTTCCTTTTGGCCTAAGGAAACCCAAATGAACAGGAACTCAGCATGAACTCATCCCCTGCTGGTCCAACCCTCACTTTGAGTCTGCCTCCTGAGTCTCTTGGATCCCTGTCTGGCTCTCTGAGCCCAGGGTCCCTTCTGGAAAACCTGATTATCTCTCAGTTCTACTCAGGAACCAGTGTTCCACATCGAGACCCCACCAGATGGCTGGTTCCTGCCATCCCACTACTGGGGAACTGGCATGGCTTTCTGACCCACTGGGTTACCTCTGTTTGCCAGAGTACCCCGTTTCTCTCCAGGAGTCGCCTCAATGCTGAGTACCCCTCCTACTGTCAGAGTCAAACTGTCACACGGCCTGTTTCAATGGGCAGCACACAATTTTGCTTGACTCCCTAAAACTTTTTTGAAAAACCAGGTACCACCTCTCTTTTCATCATAGAATTAAATAAGTATATTTTTAATGGGAAGTAGGGCTACCCAGGTGGCTCAGTGGTAAAGAATCCTCCTGCCATTTCAGGAGATTCAGAAGACACAAGTTCAATCCCTGGGTCAGGAAGATGCCCTGGAGGAGGAAATGGCAACCCACTCCAGTATTCTTGCTTGGGAAATCCCATGGACAGAGGAGCCAGGCAGGCTACAGTCCATGGGGCCACAAAGAGTTGGACATGAGTGAGATAGTTAGCTTAGAAACCCCATGAGGGAATTGTATATAGAGATGGAACTTTAGAGGACTTTGGGAGACTACAATGAGATTAATGATCACTGAAGAAAGTAATGGGAAAATTCTGAAACAGTGTGGGCTTGCTTGACTTGTGCATGCGTACATGCTCAGTCACATCGGTCCGACTCTTTGCGACCCCGTGGACTGTACCCTGCCAGGCTCCTCTTCCATGGGATTCTCTGGTCAAGAATACTGGAAGTGAGTTGCTAAGTCTTCCTCCAGGGAATCTTCCAGACCCAGGGATCCAATCCACATCTCTTACATCTCCTGCACTGGCAAGCAAGTTCACCTGGCAAGCCCTTGCTTGACTCATAAAACGGAACAAATCACTTGCATCAAAGCCAGATTGGCTTGCTTAACAGTGGAATCAAGCTACCTTGCTTAGCAACTAAATTACCAAGCAACAGAAGCACAAGACATGCCCCCAAACAATAAAATGATGGTGGCATGAAACCTACACCCTGCCTAGTGAGCTCAGTGAGTTAGTGAACCCCAAGCATGCTGTTTGGCTTGTAAGACATGTTCTTTGCACAATACTCACCCCACCTCCCCAACGGAGAAGGCGATGGCACCCTACTCCAGTACTCTTGCCTGGCAAATCCCATGGACAGAGGAGCCTGGTAGGCTGCAGTCCATGGGGTCGCTAAGAGTCAGACACGACTGAGCGACTTCCCTTTGACTTTTCACTTTCATGCATTGGAGGAGGAAATGGCAACCCACTCCAGTGTTCTTGCCTGGAGAATCTCAGGGACGGGGGAGCCTGGTGGGCTGCCGTCTATGGGGTCACACAGAGTCGGACACGACTGAAGCGACTTAGCAGCAGCAGCAGCAGCAGCACCACCCCCCCCCAAACAATAAAACAATAGTAGAGAATAAGGCTTACAATCTGCCCATTGGTGTCATCAAGTTAATTATCCCTAGGACATGCTCTCTGCACACATAAAAAACAATAATTTGTGGACCTAATTTGACCACGTAGGGACAAGAAAATACCCCTGCTCAACCTTGAGGAAGAGCTAATACGGAAGCATGATATCTACTCAAGGAAGACAAAGAAGTTCTTCCCCACCTCCCAACTTTTCCATTGACTATAGAACTGTAGTTCAATAAGTTCTTGGGGTGTGGCAACCCCTCACCCACCCACAGGTAAACCGAACAAGTGTCCTATTCTAACAAATCATTTCTTATCTATCACTTTTGTCTCTCGCTGAGTTCTGCTCTGTCCTGAGACATGAAGGACTATTTATCAGAACTCCTTGGAGCCCCCCCTTATGATACCCAAACTATTTCAGTAGAACATAGCAAACATATCATAAAGAGAAATACGATGAAGTCTGACTGTAATTGGAAAAAAAGAATCATGTTGCGACTTGATGACATAATGAATAAGTGCACTGATCATGAAAAAATTAAATAAAAATTTTACCTATGAAATTTTAGCCATACATCTTGATGCTTTTTGATACAAGACCTGGAAAATTGTCCAGTTATATGTCAAAGTGTCAGCATCACTCACAAATTTTTCAAATGGTGTGCATGTATTAATTTTTATTATGAAAATATACATTCATAAAACAAATATAGAAAACAGGAATATAGAAAAATCACCATATGCTCAGATTTCCTTGTATGTTTGCAACTTTTTCTTTTGACATAATTTCAAATTTACAGTAAAGCTGGAACAGTTGAAGAACTCCTATATACCCTTGACCTAGATTCACGAATTTGTCCTTTACTCCATTTGCACCATCAGCTATCTCTGTATTTACAAATATTTGCATATTGGCTTCATTATCAAGTCCTCTAGCCCTAAATGTTTGGGAGTGGATTTCCTAAGGACAAAGATCTTCTTTTTTGTAAACACAGTAGAATTAGCAAAATCATAAAATTTAATATTGAAACAGCACTAAGGTCTAATCCACAGTCCATATTCAAATGCTGACAATTGTACCAATTATGTCCTTTATGGATTTTTTTTTTCAGGATCTAATACAGGACCTCATATTTCACTCGTCTTCAGATCTCAGAACTCTGATTCAGCCTCTTTTTATCTTTCCTGATGCTTCTTGAAGACGACAGGCTACTTGCCTCGTAGACTGTCCTTCAGTTTGGGTTTGTCTGATCTGTCCTCGTGTTTAGATTCAGGTGCGCATTTTTGGCTGGATGAACACAGACCATTGCATTTTCTCAGTGTGTCACCAGCAGAGCCCCTGATGTCATCTCACAATGTCAACACGTGAGTGTTAACTCATTCCTTGTTAAGGACCCCGATCCTAAATTCAGAACACCCCAACCCGAGCCAAACCCCGCTCCTAACAGCAGGTACACAAACAAGGCAAGACATTGGTTGTTGTTATCCAGTCACTCAAGCAGTCATGTCTGACTCTTTGATGACCCCATGGTGTAGCCTGCCAGGTTCCTCTGTCCATAGGATTTCCCAGGCAAGAATACTGCAGTAGGTTGTCATTTCCTCCTCCAGGGGCTCTTCTTGACCCAGATATCGAACCTGAATCTCTTGCATTGGCAGGCAGATTCCTTACCACTAAGCCAACTGAAAAGTCCAGTTCAGTCAATTACTAATTATATAACTTTATCAAAATTTCTTTTCAAAAATTCCTCATAAAAGATGTTTCTTTAAAGGGAAAGTTTATTTGCTATTAAATACTACACAGGTTTTTGACAATAAAACCAGTATACAATTTTTGAATATTTAATAAAGAGCATATGTTTTCACTAAGGATTCAGAGCAGAAAGAATATTAATCCAAGAGTGCATGTGTGCTCATTTGTGTCTGACTCTTTGCAATCCCGTGGACTGTATCCCACCAGGGTCCTTTGTCCATGGAATTTTCCAGGCAAGAATACTGGAGTGGGTTGCCATTTCCTACTCCAGGGGCTCTTCCTGATCCAAATATCAAACCCATGTCTCCTGTGTCTCCTACAATGGTAGGCAGAATTCTTTACCACTGAACCACCTGGGAAGCCCCTAATGTAAGAGTAATGGCTGCCTAATGAAGTTTCATTGTAATTTTTAAAGTCCATTAATACCACACCCAAAGGGCATTATAATGATGACCAAAAACCTCCTTTTGCTAAGCATAGGATCAAGACTATGTTTAAAGATGTGCTAAATTTTAATGTTTTATTTAAGAATTATTTTCCTTATAATAACCTCATAAAGAGGTTTATTCCTTTATAAATAGTATCTATCAGACTAGAAACTAGTGATTAACATTGTGGCGTAAGTTAAAAGAAAGAAAATAGATCACCATAAAAATTGATCTTCTTCATAGTTTATAGTTAAAATTATGTAAGAGTGAAAGAAAAATGCCCAGCAAGGATTTACTAAGTATAGAACCAGTTGAATTCACTTCTAAGTGGGAAAGTACAAAAAACAAGAAAAGACAGTTTATCACATTGGTGACAGAGATTTTTTCATCCCAGAAAAATGCTCCATAAACAAAATTCAGGATGGATAGGGAGCTGCCTTTCTTTTGCAAGTGGCGAAAGGGTTATCACAATGGCATCCCTTTTCCCCAGGAGTTTTAGAGGAAAACTTATGAACCTTGAGAATTTGAGGACTCCATCCCTTGCTGGCATGCCCCCGAGGAAAGCTGTGTGCATCCACAATTTGAAGACCCTACCCTGTCCCCCTGCCTGGCTGGATCTCCTCCCAGCATTAGGGTCACCTCATTCCACTCAGGGCTTCCCTTGTGGCTCAGCAGTAGAGAATCCACCTGCCAATGCAGGAGATGTGGGTTCCATCCCTCGCTTGGGAAGATACCCTGGAGAAGGAAATGGCAATGCACTCCAGTATGCTTGCCTAGGAAATCCCACGGACAGAGGAGCCTGCAGGCTATGGTCCACAGGGTCGCTGCAAAGAGTTGGGCATGTCTTAGTGACTAAACAGCAGTCAGAGGATATCCTGAGCTCCCTGCAGTCAGGAGCTTGCTGATACATTCATCTTCCTCTGGTATGCTCTCCATCAGTATTTGTGAAAGGAGACTTGTGATTTTGTTGGACCTGCTAGAAGATCCTCACCATTGAGGAATCCCAGCCCAACGCAGCCAGGAGGGTGAGTCAACAGCACATGATAAACCTCCAGTCAGCCTGATGATATAAAGACAAAATGATCAGGTGATTTGTAAGGTTTCTGGGATGCTTGAAAAGCCCTGGGAGCACCTCTCCAAATCTCAGTGCATACCTCTGTCTCCTTGCAAACTGCCTGAGAGCTGAAAGTTCCATAAACAGTATTCACTTCTTAGCTTACATTCCTAGAAACCTGATTCCTTTGAGAATGCAAGTATACGTACGAAGATGGCATGTAGCACTATCAGTTTGGCAGAGTTTTCTGTGAATGGCTTTCTCTCCTTTTCCCAAGAGCAGGTTTTGATAAGATGTCAAGGAGACTAGAGGGCTTCCTGCGTTGGCTCAGAAGTAAATAACCTGCATGCCTGTGCAGGAGACACAGGTTCGATTCCTGGGTTGGGAAGATCCCCTGAAGGAGGAAATGGCAATCTACTCCAGTATGCTTGCCTGGGAAATCCCATGGACAGAGGAACCTGGAGGGCTACAGTCCATGGGGTTGCAAAAGAGTCAGGTACAACTGAGCGGCTAACAACGAGACTAGTTTCTTGGATATTGCCAAGAAGAAGAAGGCGCACAAAAATAAAAAGATCTGGGATGCCAAAGACACGTTATAGCCATTTCATAATTTCATTTGGTCTCACAGTGGCTCAGGATTTATGCTGTCATTCATTCATTCACTCTTGTAACTCATTAGTTGGCTCATTCAGGACCTACTGCTTGCCCAACAGCGAAGATGTGAGGTTTGCCTGGACCTGGCTGTCCCCTAGCTGTCCTTACCATTAATCTCACCTCACATACCATCAACCTCTCCACTCTTATCCCTCATCTTGGTAGAGAAAAGTTGAGTCTTTGTCATTCATGCAGGGCCCTGCAGCTGTCTTGGGCCGAGGAACCATGTTCAGTTTTTCCCTAGTCTGAGGCTTCCTTAGTGGCTCAGATGGTAAAGAATCTGCCTGCAATATAGGAGACCAGGGTTTGATCCCTGGGTTGGGAAGATCTCCTGGAGGAGGAAATGGGGGAAAAAAACCACTCCAGTTTTCTTGCCTGGAAAATCCCATGGACAGAGAAGCCTAGAGGGCTACAGGTCCTGGGGTCACAATGAGTCGGACACAACTAAGTGACTTTCACTTCACTTCCCTTCACTTCACAGTTTTCCCCTAGTTTATTAAAAGCATGGTGCTTTTGCTTGAAGCAATAAGGAAAACATTCAGCTCTGTGGATCAATAGGCTCCTGTGAATTTTGTTGTCCTATGGGGAAGGTGGGGTGGGGGCAGCCTTGGGCTTCTCTGCTAGACACAGAGAGGGATCCACACACTCCAGGAGAATAGAGAGCTCTGACCAGGCCTGGCCTGGGTGTGAACATCCCCTTCCCCCGGGAGATGAAATGCCCCATTTGACATACTCAGAATCTGATGTTGGCTCCACACTGCACCAAAGAAATGCAAAAACAACGTACACAGGCCCCTGGAAACTTTTTCTTTTCACAACAACAAATTGCTTATTTATGTACAACCCTTCCTCTATCCTCCACCCAAAAGAAAAAGCTGACTGACTCCACCAATGGGTTTGAATTCAGGTGTTGGATGGTTGGGAGACAAGGGTTGCTGATTCCTTTAATGGGTTGAGAGCAGAGAGTCCATTTTTTGTTTGTTTTGTTTTATTTTGTTGGCTTATTATTATTTTTTTTTTTTTTCCTGATCAATACTGAGTTTTTAACGGACAGACAAGCATTGGGGCCGAAGGACGTTTTTACAATTCAGACCAATATACACAGAAAGCTCCTTTCATTGGTGTGTTCAGAGGGCTCTTCATTATGGAGACTCAGCACTGCTTGGCAAACAGTCTGAATGAATGCATCTCAGTATGGGAGGCTGGGGAGTCGAATTGGGACAGGGCTGGAGGCTGGTGTTTATCTTACTGCTCTCTTGAAGGGTGGTGGCCTTGAAGACATCAATCCTGGTCTTTCTCTCTCTCAGCTTCCCTGAATGGAAAGTGAGCTTGTGAAAATGCTGGTGGGCAAGGCTGCTGTGAGTCAGTGAAAAAAACAGCAGCTTCACTCATTTTCCTGCCAGCTCCTGCACACATGCCTGGTAATGACAGCAGCCCCGCCGCAGACCTCGTGCTATGCCAGCCTGGAATCCCCTGCCCAGAGGAGACGGTGCGGTCGCGGGAGATGAGGCCAAGAGACGCACCGGATGAGACCCCACCCCACCTCCTCCATGGGGCACAGTTTCTTTGGAATAGTCTGGATACTGTTGGTAGTTTGAAATCTCTTTTGTTGAGGTCCCAAATCTGTTTTAATCACTGTTCAGAAATCTAATTCAAAAATTTGGATTTTAGTGTCTGCCAAGAGTTGGGTTTGGCCATGGTGGGAAAACAGGAAAAGGCTTAGAAGTTAATAAAGCTGGAAGCAAACAGCTTTTATGTTGGCAGTGCAATGGTCAGAGCCTCTGAGCCCCCAGTCGTGTCCCCAGCTGCCTTCAGACAGGGCAAGGACTATCCTTACAATGGAGCAGCATGTTCACAGGGTTTGGGAGTCGGGTAAGTGGCACAGGGGAGTTTCTAGGAGATTTAACTGTTTTCCTTGGAAGAGCTAGGGAGTCTGGTCACCTTTTTATTACTAGCGCTGACAGCAGGGAGCTATAAGACACACGATTTATTCTTTCATTCAGTAAGATCTGTTGAACATCCAAGTGTGTACCAGGCAGTGTTCCAGGCTCCAGGGACACGGCAGGGAGCAAGGCATCCAGATGGATGTTTCTGAACCTCTTCCATGCTGTAGTGTTATTCGCTCAGTCATGTCTGACTCTTGGCCACTCCATGGACTGTAGCCCACCAGGCTCCTCTCTCCATGGAATTTCCCAGGCAAGAATTCTGCAGTGGGTTGCCATTCCCCTCTCCAGGGGATCTTCCCAACTCAGGGATTGAACCTGGGTCTCCTATATTGCAGGTGGATTCTTTACAGTCTGGGCCACCAGAGAAGCTGAGGAGAAACAGATAATAGACAAGGAAATAAATAAGGTATGCAAAGGTTGTGCTGAGGGTTATGAAAGAAAAAAAAGTCCATGGAGCAGAGTAGCAGCCTTCCAAGTGGGGAAGCCCAACACTGGGGGTGGCAGTGACCAAGGGGACACACGCAGACAAGAAAGTTTAAAGGGTATCAATTTCCAGCTGCCTAATGAACATGTGTTCTGTTTGCTAACATGCATCTATGCCTCTTCCACAACTGTTTTTCTTCTCTTTTGCTGTGGGAAGACAAGCCTCTTAGTCCTCCTTCATCCTTCAAAGATGCATTGCCTAAGGGATGTAAAACCCCCTAAGGGCTTCCCATGTGGCTCAGCGGTAAAGAATTCACCTGCCAATGCAGGAGACACGGGTTAGATCCCTGAGATGGGAAGATCCCCTGGAGACGGAAATGGCAACCCACTCCAGTATTCATGCTGGGAAATTTCACAGACAGAGGAGACCAGGGGTGGGGGTTGGGGTGCTACAGTCCATGGGGTCACGAAGAGACTGAGTGACTAAACAGCAACAGACAAGGACAAGTGAGGGACAGTTTGAGATGGTGTCTGAATAACCTCCTGTGAGCAAAACACCATAAACCCAAGTGCTTGCTTTGGCAGCACATATACTAAAACACAATAAACCCACCAAAGAGTTTATGTTTTTTCTTGTTGTAGGGATATTTCTATGAAGGGTGAAATCTAGCTTTAGAATTGGGGTATTTTGACCCCAGTTAGGTTATTCTGAATTTGTATTGGGCAGTGTTACGTGTTAGTGTCGGATGGTTGGATGGCATCAACAACTTGATGGACATGAGTTTGAGCAAGCTCTGGGAATTGGTGATGGACAGGGAAGCCTGGCATGGAAGCCTGGTGTGCTACAGTCCATGGGGTGGCAAAGAGTCGGACACAACTGGTCAACTGAACTGAACTGAAGCATTAGTGTTAGTCACTCAGTCATGGCTGACTCTTTGCAACCCCATGGACTGTAGCCTGCCAGCTCCTGTGTCCATGGGATTCTCCAGGCAAGAATACTGGAGTGGGTTGCCATACCCTTTTCCAGGGAATCTTCCCGACCCAGGGACCGAACCCGGGTCTCTTGGCCAGAGTGATGACTGATTCAATTTTATGACCTGGCCTCTTCTATGCTCTGGCTCTTGATCCAGATTCATGGCTCTGAAGGAGAGCCCTGAGAGACAAAAGCAAAGGGAAGATGAAGAGAAGCAAGGACTCCTTGTTTCAAACAGGAGCCAAACTCATGGACAAGACTCCCACCAGATCCATAAATCCATGTCAGAATTAGAATTCAGAAGAATCAGAATTCTCAAGAAGATGTGTAATAGTTCATCATTTTGAACTGAAATAAAGTTAGACTCCTGACAGAAGAAAAGTCTGGTTTGATAAAGAGCTGGTGTTAATAATTAAGTTTCCTGGCAGAGATTTCCCATTAATTCAATGAACATAGTTCACAGCACTGTGGGGTTTTGTGAAAATATATGAAAAGTGTGTGATCAGATTAAATCAATCTATTTAACTACATTGGCAAAGGTGTCTTGAAATAAGAAATATTTTTATTTTCCAAATTGTTTTTTGAGTACATCCAACCTGGTGGCTCAGATGGTAAAGAATCTGCCTGCAATGCAGGAGACCTGGGTCTGATCCCAGGGTTGGGAAGATCCCCTGAAGAAGAGAATGGCAACCCACTCCAGTATTCTTGCCTGGAGAATTCCATGGACAGAGGAGCCTGGCATGTTACAGTCCATGGATCACAAAGAATTGGACATGACTGAGTGACTAACACTTTCACTTGTAACTAAACAAAGTGAAAGAATAACGGGCAAATTAGTAGTTGTTTAATACATGTTGTTTAATAAGAATGTTCAAACTACAGTACAATTGCACTCATTTCACATGCTAGTAAGGTTATGCTCAAAATCCTTAAAGCTAGGCTTCAGCAGTGTGTGAACTGAGAGCTCTCAAATGTACAAGCTGGGTTTTGAAGAGGCAGAGGAATCAGAGATCAAATTGCTGACATTTGTTGGATCATGGAGAAAGCCAGGGAATTCCAGAAAAACATCTACTTCTGCTTCATTGACTACACAAAAGACTTTGACTGTGTGGATCACAACAAACTGGAAAATTCTCAAAGAGACAGGACTAGCAGACCATCTTACTTGTCTCATGAGAAACCTGTGTTGACTAAAAAAAAAAAGAGATGTACAACTTGAAAGTTGTGAGTTAAGTTAAAATTTTGCCCCAAATAAAAACTTAACTCACAACTATCAACCGAGGAAGCGACCCAGAGTGGACTTCCTTCCTTCGACTGGACTCCACCAGGAATTGGAGCTTTGGTACCAGCAGCAGCCTCTTGCACCCATCAGCTTCCTCGGGGAGTGCAGACGAATTTGGGTAAGTCTTTCCTGGTTCTTGAATCTCCTGTATTGGTTGAGATTCTGAGTTTTATTTGGCAGTGGAGCAGGTTACCTTCCTCCTACTGGTAGGAAAGATACTGGTGGGGGGGGGGGTGGCTGGGGTGGGGGGTGGGGGGGTGGGGTGGGCAGGTGAAACATCCAGGGCATACCCAGTCATGGTCTAGACACTGAGTGGGACTTGGTTGAACGATACTGAGAAATTCCCACCTGATAAAAAGATACTGGGTGGGGGGCTGGCTAAAAGATGCCAGGAGAATTGCCCACCCAGTGGAAAGTTACTGGGTTAGGGGGGACTCAATTGGAAAAAAAATCGAGGAATACCCGGGGCTCAGCTGAAAGATGCTGAGATTGCTCCATTGTAGGGGACTGAATGGTCTTGGCTGAGTGGTTAAGTAAAAGGCTGATCTGACACTTTTCCTCAATTTGACTGCCATTATGAAATTTGTCAGGATAAAAGTGAAGAAAATAAATGAGAGCTTTGCTCTGAAGAAAAGGGACAAGACTCCTCCCAGCTGGTTTCGGTTTTCTCAGGTGACTGAGAAATTTACGAGAGTGTTGGAGGCCTAGTCCTCACACCTTGCAGTGGTCGCATAGGAAAACCCACTCATTAATTAAAATACTTGCTCGTCCAGGGGTTGCACATAAGAACTGGCCATTCAGCGACCTGAGCAGCCATGGTGGTGTTCCATGGCCGGAGGCAGAGTTCGAGACACGAAAGACGGGCTGAAATGACTCTGGGGTGACCTCTGGAGGAGTTAAGCACACGAGGAGCACCTGGGCCCACTACACAAGTTCACTAGTGACTTTTATCCCTGACAAATTCAGCTTAAAATGGGAAACAGAGGGACAATCCTTGCTGGGACCAATCTGCCCTTGCGATCAGGGCCAAGTAGAGCACTATCAGGTCTAAATTTTGGCTATAAAACTATGGTCACACACACACCAGAAAAATACAATTTTTGACAATGTGGTCACAATATTCTTTAGACTCCAGAGGAAGCTTGAAGAAAAAAAATGATCTCTTTAAGAATTCTTGCCCTGAGGCAAAAACTCCTCCTATAGGTGATGGACAGGGAGGCGTGGTGTGCTGTGGTCTATGGGGGTAACAAAGAGTCAGACACGACTGAATGACTGAACTGAACTGATACCTTTAGACCAGAGCTCTCTGGATCACTTATCTAGACCATATCTAATTCCTGAAACCAAAAGCAAAAAAATAAAGGGGAACAAAGCCTTTTAAAATCTTATTCCAAGCATTTTTATTCATAACTAAGTTTGGAAAATGAAGCTATAGGATTTCTTGTGTCTATTTGGATGTATGTGTGTCTCAGTGTGTGTCTGTTTTTTTTTTTTTTTTTAATAATATTGCTGATTGCTGAGATCAGTTTGTAAATGAGCTCTAATCTAATTGGACTTAAAAAAAGAAAGTAAGCTCTTACAAATCAAATAATTCTAAATACAAGAGAAATTAACCTAAATGAATTTCAGATTCATGTGAACTGAGAAATATTCAGTGTTAAATACCTGATATTAATGTTTATTTGTTGATTTAAATGTAGACATGCCTAAGAGTAATTAACATTAAGCAGAATATTTTCATTGTACCTAGATTTAATATAAGTTAAATATTATTATATCTGTTACAATTTTGTCAGCAAGGAAATTACCTCTAGTGAAGAAACTTCTAAAAAATGTAAATGACAGATCTTTTTTGTACAGTTCTTCTGTGTATTCTTGCCATCTCTTCTTAATATCTTCTGCTTCTGTTAGGTCCATACCATTTCTGTCCTTTATCGAGCCCATCTTTGCATGAAATATTCCTTTGGTATCTCTGATTTTCTTGAAGAGATCCCTAGTCTTTCCATTTCTTTGCATTGATCACTGAAGAAGGCTTTCTTATCCCTTCTTGCTATTCTTTGGAACTCTGCATTCAGATGTTTATATCTTTCCTTTTCTCCTTTGCTTTTCGGTTCTCTTCTTTTTACAGCTATTTGTAAGGCCTCCCCAGGCAGCCATTTTGCCTTTTTGCATTTCTTTTCCATGGGGATGGTCTTGATCCCTGTCTCCTATACAATGTCATGAACCTTCACTTACTTTGGCTAAGTGAATAGTATTGTTTCACAATGGCCTATAAATCTGACTGAGTGTTCTAAAACTTTTTGACATTTATTGACAAAGCTTCCTAAATCACTTTAATGAAGAAGATTTCTAGCTAACTTTGGGATGCTTCAGAGGGCCCCTGAAACATCCCAAAGAGAGATATTACACTAATGAGGTTTGTTTTGTATATAGAATTACATGGGAAATATTGTCAAATGAGTAATAAGTCTCGGGTTATATTGTATGGTAAATGTTACTAATATAGATATCCTAGAAACTGTTGTTTGGGTAAAGTGTTATCAGGCATAATTCTACTTACTATCTCAAAATATTGTCATAGCACTAACCAAGTTTCACCTTCAAGAAGGTTCACCTTCAAGAAGATTTATAGAAAGGACTTTTGGATAAATACTAGTTTCTGAACTGGGTAAGGATTCTAATAGAAAACCTGATGACTTCACAAAGGTTAACAAAAGGACTGAATGAACAGGTGAATATGCTTAACTTTTATGGTTTCTATCTGAAAAATTACTGATTTGAATCTGTGTTTTCTAAGTGTAAGGAAAAAAAAACCCTTCCCCTCAAACTAATTATGACAGTAATTTGGTAAAATTATATTTTATAAACAAATTGAAACATTTATCTTTTCTCTCTCTCTGAACCCTCCAGAGATTGGAAGCTTCCACTAACTTTATAAGTTAGGAAAGTGAAAGTGAAGTCGCTCAGTCGTGTCCGACTCTTTGTGACCCTGTGGACGGTAGCCTACAAGCTCCTCCATCCATAGGATTTTCCAGGCAAGACTACTGGAGTGGGTTGCCATTTCCTTCTCCAGGGGATCTTCCCAATCCAGGGATCGAACCTAGGTATCCCACATTATAAGTGAGGAAAGTTATCTCAATAACAGGTATAGAAATCTCAAGGAATTTTGGAGACCTTGAGAAGGGAGGAGTTTACTTAGATCTGTTGGGCAAAATCTGTGATAAGCCTTTGGTATGACTTTCCTAGCCCTGAAAGGTTTGTTTTAAAAATTCAGTCTGAGACTATAAATTCTCAGCAAAGTAAAAAAAGTCTATGATCAATTATGGTTATATAAACCATCAGGCCAAGTTTATTGAGACCAGACCTATATTACAAACAGGTCTTAATTAGGTTATATTTGGTAAAAGTGATGGTGATTTTAGGGAGAAAGAGATGTTTCAATGAATGTTAAGTTCCAGTTTGTTAATGGAGGTCTATATCTACTAAGACTCATTTCCTGGATAGTTCTTTGCTGTCAAGGTATATTAATATAAAATTTAATTGAATTATTAAAGGACACTCTAAGGTTGTTTCTGAAGCTTATCTCAATAATCTACCTTTGGATGAAGATCAGATGCCTCACACATGACCTTCAATCAAGACTGGAAGAAGACCTAATTTAAGGAACTGTCTCCAACCTAGATGTAAGGACTTTTCTATCAGGTACTCTTAACTAGCTCATGACCAGTGGAATTGAAGGGAAATTGACTCAGGTTAACTCCCACTTCCAAAGGCCCCTAAGCTGGACTGGTCCATAGAGAGGCCTGCTGACCTCAAACTCACCTTAAAACAACGCTCAAACAGAGGAAACTACACTACACTGGGACAAGAAGAAGATGACATCAGAAGTAGACAGCTTTCCCAAGATGCTGATCTGACTTTTATGATCATTTATAAGGTTTTCTTGATTCCTTGGACCTATGTCTATCAATCACATGTTTTCTATCATGGACATGATTCTATGCTAGTTTAAAACTCAATCCAATTGTTGGGTTGTGGCCAATTACCTGTGCCTAGTACTTCTGGGTTACCTGTTCTCTAGGTGGATTTCTGTTCTCTAGAGCACTGATTGGATACCCCCTAGGAAATTTATTTTAGATGAATGTTTAGTCTTGTTCTATCTATTCATGCTATTACTAGATGGGATCCTCTCACCTGGCCAATTAATGATATCTGCTCTGATGCTGGCCATAGATTTAAGTTTTCTCTTCAGTTCAGTTCAGTTCAGTCACTTAGTCGTGTCCGACTCTTTGTGATCCCATGAATTGCTGCATGCCAGGCCTCCCTGTCCATCCCCAACTCCTGGAGTTCATCCAAACCCATGTCCATCGAGTCAGTGATGCCATCCAGCCATCTCATCCTCTTGTCCCCTTCTCCTCCTGCCTCCAATCCCTCCCAGCATCAGAGTCTTTTTCAATGAGTCAACTCTTCACATGAGGTGGCCAAAGTATTGGAGGGTCATTTAAACTCAATTGGAGTGATGAGCTAAGTCTCTAAAAAATTAACTTCTCATCTATTAAAAGGAAAACTCCCACAATTATGGGGAGGATCTACATGGTTAACACCAGGCTATGGTCATTTAGGTTTAAAGGCTCCTATATGTTGGGAACAGTTAAATCATACTAAAAATGACCAACCTGGTAATTATGAGATAAGGCTGGGTGCTTTTATGAACTATGCCTATGATTACCCTTAGAGAGAGTGATTGGTATGGAACTCAGTGGATTTGTGGCACTCATTTATGGTCTCAACATCTACAGGGATGGATATGAAGCTTTAGCCTGGGATTCCCATGAATTTAAGGTCATACATGTTACCAACCAATTTACCATTGGTATGATCCCAGTGGGTCAAAGATCTATATTCTACTGGTATGACCGTTTAGCAGCTTTTGTGTGTGTGTGTGTGCGCCTTCAGTGGGGTTGGAGGATGAAATTGATCATATCTAAGCCTTAACAACTTTCATAAACTTTAAATGATAGTAACCGGGTTATTAGCTTATTGAATTCTGAGATCTCTATGATGAGAACGGCAGTGCTACACAACTGCAAGGCCCTTGACACCTTACATCGCAGGGAGGTGTCTGTGCTGTAGTTCAAACTGAATGCTATATTTTCATACCTGATAAATCCTTTAATGTAATACATTTGAACCACATGAAAAATCGGATTTCTGCTTTAAGTGACCCATTCCCTCATCTTGACAATCTTTAAAAAAAAAAAAAAAACTGGTGTGGGAGGCTCATGGGTAAAATATTTTCTTTTAATTCCACTAATGTTATTAATGATACCATTTGTATTTTGCTTGTTTCACAAGATTATTATTTCTTGTATTACGAAGTATATGACTGAGCCTCCAATGGAAATGATGACTAGACTTGAAGCAGTTGATCAAAGGTATAGCTCTATATATGATCAATGATTATAACAGTGTAACACTAGGTATGAAAAGATGCAACGAGAGGAAACACTCTCCTGGACCATAACTAGAAGACCAGTGTTCAGAGATCTTCGATTATTAACACCTAGTCCAGTAATAGCACATTGAGTGTCTTATCAACAAAAACCTTCTTAAGAACTGGGGATGAGCCTTCCCAGCAACACGGGACAAAAAGGTCATGAGATGGCCCCAAAGCATGGTCAGATTTATGACCACAAGGGGGCTATGTCAACTACAAATTGCCACTTACCAAGAGCATTGCCATGACTGAACAACAAAGGCATTTGCCATCTACCTCATTCCAATCCCTAAGAAAGGCAATGCCAAAGAATGCGCAAACTACCGCACAACTCACTCATCTCACATGCGAGTAAAGTAATGCTCAAAATTCTCCAAGCCAGGTTTCAACAGTACATGAACCGTGAACTTGCAGATGTTCAAGCTAGTTTTAGAAAAGGCAGATGGAGAAGGCAATGGCACTCCACTCCAGTACTCTTGCCTGGATAATCCCATGGATGGAGGAGCCTGGTGGGCTACAGTCCATGGGGTTGCTAAGAGTCAGACACGACTGAGCAACTTCAATTTAACTTTTCCCTTTCGTGCATTGGAGAAGGAAATGGCAACCCACTCCAGTGTTCTTGCCTGGAGAATTCCAGGGATGGGGGAGCCTGGTGGGCTGCCATCTATGGGGCCGCACAGAGTCAGACACGACTGAAGCGACTTAGCAGCAGCAGCAGCAGCAGGATGGCTAGATTAAATACAGGTTCACCAGTGTAATTTAAATTTCAAATAAACAAACACATTTCTATCAAAAAAAAAAAAGAAAAAAGAAAAGGCAGAGGAACCAGAGATCAAATTGCCAACATCCGCTGGATCATGGAAAAAGCTAGAGAGCTCCAGAAAAACATCTACTTCTGCTTTCTTGAGTATGCCAAAGCCTTTGACTGTGTGGATCACAATAAACTGGAAAATTCTGAAAGATATAGGAATACCAGGGCACCTGACCTGCCTCTTGAGAAATCTGTATGCAGGTCAGGAAGCAACAGTCAGAACTGGACATGGAACAACAGGCTGATTTCAAATAAGGAAAGGAGTACATGAAGGCTGTATATTGTCACCCTGCTTATTTAACTTATATGCAGAGTACATCATAAGAAATGCTGGGCTGGATGAAGCACAAGCTGGAATCAAGATTGCTGGGAGAAATATCAATAACCTCAGATATGCAGATGACACCACCCTTATGGCAGAAAGTGAAGAAGAACTAAAGGGCCTCTTGATGAAAGTGAAAGTGGAGAGTGAAAAAGTTGGCTTAAAGCTCAACATTCAGAAAACAAAGATCATGGCATCTGGTCCCATCACTTCATGTCAAATAGATTGGGAAACGGTGGAAACAGTGGCAGACTTTATTTTTGGGGGTTCCAGAATCACTGCAGATGGTGACTGCAGCCATGAAATAAAAAGATGTTTACTCCTTGGGAGAAAATGAAAGTGAAGTCGTTCAGTCGTGTTCGACTCTTTGCGACCCCATAGACTGCAGCCTATCAGGCTCCTCTGTCCATGGGATTTTCCAGGCAATAGTACTGGAGTGGGTTGCCATTTCCTTCTCCAGGGGATCTTCCCAACCTAGGGCTCGAACCCAGGTCTCCCGCATTGTAGAATGTCGCTTTACCGTCTGAGCCACCAGGGAAGTCCTTGGAAGAAAAGTTATGACCAACCTAGACGGCATGTTAAAAAGCAGAGACATTACTGTCAACAAATGTCTGTCTAGTCAAGGCTATGGTTTTTCCATAGTCATGTATGGATGTGAGAGTTGGACTATAAAGAAAGCCGAGTGCCGAAGAATTGATGCTTTTGAACTGTGGTGTTGGAGAAGACTCTTGAGAGTCCCCTTGGACTTCGAGGAGATCCAACCAGTCCATCCTAAAGGACATCAGTCCTGGGTGTTCATTGGAAGGACTGATGTTGAGGCTGAAACTCCAAAGAGCTGACTCATTGGAAAAGACCCTGATGCTGGGAAAGATTGAGGGCAGGAGGAGAAGAGGAAGACAGAGGATGAGATGGCTGGATGACATCACCAACTCAATGGACATGAATTGAAGCAAACTCCGGGAGACAGTGGAGGATAGAGGAGCCTGCCCTGCTACTGTCCATCCTTGGGGTAGCAAAGAATCAGATACAACTTGTTGACTGAACTACAACATCAATAAGCATTGGTAATAAGTTTTTGATGTATTTTCCAGAAATTAAAAAATGCCTCAAATGATCCAGTGGTATATAGTTTTGCAAACTCTTCTTATCAAAATTATTATGATTTTTCAGTGCTGATGGTTCTCAAATGCATGTTTCCTGCCAGATCTTTACTAGAGTTCCAGGCTCATGTGCCCAGCTGGTGTTGGACTGCTCTCAACTAGCAAGTGAGAAAAAGAGTAAAGAATACACCCCAAAGGGAGGAGAGAGAGAGAGAGCTGATGCTACCTGGGTCTCTCGGGGCTCTGCCCAAGGTCGCAGGTGATGGGAAGAAAACAGAAACTCCAGACAGTTTGTGGGCACATCCTGAGAATACATGGGCTGACCAGAAACATCCAACATGGCGAGGAAGAAGAAATACGGTGGAGTGAGCTATCTGGAGAGGTTCTAGGTAAGTGGTCCTGATATGGCACAGCTGGCTCCCCACAGAGAAGACCCTCATGTCCTCTCCAAGGAAAGAGATGCTGAGAGGACCAGTGGTCTTGATAGAAGCCCAAGTCAGGCTCTGAAGACCTCAGACAGCAGTGACCCTTTGACCAGAGCAAATGGCAGAGCTGAGAATCAACAGCAATAGCAGATGCCAGCTTGTGGCTTAAGAGCAGGAAGGACCAATGACATCACCAGTCTATGCAGCAAGAATTGAGGCTACTGCCCAGAGGCAAGCAGGATGCCCCAAAGGACAAAGCCAGAGCATTCACATCATATTTCATAGCCACAGACATTGTCCTCATGCGATGTGAAAACTTCCCCTGTATCCGGATATCATTCAGCAACAGAAATCCTGAGAAATTGAGCATTTCCCTAAAAGAACATGGATAGATGTTAGGGGCCTGTTCCAAACAAGAAGAGATTGAGTTAGTGATAACTAGAGTGTTTCAGTCCCTCTGATCCCAACATCTGGTTCTTCCCTAGTGGCTCAGTAGTAAAGAACCTGCCTACTATTGGGTTTGATCCTTGGGTCGGGAAGATCTCCTTGAGAAGGAAAAGGTAACCCACTCCAGTATTCTTGCCTGGATAATTCCATGGACCGAAGAGTGTGGTGAGTTATAGTCCATGGGGTTGCAAAGAGTTGGACAGAGCTTAGTGACTGAGCACAATCCCAAAATCTAGATAAAAGTGAGGCTTCTGTGGTTCAGTCATTAAGTCATGTCCAACTCTTTTGACCCCACAGACTCTAGCCCACCAGTCTGCTCTGTCCTTCACTGTCTCCTGGAGACATGCTCATATTCATGTCCATTGAGTCAGTGATGCTCTATGACCATCTCATCCTCTGCTGCCCCCTTCTCCTTTTGCTTAACTTGCTTCTTTTTTTTTTTTTTCATTCAAAATTACAGTATTCATACTCATCCCTGTGGTGCATGTAACATTGTTCACCCATTTTCACTGCTATGTAATATTCCATTCTGTGGACCTGTCAGTTTATTTTGTAGCTCCTATTGATGGACATTTGGGTTGGGTTTTTAGTTTTTTGCAGTTATGAACAGTGCTGCTATGAACATTAGTGTACATGTCTTTTGGTGCCCACAACTGAGAATTTCCGTAAACTGATTCATCTCAGAGTGTGGTCCCTGGACCATCAGCACCATCACCTGGGAAGTTGCTTGAAATGCAAATTCTCCAACCAGACCTATTGAACTGAAAACTCTGAGAAGGTGTGCTGATAAACTGGGTTTTAACAAGTCCTCCAGGGAGATCTGATACTCACTGAAGTCTGAAAAACCCTGGTATAAATTTAAGAATGGAATTACTAGATTATAGGAAATGTGCATTTTCATGTGCAGGGTTTTTTTTAAAAAAAAAAATATATATATATATTTATTTATTTACTTATTTGGCTACCCTGGGTATTTTAGTTGTCGCATGTGGAATCTTTGGTGTGGCATGCTGGATGAACTCTTATTTACAGCATGTGGGATCTAGTTCCTGACCAGGGATTGAACTCAGGTCCCCTGCATTGGGAGTGTGGATTCTTAGCCACTGGACCAGCAGGGAAGTCACTGAATATGCATATTTAACTGCCGTGGACTAAATGTGTGTGTCTCTGCAAAATTCATGTGGTGAAATCTGTTTCCCCAAGTAATGGTGTTTGGAGGTGGGGTCTTTGGGAGGTGACTAGGTCATGAATGGGATTACTACCCAAATAACAGAGAGGACATAACAGAAGAGCCATTTCACCAGACCCTGAATCTGCCCACACCTTGATCTTGGATATCACTGCCTCCAGAATTGCTGGGGGGAGAAAAGACTTCTGTTGTTTATAAGCCCCCCAACCTATGGTAGTTTATTATACAGCCAGGATGAACGAAGACACTAACTTTGTGAGATAATGCTAAATTGTTCCCCAGAGTGATTCCTCATTCTAGTTGACACCCTTCCCTGACCCTAAGCAACAGCTGAGTTTCTGTTACTCTCCATTCATACAAACCTAGCAATTATATGCAATCTTGCTGGAGTCTACTTATACTGTGATGGGCAGGGCCTTCAGAGGAGCTGATTTGCCAAACTCCTGCAAGAGGAATTCAGTTAATTTCCAATCTTTGGATTATGTCAAAGAGAAAGTGTGAATTAAGTGTTCTCGTGTTACCTCTGTAACACCTGTTAAGAGTCAGAGACTTTGCCAACAATAGTATCTGACTAGAATTTAATACTGTTGTTTAATTTTCATGATCTTTATCTTATGGCCACATTCTACCATGGAAAGTGTTACTGGATTTCCATTTACTGTGTGGCATAAAGTTTCCTTTAAAGAGGAATCAATTTATATGTAAAAAATGATTCAGTTTAATGAAAGTTTTAAGTCAATAGTAGTACACAGAGTGTAGCTAAATATTTCAAAAATCACGTGAGAATGAGGATTGGGAAACCCTGGACAGTATCTTCTCGGTTCCTCAGATCTCACGTTCCCACTAAAAGTTTCTCTCCTCAACCCAGCCTCCTGGGCTTCCTCCTTCCTCTGAAGAACAAAAAGCTGTGGCCAGTGCCTCTTAGCTTGTCTCCTGCAAGTCACCCTAACATTCTGTGCCATGACGCCTGAATCACCCCAAGACTGAAGCAAGCACATTGAGGACAAATGAAAACCCCACACCAACTTCCCACAGGGTAGGTGTTCCCTTACACCTCTTTGTGTCCCCATGAGATTATTATTTTTTAAAGTCTTTGTTGAATTTGTTACAATAGTGCTTCTGCTTGAAGTCTTGGTTTTTTGGCTGCTGGGCATGTGGGATCTTACTTAGCTCCTGGATCAAGGATTGAACCCTCACACCTTGCATTGGAAGGCAGCTGTGTTCGCTAGTCTACCAGTGCACTCTGCACCCCTTGCAGTGGAAGGTGAAGTTTTCACCACTGGACCACCATGGAAGTATCTCCCCATCAGATTTTTTTTTTAACTGAATACAAACCCATCATTTATTAATTTGAGGGCAGAACAGTGTCCCTTTTATCTCTCCATCAGACCTTGCCTCTCCTTGTCTTCCATGTCTCTCCATAAGCCCTGCCCTGGGTCTGATGCATAACTGGTGCTTTTGTAGTTGTTAGTCTCTAGTTTGGACTGGACACTGAAATGAGCTGATGTAGCCAGAGGGCCACAGCTGTTGGGCAGTGGGGGTGGCCTCAGAGGCAGGCGAGACACCAGCAAGTGGGCCCTTGCTCCCAGGCAGCCCAACAATTTGAGTGGAAGCACTAAGTCTCTAAGCATCTTGTCTCTTGGCCTTTCATTTGTTTGTCTCAGAAGCAAACAAACTCTGGGTCTGGGAAGTACAGTATGAACCCAACCCCACTTCCTGGAGCTGACAGCCAGCAAGCCATCTGCACTGACCACTGTGCTAGCCTCCAGTGCTGGACATTTAGGGGAGCAAAGTTCTCAACTTACTCCTGCCTTGCTCAGATCTCATGCACGGCCCTTGTTTTAGCCACAGAAGCAGCAACTACAGAAGTGAATGGGAGTGAGAAGCAGCCTTATGCTGAAATGGAAGCCATGTCCTGGCCTAAGCTTCTGCCTCCTGGAAACCAATTATTTATTTTGCAAGATGCTGTCCCTTTCTTCAACCCTAAGTTTATTCTTACGACCCAGAAAAAACACTGTGGGAATTGCATACAAGCTCAGTCATGTCTGAATCTTTTGCAACCCCATGAACTGTGGCCCACCAGGCTCCTCTGTCCATGGGGTTTCCCAGGCAAGAATATTGGAGTGGGTGTCATTTCCTCCTCCAGGGCATCTTCCTGACCCAGGTGTCGAAGCTGCATCTCTTGCATCTCCTGCATTGGCAGGTGGGTTCTTTGCCACTACGCCACCTGGGAAACCCCATTTTACTACTTACCCTCTAATTACTGTGGGAATTATGTTTTTTCTAAAACTTGCTATGGTCCAACAACTTTACTTATTCAGGCTTTCATGCCTTTATATAAATCAGAAGTTACTTTTGAATTCATCTCTTTCAATAAATATTAACTGAATGGCCTTTGGCATGGGGTTTAAGAGCGAGGCTATTGAGTCAGACTAGCTTGCTCCAGTTTGCCATGTCTGCCACCTGTTAACTGTGTGACTGTGGGCACATTATTGACTTCTCTAAAGCCGACCTGCCTTTTCCATTAAATGGGGGTAGTTATGGTACCTGCAGCAGAGTGTTGTGGTGATGGAATAGGGGTCATTCCTGTGAAGGAATCAGTACCTGCCTGGCACATGCTAGGAACCCAATCACAGATGATGATAATGGTGATGATGGTGATGATGGCACAGGTCACATTAGGTTTTGGGGACATTGAAATCAAGGAGACGCAGAATTCCCTGGATGTCCAGTGGTTAAGGCTGCATGCTTCCACTGCTGGGGCCAGGGCTTCATCAGAGAACTAAGATCCTGCAAGCTGCATGGACAGAAACAAACAAGCAAAATAACAAGGAAAAACATTCTTTGCCTACAAACATCCATAAACATCCATGAGATGTACAGGCAATGGTGGAATGGAGTGCTTACTGGACCAGTGATGGTACTAGTGACAAAGGCATTCTCTGAGTATGTGTTAACGTGAGGGCAAGTCTACTAGAATATCATTCCCAGCCTCCTGGGTAAGGAGAAATGCCCTGGGTTGGGCAGTGGGGAGATGTTGCTAAGCCTGCCCAGCTCAGCCCATTCTCTTTGCAGAGTGTCTTGTTCTCAGCATGCACGCTCTGCTCCTTCACATGTTAAGCCTCCCTACTGTGGAGATCAAATTGCCAACATTCGCTGGATCATCAAGAAAGCAAGAGAGTTCCAGAAAAACATCTATTTCTGCTTTATTGACCATGCCAAAGCCTTTGACTGTGTGGATCACAATAAGCTGTGGCAAATTCTGAAAGAGATGGGAATACCAGACCACCTGACCTGCCTCTTGAGAAATCTATAAGCAGGTCAGGAAGCAACAGTTAGAACTGGACATGGAACAGCAGACTGGTTCCAAATAGGAAAAGGAGTACGTCAAGGCTGTATATTGTCACCCTGCTTATTTAACTTCTATGCAGAGTACATCATGAGAAACGCTGGGCTGGAGGAAGCACAAGCTGGAATCAAGATTGCTGGGAGAAATATCGATAACTTCAGATAAGCAGATGACTCCACCCTTATGGCAGAAAGTGAAGAAGAACTAAAGAACATCTTGATGAAAGTGAAAGAGGAGAGTGAATGTTGGCTTAAAGCTCAACATTCAGAAAACGAAGACCATGGCATCCGGTCCCATCACTTCATGGCAGTTGGATGGGGAAACAGTGGAAACAGTGGCAGAGTTTATTTTGGGGGGCTCCAAAATCACTGCAGATGGTGATTGCAGCCATGAAATTAAAAGATGATTACTCCTTGGAAGGAAAGTTATGACCAACCTAGACAGCATATTAAAAAGCAGAGACATTACTTTGTCCACAAAGATCCATCTAGTCAAGGCTGTGGTTTTTCCAGTAGTCATGTATGGATGTGAGAGTTGGACTATAAAGAAAGCTGACTATAAAGAAAGAAGAATTGATGCTTTTGAACTGTGGTGTTGGAGAAGACTCTTGAGAGTCCCCTGGACTGCAAAGAGATCCAACCAGTCCATCCTAAAGGAAATCAGTCCTGGGTCTTCATTGGAAGGATTGACATTGAAGCTGAAACTCCAATATTTTGCCCACCTAATGATAAGAGCTGACTTATTTGAAAAGACTCATTTGAAAAGAGGATGAGATGGTTGGATGGCATCACCAGCTCAATGGACATGAGTTTGGGTAACTCCGGGAGCTGGTGCTGGACGGGGAGGCCTGGCGTGCTGTGGTTCATGGGCTCGCAAAGAGTCGGACATGACTGAGCGACTGAACTGACTGACTGTACTTGTGTAGGGGAACTGTGGTTCCTGTCACACCTGTGACCAGGTGGCTAAGTTTGTTTAGAGATGAAATATTAAGAAGTCCCTTATGCCGCATCCTTTGATGCAGCTTTTCCAGTTTTAAAGCCAGCATTTTGTTCTCCATCTTTCCAGCTTCTCTGTTGACATGATAGGCAGCGGCCAAGATGGTGCCCAGTAATCCATACCTCTTGGCATTTGTGCCCTAGTATAGTGCTATATTGTACTAGGGTAGTCTCTGTGATCACAAGAATATGGCAGAAATAATACTATGCCACTTCTGAGCCCCCTGGTCCCCCACCACTTCCTCTATGGTGGGGAAGTCACCATTCATATCATGAGTGCCCCCCTAGGGAGAAACCCACATGGCAAGGAATGGGACCTCCTGCTAACACCAAGTGAATAAACTTGGGTGCAAATCTTCCAGCCTCAAATGAAATTTGAGCTGACCACAGCCCTGGCTGACCTCTTGACTGCAACCTCATAAGAAGCTCTGCCTTACAGTCATTCAGTTCATCCAGTCCCAGATAGCTGACTCTCAGAAACTGTGAGGCACTGAATGTTCATTGTTGCTTAAAGCTGCTACATTTGGGCATAGGTTTGGTGCTGGTGTTAAAGAACCCACCTGCCAGGGCAGGAGACATAAGAGACTTGGGTTTGAGCCCTGGGTCAGAAAAATCCCCTGGAGGAGGACATGGCAACCCACTCCAGTGTTCATGCCTGGAGAATTCTACGGACAGAGGAGCCTGGCAGGCTACAGTCCATGGGGTTGCAAAGAGGCAGACACAGCTGAAGTGACTTAGCACATGTTATACAGCAACAGACTACAGATGCAATCTACTTCTCACTTGTTTGCACACTAGAAAGGGCAATAAAAGATGTGATTGACTGGCTCCCTGCAGTTCCATCAGAGAGCAGGATCTGGGGTGTAACACCTGGTGAATTCCACTCTGTGCTGTGCTTAGTTGCTCAGTCATGTCTGACTCTTTGTGACCTCATGGACTATAGTCCACCAGGCTCCTCTGTCTGTGAAATTCTCCAGGCAAGAATACTGGAGTGGGTTGCTATGCCTTCCTCCAGGGGATCTACCCAACCCAGGGATCGAACCCAGGTCTCTGGCATTGCAGGTGGATTCTTTACTGTCTGAGCCTCCAGGGAAGCCCAAGAATACTGGAGTGGGTAGCCTATCCCTTCTCCAGGGGATCTTCCCAATCCAGGAATTGAACCAGGGTCTCCTGCATTGCAGGTGAATTCTTTACCAGCTGAGCTTCCGGTGAAGACAGATTCCACTCTACTCTGGGATAAAATAGTGCAGGGTGCTAGTGCATCCATTCTGCAGACCTGAATTTGAATCCAGGTTCTGCAATTATTCCTCCTGCATGATCATGGTCATGTGACCTAACCAGGCTCAGCCTCTTCATTTAGTGGAGATAATAAGACCTGCCTCATTAAGTTGTAGGAAGTAAATGAAAAAATGCAAATAAAGAGCACAAGAATAAGCATTCCCTAATATTCTAGGCATTTTTGTGTGTGTGGCTGTGCTGGGTCTTCATTACAGCATGTAGATTTCTCTAGTTGTGGCTCAAGTGCTCCAGACCAGCTGCCCTCAACCTTTTTGACACCAGGGACTGGTTTCGTGGAACATAGTTTTTCTACAGACTGGGGCGGGTGTGGGGTGGGAGATGATTTTGAGAGGATTCAAGCAGGTTACATTTATCGTGCACTTTATTTCTATTACTACTTCATTGTGATTATTTGGTAATGTGAGCAATGGGGAGTGTCTGTAAATACAGATGAAACTTCACTTGCTTGCTTCACTTACCTCCTGCTGTGTAGCCTGGGGGTTAGGGACCCCTGCTCTAGAGCTCATGGGCTCAGAGGTTGTGGTACAAGGGCTTATTTGCCCCATAGCTGGTAAAGAATCCGCCTGCATTGCGGGAGACCCCGGTTTGATTCCTGGGTTGGGAAGATCCACTGGAGAAGGGATAGGCTACCCACTCCAGTATTCTTGGGCTTCCCTTGCGGCTCAGCTGGTAAAGGATCCACCTACAGTGTGGGAGATCTGGGTTTGATCCCTGGGTTGGGAAGATCCCCTGGAGAAGGGATAGGCTACCCACCCCAGTATTCTGGCCTGGAGCATTCCATGGACTGCACAGTTGCAGTCATGGAATTGCAAAGAGTCAGACACTACTGAGCGACTTTCCCTTTCACCTTCATGTGCAGCGTATGGGATCTCTGCTCCCCAATCAAGTATCTTAGAACCCCAATCTGAGTTGCTGCATCAGAAGGGGGATTCTTTACCATTGGACCACCAGGGAAGTCCCTCATATGCCAGCTTCTAATGTGAATTGATATCATCTCTTTTCCTATCATGAACTTGGAGGAGGTGCCATGAGTCAAGCCTGTTCATTGCCCCACTCCATGTATCACCTCCCCTACCAGAGCACAGGGGAGAGCTTCAGTTTTGAAAGCTGAGTGGGATGTGTTTATAAAACAGCAAATACATATTTGTTTTTTGGAAATCACCCCAAACCTCACTTTAATTTGTGCAAACCACAAAATAATCTCACATGGACAACCAACTCTACTCATTGCTTTGGTTGAAGGACATTTGGGACAACTGATCCCCTTTAGAGTGGGTCCTTGTTTTTATTTTCTAGGGAGGATAGAGTCTGATTATTCTATCAAGAGTCCTTCCCTAGTAATGCCTCCCTAACAGACATCCAGGCGCTTGAAAGCAAGCATAATGCCCCGGTATTAAGTTTACTTGGCTAATTTTAAATCTCTGGGCATCCATCATGTACTTAGCTTCAAATTATATGGTGGATCTGGGTTTTTCCTAGACCTCATCCATGCAGCGAGTAAATAAAACAGCTCTGTGAAGAGACCAGAAGAAACCATGTAAAGATTCAGTGTGTCTGTCTTCCTTCAGCAAGGGCTGTTATTCCCTGTCCAGGAGAGCTGTCCTCCAACCCATGTACAGCTGGGCAGCCCTGAGATTGGGGGATGACAGTTGGACAGTAGAAATGATTGAGTGCCGAAGAACTGATGCTTTCTAACTGTGGTGCTGAAGTAGACTTGAGAGTTCTTTGGATAGCAAGGAGATTAAACCAGTCAATCCTAAGGGAAATCAATCCTGAATATTCATTGCAAAGAATGACATTTAAGCTGAAGTTCCAATACTTTGGCTATCTGATGCGCAGAGCTGACTCACTGGAAAGGACCCTGATGCTAGGACAGATTGAAGGAAAAAGGAGAAGGAGTGGCAGAGGATGAGATGGTTAGATAGTATCACTGACTCAATGGACATAAATTTGAGCAAACTCTGGGATATAGTGAAGAACAGAGGAGCCTGGCGTGCTGTGGGTTAATGGAGGCCACCAACCCAAGAGACGCTCAGCTCCCAGGCCTCTCTGGCAGCCCACCCCTTCTAAGTTTTCATCATCAAAACCATCCTGATTCTTCCTTGTCTTAGGAAAAATTGCTTGGAGCATATGCAGTGTGCATTCTGGCCACGAGAGGGCGCAGGAGGGCAGCATTCCTCCTGGGGATGCTGCTGCCATAGGGACCATTTGGCATGTTAAGCCTTGTCCCCCACGATGACGCCTGGAAACAGGGCAAATATAGCATAAACAGTAGTCAGAGGCTGTAATTTGAGTGCTGCAGTCTCGGATGTCAGCTTTTCCTCTTTCCTTTTCTGATTTCTTTTCTCCTTTTTTTTTAAAGACATCTAATGAGAGGGAAGTATGCTGGGTTTGGAAATAGAAGCCTTCTTTTTCAGGTCAAGGTCTAGGCTCAGATTTGCCTGGTTGGAGCAGGGCCCTGTTTTTTTTTTTTTTTTCAAACATGAATTAAGTTCATTCACTCACTGGACAACTGGTTATTGAGCAAAAGCCATCATGTGCCAGGCACTCTGCAGGACACCGGAAATACAAAGGATTTCCTGGTCCTGGTGGGGAGGAGGGTACTGGGTAGGGCACCGGTGGGGCCATCCTGTAGGCTTCTCCAATTCTGGTGGCGGTGGGTGAGTTGCTGCTGCTCTTGCTAAGTCTTTTCAGTCGTGTCCGACTCTGTGCAACCCCATAGACGGCAGCCCACCAGGCTCCCCCATCCCTGGGATTCTCCAGGCAAGAACACTGGAGTGGGTTGCCATTTCCTTCTCCAATGTGTGAAAGTGAAAAGTGAAAGTGAAGTCGCTCAGTCATGTCCGACCCTCAGCGACCCCATGGACTGCAGCCTTCCAGGCTCCTCTGTCCATGGGATTTTCCAGGCAAGAGTACTGGAATGGGGTGCCATTGCCTTCTGGGGGTGGGTGAGTTGAGATGGAGTTAAATGATAAGTGTGTATGTGCAGGGCACCTGGAGGATTCAGACCCCAGGTGCGGGGGGCAGGGATAACACAGGCCTAAGATAGTACCCTCAGGTCCTGGGGGCAGTCCTGGCTTGTCTGTCTCCACCACCACCATCTTTGCCTTCTAACCTGGGTCCTCGCTTCCCCTCAGACCTGCCACACACTGGCCTCTACCCCATGGTCAGTCGGATCTTTAGAAATATTAATCAGACCAAGTATGTCCCTCCTGCAAAGCCTCTGGTCACACATCTTTTGGGCTCAGTTGCTAAGTCACATCCGACTCTTTGTGACCTCATGGACTATAGCCTGCCGAACTCCTCTGTCCATGGGATTTTCCAGGCGAGAACACTGGAATGGGAATCTTCCTGACCCAGGGATCAAACCGGTGTCTCCTGAACTGGCAGGTAGATTCTTTACCACTGAGTCACCTGGGAAGCCCCCACACCTGTCTCAGGGGCCACCACTATCTGCCTTCCTCCATACACACCCTCTGACTTCTCCTGCCCTCTGCCCTCCAGGCACACTGGGCTTTCTTCCTGATTCCAGAGCTCTCCAAGTCCGGCCAAGACTCAGGGCTCTGAGGCTGACTATTCCTTCTACCTAGAGTCCTCTCAGTGGGCATATGACCCCTGCAGTCAAACAGGGGCCTGAGCTTGGAGGGACCTCATGCTTGGTTTAACGCCCTGCTGTCATCGATGTGAAGTGCTTAATATGTTTTGAACGAGATCTCACATTTTTATGTCAAGCCCGGGACCCTGAGAATCACCTGGCCGACCCTGCCTCTACCTAGAACTCAGTCTTGGCACATCTGGCTCCTTCGGTCACTCAGGGCTTTTCAGCTCAGATGTCACCTCCTCAGAGGGCCCTTCCCTAGGGCCCTGGGCACGTGCCCAGAGCCTTACCCAGTCTCCCTAGGTCACAGAGCTGCTTTGTCCTTCACACAGCACCATCCCTCTCTGCAATGACCTTACAGTTTCGATCTCCCCGTGTTTGTTGTCTCTCTTCCTGGACACACTGTCTGTCCAAGGCTGGTTGTATCCCCTGGTCAAAGCTGCCCTGGGGGCCCTGAGCACTTGTGTTGGAGGGAGGGTGGATGAATGTGAGCCTGACAAGGTTGGGGAGGAGGTTGGCATGGGAGCGGGGCCTCCAAGAGGTGGGTGGTTCTCTTTCCTTTCTAATCATGCCAGAGTCTCCCTCACCCCTTCTGGGGAGGGATATACTGAGCAAGGGCTTCCCCGATAGCTCAGTTGGTATAGAATCTGCCTGCAAAGCAGGAGACTGGGTCGGGAAGATCCCCTGGAGAAGGGATAGGCTATCCATTCCAGTATTTTTGGGTTTCCCTGGTGGCTCAGCTGGTAAAGAATCTGCCTGCAAAGTGGGAGACCTGGGTTCCATCCCTGGGTTGGGAAGATCCCCTGGAGAAAGGAAAGGCTACCCACTCCAGTATTCTGGCCTGGAGAATTCCATGGGACTGTATGGAGTTGCAACGAGTAGGACAGGACTGAGAGACTTCACTTTCAGGTGACCAGCAAAGTGATTCAGTTACACATATGTATGGAAATGTATCCATTCTTTTTTTTAAAAACAATCTCTTCCATTATAGTTCCCTGGCTATACAGTAGGTCCTTGGGTCCTTGATGATTATCTATTTTATATATAGTGTGCTAAGCAGGAGATATAAGAGGTGCTGGTTTGGTCCCTGAGTTGGGAAGATCCCCTGGAGAAGGATATGGCTATGAACTCCAGTATTCTTGCCTGGAGAATTCCATGGATGGAGGAGCCTGGCGGGCTACAGTCCATAGGGTGGCAAAGAGTCGGACACAACTGAGAGACTTAGCAAACACTCCTGCGCAGTCACAGGCAAGGTAGCCCCCGCCACCGCCACGCCAGCACTTCTGCCTGTGTGTCCAGTGTGAGGAGCTGTGAAATTCTAGATCAGAGCGGGGGGAGTGAATTCCCCTCTGACGTCAGTGACTGATCCGACCTGTGTTCTGAAGCCTGTGAAGGAATGACTGGCATTTCTCTCCCACTTGGAGCCTTATGGATATAATCCCACGGACAGAGGGAGGGCCAAGCATCCAGGCAGGGCTGTTTATGGCTTCTGGGTGCTGGGCAGCTTGATTTAAGTCAGCTTTAAGTAATTGACTAAATGTTTGCACGTGCGTCTTCAGGTTAGCATTATCCGGAGCCATCCAAGGACATCTAGACCCACACAGCTGCTGCCTCTGACTCTGTATTTTGCCAACGGATGAGGTTTCTTTTTTTCTGAAATTTCTCCAGAGTGGAAAAAATGACTCAAGGCTGTGGTTTGTGAGACAAAGGGTTCAAACTGTACTGTGAGCTTCATATTAAAAATGTGACATTATGATGTATGGCAGAAACCATCACAATATTGTAAAGCAATTATCTTCCAATTGAAAGTAAATTTTAAAAAGATAATCTATGTCAAAAGAATGTGATGTTATTATCATCATTATTGTTATTGTTGGTTATTGATTTACCCAGAACTAAAGGGCTGTGTGGGCTTCCCTGGTGGCTCAAATGGTAAAGAATCTGCCTGCAATGCAGAAGACCTGGGTTCCATCCATGGGTCAGGAAGGTCCCCTGGAGAAGGGAATGGCAACCCATTCCAGTGTTTCTTGCCTGGAAAACTCCATGGACACAGGAGCCTGGCTATAGTCTATGTGGACACAAAGAGTCAGACAGGACTGAGTAACTGAGCACTCATGCATACAGAGAGCTGTCTTCCTCTTAAAGAAATGAAGACTTTCATTCAATTAATTCAAGAAATCCTGGGTCTTCCCTGCTGGTCCAGTGGTTAAGACTTCACCTTCCGATACAGGGGGTGTGGATTTGACCTCACATCAGGGATCTAGTATCCCACACAGTTTGTGACCAAAAACTCAAAACATAAAACAGAGGCAACATTGTGGCAAATGCAATAAAGACTTTAAAAATGGTCCACATCAAAATCAGTAAGTAAATGAATAGAGTTGTAAAAAAGAAATGAATTTTAAAAAAAGAAATCCTTATTGAGTGTTACCACTGTATAACAAGCAGGATGTGGGTCTCCTCTGGGCGAACTGAAGATAATAATAATTGCTACTGTTTAGGGATCAGACACTAAACTGGGTGCCCTATGTGTGTGAACTCACTGTAACCTCCAGCCACTCTGTTGGGGGGTGGGGTGTGGGGAGTGTTATTTTGTTCCCATTTGACAGGTGAGAAGTCTGAATCCTAGAGGGCGGTGAAGCCATGTGCCGAGTTGCCCAGCTCCTGTCATGGACAGTTTGGAGAAGACCTATCTGTGCACTCCAGTGCCCAAGCTCATGATCACCACCCTGTCACGGTGGTGGGAAGAAAGTTGACGACCTAAATCCTTTGGCTTTGCCCTCAACCTTAAGATGGGTCTCTGCCAGGCCCAGTGAAAAGGAATCAGCTAGTCATCACCTCTCTTATCTGTAATCTTTAAAAAAAACTCAACAAATGGAAGATGGATTACTTGATGAAGAATTCTTCATTCCAGAGAGAAGGTTATCAGAGGTCTGACAAGCTTGAAAAACAGAACTCATTAGGAGACCATCTGAGGCCAGATTAAAGGAACCTCAGAAGCTCACCAGGAGACCACACCAGACCAGGTTAAAGGAATGCAGGTTCTGCACACACCCTGATCCTTATCAGCAACCCCACCCTTGACCCATTGCTGTTAAACTCCTCACCAATCACTCTCAGTTGGAACATACAGGTTTTGAGGGCATCAGCCCACTGTGTCCCTCTTTGCCTGGTAAAGCAATAAAGCTGTGCTATTTCACCCAAAACTCTGTCTCCAGGATTCAATTTGGCACTGTGGCACAGAGGCTGAGTTTGGGGCATCAATCTCTTTGTTGTAGTTGTTCAGTCACTAAGTCCTGTCTGACTCTTTGTAACCTCATGGACTGTAGCACACCATGCTCCTCTCTCCACTATCTCCTGGAGTTTGCTCAAAATCACATCCATTGAATTGGTGATGCTATCTAACCAGCTCATCCTCTGCCCCCCTCTTCTCCATTTGCCTTCAGTCTTTCCCAGAATCAGGATCTTTTCCAATGAATTGGTTCTTCGCATCAGGTGGCCAAAGTATTGGAGCTTCAGCTTCAGCATCAGTCCTTCCCATGAATATTCAGGGTTGATTTCCTTTAGGATTGACTGGTTTGATCTCCTTGCAGTCGAAGGAACTCTCCAGAGTCTTCTTTAATGCCACAGTTCAAAAGCATCACTTCTTCAGCATTCAGCCTTCTTTGCCATGTGGCAAAGCTCTCTATAGGCAGCCTGAGTGTCCTCACCAATGGCAACTGGCTCCCCACCAGAGGCTTAGAGATGGTCTTATGCTGCAGTCTTCTTATAACCGAAAACCAGAATTGACATGCCATGAGCTAGTCAGGAACCACCTCAGTATGTGTGGAAGGGGACACGGTGAGAAATCCAGGAGAAGGAGAACTGGGGGCTGTCTTGGAGGCCGGCTTCCACATGGTTGTGAAATAGGAACACTGGCATCTTTAGAAAATCAACTTGCGAAGCCAGTAATTGCTCCCCCAGCTCGAGATCCCTAGACTCTGCAGATCTCGGGAGGTTTCAGCAGTCGAACCCTTTCATGCCTGATACATGCTCCATGGATGGGCTCCCCTCCTGTTCATTTAAAGTTGAGCTCTGAGTGGCAGGGACTTTGTCTTGTCACCCATTCAGCCTCACCTATGCTGTTATGAAAGCCAACATATTTCATTAGTGGTTTGGATAAAACATCTGAACAGCAAAAGGCATGACTGGTTTCTCACCCCTCCCTCCACCAAAGGACTCTTTTTAAAAAATATTTATTTATCTGACTGTATCAGGTCTTGGTTGCAGCACGTAGGATCTTCATTGTACCATGCAGGATCTTCTGTTGCGGCACATGGACTCTCTAGTTGTGGCACAGGTTCTGGAGTGCATGGGCTCAGTGGTCGCAGCAAACAGGCTCTCCAGTTGTGTCATGCGGGCTCTCAAGCACAGGGGTTTCTGTAGCTGCGGTGCTTAGGCTCAGTTACTCCATGGTAGGTGGGATCTTAATTCCCCAAACAGGGATCAAACCTGTGTCCCTTGCATTTGCAAGGAAATTCTTAACCACTGGACCAGCAGGGAAGTCCCTGAAGGACTCTTGAGGAAGGAACCTGTTAAAACCTGGGACTGTGTTGTGTTTCATGTAGCAGCTGAGGTTGTTGATGGGGGCTGCTGCTTGTTTGATTTCTTACTTAAGATCTTTAAACCAGGTATCTAGGGTGAAGGGGGAAATATACGAAACCTGGGGTCATCCAGGGAGAAGGCAATGGCAACCCACTCCAGTACTCTTGCCTGGAAAATCCCATGGATGGAGGAGCCTGGTAGGCTGCAGTCCATGGGGTCTTGAAGAGTCTGACACGACTGAACAACTTCACTTTCACTTTTCACTTTCATGCATTGGATAAGGAAATGGCAACCCACTCCAGTCTTCTTGCCTGGAGAATCCCAGGGATGGGGGAGCCTGGTGGGCTGCCGTCTATGGGGTTGCACAGAGTCGGACATGACTGAAATGACATAGCAGCAGCAGCAGGGTCATCCAGACCTAGTTTGAATTCCAGCTTTGCCACTTTCAGTTTGAGTGTGGGTTAGTTGCTTTATCTCCCTAAACTTTATTATTGCATAAAAAATGGAAATAATGATACCTAACTCACAGGACTATTATGGGAATTAGATTAGATATCATGTGAAAATGCCTTACTTGGCTCCCCAAACTTAGTTACTACCTAGGAAATGGTGGTTGACATGGAAACTATTGTACCATATAGAGAAATAACCCTAGCTATTTTATTTCATGTTTTTTCAGCTTTTTTGAAATGTAATTTTTTTAATATAAGAAAATGGTCAGTTTTAGCTATAAAAATGTTCATATTAAAAAGTTTTCTTCAGCCTTAGCTGGGGTTTTATTACACTCTAGAGCTTAAAATATCCTGTGGACCCATTTTTTCAAGGAAGGTATTGGAAAAAGCATGATTGAGGTTGTAAAAATTCCAATTTGCAGTTAACTTTCCAGAAATGTGTCTCTTCCCTAAGTGAGGAGCATGTGTATCCCAGATGAGATGAAAAATTCCCTGTTCCTTTTTGTCCCTCCATTTCCTCATAATCAGACACTAGTGTCTTTTGGAAAATAGTTGCCTGTCAACAGGCACAATTTCTCAGAATCAATTGCCTCAAAAGTTCTTTTTCTGAGAGTTGCACTGGCAAGGTGCTTTCTCATCAAAGATACATTTCTATTTTCAAGGCAGCAATTCTGCCTTTTTTTTTTTTTTGAATATACATTATCATTCTGTGAAGAGGGCTCCCTCCCTGAATTCTGCACTTCAGGATATTGAAAATCCCCGCAACTCCAAGGCAAGTATCACCCATCAACAGCTCTGGAATAACTAATCAGGAGTGGGAGATGGAGCATCACAATGCAGAATTCATTTTCTTCTCTTACAGGGCTCATGATGAAGCTGAGAAAAAGGCCTTGAGTCACCCCTGTGTTTATGTGTGTGTGTGTGTGTGCCTTACATTTGCAGGTGGAGGGTAGACCAGATGACCAGAGGGACTTGGCTTGGAGGGCCTGGAAATGGGTTGGGAAACTTGTAATTAGGTGTCATTTCTTATGAAACATTTCCTATATTTTCTTCTCATATTTTCAGGTGATAAAATACACCCTCCACTGAGGTCATTTGCTCCCTAAAGAATCAGACAGCTGGCCTCCTAATAGACACTGGAAAATTTCCAAATGTAACATCTCCAATCTGACTTAAGTGGCTCTGCCTTAAGTGCTTCTCTCAGTGATGGTTCAGAGCATTTCCACGATAAACAATCTACCTGAAGATTAGACTTCGTTGACTTTTGAGAACCAAGCACTCACACCTGTGGCTCAGAATTATACCTTCCCTTGCCTTCCTCCCCTTCTGACTGAATACCTGGTCCAGGACTGGTTTAGGGCTCTGTGTGCACACAGGAGGTGCTTAGTGAATGCTTACCAAGTGACATGGTTCTTTACACTCACACATATATAGCTTGTTTAGCTTATTCTGTTCCTTTCCTTGAGTGATTGCAGCTTTAACTGTCCACTCACCTTTCCATTCCACCACCCTGGTCACTTTTGAAATCTGTTCCATCTCATTCATTGATAGGCCTGAATGTACCATGCGTGTAATCTGCTAGATGTTGTTCAGTCACTCAGTCATGTCTGACTCTGTGATCTCATGGACTGCAGCACACTAGGCTTCCCTGTCCTTCACTATCTCCTGGAGTTTGCTCAAACTCATGTCCATTGAGTTGGTGATGCCATCCAACCATCTCATCCTCTGTCATAAACTGCTAGGGAGAAGACCAATGTCAACAAAAAATTAATCAGAAAGCTCTGAGAACTCTTGCATCCCTTAGAGGGAAAGCACAGTTGTGTAGGTTTTTGATTCAGAGGGCTGTACGTGAAATAAAATAAACAGTTTGCACAATACACATTTGTAAGTACAAAAGTGGTGAGTCATCATGACTGCTTTACAAGATCAAGAGGAAATATTTTTTAAGGACTTGTCTTCTTGATGATTAGGAGAATATTGCTCTTTATAACTGAGCAGGTATTTCTGTTAATGGGGAGGTTTGTTTTTCTATATTTAAATTTTTCTTGCCTTCAATTATAGTTCGTGAACTCAAGTTTTGTTGCTCACTTCTCAAGAGCCAGTGCTCAAGAATCAAGTGTTGGTTGGAAAGGAAAGTTTGCTTTATTCAGGAGACTGTCAACCTGACACCTTGTTCACCTTGGTTTCTATGGGGAAGAGAAATCAGAAGTGAGTGTGTTTCCTGGGACATCATTGAAGTCAATTTCTGATCTCTTGAGCAGATTGCAAACTGCTAGTTATTAATTTCATGTTTATGTTACTTGGTTAATTGACTAAAAGTTAGACATCAATGAAAGGAAAATTGACTAAACGTTAGAAATCAATGAAAGGAAAGACTATAATGAACCCCTTTTATGTCTCTGGTGTTTTCCCAGACAGCTAGCACACAGTTCTCCAAATTTTTGGACATCAGCTGTATACCTAGCTATTCGATTCAATTCTGACATTATCTACATGGAGATCTTAAGTCTCTCCTGAATGTCTCTTTTTCAAAACATTTATTTATTTATTTTTGCTGAACTAGTTCTCCATTGCTTTGGACGAGATTTCTCTAGTTGTGGCCTTTTCCTTGCAGGGGCTTCTCGTTGCAGAGCACAGATGGGCTCTAGGGCGCTCAAGCTTCAGTAGCTGTGCCACCTGGGCTTTGTTGTTTAGCAGCATATGGAAGCTTCCCAGACGAGGGATCAAACCCGTGTCCTCTGAACTGGCAGGTAGTTTCCTATCCACTGGACTACCAGGGAAGTCCTCACCTGAACTTCTGATTGACTGGCTATAAATCTGGGTTCCCATGACTCCCTCAGGTTTGACAGTTTGATGGAACAGCTCATGGAACTTGGAAAAACACTTCTGTTTACCAATTTATTATAAAGGACTGTGGATCAGATCATGAACTCCTTATTGCTAAATTCAGACTTAAATTGAAGAAAGTAGGGAAAACCACTAGACCATTCAGATATGACCTAAATCAAATCCTTTATGATTATACAGTGGAAGTGACAAATAGATTCAAGAGATTAGATCTGATAGAGTGCCTGAAGAACTATGGATGGAGGTTCATGACACTGTACAGGAGACAGGGATCAAGACCATCCCCATGGAAAAGAAATGCAAAAAAGCAAAATGGCTGTCTGAGGAGGCCTTACAAATAGCTGTGAAAAGAAGAGAAGTGAAAAGCAAAGGAGAAAAGGAAAGATATACCCATTTGAATGCAGAGTTCCAAAGTATAGCAAGGAGAGATAAGAAAGCCTTCCTCAGTGATCAGTGCAAATAAATAGAGGAAAACAACAGAATGGGAAAGACTAGAGATCTCTTCAAGAAAATTAGAGATAGCAAAGAAATATTTCATGCAAAGATGGGCACAATAAAGGACAGAAATGGTATGGACCTAACAGAAGCAGAAGATATTAAGAAGAGGTGGCAAGAATACACAGAAGAACTGTACAAAAAATATCTTCATGACCCAGATAACCATGATAGTGTGATCACTGACATAGAGCCAGACATCCTGGAATGCAAAGTCAAGTGGGCCTTAGTAAGCATCACTATGAACAAAGCTAGTGAAGGTGATGGAATTTCAGTTGAGCTGTTTCAAATCCTAAAAGATGATGCTGTGAAAGTGCTGCACTCAGTATGCCAGCAAATTTGGAAAGCTCAGCAGTGGCCACAGGACTGGATTTCATTCCAACTCCTAAGGTAATGCCAAAGAATGTCCAAACTACCCAACAATTGTACTCATCTCACATGCTTAGCAAAGTAATGCTCAAAATTCTCCAAGCCAGGCTTCAACAATATGTGAACCATGAGCTTCCAGATGTTCAAGCTGCATTTGGAAAAGATACAGGAAACAGAGATCAAATTGTCAACATCTGTTGGTCACTGAAAAAGCAAGAGAATTCCAGAAAAACATCTATTCCTGCTTTATTTATGCCAAAGCCTTTGACTGTATGGATCACAACAAACTGTGGAAAATTCTTAAAAAGATGAGACTACCAGACCACCTTACTTGCCTCCTGAGAAATCTGTATGCAGGTCAAGAAGCAACAGTCAGAACTGGTCATGGAACAACAGACTGATTCCAAATTGGGAAAGGAGTACATCAAAGCTGTATATTGTCACCCTGCTTATTTAACTTATATGCAGGGTACATCATGAGAAATGCTGGGCTGGATGAAGCACAAACTGGAATCAAGATTGCCAGGAGAAATGTCAATAACCTCAGATATGCAGATGACACCACCCTTATGGCAGAAAGGGAAGAAGAACTAAAGAACATCTTGATGAAAGTGAAAGAGGAGAGTGAATGTTGGCTTAAAGCTCAACATTCAAAAAACTAGGATCATGGCATCTGGTCCCATCATCTTCTGGCAAATAGGTGGGGAAACAATGGAAACAGTGGGGCTTCAAAATCACTGAAGATGGTGACTGCAACCATGAAATTAAAAGATGCTTGCTCCTTGGAAGAAAAGCTATGACCGAACCTAGACAGCATATTAAAAAGCAGAGACATTACTTTGCCAACAAAGGTCCACCAAGTCAAAGCTATGGTTTTTCCAGTAATCATGTATGGATGTGAGAGTTGGACTATAAAGAAAGCTAAGTGCTGAAGAACTGATGCTTTTGAACTGTGGTGTTGAAGAAGACTATTGAGGATTCCTTGGACTGCAAGGAGATCCAACCAGTTAATCCTAAATGAAATCAGTCCTGAATATTCATTGGAAGGACTGATTCATTGGAAGGACTGAGGCTGAAACTCCAATACTTTGGCCACCCTGATGCGAAGAACTGACTCATTGGAAAAGACCCTGGTGCTGGGAAAGATTGAAGATGGGATGAGAAGGGGATGACAGAGGATGATATGGTTGAATGGTATCACTAACTGGATGGACATGAGTTTGAGCAAGCTCTGGGAGTTGGTGATGAGCAGGGAAGCCTGGCATGCTGTCCATGGGGTCACGAAGAGTTGGACGTGACTGAGCGACTGAACTGAACTAATAAAGGACAATCCAGAAATAACCCAATGGGAGAGATGCATAGGGCAAGGCATGGGGAAGGGTGTGCAGAGCTTCTGGGCTCTCTCTGCAAGCACCACCCTCCAGCAACTGATGGGGTCACCAACCCAGAAGCTGTCTAAATCAACCTATTCAAACAATTAAAAAAATGTTTTTAAGTCGTGTTTATTGAAGTTGAATTTGCATTCAGTAAAACTCACTCTGAAATTTGACAAATGTCTTCAGCACCATAATCAAAGTGTAGAACTGCTCCGCAAACTCCCTCCACCCCCAAATCCATGTGCAACAAGCTCCTCCACTGTCTCCTGTCAAAGGTCAAATTTAATCATCAAATGATTATTATAGAAAAAACTGTAAGCAAAGAAACCCAAGGTTTTAAAAGGATACTTCGAAACATACAATGTCTAGAATAGACAAAAGAATGGGGTTTAAAAAACAACCTTTGTAAATCAAAGCAGCTGACAAAGTTGTCTTAAGACCGTTGTAGAATAGCTAATCTAGTTACCATGTCAAGCTTCAGGCTGGGATTCGTTGGCAGAAAAATTATTTTAAATAATGGAATTGAATTCTACAGAAATTCTCTATGAGGCAGATATATATTCTTACATATTCTTGGTGCTTTTTCTAAAGTTCACTCCAGCTACCACCATGAGAAGGACAGTAAGCAAAAACCTCTGTTCTGCATGTATTATTGACACCTCTAGTCACTCGGTCTTTCTGGTGACCAGTCCCATCCTGAGGTGGTCTAGGGGCCACACCCTAAGTCATTGCATTAGCACCAACTCAGGTGTGATCTAGAGGCTTGTGTCAGAAACGAGTTGGATTGTTGGGCACGCAAAGAACTGGAGAACTGTGTGGCATCAGAGAAAACACACCAGAGATACAAAAGAGGATTTTGTTATGAATAACAGAAGACACTCCCATCACTCATGGATTTCCAAGGGTTTTTGAAGCTCTTTGCCAGGAATGGGGGACAAAGTTTGAATATATTCTTATTACACTATAATACCCAAAGGTGATTTTTATTTCAGCCTTTCAGCCCTTGATCTGTGCAACTTACACGGGATGATTTTTCTAAGGGTTCCCACTGTTTCCCCAGGATCTCAGCAGATCAAAGGCACTGACTAGAGCTTCTCTGGTGGCTCAGTGGTAAAGAAGCTGCCTGGCAATGCAGGAGACACAGGTTTGATCCCTGGTTCAGGAAGATTCCACATGCCATGAGCAACACAACTATTGAGCCTGTGCTTTAGAGCTTGGGAGTCACAACTACTGAGTCCTCGTGCCCTAGAGACCGTGCTCCACAAGAAGAGAAGCTGCTGCAATGAAAAGCCTGCACACCAAAACTAGATAGTAGCCCCTGCTGACCACAGCTAGAGAAAGCCCATGCAGCAATAAAGACCCCGGCACAGTCAAAAACAAAAAAATTAAAATTAAAAACAAAAAGGAAAGACAGACTTTATTTAGGACTGCAGCAATCGATATACGGTTCGGGTTAGGGGATGGAGCCAGTGCTCCGAACCTGCAGAAGAATGGTGCTCAGTCCCCTGAACTCTTGGAGAGGTGGGTGGTTAATGTGAGCTTGTTTCATGTATTTGCTCAGATGGCCACTCATTAGAAGGTACGGTTACTCGAATAACTGGGTTTGCCTTTTGGTGGGTGATGAGCCAAAAGACACAACCAAGGTAAAGATGAGGAGAAGGAAGGATTTATTCCTTGCAGCAAGTAAGGAGAACACCAGGGATCTCTCCCAAAGCAGCATCTCCCCAAACTGCACAATGAGGAAAGTTTTAAGCTAAGAGTACACACATATTCATGAAAGGGCTTGGGCGGTTGAGAGTCCAAGCTTTGGTTGATAGAAGTCATGAGGGTCAGAAAAGGACCACATCATCACCCCTCAGATTCCAGTTCATCTGCTAGTTGAGCACCTGGGGGTGGGAGTTGGGGGTTTAAATTCTGCAAAACAGCTCAAGAAAGTTCTCTAGTCTTGTCTTTATCATTGAAATGGAACTCAAGAGTCTTTAATTGTCATCTTTGCTTTCATTACTTCTCTTGTTTGATAGAAATTTCTTCTCTCATTCCCTCAATATCATTTTTACTGAGATCTGTTCAAGGACAAGTGTTACGACCAGCCGTAGGTTACAGAATGGCTTCAGCCAAAAATGCCTTCTCTTCAGTCAAGAAAGCCATGTCTGGTTCTCTTTCTCCAGGGGCCCCCTACCTTATTTGTTTACAGAACCTCGGGAAGGGACATTAGGCACCATCTAGCCTTGGAGTCTCATTTCCGAGATGAGACCAAGGATGAGAGAGCTTTGTGGCTTGCTCCAAATGACAGTGAGTTAAGGCTGCACGGACCCCATAACACAGATCTGCTGGCTCAGAGTTCAGAGCTCTGTCTCCTGCCTGAAGCTGGCTGGAAGGTAACAGCCTAAGGTGCCCTGGAACCAGTACATGTGCATTCCCAAGAGCCAATCATTAAATATTCAGGAATTTTGCAAGCTGGTTAGTAAAATAGTCATTACTAAAAATCAAATGCTACAAACTTATGTTAAAAATGAAGACAATTACAAGTGTTCATAGCAGCACCATCCACAATAGCCAACATGTAGAAACAACCCAAATGTCCATCCACAGACAAATGGATAAATGAAATGTGGTAGATCCATGCAATGGAATATTATTCAGCCATGAAAAAGAATGAAGTATTGACATGTGCTACAATATGGATTTTGAAAACATTATCATCAGTGAAAGAAGCCAGACACAGAAGACCACACATTATAAGATTATCTTTATATGAAGTATCCTCTGTAAACAAATCCACAGAGACAGAAAACAGATTAGTGTTTGCTAGGGACTAGGGGCGGAGGTGGGGGCGTGGTGATTGGTATGGGATTTCAGATGGGGTCCTGAAAAAGTTCTTTAAATAATGGTGATGGTTACATAACAACATTGGGAATGTACTTACTGCTACTGAATTGAGTATATTAAAATGGCCAAAAAAGGCAATAAATACTCAAAGCTCATCATCTTCTAATTTTTAACTACATTTAATTATTAATATCTATGCTCAAGAGTTTATTTACATCTAAGATGTCTGTGTGGTAGAAAGTCTATTAAACAATGTTCTCCTACTGTATATTTATCCTCAGGTCCATATTCAAGATTACCATGAGAAATAACAACCTCAGATATGAAGATGATACCACTCTAATGGCAGTAAGTGAAGAGGAACTAAAGAGCCTCTTGGCAAGGGTGAAAGAGGAGAGTGAAAAAGCTGGCTTGAAACTCAACATTAAAAAAACTAAGATCATGACATCTGGTCCCATCACTTCCTGGCAAATAGAAAAGGAAAAAGTGGAAACAGTGACAGATTTTCTTCTCTTGGGCTCCAAAATCACTGTAGACGATGGCTGCAGACATGAAATTAAAAGACTCTTGTTTCTTGGAGGGAAAGCTGTGGCAAGCCTAGAGATCATATTAAAAAGCAGAGATATCACTTTGCCGACAAAGTTCTGTATAGACAAAGTTATGGGTTTTTTCCAGTCATACATGATGTGAGAGTTGGACCATAAGAAAGGCTGAGTGCCAAAGAATTGATGCTTTTGAATTGTGGTGCTGGAGAAGACACTTGAAAGTCCCTTGGACTGCAAGAAGATCAAACCAGTCAATCCTAAAGGAATCAACCCTGAATATTCATTGGAAGGACTAACACTGAAACTGAAGCTCTGATGCTTTGGCCACCTGATGCGAAGAGCTGATTCATTGGAAAAAAACCCTGATTCTGGGAAAGATTGAAGGCAAAAGCAGAAGGGGGCAGCAGAGTACAAGAGGGTTAGACAGCATCACTAGCTCAAAAGACATGAATTTGAGCAAACTCTGGGAGATGGTGGGCAGAGGAGCCTGGCATGCTGCAGTCCATGGGGTCGCAAAGAGTTGGACATGACTTAGCGGCTGAACAACAACAAACCACACTCAGTATCATCACGCTGGTAGCAAGAGTTTATCATGATGGGAGTTTGCACCACAGAAGCTGGAAAACCTTTGCAAATCAGGGCTTACTTGGCTGAGCTTTTTAAAAATTTGCATAGACTTAGGAAAGTGATGGGAAAACACTAATAATGCAAAGTGCATTGTGTCTGTGGTTATGACATTGAGACCAGTCAAAAAAGTAAGGAAATATTCTACTATTGGAAAACTGTTACCTGATTCAGCAAAACGGTTGCCCACATAATTAATGAAATATCACATACTCCTTCATTGCTTTACTTTTGCCTTAGTTATTAAGGCAAATGAAGAAACCAATTAGTATTCACATTAGAACTACACTCAGTAGCCAGTGACATGAGTAACCAATTAGCTGAATCAGACAGTGATTGAGAAGTTATTTGTAGTTTGATTTTGCCAAATCATGGTTGAATTGTGACCAGAGGTTTGCTACAAGCTCAAGAGTTCTACAAAAATCAGTGAAAACATTCTGTGAGAATGACTTGGGCTTATGGAATTCAAAAGAAAAGGTATTGCATAATTTTAGAAATTTTTTAAATTAATTAATTTATTAATTTTTGGCTGCCCTGGATCTTCGTTGCTGCACATGGACTAGTCTCTAGTGGTGGGCTTCTCGCTGTGGTTGCTTCTCTTGTTGTGGAGCCTGGCCTCTAGGGTGCCCGGGCTTCAGTAGTTGGGGCTCGCAGGCTCTAGAGTGCAGTGGGCTCAGTAGCTGTGGTGTGTGGGCTTAATTGCTCCACGGTATGTGGGATCGTCCTGGACGAGGGATTGAACCAGTGTCCCCTTCATTAGCAGTTAGATCCTTAACCACTGGATGCTTAGGGAAGTCCTGGTATTGCATAACCTATTATTATCATAAATTGTGTGCTATGTATCTTTTATGTCAGTGAAAATTTTAATTTGTTTATGCATATATATATTTGGATATGTGTTTTTGTTTTTGTTTTTTTTTGGTAGAGGCAGATGGTTAAACACAGCACATCACTGGCTACAATGTGATTGATAGGGCCTGATTTAAATGGGTAAAGCGCTTCAAAGATTCCCTCAAACGTGACAATCCCACTAAGGCTATCATAAATTACCATCAAGACCCAGAAACAGAATGTTGGCAGTATGGAGAATAAGGGGAACTGGTATTTTTTGGGAAAAGTAGGATAAATTAAGAGACTTCTTGCTCAGAATTAGTTCAGTTTATTCCCACCTGTCAGCTGAAATAAGAATGTTTTCCCCACTCAGAGAACCAGTCTGCAGTATATTCTTTCAAACTTGCCTCCAAGAATTCAACTGGGAAACCAAGTTGTTTGCTTCAGTGAATGAGAAAAAGGACATTTATTTAGAGTATGTTGCATAAAGTTCAGAAAAAAGTGTTTTGGCACCCCCAAACCTACTGGTTACTTATGTGTTGTCAAGAGAAATACAAAATCTTCTAGGGATGTAAGCTTATAGGATTCCCACCAAAGGACCAAAGTTCCCCCAAAGGACTCAGAACTCATCTGATTTATCACACCATCCCAGGACGGGAGCACTCTCAGTGGAAAGGGGGTGTGTCTGACTTCTCAGCTCTTTCATATTTGAATGAAGAATGGATAGATCGCAGTTTCCAGGGGTTCAGGAAACTGAGGGCCAGATATTTGTGAAGCTTTTTAGAATAAATCAGGAGCTTCACAGATGCATCCCATCTAATCCTCACGGCGAATTTGAAGGGAGTCATGTTGTTGACATAGTACGTGAGGCAAGGAAACTGGGGTCCAGAGAGAGGAACTGGGACCCGGAGAGAGAAAATGGTCTAACCTCTTACAACTTTAGGAAAATCAGGTTTGAACTCAGCCAGGAGACAAGCAAGGGCCAACAGATTAAATAAAAACGGGAGGGAAATAGCACTGTGGATTTTCTATTGATTTTCAGAGATGAAGAGGGTTGCTTTGGGGAGGAATGGTTAAAACTAGTATCTGGGCGGCTTAGAAAAGTAAGTCATCTGCATGGATTAGGCTTGCTGGGAAGAGGCTGAGCAGGGACGTGGTGGGATTCCAAGTGGCCTGATAAGTACCATCCTTGTCCCCACCTGAGTTCCGGATCAACTGAGAAACAAGAGAAATGTCAGTGGACAGAGGTCTGGAACATTAATCTTTATTACTAAGGCTTTGGAGAAGGTGGCTTAAATCTGAGAGCAAGTGGACGGCCCACAGCAGACGGGCAGATGAAGGTGCCAGGTGAATGCAGAGCTGGGCAGCGTGGTGCCACCTCTGTGAACCCCCAGCTTGGAGGCACATGGCTCCCAGGAGAGAGAGATGAGAGGGCCTGGCTCAGCCAGGCTCAGTTTCTCTGAGCTGCTCTTCTTTCCCTGTGAGGGATGGGAGAACCTACTGAGCACAGCTCCGTCCAGGTTGCAGGAGACATGGCCCCCCATCCGGTGCTGGGAGCTGTGGCTGCCATGGCCTTGGAAGGTCTGTGTGTTGCATGGCGCCTTTCTTAGCCTTGAATCTTCAGCTCACCTATCACGTGACAATGGGCATTCCAGCGCCCGGACCTGGAAATTTCTTTCCCACCTGCACAGCCCAGCAGCTAAGGAATGGTGGCGTATCTGCCTTCACAGCACTTCCTCTCCATCTTCTTGGGAGGGTTCTGTCCTTTCTATCTTTCCTGGGCTTTTGAGATACCAAATTGGGACCATGAGTGGGGAAGAGCAGGAGACAGGATGGGAAAGGCAAGTGGGCTGAGGCTTCAGAGAGTGTGGAGAGTGAGGGATTTGGAGGGTTCTGGGACAGCTGTGTGGATTTTTGCTTACATGTGAAATCTAAAAGAAATGGTACAAATGAACCTATTTATAAATCAGAAATAGTGTCACAGATGTAGAAAACAAACTTTTGGTTGCCAAGAGGGAAAGTGGCGGGGGTGGGGAGAGGGATAATTTTGGAGATTGGGATTGATATATACACACTACTAGATATAAAACAGCGAACCAAAAGAACCTACTGAACAGCACAGAGAACTCTACTCAAAACTCTGTAATGACCTATATCGGAGGAATAGAATCTAAAAAAGAGTGGATATGTCAATATGTATAACTGATTCACTTTGCTCTACAGCAGAAACTAACAGAACATTGTTAATAAACTATACTTCAATAAAAATTAATTAACCAAAAGAGAGAGAGAGAGTTGAGAAGAGAATGAGACAGCAGAGATATCTAAAAAAGTTTCCCTGGCTTGTTACTTGAGAAATGGCAGCAAAGGTTTAAATTGTATTGTAATTACTTTCAGGTACAGGATGGCACTTCTTTGAATTTGACACTATAGAGACTCTTAATATGTATTCCTGACTTAGAGTTGGGATGCCCTAGGTATTAAAACGACAGGCTTCTACACCTGAAATGTGATGGGAGCTGACAGGGTGAGTCTTGGAATCTCTCTTTTCGGAGCTCATGGTTTCATGTGAGAGACAGACAGGTTAGCAAAGAATCATAACTCAGTGAGGCTAGAGTTGCATCAGAGGATGTGCCAAGGACCAGAAGGACACAGGTGAGTGTAGGGGCCATTCTATCCTGGGGAGCAGAGCAGGCAGAAGGGGGCCCTGGGAAGGAGGTGATACAGAGCAGGGAAGAGCATTCAGCAGGGAGAGAACAGCAGGATAGAGGCACAGAGGACCAATGACCACTGCATTCAGAAGCAAGAGAGAGGCTGGCTGGAGACTGAGACCCAGGATGAGGTGGCTTTGGAACACTGAAAACCTTGATGTGTGTTCAGACTTTCTGTAAGGACAAAGGTAAGCCACTGAAGGTTTTTGTTTTGATTTTAATATCCTTTTCCTCATTCAGTTCAGTTCAGTTCAGTCACTCAGTCGTGCCCAACTCTTTGCGACCCCATGTACTGCAGCACGCCAGGCTTCCCTGTCCATTACTAACTCCCGGAGTCCATCCAAACCCATGTCCGTTGAGTCAGTGATGCCATCCAACCATCTCATCCCCTGTCGTCCCCTTCTCTTCCTGCCCTCAATCTATAATAAAATGCTAATTAAACTGTTCTATATTGGAGAAGGAAATGGCAACCCACTCCAGTATTCTTGCCTAGGAAATCCCATGGACAGAGTCTGAGCCTGGTGGGCTACAGTCCTTGGGATCACAAAGAGTCAGACACGACTTAGCAACTGAGCAGAGAGCACATTTTTCCTCATTATAAAATGCCAATTAAACTGTTCTATTTTATTTTTTTCTCTGTATGCATGGCTGTGAAACAAAATTGGGACTATCCTACACATAACATTTTGTAAACAGTTTCTTTTCACTTGATATTTTTCATATCATTGAACAGTCTTCCAAAAATAACATTTCTAAGAGCTGCATAGCATTTATTTAGGTGGGCATTGTGTGATCTATTTATTTTTAAAAATGATTTATTTACTCATTTCTTTCTGGCTGAGCTAGGTCTCCATTGCTGCTAGCAGGCTTTCTCTAGTTGCAGTGAGTGGGGCTACTCTCTTGTTGTAGAGCATGGACTCTAGGGCACATGGGCTTCAGTAGTTGCAGCTTGTGGGCTTAGTTGCTCCATGACACGTGGAATCTCCCCAGACCAGGGACTGAGCCTGTGTCTCCTGCATTGGCAGTCAGGTTCTTAACCATTGGACCATCAGGGAAATCCATAAACTCACACTTTTCAACCTGATTACTGACTTCAGCTTTGTGATAAGCAGTAAGATCTGTGATATGCCTAACTTGTCCAGTGTGCATCAGGAAAGGAAGGGTTGTGGGCATCTGGGGTTCAGAGGGCAGGTCAGTGGGACTGTGGTGGATAAGACCTCCTTCCACCCTCCCCATAGTCTCCTTCTGGCCTCTCATCCCCCATGGTCAAGATCCTAGTTCAGGATCCCATCATCACTCTTGTTTTTAAACACTTTACTGAAATATAACTTACATACCACCAAATTTGCTCATTGTAAGTGTCCAACTCAATGATTTTTAGGAAATTTATACGTTCTGCAACCATCACCGTGATCCAGTTTCAGAATATTTCCACCACTCCAAAAAGTTTCCTCATGCTTGTGTGTGTTAATCTCCACTTCTACTGTTGTCTGTGGGCAGTTCTGTTTTCTGTGTAAAGATTTGTGTATTCTGGACAATTCATGTGTACGCAATCTTACAATACATGGTCTTTCTCATTGACTTCCTTCACTTAGCTTTGCAAGTTGCTCAGTCGTGTCTGACTCTTTGAGACCCATGGACTGTGGCCTACCAGGCTTCTCTGTCCATGGCATTTTCCAGGCAAGAATACTGGAGGGGGTTGCCATTTCCTCCTGCAGGGGAACTTGCCAACCCAGGGACCCAATCTGTGTCTCTTGTGTCTCCTGCATTGGCAGGTGGATGATTTACCACTGAGCCACCTAGGAAACCCTCACTTAGTGTAATGCAAGATTAATCCATGTTGTACCATGGACCAGTAGTTCATTATTTTTTTTAATTACTAAATACTACTCCATTGTATGGACATACCACACTTTGTTTATCTATTCACCAGTGGGTTAACATTTGGATTGTTTTGGTTTGGGGCAATGATGAGTAATGCTGCTGGGAGCATTAGCTTAGATGTTTTGGGGTAGATTCACTTTGTTCCTTCTCTTGGGTAGGTAGAGTCCTTGAAGTCCTGGTGATATAATCACCCACTTTAATTGCTGTGAAAGAGTCTTGCCACCCCCCCCCCCACCTCAGTCTCTATGCTGTCCTCACAGTCTTCTCTCTAAAAGGTACACCCAGTTCTATCTCTTCCCAGTATAAAACTTTTCAAAGGCTCAGAACAAAGTCCAGGCTCTTGGCCTCAAAATGTACTGTGGCCTTCCTGCTGCAGCCAGCTCTCTTCTCTCAAGCCCCTTTCTCATGTTGGGGATCAGGCCTCAGGGTGTCACTGTGTCCCCAGTGTTTGAGTCCCTTTAGGATGAATGCGTTCAGTCATTCCCATTGCTGCGTGAATGCATGGGAATAGAAGCTCAGTGATCAGAGCTTTAAAAATCCTTGTATAAAACCCCAAGATTGACAGTCAGACCCTGGGACAACTGCAAAAGAAGGTCCCAAACTAGTAAACTAGGAATCAGGAGGCCTGGGTTACCTCCCAGCAGTGATTTTAGAGGTTTAGTTGTTGCCGTCATTGTTCAGTCACTAAGCTGTGTCTGACTCTTTTCAATCCCTTGGACTGCAGCACACCGATCTCCCTGTCCTTTAGTATCTCCTGGACTTTGCCCAAGTTCATGTCTGTTGAGTTGGTGATGCTATCCAAATCTCATCCTCTGCTGCCTTCTTTTTCTTTCAATCTTTAGTAGCCTTTCTCAAACATTTATGGCCAAACTCTAAATTATTTCATAAGACCTCTGTGCTTTTATGCACACAGCTCTTTCTTGTTGCAATAATATTCCTTACCTGGAACAGAATCTCCAACTGTTTGGAGAACTCCTGTTCATCCTTCAAAACCTTAGTCAGCTATATGTATAGTAACTGAATCACTTTGCTATACACCTGAAACACTGTAAGTCAACTACACTTCAATAAAAAAAAAAAAAAGCCAGAAAAACCAAAACCTGAGTCAGCTGTCACTTATTCTGTGACACCTTGTCTGATCCTTCCCATCTAGGTAGAATTATCATTCCCTTCTTTCTCAATACCACTGTATTTTGTACACAGTTTTATTATTATTTGCTTTACAAATCATTAATGTGTCCACTTCTGCCACTGGACAGTAATGTGTCCACTTCTGCCACTGGCTGGCACAGATGAAGTGGATTCACCTATTAATTGTTTGTTTCATGAACTTGGTGTGATGGCTTTGAGAAAATACATGCAAATATATGCAAATGACATGCAAACGCACACAAAAATAGCTCCCTTGTACCTCCACATTTACTAGAAAGAATTCTAGTGGCTTTATACCCTGTTCGGGTTATGTCACGTTCTGTTCCTCATTTACACTCTCAGAAAGACACACCTGGCTGGAAAGAGGGGGTGTGTGTGCAGGTGGGGTTCTGCACATATTGGCAGGATGGTGGCCCCGAGGGCAGAGGTAGCTAGTGAGGGTGGCTTAATCCTGCTCTGCAATCAGATAGATGTGACTTTACGAAAATAAACAACAATTTCAGACTCTGAGGTTATAGCCAATCAGTCCACCTAATCAGCAGCCATCTAACCACCTCCCATTATTATTAGTAATTAACAGCTCCCATTTGGCCACAAGAGTTGCAAAAAGAGCACAGGGAACTTGTTCATGGAGTGGGAATGTCAAACATCCTTGGAGCTCCCCAGCTGGGCAAGCTGAGTGTTCAGTGAGCCGTTCGAGGCTGGGTTTCTGTAAAATGGATACAATGACATCTGGTCTGCATCCCTGACAACTGCTTTGAGATCATGGGAGTAAAGGGCTTTGCAGTCCTGTAAATGGTTAATGAGAGGGCTCGGGGTCACTGTCATTATTACTGGGCTGGGGTGGTGGCAGTGAGCAGGGAGCAGCAGCCACGGGGCCACAGAACAGGCATGTAATACTTGTAGGGTTGAATGAACCGTTCTGTGGTGTAATTACAGATATCTCATACCACTTGAGCTTTCCAAAGCAATTCAGACTTCAAATATTCTTTGCCTGAGTATCATTTGAAAGGGCAGAATCATTCATTTATATAGGCCTACACTCATTTATTCATCAGGCAAAGATATGGAGCAGCTGACCTGTGCTGGGTTCCAAGATGTAAAAGACACCCACTTTGTTCACAAGGACCTTTTCCTGTAGTCCTTGTTCCTAAGGACCTTTCTTCTCACACCAGAACTCACTAATATCCAGCAGGGGAGACAAACATGTCATCAATAAATGCCCCAGCACATGCAAGGGACAGTGATAGAAGCCTGGAGATCAAGAGAGGTGAAGGAGGCTGCACCTGGGAAGGTCAAGGCCCCCTAAAGAAATGCACAGTGTCTTGAAGGGCGAGCAGGCACCTGCCAGGTGGACCAGCAGAGGAAACGCCACATGCCAGAGTACAGAGCATGAAGCCAAATGTGCTCCAAAATCTGATTTAGAAAATATGGTTTAGGTGTCAGATGTACATTTCCCCAATCATACCAACCCGAGCTTCCTTGGTTCCTCCTGATGCCCGTGACATTTATGAACTCCTGAGGCTTTTTGGCAATTATCACGCAGTGAGTCCTTGAGTTGTCTGCTCTCTGCTGCTGCTGTGTGTCCTGTCTCTTCAAAGAGATTGTGAGTCACCTGAGAGCGGAGACAGTCTACTCTATCTTTAGCTGCTCAGAACCCAGGTCAATGCCTTTCTTGTGAATATTAAGCAGGCAACAGACGTTTGTTGCAGGAGGCATCTAAACGGATGACAGGTCAGGTGTTGCTACTCTGAACACCCGGTTGATGTGTTAACGTGCTAATTTGTACATTAGCTCATTTCATCCTCATGGTGACCCTACGAGGCGGATACAATTAGTCTCCATTTTACAGATGAAGCCACTGGAGCTTTGAGAGATAACTTGCAGAAAAGATGCAGGCTAGAAGTGATGGAAGTAGGATTGGAAAGCAGCCTGACCAGCCCACAGGCCGATGCTTTTAGCTCTGACTCTATCCAATTTATTGCCCATTTCAGTGTGGTTAACAAAGCAGCATGCATTGGAGTTTTCACACAGACAGGTAAGTCCTGAACTGTAACCAAATTGTGGTTATCTCTTCCAATGGCTTCCTCCTAAGTTAGGGGCTCCTTGAGCATGGGGCCATCCTTGCTTCATCCTTACACCCCCACACCTAACACAGCACCTATTCTCCCGGGATGGATCATAAGGGACCAGGGAATTGTTCAGAACAATTCTTGAAGGCTCCCTGGAGGAGGCTAACTTTCCTTGAGCCAAACTGCAAACATAGTAAGAGGCAAGCAGGAAAGAGAATGTGTGTGAAGACTCGAAGGTAAATGCAATAAAGTTCTGTGGGCTTTGATGGGGTGGAAGGTAGCTAATAATGTGTTTGGGGGAGCCCAAACTCCCAGGCTACTTCAAGCATACAGCTGGCACTTTGTGTTCCACCTATGAATCCCTCTCCCTCCATGAGACCAGAGCTGAGGTCCCCTACGAAGGGATGAACGTCCTTGCTCCCTCTAGGAGGTGGGTGGGCATCTCCAGGTGAAACACCACTGGGAGCTATGGAGAAACTGGTGGCCTAGTGGAAAAACATCATTTGTAGATGGAAATTAATCAAGCATTTTCCAAACGCCTATTATATTTTGGGGCTGATTCTAGGAACTGGGGCAATGTAGTGTCCTCATACTGTCCATGGGGTTCTCCAGGCAAGAATACTAAAGCAGAAGCTCCAATACTTTGGCCACCTGATGGGAAAAGCTGGCTCTGGAAAAGACCCTGATGCTGGGAAAGACTGAGGTCAGGAGGAGAAGGGGGAGGCAGAGGATGAGATGATTGGATGGTATCACCAACTCAATGGACATGAATTTGAGGAAACTCTGGAAGACAGTAGAGGACAGAGGAGCCTGGTATACTACAGTCCATGGAGTCACAAAGAGTTGGCCATGACTTAGCAACTGAACAACAATGACAAAATGTCCTCTTAGAAGTTCTATTTCAGTGGCAGGAGGTAAAGTGAATAAGTAAATTATCTAGCAGGTTAGGTAATATCAGGTGGTAAGGAATGCTCTGAAGAAAACAAAACTAGGTGGTAGCACAGAAGTGATGCAGGGGGAGAAGGAGCTCAGCGGAGGCCAGTCAGAGGAGGTGACATTTGGGCTGAGAAAATCTGAATGACCAAATGGCATGCCAAAAGCTGGGCGTGGAGTGGGGCAGGAAGTGTTCCAGCCCGAGGGCACAGCACATTCAGAGGTCCTGGGGGTGGAACATAATTAGACGTACAAAAAGACTAGAGTGGCTGGAGGGTGGTGAACCAAGGGGAGAGGGGTCCAAAATGGGTGAGAGAGGCACGTGGGGCCAGAGCATGCAGGGTCTGGTAGAGTTTTATTCCAAGTGCCAAGGTGTATTAGCTAGCTCTTGCTGTGTAACAAATGCCCCAGAAATTTAGCAATTTAAAACAAACAAACAAACAAACAAAAAATCCAGGGCTTCCTTGGTGGCTCAGTCATAAAGAATCTGTCTGCCAGTGGAGGAGACATGGGTTCGATCCCTGATGTGGGAAGATCCCACATGCTGTAAAGCAACTAAGCCCATGCCGCTGCTGCTGCTGCTACTAAGTCGTGTCTGACTCTGTGTGACCCCATAGACAGCAGCCCACCAGGCTCCTCTGTCCCTGGGATTCTCCAGGCAAGAACCCTGAAGTGGGTTGCCATTTCCTTCTCCAATGCATGAAAGTGAAAAGTGAAAGTTAAGTCACTCAGTCCTTCGAGACCCCATGGACTGCAGCCCACCAGGCTCCTCCGTCCATGGGATTTTCCAGGCAAGAGTACTGGAGTGGGTTGCCACTGCCTTCTCCAACTAAGCCCATGAGCCACAGCTATTAAGCCTGTGCTCTAGAGCCCGGGAGTTGCAACTACTGAAGCCTTAGTAGCCTACAGCCCGTGCTCCCCAACGAGAGAAGCCACTGCAATGAGAATCCCAAGCACTGCAACTGGAGAGTAGCCCCCCAACTCCACAACTAGAGAAAAAAGTCTGTCCAGCAACAAAGACCCAGCACAGCCAAAGACAAATAAAATTAAAAAATAAAAATAAAACAAAAACCAAGGACTTCCCTGACAATCCAGTGGTTAAGACTCCATGGTTCCAATGTAGAGGGTGTGGGTTCGATCCCTGTCTGGGGAACTAAGATCACACACACTGCATGATGTGGCCAAAACAAAAAGATCCCCCAAACATTTTAATCTGACGGTTTCTGTGGGTCAGGAGTCTGACAGGCCTTCACTGGGTACTCTGCTTAGTCTTGTTGACAGGCTGCAGCGAAAATGTTTGCTGGGCTTATGTGGTTGTTGGCAGGACTGAGTTCCTCGTGGGCTGGTAGACCTGAGCCATCTTTAGCTCCTTGCTATGCAGGACACTCCAACATGGCAGCTCGCTTCATCAGAGCACACAAGCCAAAGTGACGGCAGAGAGGATCTGATAGCAAGGTGGAAGTCACTGTCTCTCATGATTGAGTCACAGAAATGGCATCCCTCACCTTGGCCAAACGTGTCAGGAGCGAGTTATAGGGGTGGGGGGAGAGTTAGGGAGTTTGGGACGAACATGCACACACTGCTTTATTTAAAATGGAAAACAAACAAGGACCTACTGTAGAGCACAGGGAATTCTGCTTAATGTTATGTGGCAGCCTGGGTGGGAGAGGAGCTTGGGGGAGAATGGATACATGTATGTGTATGGCTGAGTCCCTTTGCTGTCCATCTGAGACTATCACAACATTGTTAATTGGCTATGTGAAAGTGAAAGTCGCTCAGTCCTGTCTGACTCTTTGTGACCCCATGGACTATACAGTCCATGGAATTCTCCAGACCAGAATACCAGAGTGGGTAGCCTTTCCCTTCTTCAGGGGATCTTCCCAAGCCAGGGATCAAACCCAGGCCTCCCGCATTGCAGGCAGATTCTTTACCAGCTGAGCCACAAGGGAAGCCCTTAATCGGCTATACTCCAATATAAAATAAAAAGTTAAAAAAAGAAGCAAGTTACAAGTCATGCCCTCATTCAGGGATTAGTGGGGATCACTGGGGGTTTCCTTAGAAGTCTGTCTACCACTCGCAGGAAGCCATGGGGGTGTCTGGACAGGAAGGTGATGTGGTCCAGTGTATATATTCAAAGGCTTACTTTGACTTTCTGGAGAGTGAGTGGGGATTGGGCAAGGCTGGAAGCAGGAAAGGCCAGCGGGGTCTTCTGTAAAAGATGATGCCTGTCTGGGTGAAGGAGGTCCCAGCAGAAGCAGAGACATAGCACCAAGGGGCCTTGTCAGTGGACAGGAGGTGGGTGTGAGGGGAGAGGAAGCCGGGATGAGTCCCGAGCTTGCTGTGACCTGAGCCTCCTGCCTGTGGGATGATGGTGTCCTTGACTCGTGGGATGTGTGCTCCGTGTTTTTCTCCTGCGGGAGACAGGGTGGCACCATCTCCATCCTCCTTAACCAAGGTCACACATTTGCTGGATGGCTGGCCAGCACTAGGAGCACCGGCCGTGAGCAGAGAACAGATGTCTCCTTGCGCCGGGCTGAGGGACTGACCCCATGTCCTTGGTCTCATTAGTCTGCCCATGCTCAGACCAACCAAGCCAGGATGCTGGAAGCTGCTCACCTACAACTGGGCTCGCAAAGTCAGCCAGGGCTGGAGAGGGCTAAAGGAGTGTGTGTGTGTGTGTGTGTGTGTGTGTGTGTGTGTGTGTCAGTCTGAGAGATGCTACATTTGGAATAAGGTTCAGGGCAGGGAGAGTTATTAAAACTGATTCTAGAATGTTAGGACAAATATACGTATATACCTGCAGCAAATATGAGTTTCCCAGGTGGGTCAGTGGTAAAGAACTCGCCTGCCAATGCAGGAGACTTAAGAGATGCAGGTTCGATCCCTGGGTCAGGAAGATCCCTTGGAGTAGGAAAGGGTAACCCACTCCAGTATTCTTGCCTGGAGAATCTCATGGACAGGGGAGTCTGGCAGGCTACAGTCCATGGGGTCGCCAAGAGTTGGATACAATTGCATGTGCACACACACACACACACACACACACAGGCAAATATATTTCAGACAAACACTATTCTTTAACTAAAGAATACCACCTCCATTAAATATTTATGTGCTATTGGTGAAAAAATAAAGAAATAGATAATTAAGTGGCCATTTATCATGTCAAACTCACTGCTAAACACTCCACAGATACGCCGTTTAATCCTCATAACAACCCAGTGAAGTAGGCACTAGTGTTATCCCATTTCGTTGATGGGAAAACTGAGGCTTAGAGAAATGAAGCAACTTGCTAGAGGTGACTGAGCCAGGGAACAAGAGAGCCAAGTTTGACCCGACTGTGTGACTCCAAATCCATGTTCTTAACCACAACCATCCCTGTCCGTGGGATTTCTCAGGCGAGAAGGCTGAGGTGGGTTGCCATTTCCTTCTCCTCGGGATCTTCCAGTCCCAGGGATGGCAAAGAGTCAGACATGACTTAGCGACTAAATAACCACCACCACACGCACCATCTGCCTCCCACTGCGGCTGGTTAAGGATCCGTTTCCCAGTACCAGGGGTGAAACAGGGGCAAGAGCTTTTCTTCCAAAAAGTGGGTCCAGACTTGCCAGAGAGAAGCAAAACAAAAGCAAGTTTTACTGTTCCTCTCACCACCACAAACTAACCCAGGACACAGCTGGTGCCTTGAGAGAGGAAGGGTTCAGTTCTCACCTATTCAAGCGGTGGATGGAGCCCCCTGGTGGTGATAGCTGGGAAGGGCAGCGGGTGAGAACAAAGAAGAGCTTGGTGCTAGACAGTTAATGGGGGCACAGATACACAGCAATGTCCTGGGGCAGAAAGTCAGTTCCCTGGAGTCACCCTGCTCCCAGGCACAGGGCCAGGGCACATCTCCGTTCTTGGGGTCCATGGGGTGCCAGGTCAGCCAGGCGTTCATCAGAGGCCAGTAACCCAAATGACATCACCAAACAGCAGCCACGATCTTATCATTCAAACCTAGCGCCTGTACCCAAATTCAGACTCCAGCACATACCATACTGGGATCATCTTGTTTACAATTTAGGGCCTAGGATTTGGACTAATGTAGAGGTCAGTCTGGCAACCAAGAGGGCTGATCTCACAACCAGATGGTTTTTGCTTAGGGACAAGATACCATGTGGGGGATTTCCTGGGGACCCCACCCACATTATAGTTGCTCAGTAGTGTCTGACTCTTTTGTGACCCCATGAACTGTAGCTTGCCAGGCTCCTCTGTCCATGGAATTCTCCAGGCAAGAATATTGGAGTGGGTTGCCATTCCCTTCTCCACAGTATCTTCCCAACTCAGGGACTGAACCTAGGTCTCCTGCATTGCGGGCAGATTCTTTACTGCCTGAGCCACCAGGAAAGCCCACTTACATAGCTTCCAAGGCCCAATTTCAGGGGGAGTCAGAGCCACTTATAGGAAGTGCTCTGTAGCTTGGGGAGCTCAGAAGAGGAGCCAGGGTTTCTGCTTGGTGACTTGGGGAACGTGTGACATCAGGTTTTGAAAACATGATACCTTGGGTATTTGTCCCCCTGTTTTGAACCTCTTGATCAGGAATCACAAAGTGTGTTGACTCGGGGCATAAATATAGAAAGGGAGTTGACAAACCGAGTCCCTGAAGGTCTGTCCACATCACTTGCAGTGTGTTTTTCTGGGGTTGTAAGAGGCCCCCTTCAAGGGGAGGGAGCTGGGGAGTCGGTTGCCTGTGTTCTATTTCCAGCAGCTATCATCGACTCACGGTGTGACCTTGCTGAGGTCACAGCTATGTTTTCCTTGCTGGGGGAACATCAGAGGTGGCAAACCTTGCATTTTCCCAAGGAATGAGAGTCCTGGAATATGGAGAGGGGCTCCCCGCACCCCACAAACCCTAGTCATGTCTGTTCCTGCTGTTATTCATGAAAAATGGCTTTTGATTTAAATTCAAGGCACCTTGGGGGACACTCAAAGCACGAAGCAAGGCGTTCCTGCCACAGCAAGACTTATGGCCATTTTTATATGCACTGTCTCTCCAAACACTTTCCAGCTCACGTTCCAAACCAATATTTCCCCACGTGGCCTTCACATCAGCTGTGAAAGGGGAGAGGGAAGGTATTTTCTCTCTAGTTTCAAGAGGAGGCAGTCAAGGCCAAGAGTGTCATTTCTCAGCATTCTCCTTACCGAGGACCCTTTCATTATCTTACCACCGCACATCCCCGTTTTGCAGGTCCTTGCTAAAGGCTCTGCATTTATTAGGTAGAAATTCATCTGTTTCCATTAATCAAAGTCACCAGTTTCTGCTCAGTGCAAAAGAACTAGGGCTATCACTGACTTCATTGCCAAGAACTGTGGCATTTGCTCTGGGTGACCTCCTCATAGATAAAACCTCAATTCTCACCAGAGTTTTTGAAATTCTGCAGAGTTGATCTTCAGGCATCCCAGGCTGGGTAGTACTTCCCCAGAGAGATCAAGCAGCCTGTGGAAAGTTCTATAGCCAGTAGTGGGGCCAGGACCAAGTCCAGGAGCTTGACACTCAGGCCAGGGCTCCAGCCAACCAGATCAACTGGCAGGGAAGGTTGATACACACTCAGACACACAGGCACATGGGTGCATGCATGCAAAATGGCAGCCCAGTCAAATGCAGGTGCCCTGTAGCAGTGATGTTAGGGGCTCAAACCAGTAAGAAATAGGTTCCCCTCTATACCGGAGTGAGGAATCAGAGCTGAGCTTGAGGTTCGAGGAGTGGAGGGTGTAGCAGATGCTTCCAGAGTGCTCCTGGATTGTTGCAATGGGGGGACCTGTTTGTTCTGTAACTGGCCTTTGCTTTGACACTGCAATAATGCATCATTAACGCAGCCAGAGACCAGAGTGGGGGCTGAGCTCTTGCAGCTGGGGACGACAAAGACAAGAGACCCCAAGACAGTGGGGACAGACAGGAAACTCAGGAGGTCTGGCATGGAGGCTGGGGGTGTAAACAGGACCCCAAGTCCCTCAAAGCTTCCCCCAGGGCTCTGTACCCCTTCTCTTCCAGGGATCCTGCAAACACTCATTCTCTGTTGAGCCCTTGGCTCAGTCCCAGAGGCTCAGGGTTTTGATCCATCGGAAAGCATCAGGCCTCACATACCTTTGGAAAAAGGCCGAGGGCTTAGCTTTGCGGCTTCAGAATTCAAGCCTCCACCAATCTGCTTGGGGCCAGGGGCCAGGGCCCAGGGCAGGGTATTGGGGGCCTGCTGCCCAACAGCTGTTGCTAGGTTATTTTGGTCCAGTGGGAGCTTATCAATTACAGGACATTTGGACCAAAATAGCCAACAGCAGAACCATCTCTTGGTGGCTCTGTGAGGACTTCTCCTTAGAAAAGTTTCTAAAATGGGGCTGGAGAGGGAAGGGAGTTTGATTTGAGGGGTGGGTGAAGTGACGAGGGCTAAACTCACATACTACTTGCTGTCCTCTCTGACCACCTACCTTGGGGACCAAAGCTGGGGTTTTGCTGGGGAGAAGGTAGAAATTAGCAGGGAAGAGCTCTTCCTTAAACTCTTTCTCTTGACTCTGTCTTCCTCCCCGCAAGCTGGAGTCATACATATTACTGTCTCCCATTTGACAGACGGGGTGCACGGAGTCCAGAGAGGAGGAAGCACAGGTACCGGGGCCACACAACTGGAAACCCGGGACTCTGAGCCCAGGCCAGGTGGCCTCTCGGTTAGGCCTTGGTTACACCAGCAGAGGATCCGCGCCTGGTGGCTGCCAGGTCCCCTACACACTCGGGCCAGCGTGGAAACTGCTGACTGGTCCTGGCTTTCCTTCGGGCCACAGCGGGAGCCCTGGCAGCGCCCGCCTCGGTTGACCCCGCCAGCCTCCGTGAGAGGGGTTAAGTGCCGGAGGAAACGAGGTAGGAAGGTCAGCCACCTTGAAGCTCCCTGGAGCCCGCTGGAGCCCCGCCCAATGCCGGCTCGGCAGACCCGGGCCCGGCACCCCCCCCCCCCCCCCCACCGAGAGCCTGCCAGAATTGCACCGGGCGCAGAGCCAGAGGGACCCAGGTCGTGCTCCCGTTTGCAGCAGGGGTGGCCCGCGGGGAGCGCGCTTTGGCATCTGGCGGGCGGGGGGCAGGGGGGTACGCCCCCGACACGCCCTCAGAAATCCACTGGGGTTGGGGGCTCGTGGGAATTGAACTTGGTCGTCGAGTGTCCCGCGCCAAGTCTGCGCGACAGGTCTTAACGCCCGGTGACGGAAAGAAGCTGCCCGGGCGGGGCCGCGTTTGGCGACGGCCACTCCGCTACCCTTACCGCTCCCGCCTCTCCTCCGGGATTTTCCAGCTGGTTAATTTCCTGTTCGGGTAAATCCTTCGCGAGTCCGTCGCCCCTCCCTCCCTGGTCCCCCGTTCCCCTACCTCCGCCCCGGCCGCTCGGGCTCCCGGGGAAGGTCCGCGCTGCGCTCCATCGCCCCCGCGTCCCGGGCGCACGCCCTCCCGGCGCCCGGCCTCCAGGGTCCCGCGAGCCGCCCCGCGCCAGGGCTCAACCCGAGTCGCGTCCGCGTCGCCGCCGTTCGCGAGGGCCCAGGCCATGCGCCCCCGCGCCGCCCCCCGCGCCCCCACCGGCGCCGCCGCCGGGGCGCTGGGGCTCTTTAGCTTCCTGCTGCTGCTCCAGCCCGGACACGCGTGCCCCGCGGGCTGCGCCTGCACCGACCCGCACACCGTGGACTGCCGCGACCGCGGACTGCCCAGCGTGCCTGATCCCTTCCCCCTGGACGTGCGCAAACTGCTGGTGGCTGGTAACCGCATCCAGCACATCCCCGAGGATTTCTTCATCTTCTACGGCGACCTGGTCTACCTGGACTTCAGGAACAACTCGCTGCGCTCGCTGGAGGAGGGTACGTTCAGCGGCTCGGCCAAGCTCGCCTTCCTCGACCTCAGCTACAACAACCTGACCCAGCTGGGCGCCGGCGCCTTCCGCTCGGCCGGGCGGCTGGTCAAGCTAAGCCTGGCCAACAACAACCTGGCTGGTGTGCACGAGGCCGCCTTCGAGACCCTGGAGTCGCTGCAGGTGCTGGAGCTCAACGACAACAACCTGCGCAGCCTCAACGTGGCCGCCCTAACCGCGCTCCCTGCGCTGCGCACCCTGCGCCTCGACGGGAACCCCTGGCTCTGCGACTGCGACTTCGCCCACCTCTTCTCCTGGATCCAGGAGAACGTGTCCAAGCTGCCCAAAGGTGAGTCTGTGCGGGGGAGTGGGGGGGGGGGGGGAGCGGGGGCGGGAACGGAGGGACAGCGCAGGGAGAGGCTGCGACAGCCGGATAGCCTCGGGGCAGCCCTTTGGGGCAGAGACCTGGTTGCTCATGGCCACTGCCCTGAATGAGAGCTGCTCCAGGTGTAATCCTCGCACGTTCCCAGCCTGAACTTTTCCTGGGACTCTCCTAGGGAAGGAGAGTGGGGAGGGACACATTTGGAATTCTCCGGAATTTCTGGGCCTTGTTGCTATGCTTTTCCCTTTGTTTACCTCCAACAATGTTTGGAACCTGGGTTTCCCAGATCGTCTCATGGGGCTTGGGCTCCTAGCACTGGTGGATGTAGAGATTTCTAGGTGGCTCAGTGGTAAAGAATCCGAGTTTGATCTCTGGGTGGGAAAGATCCCCTGGAGAAGAAAATGGCAACCCACTCCAGTATTCTTTTCAGGGAAATCCCATGAACAGAGGAGTCCGTGGGGTCGCAAAAGAGTTGGACAGGACCAAACAACAACAATATCAATGATGGATGTGCCTTATTTCTGGGCTCCTCCTAAGTGAAAGACTCCCTACTGTGTCAGCAGCGACTCAGCACTGTTCTCAGTACCCTGAACATGGAGAGAGAGTGCACCAGTTCTAAGAGCTCTCTAATAGCTTCTGGAGCCTGAGCTGGTTTTGATTTCTCAGCTGCCAATTTGCTCTTCTGTCTAAAAGGGGTAAGGAATATTCCTGGTGAGGAATAAGAGCAGCCTGCAAAGAGCCAGTGATGCAGTAAAGATTTGCAGTAGCTTTTCAGTCCAGATGTGAAATTGCTGAACAAAAATCTGGGCTGGGACACCTTTTGCTTGCCTGGTGCACTTTTTCTGTTGGTGACATAGACATACGTGCCCAGCTGGCAGACAGGAACATAAGGGCACAGTAGGTAAGGGGCCCTGTGAAGGCCAGGAGGAAGGAGGCAAAGGCAGAACTGAAAAGAGGGGACCCCAGCATCCATAAGGATGAGCCCTGAGCAGGTGGACTGTCCTTACCTTCAGTGGATTCCAGGCTTCCACTGGTGAGCATGTGAGTGTGGTCCCAGCAGCGAGCCCTCAGAGCCAGACTCCGCCTCCTACCTTGCCCCTGGGGGCTTGGCAGAATAGGAAGCAGAGCTGTAAGACCCACAGTAAAAAAGGTGACATTGATGTGGATTTATCTTTGAGAAATATATATATATATATATATATATATGTATTTCCATTTATTGAGAATTCAAGGATGCTGCTCATCTATGTCCTGAATTCTTGTGCTCACTTATTCATCCTGAACTGTCACTAAACACACATCCCAGGCAATCATTTCTCTCCTGAGCTGACACTTTCAGCCCAGGCTGGCTCTCCCACACCAGCAAGTTCTAAAAAGACCTGACGTGCAGGCTGCAGAGTCCCCCAGCTTTACACTTTGCCTTCATTTGCTGTCTGGCTCCCCAGACCCTCCCCCCCCGGAAGACTGTCCCGGAGACAGGAAGGTCCAGGTGCAGACCTCATTGTGGAATGGGGGTTCACCCTGGTTTTGATAGCTTCTGCCTTTGCTTCTCGGTGGTGTTGGCATCATGAACCCCCATTGTCAGTTGAGGGAGTATAATTGGTTCCCACTGTTATTCACATGAGGACTTGGTGTTATGGGTCAGGAGCTGTGAATTTCAGTCTCAGTTCTGCCATGGATGGCTGTGACCTTGACCAGGACATGTGTCATGTCTGGGTCTCAGTTTTTTTGTTTCTAAAGTACTTTAATTGACCTCTGAGGTCTCTATAGAGCCCTGGATTTGGAAGGCATAGACTGGAGTTCTGGCTTAAAAACTGAGTGACTCTGGGCAGGTCACTTAAGTTGTTTGAGCCTCCCTCCTCTTTCTTCTGTGTGAAATTGGGACACAGGAATGCTGACCAGTATGTCTGACTGGTGATTGTCAGTATCAGAGTCATTTAATGTGGGTAAATGAATGAGCAGTAAAAATAGAAAGGGCTTTCCAGGTGGCTCAGAGGTAGAGAATCTGCTTGCCAATGCAGGCTACATGGGAGAGGTGGGTTTGATCCCTGGGTAGGGAAGATCCCCTGGAGTAGGAAATGGCAACCCCCTCTAGTATTCTTGCCTGGAAAATTCCATGGACAGAGGAGCCTGGAGGGCTGAAGTCCATGGGGTTGCACAGAGTCAGACACGACGAGGCATCTGAGCACCCATGAGCACGTAAGAATAGCAAACATTCTTCCTCTTGTCCATAATATAGGAAAGCAAAGAGCCACCAGATGGAGACATGGGGGTTAAGGATGGACAGGTCCAGAGCAAGGAAGAGTGCCCAGGCACTGGTAGAGGGTTGGTCTCATTCAGGGAGGGAAGATGGAGGCAGCAGGAGGTCAGCTTGGGGGCTCCCGGCGTCTCATGGGGTGAAGTACCGAGAACATCTGTGACCTCACTGCCTGTGGCCTGTGGCCACAGCAGGGTCTTAAGCTCTGTGAACCAGAGCGGGGCAGTGGGTGGGGTGGGGTGGGTGAGCGTGGAGCACCTAGTCTAGGCCTTGAGGCCAGAGAGCTGGGTTCTGATGTAGACTCAGATTGTGACCCTAGGCAAGTCCCAGACCTCTCTGTGCCTCCGTTTCCCTGCTCTAACTTCAGGCTGAAGAACAGAATCCGATAGCAGATTTGCGGCGAGGGTTGTGTGAGGTCCTCTCTGTCAAGGGCACAGTGATTTTAGCAAGGAGTAGGTGATGGGCAGGCATTAATCACTCCTTTCCCTTCTCCTCATGCATTCGGGCCTCTCATATTTCACAGAGGCGTCTGGCGAGGGGCTGAGAGCGCAGGCTCCAGCCCAGACCTGCTTGGTTCAGACGCTGTCTCTCCCTAGTTGTGTGCGCTTTTGCCTTCCAGTTTCCTCTCCTGTAAAATGTGAATCATGCTAGTACCCACCTCACAGGGCTGTGGGGAGGATTAGAAGGGTAGCCTCTATAACAGGGTCCCCAGCCTCCGGGATCTAATGCCTGATGATCTGAGGTGGAACTGATGTCATAATAATAGAAAAAGCGCACAATAAATGTAAATGCACTTGAATCATCCCCAAACCATCCCCTCCCCTGCCCTCTGGTCTGTGGATAAATTGTCTTCCATGAAACCGGTCCCTGGTGTCAAAAAGATTGGGAACCATGGATCTACAATGTACTTAGAACAGTGCCTGATACACGGGAACTACCAATAAGCATTAATGCTGTTATTACCCTGTTTTGTCCAGAAGGCCTGGAGAGCTGATGGGAGTGACTTGCCCAAGGTCATACAGAAAGTTAAATACAGATGAAGGGGGTGCATCAGGACCTCTTGGCTCCTGGCCTCCTGGAAGTTGGAGGCCATCCACTTCCTGCCAAGGAAACTAGGCGCCTTGGGGCACAGGCTCTAGGGCTTTCTAGGCAGGGCCAAAGTAGGAGAATTCAGAGGAAAGAGCAGAGACCTGCCACCCTCCCAACAAAGCCCTTGCCATCACCTCCTCTGCCCCTTCCTCCTCCAGAAAAGCAAACCAGGCTGAACCAGTGACCTTGACGAGCTCTGACAGCACAAAAACATGATGCCTGCCAGGTGAGCCTCTGCGCGGATGGAGCGCTTGGTCACTGGTGGAACACCACGGGGTTGGCCGGTCCCCTCTGTGCAGACTCCTGTAGGGCTCTGCTTTCGGGGGCAGAGGGGTCTGGGGGAGCCGGCCTGCCGGGGCTGGATCAAGGAAGGCTCACCGGCCAACTTGGCAACAACAAGCAAGCAAACAAACCCCAAGCAAGAAAACAAACAAAATCCCAGGATGTTAATTCACTCTGAATTTCAGGTAAACAAATGCATAACATTTTAGTATAAGTATGTCCTGTGCAACGTTTGGGATATTCGCACACATAGAATTATTTGTTGTTTTTGAAATTCACATCACTGGCCATCCTGTGTTTTATCAAGTGGCTTCCCTGATAGCTCAGCTGGTGAAGAATCCACCAGCAGTGCAGGAGACCCCGGTTCGATTCCTGGGTTGGGAAGATCCTCTGGAGAAGGGATAGGCTACCCGCTCCAGTATTCTTGGGCTTCCCTTGTGGCTCAGCTGGTAAAGAATCCACCTGCAATGAGGGAGACCTGGGTTTGATCCCTGGGTTGGGAAGATCCCCTGGAGAAGGGAGCGGCTACCCACTCCAGTATTCTGGCCTGGAGAATCCCATGGACTGTATAGTCCGTGGGGTGGCAAAGAGACAGACACGGCTGAGCAACTTTCACTTTCACTACCTTCTGGTGGCAGTTTGTGGTTTACCAGGGCTGTCTTTTTTAATAAAAATACCCATGCCTGGCAAGTTACCTTTACCCACAACTGGCCACTGGGTGTGAGGTACAAAGAAAAGAAGTGGTTTGCACAAGTTCATGTTGTTAGTGGCTGAGATGAGCATGCACTCAGGGGTGTCTGACTCCACTCCTAATTCTTTGTGATGGCCTAGAACAGGAGGGTGGGAATAGCCCCTGCTCTGTTCTACCGTCCCTGACTCCCCTGGGGGACAGCTGGCTGCCCTTCCAGCCCCAGAGTCCGCTTCTGCTCTGGTGGTTCTCCCAGGAGCCGGTAGCTTCTGGGCCAGGTAGGACACTGTGCCCTCAAGGGAACAGTGACCATCCTTCTTTGAGTCCACCTGCAGACTCAAAGGAGCTCCAGACCTGGAAGATACAGACATGGGAACTCGCTCAGGTGACAGTAGGGTAGAGAGGGAGAGAAGGGGAGGGTCTGGGAGACAGGGAAGTGGCAGGACAGCACCCTTCTTGGAAGATGAGTCCCTCCCGTTGTCTTCCATTCACAGCAGCCCAACCAGGTGGTCGGAAATGAAAACACACAGGTGGTGAGGAGCCTCTGTGTGCTGATCCCTGGGGAGTTTGTTTGACATGCAGATTCCTGGGCCCCCAGACCCACTGAATGTTGGCCTGGTGGATGAGGCCTGGGCATCTGCATTTTAGGTGCTACCACCTCCTGGAGGGCTTCCCAGGTGGCTCAGTGGTAAAGAATCACCCTGCAGTGTGGGAGAACTGGGTTTGATCACAGGGTCAGGAAGATCCCCTGGAGAAGGAAATGGCAACCCACTCCAGTATTCTTGCCTGGATAATCCCCATGGACAGAGAAGCTTGGCAGGCTACAGTACATGGGGTTGCAGAAGAACTGGACACGACTTAGTGACTAAACAACAACATTCCCTGAAAGGGGCTTGCAGTGCACACTCTCTAAGCTTGAAAACCGCTGCTGGAGGGGCCAGGCTTTGTGCGGCAGCTGTGGAAATGCTGTGTGACGTTGTAGGACTTTCCTGTCTCTCTGTGCCTCAGATATTTCTTTTATAAACAAAGGCATGTGAGTGGGAGAATTTTAAGGTTCCTTCCAACTCTAAAATTCTATGGTTTCACTGGAAGGTAAGCTGGTCTGTGTCTTAAAGTTAGGAAGCTGAGGCCTGGGGAGATCAGGCCCCTCCAGAGACCTCACTGCTAGAATCCGGGGGCCGCAGTCTCTGTGCGGTAGAGAGGGGATAAGAGCACCTAGGAAGCCTGGGGTTCTGGGCTCACAGTTCATCCCATGTGACCCAGCCTTGCTCCTGGAGCCTTGGGCAGGAAAGGCCACTGGGTATGAGGAATCGTGGCTCAGTGGTAAAGAATCTGTATGCCAATGCAGGAGACACAGGAGATGCAGGTTTGATCCCTGAGTTGGGAAGATCCCCTGGAGTAGGAAAAGCAACCCACTTCAATAATCTTACCTGGGAAGTCCCATGGACAGAGGAGCCTGCTGGGCTACTGTCTATGGGGTCACAATGAGTCGGACATGACTGAGAGACTAAGCACACATACACACATCTTACTGGGGCTTCCCAAGTGACGCTAGTGGTAAAGAACACGCCTGCCAATGCAGGAGACATGAGAGATGCAGGTTCGATCCCTGGGTTGGGAAGATCCCCTGGAGGAGGGCACGGCAACCCACTCTGGAGAATCCCATGGACAGAGGAGCCTGGAGGGCTACAGCCCATGGGGTGGCAAAGAGTTGGACGCGACTGAAGCGACTTAGCAGACACGCCCAGAGCGCACATTTTCCTTGTACTTACACACCTAAGAGAAGCACGTTCCTGGCAGAGGCAGATGGAGGTCTCACTCGCTCTTTCAAGTGGCCTGCCTCCCGCTGTCGACAGGTCTGTGCGTGTCCTGGTGCCACAGGCGCTGTGTGCCTTGTGTAACTTGTCTCTTAATTACAGTTGGGTCCTCAGTGTCACTTTTCAGCATCCCCAGTGTCCTGGTGGGGTGTCAGCTTTTATGGGCACCGCGCTCTGGAGTCCCGGGGAGAGTCGGCTGCAGACGTGACCCAAGACAACCGCTTGTCTCTTTTCTTGCTGGAGCGCCCCACCCGGTCCTGCTACTCTGTCCCAAATGCTGGATCTTTCTGGAAACAACACCTTCATCCTGCTGCTGTTGCTGTTTAGTTACTAAGTCGTGTTCGACTCTTTGTGAGCCCATGGACTGTAGCCCACCAGGCTCCTCTGTCCATGGGATTTTCCAGGCAAGAATACTGGAGTGGGTTGCCATTCCTTCCCCGGGGAATCTTCCCGCCCCAGGGATTGACCTTGTGCTTCCTGCATCACAGGCTGATTCTTTACCTCTGAGCCACCTGGGAAGTCGGGGTGCTCTACCAATTAACTCAAAGGGCGACCTCATTGCTGGGCCAGTGGGTCAGAGGACCTGCCTCTCCGCCTGGCTTGGACAGCCCTGGGGGAGCAGTTGGCAGTTTGCTCTGGAGAGGGCAGTGGCACAGTTACCTGAAGCTGACCAGCTGCCAGCTGTCTCAGATCCTGGAAGATTTAGGCCTTTCAGCCAAGTGGCTGTCCATTGCCCACCGTCCCAGAATCCTGTGGTCCCCGATGTAGCTGAGAAGGAGGTGTGGGCCGGCCTTGTCACTCCCGGGCTGGCGGTGTGATGGTGGCCAAGAAGGACCTCCATGTAGGCTGGTTGTCATGAAGACCTGAATCGGGCGTATTTGTGGTTACTTGAGTCAAATCGTATCCTGAACACCGTCACTGTAAGATCACAGCAGAGTGTGTGACTCTAGTCCTGGGACTGTCCTGGGCTCCTGCCCTCAGGTCTTCGCCCAAGCTGTGCCAGCCACTTCCCCAATTCTCCCCCCACCCCCACCCCCCACCTTCCCATCCTCATCTCTACTTCTCTACCTTTCTGGTTCCTACTTAACCTTCCAGCCTCCAACCCTCTGGGCCTCGAGGCTGCATTGGGAGGCTGGCCTGTGCAACCTGATTGGATCCTGTATTACCTCTATGGTCACCGCTCGACCTGCCAATTTGCAGGTCTGGCCGGTTTTGAGGGCAAAAAGTGTGTCTTTTTCTCCTTGAACCCCCAGCAGTTGGTGCACTGAATGACATGTTTGGAAACCTTCTGAGGGCTTGCATTGCACTTGGAACAAACCAGCTCCCTCCTGTGTCCTGAGAGGGTCCATCCACAGGCCAGCCACACCAGCCTTCTTCTGTCCTGGGAATACAGCAGGTGCTGGTAACCAACCAGGACCTCCTAGATTATGGCTTTCTCTCCTGCTGAGGTGGTCCCACCTTCCCATGGCTGTGTCTCCCTCATCATAAGGTCCCCAGGAGATGTCCCCTTCTCAGAGTGGTCTTCCCTGACCACCCCACCCAAGCAGTACCATCCCCACCCCTCTCATTGTTGTCGTACCTCCTTGTTGTGTCTGTGGCATTGCGCTCGTAGAGGCCACATTATCTTGGTCACAAGTCTTGTTGCTCTAGAAGCATGAGCTCCAGAGCCACACGTTCCCTGCAGTGTCCCCAGTAACTGGGCCGTGCCCAGCATGGAAGGGGCTCTGAGGGGCCGCAGGCATGTGTGAGTGGATGAATGCACACTCCTGGGGCCTCTGTCACAAGGGCCATCAGGGGACAGGCCAACATCACTGCCCTTGGCTTTTACCCCCACCAAGTAACCCCTGCCCGCCTGTGGTCAGCCAGAGACACCCAGATCACCTTTCAGCAGGGGCAGAGGCCTGGAGTAGGGGTTCTCTGGGCTCCATTAGCAGATCTTGCTCAAACCCTCAGGTGGTCGCTGTGAAGGAGGGAGGGGGCCAGCTGCACCTACCCCACCTGTGAGGGCAGTGCTGGCAAGACAGCAGGGCCGCCTTCGTCCCGGGAGTCGGTGAGCCTCTGCCCTGGCGAGGTGCAGGCTGAGTGGCTGGGGGAGAGGGTTCAGGACACCGAGACCACAGATCTGTTTACCCTGCTGAATCAGAAACTTGCTTCGTCTGGCATAAGCAAACAGAAAGGTGTCTTGTAAAGATGTGGGTGTCGCCAGGAGCCCAAAGTCCTAAACCGTCAGGCCCAGGGAGCTCGCAGGTGAGACCTAGGAGGCTGCAGGGAACACAGCACCTCCCTCTTTCACTCTCTGCTTCTCACACCATCTCTCTTTAACTTTTTATTTTATAGTGGTGTGTAGCCGATTAAGGCCTTCCCTGGTGGCTCAGAGGTAAAGAATCTGCCTGCAATGCAGGAGTTGCAGGAGATGCAGGTTTGATCCCTGGGTTGGGAAGATCCTCTGGGGGAGGGCATGGCAACGCACTCCAGTATTCTTGCCTGGAGAATCCTAAGGACAGAAGAGCCTGGTGGGCTACAGTCCATAGGGTCTCAAAGAGTTGGACACGACTGAAGTGACTTAGCACACATGCACACGTGGCCGGTTAACAACGTTGTGATAATTTCAGGTGGACAGCAAGGAGACTCAGCCACACATATATGTGTATTCATTCTCCCCCAAACTCCCCTCCCATCCAGACTGGCACGAAACATTGAGTAGAGGCCCCTGTGCGCACATTGTCTTTTATTCGTCTCTTCATATATTGATAGGCTTTCTCAGTTTTTTCCATCCATGTGACAAAATAATATGCTACTCCATTCATGGGGCCAGCTGAGGCCAGGCGAGACTGTGCTGTCCTGGTTCCAATTTCCAGATCTGAGAGGAGGCTCTGGAGGGCGGAGCTTAGGGATGGGGGCTAGGCAGACCACCCACTAGGCATGGAGCTAGGCACGCATGACTCTGGCCGGGCTTCCTGTGAGTTCATCCTGGGCCCTGGTGTCCCCTCTGTCAAATGCAGGTGATAGCATCTGGCCTTTGAATTCAAGTGACATCATATGAAGATGCTCAGAGTACAGCCTCCTCCAGCACCTCACATAGAAGCTGTTGTTTTCTTCCGTATCCAATTCATAGAAATGTGGACAAACAGGCTTACAAATCCCTCTGGATTTAAGCATTGCCTGTTAAATCCCAGATGTCCACAATCCATGCAGACGGACATTAGTCGTGTGTTCACAGCACGTCCTCCCAGGGGCTCTCAGCCTGTCCCCTCTGCTTCAGAAGGTGCCCAACAAAGAGCCCCCAGTGCCTCGTCTCCTTCATCCTTCAGGCTGGCCATGGGGATAAATGCCAGAGGCAGGAGTCAGGACCTCAAAAGAGCTGTGGGCCACTCAGGATTAAGGGGCAGCTTCTCAGACATGAACCCAAACCAGAGATCTAGGAATTGGGTCCCTGTCCCTACTTCTTTGTTGGCCAGCAGTCGACCTGAGTCACGTCCTCTTTCTCAGTTGCTCTCGATAATGAACAGTGACCCCAGATGCCCCTGGGGGCTGTAGGTGGGAGTCCTCAGAGGAGGTGGGGCAGAAGGAGAACCATAGGCACATTAGAAAGAACTTGGAGCTCTGGGCTGACTAGACTCCCCAAAATATAGTGGTGTCTGAGTTCCTCTGTCAGCTGCAGACCTGGGGGCTGGATGACCTGGAAGGCCTCTTCTAGCTCTGATTCTGGCTGGCTCTGCACCCTCTCCAGCCAGCCTCCTCCAGGTCATGGAATGAAAAGGTCTGACAGCCCCTCGTCCCCAGCGTCCAGCAAAGGTCTCCTGGGCGGGCTCCCTTGACACTGGCCCTACCACCCTGGCAGCTCTCTTTCAAATCAGCAGGTACAAGAGTATGTTCTTCTCTTCTCCTTCCTCCACCACATTATTAGAAAGAATGGCATTGCTTTTTCACCAAACAGTAAGGAGATGATACCTCTTTTTAATATAAGCTTCCCTGGTGGCTCAGATGGTAAAGAGTCCACCTGCAGTGAGTGAGTCCTGGGTTCGATCCCTGGGTTGGGAAGATCTCCTGGAGAAGGGTGTGGCAACCCACTCCAGTATTCTTGCCTGGAGAATCCCCATGGACAGAGGAGTGTGGTGGGCTACAGTCTGTGGGGTTGCAAAGAGCTGGACACAACTGAGCGACTAAGCACAGAGAATCATGAATGATTATCTGCATCAGAAACGAAGATGTCACATGGTCCTGTTCAGGGCCTGAGGACTTAGAGCTGAAGGTCAGGACACCTGCTGCCACATCCTTGACCTGGGCAGGTCACCTGACTTGTCTGGTATGTGGTTCCTTCATCTGTAACCCTGAGGTTTGTCGGGAACATCAGGGAAATCCTAATGTAAAAGGGCTTTAGGAAAAAATGGGGGTGTGCAGACATGGATATGATTGTCTTTTATTTTTTTTACTTTGTTTTTTTCCCATGTGTTATATTATATACTGGAGAAGGAAATGGCAATCCACTCCTGCACTCTTGCCTGGAAAATCCCATGGACGGAGGAGCCTGATAGTCTTAAAATTACTCATGGAAAGCTATTTAGATTTTTTTTTTTTTTTGAGTCTTAAAACCAGAATTACGTGCTATTTATTTATTTTGTCTGTGCAGCATGTGGAATCTTACTTCCCCAACCAGGGATTGAGCCTGTGCTCCCGGCATTGGAAGAACAGAATCTTAACCACTGCACTGCCATGAAAGACCCCTGAAATGACTGTCTCTAAGGATGAAGTTTTATACTCACAGATGTCTAGAAACAGGAGAAATGGAAGCCATGCAGGGCCACACGGGGAAGCAGCAGGGATGGTCAGGAGGCAGATGAAGTAAAAAGAAAAACAGATGAGGGTCTTTATTGTGGTTTTTGCAGGAAGGAAAGGGTGAGGCGGGGTAAGCAGAGGAGGCAGGTTTAAGGTTGGCTAGTTTGAGTAATTTCAGGAAGCTCTCATTAAAAGGGTGATCCCTAGCAATCTAGTACCTGGCCCTGCAGTGTTTTAGGGCAGGAAGATAAGAGTCTGGGATTGCAAGAATCTGATCAAAAGAGGTGGGTGGGATATCAACTGGGGTTGGTAGTTTTGCATATCAAGGGTGTGCTCATTGCCAAGGATTTAGGAACTGGACAGCACTGGGAGGGACAGTCCTTCCCCAGGTGGCAAGGCCCCAAGATGCCAAAGCTAAATAAAATATAGAATGTAAAAATCATGATGAATATAAGGGTCATTGCCAATATAATTGAGTGGTATTTTATTTAATCCAACGTATCCAAAATGTTATATTTTCAATTTGTAATCAAAAGAAAACTCAGTTATTCATGAGCTATTTTCCCATTCTTTATTTCATACAAAGTCTTTAAAATCTGGTGTGTTTTATACTTACAGCACATCTTAGTCCAGACTGGCTGCGGTCAATTTCTCAACATGTGGCTGGTGGCCACTGTAGTGGACAGTATAGCTCTAAGCCTACTAGTGTCTTCCAAAGGGGTCAGCGCCAGACTTACCCATTTTACAGGTGAGAATGTCAAGGCACAGATGGGTTAACCTAATTTGGCCAAGGTCACCAGCCAAGAAGTGACAGAGGGAGAGATGAGCCGGGGTCTTTGTCACTAAACATTGCATGACTTCTCAAATCTCATGTCAGAACCAGGTCCCTTAGGCACAAACCCACTCTGTTGTCCACAGATCCTGCTTTAGGCTTAGAACCAAACTTAGTGAGCCTTGCTAACTCAGAACCTTGACTTGGCTGAATCAAAGGTGACTTGAATGTATTAGTGGAAGTCAGAGTAGACCTCCTACTCAAGTTCACCTCCTACTTTAGGCTCTTCTGAGACTTTATCTGGAACAATGACCCCTCCCTGCTTGCCAGACAGATATCAAGTTGTGTCTTTCCTCCGCTCAGAACTCTCCAGTAACTCCCATGTTGCTGAGATTAGAAGCCAAGTTTCTTCCAAGGGCTTCCGCACCCTCTCTGCAATCTGACCTCCTTTCTTTCTGGCCTCATTTCCTACTACTCTCCTTTCATTCACTCTGGTCCAGGCACCCAGACCCTGTGTTGTTTCCCAGACATCACAGGCATATTCCTGTCTCAAAGCCTTGCTGTTCCCTCCACCTGGACCGCCCTTGTCCTGATGTCCACATGACGTTCCCCCTGGCTCCTTTTAGCTGCTTGCTCAAATGCTCATGGAGCCTTTCCTCCCAGCCCCAGTGAGCTCTGAGACCTGCCACCTCCAGCTATCTTTCTCTCCCTACTCTCCTTTTTCTTTATTACACCTGTCACCTCCTGCTGCATAATACATCTTACTGATTGACTTGTGGTCTGTCTGTTTCCCCTCACTAAATTGTAGTCATAAATTATTTTTTCCACTGTTTTTACTCCAGGGCTGGCCTGTATTAGGTACTCAATATGTGTTTTATTGTTTTGACTGTGCTGTGCGACACGTGGGATCTTAGTTCCCTGACCAGGGATCGAACTCGTGCCCTCTGCACTGGGAGTGTGGAGTTATAACCACTGGATCACCTGGAAAGTTCCCTTCAGTATGTATTTGTTGAATCAATGAATGGCTCATTGATGGGTGCTAACACCAGGCAAAGGGGAGAAGAGCAGAGAGGAGGCAGTCTCTAGGATCACCCTCTTATTTAGAGGAACTAGTTTGGTAAACTGATTTGCATCAACGTGTTAGTGATTTGTGAGTTAACCAGGAATAGACACAGTAAAGGCAGAAGGAAGGGACCTCTGCTTACCACGGAGACAGTCTGCATAGAATTTCAGACACGGGGATGCTCAGATGGAGGAGGCCTGGTGGGAAGGTCAGAACCCCAGGCCTCATCAAATTACAGCTTCTGAGCAGTTACCTGGGCTTCCTGTCTCTTAAAAGATGCCAGATATTCTTTGTATTTGGACAGCAAGACCATGTTGACATAGGAAAATGGATATTTAACTAAGGAGAGATGTGGAAGGACATAATCCCTGTTGTCAGATGTTTGAGGCGCTGTCATGCAATGTAGGAGACTTGTTTTGGCCTCAGAAGATGGACCTGTGGCTTCGAACTACAAGGAGACTGATTTTGATGCACTGTAAGGAGGAAGACCTAGCTGTTAGGGCTCTGCAAATGGGCTGCCTGGGTAGAGAGTGAAGTTGCCATCCTTAGAGGCATTCAAGCGGAGACCAAATGACCGCTTGTCGGTGGTGCTAAAGGGAGCATTAAGGAATGGGTGAGATTTCTGCCCACGGTGCTTCAGTCCTCTGAATCTGGCTTTCTGAGGTTTGTTTTTATTTTCTCCTGGTTCTCTGGTTAGAGAAGCATGTCTTGAAGAAAGCTCCAGCATGCTGGAAGTCCAGTGACTGTGTCTGTCTTGAAGCCTGGAGCAATTGCTCCACCTTTCTTTCTTTCCCTTCCTCGCCCATGCTTCTTTCTGAACCTAAATAGACAAAGCTTTTAAGTCGTGCAGCTGGAGAGAAAGTCAGAACTCCTAACCCCTTGCTTATTGCAGGTCTGGCTCTGTTCATGCCAGTCACTGTAGGAAACCAGATCACTTGCCAACTATCAGAACTGGTTTCTAAAATGTATCATGTATGTCCAGTTCAGCTGGCTTAGTGGTAAAGAATCCACCTTCCAATGCAGGAAACATGAGTTCGATCCCTGGGTCAGGAAGATCTCCTGGAGAAGGAAATGGCAACCCACTGCAATATTCTTGCCTGGAAAATCCCATGGACAGAGGAGCCTGGCAGGGCTACAGTCTATGGGGTTACAAAGAATTGGACATGAATTAGTGACTAAACAGCAGAAACAACAACACCATGTCAGTTCATGTTCAGCTCCCTTTGAACCAGGATACCGGTCTTTTGGGGCTCTCCCCTAAGCTTACATAATCCGAGCTTCCAGACACAGCAGGAATGCCTCCTGTATATGCCACCAGCTTCTTCCCTTTACTCACCTATGACTATTTGTCATCCTTCTGCTCTATGCTCCAGAGAGCCTGGCTCCAGGGGCTCTGTCACTAACCATCACGTGGCTTCCCAAATCTCGTATCAGAAACCAAGGGCTCTTAGTTACAAACTTATCCTCTTGGGTCCAGAGTCTCTAAATTAGTCAGTGAGCTTCCCTGATCCAGAACCTGGTCTTGGAGGGTGTAAACCAATGATGACTTGAACAGCTTAATGGAAACCAAAGCAAGCTAGACACCTGTGAGGACAAATTCAGCTCCCAGTCTCAAGAACATAATAGTGCACCTGACAAGGGCTCTGACCTCTTGGAGTGAACATTCCAGAAGACTCAGAAAAGCTTAGATAATGGGGTTATCTTGTCTACTTTTCTTTCAGATAGGAAACTGTGGCTCAGCCACACTGAGTGACTTGCCCAAAGTCACACAGCAAACTAGTGAAAAACCAAGACAAGTGCCAAAGCCCCTGTCTCCTGGGCTGGGTGACTCCCTCACCTTGTAGGGCAGGCATGGGAGGGGGTTTTGGATTTAGATCCACTGTAATTGGAACCCTGATCCTTTATTTACTAGCTGTGTGAGCCTGGGCAGATTGCTTAACCTTTCTGTGCTTCAGCTTTCTCATGTGTAAAATATGTGCTTAGTCACTCAGTTGTCTCCGACTCTTTGCGACCCCATGGACTGTAGTCCGCCAGGCTTCACTGTCCATGGGGATTCTCCAGGCAAGAATGCTGGAGTGGGTTGCTATGCTATCCTCCAGGGGACCTTCCCAACCCAGGGATTGAACCCAGGACTCATGCATTGCAGGCGGATTCTTTACTGTCTGAGTCACCAGGGAAGCTCAAGAACTCTGAAGTGGGTAGCCTATCCCTTTTCTATGGGATCTTCCCGACCCAGGAATCGAACCGGAGTCTTCTGCATTGCAGGTGGTTTCTTTACCGCCTGAGCTAGTATTCACAAGTCTGTCATATGGGTCAAAGCGTGTGGGTCAAGTAACCCCTGTCACAAGCTTAGCACAGTGCCTGGCAAACAGAAAGCTGTTCATAAATGCTGACTGTTACTATTATCAGTAATAGTAGATGTAGATGAAGGCCTGTGTTACTGCCATAACAATGTGCAGTTCCAGAGGCTCACCCTGAGCCACAGACATGGCTTTCACTGCAGGTGCTGGATCCCGGGGTTCCCTGTGGCCCCTGCTGTCAGAGAAAAGTGAAAGAGAAGTTGCTCAGTCGTGTCCGACTCTTTGTAACCCAATGGACTGTAGCCACCAGGCTCCTCCATCCATGGAATTTTCCAGGCAAGAGTAATGGAGTGGGTTGTCATTTCCTTCTCCAGGGGATCTTCCTGACACAGGGATCGAACCCGGGTCTCCCACATTGCAGGCAGATGCTTTACCATCTGAGCCACCTGAAAAGCCTTCCTCTGCTGTCAGAGGAAACATAAATCTAACAACAACAAAAAAAAGTCTGGTTCGCGACTTCCTAGAAAAATCAGAGCTGCTATGTTGGTAAATTGTTTCAGAGCCGTTTGGGCATAGAAAGAATGTTATAGCCTGAAAGGGAAGTGCCAGCACTCATGGGGAGATGTCCTGGAGTGGGTGTCCCAAGCTGCATAGATGGGGATGGCCACCATGTGACTCCAGAGAGATACAGGCAAGTGAAGTCCAACCAGTGATGCATATGTGAGCAAGGCCAGTCATGACTGAGTCTGCTGAGGTGTCATGGAAAGAAGATGGGCTTTGGTGACGGCCAGGCCTGCCCTTAAGTCCAGACCCACACAGATGAGTTGTATGACTTCAGGCAAATCATACAGCTTCTTGGAGCCCTGGTCATTGCATCTAGAACCTACCCCATATTTGTACCCATGTTTGTAGCAGCATTATTCAAATGACTGAAAGGTGGGAGTGACACAGGTGTCCACTGATGGACGAATGGATAAACAGGATGTGGTCCATCCATACAATGGACCACAAAGAAGGAAATTCATGGGACTTCCCTGGTGGCCCAGTGGTTAAGACTTCACGTCCAATGCAGGGGTGCAGGTTCAATCCCTGGTCAGGGAGCTAAGATCCTGCATACCTTGGGTGTTCCCCAGTGCCCACTCCTCAGAAGAAAGAGTAGGCCTTGCCTGCCATCTGCAATGCCCCCTCCTGTAGTCTTCCTTTGTAGCACAAAGTAGCTGCAGCAGGGGCCACGCACATGCAACTCCAGGTGCTGGTAGTGAACTAAGAACCTGATGTCCCAAAAGAGCACTAAATGAGGAGTCAGAAGACCTGGGTTCCATCCAGACTCTGTGTGACCTCAGGCAAGTTGCCTAACTTCTCTGGGTCTCCCAGCTGTAAAATAAAGGGGAGAGGTTGGGGAGGGGTACTAGAGGTCAAAGGTGCCTTTGGGTTTAACCTTCTATGATGCTGTGAAATCAGGAGGCCAAAAGTCTGGCCATGCGTGTGAAAGAACCACAGCTGCTTCTGCTTCCTGGCCTTTTGGGTTGGGGTGCCAGGAGGCTGGTAGCGAGGGTGCTTGACTGGCCCAGGCTCAGCCCTCTTTCTCCAATGAGCAGGAGAGGACAGTGACAGCAGTTGTGACCGCTGGCCAGGAGCAGCGGGACCGACACCCGGCAGTCCTGGAGAATGCCCTTCCTCCTGGGTATGGGACAGGGACTTCCTTCCTTGGGAGTTGTTGCTCCAGAGTGGCTTGGGTGGAGGAGTTCAGCCTGACTCTCTCCCCACTGCTCCTTGTCACAGGTTCTTCTCATCCTGGGTAGGACCTGTGAATGTCTTAGCATATAGGTCTTGGGCAGGTACTTTACAGAAAAACAACTCCCAGTGGCCGGTGAGCACACCATACATTGCTTATTTAGCTCTATTGGTCATCAGAGAAATGCAAATTCAATTACCAGTGTGCACTTTTATGGCCTGTCAGGTTGGCAAAGATGAAAAGGTGACAAAATCCATCGTTGGCATTAATTCAGGGACTCTCACACAATCTGCAGTTTGGGGAGGGATGTGTCTTGTGGAAATAATTAAGGATGTATATACATGGTGCTGGGAAAGATTGAAGGTGGGAGGAAGAGGGGACGACAGAGGATGAGATGGCTGGATGGCATCACCGACTCGATGGACATGAGTTTGAGTAAGCTCCGAGAGTTGGTGATGGACAGGGAGGCCTGGTGTGCTGCAGTCCATGGGATCACAAAGAATCAGACATGACGAGCGACTGAACTGAACTGATACGTGGTGCTCACTGGAAAAGGAAATGGCAACCCACTCCAAGTGTTCTTGCCTGGGAAATCCCATGGACAGAGGAGCTTGGCAGGCTACAGTCCATGGGGTCACAAAGAGTCAGACACAATTGAGTGACTAAACAACAGCAACAACATTGTGTTCATAGCAGCTTTGCTTCAGGAAGGAAAAAAACTGGAAGCATTCTGGCATTGGGCAAATAAGTCAAGTTGTTCAGTTGCTAAGTCGCATCTGCCTCTTTGTGACCCTATGGACTTCAGCACACCAGGCTTCCCTGTCCTGCACTATCTCCCAGAGTTTGCTCAGTCCATTGAGTCAGTGGTGCTATCCACCCATCTCATCCTCTGTCCTCACCTTCTCCTCCTGCCTTCAATCTTTCCCCATATCAGGGTCTTTTCCAATCAGTTGATTCTTCACGTCAGGTGGCCAAAGTATTGAAGCTTCAGCTTCAGCATCAGTCCTTCCATGAATACTCAGGATGGATTTCCTTTAGGATTTATTGGTTTGATCTCCTTGCTGTCCAAGGGACTCTCAGGAGTCTTCTCCAGCACCACAGTTCAAAAGGATCAATTTTTTAGCATTCAGCCCTCTTTCTGGTCCAACTCTCACATCCATATCTGACTGAAAAAGCCATAGCTTTGACTCTATGGACCTTTGTCAGCAAGGTGATGTCTCTGCTTTTTAATATGCTGTCTAGGTTGGTCATAGCTTTTATTCCAAGGATGTAACCATTTCAAGTGATGTTTGATGATTATGTTGGTGGAGTGAAGGATGTCCCCAGAATGTTTATCTATCAGGGTGGTGGAATGTGGATCTACTCTGGGGATTTATGTTCATGCACACAGAGAAGAACGTGAGCTCATCTTCTCTTGCGAGAACTCCATAATTGCAACTTGCTGCTGAACAACCATTGACAGGAGAATGTTGGACCCCACCAAAAAAAGCGTCCAAGCACAAAGGAGAGTACATCATGAGAAATGCTGGGCTGGATGAAGCAAAGTTTGGAACAAGATTGCCAGGAGAAATATCAATAACCTCAGATATGCAGATGACACCACCCTTTTTGCAGAAAGCAAAGAGGAACTAAAGAGCTTTTTGATAAAACTGAAAGAGGAGAGTGAAAAAGCTGGCTTAAAACTCAATATTCAAAAAATTAAGATCATGGCATCTTGGTCCATTACTGTATGGGAAATAGATGGGGAAACAATTGAAACAGTAACAGATTTTATTTTCTTGGGCTCTAAAATCACTGCATATGGTGACTGCAGCCATGGAATTAAAAGATGCTTGCTCCATGGAAGAAAAGCTGTGACAAACCTAGACAGCATATTAAAAAGCAGAGACATTACTTTGTCGACAAACGTCTGTCTAGCTAAAGCTATGGTTTTTTGGTAATCATGTATGGATGTGAGAGTTGGACTGTGAAGAAAGCTGAGTGCCAAAGAATTGATGCTTTTGAACTGTGGTGTTGGAGAAGACTCTTGAGAGTCCCTTGGACTGCAAGGTGATTCAACCAGTCCATCCTAAAGGAAATCAGTCCTGAATATTCATTGGAAGGAGTGATGCTGAAGCTGAAGCTCCAGTACTTTGGGCACCTAATGCAAAGAGCCAACTAATTGGAAAAGATCCTGATGCTGGGAAAGATTGAAGGCAGGAGGAGAAGGGGATGACAGGATGAGATGGTTGGATGGCATCACCAACTCGATGAACATGAGTTTGAGCAAGCTCCGGGAGTTGGTGATGGACAGGGAAGCCTGGTGTGCTGCATTCCATGGGGTCGCAAAGAGTCAGACATGATTGAATGATTGAACTGAACTGAACACAGAGAAGAAAAAAATTCTAAACAGGTGTAAGCCAATGTATTAAACATGTATTTAAGGGTTCTTTTATCCACCTTCTTTTTAGTTCTGTTGTTTTGGTGGCTACACAGGCTTTGCATAATAAGTGGAATTAGGAAGACAAAAATATATTTTTAATGACAAAAAGCACGTAGGAGAGCCTGGCATTAGCCAGGTCCCAAGAGAGGCCAAATCAGGGGAGGGGCCCCTTGCGAGCCTCTGGCTGGCTGCAGGCCTGTTTGTTGGCAAAGGGGCGAGAGATTAATCTCAATCTGCCTTCCGCTGTGTCACCATCTATTTCAGGAGTGTGGCAGCTCTTCACCCTCTCCGGCTCAGGTGTCAGCTGCTGGGGAGAAGTCATCAGTCAGAGGAGAGGGCCTGGAGGGGTGGCAGCAGGCAGGGAGCCAAACCGCCCTGCATGAGGACTGGCCCATCTCTTCGGACCGTGCCTGGCAGAGCAGGAGGAGGTGGTTCTGAAGTGAAGGAGCAGTGGGCTGCATTCTGCCTGAGCCTGGATGAGCCAGCGCCCACCTTGTTTCAGTGGAAGGTGGATCTGGGTTGGAGGAAGGAGACAGAAGGTAGGAACTCAGATTCCCATCAATTGTGCCTGTTCCCTGAGTTGTCTCCTTAGGCCAGGAGATGAGCTGTACAGAGTCATCCCTGCTCCCCCAAAAGCCTGGAGCCACAGCATGTGGTTTGGTGGGACAGCTGGGCAGAGTGAGATGATTCGTGACAGTGTAACAGGTGTCCGGCTCATCCTTGAACTCAGTTTTCCTATAATCTGTTGGTTAATTGGGCCTCTGGAGTGTAAACAACAAAAGCCAACCCTGGCTAATGTAAGCAAGGAAAGTGCAAGGAAGTCAGGTAATTCACAGAACTGAAGAGAAGGCTTGGGAAGCAGACTTGGGAGAGAATTGGGCAGCCCTGGGAGTCTGGAAAGCAGAGACCAGTTGATGAGTTCTGCAGGGCGGGGCTGCTGGATTGAGTGGGCTCCGGCCATGCTTTTGGTCAGTCCACACAAGATTCAGTGTGCTGGGTCAGAGAGACTTGGGCGAGGGGTCATGCATTTTAAGAAAGTCACATCAAGGGACTGTCCTGGTAATCTGGTTGATAAGACTCCACACGACCACTGCAGGGGTTGCATGTTCAATCCCCATTCAGGGTATTAAGATCCTACATGCTGTGCAGTATGGCCAAAAAATAAATGAAGAAAGAAAGTTGGACAAGACATACCCAGCGGGTAAGAGGTGATTGCCCAAAATCAAATCTGAAAGCAGACTCCATATGAGTAGAAATGGAGTGTAAAAAGCTGAAGGATGATTGTTACATGCTAGACATCTCGATTGGGTGAATTGCATCCCCTAGAGGGATATGTTTAAGCCCTAATACCTGGAGCCTGTGAAGGTGACCTTATTTGGAAAAAATCTTTGCAGATATAGTTGAGTTAAGGATCTTGAGATGAGATCATCTTGGATTTAGGATGGGCCCTAAATCCAATGACAAGCATCCTTGTAAGAGAAAGAGAGAGATGTGAAAGAGACTGTTGTTGTTATTCAGTCCCTAAGTCGTGTCCGACTCTTTGCAACCCTGTGGGCTGCAGCAAGCCAGGCTTCTCTGTCCTTCATAAATTATGTTCGCACTCATGTCCATTGAGTCAATGATGCCATCCAACCATCACATCCTCTGTTGCCCACTTCTCCTGCCCTCAATCTTTCCCAGCATCAGCATCTTATCCAGTAAGTCAGTTCTTTGAATCAGGTGGCCAAAGTATTGGAGCTTCAGATTCAGCATCAGTCCTTCCAATGAATATTCAGGGTTAATTTCTTTTGGGATTGACTGGTTTGGTCAGTCAAATACAGAGCAGAAAGGCAGAAAGAGTTACAGAGCAGAAAGTCTTGTGAAAACAGCGGTGGAGACTGGAGTGATGCTGCCACAAGCCATGGAATGCCACGAGTCACCAGAAGCTGGAAAAGGCCAGAAAGAATTTTCCCTTAGAACCCTCAGTGGAAGCCTGGCCGTACTGGCACTTTAATTTTGGACTTCTGGCCTCAACTATGAGAGGATGAATTTGTTTTAAGCCACCCAGTTTGTGATAATTTTTATGGCAGCCCTAGGAAGTTAGGACAACACCTAAACCCTTAAATGACCTCTCCCCACTGAGGACTCTGGCCTTGGGCCTCCACTGGAGGTAGTGAGGGTTCTAGATTGAGTTTATAAGTTTCCTGTGCAGCTTTGGCTAAAGTCTGTGACCTACGGGGTCTCAGTATCCCCACAAAAACTTGTTCAAGCATTTTTAAGGCTAAAGGGGAGGATAATGACTCCAAATCCAGGCTCCATCATTTCTCTTCTGGGGAATCGGAAGCAGGTATCGTAAATAGTATTCTGTTTATTTGTCTGCAAACCGGAGTCACTACAGTACTAGCCATGGAGCTTGTTTTATAGATGCTGCTGCTGCTGCTGCTAAGTCACTTCAGTCGTGTCTGACTCTGTGCGACCCCATAGACGGCAGCCCACCAGGCTCCCCCATCCCTGGGACTCTCTAGGCAAGAACACTGGAGTGGGTTGCCATTTCCTTCTCCAGTGCAGGAAAGTGAAAAGTGAACGTGAAGTCGCTCAGTCATGTCTGACTCTTAGCGACCCCATGGACTGCAGCCCACCAGGTTCCTCTGTCCATGGGATTTTCCAGGCAAGAGTACTGGAGTGGGGTGCCATTGCCTTCTCCCATTTGCGTGGCTATGCTATGCTATGCTATGCTAAGTCACTTCAGTCGTGTCTGACTCTGTGCAACCCCATAGACAGCAGCCCACCAGGCCCTGCCTTCCCTGGGATTCTCCAGGCAAGAACACTGGAGTGGGCTGCCATTTCCTTCTCCAATGCATGAAAGTGAAAAGTGAAAGCGAAGTCGCTCAGTCGTGTCCGACTCTTAGCGACCCCATGGATTGCAGCCTAACAGGCTCCTCCGTCCATGGGATTCTCCAAGCAAGAGTACTGGAGTAGGGTACCATTGCCTTCTCCGGTTTTATAGATTACAGAAGCATAGACAATGCAACAGAGGCTTCCAGGTGGCTCAGTGGTAAAGAATCCGCCTGCCAATGCAGGAGAGGAAGGAGACACAGGTTCTATCCCTGGGTTGGGAAGGTCCCCTGGAGAAGGAAATGACAACCTACTCCAGTATTCTTGCCTGGAGAATCCCATGGACAGAGGAGCCTGGAGGGCTGCGGTTCATGGGGCCACAGAGAGTCGAACATGACTGAGTGACTGAGCACTCACACATACCCCTACAGACAATGCAGTGCTTGACAGACTATTCTATAAGGCTGCAGGGGTGAACTGATTGGCCCTCACTCTCTGTGGGTGCTCTGTTCTGTTCCACCTGTTTCCAAAGAGCAGTGAATGTTTCCACCTCCCAAGAGGGAAAAGCATTGGAGAAACTTCCTCTTTTCAGGCAGCTGCAAAGTATCTGATGATGAATTTAGGGAAAAGGACTTTTGTCCTGCAAAGGAGGGCCCTGTGCTTGTCCAGCACCATTGGCCATTAGGTGGGACAGTTGGTCCCTTTGGAGAGATGATTTAGGAACTCCTATGGCCACACAGGTGAGCCATGCTCTCCGACCCTGTCTTTATTCATGTTGTTGTTTTTCAGTTGCTAAGTCATGCTCGATTCTTGGCAACCCCATGGATTGCAGCACACCAGACTTCCCTGTCTTGGCAACCCCATGGATTGTAACACGTCAGACTTCCCTGTCCTTCACTGTCTCCCAGAGTTTGCTCAAACTCATGTCCATCGAGTCGGTGATGGACCATCCATCACCATCATCCAACCATCTCAACCTGTCACCCCCTTCTCCTCCTGCCTTCAATCTTTCCCAGCATCAGGGTCTTTTCCAATGAGTTGGCTCTCCGCATCATGTAACCAAGCATTAGAATCAGTCCTTCTGATGAACATTCAGGTTGATTTCCTTTAGGATTGACTGGTTTGATCTCCGTGCAGTCCAAGGGACCCTCAAGAGTCTTCTCTCCAGCACTGCAATTCAAAAGCATCAATTCTTCAGTGCTCGGCCTTACTTATGGTCCAGCTCTCACATCCATACCTGACTACTGGAAAAACCATAGCTTTAACTATATGGACCTTTGTCAGCAAAATGATGTCTCTACTTTAATGGTGTACAGATGTACAAATTTTATCTTTTATAAAATGATGATAGTGTGTGTGTGTGTGTGTGCTCGATGTCCTAACTGAACAGAATTATCAGCTGCAGTCCTCTGTCAATCTCATCTATTTCTTACTTTAAAATTTTTTACTACTATGTAAAATTCAAAAGCCTGAGGACCATAGCTCTAGACTCTAGGCTTCTAAGCAATCTTAGTCATGGGCTGATGGTTTTACCCTCAACTTCTGCCCATGTCTTGCACTTCCTGGCTACCTCTGGGATGCAGGACATGTAGAAACCCACTGCCCAGGGGGTTACAAGCTCACATGCCTGCACAGGGGCCATCAGGTGACATGAATGAGTGAGCAGGCTCACGCCATGTGTCCTGTCTCATTAGGGCAGCCTGACAATTGTCTCTGTGTGACAGCATTGCCTTATCTCCTGATTTGAATGTTTTCTTAAGAGGCTTAAAATAAAAGACCACTGTTGTTGAGTTGGAGTTTCCCACATGGCTCAGTGGTAAAAGATCTACCTGCCAATGCAGGAGACACAGGTTTGATCCCTGGGTTGAAAAGATCCCCTGGAGAAGAGAATGGCAACCAATCCCAATACACGTGCCTGGGAAATCCCATGGACAGAGGAACCTGGAGGGCTACAGTCCATAGGGTCGTAAAAGAGTCCAACATGATTTTGCGACTAAACAACAATTGTTGAGTTGATTAAAAAAAAAAAAAAGCTTAAAAAGCTATTGCAGCCTGATCCTGGCTCAGGGCTGCCTTCCTTTAATCTCTTAATCCAGATTCTCAATTCCTTGCAGTGATGCTCCAGTGACTCCACATGCAGCCACTTGACATCAACCAGTAACAGTCACTTGGGAAGATGTATTTAGGGGGTGCTGTTCTAGCCCAGATGTCCCAGGTGGTGCTAGTGGTAAAGAACCTGCCTGCCAGTGCAGGAAACCTAAGAGACACAGGTTTGATCCTCCAGTACTGGGCTTCCTCGTGGCTCAGGTGGTAAAGAATCTGCCTGCAATGTGAGAGACCTGGGTTCCATCCCTGGGTTGGGAAGATCTCCTGGAGGATGGCAACCCACTTCAGTATTCTTGCCTGGAGAATCCCCATGGACAGAGGAGCCTGGAGGGCTACAGTCCATGGGGTTGCAAAGAGTTGGATGCGACTGGGCGGCTAAGCATGCACACAGTAGCCTAGAAGGACGTATCTCATGTTGTTTCTCACCCACACGTCCAGATTCTACTCAGGCCTCTTACCTGCAGTACATTTCTCATTCCTCTCCAATGATCCCCCAACTCAAAGATAACTCGTTTATTCCGTTAATATGGATGAATACTAATCCTATCTTCCAGACATTCAGCTCTTTATTCTCTGAATTTGTAAAGCCCATACTCAATTCTCAATCATGCATCATCTTCTCCATTGCTTGCTGTTTTTAAGTTGAGGCTCCTCTGTCAGACTATAGCTTCCCAGCTGGCCTAGTGGTAAAGAATCCACCTGTCAATCAATGCAGGAGACAAAGGAGGCGTGGGCTTGATCCCTGGGTTGGGAAGATGCCCTGGAGGAGGAAATGGCAACCTACTCCAGTATTCTTGCCTGGGGAATCCTATGGACAGAGGAGCCTGGTGGGCTACAGTCCATGGGGTCACAAAGAGTAGGACACGACTGGATGACTGAACACACAGGCATGCCAGATTATAAGCTTCTTGAGGCTGAATGTGTCTCTTTCTTCAGCATTACAGGCAACACAGGTGACAGGAAAGGCTTTATGCTAGATACAAGGTGACAGGAAAAACACAGGCTTTGGAATAAAACAGAGCTGAGAGGGTAAGTTGAATTCGGGCTTTCCTTATTCAATACTACATGAATTGCCAAGATTTCTGAGGCCTGCTTCCTCGCCTATGAATTGATGATAATGCCACTCACCTCCCCAAGGGAGGTCAGTTATGTGTCATGTGTTAAGGGGTGTGCACTGCATCAGAACATAGTAGGTGCTCAATAAGTGCTATCTACCCCCTGCACGCGCATTCTTCGCAGTCTGGGAAGTGAGTGAGGGCTCACTGGATTGGGAGATGTGTATGTCTTTGTTTTTAGAAATCTTCCCAGGGTGCCTCTGGGTCTCCCCTGGACTTTCTTAGTTCTGCTTTCTACCCAGTTTTGACTCAGTTGGGACCAGCCATTTGCAATATGGCACTCCTTCCTTTTTCTTCCTTCCTGCCTTTTTCTCCTTTCTTATTTTTTTTGTATCTAGCATAAAGCCATACCAGTTTTGTTTAATGCATGAATTAAAAAGCCATTTAACAACTAAATGTGTGCCTAGTAGCTAACAGTAGCCCTGCCTTAGAAAGTTATCTATTTAGCTGAGCATTTCAGTTGAAAGCAGCAGTTCTCAACCAGGAAATTCTGTTTCCTTCCCTGCCCTCCTCATGGGGACATGTAGCACTGTCTAGAGACATTATTGATTGTCACACTGAGTAAGGATGCTGGCATCTACTGGGCAGAAGGCAGGGACAATGATAACATCCTGCAGTGTGTAGGACAGCCCCTACACCAAAGAGTTATCTAGGCCCGAATGTCAGTAGTACCGAGGTTGAGAAACCCTGGACGAGTAACTCCTGCTGGAGAGAAGAGGTGACCCCAGAGAAAGATGACCCCAGCTCCTGAGTTCTGCAGCCAGCCTTGAATGTGTCCTTAGACGGCCTGACAGTGGTGCCCTGCCCCCCTCCTCTGGGCCCTGCTGACTCTCATTTCTCTGCCCTTTGTGAAATAAAAAAACCCATTAAGTCAGTATGTCTTATCGTGATGGCTTCATCAAGCATGCGTCCAGAGCCTCCCACTCCTGGTGGGCTTGTGTGTGGTGTTTTTCAAACAAGCCTGTTTTCTCTAGCCACAGAGAAATCGGAGATGACATTTTCTAAAAGTGTCTCTTTGTAAAAATGCCAAGTCTAATCTCAAGGCACAAAGAACTTACAGAAATCAGAATCAACTTGAGGAGTTGCGATCGGCAAAGGTGGATTTAAATGGCAGGCTTTGTGGACTTGTGTTGTTTTTTGGGGGTGGTTGTTGGCCAGTTAATACAGCTCATTGAAAAAAGGACTTCTGGACCTTTTCTCTGGGTCATAATGACCTATTATGGCTTTGAAAATTGCAAATATTACCTTGGTTTTAGAAACTGCCTGGGCTTCATGCAGTCCGTTGGTGTCCATCTTGTTTACTTTTGTAATATCCTTGGGGAGGGCTGGGGTGGATGCTAAGAAGAGGCAAATCAATTGATTTTCTTGATTTTCCATTGAAGAAAACAGTGTCTGCAAGGGAACCTCACTAAAACTCTCTTTTAAAGGTCTCTGGTTTTGTTTAACTGCATTTAAAAGGCTTGCTGTTGCTGCTGTTAAGTCGCTTCAGTCGTGTCCGACTCTGCGTGACCCCATAGACGGCAGCCCACCAGGCTCTCCATCCCTGGGATTCTCCAGGCAAGAATAACTGGAGTAGGTTGCCATTTCCTTCTCCAATGCAGGAAAGTGAAAAGTGAAAGTGGAGTCACTCAGTCATGTCCAACTCTTAGCGACCTCATGGACTGCAGCCTACCAGACTCCTCTGTCCATGGGATTTTCCAGGCAAGAGTACTGGAGTGGTGTGCCATTGCCTTCTCCTTTAAAAGGCTTAGAGGTAAGCAAAAGCTTGGCTTAATAAAATAAATAGGCAGAAACATTGTCAAGTGTAAATTGGAGAAACCTGCAGAGCTCTGGTCCAGGTAATTCCTTGGATATCTAAGGTAGGCACTGATTCGGGGAGAGGAGGTAACGTGAATCTGGTCTCTAGGCAATGGTCCCCATTGGAAGGAGAACATCAGTGGGTTGGCTATAGACTACATAAAAGGTGGGTGAGGGCAGAAGGAAGGTGACGCTCAGCCAGTCTGCCTCCATCTTCCATTTCTGAGATAGAAGGAAAGATACACAATAAAAACCAGCTAATTAGTGAGGTGTGAGGAAGTACCCCATGGAGATGGATTGAAGGCAGCTTTCTGAAACCAGGAAGCACTGAAAAAGAGAACAATTGAAGTTTTCCTGAGAACGGAGAGGAAGTCAAAGGTAAACAGAAATTGCAGGCAGGTGAGCTTAATGTGAAAACAGTGTCTTCACATCTCTGTGAAACTGTGTTGCTGAAGGCAAGGTATATGGATTCTCTGTGCTTCAGTTTTCTCATCCATAAAATGGGCGTAGTAATAATTGTGAGAATTCAGAGTTAATATGCATATAGTACTTAAAATAGTGTTTGCATGTAGTAAGGCAGTATGAATGTTAGTTACTACTAGTTTATTTTTCTCTCCTCTTCCAGATCAGAAACACAGCTGATCTTTTTATTCATTTAATATCATGCATTTTACTATTATACATTTTCTTATATTTGAAGTTTGTGAAATATGGCAGTAATTTGACTTTGTATTAATATATAGTTCGTATTGTATATACATCAGGATGTGT